>NC_082678.1:33980807-36380807 GCF_025265405.1 Mesoplodon densirostris | reverse complement strand
CAAGGTGGGCACCAGCTCCTCACGGCCTCCCTTCCATCCTCTCCATCCTTCCAAAGCCACCGCTTTGCTCACATCACTTACTTCTCAGGAACCCCCTCTCCGCCTCCACCCCCAGAGCCCACGGCTTCCTGGAAAAAAGTCCTTTCCATGACATTCGAGGCCCTGGACAACTGGTCCCAGGTCCTGTCATCCCAGCACCGTGCGCTGGCCACCCCGACCTGCTTGCATGTTTTCACACGCGCCCAGCATGCTGACGCCTCTGTACCTTCGCAGACGCAGTCTCTTCCTGTTGCTCTGTCCCTACCCTTGCTCACCTCCTGCTTCACGGCCTGCTGCAAAGGGCTTGCTCTCCGATGGCTTCCACAGCTTGTCCCCACCCCCTAAGGCAGAGTAGCTTCCTCCCAACGGCTCCTAAAGCCCAGGGTTGAATCACAATTGTTTGTTTGCATATTTTACGCCCTCCACCAGACCGGGAGCTCCCCAAGGGCGGACACTGGCTTTGAATCATCTCCTCTCCCAGGTATCACCCTGTCCAGGGCTGGGCCCAAAGGAGGTGCTCTGTGAACAGTTGTGAATAAATGAATGAGTAAACAAGTGAATGGTTGGGAACAAGAGGAAAGGCACAGAAGGAGAGGAGGAAAGGGAGAAAGGACCCCACAAAGAGCTATGGAGGAGTTCAGGCACTGTTTGATCCAGCTGCCCTACCCTACCACCTCCCACCCACAGCTATGCATATGAGAGAACTCAGGAGCAGAAAGGGCATAGCTTTCCTAGGACACGTAGTCAGACCCGGGACAGAGCCTGGGGTCCCACGGTGGGACTCTGGGGCCACTGGGGTTCAGGTGGGGGCAGGTGACAGGTTCTGGGCTTGGACTGGCTGGCTCTGGCACCTGGAGGACTCAGCCCTCCTGGGAGGGACAGGTGATGCGTCACGGCTACATAATGGCTCAAAAAGCCCAAGTCAGGAGATTCTGGCTGAGTTTATTCGGCCTGTTGCAGCCCATTCCAGGCTGCCAGGATGGGGCCTTGCCTCTGGGCACCTCGGGCTTGCCTGCCTAAGCAGCAAGCAAGAACCACCTCTCCTTTGTGACAGCAGCAGAGGTGTTGCCACCTAAACAAAGTCCCCCATCTGTGCCAACTCAGGAGTGAGCAGCCCCAGGCCAGGGGGACCAGCAGACTGGGCAAGGGGCCTGGCCTTGCCTGAGTACCGGATTCCACGGGCCTGGGAGCTCCCCGCTGGGTTCCACCTTGACATCAGCACCCCTACCCAGCCGAGGCCCACGCCAGAAGCCTGAGGGCTGCCTCTCTCCTTCCCCACCACGTCCTCCCTCCCTGCGGCCAATGCCAAGTCCAGCCACTGGGCTTGGGGACCAGGGGAGCTGCACCACCTCCCCCCTCTAACCCACCTCCCCTAAAACCGGGACTCTGCCCACTATCCTCCCTGCTCACAGCCTCCTGTGGCCTCCATCCCCTGCAGGAGGGAGCAAGGGACTCTAACTGTGCACTACAGCCTCTGCCCACTTGGCCACCCTGACCACCACCAAAATTTCACCCTCAACTCCAGGCCTCTGTGTTCGCTGTACCCTCTCCCTGGAACACCCTTCTCAAACCCAGGGAGCTCATACTGATTCCTCCCAGCTCGTTGCGGATGTCTGGGCTCTACAGGCTTTGAGGAAACACCCTCCACGGCACCAATAACTCTGTGACTTGTGTCCTTCCTGCCTCTCGATAGACTGTGACCATGAGGCCCATGCAGGAGCCTGGACTCCAACAGCGCACAGCACAAGCCAATGGGTGTCAGGTTCTGCCTGTGTTTGTTGACTGACTAAATGACCCTCTTCCAAGCTGGTCATTGGACACACCAACCCGAGAGGTAATCAAGGTGCTCCCCACTCCCAAGCAAGCCTGGCTTATCCCTGGGAGCCAGTTCAGATGCTGATATCACAGGAGGGAGCACACAGACCTGGCTCTGAGTCCAGTTCTCCCAATCCCTTACTATGTGATCCTGGGTATTTATTCTCTGGGGCTATTTCTTTCTCTGTAAAACCCTTCTGGGGACATCCATAGGCCAACAAATCAACTTCAATCTAAATTTCATACCTTACACAAAAAAATTAACTCAAAATAGATCACAGATTTAAATGTAAAACTATCAGACTTCTAGGAAAAAAGTAGGAGAATATCTTCAGAACCTAGGGCAAGGTGAAGAGTTTTTAGACTTAACGTCAAAAGCATAATCCCTTAAGTGAGAACTTGATAAAATAGAGCTCATCAAAACTAAAACTAAAGCTTTCCCTGGTGGTCCAGTGGGTAAGACTCCACACCCCCAATGCAGGGGCCCCGGGTTCGATCCCTGGTCGGGGACCTAGATCCCCCACGCATGCCGCAACTAAGAGTTCACACGCTGCAACTGAAAAGTACACATGCTTCAACTAAAAGATCCCGTGTGCTGCAACTAAGACCCAGCACAGCCAAAATATAAATAAATAAATACATATTAAAAAAAAAAACAACTAAAGCTTTTGCTCTGCATAAAACACCTGTGGGAAGGATGAAAAGAAAAGCTGCAGAAACAAATTCAGTAAAGTCGCAGGAAAGAAGATCCATACATAAAACCAGTTGTGTTTCTATACACTAACAATGAACTATCAGAAAAAGGAATTAAGAAAACAATCCCATTTACAGTAGCATAAAAAAGAATAAAATACCTAGGAAAAAATTTAACCCAAGGAGGTGAAAGGTCTGTACACTGAAAACTGTAAGACACTGAAAGAAACTGAAGAAGACACAAAAAAGTGGAAAGATATTCCATGCTCATGGATTAGCAGAATTAATATTGTTAAAACGTCCAAAGTGATCTACAGATTGAGCGCAATCACTATCAAAATACCAATGAGGGCTCCCTGGTGGCACAGTGGTTGACAGTCTGCTTGCTGATGCAGGGGACACAGGTTCATGCCCCGGTCCGGGAGGATCCCACATGCCGCGGAGCGGCTGGGCCCGTGAGCCATGGCCGCTAAGCCTGCGTGTCCGGAGCCTGTGCTCTGCAATGGGAGAGGCCACAGCAGTGAGAGGCCCGCGTACCACAAAAAAAAAAAAAAAAAAAAAAATATATATATATATATATATATATATATATATATACCAATGATATTTTTCACAGAGGTAGCAAAAACCATCCTAAAATGTTTGTATGGAGACATAAAAGATCCTGAGTAGCCATAAAAGATCCGGAACCTTAAGAAAGAAAAACAAAGCTGGAGGCATCACACTCCCTGATTTCAAACCAAATCACAAAGCTATAGTAATCAAAATAGTGTGGTATTGGCACAAAAACAGACACACAGATCAATGGAACAGAATAGAAATAAACCCCTCACATATATGGTCAACTGATTTACGACAAAGGAGCCAAGAATCTACAATGGGGAAAGGACAGTCTCTGCAATAAATGGGTGTTGGGAAAACTGGACAGCCACAGGCAAAAGAATGAAACTGGACCCCTATCTCACACCACATGCAGAAATCAACTCAAAATGGCTTAAAGATTTGAAAAAAGACCAGGAACTGTGAAACACCTAGAAGAAAACATAGGTGGTAGCTCCTTGACATCAGTCTTGGCAATGATTCTTTTGGATTTGACACTAAACAAAACAAACAAGTAAAAAACCCACAAACAGACCCCAGAAATCTGATTTAAAGATGGACAGAGGAACTGAACAGACATTTTTCCAAAGGAGACGTACAAATGGCCAACAGATACATGAAAAATACTTGTACAGCATTGCTAATCATCAGGGAAATCATCACACCTGCAATAGCAGCTATTATCAAAAAGACAAGAGATAACAAGAGTTGGCCAGGATGTGAAGAAAAGGGAACAACACTTGTACATTGTTGGTGGAAGTGTAAATGGGTGCAGCTACTATGGAAACAGCATGGAGGTTCCTTAAAAAATTATAAATAGAACTACCATATGATCCAGCAATCCCACATCTAGGTTACATATTTTAAGGAAATGAAATCGCCACTTCAAAGAGACATCTGCACTCCTGATCACTGCAGCATTATTCACTATAGCCAAGATATGGAAACAATCTAAGTGTCCTTCAGTACTTATAATAAACGGATAAAGAAACTGTGACGTTTATATATATAAGAAAATATTATTCAGCCATGAGAAGGAAAGACATCCTGCTATTTGCAACAACGTGGATGGACCTCGAGGGTGTTATGCTAAGTGAAATAAATCAGAGAAAGATAAATACTGTATGATATCCCTTATATGTGGAAGCTAAAAATGCCAAACTCATAGAAACAGAGACTAGAATACCATGGAGTACCAGGCAGCAAAAGAAAGGAACACAGCCATACACACCAACCTGGATGAATCACCAGAGAACAGATTGGTGGCGGCCAGGGTTAGGGATGGAGGTGTGGGTTTGGCTGTAGAGGGACAGCTCTGCATCTTGATTGTGATAGTGGTTACACAAACGTACACATGGGATAAAGTTGCACACATCTACACACATGCACATAAACGAGCACACGTGAACTGGTGAAATCTGAACGAGGTTTCTGGCTGTGGTATTACTGCACTATCGTTGTGCAAGATGACACCATTGGGGGAAACTGGGTGAAGGGTGCATGCAAGCTCTCTGTTGGGTTTTTTTAACAGCTTCCTGTGAATCTATAATTATGGGCAGGTAGCTGGAGGGCTGGAGGCCCTTCAGCCCTGAGAGCCAGGACTCCCTTCATGAGCCCCAGGGCCTCTGTGCAGGGGAAGAAAAAAAGGAGCAGCTGAGGCCACAGAAGGTCTTGTCTGGATCCCCAGTGGCAGAGGCTGTAAGTCAGGCTTCAGGACTCCCAGGGCAGTGCTCAGCCCTGGGACCACCTTCCTCCCGCTTCTGACCACGTGCAGGGGCGGGGGCGGGGGGATGCAGGTGTGTGTGCATGTACCTGGGAGGTGCTGGGGGCACTTGAAGGGGCACTATGTTCAGACACAGCGTGAAGCCCCCAGGCCAGGGTGGAGTGCAGGACTAGAGGGGTCAGCGATGGGGACCACAGGCATGCTGGGGCTGGGACACTGCATCACTGCTCGGGGCAGCAGACCCAGGGAAGACGCTGACAGGCAGATGGATGGTGGTGAGGGCCCTGAGGGAGGGGGGTTCATGGGCCCAGGCCCAGTGACATGAACAGCTGGCCCTCAGCAGCAAGAGCAGTGTCCTCGGGGCCCCAATCCCAGCTGAGCACAAAGCAGCCCCATGCAGGGCAGGCGAGGTGACAGTGGTGGCAGGGCTGGGCCAGGTGCCTGGCTGACTGCCCGTGGCAGCGGGATGCGGGCCGCTGTCAGGCCAGGTTTCGTGGGCTTTGCTGTCCCCACCCTGGCAGCCTGCTTTCAGATGTGGTCCCCACACGCCCCCAGAACCGGGGTCCCAAGCCCCAGGACGCAGGGCAGAGGGCTGGGCCTGACCGCAGCCCACAGCTGCCCTCCGAGGCCCTCCCTGCCCCCGGGCTCATCATGCAGGACCAGTCCTGGGTGGGCGGGGCTCCCAGAAGGGAGCGGGGCTGGGACCTAGAACTGGGTACCTGCTCTATCCACACCAGGCTCTTTGCAGGCTCCAGAGGTCGGGTCAGACCTGCCCCACCTCTGCCTTGGTGGCTCCCAGCCTGGTCCTGATCCTACTTCCACAACTGGACAGCTGAGCATGGACTTCCGTCCCACCTGGGAAACTGGACACAGTTAGGGTGGGACCAGGGTTACCTACAGGCTGGGGGCTGGGTGTGCTAAGGCTGTTGACTTGCTGTGTGTCCTCAGGAAGAACACTGCCCCTCTCTGGGCTGCAATGTTCCAGGAGCTCTTGGACTTCGGTCCCTGAGCCGTTCAGAATTCGGCTACCTGGGGCTGGTGGCGGCGGAGGAGACAGACACACACCGCCCGACGTCTGTGTCCGTCGCGGGTAGAGGTGAATCGATTTCCGGCTCCGCCCCCGGTCGCACGTCACCGCAGGTGGCGGCAGCGGGGTGGGCGAGGCGGCACTGAGTCACAGGCCGCCTGTGCACCCGCTCCGCCCGCGCGGCCCGGTAAGCGAGACCTGGCCCGTGCCCCCGAGCCCGGGCCCCCCGGCGACCCGCCCGCCCGCGCGCTGCCCCGAGCCTCCTCCGCGCAGGCCCCTCGGGCTGCCGATCGCGGCGCCGGGGTCTTTCGAGACCCCATCCCATCCCGGAAGCCCTCGGGATGCGGGGCGCCGCCGAGCAGGGTCAGAGGTCGTCAGAGAGCGGACTCCGGCCTGTCCCTCTAGGAAACTTCTGGGGAGTCCCCTGCCTGGCCTAGTTCCCCCCAGAGGTCGCCCAGGACCTCTGGCAGCTCCAGAAATCCTCTGGGATGCTGGCCCCCGTCCGCTGCAGGTACCGGCACCCGGGGCGGGAGGCGTGCCGCCCACACCACTCCCCCGCCGGCCCCTCCTCCGCGCGGCCGCCCCTCCCCGGCCCCGCCTGCGCTCTGACCCGACCCTGCGACCCGCCCCTCCCGTAGGCTCCCGGGGGCAGAGGATCGGCGGCGGCGGCGGCGGCGGCGGCGGCGGCGGGAGGCCCCAGAACGCGCTGCGCGAGGCCTGCGACCGGGCTCCCGACCTCCTGAGCGTGCGTCCAGCCCGCGGCAGAGGCGCCCGCCATGGCCTTCTCCCAGGTGCAGTGCTTGGACGACAGCCACGTCAACTGGCGCTCCAGCGAGGCCAAACCCGAGTTCTTCTACAGCGAGGAGCAGCGGCTGGCGCTGGAGGCCCTGGTGGCCCGCGGCCCCGACGCCTTCTATGAGGTGCTGAAGCGGGAGAACATCCGCGACTTCCTCTCGGAACTGGAGCTCAGGCGCATCGTAGAGACCATTGAGGTGTATGACCCCGGCTCCGAGGACCCCCGGGCCAGCGGCCAGCCCCGGGGGCCCGAGGACGGCGGGCTCGGTGACGGCGAGGAGGGCAGCGGGGAAGGGGGGCCCCGCACCGAGGCCGAGCCGCTGCCCTCGCTGGAGTACTGGCCCCAGAAGTCCGACCGCTCCATCCCGCAGCTGGACCTGGGCTGGCCGGACACCATCGCCTACCGGGGTGTGACCCGGGCCAGCGTCTACATGCAGCCCCCCATCGACGGGCAGGCCCACATCAAGGAGGTGGTGCGCAAGATGGTCAGCCAGGCCCAGAAGGTGAGCCAGCGCGAGTCCCCGGAGAGGAGGCGGCCCAGCGGGCCTGACCCGCCCAGCCTCTCCGGCGCCGAGCACACTCTCACCCAGAGCCCTGCCTGCTCTCTTGGCTGCCTCCCCTCCTGCCTTCACGGGGCTCCTTGGTTTCTTTGCAGAGGGGTAGGGCCCCTGGGTCCTCTGGCAGGTGACAGCGGCCGCCCCATCTCAAAGGGCCTTTGTGCATTGCTGGGGGGTGTTGCTGACTTCCCCAGACCTGGGGAGCAGGTTCCCCAGAAGAAGGTGCTGCGATGGGGTGGGGCAGAGAGGATCACGCGGCTTTCTCTCACTGCCCCTCGGGATGGCTCTGATTCACACCTGAGAAGCAGGAGGCTCCCAGGCACACACGCCCACATGCCGGGAGCTTTCTGGCGATGCTTTTGTGGGGTGGCGGAGAGAGGCTGGGGCGGGAGGTAGGCATGGAGACTGAGAGGTAGCCTGTCTGAGGCTGGCTTGGAGATCCAAGTTCAAGCGTGCCTGCTTCCTGGCCGCGCTGGGTGACCCTCCCTGAGCCTCTCGGTGAGCTTTGCAATGGTAGAACCTTTCCAGGCTGGGATGTGAGGGATGGCGATGGTGCGGACCTCAGGGGTGGGAGCGGAGCGAGTCCAGATGAGGGTTGTTTGCCTGGACTGGAGGAACCTCAAGCGTTGTCCGGACCTCCCCTGGAGCGACCCCTGCCGAGCTGTGCAGTGTGCCGGCGTGGGTTGCCATTCATCTGGCACACTGACACGCATTCTGAGAAGGGGTCTCGCCACTGGCAGACAGCCAGGCCTTGGCTGGTGAGCGGGTGCTTCTTCATGCTTCCGTGGTTTCAAAGCATATTCTGAGATGACTGATAAGGCCTGCCTCGTGAGCTGTGTTGAGGAGGATTCTGAAGCCAGGTCTGGGCTCAGGAGAGAGCAGTGAGTGCTCAGCAGTTCTGTCCTGGCCTTGGCTTGTGGGACGAGGTATTTCTAGCGGAGTATAACACTTTCAGTCTTCTGGGTCTGCTCAAGACCCAAACAGTGGCTTTGGGGACCGTCCTGGTGGACAGATGGGCCAGGGGAGCTCTTGGACACAGAGAACAGAAGTGGGTGGGAGCTGACAAGGTGGCCATGGCTTAAGTTTCCAGAAAGGTGGAGTCCCTGTCCCCCGAAGGGGCTGGCCGGGTCGGATAGCCTGTGTTGGGGAGCCTGGCCCTTGGCCTGGTCCCAGGCAGGTTTGGGGCTTCGGGTTTCTGGTCTGTAAAATGGAGGTGGCGAGGATGAAAGCTGTGAGGATGGAGTCCGGTGACTGAGTGAGGAAGAGGTGGAGGAAGGCGGGGAGGGGCCTTCACAGTTTTCAGGCTGAATAACCCACACCACTCCTGCTGTGGGGTAGGAGGGTGCTGCTGACGTGGGCGCCTGGCTGGAGGTCATGGGACCCAGTCCCCCGGGAGGGCCTGTTGGGATCCCATTACCCAGCCTCCTTTCCCTTTTTAAAACTGGGGAAATTGAGGCCCTGGGTGGGGACTTGACCTGCTGTGCCTGGGCTCCTCCCCGCCCCCCCATGGCCCTGCTCCCCACCAGGAGGAGGACAGAGGCAGATCCCAGATCCCAGACTGCACGGGAACAGCTGGAGTCTGTTCTCCCCCAGACAGAAAGACAGACAGCCTGGTCCAGTGATGGGGCCAGAAAGGGGAGCCTGGGGCCAGGCCAGGCACCGGGGTCTCCTCCCTACGTCTCTCATCTCTATGGCCGGAGCTGAGACCCAGCCACCCCATGCAGTCCCATGCCCCCCCATAACTTAATATGCTCCCTACAAAAGCCCCCCAAGATTATCGGCATCACCTGTGTAAGGTGACAGCCAGGAGGAAGTCCATCCCAGGTCTGAACCCCGGTCTGTGTGGTCCCAGTTGGTGCTGTCCTGCAGCCCCCAACAGGTGGGACAGGTGGGCACTGCCCCCTGCTTTCATCTCCTAGAGGGAGGCTCACTGATGCCACCCCTGCCCACGCTCAGACATCAGGGAGCCACAGGCCCAACAGGAGGGGCCTCAGAGGCCAAGTGCCTCCTCTCAGACGGGGACCCCAAGGGTGGAGGACGGGGATTTGTTCACATCTGACAGCACTGTGGGGAGCCAGTCCCCTGCTTTCCAGCCTGCATCTTCCCTGCCATGTCCATCCTGGGGCCCATGGCCAGTGTGGGGTGTGTGTGTACGGGCTGCCCTGATCACCGTAGGTGCTGTTTACTGAGTGCCAGGCACTATTTAACCTCGTGTAGTGTCATCTGTTCCATCTTTAAGATGTAGTAACTGAGGCTGCACTGGTTAACCCCTGCCAAGGTCACCTGCTTAGCTCTTGGGTGGAGGGGTGGGGAAGGGACCAGACCCTGTGTTGTCCTCAGACTCTAGGACAGGTCCCCTGCCTGTCCTGCCCTGACCTTGGCAGGATGCAGTGAGAGGCAGGGCAGGGAGGGGCAGCTCATCCAAGCTACCTGCAACCCTCCCATCTCCCCTGCTCTGCTGCTTCCCAGGCTCACAGGGGCCGGGCTGTGACGCTGACGGATGCTGACAGGGCGCTTTGCCTGGGCTGCCCGCCTGTCTGCCGGGAGCTCTCCCTACCTTATCTCTCCCCGTGAATCACCTCTTTTCCCCTCACCCCCGCATCCTCCTCTCACCCCCAGTACCAATGCAGGGACAGTGGCCCCTCTCCCCCACTGGGATGGGGATCCCGCTGTCCAGCTGCCTGGACAAGATGCTGGCCCCCTGCCCACCAGGGCACCTGGGCTGGGACTGGTGATGCTGAGTCAGGGCGGCCCAGCCCACCGCCTCCTAAGCCTGGCCTGTCGTCAGCACAGCGGGCCGACCCTGGGGCAGGGAAGTGACACAGCACACATTCAGCCCGTCCCGCCGGGAGCGGCTGTGTTCCCATAAAGGCTAATGCTGAGTCCCCCCATTTCCCAGGAGATTAGAATGGAACTAATGGGCCACAGTGCCAGGAGCCAGGGGTGCTGGGGTCAGGTCCCTGCTCTGCCTCCTCCGCTGTGTGACCTGGCACAAGCCCCAGTCATCCCATCTGTAAAATGGGTATAGGCATTGAAGCCTCTTAAGGATCCCTTCGGTTCTGACACCCTGCTGCCCTGTCCTTCTGGACTCCTCTGGGATAAAGACCAGTGGGTCCAGGGTCTAACTCCACCGGCTGGGTGGCCCTGAGCAGGCCCCAAAGATGGAAGGTCATCTGCTTGCCCCTCCCCCAGCCCCCGGGAGCCAGTGATTTATCCGGGGAAACACCTGCTGTGGGGTTCCAACTGCATACCAGAGGCCGGGCCTGTAGCATCACGCCTAGGCTGCTGCAGCCTCTGCAAGCGAGGGGTGAGGCTGCACTGGGCTGGGCTGGGACTGGGGAGGGCCTGCCTCGGCCACAAAAGGGGGTAGACGCCCTAGCAAGTTGTTCATCCAGGAGATGCTAAGCACCCTCCCCCCCAGGACCCCTTCACCAGGGACCCCAGGGGCAGGGGTGGATCGTGTGCGCGTGAGGAAACTGGGGGAGCACGAAGGAGAGTGAGTGGTGAAGTCTGGACCAGAACCCGGATCTCGTGCCTGCCAGGCCAGGGGCATTAAGTTTCTTGCCCAGGGCCACACAGCAGGAAGGGACTGGAACCAGGTTCCACAATGCCCAACTGACCCCACGTCTCTCCTGTCAGGCCCCTGCCTTCCCACACTGCAGTCCTGGCTCACGGCTTGGCCCCAGGAGAATAAAAGAGCTTAATGAGGCATTTATCAAATACCAGCTGTACATCAGGTGCTGAGCGGGCACTTTATCTGCCTGGATACTCCCAGCTCCATGGTGTTAGGTATCGTCCCTTCCATGCAGATGAGGAAACTGAGGCTTAGAGGGGCTCACAGAGGGCAAATAACCTGTCACCGAGCCGATCACTGGAGGAGCTGGCCCAGAGCCCAGCTCTGAGGTCAATAAGCTCCCGTTTCTCTGGAGAAGCAGCGTCTTGGATGTTCTTGCTGAGCCCTGCCCCTCTTGGGAGCCGTGGAGCCTTGCTGCGGGCCCCCAGCTTGACTCAGGGCAGTAAAAGCATTTTCACGAGGCTTCTAGACTCTGGGCTCCGGCAGGGGCAGAAGCCTGACCACACCAAGGCCTGGTGAGCACAGGGTGATGGGGAGCCAAGGCCCCTGGGACCAGGAGGGGAGCTCTTGCTGTCCCCAAGCAGGCGGTACCAGCACAGCCTCGACGCCCTGAGAGGCCCCAGGGGCAGCCCAGTGGACTGTTCCCAGGGACACCCTGGAGCCCAGAGGGGCAGCGCCCGCCCAGCCTCATGCAGTGGGTCTGGGGAGCACTTCCCAGCCCGGGGCCCCACCTGCCAGGTGGCAAACCATCTGATAACGTAATCCCAGGGGTCGGCTCCCGTCCTCTCCAAAGGCTTCCTAGCAGCAGTGTTTGCATCTTAATTGAGTCTGGGGAGTCAGGAGCGGCTCTGCCAGCAAGGAGGGCTGGCACCTCTGGGCTGGGTGCACGCCAGGCTACTGGGGCACCCAGGCAGTAGCCCCACCCCGGCCGGCACTGCCCTCCCTCCCACGACCCCGGGAGGCAGGGCCTGTCGTCACACTCATGTCATGGATGATGATACCGAGGTTCAAAGTGGGCCAGGGCCTGCTGAAGGTCACACCAGAGTCTTGGGTGGCAGGTCTAGACTGAGCTCCTGGTCTCCTTGGTCCGGCAGGCTCGCCCTGCAGCCGAGGGTCCTCCCCCTGGACCAGCAGAGGCGGGCAGTCCTCTCAGAGGCCCCTGGTTTGCCCGGCCCCTTGCCGCATGACCTTGGGCCTCACGTTCTTCTTTTGTAAAATAGGGATTGGGCACTTGTCTTAATTCAGGCAGTAACAGTCATGAGGATGCTCAGCGCGGGGCAGGACTGCGCCCTATTGGGACCACGCCCCACGTCCAGGCAGGCCCAGCCGGTGGGCCGCACCAGCCTTCTTCATGAGGCCCCAGTGACCCCCAGGCTCACGCCCTTCCCAGATTAAATGCCACGTGGGGCTGTGGGGGGAAGACAGTCTTTCGTATCACAGGACCCCGGCCTGAGCCCCAGCCACGTTGCCCAAGTTAACCACTCCGCCTCTGACCTTCCGTCCTTTCCTCAGTGCCATGTGATGCCAACACCTGCCCCAAAGTTGCGGCGAGATTTACGTGGAAAAAAAGCGTGGTAGGGGCTTCCCTGGTGGCGCAGTGGTTGAGAGTCCGCCTGCCGATGCAGGGGACGCGGGTTCGTGCCCCGGTCCGGGAGGATCCCACATGCCGCGGAGCGGCTGAGCCTGTGAGCCATGGCCGCTGAGCCTGCGCGTCCGGAGCCTTTGCTCCACAACGGGAGAGGCCACAACAGTGAGAGGCCCTCGTACAGCAAAAAAAAAAAAAAAAAAAAAAAAAGCGTGGTGTCTGGCACGGATTCAGTTCTTTTCCCTCTGTCCCCATCCATAGCCCCGTCCTGACAGCCTCTCCCTGGGAGTAGTCTGGCTGGAGAAGTGGTGAGCCCCCCATCCTGGAGGGGTTCAAGCAGGGGCTCAGGAGTACGCAGCAGAGAGCACATGGGGCTCCAATGACCCAGGAGCCTCTGCCCTGCCGGGCTGGCTCTGTGACCTCAGGCAGGTCCTCTCCAGGCCAGTCCCTCGGGGGTTAGGATGCTCCATGACCCCACAGCATCTGTTGCTCTTGGATCCTGGAGAGGCTGAGCTTTTAAACATCTTCGAATTTGTGATTCTGCGATTTTCCAGTTTGAAAATCCTTGGCTTGTGCCATCCTCTGAGACTGTGGGGTGGTCTGGATCCTGCACCTGGAAGCTTGGAGGACCCCGAGGCCCCTGGGGGCTGGCAGGAAGGGGCTTCTCCTCTTGTCTCATCCGCCGGGCACAGTCCTGGTCAGCTGACCCCATGCTCTGCGGCCTCTGGTCTCTGCAGCATTCCTGAGCTGTGGTGAGGAGGCTGACTTATCTGGGGAAGGCCAGAGACTCCGGGAAGGGCCAACGCCACTGGGCTGGGTGGGACCCGCTTGCCCCCTTCCCGCTGCAGCTCCTTTATCCTTTAATTGGCCTTAATGAGGCTTCTGTCTTAGTGCAGAGGGAAGGTGCCAGAGCTGATAACTGTCAGAGGGGTGGAACTACAGGTCTTCCAATCTAACTCCCCCGTGACTGAGGAGAAGGCAGGTGCTTTGCCACAGACCCTGCCGCCAGTAAGGTGGGGCAGAGCCCCAGGCACTGACTCTCCGGGCAGTGCTGATGGCCAGGGCTTAGTTTCAGGACCCAGTGGGAGGGCTCTGGGAGGGGTGGGTGGAGTCACAGCTAGAACCTCCTCCGAGAGAGGAGCCCAGGAACAGGAAGCCTCTGCCACCAGCGGATTGTGTGGCTCTGGGACGGTGACCACCACCCCCCACCCCAGAAAAGGGACAGCTGTACCAGTGTCAGCAAGCTGGTCCTGGCTTGGGTCGGCATTGTTACCGCGTACACAGACTCCCTCCCTGTCTACCCAGGAGGCTGGGGCTCCCAGGAGGCCTCCTCCCCAGGCCTTTCAGGTCCTGCTAGCACCAGGGTGGGGTGGGGAGTGGGGCCATGTCTCAATGTGGGAAACTGAGGCACAGCAGCCAGGTCTGCCCAGCTCTGCTGCTGGAGGAGGGGGCTGGGGGCAGGAGGGGTGCTCTCCCTGTCTCCGCTCCACACGCCAGTGAGCGAGGGGCAGCCCGAGCCTCGCTGCACCCTGGGGGCACGTGCAGCCCCTGGGGCCTCAGCCCCTCTGTCTGTGCAGGGGTGGTGACAACTCCAGTGCAGGTCGGCCTGTGTAAATTCTGTCAGCATTTGTGTCCCTGAGGAAATCCTTATTTTCGTCTTGTTTTGAAAGCTATTTTCACTGGGTAGGGAATTCTGGGTTAATCATTTCTCCGTTTAGTTGCTCCGGTGTCCTCTGGCTTGTGTTGATTCTGAGACATCTGCTTATCTTTGTTCTTCAGTATTCGATGATCTTTTCCCTTCTGGCTGCTTTTAAGGTTTTCTCTTTGTCACTGATTTTAAGTGATGTGATTATGATGTGCTGTGGTCTGTTTTCTTCACGTCTCCTCTGCTTGGAATTCATCGAACGTCCTTGACTTGCGGATGAATGGTTTCCATCAAATGTGGAAATGTTACGGCTTTTTTTTTTTTTTTTTTTTTTTGCGGTACGCGGGCCTCTCACTGTTGTGGCCTCTCCCGTTGCGGAGCACAGGCTCCAGATGCGCAGGCTCAGTGGCCATGGCTCACGGGCCCAGCTGCTCCGCGGCATGTGGGATCTTCCTGGACCGGGGCACGAACCCGTGTCCCCTGCATCGGCAGGCGGACTCTCAACCACTGTGCCACCAGGGAAGCCCTATGGCCATTTTCTTCAAATGCTTTTCTGTCCCCTCTCCCCCACCCTCTGCCTCGGGACCTTCTGAGACTCCAGTTACACATACTCTAGACCTGTGAAGTTGACCCAAGTTCACTGATGCTCTGGTCTTGGTTGTTCAGTCTTTTTTTCTCTGTGTGTCATTTTGGATCATTTCTACTGATAGGTCTTCAGGATCACTAATCTTTTCTTCTATAGTGTCTAATGTGCTATTAATCCCATCCAATGTATTTGTCATCTTAAATGCTGAATTGTTTCACTTCTTGAGTTTCAATTTGGTGTTTGTTTTAAAAAATTTTCCATGTCTCTAAGTAACTTTTTGAACATATAGAATACAGTTATAACTCTTTACCCTTCTTTGTCTGCCAGTTCTAACATCTGTATCCATTCTGGGTCCACTTTGCTAGAGTTTTTTCCTCATGTGGATCATTGTTTTCCTGTTTCTTTGTGTGTCTGGTAATTTTTGATTGGATGCCAGATGTGATGAAAATTTTATGTTGTGGGAGTTTTGTTTTTTCCTTTAAACATTTTGGAGCTTTGTTCTGGGATGCAGTTCTTGGAAACAATGTAACACTTTTGAGGCTTGCTGTTAAGCTTTTTTTTTTTTTTTTTTTTTTTTGCAGTACATGGGCCTCTCACTGTTGTGGCCTCTCCCATTGCAGAGCACAGGCTCCAGACATGCAGGCTCAGCGGCATGGTTCACAGGCCCAGCCGCTCCGCAGCATGTGGGATCTTCCCAGACTGGGGCACGAACCTGTGTCCCCTGCATCGGCAGGCGGACTCTCAACCACTGCGCCACCAGGGAAGCCCTGTTAAGCTTTATTAGGTGGGACCAAAGCATATTTGGTCCAGGGTAGGAGTTGGCAAACTATGGACCAAATCTGGCCTATGCCTGCTTTTGTAAATAATGGAACAGAGGTGTATACAGTTTATTAGTGGTCTGTGGCTGTTTTCAGAGTTGAGAGGTGTGTCAGAGACAAGTGGCCTGCAAAGCCTGAGACATTTGCTATATGACCTTTATAGAAAAAGCTCACTGTTCCCTGGTCCAGGGCCTGTTTGCCCACCATGTAGGTCGTATCCTTCTGAGGATCCTCCTGTGTGCCCTGAGTGTTAGAGGGGCCTGCGCTCTGACTGTGGGGACGTAAATGACTCCTGGTCCTGTGTGAGCACTGGCCATTGTTCCAGCTGCTCCTTTCCAGCGGGCCTGTCCCAGCCTCAGTGGTTTCTTCCTGTTTACGTGCTGCTCGGTCTCCAGCTGAAGCCTCAAGAGGCAGCTCCGTAGAGGTCTCTGGCCTTTACTCTGTGCAGCCCTTTCTTCTCCTCTGTCCTGAAAATTCTGGCTGCCAGGCTCTGAGAAAACTTCATCTCCTCAACTCAGGGAGCCCACTCGGCCGTGGCCTGGAGGTGGCTGGGGCGGTCCTACAGCTGACCTCGCTCGTCTCCCTTCTGCCAGGGGTCATTGCACTTGCTGTGCTGCCTGTTGTCCGTGGCTTCATAGATTCTGCCTGGTGTTTATTGCTAAGGCAGGTGGGTAAGTGTAGGCTCCGTTATTCCGTCGTGGCTGGCAGTGGAATCCCAGGTCTTGAAGGCACTGTCCCCACCTTAGGATAGCGTGCAGCATGCCCAATGTGTTCCTGGGCGTCACTGTCCCCCAGCTGGCACAGAGGGAAGCAGGAGACTCTGAGGTGATGACCCTCGGCCTGTCCACCCCGAGGGCACTGTGGGTCAGTGAGGAGGCAGGAAAGCCACCGCTGCCGTCTGCTGAGCGCGGCTCCCGGTCCCGAGCGGCTTCCCAGGAGGACAGTCTGGAGCCCATGCTGCCACCGTCCTGTGTCCATCTGAGCCTTAGGGTCAGACAGACCCAGAGATGCAGACCCACTTCCTGCTTTTCCAGGTAGTGAAAGTGGCCCAGTGCGTGCCAGGGACTTGCCTGCTGTGCGCTGTGTCTGCAATGACCTCTGGGCACCAGGGCGGGTGGGGTGTGTCTCTCTCCCCTTCCGCTGGGAAGCACTGTGAGGGGAGAGACCCCAGCCGGCTCCCTCTGGGCCTCCTGCAGGCATCTCCATGGCCTTGGAGGGTGGGGCAGGCAGGACAGGTACAGAGTGAAACTGCCCACGCCGACCTGGGTCTCAGGGTCCGGGCCTTGGGGAGACAATATGCCACTCGGTGGGTTGCTGCCGTTTCTCCAGAAACACAGACGTGGCACTTGCTCGTGGCAGCATTTGAGATTTGAGTCAGGGTTTGGAGGATGGGAAGGAGTTACTGGCTTGGAGGAGGAGAGGGAGGCGCCCGGCCAGGAGGACTGTGTGTGCGGCTGAGGCGGGGTGTGGGGTGTGTAGGGAGGGGCCGTAGGGTCAGAGCCCCTGTGGGGTCAGGGCCACCGGGGAGAGATGCTGCTGCAGATGCTGGGCCCGTGGCCAGCGGTCTTCCAGCTGCGTGCAGACCCCTGGCCACCTCACCCCTGTGCCTCGTCCCCCAGCCCTGCTCTACCCACTGGTCCTGTGAGTATGCCTCTGATCCAAGATGGATTCTGTGGTCCTGGGGGAGGGTTGCCTCTAAAGCCGCTGCAGGGGCGCCGGAAGCCTCAGGCTGAGCGTCAGCCTGGCGAGGCAGGAGCCCCGGGTTGGTGGTGCAGAGGGAGGTGGGGCGTGGTGGTCAGAACTGCCTCTCCCAGACCCCTAGACACAGCCAGGTGCTCCAGCCGGCCCAGACAGGCTGTGCGGGGCACCCGGGTAGGACACACGGACTCAGGGCTCCCTTGGCAGGGACAGCCTTGGGTATCACGTCAACCTTCCTCCCCAGTTCACAGATGAGGAAACCGAGACCCAGAGAGGATGCAGCTCACCCAAAGCCAGACCCCAGCCTGGACCCCAGAGCTCCAACTCTGTCCTTGCCTGGGCCCCGGGGAGGTTGGGGGCGCCCACTCCGGCGCCCCTGACCCCTCCACCAGCACCAGCAGCAGGTGTTACAGGGCTTCAGGCTGTGTCTGCTGGGGCGGCAGCCACAGGTGGGGGGTTGCTGCCCCATGCGCTGGAGCCCCCCAGGAAGCACCTGGGTGATGGACGTGCTCGTGGCGGGGCATCACCATGAGTCCATCACCTCACGGTCCATCACCTGGGGCCGGTCCCCTCCCCTCTCTGTGCCAGCGTCTGCATCTCTCACAGGGTGGTGTGTCCACCATCCCAAGGAGATTTGGGGGATTCTGGAACCGTCAGCGGGTGGACTGGTGGGAGGACGCGAGGAGGCCCCAGAGCAGCCCCGGCTGCACAGAGCGAGGCGGGGGTTCGGGACCCACGCAGGAGGCAGGGTGGAGAGGCCGTGGAGCTGTTGGTGGTGGCGGGGGAGGGAAAGGGAGGTGTGGGCGCTGGTGGAGGGGCACATTTTGAGGGCCTGCCCATCCAGCACACCCCCGAGAGACACACGGGGAGGCCTTTGGATCTGAGGCATGTAGAGCTCAGTGCCGACGCCAGTCCCTGCCTGGGCCCCTCTGCTCCGGCGCCACCCGGCCCCGCGCTGTCGGCCCCCTCCCGGCACGGCCGCCCTCCCATAGCCCCCCCACCCTGCTGCTCTGTGCGGTGAGAACCAGGAGGGTTGTCGAGGGTGTGCGGCCTCTCCTGGTTCTGTGGCTGCACCTCTGAGAGGGCTTTCACGTCAGTCACGCACAGGGACCACTGGACTCCCTCCTTCCCTCGGGAATTGGGCTGGGGGGCTGGTGCTGTGACGCCGGGCCTGGAGTTCGGGACACACACCTGCCTGCCGTCCCGCCCCTGGGAACCGGGCACTCGGTCCGGGCGCTCACAGGGACAGAGCTGGTTCCTGCGGTGACGAGGAGCGAGCCTCAGGCTGCCCGCCTCTTGCCCGGTGCGGTCTCCTGACCCACACGGGGTGGGGACATCCCCAGATGCCAGCCTCCCTGCCGTCTTTCCCGTAGTCTTGGCCCTGGCCTTGCCCAGGGCCTCCGCGGGATACGTGTGGGCTTGCGTTGTCCTCCGGGCGGGACTAGTGTCTTTGTGCTCAAGCTGCAGATGTGTGAGCTGGACAGACCACAGGAGCGGGCCAGGCGGACACCCTATTTGGCAGATGGGGAAAGTGAGGGTCTAGGAGGGGCTGTGGCTTCTCCCAGGCCCAGCCATTTGGCACATTCTGAGTTGACAAGCACTCCCGAGGCCGCCTTAGGCGGCCAGAGAAGACCCTGGGCCTCGGCACTGGGGAGCCCTGGCTGGTCCCACGTGAGAAAGTTGGGCCTGGAAAAGCTAGGTGTCTGCTCAGGGTCACACAGAGACCCCGTCCGTGGAGGGCAGGGCAGGGAGGAGCCCCCAGAAGTACCGGCTTTGGTGCCAGATGTGTGACCGGCGTCAGCAGGGGCCCGGGGCCCAGGGGGAGCCCAGAGGGGCCTGCAGGGGCCAGCTGGGTGACCTCACGGGAGTGTGCAGGCATGTCCCTGGCAAGCCCCAGGCCACCCGCCAGGTCACGCTCCTGGCAGGGGTGGGGGTAACCCTGGCTCCCTGGCGGGCCTGGGTGGGTTCTAGCCTGACTGTCCCCAGCTTGCTGTGTGGCCCAGCGCATGACCCCTACCCGCCTCCCTGGGTAAGGCTCCCCTAGGGGGTTCTCAGACCCAGGATGGTGCCCTGGTGCCGGCTTTGGCGGGTGGGAGGGCTGGACGTCGGTTCGGGTCAGCAGCGTTGGGCCCTGGTCTGCTGTGTTCCCCTTTGCTGCCCAGTGGGACGGGGAGGGGAGGGGAAAAGCGAGACTGAGGGCCAGGGCCTGCTGGCCACTGAGCCCTGCCAGGCCCAGCGCCCTCTGACTACCCCACTCCCTGGCCCTGGGCTACGTGTGCCCCTTCTCTCCTCGTGCCTTGGCTCAGGCCAGGGCATATCACCGCCCATGCTGGGCAGTGGCTGGGCTGGGCTGGGGTAGATGTACTCTGACCTCTGGGGCCCCACCCTGAGCCAGTCCACAGGCTGAGAGCAGCTGTTGTGGCCCAGGTGTGGTCAGATGACAAGAAGATCACATGTAGTGGTCTGGGGTGTGTCCAAACCAGAAGAAGAGGTGGCAGCGAGGGAGCCTGTCCAGGGACCCAGGGGTGACCTCGGTGGGCGGCCCCAGCTTCTGCCTTCCTCCCTGCTGTGGACACATCTGCTCCATCTCAGCATCCTGGCGGGTAGTGGGCGGAGGGCATGGTGCAGCCTGCCCGGCTCGGGAATGCAACCCAGGAATAGAAACAGGGCGCCTGGCCAAGCCCTGAGCCCCGGCAGAGATGAGGGCTGCCTGGGGACTGGGGGTGGGGGCAGGCGCTCAAATCTCAGGACGCGCACCCTTCCCACTCCTCCCGCGCTCCTACTGCAGCTTCCCCTACACATTCCTCGCCTGGGTTTTGTTTTCTGCGGTCTTGTGTTACGGAAACAGCAGCCCGCGAACTGTGCCTCCCTCCGGAGAGTCCAGCCTGCGCCACCCACTGGGCATCTTGTACCCTGAGTGTCGATCCTACACCTGCAGCTGCAGGGCCAGGACAGCCAGCACTTCCCAGTCCCAGTCCCGAGGCCACAGGGAGCAGGGCCAGGGTGGGCGCCCGAAGAGGGTGGTGGGCGCGGGAAGGCCAGGCGTCCTGGCGAGGCACCTGTCTCCCCGGCCACGTGCCCTGACGGCCCCGGTCTCCCTTCCCGCTCACAGGTGATCGCTGTGGTCATGGACATGTTCACCGATGTGGACATCTTTAAGGACCTGCTGGATGCCAGCTTCAAGAGGAAGGTGGCCGTGTACATCATCGTGGACGAGAGTAGCGTCAAGTACTTCCTGCACATGTGTGAGCGGGCCCGCATGCACCTGGGGCACCTCAAGGTGAGCCGGCTCTTCGTTCAGTTCGTTGACAAAACTTGGGGCACCTGCCTTGTCGGTCTGGATCTGGGAACCTAGAGTTCAGTGTCCTAGAGCCGCCCATCAAGTGGTCACGCGGCCTCTGCTTCGGTGCCCCAAGGGACAGGACAGGACCTGTGACCAGGTGCTGGAGCCCATGTGAGGCGCTCCTTCGCAGGTGTTTCAGAGCAGCCCGTGCCACAGCGGTTATCTGTCTCTGCTTGCTCACCTCCAGTGACGGGGTGCTCAACCCCCTGGCTCTGGCAGCAAGCCCCAGCTGGACAGCTCCACCTCCCAGGAAGTCCTTTCTTGGTTTTAAACCAAAATCTGTTTCTGTATAGTGTCCACGCACAGGCTTTAGGATCCGGCTCCAACAGAGGAAGCTCCCTTGGGCTGAGTCCAGGGAGGGCTTCTTTGGTGGCTGCAGAGTTGACGTGGACTTGAGGAGTGAGCAGACTAGAAGAGGCCTTCCTTCCAGGGAGGGACACTGGGGACAGAGGTGGGGTTGTCAGCTTGGGCCTGGGTTCTCAGCATGGCTTTGCTGTGTGTCCTAGAGCATGTCACCTCCTCTCTCTGGACTCTGGGATCTCATTGGTCCAACAGAGGGGCCGATGACCCGTGTGACTGGGCTCTTCTGCTCAGACACCCTGGCATTTGGTGCCTTGCTTGGGGGTGGAGGGAGCCCTCCTTACGCCCAGCCATTGCTTGTTACCTACTCTGTGCAGCCTGCGCCCCAGGGTACAGATCAGTATGCGTAACGACAGCGAATACTTCCACGGCTCCCGTCCCAGGCAGGGGACATGGTTAACTTAGGTATCCTCACGGCAGCCAGTGGGAGGAGGCAGTTGTTCCACTTTACAGATCAGGGGATGCAGGCACTTGCCAGGTGTCACTCAATGTTAGTAAGCGAAGTTGATAAGGGGGGTGGGGGCCAGCACCGGGCCCTGTGGCTGAGCACAGGTCAGAATTCCTCGGGGCAACGCCAGCCTGGTTAACAAGGGGCTGGGGTCCCGCTCCTGTAACTGTCGGCATTGTCAAGGGATGCCCAGCTCAGCTGAGACCTTTCAAGTGGGTGTGAGCTCTCTGGGCTGCGAGTCTCTGGCTGTTGGGACATTTTTTATGTGGCCTCTCTGGTGGGTTGACCCCCAGCCCCGTGCTCGCCCGCTGTGCTGCCCTGCCTGCCGTGTAACTAGCACCAAGGGCCAACTCCCGGGGCAGACAGCTCAGGCCGGGAGGCCCGGAGCGTGGAAGAGGCGTCTTTTCAAAGGTGACTGCAGGGGCCTCAGCCGTGTGGGCAGCAGATCACAGAAACTCAGGGCTCTCCATCCAGCCCTCTGCCGTGCTCAGGAAGAGGCTGACGGGCCCACTCCCCCTGAGCCCCTGCCCCATGCCCGGTGGGGACCCTGCACACCTCGCGTCCCTCTGCCCGCAGGCATCCCCCTGCATGTGGACGAAGAGGCAGGGAGGGGGCTTGTCTGTGCTGAGCGGGGATCCAAACCCTGCGTGACCACTCCAGAGGCCTCTTCTTAGTGGGGAAACCCCAGGTGCCAGGCTCCTGGGAGGGTCTGGAGATCCCGGAAAGAGGGGCGGGGGGGCAGGCCATCCAGACCAGGTTTCCACAGGATACCCAGGAAAACCGAGGCCTGAGGGAGCCTGTGCCTTGCCCAGAGGCATTCCACCAAGTCGGGGCTGAACCTAAAAGCCAGCGATGGGAAGCTGCACAGATGGGGCCACACACCCTTGGTGCCCAGTGCCCTTGGCTGAGGCCGCATCTAACAGCAGGGCCGCCCTGGTGCTGCCCGCACAGGCTTCCTGGCTGCCAACTCCCTGACGCCGGGCCTATCTCTCTGAGCCTCCAGGGCTTTGTGACCACAAGGACACCTCACCAGGTTGTTTGAGGATGAAAGCAGAGGAGACAGTGGCTGTAAAAGTGCTCTGAGCTAAGGAGAGGCACACAGTTGCGGCAATAACAAGAGTTATAAACCCCGGGCCCTGGGCAGAGGGTGGAGGGCTTGAAATGAGGCTACTGCTTGGGGCATGGAGGGGGTTTCTGGCCCAGCCTGCCCTTCTCGCCACCCCCCTGCTCTGGGGAAGGTGGCAGATCCACAGGGTGACGTGCCCAGGAGCTGGACACTGTGGGACGGCCAGGCATCTTCATGGGAAGGAATGTGTGACCCTGGCCACCTCATTCTCATCTCCGAGCCTGCCCACTCCCAGCCCGGGCAGGTGGCCAGAGGCTCCTGTGGGCCCAGTCCTGGCCAAGTGTCACCTTGTCTAGAGCCTGCCTCCCTGCCTGCAGGCAGGCTGGGCCCAGACCTGTCTCGGGAGCACTTCCTTTGCTGGTAATCCCTGGGCCCGCCCTCGGCGTCTGCTGCTCCTGCCCAGCTCTGCAGCGACCTGCCCTCAGGTCGTGTGGGCCCAGGGTGTAGGTTGTGCCTGGTGGGGTCATACCTGTGACCAAGGGGGTGCTGGGCACCAGGAGCCAGGCCTCGGCCCCAGCTCTGCCCCTGCACTGTAACCTTAGGCAGAGACACTGAGGTTCTGGGCCTCAGCCTTCTTGTCTGAAAAATGGGAATATGGTCATTTATTTGGCAGGGCTGCCGTGAAGAGTCAAGGAGGCCACGTGGGGGCAGGGCACTCGGTCACGAACTCCCTTCCTATCTGCGGTTGGGGCAGCTGTGGCCCCTCCTGTGAACCCCCAGCTCTGGTCTGAATGCCAGGGGGCTTCCCTTCCCTCTCTGAGCCGTGGTCTGCTGGGGACCCCCCCAGTCTCCCCCTCCGGGCAGCCCCGCAGCCTGAACCCCTGAGCTCACACAACACATTCTGGAAACAGCTGCAGTATCACTTGGGTCCCCTCCCAGTTTCCAGGTGAGGCGGGAGGACAGGCACCAGCACCTCCCTGGCGCGAGGCTCCCAGCTGTCCTGAGCGTCCCCACCTGCCGGCTCAGTTGGGCCCCGACTCCCCCAGGCAGGGAACGTGGGAACGAGTGCCCATAATACACACAGGAACGGGCCTTGAGAAGACGACCCAACCCTCTCATCCCAGGGCCCAGGGCCCTGGGGGTGACACTGGGTGCTGAGGGATGCCGAGGGCCGGTGGGAGCTAGGCCTCGAGGCTCACAGCTTAGCACGGGACTGGAGCTGCGAGATGCCTGGCTGATCTGAAAAGCTAGTCTGCTTTGTGCAGCTGAACTGGAAAAACCAGCAGCCACTTGGGCGAAGGCTGGGCCCATTTCTGATGAACAAAGAATCCCCAGGCAGTGTGGCCACGGGAAGGCGCTGGGTGAGGATTCCGGCTCATGCTGGACAGGCCAGCACTGGCTCCGTTCTGGTGCCCGGGCCTCCTCCTCTCCCGACCTGCCTTTTCTGAGCCTGGCCTGGCTCTGTAATGGACTCAGGGCACTGCTTCTCAACATTTGGCAATGTCCAGAGATGTTTTTAATGGCCGTGACTACGAAGGTACTACTGGCATCTGGTGGGTGGTGGCCCGGGATGCTGTCCAACAGCCTACAATGCACAGGACAGCCGCTAATGGAGAACCACCGGGCCCAGAACATCACAGAGCCAAGCAGCCTGGCCCGGGGGAGAGCCAGGAGCCTCCCAGCCCTGCCCGGTCCCCTGCCCCCAAGGGTACTTCCCATCTCAGCTTCACAACAGCCTGGGGGAGGCCAGGGTGAGTACTGGTCCCCCTATCCCATTACAGAGAGTGAAACAGGCCCTTTAGAAGAGAGCAGAGGTTGGCTGGCACACGGAGACACGGCTCTCCGTCCCTGACCTGGCCTGATCTTGCTGTCACCGCTCAGGCCTGCTCAGGATAGTCTCTGGGCCTCCCCACTCCTCCTCCGGCCCAGAAGGTGCCAGCGGACCCCTGGAGGGTGAAAGGGCCGCCAGGGTGCAGCTGCAGGCTGTCCTCAGTCCCAAAGGGCCAGACCCTGTCCACTGGGAGGCCCTGGGGCAGGTCACTCCTCTCCCCGAGCCGCCTGACCATTGCATACGGCCGACAGTCCTGGCCTCCCCGGGCCTGAGTCCACACCATTCCAGATGTTCTCCTGTCCTCCCTCATTGGTCCCTCATTGGTCCCCCACCAGCCGCCCGAGAGGAAGGGATCACACCCCCGTCCCACTGCATGGCACAGCCCCGTCGTCCCCTCTAGTTTAGGGAGCAGCCGCTGAGTGCTGGGCCCCTTCCCGGCCCCTCCCCTGATGCACTGAGTCTTCACAGCAGCCCTGAAGCCGGGGGTGAGCAGGCCCATTTCACAGACGAGAACCCCGAGGCGTGAGGAGGCCAGGTTGCGTCCATTTGCGCCAGGACTGGAGCCGTGTTTGACCAGAGCTCAAGAGCAACCCACCTGCTCCAGTGGGGGCCTGGGCTTGTCCCCGAGGCTCCCACCAGCCCGGTGTGAGCACAGGAGGCCCCGTGGAGGTGCGGGGTGTGGTGCTGAGGCTAACCCAGCCCTCGTGCCCACCACGGCCTGCCCTGTACACGCTTGGGGCAGAAGCACCCTTGGAGCAGATGAAACTCTGCCATCCTCCCCGGACGTCCTCTCAGGGGCGATCACTGCGCCCCTCACATGTGAGGAAATGAGGCTCCAGAAAGTCTGGGGACTTGCCCAGGGCACCCCACTCGTCCTCCCCCTGCCTGCCACATGGTGTGCTAGGGGCGTTCCAGGCTCAGAGACAACGCGGCTTTGTGGGATCCTCCACCTCCGCTCGCCCGAGCCCTGGCTCCTGAGACGTTACCTCATCTGGGCCAGGCCCCACGGGGCGTTGTCACCCAGGAATAAACAGAAGCTGCAGAGCTGGGCTGCTGTCGGGCACAGGTGACAGGGGAAGGCCTCACAGGTTCTTTGCTCAGACTTCTGGCCCCCAAGCGTGCTCCGTATTCAGTACAGTCACAGACACTAATTGTCCTGGGCCTCAGCCAGCTTCCTGCTGTGCAGGCTGTGTGCAGACAGGCAGCTGGGGGAAGGGCGGGCAGGGAAGCCAGCCTGGGAGCAGAGGCTTATCTGCCTTCTGGGCCGGGCCCCATGGCCAGGCGGGCATCCATGGGACCTGCCCCTCACCCTCTGTGGGTACTGCCCTGGGGCTGCCCCAGCTGTAAGGTCCGGGACCTGTCACAGACGGGATGGGCGTCGGAGCACCCAGGGCTGTGGGCTGGAGTGCAGATGGTCTCCAGTTCTCTCTTTTCTCCCCTCTGCCCCTGCCCGGACTCAGGCCCACATCCCTCAGGTGCAGAAGCCCCTCCCTGTCCTCTTCCTCTGCTCCCTGTGCGTTTCGTGCACACTCCCCGCTGGACGCTGGAACTGGACGGCTCTGACCCCTCACTCCCTGCTCTAAGCCCTCTGTGGCTCCCTACTGCCCCCGGGCCCCACCAGGCCCCTCAGCGGCCGTAGGGTCTTTCATCGACATCTGTCTGGGCCCACCCTGCCGGCTCCTTTGCCCGCCCCCCTCCCCCGAAGTCCTCCCATGTCTGAATCAGGCCTTTGTAGTCCTGGGTCTGGGATGCTGCGTCCTCTTCCCACCTGACCCACTCTTCCTTGTCTTTCACACGTCAGCCCAGACACCAGCCTTCCCAGGAGGCGCCCCACAGCTGGGGTCATTACTTATCTGCTTCCCTCTCTTCTCCAACGAGGGATCCGTGTCACAGTCATGTCTGTGTCTGCGCTGGGGACCTCAGCAGGGGTCAGTGAACGAGTTAATAAGCTGGGGCCGGTGAGTGGGTGAGGGTCAGGGTTAGGGGATGTCGCAGAAGATGTAACAGACCAGCACCCCCCGTAAGCACATACCCCTCCGAAAGGAGTGAGGCTCCCGTCACCGGGGCCTACAAGGCGTTTCTGTCCTGGGCAGGCATCAGATTCACTGGGGCTTATGTTAAAAATGGAATTCCTGACCCCAGTCTCCCTGCGGCAGCTGCGAGCCTGAGTTTCTAACACACTGCCTGGGTGATGCTTGCACCCCCTGAGCCCAAGTCTGCTTCCTGCCCTGAAGGAAGGTGCGGGGGAGACCGGGGGAGAGGCCCGGCTGGTCACCCGTCCTGGCAAGGCCACCGATCTGCCCCAGTGCAAGACCCAGATTCCCTCAGGGCAGCCCCCTCCCCTTCCCAAGTTGCACAGCCCCCAGCCATCAGGGGGACCTTTCTAAAATGTGTCTGCATCCCCCTCCTGCTCAGGACCCTGCGGCAGCGTTCTCCAAGCTGGCCCGCACACGGGGCCTGTCCGGCTGGGCTGCCCTGTGGACCCCCTTCAGGCCACACCAAGACCATCCTGCAGCCCTTCATCTCCAGCCCCCGCCCTCCTCCCACCCCTTCCCACCTCGGCGCATCCCCACATGCACCGCCGCTTTCCCCAGGCCCATCGGCGATCCCCTGAATCCCTCCCTGAGCCCGGGCAGGGTGGTCAGTGCTGGGTTGTGTAACTCCGCCCCCTGTCCCCCGACACAGAATCTCAGGGTGCGGAGCAGCGGAGGGACCGAATTCTTCACGCGGTCGGCCACCAAGTTCAAGGGTGCCCTGGCCCAGAAGTTCATGTTCGTGGATGGAGACCGGGCCATCTGCGGCTCCTACAGGTGACTCTGGCTTTCGGGGGGCCGGGGGAGGGGCGGCTCCAGTTCCCAGCTGGTTTCTGCCCTTAATCCTGCTTTGTGACACCCCGGTTATTCCAGTTCACTGGTCCCCAAACTGCTGAGGTGTGAGCGGGGCTGGGCATGCCTGCACGCTGCCCACCTGTCTCGGAAGCAGGCAGAGCGAGGCTTTTATCCGTGAGACTGTTGTTCCTGCCTCGAGGTGTCAGCAGCCAGACGTGGGGTGTGGGCCAGGCCGGCTGCGTCCTCCCAGGCCCACAGGGCGGTCACTCGGAGAGCTGCTCTCAGGGAGGGGCCAGGATGAGGACGGTGCGGTCTAGCTCTGCCAGCCCCGCCACACAGCGGGCAGCAAGGCAGGGGCCATCCACGGCCACACGGGGTGGGCACAAGTCACTGTGCCGACGACCCCCGCTGTCCAGGCTGCACACCCGCAAGGAGCTTGCCACACAGGCGCTGCCTGAGGTCCCACACCAGGCCTGACGCTGGGGCTCGGGCCCCGTCGGGCCCCGTCCTCTGCCCCTGCTCGCTTCTCTTTAATCCCTTCTGTGGCCACAGTCTGACGGACGCTAGCCTGTGTGTGCACGGGGGTGGGGGGCTCGGGGCTGGGGGCTGCTCCCTCTTCCCGGGCCCTGGGCCCTGTGCCTGACCAGGCTGCCGCCCTTTGTTGCAGCTTCACGTGGTCGGCTGCAAGGACGGACAGGAACGTGATCTCCGTGCTGTCAGGCCAGGTGGTGGAGATGTTCGACCGGCAGTTCCAGGAGCTGTACCTCACGTCACACAGCGTCAGCCTCAAGGGCATCGCCATGGAGAAGGAGCCCGAGCCCGAGCCCGTCGTGCTGCACTCTGTGGTCCCGCAGGTGCCCTCAGGCACCATGGCCAAGAAGCTCGTCAACCCCAAGTACGCGCTGGTCAAGGCCAAGAGCGCTGACGAGATCGCCAAGTTGTCCTCCGAGAAGCAGGAGGCCTCCAGGACCCTGGGGGTGCGGGGCAGGGCCCTAGCCGAGCTGCCGGGAGACCTCCCCGAGTCACCCTTGCCTATCCACCCGGGGCTGCTCAACCTGGAACGGGCCAACATGTTTGAATACCTGCCCACGTGGGTGGAGCCGGACCCGGAACCCGGCAGCGACATCCTAGGCTACATCAACATCATCGACCCCAACATCTGGAACCCCCAGCCCAGCCAGATGAACCGCATCAAGATCCGGGACACATCCCAGGCCGGGACCCAGCTGTGGAGGCAGAGCCAGGACTCTAGCCCCGCCCCCCAGCCCAGATCCCCCCAGGACGGGGTTGACGCCAAGCCACGGCCTCCTGTGCCCAAGCCCCGGACAGTCCCGGTGGCAGACCTGCTTGCTCAGGAGGGCGGCAGTGTTGGCTGGGCCCTGGCAACCCCAGAGGGGCAGGCGCCCCATAACCGGACGGACCACGGGCTCCCCAGGACGGCAGGCCCAGGCCATGCCCCGCTTCAGCGCCAGCTGTCTGTGACCCAGGATGACCCCAACGGCGGGGGGCCGGTGTTCCCCAATGGGCTAGAGGAGGAGGAGGAGGAAGACGACGATGACTACGTGACCCTCAGTGACCAGGACAGCCTCTCGGGCAGCTCTGGCCGTGGTCCTGGCCCCCAGCGGCCCTCGGTGGCCTCCTCGTCCGTGTCAGATGAGTGTTTTGAGGTGATGGAGCGCTCGGCCACCCTCCGGAGTTGCCACTCAGAGCAGGTGGCCAACGGGCCAGCCCAGCACCCCCACCGACATCTGAGTGCTCCCCACATGACCCGTGGGACCTTTGGTGGACCCCTGGGTGGCTCCTCGTGGGCCCAAGGTCAGGAGAGAGAAGAGGCAGGCGCTCTGAGGATGCAGGCCCCACACCTGGCAGACAAGGAGGCACAGGTGGGTCGGGGCCCCTGCGCACCAGGGTCCTGGGAGCCCCTCCCCCACGCCTGGGCAGCCGCCTCCCCAGGTCATTACCGAGCATCCCATAAAGGCAACCTGAGCCAGCTACCAGGAGCCGAAAGGAAACACACGTAACACACCCAGCGGTTTCAGGGGTGTGGTGTTACGTGGGTGGTCTGCTCCCTAGTTTGTGGATGAGGAGATGGCGGCGGCACAGAGATGTTCCTTCACACCATGAGATCACACAGCAGTAGGTAGTCTTTGCCCGGACCTTATGTCAAGCCACCTCCGTGTCGATCCCTTTCACTGTGGCCCTGGGGACCACTCCCCTCCCCGCTCCCCCAGGCCGGGAAACAGCTTGCCTCTGTCCTTGACCTCTCCTCCTGGTGACCTCTGCACCCTGCAGCCAGCCCAGCCCCCAGGGCCCGTCCTACCTGGGAACAGCACGCGGCTGATCATTCCCGGCATGATGATCAGGCCCATGGGCAGCATCTTGAGGTAGCTGGCCAGGATGGAGCCCCCCTTGGCGTGGTTCAGGTCCCTGGCGGACAGTGACCGCTGCACGATGACCTGGGGGCAGGGGAGGGAGTGAGCCCCAGCCTCCTCGGGATTTCTCCCCCGTGGGCCTCAGGGAGTGTGCGAGATAGGTGCTGTCCCACTAGCCCGAGACCGGCCTGAGACAGCCACGCCCACCCTGACACCCAACAGCATCCCTGCCAGTTGTCTGAGCACGTGGGGCCAAGGTTCTCTCCAGGGACTCAGTCGTCCAGGAGGGAAGGTGTTGGTCCTGACCAGTCTGTCACCCTGGCAATTGTCAGGGCGGGAGGAGACCCTGGGTGGGTAGGTATCAGGGACACCCCCCCACCTCCTGCACCCTCACGAGAGGCTGGCAGGCTCATGCACGTGCCAAGAGCAGACGCTGGTTCCAACTGTGTTGTGTCCCTGGCAGAGGTCCGGAGCTTTAGGACCTGGGTTTGGGGAAGCTTGCGTTTCAGTAATGGAAGGAGCTAGAAGCTGCATGAGGGCAACTCCTCATGTAGCCTAAGGCAGCTCCTACCTGGGCCTCAGCTTCCAGATCTGCAGAATGGGAGGGGGGTAGTTGGAACTGATGGCATCTGAGATCCCTCCCAGTTCTGACACCATGGTTCTACTTTTTTTTTTTTTTTTTTCCGGTACGTGGGCCTCTCACTGCTGTGGCCTCTCCTGTTGCGGAGCACAGGCTCCAGACGCACAGGCTCAGCGGCCATGGGTCACGGGCCCAGCCGCTCGGCGGCATGTGGGATCTTCCCGGACCGGGGCACGAACCCGTGTCCCCTGCATCGGCAGGCGGACTCGCAACCACTGCGCCACCAGGGAAGCCCCTGTTCTACTCTAGAATGTGGGACTTTAAACAGCTTTACTGAGACATGATTCACACACAGTTCAGCCACATAAAGTGTACACCTCCATGGTTTTTAGTATGTTCACAGAGTTGTGCAACCTATAACTTTTAAATACAAGTATTTTTCCTTCGGTGTTCTGCAGTTGAAATCACCTCCTGCAATCCAGAAGTAGGAATTCTTTGTGATTTTAACTTATTTTCCAAACACGCGAGTTTGACAGGTAGCTCCTAGCATTTCTCTCTAGACACAGCTCTTGGTGAAGCATTAATTACAGGGTGCCAGGGCGGGGCAAGCTCTAAAACAGATTTTTCTCTGGTAGATCAGGCAGGGATGGAGTCATTTTCAAAGCTCTCAGGGTGCAGCCAATTGAATCCACTAGACTATTCCTTGGTGTCCATTGGGAGACTCCACCCTCCCCGGCTCATCCTCCAGCACCTTTTCATCAACGGGAGAAAATAACCTGGGTTTACATCAAAGCAAAGGGGCTGCCAGGGCATTCTGGGAAATAGTGGCTTGTAGCCTGTTCTTCATCAGAGGACCTCAGATGCTTTCTCTATGTGATCTTTTCCATCTTTTCCCAAGGTCTTACCTGGCTGAAGACAGTCAGTACTTAATAGTCAGGGACCTAGTGGGCCATGCTTGATCTAGTGTCTGATGCCTAGGGAACAGTTAACATCCAACGGAACAAATGCAGACTCATCATGTCAGGCGTAGGAGTGGAAACAGCCTTTGTTTTAGGAGAAACCTGTTTCCACCACTGTACTCGAACTCCCTCCACTTTCACAAAAGTGGTTTTTGTAAAGGCCCAAAATTGTGTGTGTCCATCTCAGAGGCCCCTCAGTGCTCATTTGTGTTTAGGGTCCTTAAGAGAAACTGTCGTGTGCTTCTTCAGAGGCCCATCTAAATGTCTCAGAGAAAATGAGATGAAAACTGTACTCCTGTAAAGGAGCTCTGGATCAGAGGTGATTATCCCTCAAAATTTAGGCTTCTGAGTAGTTTGTAGTATTCACCTCAAGATCCTAAAGCGAAGGCACATCCTTGGAGGTGTGCTCACTCGCACTTACTGTAGTGCGCAGTCCCACAGAGGCTAAATAGCACTTGGATGTTGGCTGGACCGCGTCTAAAAATAGAACTCTGGGACTTCCCTGGTGGTCCAGTGGTTAGGACTCTGTGCTTTCCCTGCCAAGGGCGCGGGTTCAATCCCTGGCCAGGGAACTAAGATCCCACAAGCCCCGTGATGCAGCCCAGCGGAAAAAAAAAAATAGAACTCTGACCTGCCCGGGAAGCCACCCCGTTATGTACAATAAACAGCTCTCAGAGCCGTGCAGGAAGACCGACGGTTCTCTCCAGCAACCACTCGGGAGGCTGCAGGACGACTGCTGTAACAGCCCCCAGGCGGCCAGGACCTAATTAATAACTGACAGCATCTCTAACTTCTGTCCCCTACTCGCTTCCTACCCCCACCAAGCACACGGTCGCCCCACCTCCCGTGTCCCCAGGCCGTGGCCTCCCATCAGGGCCTCCCATCAGGGCCTCTGCAGAGCTCCCTGACTCATCTGCCTGCCTTTCAGCCTCTGCCAAATGTGAGGGACGGCAGCTGCCTCCCGTTTGCTGTAGCTCAGAATAAACTGCCTTTGCTTTTCTTAAAAAAAAAAAATGACAGGGTGCCAGGGCTGGCGGCGTGGGGTCTGCAGGGCAAGCTGATTCCAATCCTGCCTCTCCGCCAGCTCCTGTGACGTGCCGTAAGTCCTTTCCTCACTTTGGGCCTCAGTCTCCCTGTCTAGACAGTGAGGGGGTCAGACGTGCTTCTCTGTAGACCCTTCCCCTGTGATGGCCTGTGATTACAAGAGCCCAGGGCCACGCTCCCCACGGGAGAGAAGAGTTTCCCTAAATCCCTGCGTGTCTTCCCTTATTTTGCTCCGTGCTCTTGGCGGCCAGCCCCGGGAGGTGGCTACAGCTCCTACAGCTGGAGAAGCTGAGGCTCGGTGCCCCAGCAGGCAGGGCCGGGGCCTCCCCGGCAGCATCCTCCCAGTGCATCTCCGCACAGGCCCCGCCGGAGGCCAGCTCCCTCTCCCCGCCCAGCCGCTGGACCTCCCCGAACCGCTCTGTCCTCGCCTGCAAGATGTAACATGACCCCCGACCTGCAGGGCTGCTGCAAATCCTGGATGAGGCCGCGTGTGGACAGCCAAGCCCGTGCCTGGGTGGCTGGCTGCGAGTCACCAAGTTTAGGCATCCGTCAGGGCCACCTCGGGGTCAGCTACGGCCCGGTGCCACCAGGAGCATTTGGACCCCTTGGCTGTGAGATGGGGACAAGAGAGCCCACGGGAACATGGGAGAAACGAGGTGACGGGGCCCATGCACTTGACACTGCGCCTGACCTGCGCAGGAGCCTGGAAGGTGGTGGCCGCCATGAGGACTGACCCAGCTGCTGCCTGAAAGACAGCCCGTCTGAAACTGCAGCAGCGGCAGGTGACGAGAGAAGCACTGGCACCACAGGAGTGGGCAGGCCCCAAGGACCCTCTGGTCTGTGCGCCTCCCAGGGGTATAGACTGAGCGGCTGAGGTCGGGGAGGGGCGTGGCAGCTCTCTGCCCACCGGGCCTCTGCCTCCTGTTTTACTGGATTTGTTGGGTTCTGATCGTCACCTACGCACTGTGACTGAGCTGGGAGACACTGAGAAGTCTAAAGAAAACGAAAAGCGCCCATGGCCCCAGGACACAGAGCTGCCGCTTGCCGCTGACCACACCGAGGGTGTCCCGGGGGCCGAGTAGAGTCCTGCCAAGCCCCCAGGACCCAGTGGGTCGGTACCTGTGTGGCGGGGGTTCTGGTCCAAGGCCCAGCAGTCGCCTAGGCAGACCCAGCCTGAGCAGGAGGACGATGGGGAGGGAAGGCTGAGGCCAGGTGTGGGCCCCCAATGCCAGTGGCACTCTGGACCCCCTTGGGGTCAGCTGCCTCCTTGTGTGACCTTCTTATCCAGGAGGCAAGCCCAGTCCAGCCCTGACCTCCAGGCCACTCACTTGGCCTTCATGTGAGTGCTGACTCACCTGGCCTTCATGGGAAAATCTCCCGAATGCTGCCCCACCCAGAGACGCCAGTGCCACGCCAGGCCATGCCGAGTGCGGAGGGAACGAGAGGTGCCCTGGGGTGGAGGGGCCCCGGCTGGCCCACAGGGCAGTCCAGACACTTCCCCGCATGCCCTCCACCACCGGCCTTTCAACCAGCCCCTCGCTCACCCAGGCCGGCGGCCCTCAGGCCTCCCAGAGGTGCTAGACAGACACCTGTGGTGGGCGCAGCCTACAAGGGACTCTCCGGCACCATGTCACAGATGGGAAAACTGAGGCCCAGCCTCCCAGGGTTTCTGGACCCTCCCAAGCTAGATTGCCTCCCACTGTCACAGCCCAGGCAGGGTCTCCCAGCGAGCACACAAAACACCTACGCTCGGGAGATGTAGTAGAGTGCCCCTCGCTGGGCAGGCCCTCCACCCTGGGCCTCAGTGTCCTGGCCTGTGGATGGGGCCGCCGGGTGTGCCTCACAGGGAAGCTGCCCCTATTCACCCCACAGTGACTGGCTGGGTCGACTCTCGGGCTGGCTGCCTCACTCCTGGGTGGGGCCCTCGAGGCCATGGGTCCAGAGGCAAGGACGGTCATCAGGCCCCTGCCCGCTGAGCCTCTGGTGCTCACGAGGCCCCTTCCCGCCCAAGTGCCACCTGGAGCTACCCATGGCCCTCGAGGCAGGCAGGGTGGGGGTATCGTCTGCTTCTTCCCAGAGAGGGAGCAGGGCCGCCTGGTGCCACCTGGTACGCGCCCATCTCGGGAAGGACTAGAGTCAGACTCCGGAGGAAGACCTAGCCGCCACACTCGCCAGACACGCGGGCGCAGGGGGAGGCGCTGTCTCTGGCATCCCCGTCCGTCCCTCTTCGGAGGGCGTGGAGGAGGAGGGCGGGGCATGGGGAAGAGTAGGCACTGGCCTTAATGCGACCTCGCAGGCAGGACCGTTCCCCTGGGACATGTGGGGAAACCGAGGCACGGGGGACTGGACGACACTTGTCTAGGACCACCAGTTGGTGAATGGCAAGGCCAGGAAGCAAACCCAGGTGTGCCGGCTGCAGCCTGCCTGGCAAGGGCCCCTGCCTCGGGAGGGGGCAGAGCTGCCCCAGCCCCCGGGTCTCACTCACTGCTCTCTCTCTCTCTCCCAGGGCCAGCGGTTCCACCACTATGGAGTCCCTAGGGATAAAGATGCCTTCCCGCAGCCGTCGAGGACCCTGGGACCCCCGCGGTACCGCCCCGCCGCCAATGGCGCCCAGAGCTCCAGCAGGAAAGCGGGCCTGGCTGTGGCAGGTCCCCAGCACTCGCAGGCCAAGGGTGGCCCGGGGCCCTGTGAGCTGCTGGGTCCTGGGACCCCAAGACTGGCCCGAAACGCCAGCCCCCAGCCCGACGGCAGGGCCACCGAGGAGCATCCCAGCCCCCTCGGAATCCCGTACTCCAAACTGTCCCAGTCGAAGCACCTGAAGGCCAGGATAGGTGGCAGCCAGTGGGCTTCATCCGACTCTAAACGGCAGGCCCAGGCCCCCCGGGACTGCAAGGACCCCTAACACCTTGTGCCCGGGCCTGAAGCCATGCCATCCACGGCTTCCACCCCAGCCCGGGCTCACCGTGCAGGTGTCCCCTGACCGCCCTGACCTCCAGAGCCACCCTGGAAGGCAGGAAGGTAGGGAGGGCGGCGACCTCACCTGGTCGGTGCACCAGTACCAGGTGGCCATGATGGTCAGGCCGAAGGTCATCCCGGTCCACGGGAGGTCCCCCGTGTAGGGGTCTCGGAACATGTGCATGGCGTCTGCCCGCGGCATGTGGCAGGTCGTGTTGGAGATGATCCTGGATGGGACGGCCCGGGCGTAGGCTGACGCCAGCTGCTCATACCCGCCGATCTGCTCGAAAGCTGGAGGGGGCGGGCGGGACAGGCACGGTTGGTGGCTGGTGGCTGTGACTCCCAGCCCCACTGCCCTCATCTCACGAGTAACTTCTTCATGCATCAAACTCAACTTGTTCCCACTTCACCTTTTCCAGTGTCTGGAAAGGTATGGAGGTAGAGGGTTTTAAAAAAGGTGAATTCAAAGGACTATTTTATTTGTATTTAAAATGATAATATTAAATGAGCATTCCACACGAGGGCACCCCAGTGTCCTGCCGGCCTCTGGATGCCCACTAGCCCCAGGCGGGAGCTCTCTGCCAGGCTGTCGACTCAAGGAAGCAAACGTGTCTCTTCTTGGCATTCGAGGACCTTCCTGAGGAATCTGAAGGGCTAACGTCCTGACCCAGGGGGCTTCCAAAGGACATGGCTTCGGCAGAGCTAAGAATGGCTGGGGGATGTGGCACGGAGAAGGGACACAGTCCCCAGAGGGGCAGGGGCGCCACCAAGGCTACACTGCCAGCTGGCCGGCGCGGGCCGACCACGTTCACCCCCTCACTGCTCCTGTCTGCCTCGGGGTCTGGGCCCACCTGAGGCTTTTGCTTTGTCTGTGGTCACTCCCCCGCCCCCATCCAGACCGGGCCTGGCTGCCTGGGTGCCTTTCCCGCAGTGGGCTCCGGGGGCACAGGCCCCTGGTCTGTGAGGAGGCTGGTACACAGAAGGCTGGGCAGCCACAGGTCCCACTGCCCCGCCTTCCCCAGCAGGCAGCCCGCTGCCCGGACTCTGGGCTCCCGCCATCAGTGCCACCTGTAGCCCAGGCCAGGCCAGGGTGAGTGCTCAGAGCGAACAGACGAACACTAGACACGGGTCGGAAACTGCCCAGCCACAGGGTCCTAGAGTCTGAGTCTGGAAGAGACCATTTGCCCTCTATGGGATCCTCCTGGCTCTGCTTGCATACTTCCCAGGATGGGGACCTCACTACCTCTGGGGCAGCCCCTCCCCACCCTGAGCTTCCTCCCTGTTCCCAGACCAGGAGATCCAAATCCCCCCTTCTCTCCGCCTTGCCTTTGTCCCGCTGGCTTCTTGAGATCTTGGACATGCTTTGAAACAACGGGGGCAGATGTCCAGGTAGGTCTGTGGTCTCCCAACTGTGTCTGCACACCCACCCGCAGCCCTGCTCCCGTTGCGCCCCGAGCCCGCGTGGGTGTGGACGGCCCTGCCTCCTGAGTCAGGTCCACAGCCAGATGCCACCCGGCCCGGAGCTGGTGACAGAAGTGCTGCTGGGCAGCAGGGGTGGGAAGGGAGCAGGCCTCCATCACCCAGGGGAGGCCGGCGGGGGGCTGACTGCCTCGTGGCTTGACCTCCTGAGGCCACCCACCCCCAGTGCGGACACCGGGGCCCCGACAGGGCGGCACCCAGACCCCAAAGCGCTCGCTGCTGTGGCAGCCCCCATGGCCTCTCACCTTTGACCGTCAGGATCACGGCTCCCACCACCATGATGAGCGTTTGCAGGGCATCTGTGTAGATCACAGCGGCCAGGCCCCCTGTGGGTAGAGACGAGAGCTAGAGGGGCCCTGGCCTCGACGGGGGAGGGACAGGGAGGTGACCAGAGCTTCAGGAGAGACAGCTATTCCACATTGAAGTCCCCTGCCCTTGCACAGGTGGGCGAGCTGTGGACGCAGCAGCCGGGCCAGTGGAGCCAGCTGCAGAAGCCCGGGTGCCTGACACAAACTGGCCAGGTCCCAGGCTGTGGGAGGGGGCGGCCCCCTGCCCCCTGCTAGCCTCTCGGGTTCCCGTGTGCGCCCACAGGCCACACTTGCCACCCGCAGGCACCGTACCTGCGATGGTGTACAGGGCCGTGACGCTGAGCATGAGGATGGTGGACAGGTAGAAGCTCCAGCCCATGCAGATGTGCACGAAGAGGGCCCCCGCGTACAGGTCCATCTGGGGACGGGAAAGGGGTGTGTGCAGGGGCCCGAGGTCACCGCAGGACCCGGAGCGCCGCACACCCAGCGTGTGGCCTTGGTGCCCCACAGGGGAAGAAGGGGAGACCCCCCCCCCGCCCACCTGCCAGGGACTGTCCTGAAGGGGAGGAAGTCCTGGCTGTGGACAAGCAGTGTGCAGGGGACGTTGCTGATGTTAATAAAGTCCTGAATGGCCTCTGCCCACCAGGGAGCAGTGTTGCTGTTCAGTCTGGCCCCTGCCTGGGGATGGAGAAGGGAGTCTGGGAGGGCTTCCTGGAGGTGGGGGGTCCAAGAAGATGAGTGAGCCTCCATCTCCAGACCCACATCTGTCTGGGTCCCTGGGTCCCTGTTCTCTGCTCCCTGTTAAGCAGGGCACCCCAAGAAGAAACCAGATATGTGAAAGGGGTGGGCTGGGGGAACAGAGGGGCCGTCTTGCTTATTGACCCCTCATGGGGCTGACACTGAAGCCAGGACCGTGTCTCAGGCCGAGGCTGCTTCCTAGGGCTGAACTGGACACAATCCTGCCATCCCAGGCCCTGGGGCAGCACAGGGGCAGGAGTTGAAGCCCTGGGACGAGTCTTCTAGCCTCAGCACCGGAATGGGCCTTACGGACCACAACTGCGCGCCCCCTCCCCACTGCACAGTGGGTGCCCAGGGAAGGAGGGAGGACCCCATCCTGCGGGACCTAGGGGCTGGGCCAGGGTCCCTCCCCCACACCAAGTTTCCGAAACTGCCATTCTGGGCTTGCTTAATGGCAGGGAGATAACCCAAAATACAGCCTTTGGGGCCAAGAGGCTCCTCAGAGAGCTGGGCAAGCCCGCGGGTTAGCTGAGCTTGCTGAGTGGCGGACAGTCTGCCTGAGGCCTGGAGCACTGGCCCAGCTAGGAGCTGACCAGCCCCGCTCCGAGTCAGGCTTGTGGAGCCCCTGCTTCCCCCAGGCTCCTCCCCTCCCCTCTCCTGGAGAGGGCACCTGCCAGCGTGGGCACTCAGACAAGCTGTTCTCAGGAGTCGGCGGCCCCTCACTCTGGCCCCCCTACGCCCCGGCTATGAGTGTGTGTGTCCACCTCCAGCCCAAGCTAAGAAACCCAGAGCTGCTGAATATCAGAGCAGGAAGGACTCTCCAAGCCCCCTGCCCCATCAGACCAGGGACAAACTGAGGCCCATGGAGGGCAAGCGATCTCCCCAAGGCGAGGCCCTGGCAGGTATCAGAGATGGAGGGGACAGGAGACGGAGCAGGGGGGGCTCTAGAAAGTAGCAGCCCCTCCTCCCACCTGGCTGTCCTCCAGCCACTGCTCAAGACCACTCCCTGGACCCCATCTGCCTCAGAGGACAGCCCTGGTCTGTGCGCCCAGCCTTCAGGCTCTGGCCACGCATCCCTTTAAGCCCAGGTAAGTCTGGTCACACAGACTGGCCGACATTCCACGCCAGGCACTTTGCTGCCTCCAGGCCTTGGCTCGCCCAGGTCCCTCTGCCCTGGGACCTCCCAGTCTCTGCATCTCATCGCTCAGGACCCAGCCCGCCCCGACGTCCTGCTCCCCGACTGCTCTACTGCTCAGGGGCTTCCTTTCAGGGCAGCGGATCTGAAGAGTGATAACGCGGGCAGCAGGAACAGCACAGGCTCAGGTGTGGAGGTGGGACTTTAGCCGCGGTCCCCCCTGGGGACCTTACGCAGCTGCCGCTGGAGGCCAGCAAATGCACGGTTGCCTGCCGGCTCTAAAGGCTAAAGGAGACCCCGCGAGGAGCCTCAGACGACCCCCGGCCGGATCTGACCTCTCCTTCTGCCGACGGAGCTCCCTCTCCTGGGGCCCCATGTGAGCTGCAGCCTGCTAGAAGCTAAGAGCCCCGCTCGGACCTGGGTCTGTGTCCCTGGTAAGCACGTCGCCTTACCTCCTGAGCCTCTGGGTAAAGTGCGGGTGCAGATGTGGAGAAACACAGGCACTTGTGCTCGGCCCCATCTAGCCCTGCTGGCCTCTGCAGGCCCTGCGCAGGGCAGGCCGGGGAGGCACAGGCAGGACCCCTGAGGGAGCCGCTCCACTCCACAGAGCAGGGCACGGGCGCAGAGGCATGAAGCAACTGGCCCAAAGCTGCACGGTTGTGAGCAGGGCCACGGGCTGCAGGGCTGACCCTCGGGACCCCTGAGAGGGTGGACCCCCCCTTTCTGCACCATCCCACGGGCTTGCAGGGGCCATGAGCCCCAGACATGGGAGGGAGCTGGGCTGAGCTGACCTGCAGGCTAGGGCTGATCCGCTGGCTCGTCACAGCTTCTCAGGACCCCGAGTTCCCCACAGGCACGTGCCCCCTGGCTGGGCCCTGCCTTGGCCACCTTCCTGCACGGGACCCTATTGCCCCCTCCCTTTGTGGGTAGCAGAGAAGCTGGGCAGGTTCCTGCACCGACATTTACCACAAGTTTACCCTAAATCATCCTGTGTCCCCGACCCCCAACCTCGCCCATCTCCACAGAGGCCGTCACTGTCCCTTCAGTGTTCTGGACACGTCTCACCTTCGCCACACTCCCTGCACCCACCCCACCGGCCACGGCTGTTGACTCCCAAAGTACTCCTGCCCGCCTCCACTGTCCCCACCCTGGGCCCCATCCCTTTGGAATCCCCTCGATGGTCCCTCCTGCACTCGGCTTGTTCAGAGGGAGCTCCGAGGTCTCTGCATCTCCACTCACGCAGAATGAAGCCCACCTCCCGGCCCAGAAGCCCTGCACGCACCCTCTCCCCAGCCCCATCGGCTTCCCTCAGCGGCTGGACCACCCTCTCCAAAGCAAGCCTGTCCCTTGCTCCTTCTCTTCTGTCCAGATTTCAGCCCTGCATTTTTTGCATTGATCACCCTTGTACCACTTAGTGTGGATGCACTGCTCTGTTTACTTATCTCATCTGCCTGGAAGGAAAGGTCCTTGAGAACAAGAAATGGGTTCATCATGGGTGCCCACCCAGGGCCTGGCACACAGTAGGTGCTCAATAAACAGGCACGTTTGCAAAGACCAGGGGCTGGCACACTACAGCCCACAGGCTTGATCCCATCAGGCGCACTGGTGTGTCTTTCAAACGCCAACAGCAAACTTGAGTGGTGTGTAAGTGGCGTGCAAAACTGAGCATACTTTCTATCTGGCCCCTCATGGAAAACCTACCCAAGCCTGACATAGATGATTCCGTTCAGTCCCATGAGGTGTGCCGGGCACCTAGTACCAATGGGGATACACCAATGAACAAAGAGAAAAAATGGGGGAGGCGGACCGTGACCATTCTAAAGAAATCATTTGGCGTAAGAGGGTAGCACGTGTGTGAAACACAGGGGGCGCAGGTCTGCACCTGCGGGACAGCCGAGGGCCTCGCTGAGAGGGTGAGATGTGAAAGACTTGAGAGGCAGGGGCGTGAGCCACATGAATATCCAGGGGAAGAGGTTCCAGCCAGAGGACACAGCAGGTGCAAAGCCCCTGTGGCAGGGTCATGCCTCGGGTGTGCTCAGTGTAGCTGGAGTGATGTTTGTGTCGGGAGAAGCAGAAGTGAAGGTCTTGTTGGCTACGGTTGGCCTTTACCCTGAGTGGCCTGGGGTGTCAGGCCGGGTTTCTCTATTTCCCAAAGCACACGGTGATGGAGCTCGGTTTACCCCCCAAGCCCGTGTGAGGCCCCCTGCCACCCATGGCTTGCTCTCTCTGCAGACCACTGTCCCCACATGGGGGCTGGCAGCAGGCAGGCCCTGTGGTCTCTGGACAGGCTGCAGCTGGTGAGGGTCCTGGGCGTGCAGACATGTAGGGGCGTTCTTGGGGCTCCACCCAGTGAGGTCAGGGCCTCTGGGGGCCAGCTGGGCACACACACTGCAAACAGCTTCAGCCCAAAACATTAGCTGGGGGGCCCCAGTCACTCCCAGACCCAGCCCGGCAATCCACATTCCTCCTGCTTCCCTGTCCGCTTCATCCAGGTAGCCCCAGCATCGGCACTGAAGCCCCAGCCTTGAGGTTCCCCATTTTATAGGTGGACAAACTGAGTCATCCCATCACAAAGTGGAGTCTGAAGTGCCACGTCCTGGCTCCTTCAGTACCACAGGGCAGTGGTCGGGCCCACTGGGCTCTAATGGTTGTCTGTGCCCGATTCAGCAAGTGGTGACCTTGAGCAAGTGGTGGCCACTCCCTAGGTCTCAAATCGTCTTGTCTGTAAACAGGGCTGCGCACGAGGTGGCCTCTAAGGACCCCCCACTTGGCCCCCCAACCCCGACATTCTGGACGTCCTGCCCAAGCTCTGAGTGTGAGGTGTGAGTTCTGCCTCAGAGCCACCAGCAGGACGAACAGGGGGGTGGGCGGGGAAGAAACCCCTATGCCCAGGGGTTGGCCCCCGGCCCCCCGCCTCTCGCCCCTGTCCCCTCTAGTCCATCCTCTGGGGGTGCCGGTGGCACTAACACAGACCTGACCGTGTCACCTCTGCTCAAAGCCCCCAGGGCCCCTTGGGCACTCCTCACTCATCTCTGACGGAGCCCCCTGGGCCAGGGGGGGAACTGCCACACAAGAGCCAGCTGTGGCCCTCAGGTCTGGCTCGTGTGATGGCTGGTCCGCCTCAGCCGCCACCGCTCCCGGTCACCTCCCTCCCAGCTCCTCCTCTGCTCCCGAGGCGCCTGACCCCTGCAGTCTGGGCCTCTGGACGGGACAATCCCAGACGCACCCTACGCCACGCACCTCTCTCCTTGGCGTTTGCACCCCCCATGCCGTTCGTACCCCCTTCTCCACTAGACCCCAACCAACGCCACCCCGGGAGGCGCCGCCAACCCCTCTTCTGGGTCCGCACTGTCCCCCCACCCCCACCGTGACACACCTGTGTCCCCCTGTACTGAGGCCCTGCTGCCAGGGAGGCGGCCGGCACGGGGCGTGGGGGAGGGGAGGAGCCCGCGTGGGAACGGGGCCTGGAGAGCAGCGGCGCCGCCCAGGGGAGAACTCTTAGGACCCGTCCAGGGAAGAAGGCGGCGCCTGCTCTCTAAACACTCCGAAACCCACCCAGAAGGAGACGTGCAGACGTGCAGCTCCGGTGGAGTCCCGGACGGCCGAGGCTCCCGAGGCTGCGGGGGCCGCGAAGTAGGAAGCCCCGGCCACGCCCGCAGAAGCGCCAGGCCTCACAGGGGAGGAACCAGGCTCGGGGCTGGGCGGGCCCGCTCGGCCGGAAACAGGCCGCCCAGGACCCGCCGTCAACTTCTGAGCCCTCGCAGGGGCCGGAGCTGGAGCGGCTGGACGGCCTCAGGGGACCGGCAGGCACCGAGGACTCGGGAGGGAGAACCCGAGGCCTGGTGCTGCCGCGGAGTCGCCGCGCGCTGGGCACCAGCTCCCCGCCCTCCCGGCCTCCGTTTCCCTACCTGTGAAACCCAGGGTGTGGACAGGACGCGCCCCACGCTGGCCCTGCAGCGGGCCCAGGCCAGGCCCCCAAGGGAAAGGGGGCGCCGCGGGGTCAGCCTAGCGGAGGACTGACGACCACCCGGCATCACGGGCCAGAGACCTCGGGCTCTGGGCGCCCCCTAGTGGGCGGTTCCGGCTCACCCGGTGCCGGCCCTTAACCGTAACCCCTGACACCGCGTATCCAGAACATGGGCAAAGCAGGAGTCATAGGGCCTGCGTTCTGCTCCCAGATTCGCCGGCTGCTGAGCCCAGCCCCAGGGTGCTGGGCCAGCTATGTGACCCTGGGCAAGTCAGTGTGCCTCTCTGGGCCTCAGTTTCCCCAGCTGTTAGACAAGGCAGAGACAGATCAAGGGATGTCAAGTCCCTTCGAGGGCCCCAGAGCAGGGATGTTCCAGCCAGAAGCTGGGGGTGGGGCAGCTCACCGATATCTTGGTGAAGACAGACAGCAGCAGCGACAGGACAGACAGGTACATGCGTATCCGTTGGCCTCCATAGCGCTTCTGGATGTATTCAGGCATGGTGACAATCTGGCGGGGGCACGGGGGCAGGGGTTAAGCATGCTGCGAGACCATGGCCCGTGTTCAGGACCGGGAGCTTCTCGCAGTCCCAACACCAGGCCTGGAATTCCAGGCTAAGCGCTCTGATCGCATCCTGAGGGGCTCAGGCCCGGGCGTGGCAGGCTGAGACAGGAGGAATGGATTCGGGGAACTGTGCCTGGGGGCACAGGCATGAGTTTGGAGGCCGTGGTGACAAATTCAGATGAGCCTCGGCTGGTTGGGGAAGCTGGCTGTGCTAGACTGAGACAACCAGGAAAGGGGATCCCCTGGACTTAGCGACAGCCCAGCTGGGGCTGAAGGAGTGGCGGAGTCAAGGACAGTGTCTCCTGGGTGTGCCACCCAGGTGTGCAGCCCAGGTGTCTCACCCAGGTGTGTAGCCCAGTACACAGCCCAGGTGTGCAGCCTGTGTGCTCGGGTAGATGCATCATCCCCCAGATGCAGCACGCAGGTACAGTAGAAACGAACAGACGAGGCCCATGGGCTGAGGTCCGAGGGGATCTGTCTTCGTGGGCTGATGGGAATGTTAGTTGGACTAACAACAAACCCAGAACTGAGAGTTGTGGGTTCACTCACCTTGTGAGTGAAGCCAGGGGTCCTGCCCATCACCACCACCCACTCCAACCAAGGCCCAGACGCAGGTGAGGCTGTCCTGAGGCCCCAGGAGCAGACTCACCTCCGAAGAGATGTAGATGGGCACGAACACCCATGCCAGGGCCAGCAGCACATACGTGGCCTGAGGGGGACAGAGGCAGAGTAAGGACAGCAGATAGCAGGGGTCTGGAGGCCTGAGTTGCCATGAGCACCTGGGGCGGCCCCGCCCCCTGCAGCCCTATAAACAGATGGCCCGGCAAAGGCTCACGGCTTCCCACTGCTCTTCAGCATTCTGAAGACCCAACTTCCCCAGGAGCACTGCCTGCCTGGACGCTGGCCACCCCGGTTGCTGGGAGCTGCCCCTCTGGCCATGGAGGGGTAGGCTCTGATGCAGCCCCATCCAGCGTCTCTCAAGGTTGCTGTGCTTCCTCCCACGGCCCCCCACAGCCTGGGCCCGCCTTCCAGGAGCTCACATGCCACTCGAAGCCTGCCACCGCCAGGCCTCCAGCTGCGCCCGAACCCGCCAGTCCGATGAAGAGGCCCGAGCCCTCGCTGCTGGCAAATAGGGAGGCTCCCATCTGGAGGAGAGAGAGGAAAAGGATCTAGCAAGAGGCCCACCCTGACTCCGAGCCCCACCCTTTCCACGTTTTCCAGCACTCGAGCTTGGGGACCCCCTGCCACTCTCAGCCTGCCCCATCACTGCCTACTTGGGCTGGCCTGGGGGGTGACATTGGGTGAGGAGGACACACATAGTGACCGCAGGGATGCAGATGAGGGCTGACCTAGAGGTCAGATGTGGCCCCACCGGAAGGAGGGGCGGGAGGAGACAGGGTGCACTCACCGGCCCCCACGTCATGTCCCGGCCCGCCAGGAAGTAGCCGCTCACTGTGTTCCTGCTGGCCCGGCACGAGGACTGCAAGGACAGAGGTGCAAACTGGAGCCCTTGCGTGGCTCATGCCGCTGCTGCGGAAACAGTCTGCTGGCTCCCCAAAGAGACACACAGATTATCCCAGGACCCAGCAAATCCACTCCCAGGATACAGAGAACTGAAAACAGGTGCTCGAGCAAAACCTGTACTTGAATGTTCACAGCGGTGTTATTCACAACAGCCAAAGGGTGGCAACAGCCCCAATGCTCATCAGCTGATGGCGTTAGGAGTAGACAGGTGGAGGCCCTCCCCTCTGTGCAGGGTCCTGGGGTTCACTGCGCAAGTTCCTGTCCCCTGAAGCCCCGGGGTTCACCTGTAAACGGGGCTGGCCTTTGGCCCGGGGCTGTGGGAGGGTTAGGGTGAGGTGCACAGTGCCTGCATAGAAGGGGCCCCGCTGCTGCCTGTGATGACCTAAATCGCTTCTCTCCTATCAAAGCTGGGAGAAACCGGCTTATGAACTAGGCTAGGCTGGTGGACACGGAGTTGTCAAAACAGAGACCCCCAGGTCCTGCGTGCCCCTCCCTGCCTCTGGATTCTGGCCCAGCTGGTGTGGGTGCAGCCGAGAACCCGTGATTCTATCGTTCAGGGCGATGTTCACCCAGTGAGTCCATCTGACATCGGAGGCGAGGGCAGGAAGACGGCGTGCTGTGCCCGGGCCCCCAGCTTGTCAGCCGCCTAGAAGGCCCCGAGCCTCCCACTCGGCCTGCCCTTAGAGAGGCTTCCTATTCCTCACTTTAGAGACTGAGAAGCTGCTGCCAAAGAGCAAAAGGGGCTTGGTCAAGGTCTCCAACAAATCTCCCCCGGGGCTGGGAGGAGGACCCCGCAGGCCTCCAGGGAGAGGATGCAATGCCCAGGGACGTGCCGGCCGGTTCCCACACCCCACCGCCCACCCCAGCTGGTACCACCACCGTCCTCTCACCCATATGCCCACGGCCACGTTCAGGGCAAAATACACGGTTATGATGGTGATGTCGACCGCGCTCAGCTGCGGCCCGGGGGCGTGGGGACCGCCGGTAGAGTTGTCCGCAGCCATCCTGCTGCAGGGCCAGCTCCAGCGAGAGGGACTGAGGCCAGACCAGGGCAGAAAGGGCTTCCCGGCAGGAAATAAATTGATGATTAAACCGAGCCGACGGTGCCATCTCCTGCCCACAGTGTGGCCGCGTGCAGGGAAGCTGCTTCAAAGTGCAGCTACATCTCCTCCACCCCCAGTGGGGATAGAGGGAGTGGGGAGTGCTCGGGGGAGGCTTGGGAAAAGTAAAGGGAGCCTAGTGGATCCAAAGGCAACCAGAATAGACCCAGAAAGGGGTCGTTCCTGAATGGGTGGTTGAACCTGTATGTAATTCGGATAAGAAGCACGGAGGGTTGGGGACAGATGCCCCACTTCTGGGGACACTGCCATGATGGCAGCCACATCCTTCTGCAGCCAGCAGGCCGTAAGTGGACCTTGGGATAGTGACTTGCGTCACACGGTTCACTTCCAGCCACGGCAGTCCTGGTCCTAGAACATCCTTCATTGGACAATAAAGGCCTGTCACCAAATTTCCTGCTCCCTTTTCTAGACCAGTGATCAGGCCAAACCGTCCCATCCTGACCATCCTCTTGGGTCCCCAGGGCTACCCAGGACCACAGATACTGGGTCCCAGTATCTAGCACGCGTCTGCCAGGGGCTGAGAGCCACCATGCTTAGCTTTTCTGCACACGGTCCCCTTCTGGGCTCAGAGTAGGTGGTATGGGTCACAGTCAAGGAACGAAGGCAGGAGGCTGGCCACCTGTCCCTGCACGACCACTGGAGGGCCAGAGCTGGGCTTCAGCTCCACATCTGATCCCAGATGCTCCCTGTTGGTGGCAATGATGTCTCTGGTTCCACTGGGTCCTTCCTGCTCAGACTGCTCACTAATTAAATCAGTGTGTACAGCCGGGTGGGTCTCAGTGTGTGACATTTGGAGTTTAACCAGGACACGCAGCCCCTCCAGAAGTGTTGTTGAGTGAACGGCTGGCACTGGGAACACACTGGCCTGCAAAACCAACTGTGCCTGTTAATCGGTAACCGAGGTGGAGGGTTTAAAGATTAATCACCTCACATGCAGGACTAGACAGGGAAGAAAAAGTAAGTCACTGCTTACAGTAAAGTCAGGCAGGCTCAGACCACCCCTCCCCAACTACCCTCACCTTCAACAAACTAGCCTCTCAGGTGGTTTTACTTCCCAAGCCATTGCTAGAAATGTATCGTGAATCAAAAGATCACTTTGTACTGGTCAGAAGGACACAACGGGATAACGTCCAGATTTATTAAACTGGTCTCCTAAAGATGCAGTAGCTGAAAGAACAGTATCTGGTCCCCGCTCCTCAGCCTGGGTCTCGGAAGGAAATAAACCACTTAGAGACAACCCTGCCATCCACTCCACCTTCTGATCAAAAGGCCTGGGGAAAGGAGGCCAAGAAGAGCTGATGGATGGGGACAGGGAGAGGGCGGCAGTGGAGGAAATGAAGGAAGCCTTTATGTCCTGTTTACAAACACCACTTCTGACACCAAATGTGTGTGGGTTTTCTCCACTCCGACCAATTCTCCATCCCTCTGGACACCAACTGGGTGTCCTGTGACTCAACTCAATTCTGACATTATCTGCGAGTTAGCACAGACCCCACAGGCTAAGGGCTCAGTCCGGCAAGACTGCTCCCACTTCAGATGCCAGGTGCAAGTCCTGGGCCTCCTGTACTTCTGCTGACCGTCTGTAAATTGGGAGCTCCCATACCCCTTCTTCAGGTTTGATAATTTGCTAGGATGGCTCACAGAACTCAGAGAAACACTCGATTCCTTATGATTATTATAAAGGATATTTATAAAGGATTCAGATGAAGAGGTCCATTGAGTGAAGTCCAGAAGAGTCCTAGCACCAGTGTGTTCACCAACCTGGGACACTGTGTTCCCTTCATCGTGTGGGGTTTTTATGGAGGTGTTATCACCTAGGCATGATGGATTAAATCACTGCACTAATAATTAGCTCAAGACTGAAAGTTTCAATCCTCTAATCATGCCTTGGTCTTTCTGGTGTCCAGCCCGCATCCTGAAGCTCTCTAGGGGCCACTGGATTGTATACTTTAAAATAGTTTAAGTGGTGAATTTTATGTTATGTGCATTTTACCTTGAGAATAAAATAAATAGGCTTCTGGAATTTAAAAGGCTTTAGAGGTCTTGGCCTCCTGCAGAGATGTACTGAACCAAGGTAGAACCCTGCACCTATTAAGATTTTCTTCAAATAAACAGCAATACAATAATAGTAGGGGACTTTAATGCCTCACTCTAACAATGGATAGATCATCCAGACAGAGAAGCATAAGGATACAGTGGATTTGAACAACACTACAAACCAGTAGACCTAACAGACATATGCAGAACATCCTATCTAATGACAGCAGAATACATATTCTCAAGTGCATACAGAACATTTTCTAGAATAGACTATATGTTGGGCCACAAAAGAGGTCATAGCAAATTCAAAAAAAATGAAATCATACCAAGTATCTTCTCTGACCACAGAGGTATGAAACTAGAAACCAATAACAAGAAGAAAACTGGAAAATTCACAGATACATGGAAATTAAGCAACACTCTCCTGAACAGCCAGTGGATCAAAGAAGAAATTATAGGGGAAATAAAAAAGTTTCTTGAGATGGATAAAAATGGAAACACAACATACCAAAACTTATAGGTTGCAGCAAAAGCAGTTCCAAGAGGGAATTATATAGCAATAAATGCCTCAATTAAGAAGCAAGAAAGATCCCCCCAAAATAACCTAACACTATGACTCAAGGAACTAGGAAAAAACAAATGGAGCCCAAAGTTAGCAGAAGGAAGGGAATAACAAAGACTAGAGTAGAAATAAATGAAATAGAGAACAGGAAAACAATAAAAAATATTAACCAAACTAAGAGCTGGTTCTTTAAAAAGATTAAAAAATTGACAAACCTTTAGTTAGACTAACCGAGGAAAAAAGAGAGGACACATATCAACAAAATTTTAAATGTAAAAGGAGACGTTACAACTGATACAACAGGAATACAAAGGATGACAAGAGGCTACTATGAACAACTATATGCCAACCAACTGAACAACCTACAATAAATGGAAAAATTCTTAGAAACATACGAACTACCAAGATTGAATTAGGAAGAGATAGAAAGTCTGAACAGACCAATTACTGGTAATGAGATTGAGTCAGTAATCATAAATTTCCAAATGAAGAAAAGCCCAGGACCAGATGGCTTCACTGGTGAATTCTGCCAAACATTAGAAAATTAATGCCAATCCTTCTCAAAATCTTCCCAAAAACATCAAAGAGGAGCTTGAACACTCTCAAGGTCATATGACAAGGCTAGCATTACCCTGATGCCAAAGCCAGAAAAGGACACTACAAGAACCAATATCCCTGATGAATTTAGATGCAAAAATTCTCAATAAAATACTAGCAAACCAAACTCAGCAGCACATTAAAAGGATCATTCACCATGATTAAGTGAGATTTACACTGGGATGCAAGGATAGTTCAACATATGGAAATCAATCACATTAAATCATATTAATAGAAAGAAAGAAAAAAAATCATATGATCCCTCAATAGAGGCAGAATAAGCATTTGACAAAATTCAACATCCATTCATGATAAAAACTCTTAACAAATTAGGTATAGAAGGAAGTTCCTCAACATAATAAAGGCCATGTATGAAAAGCCCACAGCTAACATCATACTCAGTGGTGAAAGGCTGAAAACTTTTCCTCCAAGATCAGGAACAAGACAAGAGTGTTCCCTCTCCCCACTCCTATCCAACACAGCACTGGAAGTCCTTGCCAGGGCAGTCAGACAAGAAATATAAACAACAGGCCTCAGAAGTGGAAAGGAAGAAGTAAAATTGTCTCTATCTGAAGATGACATTATATGTGTAAAAAATCCTAAAGACTCTACCAAAACAAAACAAAAACAAACAAAAAACCCTGTTAAATCTAGTCAACAAATTTAGTAAAGTTGCAGAATACAAAATTAACATACAAAAGTCAGTAGCATTACTATACACTAACAACAAATTACCTGAAAAGGAAATAAAGAAAATGATCCCATTTACAGTAGCATCAAAACCAAAAAAATACTTGGGAATAAACTTAACCAAGGAGATGAAAGATCTCTACTCTGAAAACAATAAGACATTGATGAAATTGAAGAAGATGCAAATAAATGGAAAGGTATCTTGTGTTCACAGATTGGAAGAATTAATATTGTTAAAATGTCAATACTACCAAAAGCCATCTACAGAATCAATGCAATTCCTATCAAGATTCCAATGCTGTTTTTTAGAGAAGTAGAAAAAAACAATCCTAAAATTTACATGGAAACACAAAAGACCCCAAATAGCCAAATCCTGAGAAAGAAGAACAAAGCCGGAGGCATCACACTTCCTGATTTTAAGCTATATTATAAAACTGTAGTAATCAAAACAGTCTGGTTCTGGCATAAAAACAGACAAATAGACCCATGGAACAGAACTGAGAGACCAGAAACAAACCCAAGCATGTACAGTCAACTAATATTTGACAAGGGATCCGAGAATACTCAATGAGAAAAGACAGTCTCTTTAATAAATGGTGCTGGGAAAATTGGAAATTCACATGTAAAAGAATGAAACTAGACCCCTATCTTACACCACTTACAAAAATTAACTTGAAATGAATTAAAGACTTAAATGTAAGACCTGAAACTATGAAAAACTCCTAGAAGTAAATATAGTAAAAAAAGCTCCTTGACATGGGTCTTGGCAATGATTTTTTGGATATGACACCTAAAGCACAAGCAATAAAATAAAAAAACAAGTGGAACTATATCAAACTAAAAGATTTCTGCATATCAAAGGAAAAAATCAACAAACTGAAAAGACAACCTACAGAATGGGAGAAAATATTTGCAAACCTGTATCTGATAAGGGGTTAATATCAAAAAAAAAAGAACTCATACAATTCAATAGCTAAATAAATAAATAAATAAAAATTTAAAATCTGATTTAAAATGGGCAAAAGGCCTGAATAGACATTTTTCAAAAAATGATATATGAATGGCCAACAGGTACATGAAAAGATGCTCAACATCACTAGTTGTTAGGGAAATGCAAATCAAAACAATGAGATATCGCAAAATGAAAATTTCAAAACATTGCTGAAAGAAATTAAAGACCTAAATAAAATGGAAACACACCCTGTGTTCATGGATTGGAAGATTTAATATTGTTAAAATGGCAATACTCCAAGTATTTCATTCTTTTGGATGTTATATTTTTGGGGGGGGGCAATACTTGATATACATCAGACATTTATTAGTGAATATCCCTCTGAAATCAGCTACAATAGTAAAAAAAAATGATTGCACTATTCGGTCAAGCAGAACCAGGAACTTTCAATAAAAAAAGTACAGGACTTCCCTGGCAGCACAGTGGTTAAGAATCCTCCTGCCAATGAAGGGGACACAGGTTCATTCCCTGGTCCGGGAAGATCCCACAGGCCGCAGAGCAACTAAGCCCGTGTGCCGCAACTACTGAGCCCGTGCTCTACAGCCTGCTAGCCACAACTACTGAAGCCTGCGCACCTAGAGCCTGTGCTCCACAACGAGACTCCACTGCAATGAGAAGCACGCACCACGACGAAGAGTAACTCTTGCTCACCGCAACTAGAGAAAAGCCCGTGTGCAGCAACGAAGACCCAACGCAGCCAAAAAGAAAATATAAATAAATTTACTTTTAAAAAAGTATAAATCGGGCTTCCCTGGTGGCACAGTGGTTGAGAGTCCACCTGCCAGTGGAGGGGACACGGGTTCGTGCCCCAGTCTGGGAGGATCCCACGTGCCGCGGAGCAGCTGGGCCCGTGAGCCATGGCCGCTGAGCCTGCATGTCCGGAGCCTGTGCTCCACAACGGGAGAGGCCACAACAATGAGAGGCCCGCGTACCGCAAAAAAAAAAAAAAAAAAAAAAAAGTATAAATCTGTTAAAAATTTCAATTAGTATACACATATATATAACATACTATTTATGTTACATGCTACAAACCAAGGTGAATCCAACGGAATGGATAAAAACATACATTTTCTTTTTAAAAAATATTTATTTGGCTGCACCGGGTCTTAGCTGCAGCATGCGGGCTCTTAGTTGCGGCATGCAGGATCTAGTTCCCTGACCAGGGATGGAACTCGGGCCCCCTGCATTGGGAGCACAGAGTCTTAATCACTGGACCACCAGGGAAGTCCCTCAAAGTATTTTCTAATTCACCTTCTGATTTCTTCTTTTATCCCAATGGTTTTTAAAAAATGCTTTCTAATTTCCATGCATTTGTGAATTTTCCTGATTTCTTTCTGTTACTGATTTCTATTTCATTACATTGTGGTCAGAGAAGACACTTTGTATGATTTCAATCATTTTAAATTTATTGAGAAATATTTTGTGGTTTATCATGTGGTCTATCCTGGAGAATGTTCTATGTGCACTTGAGAAGAATGTGTATTTTGCTCTTGTTGGGTGTATTTTGCTTTTGTTCTGTACATGTCCATTAAGTCGAATTGGTTTATACTGTTGTTCAAATCCTCTGTTTCCCTATTGTTCATTTATCTAGTTCTATCCATTATCTTCAGTGGGCGCTTAAGTCTCCAACTATTGTTATTGAATTGCCTATTGTCCCTTCAATTCTGTCAGTTTTTCCTTCACATTTATTGGGGGCTCTGTCGTTAGGTGCATATATATTTATAATTTTTATATCGTCTTAATGAACTGACCCTTTTATAATCATATAATGTCCTCTGTCTCTTGCAGGAATTTTTGTGTTAGAGTCTACTTTTCGTGATATTTGTATAGCCACCCCAATTCTCTTTTGGTTACTCTTTTTTTTTTTAATATTTATTTTTCCTTATTTTTTTGGCTGCGTTGGGCCCTAGTTGCGGCACGTGGGATCTTTCGGTACAGCGCGCAGGCTTCTCTCTAGTTGTGGCGCATGGGCTCCAGAGCACGCAGTTTCCCTAGTTGAGGTGCACAGACTCAGTAGTTGTGGCACGCAGACTTAGTTGCCCCGTGGCATGCAGGATCTTAGTTCCCTGACCAGGGACAGAACCTGCATCCCCTGCATTGGAAGGCGGATTCTTTACCACTGGACCACCAGGGAAGTCCCTCTTTTGGTTACTCTTTGTATCAAATGTCTTTCCATCTTTTCACTTTCAACCTTATTTGTGTCTCTGGAGACAATTCTTTTGCACACAGCATATAGTTTGATCATTTTTTTTAATTTTTAATTTTTTTAACATTGTGTAAGTTTTGTTTGTTTGTTTGGCCACACTGCATGGCTTGTGGGATCTTAGTCCCCTGACCAGGGATTGAACCTGGGCCCTAGCAGTGAAAGCACTGAGTCCTAACCACTGGATCCCCAGAGAACTCCCAGTTGGATCTTTTTTTTTTTGTGCTACACAGGCCTCTCACTGTTGTGGCCTCTGCCACTGCGGAGCACAGGCTCCGGACGTGCAGGCTCAGCAGCCATGGCTCACGGGCCCAGCCGCTCCACGGCATGTGGGGTCTTCCCGGACCGGGGCACGAACCCACGTCCCCTGCATCGGCAGGCGGACTCTCAACCACTGCGCCACCAGGGAAGCCCCTGGATCATTTTTTTAAAATCCATCCTGCCAATATCTGCCTTTTGATTGGAAAGCTCTATTCATTGACATTAATGTAATTACTGATAAGGAAACACTTCTGCCAGTTTGCTATTTGTTTTCTATATGTCGTATCTTTTTTAGTCCTCAATTCCTCCACTACTCCCTTTTTGGTGTTGCATAGATATTTTCTAGTCTACCATTTTGGTCCCCTTCTCCTTTCTTTTACTATGTATTTTTTACTTATTTTCTTAGTGGTTGCCCTGGGGATTACAATCAATATCCTAATACGATGGTTAGTTTTACTAGTCAGCTTGGCTAGGCTATGGTACCCAGTTTTTTGTCAAACCAGTCTAGGTTTTTTTTTTTTTTTAAAGACTTTATTTTTTTAGAGCGGTTTTAAGTTCACAGCAATACTGAGCAGTAGGTACAGAGATTTCCCACATGGCCCCAGCCCCCAACATGCACAATCTCTCCATTATCAGCAACCCCACCAGAGTGGTACATTTGTCACAATTGGTGAACATACATGGACACATCACCACCACCCGAAGTCCACAGTTTACATTAGGGTTTACTCTTGGTGTTGTACATTCTATGGGTTTAGACATATGTATAATGACATATATCCATCATTACAGTATCAGAGTATTTTTCACTGCCACAAAAATCTTCTGTGCTCTCTAGTCCTCCCTCCATCCCCCCACCAACCCCTGGCAACCACTGATCTTTTAGTCTCCATAAAGACTGTCATATAGTTGGAGTCATATAGTATTATAGCTTTTTCAGATTGTCTAATAAGATTCACTTTAGTTTCCTCCACATCGTTTCATGGATAACTCATTTCTTTTTGCTGCTTGAATAATATTCCACTGTCTGGAAGTACCACAGTTTATTTATCCACTCACTTACTGAAGGACATTTTGATTGCTTCCAAGTTTTGGCAGTTATGAATAAAACTGCTATAAAATTCCATGTGCAGGTTTTTATGTGGACATGCTTTTGACTCCTTTGGGTAAGTACCAAGGAGCATGATTGCTGGATAACATGGTAAAAGTGTGTTTAGCCTTCTGCCAAAGTGGTTATTTTGCATTCCCACTAGTAATGACGGAGTTCCTGTTGCTCCACATCCTTGTCAGCATTTGGTGTTGTCAGTGTTCCACATTTTGGTCATTCTAATAAGTGTGTAGTGTATCTCACTATTTTAATTTTTAGTTCCTTGAAGACATACGATAGAGAGCATCATTTCATATGCTTATTTGCCATCTGTATATTTTCTTTGGTGGTGTCTGTAAGGTCTTCATCCCAATTTTTAATTGGGTTATTGTTTTCTTATTATTGAGATGTAACTGTTCTTTTTACCAGTCCTTTATCAGATAAGTGTTTTCCAAAGATTTTTCTGTCTGTGGCTTGTCCTTCACTCTCTTAACAGTGCATTTCACAGAGCAAAAGTTTTTAATTTTAGCTAATTCCAGCTTATCAATTATTTCTTTCATGGACCATCCCTTTGGTGGCATATCTAAAAAGTCACTGCCATACCAAGGTCATCTAGGTTTTCTCCTAGGAGTTTTATGTTTTTGACTTTTACACTTACGTCTACATTCATTCTTTTTTTCCATATGAATATCCAGCTATTCAAGTACTACTTGTTGAAAAGATTATTTTTGGCCCACTATGTTGCCTTTGCTCCTTTGTCAAAGACTGGTTGACTATATATATGCGGGTCTATTTCTGGGTGCTCTGTTCAATTGGTCTATATGCCTTTTCTTTCAACAATACCACATTTGTGATTATGGTAGTTTTAGAGTTGTCTTTAAGTGGGGTAGTGTGAATACTCCAACCTTGCTCTTCTCCTTCAATATTGTATTGGTGATCCTGAGTCTTTTATCTCTCCATGTAAACTTTAGGATCAGTTTGTCAAAATCCACAAAATAACTTGGTGGGATTTTGACTGGGATTGCATTGAATCTTTTTATTTGTTTGTTTATTTACTTTTGGCTGCACTGGGTCTTTGTTGCTGCGTACGGGCTTTCTCTAGTTGTGGCGAGCGGAGGCTACTCTTCATTGCAGTGCGTGTGCTTCTCATTGTGGTGGCTTCTCTCTGTTGCAGAGCATGGGCTCTAGGTGCATGGGCTTCAGTAGTTGTAGCTCATGGGCTCTAGAGCACAGGCTCAGTGTGGTGCATGGGCTTAGTTGCTCTGTGGGATCTTCCTAGACCAGGGCTTGAACCTGTGTGCCCTGTACTGGCAGTTGGATTCTTAACCACTGCACCACCAGGGAAGTCCCTGGGATTGCACTGAATCTTTAGATCAAGTTTGAAAAAACTGACATCTTGACAATTCGTCTTCCTCTCCATGAACATGGACTATCTCTCCATTTATTTAGTTCTCTGATTTTTCATCACAGTTTTGCAGTTTTCCTTATATAGATCTTATACATGTTTTGTTAGATTTATACCTAAGTATGTCGTATTTGTGGTGCTAATGTATATGCTATTGTATTTTTATTTTCAAATTCCACTTGTTCATTGCTGGTATATAGAAAACCAATTGACTTTGTATCCTGCAATCTAACTATAATCACTTATTAGTTCCGAGTTGGGGTGGAGGCATTGTTACTCTTTCAGATTTTCTACACTGATGATATTATCTGAGAACAAAGCAGTTTTATTTCTTCCTTCCCAATTTGTGTACCTTTTAAATCCTTGTCTTATTGCATTAGCTTGGCTTTCCAGTACAATGTTGAAAAAGAGTGATGAGAGGAGACATCCTTGCCTTATTTCTGATCTTAGTGGGAAAGCTGCTCGTTTCTCATCACTAAGTATGACGTTCACTGTAGGTTGTTTGAAGATATTCTTTAACAAGATGAGGAAATTCCCTCTCTACTCCTATGTCACTCAGTTTTTATCGTGAATGGATGTTGGATTTTGTCAGATGATTTTTCTGCATCAATTGATACAATCATGTAATTTTTCTTTTTTTAGTCTGTTGATGTGATGGATTACACGAGTTGATTTTCAAATGTTGAGACAGCCTTGCATATGTGGGATAATCCCACTTGGTTTTGCATAATTCTTTTTATACACTGTTGGAATTGTTCTGCAAATATTTTGTTGAGGATCTCTGCCCCTATGTTCTTGAGATATTGGACTTTGCTTTATCTTTCTTGTAATGTCTTTGGTTTTTGTAGTAGGGTAATGCTGGCCTCATAGCATGAGTTAGGCACTATTCCTTCTTCAACTGGAGGAGGAGGAGCTTGCAACAATGGGGGAGGTGAAGTAACAATGGCTACCAGCCTCTGCACTTCTGTGATCAGAAGCCAGTATCAGCTATCAGAGCACAGATCCCTGCTATCTGGAGGAGGGGGCCTTTTTGCCTATCCTGGCTCCCACAAGCTGGTGCAGACTACTCCAGGAACGTGTGCAGAGCTGCCTGCCACAGGGCTCGGAGTGGGGGCCGGGTATCTCCGACTGTACTAAGAGCTGGTTTTGACCAAAATTAGCTATAATCTACTGTCCAACACTTCCCCTGCAAATTGCAAACCTTCAATAGACTCCAGAATTCCAAAATCATCAGATGTATTTGCCACTGCAACTGTCTACGTGGCAAGACAGATTCCTGGTGCTTCCTACTCCACCATCTTCCTCAAATCCTCTCTGTCTGGTTCATTTTTATTATTTCTCTCTCCTTATTGATATTCTCCATTTGGTGAGACATAATTCCCATGATTCCTTTAGCTCTTGAGCATGTTTAAAATAGTTGACTTAAAGTCTTTGTCTAGTAGGTCTAAAGTCTGGGCTTCCTCAAGGAAGACCCCGTGTATGGGCCCAACCTTCTTGTTTCTTTACATGCCTCGGAATTTTTTCTTGTTGTTGAAAACTGGTATTTTAAATATTATAACGTGAAAGTCTGGAAATCAGATTCTCCTCCCTCCATAGGCTTTGTTTGCATAGTGGCTTTTCAAAACTGATTTTGTAAAGTCTGTATTCTTTGTTGTTTGTGGCAACTGAAATCTCTGGACAGTCAGCTAGTGAGTCATCACACACTTCCGTAAAACCCTGAAACCGAAAAAAAAAAAAAAAAAAAAGAGAGAGAGAGAGAGAGAGAGAGAGAGAGAGAACAACTCTCCCAGTCTGTAGATGGGCTGTGTGTCCTGGGGCATGCCTTCAACACTTAGCCAGAAAATTTACAACCCTGCCTTGGCCCTCACTTCTTGCTTACACAGAACCTCAAGGGCAGCCAGAGGTGCAAGCTTAAGGGCTTTCTCAGGTCTTTTCTGAGCATGCACTCAGAAAGCAAAGGTTTAAGTTTTTTTGGAAGAAAAAGTAATCTTTTTCTTTGTAAGAAAGTCTTCATTCTTTCCTGCATGAATTGGAGGGGACTGCCATTACATGACCTTAGTGGCATAAATCATGGGACCCCAGTGTCTCCCAGCCTGATAAACTCTAAGGTAGAGTTCTGAGTTCTGAACTCTGACAGACAATACTAGATGCTTGACACTCACAAGGCTCACATTGCTTGCCCTCTGTAACTCCCTCCCCGCCAGCATCTCATTTTCCAGAGCATGCAGTGCTGCATTTTGTTTAAACAAGGAGCAGAACAAAGATGCCACGCCAAGGAGCCACACCAAGATGCAGATGGCAGCTCACGCCAACTCCTGACCTGCCCCAGTGGCTCACAGCTGGTGTTCCAATTCCTCTCCTGCTGCAGTCAAGTGACTACGCGTCGAGAACGTGCAGGGTCCTGGACAAACAGAACAGGGAACATTACATCCCGAAGAGACTACTGTATCACCCCAAAGCTGCAGAAATCTCAACAAGCTGATGAACATTTCAACATCCACAGCATGTATATTCAGCTCTCATTTTATTTTAGTTATAAAACAATTGCCAAAACATAAAGTTAAAAAAAAAACACACAAATACAGTTTTTATTCCTTCTTTTGTTGCAGAAAATAAATAACGGTCACATATTCCATATGCATGTCTATAACAGCATTTCTAAAAATGTAATTTACTGGACTTAACAGAATAATCTTTTTGGCTTTTCACCTGCAGTATCATACAGTATATCATTTTATTTTATTAACTTTTTAAAGCACCTGGGCTCCAGCAACTTTGGGAAAAGGTTGTTTGTGAGCTTAAAATCTTTTTTCCAAGTTATTTTTTCAACAGGTAAACTGAACACAACCAGGTCTTATTTTATTCAAGAGGAGAATATAGTTTTTCTTTTATAAAAATTGCCCCCATAGGGCTTCCCTGGTGGCGCAGTGGTTGAGAGTCCGCCTGCTGATGCAGGGGACACGGGTTTGTGCCCCAGTCCAGGAAGATCCCACATGTCGCAGAGTGGCTGGGCCCGTGGGCCATAGCCGCTGAGCCTGCGCGTCCGGAGCCTGTGCTCCGCAACGGGAGAGGCCACAGCAGTGAGAGGCCTGCCTACCGCAAAAAAAAAAAATTGCCCCCATAAACTCACAAACACCCAAATGGACTTAAAAAGTTGGTCTCTCTTCATAGGAATTAACAAAAGGAAGGAACAAGACACAGACGGTCCCTGTGAAATACATCAGTCAGGCATGTGCCTCACAGTGCTTATTCTTACTATTCCAGTTTGGCCCTCGAGAGTTTTAAGAGAGGAAAGCTGTTCAGTCATCTAAACCTATGTTTCTGAAAAGGTAGGACATGGACTCCCCATTGTGAATCCGACGGATGGCTTCTGAAAGGATCATGCTTATATCCACAGTTTTAATTTTGGGGCACTGGAGCTTCTGGATTTCATGTGGAATTGTATTGGTAACCACCACCTGCAAATCAAGAGAAAAACAAGAGATCATAAAACCAAGTAGCTTCCTGGCTTGACCTGAAAATCTGATATATTCTCACATCTCTGAAATGGGTCTACTGTGCCTTCAGCAATGTTTTCAGTCAGTGTGAATTCTACCTGTATCTTAGGTTAAGGTTTGAAAACCTTACACCCACTATGACAACTACAGGCAAAAAAACAGATAACAACAGCAAGTGCTGGCAAGGACATGGAGAAACTGGTCCCCTCATTCACTGCTGGTGGGAATGCAAACTGGTTCGGCTGCACTGGAAAACAGTCTGGAGGTTCCTCAAAAGGTTAAACATAGAGTTACCGTGTGACCCAGCAATTCTCCTCCTAGGTAGACACCCAAGAGAAATGAAAACATCTCCATTTGAAAACATGTACATGAGTGCTCATGACAGCATTATTCATAACAGTCAGAGTGGAAACAACCCAAATTATGAACAGAGAGCAAAAAAATTACAGGCATGCAGCGAAATACTACATGGCAATAAAAAGGAATGAAGTACTGACACCTACAGCTACAACATGGATGAACTTTCAAAAAACATTATGCTAAGTGAAAGAAGCCAGAGATCAAAGGCCACATATTATATGATTCCATTTATATAACATGGCCAGATTAGATAAACCTATTGCAGAGATAGAAAGCAGATTAGTGGTTGCCTATAGCTGAGTGGATTGAGAAGAAATGGGGAGTGACTGATAATGGGTATGGAGTTTCTTTGTGGGGGGATGAAAATGTTCTAAAGTGATTGTGGTAACGGTTGCACAATTCTGTGAATATACTAAAAACTACTGAAGTATACACTTTATTTATTTATTTATTTAATCCTTTATTTATTTGTTTGTTTGTTTATTAATTATAATATTAATTCAGTTAGTTAGTTAGTTAGTTAGTTAGGCAGTGGTGTGCGGGCCTCTCACTGTTGTGGCCTCTCCCATTGCGGAGCACAGGCTCCGGACGCGCAGGCTCAGCGGCCATGGCTCACGGGCCTAGCCGCTCCGCGGCATGTGGGATCTTCCCAGACCGGGGCACGAACCCGTGTCCCCTGCATCAGCAGGCGGACTCTCACCCACTGCGCCACCAGGGAAGCCCTGAAGTATACACTTCAAATGGGTGAATCATATGGCATGTGAATTACAGACATCCCCCACAGCCCCCATCCAAGGTTTCACTTTCCACAGTTTCAGTTACCCACGGTCAACCTCACTCTGAAAATACTAAATGGAAAATTGCAGAAATAAATAATTTATACGTTTAAAATTGTGCGCTGTTCTGAGTAATGTGACGAACTCTCGGGCCGTCTCACTCCGTCTGGGATGTGAAGCGTCCCTCTGTCCAGCAGATCCTGCCCGTCAGTCACTCAGCAGCCATCTCGGGTATCAGGCCACAGTGCTTGTGTCCAAGTGATCCTTCTTTTACTTAATTTTACAAAAGTAGTGAGGCTGACAATTCAGATATACTAAAGAGAAGCTGTGAAGTGCTTCCTTTAAGTGAAAAGGCAAAAGTTCTCAACTTAAGGAAGGAAAACTGGGTGCTGAGATTGCTAAGATCTATGGTAAGAATGAATTGTCCATCCATAAACTTGTGAAGAAGGAAACAGAAATTCACGCTAGTTTTGCTGTCACATATCAAATTGCAAAAGTTGTAGACACAGTGTATGAAAGTGCTTAGTTAAGATGAAAAAGGCATTAAATATGCACAAGAAGGTATATTGCCATAATTGTTCTGTTTTATTATTAGGTATTACTGTTAATTCATTGTGCTTAATTAATAAGTTAAACTTTATCATAGATATGTATGTACAGGAAAAAACAGACTACACATAGGGTTTAGTACTATGCATGCACGGTTTCCAGGCATCCACTGGGGGGTCTTGGAAGGCATCCCCTGTGGATAAGCGGGGACTACTGTATATGTCAATAAAGCTGTTATTTTAAAAAGATTTGATGAAAATCAAAAAAGGGGAAACAAGCATTTTTCAACAGCTACAAATGGAAAAAATACTCAGCCTTCTTAAAAAAACAGATGGGAATATTTTTAAGTTATTATTTATAATACATACTCCCTACTTCCAAAATAAGCCTCAAGACAGCTTATAATAAAAAAACGTACATACACCATGAGATTGTTGAAACAGACGAACGATCGGGAATCATTCAGAACCAGCAGCAGGGCCATGAAAACCTAGACCATCATAATTACTGTGTGACTCCTTTTCTGTTTGAACTTCCTGGTAACTAAGGCAAACATGGGAACATGAAGGGTCATGTAAGTCTCATGACCTGTAAAAGAACAGTTCCCAAAGGAAAAACACCTACCCACTGGTATCAAACACAGAATTTTCTGCCCCATCCACACGGCATCAGTGTGAAGGGCGACCCCAGGCAGGGCTGCACCGGCTCTGAGCACAATGCCTTGGGGCTGGTGCCCCCAGAAGGGACTATACCACCTGGTCACCCTGGAGGGTCAGTTTTCTCACTAGATAACCACCCTCAGTCGGGAATGAATTTTCCAAATGTATTCTAACCACTTTTAAAAATAACAGCTTTTTGGTGATGTAATTCATACCATACAATTTGCCCATTTAAAGCATACAATTCAATGACTTTCAGGATACTCAGAGCTGTGATTAGTATCTCCCCCAAAAGAAACGCCGTACCCCCTTTGGCCACTCCTCATTTCACCCTTCCTCAAACCTCCCTGGCAACCACCAATCTACTGACTTTATAGAGGCCTATTCTGGACGTTTCATTTAACTACTTTTAATTAAAAAAACAAAAAGAAAAACACTTCAAATCTTGATTTATCAAGCCCTCCTTACTGGCTCCTCTTCTGAAACACAGGGAAATCAGCCTCTCTCCACTTCTCCCACCTCCTACCCTGTTGATCCTGCTGTTACTTTTACATTGTTCATAGCTTTATCATCTACTGGGCAACTGTGCTTTGTCTACAGGTTTATATGGAACCCAGCTTATCCATCAGTTACCGACCCGACTCCCCGGTATGGGTATCAGTGACTGAGCCCCCATGGCCCCTGCAGAGCCCCCCTGCTGGCCTAGGATGTGCGACCTCTGCGTCCGGGGCTTCATGCGTCCTCTCCAAAGTCCACTCTGTTCCGAGGGCCTGGCTGCAGCAGCCGCCCACACGCTCTTGCTAACCTGCCCACACACAGCACCCGCAAGAACCCCGCCTAGTGCCATGCAGACAGACCAGTGAGCACTGCCGTGGGCCTGAAGTCTTCCCGCTTTATGTGTGTGTCGTGCAGCAGAGAAAGGAGGCCAGATCGAGCTAAGCCGTACAAGCCTGGCTTTCTCTCTGTGCTAAAGCATCCTGAACCCATCAGAGATGAGTATCGGGCCAGGCTCAGGGAGACTGGCTGCTGAAGAGGAAAAGTGTGGGCCTCAGAAAAGTAAAAGGAGTCCAACTAGTTTAAGATTCAATACCCAGGAATATACAGGAGACAGCATTTTTGCTTCTTAAAAGATAATAAAAACGTGATTCACACAATCAACCCCCGCAGCTAGCTGGCCCCTGGAATGAGGGGTGGACAAAGGAGGGCGAGGAAACCTGGCTGGCCTCACTTCAGCCACTCTGGGAGCTGCAGGCAGTTTAGGAAGGTGGCCCCGTGTGCCTTCCTCTCCCGACGTCATGCACGGGCCTCTGTACCAGGAAGAGAGCTGGGCTTTAGCATCGGGTAAACTAGGGTCTGAACCCTACGAGCTTGGGCTTGTAGCTGCCTGACCTTAAGAAGTCACTGAACTCCTCTGGTGCACAGTTTCTCACTCTCCCTGCAGGGCTGTGCCGGAGCTCAGGGACGCCATGTGCCCAGCATTAGGCAGTGCCGTCAGGGCCAGGGGCTCCACTTACAAGAGTCACTAAAACTATCACCCACTGCCACGGGCAGAACACAAAGGCTGCGGGCAGTGACACGCAAACAGAACCCACTCTGAACTACAGAGCTTTCCACCTGCTCCCGTGACCACAGGTCGGGATGGGCACGGGCACCAGGCAGCTGTGGCCACACTCAGCCCGGCTCTGTTACCTCATCAATGGCAGATTCCTCGATCAGTCGAGGGGCGTCGGAGGATAACAAGCCGTGAGTCGCCATCACGAAGATCTTATACGCACCCCTTTCCTTCAGGGTCTCTGCTGCAGCGAGGAAGCTGTCCACATCATCAATGATGTCGTCCTGGCATTAGATTCAGCAAAAGACATGAACACTTTTGTAAAGGTGGGTCTAGACCACGGGGAAAAAGGCTGGACTAATTCTACTGTGACACACCTGCCTGTCCACGTTGACGTGTCCAGACAGCGAGGTCACTGGGCTCCCACTGCATTCCCTCCAGGCCTCCCACAGTGCAGCACAGGCGCCCTGGGCCTATAGTTCTCTATCCCTACCGTCTAGAGCTACATCCCACCAGGCAGGTGCTCCAGAAATACTCACCCTAGATTTTTTTAGTGCATAGTAAAGCACCTGTTAGAAGATGCTTTTGACTCTAGGTGGTTCTTTCCTCTTTTCTTGCTACTTTTCCTTATTTTCTAAATTTTCTGCACTGGGTGGATGGGAAATGTGTTTTTTCCATATATTTTTATAATGGGAAAAATAATAATTATTATTATTTTAACAAAATACTCAGTCCAGTGGTTTCTAATCTCACAGACTCCCAGTATGAGTTAATAGAAAATATATACATTGGTCTCTTCTAAAGCCCTTTTACATGTTTTAGCGGTAAGAGCACTAGAGGAACCTCTTGATGAGATGACTCCGGGTGGGCTCTTGGATGGGGACTGGTCACCAGAAAGACCAGGGAAGCTTGGAATTTGCAGCACCCGCACGGCCAGCCCCAACTCCTCCACAGAGGGGAGGGGGCTGGAAATGGGACTGATGATCCATCAGGCCTCCAGGAAGAAGCCCCCATAACATCCCAGTAGCACGGGGTTCGGGGAGCGAACCAGGTGGGTGAACATTCCACACCGAGTGGGTGATGCACCCCAACTCCACGGGGACCCTCCCCGGCCTTGCCCCGTGCCCCTCTCTCTCCATCTGGCTGCTCATCTGTGTCCTCTGTCACATCCTTTAACGACCTGGTGAACCTAAGTGTCTCTATGAGTTCTGTGAGCTGCTCTAGCAAATGCTCCAATCCAGGGGGGTCCTGGGAGCCTCGGATTTGTAGGCCAGCTGGACAGAAGCTGTGGGTCACCTGGCGAGTCTCAGGTTTTGGACCAAAGTAGACATTCAGCACCAGGCGCCCGTGAGACCTACCTGGCACCGTCCCCAGCATGACCGGCAAGCCAGTCAGCAAAGCACCAGCGGCAAGCGCGACAGAGGGACAGGAAGAGAGGCCTGCGTACCACAATGACGGCGGTCCTTCCTCCCACGTCACCGACCACTGTGATCGGGGGCTTCTCCTTGGGGATCAGCACTGCCCAGGACAAAACACGCACACACGTTTCTCGGTTAAGAGCCAAGCCGAGGCCTCAGCAAGTTACTGTCTCATGACAGAGGCCCAAGAGACCAGCAACAGAAGGGAGCTTCCCCCACCCGATAAAGGGCAACTATGGAAAAAGCACTGCTAACGTCGTATGTGATGAAAGACCTTTCCCCTAAGATCAGGGACAAGACAAGGATGCCCACTTTCACCACTGCTATTCAACAGAGCACCGGATGTGCTAGCCGGGGCAGTCAGGCAAGAAAAAGAAATAAAAGGCATACAGATCGGACAGGAAGACTTAGTACTGTTAAGACGGCAATGCTCCCCGAGTGATCTAGAGACTCAATGCACCCCGTCAAAACCCCAACCTCTTTTTTTGCAGAAATAAAGTGACCCTAAAGTGCAAAGGACCCCAAAGAGCAAAAGCAACGCGAGGGACTCACTGCCCTCAGGAGCGTTCTGCTGCCACCTTATCCCCATGTCTTTCCTCCAGGGAGCTTCGGTGGTCAGGGTGGCATCCTTCCTGGCCACCCACGGCCACACACAAAGCCCAGCCTTTGCCTCTGCCATACTGTCCCCAGTTGAACCCATGCCTGAATGCCTTCAACGTCCACCTCAGCTAACCAGGATCCACAAGGCCCAGCTGCAATCTTGCTCCTTCATGGCCATCCCAGGACCGTATTTCCTTCTCTGAGGTTTTTTGCTTATAAATGAGCAAACTCCTAGGCAAAGTGAGAACCCGAAGGGGTCCAGAATACACCACAGTGGCATGAAAATTATTTTAAGCTGAAGGCATTTGAATTCCTGAAGTCCCTTATCTGCCTAAAAGCAGAGCTCCCCAAAAGAACTCAAAAGAATTCAGTTGTCCTAAACCACCCCCCCAGCAACAACAGCAGGAAGACTGGCTCTCATCACCCAGACCAGAAGTCGGCACCACTCCTACACAGACACTGTCACGCACCGTCCTTTCTCCCATCCATCCTCCCTGCGAGCCACTGGCCCTCCCAGCAGTGCCCTTCCTCCACTCCCCTTCCCCTATGAAGACCATATACAAGCCCCGAACTCCAACCTCCTCTTAAAATCTATCTTTTCTCTTCTTGATCTGTCTTTTGTCAGTTTTACTTGCAGCCTCCTGAGCACTGAAGCTACAGAGGGTAGAGGAAAAGTCTTTTCTCCCCAGCAGACTCAAACAAAAGCAGTATTTTTTTTTAACTGAAAAGATGTTATTAAAGCTTGAGGGAAGTTTCTTAAAAACAAAAATAAATTCATGCATAACTCTACCACCCAGTCACAACCACGTTCATCCTTCATATTCCCTCCTGGCCCAGGCAAAAGACAGGCCTACACTCTTGTATTCTGCCTTATTCACGTACATTCCATAAATTTTTCTCTTGTTTACAGAGTCTTAATTATTTCAAAGGGCCGCATAGTGAGTTGTGCTGATACGACATTCTTCACCAAGCCCAGCCCTCCGGTGAACCATTTAGACTTTTCCAATATTTTGCATTAGAAATAACACTACAGTGAATAACTTGTGCACCAAAAGCTTTCTGCTTGTGTTAAACTTTACTCTACTCTAGGACATGTTACTGAATGAACAAGTGAAATCCCTGATGTCCCACAGATGCGTCTAAACTGAGCATGTGCATAGGTCTTGGTATGACCAGACAGACGGCTTCTAAGAGGCCACCAGAAGTGCACTTGTCACAGTCAGGCCTCGAAAGGTATCAGTTTTTGACAATTTAAAAAACAAAAAGAGAAGTAACACTTCACATTCGAAAAAAAAATTAAGTCAGCCTTAAAATCAAAGAGGAAAGCGACCCGGGGGCAGCTCACTTACTGGGGATCTCCAGGCTGGGGTGGATGGCGGCAGCGCTCCTGACCATGGGCGGGGAATGCCGCCCGTCCACCAGGTCGGACTCGGCGTCCTGCGCTTCTCCGTGAATCACTGCGATGCCCAGTCGCAGGCGCTCAGCAAAAGACTGTGCCCTGAAGGAGAGCAGGAGACCCGTTCACAATCACGCAAAGCTGGTTTCTGATAACATCTACGGAGAAACATCACGGGAACTTTAAAAAGGTAATTTCCAAAAGGGTTAATGAAAAAGGAGAATGAATAATCTTAGACTCTCAGAATCCAAGACAAAGTGTGGAGACCCCACATGACCACACGTCCCCCTGGCAGCTGGGCCTGGTGTGCACTTGGCCAGCGAGTGAGCCCGTGTAAGTAATAAGTTAGTTCACCTCCTCTAAGCCTCCGTTTCCTCACTTGGAATTGTTAATTAATTCTACCTATCTACCTAGTTAACAGTGAGAACCAACCACATGATACAAAGTGCACTAACTACTCATCAGAGTATAAAGCATCAAGGTTTTGTTGTGTAACTGAGATACGAGATACTGTACACACTTTAAACCATATGATTTCATAAGCTCAGATGTGTTTCTATATCCGTACAACTGTCAGCACAACCAAGTCACTGAAAGTATCTACCCCTGCCAAACATCACCTGTGCCCCTCTGCAATTTCTCCTTCCAGCATCAGCTACCAGTGAGTTGCTTTCTATCACCATAGTTTTACCTTTTCTAGAATGTCGTATGTGGAATCGGAGTCTGTAGTCCTTTTTTGTCTTACTTTGTTCACTCGGCATAACAGTTTGGAGATTCACCCACATCACACATTCATCAAGAGAGCATCCCTTACATTGCTGAGTAACAGTCCATGGTGTGGGTCTATCACTATTTGTCCATTTACTTGTGGGTGGACTTTTTTTTTTTAAGATTTATTGTTTACTTATTTATTTCATTTATTTTTTGGCTGCATCAGGTCTTAGTTGCAGAATGCGGGATCTTCACTGAGGCACGTGGGATCTTTCTTTGCAGGGCATGGGCTTCTCTCTAGTAGTGGCGTGTGGGTTTTCTTTCTCTAGTTGTGGTGCGCGGGCTCCAGTAGTTCGCGGGACATGGGCTTGCTCTCTCATTGAGCTCAGCAGTTGTAGTACATGGGCTTAGTTGCCCCACGGCATATGGGATCTTAGTTCCCTGACCAGGGCTCGAATCTGTGTCCCCTGTACTGGCAGGCAGATTCTTAACCACTGCGTCACCAGGGAAGTCCCTGGATAGACTTTTGAGTTGTGTCCAGTCATGAGTTGTTACAAAACCGTGTGAACACTCATGTACAAATCCGTCTGGACTCATGTTTCCTTTTCCCTTGGTGTGACTGGATCACACGTTACCGTTTCCCAAAGTGGCTGTCACACGCCCACAAGCCATGTGTGAGCACTTGGCTCTTCCACGCCCTCTCCAGCACGGGCCACTGTCAGACGTTTCAATGTACCCATCCCAGCGGTATGCAGTGGGTCACTGTGGTTTCAGTTTGCATTGAACCCTCATGAAAAATGGCACTTATCTGCCACCTATATATATGCTTTGGTAAAGGGTCTGTTTCTCTTTTGCCAATTTTTTAGTTGGGTTGTTAGTTCTCTTAGTAAGTCTGGAGAATTCTTTATGTATTCTGAATTTAAGTCCTTCATCAGACATATGCTTCACAAATATTCTCTCCCAATCTGCGCTTTCTCCTGTTATTCTCTTAATGATGTCTTCTGAAGAGCAGTTTTAATTTTCATGACATCCAATTTAACCATATTTTCCTATCAGTTGGGCTTTTAGTGTCATATTTAAGAAATCTTTACCTAAACCAAGGTCACAAAGATTTTTTTTTCCTCTGTTTTCCTCTAGAAGTTTTATACTTTCAGGTTTTACATTTAGGTATATGATTCATTTGAAGTTGATTTTTTTAAATGATGTGAGATATGGCTTAAAATTCATTATTTTGCACACAAACATCCGATTATTCCAACACTTTTCATTTGTTAAAAAGACTAGCCTTGGGCTTCCCTGGTGGTTGAGAGTCCGATGCAGGGGACACGGGTTCGTGCCCCGGTCTGGGAAGATCCCACATGCCACAGAGCGGCTGGGCCCATGAGCCATGGCCGCTGAGCCTGCACGTCCGGAGCCTGTGCTCCGCAAAAGGAGAGGCCACAACAGTGAGAGGTCCGCGTACCGCAAAAAAAAAAAAAAAAAAAAAAAAAAAAAAAAAAAAAAAAACATTAAAAAGACTAGCCTTTCCCCATTAAATTGCCTTTGCACATCTGCTGAAAATCAGTCTTCCAGATACCTGTGGGTCTATTTTTGGACTCTATTCTGTTCCACTGACCTATTTTTCTATCTTTATTCCAATACCACACAATCACGATTGCTTTAGCTTTATAACAGGTCTTGAATTCAGGTAGTGTTAGATCTCCAAACTTTGTTCGTTTTCAAATTTTTTTTTCCCCCCGAGGGGGCATTATTCTAGTTTCGTTGCATGTCCATATGAATTTTGGAATCAGCTTGTCAAATTCTATAAAAAAATGCCTGCTGACATTTTGATTGGGATGGTGTCAATTCTACAGACCAATGTAGGGAGGAGATACGCTATCTTAACAATATTCAGTCCTTCAAGCCACAAACACAGTATATTTCTCCATTCATTTAGGTCTTTAATTTCTCTCGGCAATGTTTTATATTTTTCAGTGTGCAAGTCTTGAACACCTCAGGTTTATCCCTAAGTGTTTCACTTAGTTTGATGCTATTTGGTTTTATTTTTCATTTCAGTTTCCAGTTGTTCATTGCTAGTATACAGAAAGACAACTGACTTTTGGACAGTGTCCTTATATCCTGCAACTCTGCTAAACTGACTTATTAGTACTAACAGCATCTTTACAGATTTCATCAGATCTTGCTACATAAATAATCATGCCACTTGCAAATTAGGATTGTTTTGCTTCTTCTTTTTCACACTGGATTCCTTTTCTTTTCTTTCTTTCTTTTTTTTAATTGCACTAGCCGGAAGCTCCAGTATACAATGTTGAGCAGAAGCAGGGAAAGCAGACATCCTCTTCTTGCTCCTGATCTTAGGGGAAAGCAATCAGTCTTTCACAGTAATTGTGCTGTTAGCTGTAGGTGTTTCATAGATACCATTTACCAGATGAGGAAGTTCCCTTCTATTCCTAGTTTGCTTCAAGTTATTATCAGGAAGAGAAACTGAATTTTATCAAATGCTTTTTGCACCTACGGAGATAATCATATGGTTTTTCTTTTTTAGTTTATTCCTAAATGGTCATGATGTATTATCCTTTTTATATATTGTTAGATAAAATTTGCTAAAATTTTGCTTAGAATTTTTTTTTTTCTTTTTTGTGGTACACAGGCCTCTCACTGCTGTGGCCTCTCCCGTTGCGGAGCACAGGCTCCGGACGCGCAGGCTCAGCGGCCATGGCTCACGGGCCCAGCTGCTACGCGGCATGTGGGATCCTCCCGGACCGGGGCACGAACCCGTGTCCCCTGCATCAGCAGGCGGACTCTCAACCACTGCGCCACCTGAGAAGCCCAGGAATTTTTATACCTAGGTTCATGAGGAATATTGATCTGTTTTTCTTTTCTTGTAATGTCTGTGTCTGGCTTTGCTATCAGGGTAATGAATGCCTCATAAAGTGAGCTGGGAAGTACTAGCTCTTCAACTTTCTGGAAGAGTTTATGTACAGTTAGCATTATTTCCCCCTTAAATGTTTGGTAGAATTCACCATTGAGGTCTTACTCCTTTTTCCGTCTTCAGCACCTAGTGCACAAAAAAATGTTTAAGTGCTTAAAGATCCAACAAGTTCTCCCAACCTTGGTTTTCAAACATCAAAAAATCAAAACAAGTTCCTTACAGCCCACAAGAGCAGCTAAAAAGAAACAAAAACAAGGGCTGTGGTCATAAATTAGGGATTTAACAGAACCCCATCATCAGGACTACCTGCACTAGACACAGCCAAGGCACTGCAATGCCACAGGGAGGTGCTTAAAGGCACGACTGTGCTCCCTGGCGGAACAGAATCTCCCCTGTGCCAGGTTTCCCGTCTGCACTCCACGACCAAGGAGAGTTTTGTCACAGTGTTTGCAATCAGTTCAAGAAATTTAAATGGATGCTACATCCATTGCAAATTACTTTCTTACGAAGTTACACTTTCCTCCCTCAGTAGAAGATGTCATTACGCAGCACATGCAGTTAAGTCTTCTGTGGTTTTGAAAAAATCTCAAATGCACATAAAGAAACGTCTACTGGTCTGGCCCTTCCTACAATCAATCTAATTTATATTTCCAAGGAAATGACAACAGACTTCACAGGAGCAGAGCTGTACTGCATAACCTGATCCAGAAAAGTGTATCTTTGTGTGTGTGTGTGAATATTTTTACTTAAGGAAAAGAGGGAGAGTCTCAGGGGGAGAATTTTTTTTTTTTTTTTTTGGCAGTACGCCATGGCTCACGGGTCCATCCGCTCCGCGGCATGTGGGATCTTCCTGGACTGGGGCACGAACCCGCGTCCCCCGCATCGGCAGGCGGACTCTCAACCACTGCGCCACCAGGGAAGCCCCAGGGGGAGAATATTTTTAATAAAAATTGTTAAAGATCCTAACAGTTAAGATGTAGTATTTGCATAACTTTAAATTCACCCTTAAAAAAAATTCAAAACAGTTTTTAAAGATGTCCTCAGAAAAAGATATGTTCAGACAAAGACCATGGCAGAGCCTTCACTGGCTTCGGCCCCACGCTAACCTCACAGCACCACAGAGATTAAGTGCTCCTTCAAATCCAAGATTGGCTTCACAAACAAGATTACTGTCAAAAGTCCTGAGCTCTCAGTTATCCTCTAAGGAAGTCTTTTTCCATCGGGAATTCGTAGAGGTTTGCCAATTCCTAGAATAATGCTGTTTCAACACTACTAACCTACTATAACACTACTAACTATAAACCACAATACTTTCAAGATAAATAAAAGCATTACCTGCACAATGATGTTAGTTTCTGATACTTCATATAACAGTAACGTAACTTGGGTTCCCACCTGATTCCAAAAAAGGAATCAGGATGGTTCCGGTAGGTCATACTGCTTTAGACACTGACGGTCACAGAGGAATTCCAAAGCAACTCAGTCTCGCTTCTGGTTGTACAATGATGAGGGTAAATGTACATCATGGGTCAGAACAAAACACAGGATCTCAGACTTTTTTTTTTCTATTCACTCAATTATTCTAGGAAAACAATTCCAAACACTTGCTCATTAAAGCAAGTTCTGTTTCTTGTTAAAGCAACATTATGTTCTCAGATGACCTCTTTTATTCAAGACAACAGCTCACTGCCAAAGGGCTACACAACCACAGGTCTGCCCTCAACTCCACCAACAACTGCAGAACTGCAGGGCACACAGTGCTGCTCAATCTGTGAAGTCTCTCCCGCCTTCTTCGGCGCGCACAGCTCTGTAAGGTAAGCAGTGCAGGCGTCACCCCACCGCTCTGCCGACGAGGAAATGGAGGCCTGCAGGGAGCCTGGACCGTGGTTCTCAGCTCTCTCACAAAGACTGGGTAGGCACCAGCTGGAAGCCGGCGTCTCTTGACTCCTAGTTTAACTATCTTCCTGCTGCCTCAGGGTGTCTCTTAAATGAACTGTAACAGTTTTCTAAGGTGAGGCGCCAAATAAAAAACTTGCAGGAGGAAGCCGGAAACAATCAGACCAAAACCAGCATGTTGCTGAGCTGGAAATGCCATCTCAAGCCCTAACTCTGGATGAGTATGCAAATCAGGACATCAAAATGAGGGGAAATCACAGCACAGCGCTGTGGGAGATGCCATGGCAGGTGCTACCAACCAAGAGCGCTCAGCACACCTTCAATGTGGAGTGCAAAAGCCATAACTACACTATTTTATACCCTCATCCCCTTTGAGGCAACCATCTCCGTCCTAAAACATTTATTGAATGCAGTGTAACCTATGTGGACTCCATTACAGAAGGCGGGAAAAAGAGGCTGGATCCTTCATCCCAACCTACCTAACAACCTACTGGCCAAACAGCACACGGGGTGATCTGCGAGCCCCAGAGGGGAGGTGCGGGCTCTACTGCTCACCCCTTGGGAAACGGCTGGTACAGCACACACGTACCGAGCGAAGACGGACTGAATGGGCAAGCCAACCTCAAGCCTATTCGGCCCACGCCCAAATCCCAGAATCACTGGTGGGGAAGACATTCTAAGAAGTCATTAGCTGGGGCTTCCCTGGTGGCACAGTGGTTAAGAATCTGCCTGCCAATGCAGGGGACATGGGTTCGAGCCCTGGTCTGGGAAGATCCCACATTCCACGGAGCAACTAAGCCTTACACCACAACTACTGAGCCTGCACTCTAGAGCCTGCGAGCCACAACTACTGAGCCCACGCGCCTAGAGACCGCGCTCCGCCACAAGAAAAGCCACTGCAATGAGAAGCCCACGCACCGTAACAAAGAGTAGCCCCTGCTCGCCGCAACCAGAGAAAGACCATGCACAGCAACAAAGACCCAATGCAGCCAAAAATAAAAATAAAAAATAAATTAAAAAAAAAGAAGTCATTAGTTGTGCTGCTACCTTCCTGTAAACAACACAGCAGAATCACCTTGGATCCGTTTCCTCACCTCCCTGATGTGTCTCCTCACCTGTGAGAGGAAACACACAGTGGTGGGTCCTCCCGTCTGTCTTTCTGCCTCATTACCCCAGGCTCACAGCTGTGCCCAAACAAAAGCCAGACCAAGAAAGGGGCAGCCTCACAAGCCAGGAAACTTTAAGACAAAAACTGTGCTACTCCAGCCAAAACCCACAGGCTTTTGGGGGCAAAGAGCAGTTCAGTTTGGGTATGTTAAGTTTAGTGGTCCCTCAAAAATGGAAACATAGAATTACTATATGACCCAGCAATTTCAATTCTAGATATATATCCACGAGAAATGAAAACATGCCAACACAGACACTTGTACACAAATGTTTACAGCACTGCTATTCCTAACAGCCAAAAGGTGGGAATAACCCAAATGCCCATCAACAGATGAACAGATAAACAAAGTGTAGTACATCCCTACAATGGAATAGTATTCAGCCATAAAAAGGCATGAATTACTGATATATGCTACAATATAGATGAACCTGAAAACATTATGCTCAGTGAAAGAAATCAGACACAAAAGGCCACATATTATATGATTCCATTTATATGAAATATCTAGAATAGGTAAATCTACAGAGACAGTAAGCAGATTAGCAGCCGCAGGGGATGGGGGAGAAGGGACCTGAGAGTGATCACTCAGTGAGTACGGGGTGGTCTTCTGGCATAAGAGCAAGTTCTGAAACTAGAGAGAAGTGGTGGTTGTACAGCACTGTGAATGCACTACATGCCAGTGAATTACACACTTTAAAAAAGTTAAATGTATGTTATGTGATTTTCAACTTAATTTAAAAAAGCATGTAAGAGAAAAAGAAATTACTAAATTAGCATTAATCCAGCCTTTGCACAAATCTCTGGAAAGGCTGTTTGAAATGTGTATGTTCCACAAGCGTCCCGGTTTACCTGACTTAATCAAATGGACACTATGAGGCTCCATGACAGAGCTTCTTGAAGGAAGCCTGTGCGGGCACAGCCCTGGCTGACTGCGAGGTTGGTCCCACGAACATGGCAACTCCATGGCTTCATCACAAATGCCAACTTTATTTAATATACTAACTGCTATTCCTACTTTGTAATGGAAAACCACTTATCTGTAACACCTGTGAAGTCAACAGCTTACGACGTGCAAGCTGTCCTTCATCCTTCCACATTAACAACAGTGGGTACAGGATGGAGGCACCTCCGCTCTCTCACGCCATGGGCTCAACAGTGATCCAGGGAGCAAAGGTATTCAATTGTGGGATTCAATTTTTTTTAAGAAAAAGCCTTCATTCCTACGTTTGATTTTGTTCTTTCCCTCCCCAGTGGAGCGGCTTCTCCAGGGAACATTAGTACAGGCAGACCTTGATTTACTGCACTTCGCAGACATTGCACTTGTTACAAGTTGAGGGTCTGGGGCAGCCCTCCGTCCAGCAAGTCTATCGGCGCCATTTTTTCCAACAGCATCTGCTCACTTCATGTCTCTGTGTCACGTTTTGGTAATTCTCAAAGTATTTCAAACTTTTTCATTATTATTAAATTTTTTATGGTGATCTGTGATCACTGATCTTTGATGCAAAAAGACTGCAACTCGCTGAAGGCTCAGATGATGGTTGGCATTTTTTAGCAATAAAGTATTTTTAAATTAAGGTATGTACAATGTTTTTAATACATAATGCTATTGCACACTTAGACTACAGTATAGTGTAAACATAACTTTTATATGCAGTGGGAAACCAAAAATCCATGTGACTCACTTTACTGTGATATGGCTTTGGCAGAGGTGTGGAACCCAACACACTATCTCCAAGGCATGTCTGTGTGTGAAACCCTTTCAATTCAAACACAACTTTAGGTTCTGTACCCCTGACTCATCAGTTACTCCAGGTTACATGTAACTCTCAGCACTGCCCCATTTACACACCTTGTAGTGTTTGTAAATTTTGTAAAATGTCACCTTTTAACACATACCAATCCAGCCTCTTGGCTGGATACAATAATAAATTACTGAGTTCTCTGAATAAAAGGCAGCAAACAACCTCAAAATACATTCACTGGTAATTTAAATGGCAGATATGAAGATGAACAACAAGCAGCCGCCTAAGCACTGGGCTGGGATTCCCCAGCCCTGGACAGCTTCTGTTAAGAAATGTGATGGTAGTCACAGACTGGGACTGGAAAAAAGGGAGGAAAATAAACCATCACTTAATACATGAAGCCAGCAGACAATCTTTTAAACTATCAGTTCACAGGATAAAAAATAAGAGACACAGTGGGAACCGCTGAGATAGAATCCAGAGCACCTGGGATTCGACGGGGCTGGGACCCCGGGTGTGGCTCGGAGGAGCTCCCACCTACCTCTTAGCTGAGGCTGGAGACTTGGCCACGATCACTGCATTTCTGTAATCTGGGATCTGTGACAGAGGAGAGGCTGGGGATTACTGCCATGTCTCCACAGGGCTATTCACACCAATACCCGGTAACTGATAAAAATGAACATTCCAACAGACTCAAAAATGTCATCCGGTCACTTCAAAGTTTTCCAAAAAGACAAAAAGTTCAAAGTAAATTTCCTCTTTAGAAGATGAAGAAACGCCTACCTAGGAATAAAAAAAATTATTATCAAGGCATGACTCTCATAGACTTATTTTAAGAAAAAAGTAGGGTTAATCAGTAATTAGCTCATATCTATGTGACAGCAAAGATGTTTTTATGAAGTCAGCAGGAAGTACTCTCATGAATCCCAGTTACATGTAATTTCACACGGGCAAGGATGATATTCATCGAACCTGAATTCAAGGCACCTGTTGAATTCCAAATAAGTGCGGTCCAAACAAATAACCACTTAATGTGTCTCTGTCACAGCATAATGAAGAAACCAATTTGTTCAAGGAATCCCCCGCCTAGCACTGTTTCATAAAGATATTAAGAGCCCTTAAGAAAATAAGCAAAATATCAGTCTACTTTGGAGTTCTTTAAACATTTGAAGTGATCTGTACTAGGATAATTACAGTTGAAGATACACCCATTACCAACTTCTGAGAGTTTAGAAGATAGAACTACTTTTTTTTTTTTTTGCGGTACGCAGGCCTCTCACTGTTGTGGCCTCTCCCGTTGCGGAGCACAGGCTCCGGACGTGCAGGCTCAGCAGCCATGGCTCACGGGCCCAGCCGCTCTGCGGCATGTGGGATCCTCCCGGACCGGGGCACGAACACGTGTCCCCTGCATTAGCAGGCGGACTCTCAACCACTGCGCCACCAGGGAAGCCTGACAGAACTACTTTTAAGCTGAGCAGTAGTTTGTTGTTTCTGATTTCATCTTGGCAATATTTTCAAATCATGTTCTTAAAATCTAATCATTTCATTAAATTATACTATTTCATTCAAATATATCCCCACTGATTTCTCACAATTACGCTAGATCAATGAATTTTAATATAAGCACTTAATAACATCTAGCACCTTGTACAATACCTAGCACATGGGAAGCACTAAATAATCAATATTTAGTAAACAAAAAAACTGATTAGTTTGAACAAGGCTCTATTATAGATATATCCACATGGATAAGAAATCTCTACATCTGATCCATCTATACACATAAAAAGCCTAACTTATCCAACATTATCAGGGAGTAAGGTAGCAAAAAATATTTTCATTTAGGCGTTTTCCTTATTTTTGCTGGAAGTCTTTCTAAACTGCTTTATGCACTTCTTTGCCTCATCAAACATCACCAAATAGCACCAAACCCAGCCAAGAGAAAAAATAACAAATGAAGAAACAGTTAAAAGAGCAAAGAAAAGGAAACTTTAAAAGAAAGGACTCTTTAATAAAAGCAGGTCTATTTTCTCCTCAGGAGTCAAAACAGGAAATCATACGCATAAAGAAAGAACAAGTTGTTATGAAAATGAACCAAAAAGAAATCTAGACGGTGGAAGTTATTATGGTCCAAATAAGAAACTCAGCTGGCTGAAGGGCAGGAGGGACGCAGCTGAAAAAAAACAATGTGGGTGAGATTAAGCCATGGAATTTTCCCACCAGGCAGCATGTAAGAATGTAAAACTTGAAAAAAGAAAAAAAAAGTTAAACAATATACAGACTAGATCCAAGATTTTCAACTTCTAACAGTTCCCAAAGAAAGGAATGAAAAAATAGAAGGGGTGAGATACTCAAACTATAGCAAACAAAATTCATAGAGAATGAAAGGGACCCACTGAACATCTAGTGAGGTGAATGGAAAAAAGATCCACCTGGACACATTGTGCTGAAATTTCAAAACCACAGCAAAAAGATAAAACACTGTTTTACATGGGGAATTCTGTCCAAGTGTAAATGAATACAGCCCCTTCAGACAATTGCAATTTTTGTAACATCTATTAAAATACGAAAAATGTAGATACTTTTCAATTAAGCAATTCCACTTCCTAAAATAGCTCAGAAAAAGACTTGCGTAAGTATTCAGAAGGGCAGGTACAAGAATTTTCAATGCAACATGACTTAAATATATTTTGAAAATAAAATATTTCACTTAAAAGAGTGAAAAATTGGGCTTCCCTGGTGGCGCAGTGGTTGAGAGTCCGCCTGCCGATGCAGGGGACACGGGTTCGTGCCCCGGTCCGGGAGGATCCCACATGCCGTGGAGCGGCTGGGCCCGTGAGCCATGGCTGCTGAGCCTGCGCGTCCGGAGCCTGTGCTCCGCAACGGGAGAGGCCACAACAGTGAGAGGCCCGCGTACTGGGAAAAAAAAAAAAAAAAAGAGTGAAAAATTAAAACAACCTAATATCCAAGCAAGAGGGAAATGGCTGAAAAAATTGTGGCTCATTTAAACTTGTGCTTTAAACATCTAAACAGGTAGTTATTTTAATTTAAATTAATTAAACTTAAATAAAATGAAGGATTCCATTCTCCAGTCACAGCAGGCACATTTCAAGGACTCAACAGGTACGTGTGGCTGCCAATCTGACAGCAGATAGAACATTTACACCACCAGAGAATGATGATCATGTACTATGTAGCAATCATGAAGAAAGAAGTAATCCTATATAGCTGAACATGGAAAGACCTCCAGACACCAGCACAGGAAAGGAAACAAAGTTACAGAACAACACAAACAATATATCAATGTGTTTTTTTGTGTTTTTTGTTTTTTTTCCAAAAAGCCCCCACAAATCAATTTCTGTAACTAGGTGTACAGAAATGGGAGGTAAATCAGAGGCAAAGGTCTGAGAGGATTCAGGACACTATGCAAGCTGGTAACCAGGGAGAGCCCTTCAGAGGGCCTGGGCCCAGGCTGGCGGTCCAGGGAAGCTGATTGTTTCATCACTTTTCTCACAATTTCCCTAACTGCCACTGTAAACATAAGTTTTCATTTTTCACATTTTAGAAGATTATTCTTATTAAATCTTATCAAGTGGAGGGGAAAACACACCACATGTCATGCGAGTCTGACTTCCAAACCCTGCAGTAATTTCCCCAGAACCATTAAGGGAAAACATCACCAGGGCCACTGTGGGACCACAGAGAATCAAATTGCCTGACACCCACACTCCTTTGCTACACCCCTGCCTATGCCCCTGGTTTTCCATTTCTTGCCAGATCTCATTTCTCTAACAGTGAGAGTGAACTGGTATAAAGACACTAAGAAGAACAAAGCGGGGAATAAAGCAACTCAAGAATCAGAAACAGGCCCACTTTATAAGTTCCTATTTTAAAAACTGATGGGATGGGATCTCTCGAAACACCACAAAAGTACACTTGGTAGCCTCCCCTCTTCATAATTTCCTTAAAAAACCCTGGTGCAGACCAATGATTACTAGTACTATCACTATAATACTTAGTCATTATTTTAAAAGCAAGCACTATACTTAATCAATACCCAAACCTCTTTTGGGTTATATTTTATTATGTCTACAACTTGGCTGTCTTACACTCAGTGCTGCCTTACAGCTGCTGTCAGCCCAACAGCAGCTGCACCGTGTGCTTTCACCCCTTTGCGTGCATGAAGGTGGCCACGGTGTTCCTATGTCCTCCATTCACATGAATCACAGGCACTGTTGGTTCTCTCCGGGCTGGGCTTAACTGCCATTTAAAATGTCGCCAGAAAAAAAATAAATAAATAAAATAAAATAAAATGTCGCCAGAAAGAGCTCACTATCATTCAGTATTAAAATGACAAGTTACCACACACGCAGAAAGACACAGGAAGATGGCAGCACGATGTACATTTCATATTCATGAATCAAAGGGTCATCACTAGAGGAATGACCACAAGTCCATATTTTCTTGCAAAGCAACAATCAAATGCTCTCTGGGACCTACGAAAGGAAGACTCCCTGCCAGGAGGTGAAGCTGTGGAAGGACTAAATCTGAAAAGGATGCTTGACGCATGCACAGCAACACGGCCAAGGCTGGAGAACAGTTTCCAGGCAATGAGCATCCATTAGCTGAACGCCCACTTTTGGCAGAAAGTGCTCAAATTCCCTTGACAACCCAAGAAAAACAGAGGGTGAGCTGTCAAATAGGATGACATCAGTGTCAAAGCTTGCAGATAGAGCCACTAGGTGACACGAAGGCAACGCATCACAGCAGGACTGGCAGTGCTTCCTTCTTTCTTGATGACATGAATAACATAAACCTTAACTGACGGCAACTTAGATTCAGTAAAATGTGGTGAATCTACCACCTGCCTGAGAAACTCCAGTGCATGAAAACAAAAGGCATAAAGCAAGTACATATACCATAAAAAAGTAAACAGTGAGCTCCCATATAGTATTTCATTCTCTATAGGCTGTTTTAATTTATCTCTATGAATGAAGAACAGAGAATTTAAAACTAAAACATTTGAGGTTACCACTGTTAGCTTACCATCAGAAACAAGGACCCCACTTCCCTAATCTGCTGAACCATGAGCAGTTTAAGAGGGTTCAGGTCCGACTTCTTTTCAACAATGAAACCTAAGACGGGATTCTTCAAGTGGCAGGCAGCCTTGCACTGAGGCAGACACCTACATGAAGGGCAATGACCTTGGCCTGACCTCTGGATCAGGGCCAAGGGTGCTGTGGCCTTGACTCACCAGGCCCACAGGGGCCTCTCAAGAGGCGCTCTTGCCATGTACGCATCTAGATGTCAGCACACAGCACTGCTGGTGTCTTGAGAGGAAACATCCCCCAGACCAAAAGATGAACACTAGCCTATAAAAGTGCATACCGAGGGCTTCCCTGGTGGTACAGTGGTTAAGAATCTGCCTGCCAATGCAGGGGACACGGGTTCGAACCCTGGTCCAGGAAGATTCCACATGCTCCGGAGCAACTAAGCCCATGCGCCACAACTACTGAGCCCGTGCTCGAGAGCCGGCGAGCCACAACTACTGAGCCTGTGTGCTGCAACTACTGAAGCCCACGTGCCTAGAGCCCGTACTCTGCAACAAGGGAAGCCACCGCAATGAGAAGCCCGCGCACCACAATGAAGAGTAGCCCCTGCTCGCCGCAACTAGACAAAGCCCGTGCGCAGCAACGAAGACCCAATGCAGCCAAAAAAATAAATTGGTAACATAAAAAAAAAAAAAAGTGTACACTGACTGCTCTATTTCTTCCAAAACTAGAGGCATCATTGAGATGGCTCTTCCCGGGACCATGTTCTGTGAACCCCAGCCTTGCCCTCACGCTCCTCCCTCTGCCTGGACCCTCTTCCTCCTGTGAGGACAGGAGCTGCGCTCTCGCACCCTTTCTCTCTCAACTGAGAATCATATTCAGGTAAATTACATTCATATTGTTTTTTGAATGTATTAGAGTTTGTATGTTTCTTGTGCATAACTTTAAAAAAACAAGTAGAATATTTTCTAGTGTTCCCTTTCAAAAATACTTCAATCCATTTTCACTACTGAGGGCCTATGTTAGTTTCTGGAGGATGAGGAAGGCCTGTACTCTTGACAGAAAGAAACTGCTCAGAAATCTACAAACTGCTTTCTTTTAAATACTGTTAAAAGAGTTCTCTGTAAAAGTTATTAAAGAGACAAATAATTCACGTGAGGAAAAGAGTTCCTAAAAAAGCAAAATAGCTAAGTGCATTATAAGTTAACATTTAAAAAGGCTTCTTAAATAATGAGTCACAAAAATGCTATTATATCCAAGAATAACAAATGTAACTATATTAAAATTACATATGTCCGATTTGTCCCAGGAACACGAGTGATTCAAAAAGAGAAAAATCAATCACTGTAATACATCACATTAATAAAATGAAGGAAAAGAATCCACATGATCATCTCAAATGATGCAGAAGAAGCATCTGACAATCCAACACCTTTTCATGATAAAACCAGAAAACTAGGAATAGAATACAAGGGAACTTCCTCAACATAATAAAAGGCATTAATGAAGAACCTACAGCTCACATTAGACTTGACAGTGAAAAGCTGAAAGCTTTCCACCTAGGAGCAGGAACAAGACACAGATGCCCACATCCAACACTGCTACTCAACACTGTACTGGAAGCTCTAGCCACAGCTGTCAGACAAGAAAAATAGGTACCCAAGTTAGAAAGGAAGAGGTCAAACTGTGTCCATTCACAGATGATACGATCCTACATGTAGAAAACCCTAGAGAATCCACATACAACACAAAACACTATTCGAGCTAATAAATGAGTTCAGCAAAGGTGCAGGATCAACACACAAAAGTCAGTTTCGTTTCTATTCACCAGCAGTGAACAGTCCAAAAGGAACAACTCCATTTACAACAAAGCCAAAAAAAAAAAACACCTGGGAATAAATTTAACCAAGGAAATTGAGAGAAAGATGAAACAAGATTCAGGATAGTGGTTCCCTTGGGCGGAAAGAGGCAGGGGGATGGGACACAAAAGGACCACACGTGTGGACGTAAGTTATTATGATGATGCTAGTTTTCTTGCTGGGTGGTAGGATCACAGATGCTGACGACTACAGATGGATGATGGACAAAGATAGGCAGGTAGAGGGACACATAAAAGAGGCCCAGGACCACCCATGGACCAATGATGACAGTGAGATATTTGTCACAATCACGACTAGGTGATTCTAGGTACCTGAGGTCCAAAAAAAAGAAAAGCAATTTTAACAGCTTAGCAAAATAAATAAATAGCAGATTAAGAATTTAAAAATACACCGAATTCAGTGCCTTGTGACCATCTAGAGGGGTGGGATAGGGAGGGTGGAAGGGAGACGCAAGAGGGAGGAGATATGGGGATGTATGTACATGTATAGCTGATTCACTCTGTTGTAAGGCGGAAACTAGCACACCATTGTAAAGCGATTATACTACAATAAAGATGTTTAAAAAAATGGTGTGTTAGTTTCAGGTGTACGGCAGTTATGCATATAAAGGTATCTATTCTTTTTCAAATTCTTTAATTGGGAGCTTGGGATTGACATATACACGCTACTGTATTTAAAATAGATAACCAACAAGGACCTACTGTATAGCACAGGGCACTCTGCTCAGTATTCTGTAATAAGCTAAATGGGAAAAGAATTTCAGACTGAAAAAAAAAATACACTGAATTACATTTATAAAGTAAATAGTACTTTAAGCAGAATACATCAAGTTTTAATCCTTCATGGACAGCCCAAGGAAATGGAAATGCATCTTTCAACCTTAAACAGAATGTTAAAAAGTTTGAGCTAGCTCACCTCTTCTTGAATATACTGTAATAAGAAGGGAGATGCTCTTAAATTATCAACAGGAATATTGAAGAAGCCCTGAATTTCCTTCTGGTGTAAATCCATAGTAATAAGATGAGTCAGACCTTTGAAAATAAAGCAGACACAAACACACAAATAGTTTCATAACCAGTTGCACTGTATGAATAAGTACTACATAAAACAAGATACCATATATAATAAATTACTATTAAAAATTGCTCATCAAAAACTCAGCATCTTTATTTTTTTTTAGTACAATGAGATTATAAGATAAAAGAAAATATAAATATAGGTCTCTGCCCCCCGGTTCCCAGCACAGAGCTCCTAAAACCCTTGCCATTCCCTCAGTGCTAAGAGCACCGGGGGCATCTCTTATTCTTATATCTGGTCTTTGACCCCACCTCCGACACAGAGCTCCTGAAAGCCTTATGAATTCCTTAGTTATAAGAGTACCAGGAGTATCTTTTGTTCTAATGAGGCGACCCAGGATGGGCTCCGGGATGGGGGCCGGTCACCACGATTTTCAGGCTCCCCACCCCCACTCTCGAGAAGGGGGACGGGCTGGAAATGGAGCTAATGAACGAGCACGCCCTTGTGAGGACACCTCCATAAAGTCCCAACAGCGCGGGCTTCGGGGAGCTTCCAGGCAGGTGAACACGGGCACAAGCCCCACCCCATGCCCTGCCCCACGCACCTCTTCCACCCGGATGCCCACCAGGATCCTTTATCATGTCGTTTTATGGTAAACCGGTGAATAGTGACAGAACAGTGTTCCCGAGTTCTGTGAGGAGTTCTAGTAAATTAATCGAACCCAAGAGGAGGTCGTGGGAACCTCTGACTTATAGCCAACTGGTCAGCACAGGTGACAACCTGGACTTGCAGTGAGCATCTGGGGGGGGTCAGGGGAGCAAGCGCGTGGGACTGAGCCCTTAACCCGTGGGATCGGACGCCATCTCCAGGTACACAGTGTCAAGAGTGAAACTGTACGGCACCCAGCTGGTGCCCTGGAGAATTGCAAGGTGTAGAGAAAACGCCTACACATGTGGTGACAGAGGTGAAGTGTTCCCTGCGAGGAGTAAAGGAAACTCAGAGGAGGTGGGGAACTGGGTTTCCCCCCTCAGAAGGGAAAGACTGGGTGGCTTTTCTTACACAGAGATGCATGGTTTTCACATCAATTTAAAGTCTTAAAACAGCCAAGATCATAGCAATGAAGAAATGTCTCTGATAATTCTATGAGAGTGGATTTCATCTCCCAAAGTTTTTTCAATAGGCATGACAAAGCCATGTTAAGACAAATATTTGTCTTAATATATTAAGACAAACTGCACAGGCCTGTCTGTAATTCAAAAAAATGAAGAATCTTCATCCCATTGGCTCCTTAAAGGATATTTGAAATGGAAATATATATATATATATATATATATAAACATACATATAATTCAACTGGAAAAATTTTTTAAAGCAGAACTTGCCCAGATGAACAGGACAGCAAGCCTGGTGGCCCCCAGGAGTAAGCCTAGGAAGGAAGGGCAGGCCTGCTCCCTCCAGCTGAGATCTCAACTGGGTACGCTCTTCAGGTTGCTGGGGTTCAGGTTTATTCATTTTTTTGTTTTGGTTTTGCCTTCTTTGAAATGCTACAGTAGAAAATTTATTCTGCAGTAAGTGTCTGTGTTAAAATGTAGTGATATGGGGACTTTTTATTCTTTTCTCTGTGCAAACGCTCTGTGATATGTGCCTTCTATAATCATACACACATACACAGGCACGCCCGTGCGCGTGGGCGCAGATGCGCACACACACACACACACACACACACACAGAGTAACAACTCTGAAGATTACTTAGAAACAAGGAGGAGACACTTAGGATGTTACCTAAAAATGCACAACACAAAATAATTTGTATCGTCTGCAAAGTATGCCAGTGTGTACTGGGAAAGGGAAGAGACGAAAATAAAAACAGTTGCTGTGTTATTAGAGTTGTTGATTCCAAATGCTTTCTTCCCCGTTAAAAACAACCTAAATATGATTGTAACTTGTCACTTCAATATTAATTTTTTAAACAAAGAATTTAGGAAACGATAAGTTGTTCTCATCAGCTTTGTGTTTAGGGAGTTGGGAACAGGAGAGAACTCTGAGCACTGTTGTCTCATTACAAATTAGCCATCTTAAAGCTGTATCACTATTTCTACTGTTTAACATTCTAATTTAGTTAAGACAATGTTTTACAATTTCTCAGGTAAAAATAAAACTCCCAGACCCCCAATAAACCATCAAATATCTGCCTTTCTTACCAGCTTTGCACATCATGGAAGCTAGCAGTTTAGAAACAATGGAGCCTCTCTTTCTCATCTTGCACTGTTTGCTGTAAGGAAAGTAGGGGATCACGCCAATGATGCTTTTGGCGCTGGAGGTCTTACACGCGTACACCATGATGAGGAGCTCCATGATGGTGGTGTTCACATCCCTGGAACCCAAGGACAGAAACCAGCAAGGAGAAACGTCACATACACGATGACCTCTCTTGGTTCCAACTAAGCGTTAGCCATGTGTCACGCCCGCCTCGACCAAGACAGACTCTAGACCCAAAAAAGAAACCACATCCCTCTCTTCTAGGGCCTCCATCAGTCGCCCCCATGCTGCCTCTCAGCCGATGACCCTACTTCCTTTTCCACTGAGAAGAGCACTGTCAGAAAAGAGCCCAGGGCCCCCACTGCAACATGCACGTGCAGCTCCCAAGTCTGCCTGCCCTGAGCCATTAGCCAGAGACGAACTTTCCACACCAAAGTCACTCTAAAATCAGCCCTCCCGTGACGCAGGGATCTCATCCCCCCGCCCACTGAAGCAGGGCTCCAGCAATCCCCCCGGCCACCCCATCAGTGTGTCACTCTCCCCTGCTCAAACCCATGGGTCGTTTCTCCCATTAACAGCAGCTCAGGCCACTTTCCCCACTGCCCCATTTCTTGGCTCCCCTGTGCCGCACATCTCAAGACAGTCGTCCACACTTGCTTCCAACTCATCTCTCTCATCTTCTCCCACCCACGCTCCGATCCAGGTCACGGATGACCTCCACGAGGCCAAGGCCAACGCTGGGTTCTCACTCGGCCTCTCTCCGTCCTCGCCCTGACACACTCCATCACTCCCCCAGCGCTCCCCTCCCGCCCCGCTTTGTTTCCTCTGCTGGTTCCTCTCCTCCCCAGCTTCCTGCCCTGACACCTGATCATTTGTCCTCTTCTCCTCTCTCCTCCCTCCTCCCTCGCTCGGGCTTCTCATCCAATTTCAGAGCTTTGTAAATGCTTGAGACTCAAATTTATAGCTCCAGCCCAGGCTTCTCAAGTCCAGCCTAACAAATTCAGCTGCTTCTTGACAATTCCACTAGAAAGTCTGTTAAGACATCTCAAAACGTACCCCAAACTGAACTGCTCTTTGACCGGCAAGGCTGCCTCGTCATAAACCTCTGCCATCTCAGCTGATGGCAGCGCTGCTCCTGCAGTTTACTCAGGACAAAACCCCCAGAGGCGTCCTTACCTGCTCTCCTGTCCAGAGTGACAGCAACCCACCACTCCACTGCTGCCCTGGGGCCGAGCCTCGACCCCCGCCCAACAGTGACAGCCCACCCTCTGCACAGCATCCAGCTGAAGCTTAAAGCAAAGGCAGATCATGCGCTCTGCTCAGGAGCCAGCGATGTTTTCCCGCAGATGCCAAGGCCCCACAACGGCTCCCGAGGCCCCTTCAGGGTCTGACCCCACCCCAGCTCTGCGCTCCACTCCTCCTCCATGCCCTCCCCTCATGCCAGTCCTCACGCCCACCTGAGGGCCTTCGCTTCAGGGCTGGCTCCCTGCCCCTGCCTGGAGTGCCCTCGTTGCCAGCCGGCACCTTCTTCCAGTTTTTGTCAGATGCCACCTCCCCAGCCTGCCCTCTCTCCATCCTTTACCACCGTCACGTCCGACTCCTTGCCATGCTGTTTTGGTTTTTACCCATAGCGCTCATCATCTTCTGACAAACTAGATAATCTACTTATTCATTATGTTACCTGCATGTCCTAGAATATAGGTTCCATGAGGACAAGGATCTGTGAACTATTTTAATCCTTCACGCATCTCACACACCTGTAACAGTGGCTGGCACATAACAGACATTCAATAAATGTTTGTGAATGAGCGACTGCGTGAAAGAGTAAGGGAAACACGGAACAATTGGGTGAGTAGGTTCTCTGCTGATACCTAACAACAAGCCTGACATGGGAAGAGTTAAAGTAGCCTTTCAGAAAGCATTCTGTGTGAGGGGTAAGAGCAGGGGAACCAACAGCAGGTGTAAAGTTACACCAAGTTCCCAAACTATACTCCCAGGAACACCATTTTTCTGTGAACTGGTACAAGGCTTTCCATCCCTAAATTCAAATAATAACTTGTCTGAATTACAGGAAAAGTTAAGTTAATGGACAGAATTTTCTTAATTTAAAATTTTTCTTATACTTTTAGTGCCTACCACCAGTCTACACTAAGACAAGGTACAAGGTGTATCTGACAACACCAAATCTCAGTGTTAACTGTTTCTTAAAGACCACAATATCTAAGCTTTCTGCAACCTGGACAAGACAAGCCTATGGCACAGTCTGGAGCACTCCAAAATGAGGCATGTAGAGAAAATTAAGGGAATGGTTTTGGCTAGAGGAATAAGAAACTGACAAGAGGCACGGGCAGAACAAAAAGAGTATTGAAGGAATGAATGAATGAATGAATGGAAAGAAATGGAAGGTATACACGTACTGCAAACACCCGGGAGCCAGAAGGAAGTCAGCTGTTCTGTGCTCTGCACTTTCCCCTCCTTGATGAGGGCATGGGCATGGAGAGCGCTCTACCAGCCTGGCGTCTGGCCCGGGAAAGAGAGCGGCAGCAGGGGCAGCACGAACTCTCGCCCCACAGCCCAGCCCTGCTGAGGGTCCTAAGCGGAGGGAAGACACGAAGCCAGGGCCCCGCCGCAAAGGCCCCGCACACTTGCGCTCCAGGACGATGGGATGCAGTGACAGGTCCCCTTCGGCTCCTCCTGCCAGAAGAGTCAGGTGGCTTTGAGATTTCATCCCCATGAACCAAAGACCAGGACAGAGATGTTCAAAATTTAGGTGAAAGTTCATGTGTTCCAAGTCTAAATTCTCCCAAAATTTGGCTCTTCTTCACTTTCTTTGGTATTTATCTTACATGTAACCACAAATTTAGCTTGCAGCAATTTCTGGAATCTCTAGGCTAAAAACTGTTGCACTACACAAACCGATTTCTAGACATTATTAAAAATTGTACTGAGTTAAAAATTTCATCTATAGAGGCCTTGAGGGACACCTGTGGACAGAGTGGCATTTGATCAAAGAGCGGTGCAGACACCCTCACTGCACTGAATCTTCTATCCCCAGCGTACACATTTGTGACCTCAACAATTTCCAGAACAAGCAGCTATCAAATGTCACAGGAGACAGGAACGCACATGCCTTCAACACACCGCCTATCTTCTCAGCTCCTTTAATTTATGCAACAGGACAGTACGTTTAAATTATCTGCAGGAAAAGCTTTAAGAACCCCAAGTAAGCAAATTCCTCTCCTCCCGCCTGTTTTCTTTTTTGGAACTAGAAGAGCTTCCCTACAAATTTTATGAAATTCTGGCTACTGAGAGCAAACGTAATGGGCTCTCTTATTGTTAAGCGCCTCCACCCCAAAACTTGGTTATTCCCACCCTTGAGAACACTGAAAGAACACAAAAAAGTCAGCAGCTATGTCAGAAAAATTAGCAGAGTAAGATCATGGCAATTTTAAAACAATCGTCATTCTCCCTGTCTAGGCAACTCTTATTATTCTAAACATTCATGCCCAAACAGAGACCCAGAAAGCAACATTTCTGTTGGATAAGTTACTCACTTTGAAACAGTTTGGATGATGAAAACATCTTTCCCCCTCACAGACTCTTGAATTTGTACTCTTGTTTCTGGCAGGAAAAGGGGAAAAGAGAAGAAGGGTGAACAAGGCACATAACTTTAAAAAACACACACAAAAAACCCTGCAGCATTCCCCAATGTTGTGAAGTATGGAAACTGGAACTGTTTCAAAACTCACTAGGTTTTCAGTTCTATGAAGGATAACGAACACAGTTCGATTAATCACACCTTTTAAACATGTTAAGTTCTACGACATGCTTAAGAAGGAATCACACGTGTCACTTAAAAGAACTAAATATCCCCTCCTCACTTCCTGTACATAAACAGTGAGTGCTGGGGCTGCTCTGAGCCCCGTATCCTTACAGGAAATGATACACTCATTCATTCAACCAGCAACAATTAAGAACCTATTAGGCACAAATGTTAGAATAACATTGTGGAAGTAAAGATAAATAAGGCCCAGTATCCCTACTCTCAAAAAACTTGTGATCAGCCACGAGGAAACAATTAGACAAATCCAGAGTGGGAAATTCCTCAAGACAAACTCTTCAAAAAGTCAGTGCTGTGGGGGAAAAAAAGAAAAGGTGAAGGGACTGCCCTAGTCTAGAAGAGAATAAAGAGATATAAAAAACACCTCACTTGAACCAAGAATCCTGGTTTAAAAAACAAACAAAAGGGACTTCCCTGGTGGCTCAGTGGTTAAGAATCCACCTGCCAATGCAGGGGACACGGGTTCGAGCCCTGGTCCGGGAAGATCCCACATGCCATGGAGCAACTAAGCCCGTGCGCCACAACTACTGAGCCTGTGCTCTAGAGCCCGCAAGCCACAACTACTGTGCCCACGTGTCACAACTACTGAGCCTGTGCTTCTAGAACCTGCAAGCCACAACTACTGAGCCCACGTGCCTAGAGCCTTGCTCCGCAACAAGAGAAGCCACCACAATGAGAAGCCCGCGCACCGCAACAAAGACCCAATGCAGCCAAAAATAAAAAAACAAATAAATAAATTTATAAAAACAAAAAACAGCTAGGACAACTAGGAAAATTAGACCGTACATTAGTTATTAGATGATAGAGAATTATCATTAATCTCTTTAATGTGACAATGGTAGAGTATCTACATGGGAAAAGGTCCTCCTTCGGAGACACATGGTCAAGTATTCAGGGGTTAAGTGTCAATGTCTGCAACTCAGGTCCAAATGGTCCCACAAACACACATTTATACAGCAAAGTGTTACCTGCTGAATCTGGGTGGTACTCATTCATATGGGTATTCATGGCACTACTCTTTCACATTTTTTATAGGTTTGAACATTTTCATTAGAAATGTTGGAAAAAATAGAGTATATGTTTACAAAAAAGTGTGGTACCATGGAAAGAAAATGAGCTTTAGAGACAGGGAGATTGAGCTTTGAATCCCGACTCTGTCCCCTCTGGGGCCTCGTTCCTAACGTCACCCCTGAACTCAGTTCCTCAGTACCTGGTAATGGTAAGGACTCTAGAGACGTTAGTTCCCTCCTTCCTTCCCCTCGTTCATGAACCCGGAGGGTGGACAGGCTCCTCCTGAGTCTTCCGCCACCAGCCTCCCTCAGACCCCCTTCTACACTAGACCAAGGACTTCATTCAATTCCCTTTAGCAGCAAAATCTTCTCCAAACTCCCTGTATATTTCCCTCAATTATACTTTTTTCCCACTGAAGCCACATGGGGGAACTTGGGAGATAGGGAACAGGAGGCAGTAATGGAGAAATAAATAGGGGAAGAGCAAATTTGTGCCTTTTCATCTAAGTGTCTTGTAAGTTCTCTAATATTTAAGTATTAGACAAAATCCTGCAGTGGAAAAGGAGAGGGAACCAGTATTTACTGAGTGCCTACTATGTGCCAAAAACTGTGTTAGGCACACAAATTATCCCACTTAATCCTCAGAACAGCCCGAATTATTTGCAGTTTAGACACCTAAAATAACTTGCCAAGGAGAAGTTGTCTGACTCTCACACCTATGCAGGTCATCTGTCGCTCCTGCTAGAATAATTTCAAACATCTGCCATTTCTACAGAAAGTACAAAGGCTAAATAACACGTGATTTTCACAACTTGAGGTGTTTATACAACATCATAAATCAGTTAGCAAAAAGCACTTCCTGACATGACATCATGGAGTCTAGCCCAAGGCAGTGCAGGTTGGCGTAAAGAATACCCACTACCCGATACCGTGGCTACACAGGGCATATGCACCCCGCCTAAGGGGACGTATTCAACCAAGCGCTGAGCCAATGCTTCCTTCAGTTGAACAGCTTGTTCACGCACCCACGCAGCTGTTATTGGATGACGTCTAAGGACTAGACTTTAAGGCCCCAGATGTGACTGCCCCAGAATTCTCTACCGAGCTGGTATTAGCGGGAGCAGGAACACTGCGCTCGCCCCCATTGCCTGCCTGTCTTCCTGCTGGCAGAACTAACTGGACACTGAGGCCGACTGTTTCAGCTATGGAGGATGAAGGACTGGGCCAGCACAGCATGTACCACAAAAAGGCCACCGTCACGAAAGCACAGGATCACTCACCTCTGTCAGGCTCCTGGTAAACTTGCACTTTGCCCATCTCCACCCCCAGCCGCCTAGAGAAGAGAAAGATGGAAAATGCTGAAAAAGTAATAGAACAGATGCAACATCTTTACTATCAAGGATGATTTAGAAATTGATAAAAATAAAACAAATTTTTAAAAATAGAGGTATTCCTATTACGAGATTGAAAGTGGACGTAGAATTGTTCGGTCACCTAACCCATCACATGCCAACCCAAGAAGGCCTCTCAACCCTGTCCTGGTTCTCCAGGGTCCTGGTTCTCCGACCTGGGCTCCCTGCCCTCCAGCCACATTCCTGCTGTTCCCTCTGCCTGGAGGGCGCTGCCCCAGACCTTCACTTGGTGTCTATTCAGGTTTCTCAATTCACATTCCATCCCCAGGGTTTAAAGGCACGTGAGCACTAAGGCAGAACAACCTGCCCTTGCCTCTCTGTTCTCCCCACGTTTACCACCATCTGAAGTGATCTTGTTTGTTTTGCTGACTTGCTTCTTGCCTGGCCCCTCTACTAAGGAAGGAAGGGTTCTGAATGGCTTGTTCACTGTTACTCCCCAGCATCTAGATCAAGGTCTGGTACACAGTAGGAGTTCAATATTTATTTAATAAATAACTAAAATTATACTGAACTGTAATCTATAAACTATCTCCATATAGTATATACCCTTCATTGTTCTTTATACCCAAGTAATTCTATACATATGTAGCACCTAACACAATCTCTGGCACTCAGGAGTCACTCAATAAATGTCTGCTGAATGAACGTGTAGGAGTGACAACAGTTTACAAGAAGGTGAGCCTTTAATACACAGATGATGAGCAGATTAACTATAAAATATCTGCTTTCAAATTTAACAATCAGTGCCAATCCGTTTATCAAATGTAAAACACCACATAATGAGTACAGATTTTAATACTATGATTATACTCACTCAGCGATTTTCTTTGAAAGTTCCATACATGATGAATTAGAATTTGCCGAAAACAACACCAGACCCCCTTTGGTTATGTTCATCTTGGCTTCTGATTCAGGTGGCGCCACACAAAACATCAAAACCTTCTTGGTTTTCCAATTCTCAGAGCCTGGAAAGATACAAAATATATTAAGAACTGTCATATGATATGAAATACACCTGAAAATTTTTTAATAGCAAGTGACTTAAGCTGAAGGAAATTAGTTTTTACCATGATGGAGTCTTTTATATTAAACGTGTATATAGACAAATAGAAAGTCTATTTGAGTTTTAGGGTTCCAAATTTATGGAAAGATGCTATCATATGACTCAATTATTTTCATGACCACTGGGAATAAATGATAAACTTACAAGAAAGGTGGAGCTGAAGAGCTCAGTGTTTTACTGTTTGCTGCTTAAAGTCAATTACGACAACCTCCTTTTAGTCTCTGACAACAAAATTCCTCCTGGATTAACACACAGAAAAATGGCAAAGCCATTAGCAAGGACAAGGACTGACTGATCCTTAAACAACGAATAAAAAACCCGTCCATGCCCAGCTTTCCCTGTAATGCCTGTTCACCATGAAACCTCCCCCTGGCCTTGCAGCTGCCCCAGGTCCTGTCTAAGTCTCAGCTTGTCATCTGCATTTTTCCTCAACTAGAACACAAGGTTGACCAGGTAACAATAACCTTGAAGGAAAGTAACTCAGCCACGCAACTGACCAGCAGCAGGGCACCGACAGACAGAGCCTGGCCTGCAGGTCATCAGAACCCCCCATGCTCTCCTCCTCCTCTGGGCACTCTCTGGGCTGAGCGTCCTTATGGAGAAAGGCAGGCACGGGTTAGATGCAGGAGCACAACCCACTAGGCCTTCGGAGACAGAGGCACCTTCCCAGCAAGCCCACTGCACTTCCCCAGTCATATGTTTATGTGCGTGGCTCTGGGAAGGCTGGTGGACAGGAGCAAAAGGCTGAAGCCAATTATCTTATTTGTTATTCTTAAATTTTAATTACACAAGTAAGAAACAAATACATTCTCCTTGTAAAAGAAACTGAAACATGAGAGTTAAGGCTAACGTCACTAGCTCCGATCCCAGGCTCCTTCTCACCCACGTCCTTGGACCTGACAGTTCTTATTATTAGTTTGAAAGAGACACCATCAGGCTGTTACACGTTCACACATGTGATCCCATAAAAAATACATATAAAAATTCATTTCTAACGTGAAAAGGGATCATCATACAAATCTACCTATAATCTGCTTTTTTAAAAAGCAATATAGGGACTTCCCTGGTGGCGCAGTGGTTAAGAATCTGCCTGCCAATGTAGGGCACACGGGTTCGAGCCCTGGTCCGGGAAGATCCCACATGCCACGGAGCAACTAAGCCTGGGCGCCACAACTACTGAGCCTGCACTCTAGAGCCCGCGAGCCACAACTACTGAAGCCCACGCGCCTAGAGCCCGTGCTCCACAACAAGAGAAACTCCCGCACCACAGTGAGGAGTAGCCCCCGCTCGCGGCAACTAGAGAAAGCCCGCGTGCAGTGACGAAGACCCAACGCAGCCAGAAGTAAATAAATTAATTAATTAAAAAAAAAAAAAGGCAATATATTTTCAGATCCCAGGTAGAAAGTATAGAGTCATCATGGCCTTTTTAACTGCCACCAGTGCTCCCTGGTGCAGGCACGCCACACTTAGCAGGTCACCAACCCAAAGAGGCCTCCTTATGCATGTGTGTGTGTCTCTCTCTGCAGTAACTGCCAGTGGGGGCCAGTGGGTCATAAGGTGGGTCACTCACGGTCCCCCACGCAGGCTAGAGCACATTTCCTCTTCAGAGGCATCCCTCAATGGGAAACACAGGCCACCCCAATGCACCTGACCTAAAGCCTATGAATTACAAACAGAAATGTATAAACAGCTGGCCAAAGGCCTAAGGAGACCAAGAAGGACCACTGGTGTGTACCGTGGAAAGTGGCTTTGGAGCAGGGATTGGCCAAGTACAGCCCACGGGCCAAAACAGGTTATTTCTGTAAATAAAACTGTACTGGAACACAGCCATGCTCACTGTCTACAAGTTGTCTGTGGATGCAGTGGTAGAGTTAAGTATGGGCTGCAAAGCCTAAAACATTACCTGGCCCTCTACAGAAAAAGTGTGCCGAGCCAGCTTCACAGCACAGCGTGGGGCAGGGTGACTGGCACAAAGGAAAGAAATAATATTTAACCATCAACACTCAGAATCGGAGGAGATCCTAGGTGTCTTCTAACACCACCTCTCAACTCTTCTATGCCTGTGTTTAGGAACAGAGTCTGGAAAAGGAAACCACAACAAAAATAAAACTCATTCTCCTGTAGTCATGAATACAGGCTTTGGAGTCAAAGCCAGGTTTGCATCTTAGCTCCTACTTCCCCTTAACTCACTGTGAGGCCTCGCGTAAATTAGTCACTCTCAGCTTCCGCCCCCTCATCCATGCAACTGCGAATAGGAATACTGACCGTACAGGGTCACTGTAAGATGAGTTCCTGTACAGCACTTAACACAGTGCCCCACATACAGGATACGCATGGTAAACGGAAGCCTCTGATGAGTCAACTTGTTAATATTTTGGTTACCTACGGAACGAGTACATAATATGCATGGAATGGCCACTTTTTTACATCCCCTAACCTTCAAATAAGAAGCTTCTTAAAGGACAACAGTGTTCTTGAGAGGACGTGGAACACTGAGAATCAAACTATCTGAGGGGAAGGAAGAGATCTTGGAAGTAACTCAGTCCATCTCTAGGACTGCCACCAAGGAGCCACTCCAGATACCTGAACAGCCCCGGGCCTGATGCCCACATCCTGAGGGTCCAGCCATTCCAAATTCTTCCTTAGAACACGCAGATTCCTCTCCCAGCAGCCTCCCCCTCCTGAGCCTTGTCCTTCCTTTGAAGATTTATGGGAAACCCCAAATTCCTTCTCCCCAGGGCAGCCCTCAACCTATCTCAAGATGGCTCTCTTGCCTCTGTGTATTCTCTTTTCCTGGAACCTTTCATTAATGGTCATGGTTTAAATGTCCTTCATCACTGACTATGGTCTCTAGGGTTTCCGTCTCCAGATACCAGGTTTCAATAATGGAAACCTAACCTAAGACCTCAAAATGGCACAGGCGGGCTTCCCTGGTGGCACAGTGGTTGTGAGTCCGCCTGCCGATGCTGGGGACGCGGGTTCGTGCCCCGGCCCCGGAGGATCCCACATGCCGCGGAGCGCCTGGGCCCGTGGGCCATGGCCGCTGAGCCTGCGCGTCGGGAGCCTGTGCTCCGCAACGGGAGAGGCCACAGCAGTGAGAGGCCCTCGTACCGAGAAAAAAAAAAAAAAAAAAAAAGGCACAGGCTGGGAGACCCTTTGTAAACAGTTATCAGTATAGTCATGTTCTGTGACTACCCATCTCACAAGTCGGTCAAACAATAAAACTAGTTGCTAGTTTTAGTTCTCAGGCCACTGCTAGTTTCAGTTCTCCTTTTCTTATTGGAAATTCAAGTTGTGCTCTTTACCAAGCTTTAAGAAAAGAGTATTAAAGATTATCTTCATAAACAAGATAATCACCAGGATGGGGCTGGCAGAAGGCTCATTACTACAAGGCTATAGTGTGAAATGGAGAGTAAAGAGAACATTCCCATTTTCCCCCCATAAACTACAGTTGCTTTTACATTTATCCTAAATTCACTCTAGAATGTGTGAGAATTATATACAACACATGAAACCACAGCCTTTTCAGAGAATCTCAGAACCTTACGAAAAGCAAATCATATTCCTCTTTGATTGAGACTGGGCAATCTGTTAAGTCTCATGAAGGAAACCAGTCTGAAAGACCACTCGCTTTGCGAGTGCTGGCAGTCATTTCAAAACGACTCATGCACATCTCAGATGAGCAAGGCTGGCATCAAAGTGTGTTGCTTTCCATCTAGTGCGTCTGCTGTGTAAATACCTCCCATCTAAATATGGCTGGAGTCACAGTGCCTCACCAGAATTTAAGGTCCAGGACAGCAGAGATTTTTTCCACTATTATTTTCTCTGCTGTACACCCAGGGCCTAGAATAGTACCTGGCAGAGGGAGAGGCTTAACAAATGTCTGTTGAATAAAGCCTGACCTCACTGAGTTGCAATGATTAACACATGGAGTTGAAAGAAGTCTGCAAACTATAAGGTGTCAGAAAGTATAAAGAATTATTATTTTTATTAGTGATGTACCTCACTCAAGGAAAATTTGCTTTTTGGGGTCAGTATTGAAGAGAATTAGAAGGGTGAAGCCTAGATGTAATTAATCCTCCAGGACTCTATGACCCCAGGCACCTGGCTATCTCTTCATCAGAATGTTTTCTTTCGGCTAAATACCATTTTCTGAGTGCTCTGAATTCTTATGACAACTCAATAAAGCAGGTACTACAAGTCCCCTTTGAGACACGGGATAAGTGACGCTTGAAGATGAAGACACCTCATCAAGGCTGCCCACCCGGAAGCAGCAGACACCAGCTCAGCTTCAGCCTGTCTCCCAACACCACGGAGAGTGACCCGACACCCCGCATTTCAGGGGGCAAGCCCGACAAACACCCAGATTTAGAAAAATGTGCGTAGTAAAAAAGCCTTGTTTGGAAAACAATTTATATCACGTGTCAAAGAAAGAACACATAACTCTGATTCAGTATTTCCCCTTTGAAGAATTTATCCTACGGAAAGAAAGAAAAAGCTCAATGACGGTCACTGCATGTTTTTTCTAAGAGGAGGAACACTGAACATATGCATAAGTTACATAATGGGGTAATTAAGTAAAACTCTGAATGTACATTCAATACAATAAAAACGGTAAATATCCGGGACGGTACGAAAGTGCTTACGTTAAGTAAGAACAGAACTGCATCTCCTCCAACCCAACCTGGGAAATAACGGTACAGACGAGGTCGGGACAGGAATACGGACAAGAAGGGTAGGACTTCGTGGGGTTCAATAATGTGGGTGAATCACTTATATTTGTGCATGGAACAGTTTTAAACATTATAAATCACATTTTCTCACACCCTAAATCCCCATCCTGAATTTCCCATTCCTTGCAAAAGCTAAACACCCAAACCGCGTCAATATTAATAAAAGATGGGGAAAATCGGTATCATCACTGTGCAATACTGATGGAAACCATTTCAACGCAGAAGAAAGCCTTAGAGCTACATCCTTGCCCTCACTCAAGCTCCGCGGGGCAACAGAAAGGCCCGCGCCGCCAAGGCCAGCCCAGCACCGCCAGGGATGTCAGTCTGCGCGTGAGGCTGGGCTTCCGCCCGCAGCCGCAGGTCCCGTACCCGCCGAAAGGGCCGCGCGCCAGGCCCGCGGACCCCGACGAACCGGACCGGGCTGAGGGCTGCGCGCGGCCGGGTCCCCGTCGAGTCCCCCGCCCCTGCACCTGTGCCCCGCAGGGCCGGCCCGCCGGCCGCGCCACCACCATCGCCGGCTCCCGCCCGCCTACCTGGCCCCGACCCCAGCCCCGGCCCCGCCGCAGCCTCCGCTGCCGAATGAGGAAAGCGCCGGAGCACAGGTAGCCTCTCCAAGAGCAAAATGGCGACGCCAATCCGAGAACTGCGTCCGCAGCGACTGCGAGACCTGTGGGCGGGGCCGCTCAAGGGGGCGGGGCCACGTGAGGCGGGGCCTCGGTAGGGACCATCCGCGTGAGGGGCGGGGCAGGGAAGGGGCCCATAGAGGGGAGGGGCGGGGCCTTCGAGTCTAGCCGGAATACTCCAGGCCGGACGAGGGGCGGGGCCATGGGCGGGGCGAGGCCATGGGTGGGGCGGGGCTGACTGGAGGGGTTGGACCAGGCTGGGAGAGGGGCGGGGAGAGGGGCGGGGAGCGGTAGGGCTGAGACTCGAGAGCCCGAGTGCGGGCTTTTTTTTTTTAAACAAATTTATTTTTGGTTGCGTTGGGTCTTCGTTGCTGCGCGCGGACTTTCTCTAGTTGCGGTGAGTGGGGGCTACTCTTCCTTGTGGTGCGCGGGCTTCTCATTGCGGTGGCTTCTATGTTGCGGAGCACGGGCTTTACGCATGCTGGCTCAATAGTTCTGGCTCTCCAGCTCTAGAGCGTAGGCTCAGTGGTTGTGGCACACGGGCTTAGTTGCTCCGCGGCATGTGGGATCTTCCCAGACCAAGGCTTGAACCCTTGTTTCCTGCATTGGCAGGCGGACTCTCAACCACTGAGCCACCAGGGAAGCCCGCGACTGTGGACTTTGATGTCTGGAGTTACAAATGTCTGGGTTCAAGTCTTTACTGGCCTGTCACTTTGGGCAATGTCACTTCACCTCCCTGAGCCTCAATTTCCTCAGCCTGTGCGTCCGGAGCCTGTGCTCTGCAACTGGAGAGGCCACAGCAGTGAGAGGCCCGCGTACCGCAAAAAATAAAAAAAAAAATAAATAAATAAACAGCAGCTATAATGAATACTTTGGGTACAGTTGAGGAAACTTGAAAATAGACTGGATGTGAGGTGGCATTTTAGAATTTTAAATTTTCTTGCATGTGATAATGCCTCTTTCGCTGTGTAGGATATCCTTATGTTTAAGAGACGCATGCCTAAGTACTTAGAGGTGAAACTCACGCGAGATCTCAGCAGTGGGTTTGGTTTAGGGCTGACAATCAAAGTCACACTATACAATGCTCACACAGCACCTAGCTGACTTAGAAAGGATGTGGAACAGGAAGCACAGCAGTACTTCATACAGCTCTCCATCTCCCTGATCCCTGCATATGGGGCAGGTTCTAGTCCCAGGGGATTTCAGCAGAGGAGCCACTGGTCCCATGGGGCTGGTCCCGTGGGCCTGTGAAGGTAAGAGGCCACTTGCATTCTCCAGCAGAGCTACAGCCCATACATTTCAAGTTGTGCCAGGACAGCTAAGGACAGCAAGCCAAGGGGTGGCCTTTGGTCAGTTTAAGAGCACACACAGGTCCTGCAGGAACCTCATCCAAGTGCAGACCACAAGTCAATTCTTGAGGCTGGAGGAGGGATTCACATTTAGCTGTGAAAGTTCTCCCTCTAGTCATGATGTCTGCGCCTTCTTTTGAAGTGGCTGAAGAAAAAAGTTAACGTAAATATGACAAAAGGCTGACACTTGTTGAATCTAGGTAATGAGTTAATCAAACTATTCTTCCAGTGCTTCAGTGCTTGAAAATTTTTATTACAGGAAATCAAAAGAAATAAAATTTAAAATGGAGGTGTTCACCTCCTGCTTTCATTTCCTGTGTGGTTTACTGGTGAGTTGATTCTGCCTGTTTAAAGCTCCCTGCTCTCAAGTCATCGCACAGATCTCCCCCCTTTCGCACAGCGCCCCGCCCCCATCTCCTGACTACCATCGCTCCCTCCAATCCAAGTACTTATTCTTCTGGAAGCACATGCCATTAGACTTTCTGTTGCCTTCCTTCAGGCACAGAAAAAAAAAGAGAAACTTTTCCACATAACCAAGTAGTGCCGTGTCAGGCAGGCTTGGACCCAGGGATCAAAGCATGCGGCCAGGCCCCATCGCTCTGGTTCCATCACTTGGCTGCTGCACCTTGGGGTTGCGTCCCTTTGCAGAACCACACTCTGCGCGCCAACTACCAGCTCCCGAGGCTGCTGCTTCCGTGCAGCAGCCTTTGCCCCAGCATGCTCAGTGATAGTCCCAAGGCTTGCTCTGACTGGCCACGCTTAGTCACATGCCCACCCCTGAACCAATCAGGGAACGTCGGCCCTGACTGCCCCCCCCCCCGAGTCATATGCTCCACACCTGGCCCTGAGGTGAGTCCGCGACCGCATCGACCCGGCGAAGGCGAAGCCTCGGAGCCAGGTGACTCTGGGGTTGCGGTTCTGGCGTCTGTGAGAGACGAGACCGGAGATGGGGGTGCCTGGTTGGTGACCTGGTCCAGCCCACTTCAGAGGCCGTTAGCGTCCTTGCTGGTTCTGAGCGCTTTTTTGTCCTGTGAGTCCCGGACGTGAATTTTGGACGCGGAAAGGGCTTGGCTGATTGGCTGGACTTTTCTTCTCCTGAAAGTCCTGGTGAGCCTGCTTCTCTGGAGCTCAGCCGCAGTGTCAGGAGCCGCGCCGCTGGGGCTGTAGTTCACAGAGCGGCCGTCAGGTGGCAATGGAGAGGCAAGAAGCCAGTCTCCAGCCTGTTCTTTGGGTTTTGCTTTTTAACTTTGTGGACTTAAAAAAAAATGCACAACGTGAGAGTTGTGAGTTCAGTTTTATTTGGGGCAAAACGAGGATTGCAGCCCGGGAGACAGCACTTCAGAGAGCTCTGAGAAACTGCTCCAGAGAGGCAGTGGGGAAGGTCAGGATAGAGGTGATTTTGGTGAAGGGCGAGTACATGCAATCGAGCACATATTTTTTTGCAGCAGGTTTCTGCTAGTCACGAGGAGCATTCGTCACCATGAAGGATTTTAGTGCTTTTCTAGATAAGAGGAAATACAAGAACTGGGCTTATAAAATCGGCTCCTGAAAATATTTAACTCTCTGAAGGCCTGTTCTGCCAGTTTTTCCCAGAGCACAGAGGCCTCATTTCTGCTCTCCACCCTGAACTCCTTTCAGGGGGTGTTGAAAGTCAGCAGCTGCAGAGCACATGATTTAATCCTTGTAGAAGTAGATGGCAAGTGCCAATGGCAGTTGACAGGGCCCCCTTGCAGTCATAAATTTGACCATGCTTTGGGAGGCATTTCATGACCAATTCGTCCCACAGTGCTAGGAAGGCTCATTCCTAGGTCTGGCGAAGATTTCGCTGAGAGGTCATTCAATGTGCTGTTACTGGACTAGGTCTTATAAACAATAACTAAAGACTCTAGACCACCTGTCTTACTAATGTATTATAGTCCAGGAAAAATTCCCTCGTTGTATCTTCCCATATCTAGAGTTACGCTAGTACAATCATTGATCTCACACATAACTATATATTTTTGTCGGTGGCTCAGTCACACATTTGGTAATGCAAGAAACAACAATCTTGTAAAACAGGTAAAATAGAGGTAACATAGCTAGCAGTATTATTCAAGTCGTAAGTGAGAATTTAGCCAAGAACTTCCATTAGGTGCAGCCCAGTATATCCTTAGGTCATCTGACTTGGTCTGTTCTGTACCGATCCTTATCTTTCAGGGAAATGATATATTGGCACTGTCTATAAGACCCCCAGCCCAACCTCCTAGTGTTACTAGGCTGGTTATCCTTAGTATAATTTAATTGTTCCCAAGATAAAAGGGGGCCTTATAACTTAAATGACCATAGCCTGGTGTTAACCACATAAATCCATCCCATAATTATAGGAGGTTTTATTCCTTGGCTGAAATTTTGCTGTTGCTCTGATTGAGCTTGAATAACTTTAGAGGAAAATTCATTTTTTTGGCCAGGGTCAGAGCAGGTATTATTAATTGGCTAGGTGAGGGGGTCCTATCTAGTAATACCAAGAGTAGCCTGAACAGGACTGAACTTTCTTTCTTGGAAAATAAATGTTCTAAGGGCCATCCAGTTAGAGCCTTGGAGTGGAGAAATCCACCAAGGTAATCCAGAAGGACTAGACACAGGTAATTGGCCACAAACCCAACAATTGGATTGATTTTTAAAACTAGCATAGGATCGTGTCCATGACAGAAAAACATCTGATTTATATGCAAGGGTCCTGGAAGACAAGAAAACATTATAAATGATCCTACGAATCAGGTCCAGCATCTTGGGTAATCTGTCTGCTTCTGATGTCGTCTTATCATCCTGCTGTGAGTGTAGTTTCCTCTGTTTGAGCATCATTTTAAGGTGAGTTTGAGGTCAGCAGTCCTCTCTATAGACCAGTCCAGTGCAGGGGCCCTTGGTGAGTAGAAATTAATCCAAGAATCAGTTCCCTTCAGTTTCGCTGTGCATGAGCTAGTTAAAAGTACCTGATAAGGGTCCTTCCATCTAGGTTGGAGATAGTCCTTTAAACTATGTCTTCTCGGGCTTCCCTGGTGGCGCAGTGGTTGAGAGTCCGCCTGCCGATGCGGGGAACGCGGGTTCGTGCCCCGGTCCGGGAAGATCCCACATGCCACGGAGTGGCTGGGCCTGTGAGCCATGGCCGCTGAGCCTGCGCGTCCGGAGCCTGTGCTCCGCAACGGGAGAGGCCACAACAGTGAGAGGCCCGCGTACCACAAAAAAAAATCCATGTCTTTTCCAGTATGCATAATCCCCTGGTTGCATGTCGTGGGGCATCTGATCTTCATCCAAAAGTAGATTACTGAGATAGGCTTCAGAAACAAACTGAGAGTGTCCTTTTAACAATTCAATTAAACGTTACATTAATATAACGTAAAAACAAGGAACTATCTGGGAAGTGAGTCTTAGTAAATACAGACCTCCATTAACAAAACTGGAACTTAATATTCACTGAAACATAATCCTTTTCTCTCTAAAATTACCCTCATGTTTACCAAATATAACCAAATTAAGACTAGTTTGTTTGCAAAATAAGTCTGGTCTCAATAAACTTGGCCTGATAATTTATATAACTATCATTGATCATACAGGCTTTTAGCTTTGCTAAAACTTTTATAAGGAGTCTCATACTGAACTTTTTTTTTTTTTTTTTTTTTTTGCGGTACGTGGGCCTCTCACTGTTGTGGCCTCTTCTGCTGCGGAGCACAGGCTCCGGTCGCGCAGGCTCCGGTCGCGCAGGCTCAGCGGCCACGGCTCACGGGCCCAGCCGCTCTGCGGCATGTGGGATCTTCCCAGACCGGGGCACGATCCCGTGTCCCCTGCATCGGCAGGCGGACTCTCAACCACTGTGCCACCAGGGGAGCCCTACTCAAATTTTTAAAACTTAATTTATAAATTTATTTTTTATTTTTGGCTGCATTGGGTCTTCATTGCTGCGTGCCGGCTTTCTCTAGTCGCAGCGAGCGGGGGCTACTCTTCGTTGCGCTGCGCTGGCTTCTCATTGCGGTGGCTTCTCTTGTTGAGGAGCACGGGCTCTAGGCGTGTGGGCTTCAGTAGTTGCGGTGCATGGGCTCAGTAGTTGTGGCACATGGGCTTAGCTGCTCCGCAGCAGGTGGGATCTTCCCGGACCCGGGCTCAAACCTGTGTCCCCTGCATTGGCAGGTGGATTCTTAACCACTGTGCCACCAGGGAAGTCCCTACTCAATTAAATTTATTTTAATCTTAGTCAATCCTGACCGTGCACATAACTCTTTTCTTGGGGTCCACTTTCCACAAACGTTTCCTTACTTTCTGTATCCATCATTTTATTTTCCCATTCAGAAACAGCCACCTGTAAGTCAGACCTACTTCCTCTTCCCTTAATAAAATGTAATTCCATTCTTCATCCCTTCTTTACTGGAAACACACACCCTACTTTCCTACTGTAGACTGAAATGTTTCCTTTATTATTTCTATTAGCTTTAATTACATGCTTAAATTAGAATCCTCAGCTCTTATAACCTTAATTTCTTGTGAAAACTAAAAAGTAAGCAATTATGAACTGTCCTTTACATTGAAATTCTGTAGATTGGTGAACATAAATACCAGTGATATTTTCTAAAAAATATTTGCTTTCTTTAGAGAACGTGACACCAAACATATTCATTAATAGTCCTAAATACCTTTTGTTTCTCTGTAAAAGGAAGCCAATGTTCAGTAATTAATGTTTTGGTATATTATTTTATTTGGGAATGCTAGCTATTCAATAAGCTTCCGTCACTTAATTTAGCACAGCTCTAGAATTTCAAGTTACCAGAATCTGGAGAGACTATTTTATCTTATTTTATTTTTTAATTAAAATACTGAGTTTAGGCCGGCCAGGGCCCCGGCTGAGCTGCACTTAGCTCCGCAGGGGCGGGCAGGGGGATGCCCAGGGGCCCATGGGCCCCGGGCCCTGAAGCCTCCGGGGCCACATCCCTCTGAGCAGCGAGTGGAATCTGGGGCGGGGGGCCGAGCATGGACGGGCCTGGAGAGAAAAAAAAAAACAGAAAACAAAACCTGAGTTTATTTCACATGTATATTTTTGTCTCCCTACCATTTCTATTTGTCTGACCACCACTACTACTGTGTCCTATCATAACATTCCATACATACTTAAAACCAAGCAAAGGGTGGAGTTCCATCTTTAAAAACTAAACAGGCATTTTGGACAACACATTCTTGGCAATGGAACCGGGAGACACAGTAGGGAAAGTTCTCACTCTGCACTATAAAAAGGACAGCCAGATAGCAACTGTTACAGAAGTGAAATAAGATGGGAAATTTTTAAAAACTGTTTAAACTATTTTCTTAAAGAGACTTCCTCCACTGCCAGAGATCTTGAATAGCCTCCTGGTCAGTCATCCGGAAAAAGTTCTTCACATAGTTGATGAATTTGGCCTCCACTTTGGGAAGGGAACCACCTTTTTCTATACTTGCTTGCATTTTTGCTTTAATGTCTTCTAAGAGCTAGGTCCTTTCGGTGTTTTAGGAGTTTTTTCCTGTTTTTTGAAGGATTCTTGACCTTTTGATCTTGGTGTTGATGGTTTTGAGTCTTTTCCATTCTGGTTTGATTTTTGTTAACTTTTGGCTGGAGTATCTCATACAGATTTCTTTACTGGAGCTTTTTCTTCAGCTTCCTCATCATCATTGTCATCTTCATCATCATCTTCATCTTCATCAGCAGCAAGTTTTACTTTTTTCTGTGGAAGCTTGCTACCACTTCCAGGGGCAGAACGCTTTCCAGATATACTTAGGAGTGTCACATCCTCCTCCTCTTTGTCTTCTGACTCTGCATCTTCCTCCGCAGCTACTAAGTGCTGTCCACTAATATGCACAGGCCCTGAACCACACTTCAACCATCAGACCACAGGTGGTGTTATTTCAAAGCCCCCAAGGGAATCCGTTGGCTGCACAGAAATTTTCAAAGTTGCCAGTGGTACTTTGATTGGACTGCCTTCATAATTCATCACCTCTGCTTCAACAATGTGCAGTTCATCCTTTGCGCCAGCCCCTAAACTGACCGTTCTTAAAGATAACTGTGCCCATTTTCATCCTGATCCACCTTAAAGTGATAATCTTTGTCGGCCTTTAGTTCACAACAGAAAAGATAGTTCTGGGGCCTCAGGGGGCTCATGTCCACGTCCATCGAATCTTCCATGGGTTGGTGGCACGCACTTAGGTGGGAGAGAAGGCAGACGGAGAAAAAAGACTACTGCTCCAGGGAACAGGTGCACAGGTCGGAATCACACCAGGTGCAGAGACTATTTTAGATGGACATTCCTAAAGCATAATTATTCTTTTTTTTTTTTTTTTTTTTTTTGCTGTACGCGGGCCTCTCACTGTTGTGGCCTCCCCCGTTGCGGAGCACAGGCTCCGGACGCGCAGGCTCAGCGGCCATGGCTCACGGGCCCAGCCGCTCCGCAGCATATGGGATCCTCCCAGACCGGGGCACGAACCCGTATCCCCTGCATCGGCAGGCGGACTCTCAACCACTTGCGCCACCAGGGAGGCCCAGCATAATTATTCTTAATAGAGTTTATCTAAAAGCTCTTTTCTCATTTATATTTTCTTTCCTTAAAAGTTTTTTCACATCAAATTACTTTCCTTGCTGACAAATTTGTAACAGATATAACAAGATTTTATTTAGCGTATACTAAACTGAGGCACAATAAAGTATTATACTTAATGTTGATGACTCTAAAGACATGTCTATATTAATTAGATCAACAAACAAACATTAATACCAGGTATTAATTTAATACTATTTCCCAGTTCACGTGAACCTGAAATTCATTTAGCTTAATTTCTCTTGCATTTAGGATTGTTTGATTTGTAAGCACTTACTTTTCTTTAAGCCAATTAAATAGAGCTCATTTACAAATTAACCACAGCAATATTAACCAAAGACAAAGACACATACTAAGACATCATGTATCCAGACAGACACAACAAGAAATCTAGCTGCATTTTCTAAACTTAGTCATGAATCAGATATTACAATATAAAACTCACTAGTTTATAAACAACACTTGGAATAAGAAAAAAATTTAAAGTTTTTTTTTTTTTGTCCTTTTTATCCCTCAGTCTCAGGAATTAGAGACGGTCTAGATAAGGTAAGTGATCCTGAGAGCTCTGGTCTCAAGGCACAGGGAGAGAAAATCAGGTTTTCCTAGTAGAACTCATTCCCTCAGGGTCAGAATTCTGAAGAGATTTTATTTCCTTCAAGCTAGCTTTCTCTACTGGTTGGGAATTAAACAGGGGTTGGTTAACCTTTGACTGGCATTGTGTACTTAATTGGCACAGTTGAAGGTTCATAATTTTCGTAGATACTCCCTTTTCTTTCTTTCCTTTTTTTTTTTTAATGGTCTTCAAAGGTTGGTCAGCCAGTGTATCAAAGGTGTTTGTATGTAACATGGACCAACCTAGATTGTGTTTTTGACTAGAGTAGATAAATCCTCATCTAAGCCTTCTAAAAAGGCAGAGTTAAGCAGAGGATCATCTTGGTGGTTAGAGAATGATTCAGGTGTCAAGCCAGAATGTTGCTTAAAAGTTTTTTTTTTTCCCCTCAAACCTTCCCTAATAGTCCAGAATTCATTCATCCGATCTTTGCTTGCACTGTTGAATCTCTGTCCAGTCTACAGTTTTTGGAAAAAGCTCTGGGATAAATTCGAGTAATTTCTGAGCTAATTCCTTGTATTCAGTGCAAGCCTCTGGACTATGTGATTCAAAATCCATTAAGGGGCGTTTCCATCCTGCCTTCCCTATCCATTCCCTTGCTTGGCTTTCAGAAACCAACAGCTGTATTAATTGATATAGATCTGGAAACCCGGGCTCGTAGGTCCGGATGGTTAATTCAAATTCCTTAGCAAATCCCAATGAATTCTGACTTGGATCGGGAAATTCCTTAGCCAAAACTCTAAGTTCTACTTGGGTTCAGGGTGTGTACGTAAGCACCAACGACGGTTCACCTCTCCCTGTAATGAGTTTCTCCTTAAAGGGAGCTGTAGGGCTTCCCTGGTGGTGCAGTGGTTAAGAATCCGCCTGCCAATGCAGGGGACATGGGTTTGAGCCCTGGTCCGGGAAGATCCCACATGCCACGGAGCAACTAAGCCCATGTGCCACGGCTACTGAGCCTGCACTCTAGAGCCCGCGAGCCACAACTACTGAGCCCGCGAGCCACAACTACTGAAGCTTGTGTGCCTAGAGCCCACGCTCCGCAACAAGAGAAGCCACTGCAGTGAGACGCCCACGTACCGCAACGAAGAGTACCCCTCACTTGCTGCAACTAGAGAAAAGCCCGCGCACAGCATCAAAGACCCAATGCAGCCAAAAATAAATAAATAAATAAATTTATTTTAAAAAGGAGCTAAATCAATTCTGATTTTTTAGTCCTCCTTTGCTGGGGAGAGGGCAGCAGCAAGAGGCAGAAGAGTTGGGAGAGAAAAAGGAGATGGCATCTGGACCATTCAGATAGAAGAGGCCACGTGGGAGGAGCAGAGGGAGAGACGGAGTCAGAGACAGAGGGCCAGCAGCCTATTTAGAAGCTTCTAGACACCAATCAAAGTAAGCATTCCATGCAATCTGTTTGATCTTACAGCGGCTTTTTCTAATTCTGTGCACAAAACAGCAATTTTGGGATAGCAGAAGAACCCCAATTTGGCCATTTTATGTTGAGATCTCCTTTAGTATAATTTTCCCAGTTATGTAGGTACTTGCATGTATAAACCTGGCTGAGGTGTTAGCCAGAGGCTGGCTTTTTTTTTTTTGTGGTATGCGGGCCTCTCACTGCTGTGGCCTCTCCTGCTGCAGAGCACAGGCTCTGGACACGCAGGCTCAGCAGCCATGGCTCATGGGCCCAGCCGCTCCGCGACATGTGGGATCCTCCCGGACCGGGGCACGAACCCGCGTCCCCTGCATCGGCAGGCGGACTCCCAACCACTGCGCCACCAGGGAAGCCCCAGAGGCTGGCTTTTTGATGCCCCTTGTTTCTGTGTTTGAGAGGCTCTATTTCCCATATTTAAAATTTTTATTTATCTATTTATTTATTTGGTTGCACTGGGTCTTAGTTGTGGCAAGCAGGCTCCTTAGTTGCTGCTCGCCGGCTCCTTAGTTGTGGCATGTGAACTCTTAGTTGTGGCATGCATGTGGGATCAAGTTCCCTGACCAGGGATGAAACCCGAGCCCCCTGCATTGGGAGTGGGGAGTCTTAACCACTGTGCCAGCAGGGAAGTTCCCTATTCCCCATTTTAAAGTAGAATTTGTTAGGGATAAAATTTACTCGTGAAACTGTGTGGCTGCCAGTGTGCTGCTTGTGAGCTTAACTCCTCTAGGCATCCCCCCAGAGTCGTTTCAGCCCTCCTACATGTCTCAGTTTCTCCTTTTGGTGGTCTAAGACCACCACAGGTGCTCTCTGAATGGCCGATTCTTATCTGCGACCCCTGGATGAGCAAACGTTTTAATTAATGAGTGGGCTTCCCTATGAGACCACTGCACGGTATGAGGACTCTGCCTCCAAGCCGTGACCAGCCGGGAGGAGTCTTGTCCCTTTTCTTCAGAGCAGAGCTCTCATGTAATATCTTCACTTTTATCCCAACAAACTCTATTAAGGCGGCCAAATTGAGGAAAAGCGTCAGATCAGCCTCTTACCTAACCACTCGGCGCAGACCACTCTGTCTTCTACAACTGAGCAAACCCTGGTATCTTTCAACCAAGCCCCCCGCACCCCAGTATCTCTCAACGGGGTGGGTACTCCCCGGTATCTTTCAGCTAGACCCACCGCCCCCCAAGTATCTTTCAACTGGGAGGGGTCAGGTACCTGCTATACACCCCCAAATAAAACTCAGGATCATCAACCAATACGGGAGATTTGAGAACCAGGAGAGACTCACCCAGATCCATCTGGACTCTCCAAGGTGGCAGATGGGCACAGGGAGCCTCTGCTGGTACCAAGGCTCTGCTTCCTCATAGAGTTCCGGCCAAGGAGAGAGGTCCATTCTGGATCCCTTCGTGGTTGCCATAAAAACTGTCAACTAAAAAAATTCACAGGGCTTCCCTGGTGGTGCAGTGGTTGAGAGTCCGCCTGACGATGCAGGGGACACGGGTTCGTGCCCCGGTCTGGAAAGATCCCACATGCCGCGGAGCAACTGGGCCCGTGAGCCATGGCCGCTGAGCCTGCGTGTCTGGAGCCTGTGCTCCTCAACGGGAGAGGCCAAAGCAGTGAGAGGCCCGCGTACCACAAAAAAAAAAAAAAAAAAAAAAAATTCACAACATAAGGCTTGCAAGTTAAGTTTTTTGCGGGGCAAAATGAGGACTGCAGTCCGGGAGATAGCATTTCAGATAGCTCTGAGAAACTGCTCCAAAGAGGGAGAGGGGAAGTTCAGGATATACGTGATTTGGGCAAAGGGGGGCGTACACTCAGTCGAGCACATATTATTTTGCAGCAGGTTTCTGCTAGTCACGAGGGGCAGTCGTCACCATGAAGGATTTTAGTGCTTTTCTAGATAAGAGGAGATACAAGAACTGGGCTCATAAAATCTGCTCCTGAAAATATTTAACTCTCTGAAGACCTGTTCTGCCAGTTTTTCCCAGAGCACAGTGGCCTCATTTCTGCTCTCCACCCTGAATTCCTTCCCAGGGGTGGGGGGGTGGGGGGGTGTTGAAAGTCAGCAGCTGCAGAGCACATGATTTAATCCTTGTAGAGGTAGATGGCAAGTGCCAATTTGTTGTTGACACTTTATAGTGAATTATAAACTATACATGGAAAAGCATATCATGCAGTCGACAAATCCTCACAAACTGGACAAGGCTGCGAGGCCAGCGTCCAGCTCGGGAAGCAGACTGTGACCTCAGGAGCCCCCCTTATTCCCAGCCACTCCTCCCCCACTCCCCGTCCTGACTCACAGTTTGTCATTTACACTTGTGCCACTTTACAGTTTGGGCTTCTTGTGAGCTTCCTCCACGTCGTCGTGTGTAGTCATATTTTTGCGTGAACAGAGCTAACTTCCCAGGTTTCTGTGGTTCCTGCGTTCATTTGTCCGCTTTACTCCTGATGGGCATCTGGGTGATTTCTGGTTTGGGCCTTTATGGATAAATAATGCTGCTGGGAGCCTTTCACATATGTTTTGATAGACACATACATACACATTTTTGTTGGGTGTATACCTGTGAATGGGATTGTTGGGACACAGGTTGTACAGATTTTTTAGCATCAGCGGATACTGACTGCCATGCCCTTTCCAACGCAGTTTAGCTGATTTACACTCCCAACAGGCCCAGTTGCACTGGGTACTTTCTGTCTTTTCCATGTTAGCCATTCAAGTAGAGTTTTTAAAAACAGCATTACTGAGGTATTAATTTACATACTGTAAAATTCATCTGTTTTTATGTGTACAATTCAACGATTTTTAGTAAACTTACAGAGTTGTGCATCCACCACCATGAACCAATTATAGAACATTTCCATCATTCCTGGACCCCTCATGCCAAGTTTAGTTTTTTTTTTTTTTTTTTTTTTTTTTTACAGTACGCGGGCCTCTCACTCTTGTGGCCTCTCCCATTGCAGAGCACAGGCTCCGGACGTGCAGGCTCACGGGCCTAGCCACACCGTGGCATGTGGGATCTTCCCGGACCGGGGCACGAACCTGTGTCCCCTGCATCCGCAGGCAGACTCTCAACCACTGCGCCACCAGGGAAGCCCTAGTTTGTTTTTTAACCTCCTTTTTTTCAACAGTCTTTGGGCGCTTATTTGATGCCAGGCACTTTGCTAAGCAACATGAATGATTGAAAAATCAGGAAGACCTGGTCCTTGTAGCCTAGAGAGAAACAGACGTGTAGCCCAATCACTGTGACCAGGGGAGGCACAGAGCAGCGTGGCATGTGTGGTGACCCAGAAAGAGTTGAGGGTTTGTGACGCTTTAACTGCAATTGTGTATGTGTGTTGGGGGTGGTGGTGGTGGTGGTGAGGTGACAGCAAAGGAGCATCAGCTTGGTCACCACCTGGGAAAGTGTCCCTCCAAAGGAGAGCTCAGCTTTCCAGGCCTTGGGTGGGCACCTCCTCCGAGAGGACCTTCCCGACCACGTTAGGAAGAGGGGTTAGGGGTCTCAGCCCTTTACCCCCAGAACCTCCTGGGCTTTGGTACAGGTCTGCCTCCCTCCTGGACTGAGAGCTCTGAGGCCAGGATCTTAGCTTTCTTCACAACTGTGTCTCAGGCTCAGAGCAGCATCTTAGCTTCCTGGGCTGCCGTAAACAGTGCTCCAACTGGGGGGCCTAATGCAACAGAAATTTATTCCCTCACAGTGAGGAAGGCTTCAAGTCAGAAGCCAAGGTGTTGGCAGGGTCCTTCTCCCTCTGAAGCCTCAAGGAAGGTCCTTTATTTTTTTATTTTTGTTTATTTTTTTTGGCACAGGGATGTTTTGTGTATGTGTCTCTGTGTCTCTCTCTCTTCTTCTAAGTACCCCAGTCATACTGGATTTAGGGCTCCCCTACCCCAACATGACTTAATCTTAACTAAGTACCTGCAAAGACACCGTTTCCAAATTACGTCACATTTTGAGGTTTCAGATGGACATGAATAGGGGGGCACTATTCAACCCAATCCAGTGCCCAGAAAGTTTTTTGGAAAATGCCTGCCATTCCCTGTGCTCTGAGCTGGCGCTCACCCTGGAGCCTGCTGCTGGCTTTGGTGTGACAGTCACTTTGGTGGTGGGGGGCGTCCAGGAAGTCTGTTAGATCATGTCTGCTGCATGCAGCGGTGTCCTGGGTGTTCAGTCTATTTTCTCCTAGAATCAGCTCCCCTGGGACGGCTCTGGACGCAGTGAGTCACTACACCCCAGCTTCCCTCACCTATTCATTTCAGACATTAAAAAAAAATAATAAATTTATTTATTTATTTATTTTTGGCTGTGTTGGGTCTTCGTTGCTGCGCACGGGCTTTCTCTGTTTGCGGCGAGCGGGGGCTACTCTTCGTTGCGGTGCACGGGCTTCTCACTGCGGTGGCTTCTCATTGCGGAGCACGGGCTCTAGGCACGCAGGCTTCAGTAGTTGTGGCTCGCAGGCTCTAGAGCGCAGGCTTCAGTAGTTGTGGTGCATGGGCTTAGTTGCTCCACGGCATGTGGGATCTTCCTGGACCAGAGCTTGGACCCACGTCTGCTGCATTGGCAGGCGGATTCTTAACCACTGCACCACGAGGGAAGTCCTCAAACATTTTTTCAATACACAGATAACGTGGTGATTTTTATAAACTTAAAATGTTTTTGTTTTCCTTTTTATTCAGACATTTCCTTATGTATCCACAAATAATGCATGGTGATATTTTAAAAACTTTTTAACCTTTTTTTGGTTTCACTTTTCACTTCAAACATTGAAAAAAAATACACAAATAAGGCACAGTGTTGTAAAATGAAGACAAGTGCAAGGAGATAGCACAAAGAGATAGCTAGTTGCCAACCCCGGGATCTGTTATTCCCATCTTAAAGCCCCTGATTTTCAGCTGGTCAGTTGGTCACCTGGAGTAGAGCCTACACTTCTCACTTCCTAGGTGGCGGGGGAGGCCGCATGAATAAGTTCTGGCCAATGGGATGAAACACAAGTGTTACATGATGGTTTCTAGAAAGCTTTCTCAAATGACAGCTCCTGGGTGCCCTTCGCCTTTTCTTCTCTGTTGCTTAGAAATGGGATGTGGTGCTGGAGTGCCTTCTGGGATTATGAAGTCAGGGATGCACCCTAGGGATGAGAGAGCACAAAGCGAAGTCATCCTGAACCATGGTTGTCTGTGGAGATACCATGGCCGCCCTGGGCTATTCACACTTGGCCTCTGATATGTAGGAGACACCAACCTCTGTCTTGTTCAAGCCATTTCTATGTGTTTCCTGTGGATCGCCGCACGCGGGGTGGCCTACAGCAACAGGCATTTATTATCTCACAGTTCTGGAGGCCAGAAGTTTGAAGTAAGCATTGCTGGGCCACGTCAGGTCAACAGAGCCTCTCTCCCTCCCTCCAGAGAGGCTTTAAGGCAGAATCTGCTCCTGGCCTCTGTCAGCTTCGGGGGCTGCCAGCCTTTCTTGGATTGTGGCTGCATCACTGCAATCTCTGCCTCAGTCTACACACTGCCTTATGTGTGTATGTGTGTTGAATCTCCCCCTGCCTCTCGCTTAGAAAGATATGTGACTACATTCAGGGTCCACCTGTGTGATCCAGGAAAACTTCCTCATCTCAAGATCCTTAACTTGATTATATGTGCCAAGACCCTTTTTCCAAGCAAGGGAATATTTGCAGGTTCCAGGGATGAAGACTTGATATCTCTGTGGGGGCATTGTCCAGTCTATTACACCACTGTAATCCATGTCCCTGTTACTTAGCCCTGAAGGGAGACCCCAGTGAATAGAAAAGAATACATGCAAAAGAATGTTCTGGGCAGCAATCTGTGTTGTAGCGATAAGGATGGACATGATCTCCATGATGAGCTGACTTTGGGGAACATACAAACAGATCATGGTCTGATATCATGGGGCCTTATACAGTAATGAAAAAGAATGAGCTGTGGCTACATTTATCAACCCGGTTAAATCCCCTGCAGGCTATGCTGAGCTCCATGCTGGGGGTTGAGGGCCAAAAGTTGAATTGGACCCAGTCCTCCCCAAAAGGAGCCCCCAGTCCAGTGATGGACCCAGACCCAGACCCAGTCATAACAGCACAGTGTATACACAACGGCAGTGTGTCCTGGGACCTGTGGTTGTGCTGGGAGCTCAGGGAAAGCTTCACTGAGGAGGATACTGGAGGATAAGTAGGTTTGCACCAGACGGGCTTGGGGGAGGGGCATTCCAAGTGGGGAGAAGTCCAGGGGCAACAGGGTGGCTGTGTGAGAGGAGTGAGGGGAGCAGCTGCAGGCAGGGTGCTGCCAGGGTCGGGCAACAGAGCTCCCAACAAGAGAGGGGACTTCCTGGCCCAAGTGACTGAGTGTCACGAGTGGTGTGATCAGGCTCTCCCCACCCCTCCAAGTGTCAGCGGTCACCAGGGTGACAACCTTCCTCATTTAGTCCAGGGTGGAAAGACGTTTCCACAACCAGGGATGACAGTCCTGAATTTTCCCTGTGTGCAGCTGTTTTCCCTTTGCCATGCGCTTCCCTCCCCCAGCGACCCAGTCATTCCCCACTGTTCTCTGCACGGCTCTGCATCTGAGTAGCTACACAGGTAAATACAGAAGCCACTATTGTTGCATTTTTGGTTGGTAACTCCTCTCCTTTTTCGTATCTGAAAAAGACAAGTACATCAAGCAATAGTTAGAAATCCATGAGGTTGGGCACGTAATGTGTAAAGATGAGCGTTTTGACAATAGCAGCATGAAGGGGGGAGCGAATGCAGCTACTTAGGAGCAAAGTTTTAGTAAACCATCGAAATGAACATTAATCTGGAAAACATTATGTTAAGTGAAAGAAGACAGACATAAAAGGCAACGTATTTTATGATTTTATTTATCTGAAATGTCCAGAATAGGCACATCCATAGAGACAGAAGGTAGATTAGTGGCTGCCAGAGTCTGGGATTGTGGGGGTTTGGGGGAGAGAGGAATGGGAGTGACTAACTTCTTCTGGGAATGAGGAAAACTCTCTGAAATTGGATTGTGGTGAGGGTTGCACAACCTTGTGAATATACTGAAACCCACTGCACTTTATACTTTAAATTAGTGAGTTTTACAGTATGCAGATTATTTCTCACTTAAAAAAAAAGAAACCAAAAACCAACCCTACCACCCTGTGTGTAGCAATAGGAATGTACTCGGGTGCAAGTAATGGAAAAAAACAAACCCCCAGAGCAGCTGCACCCGGGTGTCTACTCCAAGTGCCCCTCCGAGTAGCAGCCAGGCTGCACGGAGCATGGTGTGTAAACGTGACTGGAGGTCAGGCTGCAGTGCAGATTCAGATTCTTGGTATAGCCCAGAGAACCAGAATTTCTCATGCTCTCCCAAATGATGCTAGTGCTGCTGGTCTTAGGACCACACTTCCTGTAGGAAGGCAGTTCTGGTTATCTACTGCTGTGTAACAGTCCATCACAAAACATAGAGGCATAAAACAATTGTTTACATGTCACGGTTCTGTGAATTGACTGGGCTCGGGTGGTTCCCATGGGGTCTCTCATGCAGTTGTAGTCAGATGGTGGCTGGGGCTGGAATGCTCCAAAGGCTGCTCACCTGGGCTCACCTGTCTGGTACCTGGGCTGGGATGGCTACAACCGCCAGGGGCTGGTCAGGCCTTGGCCTCTCTCTATGCAGCCTTCTCACATGACTACCTTTCCACATTCCTTAGAGTAGTCTGCTCTGTGACATTCGCAGCTAGCTTTCCCCGGAATGAGTGTTCCAAGACAGGAAGTGGAAGCTGCAAGGCCTGCTGGCCTGAGCCTAGAAATTGGATGTTTATTATCATCCTTTGGGGTTCTAATGGTCAAAGCAGTCACAGGGCCTGCTTGAATTCAGGAAAGATCACATAATCCCTCAGTGGGAGGGATTTTAAAGAGCTTCACCTCCATTTTTAATCCTCCAAAAAGGTTCTGCTAGGTTCCTCGGGAAGAGCTTGTAGGTGCACTGTTCCCTCCTGAGTTCTCGTACCTTCATGACAGTTTCATTGCCACCTGATTTTGTTGTACATCTAGTCTGTGAGATTGGGTGTGCTATCCTGGCTGAACTGTTTGTATGTAGGAATTTGTGGATATTGAAATGCTATACCACCACTGACACCATCATCCAAGACTCTTCCCTCTGTGTTTCAATTTGAACTTGTATATTTTTTTCATTCCTGATACAGGTCATTACCCAGTGTGGGAGCCACAGGGCTCATAGAACATGTAGGAATATTCTGGCCAGGGAGCCCTCATCTGCCTTTGGCTGTGTGACCTCTAGAGACTTGAACTTTCTGAGTTTCTTCATTAGAAAATGAAAATACTTACTTTGAGGAGATGTATTAAGAGATGGCAGATTAAAAAAAGAGAAAGAGATAGCAGATAAAGGCATCTGGCACATGTTAGACAGCCAGTAAAGAGTAGACATGAGAAAAATAAAAAATGAGACAGTTGCCAACAGATTGAAGAGGAAAACAAAGACAGATTGGAGGTGTGGGCGGGATGCTAAGTCAAGCCAATCCTTCTAGAGCAATTGGTAATATTTTACAAGAGCTGGGCAACTATTCTTTCCTTTGGCCTGGAATTTCCCCATCTGGGAATAAATTCCAAGGAAATCATTCCCAAGGGGAAAATATGCAGTTTCTCTGCAGATGTTTTTAACAGCACTATTCACAATAGGAAGTAACTGGAAACAAAACAAGTGACTAATTTAAAAAGTCTTGAAAAAGCAGAAGAAGAGAGCAAGACAGCAATAGAAAGTTGCTGTCTTGGGAGTTCAAGGGGTTAGTCCCTCCACTAAAGCAACCATTAAGCAAAAACAGACAGAACTAACTTATTTTGGAACTCTGGAATCCAACCAAGAGCTTACAGCAACCAGGGGAGTGTTTAATGAAGGGAAAAAAAATGTTAAGTTTCAGTAAGAGGGGATTGTGGTGTTTTTTCCTTCCCACCCACCATCCCCCATTGCCCTGACACAGGTGGCTGTGGAAATGGCAGCCCATGTCCCTGGTGTGACATGCTGAGCCAGGGGTCAATGTGGACTTTGTTTTCAAACACTGTGCTGGAAAGTTTCAACCAATTTCGCAGTTCCCTAAGGTACTGGTGCTGAGGTTTTGCTTGGTTTTGCACCCCCTCAGGTTGAATCCACTTTCAGGAAGTGACTGTCAAAAGCATTTAAAGACATAGAATCCCCTTAGCCATCTGGGGCAAGGGTCAGTGGACATGGATATCAGCAGATGTACTAAAAGGCCTGGGAAGAAGGAGGCTGAGGAGGAAGATACTGGGTGGAATAAGGGCTTTGAAGGACTGTAGCATATACCATGGTATTTGGACTACAATGAACATGCCCAGGGCCAGATGCATACACAGAAGGGATCTCATAGGATCCTAGGCCTACAAGTCTAGCTGACCTGTAGGCTCTGCATAAGCAGGAGATGAAGCAGAGTCCTAGGTGGCCTGGCCAAGCATTGTAGGAGCACCCCACGTCAGATCCAATCTGCAAAGACTGGGAGAAGGGTTATTTCTTCTTCTTTTTGGCTCCGGGCTTTTATGAAAATTTCTGTCCACTGAGATAATAGAACAGAGAGTTCAGTGATGACACATGGCAAGAAATACAGTTTTTACAAAATAGTTTGGAAAAGTCACCAACAAACCCCACACAAAACAGAAAATGTCAGTTCTCCACAATCAATAGCAACAAACTCTGGGGAGAGGGAAGAATCTGATTTTCAGAGTTATCATGTTATAAAATTCAAAGTATCCAGTTTTCAACAACAACAAAAAATGACGAGGAATGCAAAGAAAGAAAAAAGTATGTCCCATTCACAGGAAAAAAAGAAATTAAGAGAAATTGTCCCTGAGAAAGCTCAGATATTCAACTTACTAGACAAATACTTTAAATCAATTGTCTTAAATATGCTTAAAAAGCTAAAGAAGTCCAGGAGAATGATGTATGAACAAATGGAGACTATTACTAAAAAGATATAAATTATGAAGAGGAACTATACGGAAATACTGGAGATGAAGAGTACAGGAGTTGAAATAAAAAGTTCGCTGGGGTATCAGAACCAGATCTGAGCAGAAAGAGGAAAGCATCAGCAGACAAAGACAGAGCAAGTGAAACCATCCAGTCTGAGGAGCAGAGAGAAAAAATCATGAGGGAAAATATTCAGAGCCTGAGGGATGTGTGGGCCATCGCAAGATATACCAATATATGCATTATGAGAACCCCAGAAGAAAGAGAGAAAGAGAGACAGAGAGGAAGGGGCAAAAGAATATTGGAAGAAATTAAGGCCAAACACTTCTGAAATTTGGTGAAATCATAATCTGCATATTCAAAACCTCAATGAGCTAAAAGTATGACAAACCCAGAAAGATCCACAAAAGACGTATTATATTCAAATTCTCAAAAGCCACATACAAGGAGAAGGATTTGGGAAAGTTAGAGGGGTAGCAAGCACCAGAAACTTGTCTCCCCACCTAGACAAGAATTGCCCAGGCAAAATCTGTCTCTTGTAACTATTTTGGAACTCTGGAGTCTATTGGAGGCTTGTAACTTCCAAGTAAAGGCTTGGACAGAAAAGGGTGGTTAATCTCAGTCAATCTTAGCTCTTAGCAGCATATTAATTCTTCCTCCTACCCCTCAGTGCCATGGCAGGCAGCTGTTCATGTGTTCTTGGAGCAGCTTGTACAAGGTTGGCAGAAGCCAGGCAGAGGGGAGGACCATGTACTTCAGATACTGCACATCTGCCCTCTAATCACTGATTGCTGCTTCTGATCACACAGGTGCAGACCCAGAGGCAGGGCTATTGTGGATCCTCCACCTAGTGTTGCAACCCACACGCTCTCTGGCTGAAGTGACTTCCAGGGGATGTAAAGGACCAGGCCTTTTTTTTTTTTAACTGTATTTTTCTCTTTTCCCCATTTTGGGAGCCAGACATTGAAACATAAGACATTCAAAAGCACCTGCAATACAGAAGAAATTAGAAAGTCATTGTGCATGACCAAGGGAAAATGCAGACTCAAAAAACAACAGACAAGGGATTTTCCTGGTGGTCCAGCAGTTAAGACCCCATCTTGCAATGAAAGGGACGCTGGTTCAATCCCTGGTCAGGGAACTAAGATCCCACAAGCCACAGGGCAACTAAGCCTCAATGACGGAGCCTGCGTGCCACAACTAGAGAGATGCCCGTGCACTACAACGAAAGATCCCAGGTGCTGCAACTAAGACCCGACACGGCCAAAATAAATAAATAAATAAATAAAAACAGAAACAAAAAAACAAAACAAAACAAACAAAGAAAACCACCAGGCAAGACTATAAGTTTACACCTCAGGCTGATCCTCAACAAAGAGACAGCTACAACAACTAAAAAATCAAAATCAAAACCAGCAAGTTCTGGGGAAGAGAGGGAATCAGATTTCCAGAAGTATCACATTATTAGGTTCAAATGTCCACTTTTCAACAAAAAATCACAAGGCATTAAAAAAAAAAAAAAAGGACAGTATGGCCCATTCAACAAAATAAATAAACAAACAGCCAGGAGAAATGGTTCCTGAAAAAGACCTGGTGGCAGATTTACCAGATAAAGACTTTAAAACAACTGTCATAAAGATGGTTGAAGAACTAGAGGAAGATGTGAAGAAAGTCAAGAAAACAATGTATGAACAAAATAGAAATATCAGGACTTCCCTGGTGGTGCACTGGTTAAGAATCTGCCTGCCAATACAGGAGACACAGGTTCGAGCCCTGGTCCAGGAAGATCCCACATGCCGCGGATCAACTAAGCCCGTGTGCCACAACTACTGAGCCTGCATGCTGCAACTACTGAAGCCCGCTCACCTAGAGTCCATGCTCCGCAACAAGGGAAGCCACCGCAATGAGAAGCTGTGCACCGCAACAAAGAATAGCCCTCACTCGCCACAACTAGAGAAAACCCGCATGTAGCAACGAAGACCCAATGCAGCCAAAAATGAATAAATAAATAAATAAGTAAATTTATTTATTTTAAAAAATAAATAAAGCTAATGGGGCAAAATATTAGCAATAGGAGAATGTGGGTAAAGGAAAGGGTACACAAGTATTCTTTGTATTATTCTGATTCTTGAAACATTTCTGTACATTTGAAATTATTTACAAATGAAGTATTTTTAAGGTATCTGTGTACACGGATAAAGTTTTCGTCACTTACTCATCCCTTCACTCCTGCAGTGTGTACTGAGTTCCTTCCATGGGCCATGCGTTGTGTCAATGCTGGGGATCCCCCTGAGCAGCCCCAGTTCCTGCCTTCGAGGCCTGTCCTGTCTCAGCAGACGTGTCAGCAACACATCGCATAGATGAATGGCTCCGTGCAGTTATGGTGTGTGTGTATATGGGTCCTAGCCGGGTTTTCTTCTCACTACATTTCTCTGACTCCAGCCTCTCCAGGGGAGAAGCTAGCCTTTTATCCTCATGGGTTTGGGGCTGCTTGGCCATTTTAGAAAAGGACCAGGGGAATGGCCTTGGGCAAAACAGGCCTTGAAACTAAAGAACAAAGGCCCTGGGGGCCTGAGTCCCAGAGACAAAAGCCAGGCTCACAAGAGTAAAAGATTAACTTTGTCTCTGTTACACTCACAAGTATACCTAGTTGCCACAAGACAAGCTCAATTATCAATTTTAACCTTATCTGTTCCTGTGCTTTCTTGCAGAAAATTCTCATTCACTTCTTTCCCCTCACAGAAGCAGTCCCTATTCCCGATAGGTAGCCACCGTGGCTGCGGATCCAAGAATTCTGACGATTTCTGAAAATTACCAGTGATCATGAGACAAAACCTCCCTTTTGTTATAAAAGCAACTCAACCCTTCTGCTCAGGGAGCTGGCACTTTTCTTCCCTGCCGTCTTCCTTGTGCACAAGCTGTCTCCTTTAATAAAAAGCTTTGCTCAAGAGCCTTGTGGAAGCGATATTCATTTCTAGGGTATTGCTGTCCAAGAATCTGGAAAGGGCCCAGTAACAAGGACACTTGAAATGAAAATCTTCCTGTCTCCATAGAAATTCTGATGTCAGGGAGGACGATGATGATGAGAGTAAAGACAAGGACCACATCCAGACTGGAAAGTAAGAAGTGAAACAATTTCTCTTCCCGGATGGCATCCTCTTGAATATAGAAAACCCTAAGGTATCCACCCAAAATTATTACAACTAATAAGTCAGTCCAGGAAGATTGCCGGACACAAGATCAGTGTGCAAAAATCACTTATAATTCTACACACTTGCAACGAACAATCCGTAAGTAAAGTTAAGAAAACGACTCTATGGCATTAAATAAAAAAACAATAAAATGCTTAGGAATAAGTTTAACAGAAGAACTACAAAACTTACATCCTGAAAACTACAAAACATTGTTAAAAGCAATTAAAGAGGTTCTAAATAAGTGGAAACATGGTTTTATCGACCTCAGCTGTTTCTGGAACTCTGTGAGTGTGTAGGGTAGTCATGCAAAGCAAGGAGCAACTCGTGAACTGAGCTTTCAATAATTATCACAAGACCAAAAAAGAAAAAAATGACAAAAACCTGTGCTTTATTCTGGGAGTGATTTTGTAGGATTAATCCATGCTTTGCCCAACGAAGCTTGATGCCTGAACTTGTCACGTGTGGATCTGTATGCCCAGTGGTAGCCACACAGCAAGTGCTTTGCCAGATTGAATGACATGGTGAAGATAGTTTTTTCCTTATTAGTTTCCTGTCAACATTCTCTTTTCCTCACTCTGGCTCCCTCTGCCTTCCTGCCCTGTGTGTGCAAACACAGGTTTACAAGGGAAGATGTAGGATCTCAAATGAATTGAAGGTGAAATGCAATCATGATGCAGCATCTTTCCCCATTCTATTTTGTACCAGCCTTGCTCATTTCTCTATTAAAATCATACATGTTAGAGATGGATGAGCTCGCATAGCCTCCAGCACGTGGTAGGACCTCAATCCCCATTTGTATGCAATTGAGTCAAAGACAGAATCACAGAAGACATGGTCTCAGAGGATGGGGAAGATTTAGACAAGCATATTCCATGGAGGTGACCTCTGGGAATGTCTACTTTTTTACAAAGATGTTAAGCCCACGGGAACCATACCATCTTTTCGACTTTTCACTAAAGTAATTGACTAAAACACCTGATTATCATGAGATTTGCACCATTTTAAGCCATTAAGTTTGTGGTGATTGTGTACAATTTATACACTTTAAATATGTACAGTTTGTTATAGATCAATTATACTCCAGTAAATTTTTTTAATGGCAAAAGATCTGAACAGACACTTCACCAAAAAAGAGACATAGGAGGTAAATGAGCAATGTCATGAGTCTGTAGAAAGATACAACTAAGAATCACAACAACATTCCTCTACCCTACTAGGAGGGCTTAAAATAACAAAATAAACAGAAAAAAACACTGACAAAACCAAATCCTGATGCAGAAATGCGACAGCTATAACTCTCAAACCTTGCTGATGGGGGTGCAAAACGATGCAGCCACTTTGGGAAACATGTTGGCAGTTTCCTATAAGGTTATACAAACACTTATCATAAGACCCAGCCATCCCATTTCTGATATTTACCTAAGTGAGATGAAAACTTATGGTCACATGAAACCTGTACATGTGTGTTTATAGCAGCTTTATTCATAATAGTAAAAAACTTGGTGCTGAATTTGACCAATGCTTTTTCTGCATTTATTGTGAAGATCGTTTTTTTCCACCTTTATTCTATTAACATGGTATTTGAGCTAGAGGTTATCAGTTTTGTTGATTTCTCAAGACAGCTTTTGATTTCATTGATTTGTCTTCTCAGTATGTTCATGTATTGGCTTAAATGGTCGAGCGCAATTATAAAAGCTGTCTTAATGTCCTTGTCTGCTAGTTTCAACACCTCTGTCATTTCTGCATGTTTCTATTCATTTATGTTTTTTCCTAGTATGGGTCACATTTTTCTGCTTCTTGGCATGTCTACTAATTTTTTGTTGGACACAGGACGTCATGGATGTTATTTGTTGAGTATCTGGACTTTGTTGTCTTCCTTTGAAGGGTGTTGGACTTTGCTCTGGAAGGCAAGTAAGTTACTTGTTGATGTGTTCGATCTCTTTGAGACTTTTAACAATAGTTTATTTCAAAATAATTACGGATTCACAGGAAATTTCAAAGATAGTACAGAGAGGGCTCATGAACCCTTCACTGTTTTCCCCATGTCTACATCTTCCATAACTATTGTACAATATCTAACTCAGGAAATATATGTTGATAAAATATGTATGTATAATTCTGTGCCATGTTATCACATGTATAGATTCATGTACAGCCTCCCACCCTTACCATGGTTTTACTTTCCAGGGTTTCAGTTACCCACGGTCAACCTCAGTCCTAAAATACTGAATGGAAAGTTCCAGAAATGAATAATTCATTAAGTGTTAAATCGCAGGCCATTCTGAGCAGTGTGATGAAATCCCCCACTGTCTTGCCCGGGATGTGAGTCTTGCCTTTGTCCAGCTTAGTCCACCTGTTAGTTGCTTAGTAACCGTCTCAGCTGTCAGACCAGCTGCCTCAGCATCGCAGGACTTGTGTTCAAGTGACCATTATTTTACTTAATAGGTCCCCAAAGTGCAAGAGTAATGATGCTGGCAATTCAGATATGCCAAAGAGAAGCCCTACAGTGCTTCCTTTAAGTGAAAAGGTGAAAGTTCTTGACTTAATAAGGAAATTAAAAAAAATCATATGCTGAGGTTGCTAAGATCTACAGTAAGAATGACTTTTTTTAAAAATTGAGGTATAGGGCCTCCCTGGTGGCGCAGTGGTTGAGAGTCCGCCTGCCGATGCAGGGGATACGGGTTCGTGCCCCGGTCTGGGAGGATCCCATATGCCGCGGAGCGGCTGGGCCCGTGAGCCATGGCCGCTGGGCCTGCGCGTCCGGAGCCTGTGCTCCGCAACGGGAGAGACCACAACAGTGAGAGGCCCGCATACCGCAAAAAGAAGAAAAAAAAAAAAAATTGAGGTATAGTTAATGTACAATATTATAAGTTTCAGATGTACAGCATAGTGATTCACAATTTTTAAAGGTTATATTCCACTTAGTTATTATAAAATATTGGGTATGTTCCCTGTGCTCTACAATATATCCTTATAGCTTATTTATTTTATATATAGTAGTTTGTACCTCTTAATCCCCTACTCCAATCTTGCCCCTCCTCCCTCTTCCCTCAACCCACTGGTAACCACTAGTTTGTTCTCTATATCTGTGTATCAGTGAGTCTGTTTCTTTTCTTTCTTTCTTTCTTTTTTTAGGCCGTGCCACACGGCACGTGGGATCTTAGTTCCCTGACCAGGAATCAAACCCGTGCCCCCTGCAGTGGAAGCAAGGAGTCTTAACCACTGGACCACCAGGGAAGTCCCTCTGTTTCTTTTTATCTTCACTAGTTTGTTTCATTTTTTTAGATTCTGCATATAAGTGATATACAGTATTTGTCTTTCTCTGTCTGACTTAATCCACTTAGCATGATACCCTCCAAGTCCACCCATGTTGCTGCAAATAGCAAAATTTCATTCGTTTTTATGGCTGAGTAATATTCCATTGTGTATATGTACCACATCTTCTTTATCCATTCGTCTGTTGACGGGCATTTAGGTTGTTGGAGATTTTCGTATTATCTTCCTGTTATTGATTTCTATTTTGGTTCCATTGTGGTCAGAGAATACACTCTGTGATTTCAATTCTCTTACATTTGTCACAGTTTGTTTTGCGGCCCAAGATGTGGTCCACCTTATTTGCAGTCACTCGAAAGCACGTGTAATCTGCTGTTCTGTTGTTGGGTGGAGTGTCTGAGAAGTGTGAATCAGGCGCAGTTTGTTGATGGTGGTGTTGGGTTCTTCAGTATCCTGGCTGGTTTCTATCTGAGGCTTGTTTTAAAGTTTTGCTAGAGGAAGGTAGGTTAGCTTTCACCCAGGGGTAGTTTGGACTTACTACTCAGACATGCTGGCTCCGGGGTGTCTGCTGTGTTCCCCCGGCCAGCACTGAGGAAGCTACTCTGGCTGCTCAGAGCTTGAACATCTTTCCCTGTGAACTCTGGGAATTTGTCAGCTCACAATTCCCTGGTTGTACGTCTCTGTGAAGTTTTACTCTGTGCATGCAAGTCACGCACTCGGCAAAACTCCAAGGAATTCCACACACAAAGGAATGCCTCATTCTCCCCAGCCCTGATCTCCACCCCCTCCACCCACCGAGACCACCAGCCTCTGTGCCGTCCGCTCTCTGCACCCAGGATCGCCTCTGCTCACCCGGCCAGGGCAGACCCAGGCTCCCCCTCCCCCTTTCTCATGAGTCCGAGCCCCTGACCCCTGGTTGTCCAGAGTTTGCAAAGAGCTCTTTGATAGGTTTTGCCCAGTTTCCTAGTTGTTTATCATGGAGGGTTAAATGCAGTCCTTTCTACCATATCATGCCTGGAAGAGGAAGTCTGTTTCATATTGTTAACATTCTGAGAATAATAATGTCACATGGCAACATGGGGAAGTGATGGCAGTGGAGTTTCAAGTTCTCCTTTTATTTTAAGTGTTGCTGAATAGGGAAAAAAGAAAAGGCAGTTACATAGGCAACCTGATGTCAGGGATGAAGCAGTGGATGGAACTCCAGCCGTCCTGCATGGTCCTGCGTCCTGTCCACCTCCCTTCCACCTCCTGTCGTCTGGAGTCAGACCTGTGGGTCTGACGTGATCCTCACTCGGGGCGGGCTTCCTTGCCCCCCGCAGCAGAGTTAGTGGGTCTCTTCTTTGCCACTCCCTCTGCTGCCTCATTCACTCGCTCCACCCTCACCCCAGTATTTGTCTCCTTCTCTTCCAACACCTGTGACCCTTCACCCAGATGGTCACCTCAGCCTGGGTGTGGACGAGCTGGTCTGGGGAGAATGTGTAGGAGAACAAAGACCATAGATGGTGTCTGGAGATCCCAACGCCTGGAGGAAAGCAGAGGAAGAGAGAGGAGCCCAAAGTGGACTTGATAAAAACTCAGAGAGGTCAATCGACTTACTCAAAGCCACACACATTCACTTCGCATGCCTCTATGCGCCTTTGTGGGAAAATCAAGGCTAACATTAGCCGGTTTGCACTGGTTTGGCCATCCTTGTTTCTAGCTGGCATCCACTCTCACTGACCTCTGTGGCCTCTCCTAATTGGTTAGATCCACTCTGCACGAGGCCTGCCCCCCACCCCCGGCCCCGGGCAGGTAACATTTTGATCTGCTTATGGAAGTGTACTCTCCTCACCCAATATTGGTTGTGACTCCAAATCCTCCTCCCGCTATAGCCTCAGGAAGAGACAGCACAGCAGAAGGCAGAGAGAAGAAAGGCGTTAGTTCTTGATTTTTGAGTCATTTGGGAACTTCCTCACAGAGCAAATGGTTTGAGAGAAAAGGGTTTGAGTGGCAGAGGGGAGGCCTTGGGCTTACAAACACCTTCCTTCTCTTGAGATTTAGAGCAAACAGGACACCTGGTGAGTAAGACAGTTTCCCATCCCACCGAAGCCTCTAAAATGAAAGGAGTTTCTCTGTGCTGGAGAAACAAGTGGTCTGGAGGGGAACAGCCAGGGATGCAGGGAGCTGCTGCTCCTGGCTGTGCTGTGTGGCTGGCTGGCTGCTGTGGGCAGTGGGTAAATAAAGACCCCTGATGGCTTTGGATGGGCTGGGAGTGGAGAGGACTGTGCTCGGGGAAAGGCAGGACCTGGGGGTCTGGGTCCAGTCTCGAGTAGAGATAGTCATGTGGGCTGACTCATAGCCTAGCAGGGCACTGAGGGGGTAGGCACAGGATTTCCCAACACCGTGTGGGCACAGGGGAGGTGGGGGCGTTACAAAGCCAAAGAGGCTGGGTGGTGGTAGGGTACACAGAGTGGACATGACTGAACACCTCAGGGACCAAGGCCACGAATGCACCAAGGATGCCAGTAATTTGCGTAGAAGTGGACACTGCTGGCCCAGTCCATGCTGGGCACCACATAACCCTTGAACTTCAATGCAGCAGCAGGAATAGTGGAGGAGACTGTTGCTGACTGAGCACCAGCTCCAAACACTTGGCAAGGTGAGACTTCAACGTAAGGCAGTATCGAAAAAGAACACAGCTACGTTTCTTGTCCATCCACATTTGTTGTTTGAGATCCGCACGCGCTGCACTCCAGTCTCAAACATTCAGATGTATTTCTTCTGCACTACTACGTGTCGTGCCGGGCTCCAGGATGGCTGCAGCACTTGCCACACAGCACTGTGGACCCAGCCAAGCTCCAGAGACCGACCTCACTTTGCATCCCGTCTCCGTCACACTAACCATGTGATTGTGGGTTGTCTGACTCTCAATTTCCTCATCTGTAAGTGAAGCTAATGATATAACTTGGCAAAATAGAACTAAAAACAAAACCTTCCCCCAGCCCAGACGTCTCCACAAAGGCACTAGAAAAAGAAAACTCTTTTACTGTTGAATAGGCATTAAACTAGAACGTGATAAGCATCACAGACCACCTGTTAAGAGTTTGCAAAGACAGAAAGGAATCCACTCCTTACACAGACAAGCGCACTCTCCATTGCACATGTGTTCTTGAGCTAAACAATAACCAGCCCTCTAGTAAGAGGAACTCAACTGTACCATCTATCACATGTAATTCATCCTAATTTTACCTTGTAACTGGGGAGATTAACTGTGTCTCCAAGTGAGGGTCTTAGGCAGGAAAGAATTCAAGGGTGAGCCATAGTAAAGTGAAAGAAGGTGAGAGCAGCCCCAGTGTATGGGGTTGTTAGTTTTATTAATTTAATTTTATTTTTGGCTGTGTTGGGTCTTCGTTGCTACGCGTGGGCTTTCTCTAGTTGTAGCAAGACGCAGCTACTCTTCATTGCGGTGCATGGGCTTCTCATTGTGGTGGCTTCTCTTGTTGTGGGGCATGGGCTCTAGGTGCACGGGCTTCAATAGTTGTGGCATGTGGGCTCCGTAGTTGTGGCTTGTGGGCTCTAGAGCGCAGGCTCAATAGTTGTGATGCATGGGCTTAGTTGCTTTGCGGCATGTGGGATCTTCCTACACCAGGGCTCGAACCCACGTCCCCTGCATTGGCAGGTGAATTCTTAACCACTGTACCACCAGGGAAGTCCCAGGTTGTTAGTTTTTATGGGCTGAGTAACTTCATAGGCTAACAAGTGGGAAGATTATTCCAACTATTTGGGGGAAGGGGCAGGAATTTCCAGGAGTTGGACCATCATTGCCCACTTTTGGGCCTTTTGTGGTCAGCCTCGGAACTATCATGGTGCCTGTATGTGTGTCATTTAGATGCTAATGCATTACAGTGAGCATATAATGAGGCTCAAAGTCTAGTGGAAGTTGAATCTTCCACCATCTTGGGCTTAATTTGTTCTAACCAGTTTTTGTTGTATCCTCAAAGGCTGTGTCATTCTTCTAATGGTTGTACCCTTCCCCCTTCCCTCCTGTCTCATTCCTCTCTCAGAGATTTCACTCCCATATTCTTATCGGAAGAAGAGGGGTGACAGTCCATCTTCTGTAGCTTGTTTCAAGGCTGAATAGGGGTGTTGACCCTGCCTGTCAGGGAGTAAATATCTCTGGATGCCTGATCCAGGGGTCCCAGGGGCAGGACAGCTCCTTGTTTTGAGTCAGAGGGCAGCAAGGGCTGGAATCCTGGCATAATCATCATCTTGATGAGGAACTGTTGTAACTGCTCCATAGCCTTCCTACAAATCTTTTTTTTTTTTTTTTTGCAATACGCGGGCCTCTCACTGTTGTGGCCTCTCCCGTTGCGGAGCACAGGCTCCGGATGCGCAGGCTCAGCGGCCATGGCTCATGGGCCCAGCCGCTCCACGGCATGTGGGATCTTCCCGGACCGGGGCACGAACCCATGTCCCCTGCATCTGCAGGTGGACTCCCAGCCACTGCGCCACCAGGGAAGCCCCCCTACAAATCTTCTTGATGAAGCACTTTTGCAACAGCATCAGAGTACAACGGTAATTATCTATAGATGACAAAAGACTTAAAAAGCCACAGTTAAACACTTGATTACAATGTAATTGACAAAGAAACTCGATTACTGCTGTTACACACAACATTTTAAGATAATAACCAGAGGGACTTCCCTGGTGGTCCAGTGGTGAAGAATCCACCCACAGTTAGTTGAAGGTCAATGAACTTCAGTTAGAATTTGATATTTGGGAAGTTTGTCAAAAATATCAAAAAGCTTTCAAAGCACTTTGTCAAATAGGATCACGGGTCACTGTGAAACACTTATTCACTTAACCAAAATGACAGAATATTTCAAAAGCAAATACAGATCACTTAAATGCAAAGAACCTCATACAATCTGTCATCTAAAACAGGATTCCAAGAAAACTTTGTTCTCTTAACAGAGAGAGAACTAAACTCCAGTCTTGTACTAGCCTACTCTTAATAACAAAATCCATTTACCTAATGAAATTTAATCCAATCTTAGCCAATCTTGACCATGTACAAAAGCTTTTCTCAGGGTTCCTTTTCCATGAGCCTTCTACAACTTTTTGTATCCATACTATTTTGTCCCTTATTTTCTTTTCCATTCAGAAACAACCAGCTCTAGGACAAAACTAACCTTTTTCTCTTTAACAAAATGCATTTCCTCACACCTTCTTTTACTGAAAGCACACATCTTACTTTCCTGGATATAATGAAATGTTTCCCTTGTTATTTTTAAAAATATTTATTTATTTACTTGGCTGCATTGGGTCTTAGTTGCAGCACACGGGATCTTCGTTGCAGTCTGCAGGATCTTTTGTTGTGGCACACAGGTTCTTCATTGCGGCACATGTGGGCTTCTCTCTAGTTGTGGCGCGTGGGCTTCTCTCTAGTTGTGGCGCATGGGCTCTAGAGCATGTAGGCTTAGTTGTCCCGCGGCAAGTGGGATCCTAGTTCCCCGACTAGGGGTTGAACCCGCATCCCCCGCATTGGAAGGCAGATTCTTAACCACTGGACCACCCAGGAAGTCCCCCCCTTATTATTTTAATAGCTTTAATTACATACATTATAATTTTAACCCTTAAAAAGCTTAATCTCCAGTGAAAATCAAGAAGCAAGTAATTGTGATCTGTTTCTCATACCAGCTTCTCCTGATTGGGAAACTTATGCTTTAGTTTTCCTCTTCTAAGAAGGCAAGCATAGGTAAACTTAGACCTGCCCAGCAATTAATGTTCTAGTATTTTATCCTATTTGAAATGACCCAGATAGTCAATGAGTTCTCTTCATTTAACTTGGTTTAGTTTCAAGTTACCAAAATCTGGAGAGACCATATTAGACATTCCCAAAACATAATTATTCCTATAGAGTTTACCTAAAAACTCTTATCTCATTTACATTTACTTTCCTTAAAAGTTTCTTGGGAGTTCCCTGTTGGTCCAGTGGTTAAGACTCTGGGCTTCCGGGACTTCCCTGGTGGCACAGTGGTTAAGAATTCACCTGCCAATGCAGGGGACATGGGTTCGATCCCTGGTTAGTGAAGATCCCACATGCTGCGGAGCAACTAAGCTGATATGCCACAACTACTGAGCTCGCATGCCACTACTGAAGCCCATGTGTGCTCCACAGCAAGAGAAGCCACCGCAATGAGAAGCCTGTGCACCGCAACGAAGAGTAGCTCCTGCTCGCCACAACTAGAGAATGCCTGTGTGCAACAATGAAGACCTAACGCAGCCAAAAATAAATAAATAAAATTAATTAATTAAAAAAAAAAGACTCCGGGCTTCCACTGCAGGGGGCATGGGTTTGATCCCTGGTTGGGGAACTAAGATCCTGCATCCCATGCAGTGCGGCAAAAAAAAAAAAAAAAAAAAAAAAAAAAAAAAATCAAGTTCCTTAAAAGTTTCTTCACATTGAGTTACTTTCCTTGTTGGCAAATTTGCAACAGGCATAAGGTCTTATTTGACCTCTAGTAAGCCTAGGTACAGCAGAAATAGTATACTTAACATTGTAAAGACACATCTGTATTAATCAAACCAACAAGCTTAAGCAAGCTTCAATACCAGATATAGATTCAGTATTGAGTATTTCCCAGTTTCATTCTGAAATTCATTCTGGCCAGTTTCTTTTATATTTCTGAGTATCTATATAAGCGCTTAATTTCCTTTAAGCCACTTAAAAGATATATTTATTTATTTATATTTTTTGGCCGCGTTGGGTCTTAGTTGCGGCACGCGGAATCTTTCGTTGTGGTGCGCTGGCTCTTTGTTGCAGCGCATGGGCACATTTCTAGTTGTGGCATGCAGGTTTTCTCTTCTCTAGTTATGGCCTGTGGGCTCAGTAGTTGTGGCGCACAGGATTAGTTGCCCCGTGGCATGTGGGATCTTACTTCCCGGACCAGGGATCAGGGATCAAACCTTGTCCCCTGCATTGGAAGGCGGATTCTTTACCACTGGACCACCATGGAAGCCCCCTTAAAGCCATTTAAACAGAGCTCTTTTACAGATTAATTTTGGTAAGATACATACAGATATGCAAACAAACAGAGACATCATAGTTCCCATTCCAAAGTTTTAGCCATGAATCAGGTACAACAATGTAAAATCCATCAGTTGCAAAAGAGGTAGAATTCAAATCGGGTTTCTGGTAGATGGAACAAGTCAAGGTCACCCGTCTGGATGGTAATCCCTTTTAACTAGTATTTATGAAAGACACTTAAGACCTCTATTTGTCCTTGACAGTCAAGCTCCAAATTACCTACCCCCTTTCCTGAAATTTGCATTTTAAAAAGAAGGCAGAGATAAGGGTTCCAGGAGAAGATCAGGTAGAACATTTGCATCTCAAAGGCGTGAAGAGAAAGGCATGTTCCTCCTAGGATGATTTTGTTCCCTTAAGGCCAGAAAAAAATTTTTCCCTCAATACTTACAAGCCTCTTAAGATAAGTAGGGGAGGTTTGGGGAGTGGTAAAAGGATTTGTGGGTTTCGGATTATTTGGAGCCACACCTCTGGTCCTGTAAAGACTAGATTTGTAAAATAAGGACAGCTTTTTGTGTTTTCTCTCAAAGAATTTGGTGGCCACCTCAATGATACCAAAAGACTGACACCTAGGTTGGAATGTTTCACTTTCCCTCATTTACCTTAGGGGAGAAGGCCCTCCCCACCAAAATTCCTATCAGCTATGGTCAGTTTAGTCAGACTGGTGACCTCCCATTTTGTTAATCTATTTGCAAACACTTTTGAGCATCCACCCTGGGTTGAAGACATTTTCTAATTATGGCCCTCAGTTCGGCCTTTGATCTGAAGAGGCTGGCCTACAGCCTCACGTGGTCCCACTTCTAAAGGTAGCCTGACTATTTTTAGTCCATTCCACTTATCCCATGGTTACCCTCTACTACAGAGTGGAGGCATTTGTGGCATTATGTGGTTGTCTGGATTTGTCCACTCAAAGGCAAAGAGGTATCGGGAGTCTGGGTGCAGGGGGATGCTAGAGAAAGCATCCTTTAGGTCTAGCACTGCGAACCAGTTTGCAGTCTCTGGAACTTGGGTCAATATGGTATATGGATTAAGGACTATAGGGTGAGGGTGAACTGGAACCACTGCCTCATTAACTGCCCTCGGGGCTTGAACAAACCTGTATTCTCCACTCCGTTTCTTATGGGCAGAATGGGGGTATTACACAGAGATCAGCAGGGTCGGAACAGCCCATATTTTAAGAACTTGGTTATTAAAAGTTGGATACCTGTTGAGCCTTGGGCCTCAAGGGACCCTGTCTCTTGCACAGGTAATCAGCATTGGGTCTGAACGCGATATGAACTGGGGGCACATTAGTAGCTTTGCCAGGACCTCAGTGTCCCAGACAGTGAGGTTCAGTTGAGATACAATATGGGGTGGAATGGAGACCTCCTCTAGCTTGAGACTGAGGCAGGTTCCCATGACTGGGTGCCTTCTCTGTGAGGGTCTCCAAGTTTGGAGTACTGTCTGGAATTTAGTGAGCAAGTCCCTTCACAGCAGGGGATGGGGCACTCAGACATGAGCAGAAACTGATGTGCGAGGGTAAAATTTCCTAGCAAGCAGCTGGCGGGGGAGGGGGGGCGGGGTGTGTGTGTACTGAGTCACTTGGTTTGGGCCATCCATAAACCCCCGTTATCATACAGGATTGTACAAGGGTCCAGGGAAATCGGTTAGCACAGAGTGGGCAGCCCCCGTATCTAATAAGAAAATAACTCTCGTACTGGCCACGTCAAGGGCTGCCCGAAGCTCCTCCGGAGACATGACCAGGAGTCCTTTGGGAGCCACTGAGGGTCCCAGGCCCCATCAGTCTTTGGTCCTGTCAGCCATCGTTGGTGTGGGAGCCCTGAGTCGCCTTTAGGACTGAGGGCAGCCCCACTTCCAGTGGTCCTTGTGTTTACATTTTGGACAGGGTACTTACTGCTGGCCCTCTTTCTCATGGGTGACATTCATCTTCCTGGCTGAACTTCAAACAGATCCCTTCTTGGCAGGGCCGTGGCTCAGATCCAGATTTCCTGGATCCTGTGCCTGCCATGGGCTTTCTCAAGGGAGGGTAACCCTGAGGTGGTGCAGGGGCTAGGGCTGCAGCCAATAACTGTGCCTTTTCTTGTTGGCCCTGATATCCCAAAAATGTAAGAAGGGAGTATGCTGCCAGAGACTCTAGTGGGTGGAGCTCCTCAAGGGAGTGTCACAGAGATAAATCCTGATGGCAGTGTAGGAGATAGTATAATTGGCTTGATCCGTGATGGCCCCCAACTCCAGGGTAGGGGATCACGGCAAAAGAGGTGTTTAATTAAGCAGGGGAAACTGGGCTTGTGGCTGTCAGGCCATGAGAAAGGGTCTGTTTGGCAAAGACAACAGTGAGGTCCCTGTGGGCACCTGAAATCTTTCTGAGAAAGAAAAAGAGAAACAAATAGAGCTGAAGGGTAGGGCTGGAGCTGTAGTGATAACAATGCAAGGCAAAAGCTCCCCTCAGGGTATGGTCTTTGTGCTGTTGAGGAGGGACACCTCTTCACAGAAGTACAGCAGAGGTAACACCCCACCTGCTGGCAAAGCCTGGCAAGGAGGCTCCAGGACCTGTAGACAGTCTAAGAAATCAGGAGGGGATGAGAAAAGGAGGATATAAGAGAAATCTGGGACAGGAGGGAAGGTGTACAGCCAGGACACTTCCCAGGCCAGAGACTCATCGGCCCACTGAGAAAGGAGCTCCACCACTACCTCTGCTCAGGGGTTGATAAAGTCCGAGACCGCCATGTGTGACCAGGGGTGCAGTGAGGCCGTGAGCCCTGAGCGGCACCCAGGGAGGGCCGAGCCACACATCTAGCTGGAGGCTCCTGTAGTGCCCCATTTGGGCCCCCTGATGCAGTTCTGGCATTCTAGAACCAGGCTGAGACTAAGAACGAGTAAGGAGGCGGAATCGGGCTTGAAGAGCCGCGGACGGGAAACTCACCCAATCAAGTTGCCAATGGCTCGCCACGGTCTTAATTTGGAAGTCCGAGTGGTGGTCCCTGTGGATCATCTCGGGTCCAAAGAGATAGAGTGATGGGGAGAATGAGGGAGATTGAGGGGAGAAAAGCCCCGGGCCTGGCAGGCTCCTTCAGGGCCAGAGAGCTGCTCTCTGCCCAATCTCGCAGGCAGCGTCAGCCGCCGCCTAAGGGACAAGTCCCGGCCACCCTCCGAAGAGGGGAGCCATAGCTCAGAGGGCGGATCAAGACTATGCCCTTTGACGTCCCTTTTGTGGTCGCCACAAAAGATGTTGCAGGAGAATGGGGGAGTGAGAGGATAGTCATGTCTCAGGTCTCGCGCGAGTTCCTGGGACAGGACAGACCAGCAAGTGAGGGTCCTTGGCTTCACACAGGAAAGAATTTAAGGGCGAGCCATAGTAAAGTAGAAGTGAGTTTGTTTAGAGAGATATGCACACATTCCTCAGGCAGAATGCAGTCCCTTTCAGGTGAGAGCAGCACTGGGGTGTGGAGTTTTAGTTTCTCTGGGCTGGATAATATCATAGGCTAACAAGTGGGAGGATTATCCCAAGTATTTTGGAGAAGGGGCAGGGATTTCCAGGAATGGGGCCACTGCCCACTTTTTGGTCTTTTATGGTCAGCCTTCGAACTGTCTTGGTGCCTGTGGCGTGTCATTTAGATGCTAATGCATTACAGTGAGCGTATAATGAGGCTCACGGTCTACTGGAAGTTGAATCTTCCACTATCTTGGGCCTAATTGGTTCTAACCAGTTTTTATTGTATCCTCAAAGGCTGTGTCATTCTTTTGATGGTTTTGCTCTGCTCCTTCATTCCTGTTTCAGGAGGAACAACAAACTTCTCCTATCTTTATGACAGGAGGTAGTTTTGCAACTTAGAAGGAGGCTCCTACCCACCCACAGTCACTTGGAAATAGCTGTGCTGGATCCTTCACGTTTCCGTTTCAAAGAGATGGCTCCCAGGTTCTTGAGAACAACATTCCTGGGTCATAAATTTGACAAAAGACCTATCTAGTCTTCAAGAGGATTTATATACATTTCAAAGAGATGTTACCAAACTGAACTTGCATCTGCTCGCCTGATGCACAGCAAAGCCAACCTACTGACACAGGGTTGTGGTGAAATAAAGTATAGCATTTACCGCAGGGCCAAGTAAGGAGAATGGCAGCTCATGCTCAAAAGACCCAAACTCCCCAATGGTTTTCAAAGACAGTATTAGGGGTGAGGGTTCAAGGGTGTGTGATCAGCTCGTGACCATTCTTCTGATTGGTTGGTGGTGAGGTAACAGGGTAGTGTTTTGGGAATCTCAATTATCAATTTTTCGGCTCTAACTGGTCTGGGGTCTACGTGCTGGTGGGCAGCATGCAGCTAACTTCTTCCACCTGGTGGGGGTTTTAGTTTCTGCAAAACAGCTCAAGGATACTGCTCAGGATGTTATCTGTAGCCCTTGAGGAGGAACTAAAGGTTCTTAATTTGTTTATGGATAAACTATTATTATTTTATCTTGCTTGACTGCTTTCCTTTGTTTCTGCATTTTCTCACTTCTCTGATTAAATTTGCTTTTTGGAACTTGGGAAAGCTTAGGAGGCTAAAGCCTTTCTACAAACAAGAAGCAGGGGACACGGGGGTGGGGGTGGGGTGTCTGTCCCGTTGAAGGTCCTGCAGGGTCCTTCTTTGTTTCAAAGAAGAGAAAGCACTTAGAAGTTTTCTAAAGTAAATGCTCAAAGAAAATGGAGGGGAGGGAAATCTCTTATTTAACCTGAGGAAATTAAGCCTTTTATTTTAAATTTGTATTTATCTTTACAATCTACTTCCTGCTTGATGCTCTAAATTCCAAAAATCCATGGGGGAAGCGGGGGAGAATGGAGGGCAGGGGAACTAGGGGAAGGAAGGGAGTCACTAGGCAAAAAAGCATTTAACAAAATCATTCTCACTACAGTTGATCCTCGAGGAGGATGAGTTTGAACTGTGCGGGTCAACTGGTACGAGAGTTTTTTTTTTTTCTCTATAAATACTACAGTACTACATGATCAATTGTTGGTTGAATCCTTGGATGTGGAACCACGGACACAGAGGGCTGATCTTAAAGTTGTAAGTGGATTTTTGACTTTGCAGGCATGGGGGCCCCCAACCCCCAAGTTGTTCAAGGATTAACTTTATATGCATTGCAGTGCATGACTCCTGGAAATAACAGTGCCTTCTCTCTGAATTGTTATGGATCCCTACTCTCTCATTGTCTTTCCCTGGACTTTTCCGAATCAGCTTTGAATCCATTCACTGTGACATCAGCGACATTTGTTGCAACATTTTGGAAGTTGCTTGACATTATAAGAGGTAAAGTGTTGTAGGTACGTTGAGAACTGAAAGATCAGGAGCTGCTAAAGAAAAAAATATTCAATGACACAGTAAGGCAGATTTTATTCAAGGGGGCAGGGATATTTCAGTAGGTGTAGGGACCACTGCCATGGAATCTTGCAGTTGGGGATAGAGATTGGGCTCAACTCTGAACACAGCAGGAGCAGTGGAAATTTATAGCCAAGGAACATGGTGAGGTTGGTGGATGGAAAATTACTAAGAGGAAACATCAGGGGGGTGGTCAGGGTTTCTGACATCACATCAAGTTTCTGATGTGATGTCAGAAACTTGATGTTTCTGGCTAAACTGACCAGGCCTGGGTGATCAGACATCACCGAGGATCGTAGAGGATGAGGATCCAATCAGATAGGGAGAATGGGGTGGGGGGTAGGGTTCTGTCTAAACTGACTTAGCAGGATTCTTGCTTAATTAAATCCGACAACACAGAGACAAACAGGAAAGTCCAAAAGTCGGGCTTCTGTCAGGGAGAGAACTTTTGTCAGCTCTTTCCCTATATCGTGCAGGCCCTCGGTTTTTTAATTCTTAACAATGGTTTATATTATTGAGCCCTTACTGTGTGTCAGGCACAATGTCAAGTGTTTTAGATATGTCTATTATGAGTCCGCCCCACAGCCCTGCCAGGCAGATATAATTATCTCCAATTAAAAGATGAGAAGTATGAAACTCAATAAGTGAAGTGACTGGTCTAGGATTCTGTATGTGCAGAGTAATAGTGTCGGAGTTGGAACCCAAGTTTGTCCTATTTAAATGACCACTGTGCTAACCTGTAAGTAGGACAATGCAGAAGTTAAGTAAAGCAACAGAATTCACCCCTAATCCTCGGTCTTCTCGGAAATCCTCCGCCCCTAGCCGGCAGCCCGGGCGGATGGCACCATGTCCCCTGGCCCAGGTGAGCAGGGGCACCTCGCCACCGTGCTGGGCGGGGCCCAGCCCGCTGCAGCCAATAGCGCAGGCGCCTCCGGGGGCGGGGCTCTCCCGGTTTCGCGCTCTGACTGGACGCCTCGGGGGCAGGGCTCGCCGGGATGCGCGCTCTGATTGGGCGTTCCTGGGGCGGGGCCGGGCCGGGGCGGTGCGCGCCAGGTTCTGGTGCCTGCCTAACGCGCGGATCACGTGGCGGCGGGCGCGGGACTGTGGGTCTGGACTCCAGTGTCGCCGGCCGCAGCGAGGGGCGCGGTGTCCCAGGCTGCACTTAACCGCGGCTCCGAGAAGCGGGGTCGGGTGAGTGCGGAGCGCCTTGCTGGTGCCTGGAGTGAGGGGCCCGGCGGCAGTGCGCGCGCGCGGCCCCGGGTCGAGACCCGTGCGTGGGGGGGGGGGCGGTGGCCTCGGCCGCAGCTGCGAAGGCTCGCTTCCCGTGCTGGCGGCCGCGTTGCTCGTGGAGCACTTTAGGTTTCAGTGCAGCGCGTCACCTCGCCACAGTATCCTCACGGCGGGGCTGCAGCCGAGTGCTGTCCTGTAGCCCATTTCGCAGGCGGGGAAGGGGAGGCTCGGAGAGGGCGGCGGGCCTGGGAGCCGTTCTGCAGCCTGCACAATGGCGTAGCCCGCGCGGTGCCGCTGCACGTGCGGTCGCCTTACGGGGCGGGCCTGCGCCTGGCTTCCCCATCCCTCATCTCGGCCTAGGAGACAAGCGCTGCCCTGTGGGGTTCTTGGCCCGGGGCCCTGCGCGTCGAGGTCCAGGAAGTTAAGCGACCCTTGGTCAGCTTAGGCTGGCACAAACATGCGCTTCAGTCGGGCGAGTTGGCGGACTGGAAACACCAGTTCAGGTTCTTATGGACTCATAATTTTTTTACTTGAAGGAACATGCAGTGGACGTGGGCGATTGTGCTTTTATTTAGTGCAGTGTCACGGAAAAGAGTTGATTCTGACTCTCACTATTATAAGCCACTTAGCTTCTGAACCTGTTTCCTCCTTTATAAAGTAGGGAACACGGACAGATAGTTGTTCCCTCAGGAGACTCCTGGCTGGTCCCACTTGTGTGACAAAGGCCCAGGGAAGATCTGGGGGTATGGAGAGGCTGGTAACCTTGGCAAGTGAATTCACGTACTTGGACTGTTTTGTTGGAAGCCATCCTGGAGCCACTGCACCATGACAAAGTCATGAAGCAGCGGAAGGTGAAACTGCAAGGCAGCGCCATGCCAGGAAGGTGGACTACAGCTCTGTTGTTATGTTTTATGATAATAAATTTACATATGGGGCAATTTTGGGGGGATGTTGCTCCACGTGAAAGAAAAATTCCTCTAGGACTCCCCCTCCTGAAACTACCACAGAATGGGAAGTACCCACTAAAGCCCCGGGGAAATAGGTAAAGAATTAAGAGCCTGGAACTAAGGGGATGTTTTTATGAAAAACACCCTCTAGTATGGAGTTATGGCCATGGGCCGGAGTTCCTGATGACATAGGAAATTTATGGTTCTATTATAAAGGAAGATTAATTATAAAAAAGCAAATGACTAGAGCAGAATTGGTTGCTAGGATAGGAAGAAAAACACTGTCTCAGTTGAAGGAAACAGCGAGAAAGAGCATGCAGGGTATATTGTAAATATTTTCGTGGAACCATTGTAAAAGTTTGCCCATGCAAGAAGAGAAATAGGAACAAGTAGCTCCAACTTTTACAATTAAAATAATCATATAACTGCTTGGCTTGGTTACTAAGAAATAACCTGTGATTAATGGGAACTTGGGGAAATATTTTAATAGGACATCTAGAAACTAGGGGATATTTTTAAAAAAAATCTTTAGAATATTTTGAGATTTGATTGTGCTAAGATTGTTTGGCCACGTACCTGGTAATGTAATCAACTATAATATATAAACCTGTGATTGTAAACAATAAAGGAGAGGATGAGAGAGAGAAACATGCAATGCTGATACTTTAAGAAGTGTAATAGATTTATTTCCTTCGCCGACGCTATCCATCCCTCAGGTATCCCTGGACTCGCTGGAGTTGGACTCTGGCACTGTTTCCCTGGGGTTGAGGTGAGGATCTTGCCAGAGGTGAGTGACATTTCTCCAGTGGAAGCACCAACAGTGTAACATAGTAACCGCTGCAGTGAGTTGTGTTTTCCTGGGGTGCTCAGCTGGGGTTACTGAGTGGTAGTAACATGGCTCTAAGATCCCCAGGTGTATTTCATAACAATAGTAGCTGCTGATTTTTGAGTAGTTACTCTGCCTGGCCCTGTCTGAGTGCTCTGTGTCTGGTACCTCATTTAACTCCCAGTTAACTCAGAACTGTCGTCCCTGAGTCATATATGAGGGGACCGACAAACAGGTGTCAGCACCTGGGGCTGCACATTAGGAAGTGGGGGCGGGGCTTGAACCCCACAGGCTGCCTCTGCAGTGAGTTCAGCACAGCTCCCCCGGGTGTGGTCTTCACCGTTGGGAAATGGAGAATGGGAGGGGTCCAGCCCGTGAAATGTCCACCTGCTCTTCCATAAGGAACCTGGATCCTCTCCAGTTGGGTTTCTCTAGTTGTTAGTTTCAGACAGTTATTTCTCAAACAGGTGCACTGGGAAATAACTTGTCAGCTCTGTACTGTCAAGGTGAGACTCTGTTCTCCCATCCCAGCTCTGGCCTTTGGGCCCTCAGATCTCATCTCCTTTGTCTCTGTTTTGTTCCTGATTTGTGCCCCTCAGCAAGTGAAACCTCTTCCCATTGTAGGGCCTTTGCTTTTGGTGATGGCTCTTTCCCCCCATCTCATAAGCTTGGCTCCTTTCCGCCGTTCAGATCTTAGCTCAGACACCTTCCACGGCCGGTCTACAGAAGCCTGCCACCCATTTATTGCCCTCATAACAGTCAGTCATCACCCCCTGAAGTTATCCCGTGTATTTCTTGTTTACTTTTTTAGGGCCTGCTTTTCATAAAAGCAGGGCCTCTGTCTTGCTGACCCTAGTATTCTTAGCGCCTAGCTCAGTGCCTGGGATATAGGAGTCACTCAATAAATATTTGTTGAAGGAATGAATGAATCCATTGTAGGCTAATAGTAGTGAAGTAAAGCTCCTAAATACCAAAAGCTTATTTTTTTTTTTTTTTTTTTTTTTTTTTTTTTTTGCGGTATGCGGGCCTCTCACTGTTGTGGCCTCCCCCGTTGTGGAGCACAGGCTCCGGACGCGCAGGCTCCGGACGCGCAGGCTCAGCGGCCATGGCTCACGGGCCCAGCCGCTCCGCGGCATATGGGATCCTCCCAGACCGGGGCACGAACCCGTATCCCCTGCATCGGCAGGCGGACTCTCAACCACTTGCGCCACCAGGGAGGCCCCAAAAGCTTATTTTGAATTAAACATAGAATTACTATATGATCCAGCAATTTCACTTCTGGGCCTATACCCAAAAGAATTGAAATCAGGGACTTGATATTTGTACACCCGTGTTCATAGCAGTGTTAACTCACGATAGCCAAGAGGTGGGAGCAGCCCAGGTATCAGCAATGGATCGATGGATAAACAAAACATAGTCTATCCATACGATGGACTATTACCCAGCCTTTAAAAGGAAGGAAATTCTGACACATGCTCCAACATGCGTGAACTTTGATGACGTTATGCTATGTGAACTAAGCCAAACACAAAGGAGACATATTGTGTGATTTCATTTACACGACGTACCTGAAATAGTCAAATTCATAGAGATAGAAACTAGAATAGTTTTTACCCCAGGCTGGAGGAGAAGGGAACAGAGTATGTTTAATGGGGACAGAGTTTTAGTTTGGGAAGATGGAAGCATCCTGGAGATGACAATGGGGATGGCTGCACGACAGTGTGAGTGTATTTAATGCCACTGAACTGTGCACTTATATCACAGTTCAAAAGAGATGATAGAAGTTCAAGGTGTACTGTTTTCCAGCCAACCTCCAGACTCAAAGAATAGATGGTAGGTATGTCTTCCCTAAATATAGTATCAGTTAAAAATGATCTTCCCTCTGATCTAAAAAAGCAGTCTCAGGATCTTTGTCTCACTTGTTTGCCAGCTATCTGGGTGTCCCTCAGCCCTGACAGGCTGGCACATGAACTAACCATCACATTCAGGATCTTTGCTTTTCTTACTGTAGTTTAGAATGCCCCAGCATATAATAGATTATATCTGTAATAGATAGTATTGATTTAATTGAAACAAGTCAAAGAACTTTGAAGTTATTGTTTGAATAAAGAATTCAGGCTTCTTCGTGGTTTTAAAAAAAAGCTTAATTAGAACTCAAGTTGGGTGTGGACTGAGTACTCCATTTGGGGGATGACTTGACCTGAGTGGGAACAGGATACATGGTGGAAAACTCCCCCACGGGGTTTCAGTGAGAGCAGGGGGGCACTGCCCGCCTAGGAGAGGGTGCCGGCCGCACAGAGAACCCTCCCCGGGGTCGAGAAGGACCTGGGACTCCGAGTTTGCAACTTGGGTAAGAGAAGGGATTGCAGAGAGGGCAGAGGGCCACAGGTGGTGACTCCGAGTGAGACGAGCGAGACCACAGCTGGAGAGCAGAGACCAGTTTCTTCCTGAGCAGAGCCGGTCTGAGTGCCTCTCAGGGACGGTGGTAGATCTGACTGTCCCCTGGGGGAGGGTGGGGAGATGGGGCTCCAAAAGGACTTCAGTTACTTGGGTTGAGAAATACCTGCTCTGTGTTGCTTGCCACCTTTGAATCCTCTTTAACCTTGAGTAGTCAGTATTTAAAAGAAGCTTTTCTTTGAGATTCTAGGACCAGAGGGCCTGTTTTGTCTCTTGTGCTTTTTCTGTGGGTTTGCCACCTGCTGAGGGCACGTGGGAATCCGGGCTTGAGTTAGGAGGAGCCGTGGGCAGGGTGCCCAGAGCACCCACGTCTCTCCACGTCTGGCACAACGTGGATGAGGCCCCGGCACGGTGGCCTGTGCTGCTTCTGCTGCTGAAGCATTCGTGGCATTTAAGTCCCAGCACTCACTGTTGGGTTTGTGGGAGCGGCCGTATTTCTAATAACACTGTGCTCGTGTGTTAAAATAACGGCTGCTTCAAAAGCCCCAGTTAGGGATTTCCTGGTTAAAGTTTACTGATGGTGTCTTTTCAGTAGCTGTTCCAGAGATTAAGGAGGACCCCTGTGACTGGGGAACTATTAGCCTATTTATTTACTGGGTATATTTGTCTAGCAAATTATACTGTCTGTACTTGTGTAGGAAAACCTGCTCTTTCTGCTGTGTCTCCCCTTTACTCTCTCCACTACCAGTCACAGCACTTCTGACACCAGACACTTCCTTACCCAGCACTCCTGCCACACCAGCTGGTGTCTTAACAATTGAACTCAGTTCTGACACTAACCAGAGTTAGCACAGACCACACAGGTCAAGTGTTCCGTCCCAGCAGACAGCCTCCCCCAACCCACTTCAGGTGCCGTTGCGAGTATTGGGTCCCCAGGTGACCCACAGCTTCTGTCCGGCTTGTCTACAAATCCGAGGCTCCCAGGATCCCCCTGGACTGGAGCATTTGCTAGAGCAGCTCACAGAACTCATAGAGACACTTAGGTTCACCAGGTCGTTAAAGGATGTGACAGAGGACACAGATGAGCAGCCAGATGGAGAGAGAGGGGCACGGGGCAAGGCCGGGGAGGGTCCCCGTGGAGTTGGGGTGCATCACCCACTCGGTGTGGAATGTTCACCCACCTGGTTTGCTCCCCGAACCCCGTGCTACTGGGATGTTATGGGGGCTTCTTCCTGGAGGCCCGATGGATCATTAACCCCATTTCTAGCCCCCTCCCCTCTCTGGAGGAGTTGGGGCTGGCCATGCGGGTGCTGCGAAGCTTCTCATCATGGCCTGGTCTTTCTGGTGGCCAGTCCCCATCCAGGAGCCCGCCTGGAGTTGCCTTATCAGGACAAAAGATACTCCCATCACCCAGGGAATTGCAGGGGTTTTAGGAGCAGAGACCTATATATATATTATATATATTATATATATTATATATACACACCCAGTGCTCCGTCTGGTGTCCTCTCCTCCAACAGCCACTGTCCAGACTGAGGCCCCCCCCAGCTCTAGTCCTTGTGGCTCGGTTATCCACCTGCATTTAGTGTGCTTGCTCTGTTCCCTGCTCGCCTCCCCCGGTAAGCGCCATGAAGGTTTGGCCCGTTTGGTTCCCACTGTGTTCCCAATCCCAATGCCATGGCTGCTGCAGCCCTCCATCAAGTAGTTGTTGAGGGAAAGAATTTGAAATGAAAACTTAACCTAATTCATGGAGAGCACTGAAAAGCTGCCAACTATTGATTAAAGGAGGTAAGTTCCTGTAAATATTTAAGCTCTCACTTGAGCAGAAATACCACTGAGCTCAAATGCTCATTCTTTGTGGGAACGCATGTTAAGACACACGCCTGTCCAGTTGGCTGTACTGCAGTGATGCCGAATCCAGGCGTGTGCCTCTGACCATGGTTCTTACGGGAGGCCTGGTTCCAGCCAGCGCGCGCTTTACCTGCAGCCCCGGCGGCGGGACACTGGGTGCGTGGAGTGTGAGCTGGGGTTTGAGTCCGTCCTCCGTGGCCAGTGGGCTCTGCAGCCCTTGGCTAAGGTACTTTTCTGAGTCTCGTTTTCAGTACTTGAAAAATGGAAGGAATAATACATAAGCCAGCAATTCACTTGCTCATTTGGCAAATATTACTCCTGTATGGCTGTGCCTGGTACTGTGGGAGATTTTTAAAAAGTAACCCTCAGTCCTTGCCTTCAAGGAAGCTGGCTTAGAGCTAAGCCACAACTAGGATAAGTTCAGCTGTGAACAGGGGATGTCGGGCTCCCTGAGGCTGGTTCGGCCTCGAGGCAAGGAGGGCGGGTCTCCTGATGAACTGGTGACCAGCTGGGAGCCCTCGTGGTGGTTCTGCAAGAGTCCTCGTGGTCTCCGGGTGTGTCAGTACTTTGGCGACTTGGGAACTGACAGGTGGTACTGAGCTGTGACTGAGGGTTTTTTACGTATTTATTTTTGGCTGCGTTGGGTCTTCGTTGCTGCATACAGGCTTTCTCTAGTTGCGGCGAGCAGGGGCTACTCTTTGTTGCCGTGCATGGGCTTCTCATTGCAGTGGCTTCTCTTGTTGCAGAGCAGAGGCTCTAGGCACACGCGCTTCAGTAGTTGTGGCACGCGGGCTTAGTACTTGTGGCGCACGGGCTTAGTTGCTCCGCGGCATGTGGGATCCTCCCAGACCAGGGCTCGACCCGTGTCCCCTGCATTGGCAGGCGGATTCTTAACCACTGAACCACCAGGGAAGCCCCAAGCTGTGACTGAGTTTAATGTTGGAAGTTTTCCCATTTTTAGGCGACTCTGAACCAGCGCGATGGCGACTCCCGTCAATGGAGCCCCCATGGATGCCAACTTGTGGTCCTCGCATGAGAAGATGCTGGCGCAGCCCCTGAAAGACTGCGACATGGAGGTGAGGCTGCGGGTCCTCTCGGGTGTTCTGATGTTGGAGGCCCTTGTTCAGACCTCTAGTTCTCACTAGAAATAAACCGTGTTTGGGACAGCCTTGTGGTTCGGGTAAGAGGGCGGATTTATAGGCAATGGCTGCAAAGTGGCTAAAAGTCCTTTGAGGGTAAATTTAAATATTTGAGTTTCTGCGAAGTGCAGAGCACTGTGCTGGCTGCTCCCAAGGGAAGGGGGACCGGCCGGTCATTGAGATTTGACCTTACGTTTTTCCTTACATTCAGAGGAGTATTTCAGTTTTATTTATTTATTTTTATTTTTATTTTTTTTGCGGTACGCGGGCCTCTCACTGTTGTGGCCTCTCCCGTTGCGGAGCACAGGCTCCGGACGCGCAGGCTCAGCGGCCATGGCTCACGGGCCCAGCCGCTCCACAGCATGTGGGATCTTCCCGGACCGGGGCATGAACCCGTGTCCCCTGCATCAGCAGGCGGACTCTCAACCACTGTGCCACCAGGGAAGCCCCAGAGGAGTATTTCTAGCAGCATCTTTTATTTACGTATTTTTACAACAGCTTTATATGTGAGATGAGTGAATGCACTTACCATACGAGTCACCCATTTAAAGTACACAATTCAGTGGTTTTTAGAGTATTCACGATCACTTTTAGAACCTTTTAATCCCTTCAAAAAGAAACCTCAAACCCATTAGCAGTCACCCCATCCACCCCCCAAATTCCCACCCCTAGGCAACCACTGGTCTATTTTCTGTCTCTGCGGATTTATCTAAACATTTATTTTAAGGAAGGGGAGCAAGGAACAAGGTTTAGGAGGGAAAACTTGGCGAACTGTAGGGATGAAAAGAACAAGATGGGGGCTTCCCTGGTGGTACAGTGGTTGGGAGTCCGCCTGCTGATGCAGAGGACACGGGTTCGTGCCCCGGTCTGGGAAGATCCCACATGCCGCGGAGCGGCTGGGCCCGTGAGCCATGGCCGTTGAGCCTGTGCTCCGCAACGGGAGAGGCCACAACAGTGAGAGGCCCACATACCGCAAAAAAAAAAAAAAAAAAAAAAAAAAAAGAACAAGATGGTATAGAATTTAAAGTTCTGTGGGATATGTGTTTTAAGGATCATCTTCTCTTCCATCGTTTTGTCTTCCTTAATTCATTTCCTATTAATTCCTTGCCAGGTGCTAAAAGCTTTGAGGAAGATTTCCTCTGTTCCTTAGGTGCTGTGGGAATCACCTTAGTCTGGTTATGCTCGGCTTCTGAGGGCAGAGTATGAGTGTGTAATAGTGTCTCTTCTCTTTACTTGGTTATAGCTTTGATCAGAGCAAAACGTTCAACTGAAACGTCCCAGTGTTCAGCGCCTGTTTTCTTCTCGTCAGGTGTACAGCATCATTAAGAAGGAGAGTAACCGGCAGAGGGTCGGACTGGAGCTGATCGCCTCAGAGAACTTTGCCAGCCGGGCTGTTCTGGAGGCCCTGGGTTCTTGCTTAACCAACAAGTACTCCGAGGGGTACCCGGGCCAAAGGTACGTGAGTGTCATCCAGGCCTGCCTCCGAGGCAGTGAAATCAGGATGGAGTCTAAAACTGTGGAAATTTCAGCAAACAGCCAGGTTCTCAACAGTGGGGCCTTCTGTTTCCTCTCTTACAATTCCCAGAGGGTGGCAGCACCAATGCTGTCGGGGCAGGATAGTCGGGGTCCGTTGGAACCATCCCCCTGGGGCCTTTCTGGAATAACAGCAAGGCCCGAAGGTGCAGCTGCCGGCTGTGGCTGAACCTCCAGAGGAATGTCAGAGCTTAGTGGAAGGTTGTGTGGGGAATCGCATCCGTAGCAGGAAGGGGACCCCTAAGTGAAGATAACCTCTCATACTAGAAAGCGTTTCTGCATTTTCAATGCTGGATTTACCTACCCAGTGATTTCAGTCAACTCCTTCACCCTGAGAACCACAAGAAGTCATATTCATTTTTGGTTTTTATTACAGTCATCATCAGGCAAAGATGGTGATTCCAGAATTTAACACGAGGTTTTTGCAAATTTGTACACTTGTGTCCCAAAGGACACGGAAAAGGGAGGGTCACCTTGGAGTGGAGATGCCATTCTACACTGATTAGAGGGTCAGCACTTTTGGCCCCCGACGCCCAACCCCCTGGGAGGGGCAGGGCGGGGCAGCCAGAGGGCAGTGGTTGTGGCTCACACACCTCCCTTACCTTGTCGCATCATTAAGCTGTTCCCAAGGTGAGTCCTTCGTGATAGACCAGTGATCATAAGTAAAGCACTTTCCTGAGTCCCGAGTTGCTCCAGTGAATTAACCAACCTGAGGGGGTTGTGAGCACCCCAGAATTTGTAGCCACCTTGGGCAGCAGTGCGGGTGGCCTGGTGACCGGGGACTTTCTCCTGATGTCTGAAGTTGGGGGTAGACTTGTGGGCCTGAGCCCTCAGCCTGTGGGTCCGTGCTGACTCTGGGTGATCAGTGTCGGAACCGAGTGGAATCACTGAACACCTAGTTGGTGTCCGAGAATTGGCCGTTGATGTTGGAAAACCACACACACTCCAAACCCCAGACTGCCCCGGGGGTTCCGGCATTTCCAGCTTACCTTGTAGAAAATGCTTAGGTGCCTCTGCAGAGAGGTGTGGTACAGAAGCCTTGCTGCTTCCTGCTGGGGCTGAGGGTGCCGTGGCCACAGCAGTACCCCCCCCAGCCCTGTTCCCATGGCGACATGAGTGAGGGGCATCTGCTCTGGAGGGTCAAGTCGACTTGAAGATCGTGGCTTGGATCCCAGGCCAAAACCGAATCCCTAGCTCAGAACAGAATGGGGCGCCAGGGCAGGTGGGGGCAGGGGGGAGGAGGGGATGGAGGGGAAAGTCGGGGTGGGGAGGGACAGCAGCCGGGACCCCGTTGCTGCTCCCTGAGCACTCTCTGACTTTCTTCACCCCCGAGCCTCATTTTATCACATTTTAGCAGCGTGAAGCATGGTCACATGCCCTCATTTTTAGGTATCCACAGCCCGACCACAAAGTAAGCATGCTCACCCCTTTTCAGATAAGGACTTGGGGAATATGTGAAGGAGGCTGCTCCAGTCCTATGGGCCCTGTTGCCACGTGGCTCCTGCCACAGCTCCCCTCCCAGCTGCCTCTGTGGGAGACTTGCAGTGAGCTCAGATCCCGTCCTGTCTTTGCTCCCCTGGAAAATGGTGCAGCCTGACATCCTGCCAGTCCACAGCTCTGTCCCTGGCGTGGGCTGCTCTCCCGCAAGCTGTGGGAGACCAGGCCCTTTGGGTCACAGAGCAGGGAGCGTGAGGCAGAAGGGACCCTCCAGATCAGTCCGCGAAGCCCCTTTCAGCTGTAAGATTAGTTCTGTGGTTCTCACTTCCTTCCCTGAACCAAATAAGACTGTTGTTAAAAACTTAAATAGGTGTGTAGATAATTAACTCATTTATTCATGGTAAAATACTCTTTTAAGAGGTGATTATTAACCATTTTCATTTTCATGTTTTGTTAGTAACGTCAGTTAACCTTTTGGAACATTATTAGTGATCAGAGTTAATATTTGAAAATAATATTGATCTAGCATTAACAGCTGCCTGATACAAGTTGAAAAACAAAGTTCTGGTTTTTATTTTGTATCACAGTTTTATTGAGATGTAATATGTGTGCCGTTCAGTCTCCCTCAGGTAAAGTGTTCAATTCTTTGGACCCCAAGAGTATGGTAGAAGGGTATCGGGGCTTTGTGCCATTCCCGACACAGCTCCCAGATCCCTTGAGCAGCTTTTGTTACTCACGATGAGTCCTCCCCACCGAACCTAGTGTGGGTTAAGGGGGTGGCACTTGGTGGCCCCTCGAGCGCTTCGGGATGGGGGCTGGTGGCCTGACTGGAGAGCTGGAGACCCAGTCAGTCGTGGCAGCCGATCTCACCAGTCAGACGTCATAGTACCCTGAGCAGCGGGGCTTGGGGACTGTGCTGCCTGGCAGACACATCAAGGTGCTGGGAGGGTGGTGCCTGGGGGGCAGCGTGGAAGCTCCAAGCCCCTTCCCCATACCCTGCCCATGCATCTCTTCATTTGTCCTGAGTTGTGTCCTTTATTTTATTTATTTATTTATTTATTTTTAATATTTATTTTATTTATTTATTTTTGGCTGCATTGGGTCTTCATTGCTGTGTGCGGGCTTTCTCTAGTTCCGGATAGCGGGGGCTACTCTTTGTTGCGGTGCACGGACTTCTCATTGCGGTGGCTTCTCTTGTTGAGGAGCATGGACTCTAAGCGCACGGGCTTCAGTAGTTATGGTGCGCGGGCTCTAGAGTGCAGTCTCAGTAGCTGTGGTGCATGGGCTTAGTTGCTCCGCGGCATGTGGGATCTTCCCGGACCAGGGCTTTAACCCTTGTCCCCTGCATTGGCAAGCGGATTCTTAACCACTGTGCCACCAGGGAAGCCCAAGTTGTGTCCTTTATAATTAACCGGGAACAGTAAGTAAGGTGCCGCCCTGAGTTCTGTGAGTCCTTCTAGCAATTGCTGGACCTAAGGGGGTGTTACAGGAACCCCAGGCTCATCACACGGAATGGGGGGCCCCGAACCTTGCAGGTCCTGTAGGTCTGGCGCTAACTCGGGGCAGCTAGGCCAGAACTGAACTGTAGGGCAATAGGGTTGTCAGAGCTGGTCGGTGTGAGGGAAAAAACCCCCACACGTTTGGTGTCTGAAGTGTTGTGAGGACGCATACCGTAAAAGTTACCATTTTTAAGTGAAAACTTCAGTGACATTAAGTACACTCTCGATATGGTGACCATCCATCTCCAGAACTTTTTCATCTTGTGGAATCAAAGCTCTGTACCCATGAAACAGTAACTCTGGCCAACAGGCATACGCAAGATGTTTAGCATCGCTAACCATCGGGGAAATGCCAATCAAAACCATGGTGAGGGCCTCCCTGGTGGTACAGTGGTTGAGAGTCCGCCTGCCGGTGCAGGGGACACGGGTTCATGCCCCGGTCCGGGAAGATCCCACATGCCGTGGAGCGGCTGGGCCCATGAGCCATGGCCGCTGAGCCTGCGCATCCGGAGCCTGTGCTCCGCAACGGGAGAGACCACAGCAGGGAGAGCCCCGCGTACCACAAAAAAACAACAAACAAACAAAAAACACAGTGATATACCACCTCACACCCCCTAGGATGGCTACCATCAAAAAAACAAAATGACAATTGTTGGCAAGGATGTGGAGAAACTGGAAGCCTCGTGCACTGTTGGTGGGAATGTGAAACGGTGCTGCCACTATGGAAAACAGTATGGAGGTTCCTAAAAATAACTAAAAATAGAACTATCATATGACCCAGCAATCCCACTCCTGGGTGTTTAGCCAATAGAGTTGAAAGCAGGACTTCAAATAGATATTTGTACACCCATGTTCATTGCAGTATTATTCACAAGCACCAAAAGGTGGAAGCAACCTGAGTGTCCACTGATGGATGAGTGGATACACAAACTGGTCCATCCATACACTGGAATGTCCTTCAGCCTCAAAAAAGAAGGAAACCCTGACACTTGTTTCAACATGGATAAACCTTGAGGACGTTATGCTCAATGAAATAAACCAGTCACAAAAAGACAAATACTATATGATTCCACGTAGATGAAGTTCCTGGAATTGTCAGAACAAAGTAGAACTGTGGATTCCAGGGGCAGGAGGGGGTGGGGAGCTGCTATTCAGTGGGTACAGAGTTTCAGGTTTGCAAGATGCAAGTGTCCTGGAGATCTGTTCCACAGCAACGTGAACGTACTGTCAATGTAACACTACTGAACTGAATGCTTGAAAATGGTTAAGACAGCAAATTTTATGTTACGTGGTTTTCACTATACTCAAAAAATGTATACACGTTTAGTTTAAAATTTTTAAAGCTGTTTGTGACCACAAGGCCTAAGTGTTAAAATTTTCTTCTGGATTGAGTTAGTACAAGTATTAGTATACAAATAATAAAAAATACAAATGCATGATAAATTTTGATATGGAATTACTCAACCAAAAGTAAAATTTTATTAGAATGCAACCACTTTTCCCCACCCCGCCCCTGTGAATTGACTCCTGTAGGCACCTTACATAGGTGATCACACAGCCATGCCAGTGTCCCTAAGGTCCATCCGCCCCTCCTTACAGATGGGCAGACACAGCCCCCTGGGCGCTGGCGGAAGCTGTCGCGTGGGTTCAGGGTGTGCATTCTCACCCTTGCTCCTCCGTCCTCAGTGCAGACGTGGGCTGCGTGGGCTCACGTCCCCTGCCTTCCCCGCAGGTACTACGGCGGAACGGAATTCATCGACGAGCTGGAGGTCCTCTGTCAGAAGCGAGCGCTGCAGGTCTATGGCCTTGACCCCCAGGGCTGGGGAGTCAATGTCCAACCCTACTCAGGTAATCACCACGTCCAGACAGGCCTGGGCAGACCCCTTCCTGCCAGCCTCCTGGGGATCCCACTGGGCTTGGGGTCTTCCCCTATCGCCCTCGGCTGCTAGCTGCACGAGCGCCTCCCGGGCAGCCCCCGTCTCTGAATGTCCCCACCTGGGGCCAGAGGAGTGCATCGTGGCCAGGCCTGTTCTGGCCACCCTGGTCGATGGCCTTGTGGGCAGGAGTAATCACACCTCCCTGGTCTGCCCGCTCCAGGCTCCCCAGCAAACTTCGCCGTGTACACAGCCCTGGTGGAGCCCCATGGCCGCATCATGGGCCTGGACCTGCCCGATGGGGGCCACCTGACCCATGGGTTCATGACCAACAAGAAGAAGGTCTCTGCTACATCCATCTTTTTCGAATCTATGCCCTACAAGGTACAAGTGCGTCTCTCCGCAGTTCCACAGCCTGTTCTCAAAGCCTCCAGCACTGGGTGCGCCCATGGGAATATGGAGCTTCGTTCCCAGGCACCTCAGGAAGTACCCATGCCACTGTCCTTTCCCTGCCCTGGGGACCCTCGGGCGCTCAGGGCTTGCAGGGGCCGGAGTGCTAGGGGCTGAGCTGAGGCGCAGGGAGACGGGCGGGGAGGCGACTGCCCAGGGCTTTCAGCCGCAGTCGGGGTGCTGGCTGGTCCAGAACCGGGGAGAGGGGGTGACAAACAGACCCCCCAGGGGTGGCCCCAGCACACAGCCCTCCACGCCGGCCGAGTCCCTGCAGCTGGGGAGCTAGAGCCGGGGCTGTGCGGCCACCCACGCCTGGCATGGTGAGAGTAGCCTGTGTCTACACCGCCGCCCCCGCCAGACCTGACTTCACCCAGCTGCACCCAATACCCACCTGTGCCCAGCATGGGACCGGCCCTCGTCATCACAAACAGTGTGGTCAAAAACCACATGTAAGGTTGGTGGGCTTGCAGAGGCATGGCGGCTTATCAACAGGGATGACCAGAGTGGGGTGGACAGCAGGTAACCTGCATCGTGGCTTGTGGTGCGGTTGTGCACAGGGTGCTGCTTCCTTGTGTCCGGACCCGTCTCTGGTGTTTCTTGTCGAATGGCCGTTCTTGGTCATTTCCACGTGGCCCCCGCCCCCGCCACCGACCGAGCCTCGGCAGCCGCGCAGCACTACGCTCGCTGAGCTAACTTTGCTCTTCGAAAAATCCAGCCAGCGGGTTCCCTCCTCTGCCCACCGGGCTGCCTCCCTGCCAGGTCCCTCCCCAGCCCCTGCCCTCTCTGTGGGACTGTCACCTCCCGGCAGTCGCCCCACACGGGCAGAGAGAGGAACCGCAGCAGGAATCTCTCCTCTCCTCTCCACTCCCTGTTGCTGCTCTGGCCCCTCTGTAGTTTGTGATGAATGCCTGTGAATCCCTCCAGGAGCTGTTGTATTGTTGAATTTTCAAGATTTAAAAAGATACAAAAAACCTTTTTAAAAAATCCCACAAATTTAAAAAGCAAAATGTGGAGGGAGAGAGTAGCAACAGATTTTTTTTTTTTTGGTAATCAATCTCTTTTAAAACTTTTTGAGAATTATGTCCAGTTTTTTACTGTGGGTCAGCTGTTGATTTTTTATTAAGACAACAGTTTCGGGCTTCCCTGGTGGCGCAGTGGTTGAGAGTCCGCCTGCCGATGCAGGGGACACGGGTTCGTGCCCCAGTCCGGGAAGATCCCACATGCCGTGGAGCAGCTGGGCCCGTGAGCCATGGCCGCTGAGCCTGCGCGTCCGGAGCCTGTGCTCCGCAACGGGAGAGGCCACAACAGTGACAGGCCTGCGTACTACAAAAAATAAAATAAAATAAAAAAATCAAAATGACACTCAAGGGCTTCCCTGGTGGCACAGTGGTTGAGAGTCCACCTGCTGATGCAGGGGACACGGGTTCGTGCCCCGGTCTGGGAAGATCCCACATGCCGTGGAGCGGCTAGGCCCATGAGCCATGGCCGCTGAGCCTGCACGTCCGGAGCCTGTGCTCTACAATGGGAGAGGCTGCAACGGCGAGAGGCCCGCGTACCGCAAAAAAAAAAAAAAAGACAACAGTTTCTTCACCGAGTGCAGGTGACTGGGGAGGAACCGGTTCACGCCCTTGAAACAAAGCCCCAGAGCATCCTTCAGCTGCTCCCAGCGCTGTCTCACGTGAGCTCTGTAACTGTGCTAAGCTGTAGGCACCTTTTTCATTTGGAAAGGGCACCCACCCAACCTGAATCCTACCCCCGCTGAGGGCAGGGGCTTCCAACCACCTCATCCCCAGGGGCTCCCTTGCCCCTAAAGTCTCCCTACAGCGACCCCTCTGTGGTTATACCCACTCCCCAGCACAAGTGCTTTAACACAACTTTAATAAACTGAAATTACTAAGAAATGTGTTCCCCCCCGCCACCCCGAGAAAAAAAAGTTTTGTGTTTTACATGCTGCACATGGATCCCTGGTCTGCTGGGAAGGGATTTCTGTGTGTGGGGTGAGGTCGGCACCCAGGTGACAGGTCGGCACCTACCTGGCCTAGTGCTGTGACAGGAAGGCCTCCTTCCTGCAGGGCCCCCCGTCCTCACCATGCGGGTGGCCTTCCAGCACAAAGGATTCTGCTTCTGGGCTCAGTTCTGTCCGTCAGATCATCCTGCAAGCACACGCTGCCTTAATTACTCTTTTAGGTGTTTTTAAGTTTTTCTCAATAGTGCTTTGTGCAGAGGTCTTGTTCATCTTTTGTTAAATATTTTACAGTTTTTCGAAACTAATGTAATGATATTAAAATTTCGTTTTCTATTTTTTCCTGCTTATATATATATACACACAAATATAATTGACCTTTGTTTTTCAGCCCTCTATCCGGGGGCCTTGCTGATCCATTACTGGTTCTAAGGGGCTCACCTCTGGTGCCCAGGCCCTCGTGGTGCACAATCGAAGTGCCCGAGTAGCGTCGGCCTGGGTGGCCTTTGGGTCCCCGAGCCTTTCTCTCTTCTTTTCGCCTCATGTGTCTGGACTAGACGGACATGGGGTGAGGCGGCGGGGCCTTTGCACCTGCACACGTGCTGCGTGTTTGTCCCTCTGGTTCCTTCTGCGGCGAGTCAGGAGCAGGGCTTGCTCTTCCCCCAGGACCCCCAGGGCATCCTGTCCGAGAGCCATGATGCCTGGTTGCCTAAGCGCTTGTGCCCCGTCTCGCCCTCAAATCCTGGTTGGCCGCGAGGGCAGCAAAGAGCTCTGGGCAGGTGGAGGGAGTCCTCTTACCCTCGACAGCCAGGCAGGAGGAAGTGGCCCAAGCCCCCGTCTCCGTGCTGTCCACAGGTGAACCCCGACACGGGCTACATCAACTATGACCAGCTGGAGGAGAACGCCCGCCTCTTCCACCCGAAGCTCATCATTGCAGGTGAGGAGCCCGGCAGGGCCCCAGCCCCTGTCAAACAAGCTTGTGTGCTGTTCCCACCCTGTCCTCACTCGCTGCTGGTTTCTGCCACGCAGCTGAGCTGCTTGGGTCTGTTTCCTTTTCTCTCAGGACTGTTAGTCCTGCGCTGTTCCCCAGAAGCATCTGGACATGTTGGCCCCTGCCTAGTTGGGCTGGTAATGGCCAGGGGCCGCCCCAGCCACGCAACACGGGCAGAGAGCAGGGGGTCGCCTTTGGCACAGGCGGGATTTGCAGGCGTCCCTCGTTTCCATCCTCAGGCCTTAGAGGGGGCAAGGCCGGCTTCCAGACACCGTGCCCAACCGAGGCGGCTCTGCCCTCAAGCTGACTGTGTCACCCTTGCCGTCTCAGGGACCAGCTGCTACTCCCGGAACCTGGACTATGCCCGGCTGCGCGAGATCGCTGACGACAACGGGGCGTATCTCATGGCCGACATGGCCCACATCAGCGGGCTGGTGGCAGCCGGCGTGGTGCCCTCCCCCTTCGAGCACTGCCACGTGGTGTCCACCACCACCCACAAGACCCTGCGGGGCTGCCGCGCCGGCATGATCTTCTACAGGAAGGGTGCGCTCCTGGGGGGCCGGGGCTGCCTTTCTCCTTGGGGCCCACAGTCAGTTTAGGGAGCCGGGAAGACTGAGCCAGATGCTGTAAAGAGCAGGAAGCCCTGAGCACAGCTGTCCAGGTCCGGGGGAAGGGGGAAGGGGAAGGGTGTCCTGGGGGCCAGCGTCCTGTGGCTCAACTTATCCTGTTGGGTGGAAGATGTTGGGGTGACAGGAGGGTGTGCGTGGCTGGCGGGGCTCCAGGAGACCTCGCGGTGCAGCGTTATTTTGGTGAACTTACTGTAGCATGTTTCTCCCAGAGAAGGACTCAGTAATCAAACCATAAGACACTGATGTGTAAACTGTAGTTTGAGTGAGGAATTCCTCGCTTGAGTGAGGGTTTCTCCTTCCCATAATGGAGCCTCCGTGTATGTGTCCCCTTATTTGGGATTCCCATTCCTGAGAAGCAGGATTAGGGTCCCATAGTCTTCAGTCCCGGTGCACTAACCTCACGTCAGCAGAGAGAACCCCCCTCTGGTGACCGCATCTCTCTTTACCCCCTGTGGGACCCCCTTGCCCAGCCGCTGGCCGGTACTCGATACACCACGTGCCCACTGGGCTTCTCTGGGCCCTGCTGCCTCTGTGCCCCTCAGAGGCCCCTCCTCAGTTGTGTTCAGGTTTCTGAGGCAGGCGGCCTTTCCCACCCGCTGGGGAGACATTTGTTTTCCCCAGTGTATGTTGGTGACATTCGATTGACCCTCCCGGCGGAGCACGTCCTGGCTCTGCCATGGATGTGCTGTGTGATCTTCGGCTAGTTGTGCAGCCTCTCTGTGCCTCAATTCCTCACCTCCAGAGTAGGGATCATAATAATAGTGCCTGTCCCTGGGGACTGCTGTCGTGAGGATCGAATGAATGAATTTAGGGAAACTGCTCAGAGCAGTTGCTGGCTCACAAGAAGCTCCATGGAGACACTGGCAGCTCTTATTATTGGTCCTTAACTTTTCTCAGAAAGGAAGCTTCTCCGTTTCTGGCCAAATGAGTCACGTCTCCCCCAAAGGAGTCACCTTGGAAGACTGCTCTCTTGGACAGTTCTTTGAGGAAATATGCCCGAGGCATATTCTTTGTTACTATCAGTGGAGGAACATTTTCATCCTTCCTTTCACCTCTGTGTGTGTGTGTGTGTGTGTGTGTGTGTGTGTGTGTGTGTGTGTGTGTGTGTGTGTGTGTGTGTGTGTGTGTGTGTGTGGCTGCATTGGGTCTTTGTTGCTGCACGCGGGTTTTCTATAGTTACGGTGCATGGGCTGCCAAGCACGGGCTCTAGGCACGTGGGCTCAGTAGTTGTGGCACACGAGCTTAGTTGCTCCGTGGCATGTGGGATCTTCCCAGACCAGGGCTCAAACCCGTGTCCCCTGCACCGGCAGGCGGATTCTTAACCACTGCACCACCAGGGAAGCCCCTTCCTTTGACCTTTGAAGGGTGGTTCCCCCACCCAGCCCCCCTGGGAGCAAGCACCCTCCCTGGCCAGCAGCATCGCCTCCAGGAGTGGGGCCGGGTCTTTGTCCAGGTGGGGAGAAAACGGGGGATCGCCTGTCCCATGTCCCGTGTTGTCTTCTGTCCAGGAGTGCGCAGCGTGGACCCGAAGACGGGCAAAGAGACTCGCTACAACCTGGAGTCACTCATCAACTCTGCCGTGTTCCCAGGCCTGCAGGGGGGGCCCCACAACCACGCCATTGCTGGTAACGCAGACCCACCCTGCCCAGGCCCCGCGGCCACACACCTCAGGCGGTTCCCCCATAGCCCGTCCCCCAGAGTGTGTGCACTGTCTAAGAGGTGCTAACGAGGCAGGGAAGGGGAGCAGTGCATGTCACCAGGGACAGAGGTGATGGCCACTCCACTGAGTCGGGCAGGCCCCACCTGAGCCCCTGAGAAACCACGGGGAGGGGACCTGACAACGGAAGACTGCACAGCTCAAGGAGCACGTGAGCGGGCGGGTGGCCCTCCCCTGGTCTCCTGGCCTCCAGGGGAGGGAACGGCGACACCTGTGTCTGACCCTCGGCCTTGACTTTGGGGCCACGCTGGTACCTCCTAGATCCTATTCCATGATGGCCCAGCAGCTGTCATAGACATACTCCTTCTCTGGTTGTACCCGAGCCTTAGAAAATCTGATGACCTCAGAGCTTTTACTCCGTCTTTGGAGCAAAGCAGTTGGTGGAGGAGCCAGGACAAAGGTGTCCCGTCCCCATTGGGAGACCGTCAGAAGTACCGGTGTGTGCAAGGGGTGTGCAGGGAGCAGTGAAGGGGGAGTTTTAGGCTCGAGTGGGCAGGGGCGGCTCCCCTTATACCCACCCACTTAGCGCCCTCCAGTGGTGGGAGGCCAGCCCTCCAGCCTCTCCAGGCCGTTTTCCACACACGGACTGGGGGCTCCTGTGCCAGGACGTGGGCACATGGTTTGCATCCTCCTCCATCTTCTGCGCCCCTTTAAGCAACCCTGGGGATCGAACAAGGTCCCAGAGGAGTCTGGGTGTGCAGGTAGATCAGGCCTGTACCTCTCATCTGGGCTCTGTTCTGAAAGGTGCATAATTTGGCATCAAAGCATCAGCAGCTAAGTGATCCGTTTACACACGTTGAGCTTAAAAAGGACATAAAATCCATCTTGCTGGGAACAGCTCTCCCCTGGTGATTTCCTTAGCCTGAAATTTCATGCTGGAGAGAAGCCGCCTCAAAAGCACTTGCTCAGAGAGAGGTCTGAGGCTTAGCCGGGTAATTGCAGGGTTAAAAGGGATCATTTTGGGAGGAGATGTAACCCACCGCCCTAGGTGACACTGAGAAGCTGGGAAGCCCAAGTGGAGACGGGTGTTTCTTTGACTCACGGTCTGTCTTCATCTCCTGCCAGGGGTGGCGGTGGCTCTGAAGCAGGCCATGACTCCGGAGTTCAGAGTCTACCAGCGCCAGGTGCTGGCCAACTGCAGGGCTCTGGCCGAGGCCTTGATGGGGCTGGGCTACAAAGTGGTCACAGGTACGACAGGAACCGAGCCCCGAGGGTGTCCTTGCTCCTTGGGGCTGCTCGAGTCTTGTCCTGGCCCTGTCAGGGTGTGGCTATAGGGTCGTGGCCTGGGCACGGTGGCCGCAGCCTTGGGGTGACTCGGGATCCCCTCAGCTCTGTATACACGACCTCGTTCAAACCTCGAGACAGCCTTGGGAATCACTGGTCTTATTTTACAAATGGGCGTCTGAGGTTCCTAAAGCCACGCTGCAAGCAAGGGGGCTGTGGGTCCAGAGCCGTGCATCCGCTTAGGCCACATGCGTCTTTGAAGCCGTGGTCATCGCCTAAGTCAGCGATGGGGATCTAGTTAACCCGGGGATTAATCAGAGTTCAAAGTGAAGATCAGGTGCTTGGAAGATTCCTTGGGCCGTTACAGAAAGTTCTTCCATATCTCTTCTGCACCACTTTGAAAATACTATCATCCTCGTAGGATTGGGGTTGCAGCACACAGTGGGCTGTCAGTGTCTGCACCTGACGTGCCCATCACCCTGTCACCTAGATCGCCCACTGCCCACTACTCTGAGTCCCCCTTAGAGGGAGCCTTGAGGGTGGACTTAGAAGGGGGACATTCCCAGATGACGTCATCACCCCAACAGGCTTCCAGGCGCTGCCCTGGCACCTGACAGGTTGGGACGTGGCAGTGGGCCGTCTGGGCTGGCCGTTTGCCCTCAGCCCCCTCTGCATCCTCAGGTTCCCTTTTTAAACTACTCTGTGCTTCTTCTCAAACTCTTGAGGCCCTGGGGTATGTGGTCTTTAGCAGGTGATGAAATCCCCACAGGACACGTGGTGGGGGTCACACCCCCCCATTTCTTTGGAAGAGAAAGATCCCTTGGCTCAGCACGGGGTCGGCTTCCATGTGTCTAACCTGGTTTCCAGATGGTTCTGACAACCACTTGATCCTCGTGGACCTCCGCTCCAAAGGCACGGACGGCGGCCGGGCTGAGAAGGTGCTGGAAGCCTGTTCCATTGCCTGCAACAAGAACACCTGCCCAGGTGAGCGTCCTCAGCCCTCTTCTGTGTGCACCTCTCAAGGCCGATGGTGACTTGGCTCTGGGGACAAGATGTGCAGCGTTGGACAGGAGCCAGGCCGTGCCCCCCTGCCCGCCCCCTCTGACGCGGCGCTGACTCCGCTGGGGACGGAGAGGGAGAGGGAGGCTGGGGCCTCTGGAAAACCGGCTGCATTTCTCAGCGGGTCGTGAATAAGAGGTGGGCGACGCCCCTCAAACCCAGACAGATGCTGCCCTGGTGTCAGGAGCAAGGACCACGTCGCAAAAGGCGGCTCTCCTGATATTTCAAGTAGCGCAGCCGAGGTGTGAGCCAGCATCCATGGGCCTATTCCTTTTGCCCACGAGCCCCTTCCCAGTGCCCGATGGTCAGTGGGGAGATGGGTGCAGCCCAGGGACAGAACCTGTTTCTATTGAAGGTGACAAAAGCGCCCTGCGGCCCAGTGGACTGCGCCTGGGGACCCCGGCGCTGACATCCCGAGGACTCTTGGAAGAAGATTTCCAAAAAGTTGCCCATTTTATTCACAGAGGTGAGGAGAGGCATGGACACTGGCCGCGTGGGGCTGTGCGGTCGGGATGAAGGACGGCTCTGCGTCAAGGCTGGAGCAGGGCCGGGAAACAGCATCGCCCAGCAGACCGTGTGGGCTGAGAGGGTGGCGGGCGCGTGGACGGCAGAGCAGTCGGGCCCGGCCGCCGGGGGCACGTGGGCAGTGGCGTCTCTCATTGGCGCAGGGATAGAGCTGACCCTGCAGATCCAGGACACCGTGGGGGTGAAGGCCACCCTGAAGGAATTCACGGAGAAGCTGGCGGGGGCCGAGGATCACCAGCGGGCTGTGGCAGCACTCAGGGCGGAGGTGGAGAGCTTCGCCGCCCTCTTCCCTCTGCCCGGCCTGCCCGACTTCTAGAGGAGTGCCCGCCCGCCCAGGGACCCAGTGCCCTGGAGGCCCCACACGGGCCCCTTTTCGGACTTTGCTTTTTTTTACCTTGTTCACAAACCAACATTTGTTTAAGGCTCAGTGTTAGTCATTCTGGGACAAGTTATTAAGGAGTTTAAATATGAACCTCACTTTCTCACAGCTACGTATAGTTATTCTGGAAAAATGAAATACAATTTAGCCATTCAGCCTTAATTATCCAGACTGGTGGAGGGCAGGGTTACTGGGCTTCCCTGACTTGCTGCGGCAGCCAGAAGCACCGAAGTTCGAGCTTGGAAGAGCTGCCCGTTGCTATCTGTTCCCTGGTGGGCACCAAAGGAGGACTCAGTTATAACCGTTGCAAACGAGGAGGGAGCGTCCTGGCCCTTCTGCTGTGCTTTCAATCAGAATCACAAGTTAGACGGGTCTGTTCAGGTGCCATCCAGCTCCGTGGGAGTCCCGCTTACAGCACCTGGGCAGGAGGGGGATGTGGTCCCCTTCCCCCAGCCCAGGGCAGGCAGGCCAGGGACCTAGTCCCAAGCCGCTGAGCAGACAACCACCTCCCTCCCGTGATCAGGAAACCAGAGGTCACCTTCCCACAGAAACTTTATTTTTCACAAATCTCAAGTGCAAAACATAGATGACCATTTTTAATAAGCACAAATTTTTAACCACAGAATATCTACAAGAATTATAGCTTTAAAAAATACAACCAATTTTTATATCTCAAAAATATCTCAACTCAAATAAATTAATTTCTTAAAAAGTACACTTCTCATACTATTCGTTTGGCATGACTGGTTGAACTCTGGTGCAGCCACACCGGGAGCTGCGGACATGTGTGTGGTGTGTGCAGCACGCTCTCGCTCTGGCCGCAGTGGCCACGGCTCACCCGGTGGGACTCACGCTCACACACGACGAGGAGCATGCAGTAATAATACAGCTTTCCAAAAAACGACAAATACGTCCTCACACACTATGCTTCTCTCCGTGGCCTTAACACAGCTGCAGTTGACGCCCCGGGGCTCCAGCGCAGCGGGCAGGGCAGCTGCCACCTCCGCAGCTGTGGAAACAGCCTTACACCCAGGAGCTTGACTCTTCCCCCCGCAGGAGACAAAGGCCACCACACAAGCACTCCCGGGAGGCTAGGCCCAGACCAGCACTTGATTCATGGCCAAGTGCTCCCTCCTCCCCACAGCTGAAACCAAACCTCAAAGCAGGACGGGCTCAGAAGAGCTGGCTGTGCTCCAGCCTTAGCTGAGGCTGGTTTTCCTTCCAGCCAGAAGTAGAGATGATACTTTTCTTTTGCAATGTTAATACCATCTCTCTCTCAAAAATTCCAGTTTTATCAGTTTCTATCACAATATTGGGAAAAAGCCAGAAAGCTAGCTGGTTTGCTTCAAAGCACGAGCCAAGGCACTTTCTTGAGCCTCTAGGGAGATGGGAGGTAAGATCTGATGCTGGCTTGGGGGGCTGGTGCCTCCGAAGGCTGGCCACATGGACTGATGGACTGCACCAGCCCAGGAGGGCTCCTGCCTGTGCAAAGATGACGTGGGCTATGTGGAAAAGCTGACCGGCCGGGCGCCGTCAGGCTGGGGGGGGGGGGCACGCGCCCAGCACTGGTGGAGTGGGTGGCGAGCTGCGTGCGAGATCTTCCAGGCCGCTGGGCCTCCGGGGACGTGTCACGAGCTGCAGCAGCCCTGATATTCGGGGGAGAATCTATCGGCCATCCTGGGATTTTGACATGGTATTTGTTACTTGCTTGGGGATGAAGTCTATGATACTTTGCACACAGTAACTGATCTGAAGCAAGAAGTTCAGAGCTAGATGGGAAATGGCAGCTGGGCTATCACAGCCCATTTCCAGATTCTACTAAAGGAGTAGGGTCCCCAGGGCCACAGGTGCTATAAAAGGGTTCAGCTGATGTCTACCGTGGAGCTTCTGGAAATCACTACTGCATAAATGCCAGCCTGGGCAGGTTCTTAACTTGGACTGCTTTAAAAAGGCAGGGTGTGGGGCAGGTAATGGGCTGGAAGTGAAGTTGAAACAAACCTCAAGGTTTTGGTGCCTGGGCCTTCGAGGCGATACTTAGGATTGAAGAAGTACTAAGGGCACTGACACCCTCTGATTTTTGAAGCGTTTCTCAGCATTTGGACGCTTGCTGACCTATTACCAGGGAACACCTCTTAAGATTCCTGACGAGATGAGTTCGTTGCACAGGCCCCCACCACTCAGACTCAGGTGCGTCTGAGACTCCTGGCAGGTTCCAGTCCCCAGCGTGGCAGGGCCGGGAGGGCCTGGTTCCCCTTTGAAGAGAAACATACTTGGCATCAAGCAATTCTGTGTAACTGCCACACTGCAAAGTTGGGTTTTAACCAAACTTTAAACGCTGGAGCTCAGCCACCCGTCAGCGAACACAGCTCTGCTCCTCAATGAAGCAGCAGCTCAGGAGAGGGGCTCTGGGTGCCCTCTCTGCGGCTGCCCCACGGCCAGGCCTTCTCGCACCGGCAGGGCTCGCCCGAGGTGGAGCTTCTGCACAAACACGCTCCAGAGTGGACTTTCGCTTCTAGGAGGCCAGTGTGACTGACCTGCTGCCCCTTCTGCCTTCCCAGGTGTGAGGTGTGAACCGCAGAGGCCATGTTGGTGGCCCGGGAACAAAACAGGTGGGCCCGTGATCGCTTCCCATCTGGTCATTTGGGCCCCACGGACCACTCTTCCCTCGGAGATAAGGTGTCACAAGCTCGTGTCCCAGGAGGCCCAAGTAGATGCAATTAGCCACCTACCTAGAAAACAAAGCAGCATCTGAACACAAGGGGGGCAGTGGTAACAGGAGGGCAGCCTTCCCACCAGCACACACACTGCACGTTCGGAAGCTGCCGTGTGGTCCCTGGAGACACCTCTCTGGGGGACACAGGTGACAACACAGGTACAAAGACCCAAGGAGATGCGGTGGCAGCCCTGTCACAGTGGGCCTTGGTCACGGCCTCCGGAGCAGAATCACACTCTGGCAGGAATGGGGACCCTGACCAGAAGCCTAGGCAGGGAGGGCCATGGGAGAGAGATAATACAAAGCCTCCTTGGTCACCAGGAGGTCCTGACCGCTGTGGTGTGCTGCAAAGCTGGTGGCAGACCAGGTCTCAACAGCAGGACTCTGACGACACAGAACACGGCCCCGGCAGACACACATGCGGTGCTCAGGAGCAACCACTGTGGCTGGTTCAGGTGTGTTTTACCACAACTTAGGGGAAAAAATTAAAAAGCAGTAATACCAAGAGTTCTCCCTGCTTAGGGACAAACAGCTTAAAGAAGAGAAGTATGACATTTTCAAGATTGCAAAAAACCATCCACCTACACACACCAGTGGTAACTGTGTCAGGAGGGTCCTGGTGGGTGAACAGGAAGTGGGGCTGGGACTCAGCTGGGGCGGAATGAACTGCTGAGTGTGTGTGCTCCAGGCCGGCACAGCCTTCCCCGAGGAGATCCCAGCCCGCCGGCTGCCCCGCGCCCGCGACACCCCGTGAGGTAGCGAAGTGGTAGCGAAGGTCTGCGGTGACCTCTGCCGGGCGAGCGCCAGCCCACCTGCAGACCCTGCCCAAGAGGACAGTGTCGGCGCCCCCAGGAGAGCTGGTAGCTCCTCGCCCGCACAGCGGGAAGCCTGTGCCCAGCCCCCCACGACAGCGGTTCTGATGACCAGGGGCCAGTGACTGGTCACTCCGCTGAGCCTGGGAGCCCAGCAGCAGGCCCCTCCGTGCCTGGCGAGGACGTGAGGACAGGGCAGGGAGCATCCAGGGGCCTCCCCTGAGAGGGCGGCTCCGCGAGGCCACGCGGAAGGCCCGGCTAGGGTCTGCACGAGGCAATGGACGTTCCGTCCATCCTGCTTTCGACCAAATCGTCCAGTTAATGGCTGCTCCTCTTGACATTGCTGTGCAAGAGGGCCGGCGTGGTCCTCCCTGTAGGCTCCACCTCTCTGGCCCTCATCACACTGCCGAAGCTTTCTTCTGCCCTGGCCCCCAGTCCTGAGCCCAGGCCACTCTCCAAGGGGCTGCGAGCTGTTACCGTCCTTCCAGATGCCGCCAGGGGGCCAGTGCCCCCACCGCCCTTGCCCAGAGCCACCTGGGAACCACGGCTGCCACCTCGGTTTCCTTCCCGCCAACGACACCAGAAATCTAAACAGCTCAGAAGACCCCCCCAGTCATGCCAACGCCCTCCCCGTACCGAGTCACAGGTCTTGGTCACAGTGGCCGGGCCTGACCTCAGATCTTGTATAGGAAACTGGGGACGTAGTCGAACCTGAGCACGGGTTGGCCGGCCGCAGAAGGCTCCCGCGTGTAGTGTAGCTTCAGCAGCTCTGCCAGGTACTGGACCACCTTGACGTCTTCGTTCACCAGCCCCAGGTTCAGCTGCAAGAAGCTGGCCCGGCGGCTGGCGGCCAGCCCCTCGGCTTCCGTGCCGCGGGCGGGCAGGTGCAGATGGCGGCAGAAGGCGTAGAGGAAGGCCTTGGCGCAGAGCTGCGTGAGCACACTCTGCACGTGCAGGAAGTAGGTGCTGCCCCGCCTGATGTGTGTGCGGTGGTCTGCCAGCCGGGGCACCAGGGTGCCTCTGTAGAGGGGGCAGCGCAAGGTCTTCCGGTCCAGGTCCAGGATGCTCGTGTAGCGGCTGTAGCGGCTCAGGGCGTGGAGGGTGCCAGCACTGGCAGGGGATGCCACCCTGAAACACACAGGCCGAGGTCAGGAGGCAGAAGCTGGGTGGGCCCCTGCCGCGAGGCCAGCCCCCACCCGGCCCCACTTGCCGGCGCTCTCTGGAAGGCAGGTCTGGCCACCACGACCTTCAAGGCTCCTCACCCCTCTCACGACCAAGGTCAAGTGCCTAGCGTGGCCCACGAGGCCCTGACGACGTGCTTCCTGCTGCCCCTGACACCCCACCTGTCACTCCCCAGGGACTCCCCTGCAGCCTCGCCAGGCTTTCCGTGGGGGCCCTTCTGCTCTGCCCGGAACACCCAGCCTTCCCTGACCTGTTTGCTCCTCTCATTCTTGCTCTGTGATCTTGGTCGAGGTCCTTAACTTCCGAGCCTCGTCTGTGAGGCAGGGACGATGGTCCTGCCTCCGGGGTCACAGCGGAGGCACAGGCTGTGGCGCTCAGGACAGCGCCTGGCCCTCCCCACCGGCCTGGCACTGACCGGTGTGGCGCCAGGAGCTCCTGCAGACCCAGGACCGTACCCCATGCCGTGCCCGGCACATCAGAGGCAGGCAGGCCGGGTTCACTCAGCGAGGGAAGGAGGCCGGAGTGTCGGCCTCAGTAAGCGGCCCCTGACCACCCCGTCTAGACCAGGTCTCCCAGAGGAGCTGGGATTACCCTGCAGAGTCCAGCAAATGGCTGGCTGACCAGCCGCTTCACACACTGACGCTCCTCTGGAAGTTGGGGCTTGGGAAGTACCTGTAAAAGGACTGACGGTCTCTTGGGACTGAGATCACCTAATTATACTTTCCCTTCACGGGTGCTCTCTTCTTATAGAGTTAACACTCGTTTACTGTGCGCCTAGCGTATTCCAGGCAGTGACCTGGGGCCTGGCCTGGCTGGGAAGAAAGGACATGCACACGAGCCGGCCCAGCGAGGGGAGGCGTGGCCTCCGTATCCACAGCAGCGGCCGTGGGCTGGGAAGGCGCTGGAGGAGGGACCTCGGAGTCCTGAGAGAGGTGGGCTCTGGGGACTGCAGAGCACAGCAGGGACAAGCGGGGCCATACGTGCGGGGCCAGGCACCCCACCACAGGCCACGAGGAGTCAGACTTACGGGCGGCTCCCTGCCTGCTCCTGGGTCACCCTTACCTCCCCCCGAGGGGGCTGGGCCACGAGCTAAATGCCTCACTTCACCTTCCTGCCCTGCACTCGGCTACCATCCGCCTCAGGCCAGCCTCTCCCCAGGCTCTGGCACCCCGGCCTACTCCCGCCCACAGCGGCACCACCTCTTTTGTGCCTCCGAACTCTTCCTTCATTGGTTCCCCCCAAAGCTCCTCTGGAGGCCAGATGACACGGGAGGAGGTGCGGCCGGGCCTCTGTCCCTCGGGCAGCGCCTCCACCCACCCCCGTCTTGAACTTCGTTATGGCCCATGCGAAGCCAGGGTGGCGGGGGGACTCTGCACAGATGAGGACACTGAGGCCCACAGAGGGACCGTGGCTCGTCCTAGATCACCCACGTAGAAGGCGGCTGAGCTGGGATTCGACCCAGGGCCTCTGACACAACACCAGCACCTCCCCCACCAGAACGGAGCTGTCTTCCAAACAGTCCAGGCCTTCTCACTGCTGCTTAGTAAGGAACCCGATTATCGCTGGTTTTGATTTATAATCGCGGGAAACCAACCTGATTGTTTATCCATCTCTTACACCCACAAATGTCTGATCTGACTGACAAGCATTTCCAGGCAGAGGGCCTACTTCAGTGGAAAAAAAAAAATCCAGGGCCAATGCCACCGGTGGTTCTGGGGTGAGAGTCCTGAGGAAGAGTCCTACACACAGTCCAAGTGCCTGGGGGGAAGGGACTGTCCTAGGCCACAGCTCTCGGATCCCAGACTGACCCCAGCACCCGGGACCGAGCCCCGTGGACACACAAAGGCACCCCTCTGCTCACACCCTTAAATGCTGACCCTCAGGTGGGCCTCCACCTGCCTCTTCGTCTCAGTGCCGGATCTGCCTGCGGGGCCATCTCACCAGCCACCCGCAGCTCTGCGCACCCCCGGGGCCAGGGCTCCGCGTGCATCCCGGGGGCAGCCCTTCTCTGCTCCACGGGGTAGCGGCAGGAGCCTCCGCGCCCGACAGCTGGCGCCACGGCTCGTCCCCTCATGGCGCCGCCCCACCGGGTCCGCTGCTTACTGCCCGGGACGCCTTCAGGTGAGCCACAGCGAATCCAGTCCCCTCCCTCCTCCTGGCCCCTCGGCCGACCCTCCAGTGACACATGCCCTGGGGGGCAAGGCCCCTGACCCGTTGACCGTGGTGCCCACCGGAGCAGGGCCCTCCGGGGGCAGATCTCCCGATTCCCAGCACCTGTGCGCGCTCAGGGGGTGTGGGAGGGAGGGCTTTGTGGGACGAGTCACCAGACATTCCCTAGAAAGGTCTCAGCTGTCACTGCCGACGGGCCTCCCGCTTTCCTGGAGGGACCCTCCATGGCTCCAAGTCCGGAGGCGAGGGCCCGTCTCCACCCCGGCCACCTGGACTGCCTTCCACACGGCAATCGGCGCCCCCCTCCACTGCCCCCCAGGACGTCAGAGCAGCGCCTGCACGGAGCAGGCGTGGGTCAGACACGATGGGCCCCCAACACTCGCCAGCACGAGGCAGGTCTTCCTCGTGCAGATGAAAACAGCCTGGGGGAGCGCCAGCCCACGGGGTGGTGATGCTGGGACAGGAGCGAGGGCGGTCCTGTCACGCGACGCCCCCACTGCTGACGCGCCTGTATCCCGGCTCCGGGCACAGCGGCTGGCCCGTAATGGCTCTCAGTAAGTATCTGGCAAATGACCACTATTTTCCCAGGAGGGAGGAAGGCGCTGCCCAGGTGCCCACTGCAGAGGAACAGCTCACAGCCCCCTTCCAGGGACACTGCCACCTGCCGCTACCCCCGCCTGCACCCCAGAGACACCGTGATTGAAAACAGCTGGCTCCCCAGTGCAGCCACGCCGGGCCGCAGAATCCTTCTCAACACAGCACTGCAGCTGGGTGCCCAGGAGAGTGGAGCTGATGTGAAGGATGCACCTCAATTGCCTGCCGGCGCGTTCTAAGGAAGGAAGCTCAGGGGAAGCCTCTGGAAAGGGCAAGGCCATGCCAAACTTGGTGCTGGATAAACCAGGTGATGTCAATAAACTGACGTGCGTTTTAGATTCTCCACCTTTTGAGGCAAAAAAAATCAAAGGTCAGGGGTTGGGGTGAGAGGAGAGAGTTGGAGAAGTGAAGGTGTGTGTGTAGGGGCCGCCTGCCCGTCACCCCACCGAGAACAGCAGCCAAACGCAGTCCCTTAAAGGCCTCCCCCCACCCCCCACCCCGACGCCAGCTCAAACTTGGCGCCGGCAGGGGCGCGGGGGCCCGGGCACCCACTGAGCCTCGGCCCTGCGTCCACGCTCCCATGATGCCCACGGGCTGGGCTTACCCCGGTGTGGCAGGCCCGTCCTCACTGTTCCCCCACTGCGACCCCAGCCTCCCTGCCGCTCAAGCCAGAGACCCCAGACCTCCTGCGGGCACCCGTCCCATGCCTCCCATGTGAGGTGCCCCCGTCAGAGCTCTCGCCTCCCTGGACCGCCGGGCTCTGGCCTCCGGAGCACGAATCCTCCCAGAGCAGGGCCCCTGCCCAAGACCTCCAGCTCGTACCCCAGCCCCGCCAGCACGGCCCGAGAGTGAAGTGGACGTGGAAGCGCCGCGGGCTTGAATCCCACCACCATGCCCCCACGGGGCAGCCAGGGATCGAGCAAGTCAGGTGGCTGTGAGCGGGGCGAACACGAGGAGGCTCGGGACGGTGACCTCACGGACGCCAGGGACCCGCGTAAAGGGAAACAGAACGGCGGCTGACTGCCGCGGGGAGGAAAGGCCTCCTGCCCTCTCTGTAGTCCAGAGAGTGGACTCCCACCATCACCCAGTTCGACGCGCATGAGTCTCAGGTGGGCAAAGGCAGGTGCGGGGAGAGAAGTGAGCCCAGTGCGCACGCCAGGGCAGGAGTCCCCCGAGCCAGACAAGCAGAACGTGGAAAAACCCAAAAGAACCTGCTACAGCACAAGCCGGTGACGTGGGGAAAAAGGAGAAAGCTTCCGGGGGGCAGGGGGGGATGGGTTCCTGGGGCAGAGGGGACAGGGGAGGGAGAGCCGGGGCGGCTGCCTCTCCCAGCACCCCTGCCCTCCTCAGATGCAGACCCCGCCTCAGTCATTTACCCCATAGTGTGAGTTAGAGACTCAGCAGGGATCTGAGACCCAGCAGTCCAGTTGGTCCCAAACCTTGCTGCACACCGGGCGAACTCCACGTCGTACCCTAGGCCAACCCAATCGCAACCCTGCGGCATTCTAGAAAATCCTCCCAAACCATTCTGACACAGCAGGGTGCAGACCAGGTTGGGAACCACTTAGGAACTGCAACCCCTCATGTGACAGACAAGGCAACACGTCAGAAAAGGGAGAGGATTTGCCGAAAGCAACACAGCGAGTTGGTGCTGGGGCCAACCTGGAAGCCAGGCCTCCTGGTTCTGGGGCCACCACACCGACTCGTGAACCTCACCCAGAGGGGCGGCCACCTGAAGCCTCACCTCTGACCAGCCAGGGCCCATCCCCACCACCTGTAACCAATTACCTCTGCAGACCAATAAGCTTCCACTTCTGAAAATCCGTGATATGCAAAGGAGAGGACACCCAGTGCTTCACGGGTTTGGCATGGAGGCTGTAGTTGGGGACAAAGATGGACAGCGCGGTCACAAGCTTCCTGACTACGGCCTCCTCCTCCCCTAGGATCACGAGCGTCCTCCCGCTGAGCAGGGAGTAGATGGCTGGGTGGGCGAAAGGGTACTGGCGGATGAACTTTAAGGCGTTCTGGCCCGCCCTCTTCTTATGCCTCTCGGAAGAGGGGCCAGTGGGAGGAGCAGAGGGGGGAGTCCGGTCGGAGCTGGCGGAGGTGACGCTGCTCCCGTAGCTGGTGGCGTCGGAGTGGTCATCCAGGCTGGTCTTACTGCTGTCCCGGCTGGCCAGCAGGCGGCTCGGGTCCAGCTCATAAGCAGGGAAGCCTTCGGAACCGCTGTCTCGGGAAGAGGCGTTGGCGTTTTCCACTGAGAAATCCACGTGGAACTCCTGGTCCTTCTGCCGGTAGCGCTGCGGGGGGACGCTCACTACCCCGTCCTCGTCAGAGAGCGTGTGGCCCGGGGTGGAGAGCAGCACCGGCAGAGTGCCACCCTCCCTCCCAATGCAGCAGGAGTCTGTCTGTGACGGGGTGACTCCCGAGCCGCCCTCCTCGGCCTCCCCCAGCTCCGGCGGGCTGAGGCCTGCCTGGAAGTGGATGGCTCCCCCACCGTCATCTGCGTAGGACTCTTCTTCATTAATGGCACTTGGGTAACTGGCCTTGAAGTCGTCCGGGATGAGGGCCTCGGAGGGGCAGGTGCTGAGGACTTCAATACTGTCCCCGCTGATCGTCCTGTGGCTGACAGCCTTGCTCCGGACCACCTGGGGGCTCAAGGGCACCGTGAGGCTGGCCTGGCTGTCGGACTTAGACAGCACAGAGGTGGACTTCTCCGTGCCGAGAACCTCAATGCTCTCTCCACTGCTGATGCTCCCTTTCATGTCCATATCCAGGTAGTCCAAGTTCTCCTGGGGGTCAAAACTGCTTGACTCTGTCACCTCCACTTCCCTGGACCCCTCCTCCCCAAGTTCCTGCTCCATCTTGATTAGCACGGACTCCACACTGGACTTGTAGGAGCCCACGCTAATTAACACTTGAGGAACTGGACATTCTTCTACAGACCTGGAAGGCGGCCTGTCGTGACTGGGCTTAGCGGGTACGCTCTCCTGTTTCTCTTCCCCCCTGTCGTCGACCTCTACCAGGTCTTCAAAGAGGAAATTTGTGATATGCTGTTGCTTCAGGAGTGCTCTGTCGATCTGGCTGGTCAGGAGGTAGCACAGGTCTCCTCTGAAAATGTGCTCAATGTGGCTGAGCTGGGCCAGGGTCTGGGTGAAGTACTCGGTGTCGCAGAGCTCTTCCAAGGTCTTCAGCTTCTTGTCAAAACACTTGGTGGACTTTGCTTTGATGAGTTTTGGGGTGTAGGCGGGTCTGCAGGTGTAATGGTCTGTGTCAGCAGACTCTTCGGGGTCAGAGGTAGTGGCTGCCTGGCTGGGCAGATCCTGGGTGCGCTCCGTCTCCCCAGGACACAAATCGGAGCCCCTCAACTTCCGATGAGGGTACGAGCGGATCTGCCTCAGCAGGTCTTGATGTTCGATGATGGACTTCTCCACACTGGCCAGCTCATTGGCCTTCTCGATGGCCTGAGATGAGTAAAAGCCTTTGTCATTGGCTTTCTTCTGGATCTCCGTCTCGGTGTGCAGCACTGTCCTGGTGTAATCCAAGTCTTTCAGTTTTTTTTCAAGTTCCCCAGCAAATGCCTTCCTGTTGCCCGTTTTCAAGCACTCTGAAGCTTTGGAGAATTCAGCTGAGAGCTCCTGGAACTGCTGCATGATTTTGTGCTGGTCTGCTGAGATATAAGCCATACAAAAGGGCCTCACGAAGCCACGGGCCTCCAGGTCGTACAGGGTGAGGTGGTGCACGTAGGCAAAGGCCCCCTCCTTGGAGTCTCCCAGCACGACCTTGGAATCCTCCACGAAGTTCAGTTTGGGGTAGGCAGAACCAGGGGGATGGCCCACGAAGGAGGCCTGGTAATCCACAGACATGATCCGCAAAGAGAAATAATTGAGATCAAAAGTACCGAAAACTTTGGTGTCATTGGGGATGGTCAGTAAGGGCTGGGGTCCCACCTGTTCAGAGAACTCGGAAATAAGGATGAAGTCCCGAGAGAACTTGGCCCCGGACAGTTTGGACCATGGACTGGCTCCTTGGCTGGCGAAGGGGAAGAGCGGCACCGAGTACTCCTCGGGCAGGGCCGGCTCATTGTAAGGCTCCTCCTCGTACTCGTCCTCTTTGGTGAAGGCCACCACGTCAGGGGCGCTGATCATATTTCCAGGTATATGGTGAGAACATTGAGGGGAAGCGAGAAAGAATGCGAGGGTAGCCAACGCGAGGGAGCCAGGCCTCTGGAGGAGGAAGCGAAGTTCTTGCGGGCTTCTTTGCGCCCTCAGGGGTACGAGGCAGCCGGTCACACACCCGCGGGCTCGAACTCCCGCAGCCCCTCAGAGCTGTGGCTCCTCCAGAACTCTCGGAGGCCTGAGGAACTCCGCGAGTCGGGAAGACCCGGGAGGCCGGCTGCCCTTCTACTCCTCGGGCGACCACAGCCGGCGCAGGGCACCCGCAGAGAGGTCACCGGCACTCCCCAGAACCCACCGCCACGGCAACAGCCTCAGCCCTGAACAGGTGCCCAATGCAGGGGTACGGGCCGCCGCACGGACCATCCAGGCGTGGCGGCCCCCACGGCCCGAGAGCAGAAACCGTCGCGACTCCCCCGACGCCACAACCCGGAGCGAGCTACCGCGGCGCCGCCATCTTGCTATCACATGACTCCAGACATCATGCCGCGAGACCTGGAAGCGTTCGCGTCAACTTCCGATCCGGAGAGCGGCGTCTCCCGGGGGCGGAGCGGGAAGGGAGGGAAGTGAGGTGGCCGCGCCGGGCAGCCTGGGAGTTGTAGTTCGCGGGGCTGTGCCCCTCGCGCCGACGGAAGCGGCGGGAAGGCGGGCGGAAGCGGGCTGCGCGAGGCACTGCGGGTTAGGGCGAGGCTCCGGGTCCCTGGGCTGGCGCCGCAGATGCGAGGGGCCCGGGCATGATCTTCCCTGCCGCCCGCCGTGCGCTCCGCTGGCTGCCGCGGCCTGGGAGCCGGGCGCTGACCCTCGCCGACATGGAGGTGGCCCTGCGAGGCGTGCGGAAGATCCTCTGCGTGGCCGAGAAGAACGACGCGGCCAAGGGCATCGCCGACCTGCTGTCCGGCGGCCGCATGCGGCGGGTGAGGAGGCCCCTGGGCGGGCGGGACGGGGACGAGCGGCCGCTGCTCCCACCGGGGGTCCCAGCCGTTGGGCCGGGGCCTCCGGGCGCCTCTTGCGACCGACGGGCGTTTAGAAACGGAGTTAACGTGTTTCTCGTTTGCTTGGAGAGCTTGGGTCCGCCTTGCACGGCGGCGGATGCCAAGCGGGCCTGAGACTCGGAACCGCAGGCCACACTCCCCCGACTTGCTCTCGAGCCTGCGGGGTTCCCCCACTCCTGCACGCCCGGCCCTACAGTCTAGGTGCATCCGACAGGGCGACCCGCCCGAGCCCCTGTTCCGTCGCAACTAACGAATTCCGCGAGTCAGGCGAGTTGGGGATCAGGTGTGTTCTGGACACACGGAAGGCCCAAAGGAGAGGAACGGTGAGAAAGGGTTTGGGAAGGAGGTGACACGAGGCCTCAAGAGCTGTCAGGACACTCTCAATTACAAAAGTGGATCCTGAAACGGTTTTCTGGAGATTTCCCAGAGCATGGGTGGACGTTCCCTGCTCTTTTTTCTTTCACATCACAGGGTCCTCAGGCCTCTGCTTACCGCGGTGGATGGTAGGAACAGGAGCCGAGGTTGTGCGGGTGCTGGCTGACAGCGTCACCTCTTTTCCGGCGCTGAGTCACCTGGTGACCAGCCCCAGGCTGTGCCCATTTCTAGGGCTCCAGGTTCCTTGAGACGGGCCCGTCTACACAGAGCTAACTTGTGTATCCTTCGGGCTCTGTTTGAGTATCTCTTTTTCAGGGAAACTTTTCCTCACATCCCTCTCCCCCAGCTGGGTCAGGGCGCTGTGTGATAAGCTCACCCTGTTCTACTTGGAAGGCACCTCCCAGTTACAGTTCGACAGTGTGCTGTTGAATTACTCATCTCAGTCCCTGCCACCCCTCCGTGGACTCGAAGCTCCGAGGGAAAGGGCTATGGCTATTTGGGTCATTGCTGTATCCCTGGTACCTAACACGTGTCTGGAATACAGGAGGCCCTCAATGCATATTTGTTGGATGAACATTTGAGCTCAGTCTTGAAAGTTTTACCAGGCACTGGAAACGCCATGTTCAAAGAACAACCCAGTGGCTTGAAAGCTTGGCAAGTTCAAAAGCTGGGAGTTGGGGGTGGGCACGGTAGGGGAAGGAGCCAGTGGGCACGGCAAGCATGGCAGTTGAAGGCACATCGTGAGAGGAGTAGAGAGCCACGTGTTTTACACGTGAGTGTCAACTTTTTTTTTTTGAAGATGTTGGGGGTAGGAGTTTATTAATTAATTTATTTATTTTTGCTGTGTTGGGTCTTGGTTTCTGTGCGAGGGCTTTCTCTAGTTGTGGCAAGCGGGGGCCACTCTTCATCGTGGTGCGTGGGCCTCTCACTATCGCGGCCTCTCGTTGCAGAGCACAGGCTCCAGACACGCAGGCTCAGTAGTTGTGGCACACGGGACTAGTTGCTCCGCGACATGTGGGATCCTTCCAGACCAGGGCTCGAACCCGTGTCCTCTGCATTAGCAGGCAGATTCTCAACCACTGCGCCACCAGGGAAGCCCCTCAACTGTTTTGAAGTATACAGTTCGGCAGCGTTTAGTACGTTCCCAATGTTGTGCATCCGTCACCTCTGTTTAGTTCCAGGTTTTATCACACCAGGAGGAAACCCGGTAGCCATGAAGTAGTCACTCCTCATTCCCCACTTCTCCAAGCCGCTGGCAGTCACTAAGCTGCTTTGTGTCCTCAAAGATTTGTGTCTGTTCTGGATATTTCACACAAAAAGATTAATACAGTACGTGGCCTTTTGTGTCAGGCTTCTTTCACTTAGCATTTTTGAGATCCGTTCATGTTGTAGTATGTTAGTACTGCCTTGCTTTTTACGGCTAAATAATATCCCATCGTATAGATAGATCACGTTTGGTTTATCTTTTCTTCAGTTGGTGAGCATTTGGACTGGTTCCACCTTTTGGGTCTTGTGAATAGAGCTGCTATAGACATTCATGTACAAGTTTTTACTTGAATACCTGTTCTTTGGGGTAAATGCCTAGGAGTGGAATTGCTGGGTCATAAGTTAACTATGTTTAACTTTTTTAGGAAATGCCAAACTATTTTCCACAGTGGCTGAAACGTTTTACATTCTTACCATCAGTGTTCCAGTTTCTCCACATTCTGTCAACACTTGTTCTTTTTCTTTTCTTTTTTTAATTATCACCATCCTGGGGCTTCCCTGATGGCGCAGTGGTTGAGAGTCCACCTGCCGATGCAGGGGAAACGGGTTTGTGCCCCGGTCCGGGAAGATCCCACATGCTGCAGAGCGGCTGGGCCCGTGAGCCATGGCCGCTGAGCCTGCACATCCGGAGCCTGTGCTCCACAACGGGAGAAGCCAAAACACTGAGAGGCCCGCGTACCGCAAAAAAAAAAAAAAAAAAAATTATCACCATCCTGGTGGGTGTGAAATATCTTGTTGTGGTTTCAGTTTGCGTTTCCCAAATGACCGATGATGCTGAGCACCTTTTCATGTGCTTGTTGGCCATTGTGTCTCCTTCTTTGGAGAAATGTCTGTTCGTGTCTTTTGCCCATTTTTGAATTGTCTTTTTATAGGTGAGCTGTGAGAGTTCTTTATATATTCAGGATACTAGGTCCTTGTTAGATATATGATTTGCAGATGTTCTCATCCTGTGGATTGTCTTCTCACTTTCTTGATAGTGTTCTTAGATGCACCGAAGTTTTTAATGTTGATGAAGTCCAGTTTATCTGTTTTTCCTTCTTTTGTTGATTATACTTTCGCTGTCATATCTAAGAAGCCATTGCCAAACTGAAGGTCATGAAGATTTGCCCCTATGTTTTCTTCTAAGAGTTTAAACTGTTATATTTGGGTCATTGATCCATTTTGAGTTAATTTTTCTATGTGGTATAAAGTAAAAATCCAGCTTCATCCTTTTACATATGAATAGCCAGTTTTTCTCAGCTCTGTTTGTTGAAAAGACTGTCCTTTTCCCATAGAATGGCCTTGGTATCCTTGTCAAAAAACCGTTGACCATAGATATTTGGGTTTATTTCTGGACTGTCAGTTCTGTCCCATTCTTCTGTATGTCTTTGCTTATGCCAGTACTACACTGTTTAGATTTCCTGTAGCTTGGTAGTAAGTTGTGAAATTGAGCAGTGTGAGTCCTCCTACTTTGTTCTTCTCTTTCAAAATTTTTTGGCTACTTGGGGCCCCTTGCAGTTCCATATGAATTTGCTGTCTTAATATTAAGTCTTCCAATCTGTGAACACAGATTGTCTTTCCATTTATTTATGTCTTTAATTTTTTAACGTATTTTATTCAAGTATAGTTGATTTACAATGTGTGTTAATTTATATTGTACAGCAGAGTGACCCAGTTATAGATGTATGTACATTCTCTTTCATATTCTTTTCCGTTATGGTTTATCACAAGATATTGAATATAGTTCCCTGTGCTATACAGTAAGACCTTGTTGTTTATCCATCCTGTATATAATAGTTTGCATCTCCTAACCCCAAACTCCCAGTCCATCCCTCCCCCATCCCCATCCCCCTTGGCAACCACAAGTCTGTTCTCTGTGAGTCTGTTTCTGTTTCATAGATAAGTTCATTTGTGTCATATTTTAGGTTCCACATATAAATGATATCATATGGTATTTGTCTTTCTCTTTCTGACTTACTTCGCTTAGTATGATAATCTGTAGGTCCATCTGTGTAGCTGCAAATGGCATGGTTTCATTCTTTTTATGGCTGAGTATATCTTCTTTAATTTCTTTCAACAATGTGTTACAGTTTTCATTGTGCTTTTGGATGCTGTTATAAATGGAATTGTTTTAATTTGCTGTTCAGGTTGTTCATTACTGTTGGTTTTTGTGTGTTGATCTTGTATCCTGCGACTTTGCTGACTTTGTTTATTAGCACTAATAGTTTCATTGTGGCTTCTTTAGGATTTTATCTATAAGATTATGTTGACTGTGAATAGACAGTTCTACTTCTTCCTTTCCGACTTGGATGTCTTTTGTTTCTTTTCCTTGCCCAATTGCTCTGGTTAGAACTTGTAGTAATCTTGGATAGCAATGGCGAAACGGACAATCTGTTTTGTTCCTGATTTTAGCGGAAAAGCTATCAGTCTTTCAGCATTGAGTGTGATGTTAGCTGTGGGTTTTTTGTAAATGCCACACTTCGCTTTATGGTGAAACCTGTTGAATTTTTATCAAATGCTTTTTCTGCATCAGTTGAGATGAGCAGTGTAGGTTTTAAGTGGATCGTATTTGTGTTTTATAAAGTCATTGTGGCCACAGAGGACTTGAAGAATGAAAGGCTAGAGTCCGGGAGGCAGCTGTTGGGGTTCTCCATGTGGGGGGCAAGAGGCCTGAACCCTAGGGACCCAGGAGCACTGGGTGGGAGCAGAGGGAACGGAGAGGAAGGGAATGGTGAAAGCAGTCAGGTTGTAAAAGGTGAAAGTTCACCGTGCTTTCACACGTTTTGGTCCTTCTTCCTGAAATGACATTTTCCCTCTTTTTTCCTGATGAACTCTTTACCTTTTAAAAGAAAAAATAAAGGACAACTTAAATGAACCTATTTTGTGAACTCTTTCCTCAGTGTCCTCTCCATCCATTTCCTTCTCTGTTTCCGGATGCGTTCTCATCACTCTTGACGCTGGCCACCATCACGGGTCGAGTTCTCTAGCTGCTCATCCCTCTCTCCCGTGGTGTGTCGCTCCCTAAGACAGTGACGGGTCTGCTCATTTATGTATCCCTCACACAGGGCTTGCCTCGAATGAAGCAATCCCTACCTTTAAGGGACTTAAATTCTGTGGAGGAGCTAAGACATCCACACGCAGAGCTCAGAATCAAGTGATAGTCATTGCAGCTTTGTAATAGCAAAGAATGGAAGTAACAAGGACTAGTCATGGCAGTGGATAGCAAATAAATTGTATTTTCTTATGATAGTTAGACACCTGTTATGGAAAAGACTTTCAAACATATATACAAATATGTATACATTTGAGAGAAATTCACCAAAATATTGACACAAGATAGAATGTCTCTCTTTTTTCTTTAAGAGTAGTGCTCAAACGCTAGTAACTTCTTCAGATAGTTGAGAGGATACAAATGTGTATCAAGTAAACCAGCCCCACTGTCCACAGTGACCACTGTTAGTAACTTATAGATCTTTGAGGGCATTATATTCAGGAGGAGAAATCTTAAAAAAGAATCCAGTAGATTCAGTGGCAGCAATTTGATCAGTCCCTACAGAGGACTTAGAGAAGATGGGGCTGCTCTGGGGTTTGGGGGAGTTTGTTTTTTTGTTTTCTTTAGTTTTAATGGCGTGGATGGCACTGGAAAGAGATCACAGAAGGCACATTCTTGGTCTGTCTACTAGATTTTCTTCTTTCGCTAGGCTCCAAAACTCTGCTGTAATTTGGGAGCAACCCATTCCCCTGAGCACCTCACCCAAGTGGTGGAATCATACATAATTGAGTACTGTCCTCAGCTGGGAACTGCGGGGAGGCAAGTTTGAAATGCCAGGAAAAACATTTCACTTCCTCAGGACCATCCATTGGTGGAGGAGGCTGCCTGGGAGAGCCCTGGCCCCGGGTCGCACACATGCTGTTAGACAGGTCATCCACTAGGAGAGGATTAGAACAGTGGTTTCCAGACTGTTCCCGGGAGACCCAGGAGACCACGGACCTGCACCTCGGGGGCCACCTGGGGCCGGACTGGGGATAGGCTGTTAGCAGAGCTCAGCCTTGTTGCAGCCACAGTGCTTGGACCGTGTTACATATCAGGATCCATGGAAAAGCTTGTCTGGGAAGCTTCAGTGCTTTCTTAAAAAGAGGTAGAAACCCCAGTGATGCAACGATTTCTTTTCTCTGGTACTAAAAGGGCTTAACTAGCAACTGGAGTTTGTAGAGGGGAGTTTCCTTTCTTGGCAACACTAGATGAGTGAGCTCTTAAGATAAATTCCATCTTTAAATTTGCCATTGTGCCTCGAAAAGAGCCTCATTCAGTGTTTGACACAGAAAAATTGTGTGAGGATGTTCTCGACACGATCCTTCTTGGCACTTGGAGGTTCCCCCAGTCCCACTTGGCCTGTGTCTTGTCTTCTGTGCAGCGTTGGTGTGAAACTCACATGCATAGCTACTTTTTACACCTTTGTAGAAGGTGGGATCTTCTCCGAGAGGGTTTCGTTCACACGTAAGTGCAGCTGAGGAGGAGCTTTGTAGGCTGGTTCCCAGGCCTGACTGGGGCTCATAGCGTTACTGGATTTCAGAGCCAGAGGGACCTTACAGGTAACTTTACTCAGAATAAATTGAGGTTCAGAAAGGTGAAAACTTGCCTGTGGTCACCAGTTTATTGGTGCAGTTGTATGGCCAGGAAGTAGAGAGGTGTGTGTGGAGAACGGACAAAACCGTCAAGAGAGCGTGTCGTAATCCTCTCTCTGGAGTAATTGTCATGTGATCTTGGACAAGTCCATTCTCAGCTCTAGAAAGATGTTACGTGGTGTTAGCTGATCTCAGGTCACCTTGCAGCATAAAAGCTCTGTGGACTTGAGCATGTACATGCTTGTAACTGAGTTCGGAGGGGCCACTTCACAAATGGCCTTAGTGATTTCACCTTGTTTTAATCTATAGGAGGTACTGTTGCATTTTTAATATTCCCACTTATCAGGGATTTGCTTGATCTTTATGTGAGGAATCATTTGTCTTTTTTGTAATTTATAGATTTTCTTTTTGTTTTGTTTTGTAGAGAGAAGGACTTTCCAGATTCAATAAGATCTATGAATTTGATTATCGTCTGCGTGGCCAGGTAGGTGCTGTAGTACTTCTATCCTGTGGCTGAAGGATGCTTTCAGATCCATGCGCCATTCTGGTGTACATTCCTTGGGTTTTTAATTATGGCTAAAAAGAGCAGCTGTTTACGACAAGCCCTCTCTGAATTGCTTGTATTTTAGAATTATTTAATCAAGGAGAATTAGCCTGGCCATTGTAGAATATGTCACTGTCTTTTAAGAAAAACTATTGTTATGACCTAAAGATCACTGGTGACAGGTGAGCATTTTATAATTCATAAGGAAGCCTCTTTTTTATAAAATAGGGTCCCAATCTTAACTCTTTATAACAAAAAAGAAGCTAATATACGATAGTTTAAATTTAAAAGGCATCATGATACCAGAATTAGAATGGTGATTGTATCGCTATAGTTTTGGCTTTGAAGAGGTATGTTTGTTTGTTTCTTCCCAATCGCCTGGTTTTGGGGTGTGTGTGTATGTGTGTGTGTGTGTGTGTGTGTTTTAATAGACTTCTTTTTAGAGCAGTTGTAGCTTCACAGCAGAATTGAGAGGAGGGCACAGAGATCTCCCTCATACCCCCTGCCCCGACACATGCACAGCTACACATCAGCAGCAGCCCCCACCAGACGGTGCATTCATTACAACTGATGGGCCTACACGACACCATTGTCACCCAAAGCCCATATTTGACATTGGGGTTCACTCCAATCATGTGCATTCTGTGGGTTTGGATGACGTGTACCTATTATTATAATATCATACAGAGTATTTTCACTGCCCTAAAAATCCTCTGTGCTCTGCCTGTTCATCCTCCCTTCCCCCCACCCCCTGATAACCATTTTTTTTTCCCTTTGATAGAAGGTCCCCTCTTCTATTTGAATGATTTGGCAAAATCTAATTGCTAAAAGACTGACTTGAATTTTGTTATCATTCAGAATGTCACCATGATAATGACTTCAGTCTCAGGACACTTGCTGGCTCATGATTTCCAGATGCAGTTTCGCAAGTGGTCAGTACGATTCCTGGGGGGCGGGGGGAGCTTTCTGATTATGACAGTAAGTTGTAAAATATCACAGGAAGTGTGAGGCATGTCGGTGTTACTTTGTTACTTACAGCAGTAAGATGACTGAATCTATTGGGCTGCTGTAACGAAATATACTGGGTGGCTTATGAAGGACAGAAATGTGTTTCTTCCAGTTATGGAGGAAGGAGGTCGGAGTGCCCGCATGGTCCCTCGAGGGCCTTTTCCAGGCTGTGGCCTGCTGACCTCTCACTGTGTCCTCACATAGTGGAGGGTCTAGGGAGCTGGCCGGGGTCTCTTATAAGACCACAAGTCCCCTTCATGAAGGCCCACACTCAACGACCTAATCACTGGCCAAAGGCCCCACCTTCTGACACCATCACATTGGTGTTGGGATTCCAGCATGTGAATCTGCAGGGAACACAAACCATAGATACCATAGCAGTGACCTAGGATTAACTGGTTTGCTGTGAATTTTTACCATATGCTTAGAATAAACAGCCACTTTCAGGTGCATTCCCCCAAAGCACCCAGACCTTTTTTTTTTTTTTTTTTTTTGGCTGTGCTGCACGGCTTGGGGGATCTTAGTTCCTCGACCAGCCAAGGATTGAATCCAGGCGCCGCAGTGAAAGCACCGAGTGCTAACCACTGGACCGCCCGGGAACTCCCTACCCAGACCCTTTTCATGCAGTCATTGGATTGCAGTTACCCTATTGCAGATACGTATGAAAGAGCTCCAGAATTTCTTCTTAGTGACTCCTGTTAATCGTCACGGGGAGTGCATTGCTTGTAATCCTCTGGCATTTCACAGGGGACTCTGTCTGGTGGGGATGCACCCATGAGGGCACTGGGGCAATCTTCTCCCATCGTGTGCTGAGCTAGGATTTTGTGTGTTTTCATTTCTTTTCCAGGCAGAGCTGCAATCCTCTTGTCCTCTTTGAAGCAGAAATTGAAAAGTACTGCCCAGAGAATTTTTTAGACATCAAGGTAGGATCTTTTGGAAGACGTATTGAACAACCACCACCTAATGAAACCGAGTGGTTTCTGTATGTTGACTGTACTAGAATTGAAGGATAGGTTTTCCACTAAACTGAGTACCACGATTTAAAAAAATTATTCCCACCCGTTATATGAATGAGGCCATTTCAGCTAAGTGGCTGAGGGCCTGAGTGAGCCTTTTTATGAAGAGCGGCTGCTTGACTAAACCCTGGGAGTAAGTGTGGTTACGTCATCAGCGTCAGCTCCCCTTCCGCCCCCCTGTTGGAGGGAAGAGACTACGATCTGCAGGTGGCCATCTGACGCTGAGGTTGGTTTCTCAGGCAGTCAGGGCACCTGTCCTTGGTTCACTGCTGACTAGCAGCGCTTTTTTGGGATGAAGCTCAATTACGGGTTGATTTTTTTTTTTTTTTTTTATTGAGGACATGATCAGAACCCCTAGAGCTGTAGGTGTGTTAGAGCCGAGTTTCAGGGCTCGTCAAGATGGTGTCGTCGTAATAAACCCCTGTCTTCTAGAAGCTCATGGGTGGGCAGGGGGGTCTAAGATGGGGGGCGGTACTAGTGACCTTGCCATCCTTACCACGCACGGCGGGGACAGTTTTCTCCGTGTCTCCTCACCAAGCTGGCGTTCTCCAAGAACCTCATTAATGCTGGGGCAGATCCGGTGCAGAGCTGTTGTGCGATGCTCTGCAGATCATGCTCTCACCACTCTTTCCCCACTGGGCACTTCAGAAAACTCTGGAGCAAGAGGCTCGGCAGTGCCAGGTCCTGGTGATCTGGACTGACTGCGACAGAGAAGGTGAAAACATCGGGTTTGAGATCATCCACGTGTGCAAGGCTGGTGAGTGTCTGCTCTGGGGCCCCGGCACGGGTGGCACTGTGTCCTGAGTCCCTCTGCCAGGCTCACCGGCTGCAGCCCAGGGCTTGTTGTGTGTTGGGTCCAAGTTGATTGCCAGATCCTTGAGAGCAGAGACTTGATATTCTGTTTTTAAAAATTAAATATTCACGGGCTTCCCTGGTGGCACCGTAGTTAAGGATCCGCCTGCCAACGCAGGGGAGACGGGTTCGAGCCCTGGTCCGGGAAGATCCCACATGCCGTGGAGCAACTAAGCCCGTGTGCCACAACTACTGAGCTTGCGCTCTAGAACCCGCGAGCCACAACTACTGAGCCCGTGTGCCGCAACTACTGAAGCCCACGTGCCTAGAGCCTGTGCTCCACAACAAGAGAAGCCACCGTAACGAGAAGCTCGTGCACCACAATGAAGAGTAGCCCCTGCTTGCCGGAACTAGAGAAAGCCGTGCGCAGCAACAAAGACCCAACAGAGCCAAAATTAATTAATTAATTAAAAAATTAAATACTACAAAGAATGTATACACCATATGTAAAGTACAAAGAATAGCTCTAGAATGTTCTTTCTGGTTTTGTTTTTTAATTGTCTATATTCCTTGTACGATGCCTAAACATTAATAACTGTTGAAGTGAGCTTAATGATTTCAAGTAACTTAGAGGAAGTGACATACAGGCCATTCTCGGGCTTCAGAGAGTCGGGGGCTGCTCTTCTCCCTAAATGCTCTTGTGTTTCAAACTATCCCAACTCCTAGGATTAAATATATCCAGTATTGGGCTTCCCTGTTGGCGCAGTGGTTGAGACTCTGCCTGCCAGTGCAGGGGACACGGGTTCGTGCCCCGGTCTGGGAGGATCCCACATGCCGCGGAGCAGCTGGGCCCGTGAGCCGTGGCCGCTGAGCCTGCGCGTCCGGAGCCTGTGCTCCGCAACGGGAGAGGCCACAGCAGTGAGAGGCCCGCGTACCGCTAAAAAAAAAAAAAATATATATATATATATATATATTCAGTATTCACTCTCAGGGACAGTGTGCATGACCTGTGTTATATCCATAACAGGACATGAACTTCCCCCAGGACCTTTTAATTAACATCTCCCTTTTCCCTAAAGGCCCAGGAGAGCACGAGATTGACACCTTGAAAGGCTCATGGAGAGGGTTTAGCTAATGGCTGAGATGCACTTGCTTCTGTTTCTGACACCTCTCAGCCTGGTTACAGTGAGGCTTCCCTCTTAGACAACATGTCTCTGATTTAACTGAACCAGTCAAACTGGCTGCCTCGCAGCTTCATGAACTGGTTTACCCTCCGTTCACGGGGGACCTGCCCCGGTGCCCTTGTCTGTTCCGCAGTGAAGCCCAGCCTGCAGGTGCTGCGAGCCCGTTTCTCCGAGATCACCGCCCGTGCTGTCCAGGCGGCCTGTGAAAACCTGATGGAGCCCGACCGCAGAGTGAGCGACGCAGTGGACGTGAGGCAGGAGCTGGACCTGCGGATAGGTGAGGGGCGGGGCCCGGGTGTGGGGCGGGGCTCGGGCTCAGACAGCGCCGCCGGCTGTGACCTTGCATTGCACGGCCTCTCCGTCCTCTCTCCTCAGGGGCTGCCTTCACCAGGTTCCAGACCCTGCGGCTGCAGAAGATCTTTCCTGAGGTGTTGGCGGAGCAGCTGATCAGTTATGGCAGCTGCCAGTTCCCCACCCTGGGGTTCGTGGTGGAGAGGTTCAAAGCCATTCAGGCGTTTGTGCCAGAAACCTTCCACAAAATCAAAGGTGAGGCCGCTCAGGGTGCAGAAGCTGAGGGCACGTGGGGCATCCTGGGCACTAAGGGTGTGGTTTGCGTCTCTCTGCCCTTGACCCCCTCGTCACTGTGTTCAGGACCCACCTCAAGTGTCCGAGGTGGTCTCCTCTGTCTCATGGCTCTTGGCTTTCACCGTGATGGACCTTTTCCTCTGCGGGTAACGGCCTTCCTGTGTGCCCCCCACAGTGACTCACGACCACAGGGATGGCGCAGTGGAGTTCAGCTGGAAAAGGCATCGGCTCTTCAACCACACGGCTTGTCTTGTCCTCTATCAGCTGTGCATGGAGGTGAGAAGGGCTCTGAAGGTGATGATCTAGGAAAACCATCCTGTGATTTCCCAAGTCTCTCCCTCTCTGCCCCATTTCCCACCAGACTGTAGCTTTCAGTTTGCATCCAGGACATAACTTTCTGGGTGCCAGTAAGACTAGAATCCCATGAAAATAGCACTAGAAATGTGGAGGGAAAGACCTGTAGAACTTTTAGGTGAAACCGGAAATGCTAAGAAACACATAGTTAAGATCCCTCGTGAAGCAGTACACTGACACCAGAGATTGATAAGGACCAGCTGGACCAGTCCAAACCCGAGAATCCTAGAGCTGGATGGAGCTTAGATGGCGTCTGGCCCAGCTCCTTCCACTGGTCAGATGCTGAAATGCAGAGACGTGAAAGGCACAAATGAGTGAACTGGTGAATGTCATACAGTGATAATGACAGGACAGGAAAGTAGGGTAAAGGAACGGAGAAGGGCCAGGGGCAGGGAGGGACTGCTCTAGGGCTGGGGCTCGAGAAAGGCATCCCGGGGTGACTGCTGAGTGAAGGCGGGAGTGGTCAGCATTGATGGCCACGGGAGGATCGAGACCTGCTCAGGCCTCAAGCCAGTCAGCGTCTGGTCCACCCGCAGACGTCCGCTCTGCGGTGCTGCTTCCCGTCGCTCAGCACGTGATGGCCGGTTTTAACCCAGGGGCTGCACACGGTAGTACCTGAATAAAGCTCAGAGGCCTCTAGGTTCAGTGAGTCAGGGATGCTTCTTGGCTCTGGCCCCCGGCAGGTTTATTACTGACTTGGTATTGGGGAGTAATAACTTGCGCACCTGCTACAAGTCAGACGCGCTGTATGTTATGTGTTATTTATTCGGTCCTGGTGGTGCCTCTGGGGCTGGTAATGCCGACCCATGTGACAGGTGGGGAAGCTGGAGAAAGTTGAGTAACTGTGCAGACACACTCGAGCTAGTGGGGCCCGAGCTCGGACAGCTCCTGCAGACGGCGCTGCCTCCGGGTCGCCTCACCTGTCCACTGCTCTCCCCTTCGGCCCTCAAGGTTACACGGTCTGCACATTTATCTGTTGAATAAAAAGACTTGCCCGTTTTCTGCTTTACCAGGATGTGGTGCAGGGAAACATGGCAGGTGGGATGCTTGGAGCTCCTTGTCCAAGAGCACCTGGTCCCCAGTCTGTTTGCAGAGAGAAATTTGGATTTTGATTTGTAAACATCCTCATGAACAAATCACTTAAGTTGAGTTCTTTATCCTTTTGCATTCCCTTAAAAATGTTAGGTTGGTCTTAAGATTAGAGTTCTCCAGTTTGTATTATGTAACTTCTCCTATTTCCAGCTCTGTATTGTCGTGAATTTAAAATAACAAAACAAAACAGTAACACTGTGCATGTGTAGACAGGAAACTAAGGAGATGCTGAGGCTCTGGAGAGGGTGCCTTGGGGCTTGTGAACTTGCCCCTCAGAGCCTTACTTTGAGTGAGAAGCAGGCGCTGGTGTCCAGCACACTGTGGGCTGCAAGCTGACGTCTTGAGGAGGGGGAGCAGGGCCGCTGTGGGCAGTGCCGGGGGTGGCCAAGGAAAGCTGGGAGGATGCTCCAGCAGGTTTAAGTGGCCTCTGCTTTTCCTGGCTTTCTAGGATCCCAGGGCGACCGTGGTGGAGGTCAGGTCCAAGGCAAAAAGCAAGTGGAGGCCTCAAGCTTTGGACACTGTGGTATGTTCTTGGGGTTTGTGCCAGCCCTGAGGAGCTCTGACTTCTGCGGCTGGGGCGGGGCTTCTGCTGCGGAGGGTGGGGCCCAGTGGCAGGAAGCACCTCTTCCCAGTGCTGCACTGGAACGCTCTTAGGAGAAGCAGAAGCCCCAGAGCACAGGCCTGCCTGACCTCTTACATCAGCTAATAAACGCAATATAACTGCTCTGTGTGGGGTTTTGGAAACGAAGGAAGAGAAATCACCCATCACCTCTCCATCTTTAGGTAATTGCTGATGTAATTTTGGTGTCTTCCTCTTTTTTCGGTGTCCTTATTTTTTACAGCATTACTGGAATAGCTAGTGTTTTGCACCCAAGCATTTTCTTTAACGTTTTTGCATAATGTATGTAAACATCATTTTAAATATCTACTTTATTAGCCTACCCTAGAACAGGGCTTCTGAGATTTTTTTGATCCCAAGAAGAACCACCCAACGGGACACAAGTCTGAATAAACCACATTAGGGTGTCCCTTCCCAGTCAGCTCTGTAGGAAAATTCAGGGTGTAGTTACTGTCAGGGTTGCCTCTGAAGGCTGAACATGCAGAGACTGGGGGGCAGGGCATCCTTTATCGCGGGGTGTGTGTGTATCTGCGTGTGTGTGCGTGTGCACACGCATGGTGAGGGATGATGGGAGGGGGTTACGGATTGATTGTGTACAGTAGGCGTAAGTGTTTCATCCCTCACTGGTTAATACGCTTTGACGTGTAGCCAGCAGCATTGTTGGAGGGTCACCAAGGGGAAGGGGCAGCTGGTGATCCCCCGCGAGGCTTGGAAGAATGGCGTTCATCACCCAGGGGATGTCCCCGGGGTTCAGATGGTGTCCCCAAAGTGCGGGTCTCAGACTGCTGGCATTAGAATCAATACTTTAGATGCTTGTTAAAAGCACAGATTTCCAGCCTCTGTGCTGGCCCTCCTCTCTCAGAATCCCTAGTGCTTGGGCCCAGAAATCTGCTCGCATTCCAGGTGATTCTGGCTTCTGCACATTGGAGTCTGGGAACCCCTGGGCTGGGGCCTGGCTCTGCCCAGCAGGCCCAGAAACCTTTCCGCAGCACAGCCTTTCACACAGACGTGTGAGGGCAGCTGGAGGGACGCCAGGAAGTTCTGAAGAGGAGGCGTGTGGGCGGGTTGGGGCCTGTGACCCATGCACTGTGCCTGTGCACACATCTTACAGGAGCTTGAGAAGCTGGCTTCTCGAAAGTTGAGGATAAATGCTAAAGAAACCATGAGGATTGCGGAAAAGCTCTACACTCACGGGTAAATATTAGTCCACATTGGGGAAGAGAATTTGATGCATCTTTATCAGGGTGAAATATTTTAGAAATAGAGCTTATGAGGAAACCAGACTGTCTAGATATCACCCGGCTCTCAAGTAGAGGAATTTTGACATTGACTTCTCTTTTCTGATGGAAAAGGCATTTCAAAGTCACTTAAATCCTAAAATAACACTCCACAGAGTAAACTCAGATCCCACTCTCGACCTCTCAGCAGGCGGGGCACCGGGGCCCCGGCAGGGCCGGGTAGCACCTTTAGGACTTGTGCGCCTGCTGTAAACCACCCTGCCTTGGGGGTCGTGAGCACCCAGCGCCATCCAGGGACAGTGTGGTCCACGCTGACCCGTGTGGCGGCCACTCGCCGTAAGTGGCTGTCGAGCACGTGAAATTTGGGTTGTCCAAACTGGGATGTGCTGAGAGTGTAAACATAATGCGTTTCGAAGGCTTGTGTGAGCAAAGGATGTAAATTGTCCCAGTAATGTTTAAGTGGCTAATGGAATGTTTAAAACTACACACAGGGTCCACCTTGTAGTTCAGGGGCAGCATCGTTCTTTCTCTTCTTTAAGACAAGCCACAGAGTGTGGGCCGCTCGGGTCAGGACCGCAGGGCTTGTCCTGGGGTCGTTCTGTCCATCCGTGCTGGGAAGGTGGGGAAGTGCCCCAAGCCCCCCGGGGGCAGGAGGGCTGGGCTGGAGCAGGTGTGCCCTTGCATCTGTCCCCGACTGCCGGGAGTGACCCAACAGGGCGCCTGTTTCTCCTTACCCACGGGAGGGGGGTCACATCTCAGGGCTTTCCCCAGCGTGGGTAACGTAGTTGCCTGGATCAGACAGGCTGTTGCAGGTGTCACCCGTGTTCTCAAGCTAATTTAGTCGTTTATAGACCAATTTAGTAATTTCTTGTTGTGTTTGTTTGGCTTTGTTTAGGTACATCAGCTATCCCCGAACTGAAACAAACATTTTCCCCAAAGACTTAGACCTGACAGCGCTGGTGGAGGAGCAGACCCTGGATCCACGCTGGGGGCCCTTCGCCCGGAGCATTCTAGAGCGGGGCGGCCCCACTCCACGCAACGGGAACAAGTCTGACCAAGCTCACCCTCCCATCCACCCCACCAAGTACACGGACAGCCTGCAGGTTGGTTTCCCTGGCTGTGCTGCCGCCAGAACCCGCAAGGAGGTCAGGGGTCAGGGCTGGGCTTTGAATCCAGTCTGCAGGCTCTGCCTTTAGGAGCTAAGTGGTTTCGAAATTTCCATCTCAGCAGAGAGGTCGTGTCAACATCCTCCTCTCACAGTCTGTGCCTGGCTTCCCGAGAGACCCCCATGGCGCTCTGCTCCATCCAGCCCCCACCCCGCACTCTGTCCCCTCCCTTTGCTGCTGCCCTGACCCTGACCACAAACCAGGTGGCCTCTTCCCTGAGCCCGTGCTCGGCCGCCACCCTTCTCCCAAGACTGGGCCGGTTTCCGTCACCTTCCCGAAACTTCACCGCCACCCTCCGGCCGCACTCCGGGCTGGGGGCTTTCTCACCCAGCGCCTAGAGCCTGTAACACGGGCCAGCCGTGCTCTCAGCCAGGCACACGCTCCAGGGACCACGGCTGCTTAGGCCTGTTTGATGGCTGCAGGCTTATTGTTTTGTTCTTCCTTTAATAACACACGTTCTTTCTGATTCTGAAAGCCATACATGTTTATTTTAGACAGTTCACAAAATAAAAAAGATTTTAAGGAAGTAAAAGACTGCCTGTAATCTCACCACTTCCTGAAAACCACGTTTTTTTTCCTGTGTGTATATAATTCTTACCATTAAATTATAACCTTAAATAGCTTTGTAAACTAATATTTTCCATTTTATATTGCGAGCATTTCCCCATAGGCTAAATTTTTTTTTTTTTTTTTTTGCGGTACGCGGGCCTCTCACTGTTGTGGCCTTTCCCGTCGCGGAGCACAGGCTCTGGACACGCAGGCTCAGCAGACATGACCCATGGGCCCAGACGCTCCGCGGCATGTGGGATCCTCCCGGACCGGGGCACGAACCCGCATCCCCTGCATCTGCAGGTGGACTCTCAACCACTGCGCCACCAGGGAAGCCCCTAGGCTAAAATATTTTAACGTATGATATATAATGATTGCATAGAGGTACTGTATTTTGCTAGATCTGTTTTTAAAGGATAACCTACTGCAGTTAACATTTCTACAATAGATATTTACGTGGATGTCACATTTCCTTTGAAGACATTCTTAGAAGGAGAATTTTTGGATATGAGTATGAACGTCTTACAGGCTTCTGATAGAGGGGGCTTCACTATGTCCTTGGTTACCGAAAGGGTGGAGGATCACCATCAGCCCTGTGCTCATAGGTCTGAGGCTGCTGGCACATCTTTAGTCTGTGTGTCCTACATACACTGGGCCTCTTGGAAACTGGATGCTTTCACTTTGGTTTCTGCTCTTACTGGGTTTACATCAGAGGAGTTGCTTTCCAGTCTTGATGGCAAAGGGACTCCACTTATGAAGTTTATCGGCCTAAACCCACAAGCAGCGAGGGATTTGCCTACACTGCACGTGGGCACGGGGCTGCAGGAGCTGCGCTCTGTTGTGTGTGGAGCTTTGGGCTGGAAGGTAGCACCAGCCAGACTGAACTGCCGGCAGCGTCTAGAGGGACTAAGGCTCCTCTTCTCCCCACAGGGGGACGAGCAGCGACTGTACGAGCTCATAGTCCGCCACTTCCTGGCCTGCTGCTCCCAGGATGCCCAGGGCCAGGAGACCACCGTGGAGATTGACATCGCACAGGAGCGCTTCGTGGCCCACGGCCTCATGATCCTGGCCCGAAACTATCTGGACGTGTACCCCTACGATCGCTGGAGTGACAAGGTGACACAGTGGGGAGGGGAGACCGTCGTGTTCCCGGCCCCCACACCATGTGACAGAACAGAGCGCGGTTTGTGCCTGGGCGCGGGGCAGGGGTCTGACCACCACATCTGCTGCCCTCTGTAGACCCTCCCTGTCTACAGTCGAGGCTCCTGCTTTCAGCCCAGCACCGTGGAGATGGTGGACGGGGAGACCAGTCCACCCCAGCTGCTCACTGAGGCCGACCTTATTGCCCTCATGGAGAAGCACGGCATCGGTAAGTAGCTTGTCGTCATGGTAACCAGCGGCTCTTGCCCTCTCATGGCTGCGGGGCCCAATTCTCTGATCTTCACCACAGGTCTAACGAGGGGGCTGTGTTCTCCTCCCCACTTTGTAGCTAAAGGGAAGCTTCAGAGCAGTTAAGAGCTTGCCTCAGGTCACAAAGTGTGTGAGCTGTGAACACCTGGGTCCAGATAACTCTACAGTCAGCGCCCTGCGCCATCCACGTAGGGACACAGGTGTTTCCCATCACTCGGGAGTCTCACCTGGGACACGCTGACTGGTATTTTTGGCCAACACAGGAATTTGTTGTTTTTGTTGTATTCTTAACAAGGCACTAACATTTAAAACTGCCAGGATTCACGTAAACACTCTTTGGAAGCATCGGGAGGTCTGGCAGCCTTGAGTGGTGGCTGTTCTCTGTCGCTCACGCTTGGCTTCGCTCACCTGCTTGGCAAGTGCTGGGCCCTTCAGAGTCTGAGTCTGCCACCCGCCCTTTGCCATGGGTGGCCGTTTGCTTAGCTTCTGTTAAAGCATTTCCCATAATTGTTTAAGAATCAGAAGTTGGATTTAAAAAAAAAAAAAACTGGGCCAGAATTGTTTTTCCCAATAAGTCCTGTGGCCCAAGCTTTGCAGATGGGTCCCTTGTGACTGATCTGCTTCCCCCCTCAGTTTTCACCACTGCTCTGCAATCTCAAGGATTACCTCTGGCAGCTAAGTCCAGAAGGGCCAGCACCATAGGGCAGGGGGGAGCATGTGGAGGGGCGGCCCCCAGGCACAGCCGCCTCACTGCAGAGTGAGTTTTGTGCCCCTACCTGGAGCCCACTGGCCATCACTGTTCTACCCAGAAAGCTTGTGGGTTTAGGTACAAGTAGAGGTAGTTCACCCACCATAATTTGTTTATAAAAACTTTGGCCCACAAGAGCTGACCTTGGCCTAGACCCTGGGGACACAGTAATGAGGCCTGGTCCTTCCCTTCAAGGGCTCATCCAGCAGGAGAAATAAACCCAACCAAAACATTAGATGCATCGGGAGGGGTTCTGCAGGGACCTCAGAACCTCGTGGTGAGAACTCGTGCTGAATGAAGGCAGGGCCTGAGGAAGGACGCGGGGACCAGCAGGCACGTGCTGCAGGGGGAGGTTCTGGAAGGCAAGGCCGGAAAGATGATTTAAGCCCGACTCTGTGGGGCCTGGACACCGGGCTCAGGGGCTCGGATGTGCCTGAGGTCAGCAGAGAGCCGCCTGAGATTTCTAAGAAGGGAGCTCACAGACCTACATTGAAACAGTGGTAACAGCTTTATTGAGACATTCACACACCGAATTCACGCACCGTCCCCGTTCCACTGAGCTCAGAGGTACAGTCCCATGTTCAGTAGATTCATGGAATTGTGCAGCCGTGGCCACGGTCCATTTCAGAGCATTTTCATCACCTCAGAAGCCCCATGCCTGTTAGCTGTCCCCCTCCCCTGCAGCCCCCGCTCTCATCTTTCTGCCGCAGCGGATGTGCCTGTCCTAGATATTTCTTATCAATGAACGACATAGTGTGTGGCCTTCTGTACCTGGCGTCCCACGTTGCCTGCTCTGCGGGCTCGTCCAGGTAGTGTGTCTCAGTGCTTCATTCCTTTTCACCACCAAACCTCTTCCGTCGTGTGGATGGACCACATTTCGTTTATCCATTCATCAGCTTATGGACATTTGGGTTGTTTCTAGTTTTTGGTTACTGTGAATAGTGCTGCTGTGAATATTTGTGTAGAGGTTCTTGTGTGGACACGTTTCAGTTCTCTTGGGTACATCCCTGTTGCAGAATTGCTGGGTCATATGGTGACTCTTGTGTTTAACACTTTGAGGATCCTCCAGACTGTTTTCCACAGTGGCTGCATCATCTTACAATCCATGCAAGGGTCGGGGTTTCACCAACATTTGCCCCTATCTGTGTTTTGGGTTGTACCTGTCCCAGTGAGAGTGAAGTGGTATTTCTTTGTGGTTTTGATTTGCATTTCATTGGTGGCAGAGCTACATTTCAGAAGATCCCCTTGGTTGTGGCATAGAGAGTGGGTTGGGTGAAGGAAGAGACCAGCAGCCAGGAGACAGGGGACGTTGTAATGATGTGGACGAGTGATGTGGGCTCTGACACGTGGCGGGGGGAGGGGGGCTTACAGAGGGATTTCCAAGCTGGACTTGACAGCTTGAGTGAGTGGATGTGAGGGAGAGGAGGTTGCTGTTGTGGTTTCCGCGTGGCCGGCTCTGAGTGGAGGTGTGCCACCTGCAACAGGAAGTCCAGGCAGAGGAGGGGGGCTGCGTGGGGGTGGGGTGTAGCTTAGCCTGAGTGACAAGCATGGTCTGCAGGTACCGACGCGACGCACGCAGAGCATATTGAGACCATCAAGGCCCGGATGTACGTCGGGCTCACGCCAGACAAGCGCTTTCTCCCCGGGCACCTGGGCATGGGGCTTGTGGAAGGTGAGGAGCCAGGGGCTCGAGGTTGGGCGGAGGGCGGGGTGTCACTGAAGCCCTGTGGGTGTGTCCGAGCCGCATGATGCTGCCCTTGTTCACAGGCTATGACTCCATGGGCTACGAGATGTCCAAACCTGACCTGCGGGCCGAGCTGGAGGCTGACCTGAAGCTCATCTGCGAGGGGAAGAAGGACAAACTCGTGGTCCTGCAGCAGCAGGTGCAGAAGTACAAGCAGGTCTTCATCGAAGCCATGGCCAAAGCCCAGAGGTGAGTACGGGCCTGCTGTCCCGTGCAAGCCCGCTCAGCCCCGGTGACGGCACGCCCCAGATGCCGCTGTTCCCGCCGGGCAGCTCACCCTCGCCGGTGGCCGCGGCCCCTCCAGGCTTTCCTCCCGGGTTTGGCTGGTTCCTGCCGCAGAGCCTTGCCAGTCTGGAGACCGTAACCAGAAAGACCTGGTCCAGTTTCTCTGGGCTGTTGGCTTTGGAAACGCCCTTTCCATCCTGTCCTGAGTTAGCAGGCAGCACAGCCTCGTGGGTGGGTTCACCGGGTGCTGGTGTGCACCCCGCTGTTCTCTAGGGCACTGGGAGGTAGCTGTAATAAGTAGCGTGTGTGTATTCTGTTAGAAGTAACACGTTTCCTAACCCCGTACCAATTTTGAAAAGCACGCGCTAGTTTAAACTTGACTCTGGACCCACATTCAGGGGTGTGTGCGTGGCCGGGCCGTCTTGTTTGCTTGCTGTGGGGCCAGTGGCGAGGTGGAAGCGCCTGCCTGCGGCTGGATCCCTCCCGGGAGCCGCGGGTCAGAGGAGCCGGCCGCTTGGCCAGCACGGCACCCTGTGCCTGGTGCTCCACGTCAGGCCTGTGGCTGACTGGCCGGCTCCCCAGGTCATGCATGCGGTGAGCACGCAAGAACGTGGTAAATACTCTGCTGGTTCAATACTCTGCTGGTTCTTCAGGTTGGACGAGGCCTTGGCCCAGTACTTCGGTGCAGGGGCGGAGCTGGCCCAGCAAGAAGCCATCTTCCCAGCTGTTCCAGAGCCCGTCAGGAAGTGCCCACAGTGCAGCAAGGACATGGTCCTGAAGACCAGGAAGAACGGCGGGTCAGTGCCCAGCTGTGCCTTCCCTTCCCCGCCCCACCCCCCACCCCCACCCCACCCCTGCAGCCCAGCACCGGACGCTGTGCAGGGCCTATCCTTTTGTTCCCACGTTGCTATTTAGATGCAGGCCTGCTTCACCAGCCCCTGGACGGGGCGTCGGGGCTGGAATGGTGGCCCTGGGGGTGTGAGGCCCTGTGGGAATGGGCGGGGGGGGGTGGCTGGTGAGGGCAGGGCTTGTCCCCTGGGGATGGATGGTGCTCACCCTGTGTGTGCACAGCGATGCAGACCCCACTGGTTGCTGACCCACTGAGCCCGTTTTCCTTCTCACAAAGCTGCGGGGAGGGTGAGGATCGGATTCTCTGCAGCATGTGCAGCCTGGGCAGGTGTCCAGGCTGCCAGAGGCCTAGGCGGACTCAGGGAGCACCCAGGGGCCGGCGGGGCCCTGCCGTGGTCTGGGCGCTGGCAGCGGCTTGGTTGTTTTTAAGCAGAAAGAGGCGACAGCAGTGTGACTGTGGGGATGTCAGGGACATAAACGCAGGCTGGTTTTCCTGTCACGCAGTGTCAGTGACCACCGTGTCTTCCAGGACCACGAGTGTCCCACGTCATCAGCTGGAGCTGTCTCCGGCATCTCTTGCGTGACCCCGGCCCTCACTCCCCAGGTTCTACCTCAGCTGCACGGGGTTCCCGGAATGTCGCTCGGCCGTGTGGTTCCCGGACAGTGTGCTGGAGGCCAGCAGGGACGGGAGCGTGTGTCCGGTGTGTCAGCCACACCCCGTTTACAGGTGAGCTGGGGGCCGAGGCACCTGCAGGATGGGCACAGGGTGGCATCCCTGGGGGCCCGCGTTCCTTGGCACCTCCTGGAGGGGCCCGGCCTCTCCCCGCCTCTCCCACTGTGGGCTGACGGGGACGCTGAGGGGGGCGGTCTCCTCCAGAAAGCCCCAGGCCCGTGCCTAGGGCTGGTCCTCAGACCTTTGGTCATGGGACACCTTACACTCTCAGAAATCGCGGAGGAACCCAGAGAGCTTCCAGTGTGAGTTAATGTTTATAAAGATTCTACGACATTTTCAATTAAAGTGGAGGAGGCATCGTTTAAAATGTTTATTAACGTGTTTGTAACATGCATTGCATACTAACATAAGTGAACATGTTTTTAGGATAAAATGTACTTATTTTCAAAGCAAAAAAAACGAGAGGAAGATCATTGTTTTCCATTTTTGCCAGTTTAACGGTCTGGCTTAATAGGAGATGGTAGGGTTCTCAGCTCTCCATCTGCAGTCAGTCTGCTGAGTTTACTGTGTGTTTCGGAGCTTCTGGAAAACCCTGACGCATGCACACAGGAGAAGGAGAGCCAAGCCCACGTGCGTCCTCGTGCCGCTACCAAGTAGCGTGCCCTCACGCTGAGAGGCCCTGGGCCACGCTGAACCGGGGCACGGGGAGGTGCACCTTCCAGAGGCTCCTGGGCTTGGGCGGGTGACGGGTCTTAGAGCTCACCTCCCTCCTGCTTTGCGTGCTTGTGCGACCGCAGGGGCCGGGCTGGCTGTGCCTTGCATGGCTTTCCTAGGTGGGGTGGGCACAGCCCTGTGTGGACCAAGAAGACTCTGGCACCCAGTAGTTAACGTGTTTTCTCATCTTCTGCCTTACTAGGTTGAAGTTCAAGTTTAAGCGAGGCAGCCTTCCCCCAACCATGCCACTGGAATTTGTCGGCTGCGTTGGCGGATGTGACGAGACCCTGAGGGAGATCTTGGACCTCAGGTTTTCACAGGGGCCCGCCCGAGCTGGCCAGCCAGTCAGCCAGCCCTCCGGCCACCTGCAGGCCAGGCAGTCACTGGACAGAATGGGCAGCAGCCAGCACGGCCACCCCCAGCCTCCTGCCACCAGGCCCTCGAAGGCTCTGGCCAGGACTCTGCCCCTGCCCGCCGCCGAGGGCGAAGGCAATTCCGTGACCTGCAACTGTGGCCGGGAGGCCCTGCTGCTCACCGTCCGGAAGGAGGGGCCCAACCAGGGCCGCCAGTTCTACAGGTGCAGCGGCGGCGGCTGCAGCTTCTTCCTCTGGGCCGACAGCGGCCACCCGGAAGCAGGGGGGCCTCCCTCCGAGGTGCCCAGACCCCCAGGCGGCTCACTGGGACGCCCACCGGGCTCAGGGAAGCCCCTGGGCGGGCCCGGAAACCCTGGCGATGGTGGCGGTGGCACGTGCTGCCTGTGCAGCCAGCCCGCTGTCACACGCACTGTGCAGAAGGACGGGCCCAACAAGGGGCGCCAGTTCCACACGTGTGCCAAGCCCCGGGAGCAGCAGTGTGGCTTCTTCCAGTGGGTGGACGAGAACGTGGCTCCAGGTGAGGGGGCACGCGGGGCCTGCCTGAGGGGGGCAGGGCCGGTGGGGTGGGGGCACGGGTTGCCTTGCTCCCCCTCCCCACTCAGTCACACCTGCAAGGTCACGGACAGCTTGCTGTGTGCCCAGCGCCGCGCCGTTGTGTCTGTGTGTCTTCTCTCACTTTCATCGGGTGGCGGTTGTGATCGCGACTCACAGGAGAGGAGGGCGAGGCCCAGACGGGTGGCGGGACCTGTCGGGGTCACACGGCGACACAGCCCAGGCCTGGCTCGTGGGTCCGCCTGCTCCTGTAGCCCTGCGCTCCTCCCGCCTTTGTAAGCCTGGCAGGCTCTGTATCGGAGCCTCATCCTGTAAGACGGAGGCCCTGGCCCTGATGTCTAGTTCCTGCCCTGGGTTACACAGCTTGGGTTGGCGCCCCACGGATGGGTGTGGGGAGGACCGCCGCCGGACGCTGGGTCAAGGTAGATGACGCATCTGAAAGCACCTGGCCCCTCCAGGACACACAGAAGCCTGGTCATGTGTCTAAGGGAGCCTGGCAGGAGCTTTCTCTTGGGGCCAACCTGTGTAACCTTGAACCATTTGGTGCGGCTTCTCAGCCTGTTTCCTCCGTAAGATGAGCACCTGCCTACCTTTCTAGGGTCTCTGTTAGCCTGAAGCTGTGACTCTAGCACACGTGCGGCAGGTCTGCACACACACGGAGAACCCAGAGGCTTGGGGCAGGTGGAGGCTGGAGACGCTAGTGCCGTGCGGGACGTTGTCCTTCGGTGCACACGGCAGACGCACAAGGGCTCCCGGTGGGTGGAGGTGGTGTCTGATCTCTGGCCGCCTGGTCATTTGTCCTGGGTAATGGGGCGGCCAGTTCTTGAAGGACTGGAAGGGTCCAGAGCTCAGGCTCTGCACGCGCTCAGGGGGCTGCTTGCTTGGTCCCTGCTTCTGCGTGTGAGGTGACACAGGCCCCCTCACCAGGGCTGGGGCTCTGCCATCCACACTCATTCCTCCCCTCGCTCTCTCTGCAGGGACCTTTGGAGGCCCCCACTGGGCAGGAGCCAGAGGAGGAAGCCAGGGGCTGGAGGCCGGAAACAAAAGGGCCCGGGCTGGTTCCTCGGACGCAGGGTCCACGGCCAAGAAATCCCGGAAGTGCAGCCTTTGCCACCAGCCTGGACACACCCGTCCCTTCTGTCCTCAGAACAGATGAGGGCAGGGTAGGGCCAAGGGGGCCACTGCCTCCACCTGCTGCTTTTGTCTTGGGAAACGAGCTGTTTCTCCGGGGCCAGGTGGCCCTGCGCTGCCAGGGCGGCTTTGAGGAAAGTGGCTGCTCTTAGAGTGTGGCCTGTGTTCTAAGGAGTCCGGGTCCGGACCGCTCTCTCAAGAAGGCCACGCCTGGTGGACAGTGGCCCTGTGCCTGGGGCTCAGGAACGGCCATGGCCACAGCTGAGAAGCCATGGAGGGCTTCTCAGACTGCGCAGACTTTCGTCAGGGCTTTGTCTGCTTAGTAGTAGCACGGCCTGATACTACTGGCTGGGTCAGCTCTGCGATCCACAGGGGCTGTGCTGTCAGCGCCCTAGCGGGAATCAGCCTGGCCCTTGAGGGGCCTCCCTCCACAGACGTCCTGAGAAACGGTAGGATGGCAGGGAGTTCCCTGTTCAGAAGTTGTGTCTACAGAAGGTTTATCCCTCTTTATCTCGAAGCTGCTGTGGCCAGGACACCCCGCAGCTCGTGTGCCTCAATAAAGGATTCTACCCCTTGACCCTGGCGGGTGATGGTGTAGCGTCTGGTTAGAGTTGGCAGGCGTGTCGGGTACTTGCAGGACCCCGGGCAGTGCCTGGGTCCTCTGGCCTCCGTGGCCTCCCCCGGCCGTACTGCTGTCCTCTGGGGCAGAGAAGAGCCGCTGGTGTAAGATTCCGACGCTTCCCATCTCCACACCCTGAAGAGGTCACCGTGCGCCTTGCCCACCTCCTGAGATCCTTGGGAGCCGAGCAGAAGCAGGTCGGCTTAGTTCCGTGGTTTAGACAGCAAGCTGGAGGACCGGCTGCCAGAGTCACACTGCTAGTGAAGAAATGAAGTGTCCTCAGGTCTTGGGACTCCCAGCCCCAAACCCTTCACTCAGACCAGTCCTTGTGCCCTGGCTGGATGGTGGGATGCCCGGAATTGCCCCTGGAGCATCCGGACAGTGGGCGTGGGTCGGCCCCGCAGCCCAGTCTATTTTGTGGTTTTACGTGTACCGGACATTTCATATAAATGGAACCATGCGGCACGTGGGCCCTGTGTCTGCTTTTCTCTGGTGTGTCTTCCAGGGTCACCCCTGTGGTTGCGTGTCAGTGCTTTGTGCCTTTACATGGCTGAACTAGTCCGCTGTGTGCATGGGCCCCGTTTTGAGCAGTGTGGCTGTAAACCTTCACGTACAAGTATTTGAACGCCTGTTCTATATTGTTTCAGATCTACACCTAGGAGTGGAGTTGCTGGGTCATGAAATTCTATGTTTAATTTTTTGAAGAACCACAACAGCTGCACCATTTTACATTCTCACCAGCAATGTACGAGGGTTCCTATTTCTCCACATCCTTGCTAGTACTTATTCCCCCCCCCCCTTTTTTTATAAATTTGTTTATTTTATTTTTGGCTGTGCTGGGTCTTTGTTGCTGTGCGCGGGCTTTTTCTAGCTGTGGCGAGCAGGGGCTACTCTTTGTTGCGGTGCATGGGCTTCTCATCGTGGTGGCTTCTCTTGTTGAGGATCACGGACTCTAGGTGCACGGGTTTCAGTAGTTGTAACTCGCGGGCTCTAGAGCACAGGCTCAGTAGTTGTGGCACACGGGCTTAGTTGCTCCGCGGCATGTGGGATCTTCCCAGACCAGGGCTCGAACCTGTGTCCCCTGCGTTAGCAGGCAGATTCTTAACCACTGCGCCACCAGGGAAGCCCCCTTTTTTTTTCTTTTAATTGTGGCCATCCTCGTGGGCCTGAGGTGGTGTCTCATGGTTCTGACTTGCATCTTCCTAATGACCACTGAAGTCGAGCATCCTTTGAGTGCTCATGTGGCCTTCCACATCTTTGCAGAAATGCCTTTTCAAGTCCTTTGCCCATTTTTCAGTGTTTGTGCTTTTGTTGTTGAGTTGAACGATGCTAAACGCATCTGTGGATTTTAGTCTCTCCGCAGGGTGCTCCTGTGCACATCAGGACCAGAACTGCCAGGTGGGACTGGGGTCCTGCTGGCCACCCCTTGCTGTGCTCCCTTGGCTGTGCCTTCGCTGAGCCTGGTGGCCTCTCTGGGGGTGAGGGTTGCCATCGTCCTGGTTACAGTGATGGAAGCTGTGAGGGGGTTTTCCACTCAGGCCTCTCAGGACACTGGGTGGAAGACCCACTGTCCTCAGGGTGGATCAGCCACCTTTCCCTCCAGGACCGCAGATTTGGGGTCCTATGCCTTGTAACGGGTGGAGGAGATGGTGAAGCTGTAGGTCAGTGAGTGTCTATTTGCCCTTCTGTGCTACTCTTCCCACCTGCCCCGGCCGTCTGTTCACTCTGGCAGGTGGAATCACCGCCGTGCTCCTGGCTTCGGGTCACTTGGTAAAGCCAGGGACGAGGACTGCCCAGTTCAGCCGAAGGGTCTGCAACTCCCAAGTCAGAACCGCCCTCATTAAAGGGGTGAGAGCGAAGCTGGGCAGTGGCCACCGTGGAGGCCCCAGCACGACCGCGCAGCAGATGCTGGCCTTGGCCGGGGGACGTCGCCCCGAGCACCTCGTTTCTCCTTAGTTAATTCTGGCTTTTTCTTACTGAAATCACGGTATGAGGGGAAACCGAGACCTACCTGAAGCAGGAGGCCGCCAGAGGGCCCGCGAGTGGGGTCGGGTCGTCTGAGAGGGGCCTTGACCTGCTCGCGTCCCGACTGCTCCCAAGCCACACCTGGCCAGCCCTTCACTCACTGGTGCCCAAGACCCCCAACCTTGGTTGGACACAGGCCTGCAGCAGAGTTCTGGCGCGCTTGGGCTTGGTGACGCTGGACCTTGTGTCCGAGACCTCTGGGTCGGGGGTGCCTCGCTTTGTGCTGGGTTAACGCTCCCGCTGCTGCCTGTGAAGCAGGTATTCTGGGACCCCTGTTTTATAGGGGAGGGGGCCAAGGCCGCCCCGCCTCCAGCCTGCCCCCTTGCTGTCCCTCCGCTGCCATCACGGCTGCTCACCGCCGAGAGCACTCAGGCCAGGAAGCTCCTGAATCAGGTACCTAACGGCTCTCGGGGAAGCCAGTCTCCTGCCCCCTGGCCCTCTGCGGAGACCAAGCCTATGTCAACACCCACGAGGCAGAGGCCACCCGTGGCCCTGCACCCAGAGGTACACACTAGCACCTCCTCTGGCCCTTGTGCTGGCCCTCGACCAAGGGAGGCCTCTGATCCTGTCCCCACTTCTTGTCCCTAGTCCCAGTTGGAAGGGGGACACGCACGGGATGGGAAGGAGAAGCAGCACAGGCCTGGCACAGCTGTGGTGGCCCCACCACCGGCGCACGTGGCCCCAAGCCCTCTCCGGCCTCGTGTGCCATGTGTGGTGACAGGAAGTTAGCCACGGCCACGGCTCCTATGGGGACACTGAGACGCGCTTCCCAGTATGTACAACGCGGGGTCCTGCCCTCCACTTCTGGGGCCACGTTTCTCTGCACACTGACAGTGTTGGCCGAAGGGTTGTGTGGCAGCCCCGCCCGTCCCGGAAAGCACAGGGGGCTCCAGGGGGCAGGCTTTGGGGAAGAAACAAAACCCTAGCCACCTGGTTCCGTAACTAAAGCAAGACATCGCTCCAGGAATCTTGTAACGTCCTCCCTCCACGTAACCGACTTTTCTCATTCGATCCACCGCCTCCAGGCTGATCCCAAGCTCCTCTGGTCGACTTTACAGAGCCTCAAGTGGCTGCCTGTAAGAACCCAACATGAGTCCCGTGGACGTTTGAATTTTTCCTTTTTATTCTAGTTCACAGTTCTTGAGGCATAGCTTTGCTTCAGCAGAAAGGATACCAGAGAGAGGAGAGACACCTGGGAGGGGAGGCAGACAACGCCCCCCCACCAGCCAGCTTCAGGGAGAGTGCAGGGTCAGCTAGTGCAGCTGGTGCCAGCACCGCGGGGGCTGGGCCCAGCAGCAGCCAGGGGACACCCTCAGCTCCGGGCCAGGTGGGCAGCACACAGAACCTCAGCTCCCCCAGCGAGGAAGGGACTCTCCCAGGGCCCCTGCTGCCGGAAGAGAAAGTGCCCCCAGCTGGAGGGGAAGGGCCTTCCCCCAGGTGAGTCCCCGCTGGCCCACGTTAGAGAGCAAACCACACACGCAGCATGGAAAACGCCAGCCTGTCAGTCAGCCAAAAGCTGCGTCCCGAGGGTTCCAGGCGACTCCGGCTCCTGGGGGACCAAACGCCGTGTCCACCGCCCAACACCAGCAGCCTGGAGGTGCCTGCACCTGAGGGAAGCATGACTCACCCTTGGGACAGAAAAACAGGCAACCTTACCCCTGCCCAGGACTCACTGCGGCTACCGCGGGCCGAGGCCCTGGGATCGGCCCTGAGGCCGAGGGGTGAGTGGGAGTGCGGGCCGCCCAAGCTCGCGCTGGCCCATTCTGGGTAAAAGCAAGGGCAAGGTGCTCCCAACGCCATGGAGGGAGGCGTCCGCCTGGGCCCGCGCCTCTAGAGCAGCCCCTCAGGGGCCTGCAGGCCCCAGTACAGCGCATAGCCCATGTCGTCGATGTCCTCTTCCCGCAGGCCGTCCAGGAGATTCACGCCACGGCTGAAGTGGCAGGGCAGGCTGGCCCGCTCCAGGCTGCCGACGAGCAACTCCAGGGCCTGCAGGAAGTGCTCCCCCAAGGCCTCCTCACCCCAGTCCGCTTCCTGCTCGCCCAGGTGCAGGACCACCTGGGTCAGGGGGCTGCGGCCCAGCCGCCCCAGCGCCGGGTGGCCACGGCAGACGCCGCAGAGCAACAGCAGCAGCCGCCGGCGGGTCCCAGCGTCGCCCTCATCCAGGGCCCGCAGCTGGGCGGCCTCTGCTGGGTACCAGTCCTGCAGCCAGAGGTTGCCAGCCAGCCCCTCCAGGGGCCAGGCCAGCAGGAGGTCTCCGGCCTGGGCACCAGCAGTGGCCAGGAGCACAGCCACAGGGAGCTCCAGACACTCGTGCTGCACCTCGAGCAGCAGTTCCTCCGAGGCCACGCGCGGCCGGATCAGGCACCCGAGGAGGCTGCCGATGACTGGCCAGTTGACAGAGGCGGTCAGGGCCTTGCGGAGCAGCTCCAGCAGGACCCGGGGGGAGAGGTAGCCGCCCACCAGGAAGCGGTCCCAGGGGCTGCTTCCGCGGGGGTGGAACTCCAGCTGAGTCCTGCGCACGGCCCAGCAGCGAGGGTCCCGGGCTACGGTGTCCACACCAGGCACCAGGCTCCACAGGCCAGGCTCCAGCACCAGGGGCACCAGGAGACGCACGGGGTCGGCGGCCCCCGCCTGCAGCCCGTCGTAGAGCGGCCCGCCAGGCACGAGCGCCCCGAAGGGCAGTTCTGGGAACTTGTTCCGCAGGTAGGCCTGGAGCTCCAGGGCAATGTCGCTGGCCAGCTGCTTGGCCAGAGCCACGTGGGCCACTGGCATGGTCACGTGGTCCCGCTCAAATGCCAGCAGCTTCTCCTGGAACGTCGGGCGCACCGATGGCGCTGGGGAGCGGCGCTGAGGTGACGTCGGGGGGTCTGTGTCTGCGGGCCCCTCTGTAGAGTGGAGGGGCGGGGGGCTGTGTCAGAGGGGCTATAACGTGACCACCTGAGAAAGCACCAAGCTCAGGTCCTCAGCTTGATGACAGATTCCCATCCAACGCCCTGAGGCTGAGACGACTTCATGCAGGGTGGGAAACTAGCCCCCACCTGAGGGCCCCACCGTCCTAATGCTGCCACCTTGCTCCAGTGCCACCCGCCACGGTCCACGTGTTCTGGTGGCTGGAACCTCAGCACCACCCAGGAGGGGGAAGGACAGACAAATGCGTCATTAAACACTCAGGGAGCCCACGGCCCTGGGGGAAGAGGGACCCAGATGGGTCACACGGTCAGTCAGGGGCAGGGCCTGGCTGCATCTCCTGAACCTGACCACCAAAAGGGGACCCACCCAGGTCAGAGAGGAAGGGGTGCCACTCACCTGGGGCTGAGGGTGATGGGGCCGGGGGCGGCACGGGCTGGCTGAGGGCTGCGGGCGGGGGCCGGGGCTGGAGGCGTGGTGCGGCCTTGAGCAGGCTCAGCTCCTGCCAGCCGTCCTCCAGGCACGTGCAGTCCAGCTTGGTGTCACCCTCATCCGGAGGGCTGGTGGCCCTGTCGATGAGCTGCAGGCAGAGTGACAGAGGAGACAGCTGAAGCCCGGGCAGGAACGGCAGAGCCGAGGGCAAAGCCAGGCTGGTGGGGGAGAGGCAGGTGCGGCCTCGGGCAGTCCCACCATCGCCGCCCCGCTCTGGGAGCCCTGGGGTCACCGGTCCAGCCCGGCCTTACCCGCTTCACAGCCAGGGTGGCAATGCCCAGCACGGCAGCTCCGCCCACCCCCAGCACCAGGCGGGCGTTGGCCAGAAGGAAGTCCACAGCACCGCCCAGCACCTCGCCGTCTCGCCGCTTGCCCCGATTCTGGGAGAACTCCGCCATGGTCAGTCTGCCTGTGAGGGAGACAGGGTGTAGGGACCGCTCAGCGAGGGGGCCAGCCTGGCAGCAGGGCAGGGGCTCTGGCTGCCATCACTCTGGGATCACTGAGGTGAGCCCACGAGGGGGCTTCCTGAGAATTTCTGAGGAGAAAGGGGCCACTTACAGAGTTTCTTAGGAGGAGAATGGCAGCTGCAAACAACCCCCGCCCCCAGACAGGGGAGCTCATGGAGAAAGGCCCCAAGGCCCACTGCAGGTCAGAGGAAGGGGACGATCTCCCCCATCCCACCCTCCAGGCCCCCTGACGTCGCCAAAGACCATGAGGTGGATCTTATCGACACCACCCCTGTTCTACAAGGAAATGGGCTGCTGGCCCACACAGCAAATGCTGGGGACTCAGACCCACAACTGCAAAACCTCTGGACTCTTGCCCACCCCTATGGCCAGGTCCTAAGAGCGGCCTCATCTTGGTTCCTAACCAGGGCTGGCACTGCAGGAGGAAACCAAGGCCCAGAGAAGACCACGGCTTGAGGTCCCAGGCAGCCTGCCCCAGACAGCCACTCAGGCCTTTGGGGGGACCTCAGTGAAGCTCAGGGGGCCAGTTGCCCCCCAAATCTCAGCAAGGCAGCCCCCAGAGACAAGGCTACCAGGTCAGAGAACAGGACAAGTGAGACGGCCCAGGCTGCCCTGGCGGCAGAAGCTTCCTGTCAACAGGTACACGCCAGACAATGTTGAAGGCCCCGCTGCAGCAAGGTAACTCTAAAGACCACAAACAGGGCTAGTCCAGTGCCCTGGACAGGGGCCTCTCGCCTCTCAGGCTTGGGACAGTGGTGGATGGGAAGCCGACCTCAGCTACTGGGAGCCCAGGCAACAGAAGGTAAGCTGAGGGTCGGAAGGCCCCAGATGAGGTTCGCTCATCTGTGAGATGGAGCAGGTGCGGTGAGGAAAGTTCCAACTTGAGGAGCCCCAGTGTGGGGCTGGGAAGGCAGGTGTCCCTGCCAGGCCAGTGCGCTAAGCCCCAGCTCCAGATTCTTACAGGGGGACCTGCCCTCAGGTCCCGAGCACTGAGAAGGTGTGACCAGGGGACAAGCCCAGGGGACCAGTCAGATGGCCAGGAAGGACTGTCTCGCTGAGGACGCCCGAACAGATGACCCTGAGCTCAGAACCAACTCAACCCCAAGGACTTCTGCCGCCCTGCTCGCGGCGGGTGCCCGGGCTCGTTGCCAGGTGGGGCCGGCAGCCCCGCACCCCCACCCCCGCTCCCAAGCTAAAAATAGGCAAGAAGGCCGGGGGGTGACCCAGCGTGGCCCCGCGGCGGCTTCCTCGTGGGGGATCAGTATTGCCACCCGCCTTCAAGCTGTAAAGTGCTCAAAGACCCTGCCTGCCTGAGCTGGGTCGCGCAGACCCCAACCAGGAAGGGGAGAGGGAGAGGGCGAGGCCGGGCCTCTCCTCCTCCAAGCCCCGGCCGCGAGGGTCACCGAGGCCCTGGGAACGCCGGGATGGACCCGGGACGGACCCAGGACGCGACCCGACCTCTGCCCGGCCCCGGCTCTTCCCCGGTGCCCCCTTTCCTGGCAGGGACCGCGCGGCTGGCGGAGGCCACGCCCCGTGCTCCAGCCGTACCTGCGTCGCTGCTTCGGCGCCCCGGCCGGGGGACGCAGGGGGCCGCTGGGGCCGCGCCACTGGGCCGCCTGGGAATGGAACGTGGAGGACCCAGGAGCCGAACGCCGAGGCCGGGGTCGGCCGAGAGCCCGGCGCTCGCAGACGGGCAGGCCTCAGCTCCAATCGGAGCGCTCGAGGCCCGCGCCCACGTGCCACCCTGAGGCCGCCTCGGCCAATGGCGGACGCGCGCTTCTCAGGGCGGGGCTCCCCGGCGCGCTCCGTCTTAAAGAAGCAGGGCAGCACTCCCCGCCGCGACCATTGGAGACGCGAGCCTTTTCCGGGCCAGGCACGCACCCAGCGGGGCTCTTGGTCACTGTGGTCTGCAGCCGCCTCTCCCGTGAAGGGAACACCGGCCCTGTCACCTACTGGGGCCGCCATGTGCCGGCCCTGGGACGCCTCCTTCGGGGGGCGAGCGGGCACGTAACCGCGCACCCGGGGGGTCGCCTCCGAGCGGGGACGCCGAGGAGCGCGGGCGCTGCCCCCAAGCGAGCGTCTCCCGGAAGGAGGCCCGAGGCTCGGAACGAGGACCCGGGCATCCTGTTGCCGCTTCCCCCACGCGCCCGAGCCTGGGCCCGAACCACCGGGGTCCTGGGCGCCGGCCAGCTAAGGGGACAGAGCCGCGGGCCGAGAAGGCCCTGCGGGGCACAGGCGCGCCGTGCTCTTCGAGGCCCCGCGCCCCACGGGCCGGCCCCGGGCGCGTCCGGAACTGAGGGCTGGGCAGGCGCGGGCTGAGGGGTGGGGCCGGCGCGCTCCCCGCCCCGCCGGCTCCACGCTCCCCACCCTGTGCGCCCCGCCCCGCCCCGCCGGCAGCCAGCTCCCCGCTCCCAGCAGCCGAGCGCCGCCATGGAGGCCACCGGGGTGTTGCCGTTCGTGCGCGGCATAGATCTCAGCGGCAACGACTTCAAGGTGAGCCTCGGGACGGCGGACGGGCCCCCCAACCCGCCCATCCGCTTTCTGCGCGCCCGGGACCGCGGATGGGCTCGCCCGGGCCCCGCCCCGAACCGACCCCCCCAGGTCTCCGTCTGGCGCCCGCGAAGGAGACCCAGGGCGGGCTGGGCGGGCGCACGCGGGGTCTCGGAGCCGCGTCGGGGTGCGTGGGGAACCCCCACCGGGCCCCTTCCTGGCGCCTGGCCCCGCCCGGCCGGTGGCCCGGTTCGGCGCTCTTGCTCCCGCCTCCCCAGCCCTCCCTCCCCTCCCCTGTGACGTCACACTCCCAAACCGGGCCCTGACTCACGGCCGCGCCGCCGGCTCTGCCCTGCCCCCGCCTGCTTCCCCCATCTTGTGTGGGCTTGGGCACGTCACTTTCCTTCCTCGAGCTTCGCTTTCTCGTCTGGTGAAGGGGCTTAAAACTAGCCCTCTGGAGGCAGGGGTTAGTTGCTGTGGAGAGGGTGGTGTCGAGCAGCTGGGCGAGGGCCTGGGTGGCAGTTGTCTGAGCAGCTGCAGCACTGATTGACCCGGGCCACCAGGAACCCGAGCGCAGCCCTCCAGCCAGTGGGGGGATGGGGGGGCACCGTGGTTCTGGAGGCCCGAGAATGAGACTGGCAGGGTTTGGGCTGGTGACCAGAGACGAGGCCCTGAAAGTTGTTGGCCTGGCTTCTGGAGGTTGATCCCGGCTGCAGGGTGGGGTGTGAGCAGGCTCAGGCTGGGCGCAGTGTAGCATGAGCCTGGGTCGTCAGCGTCCCGCGGCCCCGGCTGTAGCTGGGGTCGGGGGTTGGGCCAGGGCCGAGGAGACTGGCCGCCTTCCTGCATTTAACCCACGTGTGCACACTTGACCCCAGGCACAGGTGGCCACTTTTCTCTGCCCCCATCCCCACCATGCTCACCTGGGGTCCCCGTGTGTCCTCTCCAGACTGGGAGAGTCTGAGTCACCTGCTGGGAATGTGCCCGGAGGGGGAAGGGGATACCAGCCAGGGGCGCTGAAGGCACACCCTGCCCCAGGTTCACTGCCACAAGGGCTGGGGGTCCCGAGGTGGGCGTTTGAATATGGGGAGTGAAGGGTTGAATGAACTAACGAATAAGGCTGTGCCTGTGCAGGGTGGGGCGCTGGGGCCTCACACGGGGAGTCGACCTTGCCACTAGCGGCCATATGCTGATGGCAGGGTGGGAGCACAGGCAGGGCCTGGACGCCAGGCAGAGGCATTGAGCTGATGTAACCACACAGGTAGGTGTGCGGGTGTCACCTGGAATAAGCTTTTTTGGTGCCGAGAACACAGCAAGAGAGACAGAGTCTAGATCAGCAGCCATCCTGACCATTAGTTGTTCTTTACGACGCTTTTGTCATCAGGGGATTTTATTAGTTCTATTCTATGGGGGAGGAAATTGAGGCACAGAGTGGCAGAGTGACTTGTCTAGGGTCACACAGCTAGTGAGAGGTGACTGCTGCTCTCAAAGGCTTCCGTGGGCAGTGGGGGCCACTGGGCGGTAGAGCAAGGGTACCCTGTCCCAGACTAGCCTTACCACGACATACTCCTCAGGGTGGCTACTTCCCTGAGAATGTCAAGGCGATGACTAGTCTCCGATGGCTGAAGCTAAACCGCACCGGCCTCTGCTACCTGCCGGAGGAGTTGGCCGCCCTGCAGAAGCTGGTAAGAGGCTCTGGGCAGGCAGGGAGGGTCCCTGTGGATGGGGCTGGCCAGGTGGGGAGAACCTGCGCAGAGCACAGACGTCACAGAGGAGGATGTTGACCACAGCAGAACTGGTGGAGAGGGAATGAGTACCCCATCCCGGGAGGTGTGCAAGAAGAGTCTGGGTCTGTGAGGGAGGGAAGGTGCAGAAATGGCCTGGGCCTGTGTGGCTGAGGGCCCCCTGGATGGGGCAGCGTTGTGGTGGCAGATGGGGGCTCCGTGGATGCCGCACCGCCCAGCTGAGCCCCTCTCCCTGTCCCTGCCCAGGAGCACCTGTCGGTGAGCCACAACAACCTGACCACGCTCCACGGGGAGCTGTCCAGCCTGCCGTCACTGCGGGTGAGTGCCGCCCGAGGCTGCAGACCTCGGGCCGGGGCCTGAGGGCCGGGCCAGCACCTCTCTGCACCCGCACACTGCGGGGGGAGAGCATGCAGTAATGCCCTGTGTTGAGTAACCGTGGGGGAAGCGCTGAAAAACCCCAAATCCCACCCAGTTTGAACAATAAGTACTCTAGCAACTATTAACAGCTGAGTGCCGTTCCGGCTGTTTCACGAGGGCTTTTTATGTGATCTTCATCTCCTCCAAGTTCACAGGTGAGGACACTTGGCCACGGAGGCTGTGCAGGTCCCATAGCCGGCAGTGGTAGAGCTAGGGTAGGGCGGGGTCGGGCAGGTGGGCGGGGCAGTTCACTTGGGCCTCTGCTCTCCATGGAGCCCCTGTCCCAGATCCTCAGGCCTCGGCGAGGGTTATTCCCATCCAAGGTCGGAGCCCTGAGATGTTAAGGGCACAGCCTCTGGACTCGAGTTTAAATCTGAGCTCTGCCACTTCCTGGCTGCATGACCTTGGACGAGTTCCTTCCACTTTCTGAGATGGTCCAGCAGTGACCGCCGTGAAGCAACATGGTGGCACCACACAGACGCTGGGGCTGAGGGAGCAGCAGCGGTGGCTCTTGTTAGTGTTTTTGTCTCTTGCAGTCATGGTGCCATCACCTGGCCTGTTCCCTCCCCCTCAGCCATCCTGCACTAACTTCCTGCACTTTGGAAGTGTGAGCAAGTTTCAGCCCTAAGGGGAGAGAAAACAGACTTGCTTTGAGTCTACGCTCTGACCTGTCTTTGGTTCAACCTTCTTCTGTACTAGAAGCTCTGACTCAGCTCTATCCCTGTCTTGCCCTTTGGGGTTGAGAGGAAGAGGGATTATTCCATCAGGAAAGGTTCCTTGAGATTCCGTGTGCTGGGCTCTGGGGCACATTTGAGTTGGGCTTTGAGGTATAAATAGGAACTCATTGGTAGTCTAGAAAAGGCTTGCCAAGTAGAGAGATTACGAGTAAAAGCCAGAGTGGGAGAGCACTCAGGCCTGGCCTTGGTGGACTTCCAGAGGTGGTGTCCCCCCGATCCCTGTTTCTCCTGGGGGGCGGAAGCTAGGAGTCACAGACTCTCGTGTATCCCCAGGCCATCGTGGCTCGAGCCAACAGCCTGAAGAATTCCGGAGTCCCCGATGACATCTTCAAGCTGGATGACCTCTCGGTTCTGGTCAGTGGTTCCCTGCCACCTGGCCCTGTGCCAGCCCCACGGTCCAGTGTCCACCCACTGTGCTGGACCCTGGGGCCGTGGTGATCCCGTTCTACAGACGCAGGCACCTGAGACTTACAGGGGGTGGTGCCTTGTCCGAGGTCGCTGATGGAGTCAGATCCCTAACCTAGGCCCCCTTCCTCCCGGGGTCCCACTGTCTCTCTCTGCCCTGAAGCCCCTTCCTCTGCTCCCCTCTCAGTGCCTGTCCTGACCCTCGAGCCCGGCGGAGGCCTGGCGGGGTGGGACCAGCCCTGACGCCCCTGACTCGGCCTCGCCCCTCCACCCAGGACCTGAGCTACAACCAGCTGACGGAGTGCCCTCGGGAGCTGGAGAGCGCCAAGAACGTGCTAGTGCTGAACCTCAGCCACAACAGGTGCCTGGAGGGCGGGCTGGGCGGTCGGGGGCCCAGTCTCGGAGGTGGGAGCACGGCCCTGATCCGGCAGCCCTCCGCCCGCAGCATCGACGCCGTCCCCAGCCAGCTCTTCATCAGCCTCACTGACCTGCTGTTCCTGGACCTCAGCGAGAACCGCCTGGAGAGCCTGCCTCCCCAGATGCGCCGCCTTGTGCACCTGCAGACTCTGGTGCTCAATGGGAACCCGCTGCTGCACGCCCAGCTCCGGTGGGCGCCCACCTGGCCCTCCCCGCCGGGGCCCCGGCCTTGCTGGGGGTCGCGTCTCGGCCGCCGTAGGCCTCGTGCTGTGGGCCCACTCGGCCCACTCGGCCCCGGGCCCCGGGCCCCGGCCCCCGACCTGAACGCTGCGTCTCCCCACAGGCAGCTCCCGGCCATGACGGCCCTGCAGACCTTGCACCTGAGGAACACGCAGCGCACCCAGGGCAACCTGCCCACCAGCCTGGAGGGCCTGAGCCACCTCGCAGGTTGGCAGTCTCTGGGGACCCCTCAGCCCCTAGCTTCCTCACAGAGGAGGGGATGGTACCTTGCTTCAGTGAGCACCTCTAGGGGGAAGGGGCTGCGGTTCTGTCACGTCTCCTCCCGTTGTCACCGTGACAACTGGGAGTAACACCAAGTTACGAGTAGGCTTTGTGCATAGACACCCTGCTCTGAGAAACCAGTAGGTGAAATCTTGTACCTGAGGCTACAGAGCCAGGAGGGGGAGCCGGGGTTCACACAGGCCCGCTGCCCCTGGAGCCCACCGCAGGGGCCCCGGCTGACGTGCCTACCCCACGCTCAGATGTGGACCTGTCCTGCAACGACCTGACGCGGGTGCCTGAGTGCCTGTACACCCTCCCCAGCCTGCGGCGCCTCAACCTCAGCAGCAACCAGATCGCGGAGCTGTCCCTCTGCATCGACCAGTGGGTGCACGTGGAGACCCTGAACCTGTCCCGCAACCAGCTGACCTCACTGCCCGTGCGTTGGGGCCCAGGGAGGGCGGGGAGGCTGCAGGCCGCCCTGTGCCTGCCCCTGACCCGCCCCTGCCACCTCTAGTCAGCCATCTGCAAGCTGACCAAGCTCAAGAGGCTGTACCTGAACTCCAACAAGCTGGACTTCGATGGGCTGCCCTCGGGTATTGGCAAGCTGTCCAGCCTGGAAGAGTTCATGGCTGCCAACAACAACCTGGAACTGATCCCTGAGAGCCTCTGCAGGTGCCGGGCCAAGGCTGGGCGGGGAGCATGGCGCAGAAAACCCCAGAATCCCAGCCCCACCCTTCCACCTGCCTCCGTGGTCTTCGTGCATCGTAGGAAACGGGAGGGCTTGAGTTGGCTTTGCGGTGCAGTCCCCAGAGCAGTCTCTGGGGGCATGCCAGTAGGGACGAGGCCAGAAGGACTCCACTGCCACCTGCATTTGGGACACAGTGCTGCTTCTGTCCCCTCCTAGAAAAAAGCGTCCACCAGCATGGTCCCTGGCACTGAGGACGGAGGGATCCTCAGCAGCTTCTGGGTTAATTTGAGGGCAGAATGTGTTTTTTTTTTTTTTTTTTTTTTTTTCTTTTTGCGGTATGCGGGCCTCTCACTGTTGTGGCCTCTCCCGTTGCGGAGCACAGGCTCCAGATGCGCAGGCCCAGCGGCCATGGCTCACGGGCCCAGCCGCTCCGCGGCATATGGGATCCTCCCAGACCGGGGCACGAACCCGTATCCCCTGCATCGGCAGGCGGACTCTCAACCACTGCGCCACCAGGGAGGCCCCAGAATGTGTTTTTTGATGCCCTCTTGTTCGCACCCAAGGGCCTTTAGTTCTTGGAAGGTGCTGCCCTGTAGAAGCTGCAGAAAGACCCTCCCGGTCACTCAGCTGTGAGGAGACCCCGGCTGCTCCCGTCTTTGCTGGCACCTTCAAATTGGCTGGTTTCCTAACTAGCCGGACTGCTTAGTCTCTCTGGCCCTACTTGCCTCCCCAACCCAGGACTGGAATGCCCCCGGCTCCCCGTCTGTCACCCCCCTGAGGCCCCGCTATGTTGTTACAGGTGCACGAAGCTGAGGAAGCTGGTCCTGAACAAGAATCGCCTGGTGACCCTCCCGGAGGCTGTCCACTTCCTGACAGAGATCGAGGTTGGGCAGGCGGCTGGTACTGGGGAGAGGGAGGGACGGGAAGGGTGCAGACAGACCCCAGAGAAGACCGAGCACAGGGCTCCTGGAGGGGTGGCTGGTGCCAGGGTGAGGAGCGGGTGACCCACGTCCTGTGTCCACATCACGCTCAACAGCATCGCTTTAGCCTCATAACCAGCCAGTCTGCGAGGTCACACTTCACAGACGGGAAAGCCCAAGCCCACGAGGGTGGCTGCAGGATGAGAACCTGGGCCCTTTGGCCCCGGAGGTTGCAAAGAGCAGGGGTTTGGGGTGGCCGTGAGGTAGACCTCGGGCTCAGCGCGGGCTCTGCTTGCCCCATGAGGCAGGTCCTGGACGTGCGGGAGAACCCCAGCCTGGTCATGCCCCCCAAGCCCGTTGACCGCACCGCCGAGTGGTACAACATTGACTTCTCGCTGCAGAACCAGCTGCGGCTGGCGGGAGCCTCCCCTGCCACGGTGGCCGCGGCGGCGGCTGGTGAGTAGGGGAAGGTCTGGCCTGGCAGTGGGGGCTCTTCCCTGGGCCTCAGCTTACCCATCTGTAAATTGGGTGGGATGCGCTCTCTGGATGCGGGGCGTGGGGTTGACCCCTGATAGGCTGGACGCCCCAGGCAGGGTAGGGGGCAGTCAGGTCAGCTGTGTACCCCTCCTCTCAGCAGGGAGTGGGCCCAAGGACCCCCTGGCTCGCAAGATGCGGCTGCGGAGGCGCAAGGACTCGGCCCAGGATGACCAGGCCAAGCAGGTGCTGAAGGGCATGTCGGACGTGGCCCAGGAGAAGAACAAGAAGCAGGAGGTAAGGCGGGCCGGGACTCAGCCTCTGCTTAGCAGTGCAACCCGGGCCCAGCGGGAGGGGGGGCCTTGAGCGGACCAGCGCGAGTGGCTGCACAGGGTCAAGCCACTATTATACATGCGATCCTGATCCCAGGAGAGCATGGACTCTGGAGTGCCTGGGGGCAAGGTGCGGCGCTGGGACCAGGGCCTGGAGAAGCCGCGCCTCGACTACTCCGAGTTCTTCACCGAGGACGTGGGCCAGCTGCCTGGCCTGACCATCTGGCAGATGGAGAACTTCGTGCCCGTGCTGGTGGGGGAAGCCCTCCACGGCAGGTTCTACGAGGCCGACTGCTACATTGTGCTCAAGGTGCGGGGCCAGGGGCTACGAGGCCCGACCTGGACGGCTCAGAACCGCCCGCTCCTAGCCGTGTTCTGGAAGGGGGTGGGCGGCGAGGGCTCTGCCCGGGAGGCTGCCCAGCAGAAGCCTTGGGGGGGCTGACCCGGCCACTGCCCTGGCCTCCAGACCTTTCTGGATGACAGCGGGTCTCTGAACTGGGAGATCTACTACTGGATCGGCGGGGAGGCCACACTCGACAAGAAGGCGTGCTCTGCCATCCACGCCGTCAACCTGCGCAACTACCTGGGCGCTGAGTGCCGCACCGTGCGCGAGGAGATGGGCGACGAGAGCGACGAGTTCCTGCAGGTGCGGGGGGCGGGGCCGACTGAAATGTATCAGGTGCTGAGCCCCGAGATGGCAGACAGCAGGGACGGATGGGCTGAGGTCAGGGAAGTGAGGTGAGGCCACCGGTTGGGAGCCTGGGTCAGTGGAGGCGAGTCCTGGCTCAGGTGAGGATAAGGAGACCAGGCTAGTTTGGGAGCTGGGAACTGGGTTGGCGGCGGTGTAGGAGACCAGGAGAGATGGGGAGCTGGGACCACAAGCTGCTAGAGGGTGGCCCACCGGCCGGCCATGAAGGAGGCGGGGCCAGGGGCAGGGCCAGAATCCAGTGAGCTGGGTTAGTGAGAGGTGCTGGCCTACCCGCCCGCTGGTTACACGTAGGTACCTACACGAGACGAGATTTTGGGTACTTCCACCTAAGTTTGCCTTCTTCCATAAACCCGCCTTGTCCTGTCCCCTGATACGCGTGTATCTAAGCTTGCCGTGTCCGGACACGAGCAGACGCGTTCACAGTTATGTACATCGCACCACCCCGTGTGTGTTTACGGCTGTAGACACAGATCTTGTATTTTTAACATCATCGTGGATTCGCAGCGTCTGACTTGGTTGCACGCAAGTCCGCTCTCCTGACAGGTGGTGTTGGGCGGGGGTGGGGGGACAGCTCGGTGAAAGTCGACACGCCCCGCACGCAGGTATTTGACAACGACATCTCCTACATCGAGGGTGGAACGGCCAGTGGCTTCTACACTGTGGAGGACACGCACTACGTAACCAGGTGAGGGGTGTGTGGGCGGCACTGACCTGGACTCAGCTGGGAAGGATGGGGGGAGGGTATTGGGGTAAATCTGCCCCTTGTGCCCCCGCCAAGCCACTGTTGCTCTGGCCCCCAGGATGTACCGTGTGTATGGAAAAAAGAACCTCAAGTTGGAGCCCGTGCCTCTTAAGGGGGCCTCCCTGGACCCAAGGTGAGCCCCATGACGTGAGGTGGGGTGCTTCACCCTGAACCTTCTCCCCACCAGTGGGGGGCAGGGCTTGGCTCTAGCCAGAGAGGCCTTCCAGCCCTTGTCCTGCAGCGCTTGGCAGAAGGTCCAGCAAGGAGGGATTTGGGGTGGGGTCAGGCATGGGGGCAGCAGTTGCCCGTGGCCACTGGCAGCCCCTCCCACCCCTCCTGTCCAGGTTTGTTTTCCTGCTGGACCAAGGGCTGGACATCTACGTGTGGCGGGGGGCCCAGGCCACGCTGAGCAGTACCACTAAGGCCAGGTAAGAGGACTGTGACCTGCCCAGGCGTGCTGGGGTGTACCGTGCAAAGGAAAACTGTCACCCAAGGAGGAGGCGTGGGCTTCATCACTAAGGCTTTGCACCCGCCTTCAGGCTCTTTGCAGAGAAAATTAACAAGAATGAACGAAAAGGGAAGGCAGAGATTTCGCTGCTGGTACAAGGCCAGGAGCCCCCAGAGTTCTGGGAGGTGCTGGGTGGGGAGCCCTCCGAGATCAAGAAGCACGTGCCCGATGACTTCTGGCCACCGCAGCCCAAGCTGTATAAGGTGAGCCGGGGGTGCGGGGCTGGCCTGACTTCACTGGTGGTCAGGCAGCAGCTGCGGTCTCCTTCGGGACCTCGGTGGGGGGAGGGTGCCACCTTCTGGGCAAGGAGTAGCTCAGCACGGGTCTGAGGCTGGCTCTGAGTGGGGCCGGGGGCACTGGTGTTGGGCTCTGTGCTTCCGGGAAGGCGGGGCTGGAGAGGGAGGCCAAGAAGCACATGGGTGCCAGACCTGGGGACCTGGCCTTCGTGCTGTAGGTGACAGGAAGGCGGGCGTGTTGTGGGCGGGAAGAGGACAGGTTAGAGAAACCCATAAGGACCTGGAGAGGGTGGGTCTCCCCACCGTCTGCCAGCCCTTCTTCCACCGATAGGATTTTCTAGAAAGCATCTTGGGGTGGAGGGAGGAAGCCGGCCCGGAGAGGAGCAGGCTGTGGGCCTGGGTGCAGGGGCTGTTGTGGCCGGGGCTCGTGTTCCCCAGACCCAGCCTGGTTAAGCCCACCTCTTGCTCCTGCCAGGTGGGCCTGGGCCTGGGCTACCTGGAGCTGCCGCAGATCAACTACAAGCTCTCTGTGGAACATAAGACGCGGCCCAAGGTGGAACTGATGCCTGGGATGCGGCTGGTGAGATGCACAGGGAGGAGGGCGTGGGGGCTGGATCCCTTCTTGCTGGTGGCCCTGGTCTTGACCTCCAGCCCCCGGGGCCTCACAGCTGCAGAGCCTGCTGGACACGCGCTGCGTGTACATTCTGGACTGTTGGTCCGACGTGTTCATCTGGCTCGGCCGCAAGTCCCCGCGCCTGGTACGCGCTGCTGCCCTCAAGCTGGGCCAGGAGCTGTGTGGGATGCTGCACCGGCCGCGCCACGCCGCGGTCAGCCGCAGCCTGGAGGGCACAGAGGCGCAGGTGTGCGATGCGGCGCCCCCGGAGGTCTCCTCCCCCAGATCCCGCGGGCGCGTTCTTGCCCTGATCCTCTGTGGACCAGTTGGTTACCAAGCTCCACAGCTTCCCGGACCCCCCGCCCGGGCCCCACTCCCCCACTTTCCCACTCCCCCACTCTCCCACTCCCCCACTCTCCCACTCCCCCACTCTCCCACTCTCCCACTCTCCCACTCCTCCACTCCTAGGCCCCCTAGGTTGCTAGGCCACACCTCTTCCAATTCCTAGGCCCCGCCCTGCTTCTCCAGGCCCCACCTCTTCCGCCTCCTACTCCAGCTGTGCCTTCTCAGGTGTTCAAGGCCAAGTTCAAGAACTGGGACGATGTGTTGACCGTGGACTACACGCGCAATGCAGAGGCCGTGCTGCAGGGCCCGGGGCTCGCGGGGAAGGTGAAGCGTGACGCTGAGAAGAAAGATCAGATGAAGGCCGACCTTACCTCGCTCTTCCTGCCGCGGCAGCCGCGCATGCCTCTGGCGGAGGTGGGCACGGGGCTGGGGCGCAGGGCGGGCGGGCGGGCTGGGCTGTCCGCCGTGACGGGTGGGGTCGCACGCAGGCGGAGCAGCTGATGGAGGAGTGGAACGAGGACCTGGACGGCATGGAGGGCTTCGTGCTCGAGGGGAAGAAGTTCGCACGGCTGCCCGAGGAGGAGTTTGGCCACTTCTACACGCAGGACTGCTACGTCTTCCTCTGCAGGTGCCTCCCCCGCATGCCCCTGCCCCCCCCCACCCGCCCCTGGTGCTGGGGGCTCAGCCCTGCCCACCGCCCTCTGGCCCCGCAGGTACTGGGTCCCCGTGGAGTATGAGGAAGAGGAGGAGAAGAAGGCGGGGGCTGAGGACAAGGAGGGAGAGGTGGCGGCGGCCGAGGCAGAGGAGAAGCAGCCCGAGGAGGACTTCCAGTGCATAGTGTACTTCTGGCAGGGCCGCGAGGCTTCCAACATGGGCTGGCTGACCTTCACCTTCAGCCTGCAGAAGAAGTTTGAGAGCCTCTTCCCTGGCAAACTGGAGGTGTGCCGGCCACACCCCCAGAACCCGGGGAGGGGGTGTCCCTTGGACTCACCCAGGGGAGCCTTGCCCCACCAGGGAGCTGCCCCTGACGGCTTCCGTGCTCCCAGGTGGTGCGCATGACACAGCAGCAGGAGAACCCCAAGTTTCTGTCCCATTTCAAGAGAAAGTTTATCATCCACCGGGGCAAGAGGAAGGCGGCCCAGGGAGCCCTGCAACCAAGCCTGTACCAGATCCGCACCAATGGCAGCGCCCTCTGCACCCGGTGCCTGGCTGCGGGGCGCAGGCGTGGGAGGCCAGTGGGCTGTGTCCCGCCTGGGCTCCCTGCTGACCTCTCCCTCCCCCAGGTGCATCCAGATCAGCACCGACTCTGGCCTCCTTAACTCTGAGTTCTGCTTCATCCTCAAGGTGGGGCCTGGCGCAGCAGGGAGTGGGGCAGGGCGGGGCTGCGGGCAGGGCGTGACCAGGGCCCTCGCACACCCAGGTCCCCTTTGAGAGCGAGGACAACCAGGGCATCGTGTACGCGTGGGTGGGCCGGGCGTCGGACCCCGACGAGGCCAAGCTGGCGGAGGACATCCTGAATAGCATGTTTGAGGCTTCCTACAGCAAGCAGGTGAGCAGGGTGGGTGGTGCACGGTGGGTGGCTGGGGGAGGGCCTTCGGCCCCGAGCTGACCGACCTTTCCCTCAGGTCATCAATGAGGGCGGGGAGCCTGAGAACTTCTTCTGGGTGGGCATCGGGGCACAGAAGCCCTATGACGACGACGCCGAGTACATGAAGCACACGCGGCTCTTCCGGTGAGGACGGCCCCGCCCCAGCCCCCAGTGTCCCCCTCAGTCCTGGCCCTGCTGCTGTGACCCTCAGCCTCTCCATGACCCTTGACCCCCAGGTGCTCCAACGAGAAGGGCTACTTTGCAGTGACCGAGAAGTGCTCTGACTTTTGCCAAGACGACTTGGCAGATGATGACATCATGCTCTTGGACAACGGCCAAGAGGTGAGAGCCCACCACCAACCCTGCCCGTTCGGGGAGCCCTGCCGTCCCTGGATGGGAATTCTGAGGCCGGGCGACCACCTCCCCCGCTGTCCCCACAGGTCTACATGTGGGTGGGGACTCAGACAAGCCAGGTGGAGATCAAGCTGAGCCTGAAGGCCTGCCAGGTGAGTGGGGGAGGGGGCCGAGGCTGGGCCTGGGGGGAGAGGCTGAGGCTGCAGGTGCGCGCTCACCCATCCCACCCACCAGGTGTACATCCAGCACCTGCGCTCCAAGGAGCACGAGCGTCCCCGCCGCCTGCGCCTGGTGCGCAAGGGCAACGAGCAGCACGCCTTCACCCGCTGCTTCCACGCCTGGAGCACCTTCCGCCCAGCCCTGACCTAGGGCAGCTGCCTGCGTGCCCTGTTGGCCACCACAGGCTCTGCGGAGGGAGGGAAAGGGCCTGACTGTCCACCACCTGCCCTCAGTGCCAAAGTCCCCAGCAGCAGCAACGGGAGTAACCCCGACCAGTGCCCCGAGGGGCCTGGGCAAGTGGATCTCTGCCACTGTGAGCTCATGTGTGATGCCCCCTCGTCTGCCAGGGATAAAGCAGGTGTGGTTGCCCTTTAAGAGATATTAAATGCTTTTATTTTCAATATTAAAAATCAGTATTTTTAATATTAAAACTGCTAATTTTAACAAAATGACAGAAAAAAAAAAAACCCCAAGGTACAATCTACAAGGAAACCCATCCTGATCTCCGCTCCACACACACACGCGTGCGCGCCCCAGTCCTGGTTGCCCAGTGGAGCTCAGTCAGAAACACACACACACACACTCGTGCACAGCCTGGGGGGGGGGGGTTGGGGTGCTGGCCCAGGAGCACGTACCAAAATAGTTTTAGAAATGACTGTGGTGCCTGGCACAGGCGTTAGAAAAATACTCTTTGCAAAAGGAGAGGGAAAGGACGGTGGTGTCACCTGGAAGGTGACGGGCCGTGAGCCCCAGCTGCCCTCCCCTGTGGCACCTGACCTCCCGGGTGGCCTCTGGGGCCAGGCTGGGCAGGTCCTGCTGGAGCCTGAGATTAGCAGATGCAGGTCTACGTGAAGGGCCGGGGTCCTGGGTCCCAGCTCCGAACAGGGCAGGCCCGGCAGTTCTGGCCTTCCTGGTGGATGAAGGAAAAAGGCATCAGCAAAAGGCCAGGGGGGTCCAAGGGGGCAGGCGGCCCGGCCACACGTGTGCCACCGCTCAGTCTCCTGTCCAGGATGAGGGCAAGGGCCCTGTAGTGACAGCCTTATTAGCCCTGACCACATCTGGGCCCCTAAGGCCAAAGCGTGGCCCTGGAGGGGGCAGTGGTGACCCCAGCAACAAAGAGGGAGCCGCAGCGTCTGTGCAGGGAGAGGCGGGGGGCGGGGGCAGACCTACGGCCTCAGATTCAGGCCTGGGCCGCACCGAGACCAGCGCGGGGACCAGTCAGCCTCGGGCAGCACCCAATCTCGCACACCTGGGTGATCTCACCTGCTTAACAGGCTGGCCAAAGCCATCGGAGCCCCAAGCTGCCGTTCCCCTAGGTGGTTTGGCCTGGTCTCGTTCCCGACACCAGCCGTGTTATCTGGGGGCTGATGGGCTGGCCCTGATTTCTAACAGCAAACTACGAGAAGCACATCTGCATGGGCTGCGGAGGCCCCTGCCAGGACAGTCCCGGGAGGGGGCAGGCTGGGGAAACGCCTCCCCGGGCCTGCCAGGGTTTCAGGTGCAAGACCGGTGTGGGGGGCGGTGAGGCCGTGCCAAGGGGACCAGGGTCTCGACCCAGGGCCCCACACCTGAGGGCCTCATCCGATCAGGATGGGGCAGGCTCGGGCCTCGTCCTCTGACAGGTTCCGCAGGTTCTTCTCAGATTCCTCCGAAGAGCTGGGGGGAGGAGCAGTGGTCAGCGGGTCTGGGGTCAGGCCCTCCTCGGCCCTCTGTGCCCAGCTGGGATGAGGCTGGCTGAAGGGTGGAGGGAGGGAGCCTGGGAGCCGACCAACCCCCTCCTGTAGACCCATCCACCTCCTCACCCCAGGAAGTCCTTCACGTCCTCCACCGTCACGTCCCCCGTCGTGTCCAGCGTCGTGTCGGCACTGGTAGCCGAGTCCACGGACATGGGTGAAAGCGTGGCCTCAGGCGGATCCGGGGTGTCTGCAGAGAGGAAGTGATCAGGCCCTTCCCAGGGCCCAGGGGCAGACTCCACACCTGGGGCCCTGGTCCTGAGTCCAGCGCACAGTGGACCACGGCACCAGCACACGGACCCCCACCCTCTCGTGCCCAGCACGCCTTTCCCCCGGCACCCTCAGTGGCCGCATCCTGCAGAGGCCCGCCCTGAGGCTGAGCTGCCGCACTTCACGCCCGCCCTCCTCACCAGCTCCCTCGCTGCAGGTGGGATCGGGGCTTCCGCCGCGGCTCTGTGGGCCCAGGACGACGCCAGGGGTCCCGTTAGCCTGGCTCAGCTTGGGCGACTCTCGGGTCCTGTAGCTGCAGAGACGGGTCTGTGCTGGGGACCAGGGGCAGGTGCCTCCTGGCTCGAGGGCCAGGTTCCCACACTCCCACTCCTGAGTCCTGGGACAAGAGGGGGGTGACACCAGAGATGGCGACCCTGCTTCTTCCTCCAGGCCCCACCCCTTCCACGCACCTGGCACGCATGGCATCACAGGGCCAACTGACGTCCAGAGAGCAGAGCGGCTCCGTGACGTTCCGGGCGCTCAAGGAGAAGCGCTCAAACTCCGACGGGGAAATCAGGTAGAACCCTGGGGGTGGGTGTGAGGGGAGCAGAGAGCGTAGTGAAGGGCCTGCCCCCCTCCGGAAGCCCTGTGAGTGGCCCCTCCCCTGCCATCCGGGGCCCTCACCCTGGCCGTGTCGTGTGAAGACGCAGGAGGCGATGCCGCTGATGTCCTCCTTGCGGATACAGGCGTAGTGCACCTGGGGCCGCAGGCTGGGCACCGAGAACACGTGCACGTCGCCCAGGTTGGTGAGGCAGGCCAGGCAGGTCTCGGCGTAGTCCTCGCAGGCCACGCTGGCAAAGGTGGCCAGGGCCACCTTGCGCACGCGGCAGCCCTCATGGGCCGTCAGCTTGAACTTGGTCTTGGCGCTCACTTTGGGCAGCGTGAACACCTGGAGGCGGGCAGTGGGTGGCCGCTGAGCAGAGCCCGGCCCGTCCTCGCCCCCACCCGGCCCTCCAGCCCCACCCGCTTCTCTGCCCAGAAACCTGCCAGGCCCCTGCCGCTGTGGTGGAGCCGGTCCCGCTGGTTGGAAGGGCCGGGGGCCAGGACCCCCCACACCTGGAGCTCTGGGGGGGTGGTTGAGGCCCTGGGGGGCCCCAGGGTTCCCTAGGGCGTCCCTGCCGGCTGGGGGCTCTCGGGAGGTCTCAGCAAGCGGGCGTAGGCGGGCAAACGTCGTCGAGGGTCTGGCGGTGTCCAGGAGGCGGAAGCCCCAGGGGTCTCTGTGTCAGCTCACCTTGAACTGCTCCTCAGATGCGATAAGCACAGCATGGCCGCCCTGCATGTCGGGCGCCTGTGCCAGGTCCCTTGAGGCTTCGTAGGGCTCCGGCAGCGGGCGGCCGCGTCCATCCAGCACAGCCACGGCCACCACAGGTGCGCGGTGCATCAGCTGTACCTCCTTGCCCAGCACAGCCTCCACTGCCCGCTCGGGCCGCCTGTCGCTGTTCACTGCTGCCGCCGGCACCTCCAGCGCGTAGGCAAACACGGAGCCCGAGTTGGTGCCCGCCCACATGGTGGGGCCATGGTGGGCCGCTGGGGGATGATGGGCTGGTGAGGCAGGCATGTGCCTCCCCTCCCCACCACTCCCGATGCCCTGGGACCCTGGACTGGTTCTCTCCAGCCCACACCTCCCTGGTACCCTCGGCCAGTCTTCCTGCAGGCACAGGAGTGACCTCTAGGGCACTTCCGCGGGGATGTCAAACTGGACCCTGACCTCACAGACACCGCCCCCAGCATCCCGGGGATGCGACCCCATCGCGAAGCCCCAACTCCCCTACGTCCATCACTGGTCCTGCCGCAGACACCCAGCCTGCCATCCCGTGCAAGCTGACCCCTCTCAGGAAGAAGTGGAAAATCAGCTAAAAACGCACAGGCGTGGATGGACCGAGCAGTCACCACTGTGCACCCTTGATGAACTGGTGACCTCAGCAGCAACCATGGGGCGGGGGGGAAGACCGGAGCAAAAAATTAGCGAGCAATCTAAGCCATGCTTGCCAAAGCCCAGCTGGCTTCTCAGGGACACTGGAGGCAGGCCAACCAAAACCCCAGGGCTGCCGCATCCAGACAGTGGGAAGATCCACCGGACAGAGGGACGCTCCACAAACACTACCAGGAGTGGGGGCTCCCCTCCCAGATGGAGACAGAAAGATGCATCAATGATGGCGCCACGTGCAGACCAGCTGGACGCTGACCCAACCCCAAAAAGGCATTTCTGAGATGAACAGAATCGCCTGTGGGCCAAGTGTGACAGGAAAACTCCAGCATCAGTGTCCATGCTACGGCGTGTGACTCGGGCACCCTAGCTGTAGGTTACGTCCACCAGACGCACACTGAGCTGCTCACACGGGCTTTCACTTAAAATCTCCGAGACACGACGGAGAGCAGGGGCGGGCAGCGGGTGTGGGGTTGAACAGGACGTGCCCCATCATCAAGTTAAACCAATCAGCAACTCCGTCCGTAAACCCGACTGCATCACTGCCCTCTGCAGGACCCTCAGGGGCTCCAACCGCTTGGGGTCAAAGCCAGCTCCTCGGGCTTCCCTGGTGGTGCAGTGGTTAAGAATCCGCCTGCCAACGCAGGAGACACGGGTTCGAGCCCTGGTCCGGGAAGATCCCATGCCGCGGAGCAACCAGGCCCCTGCGCCACAACTACTGAAGCCTGTGCTCTAGAGCCCGTGCTCCACAACAAGAGAAGTCACCACAATGAGAAGCCCACGCACCGCAACGAAGAGTAGCCCCCGCTCACCGCAACTAGAGGAAGCCCGCGCACAGCAACGAAGACCCAATGCAACCAAAAATAAATAAATAAATTTATATTAAAAAAACAAAAAAACAAAAAAAAACCTTACTATAAAGCCAGCTCCTCAGCTAGGCAGCCGGAACCCACACCTCCCGGGCCTGTCCTCTGCTCCAGCCACGCTGCCCGGGGTCTCCTGACACACGCCCACCTCGGCCTCGGTGCTGCGGCCCACACTCCCCACCAGGCCCCGGGCTCCCGTCTCCACTCAGGTCTCTGTTCACTAACCCCACCGTCGGGCTGTCCCGGGGACGGCTGTGGGCCGGGGCTGCCTGTTGCCAGCGCAGCCCAGCACTCAGCAGGCAACACTTTCCAACCTTCCGGGAGGCGCCACTCCACGCCCGTTTCCCAAGCAGTTGACCGGAACCCGGGTGACGCCACCTAGGGCCACCTCACCAGCACACCCCTCCCGGCCTCACCGTCGCGAAGGAAGGTGTCGGCGAAGTAGAGGCAGCGCACAACGCCTGAGAGGGAGTCGTCAGCCGAGCGGGGCTCAATGCGGCGCTGCACGGGTGTCACCTCCACGTCGTGGGGGCCGGCCTGCTCCGCCAGCTGCGTGTTGGCCTCCTGCAACTTGAAGGACACGAGGCTCGGGAGCCCGGTCTTCCCGCCCCTGCTGCCCCGCCCGGACACCCGGCCACCCGGCCACCCGGCCCACCTTGCTGCCCGCGGCAGTCAAGCGCTTCTTGCCCGAGACACGGCTTTTGCGGATGCGCCGGAAGGACTGGCGCAGCGACTTCTTGAGCGACTTCACACGGGACAGCGGCCCCTCCATGGCCAGGGAGTCGTTGGGGTGCAGGGTGCACCTGGGGGCGCAGGTGCCGGGCATCAGGGAAGCCCGAGCCCCAAGCCCGCCCTCGAGCCCAGCCACCGGGGGGCCTAACTTCCACCAGCAGTGCTTCCCACGAGGCTCAAAACACCCCCCACCTGCGCCCCAGCAAACCTCGGGAAGGGCCCGCACGCACCTGGCCAGCACGGGGCTCCTGCGCAGATAGTCGAAGAGGCCGAAGCCGTGGCTGGTGCCAAAGGCCACAAGGCCCCACTCAGCGTGGAGCGTGACGGCAGTGACGGCAGCCGGCGGCAGGCACTGGACCAGTGAGCGGGGCTGGAAGCCGGCCGGCCAGGGCAGCGGCCCTGTGCGTGGGCTCAGCCGCTCGTGACCCTTCCACGTGAAGCCCTCACGGTCCTGGAGGAGGTCCACACTGGCCACGCCCACCGGCTGATCCGACGGCTCATCACTTAACTCCAGCACCAGCACCTGAGGGGCAGGGGCGGGCAGGGGCCGGTCGGTACAAAGAGGGGGCCACCCGCGCCCCGCCCGAGCCTCCGATGCCTCTGCCAGGGTGGTCCCAGGACTGTCTCCAGTGTGTCCTCTGAAGAAACACTTACTGGACGCCCACTGTATACCAGGGCCCTCACTGAGCAACACGGTGGCGACCAGGACCTGCCAGCCCTGCCCTCCCGGGGCTCATCTAACACCTGTGCTTCCACCCCGGCCCCAAGCCTCTGTGGGTCCCCACAGCCCTGGCTGGCCCACCTGGAGCCCCGTTCCCACCTCTGGGCTTTTGCTGCTCTGATCCCTCTACCACCCCACCCGACCCTCCAGAAAGCCCCCCAAGGCAGACCTGGGGACGCCTTGGCCCTACCTGGCCCGCGGTGCCGGCCACCACCATCTGGGCGGTGTACTTGCAGAGCGCCACCTTCTGCACGCCAAGCCGTGGATCGTCACTGTAGGGGTCGAAGCAGCCCACCTGCAGGGTGGAAGGACTGGTGACACAGGGCGGAGCCCGGACCAGGCTCCCCGGAGCCAGGGGAGGGGCCCACCTTGCGGAAGGGTGGCCAGTCGTCCTCGGTGGCCTGGGCCAGGCTGTCGGCGTGCTCGCAGTCCGTCTGAAAGAGGCCGGCGGTGCTCAGCTTGTAGAGGGGCCGCAGGGCCACGCCGGAGGCGTCCCAGAACCGCACGGTACCATCCTCATGCCTGCAGGGGAGGTGAGGTCAGGTTCCAGGTCCTCCAGCCCCCTGCCCCCTCCAGTCATCCAGCGACCATACACTAGGCACTAGGTGCCTCAGCCAAACACTGACTAGACTCCTGCTGCATACAGCGAACAGTAAGTACCAACCGCACAGGGCACATACTGAGCACCGACTGTATGCCAGGCCGCATACATTAGGTGCTGGGCCCCTCCCTGCAAAGAGAGTGAGGAGGTGCGGGAATAATCACCAGAAATAATGACCAGGAGGTGAGGGGCGGGCGACACAGGGAACAGAGGACTACGGGGGTTCTGCCCCCAGGGGAGCCTCCAGAGAAGGTGACCAGAGATGCAGTCACAGAGTGGAGGGGTTGGCTGGGGCAGGGGCAGGAACAGGAAGCCTGGGGAGGCCGGGAGGAAGCAGAGAGGGAAAGCGGGGAGGAGCAGACCAAACTGGGGTGCAGCCTCAGGACACAGCTGCAGAGTCCAGGTCACAGGCGCCTGGGCGGTAGGGGGAGCCCAGAGCCAGGGTGTGAGAAGGTGAGTGAGGCCGTGGGACCGGTTGGGACGGCTCCAGAGGCCCTGAAAGCCACGGTGAGGAGTTCTCACTGGGGAGGGGGCGCTGGAGTCAGAGGCCCGAGGGTCCCAGCACAGGCAGATGGCAGGGGCTGGGCAGGAAGTCGGGGCCCGAGTCACCGGGCACGTCAGTGCCCGCCAGGCCCAGGCTGGGCTCTTGGGCACCTGCCCTGTGCAGCTCGGCATGGGCCAGCCCAGATTTTCCAGTCCCAGGGCAGGCTGAGTGGGTGGAGCCCAGTTTCGGGCTAAAAGAGAGCTGAGCCTTAAACCAGTCTAGGGAGGCTTCACCCCAGTGCACCCTGCGGGAATGGGGATGACCTGGTCCCACCAGGGGCCGGGCCTGAGTCAGTGAGCAGGTCAGCTCCCGCCAGGCCCAGGATGGGCCCTCCCACACCCGCAAGGGCTGCGCCAGGCCCTGCTCGCCCACACACACACACACATACTCACAACACCCGTCACAACTGGGCTGAGCCGGGGATACGCATTCGCCTACCCGGTCAGCAGCAGCCCTCGCTGGGACGGCTCCTGAGCCAGGTTCCGGCCCCCGGTGATAGGCCAGCTCTGAGAGACGGAGACAGAGATGGAAGCAGAAGGTCAGGACAAGCGCCTTCCTCCTCTCACCCCAGGAGTGGCATCCAGAGCACAAAGTCCCTCCGAGTTCCCACATACACCTGCCACATCCCCATCTCAGGCGCTGCCCAGGCAGCACCCTTCCCCCAGGCACACACCGAGGCACCGGAGGCCGGCTGGGGGTTCTGCTGCTCGCCAGCGCTCACGATGCGGGCCCACAGCTTGGCGGGGACGTTGGCGACATGGGCCGAGCAGGTGATGGCGGACGAGTGCAGCGGGGCCAGGTATGGGGCGGGCACGGCCGGCCAGCCGGGCGTCTGCAGGTCCAGCACCACCAGCTCCTCTTCGAGCAGCACGGCCAGGGCCTGGGGCTCGTCGAACTCTGCGGGACGGGGCGGGTGAGCGTGGCCGCAGACACACAGGCACGGGGTGGGAGGGCAGGTACGCACCGTCCTCGGGCCGCGTGCTGTGCACCGTGAAGAAGTCGATGACGCGGGAGGTGAAGTCCAGCGTCACCAGGGTCTCGGCCTGGAGCACACTCACGCAGTGGCGGTCACCATAGCTGGCGCGGGGCATGCCACCGCTGAAGACGACGAAGTGCTCGCTGCTCGGGGCGGGGGAGCCACGTGAGCCACCGGAGGGGCCCCATGGGGACCGGGAGAGCCTCCCCCACCCCCGCCCTGCACTCCCGCAGCCAGGTTTGGCCCCGGCACCCCACCTACCCAGACGCACAGTTTCGCCACAGGATCTTGCTGATGGCTTTGCAGGGGAAGGGGCCTGGAGGGGTAGGACAGCGTCAGACCCACCGAGCCCCAGGCTGCATTTCTCGCCACTTCTCCATTCTCCTCCTGCCTCCATCACCCCCACCTTCCGAGGGGAAGGCACGCTGCCCGACAGCCCCGGGGGGGTCTCATCTTTGCGGCTGGGCTCAGCCCCACCGCCTTCTACAAGTCCTCCCAAAGCCCCCCACCAAGGCCAGTCTGAGCTCGGGGTGACTGCCGACCTCGCACAGGCCTCCCCGGCACTCACCGTAGGGTGTGGTGGCCACGGTGGGCTGTGTCGTCGGGGAGTCGCCGGCGTCCGTGGCCCAGACGGCGTAGCTGCCATCGCTGTGCGAGCTGACCAGCGTGCGGCCGCTGCGCTCCCAACACACGCTCTCCAGCTGCTGCGGGGCAGGGTGGACGGGCGTGAGCACGGCGGCTGTGAGCTGAGGCCCCGGCGCAGCCGCCGGCCTCCGCCCTCTGCCACACACCTGGTTTCCCAGGAAGACGCGGTCAGCACACCGCGCGGCCCGGTTCCAGATGACCAGCAGGCCTCGGCTGTAGCCGATGAGGATCTTGGTGGGGTCCCGCAGGTGTCCCTGGAGTGACTCCACGGGGCCCAGGGCCTTCCCGCACCGGTAGTCGTCAGGCACGCTGCGGGGGCGGACGGGAGGGGTGCGTGGCGGGTGAGCCGGTGGACGGGGCACCCGGCAGACGGGGTGCAGGGAAGCCGGGTGGCCTCTCACCTTCGCAGAACCTCGTCCGGACCAAGGGTCTGCCCCTCGAGCAGCGTCAGGGTGGGAACATCCAGGAAGAAGACGCTTCCGCCCTCAGTGCCCAGGGCTGCCAGGTCACCGGCAGCCACCAGCAGGACCACGGTGATGCGGGCGAGGCTGGGCAGGCCACTGTGGGGGCCAAGGGGAGGGGGTGAGGTCGGGAGCACATCCGCCTGCTGAGGAGGGCGTGGAAGGGGCGGAGCCGCTACCGTCAGCTCGCCGCAGTTCCTCTGCACTCGCGGCAGCCCCAGGAAGGCCACAGTGGTGGCTGCGGACGTCGTAATTAGCTCGCTCGGTTATTCATCAGGATGTCAGAGGGGAGAGGGATAAAAATAGGTCCCCAGGTCTTGGAGGAGGGCCCCTGGGCTCCACCCACCAAGAGGGGAAGGCAGGAACCAGGCCCCACCTGGGCCAGGATCAGAACCTTCAGGACGCACGGCCCCCTGAGCCCCACTCAGGAAGTCCCGCCCCCAGCCCATGGATGTCTCCCTGACTTGCAGGAGGGCCCTGGATCGCTCCCCTGCAGAGGCTGGGAGACCCCAGGGATCCATCCTGGGTTAGGGTTGGACACGGGGGTTGGGGGGAGGGGGGTCACCTAGCCCCAGTTCAAGCCCAAGCAGGACAAGCCTCCCGCGGAGCTGGACAGGCACCTTGCAACCTGAAGGACTCACCCGCTCTGGTCATTTCAACAAGGGCTGCCGGGCCAGGAACCAAGAGGCCCCTTACTCTCTCCCCAGGGGTCCAAGCCCATGCTGTCGCCCCCCCTGGGGCACCCTGCCAGCACCTCACAGCCCAGGCGGGACCCTCCTTGCCCCAACCCGCCCTTTCACCCAGGCACACTGTGGCCCATCGCCCCACCCCCAGTTGAGGGCCCAGGGGACCTGTGATGTCAGTTCCTGCCCCTGACACCCCTCCCCGGGCTCTGGACACACTCTCCCATCCCGTGTCTCCTGGGGCCCCAGTGGTCCTGGAGCACAGACTGTCCCTGCTCACCTCAGATTCTACCGGGACCCCCACCTGACGCCTGCCAGGCCACCAGACGTGCCCCCTGAACCCCAGCCCCGGGGCAGCTTCCTGTCCCCCTGCCCCTCCACAGGCTCGCCCCACGTCCAGCGGCCGTCCCTGGCCGAGTCCCCCAGTACCTGGCACCATCAAAGCCCGGGCGACTGGGTGGCTGGTGGTGGAGGGCTTCCTCCAGGTGGGCGCAGCCGTTGTGGTGGACGACCTCCCAAAGATGGAGGCTGCTGTCGTCCAGCAGGGTCAGGAGGCGGCCCTGGCAGGTGAGTGAGACCAAGACTGAGCCGGCCTGGGGCAGGGGGTGGGGCGGAAATGGGGTTCACAGGAGCCAGTGGCAGGGCCGAGGCTCACCTGGCCGGGCAGGAAGTGCAACTGCGTGACGGTGGCCGCGTCTCGATGCAGGCCCGTGAACTCCACGCCAGGGGCACCGTAGCTGAGGGTGACGGGTCAAGGGCGGAAAGCAGGCACAGGCCGGGAAACCACACCTCCTGCTCCCAGGACCACTCTGACAGGTCCTATCCAATGGGCCTGCCTGTCCAGGGGCCTCCCCGCCGCAAGGAGCACCATCTTGCACCGCCACTCGGCATGCAGGCTCGCTCGGTCCTGCAAGTTGGTGCTGCTGCACGACCTTCACTTCCTCATCTGTAAAAGGGGCTGGCGACTTACCCTCCCACCTCGTGGGGCTGACACAGGGCACGTGAGAATAAAAGCACCCCCCGCACACACGGCCCAGGCCCGGCTCACGGCTCTGCATCAGCCTCTCTGGGCTGTGTGCACAGGAGCTGGCCCTGCACATCAACATCACACAGGCGGAGCTGTCAAGCCAGGCCCGGGAGGCTCAGCCACAGGCCGACGCCAGCTGCAGGCCATGAACCCCACCTCCTTCTGGGGTAGGCAGCCCCCACCGCAAGGAGAGAGGCCACAGAGGCTTGGAGAGCTTGGGTGACCTGCTTCAAGTGCCCAGTGTGAGCGCCAGAGTCCCAGCAACCCCAGGCTTCACAGTGGACGGGCAGGCCGAGGGGCCCCAGGAGGGAGGACCGGGCAGGGGTCAGGGACGTTGCCTGGAGACAAGGCAGGAGCCGTTGCCTGGAGCTGGAGTCGGGATTCCCTGCAGGAGCCGGGAGGACACAGACAAGGGGACAAAAAACAGGGCAGGAGCACTGGGAGGGAACCAGGGTCGCCAAGGAGACGGGGCCAGACCCGGGAGGTGGGGGGTGGGGGTGGGCTGCGGCCCCTGTGGCCAGCCTCAGTTTCCCAGCCCAGGGCTCAGGCCGGAATGATCTGGGAGGGGTGGGGGGCCTTGTCCCCCTCTGAGGCTGTCTGCCTGCCTGTCCTTTGTGAGCACGAGAAAGGACGTGCCACCAGCAGAGACTCCGCCAGGACACAGAGGAAGGGGCTCCGGGCCCACAGCACACGCGGGGCAGGACAGCACCATAAGACGCGGAAGCAGCAGGCCAGGAAGTGGGACCCCTCGGCAGGCGGCCGGGGCACCAGCCCCTGCGTACCCACAAATGCCTCAGGGGCCCACGGGAGGAGGGGGCACCCAGGTCCAGCCTCTCTCCCTGGAGTCGGCAAACTCACAACTTCCCGGCCAGTGCCCCCAGTCCCTGGGTGGGGAGACCCCGTGCCACCATGCAGTGGCCGGCCAGACCCTGCCCCTGGGGCCCCACCTGAGGGGCTCACCCCGTGCAGCGGGGCTGGGATCCCCCACGGCAGGAGGGAGGCGTCCAGCTGCCAGCCTCCCCCCGCACCCGCCCTGCACTCACAGGAAAATGCCCCTTTGTGCGGCTCACAGGCCCATTGTGTGGCGCCAACATCCAGGTGCGGACCGCGCTGCGCCCACCATGCCGAGCCTGGTACTGCCCCCAGCGCCTCGGCTGGACACACGTCTTCACACTGGCACACGTGTGTGCGCCCGGGCACCAGGGCAAGGCCCGCCGTGACCCTGGCCCACCCACCACCCTTGCTGGGGACCGTGTGCAACCAGCCCCGGCCCACCTCCCCAGTCACAGCTGCTGGGATGGTAACTGCCGGGTAACTGGCTGGCTGAAAGGCAGCACGGGGCAGCCGAGGCCACCGCAAGCTGAGCCCCATCGTCTCTGTGAGGAGGCGTCTCAGGGCAGCAGCTGCACCAGCCTCCACCAGGGTCTGGGCAGCTCCCATGGCCTCCCAGCCGGGGTCCTGCCCCAGGGGCCCGGCACACGGGGAGCTGCAACCAGGACATTCTGACGGGCCCCGAAGGCCGCGGCCCGCAAAGGATACATCTTGACAGCCCCAGACCGCGTGCCGATGGCCATGATGCGAAGCTCAGGGTCGAAGGCCAGGGCGCTGGGCTGGTTGGGGAAGCCATGCTCCACAGTCTGCAAGGAGGTGAAGGCATTGGCACAGGCACAGCCCACCCACTCCAAGGCAGCCGCCAGGCTCTGCCACTGCTTCGCACCCATGCTCCGGGCCTCAGTGCCCTCAGCTGCGAAACGGGTAATCACACCTCCGGTGAGGAAGGGCCTGAGTCCCTGGCCCCGCCACAGAGGCCCCCCTGGTAGAGGCCCCGTCCCTCTCTACACTCGGGTCCAACCCACCGTGCACAGGGCTCTGAAAACAAACAGAACGGGGCTCAAGAGGAGGTGCAGGCACAGAAGTGAACCCCGGCTGCCCCACGGAGCAGGGCTCCGCACCCCACTCCTCCAGGCAGACTGAAGTGGGGTGCAGTCCCAGGCAACCCCCAACACAGGCTCTGGGGGGTGGTCAGAGGCCAGCACCCAAGGCCAGCTAGGCAGAGGCTCTCGAGTGCCGCCCCAACCCGGGGCTGCTCCCCACCTCCAGCCCCAGAGACAGGGAGACTGGTGGCCAGAGAGAAGGAGCTTCCTGCCCAGGCCCTGAAGGTGTCACACACCTGCCAGACTTGGGTTCCCACCTGGAAACTGGGAGACGTGACTCCCTTCCCATCCCTGATTGGGACGGTGGGCAGGGGGCTTGTGCACTGGGGGTGTCAATGCAACGGCTCCCACCAGGTCCCCAGCTCCCGGCAGGGCCAGCCCCAGTGCAGACCAGCCCTGGCTCTCCACCCCCACCACCTACCCAAGGAGCCCCTACTCAACCCCGAGGCCTGGCTGGGGGCCCTCCCTGGGAAGCCTGCACCCCTGGGCCCCCAGCCCTCAACACCGAGGTGGGACACCCCATATGGGTGCCGGTACCCCCTGACCACTGCATCAGCAAGACACAAGTTTTATAAGGAACCCTGGTCCCCAGGCCTGTGGCCCCAGCCTGCCTCCAGCCTCATCCCATCCGGGCAGGGACTGAGCCCTCTGAGCAGCTGGCTTGGCCTTGGGTGAGTCACAGCACTGGCCAAGCCTCGGCTTCCCATCTGGGCACTGGTGAGCCCACCTGAGGACAGCGTGGCCCACTTGACCGGGGTGGGGTGGGGAGCACCAGCACCGCCGTGCCCACGCTGGACCTGACCGAGTCTGGAGGCCCACTCCTCTGCTCAGGACCCTCCGGGGCTCCCGGCTCCCTCCGAGTCAAAGCCAAGTCCCCTCCATCTGGCTCCTCCCACCGGCCCCCGGCTCACTTGAGGCCCTCCGCCCTCCTCCAGTCTACTAAGACCTTTGCATCTACGGTCCACCTACCTGGAACGTCCTTCACCCAGCACTCTCCACGGGGGGCTCCTTCCCACGGCTCAGGAGACAATTGCTCAGAGGCCCCGAGCTGGCCCAGCAGCCATCGCTCCACACCCTCACCTGCCTGATTTCACCCACGGCACTGACCACCATCCAACCACTGCAGGCCGCACACTTCTCTCTCTTCTTTCGGCTTCTCACTATCTCCCCAACTAGTACATCAGCTCCCCCGAGGCCGTATTCGTTAAATTGACATAGAGTGGACATGCCACAGGCAACTTGTGGGCAGGGCAGGGATTTGGACCCAAGACCGAGTCCAAAGTCCAGGCTCACCCTGGACCACACCCCCCTGCCCACGCCCCACCACTCAGGAATCTGGGCCTATTTTCTAGTGATCACCTACCAGCCCCTCTAGTAACCCTCTGCCCAAGACCACCCCCGCCCACCACTGCTGCCCACTCAGAACGGGGCCTCACCCTCCTTGGCAGGGAGACCAGCTTCTGCCACCAGGTGCCAGCCAGGGGGAGCAAGCCTCCCCTCCACCTGTCTCAGGTCCCCACTTCACACCCTGACTCCGTGGCTGAGGAAGTGACACCTGAGCGCTACGCCTGCCCTACCATCATTGTCTTCTCATCTCGAGGGGGCTCACCCTCGGCCACTCAGCACAGGAAGGGGGACACCTCAGAGCCCCTAGGCACCAGCCTCCTCTCTGGGCCCCTTGGCCACCAAGTCTGAGGGTCCTGGCAGCCCCTACGCCACCTGGAAAACCCCGCCTACCCTGAGAGATGACCCGGCCTCGGTCACTGCAGGACCGGTCACCCCAGAGCTTCCTCCTGGACCAGAGTCTCCTGGCAGCCAGCTGGGGACCACAGCACCCCTCCCGAAGCCCCTGGCCCTCAAGGCTAAAGTCAAATCCCACTGACAAGGGGACCCAAAGACCAAGTACCCCAGCTCACTCTGACTTTGGGCACGTGGTCAGCCCTGAACCTCAATTTTCTTACCGGTGTGTGAGCATAGTGACCCTAAGCCCCAAGAGCAGCAAGGGGCCCTGCGACCAAAGGGCTTGGGTGTAAAATTGAGGCCAGAAGTGACACCCCTGGGGAGAGTTAGCAAGGGGCAGGCTGGGGCCTCTCTCAACCACACACCAGCGTAGGGGAGGCGGGGCTGAAGGCAGCCCCTTTCCCGTGGCCCCTCTGGCCCTACCCAGGAAAGAAAGGAAGGAGCAGCCCTCCGCCCCCACCTCCGCCTTGGCTCCAGGAGAGGCGGTGGGTCGGCTGCCCCTGTGACAGAGCCCACAGCAAGGAGGACAGTGGCCCTATTCCATAGCAAGGGAAACTGAGGCCCCGCGATTCGAAGTGCAGTTGAGTACACGGTCAGGCGTCCCCCGCTGGAGCCCCCGGCGGTGCCGGGCAGAGCGCAAGCCGGAGCCCCGGGCGGTGGGGGAAGGGAGGAGAGGAACCGGGAAGGGATTTCCCAGCCCCACCCCCCAACATCTGCCTCCACTCCGCACCCCTCCCCACCGGCCTGGGTGCGAAAGCAAAACAAACCGGGCCCAAGGGCTGCGCAGGGGCGCCGAGGGGTCCCCGAGAAAGAGATAAAGAGACAGAGAGTGGGAGCCGGAGCGAGAGTTGAGAGCCTCCCGGAGACCCACGGAGGCGGAGAGGCCCGCAAGGAGAGGCCGGCGGAGTCCAGGCGCGGAGACAGGAGCAGGGGAGCGGAGGGCAGAAATGGAGCGAAGCTGGCGCGCGCCTCGGGCAGAGCAGAGCGGGGCGGCCGAGCCCAGCGTGCGCCCCCTCCCCCGGCCCGACGTGGCTCCGGCCCGGTCCCCGCCCCCGGCCAGCCGCCCCCGGCCCGCCGCCGCACCTTGTGGAAGGCGAAGAGCTCCTGCTTGAGCTTCTCGCGCTGCGGGTCGGCGCCCTGTCTGCGGAACCGAAACTTCATCATCTTGCGCCCGGCCGCCCGCCGCCGCCGCCCGCAGGATGCGCCGCGCGGCTCCGCAGCTCCTGAGGCGCGGGCGCCAGGCGCGGGCGCGGCGGGGCGGGTCCTGCAAGGGCGGGCCCGCCCAACGGACGTGCCTCCTGGCCAATGGGCGGCCCGCACGCCGCCCGCCCCGCCCCTGCCGCCTCAGTGGGCGCCCGCGAGCACGCCCGCTGCGCGTGCGCCACGGCGCGGGGCCTTCCGGAATTTGTAGTCCACGAGCAGAGCTCTGGCGTGGGCTACTGGGGACGAGTTTTTGAGGGGAGGCGCGCGTTCCCCCATTCGGAGGAGCCTTTTCCCTCTTGCAATGAGCGAGCGACGCCCACACTTAGGTAATGAGGCAGTCCCGTCCCGAAAGGCAGGAGAATTCTGACCGGGGCGACTCCCTGGTCCCCGGCCTCAGTTTCCCCATCTGCGCCATTGGCCCGGTGATTGACGAGTTGTATTATGTTTGACCAGTTTTACGGGACACCACTTGGACCATCCCCCAGCGCGCCAGAGCACCGTCCACGCCACGCTCCTGGTCCCTCTGGGTGGTCAGTCAGGATTGCCCTCCTCCGCCCACAGCCCCCTGGGGAACTCCTATACATCCTTCAGGATCCGACATAAAAAGCTCTGGTGGCAGCACGGGGGATTCTTAGGAGCACCATCAGCTAAAGAGAGGGACAATGGGGCTTCCCTGGTGGCGCAGTGGTTGGGAGTCCGCCTCCCGATGCAGGGGACACGGGTTCAATGCCCCGGTCCGGGAAGAAGATCCCACATGCCGCAGAGCGGCTGGGCCCGTGAGCCATGGCCGCTGGGCCTGCGCGTCCGGAGCCTGTGCTCCGCAACGGGAGAGGCCGCAGCGGTGAGAGGCCCGCGTACCGCAAAAAAAAAAAAAAAAGAGAGAGAGGGACAGAGACCCAGTGGAGAGAAGAGGCCGTTCCTGAGGAGCTGGGAGCTGGCATTTGGTCCTGAGATTGGATCCGGGCTTCTCTGACATGGGGGGAGGGCCTCCCTATGCAGGGAATGGTGTATAAACAAAGCTGCACCGCCTCCACATCCCAGGCCTCCTTTTCTCATCTGGACAGTGGCCTGGAGGCTGAACCTTTCCTTCCAAGACCTAGAATAGGCTGCCCTGGGCTCAGCGTCCCAGAAGCTTAGGTGGGGCAGGTAGGCCTGGCCCAGACCCCACCAGCTGTGTCAAGGGAGGCGCCTGACTTGTGACCCCAGGCATTTGCCAAGCCACAGGCCTGACCACCACCACCACCGCCCCCCATCAGCCCTGCTTAGCCCTTACCTGGCGTTGGAGCTGGATCTGGAAGAGGGCCGAGCAGAGGGGCAGGGAGGTGAGAGGAAGGAAGATAAGAACAAGGCTTATGAGTGTCTACAGGTGTGGCAGGCACCAATCATATCCCTTTCCTGGTTTCAGCTGATTAAGTGCTCTCAACAGTCCTGTGAGGGAGGAAAGCCCCGAGGTTCTTGATGAGGAAGCTAAGACAGGTGGGTGCAGGCAAGGGGGCTGAGCTGGCTGCACTGAGAAGGGTCAGGCACCTCCAGCCTCTGCCCACGCCATGCCCAGCACAGGCAGCTCAAGCAGGTCTGAAGCCTGGGTTCTGGTCCCTGCCCTGCCACCCATGGCTGACTTTCACAGCCTGAGCCTCAGCGGCCTCTTCTGCAGAATGAAGGCCTCACACGGGGAAGCATTAGGAAGGTGTTAATTCACATCCCTATGTCCGTTGCCTTTAGAAGCTGTGCAGCCTGGAGCAAGATGCTTAAGCTCTCTGTGTCTCGGTTTCCTCACCTGTAAAAACGTGGGTAATCCTAGTACCTGCTTCAGAGGGTCATTACGAAGATGAGATGAATTAGCACTTGTAAAGCCCTTAGACCAGACCGCCGCCAGGCAGACTCAGCTGTCGTTAGAGTTCTTGCTAATTGCTGTTTGAGCTCTGCCCCTCTGTCACCCTGGGCAAGTCCCTGCCCTTCCTCAGTCTCCACTTCTGTCTTTGAAAGGGGACCGAGTCAGCAGGCAGTAAGTAGCCATGCCTGCCCCACCGCACACCCACAGCTCACAGTCTAGGGGAGCACAGAACCGAGTGGAGACCACAGACACCCAGAGTTCGCTGTGCTGTGATGGGGACACCAGGGGGCGGTGGGAGCCCAGGAGAGGCATCTGACGCAGGGTAGGTGCCCCTGGAGGGAGGGGGGCAGTTCAAGCTGGGCTGTAATGGGTGAGCAGTTCAACGGTAGAGCGGGCAGGGGGTGGAGAGGGGGTGCCCAGGCTAGCAGGGGTTCTCAGTGTCAGAACTCTCCCCACACCTGTGCGAATGCCCATGGAGTAGGGCCCCAGAGCCTGGATTTTAAACCAGTCCTTTCCCAGGTGACTCTAAGGCCCCAGCTTGGCCCCATCTGATCAGGTTCAAGGGGTTAAATGGGTAAACTGAGACGTGAGCAAATAGGCCCAGCCCATCCACACGTGGGGCAGGGTTAGGAATGGCATGGGGTGAGTGTGGGACACCAAGGACTGCTTGTGCTTCCCTTCCCCCGTGAGCCCGGGCCCAGGCGTATGATTACCATGGTCACAGGGCAACAGGGCCACGCCTGCTCATTGCTCAAAGCCGGAAACAGGCTCTGGGGAGCCCGGGCAAGGGCATGGACACAAAGTCTTCAGTGACCTCAGGAGGCCCCGCACCTGTCCTGGAGGTTGGGGGGATGATGGGGGCAGGAGGGCGCCTGAGGCAGCGCTCGAAGGAAAAGCCTGTCCCTCTTGCAGCCTCCCAGCCTCAGGTCAGCCTCAGGCCAGGGATGGGCTGCTACCTTCTTGGCATTTCCTGGGTGGGGTGGCCTCTCCCCACACCCTCCTCCTCCTCCTCCTCCTCCTTGGCCACCCCAGGGCCCTCGCCCAGCTCTGAGGTGGGACCCAGGTCTGGCTTCAAATCCCAAGACATCCCCTTGCTAGCTGGGTAACCTCAGGTAAGCCACCTGTCCACCTTGGGCCTCAGTTTCCCCATCTGTAAAATGCAGTAAGGACTAAATGAGATGATTCCAAACAGGAGTGGAGCCCAGGGCCTGGCAGGCTCTGTACCTAGTGAGCCAGCCATTCCTAGACTCTGGCTCATAGCTAGCCGCCTCACCATTCTTCAAACCTACCAGACAGGCTCTGCCTTGGGACCCCTGCACTTGCTATTTCCTTGTCTGGGATGCTTTGCCCCCAGGTTTTCACTTAACCAAATCCCTCCCCTCCTTTTGGTCTTGACCTGATGACACTTGCTCAAGGAAGCCCCCCCGGCCTCTCGATTCCTGATGCCTCCCTTGCCTTGTCCCTCTCTGCCTGCCTCTTCTCACCCACCGTGCACCTGACTTCTGTGTATATTACTTGTCTTCCAGCTTGAGAATGTGCTCCCCAAGGGCTCAGTTTTTAATGCTGCTGTTCACTGCTGTGTACCCAGTGCCTAGAACAGTGCCTGGCACACGGTAGGTACTCAACACATTTAAAAAATAATGTACGAATGAATTTTAAAAGGTCAGAAGCAAATGTAACAAACTGTTAACACGTGTGGGTGGTAGTGTGGCTTCTCTTAAGTATTTTTCAGTGGGTTTGAAATATTGCATTAAAAATACAAAACGCAGGGGGCTTCCCTGGTGGTGCAGTGGTTGAGAGTCCGCCTGCCAATGCAGGGAACATGGGTTCGTGCCCCGGTCTGGGAAGATCCCACATGCTGCGGAGCGGCTGGGCCCGTGGGCCATGGCCACTGAGCCTGCACGTCCGGAGCCTGTGCTCCGCAACGGGAGAGGCCACAACAGTGAGAGGCCCGTGTACCGCAAAAAAAAAAAAAAAACGCAAATAATAACAGTCCACACTGTTTGGGAGTCAGAGGTCATAGGAAATGGTGGTTGAAGCTTGTGGCGAGGCAGGTGCAGAGTAGGGGTGTCCCCGAGCCAGGCTGGCATCCTCAGAGGCAGGTGCCCCCATAGATGCCGTATCTGTGCTTTATCTGCCTGGACCTTGTGGTGACATTGGAGGTAGGTACAAGGACAGCCCACTTCACAAACAGGAAACGGAAGCTAAGGCCCAAGGCCACCTGTGGAGAGAAGGAGGGAAGAAGGGGTGGCGAAAGCCCCGCAGGGAGGCCGAGTAGGGGCAGCCAGGGAGTGGGAGGGAAGGCGGGACAGCCTGGGCCAGGGAGATGGCCCCGCCTTCCAGGAGCTGGCCCAGATCCTGGCTGAGGCCACGACCCTCCTCTGCTGCCCAAACCACACAAGCAGCTTCTTCCTGGCGGCTCGGCTCCAGGGGGCCTGGCAGGCCCCACGATTCCTGGAGTGGAATCTGTGCTGGGGGCAGGGCGGGCGGGGCCTGGGTGGGAGGAGATGAGGGGTCCAGCAGGGTGGGGGCTGCCTGGGAGAGCACCAGAGCGCTCATCCTGCATGGTGGCTTTGAGGGCCCAGATAGGGGAGGGGCAGGGGCTCTGGGGCCCACGGAGGGTGAGCAGTGTGTTGGGCCTCAGGGAAGGAGCCAGGCAGCGGGAGGCTGGGGCAGACCCAGCCTGTCCTCGTTTTACAAGGGAGGAACCTGAGGCTCAGAGAGAAGTGACCTGCCCAGGGTCACGTGGAGGACCACACAGGGGTCTTTGGACCTCCAGCCCAGGGCTCCCTCTCCAGATGCAGGGCTGCCAGGCCTGACACTTGCCCCGAGCCTAGGTCTGAACTGTGCTTTTCTCAGCTCACACTGGGTCACAGGACCTGGGGATTTGGATGCACCGGCCCCCTGCAGGGGTATCAGGTTTGAGACTCCAGGAGATTCTCAGAGGCCTATTGGAAGGTGGGGTTCTGTGCTTCATTCGTCTCTCTGGCTGCAAGTTCTAATCCTGCTCTGCCATTTCATCTTTCTGGGCCTCAGTTTATTCATCTGCAAGATGGGGGTGAATAGTAATTGCTACCATTTATTAACACTGAGCAGTTGATCTGTACCAGGCACCAGTCATTCCTTTTATTCTATGCCTATCTTACAGAGGAAGAAACCAAGATCAGAGAGATTTAAGTAACCCGCCCAGAGTCACATAGCTCGTACATGGCAGAGTCAGGATTTGAGCCCGGGCCCCAAGCGAGGTATTAGAGGTTGTGGTGAGAATTAAATGAGACAGATCGTAAAGGGCCTCACTCACAATGACTCCAGAGAGGGTGGGAATTAGGGAGTTAGGTCCTGGTCTCCCAGCCTGGAGTGGCAGCCCTGGGCCACACAGAACTCCCTGGGCTGTGCTGAGGGAAGCCAGCGGTCCACGGAGCCCAGGGCAGCCCTGTCCCACAAGGTGGCTTCCAGCAGGAGCCGCCTAAGGCAGAGGGCACTGGCAGCGCAAAGGCTCGGGAAACAATGCCCGGCGAATTGGACCGCCCTGCACAGCCGCTCACCCGGGGGCCCTGGCCGAGCAGGGTGGCAACAGTGGGGAACCCAAGTTCTCGCCCCTGGGGCCTCAGTTCCCCATCTAAACCAAGGGAGGGCTGTGCCCCGCCCACTCCGAGGCACCATCGCTGGGACTCTGCTGCCGCCCTGTGGGCACCGGAGGGAATGCGCCAGGGAACGCCCGACACCCAGCTGGAGGACCCCAGCCCTCCGTTTGGAGCCCCGTAATCTCTACAGGTGCCCTGCCTGCCACGCTCCTTCTCTGCTCTCCAGCCTGCGGGACCCTAACTAAGTCTGACCACATTCTCCTCTCCGCAAAACTCTCCGTGGGGAGCCGCTTGCAACTGCCAGATGTCACGGTTTAAGAATCTTTGTGAGCCAGCTGTTAAACACAGCCATTGTTTAAAAACTAACTTACACTGAAAACAGGGGTCAAGTTCAGAACTAAGCACTTCCTGGTTTACTTCGTTCCCCTCCTGTCTGTCCTTCTGCATTACACTGGCTGAATCTGTGTGGTGGAGACACTGTGATGACGGCGCTCGCAGCTGTGCTTGGAACCAGCCAGAAGGGAATGTTTCCACGGCCACAAATCAGGCTGGGTTTACCACTCATGTTCTAGACCAGTGCCTCCAACAGAGACACAGTGCAAGCCACACGTGTAATTTCAAACTCCCTAGTAGCCAGACTTAAACAGTAACAGCAAACAGGTAAAATTAAATAGCATACTTTATTTAACCCAGTTATGTCCAAAATATTATCATTTCCATGTAATCAATATAAAGTAACTAATGATATTTTTTACACTTTTTTTGTACTAACTCTTCAAATTCTGGCGTGTATTTTACACTTAAAGCACAACTCAATTCAAACCAGCCACGTTTTTCCAGGTGCTCAACAGCCGAGCTTCCGGTGGCTAATGTACTGGACAGCACAGGTCTAGACTTAAATGGGTGGAGAAAGTATTAACGATGCAGATTAAATTTAAAAGTAATACTGAGGCTGAAACATTTCAATCCCACTAACAACCTGTTCATCAGTGAGTAATCGGTAGGTCATGTATCAAATTTAATGACAAACTTATTGGGAAGAGAGCAGGGTAGTAGTATAGGCTGAACAGTGGCCCCCAAAGGTATCAGGTCTCAATCCCTGGAATGTAAATTTTTTAAACATTTTTTAACTTTGCCGATGTGATTAAAGATCTTTACATGGGGAGATTATTTTTGGTTATCCAGGGAGGCTGTAATGAGGGAGAGGCAGAGGAGATCTGGGACACAGAAGAGGAGGCCGTGTGGCCACGGAGGCAGAGACGAGAGTTATGTGGCCACAAGTCAAGGAATGTCAACAGCGGCCGGGAGCTGTCAGACGCGAGCACGGGCCTGCCACACTGATTCCAGCCCAGTGGTGATGATTCTGGATTTCTGACCTCCAAACTGTGAGAAAATAAACGTCTGTTGTTTTAAGCCCCCGGATGTGTTGCGATCTGTTTCAGCAGCCACAGGAAACTAATACAGGCAGATGGGATGCAGCTCCGTTTACCATATTGTGGCTGAATTACCACCACAGGTGGGCTACAAATACAAGAACTCAACAACAACAAAAAATCAACAAAAGCATTCTGTGAGAAACAACTGGCTAAACAGAACTTAAAGAGTACTGTTTTATTACTGGTAATTTATGTGCTACACATCTATCAGTACAATCTACAATAAACGTGTGTGTGTGTGTGTGTGTGTGTGAGACACACACCAGGTTGTCTTGTACCCTCAGCAGAGCTCAGCAGAGTCGGACACTCGTATTTTTTGAATGAATGAATGTGACTTTGGGCCTCAGTTTCCCCCACCACACAACAGGATTATAGGAATGGGATGGGCTCCCCAGCTGGGAAGGGCTGGAGCCAGATGTTGTTAGAGCACCTACTGTATACAAGCCTGGGCTGGGAGCAGAGATGGGACTCAGCACATGGCCCAAACAGCTAGCTAGTGCCCCAGCAGAGGGCCGGGAACAGTCAGATTCAGGGACTCAGATATGGCCCCCGCATCTGCTTGGGAACTACTCAGAGGATTCTCACAGTCCCAGACACGGGGTGCCATGGAACCGCTATACAGGGACAGAAACCAGCGCCAGAAACACAGCAGGACCTCCGAGGGCTGGACCCCGTTCCTCTGGCCAGACCCCGTTCCTCTGGCCTCATCCCTCAGTCCTCAAGGCAAAGGGCCTCCTTCACTCAGGGACTAGGAAGAACCCAGGTCTGGCTTTGTCACAGCTGCAGTGGAGAATCCCTCGCAGCTCCCCAGCCCTCCGCACGAGCCCCCATCCCGTGACCCGAGTCAGGGGCCCAGGCACAGTGTGGGTGACCTTTCCCTCAGCTCCAATGTCTCCTCTCCGGGGCATCCAGGGCCCTATCCGCCCAGCCCAGTGGCTACCCCTGCAGGCCCAACTGGCCACAGACCCCAAGGAGGCTCTGCCCACCCCACCCCCACTTCACATCCTGTCACTGATTTGCAGGCCTGAGCCCTGGCCACTCATTTGCTCCCTCTGGACTCTCCCCTTCCTGTTAAATGGGGAGTTAAGTGGCTTGCCAGGTTTTCACAGCAAGAATTTGGCCAAGTAGACTGGCTCTGGGCACTGGAAGTGAATGAGGGAGACTCTAGACCAAACCCCTTGACCAGAAGAACCTGGGAGCCAGGTCCAGGATCTGGAGGGACTAAAACCCCCTGGACCCCACCCCTACTCTACCCAAACCCCTCTGCCTCAAGCCTGGATCTGCATCCACAGCTCTACCATACTCATCTTGAGAGCAGGGGCTGGAAGGGTTTTGCTCACTATGGGGCCACAGTAAGGGCTTGGCCAGCATATAGTAGGAACTCAAGAATTGGTTTAATGAGCAAAACCACCTACGTATTTTCTACAAAGGCGAGGCCCCTCTCCTGCCTTTGCTCATGCTGTTCCTCCTCCACTGGCCCGCAGCCTCTCTGATCACCCCAAGGAAGACGGGCTTCCAGAACTCAGCACAGTAGGATCCTGGCTCCTGTGGGCCCACAGTGCCCTGGGCACCTGGACATACGGTTTACGAAGTCCATCCTCCTTGCAGTTGGAGAAAAGACAGTGGGCGAGCCCGTCCTCAGCCCTGCGTCAGCAACTGCTCCTCTCCTCTGTGGCCTCGGTGGGCAATGAACTCTGCCCCCCCCACCCCCTTCAGAGTTTCAGGGCAAAACAAAGGGATTAAGGAAGAACCAAAGGCAAGTCCTCTCTTACGACAGCATCAGACAACTGTTTCAAAATATATTAGATTTGGTTTTTATTGTAGAGCACACATATCAGGGCAAAGTGCTGCACACACAACTACAAATCATTTTTGGGAAAAAAGCTGTAAAAAAAAAAAAATAAAACTGCAACTGCTTTAGTTACGCAGTCCCGACTTGAGGAATCCACACTGGCAAAGGAGTTCTGGCCCCTGAGAGGGGCTTCTTGATGGTGGCTGCCCCTCAGCTTTCTGCAGCCTCTTCTGTAAGACTAGCCCCCTGGGATGGTAGCAGCCTGGGGACTGGGAGGGCCTCTGCTCTCAGCAGGCCTGGGTCTTGGCCCTGGCTGGCAAGAGGACATTCCTAACGAACCCAGATCAGCAAAACCTTGCAGCCTTCAAGGATCTGAGCGGGTGGAAACTGCCAAAGACTTATTTTTTCCCTTTCATTATTATTTGTTAAAGGACCCTTCCTTCCCCAGCTCTCATGCCCCTGAGGCGGAGGAGGCACCAACCCAGTCTGCAGGCCTGAGCTCTGGCCTTGGATGCATGCTACAGGCGGACAGAGGGGGCGGGCAGCTTCCTATGGGGACTGACATAGGGAGAAGGCCCAAGGAGGGCCGATGGAGAAGAAAGGGAAAGGAAAAGGAAAAAGCCAGGAGACCAAAGGAAAAAATGAAAATTCCGAACCAAAGAAAACAAAAACCCTACCACACACACAACAATTTTCCAGCCCAAACGCTAGACGCAGAAGGACGCCAGTCCCTCCAGCTAGAAACAACTCCTAAAACTGCCCCAACACGGCAAGTCTAACTGTTCCACACAATCACACGTGTATGCTTAAAAGGAGCAACCCAGCAAAGAGGCGGGCTCCTGGCAAGAGGTCAGGACCACTGCAGCTGGCCCCTGGGCAGACCAGGGACCCGTGGGCAGAGCAGGCCAGAGGGCATGCAGGAAGCCCGGGGTCTCAGCCAACTGAACAGCTCTGGGGCAACAGGGGCTGGCACTACCTAGGCCTCTGCCCGGTCATCCCTAACAATTGCTGCAGGAGGAGGGGGTATCTGCGTGAGCTGCTGGGGCCTGGAGAGCAGGTGAGGGGTGGGAGGGCAGCAGGCCCCCTGCAGAGCCGGCAAGGCAAGACCTCAACCCATGGCAGACAGCAGTGGGGGGAGGGGGAGGAGATTGAACTTCATTTACAACACTAAGATTTACATTTAAAGCAAAACAAGAATTTTTCTAAACCAAAACATTTTGTTGCTTTTAAATAAACCCAGCCTGACACAGCCCCACGTGAGGACAGCTGCCCCCCACGCCTCCAATGGCCACTCCAGCATGAGCTTCTGTGCCTACAGATGCCAACAGCCTTTCCATCCAGGAGGAAAACCAAGAACATGAGAACCAGGTCCTGGCCAATTCTGTTCTTCAGCCTTAACAGGCAACAAACCAAGGAAAAAAAATATAAGAACCAAAAAAAGAAAAGAAAAGGAAAAAAAACCCTCAAAACGAAACAAAAGGAGGGGCAGCTAGTGAGGATCAAGCCGAGTCCCGGAGGCTCAGGCCTCAGTGCCGCCGCATCTTCACCTTGCGGGCGGGGCTGCCCGCCGCCTCCGAGCAGTCCTCCCCGGGCTCGTAGGACTTGCGCCAGTAGTTCTCCGAGCTGAAGCTGCCCCTCCGCCGGTGTGTGGGCAGCAGCACCGAGCGCCGGTTCTCCTCCTTGTCCATCTCCAGGATCCGAGGCCTGTGAGGGAAGGGGTGGGGGAGGCGTTACCCAGAGACTGGCCCAGGGCCACCCCAGCTCACCGGGTCTCTACAGAGGGGGGAGGTGTGGCAGTAGCAGAAGCACTGGCACCGTGTCTTTGCCCAGCAGGTGCCAACGGTCACCCCTTGTCTTTGAGACATTCCCCGGTTACCCTGTGGGGTCTGCTGGGCTCTGAGTTTGGTGCCCTAGGACACAGCCAAGGCTGCCGGGCAGAAGGCGGCTTTCCTATCACAGCCTCGAGACCCTGCCTGGTTCTGCCATCCCCCTCGGCTTCTCAATCCTCCCCCAACTCCCACTCTCCCTCTCTGCTCACCAACCCCACTAGCCCTGAAACTACAAAGCTCTTGCTGTCTCAGGGTCTCAGCCCATACGGTACCCCTGGCCCAGACTGCCCCTCCCATACATCTTCCCCATCCTTCCTGTCTCAGCTTCAACAGCTTCCTCAGAAACCCTTTTGAAACAGGCCCCTGCTCTGCGGCCTTCCGAGGCCTGCACTTCCCTCCTAACATCCCATGTAGCCCCCCAGAGCGTGTGTCAGGGAGCAGAACCAGGGAAGGCGTGGGAAGGCACACCGTGTTCCACAGGCGGACGGCCAGGGCTTAGTTGAGAATGCCACCAAGCCCAGGGAACCAGACAGAAGGCACTGGAAAGGTGGACAATGCCCGGCTCCTAACCATCTACCCCAGGCTTCCCACCCATCTCGCCCTGCAGCCAGGCCGTGGCGCTGCTTTGCCGGCCTGTGTTGAGGGACCGCAGCCGAGTACCTGTGGGCAGCATCAGGGTCTGCCTTGCGGTGGGACCGCTTGGGTTTCAGAGCGGGGTCCCTGTTGCTTCCCGACAGACGATCTGAGGCATAGCTGGGTGGTAACACGGAGCTGCTCAGGGACTTTGTTTCCAACCGGGGCGCATCCAATCTCGTCCTGCAGAGGAAAAGCACGTGGGGTCACCAGCGGGCCTCTGGGGAGGGTGTGGCCCCATGAGACCAATTCTTTCTCTGGCCGGGTTAGGTGGAGGCCAGCAGTCTCTGCTCTGAGGTTCAGTCTCCTCATGGTTCAACTAGGAATTGGTCCAGCTGACTTGCAAAGACTGTCCTTCCCAAGTTCAGGCTTAGGAGCCAGGGATGGGAACACTTCTGTTTGGAGACTTCCAATGACCTGCTGCCCCAGGGGAAGGATCCCAGGGCTCTCTCAGCTGGACGAGGCAGCCCCACCTCACCCTCCTCTGGCCCACAGATTCTCAAGGGACAGCTACTGTGCCTGCCAGAGGACTGAGGGCCCCACTGGTGGGCACCAACACACTCCAACAGACACATCCACCCCTTCCTGAAACACCAGACAGGAAGGTTCCCCTGGTCCAGGCCTGTGGAAGGACTGGAGGGGAACAGAGTAAGAGCTTCCCTACCCTTACACGGGGACACCAAGGCTATGGTAGAGCCAGGAGGAGGGCCCAGACCCAATCCCACATTCACGCTTGGCTCTGGTCCCACCACAGCCACCTGGCAGCTTCTGCTGGTTCCAGGACACTGACCAAGCCAAGGCCAGAGGGCTTCTGAAGGCAAAGCCCCCACCTAGCACTGGAACACCACTCAGTCAAGGAAAAGCATGCAAGTATGGAGGGGAAAGAAGGGATGGAGAAACTGGGTGGGGGTAGCCCAGGGCAGCGATCCGAGTCCTTTAGGAAGTCAGGCCAGGAGGAAGCTGGCCTGGGAAGCCTCAAAGAAGCCCGAAGGCCTCTTGTGTGATACAGAGGCCAGCAAGTCAGGCCGCTGGCAGCAAGGGGCAAGAGAGAGGCCTGGGGCGGGGAGTGATGGGGGCACAGCTGGCAGAAGGCCCTGAAGATATCTTTCCCATGGGCTGCTGGACACAAAGGAACAACTGGGCTCTGAGGAAGAAGGTGCTATGGCCCCTCAAAGGACATCCTCACAAGACCGCTGGGGGAAGAGAGCAGAAGGGGAACCCAAGAGCTGCCTGGGGTTCTTGGGAATGACTGCGTCCGGTCCTCATAACAGAAGGGAAGACTAGGTCAGTTAGGAGGGAAGTCACGTGTGCCGGGAAGTCCTGGGAGAAAAGTCTAGTCCATGTGAGACTCCAGGCCTCTTAAGACGGGGAAGCCAGAGGGGCCCAGCTGCACTTACTGGCCCACCGGTCTCGGCCTCCACTCTGGGGACCCCGGGCTACAGGAGACAAGACCTAGGAGCAACAGGAAGATCCAGCCCTGAGGCTGCCACTCAGAGTATGGGCTAGTCACCATCCCTTTCGGGGCCTGTCTCCCCATCTGAGCAAAGGCCTCTTTCAGTTCTGAGGGTCTAGAGACCAAAGACAAGTCGCCTCCTTCAAGGCTAGGATCCTTTCTAGGGGCACTGGGAAGAGGCGGTGCTGGGCACACCCAGACCTGAGGATGGGAACCAGAATCACCGAAGCCCCGAGAGCTCTCGTTGACCAGGCCAGGCCTCAGATCCCTGTGCTGAGAGCTCACACCAAATGTGACATGAGCCAAAAAGCTCGGCTCAGAGGACTCCAGGGTCTGAAGCCTCGGGAAGGAAAGCGCCCCTCCAGCACTGCCGAGCCGAGCTGACCCGAAGACCCCGCGGGTGCTGGGAGCACACACCCCGGGCAGAAAAGCCCGTGTGGGCAGGACCCGCGGCCCAAGACCGCGAAGGGGTTTCCTCGGGTGAGTGAGGCGGGCCAGAGAAGAGCAGCGCCACCACGAGGCGAGCCTGGCCCCCACGCCTCCGGGGCTGGAAGGCACGTCCTGCCACGCAGGCACGGCTGGCACACACGCTGAGCCCTGGTGGGGCCCGCCCTTCCTGAGCTGCTCGCGACTAGGGCGGCTGGCCGGGCAGCCGGGGGCAGTGGTGGGGGCCCCTCGCTGTGGGTCGGGGACTGCTGGGGAGACAGGTGGGACCAGCTGAGAGTGGACAGAAGCCAGGCACACGGACAGGCTCTGCGTCCCTCCAGCTGCCTAAGAGAAGAAGAGACGGAAGGCGCAGCTGCCCGCACAACAGCTCTGCTACCATCAGGGCCGGCCCTCAGGGAAGGAGTGATCAGAAGCAGCCCCACCAAAAACTCAGCCTCCCACACCGACTTTGGGGGCAGTAGGAGCTCTGGGGCCCAAAATGGCTCCCGACACATTCCCTGGGGCTGTTACAAGTACATCTCAGAACGGCTGGAGGAGCTCCACTTTCGAAAAACCACCAAGCTGCAAGAAGCCGGGCTAGAGCCACCAGCAGTGCGCCTCCAGAGCACACCCCTCTCCTCTTAAAGGGCAGCCAACTCCCAGGGAGCAGGCCAGGGTTCAGCAGACAGAGCCACAGGTCTGGGGGCAGGAGGCCCGGTTCTAGCAGTAAGGTCTGGGCCTGCGCCTCCTCGGGTGGTAACAGGAGCCAAGACCTTCCTGACAGATCTGAGCCAACATCCAGGGGTCGCGGCCAGGCACCCCAGGTATGTCAGGACAGCCCCCAGGACAAAGCGTGGACTGGGCCTAGGTACTGGGAAGCCGGAACCAAGGGAGGATGGCCAAGCATTAAGGTAACATTAACATGTGACCGGAGAGGAAGGGAGGAGACTGACTGTCTAGGCGCTGCCCTCACATTCCTTTATCCATCATGGACTCCTGCAGAGAAGCCGCTGGGGTGGGGCGGGGCGGGGGAGGGGGAGAGTGCGAAATCAGAGACCCAGTCACTGGCCTCAGCCACACAGCTGCCACCCCAGGATGCCCCTGAAGCCCAGGCAGGCTCTCTTCACCGCGGCAGAGCAGAGAGCTGTCCCGGCACAGGCAGGCAGAGCAGAGAGCTGTCCCGGCAGAGGCAGGCCACCGTTTCTGGGAGATGGGGAACCAGTTTGCACTTCAGGCCCTGCTGCCAACCACCCACAACTGCTGGTTCTGCCCTCCCCAAGCACCCTTGTGCTACAAAGCTGGCTTTCCCAACGGAGCGAGCAGGCAGGGCGCGGTGAGGCAGGCCTGTCGGAGTACTCCTCGCCTACAAGTGCCCTGGGCCCCAAGGTCTACTCTCCTGCCCCTCTAAGTATCAGACTCCCGCACAGCCCAGACCCCCACCCATCCCTCCTGCAATAGTCCCGCCTCCCAGCCCCCACCAACACCACACGCTTCTCTCCAGCTCCTGCCCTGCTCTCCCCGCATGGCAGTGCTGACACGGGTGCAGCAGCCTGCTACGGTCAGAGGAGACTGAAGGACACCCGAGTGGATCACCCAAAGAAAGGGCACCCCAAGCACGTACATGGTCCTGGGCTCCCAGCAGACCTCCCCCGACCCAGGCCAACAGAACACCCAGTCTCCAAGGGGAGCCTCTCCAAATCGCCCAGCCTGGTTACCACCACGCCATCCACGCCACATGCGCGTAACCCAGGGCCTCCACAGACGCCAGCCAGACCACAGGGCCAGGATCAGGGTGCTCAGGGACCCCCCAGTTCGGGCCCTGGTAAGGGCTCACTGTCCTCCAGGACACCAGGAGACCTGACACCGGGGCTGCTGACCACCACGGCTCCAGGCCCCCCTCTCCTCACACTGCACCTGACCCAGCACAGCCGTCCTTATTCCTACCCCTGCCCCATCGAGATTACAGGGGGCAACGGTGAGGAAGGGCCGAGAAGCACACACAGCAGTCTCGAGTTTAACCATCTCCAGCATCGCAATGGCCCCAATTTTCAGGTAAGAACACAGGGCTCAGGTAACCAACTTGTATTCAGTGAAGAAGGGACAGAGCCAGGCCTCGAGCCCAAGCCAGTCACATCCCTGGCGGCCTCACCGCCTCCTTATTCCTCAGGCAGGTTGTGGATACACCCAATCCCTGGACTCCCGGGGAACAAAGGTGGGTAGTCCTTGGTACCAGGACAAAAATCATGGAGACACAAGCAGTGGCAGACAGGTGTCCCGGTGGGGGCCATGTCTCAGGCCTGACCCGGATCAGGGAAACCAAGAGCTGAGGGACAAAGCCCAGAGCACACCCTCTGCTCATCCACGCACAGAGCCTTGCATTCGGCTGCTCTGCTTTCTGGGAGGGCCTCCCTCTGACCCCAGGGACCCCTGGACCGAATGACCCAGGAGGCCGTTTAGCCCAGCCTCCCACAGGCAGTCTCTCCTAAACAAGCCCCCACCTGCTGCTCCCAGGCCTCGGTGCTCCCCAGGGCCCTCCACACCTCTCGCACAGCAGCGAGCGCTCTGCCGAGCTCCGACGGGGTCCCGCCCCGCCCGTCTCCACTGTGTTCCCCACTCGGAGCCTCTGTGAGGAACGGTGCCTCTGCCTGACCTGTCCTGGCCCCTGGACCTCTCCAAAGCCTGCCTGAGGCCCACACACCACCCCTGACTGCCTTCAGGCGGCACCTCTCTGGAAAGCATTCCCTGACCAGCCCCCGGTGAGGCGCTAAACCTTTACCTTCCCCAAAAGGTAAAGTGAATGAGAAGAGACCACACTCACCACTTTCCCAGCACCAGCACAGAGCCTAGCACACACCAGCTTTGATTAACATTGGACAAGTGACTCTCCAGCTGCTTTTCCAAACTTCAGCTCCACTTGACTAGCAGCAAAGGAACAGGCTATTTACACCGCCTTGAGCCGTTTCCTCTGGTTAATCATGCAGGAACACAAGTCTCGTAGGCCAACCCGATGTAGGCCTGGGGGCCTCCTGAACACCAAGAGATTGGGTGCCCTGGCCACCAACCAGAAGGCCCTGAGGGCCACAAGCCATCGCCTGATGCTGAAGTTTGGATCCACTGCCTCCTTCCCCTCACTGCTCCTCCCTTACAGAGGCCCTCTATACTACCTGCCTTCAAGCTCACCAATTCTGCCTGGCCAGCAGTTTCTAGCTCAGGAGCCAGAGCTACCAAGCCTGTCCCAACAAGCCCCCGAAGCTGCAGGTCATCTTTCTGTTTGTTTTTGCTGGGCCCCAGTGGACACGCTCCGTGCTCCTAGGACAATGCTCACTCTGCTTGTGCTGTCTGAGCATGCAAAGTGCCCACCTATCACAGATCCAGCCCCAAGGGAGCGCTGAGTCTCCTACATGCCCACCTTGGGTGCCTTGTGCACACAAGATGCTTCATGTTCCCAAGTCGGGAATCCCTGCTCAGAGATCACTCCAAACTGGCTAGAGAAGCCGAGGCAGCTCACTGCCTGCTTGAACCCCTGTCCAAACAGAGTTCACACCCTCCACTCTCAGGGTTAATGTGTGGGAAGCACTCTACCCGGCGCCCGGCACCTAGGAGCTGGATGCTTGGCAGAGGACAGCACACAAGGCCCTTAGAAGGTCGCACGTCAGGGAACCGTGGGAAAAACCAAATACTCCCCCACCCCAATGACTGCCACACCTCGGAAGTTGGCCAGCCTCCTGGTTCTCTAACCAGTCATTTAAAACTTAAACCACACTTCCAAAAAAAGTAGGTCCAGCTTCCCTGCCAGGGGAACCAACGATTGGCAAAGATGCATGTTGGGCAGCTTGCTCTGGGTGGGCTGGGAAACAGCGACATTCCAGAAGTTGGGCGCATTCAAGAGCTGACCAACCTGCAGCTGCAGCCTCACCCCACACACCCTGGAGGGTAGCCCCCTACCGTTTAAAATACTCTCAGCCACCAGCTCTCTACTGGCACAGCAGAGGCAAGAAAGCCCTTCTGTATGTGAGGCTCTGGGTTCTTCAACTCACAGCATCCACCCTGGGGCAGGGCTCGGGGTGTTCCACTGTGCAAACCACCAAGGGCCACAAGATCCAGCAACAGGAGACGGAGGTTCAAGGCCGCACTCAGCCATTTACTGGTTGTGACCTCAAACAGATGACACTAAGCTGCAGCCTAGGGACTGCATTCCTGGGGAGGCTCTCCGAGGGTCACTCCCAGCGAGAAACTATGGCACCACCTCCTACGTGAAGACTCAGCATCATCCACGTGCAAAGGAGCCGTGTTCTGCTGAACCAGGAAGCACTTGACCGCCGCCCACCCGTTTCCCCCCATGAGGCCCTTAGAGAGACTACCGCAGTGCTGACCAGCCTGAAGTGGTGACAGAGGCCCCAGGCCCTCCCTCTGCAGCCTGTGCGATCTTTATCCGAACCTAAGAGAAGGCAGAGCTGCCTCCACCCTACCTACCTGCCTACAAGGAGCAGGGCCGGGCTCAGTGCCCAGGTCCCACCTGTCGGGATGTGGCCTCACCCAAGGACACAGAGTCAGCCAGGCACCCACCAAGGCCACATCCTTGACCCCTGGGCAGCGCCTGAGCCAGGATGCACCCCTTTTCATCAGGTCACCAGCTTGTCCTTTTGTACCTGGTGCTGCTCATCGACCGGGGAGCTGTCCTCCTCTGGACTGGCCTCAGTGCTGGGACTCAGATGAACAAGGCTCTCCCTGCCCCCCGACAGAACACATCTTTGGAAACTCACAATGGCAAGTGTACAGGCTGTGACAGCAGGGGGCAGGGGATGGGCTGAGAGAGCTACATGTATATGATGCTTCCCGTGTGTCAAAATGGTTGACCCTTGAGCCTTGAAGGACGGCTAGGTTAACCAACTTTCGGTGCGTATATGTGGGTCACCTGGGGGGTGGGGGTGGGTCAGAAGGGAAAGCATTCCCAACAGAGGCCACACTGCTGTGAGAGTCTGGGACATCAGTGCGTGGGCCACACTAGGAGCTGCAGGTAATTTAACGTAAGTGGGAAGGAGATAACAGGGAGAACATCGAGGGAGGAGGCTGGATGGACAGGCAAAGTCCAACAGAGACCTTGCATTTTACTCTGCAGGCAAGAGAGCTGCCCTTGCCTCTCCTCTGGTCCCCTGGGTGGGCTGCCTACAGCTGGGCACTTCACCAGCTCAGCAGCCTAGGGAAGCTGCGGAGGTGGGGGCACCCATCCACTCCTTTCCAGCCCAGTCCCTGGCTGGCTCCTGGACCCACTCAGGGCAGAAGGTCAAAAAGCCCAGTCACCCACAACAGCCATTCTCCTCGGTCAGAACGCTACAGGGGCTCAGCTGGCCAAAGAGCTTCCGGGGTGAGCTGGTTAACAGTGCAGAGTCCTGGTGGCGCAGTGGTTAAGAATCCGCCTGCCAGTGCAGGGGACATGGGTTTGAGCCCTGGTCCGGGAAGATCCCACATGCCGCGGAGCAGCTAAGCCAACTTGCCTCAACAAAGAGTAGCCCCCGCTCGCCGCAACTAGAGAAAGCCCACGCGCAGCAACAAAAAGACCCAATGCAGCCATAAACAAATAAATAAACAAACAAAAAACAAAAAACAAAAAACAAAAAACAACAACAGTGCAGAGTCCTAGCTCCACCAAGGAGCATCTGGCTTGGGCAGCCAGGTACAGGAGCCACCGCTCGAGGGAGGAAACAGCCAGAAGAATGACCCAACACTCCAGCTCTGGCCACTTCCTCCTGCACCTCCAGTGAAGCTTTCCCTGGGATGAGCTATTGTGGGGGGCTGGGAAGGAACACCTAGGAGGCGCTGCTCTGGTTCTGCTCCCCCCCAACCCTCATTCCTGCCCCCAACCCTCATTCCACCTGGTCTCTGGCTGCCACTGGAGGTACCAGGCACACCTGACAAGAAATGACTGGGGAGGAAAGGCCAGAAGGGAGCAACACATTGGCCTGCCTCACTTCCGGGTCCTGGGTTTTGGACTGTGCTGGAAACCACAGGAAAAGCAAGCGGAAAAGCAGATAAAAACCTTTCTTCTGACGGATTCCGGGAATATTCTTAGGCTAGAGGAGAAATGCTGCCAGGCTGATCACTGTCTGGAGTTCCCCTAAGTGCCCAGTGCCCTGCCCGCACCGCAGGACTGTCCCACAGGTCTGGGTCATCTCTATTCTACAGATGATAAAACAGACTCAATGTTCTGACTTGGCAAAGTGGCAGGGCTGTGCCAAAGAGACATCACCACCACAATGTACTGGAGCTCCGGACCCAAAGGGCCAAGATGCAGAAGTGATAAACTGAAGTTAAAAAGATGACAAGCCAGGGCTTCCCTGGTGGCGCAGTGGTTGAGAGTCCGCCTGCCGATGCAGGGGACGCGGGTTCGTGCCCCGGTCCGGGAAGATCCCACGTGCCGCGGAGCAGCTGGGCCCGTGAGCCATGGCTGCTGAGCCTGCGCGTCCGGAGCCTGTGCTCCACAACGGAAGAGGCCACAGCAGTGAGAGGCCCGCGTACCGCGCAAAAAACAAAAAAAAAAACAAAAAAAAAAAACGATGACAAGCCAGAGAGTAAGGATGTACTTAAAAAAAGAAAGAGCTCCCAATGGCCAAAGCTGGGACAAGCTGAGCACAGAATAGACACCACGAGTCCACACTGCTGTCAGGAATGAGTGAATGAAGAAATAAACAAGTGGGGGAGAAGACACAAAATCTCCTGTGCAGAAGGATTCCAGGAATCTGTGTGGCGACTCTGCCCTCAAAGAGGTGGCGCTCACCCCCCACTCCTTACGTGTGGGCCGCTCACAGCGACGTCCCTCCTAGGAGGACAGTGTGAACAGGGGGCAACAGTGACAAACACAGCCTCAGCCGGGCGCTCAGGGTCAGCGTCGACAGTGGAAGGTCCTGCGCCCTGGACGTGATGTGAGGAGAACAGCGCTGCCCCTCTGCAGTCTCCTCCCCAGACCCACAACCCCCGTGTAACCAAGAGGCAACACCAGACACACCACAACTGAGGGACCTTCCACCACACACCTGGCGGTCAGTGTTACCACGAAAAAGGCAAGTCTGAGAAAGTGTCGCAGCGGAGAGGAGCTAAGGTGACACGACAACTGCACATCCTGTGGGGTCTGGGACAGAAAAGGACGTGAGGAGAAACTAGGGAAATGTGAGTAAAGGATGGACTCCAGTTAACCGTCCTGGATCAGTATTGGTTTCGTGACTGTGATGAACATACCACACTGATGTGAGACATTACCAGGAAGGGGAACGGAGAGCTCTCTGCTATCTTCCCAACTTTCTGTAAACCTAAACCTGTTCTAACAAATAAAGTTTACTTAAATTTAAAAAAAACACAAATAAGGCAAGCTATAGGACATCCTGCTCCAGCCTGGGTCTAGGCACTGTCCTGCTCACTGACGACTACACGAGCCTGGGCAATCAGCCAGCCTTCTCAGGACCCCTGCCTCAAGGCAGGAATGTCTTGACCCAGCATTTACGTGGTCAGTCCATTCACCTCGTGAGCAGAAAAAAAAGAAGTGCTGGCGATGCCAGGATTGGCAATGTTGGTCAGTACGTCCCTGACCCCCTAGCCAAAGAAGAGGGACAGCCACAAGCCATGCGCCTGCTCAACACGCAGCCAGCCACCCACCTACGTCCCCTGTCCTCACTCCCTGCTCCTCCCAGAAGTGAAAACCCAGGCATTTTTAAAGCAAGCTGCTGAGGCACAATCTAAAAATACTCAGTGAGAAGCACACGTGACAAATCAGAACCAAGGAGGAAGGAAAAGGAAGAGGTGGGGGGAGGCAGGGTCTGGAAGAATGTCCCCCAAATCCTGTCTCAAGACCCAGCCCACAAACACTGGGAGTGTGTGCTTTTGCTCAGCCCTCATGCTGAGGGCTACTGACAGAGGAACCCAGACCTCCACCTGCAGTCAGGTCTGCAGGAGCCAGACACCAGGACACTTACTTCCTGAGGATGATGACTGCTCTGCGCTCCTTGATGTCCTGAGGCCGGATGCAGTGAGTGATTTCATCAGCAGCATATCCACTGAAAAGAAACACAGAGCACGTGAGCATGGAGAGTGGATGGACAACCAAAGATCCCCAGGGTTACGGAGACAGAAATAGGGTCCTGGTCTTAATGGCCACCCTCCACCCCATTACATGACAGGTTCAAGGATCTACGTGGGAGGAAATACGTGTTAAGTTCCAGGATGCTTTTGCCCAGAAACCACTGAAGGGAAAACCTGGGATGAGGTAAAAGCAGGTCTTAAAGCAGAAGCCGAAGCAGGAATCTCCTTGCACAGGCCAGGAGCCCTTCTTTCAAAGGGTCCCCAAGAGGGCACACCTTTAGTGGCTTTGGAGGCCGATGGAGTGACTCAGGCCAGACCCTGGGGAGAAGATAAGAACCGCATCTCCCCCTCCCCCACCCTTGGGCTGGCAGAGGAGGCCAAGGCAGACACTGACAGCACTGAGTCACCAGAGAGAACTAAGGCTGCAAGGTTCAAAAAGAGAATTTGTCTACTTAGAAAAAAATGCTTTCAAAAACCTTCATTTTGGGGGATCCAAAATCTTGAAGACAGCTGTGTTTGGAATATTTTAAGAATTCCCATCACACTCAAGTATCTATTTATTTTCTTCATCAAGTTACATGATTTTGAAAACTGCTCAGACCAATGAATGTGGGTAGATGGCTGTCCTCTTCACAACTAATGTCTGTCCGATTTGAAACTCTGGAAGCAAACTCAGCTCCCTGAGTACAGGCCCTCACTGGGAGCCTGGCAGCCATGAGGCACTCCCACCCCGAGTTCCACACTAAGCCCCCCACTGAGCCAAGGCAGCTCCGCAGCCACAGGCCTCCTCCCCCTGCTCAGGGTTCCCTGGCTGCCGCCAGGACCACCAATCTTCCTCTATTCAGCTGCTAATCAGCTCCTTCTCAAGGGTAGCTGTGAAGACATGGGTGGAGCAATGGTCAGAAACACCACAGGCCTGGGAAGGACTCCTCAAAATGGCCAGGATGCCCCAACGTGGGCAAGAACTAGAAGCAAGAGTGAATAAAAAATAAAAAGTCCTAGAGAGAAGTACCTCTGATTCAGAAATCTGATTTGGAGCCATGTGGAGGGCGGAGAAAAGAGCTCTTATTTTAGGGATTTTCCCCTTTGAGCTGCTCCTGGACCAGAGGTTTTCAATTTTCTCTGTAAATAACAGTCCCGTGAGATAACTACGGACAAATGTCCATAGTCAAATCAATCTGGAAATATTGACGAGTTTAATAAAGTATCGGTACGTTAAAGGACCTGAGAGTTACTACAGCTGAGTTTAACTGAGCACTGACCAAGGAACCTTCTCTCAAACAACACCTATTAACATCTGCAGGCGGGAGTTCCCTGGTGGCCTAGTGGTTAGGATTCAGTGCTTTCACTACAGAAGCCTGGGTTCGATCGCTGGTAGGGGAACAATCCCACATGCCCCGCGGCATGGCCAAAATACAAAAAAAAAAAATTTAGGGACTTCCCTGGTGGTCCAGTGGTTAAGACTTCGCCTTCCAATGCAGGGGGTGTGGGTTCGATCCCTGGTCAGGGAGCTAAGATCCCACATGCCTCGTGGCCAAAACACCAAAACATAAAACAGAAGCAATATGGTAACAAATGCAATAAAGACTTTAAAAAATGGTCCACATTAAAAAAAAAATCTTTAAGAAAATATCTGGAGCTTCCCTGGTGGTGCAGTGGTTGAGAGTCCGCCTGCCGATGCAGGGGACACGGGTTCATGCCCCGGTCTGGGAGGATCCCACATGCCATGGAGCGGCTGGGCCCGTGAGCCATGGCCGCTGAACCTACGCGTCCAGAGCCTGTGCTCTGCAACGGGAGAGGCCACAACAGTGAGAGGCCCGTGTACCGCGAAAATATATATATATATATCTGGAGGCCCAGAGAGAAACGCCATACAAGGATCGAGGAGTTGAAGAGACCTGGGTTAGAACCTGAGCTCTATCACCTTAGCTGAGTCACATGCTGGGCCAAAACCTCAGCTCCTCCAACTGCAGGGACAGCAGTAGATTCTTGGGTGTTCATGTGGTGGTGCTCTGTGCTCTGTCACTTACGACATTCCTTTGCGGTGACTAACGATGAGATTGTTAAAAGGGTCAGTGCCTCCTGTCTTCTAGACAGAACTACAGTTATATGTCTTCCTGGTTAGCACCCCTGGAGAAGAGCAGTGGGAGGCCCACCTGCAGGGCTACCGTGAGAATTCAGTGAGATAATGCAGGGTGCCTGGCACCTCCATTTACTGAGCACCTGACACAAGCCAGGCGTCCTGGACAACCTTCACCCAGGCTCCCTGCAGCAGAGGCCTCCTGGGCCCCCTCCCAGGGCTAGGAGCTCTAGGTCTCATCCTACGCTCTCTCTTGTCACTCCACATTAGGGGAGTGCAGATCTGGGCTCCAAGACAGTCCCATATTAACACGGGACTTTCCCAAAGAGTGAAGTCCAGTTCCCCAAAGGCAATCCAAGGCATATTTCTAAGGCCTAGACCTGCAGTACCGGTTGCAGGCTACCTTCCTTACTGTTAACGAGTGTTACTAATCTGTTTGACTTGGCTATAGGACCTGCCAAGGGCCCTGACTTCCCATCTTCAGCAAGGAACTGCATCCTGTAACACAGAAGCAGCAGATCCAGATGCTGGTCAAATTTTAAGTGCCCCCACCTCCCAAAGTGCACTAGAACAAAGAGCAAGTCATGCCAGGTTCCTGTCCCCCAGCCCAGGCCTCAGAAGAACTAGTGCAGAACCAAGACCGCACGGGCCCACAGAAATGACCATGGCGCTCACTGACCCCCACCTGAACAGCTCACTGGCACTGGTCTTCTAGAACTTCCTGGCAGCTACGACACAGCCTACTGACCCCGTCCTCAGTATCAAGCTCTGCTGGGAGTGGGGGGCTCCAAGTCCTGATCAGAGGAAGCTCTTCTGTCCAAACTTCAGCAGAAAGTGCCCAAGAGAGACCACAGAGGGTTATTTACTGCTAAGGAACTTACTTGCTACAAGAGAAACTGTTTGAAAGTGCCAGTCTGCCAGCTTGAAACTTAATATACCCTGGGTCCAGGCCTAACCTTGGCATGAAGAAAAGTTCCAGTGCCTCCTCCTCTTTTGTTTTCACAGGGAAGAGAGAGGGGAAATACCTGAGGCTGGTACTGCCCTGCGCTGAGCCCAAGCACCACCCCCACCCCATGCAGCAGTGACTAGTGTGCCGCAAGCACCCAGAGCAATAGCCTGGCTGTCACCCACCACACTATGCCTTAGAGTGACTCCTGGAAAGTCTCCCCTCTCTTGGAAAGCTCTGCTCACCTCCCCAGGCTGGGTTCCCCCACACCGCCCACCCAACCCGTCTCTGCTACTGCAGTTCGGCCTTGTGGCAATCGCCCTCCCCACAAGACAAAGCTCTGCAAAGGCCTTACTCATCTCTGCATACAGCAGACGCTAGATGACGTGTGTGTGTGTCGAGGCCCAACGTTCCTACTGCTGTGAAGACTCAGTTTCTACATCTGCGAAACACAGACTGCAGCAAGTCCTTCCTCGGAGGATCCGGTGCAGGTCAAAGGAGGAGTCTGGAAGACTCTTCATAAGGGGCTGTGCAGGACCACACACCTCTCCTCTAGGGCACAGCCTTGGAGACGGAATTATTAAGGCACAGTTCCAAGGTGGCCGCCATTCCCCATCTACTCTGTGCCCTGCCCAGGGCAGACAGAGCCAGAGATGGAGGGACTGGCCGAGATCACCAGGACTGCCTGGCGACACCTCCCCCTAGCGGGGGCTGCCACTGAGAGGCCTACAGGACCTCACTTAGGATTTGGGGGGGCAGCAGGCCAGCCACCTGGGCACAGGGGCAGAACTGTGAGCTCAGACTCAAGTTATAATCACACCTGAACCTCCTAGAAGACACATGGCCTAACACGAAGAAGCAGTCCTGGGGCTTTCTGAACCCAGAAGGAAGAAGGTCAACCTGCTCCAAGTCCCAATTCTGTACACATCAAGGTATAAATAGAAAGCAGCTGAGCACAGAAGCAGCTTGTTTCCAGACACTTCACCAAAACCTCAAGCCTTTGGTCATGTGAAAGAGAATCAATCTTCGCTAACAACTCTAGGACTTTAATAGCCCCATTTTGCAGAGGCAAACTAATGCCCAGAGAGGTTAACTAACTTGCCCCAAGTCAAACAGCTAAAGTGGTGGCACTGGAACTCTAATCAAACTCTCGGTTTCAGTGTCTATGCTACACTGGTTTTTGTTTTTTGATGGGAGTGGCGGTGGGGAGAGGCAGGTAACAAGGGGTAGGAAGAAAAAGCCCATCTGTGTTTCCCAGTGACAAGGTCCAATCTGTAGTGGGGGCCTCACTGACCGCAGCAAAGGGTACAGGTAGTCCAACCATCTCCAGGGAAAGAGTGCGCAAAGATGAGCCCACGCCCGCAGCGAGTTAGCATCATAACCCAGTAATGGCGGCACACCAACGGCCCAGCCAAAAATGGCCAGCCAGCCCTGAAACTTTTATGGCCTATTTATTTTCTGCTTTCTCTGACCTTCATGACTAAGACCGTCACTAGCCGGCTAGCTTCCTCTCCTTTGCTGCCCTCTGCCTTCTTCTCACGCCTGGCAGAACCAAGGCCAGCCAGCACCCCGCAGCCCAGAGCTCCTCCTGAGAATAAACAGCCCTGACTTCATCCTAAAGTTCCTCCCCCTCTCACGGAATCAGGAGATTCCACACAAGAGATGTGGCCCAGACCTATGTGCCCTACATTCCCAGCTATTTTAAGCCAGAAGGCTCAATTCTGCTGTCAACCAGCTGAACACCATCCGTCCTCTGCCCAGGACTGAAGGGGTGCCCGCTCCACCCAGCATCAACTGTTATCTGGAAGTCACAGGCTGCGCCCACCACTGCGTGTCTCACGGCCGGGCGATACAGTAATTTCCAGACAGGTGACTAAGGCCTGGGTCTTTGGGCATGTGGCCACCGCAACCACAGACCACTCAGCAGTGATTAAAAATAGCAGCAAGTATGCAATTAGCCTTGAGGTAATTATTCCAATTAATCCATCTGAAATTTGTTTTAATCTACCATTTACCATACAGAAAACAGGAAAAGGAATACAAGATGAACTGATATAAGAAAAGATAAAAAATATTTCTCTAGAGAACAGCATTAAGACAGGACCCACTCAGGCCCAGCATGGAAAGGTTACAAAAAAACAACTGCCAGCTGGGTTTGGAAAGAAGTTTGAAGCAATTCCAGAAGGGTCTGTTCTGGAATTGCTCTAAATGCCCACGTCTGGACACTGCTGAGTCAATGTTTGCCACACACTAAAATCCACGCTGACAACTATTAAATATAAAACTGTATTCCTGCCATATTGCCTTGGACGGGTACAGACACCACTGCCATCAACAACACAAGTCTGAGTCAGATAAGAATTACTAGAACCCGTCCCTATCTGTAAAGAAGCACTGTCTTCATCAGCCCCTTCCATTGGCAGCTTTACAGCTCATCACCTCTGCGCTGGGATACTTACCAGGAAGTGAAAGCAAGCATCCCCTCTTACCAGCTCAGGGAAGAGCCCAAGCAGGACTTGCACAGAGGCAGCACTAACAGGCAGGTGTTCACCCACCTGCACAGCAAGTAAGCTCACAGAGCTAAGTGAGCAGGTGCTGGAGGATTTAAATTAGCAGGGGTGTCCGGAACCTGAGAGCAGTAGCTCTCCCCTGGGGACGTTTCACCCCCCGGGAGACATGTGGCAATGTCTAGAGACATTTCTGGTCATCACGGAAGGTGCTTCTGGCATAGTGGACAGAAGCCAGGGATCCGGCTAAACGTTCCACAAGGCACAGGACAGCCCCCACACGTCAACAGGACTGCGGCGGAGAAGCTCTGCTCTAGAGCCTCACCGAGGCACGCCACACCAGAACCTCTACCTCAGGTCCAGGCTGGCTCTGAGGACTGGTAATGCGCTCCAGCTGCCTCTAGTCGGCACCTAGCCCTCAGCTAGCCCCTCGTGCGCTCCCCTCCGCCGCACCTCTGCGCCGCACCTCTGCTCGGCGGCTAACTCCCAGTCACCTCCTAGTCCCCTTTCAAGTTCCTGAAAACCTCCGAACTCCACAGTGGAGTAAGACGTCCCCCCAGTGTACTCCTGCGGTTACCTTCCTGGGCTGTAACTAACCGTCTGTGGCCTCCACCGGGCCGTGAACTCCATGAAGGGAAGAGTCATGTTTAAGGCTCCACCAAATCCCCAGCCCCTTCCCCGACAAGAGAGCAGGGGAGCACGAAATGGCTGTGTATGAAAGCACCCACGTAAGGGTCGAGCCTGTGCCAGGCCCTCTGCTAGACACTGAATCACCACCTTTAGCTCTGATAGGCTGTGCAAGTTGCCATCACCCTATTTACAGATGGAAAGGCCGGCTCAGAGAACGCCCACAAGGTCCCAAAGCAAATGAGAGGAGAGCTGGGTTCAAAGCCTGGGGCAGCACTTTTCAGGACGTGGCCGAGCCTCCCACACTGACCCCTCAGCCAAGTCAGAACCCAGGCGGAAGGGACTGGGAAAGCCTCGGGACTTCCCTCTTCTACGGCAAAGCTGAAGAGGGTTTTCCTGGTGATGCGATCCCGCTGCTAAGCGCTAACAGACCTGCGCTTTAAGAACCTGAAAACTCTCTTCAATACAGGGTGTGAGTGTGTGGGAGGGAGGGGGCTCTGCAAGTCACAAACTGCCTCTTGTGGCCCCCCCTTTACACACCGGACCACTGCCAGGCCTCCTGCTGACAACCCTGAGGACCTGTGATGATGTGGGAAAGCAGTATCCCGTTAAGAGAGCAAATGGCCCTCGTGTGAGAGACCCTTTTAAGCACGGAGAGCCCTTCAATGGAGTCAGGCCACTTGGCAGAGTGTGCCCTGGAAATGCCATCTTAAAGGCCTCTGCCAAGACATCCATGTGGAGCACCACGCAGATCTGAGGAGAAGCTGGGAGCCCACATGACAAGGGGGTACCTGAGAGCTAAGTGGCCCTCTAGCTTCCAACGCATGAGGAAGCCGGAATACTGCCCCTGCTGCCACTGACTTCGCAAACTTTCCCCTCAGGTGACGTGGTGGGTACCACACGGCTCTGCTGGCATTCCCAGATGTGAAAGCAGCCTCAGCTGTTCCCCTCAAATGAGACAGAACACTTGCCTCAGGGCACTGAGAGGGCTCCGGGGACCCCGCTTCTCCCCATGACCGTGGCCCACGGCACTGACCGAAATTCAGAGGTTAAGCTGCTCACAACACAACTGCAGTGCCTGCCGATCCTGTACTAGAATGTGGTGGTCAGCCAAGCTGCAGTCTAGATCTCCTAAGAGGTTTTGGGGATTACTGAAGTACATCGTTCCATTTACTTGTTCCAGGGCCGGAAGCAGGGAGCTTCCAAGTAAATTTTCTGCTTCATATAAACAGCAAAGGTGTTGCAGCAGGCAATCTTAGATCTGAGGGCCAGGGCGCTGAGCTAACTCTCAGCAGGTTCTGGGACTGAAAATAGGCCAAGAGCCTAAGATCTGCTGAACAGCTACAAAGCCTAATACCAGGAAAAAGACAAGCTTTATTTTGTTTCATAGGGTCCTGATTACAGGTAACTCATCTTACAAAGGACCAATGGGCTCTTCTGCAGCCAAGAGGGACTGAATTTTAAGTTTGCTGCACTCTATTCCTGGTCCAACCCCTGATCTGTTCAAAGCCAGGGAAGCCACTCCCCCTCCTGGGAATGGAGAACGTGTATCAATTAAATACGCTCAGGGGCCTTCCTCTGTGAGGATGTCCTCTCTTAAACGAATCCACGAACATGTTCTCTGTTAAAAAGACCAAGAATGGCAAAGTTGGAAAGACTTTTAGACGGTAATCCCAACTAATTTTTTTAAAAACTCAGACTTGGAAATAGAGACCCAAAATGGAAGTGACTTGCTCAAATCACGAAGGTAAAGAGACTCCGAAAACCACCCTTCTAGAAAGATGCCTTTAGATTAGTTCCGGGTCAAGTCTGCGATCTCGTCATATCTGCCCACGGGATAGAAAATTCTAGCTTAGCCCAGCTCCCTGCTTTCTTACTGCCTGTGTTTTAAACGCAGACCCCTTTCCCCGCCCCCCACCCCCGCCCCGCAAACAGAAGCCTGGGTCAGAAGCGGAAAGCGCGGGCTCCTGGGGGCCGCTCCCACCTCCCAGGCGGTTACCTGAGCACAGTCACGCTCCCCCTGCGCACCGGCAGGGAAAGCACGGGCTCCGACACCCGGATAGGCTTGAACTGGAACTTGCAGCCGAAGCAGAGCGCGGAGTCGCTGAAGAAGGACACGGACACGATGGGGCGCTCGAAGATGTGGATGGGGTCCACGTGAGACACGATGCAGCCGCCGGGCTGGTAGTCGTTGATGACGGCGCTGTTGACGAAGCCCTCGGGGATGACGCGGTGCTCCACCAGCTTCTGGATCACCAGCTGGTGCACCCACTCGGGGATCTCGTCCACGTCGCCCGGCGGGTACAGGCGCTCCTGGCCGGGCCCGCGCTTCTGCAGCTGGGCGCCGTACGTGTAGCCCTCGCCGAAGAAGTACTTGTTGCGCAGCGGGGCCCGGTCCACCGTGTGCTCGTTGTACAGGCCCTTCTCGGCGCGGGACACCACCTCGTCGATGCGGGCCTCGATCTTGGCGCACTCGTCCTGGCTGAACAGGCGCATCTGGCGGATACCGCTCTTCACCTTGCGCGCTTCCTCCTCCTTCTGCAGCTGTTGCTCCTCGAAGTCGCTGCGCTCGGGGTCCGAGTCCTCTGGGTACTTGCGCTTGGCCCCGGGCGCCGCGTAGGGCTCGGCCGCGGCGGCGGCCGCGGCGGCGGCGGCCACGGCGGCGGCGGCGGCGGCCGCGGCCTCCCGACTGCCCGCCTTGTAGTTGTCCCGGGACGTCATGGACTTGAGCTTCTCCCGCAGGTCCGTGTAGCCGCTGGCGGCCGCCATGGTCCACGCCGCTGCTCTAGGGCCCTCCGCGGCGGGCGGGGCGGCCGGGCATGGCTCTGGGGGACGCGCCCGGGCCCCGGGCCGCAGAGGCCCTCAGCGCCAGGCCCGCGAGCGAGGCCGCGCCGCCCAGCAGGGGCGTCGAGGGGCGGCGGGGCGGCCTCAGGGGCGGCGGGTCATGCGGCGGCGGCGACGGCGACGAGGCTCCCTCCTCCTCCGCCTTCTCCGCGTCCCGGGGGGCAGGGGCGCCGGCAGGGCCTCATGCCGCGCAGGGCGGCCGCGGAGGCTCGGCCCGACTCCTGGCCGGACCCTGGGACGCCCGGCTCGGCCCGCACTTTAAAGCGCTCCTCACGACGTCACGGCCGCCCGCCCGACGTCCGCCAGCGCCGCTCCTCAGCGGGCGGCTCCAGGCGCACGCGCAGTACGACCGGCCACGGCGGCTCCGCGTGCAGCGAGCATGCGCGCGCCTGCGGCCGGGTCAGCAGAAGGGCCGGCGCACGCGCAGACGGGGGCCGTCCACCGCCCCTCCCCCACCCACTGAAGGGCTCCGCTAACGCCCCAAACTGTAGCCTGCCTCCTGTCCGCGCCTCCCCCGCGGCCGTAGGGCTCCCTCCACGGGGGTGCGCTCACGCCGTCAATGCTGTCGCCACGCTACGTCACGGCATCGTCCGAACGCCCGAAATCGCCTCAGCCCCCAGCGCGCAATCACCAGGGAACCGCCACAACCCAGCCTGCCCGGTCACCGCCCCCTTGGCGCTTCCACTTTTGTCACTGGGCCACCGGCCACGCGCCGGGCAAGCCCAGACGGCAGCTTACGGAAGCCGGTTGGCGCGCATGCCTGTCAATCCGGCGGTCGCCTTGGCTACTGCGTCCGTCCCCTAATTAGCGGCGGGCGGGCCGCGAGGACCCCTGAAGGGTGACCGGGTGGCTAAGGGAGTGCCTGATTGGAGACCCGACCGCAGGGAAGTGCTCAGCGCGCAAGGATATGCTCCGATTGCGGCGCCAAGAGCCCTGGCCCAGCCCCTGGCCCGACGGCTGCTGCCACAGACACCGCCCCCTTGCCGCCGCCCGGCGTGGACGTTGCCCTAGTCACGTCCCGGCGGCGGCGCGTGCGCGGCCCTCCTGGGCCGGGCGCCCCCGGGACGACGGGGAGATGGGGACGGCAGCCCGGGCCGCGGTCCCCGGAGTCACTGCTCTCCCGGGCGCCCAGGCCTTTGTTCAGACCCTCCCGGCCCCTGATGGCGGGGCCTGCACGCGTGGTCACGCTCCTTGGTCCCTGTCCCTCCCACCCGTTCCTTAACTGTGGTTTTTGGAGGCTCGGCTCACCCCTCTAGCAGCCTCCCCAGATTCTCACTGGGATGAAATGCATCTTGGGTTTCGTGGCCTCGCCACCCTGGCCGTTGTGCCCCCAGCCCCTGCGCCCTCTCCACCCACCGCCCCCGGCTGGTCGGGGCTTGAGCTCCAGACCCTGCTACCCAACAGACGTGGGTTTGGACCTTGACCTCCTTACGGGCTGTAGGACCCCGGACAAGAAATGGGAATGAAATCAGTGCCCATGTGCGGTGGGTGTGAAGATGAGACAAAGTCCTGCATCCTGTACATTAAGCAGAGAGGACCACTGGCCTCGAGTGTGGGCCTGTTTCCACGTCCTGAACTAGGGGCCTACCGGTCCCTGGTGGGAGGTGGGGTCTGTCATGGGGCCACAGAAAGTCCAGGCCAGCAGGGCCTGTGGGATGGGGAAGCCTGGACACCCGGGACCCTGGCCCTGACCCTCCCTTCCAAGCAGCAACGGGGCAGGCGTGAAACCCGTAGGGAATCGGCTCCTGCCCTTTCCTGACCCAGCCTGGTGGGCACCGCTGGTGGTGGCGGCAGGAAGGCAGCTGCAGGTGGTGAGAAGGTGGCCAGTGGGCAAAGCCAAGGTCAGGCGACTAGGCTTGGGCCCCAGTCCTGCCTGGGCCATTCTATGTGAATGCCCGGGCAGGGCCCCGTTGCCTGCATATTGGCAGTTTGGCTGCGAGAGCTCAGGCCCTTCAGAAGCCCAGCACCCACCTCTCAACGGCCCACCAACCGGGGGCATCGGACTCTGCACGCACACCTGGTGGCAGGGAGCTCACTACCTCATTCATCAGAAAGTCCTGCCAGAGACCCCTGTGCTCCGCTCACCAGGCAAACATGGGAGTCACCTCTCCAGGGCCCCCAGACACCCCCTCAGAGGCTTCCCCATGCTCTGCAGCCAGGGCCCTCCACTCTCCCATCCGAGCCTTAGGGGGAGGCAGCTCGACTCTGGAGCCAGCCTGCCTGCCTTTGACTCTCGGCCAGGCCAGTTAGTGGTTACTTGCTTCACCTCTGGGCCTCAGTTTCCCCACGAAGACAGGACGTGACTGTCTCAGGCTACCATGCCTCCCAGATGTGTCTCCTGTGTTACCCCATGCCAGGCTGCGCACCCTGGGGCTTGGTTCCCTCTGCTCTGGCTCTCCCCACGTCCACCTGGAGTTCCTGTCTTTCTGGGTCTGGGGGCCACAGCAAGGTCTGATTCTCCTGCTACCCGAGTCTTCCCATTCTGCCTCCTGGGGATTGTTACCTCTGACGAGGGCTCGACCTGCTGGTGCCACCACTGAGGCACCAGAACAGCTGTTAAAACATGAGCCTGTGCCTTAAGGCCCAGGTCCTGAAATCCTGAAGTCCTGCTGTTCAGTTACCCAATGCTGTGTAGCAAACCTCCCAAAACTCAGACCTCAGACACCATCCAGCTCAGGAGTCTGCATCGTGGCCAGGGTTGGGCCGGGAGATTCCTCCCGGTTCCAGGCGCTTCAGCTGGGGCCTCACTCACACGGCCCACTTGCATTCTGCAACCCAAAAGTCCTCTCACCTGGGCAGAGCCTCTTCTAACTGGGAGCAACTCCCGGTGCCTGGCATTTGCCTAGTACACAGTAGGTGCTTAATAGGTACCGAATAAGTAAATAAACCCCTCCTCTGACACCGTGGCTCCAGCCAATTATGCCCCCACACACCTATCCAGCCCTCCTCCTCCAAGCCTCCCCTCCCGCACAAGTTCCCCAAAGCACTAGCACTTCCAATCAACATTCATTCATTTATTCTTTCATTCATGCGACAAGTATTTTTTAAGTACCTACTCTGCGTTAGGCATTGTCCTAACGTTAGGCTTTGGGGGAAAGAGTAGGGAACACTGTTTTCTCTGTTTAGAATGTTCATTCCCCTTCCCTCCATCTAGTCCTATAGCAAACTCCTACTCATGGTTCAAAACCCAACCCAAACATCCCATTCCCTGGGAAGCCCTTTCCCAGCCTTCTCCCTCCCCAGCCGCTGACATGAAACATCTCTCTCCCTCTACTATACCATTCTCAAATATTGTGTGGCCCATCCAGTGATGGGGTCCTGGGGTTAGGGCTACCCAAGGAGTGTGGGGTAGAGGGGCAGGGGCCCACAGGGAGAGGTAAGGACAGATATCTCTGCTGGAAGCTCTGTTCAGGGGAACCTGGGCCTCCACCTCCTGGCTCCTCCCTCAGGCTCATTTTCTAGTCACTCAACAACCATATGGAGAACAGGCTGCCAGGCATACCTTTTATTTGCACAGAAATGACCAAGAGCCAGGAATCCAAGCTCAGTAGCAGTGCAGGGGCACCTGAGGCGGGGGACATGTGAGGGACCAGGACAGGGAGATGGAGCAGATTTGAACAGCAGACCCCAAGAAAAGCAAAGGCAGGTTCAGTTTGTCTAGGCTACTGGTGTGGGGCTTCCCTGCCGCAGGGGGAGTCGGGGCAGGGCCACAGTGGTAGGTGGCAGGAGGCCCCACTGGTCAGTCTTTGGAAGTCCCTCCTGCCATGGGACCCAAGTTTGCACACTGCAACTCCATTCCAACTCTGGATCAGTCTTCTCAGGTTCCTGGGGGCTTGCGCCACGACACCTACTGCCTCTTGGGTCTCCCCTAAGGTTCTGGCCCAGTAACTCCCCTGGGACCACACAGCAAGCCTCCTGGCACAGGGCGGCTGGGGGCTGGGGGCTGGGTCAGAGCAGCGTGATCTCGCTGGGGGGCAGTGTGAGCCGCTTCTCACGGGCACTGAGCAGGTTCTCCACGTGCACGGCCACCACGCGACACAGCTCCAGGCCCTGCAGGAGAGACGGTGAGAGGCCCAACACTTCCCAGCTCTCACCTGGGGTGAGATGTGGCTGGGAGAGGGGAGAAAGATGGAGGCCAGCCTCACCCTCGTCCCCACCTCCCCAGGGCCCTGGGAGGAGCATGAGCAGCTAGGAGGAGGAACGCCAGGCTGCAGGTGGGAAGGAGTGAGCCTGGAGGAGACCAGCGCATCTGCCAGCTCTGCTGCATGTGGCCTGTGTGACCTGGAGCCAGTTACTGCACCTCTCTGAGCCTCAGTGGTCTCACCCCTGGGGGCTCGGTTTACCAGGGCCTGCCTCACAGAGCCGTGGGGAGGATGTTAGGAGATTTTACTACATGTGTATCCTCTAGACTTGAAACCTATTAGCCCCGTCAATAAATGGTTTCTAACCAAGTGCTGCCATGGTTACCACCTGGCGCCCGCAGCCTAGAATGGCTGTGACCCAGCCTCAGGGCTCCCTCCCACCTGCTGGGGGTGGGACACGCAGCGGGGACTGGAAAATTGGTCTCTCAGACCACAGCCAGTGCCGGAATCTCCCCAGGCGCTTCCTGGGGGCTGGGAAATAAGGAGGGTAAAAATAAGGAGGACAGCACTTACTGGGTGGCGACTGAGGGCCAGGCACTGTCCCAAGAGCCACCCATGTCCCAACCCTCCCAGTCCCTGCAGTGTCCCTATGAGTCAGACATTCTTAGAGCCCATTCCACAGGTGAGGAAACTGAGGCCAGAGCCCTGAAGCCACTTGCCCCAGACCTCACAGCTGGGGATGGTGGGACTTGAACCCAAGGCCACACCCTGGGGCCCCCCCACCTCAGCTAATGAGATCAGAGCGGGCTCCTCCCCACCATCCTCCCACCTACATGCTGCAGCACTCCAGGCCTCACTGGGAATGCTGCCCCACTTGGCAGGTGTGGAAACTGGGGCTCAATAAGAAGCTGGGTTGCTTCCAGATGCCCTCACACAGCCTGTCAGAGGTAGGCGGGATCACTGCTGCACTCAGACATCACCTGCTCCTGGAAGCCCTCGCTGATTACCTCCTGGATAGCACGGGTACACCCTCCCCGCACTGATCATGGTTTATTAGAGAGTCTTTGATGTCTGTCACACCCCTGAGACCTGGGGCTCTGTGGGGGCCAGGGCTGGAGGGTCTCCTCAGTATCTCTGCAGCTAAGTGCAGAACCTGCTGCATAGAGATGCTCACTGGTTATACATTGAAAGAATGAATGATTAATTAATAAACGTGTCCTCTATACATGCATGACAGAGGCAGAGCAGAGGTGGCAACACAAAGAGGTCGCGGGTGGGGAGGGTGCTGGGAGCAAGTGGAGAAGCCGGAGAGGCCTCCTCCTCCACCCACTCACTTCCTGAGCAGCTGCTACAGCCGGGCTGTGCTAGGGACACCGTGGGGACAAGCTGGACACAGCCCTGCCCTGCCCCGCCCTCTCGGGGCTGACATTCTAGAGGGGAGACAAACAATCTGGGAACAAATAACTAAGTGATTTCCAAGCCATATGAGGGCTACTGAGGCGGACAGAGTGAACTATCGGGGAGGAGGGTCAGGGTAGGCTTCTAGAAGGAAGTGCTGTTTGTGCTGAAACTGGAACAATGGGAGGGAGGGAGCCCTGTGATGCAGGGAAGCACGTCCCAGGTAGAGGGGACAGTGAGTGCAGGGGGTCTGGGGCGGGGAGGGGGGCAGGTAAGCAGAGAGGAGGGATGAGAGCGGAGGCCACGGAGGTAATCAGAGGAGGGGGTGGGGACGGGAAGGGCTGCTGGGTTGGGGGCCCAAGGGCCTGCAAGGGTGAGAGGTGAGGGCAGAAGCCTGTTGGTCTCCAAGGGCAATGCTGAGGGGGTCAGGGCAGGAGAGAGAAATAAGGGGCTGTCTCAGCAGAGCTGGCTTTGGAAGCCTCAGGGTCAGAGGGGTGCCGGGGGTGGGGCGGGGGGACCGGACTCAGCACCAGTTAGAGGTCGTCCAGCAGAGGGCTCTCCAGAAAAGGGGCCCAAGGAGCAACGGACGGGCAGGTCTGAGGAGGTGGGTTTGCTGTGGTGGGAGCTCAGACTGGGGGTTCTGGGAAGCAGGCTGAGCCCCAGATAAGGCCAGGGTGGGGGTGACCTCAGCAGGAGCAGGACTGGGGAGCAGTGGGAAGCACACTGATCCCCAGTCAAAGGCTCCCCAGGAGCCCGGGGCGGGGGGCTCCTCCCTTAGAGGCAGGGCTGGGGCAGTGGGAACCCGTCTCGTGCCCTGGGATAGCAGTCCCACCAAGGCAGGCCGTGCCGTGAGAAGTGGTCCTGGGCCCACATCTTGAGTGGGTGCGGTGGCCCCAGACGTGTGGGCCCAGCCCCGATTCTGCCCCTTCTCTGGACCTCAGTCCCCTCTCTTCAGTGGGCTGAGAACTCTGGTCCTGCCCCATCCCCGGGCACTGCGAGACTTGGACTTGACTGACCTAGAGGTCAGCCACAGCTTTTTTTTTTTTTTTTTTGCAGTACGCAGGCCTCTCTCTATTGTGGCCTCTCCCGTTGCAGAGCACAGGCTCCGGACACGCAGGCTCAGCGGCCATGGCTTACGGGCCCAGCCGCTCCGCAGCATGTGGGATCCTCCCGGACTGGGGCACGAACCCGTGTCCCCTGCATCAGCAGGCGGACTCTCAACCACTGCGCCACCAGGGAAGCCCCAGCCACAGCTTTTAAGGAGCAGCCACAGTTGCTGCAAATAGCAGAAGGTCCAGGGCAGCTGGGCCTTGGCCTCCCTGTCACATGGGAACCCCACTCTCCACCCCTCAACCTCAACAATCCATCCTCCGAGCCTCAGCCCAGGTGAACGTCCTCAAACTGCCTGGGTCCTGCCCTCCCACCAACCTTCTATGGCTCCCGAGTGCCCTCAGGAGGAAGCCCCAGATTCTTAGCTTTATATTCAAGGACCCTTAAGACCTGCCCTTCCCTGGCTATCTCCCCAATTCCCCATCAAACTCCTCACTATTCTGCAAACGACCTGGGGCTGCCCTTTCCCATGACCCCACCATCAAGATGCTTCTCTGGTAGACCACCTTCATGACCCACAGTTCTGTGAGGTGTTGGGTTAGCTCTGTCCCCTGCACTGGGCTGGATGCTCCCTGGGACACGGCCAGGACCTGACCCATCTTGGAGCCAGACCCAGAGAAAAGCCTGGCGAGCGGAATGAGGGAGTGGGGGGCCAGGTGACAAGCCCGGCTGCCAGGCGGGGCCCACCTGCTCCAGCTGCAGCTGCATGGTGCGCTGGGCCGCCACATCCCCCAGTGCGATCTCGACGTATGGGTAGCTGGAGCTGGCCGTGGGCCGCTGGGTCCTCGTCGACTGGATCTCCTTCAGGGAGAACTTCACCATCAGCTCCTGGGGGAAATGGGGGCAGACAGGCTTGGGGGTGCGACAGTCTCACCCAGCCTTACCCCACCCCTGGAGGTCAGATCCGCAGGTGGCGTGACAGCTCAGCTCAGTTCGAGTACTAGTTCCCCAGTGACTTGCTGTGTGACCCGGAGCAAGCTACTTTACCTCTCTGGACCTCAGTTTCTCACGTGAAGTTATTTCAACAAATACTGATGCACGCACGTGCGGCATGCCAGGCACTGCTCTAAATGCTTGAGATCTAGGGATACAGGAAATGCCAGTGGTGCCCTGACCTTCACATCAAGGCTGCTTCTTCACACCCGCCCCTCTAGATCTGGAGCTTTCTTTCCAGCCCCAGGAGCAAAAGCAGAGCTTCCCCACACAGGGGAAGCCAGAGTGATGAGAGTCAGCACCCCATCACAAACAACAGGACACAGCGGACAGACAACCCAGCTCCACGACCTGCACAATGGGGGGCATCCTCTGAGGGCCCTGTTCCCCGCTGGACCGAGCGCCAGTCCCCACAGCAGGAACCTGCTTGTTAACACGCCCCTCCCCAGGTGTATCCCCCAGGGTCCAACCCTCCTCCTGGTCTCACTTCCTCGCTCCAGTGTTTCCACGTGAGCCACTTGCCCTGGAGCCCTCATCTCAGGGCCCACTCCCGGGGGAAGAACTAAGAATAGGGGTAGCAGATCCTTTTTGTCCTGGACTGAATTGTGTCCCTCAAATCCATATGCTGAAGCCCTGATCCAGCACCTCAGAATCTGGAGACAGACCTTTAAAGAGGGAAGGTTAGGGTGGGCTCCAATCCCACGGGACCACTGTGCTTATGAGAAGAGGAAATTGGGACACACAGACCCCAGGGATGTGCACAGAGAAAGGGCCATGTTAGGAAACGGGCAGGACGGCCATCTACAAACAAGGAGAGAGGCCTCAGAGGAAACCAACCCTGCGGGCACCTTGATCTTAGATGTCCACCGTCCAGAACCACCAGGAAAACAATTTCTGTTGCTGAAGCCCCGCCCCATCAGCCCCAGCAGACTAACACAGGCTTTGAGCGTTGGCCTGTGTTTCACCTCCTTTCACCTTGACAACAGCCCTGCATCCCAGGTAAGGCAGTGAGGCTCGGACAGGGAAGAAGCGTCGCCCAAGGTCACGCAGGTGTAAGCAGTGGAGCTGGACTTCCCATCCCCTGGGGGGAGGGGCTGGGCTGGGCTGAGGCCACTCACGTGGGTCTCGGTGCTGAGGAAGTTGAGGCCATTCTGGTTGACCGCAAGGATGCAGGGGGCGGGCACCGCGCCGTTGCTGCAGCTCTGGACGAAGAAGAAGGAGGAGCCGAACATGGGCGAGGCGCTGAGGAGGCCTGGGGCGGGGGAGGGGCGGGCAGGTGAAGCTGGCGCCTCAGTGCCGCCCCCCACCTGCTCAGGCGGCCCCTCCCGCCGGTCCAGCTAACGGCCTCAGGCCCCCCTCCTTCCCTGCTGGGGCCCCCAGCCTAGGTGGGGCCCCAGTGAGGACTTCAGAAAGCTGGCACCAAAAATGCCTCTGTACAAAGGCAAAGGTGCCTCCACCCCACCCTCCTCGACCAGGCCCCCATGGTTCCCTCCCCAGCCCGGACTTCTTCTCACCCAGAAACTGGGCGCGAGCCTGGTGGGGGCTGAGTGCCTGCATCTGCTGCCGGTGCTGGCCAAGCAGGCTGAGCCACGCCGAGCCGGCCACGGTGCGGTAGAGCTGGGCCGGGATGTACTCCTGGGCCTCGCGCCTGGCGTGCAAGGAAAAGCCGCACTGAGTCCCGCTAGGCTTTACGCTAAACCTCCTGGACCCCTACTCGCTGGGGAGTGAGGATGACTCAGTGCCTGGGCACACAGGAGGTGCTCAATAACCGCTGGCCAGTACCACTAGGCTCCCCGTTTGCAGAGGAGGGAACAGAGACTCTGAGAAGTTTACCAGCCAGTCCAAGGTCACACAGTGACCGGGCCGGGCCGAGGCTTGAACCCAAGGTGGGTTCGTCCTTTGTAGCCCCCGCCCCAGGGAGAAGCCCAGGCCAAAGGGGTGAGAAGCACACGCTGAGGGAAATATCAGGGCAGCAAAGCAACCACTAGTGGCTGGTCAGAGCCGGAGGGCACAGAGCACTGGGCCCACCAGGCCAGGCCTCCCCCTGACACATGCTGGCTGCCCTGGGGCAGCCCTGTGTCTCAGGACATCTGAAAAATACCAACAAATACCGGTCCCGGCTGCCATGGGCTGCACACTGGGGAAGGGGGAATGTCAGGGGAACCCCCCAAAAGCCCCTCCAGGCAATATCTTTCCTCTCTGCTCTGCTGGGCAAGAGCCTGGCATCTGACCCAGTCTTCCCAGGTCTGGATCCTGGTCCTACCACCTATTAGCTGGGGAAGCCATATCCCCTCTCTGGGCCTCGGTTTCCTCATCTGTAAAAGGAGTAAAGAAAGTGCGCGTGGGGACTTGCCTGGTGGCGCAGTGGTTAAGAATACGCCTGCCAATGCAAGGGACACGGGTTCGAGCCGTGCTCCAGGTAGATCCCATATGCCACGGAGCAACTAAGCCCGTGCACCACAACTACTGAGCCTGCGTGCTACAACTACTGAAGCGCGTGCGCCTAGAGTCCATGCTCCACAACAAGAGAAGCCACCTCAATGAGAAGGCCGTGCACCGCAACCAAGAGTAGCCCCCGCTCGCCGCAACCAGAGAAAGCCCGCGCGCAGCAACAAAGACCCAATGCAACCAAAAATGAAATAAATAAATAAATAAATAAATTTTAAAAATTAAAAAGTGCGGTTGGGGAGATTAGCTGAGACAATGTGTGCAGAGTGCCTTGCAAAGAGTAGGAATGCCACAACTGTCTTTCTCCGGGGCTGGGATGATACCTTTCTGTGCTTCCTGCACTTTCCCCTTAAAATGACAGCACAGAAAGAGAGTTGGGTGCTGAGCCCTTACAGTGTGCTGGGCACCGGGACGTCCTCTGTCCACAGTCCACTGCCTTCCCTACGCTGGTTCACACCAGGGGCTCTCATAGTGTGGCCGAGGGTCTGGGAGGGCAACGCCACTTCCTTAAGAACATGAGCGGTCATCTGTTCTCCCCTCTCGTTCCCTCACAAGTGCACGGTGGAGTCTGCCAGAGGCTACGTGACAAGTGAGATCACAACAGACTGACAGAGAGGCAGAGGCAGGCATCCAGCTGCCGTCTGTCACGCCAAATGGTACAGAGATTTGCAGAATGTCAAACAGTGCCGCTCTTCTCACTAGAGTTTTTGGGAAAATACACTTGTGTTTTCATAACTTATTTATATTAATGTGTAAGTTACCTTACACTATTTGTATTACAATTATCACATATACGCCTTTATATTAACACGGGGTGTCCTTATTTTTAATTACTTACTAAGTCAATATTTTAAATCGTTTCTCAGTTTTAATTTTTGTTTGTTTGTTTGATCTTAGTCCCCAACCAAGGATCAAACCTGTGTCCCCAGCAGTGGAAGCATGGAGTCTTAACCACTGGATGGCCAGGGGAGTACCTCAGTTTTAATTTTGAATAGTGTAAATATATCAATAGATACAACGCACAGAAACAAAAGCCCTTTGCGGTCTTATTTTTAAGGGAGTAGGGGACTTCCCTGGTGGTGCAGTGGTTAAGAATCCGCCTGCCAACGCAGGGGACACAGGTTCAAGCCCTGGTCGGGGAAGATCCCACATGCCGCGGAGCAACTAAGCCCGTGTGCCACAACTACTGAGCTTGTGCGCCTAGAGCCCGCGCTCTGCAATAAGAGAAGCCACCGCAATGAGAAGCCCAGGCACTGCAATGAAGAGTAGCCCCTGCTCGCCGCAACTAGAGAAAGCCCGTGCGCAGCAACAAGAGACCCAATAAGGCTTCCCTGGTGGCGCAGTGGTTGAGAATCTGCCTGCTAATGCAGGGGACACGGGTTCGAGCCCTGGTCTGGGAAGATCCCACATGCTATGGAGCAACTAGGCCCATGAGCCACAACTACTGAGCCTGCGCGTCTGGAGCCTGTGCTCTGCAACGGGAAAGGCCGCGATAGTGAGAGGCCCACGCACCACGATGAAGAGTGGCCCCCACTTGCCACAACTAGAGAAAGCCCTCACACAGAAACTAAGACCCAACACAGCCAAAAATAAATAAATTATTTAATTAATTCAGGAGCCAGATTTAAGAAAAAAAAAAGACCCAATGCAGCCATAAATAAATAAATTAATTAATTAATTTGTTTAAAAAAAAAGAGTAAAGAGGCCCAAAGATGGAAAGCCTGGATGACTGATGTCTTGCCTCTTCAAAAACATCAGTTTAAAGGCTGCCTGACGCCCCACAATTTGTTTTTTCATATTTATTTATTGATTGATTATTTAGGCTGCAGTGGGTCTTAGTTGTGCCACGAGGGATCTTTTATTTATTTTTTTAAATTTTATTTTTTTAATTAATTTATTTAGTTTTGGCTGTGTTGGGTCTTCGTTACTGCGCATGGGCTTTCTCTGGTTGCAGCGAGCGGAGGCTACTCTTGGTTGCGGTGCGCAGGCTTCTCATTGCGGTGGCTTCTCTTGTTGCGGAGCAGGGCCTCTAGGTGCATGGGTTTCAGTAGTTGTGGCACACAGGCTCAGTAGTTGTGGCTCGCGGGCTCTAGAGTGCAGGCTCAGCAGTTGTGACACACGGGCTTAGTTGCTCCGCGGCATGTGGGATCTTCCTGGACCAGGGCTTGAACCCGTGACCCCTGCAGTGGCAGGAGGATTCTTTTTTTTTTTTTTTTTTTTTTTTTTTTTGCGGTATGCGGGCCTCTCACTGTTGTGGCCTCTCCCGTTGCGGAGCACAGGCTCCGGATGCGCAGGCCCAGCGGCCATGGCTCACGGGCCCAGCCGCTCCGCGGCATATGGGATCCTCCCAGACCGGGGCACGAACCCGTATCCCCTGCATCGGCAGGCGGACTCTTAACCACTGCGCCACCAGGGAGGCCCGGCAGGAGGATTCTTAACCACTGCACCACCAGGGAAGTCCCCCCACAATTTTTTAAAGGAATTCCCTGTCGTCGGAGATCGTAGGCGACACCACAGTGAACATTTCCATGGCCAAATCTTTCTGCAGGGCCATGTGTATTTCCTGGACCACAGGGTGTGCGTCCTGAAAGCTTTTTATCACTCAGTTTGCTCTGAGCTATTACTACCAGCTGGAAGCGACCTGTCGTGCCTGGAGGTGGGGTCCCAGCTGGACGGGCTAGGCTGGGTGGGTGCTCACGTGCTGGGCAGGTAGAAGTGGTCCTTGGCTCGGTGCTGCAGCGCGGCCAGCTTGGACACCTGCTGCAGCTGCTGCTCGCTGGGCTGGCCGGCCGGCATGCTGCTGAACAGGCCCTTCAGGTAATCGGGCAGCACCTGTGGGGGACAGGGTGATGCAGGTGAGGGTCCCGGCGGCCAGGCACTGGGCAGGCAACCGGGGAGGCGCAGACACAGACACTGAGTGGTTCCAGCCCCACTCACTTCCGGGGGAGGGTGGCCTGTCACTTCCCTGGGCTTCTGGGAGGAGTGACACATGACGGTGAGCTGAGAGGGCTGTAGCCGGGAAGCCACAGGACCCTGGGAAGCACTGGCACCCGCCTGCAGCATGCAGGACCCGGGGTCCCATTTCCACAAGTCCTCAGGCTGCCGCTGGCTGACCCGCAGGCACAAGAGCCCAGTGGCCGGATTTGGACTCGGAACGGCCGCAGCTTCGGCACCAGCTCCAGAGAAGCACGCGCTCTCTGTCCAAGCACATCCGCAAGTGTCGGCACAAGAGGAAGAACCAGGCTTTGTTAACCCCGCGACCCTGACTCAGACGACCAAGTCTCAAAGGGGAGGGGCAGCACCACGAAAATGACAAGGCCAGGCAAAGCCTTTCAGCGAGGGACAGGCCAAGTGCTCAGCGCGGGAGGAGAGCCAGAGGAAGGAGGACGGAGCAGCCTCCTGAAGGGGTGCCATCTGGGCAGCCTCGCCGGAAGACTCAGAAGAGCAGAGCCCACGCAGGGAGGAGACACCTCGGGGCCCGAATCATGAAGGCCTCAAACGCCAAGGCCCGGGGGAGCCCAGAAAGTTCCAGAGCCTCAGAGCGGCCCGCGCGCTGACCTGGTTGTAGTGCATGGTCACGTAGAGCTCATTCTCGAACTTGAGCGGCTGATCCCAGAGCACACGCCGGAACCACAGCGTGTAGCCACCATCCACCTGCTCCATCTCCGAGGCCACATCCAGGATGTAGGCGCGGCGGCTGAGCGGGCACACGTGCTGGCCTGTGGGGAGCCAGGGGCAGCTGGCTGGGGTACGAGTGGCAAGCCCCCTCCCCGCTCTGGGACACAGCATCCTCAGTAAAGGAGAGCACGTTTATGGGACAGGGTGCCTGTGTTTGTGGAAGTTGTAAACGCAAGCTACAGCCCGTCTAGGTCTAGGGAAGTGCCCTGCATGGTGCTCAGAGAAAGCCTAGCCCCTTTCCAGAGGAGGGCTGGAGACAAGGAGGGGCACATGAGGCCTCAGGTCAGGAGGGTCAGTGGGTGCCTTTCTGCAGAGCTCCTTCAGGGGAGAACCCCCTGCCGGTCTCCTGGGGCAGGTGGGGAGGACAGTGGGGTCTGGCACTGAGCGGGTCTCAGCCTGTACAAGAGGCTTAAGTTTTCATTTCCTGAACTGACATTTCTGCTTCCCATCCCACACCTTCGGTAAAATTTTACCAAAGAGAGGGGGGTTGGCACGATGATAAAGTCCAGACTCTTGAGGCCAGACAGTCTGGGTTCAAATCCCAACTGTGTGACCCTGGGCAAGTCCTTTAATCTCTGCGGCAGGCTGAATAGCAGCCTGACCCCAAAGATGTCCCCGTCCTATTCCCCACCACCTGTGAATATGTATCTTCATGGCAAAGGGGATTTTGAAATGTGATTAAGGATCTTGAGATGGGGAGTTTATCGTGGGTACCCAAGTGGACCCAGTGTAGTCTCAAGGGTCCTTAAAGAAGGAGATTGGAACATGCTACGCTGCTGGCTTTGAAGATGAAGGAAGGGGCCGTGAGCCAAGGAATGTGGGCGCCTCTAGAAGTGGAAAAGGCCGGGAAAAAGACTCTTTCCCAGAGTCTCCAGAAGGAGTTAGCCCTGAGGACACTCTGGTTTCAGGACTTCTGACCTTCAAACCATATGATAATAAATGTGTGTTGTTTTAATCCAATGAGTATGTGCTGATTTGTTATGGCGGCAACAGGAGACTAATACAGTCTCTCTGGGCCTCAGTTTTCCCATCTGTAAATGGGAACAATAACTGTCTCATTTCATATGGTTGTGGTGGGGATTAAAGCAGGTTATAGGATGACATGCTCTCAGCAGTGCCTGGGACATAGCCTCTGCTCCATAAATTCAGTTATTGGGATCATTTTGTTACTACCTTCCCCTCCCCCTGTGTCTTGGCTGGACTCCGGGCAAGCAGGGCTGAGGATGCATGGTTCGGAGCCGAGGCAGCAGCGGGAGAGCTGGTTGGAGGTGGATGGAACTGACAGGCTGGTGGCAGGAAGCAAGGCCACAGCCTACAGGAGGTGGGCTGCAGGGGGAAGGGGTTTGGCTGAACGGAGAAGGGCCAGGTGAGACCAAGGGTGGGGGCCCTTACGGCCACTATTAAGGCGTTAAGAAACAGGAAAAAGTACTTGCACTTGTGGGTCCAGGAGTCGCGTCCTATCAAGTCTCATCCTCCTTGAGGGCAGGGCCCACTGAGTGGCCCGAGGGGCAGAGGGAGGCATCAGGGGAGCCCTGTCTTCCAGGAACTCGTGATCTGACGGGCCAGGCAAGGTCACACAGAACGAAGCAGAGAGGGACAGACACGGGGCTGGGGGGGCTCAGGGCAGAGAGGTCCCTCTACCTGGGCCTAGGGGCTTCCTGGAGGAAGTGGCATCTGACCTGGGCCTTACAGTGACGGTGGTGGGCATGGGCCCAGCATGCCGCACCCTCTGGCCACTCACCTCGGTTGGTGACAACAAAGATGACATACTCATCAAAGGCCTCGGGGCGGGTCAGAGCCATCTCAGCACAGATTTCCTCCACCACGTCCAGGGCCACCTGCGGCGAGGGAAGCGTGAGGCTGCACTGGCCTGGCGACCTCTGCCCCCAAGCCCACCCACACCCCCTGCGCAGAGGCGAGGATCCTTGAGGTCCCCGGGAGCCAGCCTCATGCAGGAAAGGGCACAGCTTTTGGAGTCTGAGAGACTCGGGTTCCGAGTTGGCCTGTCTCTTATTTGCAGTTTGATCCTGAGCTGGAGGTCCCACCTCCCCCAGGCTCAGGCTGCTCCTCTTGAGAGATAAATCCTGCCTAGTGGGGGAGCCTGGGGGGCTCAGCACCCTTGGGGGCCCACCCTGGAGGCTGGGGTCCCTGTCCGACGGAGACATCCCGTCACTTACGGTGCATGTTTTGATCTTGAGATGGCGCTCGAGGCCTCCAGGGAGAAGAAAGAGCTGCCTCTTGGAACTGCGGCCGGCCTGGGGTGAGGAGATTGGGGAGGTGGGAGAGGCCGGGCCGGGGTTCTGGGCCAGCTGCTGTCCCCTCCGCGGGGGTCCCCGACAGGGACCAGGCAGGGCCGGCGAGTGCGTGTGACGGGGTCTCTGGGCCGGCCTGTCTCACTCACCCCAACCCCCGCAACGCTCACCAACATGGCCCGAAGCTCCATGCTGCCGGGGAGCTCCAGACGGCCACCGAAGCGCAGCGTTCTCTGCAGGTTCTGCTCACAGGCCTTAGCAATCCCTGCAGAAACAGGAGTCAGGGCCTGGCCCAGGGTGGGCAGGGGAGAAAGGGGCTCCTCCGGCCCCAGCCCTGAGTCCATGGGGCGGCGGGTAGAAGGGTGGGGCCGTGTGTCTGCTCTCCCTTCAGCGGCTGAGGAGACAGTTCAGAGGGCAGTGATTTACCCAAGGTCAAGAGCCAGAGGGTAAGAGCTGGATCTGAACCCCATCCCATGCAGCGGAGGCCCGCACGCCTTGCTTATTATCCATGAGCCCCGCAGACAGCTGGTGACTCGGGGCTTGTCCCCTGCAGGCCGTGTGTGGCTAAGATGACGCGGCTGTGTGCAGCATCCCAGTGCAGAAGCCCCCACCCTCTGTTTCCCCACCACTCGGGGCTAAGCAGTGCCCTCGCCCTGCTCTGGGGAGGGGTCAAGAGGACTGGGCACACTCTGCCACCTTCCCTGGAGCTGAGTCTCTTCACCTCTGAGTCCAGGGAAGTCTGCTGTCTGAGTCAAAGAGGCAGCTTCAGAAGCAAAGAGAGTGAGGTCCCCGTCTCCTTTACGGCCACCGGGGTAACCACAGGGGCCCTGGCCTCTTAGGGGGACCCAGGGGTTGCTCTGGGAGCTAGGCTGGGGCTAAGGCTGAGGAGCAGCCCCTTTCCTCCAAAATCCAAGGGGAAAAGGCCAAGACCCTGCCACCAGCCTTGGCGCCCCTGCCTGAACCCTCTCAAGACCCTTGTTGATTCCCAAAGACCAGAGAAACAGGGCCTTGCTGCCTCCTCCGCCTCCACTCCCACATGCCACACGCCATACGTCCTCCTCTCCGGGCCTTCACCCCTGCTACTCAGCCTACCCAGAAATCCCTCCCACGTGCTCACGACCCAGAGCAACACTTCCTCTGGGAAGCCTTCCCTGATACGCCATCCTCCCCGCCCCGTTACATCAGACAACCCATCGCATCCGCCCCTGTGGGACCTCCACAAACGTTTGGGGATAGACTGATGTTAGTAAACCTTGCCCGGGCACCTGTGAAGGGCCAGGCCCTTTGGCCAGCTGCCCGGCTGGTCCTCATGCAGACAAGCCCTTGGCCCTGATTCCCCGCCCGCTGGCCCCTCACCCTGGAAGGGCAGGCCCGGGGTCCGGCCCACGTCTTGGAGGAAGCGAACGAGGTGTGGCTGGAGGACTTCGGAGCAGCTGCGGTAGGCAGCCACGATGTACAGCAGCCTCCAGCCTCGCTGGCAGCTGTCCCTGCGAGGACACACATGGGGCTACGTTGCAGGTGGCCGCCGCACTTCGGTGCCACGCCAGGAGTCTCTCCCGCTCTCAGGCGGCTCATCTTCTGAGGAGGCTCCTCCTCCCTGCCCATTGAGAGCAGGGCCTGCGGGCCCAGAGCCATGCAGAAGCTGTGTTCTATTGAGAATCCAGGTGGGAGGTAGGGAAGGCAGAGGACGAGCCCCCCCCCCCACCCCCGGCCAAAGACAAGCCTTCCCCGGGGGCATCTCTCTGGGTGACGGTCTCTGAAAGAGGGCCGGGGGACCCTGTGCAGAGCTGGTGGCGGGTAAGACTGGGTGGGAGGGGCAGGAGGACGTGCTGAGTGGCTCTGAAATTCCTGGGGGATGCGAGCAAGTGGACAGGAGGGTGGTGGCACACGCTTTGGGTCCCCACTGTGTGCTGGTTGTATGCAGGACACAGAAGCTCACCTTTGTGCTGCCCTGGTGTGAGGGTTTCATTGTGGGGACCTCCGGCGTCTAGGGACAGAACTTGGGCTTCCTTTGGGAAACCACCCACCCCTCCCCAGTCCCTGTGGTTTGGAGATGGGTATCAGAGCCAGGACCGGCCAGCTAGAACACTGCAGCCCCCGGCCACGGTGACTGGTTAAGGGATGGGTGTGGGAGCCAGATCTGGCCAATTAGAGTTCAGCCTCCCTCTGGCTATGGTGATTGGTTTGGGGACAGGCACATGACCTAGGTCTAGCCAATCAGAGCTCTGTATCGTCCAACCGCTGTGGTTGGCTCAGGGATGGGTATGGGACCAATAAGACCGGATTTGGGAATTTTTGCTGCAAATATTGGGTCAGTCTTGCTTTCCCTGGGATTGCTGAGCTGGGAAATGTTTCTCTCCAATCTGTGGGATATGTTGCTTGGGAATGATATCAACACAGAGGAAAGCAGAGCCAAGACATAGAGAAGGACTGCTTCCTGATGACACTTGGATCCAGCTGTGCCTGAAGACCTATGTTAGACCTTTCAGTTACCTGAACCCTCTTTTGCTTAAACTAGATTTAATTGGGTTTCTGTCACTTGCAACCAAGAACCTGGACTCACACATTATCATCACATTTTCCAGGTAAGGAAACTGAAGCTTAGAGACAAGAAAGGGCTTGTCCCAGACCAAGCATGCTCTGTCTATGAAGTGAGGGAGAGACAGGGGGAGAGACTCCGGAAGCTGACCTGGCCCCTCCTGAAGCATGGATGCACTGGGGGAGGGGAAGACACTCACGGCTTGGTGCTGGTGTTGTCTGTGATCTGCTTCACAACTTGGCAGTAACACTCGTCCCGCATGACCTCATGGTCCCTGCACAGCTGTAGGAGGGCGGGCCAGGTCACAGGTCACACGCCCAGCACATAGGAACAGGGTGGGCACTTGGAGATGGGCCTGGTGCCCCTTCCCCAGACCCCTCCCCACCAGTGGGATGCATTCCTCTTTGGGCCACATGAGAGCTTCCCACCCCAAAGTCCTGCTACTCTGGTTGATAAATGGGGAAACTGAGCCACTGGGCAGGCAGGGGAGCACCAGCAGTCGGCTGGACTGACCTTCAGGAGGGTGCAAAGCACGTCCAGTTCACTCTGGCCCTTCAGCGAGGCATCCCCCATGAACCGCATCACAGCTGGAGGAAACACCTGTCCCACTCGGGCCACCAGACCCCCAGCTGCCTGCCCACCTTGGGGACCCTGGGGTTGGACGCCTCCCCGGGAGGCTGTGGCCAGAGGAGGAGGGGGAGGCTCCTCCTCTCTGCAGGGGCCCCACATCTGAGTTGAGAGAAGGGGTGGTGGTGAGCAGGGGTCACAGTGCGGGGTCCCACCTGGCCCAGAGCCCTGGCTGCAGTCCCACCCCCACACCTAGAAACATGTCTGTGGCCATCTTGTTGAGGCTGCTGTCGCTGAGCTCAATGAGGGAGTCCTGGAGCGGGGTCTGTGGGGAGAGGTGCTGGGTCACCAGGGGCCGGGGTCTTGATGGGAGGGGCTAGGTCGGGAGGGGGCGGGGTCTTAATGGGAAGGGCTGTCATGGGGGCGGGGTCTGTGATGGGAGGACTGGGTCAGGAGGGGGAGGAGGGGAGGGCCACGTGGTGCCTCCTCTTACAACAGGAGGGTCCACACCACCAAAAGGCAGCGGGGACGCCACTACGGAAGACACCGCCCCTGGGAGGAACGCGGGCCCTCGGGGTGCTGAGTGCTTGGTTCCCACTGGGGACAAGGCTGTTTGGCCCACGGGCCTGGGAGGGGGCTCTTGTACCACCATTTTACAGAGGGTGCCTGGGGCTAGAGACCTTGGTGAAGCAAAGCATGTCCTCCAAGGTTCTGGACTCCCGACCCTCCTTGGATTTCGGCCTGAGGCCGTCCCTGCAACAGGAAGCGGACACTACTGACCAGTCTTGCCTCCGAGCTTTGGCTACACCCCCTTCCCACCTGGAGTGTGTTTGACTCCGTGTCAGCCCACCGGGCAGCAAAGCTCCCGAAGTGGAGGCTGCAGGTGGGCCTCACCCCTCAAGGTTTCTCATCCCCGCCCAGAACTGGGGCCTCCCGCTTGGGCGGCTGCAAGAAGCCCCAGAGGGACCCTCCCCAGGGTGGGGATGCAGCGTGGGGCCACCACTCACTGGGGTCTCCTCTGAGGGTCTCGGAAATACTTCTGGGCAAACTCGAGCATTGTGTACGGTGGGAGAGCCAGGCCGTCCTCCCCACAGTCGGCGGAGCCAGCCCTGACTGGGGGACCCTGCAAGAGAGCCGGCCGCCGCACCCCGCCCTGTCAGAGTGGGCCCAATGCCACCCCCGGCTGACTGTGCCCAGACCCTCTCTTGTGGGCCCACTGCCTCCCCAGTTGCCTGGTCCGGCTGACCCTTGCCCCTCACTGCTTTCTCTCTCCCCACCCTGGCAAGCTCTGTGCCACGGGACTGGACCTGCCCCCCTCACCTGGCCCCACCCCGGCCCAGGTGGACTTCGCCTGCTGGCCGGCTCAGGCTGGTCCTGCCCCAGTGGCCTGGTCACAACTCTTCTGCTGACCCCCACCCACCCTACCTCACTGGCCACGCCTCCAGCCATCTCTGGTCACGTTGCGGGGGGGTCACATCCCAATAGGTCATATGTCTGGCTAGCTCAACCAGGCTGCCGGGCCCCAGGATGGCCTGCTCTTGGCTGAGCCCCTCCCCTCAACCTCCACAGTCAGGCTGACCCCCTTGCTGTGTCCGCCCTTCGGCCCAGCCCCGGGCAGCTCTCACCTCCCTCCTGCGGCCCACCTCCCGGGCAGCGGCAGTGGAGGCCACGGCAGCGGCCACGGCGGCAGCGCGGCCCCGGCCCGGCTCTGCAGGCAGCTGCAGAAAGTCGGGGGCAGCCGCAGGCTGCACCAGCTCAGAAGGGAAGCGGCCCACACGCCCATGGATGGTCCCAAATCGCCAACCTAGGGGGCGGGAAGGGCTCTGAGCAGCGGGAGGGTCTCATCTGGGGAGCAGGGGGGCCCAGGGATACAGAGCTCGTGCGGGAGGTATGTCACGGGGCCATTCACAGAGGAGGACGCAGGCTCTGGGAAGGGAAGGCATTCCCTCCGCAGGAGCCGCAGAGAGCAGAATGCAGCGCTTGTGGACCCTCGGGCCACATACATGGAAACGCTAATGTCCAGGAGACCCTTCAGCCAGATATGCGGGCAGAGGCCTGGGCTGCATGGCCGCCTTAGGAGCTGCAGCCAGGCCAGACCCTTTGGGACCCCAGAACCCAGAATCGTGCATCCGCTCTGTTTGGGGTTTCTAGGTCTGGCAGCTTTGGCAGCTGAAGGAGGGTCCCAGGGTACCTACCGAAGTCAGGACCTCGACGCCGCAGCTCCTCCAGGTACACGACCTTCTTGCCGACCACACAGCCAGCACTGTAGCCTGAGGGCCGGACCTACGTCAGCCGTGCCCACCCACCCCCGCCTCCCCCGCCGTGCCCACCCCTCCCCGTGGCGCTGACCCATTCGAGGTGGCTCCAGGGGCTGCAGGTGGATGATGTCGCCCTTGTGGAAGGCCAGCAGCGCTGGGTCCTCAGGCAGGAAGTTCCTCACAGCAACCACGTAGTCCGAGTCCTGGGTCAGCCAGGGGCTGGGTGAGGGCTGCAGTCTCATCCCCCTCCTCCCGGAGGCCAGGGGCCACTCCCCTGCCCCTCACACAGGATGTCACCGCACTGGCCCAGGCCTCACCCCCTCCACCCCTCCTGAAGCCTCCCCACTGAGGCCAGGTGCCGGGCCTGGGGGCTGCCTGGTCTGGAGGGAGCATGTGGGCGGATGCTCCCACTGCAGTGGGCAGCGGCGAGCAATGCAGTCCTTGCAGGAGGATGAGCAATGCAGCTGCCACGGAGCCCAGAGGCATTAGTAAAGGACTTTGAAGGAGCGGGAAGAGGGGAACGGGCATCCCGGCTGGAAGGCACAGCCCGTGCAAGAGCCTACGGACACAGTTGCTGACGCACACATGCGTCCATGCTTCCCAGGCACGAGCCCCGGTCTGGGCCCTCAGCCCTGCTGGGGGCACCTGTAGGAGGTCCCTGACCTTCTTCAGCTCCAGGATGAAGTCGTCCACCAGGGTCTTGACCTGGTGAGCTCGGGCTGAGAAGAGAATGACCTTCTCGCTGGCCAAGTTGAACTCCAGCATGTTCTGGGAGGGGATGGTCACAAACAGGATATCTGCAAAGCTGGAGGATGGGAAGGTGGCATGAGGGTAGGAGCCCGCAGCTAGAGGGATGCCCTCCACCCCCCGTCCTGTTCCTTCTGCCCCTGCCGGCCTCCCCTCCCCTCCTGTCCGCAGCTCTGCTGTGCTGCCCACACCCTGTGAATCCACAACCTTCCAGCCCTCCCCACATCGTGCCTTTTATTTTTTTGCCTCATGATCCCACCTCCCAGATTTTGCCCACACAAATCTATCTCTTTCACTCCTTGAGCAAACTCTCCAGCTCCTGAAGCAAGGAGCCTGCACCTAACCGGTGAGTGAGGCTCCCCCGTTCTCTGGTATAAAGGACAAGCGGGCTGCTAGGAGGGAGGAGTCCGAGGACTCAGGAAGGTCTCACGCCGAAGCACCCTTTCCCTTCCGAGCTGCGTCTGCATCTGGCTGTTCACACGGTTGCCCCCGTTGCACAGCGAGCTCTGTGAGGGCCAGGCTGCGGCGTGGACGGAGATGGGGATGGGGCAGTGGCTCCCAGCTCCCCACTTCTTGGCTGTGGGACCCGAGACAAGCAACACCTCTCTATGAGCCTGTTTCCCTGATTGAAGGGCTTTGGCACAGAGCCATGCATATCGTAGGCACAGTCGCCCCTCGGTATCCGAGGGGGACTGGTTCCAGGGCCCTTCGAGGGCACCAAAACCCACGGATGCTCAAGTCTCTCCTATAAAATGGTCTGATATTTTCATATAACCTATGCACATCCCGTGTACTTTAAACCACCTCCAGATTACTTTTTTTTTTTTCTTTTCAGATTACTCCCAACACCTAATTCAATGTAAAGGCTGTGTAGATAGTCATGAAAGCAAAGTAGACGTTATGTGAATAATTGCTGGTGAGTGGCAAATTCAAGCTTTGCTTTTTTGGAACTTTCTGAAATTTCTTTTCTGAATATTTTCCATCCGCGGTTGGTTGAATCTGTGGATGTGAAGCCTGCGGATATGGAGGGCCAACCGTACTCAGTCACTGGCTGTGAAGCAAGCCGGTGAGGAAGCGCTGGTGCCAGCCCATGTCCAGCATCCGGCCAGCCCCATTCCCGCCCGCCTGCCAGTCACCTGTATGTGCGCAGGACCCGAAGCGGCCCACCGGCCTCGTGGCTGCCCTTGACCACGCGCAGGAGTTTGATGCCTGTGTGGGACACAGCTAGGATCTGCACGCCGGTGCCCACGCTGCCCTGAAGTGGGGACAAGTGGCACGTGAGGCTCTTCCGGCCTCATCCCTGGAGCCCCGGGGTGGGCAGGGGGCGGGCAGGGGGCTCACACCGTGGCAGGGAAGAGGCGGGAGAAATAGACCTCCCAGCTGTCGCGTGCAATGCTGACCACGGCCCGCTTCACACTCTCTGTCACCAAGGGCCTTTGTGTGTCCAGCTGCTTCTGGGCTAAGGGACACAGGTCGGGTCAGGACTGACCCACATGGCATGGGGGGAGGCTGACCCTCAGCAAGGAGGTGTCAGTCTGTTGTGTTCCCAGTGTCCATACTGGGAAACTGATGTCCACAGACAGACAGGGACAGCCGAGGCCACAGCCGGTCAGGCAGAGCCCAACCCAGACCTGCGGCCGGGCCGTGGGAGAGGCCAGGAGCAGAGCGAGGAGGGTTGGCGGGGCGGGGTCTAGCTGGCTGCCCCATCGACATCTTTCCCTCCCCCTGGCCCCCCACGGTACCAAACAGGGCTTTCATCTGGAGCCTCTCCTCCGCAGAGATGCGCAGGCAGGCCTCGGAGAGCGTGTCGTGCAGGATCTGTGGGACGAGTGTGACGCGGGCAGCCCGTGGGACTCCCCCGACCGGGAGCCCACGCTGGACTGTTTTAGGACGACTGGGAATGTGGCAGGGGTGCCTTTACGCAACAGTGGGGTCATCTGTGTAAATCAGGTCCCACTTCCGAGGACCCTCTCCCTTCTCCTCACCTCCACCCTCCCCAAGCCCTAGTTTCCTCATCTGTATGGTGGGGCTGGGGTTGGACCCCAGGCCCCGTGTAGCTCAGACCAGCTGTGAGTCTGGTTAGGTGGGACAGTGGGCTCTTCGACCCTGTCTACAGTGGGCGACTTAGCAGAACAGCTTCCCCTCCTCACTGTGGTCGAGGACCCCAAATCCAAGGAGGGGGATTTGCAGACGACTAGGCTACGCGTCCCGTGCCCTGCCTAGTCCACGAGGCATTTAGGAAGGAGAGGCCCTCACCTGGCGGAACAGCAGGTCCAGCTGCACAGGGTGGCTGTAGCTGTCCTTGGGGTAGAACACCTGTGGGGGCGGGGTTTCCGTGAGGACATTCTGGAGGCCCCTCCCCCGCTGCAGCCCCACTCGCTCGCACCAGCCGCGCTCTGACCCTGACCCTGGCTCAGCTCTGCCCTGACCCAGTCTCCCGCCCCTCTCGGGCCCCTCGGCCCCCATCCAGCCCCAGCCGGGCTCCGACACCTCTTTGCGCAGGAAGATCTGCCAGGGGGCATCCTGGTAGCCGTAGAAGTCGGGGCTGAGGAGGCGGTGCAGCCGCGTCTGCACGGGGTCCTCGGCCGGCTCCAGGGACCGTGAGGACAGCACTGCAGGGGCGGGAGCGGGCTGGGGCAGACAGGCCTCCTGGCCCGTGGCATAGACACACCTGATCACACGGGCACACGTGCACACTCACACAGCCCAGCCCTCCTCCCCACACACGGAGACCCGGCGCCTGCAGGCCCAGCCAGGGGCCGGGGGGCCCGGGAGCAGGACAGACAGGCCGCTGCCTGGAGGCCAGGCCCCAGCAGGTGTGGGCGGAACAGACAGTTCAGAAAGGACAGAGCTCTCAGTGTCGGGAGCTGGGGTGGAAATAAAACCGGTGACTTAGGGAAGTCTGGGGGCTGGTCTGTGAGGGGCGTTCGGTCTGGGCAGTCAGGCAGACCTCTCTGAGGAGGTGACACTTGAGACCTGAATGATGAAGAGGTGCCGGGCATGCAAAGATCTTCCGGGAAGAGCATTCTAGGCAGAGGAAACAGCAAGGACAAGGGCCCTGAGTCAGGAGTGAGCTTGGTGTGTGCCAGAAACAGTGAGGAACGGAGTGTCTGAGGGGGGAGCGGGAGGAGGTGGGATTGGGGAGGTGGGCAGGTCATGCTGTGTCACGTAGGCCACAGTGAGGAGTCTGGAGTTTATCCCAGGAGCCGCTGGAGCGTTGTTGGCAGGGCGTGACGCGAACCGACTGATCTCTGTTAAGATGGCTGTGGCTGCCGTGAGGCAGGGGATGCAGAGGTTAGGGCTCCAGCTGTGATGCCAGGAGGCCTGGGTTTCTATCCCTGATCTGATCCTTTGGAGCTGTGTGATCTTGGGCAAGTCACTTAACCTCTCTGTGCCTGTCTCCCCACCTGTGACATCTAGAGGCACAAATGGTACTGTGTTGAAGGGTCTTAGTGAAGATTTAGTGAAGTCAGAGTGGGCCTGGCCTGAAATCAGTGTTAAGTGCTGATGCAATTACACAGACATCCACACTGTAGGTCCACACGGGTCCAGGGACACGGACACACCTGCCACCGTCACACAGACCAAGTCTCACCTGTGTTCACACTTGGACACCTGCCCTCAGGCCCCTCCCTCCCTCCCTCCTGGCCCTCACCTGGAGTGGGCCCCACGGATGGCCTTGGTGTGCTGGTCACTGGCTTCACCAGGGCTACGGCCTCTCTGGGGACCTGTCCCTGCCCCAAAGACAGCGCTCAGGGGGGAGCAGCAAGGCCACAGCTTCTAGGGGCAGCTGGTTTCTGAGGCTCCCCCAGAGGCCCCACTTTGTCCTTTGTTCCACCTGGGCCCAGCCAGACCCTGCCCCTCACCTGGGCGCCAGGTGCCGCCGCTGCATGGCTCATCTGCCCCCTCAGGATCATCAGGGCCTCCTCGTGGGGGTCCGGCCGCTTCACGAACACCCTCCCGCCGTCCTTCCTGGTGGGTGGGACACTGAGTCTCCTCTTCCCAGCCACATAATCCTACAATAGGGAACTTTTTCCTCCACCCCCATCACTATAAACGAGGACCAAGAGAGGACCAGAGGCGGGTGTGGGGTCACACAGCACACCCTAGAGAGCGGTCCTGGCCTCCCTCTGCCCGGGTGGCTCATCTGGACCACCTGTGTGAACAGACTCACTCCCTAAAAGTTGCTGGGCGGGGGACGCTGCGAACCCAGCGGACGGGCACATGGGTGGCGGCCGCGCAGGCCCGTGGGGAGGCCGCCGTCTGGACGGCCAGAGGGCTGGGGAGGCCAGGCTGACCTGAAGGCCTCGGGCCGGCCTCCCCGGGGCGGCTGCTGGTGCTGCCTGACGATGTCCTTGATCTGCTGCGTGGGCTGCGGGAAGTGCTCCGAGTTGAGGGTCGAGGACCGGACCAGCTCTAGGCCGGGCGAAGCTGTGGCAGGGGCGTGGGGGCACAGGTGAGACTGCCCTCCCAGCCCTGCCCTGGGAAGTGGGAGGCCCCCCGGCCGGGAGAGGACACTTACTGGATTCTGGAGGCGCCCGGCCCTGAGCTAGAATGGGGGCAGCAACGGGCTTGGTGGGGGGCCTCGGGGCCTTGACCAGAGGAGCGGGAGCCACAGGCTTTGGAGCGGAGCGCAAGAGCACGGGCTTGGCCGGGAGTCCAGTGCCTACGAACTTCGGCCGGGCCTCTGGCGCTAGGGGTTTCTGTGGAGAGCGGGATGTGGGGTGGACTTCCCGGGACACATCCGTCTGCTCTCAGGGACCCCACGTCTGCCCAAGAGGGGTTGAGGGGGGCTCCTGGCTCAGAGAGGCGCAGCGATGCCCCAGGGCACCACAGCACTCACCTGGGGAACCAGGCTCACCTCTGGGGGTGATGGCCTTGGGCTGGGACTCAGGGGCTGCTGCTGGAGCGCCATGGCCTGCAGGGTCATCTCCCGGGCCTGGGGAGAGTAGCGGTGGTGAGCGGGCAGGCCCAGGCTCCGCCCCCCGCAGCCCCCAACCCCGGCACTCACCAGCAGCACAGCCTGCTTGTGGATGAAGGCTTGCTGCAGGGCCAACGTGGAGGCGTCCAGGCCTGGAACTGGGGGGGCCGTGTCAGGGGACGTGGATCCAGAGGCTCGGGAGATGGGGGGGATTCCCTACCATGCCTGCCCCTCCTCCGCTGGCTCAACCTCCCCCCACGGCCGAGGCTGCCTCTGTTCCAGGGCCAAAGCAGCCCTGAGCACCGAGGGGCTCCACCCTGCCCGACCCTGGAACCGACCGGGGGCAGGCACTGACTTGGCTTTGGCTTTGGCTCTGGAGGTCTCCGGGGGCCGCCTTTGCTGCCGCTACTGCCATCTCCACCAGGCTGGCCGCCCCCTTTCATGCGGTAGGCAATGGCTGTTGGCTTCTCCAGGTCCTGGGAGCAGGAGCAGGTGGCTCAAGTGACTGCCCCACTGCCGTACTCCCCAGGTTCCAAGGCAACAGGCACCTGACACCACCACTGCCTGCATCCCGGGGGCCTCCCACCGGCCAGCATCTGCTGTGTGCCCGGCCTCTGCCCACACAGCACCCCGGTCAGGCCTCCAGCAACCTTGCGAGCCCCAAACCACCCCTTTCACAGGGGAGCAAACTGAGGCTCAAAGGGGCTGCGCCCTGCTCAGGGCTTCACGTTATGCCTTGGACGGGCTCCTGGGAGTTCCCAGAGTGAGCAAGGGTGCCCAGGGGCCGCTCCCAGGGTGTCCTGGACCCCCAGCTGTGGGTCCTTCCGAGCACCTCTAGCTGTTAGGACACCCTCATCCTTTGCCTGACCCCCAGCAGAGATCCAGAGGGGACACGCCACCCCATGACCCTGGCTGAGAGAGGCTCCTGTGTGCACATGCCGTGCTGTGGTCTGCAAATGCCCTGCTGCGTCCCTACCGCATCCCCGTAGGACAGCACGGGGTCGAAGAGGCTATCCAGGTAGCAGTCCAGTCCTCTGTGGGGCACAGCAGGCTCCCCAAGGCTGTCTGAGTCTGGCGGGGTTGGAGAACACAAAAGTCAAGTTCTTTTCTCCTGCTGATGACCACTGCCAGCTCCCAGGCTCCCTCCCCACCAGAGACAGCGGCCACTGCTGGTTGACCTTGGTGGGTCACTGTCCCTCTCTGGGCCTCAATCTCCCCATTTGTACCGTCCTCATTGTGGCTGCAGTACCCATCGGAGTTGGCCACGACGGGCACATGCCCCGGGGGCTGGGGCCTAGCGGGCGCATCCTCGTCCGAGTCCCAGCTGTTTCCAAACACCCTGTGGGGACGGAGAACACAGAGCAGCTGACCCCCCAGAGACCCAGAGCCCTCCCAGAACCCCCGTTCTCTCCTGCGCCCCGGAACTGGCTGACTCTCTCCCTTTAAAGGCAGGGCCCTTTGGCGAGCCCCACCTCCGTGAGGACCTCTAAGCTTAAGTTCAGAACGCAGTCCCCCACCGCCAGCATCCGGGAGGGGGAGCCTTGTGCCAGGAGAGGCCATCTCTACCTGGGACCTCCCCTGCCAGCCGTGGGCCCCTCTGCACCCACGATGAAGTAGGCTTTCCGTCGCGGGAACTCCCTGAGTAGCTCGAGGTCCGACACCAGATCTAGCACGTAGTCGTGGCCGGCCAGCTCTGCCCACTGGACCCCCTTCTTCATAGCCACCGTCCAGCCCCGCCAGCCGTCGGCCAGCCCCCTGGAGACAGCACGCGAAGGGCTGGGAGTAAGGAACAGAGCCAAGAGGTACCAGCGGGGGAGACCCTGGGATGGAAGCCAGACATCACTCATGCCGGAGTGGACCCTCCGGGGCTGGGGGCCTGGCCTCTCGCCCCTCCCTTCCTCCTTCCAAGGTGCACAGGGGTGCACTGGGTGGGGCATTCCAGGAGCCCACCTGTGCCTCAGAATGTCTCCAGCCACCTCTTCCCCCGTACTCCAGGAGTGCACTGGGCAGGAGAACTGGTCACCTGGGCGGCAGCAGGTGCAGGGCTCAGCCCGGAGCATCTGCGGGCCAGTCCTGCCGCTCCCGCGCTCTCGTCCTGGACCCTGAATTTGCATCTCACGGCCCTGGCTCCCCTCCCCGCTTCCAGGTCCAGCCCCCGTGTGCCCACACACACTGACCTCTCTCCAGGGCTACATCCCGCAGGCCCCTCCCCAGCGCCTCCTAACCCCAGGCTACTGGCGCCTGCTGACTCCGGCCGCCCCGCCATGGGGCAGGGGCGGGGGGTGCGGGGAGCAGCACCATGCAGGGAGAGGGCAGCTCACCGTTGAAGCAGCCCACGTCCAGCGCCATTCCGGCCTTCTCCTGGGTTGCTGTCCACTCGAGCTGGGTCGGAGGGAAGGTGCGGGCAGCGCCAGAACCCTGCTGTTGGGCCTGGCCCATGGCCTGCATGAGGCGATGTTGACACACAGCCTGGAAGCCATTCCGCCCATAGTCAGACACAAACCTGGTGGGTAGGAGTTGGTGCGAGGATGAGGAGGGACCCGAGGCTGGCCGGGAGTGGGGGAAGACCCCGAGGCTGGCCGGAGTGGGGGAAGACCCCGAGGCTAGTCAGAGGGCCCAGGCCGGCCCAGAGCTCTGAAAGTGGTCTACAAATGATCTCGGGCAGCCCAGAGTTCCTGGGCTAAGTGGAAAGTGTCCAGGCCAGAGGTCCAAGGACGGCCAAAGAGGTTCCAGGTTGGCCCACCTAAGCTTGTTGGAGCAAAATGTCACTGCCAGGATAGGGTCTGCAGGGGGTGTGGGCAAAGACCTGGCCTCTGGGGACTCCCTCCGTTCCCTCACCAGGCCACCCCGGGCGGTCATCGGCCCTCTCTGAGCCTGCTTCCAAGTTCACAGAGACGGCCGTGAGGGTTCAACCTGACCCAGGACCAGCCAGCCTGATCCCTATCAGTGGCGGGCACTCCTCGTGCCGGGCTCCCTGCCCACTCCCCACCGCTGGCAGCCTGGCCAGGAGCACCAGAGGAGCAGGCAGACAGCAGCTACCGGAGGGAAGCTAGAGCCGTGCCCACGGGAAGCCCAGCAGGCAGGTAGTGGCCCTGCCCCCGGCACAGATTTCCAGAGCCGGCCAAGGGAGCTGCCCCTACTGCACAAGGCTCCGGGGAGCTCTGCACACTCTGTAGTTCACAGCTACCCTGTGAGGTGGGTCCTGTTACCATCCCCAATTTCCAGGTAAGGAATGAGGCTCAGAGATGGGCAGTGACTTGGCCCCAGTCACACAGCAAGTAAGTGTCAGAACTAGGATGCTGCCCAGGGCCTGCTTGCAAATCATTCTTATCACCCAGCACGGTGACATCAATATCACCATCATCTTATCAAGACCAGGATGCTGACAACGGCTACATGCACACAGCACTTACCGTGAGCCTGTCTCTGTTCTAAGCATTTCACACGTGTTTGCACATTTAATCCTCACACAGTCTACTACGTAGGTACTCTTATCAGCCCCGTTTTATAGGAGAGGAAACAGGCTCAGAGAGATTAAGTAACTTGCCCAAGGTCACACAGGTCATACGAGGCTGAGCTGGGATTTGAACACAGACTGTCAGAGTCTACGCTCCTAACCATACCGCTACACCCCCCACCCCGATGTGAGAGGTCAGCGCCTCTCTTCCAAATTCCCCGCAACCTGGGCTGGCTACCTCCGAGTCCCAGAAGCCCTGTATCCCGCCTCACCCGACTCCTGCCCTCCGCAGTGAAGCCCCAGGCCAGCCCCCAAGCCTGAGCTTCCAAGGACCGAGCCTCCCTCCTGGCCCAGCCTGACCTGGCATCCGCCCTGGGCCCCCCAGCTCCACTCACTTGAGCAGGTACTTGTCGAGGCGCGGGGAAGGCGCAAAGCCGCCGAGGCAGGCGGCCAGCAGGAGCCAGCCCCGCTCAGCGTTGTGGGCACTGGGGTTGCGCCACACCTGGTTGGCCAGCTGCGCCAGGATCTCATCCCGCAGCTCGGGCACCGCCAGCCCTTTCTGCACGATGTAGTTCCCGAAGACGTGGTCCCGGGCTCCGTGCAGCTGGGGGTCACCCATGAAACGCAGGATCTGGCCACAAACAGACTCTCCTGGGCCTCTCAGAGGGCTGTTCCCACCATGTCCCCACCCCCACCCCACATCCCTCTCGTGTCCTTCCCATGTCCCCCTGCCCATATGAAAGTCCCCCATGTTACGGTATAATAGCCATAGCCTGGGCCAGGTAACCAAGCCTTTGGGAAAAATCAAGGTTCTCCTGCTCACGAACCTTCTACAGCCCCAGCCCCTCCCCGCACGCCCGGCCTCCAGGAGGCCCCTCACCTCCTGCACCACCCACGCCCCAGAAGGTACTTTCTAACATGCATATCCGACCCCATCCCTCCCAGGCTCATGGCTTGGGCTACTAGAGGGTCCAGGAGGGCAGGGCGAGGGGCCTCGCCATCTGGCCTCGGGGGCAGAGGCTATGAATTCGAAGGTGGTCTAGACAGACCCGTACCAGCTTGAAGATGCCCACGGCCTCTGCATGATACTCCGCTGGCAGCCGTGTGAGAGGCGTCCTCAGGGGCGCTGTCAGCATCCCGAAGGCAGGTTCCTGGGGGCACAGGGCGGGCACATGGGCACAGAGCTGGGACAGACGACACGTCCGGATCCACTGCTCTGGGCCAGGTCGGGGCACAGCAGCCTGGGAAACACAGGTCCCAGTGTGCAGACGGGTAACCGGCTGGCAGAGGGGCAGACACCAGCGTATCGGTGACAGAGCCCCCGTGAGGCCCCCTCGGAGGGCAGGGAATGAGGAGCAGAGATAATGTGCTGTGGATCCACCGCTCGTTAAATTTCTGAAACATTTCCAAACAGCCACGTCCCAAGCCCCCGAGGGCCCTCCACTGCTATCCAGGGCCCCTGGAGACCCCGGACTCCTCACAACCCAGACCCAGCAACTGAAAGGCTCATACCTGATCCCACAGGGCGTGGCCAGGAGCCAGCCCCAGGCTGAGGACAGTGCCAGTTCTAACTGGGCCTCTGCCAGCCCTCACCTTGAAGTGGCACCGGACAAACTTGGCCATGGGGTAGTTGTTGATATCCAGGGGCAGCGTGACCCGGGGCTCAGCCTGAAGCCGGGGAGTCCGCACGGGGGCCACCCGGGGCACCTGGCCCGTCCTGAGGCCTGTGGACAGAGGAGGCCATGAGGGGCCTGGTCCCCTCGCGCACCCGCTCCCACCACACCACCTGGCGCTGATGTACCCGCCACTGCTCGCAAGAGCCCAGCCAGCTCCACCGGGACCTCCAGGTGCCCCACGGCCACCACCTGCCGCTTGCTCAGCTCCTGGGGGGACGGCACAGGGTGAGGAAACAGGCCTGCTGCTCCCCCACCTGCCGGCCTCCCTTCCTGTCCCCTGCGGCCACCCGGACCCCCGTACCCACCTCCTGCCCCCGTAGCCACGCCTCCGCTACCCAGAACCTCCGCTCCGCCCTTGGCTGCAGGAGAGCAGATGGTCAGGGCGGGCAGCGGCAGGCAGAGGCGATGGCCCCAGGCCCACCTCACAGACGAGGGGGCAGAGGCGCGGCCAGAGAAACGTGGTGTGGGAAAAGACAGCGAAAGACACACAGGCAGAAGGCACAGAGTGACACTTTGGGGAAGGAGAGACGCACAGGACTTCTGGGAAGTAGCGGAGAGATGTGTGACGGGGCCCCTCCCTGGTGCCCACAGAACCTCCAGTAAAGGCGCAGCTCGTCGGGGCTTTGGGGTTATGTCTGTCTGTCTGGCGGTGGGTTATACAACAATAAGCTGAGACTGGCATGAAGGCAAGAGCAACACCAGAGCCAGTGCTGTTCAGGTCACCAAATTCTGATCATGCCCGGTTACTGGGGCCCCTGCTGTGAGCCCTGCACTAGCCACACCCTTCCCATGCAGCCTCTCATTCAACTCCCTGCACATCCCCAAGGGGTGGGTGGAGATTTCTCAGCTACAGAGGGCCCAACGGGGATTCGAACCCAAGCCCGCCCAGACCAGCAGTCTCTGCCTGGGGGCCAAGTGCTTCCTCCCTGTTCCTGCTGCCCCCGCCGGAGCCCGACGGGGCAGGCCCGGCTCCTGGGAGGAGGGCAAGGGGCAGGCCTGCAGCACCTTGAGGTGACGCCGGTGGCTTGTGCACGTGTGCACCAGGGCCCGGAACTTCACCAGACGCCTCCTCATCTGCTGATACCGCTGCCTGGGCGTGGGGAGGAAAGGAGGGTCTGAGTAGGGGGGTTTCAGGGCAGGGGTCATGAGTGACCAAGAGACAGAGACGCCCACACATGCCTTGCTTGGGTATCAGTGCCCACACTTCACTCCGGGGCCCTCTGCACAAAGGGAAACAATCTCGGAGAGGGGCAGTGACTTGGCCAAGGTCACACGATAACCTGAGTGGCAAGACCTGGATTAAACCGTCTGGACTATGTACCTCCAATCAGGTTGTAGTCCCAGGGTATGGGACATGCTGGGGCGGGGGGACCCTCTTGGCTGGAGGGATTCCCACCCACCAGTCACAAGGACCAGGGGGTGGGAGGGAAGGACATCCAAAAGCAGAGACACAGAGAGTCTGATCACCCTTCCTGCAGAGGCCCTACTCTCAGCTTGCATGCCTCCAGGAACAGGGAGCTCACTACCCAAGTTCAGGCTCGGCCTTCCCAGAGCCTAGCCGTTGGACTCCAGGGAGTCCTGCCCTCTCTGGGCCACACCTGGCCAGGTAGCCACGGGCCCGGCTCTGCAGCAAGATGATCTTGCGGCGCAGGGAGCGGAAACGCCGCTGAATGAAGAAGCCGCGGAGGCAGCGCTGCAGCGTGAGGGCTGCCAGGTTCAGGACGCGCTCCCGCATGCCCTCCAGCAGCTGGTGCAGGTGCTCCTTCAGGAACAGCTGAGGGCAGGAGGCAAGGACTGAGGCAGGGGGAGGCCATGTGACTGCCTGGAGGCCCCTCCCTCCCCAAAAGTCCATGGAGGCAGACAGACAAGGCAGCCCTGGAGTAGAGTGGAGGATGCGCTGGGTCTGGAGAGGCGGGGGAAGGCGGGATGGTGAATTAGGCAGTGGGAACAGCCGGGCAAAGTCCGGAGGTAGGATCAGCATCCATTTACCAGCTCGACTGGATGGCCTCTGGGACAGTAGCCTGCAGCCTGAGTGTTTCTGAGCCCACAGGCTCCAGCCGTGGGGCACCCAGGGGCTGAGTGCCGGTGGGACTTACCTTGCTGACGCCGACGCGGTACATGTTTGGCGTGACCGTGCACAGGCGGCTCAGCACGGACACACACATGTCCCCACTGGCTGGCAGGTTGTGCTGGAGGGTCACTAGACAGCGGTACCTGCAGGGCCCAAACCCAGCGTGGGGGTGGGTGACCTTGGGGTCACCGCCCCCAGCCCCCGTCTCCCGGAAGCCCGAGTCCCAGCAGTGCCTCTACTCATAATGTCTTCTAACCAGGAAAAGGCTTTCTGTCCTCAAGACTCTGCTGAGGACTTCCCTGGTGGCGCAATGGTTAAGAATCCACCTGCCAATACAGGGGATATGGGTTTGATCCCTGGTCCGGGAAGATCCCACATGCCGCGGAGCAACTAAGTCCATGTGCCACAACTACTGAAGCCCGCGTGCCTAGAGCCCGTGCTCTGCAACACAACGAGAAGTCCGTGCTCTGCAATGAGAAGAGTAGCCCCGCTCGCCGTAACTAGAGAAAGCCCACGTGCAGCAATGAAGACCCAATGCAGCCAAAAATAAATAAATGAATAAAATAAAATAAAATAAAATAAAATAGGCCTTAAAAGTAAGCTCAAAAATTATGAAAATTAGGGCTTTCCGGGTGGCGCAGTGGTTAAGAGTCCACCTGTCAATGCAGGGAACACGGGTTTGAGCCCTGGACCGGGAAGATCCCACATGCCGTGGAGCAACTAAGCCCGTGCGCCACAACTACTGAGCCTGCGCTCTAGAGCCCATGAGCCACAACTACTGAGCCCGCATGACACAACTACGGAAGCCCGTGCGCCTAGAGTCCGTGCTCCGCAACAAGAGAAGCCACTGCAGTGAGAAGCCCGCGCACCGCAACAAAGAGTAGCGCCCACTCGCTGCAACTAGAGAAAACCCCGCACGCAGCAACGAAGACCCAGCGCAGCCCAAAATAAAATAAATAAAATAAATTAATTTTTTAAAAATTATGAAAATTAAAAAAAAAAAATACTGAGCAACCCAAAAACTGTAATAAATTGTTTCAGTAGAATAAAGTGATTTACCGCCATCTGCTGGAAACTTGTCAAAATAACTATTAAAATTACTACTCTTTAGAATCCACACACAGTGCATAATAAAACTATGAAAAAATGCAAAACAGTAAATACATCTTCCATAGAACAGCTGGCACGTGCTGGTCTTGCATACTGCACAATCTGAGCGACTGTGCGTGGCAAGCCCTATTCATCCTGGGTTGTGTATTCCTAGGGCCATGGTGGGCTGGGAAGGGGTCTCTGGAGCTCAGAACCACCCTGACCGAGGTACCTGTCGATGAACATCTGGAAGGGCAGCCGCACCGGAAAGCCCTCCTTGCGGATCCGCACAGTCTCCAGCACCCCCGAATAGCGTAGCTGGGCCATCACCACATCTGGCTCAAAGAGGCCTGGCTCCTGGGGGAAGGCTCAGATAGGGAGCCCGCACATTGGCCCAACAGACGGAGGGCCAGAGAGGCAAAGCCACTCACCCAAGGTCACACAGCATGGGGAGAGGACTTGGCTCCCCCAGGGACCTCAGCCATCACATACCTTCTTGTGGTTGGGCTTCAGGCACCTGACGAACAAGGGGTTACACCTGGACAGGGGTGGGAGGAGGGCAGTGTGAGGCCCCAGAGAAGGAGGGTGCTTACCCCTGAGGGTCACAGGGTGGGTCAGAGGTGAGGCTGGGTGCCCGCGCCCACCTCTCCATCTTTTCCACCAGATCCAGGAGCGACTGCTGGAACTTAGCAGCCACCGTGTGCGCCTTGTAGAGCCGGGTGACAGAGCTGCTCTTGCCCAGGCGCTGAGGGGCAGCCTGCGGGGCATGGCTGGAGAAGAGGTGTGCCACCACCTGGGCCAGTCAGCAGTCAAGGCGCGGGAGACAGGAGACAGGGATGCGGAGGGACCCAGAGGCAAAAACGAGGAAAGAGAGAGACAGGGAAAGAACAAAAGGCGTCAGTCTCTGGACCAGAGGGATCAGAAAAGTGACCCTCTGGACCCCTGTCCTCTCTGCGAGGCCATGTCCTCCCGGCTGGCATATCTCTCAAGTGAGGGTGCTCAGCACCTTCAAGGGGCCCGCCCGTGGCTGGGGAACACACAGGCACTAACTCCGTGCCTGGCTCCGAGGTGGCCTGTTACAGACCTGGCTGTGAACTCTGGCAATGTTTTCAGGGGGAGGGTGCCCACTCGACAGAGGAGGAAGTGGAGGCCGAGAAGGTGTGGGGATGGAAGAACCGCTCAGGGAGGGACGGGGTGGGGTGAGCCAGAGGCAGGACCGGGCTGGGGTACCACCCCACCTGCCGGGCTGGGAGAGGGGCCTAACGGTGGGCTGGGTGCTCAGGCTGCGGGGGGCTGGGGTGGCGAGGGGCTCGCTCACCCGTGTCCGGCTCCGCACAAACAGGTCCAGCACATCCTGGCGCACCTGGTCATGGTTCTTGTCCAGGAACTTGTGCACCTGGAAAGGGGGAGGGGCGGGGCAGCTCAGGCTGGTCCCCGCCCCAACCCCACGCAGCCCCGGGGTGTGTCAGCCTGCCTGCCCCCCTCCTCCTCCCTCCTCCTGACGGTGGGTCAGGGGCTCACAGCCCCGGGTGACCCTGGCCCTGCCCCTCCAGGCCTCGGCCTCCCTGTGTATCCTAGGAGGGACGGGCCCCTCCCCCTGCTCTGGCCCCCTCCCCTCCCCTCCTGCCCCACTAGCCTCTCCACTCCCAGGGCAGGGGCAGTAGCCACAGCTTCACACGACCAGTCCACGTCTTGGCCCCATCCTCAGTGAGGACGCTGTCCTGTGCCCATTCTACGGATGAGGAAAATGAGGCCCAGTAGGGACAGAGGCTAAAAGTCCTGGCCTGAGACGTCTCCAGGACAGGAATGAGCCGAGATGGCAGTGGTGACAGTGACCGCTGATGGGGGCTCCTCCTCATCACACCCGCCCTGGCCCTGGACTTCACTCACTCACCCCGTGAGACGGGCACTATTATCATCCCCACTTTCCAGATAAGGAAACTGAGGCTCAGAGAGGTAAAGTGACTTGGCCAAGGTCACACAGCTGAGGATCAGCAGGACCAAAACTGGAACAGGTGCGAGTGTCTCCAGCGGTGGGGAAGGGCACTGGAGGCCATGGTTCTGGGTCTCACCTGGTAGGTGACTCTGCCCGCATAGTGCTTGATGGTGAACTCGGGCAGTGGCATCTTGGGTTTGGAGTAGAGTGGGTTGGCGCCGTGGTGGTAATGGCACTTCTGCAGAAACGTGTGGTCTGTGGCCTGGGGGCAGGCGGCGGTCAGCGGGTGGACAGGGGCCTGGCATCCCATTCCTCGCCTACTGGCAAATTCTCCAGCCCTGAATGGTCCCCAGCGAGCACCAGGGAGGAGGAACAAGTCCCCGCTTCCCCTGGCTGCCCAATGCTCGGGCTGGGGCGGCGTAAGTGGACCCTGAAGACGGGTGTGCTCCCAGCTGCTCCCCATCCAGCTCAGCTGTCTCTGCACGCTCTAGTCCCACTGCCCAGAGCACCCATCCCACCCTTGTGTTTTCCAATCAGAATCTGAGGCCCAAGCACAAGGTCACCTCCTCCAGGAAGCCTTCTATGACTTCCCAGGCTGGTGCAGCCCCTCGTCCCGAGCCCCCATCCAGCCTCAGTCACCCCAGATTTGAATGGCAGGTTGGGTGTCCTGAGCTCCCGACCCCACGCCAGAGCAGAGAGGAATGCAGGACACGAGGCTCAGAGACGTCCAGCGTCCTGAGCAGGCTCACACAGCGCCACGGCTCACCTGGGGGAAGCAGCACTGGTCGTCGAGGATGCGCAGAATGCCGTAGGGCTTCAGCGAGATGAGGTTGATGCAGGGCTGATTGTCGGCGAAGGCGATCTCCTGCCAGTCGATCTGCTCGCGGATGTACTCCTCCTGCAGGCGGCGGGCCTCTGCCTCCTAGCCCTGGGTCCCTCCCAGCCCGTCCCCCAGGCGGACGCCATGCGGGGCCCTGGCCAGGGCACCTCTGCGTGCACGCCTCCCAGCCCAGGGAGCTCACTCCCCAGCAGGGCAACATGAACCACCTCCTCTGGGCCCCGCTCCTCCCCCGGCCTGGAACGGCCCTGCCAAGGGTGAGGAGGACTCCCCAAGGGGCTCTTCTCTGCGCTCAGCACCCCCGCACCTGCCCCTCCATAACAGGCTTTCGCGTGTGCTGATTCCCAGCACAACCCATCTGCATCCAAGGAGGCCCAGCGGCCAGCGGGGACGGGACAGAGAGCTGGCCGAGGCCTCTCACCTGTTCCTCCTGGAAGACAATCTTGTTGAAGAGGTACTGGAGGCTCTCGTTTGCATAGTTGATGCACAGCTGCTCGAAGCTGTTGAAGCTCAGGTCCTGCTGGGCGTGTGGTGAGGCTGGGTCCGGCCCCTCCGTAGCCAGCAGCCCGTCCGTGCCGCCCAGGGCCTGCCCACCCCCCGTGCAGACTCATCCCTGCTTTCCGCGGCCGCAGTTTCAGCAAACTGGAGCCCCTCCCACAGACCCCCTGCCCAGAACCCTCAGTGGCTCCGACTGTGCACAGGTGAGAACCTGACAGTCCCACACAAGGTGGCACATGCAGTGGCTGAAGCCCCAGGCTCTGGAACCTTCTGCCTACGTTCCAATCCTGGCTCTGCCGCTTTCTAAGCCCCCCATGCCTGAGTTTCCCCACCTGTAAAATGGGGATAACGACAGTGCCCACCTCACAGGGTGGCTGTAAGGATTAAGTGAACTAAGAAGCAAAGTGCTTAGGACACCAGCTAGCACACAACAGGTGCCACGGGAGCAGCTGCCACTTCTGTTATTCTGATTTTGCCTGTCTCTCTCCATGTCCCCCACCCCAACCGCCCAGATGACTTCCACCTCCCCAGACACCACGGCCCACACCTCTGAGCCTCCGCATAGGCTGTTCCCTCCGCCTCAAATGCGTTGACTGGTTTTTAAGGAATTAGCTCAGGATGTCTCCTCCCCCTCCAGGAAACCTTACCTGAGGTCTGCCCAGCTAGGGTTCTTCTCTAGGCTCCCCCAGCACCAGGCTGCCTCTGTTACAGCTCTGACCACGTGTTTGTCAGTGTCCATCCTCATCCCACCCAGTCCCTCCTGGAAGCGCCCCAAGGGCAGGGCGCAGGTCTGGTTCTTTCTGGGGTCCCTGGTGTTGCCCACAGGGCCTGGCGCCCGGAGGCCCCAGGGAGTGCTTGTGGGCGAGTGGAGGGAGATAATCTTAGGGGAGGGCCCTGAACAGATGATGGTGTGAGAGAGCCCCCGGGGCCCCACCTCGAAGCCATAGATGTCCAGGATGGCAATGGACAGCGCGTCCTGCTGCGGGGACACCAGCGCGTTGACCCTGGTGATGAGCCAGCCAAACAGCAGCGCGTACAGGACCTTGGCGATGGCATCCCTGGAGCAGAGATGGTGTTTGGGGGGGCAGGCACAGCGAGGGGGCGGGGGACCTGGGGCTCAGGCGGGAGGTGTGGCCTCACCTGGCATCCACAGCGCTCTCCACAGTCAGGGGGGTGAAGATCTTCTCTCGCATTGTCTCCTGCGGGGGATGCAGCCCCTGAGTGACAGCGGGTTGGCCACCACCTCCGGAAAGTCCCCAGAGGACTGGGGGTGGGGGGCGTGGGGAGGGGAGCCGGGGAGATGGTGTGACTTGTCTCAGGCACGAAGTCAGCCAGGGGCAGGACAGACACCCTCGTCCCCCCTTCTGCCTGGCTTGCTGGTGGGATGAGGGCTGCCGGTCTGAGGGGGAGACAGAGGCAGAAGCAGACACAATGGTGACATCAGCCAGGGGAGGGGGAGGGCAGGGGTGTGGGAGATACTGGCCCAGCCAAGGGTCAGGGACGGCTCCCTGGAGCAGAGGGTACCTGTGTCGGGGCTTGAGGATCAGTAGGCGTGAAAAAGGGAACAGCATTCCAGGCAGGGGAAACAACCTATGCAAAGGCCTGGAGACTGGTGCCAAACATGCCTTTGGGGTCTGAGGTTACCCACCTCTGGGCCAGACCCAGAAGATGGACAGGTTGTGGAGGTGGGTGAGAGGGGCAGGGGGCCCACACAGGATGGGGCACAAAGCAGCTCTGTCCAGGGCTGGCAGGAGGCTTCGATGGCATACCCCGCACCCAGGGACTCACGGTCACTTTGAAGGTGATGGCCTTCTGCAGGCCCTCGGGGGAGACCTGCAGCAGCTCGGCCACGGCCTGGATCTCCCGGGCGCTCACCACCGAGGCAACCTCCTGTGCGTCCGTCTGCAAAGCACCCACAGGAGTGCATTTTGAGCTAAATAAGCTTTTTATACGAGTTCTTATAAAAAACAGAAACAAGCGAGAACAGCCAGGAAAATTCTAAAACAGAAGAGAAGTACAGGGGTCCCTGGAAATGGTACAACATAAAGTTAGAATAATTAAAACACTGTGGGGACAGACACAGTTCGTAAACAGGTCAACGAAGCACAATAAAAAAGTCAGGAGTTAGACACAAACATATACAGGAATTTTCAGTAAGGGATAAATACATATTTCTCAAGTTGAAAGACTGAGTCACTATCTAAACAAAAATCAAGATCCCTACCTTGTACCTTACTAGAATAAATTCCTGATAAACCAGAGATTTAAATGTTAAAAAATAATCACAGAAACCATAAAAGGTCTTCAAACAATTATAGGTATAGGCTTTTATAATTTTAGAGAGATAGATCTCTAAAATGATACAAAATCTCAGGCTTCGCTGGTGGTGCAGTGGTTGGGAGTCCGCCTGCCGATGCAGGGGACACAGGTTCGTGCCCCGGTCCGGGAAGAAGATCCCACATGCCGCGGAGCGGCTGGGCCCGTGAGCCGCTGAGCCTGCGTGTCCGGAGCCTGTGCTCCGCAACGGGAGAGGCCACAACAGTGAGAGGCCCGCGTACCACAAAAATAAAATAAAATAAAATAAAATGTTAAAAAAATCTATAATTTATATAAGACTTGATAAATGAAATACCTGAAAATAATTTTTTAAATCTGCATAGCAAAAAACCCCACCAAAAACTGAAACAGCAAAAAACCTGTAAACAATCAAAATATAAATGATAAACCAGAAAATATATTTGCAATTCACTCTAGAGACAAAGGGCTGATTCTCTAAACGTATATAAAGAGCTCTCATACGTCAATTAGAAAAAGATGACAACCCCAAAGCAGGGGAAAAAGACCAAATGGTCTGTGCTTCTAGCTGTGAGCCGGCGGTATTTCAGCCAGTTCTTCAGCCTCCAGAGGATGCCCACGTCCCGAGGGAGCGGGCCGTGCGGCCATGGTGTCCCCTCACCTCATACTTCTCAAAGTAGACGTTGCCCAGGTGCAGGATGGAGGCCAGGATGCGGAAGATGCTGTCCTGGTCCTCGGCGCTGAAGCCCAGCACCTCCATGGCGGCCAGCAGCCGGCGGAAGTCGTCCGCGTCGCTCTTCCCTGAGATCTCACAGTTCCCACCCTGGGCGAGGGCAGGGGTCGGGGACCCTGGGTGGGGGCCAGGAGCCCTCAAGGTCCCTGCTCTGCCCCGGCCTGCAGTGTGGCCGGAGATCCCAGTTCTCCTTCCACTCCCGAAGGTCGGAGGCTCCGAGCGGGCACCGTGCACCAGGCCCTGCACTGAGGGCTTCGTGTACGTTTCCTTCTTCTAATCCTCACACACCCCTGCAAAGCGGGACTGTGCTGTCCCCATTTTACAGATGACGAAAGTGAGGCTCTGGAAGGAAGTGTAGTCGCTCCAGGCCACTTAGTTCTATTCTAGGCTCCAGAAAAACGAAGAATCAGGTCGGCCTCCCCTACCCTGGCTTTGGACCCCAAAGACACCTGTCCCCCTTGCCACGATGAGACATCGCCAAGTCCAAACTCACCCTCCCAAACCTCCATCACCTTCGCTGGCCATCAGGATGCCACGACTTGGCTCTCTTGGCCCACGCGGAGTGATGGGGGGAGGGGACCAGGCCAAGGGCCCTCAGACGCCTGCTGGCTCTCACCTGGTTCAGGTAGTAGTAGGTCTCGGCCTCCTGCAGGCTGAAGGCCTGCCGGAGCTGGGCGGGCAGCCCAGCCAGCAGCTCATAGAAGATGTGGTAGTTCCTCTCGTTTTTGGCCTGTGGGGTGGGTTGGAGGCTGCAGAGAGGGGAGCCGCCGACCTAGGTGACCCCGGACACACATACAAGCTCAGCTATGCCCACAGATACAAGTACACACACAGGCCTCAGGTGAGACTGGTGCCCCTGTGACGAGTGAGCCCCAGTCTGGCACTGGCGGGGGGTTGGGGGGACCCTGGTGTGGTGGTGGGGAGGGGCTTTGGGCAGGATTTCACTCTGCTTGGAGAAATGAGAGAAAGGTGGCCCTTTTTGCATGGGTACCAGCTACACAAGCCTCTGCACACGTGTGTCCACGGACCAGACGTGTACTCGCAGGGCCAGCCAGGGTGGTGGGCGCAGACTGTGGCCAGGCCTTGAGCCAGGCCCTTGGGACACAAAGGGGAACAAGGCAGACAGAAGTCCCTGGCCTCGTGGGAGCCCACCTGCTGACCAGGGGAGACAGACCCTCGGCAGAGCTCCGTGAGTGGCGAGAAGCGCTCTGCAGAGAAACAACGCAGCCAAGGGGGTGGGCAGTGGTGGGGGGAGGGGGGTGCTGCATTTCTTCACCAGGGCTGCTTCCCTGGGGTGTGACCGTCAGCGAAGACTTGGAGGAGGTGAGGGGTTCGGCCACGCAGCTGTCTGCGGAAAGAGTGCTCCAGGTAGAAGGAACACTCGCTGCGAAGGCCTTGTGGCAGGATGGGGCCAAGTGTGCCTCAGGGACAAGGACGGGTCACAGGCGAGGGGAACACACACACACACACACACACACACACACACACACACACACACACACACACACACACACACACACACACACACACACACACACACACACACACACACACACACACACACACACACACACACACACACACACCCGAGCCTCGTTCATCAGCTCAGCCTGGTGCACACCCGACCCCATCCTGACACACCTGAAACACGATCCTGGATTTCTCCAGCAGGTACTGCGAGGTTATGGCACCAGAAATCATGCCCCTGGGGAGGGAGCAGAGTCAGCTATGCTGGGCACCATGCACGCAAGGCCCCGGGGGCTCCGCCGAGGCCCACTCACCCTTCCAGAAAGATCTCCACAAACTTTCCAAAGCGGCTGGAGTTGTCATTCCTGACAGTTTTGGCGTTACCGAAGGACTCCAGGAGGGGTGTGGCCTCCAGGATCTGGGCGCCAGAGGAAGACTCGGGCACTGCGGGGAGCCCGCAGGGGCCTCCCCAGGTCCCCCACCGCCTACCCCATGCCGCCCCGCACCGCACAAGCATGCGCACACGCACCCCTGATACCTTTATCTTCAGGAGCCGCCAGCACAGAGGAGGAGGGCAGGACAAGAACAGAAGCGGGTCACCCGCGGGACCGACCGGCTCCCCCCAGGACGCCGGGGCCTCCGACCGCGGAGGGAGTGGCCAAGCCCTCCGGCCCTCGGCAGGCAGGAGAGCCACCAGCTGAGAGCAAACCCCCGAGCCTCAGAGCCCCAGGTGTCTGGGCTAGGGAACCGTGGCATGACCCCAGGTGGGGGGTCTGCTGGGCCTTCCTGCCAAAGGGCTCTGGGGGTGTTCTTGCCCCCTCCCCAGCCACCGCCGGCCGTGAACCACCCAGTCTCCTGGAAAGGCCTCCTACCTGCCCTGCCTTGCTCCCTCCCCTCGGGCTCCAGGCCCTGCACGGCCCAGCCCCATCTCCTGTCCCCTCCCCACTCTGCCCAGCACTGCAGTCCCCTGACTGTGCCCGCGCCAGCCTCTGGGCACTGGCGCTCTGCCCCCCTGCAGCCCTCAGCCCTTCGTACGTCCACATCTCTCGCTAGAGCGTCAGCCCCACAGGGAGGACTCTGTGCACACACGCCTGGTGCTGGCATCCACACAGGACCTGGCAGTAGGAGGCTCTCAACAAACACCTGCTGGGCGGGGGGGAACCTCCCTGGTGGGCCAGTGGTTAGGGCTCCGCGCTTCCACTGCAGGGGGTGCGGGTTCCATCCCTGGCTGGGGAACTAAGATCCCCACGTGCCGCACTATGCGGACAAAACATACAAAAAAAAAAAAAATCTGCTAAATGGATGAAATGGGGGGCAGCATTTTATGAGAGCAGAGCCGCTGGGGTGTTGTAGCTAATCACAGCACCCACTTATTAAGCACCTACTGCATGCCAGACCTTTGGCCCCAATTACAGCATCGTAAACATTCCTACGAGGTAGGTCCTAATATCGCCCTTGCTTACGGATCAGGAAACTGAGGCTGGGAGAGGTGAGGCAGCGTGCTCGGGACTCCAGGGTCGGAAAGAGCAAGGGCCCAAAGCACCACAGCCCGTGCTCGGCGATGTAAGCAGTGCTTTCTCTGGCTGCCTCATTTCCTCAGGATAAACTCTTAGAGGAGAAGTAGGGGGCCCGGTGTGCACAGAAATGATACACGTTACCTTGGGGACAGTGCCGGTTCCCTCCATCTGCTCACCCACAGTGTCGCTCAGTCCCAGAAATACTGTGCCCACCGTACAGAGGAGTGGACTAAGGCCCAGAGAGACATGGGGGCCGGCCTGGGGGTGCTTAGGGAGTCAGGGTCAGCCTGGGCTTTGGCCTGTACTGTCCCTTGGCCTGGGTGCCCCTTATGGGCACCTGGGGGTGGGTTCTCTCCTCTAGTGCCCAGCACAGGGCAGGGCACACGGCCAGGAGTGGGAACATCTGGCCCCGTGGGGCCATCCAGCCCAACCCGCGGGTGGGCCGGTGCCTGTGGCCCGGGCTGAGCAGCAGCCAGCCACCCTGACCCCCTACCCCGGGGAACCCTTGTCTCGCTCCCAGCCCAGAGATGGAGCCTGTGGCCCAGACTTCAGCTGATCAAGGCACGCCTGGATCCAGTGAGGACGCGTGGCCAAAACCAGTCCAACAAGAGGGAGTCCTGAGACTTCCTGGCCCGGTGGGCAGTGTGGGCCGTGGTGCTGTGGCACCATCGTGCTGACCACGGGAGACACATGAGGACGACGTTCAAACATGCGGGACGGCGAGGCCGAGACCAGGGACGTCGTTTGAGACCCCGGACCCAGCCTTGCCTGAAACTGACCCTAGAGCCAGACCGTCCGATTGCAGGAGAGGGCTCAACAGCGGCCAGAAGGCGAGTCCACGGTCACCCCAGCCAGCAGGCACATCTTCACAGCTCCTCTCTGCCTGGCCCAGCCCCTCAGACCCAGCCACGTCCCGCGCCTCCACCATCCTCCCCGACCGCTGCCAAGACAGCTCCCCGCCATGAGCCTCAGACCCCAGCCCCTCCAGCCCGTCACTCTGGGACACTGGGCAAGTCACTGCCCTCCCAGGACTCAGTTTTCCAGCTCTCAGGGCTGCCGCAAGGCTCTGGTGCCAACAGAGCACAAGGCTTCCCGCACACAGGAGGTGCCTGACGCACACGGCTGCCTGCCTACGCAGTCAGTCCTCCCAGGAGTCTACCCTTGGAGGCTTGATCCCCGGCCTGGAGCAAAGGGATGATCTGGTTGGCCTCCAGGAGACCCAGGCTGGGATGGGAGGGGCTGGCAGGCCAAGGTCGGTATCAGAAGCGGACCGCCAGGAAGTGACCTCTCCTGACCACAAAGCCTGGGCTGACCCCCTCCTCACCGAGGGCCCAGCAGCCCCTGCCCAGTGCCCCCAGATCACCTGCAGAGATCGCCACCAGCTAGGACATTGTGGCCACTGCAAACCTCTGGAGGGGTGGGCCGGAGTCTGAGCGTCACATTCTGGAGTCTGAGCTGGCAGGCCTCGGCCTCTGCCCCACCTCCCCTGAGCTCCAGGCTCCTGGCACATCTACCGTCTCCCACCACCTGTGCATGCATGCCCGGCAGACCCTCAAGGGCACCTGCGTCTTCTCTCCATATCCTGCCCCTCAGCTGTTGGCTGCTCCCATAACTCAGGCCGAATGCCTGGGGCCAGCTTGGGTGTCCCCTCTTACAGCCCCGTCTGGTCCCTCACCAAGTCCTGGAACCGCACCCAGGCCAGCTGTGCTTACCAACCCCACTGTCACCTCTTTGGTTCGAGCCACCATCCTCCCTCGCCTGGACCACATTCTGCCCCTCTGCCGACCCAGCACACCACACCTGCTGGACCCCAGGGCCTTTGCACCTGCTCTTCCCCAGATGTCTGCAGGCCCCACTGCCTTGCCTTCTCAGCAGGACCTGCCCTGACCCCTGCTATTTTCCTTTCTGTTTCCTACACTAGAACAAAATTCCCACAAGATGGGAACATTTATCAGACTGTGTTGCTGTTGCCTGCTCCCCAGAGCCTAGCCTGGGCCTGGCACACAGCAGGTCCTCGGGAAACCGTTACGGAGGTTCTGACGTAAGCAAACCTCCAATGCTGCAGACCCCAGCCAGGCCTTCTCAGCGCCCCAGCCTCTCCTGACCCTACACTGGCCATCGCGCACATTCGGGCCTGTCCTGCCTCTTTCACGACCATGAATGTGAGGCCAGGCGGGAGGAGTGGACAACACCCCCTGCCCGTGTGACCTCTTCTGGGGCCGCCCCAGGGGGCTGGAACGCAGAGCTGCGGGGGAAGGCAAGCGGGAGAGAACTCCTGGGAGGGGAGGCAGCAAGAGCCCCAAGTCCCACGAGGCCACTCTGTGCAGCCCTGGGCTCGGCCGCCCATCCTCCAAGTGGGGCCATAGAGTCTCGCCTCTCGAGGAGCACGAGGGGCGCTGGGCTGAGGGCCCTGGTGGGACAGACGCACCTGCCGTGTGATGCCCCGTTTCTGGTTCATGGCCGCCAGGTAGCGCAGAATCAGCTTCGTGGCCTCAGTTTTTCCAGAGCCGCTCTCTCCGCTGACCAGGCAGAGGGGCAGAGTGAGCTCCAGCCTGTTCACGGCCTCTTCTGGGCTCCCCTGACCCCGCCGTGACACAGGAGGACGCGGGCAGGCAGGCCGGCCCCCAGCCCCTCTGCTGCTCACCTGATGATTATGCACTGGCTCTGTTTGGCATCAAGCATTTTGGCGAAGGCGAGATTTGCAATTGCAAAGAGGTGCCTGGAGAGACAGGCCACAGGCGTTCCCGGGTCAGGCCCTGCTGCTGCTCCCAAACCTCCCAGGGAATGGGCAGGGGGACACCTCTGCCTGGCTGAGCAGCCAATCTTGCCATACCCCACCCTCGGGGAATGCTCCCCGCAAGGCTCCCCACCCAGGTCTGAGCCACAGTGGCCTCCAGCCCGCAGCGGGCTGTGGCCAGGCTCAGGGAGAGGCTGCTGGGCTCCCCACCGCCATCCACCACCCACGGCTGAGGGGCAACCAGGGACTTGCCAAGATCAGACAGGAACCCAGGAGACCCCCGGGGAGGCCCCCTCCCCCAGCCCTGGAGACACTCACGGGGAATTCTCAGCCAGAGCCCGCCCACTGTACTGCTGCACCTGCTCCAGCCCGTAGATCCCAAACATCCGGTACGGGTTCACCGACACCAGGATGCTGCCGATGTACGTCTGCTGGGGAGACGGTGGCCTCAGGGCCAGTCTGTGTCCCTCCCTCCCCCACTCCTGGGAGCCGGGATCCCTGTTTCATGGGGACGGACATCTGTCTGCCTAGCCCTGGTGTTTGCACCCTGGGCCCCCGGACAGCTTGATGGGTCGTGTGCTCTGGTGGTGGAGTGTCAGGCACTGAACCAGGCTGAGGCTGGGCGGAGGGTGGAGCATGCAAAGCCCCACAGCCATGATCCCACAAGGGTGCCTGCTTCCTTTGTTCATAGTCGGGGCCCGGCCCCTGACCATCCCCCCGGGGCCCCAGGTGTATGGCTCCCAGGACTCTGGAAGCTTTTACCCATCGGGCCCCTGGTGGGGGTCACACACTTCTGGGTTCCCTGTCTCCAGGCCTCTAAAACTCTATGTTTTAGGACTTTGGATTATAGCGCTCCCGGCTCTTGAATGCTATGCTCAAATAGTAGAAACTCCAGGGTTCAAACCAGATGGCACAAGTCTGGGGTGAGCAGGAGAAATCCACGCTTCCACTGCAGCCCCAGGAGGCAGGGAGGCAGCTGCCCTCAGACTCAAGCCCAGGGGGGTCAGCCCCAGGCCTTACGTAGATGAGGTTCCGTTCAAATCTGGTCTTGAGGTTGGCCAGCACAGTGGTCTCCTGGAGATCTCTGTGAGGAGATGGAGAGAGGCAGTCAGGGCCCACCTTCCCCTCAGGGTAGGGCCTTGGTCAGAAAGGCCTGCGTTCAAGTCCCATCTCTGACACCAACCAACTGTGAGGCCTTGAGCAAGTTACTTAACCTCTCTGTGCCTCAGTTTTTCTATCCATCCAATGGGTATGATAATCACTGTTCCCACCTCGCTGGGTTAGGGGATGCCCTCAGGTAGCAAACGTGAAGGCTGTCACTGTGACTGGATAATGCCATTAACCAGCACAACCCTCACGCCTGAGGCACCTCCAATGTGCCAGCACCCTCACACCAACAGCCACCCCACAGCATCCCGTGGGCGACAAACTGAGGCAGAGAGGCTGAGTATTTGCCCAGGTGCAAGCTGATAAGCGCCAGGGCTGGGGTCTGGACCCAGCCCATCTGAATTACTGGGCCTTTGTGACACTGCCTGAGCCTCGCTTAACAGGGGAGGAAACAGCCTCTGAAAATGTTCCAAGAGATGAGGGGCACCCAGGTGGGAGGCAGTGACCACTCACCAACCCTGCCACCCCCACTCACTCCAGCTGCGTCATGTCCTCCACGCCATCCTCCCGGTGCTGCTCACGGAACCGTGTGGACGGCAGGTTGCGGATGGAGTGCATCTGGTGGAGACAGCCTGTGGTCAGCCAGCCAGAGGGTGCCCGTGCGTGGCCCCCCGGCTTGGACATGGCCAGGACCCACTGCCGTGTGGAGGAAGGAGCCCTGAGGCCGGGCCAGCGGGGTCCTGTGGGCTGTCTGCCTCGGAACACAATGCTTAACTCCCAGGGACATGGCCGGCCTCTGCGCTGCCCGTCTTCCCAAGGGCCCTGCCAGGGGCTGAGCACACGCACGGGGGGCACTGCTCCCTCTGCCTGGCCAGAAGGCCTCCCACCTCACGTTCTCCCAGGCTGACACCCTCCTCCAGGGTGAACCCCAGGTCTGCCTGTGTGACAACTAGGAGAACATCCGCTTCCGGTGCCTGGGGCCTCCGGAAGGACCAGGACTTTCTCATTCGGCGCCGCACCCTGTGCCCCGTGCAGGGCAAACGCAGACCCACATGCACAGACCCACAGGCAACGGCGCCTGCAGCCCAGGTGCTCCCACGCCCACCTGTGGTCTCACACGGGGCCTGTGGACGTGCACACTGGCCTGCGGTGCCTGCCTGGAGGCACACACACGTGCAGGCACGTGCTCTCAACGTCCCTTGGACAGGTTTTCATGTGACAGGTGTCCCCGCACCTGGGGGTCTCAAGACGAAAGTCCCGATGCCCCCTGTGGGCTTCAGGCCCACCACTGTGCTCTGGTAGTGTGTACACTTGACCCCGCAGATACCACATCTGCCCGGGCCGTGGCACATGCACTCACAGGCTCTCCTCGTTGGGCTGTGGAGCGCCCGAGCACACGTCCCAGGCCCGCACGTGACCCGTGTGACTGCGAGCACATTTGTGAGCCCGCCTGTCCTGACTCTCGGGTCCAGTCTGCACCCCTCCCTGAGCGGAGAGGAAAGGGGACACCGGGAGGCAGCCCGCGTGCTAAGTAGGGCACAGCGGGTATCACCCCAGAGGCCCTGGCCTCCCGCCCACCCGCCTGCCCATGTGCGCCGGTGGCCGCAAACCCTGAATAATTCAGCCACTCACGTATTCCAGGGTGAGGAGGGCCCACGCATCCTTGCCCCTCACCCCCGGGCGCTTTGCGCCCCGCTCCTGCAACGCTGCGGCCCACACGGCACGGGGCACCCGCCGTTGGGGCCAGGGCCCCCCCAGCAGCCAGGCCGCCCCAGTCGCCATTGATGGGCCCGCTGGCTGCCCGCTCCACGGGGCACCGTCTGCAGAGGCTGAGAAACGCCCGCCACCCCTGCGTGCCCCGCCCACCCCAGGCGTCCCGGGGGAGGCTCCGGTGACCACCCCCCTCCACTGAGGGCCACCCGGCACCAGGCTCGTGTTCCGCCACGAGCATGGCAGCCAGGCACGGGCTTGGCACCCCTCAGAAAGGCTGCCTGCCCCACACCCTATGGGGGCCCAGACAGACCCCTGGCTCAGCCGTGATCCACTGCGTGACCTGGGTCTTGGCTTCCCCACTGTGCAGTAAAGAAGCTGGAAGGTTGGTTCCTGAGCCCTCACCTTTGGACAGTCCAGAACCCTGCAGCCCGGGGGACTGCCCTTAGGCAGGAGCCCCAAAGAAACAGAAGACCCAGTTTGGGGGAGGGTCAGCAGCAGGCAGAAACAGCATGAACGTGAATGGGGGGGTGGGACAGGGTGGGTAAGGCAGGGTCTGCAGTTTCGTACTCAGCCAAGATCCCTGCGGGGGGCTCGGAGTGGACGTGCCATCCAGATCGGACGAGGACAGGACTGCTTGGAGCCCAGTCTGGGACAAGATCCCTTCCTCCAAGTGCCTGGGGGCAGTTTCTGGCATCTCTGTCCTCTGCCTGCCTGTGTCGGGCATCCCCTTGTTTAATCCCCCAGAAGCTCTGGGAGGCTGTTCTCCCCAAGCTATAGATGGGAAGACTGAGGCCCAAGCAGGCAGCAGTTCGCCAAGGTCCTGAGACTGTCTCCTGCCCTGCTTCCCAGGATGGAACCACAAGCCCTCCCTTTAACCTGTGCCCCCATACCTTGTTCCACCAGCCTTTGGGGCCATTCTTTTCCCCAGGGCCCCCTTGGGGCAGGCAGGCAGCTCCAGGGCCCAGGCGGCAGGACGGGGGGCGAGCGTGTACTCGTGTGCAGGGTTGATGGGCCTCCACCGGCAGCCAGAGGCGGGACCAGAGCAGACTCCAGGCTCTCAGCCCGGGCCCAGGCTCTGGCTCCTGGATGGGAGGCTGCAGGGTAGCAGGACAAGCTCGCTGGAAAGAGCTCAGCTTTTGCACACGAGGCATGACCACAGCAAAACGCCCAGGGCTTGCCTGGAGCCATTCACCCGCCTTGGGCAGGGGTCCTGGGGCCCCAGAGGGCGCCAAGGGGGCTGGGGTCCTGGGCAGTGTCCCCCAGCGGCGCCATGGTGGCCACGTGGCCCTCATCTGGTCAGAGGTGGCCAGAGGGTAGGAGAAGCTGAGCCTCAGTGTTTTCCGCTCTGAGGGGGAATCCTTGGGGGGTGTCAGGGTCGGGGGCTCAGGCTCTGCTGGTGGCTGGGGGTCCTCCGGACAGGCCTCTTCTTCAGGCTTCTTGGGGCTCGGGTTGGCCGATTTAGTCAGCTGTCCAGGCCCTGGGTCGTGGTGTCTACCCAGGAGAATACCGGTTGAGTCAGAGGCTGGATCTTCAGGCTGGGGAGCAGGGGATAGCCCTGGGCCCACGTGCTGGAGGAAGGGGTTTGGGGGTACAGGGGTTGGCCTGGAGAAGCCACGGAGGCTGCCTGGGCCTCCCGGCCAGGGCGAGGGTGGCCGGTGGGTGTCAGGAATGTCCACGTCCCAGCTGGGGGCCAGCGGGGGCACTGTCCAGAGCGTCTCCGAATCCTTGGGCTCGCGCTGGCTCTTGCGGTGCTCAGGGGCAGGGGCAGAGGCAGCGGCAGCGGCAGCCGCCCGCCAAGACCCAGGGCCGGGAGGCAGGGGGAAGGACTGGCGCGGCCGGGGCTTCACGGCCCTGGTGGGAGGCTCGCTGAGGCTGCGCCACGTGCGCGGGAGGCGCGAGGGCAGGTTGAGCGAGCGGTTCCGTGGGCTGGGGCCCAGCAGAGGGGGCGGCGAGGGCGGCCGCGGGGAGCCCAGAGCCGGCGACAAGGGTGCGCCCGGGCGCCCCGAGGCTCGGCGCGGGGACAGGGGCTCCCGCAGCGAGCGGGGACGGCGGGGCGGCGGCGAGAAGGGCGGCCGGAAGGGGCCGGGGCGGACGGAGGGCTGGGGGGACAAGGGCCCCAGGGGCGAGCGGGGCCCCAGGGATGAGCGGTACCCCAGGAGGGGCGGGCTCCTCAGCGAGGGCCGGGGCGAGTGCCCGGGGAAGCCGAAGGCCGCGTCCCGCCGGCGGGAGCCCCTGAAGGAGAGCCGGGGTCCGGGGAAGGCCAGAGGGTCAGGGAGCCCCTCGGGGCTCACGGGCGGGGGCTCGGCCAAGGCCCACCAGCTGGCCTGGGGTGCGAGGGGCACGTGAGCCGGGGCGGCCCAGGGCGGCGGGTGCCGGCGGAGCGAGTCGTAGGGCGAAGCCGGCGGGGTCAGGCCGGAGGGGACGAGGGCTGGGGCGGGCGGCAAGCCGGGGGCGGGGCTTGGGGCTCGCGGCGGCGTCGGCGGACGGCGGGAGTTGTTGTTGTTGCGCGCGCGCGCCTGCGCCCTCCGCAGCACGATGGGCGTGCCGGGCCGCTCGGGGTCCATGCCGGCCAGCTTGTAGCCGAAGCGCTTGTAGGCCGCCTCCCTGACCGCTGGGCCTCGCGCCCGGGCCTTCTGGCTGCCCCTCAGCCGCGGGATAGGCTCCTTTTCCGACAAAGTCTTTTTGAGGAACCGCGCCAGCGAGGTGGCCGGGCGCGGCGCTGGGCGTCCGAAGTCCGACCTGAAGCCCAGGCCCCGGGGGGCGCCGAAGGCCGAGAGGGCACGCTGGAGGCGGCGCTGCCGCGGCGTGAGGAAGCCCCAGAAGGGGTGGCCGTAGGGCACCGGGGGCAGCGGCGGCATCTCATCCTCTTCTTCGTCTTCGTCCGCATCTCCCAAGGGCAGAGGGATGTCCAGGGAGGGCGGCAGGGGCACGTCCAACTTCTCCTTCCCAAACAGCTTCACTTGGGGCCGCGGGAAGAGGCGGAACCTGCGGATGAGGGACAACTTGGACCTGGCGGGCTTGTCCATGCCCTGCTGCTCGAAGAAGGCGGCGCTGGGCAGGCGGAAGGAGGTGCCCTGCCTATCACCGCCCGCCTCCTCGGGCTCCTCCAGCTCCGCGATGTCATCCATGGGGTGGGCGTACGGGTTGTGAGGCGACAGGATGGGCGGCGGTACCCACGGGTACGCGAAGGCCGGCTGCTCCGGCGGAAGATAGGGCCCCTCGGGGGGGTAGATGGCCTGGTCCCCGCCACCATAGATGCCTTCGGCGTAGGGGACTCCATGGGAGGCACCGTAGGGGACGCTGTAGGGCGGCGCGTAGGGATCCAGGTAGGGCGGCGCGTAGGGATCCAGGTAGGGCGGCGCGTAGGCGCCCAGGTAGGGCGGCGCGTAGGCGCCCAGGTAGGGCGCCCCGTAGACATCCGGGTAGGGCGCCCCGTAGGTATCCGGGTAGGGCCCGGCATACGGGAGGTCGTAGGCGAGGTCGTAGGGCGGGTAGGGCGGGTAAAGCGCATTGGAAGGGGCGTAGGAGTCCTGGTAGTAGCCGTGCAGTTGCGCCTCGCCCGCATATGCGTCGTAGTAGCCGTAGGGAGACGCTAACGCCGACGGGGGCGCGTAGGGGGGCTCGTAGTCGTCGTAGCCATAGCGGTAGCCGTAGTTGGAGTAGAAGGAGCCCCCATAGTAGTCTGGGCCGTAGTAGTCGTAGGGGTCCTCGGGCGGGTACCCGTGCGGGTAGTCATAGGGCGGCCAGGCTGGGCCGTGGAGGCCATAGGCGCCCCGGTGGGGCTCCTCCTCGTACTGGTACAGCGACTGCCGGTCGTAGTAGTCATCACCCTCGCGGTGGTAGTCGTAGTACTCGCCCAGGTCCTGGAAGCCCTCCAGCCCGTACAGCGACCTGCGGGAGCCCGAGTGCCGGAACGGGGCCTCGTCCTCGAAGGGCAGGAAGCCCACGGGCTCGCCCGACTCGTAGATGCTGTGGGCACGCGGGAACCTGCGCAGGCGACCCCCAGGCTGCAGGATCTCGGCGCCCGACGGGAAGGGCAGCTTGCGCGAGCCCACGCGGGAGCCGGAGCGGTCCATCCAGGCGTCCAGTGTGGCCTGCGCGCTGCCCGACTCCTCAGCCTTCTTGATGAGGAATTTCTTGGTGAGCCAGTTGATGGCCGTGGACGCCTTGCTGAGCGACTGGGCACGCGGGCGCAGGCGACCGTAGCCGCGCCGGCCAGGGAAGCGGATCACCATGAAGGACGGCTTCTTGCCCTTCATGGCGCGCTTCTTCTTGCCCACGCGCATCTGCGTCATGAGCTTCGACGTAGACTTGAGCACCGTGCGCGCCTTCTTCTTGCGTTTGGTCTTCTGGGGTCCGGTGTGGAGCCCCCAGAAGAATGCCGACGCGCTCCGGAACTGCCCCTTCTTGGAGATTTTGGGCGTGCGGTCTCGGAAGCCCATGAACAGCCGCGAAGTCCCCTTCAGGCTCCGCTTGGGCTTCTCCGGCTCCGGCGCCTTCTTCCCCTTCTTCCCTTTCTTGGCTTTCTTCTCATCCTCTTCTTCCTTCGCCATGGTGGCCACCTGCTCCCTGCCAGGCCGGCCGGTGTCACAAGCTCAGGGCCTTGGGGACACAGGGACCTGCTGAGTCTCCTGCCTGCGGCTGGACACGCAGCCTCCTCAGGCTCAGAGCAGCTGGGACTGTCCCGGTGGCTGGGGGAGGGACAGCCAAGCTCCTTCTGGCTGGGACCAGGCTTTCAGGAGGGCAGATCCATAATTCATCTCCTCGGGCCCCGCCTAGAATTTCACCCTCGAGCCTGTTGGAAAGCACCTGGGTGTTGTTTATGGGCAGCAGGGGAGGCCTGGCAGGCCCATGCTGGGGAGACTGCGTTGGCCTTAGAATCTCCATGAGGACAACCGTGGCTCAACCCCAATCAAGCCCTCCCTGAGCCTCTGCCGGCTCACCCACCGAAGTGAGTGCTTGGGTCACTGCGCCCCAGAGAGGGGAAGCCACCTGCCCTAAACCACCCAGCACATCTGTCCTGGGCCACAAGTGGAGCCGCATCTCCTGAGCCAAGGTGGGACATTCAAAGCCCACCAAGTCACCTTGGAGGGGAGGGAACCTGGGCCCCTCCAGGTCCTGGGCAAGGGAGGAGGGGTGGTGGGCATGGCAGGTGCCCAGGGCTGCAGTCAGTGTAACCAGAGCTGGCCGGCCCTTGGGAGCGTGAATAATTTATCGGGGAGAACCAGGCTGCTGGCTCAGAAGGCAGGGCAAGAAGGGGGCTTCTCGGTTCCAGCAGGGCCTGGTAAGGCCATGTGCCTGGTGAGGGCAAGGGCTGCAGAGGAGCAGAAGCAGAGGGTGGGTCAGGCCTGGCTCTTATCCCAGCTCTGCCACCGACGGGCTGTGTGGTCTCAGGAAAGCCCTTTGTCCTCTCTAGGCCTCAGTTTCCTCCTCTGCAGGATGGGCGTGATAAGGCTGCCCTGTGTCCTTCACAGGGAGGAAATGAGATGTGATGGAGCTGCTGGGCAGCATCCGTGGTGGAGGTGCCACACGTGTGGCCCATGTCGGAGGCCCCTGCCTGGCCGTGCCTCTCCTGCCGGTTTCTGCCTCTGGGCTCCTGGGCATGTGGGCCGTCGTGTGGGAGGGGAACAGCTCTGGACACTGGCCAGAGGTAGGGGCTTAGCCGGGCTGACCCCAGAGTCTGGGCCTTCCAGGAGTTCTGGGGCAGAGGGCCCTACTTGAGCCATGGAGCAAGCCAGAGGCCCTGATGTGCTGGTGGAGGTTGCCCAGGCCGTGTCCCTGCTTGGGCCCCACCTGGACTCTTGGTCAGCCTGGCCCCTGTCCCTCAGCACAGCATGCACTGACTTGTCCGTTCATTCATTTGTTCAGAAGCATCTGCTGGAAGCCTGCCATGAACCAGGCGCTGTCTAAGCACTGGGGACACAGCTAAGGAAACAGAAACCTGCCCTGGTGGCGCTGACATTCTAGGGGGCGGGGACTGGCAACAAACAGAGTGAGTGAAAGATACAACCGGTGGGATGGTGTGAGTGCTGGCATTGAAATAACGCAGGGACGCGGAGTCGAGACTCGGGTATATAGCACCGAACGGCCTGGGTGAGGTGCCCTGGAAGTGACACGGGGGCCAAGAGTTGCAGGAGGGGAGGGAGGGAGGCCTGGGGGAGGCACAGCGGTCCTGATGTGATGGAGGAACAGCAAGGCCAGGGTGACCGAATGCAGTGAGGGGCGAAGGCAGGGGGTGGGGCAGAGGTCAGGGGTGAGGACTTGGCCACGGCTGTGGCAGAGAAGGGATGGAATTGGACCTCCTTGGTCTTCACAGGATCCCTCTCGCCGCCACAGGAAGGACGGATGGCAGGGGCTGAGGGCAAAAGCAGTGGCTGTTGTGGGAGCTACCGTGGCGGTCCGGGCGAGCGACACTGGGGCCTGGGCCAGGCTGGGGCAGTGCGGTGGACAGAGTGCTGGGATGCTGGTATATTTTGCAGGTGGAGCCTGCAGGCAACTCACGAGTACCTGCGCGGTTTCCTTACTGAAGCAGGCGGGAGAGTAGAGGCGGCCAGTGGAGGTGAGGAAGGCCGTGGGTGGAGCTCTGCACGTGGTGATCTCGGATGTCCGCTGTCCGGGGAGTTGGCGGGACTTGCACAGCTGTCAGGGAGTCAGCGGTGTCCGGGTGGTGCTGAGGCCACGGCTCGGCAGGATGGCGCCAGGGGGTGGGTGCACATGGAGGACAGGCCCTAGGAGTGAGCCTGGGGCTGCACTGTTTGGGGCCAAGCCGGCCCCAGAGACCAGAAGGGTGGTGTGGGCAGGCCCTGCTGCCGGCTGTCCCCCAGGCCACCTCCCCAGAGCAGAGAGGAGCCGCGGCCTGGAATAATGAGGTCGGTAGTAACAATAATGAGAGCAGCTTATTCTCCGCAGGCCCTGTGCCTGGCTCTGTATATCTCATGAAGGCTCCCGTTGGCCCCAGGAGCGGAGGGTGCCCTAGTGCCCACACTTACAGCTGAGGAGCCCAGGGTAGAGGCTGCACCCAGGACAGGAATGGGACCGACCCAGAGTTCCAAGCTGCCCCTCGCAACCCCTAGGCTCCTCCGAGCAACGTGGGTGCTCCTGTGGCTGGGCTGGCCACTCTGAGCTTTGGTCTCTTCATCCGGACAGTGGGCTTTGGAGCCCAAAGATGCCTGCCTGAGGTTTGCTGGAGCCCGGTGAGTCGCTGGCCAGCGTCCAGTGCTGGCCTCCCAGCTGTTCTCCTGGGCAAACCACAGGCTGCCGAGGACCCCCAGTGTGGGCAGGCAGAGGTGTGGCTCCGGGCGGTGTCCCTGGGCCCCCCTCCCATCCTCACTTTCCTCAAATGTCATGTGGAGCCGGGGGGTGGGGTTGCACCCTGCAGTCTCTAAGGGGAGCCCCCTTCTCTGGCTGGTTCAGGGTCCTGCCTCCCTCTTGGGGTCCCCGGCCTCTGCTGCAGGCACAGAGCAGGTGTCAGGGAACGAGTCTCTCACTCATTCATGTGTCACCTGCCACATGCCAGGCACCGTGCTGGGCTCCAGGGGGCCACAGAGTCGAGCAGAACCAGGCACGGCCTCCGCCCCCACTCAGCTCCCAGTGTCAGGGGGACACGGATGTTAAGCAAAAAGCCACACCAACAAGGGGGGAGCTACAGCCGTGGGAAGAGCCGTGAAGGCCAGGCCACGACGTAGGTGGGCGGACGCTGCATGGGGAGGCCAGGGGGTTCCCTGAGTTTCTGACCCTGAGCCAAGATCTGAGGGATGAGGGAGCTAATCAGATGGAAGAGGGAACAGTGTTGGGGCAGATGGAAGAGTATGTTTAAAGGCCAGGTGGTGAGAGAGGTGGAGTGACGGGGGGCATGTGGAGAGGCAAGCGGCCAGGATGGGAGCTGGGGTGGGACTATGGTCTCCATCTCTATGGCAGCAGGGAACGTGGCAGGGCTTTGAGCTGTCAGGGATGCTGTGATCAGGTCTGAAATAAAAGTAACCAGCACTGCCAAGCTTTCCGACGGGCTGGGCTCAGGGCCAAATGCTCTCCCCCAGGATCTCACTAGATCCTCACAGTGTGTAAGGTGGGAGCTGCCGTTCTCGCTGTGTGGACGGAGGGTCTATAAAACAGGTCTCAGGGAGGTTAGGTCGCTGAGCGAAGGGCCCACAGCGAGGACCCGAGCGCCTGGCTCCAGAGCGTCCTGCGCTCACCTGTGGCCTCATGCTGCTCCTTGCGTGGCCGTCCTGGACAAAAGCTTTTGGGCCACTGTGTGGAGGATGGGGCACGGGGGACAGTGGCTGTGCCAGGGTCAGCTGTGGCGGGGGACACACTCAAGTCAAGTGGGCAGCCCCAGAGAGGGTTGTGTGGGGCCTTGGGCTGGCCCGGTGCCTGAGGCCAGGTGGGAGGTGTGGGAAGATGACAAGTTTGGTCTGAGACGTAGAGGGTTTTGGGGTGACCGTGGGCTGTCCAGATGGAGAGTTGGGGAGGCAGTTTAGCCCCGCAGGTCAGGGGTGACAGGGGCGAGGCTGTCTAGGAGAGGGACAGAGCGAGAAGGGGGACCCCAACTCCGGCCTTAAGGACTGTGTGCCAAGGAGGCGAGGAGGGGCTGCCGAGGAGGGGCCCAGGGGAACGAGGTTAGAAACCTCACAGCTCCGCAGCGGGTGGCATGTGGCCTCGGCAGGAGCTGTTCTGGCAGCACGCTGGGGAAGCTGAGGGCAGAGGGTGGACGTGGGGAAGCCAGGCCCTGACCAGTGGGGGGAGGGGGTGGCCACAGGGAATGATGCATCCGGGAGGAGTGTGTTTTCAGTGGGGAAGGCCCAGCAAGAAGGCGGCCGTCTGCACACCAAGGAGTGAGGCCTCCGGGCACCTCGATCTCTGACTTCCAGCCTTCAGAACCGTGAGAACATCTTGTCCATTGTTTAAGCCACCAGCCTGGGTACTTTGTTATGGTGGCCCCGGCCAGGCCCAGGAGGATGAGTCACACAGACCCGATGGCAAATCCTCAGGACAGGCCCAGGAGAGAGCATGCGAGAGGAGTGAAGGCCCTGAGGTGGCCTCTCCATTGTGGAGGGAGGGGTGGCTGCAGATGAGTACGGGGCGTTGGGAGTTTTCCAGCCGGGGTTTGAGGGGGCAGGGCCGGTGCAGAGGCTGTCAGTGGCCCAGGGAGACGCCCACCCTGGGTGGTGTAAGCAGCGCCCCCTGCCTTCCCGCCAGGGCCAGGCCAGTTGGGATCTTGAGGAGGACAGATGAGCTTAGGGATTTTTTGCCAAAGAAGGTTTCTGAGATGAGGAAGCGGGGAGTCTAAGCTGGAGAGGAAGGGACACAGGGATGAACACGGGGACATGGATGGACATCTGTATCCTGAGCCCTTTGGCACCCGAGTCTCATAAAGCTGCAGGCCAGGCCCCCTGGGAGCGCAGCCCTGCAGCCAGGGCAGAGGGACGTGTGGGTACTGCTGACCTTCATAAAGACAGGCCATTTGAGCAGAAGGGACCTTGGGTCACCCTGGCCAGAGCCTCCCTGCACAGAAGGCCCAGGAGGATGAGTGATCAGAACAGGGGGTGCCTGGGACAGGGGCTGACCCTTGGGGTGCACCTTGGTGGTGTGGGGCAGGGACTTTTGGGAGGTGTCGGGGGGCTTCACCAGCCCGAGGGATGCCTCCCCCAGCACGAGGCGCTGCGAGAGGCCAGTTCATGCCGACCTACCCTCGCGCAGGCTGGACAGCCTAACCATGCTGACCACAGATCCAGGAGGCCAAGGACCCATCACAGACGCACAGACTGCCCTGGAAACAAGCCCACCCAAGGGAGAGACGTGGGGGCCCAGTGACCGGAGCCTCAGACCCTGCCCCCCAAGCCCACACTGGCCAAGGAGGCCCAGACCTCTAGCCTTATCTCCATCCTTTCCCAGCCTGCTTGGGGGACACAACAGGCCTGGATCTGACGCCCTGTGAACCTGAGGCAGGAAGCGGCAATGACCATCACCCAGGCAGAAACCCTCCCTTGGGACCTTGTGGCCAGGCCTTGTGGCAGGAGGAGGGGCCAAGGTAAGCAACCCACCGTCGCCGAGAAGAGGACTGCACTGGGCATCGATCATGTCATTTTACAGATGAAGAAACCGAGGCTGAGACAGACCTCACGGTGAGGGAGCAAGGCCACAGGTCAGCCACCGCCCGTCCCCCTCCCCCTCCCCCCCAGGGGTGCTAGTCGGAGACCCCAGAGGTCCAGGGCCGGTCACCTTACCTGGGTCAAGTGGTCTGCTCCCTGTCCGCATGCCGCCCAACGGGGGGTCCTTCGGCCAGGCCCCAGGAATGCGGCCGCCAGTGGAGAAGCTGTGTCTGTATCATGGGCGGCAAGCCCAGCCCACCACGCTGCCCGCCTGGGGCCCCATGCATATTTAATAATGTCTATTATTCCTGTTTTGTCACCGGAAAGGAGCCTGAGCAGCTGACAGAGAAGCCAAGAACAGCCGGGAGAGCTGGGCAGTGGGCCTGCTCCAGCCCCCCAGGGGCCCTGCCCCACCTGCTGGCCCAGTGCCTCCACAAACCTGTTGCCACCTGCCCCAGAGGCTGCAGGGCCAGGAGGAAGTCTTCTCATTGGCTCAGCAGCCTCAGAGTGGGGTTCAAATCCCAGCTCTGCGCTCACAAGCCATGCAACCGAGGGCAAGTCACTGCCCCTGGAGCCCAGGCTGCTCGCAGGCCCGCACGGCACCTCGCATCACTCCTCACAGAGGCCCCCCTGAACCCCAGGCTTGGACCTGCTCCCCCAAGGCCCAGGCTCCGCACACTCACTGCTGCCCCGACCCAACCTGGCAACCGAGTTCAGCAAACTCACAAAACTGTCCTTAGTGAACAGGCATTGTTTCCACTTTTTATTTCAGGAAGGAGAGCCGAGAGATTTGGGGGTGCAGGGCGGGGTGGTATTTAGAGAAAACACAGAGCCCAGACTCCAAATCCGCCACCCCAGGTATCTGCACTGGGCTAGGTCCTGGGATGTGTGCTGGGCAGGGGCTGCGCTGGGAGGGGGTGGCCCTTCTGGACTGGTCAGGCTGTGGAGGGCGTGAGCTGGGCCTTTAAAGCCCCAGATCTCTGGTTTCCATCACGGGGCAGCCCTGGGGCGGGGGTTGGATAGGGGGTTTTGTCCTGGGCAGCACCCTCCCTGAGAACCAGAAAAACTGGCAGGAGCTGAGAGGCCGCCAGGGACCCAAGTAGGCCCAGCTCCCTGCCCGGCATCAAGCCAGCCATCTGCACTAGGCCCTAGCTGGGGGCAGGTGGGCAACTTGCTCATTCTGCACTGGAAGGGGCGGGTAGGGGGCGGAGAAGGTGCAGGCCCAGGGACCCAAATAGGACCGCTTCCAGAGTCCAGTCTCACGGGAAACGCTGCCAGCCCAGCCCATCCCCAACCTCATCTAAGGCCCCAGCATGCTCTCCACCATCTGCCCATTGAAGAAATTTCTGCAAACAGCAGAGACATGAGAGACCCCTTCCTGGGGTGCATTTGTATTTTCCCAGTTTAGGCTCTGGTGAGTCCCACTGGGGGTGGGGGCAGGGCCACTACTTCTTCACAATCTGGATGACGTCCTCGTGCTCCATGGTGTGGGTCAGGCCCACCCGCTGCGGGCTGTACTTGGTGCTGGTGCCCTGAGTGGGGAGCGGGATGAGGGACCACATCAGCCTCTGTACCCACCCGGCTGAGGCTGACAGTGTCACTGGAAGGGGGTGGAGGTGCAGATGGGGGGGTCTAGAGTGGGGGGTCCCAGCGCCAGCAGACCCTGCAGCCTCTGACAGCAGGACTCCCAGCGGTCCACCCGGCCCGAATCCCAAAGCGGGAGGGCTGTGTCTGGTCTGGGTCAGCATGCAAGCCGCACACCCCGCAGAGCAGGACTGACGGACACCCCGGTCCCCATGCGGAAGGACGGGAGCTCCTGCCTGACCCTGAGGCTGCCCCGGGCGACCGTGCCCGCCTCCCGCCCAAGACTCACCCACACCAGCGCGTACTTGAACTGGCTGGCGAGTGACCGGTGGATGCGGTGGCACTGGGGGACGGGAGAGAGACGGATGGTGAGCCCGGGCTGCGCCCGGAAGTAGCCGGGCCCAGGGCAGGTGCTCTGGCGGTCCCCACGCAGCCTTGCACTCACAGCTGCTCTGGCACTCCTGCTTCCTGCCTCTATGGGGCCGCGGCCACTGAAGGACCTGGGCCTGCCCACCCACCCTGCTGGAAAGGCAGCCTTGACAGGTGCTCTGGCAGATGGATGAGGGCGGCTGTCAGGGTCCCCACCGGGCCTGCCTCTCTCACCTCCTGCAGCCCTGACCTGGAACCTCCCACATAACACGTCACCCCCCAGCCCAGGACGGCCCACGTCCTGTAGCACTCCCAAGTAGGGACAAAGTTCACAGGAACCCAGCGCTGTTAGAAGGCCCAAAGGGAAGAGAGCTTGGAGGGCAGCCAGCTCTTCCCCCCGAGAATGTGGCCCCCTGGCTGCACGGGCTGGGCGGGCGTGGTGGAGGCGGCCAGGGTGAGGACAGTGCGACGTCGCCTGTCCTCCACATGCCCACAGCCTCACAGGCCCCGGGCAGAGACCAAACGCCTAAGCCCAGACATGAGGCCTGCAGGAACGTTTCCGGGGGGCCATCCGGATCTGGGCCTCCTCTGGGTGACCAAGGATGCGTGGCCACAGCAGAGGACACTGCCGGCAGGGACGAGCACACACACCCGTCCTGACACTCGCTGTTTCCTAGACCAAAAGATGAAATCTGATGGTCCAGGTCAGCTCTGGCCTGCAAGTGCACTTGACGTTTTGTTCAGCTTGCCCCCGAAAGACAGAACTAGACCTGCCTGACAAGCTCAGGGTCACAGAGTTGCAGGGTCGTCCCCGGACCCTGGGAGCCCTCAAGGCAGACGGGGAGGGTGCCCTCCAGTTTGCTGCAGGTCCCATCGTGCCCTGGCATCCCTGACACCAAAGTCAGTAGGAGCTGTTTCCCACTGAGCCTGCTCCACGGATCTCCTTGGAGAGAAGCGTTCCTATGCACTTGTGTCTCTAGCAATGCGGGAGGATGGAAGGCCGCCCAAGGTCACCTTTTTCCTTTTTAAAATTTTTCCGCTGCACCGTGCAGCATGTGGGATCTTAGTCCCCTGACCAGGGATTGAACCTGCACCCCCCTGCAGTGTAAGCGCAGAGTCTTAACCACTGGACCACCAGGGAAGTCCCCTAAGGTCATCCTCTTTAATACTGTTTGTGGACGGGAGACCCTTGAAGCCCACGGTGCCTCTCGCCCCTGACGGCCCTGCCAGATCCTTTCTGCCCCTGGGGCTTATGGCCCGTGATCCTGTGCAGGCAAGGCTCTTGTCACCTCCACTAGGTGGATTGCAAAGGCCCCGGGGGCTCAGTTACCCCAAGATGGGGTTACCCCTCAATGTTAGTATGTGGGCGCCAGGGTGCAACCCCATGTCTGACTGGCTTCTCTACTTTGGGTCTGTGGTCAGCACCCAGGCAGGCCTGTGTGCACAGCATGGCACCTGTGATAGGTGAGTATCCAGGAAGGGCTGAGGCCCTGCAAGGCAGGCCTCGCTGGGACTAGATCCAAGCTCTGGAACCAAAGCCCCCGCAGGCCCCTCCCCACCTTCTAGCACCTGCTGCCTTCGACCCTGCGACCCTCCATGCCAGCTGGCAGCCAATGGCCCACAGTCCACGTCCACTCCTGCCTCGGGCCTTTGCACCTGCCGCCCCACTGCGTGGAACAGCCTTCTGCTCCTGGCCTCTCCTGCTTTCCCAACAGGTGTGGCAGAAGCCCCACGTCCTGAGAGGGCCTGAGAGGGCCAGGGCATGTGCCAATGTGCTGCCGGCCAGCCCCCACTGCACTCCCCTCGGTGTGGGACTGTTTAACTGCAGGATTGGGTGGCTGGCATCTGTTGACCCCAAAGGACCCCAGTTCTGGCAGGAACCGGGGCTACTTGGCTGGGCACTGACGCTCACTAGCGTGTTGGGTGCACTGAGCCCCCGGGGGCGGAGCCGATGGGGCGCGTGGAGGGGCGGGCTGCACGGGGGGCTGAGTGGAGGCAAGCATGGGGGAGACACGACTGGGAACGCACAACCCAGAATCATCCTGGGCGGCAGCTCTACTGACCGAACGCCTGAATGGCCCCGAGGACCCCACAGCCCTGGTGGGACAGGATGGTGATGACCGCTTCCCAGGCATCTTCCCCGCACCGGGCAGCAAGCTGAGTGCCTTACCCACTGGACCCCGTTCCACGCCGCCCCCTAACTGCAGCCGCCCCCTAACTGCAGCCGGGTGGCGGGACACACGTCCAAGCACCCAATTGCAACGCGGCGGCTGAGGGCCGGGAAGACGTCAGGCAGGACCCCGGGCGATGGGCAGAGCTGCCCCCACCCCGGCCTGGGCAGGTCTCCTCAACTCACCACGTGCTCCACAGAGGCCCCTTTCCGGAGGATGATGGCGTCCGTGAAATCCGGCCTCTCTGCACAGACGGACGGGGCGGGGCGGGGCGGGGCGGGGAGTCAGCAGGGTCAGGGCCCACTGCCACGCAGCCCCCCTCCGCAGGAAACGGAGGCCCTTCCAGTCTCCAGCCTTGGCCTGCCCTTCCCCCACTCCCGGGCACACCCTCGCTAAGAGCCCTGAACAGACTTCTACAGCCTTGACTCAACACAGAAAATCAAACTACACCCCAGTCCAGGGTGCAAACTCCTGCAAGCCCATCAGCCACAAGAGCCCCGGCCGAGGGGACCCGCAGATGAACCCGGGGTGGACCGGCTCCGGCCGGGCAGCCTCATCTCCCTCTGCAGACACGGCCAAGGTCGACGCCAACTGCCCAAACTCGGCCGCTAGGCCGTGGGGTGTGAGGCATGTGCACAGGGGGTGGGACGTCGGGGAGGCCCCTGTGTGCCCAGCGCCCTAAAGCCTTGACGTAGCGTCTGTCACTGCTCGGGGAGCCACTGCTGGCGGTGTCTATCCCATCCCCACATCCCCCTCAAGGCCAGCAGCCCCAGAACTCGGCATTCTTTGCCACAAGGGCTCAGGCCGAGGCCTCTGACAGGCTGCAGTAGAGGGTGGTGCCTGAGACGGGAGAAAGCCGTCATGTAGAGACTGGCTGGGCGGGGGCTGGGCCGGGGCTCTGGGCGCCCTGTGCAGATCGGGCGGCCCGGGGGAGGGGGAGGCCCGGCCGCTTCTCGGGCCGTGCGGCCCTGACTCACGGCCTCTCTTCTTGGTGTAGATGCAGGTCAGGGCCAGGTACTCCCAGAGCATCTCCAGCAGGTAGTCCAGGTTCAGCTTCATGCCGCAGCTGCCGGGAGGAAGGGGCCGGTCAGAGCATCCAGGGCTCCCGGCACCCAGGCCAGTGCGGCCCAGCTGGCGCCCATGGGGCAGCACAACCGCAGGCCTGACGGCGCTTCAGCTGCCAACACCTCTTGGCACTGTCACGTTCACGCCCAGCACAGCCTGCCATCTCTCCAGGGCCCTGTGGAGGGCACAGGGCACCTGTGGCAGCTGGGGTGGCCAGAGGCAGAGGACGACAATGCAGAGCCCACCCCCCGAGTGGCCCAGGGCTGCCCGGCAGGGATTTCAGCAATGCGGTGACCCCTGGCTTGGTCCTTTGCCGCTGTATTGCCCTCAGTGGGGACCCGCCCTCCCCTGCGATGCACGTGAGCAGGTACAGGGGTGGCCTGCAGGGCCCTGAGGACGCAGCCCGGATGCGGCAGCAGGAGGGGAGCCGAGCTGGCCTGTGGGAAGGACACCTGCTCTCTGCTGCTCTTCGTGGCCGCTAGGGACGCCCAGGAAGCAGTCCTCGAGTGGGCCCAGGACCCCCCTCTTCCCCAGTCCCCAAGGTCTCGCTCCCCAAAAGCCAAAGCCACCGTGACACTACAGAGCACCTGGGTGGAGCTGGGAAGCCAGCAGGGTGGGCACAAAGCCAGGCTGCCCCGACAGGGCCCCGCAGCCATGGCGTGCTGGAGTGCAGGCAGCTCCTGGGACCCACCCCTCAGAGAGAAGCCCCCACCTGAGGACTTCAGTCCCTTCTCCTTCCCAGCGGAGGTGACAGAAGCCACATCTTCCAGGGCCTCAGGAGCAGCGGGCTACAGCCTGGCTCTCTCTGGGGGTCTGCAGTTAACTGCTAAGCCACGAAGCCGCTAACCACTCTCACTCCCAGACCTTGGTGGATGAAGTCCTTCTGTTTTCTTAACCAGAGCTTACCCCATCACCCACCTGGCCCAGACAGGTTAGAGGGGACTCGGCCAAGGTCACCAGCAGCTACCGGGATGGCCTCCTCTACCCCGGGGCACACAGAGCCTGACAGATGGACTCCCACTCAGAGAGGGTGGCCGCGAGCCTCACCTAATGACCACGCTGTCAGGTTTCCGGGCCAGGCGGTCCACTTCCTCCATTGAGATCTGGTCGATTTTGTTATAAACCTGGGGTTGGAAAGGGGGAGAGGGGGTTGGGGGATGAGAGGAACAAAGCAGTGTGGCAACGGGGCCCCACCTGCTGACTCAAGGATGGGGAGAGGCTGAAGGGGCCTGAGGCCCCCGGTCCCCCAGAGAGGCTGGGCTGGCACTCCGGGGTCAAGCCCGAGGTGCCTGCGGGACTCAAGCAGTCCCTGGGGTGAGGGCTCCCCTCCCACATGGCTGCCCCGGGGGCTGGCACCACTTACATACAAGCAGGGCATGTACACGCGGTTGCCCATGATCACGTCTATGAACTCATCCGGGGAGCAGTCTTCTCGGAAGAGCACCTCCGCGTTGAAGATCTCTGAGGGGGCTAGGGTTAAGGGCAACCTGCGCGCCAGCAGCCCCCCACCACTGCCCACTGCCAGCAGAGCCTGAAACAGCTGATCATGAGATACGCTGCCAAGAGGGACTGTAAGGTTATCTGCTTTCACGGTTTTACATGATTTTAACGTTTGGGGAGCTCCCTCACTTTTCTCAAGGAAGCACAACGTGCAAGGGGTTCAATCAATATTTTAAATCTTTGCTGTTACAACAGAAGAAATGATGCACTTGCCAGGATCGCCAAGGCAGCCAGTTCCAGAGCCCGGAGCGCTGGTCCCGCTCCCCCTACGATGCGAGCTACCGTCCGCGGCCGCCCTGCCTCCGCTCCAACCACCGCCCCCAGCCTGACCACCCCTCGAGGCCTCCCCAGCCCAGGAGGCCCTGTCCCTCGCCATCTCGTCTTCCTTCCACACGTGACCGGCCTTGTACCCTGCAAGGAGCCAGGAGTGCACGGCTGCGGCCCAGCCAGCCTGAAGCTTGGGGAGCGTGAGGCAAAGGAGACAGAAGTGCCTCGTGTGAGCTGGCCGCAGCTTTCCTGCGGCCTGGACGGAGCTGGGTGATGTGGGCAGTCTGCGTCACCCGGGCCCCCGCTGCCCGAGGGCCACGGCCCCCCTCCCTCTCGCACCTTCAGGAAGGGTGCTATACTCGTGCAGGATCAGCTGCACCAGCTTCTCTGAGCACTGGGTCAGCGTGACCGTCGAGTTGAAGGAGATGCCGCCTCCTTTCTTGGGCTGGAGGAGAGAGGGAGGGGTGATGCTGACAGAGCGGCAGCTGCAGCCTGCACCCCTCACCCTGCGGGCCGCGGCTGGTCCCACCCCCTTGCCGAGGCTCAGGAGCCGAGACCTCACCTTGAAGTAGATGTTGGGCTTGTGCTTGTTGAGGCGGATGCCGACCGAGCCCAGCTCCTTCTCCAGCAGGGACCTGGTGGAGGCCCCATGGCCTTCACAGGTGCGCGGGGCAGGCCGTGCGGCCCCCACTCGCCACAGCCGGCCCTCCCACACCGACCACAAGCCGCCGAATGTCCCATCCCGGCAACCAAAGGTGCTGAGGAGGAGCCCCAGACCCTCTGGCCGGTCCGAAGGGAGATCGCCTGGCATGCGGCCAGTGTGCAGACAGGCCTGCTGTGCCCTCAGCTGCAGGCCAGGGTGTGAGCAAGGCTCTGCTGTTTGGGGCCGGGCTCCTGGCAGATGCTGGGCAGCAACGGGGCACCCAGGCCCCCGCAGGCAGGAGCCAGAGCCAGGGTGGCACAGCACAGCCCCATCCTCCGGACACAAGCCTCTCGGGGAGGCTGCCCCAGGCTGCCTGCACTGGATGTAGCTGTGGACAGTCCCGCCACTGCTCCCACATGGCAGAGCACCAAGCACCCCGGAACCACCCACCACGAGCTCAGGGACACACGGGCGGTAGCCGCAGTGTCCCGTTCCCCCCGCAGGGCCTTCCCAGGCATGTCAGCCCGCCCCGTCCCAAATGCGGACCTCTGCACCTCTCCCTTGGTGGCGTCCAGCATCATGATGACGACGTCGGCTGTGCGTGCCACGGCGATCACCTGCCGGCCACGGCCCTTCCCTGGTCAGGAGGGAGGAACGTGGTTACACAGTGACATGGGCAGGGCCACAGGATGCCCCCAGCCCACGGTGCAGACTCCCGCCCCTTACAGACCCACACGGACTCTGCCACGTGCCACCCCCGGGCTGGCACTTCTCCTGAGCCCTGTCTTACTCATGGAAATGTGTTTTAGGAGGAACCCCGACACCAGCGACTGGGGAGGAGAAGCGCGCCCCACTGCCCCCCGACTCTGTGGGCCCTGAGCTGGGTGATCTTCCACCACCTGCTCACTCAGACCGCAGAGCCACGTTGGGCAGTCGGTGTTATCTGCCTGTTCCAGACACGAGAAAACCGAGGCCTGGCTTAGAAACACTCAACCACTTGCCCAAGACCACAAAGCTACGTGGTTCCAGGATGTGACAAGTCTGCCCCTCCCAGAACAAGAGTTACAGAGAGGAAGCAGCAGAAGGCACAGGGGGAGGGGCTGTAGAGCCGTCACCAAGGTCAGACCCTGCCATCAGACAACCAGAGAAGGCAGGCACCAGGCCAAGGTCACGCAGCCACTTGGGGACTGAGGTCACAGCAGGGGCCCCGGTGGTCTCCAGGGGCCTCCTGACTATAGCGGGTGAGCCTCCCCCGAGGGGGCCAGGCCTCCTCCTGCTGGCTGGGATGGCAGGTTCCTGGGGGACCACCATCGCTGCCCACGCCAATCCAAGTAGGCAGGACCCCGCCCTGATGAGGGCGGTGGGCACGGGACCCCCAGGAGGAGGCTCCAACTCCAGTCCCGCATTGCACAGGTGCACGGTCGTTTAGGGCAGACGCTCAGCCGTCCGTCCCCGCGCTCCTCCCGGCCGTGAAAAGGAAATGACGACCCTCGCTCAGTCACAGGGCTGTCAGAGGATTAAGCGAGCCAATGGTCTGCACGGAGCTGGCACCTGGCAAGGGAGGGACGACCCCAGCAGGGAGCCACCTGCCACCAAAGCCGAGGGCGTGTCCCATCTCAGAGAACAGGGCTCTAGGACTAGGGCTCCACTGCCACGCGCCCATCCCTGGCGGGGTCCACCACACACTGGACGTGGGAACCAGAGCTGCCTGGTGAGCCGTGCGACCCTGGGCAAGTCACCCACCTCCTGGGCCTCGGTCCCCTCAGCTCTGAGGCCAGAGTCCCTCAGGAACAGAGCACTGGGCCCTGGGAAGGGCTGTGAACCCAACCCTCCCGTCAACCATCCACAGGCGCCCACAAGGGGGCCTGGGCTCCACCCCGCCCCCCCACCTGCTCCCCCTCCCACCTTGTGCTGCGCCTTCGATGATCCCAGGAAGGTCCAGGAGCTGGATGTTGGCACCTTTGTACTAGGATGCAGGAAAGGAGGTAAGGCGGGGCTGGCGGGCTGCGAAGGGGGCCTCCCGGACCAAGTCTGAGCTGCGTCCCCACCCCAGCCAGCCTGGCGCAGACCACGTCCCGCGAGCCGAGGGGCCGCCTGGAGGGCGGGGGTTTTTATAAGCCCCCAGCAGCCACTGCTGACGGTAACAGCTCTTCACAAGGAAACTGCCTCACGGTGGGAGGCCCAAGGCCACAGAACCCCAGCTACCCAAGGCTCCAAAGCTTCTCTGGGAACAGAAGGAGCCAGGCAGCCAGTCACGGGTGACCCGAGCCGGGGCGGAACAGGGCAGCGGGGCACAGAGGGGCACTGGGGAGAGCTGTGCATGCTGGCAGACTCTCGGAACCAGCCAGGATTGCAGGCCAGGCCAGGCGTCTCTGGGGTCCCGGCAGCCCCAGCCCCCAGCGGTGTCCGTGCTTGAGGGCAGAACAGCTCAGCCCTCCCCCCGCACATGAGACACACACACACACACACACACACACACACACACACACACACACACACACACACACACACACACACACACACACACACACACACACACACACACACACACACACACACACACACACACACACACACACACACACACACACACACACACACACACACACACACCACCCCCACCCCCCAGGATCTGGCAAACCCCGACTTACTTCAATGACCCCAGGGATGCAGGTCAGGGTTGTGAACTCATAGGACGCAGTCTCACTGGCCGTGGAGGTCATCAGGCTCAGGAAGGTGGACTGGGAGAAAGCAGGTCATTGCAGCGGGGGTCCTGCCCCAGCTCCAGGAGAAGCCCAGGTGTGGGAGCCTGCGACGCCGGGAGACCCCCATCCCCCCGGCTGGGGTGTGATGAGAACAGCTGGAAAAGTCACCTCTGGCCCTGCCTGGGGGGGTTCAACACCACAGGGCCGCCCTGTGCCTGAGGCCCCAGGCCTGCCTCGGGTGGACACAGGGACCTGGTTCCTAAGGGGGTTCCCCCGCTACATTGGGGCCCATCCCCAGCTCCACGGAACCTCCAGACCCTCCTGGGCCCAGAGAACTTGGAGCAGGTGTCGGTCCCACGGCACACAGCTGCTGCTCCCAGGAGGGCAAGGAGGCAGGGACACTCCCACCTGAGAGCACCGGCTGGTGGCGCAGGGCTGCGAGGGAGGGAGGGAGGGGAGCGCGGAAGGATCCGGATGGGACCTCGCGGCTGACCCAAGGTGGGAGTGGGGCCACACCCGGCCGGGACTGAGAGACCCGGCCTTCGGTCCTGCTTCTGCTGGGGACCCGGGACCTCGTCCCGGTCCCGACCTTGTGAAGGAGGTGACAAGGCAGGGGGAATGCGGCGACCACAGTGATGGACGCTGTGGCCCAGAGGCCAGCAAAGCAGCGGGCAGTGCCAGGAGGGCAGCCCAGCCCGGCCCGGCGCCCCCATCCTAGTCAGCAGGAAGCTGGGGCACAGCTCACTCACACGCCCTCAGGCCCCTGGAGCCCAAAACAGGGCTCGTGAAAGAATCACAGGCCTCAGATCACAAAGTCTCTGCCCAGGGGGCCTCTTGGAAACTTGAGGAAACGTAAAAACCTGGTGGGGTAGACAGGTGTAGACAGACGGGCGGCCCTGAGAGCCATGGTTGCCAGAGGCCAACCTGGGGGACACCCCCGAACCTGTGTGGCCCCTGCAGGAGGGAGGCCCGCGCCCTCCTGTGCTCAGACAGCCCAGATTCCCAACAGGGTCCAGACCCCAAGGGCACAGCTCTCGGTCACTAGAGTGGCTCCTCTCGGCCTGGGCTTCTCACCCGGGCGAGAAGGCCTTGCAGGCTGGAAAGTAAGATCAAAAGAAAAGGCTAAAACGAGTGAATCCACGACAACACCCTAGGAGTCAAAGCCTGGCTGTGCTCGCTGGCTGCCCAGGGGTCACACCCGGTCAGTTCAGGGCGCCCCGCCACCCTCACTCCCCGACGGCCTCCGCCTCAAGGTCCCCTCCTCGGGGCTCTGCTCACACACCTGCTCACAGGGCAGCCACCCGGCTCCACGTGCCTGCCCTTCCCCTCTCCTCCACGAGCTCGGGGCTGAGCGGGCAGGGGCAGAACGTGCCTGGCACGAGGCGCACACTCAGTGAACGCCTGTGCTCAGGGACAAGGCAGAGGCCAGCGGGGCCACTCCTGCTGGAGAGTCCCTGCCGGGCCCGGGGAGGCTGGGTCTCCTGCGCCCTGGAGCCGGCTCAGAGAGGAGGGAGGGGGCGCGGCCGCAGCAGAGCGGAGACCAGCCACCTTCCTCCCCGAGGCCTGCGGTGCCCATCACTGACCTTACCCACAGAGGGGAAGCCGATCAGCGCCACGCGGGCATCGCCCGACTTCATGACATCGAAGCCCTCGCCTTTGGATGAGGATGATTTGGAGGGTTCCAGGAGCTGGGCCCGATACTTGGCGAGTTTTGCTTTCAGCAGGCCCAGGTGATACTCGGTGGCTACAAGACAACACAAGATGGAAGGTGAGTGTCCCGGGTGGGCTGGGAGGGTCCCATACGCAACCAAATACACGCAACCGAATGCTGGCCGGGGCCCTCAGAGCCAGACAGCAACCGACAGACAGACATGACCCAATGTCCGTGGTTCTCAGCCAGGGTGGCACCACTCCCCTTCAGGGGGCATCCTGGAGGGTGTTTTCAGGAGTCGCTGCGACGGTGAAGTGATGGTGAAGTCCTCACGGGCACTTATCAGGCAGGAGCCGGGGAAGCCCGCAGCTCTACAAGGTGTAAGGCAGACCAGCAGAGCCAAGAACTGTCCCGTGTCGCAGGGCCACAGAGGGAGCCTGGATTAGGATCTCTGGGGCCCAGAGCCTCACAGGGCATTTTTACAGCGTTAACAGACACTGACATTCCCAGGAGTGGAAGTATGTGTATGTTGAGGGAAGACTATGGCATGTTTTGTTTGAAACTTTACCTCGACGGGCTTGCCTGCTTGGGACCCCAGGCTGCCAACAGGGAGGTCTCATGCAGGGGACGTGAATCACCCACACGACACACCTGCATCATCTGCACTGTGGCCGCCACATGCCCAGTGATTCTGCCCAGAGGTGCAAACACCTCACCACCTCTTTGTAACTCCATTGTATCTTGGCTGGGCCCCTACATTCACTTATTGAAATAAACCCTATTTTAATTATAAATTACTTTCCTTTTTCTCCTTCTTGATATCCATTTTTTCCAAATTCTCACGTACATAAGTTACACTAGTGATGGGGAGCTGCACTGCAGGGCGGCGAGTGGGTGGTACAGGACCTCAGCTACATGTCATGTTGCTGTGGTCAGGTGACCGGCCTGGCCACTTCCCGTCTCCACCACTGTCCCTCTCATTCGCACAGTCCAACTGCCCGTTCTCGCCTCAGGACCTTTGCACTTGCTACCCCATTTCAATCTCATCTTCCCAAGGCTGGCTTCTTCTCAGCTCAATGTCACCTCTTCAAAGAGGCCTCCCCTGCCCAGTCGTGCAGAGGCGATGTCACGCAGAGCTTTAGAGCCTGTGTTGGAATTCCATCCTGAAATTACGGGCCATTTTACTTTGGAAAAGTTACTTAACCTCTTTGTGCATCAGTTTCTTAATCTGCAAAATAGGGATGTTAGCAGTGATAACTACTTCTGCAGATTTCTGTAATTAAAGAAAGCTCTGGGAACAATGACCAGCACGTAGTAAGCTCTCAATACAAGTTGGTTATTATTACTGTCTGCAGTAACCCCCACCCCTGCCAGGCCCCTCGCTGGTCCCCTTTGTTGTCTTCATGGCTTCTCAGCACCATTTGAAACTAGAGCCGACCCCGGAATAACACGAGTTTGAACTGCACGGGTCCACTTATACGGGAATTTTTTTCAGTGATATCACAGTGCTGCATGGTCCGTGGTTGACTGAATCTGTGGATGCGGAACCGTGGACATGGAGGGCTGGCTATCGGATGCAGCATTCTCAGATCGTGGGATCTGCGGTGGGTCCCGGAACCAATCTCCCCCTCCCCCATACCAAGGGACGACTGAATCTTATTTCTTTGCTTCCCTCCCTCCAGAAGGGCAGGATGCCCAGCTTCCGGTGTGGTGCTCAGGAAGTGTTTTGGCAAGTGAATTGAGGGCAGTGAGAAGTGGTCAAGGACAGGCTCAGCAAGTCAGGTTCACGTGGTCCTTTCTGTCACCCCAGCGCATGAGACTCTGAGCATCTCTGAAGGGAAGGACTAGGTCTTGATCCCTTAATCACCTTTACATCCCCTCCTGGACCACTGCCAAAGCGGCAGCATCTCAAGCCTCCTTGCTACTTTCCTTGAGCCCCATGGATGATACTCTGCAGGGCAGCCAGGGGGAACTTTTAAAACAGAAGTCTCTGCTGCTTAACACCCTCCACTAGCTTCCACTGCCCTTAGAACACAACCTGGACTCTTTCACATGATCTACAAGGCCTACACGACTGGCCCACTCCTTTCCCATCCTGCACTCCAGCCCCAGACCTTCAGCTCCTTCAACAAGCCAAGTTCATTCTTGCCTCAGGGCCTCTGCACCAGCTGTTTCCTCTGCCAGGAACAGTCTCTCCCCAGGTCTTTGCATGGCTGGTTCCTTCTCCTCATTCTGGTCTCAGCTCAAACGTCCCCACCTCATGGTGGTCTTCTCTGATGAGCCCACCTTAGTAGCCCCAACCCTTACCCCGACACGCTTGCTACATCACCCTAGTTTGTCTTCACAGCGTTTATTATTGGCTGAAATTATCTTGTGTCTTCAGCTACCAGTTCACAGATGGTCCACTGAAAGGTCAGCTCCATGCGGGCAAGGATGTGCCAGCTGTTCACTGCTTTAACCACAGTGCCTGGCACCTAGTAAGGGTTCCACAAGTATTTACAGAATGAGAGTGAAGGAAGCCCCCCAACTTCACAGCCAAGGGAGGACAGACACTGAGACCAACCACCGGCTTGCTTCCTGCTCCTGCAATCCCACAGCAGGGCTGGTCAGGCACTGGGCCTCGCCCACCAGAGCCAACCACATCTCCCACTACTCCAGACCCTCCTTCTCATCTAGACTCTTCTCCTCACTCTCCCATGAACACGCCGTGCTCACCTCAGCTCCCGTGTCTTTGCCTCAGCAGTGCCCCTCTCCTGGAATCCCCTCCCCTCAACCAGCTCAAGTCCCACCTCCTCCTGGAAGCCTTTTTGGGTGTCACCGGTCTCCTCTCCTCACGAGCTCCCGCAGCCCTTAGAGTCTGCGCCCAGATCTGATGCTTCATCAAGTGCTACCTATGCTGCAGGATTCACTTTAATACCGGGTGCTCACATGCGTCCAGTGCTTTGCAAACAGAATCTGGTTTAACCTAGTTGTGAGCTAAGAGGGGGCACGGGGTTATTACCCTCATTTGCAGAGGAGGACACTGAGGCTCAAAGAGGTGAGGTGACTTCCCAAGCTTTTCACAGCAGATACGAGGTGGAGCCGGGGTCCAAACCCAGGTCCGCCACACTCAAGTCCTGACTGCCTCCACCCCACCGAGGGGCTCCGGGCAGCTGGCGAGGCTGTACCTGGGGGGGGGGGGGGGTCTCCTCCTGGACTTCCGCCCACAAAGGAGCAGAGCGCCAGTCCACCAGGCCCGACCGCCAGGAGACCCGGCTTCGAACCCCGACCCCGCCTCTCCGGGTCGGATGCTTGCTCCGTATGCTGGGGTTCTCTACTCGGCCCCCTGGTCTGGCCCTGATCCGCGCCCTCGGGATCCCGCCCGGCTCCTCCGGCTCCGGCAGCCCCACCCCCGCCCGCTGCAGACGCCCCGCCGGCCCGGCCCTCACCTTTGTTCTTCTGCGTGCGCGCGATCTCCTTCTCGATCTCGGAGATCTTCTCCAGGATCCCCATGGCGGCGGCTGAACCAGGCGCACGGGCGAGACAAACTGCAGCTGCTCCGCGAACTCCGGCCCGTCGGCTGCGGCAGATCAGCGTGCGCCGGAAGTCCACTGAGAACAGCGTCCGCGCGCGCCCGGAGCGCCGGGATTCAGAGTCCGGGCGGGCGACGTCGAGCGCAGTGCCAGACGCTATTGGTTCCGCCCGCTGGGCCAGCGGGGCTGGGGGCTGGGCCAGCGGGGCTGGGGGCTGGGCCGGGCCGGGCCGGGCAGGGGCGTGGCCAAGCTGGCGGGGGCGTGGCCAGGCGAAGAAGTGCAGGAGCGGGGCGTGGGAGACACAAAGGGACGGTCCCGCGGTGGACTCCGCACTGCGGGTCCCAACGCAGGCGACTTTGCTGGTGTAAAGAAAAGGCGCTGAGCCGAAAGTCTGGTGGCTTATTTTGTGTCGAGGTTAAATATGGGTCCCCAACCTAGCCTTACTACCCTGCCAACAGATACCTCCTGATAGGACGCAGTATAGACAGCATCTGTTATGCGGAATTCTTGCCAAAAAATACTGTGTCTGAATTTAGACCCGAGGAAACATCAGACAAATCTAGAAAGTGGTACATTTTATGGGACAAGTGGCCTGTCTTCAAAATTGTCAATGATGTAGGTGGAGGGGCTGGCGGTGGGGGAAGTATTGTTCTAGATTAAGAGATGTTAAATATAATGTGTGGACCTTGCCTGGATTCTGGTTGAAAAAAATTTTTTAAATATACTTATTTATTTTTGGCTGTGTTGGGTCTTCGTTGCTGCGTGCGGGCTTTCTCTAGTTGTGGCGAGCTGGCTTCTCATTGCAGTGGCTTCTCTTGTTGCAGAGCACGGGCTCTAGGCGCACAGGCTTCAGTAGTTGTGGCACGTGGGCTCAGTAGTTTTGGCTCGTGGGCTCAAGAGCACAGGCTCAGTAGTTGTGGCACACGGGCTTAGTTGCTCCATGGCATGTGGGCTCTTCGCGGAACAGGGCTCGAACCCGTGTCCCCTGCATTGGCAGGCGGATTCTTAACCACTGTGCCATCAGGGAAGTCCCGTATGGGTGAAAATTTAAAAAGCAGTTATGAGAAGACATTCTTAGGACAATTGGGAAAAATCTGACTTTGGATAGAATATTAGATATTACAGAGTTATTGCTAATTTTCTTGGGTGTAATTACGTAGGAGATTTTCTTTATTCTCAGCAGATGCACGTAGTGGTTTTCAGGTGTTGTCTTTGCTCAGGCTTCCATAACAAAATACCATTCACTTAAACAAAAGAATTTAATTTGCTCACAGTTCCGGAGGCTGCAAGTCCCACATCAGGGTGCCAGAATGGTTGGGTTCTGGTGCAAGTCCCATTCCTACCTTACAGACCGCCGCCTTCTTGCCACGTCCTTACGTGGCCTTTCCTCGGGGAGTGTGCGCAGTGGGAAAGAAAGACAGCGAGAGAACTCGCTGGTGATTCTTCTTATAAAGGCACTGATCCCATTAGGAGAAGCCCCCTCTTATGACCTCAACTGACCCCAAAAACCTCCCAAAGGCCCATCTCCAAATACCATCACACTGGGGGCTAGGGCATCAACATATTAATTTGGGGAGGTGACACAAACATCCAGTCCTCAACAGGGGTAAAAGGTCATGATGTCTATACTTTACTTTCAAGTGTGTGTGTGTGTGTGTGTGTGTGTGTGTGTGTGTGTGTGTACACAGAGAAAGTGTGAAGGAAATGTGGCATTATGTTCACACTTGTTGAACCTGGGGGAAGGGTGTGTGTGTGTGTGTGTGTGTGTGTGTGTGTGTGTGTATGAATTATTCTTTCAACTTTCCTGCATGTTTTTAATACAAAGTTGGGAGTAGGGAGCAGGTCACTGGAAATCACGCTGTGTTCAGATCCAAGGTTCATAACTATGTGCGCTTGGTTAAATTTCTTAACCTCTCTGAGCCTGTTTCTACACCCTGAAAACGGGGATAACATGGTTGCTGTAAAAATGAAATAACAGATAAAGTTTGCTTGCTCATAAGTCCTCCTTGAATGCCAAAGCCACTGTCAGTCACGTGTCCTCTGGGGGTGTCACATCCTCCCCAGACTTAGCCCACGTTTACCAAACGCCTATTATGCACCACACTCCAGGTTGGACAGGGGTGTCGTAAGCTCCAGCTTGCCGCTCTCCTCCTCCTCTGACAAAGCAAGGTTACAAGCCATGCAAAGTGCCTGGCCCAGCGGCTCAAGCTATTCATGGCAGGGCTGAGGTGTGAAGTCCAGGGACCCCAGGGTAACAGGCAGACAGCGAGGAGAACATCTATGTCTGCGGGCTCTGTGAAGTTCAGAGAAGATGGGAGGTGAAAGCCTCTGGGAACTGGGCAGTCCAGGCAAGCGTGGAGCCCTGGCCCGGTGCAAGGGGAAGGTCCTCTAATTCCCTCTGCCCCAAGACGTGGCTCCCGGCTTTGACTGCCACCATCCTTGTGCCCACGGAGGTGTATTCACTACCGGTTTACATCTGGGGAGGTGGAAATGTCCTGGAATGAGACTCACATTTCAAGAGTCCTGGCATCTCTGCTGTTGTGTCTGCTTCACTCGCAATCCCCGGGGGTCTGTTTCTTCATAAATATTGTGAAATCAGGCCTACTCCCAGGGTCAAGGGAGAAAAACTAAATATCAAGCGTTTTCTAGGCAACGAGGCCTTTCCTGCTTGGAAGGTCTGGGTCTTCCAAACCCAAACCTGGGAAGCCAACTACCAACCTCGCGTGTTCATGTCACCCGAGGAATCTCTGAGTAAGAGTTTACAAACTTCTGAAGTGGCTGCTAGTGGAACTGTAAAATATTTGATTTGTGCATCAAAGGATACTATCAACAGAGTGAAAAGGAAACCCACGGAATGGGAGAAATATCTGCAAACTATATATTGGATAAGGGGTCAATACCCAGAATATATAAATAAGTCATTAGTCAACAGCACCACAACAACCTGATTTTTAAAATGGATGAAGGACTTGAGTAGACATTTCTCCAGAGAACAGCACGTGGAAAGATGCTCCACATCACTAGTCATTAGGGAAACGCAAGTCAAAACCACAATGAGATAACGCAAATCAAAACCACAATGAGATAATGCCTCACACCCATTAGGACGGGGTGTGTATGTGTGTGTCTGTATTTTATATATATATATATATATATATATATATATATATAGAGAGAGAGAGAGAGAGAGAGAGAGAGAGAGAGAGAGAGAGAGAGAGAGAGAGAACAAGTGTTGGTGAGAACACGGAGAAAGTGGAACCCTTGTGCACTGTTGCTGGGAATATAAAATGGTGCAGCCAACTATGGAAAACAGTATGCAGGTTCCTCAAAAATTAAAAATAGAATTACCATATGATCTGGCAATTCCACTTCTGAGTATGTATCCAAAAGTGAAAGTAGAGACTTGAAGAGGAATTTGTACACCCATGTTCATTATTCGCAATACCCCAAAGCTGGGAGTAACCCAAGTGTTTGCTGATGGATGAACGGATAAACAAAAGGCGGTCTATACATATAATGGAATATTATTCAGCCTTAAAAAGGAAGGAAATTCTGACACCTGTTAAGTGAAACAGGCCAGTCACAAAAGGACAAACACTGGCAATTCCACTTACATGAGGTCCCTGGAGCCGTCAGGTCCATAGAGATGGAAAGTAGAAGGGTGGGTGCCAGGGGCTGAGGGTGGGGAGTTGGTGTTTAATGGGGACTGAGCTCCACTTTGGGAAGATGGAAAAGTTCCAGAGATGATGGAGGTGATGGGTGTACAACACGATGCATGTGCTTAATGCCACTGAACTGTACACTTCAAAGTGGCTAAAATGGTAAATGTATACTGTGAATATTTTACCACAATTTAAAAAAAACCTCAGTACTTATGATAGTATGAAATAATTTGCCCACAAAACCTTTTGAGCACTTCCCTTCCCTCCCACACTTGCTCTGACTCCCACTGGCCTCTACCAGTCCGTGCAAGCCGCTCCCTCAAGGTCAGAAGTGACCTTCATGCGGCTGGACCCCATGGTCAGCCCTGAGCGTCATGGACACAGTGGGTCCCTCCTTCTCCTGAAGGCCCTGCTGTTCCGCAGCCCGCAGGACCCCAGCTCCCTGGCCTCCCCCCCATCCTTCTGCTTCCACAGCGGATCCTCCTCCCATCCGTGAGCGCGCCCCCATCTCATGGTTTTAAACACCCTGTCTAGATGCTGACAGCTCTCCAATCCTCATCTCCAGTCCAGACCTTCCTCCTGAATTTCAGGACCGCACGGCCACCATCACTTGGAGTCTAACTTGTATCTCCCTCAGACTTAATGCGTCCAAAATTGAGCTCCATGCCCTCCCCTCAGACCCCCTCCACCGGCGGCCGCTGCGCCCAATGACCCGCTGTCCTGGGCACCAGCCAGCTGGGAGCGGCCACGCATACGGGCAGGAGCAACATCACCCCCCAGACCCGGCCGCCAGAAACCCACCGCCCGATCCTCACGGGCCCAGGGCCACCACAGGCGGCCCAGTTAGAGCCGGACCAGCCTGTGGCCACGAGTGCCCATGGCGGAGGGGGCAGAACCCCCCAACTGTGCCACGTGCACTGGAGATGAATACGCAGTCCAGGTGCATCTTCCTGGAAGCCGCTGTCCATCACAGCTCGGTGCTTTCTTAGATTCTGGATTCGTCGGCTGGGCATCCGCTCACCACAGGGCCAATTACATCAACTACAGGTTCTGATTTTCTGCATCCCTGCTGACCCCCCAGAGCCAGCCCGTTTTCAGGGGAGGCAAAGGCTCCCACTCCCCCGTGTGGCTCTCCCACACGCGCCACCATCCCGGAGCCCACACTGCTGCTATACCTTCTCATGCAACCGTCAAGTCACCACCCCTGGCCTCATCCTCCCAGGGCCAGGCAGCCTCATGCCCCAGGCCCGCCCGAATCACTCCAACTAGCTGGCCCTACATGGTTTGCCCCCCTCCCCCACCACCCTTCCCTCGGAAAGCCCAGGAAAGCCCAACAAAGACCGTGGTTTCCGTCTACCTTCTGCCCAAGACCTGGTGCTCCCCACGCGTCCCCGCGTGGCAGGCGTGCTCCCTCCTCTTGAGAAACGTAAGTCATACAAATCTCTCCGTGTCTCCACTCCGACACCTCCATGAATCAAACGTCGGCCGTGAACAAATGAAACAGCGACCCCAACTAACACAGAGGCTGCCGGTTCTTCCAAAAGCCTCGGACCCCCCGGCCGGCTCTCGCTGTTCCACTTCCCAGGCAGCCCGCCAGCTTTACCCTCTCCAGCTCGGCAGTGGGCTCTCTCTGATCTCCAGCTGCCCCTTCAGTCCCTCCACCCGGGAAGATCCTTTAAAAGCTGCAGCGGGTCCCATCCCACCTCTGCCCACACCCTCCGATGCCTCTCCTCTCTCTGAGTAAAGCCAGAGCCCCGATCCCGACAGTGACCGAAAAGGTCCCACAGGGCCCGAGGCTCCTACACACCCCATGCTGCTGTCCCCTCTGCCTGGAGGGCTCATCCCCACATGTCTGCGTGGCTCGCACCCACCTCCAGGTCTCTGCTTAATGTCACCCAACCATCTTTTCAACCAGCGCAACCCACAGTGCCCCCCAGCCTGCTGCACCTCTGCCTGCTCTTTCCCTCTAACGCTTGTCCCTCAACACCATCTAACAGACACGGATTCTTTACTGTGTCGTTGCATGTATCCCCCTGCTGAGACATAGGCCATTCTCGGGGCCCGTCACGTGTGGACGTGTCACAAGCACCCAGGACGGCGGTCAGCACACAGCAAGCACACCTGGGGAAGGTGAGCACTGACGTGGGAGAGGCTACCGTCGTCCCTTCTCTTTATTTCCCGGGCTCTGAGGTTCCAGACGGGGAGGAAGTCTCACTGGCTCCATCCACACACCAGCCAAGTACCAGGCTGGCATCTCTACCCCGACATCACCCAGCAGGTAACCCCGCTCTGCGGGCCAGCTCACAAGCCTGGAGGCCTCGCCCCTAATCACGCAGATGTCCCCCCGTGTTGGAATCCCCTGCGGGGGCCCAGAAACCTCCACAGCCACGGGGCCAGAAAGGAGGTTGGTTTCTTCTAGCAGAACCGTTTTGCTTTAGAAATAGGACAGACTCACTGCTTAAATACCTTTTTATTTTTTAAAAATTATTTGGACATTGATAGCTCTGCAAAATACTTCTCCCGTCCCAAACCCTCAAACCCTTTCCACATATACTCCCTAAAGAAACAAAATACTCACTTTTTGCCCATTCAAATCTAATTTTTAAAAACATATAAGATTCAAATCAAATATTATTTTTCTTTCCCAGAACTCGTTAGTAATTTTAAACCACAATGCACATACTCAATGGCATTTCTTTTTAAAAATTAGCTTATCTGACTATTTATGAGAAAAAAAAATCAGTTCAAGGCCTTAGAATATAAATTCCCTGTTTCTGAAAGCAAAAGACATTGAAAAGCCCCCTTTGCTCCCCTGGAGTTTGTGCTGTGCACATCACCACAGAACCAGCAGGCAGATGGACCGTCTGCTTCACGGGAGGCATCGCTTAGTTACTGTGGGACCGCAGCTGAGACGCTGTCAAGTCTGAAAGGATGGGTGGATGGGAAGGGATGACACCAGCAGCAGTGGCGAGGCTGGGAGTGCGGGGTGGAGGGCATCTGAGCAGAGCAGGAGCTGAGTCCTGAGGGTGGGGTGGGGGAGACGGCAGGGAGTGTGCATCTGCCCTCGTTTCTTGATGATGAATACAAGAGTCAACCAAAACCACCGCACATAGAAGCAGAGCCATGTGGGTTTACAAGAAGGCCCAGGAAAGAATAACCTCGGCTGGGGATGACTGCCCGAGCTCCTTCGGGAACTGGGAACTAAGTCAGGGCAGATGGTCTGGGAGTTACTCAGGGGATGTGCAGACCACCCCTTCTGCATCCTCGACAGACAGGTTTGTACGAGAACCAATCTTCATCACAGGTGTGTCCCAAAGAGCTGGCAAAGGGTACCACTTCTTCATCCCCAAAACACTGCTGCACTTGACCCCTGGCTCAGCAAGGAAGCCAGCCCACAACAGAGCCTGGCCTGCCCGGGCAGCCGAGCAGCAGCGCCATACAGACACCCTGCCCTGCCCACTGGAGGACACACACGCGGCCCCGACAGGCTCCAGGCGGACCTCACCCTCGGCATTCTGAGTGGCACCTGAACCCTTCCAGGAGCTGGTTACGCCCTGCAGCGCTGGCCCAGGCCTTGTGCCCCAAGCTGGGATTGACCAGAGCCAGCCACTCCACTGCCTTTGGGAGTTTTAAAATCCAGAAAACATTTCTGACTCATCCCTGGAGACAGACGTGAAGCATCTCTCCACTGCAGCTACCAGGCAACTTTCCAGGGTCCCCAGGCCCTGGCCTTTCCAGGTGCATCCCTGCAGGGAGCTTCAGGACCACACAGCCCAGCGGCCCTGACACCCACCCACCACCTTCCCCAACACTTCTCCTTTAAGGCTTCTCCTGACTCAACCTCAGGAACATACAGTACATACATCAATAAACGAAAGTCACTTCTTGGGAATAAAAGATTGCCCCACCACGCACCTAGACGGAAGGGCTTTGTGCTTTCTTACTCCGCCCGTGGACATGCACCTCGCGTTTGTTTTGCTCCCGTGGGTTAAAATACTACCTCGTTGTTAAAGCTTTCCCTCCAGTATTCTGAGCAAGTCTTGTAAAGCACCAGCAAATGCCAATCCCCCAAGTCCTGCCCACGTCTGTGTGCTACAGCGGATGCCACGCTATGAAGCTTTCTAAACACTGAAACAACACAACTGCACGCGCACAGACACACACACACTTTGGCACGTGAGCCTCGAGCCCTTTGGGAGTGCTCATGCTCCCACCCCTCCCCCACGCCAACGCTGCTGAGCTGCGGTTTTGGGAGAGCGGCCCCTTCTGCCTGACGGGAAAGGGCGCCACGAAGCACTGCCGTTCTGAGTAGCGAAGGGAGGACGCACAAATGCTAAACTGGCCCCCGAAATGGCTCTCACGGTTAGCGCTGTGACCGACGCAATGCTGCAAAACTTCTGTACCACATGACCAGTTTCAAACGGCTGGCTGATTAAATATACATTTACAAATAGATATAGGTATAAAAACTACTAAGTCAACATTTGCTGTTTTCAATGTGAAAACGATAAAATGTAATTCTGAATAATTGTGCATTTGCCATAGGGTCCTTGTTAAAGGGACCATAAAAATAATTTTGTAATAAATTTTTTTTTTTTTTTTTTTAAGTTTAGTATTGCCCTCAAGTTCAAAAGTTTGGAGCAAACGTGCTGAGTGAGCAGGACGGGAATCTGTCCCTGCCAGGGATCTGGAAGCCTTAAATCCTGTGACCTGGACGGCAGGCCCAGGGAAGCTGCCGGCCACTGACTAGCTCAGCGTGAGCATCCCAGGGCTGGCAGTGCCCCAACCCCACCGAGCGATCGGCCGCCTCCCTGCACAGGGCTCCAGAGGCGCACGGCTGCTGGGCTCGGCCTTCCCTTTAGCTACCAGAGTAAGCAACCAGGGGGCGGGGGGCCTGGTGGGGACCACTGAGCACCAAGGCCGAGGGGGGCCGGGGCTGGAGGGGGGCGTGGAGGAAGGGATGTGCGTCTCAGTGATACAGAAGTCAGCTGTGCAGAAGGAAAAGTGCATTTACGGTAGCTTAAAAACAGCTTAAGACCAAACTGCCACAGAGAGGGAAGAGGAACCGAGGCTGCCCTCCACCTGCCCTTGCCGGTCGGCCACACTCCTCGGATGCCGTGGGTTGACATTCATGCTTTCTGATGCGAGTCTGCTCGTGAAGAAACAGGAACACACGTTCTCCTGGTTCTGGCAGGTACACAGTTTTCTTGGCAAAGTTCTTTTTTGCCAAGTTCAGTTTATTTGGTTGCTGTCCCGGACCGCTGTCACCGGAATTCGTAGATGGGCGCGCTGTGTTCTGGAACATGAGTGAGATTGAGCGACTGATACCTGTGGGGAGAAGAGGAGGGTGGTGGGGGGATCGTTAGAACATCCTGCAAACCAGCACAGGGTGTGGAACCTGCCCCACCGGCGCCCGCAGAGCCCACGCCCAGATGAAATGCAAGCTCATCTCAGACTTCGTCAGGGGAACTGAGCTTGGCCTTGTTTCCATTTCTCTGGTTAATCCTCCTGAACTACGCAGAAAACCTGCTGTTTGTAGGCCCGGTTCCAATCCTGAAGCAACGACAGGCTGCTCAGGAAACGAGAGGCCAAGTCCTCTGGGGGAGGGTGCAGACCAGGCCCTCCACCCCTCCCCACCGCCCTGCTTCCCTCCAAAGCCGTGCGATCTGCAGAGCACGGATCCGGGGAGCTTGGGATCGATGACATCACAGCCACCACCCCCAACCTTAGCGACTTCATCTTCCTTCTCCCTAGACACGGCTGTTAGAGCATCCGAGGGCTCTGCAGGGTGTGCGCCCCCATGACGGGTGCTCCGAGGAGGGAAGCAGATGAAGGATAAACAGGGCGGGACAGCCCCCGTTCGGGGACGCTCAGTGTGTCGGCTCCCCCCGCCCACCCGGTCCTTTTTTTTTTTTTTTTTTTTTTTTTTTTTTGCGGTACGTGGGCCTCTCACTGTTGTGGCCTCTCCCGTTGCGGAGCGCAGGCTCCGGACGCGCAGGCTCAGCGGCCACGGCTCACGGGCCCAACCGCTCCGTGGCCTGTGGGATCTTCCCGGACCGGGGCACAAACCTGTGTCCCCTGCATCGGCAGGCGGACTCTCAACCACCGCGCCAGCAGGGAAGCCTAAGCAGTTTATCTCTTACCCAAAACATCAAGAAGAAGGGACGATGGGGATTTCCCTGGTGGTGCAGTGGTTAAGAATCCGCCTGCCAATGCAGGGGACACGGGTTTGTGCCCCGGTCCGGGAAGATCCCACAGGCTGCGGAGCGGCTGGGCCCATGAGCCGTGGCCGCTGAGCCTGTGCGTCCGGAGCCTGTGCTCCGCAGCGGGAGAGGCCACAACAGTGAGAGGCCCGCGAACCCGCCCCCAAAAAAGAAACTCATTTGAAAGCTGAACAGGTGTTGACACCCCAATGATGGCTGCTCCCACAGAGGCTGGGGCTGCATGGAGCCCCGGGCACTCGGTTGTCGCTGGGTAGCCCCACGCAGCGTCCCGCAGGAGCCTTCAAAGTGTGCAAAAGTCGCAAGGAAATAATTTCCACATTCAGAGAGGAAATCAGGTATTTCATGATACTGTCTGCCCCTCAGAGATAACGGGGCACTTACAAAAGCTCAAGGAGCCACGAGAAGGCCCGCAAAGGTGGCAAACGCCAGCCCTGGGGTGGCACGCGGCCGTCACCGTGGCAGAGGCCCAGGGCAGGGCCGACCGTGCCCGTGAGTGCCGGTCACCGGCCGGCACCAGGCGGGAGCGTGAGCACAAAATTAAAAAGGCCGCTGACAGCCAAGTTCCCACTGTCCACAGCGGGGTCTAACACTTTAGTTACTGATTAAATTGGGGAGGAGTAAATACAAGACCTACAAGATTGAGATAGACATAGCTGAAAATATCTGCTGCTTAAAAGCGTTTGGCTATGAGTTCCTGTACCCAGAACTTCATTTTTTTACCTCGTTTACACTGCCCTGTGGACGGAAGTGAGCCCCTCAAGAAATGAGGCCTCGGCGGCTGGTCCTTACCATTCCGAGCTCCTGTGGTAATAGTAGCCCTCTATAGAGGCTGCTGACTTCTGGAAGCAGATGTAGTAAAAGCCGGCAAAGGAAGCACCGCTGATGTCCTTGATCGTGTGGTCCGGGACCAGGAACTGCTCCTGCACGTGGATGGGGATGGAGGGTCAGCGCCAGGGGCTCCGGCCCCCCAGGCCTCCCTGCCCCCCTGCAGGTGGCTTGCTAGGCAACTGTGAACCCCCGAGCCACTCGCATGTTCAACGTACAAACATGGCCACCACGTGTCGAGGTCACCGGGGTCAGAGCCAAGAGTGGGCGCCGTGGTGCCCACGCCTCGAGAGTGCGTCAAAACCTTCCCACCCCTGAGCCGCCGACTCACGCTTCTGCTGCACCTCAGGAGCCGTCGCTACTATCCCGGTCACCTTGAGAGCCGAGGGTCACGTCTATGGCCCGGGCCTCACCCCGAGGGCAGGTGGAGCTCGCTCGCCCTGGGGATCCCCCCATCAGCAGCGGTCAGAACGGTGCTGCCCTCCCCAGACCCCGGGTGGAGCCAGCCCCCTGGGGGGCGAGGTCAGGGCCCGTGGGAGGCCTAGGCAGCCCACGGGGGAGTCTCCCTGCGTGAGAAACTCTTGGAGACCAAGCAACTCTCCTTCCCTTTCCCCAGGCTCTGAAATTGTAGTTTTTCAAATTAATTTTAAAGTGGAGCCTCACCCGACGCTTCCTTTAGTGGGTTGTTTAGTTGGCCGGCTGTGGGGTGGGACTCAGGTTTTCCCCCGGCACCTGCCTGTCTACTGCCAGGGCCAAGCCCCCGCCCCAATTCTCACCACAGAAACACAGACCGGGAATGAGGGTGCTACAGGATTCGTCTGTAGGAAAGCCGGCGAGATTTCACCATAAAGCGGCTTTTTTCCTACAGGTTGGGGGTGAGGGGTTGGAGGTGGGTGTAGGTTCTCGAAGTGATTTCACACACTCGCCTCCTGAATTCAGTACCCTGTGGCTCTAACCCAGGAAATACCAGAGGGGGCACCAGAGCCAACCTAGCGAGCCCGGCCCGATGGGGTTCTCAAGGGCTGGGGGAAAACCCAAATTCTGTCCCCGGCCCCGTGTTTCCTGAGCTGGAGGGACCGGGGGCACCATGACGGTGCCTGGGCGAGGTCACTTAGGGGCTGAGACGATGGGGGTCTCCCGAGTACACAGGACACTTGGGATGACCCAGGCTGCAGGGTCGCCGGAGAGAACAAAGGGAGAGGACACAAGTGGAGGGTCCCGCCCGGAGCTGTCCCTGCTCCACACGGAGAGTGAGCATGGGCCTGGGGCCCAGGGGCCACACCACAGGCCCAGCACAGCCAGGCAGCCTTACCTTCCACCTCATGAAGACATAGTCCCCACTCTTCAGCTCTTCGTAATCAAAGTCGTCTGAATTAAACGATTTTGCATACTGATAAAAAGCCAGAAACTTGCCCTGAAAGCCAAAAGCAGAGCATGAGAATGAGGGACAGAGGGGGTGGCGGGTGTGCTGGGCCGGTGCAGTGGCCCCTCCAGGGCGAGGCGGCGGCTGGCGGGCAGGGAGCGTCTGGTCACCCCACGCACTGGGGCCTGGACCCTGGGGCAGACACCCAGACCCTACGCCTGCCTAGTTAACGCGCCCTGGAAAGGCCGCCGAACGGGGATGGATGTAACCCCGGGCCTTCTCTCACACCTTACCCCAGACAGACGCAGCCGGACGATCAGGGACGGGGTCTCCGTACATCAACCAACGAAGGCAAAGACTCAGGCTGAACCAGCCTGTAGTGCCAGGGTTGGGGGTGGTTAGTAAAGTGGGGTCCCCTGACAACGCAGTGGCCTGGCGGCTTGGGGCCAGCTAGTTGAGACCAGAAACAAGTAACACTTGGTTACGGCAACAAAGTTGTACCTTATGATCATGATTTTCTTAAAAAAAAATAAAATAAATAAAGTACATATACTCAAAAGAGATTTAGGAAAAGGTTAACCCCTGCTTTAGCTTTAGGTGTGTGCCATCATAAATGTTTTGCTTTTGTTTTTTCCAAATATTTAAAAATAAGTATGTATTAATTCTATAAAAAGCCTCCTGAATAAAAAGACAGAGAGGTATTAAGTCATAGAATCTGTCACACAGATATTTTTATTTTAAGTAGATTATGTGTGATGAATCCTTATAATGATAATCACCATAATCTTTTATCACTTTATCATAATACCCACTTCAAATCTCATTCAGGAAAACTCGAGGGTGAACTACAGTGTCCTGACCCCAGTGTGCAGTAGACATCGTGGCTCCCCAACAGACAGAGGGGCACTCAGAGCCCCTGGGGCCCACGTGGGAGTCTGGGAATCCCATGTGGGGGGAGGGCATCGGGAAACCCTGAGTCCCGCGAAGGCAGCCAGCGCTCCTGGAGGGAAACCGTGCACACGCCCGACCTCGCACTCCCAGCAGGCCGGGGCCCAGGGTGGCCTTCCCGGCCCCTCTTTCACTCAACATAGTTCAACCCAGCATAGGAAGGCCGGAGGCCGGATGTCTCCAGCTCTAACAAAAGGCAACGGGAAGTTCGGGCTGCTCTCCAGGCTGCAGCCAACCAGCCTCAAACTGAGTTTTCATTGGGCCTCAAAAACCTTGCTTTTCGCAGGACCAATTTGAAATGGAAAACAAAGTTGGAAGGAAGACAGGCCGTGTGCTGGCTGGGCTGTGCAGGAGAGGGGGGTGCCGGGTGGGGAGAGCCGGCCAGGGCGGGGCCTGACGGCTCCCAGGGGTGCTCCCCGACAGTGGCACCTTCCAGGCTCCCCAAGTTCCAGACGCTCGGCTCCCGTTCGTACTCTCCTATTAGAAACACAGGTGGCCATCTACCTCAGTGTCTGCTTGCTACAAGAGCCAAAACATGTATTTAAAATTTAAAAGCTCAAGTTTAAATTCAATCAAAACTCAGCATTTAATAGATGTTTCTTTCCTAACTCAAGTATGAGAAAGCAGCTCACCTACAAGGACGCTGACTCAGAGTGTCTGCAGGAGGGGCCCCCTGGGAGGCCCTGGGCCCGGAAGCAGGAGAGCGCATACACAGCCAGGAGTGGTGGCGGGGACAGTGAGTTGCTCTGGAATCTTCACTACTGACACCTCATCCTGGGTGGTTTAGGGGTGAGCGCACTGGACTTCCTTGGTGTGAAACCAAAGTTCATCCTCGCCACAGCCAGCTAAGCCAAAAGGCTCTAACGACCAGCTGAGAAATGGGTTTTTAAAGACACAAGACTTGCGTGGTCCTGGTGAAAAGGCTCAAGGAGGAGCTCTGAGCTGTCTTGAGGAGCTCACAGCTGCGAGCACACACCCGGGCTTGATAGGTGAGGGCGTTTCCAGGGGCGGAGCGGCCCTGAGGTCCTGCCCATGAGGGGGAACCCGCACCTCCGCCCCAGGCCCACCCTAAAGGCAGAGGCTGTCAGGGACGGTTCGCAGGCTTCCCCAGAGCAGAGGTGGGGAGAAAGGAACAGTGGCTGGAGAGGGATGGTGCCACAAGCCCCCGGGGGCCCAGAGCAGAGGGGCACTCACCCAGTGCTTCCGGTCAACATCCTCATCTGCATCCCACTTTCGGGTTAAGAAAGGGTGCTTTTTGCTGATTATTTCTCCTTCAAAGAAGGTCGTGAGGGTTGGATACTCCTATGGTAAGAACCCAAATGTCAAACACGATGTCAAACAGGGGTTGTAACCTTTCACAAAGGAAAAAACCAACCTTGCTGTAATTTCTCCCCAAAACTTTGCAGAAATGACCACACTGCTGAGCAACCACCCAGACCAGCGATGCCCACGGCCGTGGAGGGAGCCTGAAGTGAAGGGGCTGGGGGGAGGGAGTCTGTTGGATTCCAGGGCCTTTGCCAGAAGCAGAGAACCCTTCTTTGGCGCACTTGTTAAGTGTTGATGGCTCAGAAAAGATATTTGGACAGGTTATTTCTGAATACAAAGCAGATGGTAACTTGATAGGTTTTACTTTCCAAGGCGAATACCCATAGAGGCTCCAAAATCAAGCTCCATCTCCCTCGTGCCACAGCCCAGCCACTGCTTCTCAAACTGGCTCAGCCTCTTATGCCAACTCTTCAGGTTTGGGGGGCAGGGGGAGGTTGGTAGAATACCTTCATGTATTAGGCATGCATATAATTCTATTGCATGAACTAAGACAGCTTATACGATGGGAAACATTGATAAATCACGTCTGCCCTGGGAAGTCACAACCGCTGGAAAAACAAATAAGCCGTCATCCTGATTGGGTGCTTGGAATACTCCAGGCAACCTTGCTACTTGTTCCTCTGATGGTAAGGAAGCACCAAAAAGTGTACTGTTTCTCTGCATTTCTAGAAACCAGCCAACCCACCTGCCAGGTGGCCCCTCAGCACCACCCACCCGGCCCGGGTACCTCCCGAGGGTGCGGTGAAGACCCACCGCCTGGCAGAGCAAGGGTCACTGCCCTAAAATCCTGGGACCACAGAGGTCCCGCTTTCTTCTTCTCACCCCACATAAGCCCCTCTCAATCGGCATCAAACTTAACTACCCGTTTAAAACAAATCTGTTCCCATGGCTTTGCCACTTCTCCTGGCTCGCCTGCCACGTGGACCAGGGCTTCCAGAAAGGCCGTGGCTGCTTTACCGCACCCACCCAGGCAGCCTGTCCTCGTAGCAGTGAGCTCGAAACTCTACAGATTTGCCACCCCCCCAAAACCGCAGCCCTTACCCCAACACTGGTGCTGGGTTCCTCAAACAGATATTTATAGATACAGAGTGAAGAGATTAAAGAGGAGATAAGTTCCTAAGTGAAAACCTGATTTTTTTTTTTTTTTTTTTTTGGTGGTATGCGGGCCTCTCACTGCTGTGGCTTCTCCCGTTGCGGAGCACAGGCTCCAGACGCGCAGGCTCAGCGGCCATGGCTCACGGGCCCAGCCGCTCCGCAGCATGTGGGATCTTCCCGGACCGGGGCATGAACCCGTGTCCCCCGCATCGGCAGGCAGACTCTCAAACACTGCGCCACCAGGGAAGCCCGGAAACCTGATTTTTAAAGGTATAAACCAAACTATACTCATCCGTTTTAGGAAGGACTGCTAAGGGAAAAAGTTCTGTGTAAGCTGACAGCAGACTTGAGATGTTAAATAAAAAGATATAGACGGTATAGTGACTTCGTGAGTTTTATCAAGACTTCCCTAAAATAGAAAGATAAATGATCAAGTCCTCCTATTATAACACAAAGAACATACTTACGTTCAAGTCACGAGTTTTCCTAATAAGTGGTTCTGCCCCGACTTCTCTCTAAAATGTTTCAGGCAATCTACCAGGGTGACCACAATGTACCCACAAACTTCCAAAATTAAATAAAATAAACACCTAATGAATGAGAGTCATGTGCACAGAAGGAACCAAAAAGACAAAGCCTCTCACAGGGCAGGCAAGGACGTTCAAGCCCTGACTACAGTCGGTGGGGGGGGGGGGGGGGGTGGTCACAAAGGGGGCGGGTGTGGCCAGCACCCCCAGGGGGTGGGCTCCTTGCGCCAGGTCCCACTCCCCTCACTGACTCCAGGCTTACCTACCTGGAGGTGGCTCCAGCTTTCCGTGAAGACCTGCCTTCTGGTGGGGGGTCAACGTTTGACTGGCCAGTAAGTCAGCAAGAACTTCTGAAACCAGCAGTAAAAGAGCACCCGTGGCTCTGGATAGTGTGACCAGCTCCCTGGTTCAGCCTCGAGAGCGTCCAAAACTGTCTGGAGAGTGCGTGGCAGGCCTGACCATGACACCCCCAGGCTGGGCTCCCAGGCCGGGTGCCAGCCGCCTCCGCTGGGCCTCCCCAGGGATGCCCCTCTCCCTGCGGGCGGCTGGCTCGGGACTGCAAAGAGAATGTTATTTGACACCCATTCTCACAATTCTGGGATTTAATTTCCACAAGGCACACAAACTTCAAAAACTGTACTTATTTGTGAATGTAAGGCAGATAAGAGGCAATTTATCTCCAGTGTAACAGTGAATTGTCCCTATTTCTCGTACAGACGAGGAAGACCATGACTATGACCCAAACCGTTCAGTTACATTAAAGTAAATCACCTATTTGCTTTTTCGACAACTATAAATGGAAAAGCAAACAAAAATGGTTAACTGTGTTTTATAACAGGTGTAAAACCATTCAAAGAATCATCACCCTTTTCTGCATTTTACCAATTATCCACAGTGATCATGTACTAGATTTGTAACTTAAAAAACTGTTAGATAGTTGTACAATGCTGTGACTATACTGAAAGCTAACACATTGTACACTTTTTTTTTTTGGCCGCGTGTTGCGGGATCTTAGTTCCCCAACCAGGGATGGAACCCGTGCCCCCTGCAGTGGAAGCGCGGAGCCCTAACCACTCGATTGCCAGGGAGGTCCTAGACTGCACATTGTAAATGGGTGAATGTATGCTATGTGAAATATATCTCAGTAAAGGGACTGAGATATAAAAAGTTATTAAAAAAGATGAATTCACAGACTCCTGATGCTCGGGCAGGACGAAGGGCCTCAGGAAACATAGCCCTCCTCTAGTAAAAGGCGGCTTCAGGTGGGAAGGGCCGGGCCCAGGGAAGGGCCAAGCCAGCACCCCATCCCCTCAGAGGAGCCTGGCTGTAGGTGGCTCGGGGGTGCTTCCCTTCATTAGCGCCACCTGCTTCCAGTGGGACGTCCACAGCATTTCCGTACACGGTTTGTGGATTTTTAATCCTACTTAACCATTTCCACAAAGCTTCCTGTGACCATTTGGAATCGGTGTCCACATCCCACGTCACAGATTTTGCTGGTTTCCTTATGAAGTTAAATGTTTGTGTTCTCCGCTCAGCAAATGTGTTTGGCCACCTAAGAGCTGAGCATATTCTGTTTCCTGTGTGTCTTCTACTAGCACAAACCCACGGGTGAGAACCCTTCCTTGTGCTGTCATTTTCTACCCCTACTTGATTGGATATGTTTTCTAGAGGAGGGAAGAGATACCTTTTTGTCTCAACAACACATTTCACAGGAGATTCTCAGACTCCCGGTGGGGAAGCAGGAGAACAGGAGGAACGGGGGCGACGGAAACAAGCGTTTCCAGACCGAGGAGGACCAGGCCTGTCAGGTCCCTCGGAGCCTCCCACTCACTGAGCCTGCGTCTTCCCCGGGAGACAGAGCAGGCACCTGGAGCTCTCACCTCGCAGATGAGGAAACGGGAATGGACAGAGGTGACAGTCGTGGGGCCAGAAGAGGCGGCGCGAGGATGCCCACCAGCCCCTGTGCACAGCGCCGCCGAACGCCGCGGCCCCTAACCCTTGGCCAGGCGGCGCCAGGCCCTCCTCCTGCCCGCTCACCAGCGGGAAAAGAAAGCACACTCTCTCTTGCCTCCGATATTCCCAGGAGTTCTGAGGTTTAAGGTGGTTCAAAGAAAGGAAAACACCTACGTTTTCGAACTGCGAAGACCTTAGTCCTCGGAGGAATGATGCTCGCCCAGAGGCTGAAACTGACTGTGACGGTGGCAGCTATGTTCTTACTATGTTTGTTCTCCTCAAAAAGGATTAAAGTGGGCTTCCCTGGTGGCGCAGTGGTTGAGAGTCCGCCTGCCGATGCAGGGGAAACGGGTTCGTGCCCCGGTCTGGGAAGATCCCACATGCCGCGGAGCGGCTGGGCCCATGAGCCATGGCCGCTGGGCCTGTGCGTCTGGAGCCTGTGCTCCGCAACGGGAGAGGCCACAACAGTGAGAGGCCCACATACCACAAAAAAAAAAAAAAAGGATTAAAGTAAAATCAGTAGCGTTGGGCACATAGTGACCTGTTTATAAACGTCAACGGTCTGTGAGTCCGCGTGCTTTGCAACAGGACACGTCCAAACTGCCTGCTCTACGCTCCCCCTGCAAGAACCACACTTAGAAATGGGGCTCCTGAATCAGGCCTGAGGAGTCGAGGTTGCTGGCCCTTCAGGACCGAGGCCCGCTCCAGCTCCTGCCCGTGGGAGGGGCGCTTACCTCAGTAAGTCCTTTGATCTTCAGATACCCACAGAGGTACGAGTTCCCCGTGTCCACGTGCTGAAAAGACACACACAGCCTCGTTACCAATGGAGGGTCCAGCAGGAGACAGTAGGAGCATGGCCGGCAGGCAGAGGCCCCTTCGAGGGCAGGGCGGCAGGCGGGTGGGGGGCGAGAGAGCCTGGAGGCCGGCACGCCCAGTGCAGCCCGGGGCTCACAGGTCCTGTGGCACGCTAAGTGTTCAACATTGAGTGAGGCCTCATTTAAGAAACTAGGAACATTTTGTGGCATTTATCAGATCTGGGGACTCAACTACTTCCAATACACCATGAGTCAAACACACCAAGGCAGTGCTTAAAAGCTGCAGTGAACTCAGCCAGCCAGACGAGGTCAGCACCAAAGCAAGCGCGCTTCAACGAAGCTGGGGCGGTCCCACGGTCCAGTGTTGGGGACAACGGTCTCCACCTGAAAACCACCACAGCCCTGCAAACGTCCTCACCTGCTGACCTGGGCATCGGACAGCATCGAGCAGCTGATCCGAACTCACAGGGGTCAGTAAAAAAGTTGTGTTAAAAGACACACAGCTCTAACCCAAGGCCTTAAGTTTCAAGGATGCAATTCTCACTGAATTTCAATATAGTTTGGGGTTTCACAGCTGCCAGAAAGGGTATCAGGTGGCAAGGATACTTGCTAATAAGATTAAAAACTGCACTGTAAATTGGCTAACATTTTGCATGGATTATCACCTGCTCAAGAATCAGAATTTCATTCTGGCCTCCATCCAAGCATGTGTCTCTCCCTTTCTGCCCAAATTGATCTTGATGATCTCAAACCCAGGATAGCACAGAGAGCTTCAACTGAACAACGGGCCGGCATCTCAACGAGAAAGATAACAAGGCAAACGCTCAGGAAGAAGGTCCTGCAGCACAGCTGTGCCCAACAGCTGCTCTTTTTAATATGCCTTCCACAGTGACCTGGCCTTCACTTCACTCTTAGCTTCTTGGATGGCAGAGGAGAAAGAGAGCAATCACAGTAACAAAACAACAACAACAAAAAGAGCAGTCAGAATCTTACAAACGTTTGAGGAACTCTTTAAACTGGAATTTCCAAAAAAAAAAAGGCACTCCAGAAGCACATGAAAAGAGGCCCAATGTTGTTAGTCGTCCCGGAAGTTCAAATCAAAACCACAATGAGATACCACCTCACACCCACTAGGATGGCTGCAATCAAAAAGAGGGACAATAACAAGTGTTGACGAGGATATGGAGAAACTGGAGCCTCAGACGCTGCTGGTGGGAATGCAAAATGATGCAGCCACTTTGGAAATCAGTCTCAAATGTTAAACAAATAATTACCATATGACCCAGTATTCCACTGGTAGGGAGACATCAGGAGAAAGGAAGACGTATGTCCACATAAGAACTTGTATGTGAATGCTCACAGCAGTGTGTTCATAATAGCCCCAGAGTGGAAAAAATCCAAATACTCGTGGACGGATCAATGGATAAACAAAATGCTGTAGATCCACACAGGGGACTATTAGGCAACAATAAAAAGTCAGGAAACACTGACACCTGCTATGATGTGGGTGAACCTTGAAACGCTGTGCTCAATGGAAGAAGCTAGACACGAAAGGTCACATTATTGTATGACTCCATTTACATGAAAAGTCCAGAATAAGCAAATCTTAGGTGAAAGAAAAAATAGGGGTTGCCTAGGGTTGGAGGGGTGTGACAGCTAAGGGTTCTTTTGGGGATGATGAAGACGTTCTAAAATTAGATTGCAGTGACGGTTACACAACTTTGTGACTACACTAAAACACTACTGAATTGTACACCTTAAGTGTGTGAATTGTGTCAATAGGTGCATCGTATCTCAGTAAAGCTGTTACGAAAAACAGAAAGAAAACAGGAAATAAATAAAGTTACAAAAAGCATTAAGTATTCTAAGAAGGTTGAGCCCAAGAACCCAGTCCTGGCTGAAAAACCAGATGATGGAGCTCTTCACACGCCACTGTCTCCACGACGGACAAGCCACTCACCAGTCCGGATACAGCGCAGCATTCCTGGGTGAGACCGCTGCCCACACCATCAGACGGCCCACTCCAAGGGGCCTCCAGCCACCGGCCAGGTCCTCCACTCGGGCCGCCCTGGGACCTACCAGTCGTGCACCAACTCAATCCCCACTCCCAACGGCTCACATGGAAGTTGGCACCTGACAGGAATTCCGAAACAACACACTAAGGAAAGGAAGGGGAGCTGCTGCAGTAACCAAGGTGAACTTCTCTTTTGACACTTGGCTACCCTGCCACTTGTCCCCGACCCCATCCTAAACCATCAAACTCAACAAGGGGCACAAGTTCAAGATCATTGAAAACATGATCCTCACCAGGGATCTCACTTCTAGAATTTTATGATTAGCTGCAAAAAGTAAAAAAGCCTGTAACTTCCTACTAAACTCTCACATTTGAAGCAAAAGAGAAGGGGGATTGCCACATTAGGCATCTCATTATGAAGACTGAAATAACTCAGCCACGGTACTTTTTTTTTTTTTTTTGGCCGCACCTTGCAGCTTGCCGGATCTCAGTTCCCTGACCAGGGACTGAACCTGGGCCATGACAGTGAAAGCACCGAATCCTAACCACTGGACCGCCAGGGAACTCCTATTTTTTTCAATTACAATAAATATCGTGGCTCATGATAGATATTTAAGTTTATAGACCAAAGACACAACACGGAAATGGAGTTCTCCCAATCAAAAGAAATTATCTATTCCCACAAAGCAGTAAGAAAAAAGAGACTGATGAATGCTCTGCAGTTAGTGGAAAGAAAACGCATCCACAACTGTTTTTTGGGTGGGAGAACTACTTGCTCAGGAAAGAGGCTGTTTAAGATTTAAAATTATTAAAGGGCAAAGGGCAAGCATAAGGAAAAGACACTTGCTACGTTCTGTCCTCACACAAGACCTCAAAGCTTCTGGAAAGCCTTTCAATAGGACAGATGTTTGGGGGGGCTTTTCAGACTAAGGACAAAGGGGCAAAGGGAGGAGGAGGTGGGTCCTGATGCAGGTCTGGGCAGCTAGAGAGGAGGAACAATTTTCTAGGAGGGAGAGAAAAAGGAGTATCAACCACTGCCAATCTCCTTGGGCTGGGAAGAAATGTCAAGTGTGCTCCCATTTGCATGAGAGGGGTGAGGTGCAGGAAAGGGCCGGGACAGGTGAAGCTGCAGTTCCAAAGCCATTAGGGGCTGGCAGCAGGTTCTCAGAAATCCAGGTCAAATGGGGGGAGGTGGGTGGACACGGGAAGGAAATACCGTATGAGAAATAAAGCGGGTGAGTTACATTTCCCAGTACATGGGTATCAGAGACTGGGAGGAAGCCCTGGCCATGTCGATCAAAGTTAAGAACACTAAAGAGGGTCCCCTGGAGCCAGGAAGGAGGAGGACAGAGGTGTAGGACAGGGAGACCTGCGCAGACAGGCCAGGGAGACCGGGAGTAGCCTGGAAGTGGCCAGAGGGCAGGGGTAGGGAGTACGAGAAACCTGGGCCAGGAAGAGACTAGGGGTTGGGGGGCAAGGAGGCCAGCTTCTTAACAGACGATGAGGAGCCCACCCAGGATGAGGGCCCGGCCTGGGGGGTGGGGCAGGAATCAGGGTGGGCTGGGGGCTCTCAAGCTCAGGGGCTAATGGAGGGAGAGGGCTGAGGAAGTCCCCCAAGGAGGAAACCCCAGGAGAAGGAGGCGGGCCCTAGAGCCTGGACTTCCTGGGACCGAGGAAAAAGAAAGGGGCAGCAGGCACGTCTCAGGCCTGGGAGGGTCCCGAGTCAAGGGGAACCACTGGAGAGCTCTTCGGGGTCCGAGAAAGGCTAGAAAGAAGGCTGGTCCTGGGGCGACAGGCCACGGGGAGGCAGGGCCGGGTCTGAGGCCGCCGGTCCCCGGCTCCGGCCCGCAGAGTTGGGGTGCGCCGGAGTCTCCCGGCAGGCCCGGGCAGGAGGCCCGTCCGCGGCCGCGGGCTTGAGGGGGCGGCGGCGCGGCCCGCCAGTGGGCGCCGCGAGAGGCCCGGCAGCCGGCTCACCTGCAGCACCACCTCCACGTCGTACGAGTTACCCTTGCTCTTCTGGTGGCCGCGGAACTTAGAGCCGCTGTAGAGCAGGCTGGTGGCCACACCGGGCTGCTGCGTGTTGATGGGCGGCGGCGGGATGAGCGAGGCGGCGGAGGCGGCCGAGGCACCGGCCGGCGGGGGACACTCGGTGCGAACCGGCATCGCGGGGTCCCCCGGAGCCAGGGCTGGGGGAAGGAGAGGAACCGCCGCCGAGCGGGAGCCGAGGAGGGTGGCCGGGGGTAAGGCCGGCGCGCGCGTGGGGCGAGAGGGGTCCACCCACCGGCCGCCTGCGGACCGAGCGCTCCGGCCGCCACCGGGACCCCGGGACCTGCGAGCAGGGCCTCCGGGTGCTAAGCGAGCCCCCTCCTCGCCTGCGCTCGCACACACACCCCTTCCGATTGGCTCCTATGCGCCGGGGGGCGGGAGCAGGCTAGCGCGGCGCTTCTGCCTATTGGCGGGAGGAGACAGCACGTGGCGGGTACCGAGGCCCTCTGGGACTTGTAGTCTTCTTCCCGAGGCGCGGCGCGGGGGCGGGGCCTGGGCGTTTTTGATGCTGATTGGCTGCGGCGTGCGCTGAGGCGCGCAGCGACGGCGCGCCGCGAGTGTTGTGCGCAACATGGCGGCGCCCAGGGAGGCTGAGGACGCCGGCGGCCGGTGAGAAGCTTCGTGCGACCCGAGCGCGCAGCGTGCGGTCCCTCCGCTCGGTGTTCCCCGCACTCAGGGCTCGCGCGGTCGTCCTCCCAGGCCCCCGCGCGATGTGGAGGAGCTGCCTCCGGCTGCGGGGCGGGGGTCGCCACCTCCTGAACAGTCCCCGGGGTGGCCTCACCGCCTCCGAGGGGCCGGGGCCAAAACCCCCGGCCCACGCCCGGGCCTACGCGCCCCCAGCAGGTGAGGGAGGCCAGGGCGGAGCAGGCTGAGGAGTCGGCCGTACAGGGTCACAGGTCGGAAGGGAAGCCCCGGCAAGGGCAGGGACCGCCCCAGAGCGCACGCGCGTCGTTTTCTTTAGCACGTGTGGCTTTCTTCTCTTCCATTAGGAAAGCAGAAGTCATCCTTGTTTTCAGGCGGGGAAATTCGGGTTCTGGGTCGGGATTGTCCCAAGGGAGCAGAGCAAACTCTAAGAGGTTTGCGGGGTAAAGGCCGGTCTGCCGGGCTGACCGGCCTGCTTTCTGTGTCCCCGCCACCCGGCACCGAAGGGACCTGGAGCCCAGGCTTTCAGTCTTCCATCCCGGCCGCCGTCTCTGCAGCTGTCCTGACCCTTCCTCCTACTGCCCTCCCACGACCCCTGCCATCTACTAAGGAGTTAACGCCCCGTGCCTTCTTCCTCCCCTTCCGACTCAGATGAGGCTTAGGAGAAGGTAGTGGCTCTTTCGTTGCTTCTGGGGAGAGGTTTTAGGGGTAGGAGTGGGAGTGACGCCTTTGAGTGAAGATAGTAAAGCTCTCCTTCCAGTCACTCAGTATTGATGTGCTGAGGGCGGAAGGCACCGTTGTCTTCAAGAGAGATGTAGCCTCTACCTAGGTGATGTTCAGTGTCGAGTGCAGAAGGTTATAACACCCTGGTTAAACAATAGCCTAGGGGCTTCCCTGATGGCGTAGTGATCGAGGGTCCTCCTGCCGATGCAGGGGACACGGGTTCGTGCCCCGGTCCGGGAGGATCCCACATGCCGCGGAGCGGCTGGACCCGTGAGCCATGGCCGCTGGGCCTGCACGTCCGGAGCCTGTTCTCCGCAGCGGGAGAGGCCACAGCAGTGAGAGGCCCGCCTACCGCAACAAACAAACAAACAAGAAAAACAATAGCCTATATGCTGTGTGAGTGAGGTACAAAGAAGCACCTATTCCTACCTTGGGGGTTTTGAGGGTCTAGAAAGGGTCTTGGGTGAAAGGACGTTTAAGCTGAGTCTTGACAGACGAGAAGGAGCTTGGTGTAGAGCAGGGAGAGTGGAACGCGGGTGGCTGGAACACGTCCAGAGGTGGCAGTGGGTGAGGGAGCTCGCTGTGACACTGCCTGCTTTAGGAAATCTAGAGCTCCACAGGCAGCTTGGCATCGTGGCAGAAGCACATACCTGAGGTCTGATGCCGCTGAACCAGGAGCTGTGTGATCTTAGGCATGTAACTGCTTCGTTTGGACATCATTTTCCTCTGTGAGTTGAAGAGCTAGGTTGTCTCTGAGCGCCCTTCTGTTCCATAATTTTATACAAATGGGGAAGAGGAATGGATGTAGCAGGGAGCAGAGATCGCACCTGTCAGGGCCCAGGTGAAGGGCCTGGAGGTGATCCATGAAGAGCCAGTAAAGGGGAAGAAGGAAGGGCATCTGTGACCGTGTGAGTTATGATAAGAAATGTACACATTTGGTCATTTTCTTGTATTGGCATATGTCTCCTAAAACCCTTGTAGCTTACTAAGTAATGAGAGCTATGGGAGAATCTTTTGTTAAGATAGTCGGTCTTCTGTCCTAAAAGAGCTCCAGAGTGATAAAGGTGAAAGGAGGGCCTTATTACTCATGACAAGCCCCTTTCAACCACACCTGAGTGTATGTTAACAAGGTGACTTTTTCCTTAGGGAAAGCCCCTAAGGATGGCGGCTGATTGCCAGGGGAACCAAACGCACTTGATTAGAGGGTTGGAAGTTTCAGCCCCACCCCCAGACCTCTGGGAAAGGGAGAGGGACTGGAGATTGAATGGAGGTTGATCACTAATTACCTGTGATTTAATCAATCATGCCTGTGTAATGAAGCCTCCATAAAACCCCTGAGCTATGGGGTTTGGAGAGCTTCAAGGTTGGGGAACACGTGGAGGTGCAGGGAGGGTGCCCAGAGAGAGAAGCTCGGCACCCTTTCCTCCATACCTTGCCCCACGCATCTCCTCCATCTGCCTGTCCCCGAGTTGTATCCTTTTGTAGTAAACTGGTACTCTAGTAAGTAAACTGTTCTCCTAAGTTCCGTCAGCTGCTCTAGCAAGCTAATCTTGCAGGACATTACTCTTGTAGGACTGAGTCCTTAATCTATGGGATCCAGCGCTGTCTCCAGGTGGGTGGTGTCAGAATCGAGTCAATTGTAGGACACTCAGCTGGTGTCTCAGAGTTGATCAGTGATCCGAGCGGTAGGGATCCCTAACCCTAACCGCCCCCGCTCCACGTTTGGAGCATAGTATCTGTGTGAGCGTGTAAAGGAAAACGGGAGCGTTGTTTTTCCTTTACAGCACCCCAGGGAGGCAGCACCCGAGTGAAGGGGACACGTTCGGGAATTCCCTTAAGTGTCCTCAATCAGAGGGTTCATCCAGTTGGTGGGTGCCACTTGCCATCATGGTGGCACCGACCTGCCCCTGTTCCTTTCTACTGCAGACTTGCTAGCTTCGGCTCTTGGTAGGTAGTCAAACGTGGAGGAAGATAAGAGTGGGTGAAAGAGTGCCGAGCAGTGGGCCGGGGCGTCTCGCACCGACCTGAGCGCTCTGCTTTTCCGGCCTGAGCGTCTGTGCGTCTTTGGAGGAGTGGAAGGTTAAACCCACGTGGGGGCTTCTCCGTGAAGACTTGGAGAGGCAAGTAGATTGAACTTGGCTCCTTAGGGACCGCTGTGCCATTGAAGGTTGTCGGAAGGCGAGGAGGGGGTTAGGAGAGGGTTGCCGGGCTGTGTGGCGTCCAGCGCCGTACCAGCCGTTGGACCCGTCAGCCGCTTAGAGGGGAAGGTGTTCGGAGAGGCTGCCTGTCCAGCTGAGGACGACACCGGTGAGGGCAAGGCTGGGGGTCTCCTCTGTTTACAAGTTGTCTGTCGCCTGCACAAGTGGTTTAGCTTCTCAGTCTCTGCCCCATCTTCAGAGGCTGCTTGTGCTGGGTTGAGGCAGATGCTGTAGATAAGGAGGCCGCCTGCCACCTGTTTTTGTTAATAAAGGTTTATTGGAACCCAGCCCTGCTCATTCACTGACATGCATCTAAGGCTGCTTTCACCACAGTGCAGAGTTGGCTGGTTGCACCAGAGACTGGATGGCCTGCAAAGCCTAAAATACTTTATTTGGCTCTTAGCAGAAGTTTGCCAACCCCTGCTCTGGATGCTAGGGCAATTTGGAAAAAAAGGTGTGTTTAGTCATTTTGCCCATTTATATTAATTTATGTGGTAGATACATTTGGCCTGAAGAATTTTTAAACAGCTTTATTGAGATATGATGCACTTACAGTTCACTCACTTAAAGTGTACACTTCAGTGGGTTTTAGTATACTCAAAGGGATTGTGCAGCCATCGATTCTAGAACATTCTTATCATCCCAAAGAATCCCTGTACCCTTTAGCTACCACTCTCCGAGCACCCCCTCAATCCCTCCAGGCCTAGACAACCACTACTTTATTCTCTGTATCTGTAGATTTCCCTAGTTTGGATATTTCATATAAATGGAATGTGGGTTTTTTTGACTGGCTTTTTTTCATTCAGCATGTTTTCAAGGTTTATCCAAGGGGTAGCATGTGTCACCATTCCATTCTTTTTCACAGCTGATAGTATTCCACTGTAGGGACACACCGTGTCTTATTTATGCAGTCATCCATTGGTGAACATTTGGGTGGTTTCCATCTTTTGGCTGTTCTGAATGCCTCTGTAAACACTTGAGTACAGGTTTTTGTGTGGGCAAATGTTTTCATTTCTCACAGGCAGGTATCTGAGAGTAGAATTGCTGGATCAAATGGTACCTAACTTTCTGAGGAACTGCCACCCTGCTTTCCAAGGTGGCATTTCCACCAGCAACGTATGAATGTCCCAATTTCTCCATTTAGTTCTTTTTTTTTTTTTTTTTTTTGCGGTACACGGGCCTCTCACTGCTGTGGCCTCTCCCGTTGCGGAGCACAGGCTCCGGATGCGCAGGCTCAGCGGCCATGGCTCACGGGCCCAGCCGCTCCGCGGCATGCGGGATCTTCCCGGACCGGGGCACGAACCCGTGTCCCCTGCATCGGCAGGCGGAGTCTCAACCACTGCGCCACCAGGGAAGCCCGAAGGTCCCAATTTCTCAACCTCCTCCCCAACATATGTCTTTTTGGTCATAACCATCCTAGTGGGTGTGAAGTGGTGTCTCGGGACTTTGCTTTGCATTTCCCTGATGATGAGTGATGTCAAACGTCTTTTTGTGTGCTTTTTGGACACTTGGACATTTTCTTTGGAGAAATGTCTATTCAGATCCTTTGACCATTTCTTCGTTGGGTTATTTGTGTTTTTATTATTGAATTGCAAGAGTTCTTTATATAGCTGGCCTGAAGAATTCTGATACTTGAAAACGCTCCGTCACAGCCGCCCCCGGATTATGGGTAGAGGGACCCTGAGTCAGAATCTAGCTTTAAGGCTTAAGGCCCGCCAGGTGGCACTGTTTAGAAAGAGAAAGGTGTTGAGGCATCTCTGGGAAGGCACGTCCTCTGTTCCTGGTGCACCGTGGTGTGTTGCAGTTCTGAGGCTTTGAGTCTTTCCAAAGCAAAGGCCAGCCCGGAAATTGAGGCCGGTAGAAAGATCACTCACTGGTCTGTGAAGCCTGGGACAGGAGGAGGAGTGTCCGGGGAAGTGACACAGAAAATCACCTGTTTCTTTATACGTATTGAAGCAGCCTCGCAGGAGAAAGGGACCTAGTGGACATTAATTTCCAGTTCAGCACTCTTCACAGGAGCAGCTTGTTAATGTTCTCCGCTTATATAACCTGTTTCTTGTGGCCAGCTTTTAACATGCAATGCTTTTTCACATACCCATTTCTTTGTATCTACATAGTCCTTAAAATTGTCACTTAAAAGGCACCAAGTGTGGTTTTCCCACAAAAAGAGACGTTCTGTAAAGGGAGTGATTCATACTCAAAATAGACCCATTCTGTGTGATCCTACAAGACTAGCCTGTCTCCTGCCTGTAAGGATGGGGTTTCCATTGCTGGTAGCTCGCCCTCTATCACTGAGGATATGGGTGCTTCACAGGCTCCTAGTCTGATGACTTGTCTTATGAGACCCAAGACCTTGGAGGGTCCAGGGAGAAAACCTCCATCTTTTGACATTGTTGGGGAGCAGGGATCCCACCAAGTGAATTTTCCAGATCCCGGTGGTAGAATGCTCTGCCGCACTGGCAGGGTGGGTCCCTCGCCCAGGGATGAGTCAGCCTTCAGATCCCCCCACCCCCCACTTCCTGCCTGGTCTGGCTTTGGACTTGCTGCCCAGCCAGGCACTAGAGAACATGCTGGACACCGTCTGGGCACCCCGACTGAGGCCTGCAGAGAGACGCAGGGGCCTCCAGTCTCGTGTCGGCGGGGCTGCTGCCCCTAGCCTGTTACTCAGAAGCCACTGATCCATGTGGAGTGGGGAGACCCTTGGGTGCTGTGTGCAAGTCAGGCTGGTCAGTCAGCATCAGCAGTGATGGTACAAGCTCCTCCTGAGCTGTCTCCACAGCATTTTAAGCTGAGCTTTTGAAAAATCTTTCCAGCAGAAAGGAAGAGGTTCTATCAGAATGTCAGCATCACAGAGGGTGAAGGTGAGTGTGTGGAATTTTCACTGCCTCTTTTGTTTCTGTGAATGGGTGGAAACACTTTTCACCTCCAGCCAGCTCCTTGGTGAGCTTGGCCTATGCACTCCCGTCAGGTGTGTTTCTGTAAGCCACCCACCCCCCAGAAGGGACTCAGGGCGTCTTTGCACTGAAGTAGTAGCTAAATATAGGGGTGGTCACTCGATTCTGCTTATTAACCCCTGAGAGGTTTTCATCTGTTCTTTCAAGGTGGCTTTGAGATCAATCTGGACCACAGGAAGCTGAGGACTCCCCAAGCCAAGCTCTTCACCGTCCCCAGCGAGGCCCTGGCCGTCGCTGTGGCCACTGAGTGGGACTCCCAGCAGGACACCATCAAGACGTACACCATGCACCTGGTGATAGGCCGCAGCCCGCGCCCGAGGCTGCCACGGGCTTCGTGGGCAGAATTAGGGATCCTCTCCCGATTTCGATAGGGCCCTGGGGGCTGTGGGCACCCACCCCACCCCCACCCCCAGGGCCTGGTTCCTCCCTGCGTCTCGGGACACAATCCTTCCCTGGCCGCCAGCTCTCTTATTTCCCTCTGGGGCAGCTGCTCCTTTGTTTTGTCAGCTCTGAGGGTCTGTGATGGTCTGGGTCACGTGCTGGTCATGGACATGCTGGTCATGCCCGCTGTCCATCTCCTCAGCAGCACGTAGCCAGCCTGGCCTCAGCTCGGTTCGCACTCAGCAGGGTTGGTGGCCTCCCTGAGAAGCTGGCCTCCCTGAGGCCCTAGAGGAGCAGCTGGGGGAGGGGCCCACTCGGTCACCTTGGGCAACTTGCTGCCCCTTGGGCAAGGTTCCCACCCTGAAAAGTGAGCGGTGGTCAGGACGGGACGAAACGATGCGTCGAGAGTCTGCGCTTCCCGGCACATGGACCCAGGCCCCAGGCAGGCTTCTCAGCCTCTCCACCTGCATGCCAGCTCCCCTGGAGCGTCCAGGGAACAGGGGACACGGGCTGCAGATGGAGCCTTCGGGTAGCTCAGCAACCTGTGGGCCACAAGGCAGATCTGGAAAAACCGTCCTGTCCCTAGCTTGGCTGGCTTGGCTGGCTTGTCCCCTGCTTTCTGAGGCATCGGGGAGTTGGTGGGTGAGCTTCTCAGCTAGATCCAGGAACGCCTCCACGTCACCTTCACTGGACCTGACCTCCCTGGGCCTGGGTTCCCACGTCTCTGTAATGGGTACAATAATAGTACCTCCTGGAAAGGGTTGTGGTGAAGATTGAATTAAACACCGCAGAGCCTGGTAGTACAGAGACTGAGACCTTGGGGGAGTTCATTGTTCCTGGGGCCTGGGCAGTGTCCTCGGGACTGGCCGTGCTGACGGGCTCTCTCTCTGCCTTTGATCCAGACCACACTGTGCAACACGTCTCTAGACAACCCGACCCAGCGAGACAAGGACCAGCTCATCTGGGCAGCCGCAAAGTTCCTGGACACTGACACCGTCTGGTAATGGACGTGTGGGCAGCCTCCCCGGGGCCTAAGCGAGTCTCTTAGGCTGTTTGCCCAGAGCCTTCTCAGTGGAGGAGAGGGCAGGCCCTTACCTCCTCAGCACTCAGCTGCTCTGCAGACCCCGGGCCGGAGGGCGTGGGCTGCCCCAGGTTTGGGCCGGCCCTCTCCCACAGCCAGCAGCTGTCCCCTGGCCTGGAGCGGGACAGGCTGGTGGCCTCTGTAGCTCTCTCAGGCTCTAGGACCCAGGGGGTCACGTCCGGCCACCGCACGTTCTCACGTGGGTCGCCTGCTCATCACTTGTCCGCTGGGTCACAGATGGCCCGACCTTGGCATCCAGCGGCTGGCGTCCTCGTCTGCATCCTCCCCACGCCCGGGTTCTTTAGCGGGTGGGTCGGGGGTGTTGACAGGAAGTGGAAGGAACAACTGAGCAGCCCTGTGTCTGCCGCTGGAATGCTCCGGCACCCCGGTACCTCCTGGATGGCACGTGAAATCGGCACTGGGGCGAGGGGACAGAGGTGCCCCTGCAGAGGCTGCCGGCACTGCTGTTGGAAAGTCTGCACCGTTTGTGTTAGGGACCATTGGGTTACAGGGAACAGCACCCTTCCAGCCCAGCTCAGAGAAGGGGGGTTTTCTTGGAGACCATCCCAGTACTGAGAGCAGATGCGGGTGGGAGCCCCCTCTGCCCTGGGGGCCACTCCTCTCCCCTGGGCAGCCTCCTCCCCGCACCCTCGTGACCTCCCTGCCACTTCTGCTCGCACCAGCCTGGCCTCCCCAGCACCCCCTCAGGCTTCCGTCCCAGGAGGCCTTGCAGCTCAGCTCCCCTCAGCTGACCCTCATCTCTGTCTCTTGGTCAGAACAGTGGTGTGGCCTGGCATCAGTGGTGCCGGGCAGGGCCACTGGCGGCCACATCTATAGCTGGGAGGCAGGTGGGCAGACAGGCAGCTGGTCCGTGGCCGGGGCGCCGCCTCTTGGGAGGGGCTGGCAGGCAGGACGAGTGACTGAGCTTCTGGCACAGCATCCTGGGACCAAGGGGGTGTGGGTCTGGGGACAGTGTTAGTGTTGAGAGCAGCACCAGGGCAGCACTGCAGGCAGTGACCTGTCGATAACTGGGGATGTTCGGGACAGTGGGTCTCAAAGTCAAGCTCACGCAGAACCCCTGGAGGGCTTGTGAAGCTGCGGGTTGCTGGTCTCCACCCCCAGAGGGCGGGGCCTAAGGATGTGCATTTCCAGCAAGGTCCAGGGTGAGCCCTGGGCCACACTTTGAGAACCACTGCTTTGGGGGAAAGGTTTAGGGGCAGGGGTAGGGGGTGGAGAGGTCTTCTGCTGTTGTGTTTTGTGTATCTGTGTCTGTCGTTGGATGAGAGAATTTTACTTTTTTATTAATGGAGGTGCTTTTGCACTGAATTAGCTGCAGGGTGGAAGAACCAGAGACGCTGGTGGAGCTGCAGAGGAACGAGTGGGACCCAGTCATAGGCTGGGCCGAGAGGAGGTGAGCCGCTCAGCACTGGGCAGGCCAGGGTCCAGGCCATGCTAGACAGCCGAGGCCCTGAGCTGGTCAGCGTTCTGAGTTCAGAGCACCCAGGGGACTCAGGACAGGGCCACCTTGGGGGAAAATGCTGTTCAGTGCTTCTTCCCCCATTGACTGTGTGACCTTGGGCTAGTGACTTGATCTCTCTGAGCTTCCTTGTCTGTGAGTGGGGCTCATAATCCCTACCTCCCAGGGTGTCGGGAGGTGTACGCGAAGTGATGCGCCCTGCTTGGCACACACTGAATGCTCGCATTGGTGGATACCATCCTGCTCGTTGTCACAGTTGCTGTACAGTCGTATACACAATCACAAAGCAGCGTGTGTGATCCTGACACATGGAGAAAAGTCTGGACAGGTGAACCTGTGGGTGGGAGGTTTCCAGGGATTGATGATACCCAGGGCTTTTCCTTAGCAGGAAGACTCTTGTGCAGAATTGAACAGACCATTGATACGGCACAGTTGATTCAGTTTCATTTCATTCCCAGGGGATTCGCAAAGGGCTCTGACCCTGTGCTCCCTTGACCACAGTATTTTGTAAGTGTGCGTACACGGAGTGGTTTTGGCATAGCGTTTTTTATCTGTACACATTTCCTGAGCGCCTGCGATGTGTCGGCATCCTTGGGTTTTGTAGTAAGAGGCATAACCGGTGTGCTGAAGGATCAGATAAAACCGAACGACTAGATGCCATGTGAGAACCGCAAAGATGCGATGCCATTTTGGAGCCCAGTGAAATGGAACAATAGTTTGGTGCCTGCAGGCCTTTGCTATGGTACAAAATTGTCAGCTTTTTGTGGCAGTTGAAATTTCTCACCCGTAGCAGATTACAGGAAAACGTGGCCACTTCCTGTGTTCCATTGGTACTATTGGAAATTTCAGAAAGACTGTTTCTAAACCAATGGGAAAAATCAGTGATATGTGAAAGGAAATTACAAAAATTGCTTTTATTCCATTGTTTTTTCTTGCATTTTATGTAGTTAAGATTGTTCTTGAAAATGTATCATTCTTGAAGCTAGCTCGTGTCCCAGACCAAAAACAGTGCCTTGTGTATGGTAGAGGCTTAATAAATGTGTGAAAAAATGATTGCCTGATACAGGACATACACAACTATTGTAAAGAAAACAATATTTAAAAGAAGTCTTTTATGGCTCACATGTGAAAACTTTTCTGCAAAGGTTTGAAACGCAGGCAGCCCATAGTTCTGATGGACGTTTGAATTTCAGGAGCTATAAGTGACCCCCTGCTTCCTGACTTGCAAACTGTGCCTCCATCCAGAGCTGTTTCTTGCCCTCTGCTCTTGGTGACAGAAGGTCAGGAGGCCACTGACTGCAGTGGCAGGTGCTGTCAGTATTCCCAGCTGGGCCCTGAAGGGGCACACGTGTGCTCAGCAGGCTGGGGCTCTGCTTCTGGGCAGAAGCTGGGCTGCACAGCAGGACAGACAGACATGCAGCCTCTCCCTTTTAGATACGGCGTGAAGATCGGCTCCTCCACCAGCATCATGGGGCCCAGCATCCCAGCCCGGACTCAGGAGGTGCTGGTCAGCCACCTGGCCTCTTACAACATGTGGGCCCTACAAGGTACGTGGTGCTTCCTGTTGGCCAGGGAGGACGGGCTGGGGCTGGAGGGCTGTCATGCTTACCTGTCCCCTGGTCCACGGGCCAGCAGGTTCACACCCTCCCTGGGGGACGTGGCTCTCCCCTCTTCAGGAGTCTCCATTCAAGTCTCCCTGGCCTGGCTCGGGTCACGGGGTGGAGCGCTCGCCCCGGTGGGCCGGGGCCCACCCCCGGCAGGAGCAGAGCACGCCTCGAGGAGTGCGGCCAAGGCTTCGCCCCCCGCCTGGTGACCGCCCTGTGTGGGGTGGGGGCCCCAGGTCCTGACCTGGCCGTGTCCCTGCAGGGATTGAGTTTGTGGTGAGCCAGCTCAAGTCCATGGTGCTGACCTTGGGCCTGATCGATGTGCACCTGACGGTGGAGCAGGCCGTGCTGCTGTCCCGCCTGGAGGAGGCCTTCCAGGTGAGGCGCAGCCCCAGGGCAGACTCCCCGAAGGGCACCCCGCCGTGTACACACGGAGCCCAGATGCTAAGGCCCGCAGAGGTGTTGTCACGTCACAACGGTAGCAAACCACGGCGGTGCTGCTCAGCCCTCCCTCACCGCCTCGCCGCCTCTTCTCAGCACCGTGTCGGGCGCGGGCTCTTGTTTCCCATCTTGCTCAGGAGGAATCCGAGGCGTGGGCGCCCCCTGAGATGATACCAGAGGCGGGTCTTGGAGCCCCCCCTCTGCAGGTGGAGGTTCAGGACAGTTCAGGCACAGCTGCAGGCTGGGCCCCTCAAGATGAGCGGGGGCCACGTGGGTGCTTCTGGAGGCTGAGCCTGCACACCCGGACGTGCGCACAGCGGGCCCTGGGGGCTGCTGGCTTGTGCACGTTTCGTTTAGGGGGCTCAATTAATAAGGCTTTGCTGCACTGCCGTTTGCGTTTTTTAACTCAGAATGATGGTGTTTTCTGCAGTGCCCTTGTCACTTCTCCAGCCTCAGAAGGTTAATTGCTGTTACAAGTTGGCTCCTAGCATGATGAAAACCCTTTTGTAATGACAGCATTTCCCAAGTTCGTCTAGTCATCCGCTCAGGAAAATGCCAGGGGATAAAACTGCTTCTGTGTTGTGAGAGGCCGGCTACTCTCTGGTGTGAGAAAGGGTTGGATGGGAAGAGGGTGATCTGGGCCTGGAGGCGGCAGCCAGGAAACCTGGTTTCCAGTCCGGGCTCTACTTTTGGCTGCGGGGTCCAAGCGGGGCCATGATTCCCTGAACCTCACATTCCACCCACCGCAAAACAGTTCTCTGAGAGTATAAAACGCCCTTCAGATGTTCTGGGCCACCTGAAATGCAGGTAGATCTTGAGTTCCTGGGTGGGGGGCCCACGCCTCTGGGCCGCTGGCCAGGGAGGGGCCCACAGGGTGGACTGGAGTCGCACTGACAGCCATGCACAGGACAGGGCTCCTCCTGGAGAGAGAGTCTGCAGCCCTGCCCGGTGCAGACATGCCGGCCTCTGCTGTCCTGGCCTCCCCCAGGAGCCCGGCTGCAGCGACCATGCGGCCCTGGCTGGTTTATTCATTCCCCCCACACACAGGGGCACTTGCAGCCCTGCCCAGCGAGGCAGCTCATGGAGGGTGACACTTTGCAGACTGCCTCACACCAGCCTCCCCGTGGGAAGGTCAGGCCCCTGGGGAGGATGCACGTGTGGCCGTACCCATGAGCACGGTGCCTGCTCTGCCCTCCCCCGCCACCGCGTTTTCTCACCTCTTGCTCCCCCTGCGTGTCTCTCATGTTCGGGCGGGATCAGAGCCTACTCTCCTCAGCTATGGGACATCGTGGCTCTGGCCGGTCACCCAGTGGCCTGTCCCGTCCTCCCCTCAGATCCAGAAGTGGGGCAACGTCGAGTGGGCCCACGACTACGAGCTGCAGGACCTGCAGGCGCGCACGGCCGCCGGCGCCCTCTTCGTGCACCTCTGCTCCGAGAGCTCGGCCGTCAAGCACAAGCTGCTGCAGGGGTGAGGCCAGGCCCCAAGCCATGCGGCTGGTGGAGGCCAGCTTGGGCCGAGGCAGGGGGCGTGGGTACGAGTGATTATATTGAATGATTCTTTGCCTCGAAGCGCATGGAGCCTCCACTCATTGCTCTGGTCACCTCTGGGTCCCCGAGGCCACCCTGCCTACCCACAGGGCACGTGCTGCTGGGCCGGACCCTCCCACCGGGGAGCTCTCAGTGGCCCTTAGCACCAAGGCTTTTGTTTTCCAGTTTTTAATCAGTCTTTTAAAACTGAGTCCCTCTTGGTCTGAGCCATCTGTTTCTGTTGGTTTGTTCCTACTGTTTTAGCAAAAATGATTTACTCTTAAAAATAGAAAGTAGGGTTTCCCTGGTGGCGCAGTGGTTACGAATCCACCTGCCAATGCAGGAGACACGGGTTCGAGCCCTGGTCCGGGAAGATCCCACATGCCGCAGAGCAACTAAGCCCATGCGCCACAGCTACTGAGCCTGCGCGCCTAGAGCCCTTGCTGCACAACAAGAGAAGCCACGGCAATGAGAAGCCCACGCACCGCAACGAAGAGTAGCCCCTGCTCGCCGCAACTAGAGAAAGCCCGCACACAGCAACAAAGACCCAACACAGCCAAAAATAAATATAAATAAATTTTAAAATATATATTTAAAAAATTAGAAAGTAAACAGTGTTTGTTGTTTCTGCGATAAAAGCCTGGGCAAGGCCACCTGATGTGCACGTGACCTGCTCAGGGATCCCAAGGTCCTCCTGACAGGGCCACTCACAGGGCTCCGGACTGCAGGCGGGGTCTCTGGGTGCCTGGGCCCAGGTCAGAGAGCAGGAAGAGTGTGCGAGTTTGGGGCACAAAGGCCTCGGAGCTGCCGGGCCTCACTCGCCCCCATTCCAGGGGCACTGGCCAGCTCCCCGCAGGCCTCCACCCCGCACCCTGAGTGTGCTCGCCAGAGGTACTGTCACATCCCCACCTCACGGGTGACGCCCAGCTGTGCTCTCAGCTGCGGAGGGTCCTTGGGTCCCCACGGCCTCCACCAAGGTGGGTTGACCGAGCCCCCAGGCTGTGCTGGGAGCTGTACCTGGGGAAGGGCCTGCTCTGGGGGCCGCGGAGGGGCGGCCGAGAGCCTAGGAGTCGCTCTCAGCAGACGCCAACTGCTCAGACGCGGACACAGAGGATGGAGAAAGGTAACCAAAGTCCTTTATTTCTCTGTGAAGTTCGGGGGGAGGGCTGGGCCTCAGCCCTGGTCCAGGAGGTCGTTGCACTCCAGGCTGTCCAGCTCGCTCCGCACATGGTCGACGTACTGGTCGATCTCCTTCACACGCCTGCGGTTCCTCCTGATCTCGTCCTTGTGAATCTGAGGGGCAGATGGCGGCCGGCTCATCAGGCGGGGATCCTGAGCCTGCCTTCCTGACTCCGTTCCTCCCCGCTCCAGCCCCGCGTGCGAGTCTGCCCCGGGGTGGGGGGGGGGCGGACCTCCAGCGTGGGGTTCTGCTGCCCCAAGACGCCTGCCCTTGGCCGCGCTCACCTTGTCCACCAGGTGTGCGCACCAGGAGTTGACCCTGGTCACCAGCTCGTCCTCCCAATTGTCGATCTTCAGGAGGTGGACGTCGTGTGAGGCCCCGACCGCGTTAACAATTGTGTCTTTGTCGACAAAGAGCTGGGGATCCAGGAAGAGCAGGTGAGGGCCTGGACCCGCCCCAAGCGCAGAGGTGGTGGAGCCCGAGGGGACGGGGCCCAGCTCCCCGCAGGCGGAGGCGGCACCCAGCCCGCATCCTGCTTCCTCGGGCCCGTCTCGGGTGACCACGCCATCGACCCGGCAGCACCAGTGCCCGGAAGGGGCCCCCGGGCGGCAGGGCAGTGCCTGGGGGGAGCGTACCCTTCCCAAGAGAAGGCAGGGCAGCCCCGGCCACCTCGCCAAGGGTCTCCAGTCTGACTTGCCTGAAACCTGCCCGTCGGGTGGGCAGCACGAGGCCAGCCGAGGGGCACAGGGCTCCTCTTGACGACAGAAGGTCCCACAGACCGATGGGTCTCTGCTGCCCCTCATGTCAACCCAGTCGGACCTGGGGTCCCACCTGGGCTCCCAGCTTGTTCCCACCCGCTTCCCCGCCGTGGACAACGCTGTGGGATGCAGCCCCCACCAGGCCCGGCTGGTTCCAAGTGTTCACACGTGAACTGGCCACGTGCGCCCAGCGCGGCTGCGGGTCCACGTGGTCACTTCCCAGAGCAGGGAGACCTTCACTGGCGGCCGCTTCAGCTTTAAGTGGAGGCGCTTCGTGTCGCCGCCGACAGCGAGGGACCTGAAAGCCCTGCGTTGTAGAGAGGGCACGGCGGGTGTGTACACGTGGGTTGTCTCTCCTTCGGGAATGGTTAACCTAATGACCTCCAGAATACGGTCTATGGATCTTGAAATGTTAGTGTCTTTGCAAAAAGAGTGTTCTGAGCCCCTGTTACTAATACGCTCACTGATGGTTAGAAACAGAAACCAGACTTTTATCGCCGAGGGCCTCATCTGAAAGCCCCTGTCCTGCCCGTGTCCACCACCCACACGCTCCCTGTCATCTCTGAGCCTCGGTTTCCTCGCCTGTGAAAGGGAACCACACTGGCACCTATGTCACCGTGTCGGCTTGGAGATTAAAAGGGCAAATACACGTCAGAGCTGCTCAGGCAGCTGGCCCTCAGGAGGCCCCTGGTCCCTGTCAGCTCCTTGTGATTATTCCGCTTTAGTCAGGGCTTGCTACCCCGCGTTTTGTTGCTTAAACGTAAGACGGTGTAGCATCTCCTGCTACAGGTGTTCCTAAAGGACAGAGCTGATGGGCCCGCAGAGGGAGGGGTGTCCAGCGGGCTCTGCTGGCTGCCCTGTGAGGCCTCCAGGGTGGCACCCGATACCAGTGCTGCCTGGGATCCCAAGGCAGCCCCTTAGCCCAGAGGCAGAGCCCCATTACCCTGGGGCCTGGGACCAGGGGCAGACCCAGAACGCCCACTTTGTCTACAGTGAGGGCTCAGTGCCCGGGCTTGGCATCTCAGACTAAGGTTTGAATCCAGACTCATCCTCACAAGACGAGGTGTCCTCACAACACATCTTGGGTGTTTACCTTACTTCTCTGAGACCCTGTCTCCCCAGCTTTCCCATCTGTAGATTGGGCGGGAAAGCCACTTTCAGGGGTCCTTTGGTGAGTTAACCAAGCCCATGCAAACCCCACCCAGTCAGCAGCCTGAGTGTCCCAGGGCCGCGAGAACAGGTGTCAGATGGCGCCGTGCAGAGCCACCCTGGAAGCACCCGCCCAGGTTGCTCACCTCTCGTTGACTTCGGGGCCTCCTTTCCTGCATGTCCCAGTCCTGAGGTGTCACAGACCCCGGAGCCTTGCGACAAAAACTCCACGACCACTAGGTGGCCTGTCAGGCGGCTCCAGGGTGGGCTCTTGGGGGCAGCCTTACTTCAGGCTCGGGAAGGTGACCTCTCCCTGTGTCTGGGTGTTTGAGGAGGCCCTGCCACCTTGTCGCTGCCCTGGCGACTGTCTCGGCCCCTGACAGAGGCTGTGGGGTCGGAACTGCTGGTCCCTGCCTGCAGGACTCCACCAGCACCTGACAGCGGGCGTGGTGAACCCGGCACCCCGGGCGGGGGCTGACCGAGGTGGGGAAGAGGCCACTCCTGCCTTCCCAGGGGGCCCGTATGTAGTGTGAAGAGTAACCTAAGCAAGTCGACGCGAACTCGATAGCTTGGAACCGTGACAGCGGCTCTGACAAGGATGAACGGCTGTGATGGAGAGACAGTGGGCCTTTGGGAAGGTGATGGGGGGCCTCTCCAAGGAGCTGGGTGTGAGCTGAGATCTGAAAGACGGGGAGGAGCCGGGTGCACGACGGCCTGGGGGAAGAGTGTGTCAGGGCGGGGCGCGGCGGAGACCTTGCTCCAGGACTCACTAGGGGGAAGGAGTCCCAGGTCTCTGGCTGCTGCGTGGAGAAGAGCAGTAAGGCCAGGGTCCCGCAAAGGGCGGTGGTAGCTTGCCTTGGTGGAACGCGGAGGAGGAGAGAGGTGAGGGGGGCAGTGAATGGTGAAGGAAGGAAAGAGACCTGGAGCCCCGCGATCGGGCAGAGGCCCCAGCAGTGCTTCCCGCCATAGAGACTCGGGGCTGAGACGACCTTCCGGGGAAATCTCGGACCTCAACCTCTATTTGTCGCTGCCTCTCTTAGAAGGTGACAGAAGCCCCACAGAAACGAGCTTTGGAAAAGCAACCTCTCAGTAAGTTGAAAGCACTTAATTATCACAAGCTCCTCTGTAGCTGGGCTGCACCTGGGTGCCCACCAGCTGCTTTGCTTGTTAGCCTATCTCGCCTGCCTACCACCCCTCTTGCAGATGAGGAGACTGAGGCTCCGGCAGGTTTTTCAGGCTTTACGGGGGCTGCGGGGCGGGGCTGCGTCTGCCTGGCGCCCGGCCCGCCCCCGTCCCCCGCCCCCCGCGCTCACCGGACGCACGGCGTCCGGAAGGTCCTCATCTAGCTCGCCCTTGACTATCTTCTCCAGGGTGCTGATGGCGATCTCCAGGAGCTTCTCGTGGTGGTGGTTCTCCAGGTCCCGGCACTGAGCCATCGTGCAGCGTGAGTTAAGCAAAGGCCGGGCTGGAGCAGGCCGGGCGCGCCCTCCCCTGCGCTGGGCCCCGTGTATCCCCGCCTTCAGGGCCGTCCGACTCGCCCGCCACGCACCCCCTCGGGGTCCCTCCTGGTCCGCTCCCCTCCCACCCTTTCTCCCTGCAGCAGCCGGAGTCCCGGCCGCCCCTGCTGTGCTGGCGGCTCTCACACTCTGTTGTGACCTAAAGGCCTCCTCTTGGAACCTCCTCTCCCCGTCCTCTGGGCCTTTGCACAGGCTGCCTCCTGAGCCTGCCGGGAACGCCCTCCCCACCTTTCCAGCCCGTCCCTCTCGCCCACCCTCAGGTCCTCACTTAGTGGACCCTCCTTCAGGGAGTTTCCCGGCCCAGCCTCCGGTCAGCTGCTTCCATAGCTCTGTCACCCAGCGGGACTGTGGGCCCAGGAGGGCAGGACTGGGGTGACTTCAGGGCCCTGAGTTCAGGTGGCCAAAGGTCAGGCGTGCCCCCAGTGCTGGTTCCTAACCTGACATTTAACCCGTCTCCTTAGAGATGATGTATTTGTCAGTGGCTTCAGCATAGAGGTCACCCCACCCCCAGGACATGTGCACCTGCAGTACGGGGTGGGGGGGCGGGGGGGAGGGTGGCTTTGGGGATGTGGTCTCCTGGTGAAGTCACCCATTAGAGAACAGACGGGCCAGGACTTGTGCTGCAAGCAGTGGCCTGCAGAGCCACCCAGTGGGCATCCAGACTTCTACTCTAATAAGGCGCCTTTGTGCTGAGGGTCAGGAAGTATTCCTCGAACATTCCAAGTGGTTGGCAAATCTCCATCCTTTGAAGGTGGGCTTTTTCCCTTGGTGGCAGCGGGAGGGGGCAGGCATGTGACCCACAGGGAGCCACCTGGAAGGGACCCCACTTAGTTGCATCCTGCTTAGCTGTGAAGAAGCTGTACCCTTCTGTGCTTTTTGTTTAAAATGCAGGCACCTCCCCGCGGCCCCCTGCAGAGGGCCCGCAGCGCCTCCCGGCAGAGGGGCATCAAGGAAAGGATATAGGCTTTGGACGTTTTCGACAAACAGTCCCACCAACTCGATGATGTTCCTTTCAAACATGTTAATAGTCTCCTGGAAATGATAAAGAACATGCATATTTAGACATGAACTCCATCGAACTGCACCAGAGCAAAAGTTCTCCTTACCACTCAGCGGGCAGTGACCGCAGACCTTGAGGGTAAAGACCAACCACCTGACCTTCCCCAGGTGGCGCTGTGAGCCGACCCTGCCTCTCTCCCGACGGCTGCCCCCAGCCGTCACCCTCCAGCCACTTGGCCTCAGTCACCCCCTGGGGATTTAGTGTGACACCTTCTCCAGGCCTTTGCCTGTGCTGGTCTCTCTGCCAGGAGCCCCCCCCACCAACAGGCACACACAGAGCTCACCCCGTCCTTGGGGTTCTCAGTGGCATCTGCCTCCGTCACCTCCAGAGAAACGGGAGGGTCACTAGGAGCCAGGCTGCCTGCCAGCTCCACTACTGGGTGTAACTCGGGACATTGTTAACTTCCCTAGGCCTCAACTTCCCACCTGTGAAATGGGTTCCCTTCGCATAGTACGTGTCTCACGAGGTTGTGGTGAAGCAGAAATGGGTTTCTTCACACAAAATGCTTTGCAAGGTGCCTGGCAGAGAGGAAACCCTTGGGAATGCCGGCTGTTACCCCAGGCCTCTCACCTGCAAGGCTCCCACCTCCCTTCCTTAAGGCACCCCTGTATTGCTGCATCTAGTGCTGAGCAAGGTGCCTGGGCCCCACCCAGAGGCCCTGGGGAGGGCTGCTACCCAGTGAGCCCACAGGATGGGTCACGCCCCTGACCTACTCTAGACTCCAGGGGCTGCAGGGTGGGCCGACAGCACAGGGAATGCACCTGAATCCGAGGACTGTCTACAGACTGAGCTAATTATACATTTTTTAATGTGTGTAAACCCTCTTGTAACGAAAAAAAATAGGGCCATTGAAAAGTACGGCTCCACTTAGTAGCTTCTTGGCGACTAGTAAGTCAAGCACAGGTTCTGGTGAATTGCGGGATGTTGACAAGGGGGTCCTCGTGCTCGGAAAGGTTGGGAGCCGCTGCCTGAGCCTCCCGATGCCCCCCCAGTGGGGAGCGAGCGTCTGCTCTGTGATGTGCTGGAAACCTGGACGAGGGAGGCATCGAGGAGGTGCTGGCAGGGGGGCCATGGCAGCAGGTGGGAGGTTCCGTTTGTCACTGCTCTGCAGGCCCCCGCCTCGGCCGCCAGCTGCCTGGTAAACAAACGCGCAGGTCGGTCTGGCCGCCCCGGTTTCACGTAGCAGCACTTCGTTAGGCTCCTCGCTCGCCCCGAGATGCAGTGACTACAGGCTGCAGTGCCGGGAGCCTTCGTTCTATCCCGGAGTGGGGAGTGAAGAGCGGGGTCCATTTTGTTTCTCGACAGCTCCTTGGGTCTAATAAAAGACTCTCCCTGGGCTTCCCTGGTGGCGCGGTGGTTGGGAGTCCACCTGCCGATGCAGGGGACACGGGTTCGTGCCCCGGTCTGGGAAGATCCCACATGCCGCGGAGCGGCTGGGCCCGTGAGCCATGGCCGTTGAGCCTGCGCGTCTGGAGCCTGTGCTCCACAACGGGAGAGGCCACAACACTGAGAGGCCCGTGTACCGCAAAAAAAAAAAAAAAAAAGACTCTCCCTGCCGCGGTTCTGCACTCTTCCTAGATGGGGAGACCGTTCCAGAGGAACGAGCTCACCTCTCATGCTGCACGAGGGCCACCTGTCATCTCAATGACTGAAAAGCACCAGAAGCACAGAAAGCTTTCCTGTGACCCGCCGAGTAGCTCCCCGGAAGGTGCTCCCTCGCCAGGTCCTTGCACAGGAGCCGGGCAGGGCCGTCGCGTCACGTGTGTTCCCGGGGCCCCACCTCACCTCCAGCTGCTCCACCAGCTGCATCTCCAGCGTCATGAGCACGTTGAGCAGCTTGGTGATGTCCTCGCCGTGCTCTGCCATCTTTATCTCGAAGTTGGTCGGTTCAGACTCGTCTCGGATGGAGCTTAAACTCTGAAAACAAAACCTGTGCTTTAGGAATCCACAATGAAGTGTAATTCCTGAAGTGACAGGTGGCAGTCTGGTTTTGTGGGTTGGAACTTGGATTATGGGGTCGGACTGCCCAAGTCCGAGTGTCAGCTCCACCCCCTCCACGGCGGAGGCTGTCAGAGCAGAGGCTCTACCAGCTGGTGAGTTATTAGGTGTGGAAGGAGCCATGGCTTCAGAGTCACGTGGACCTGAACTGGGACCCAGCTGGGTCACCGTGGGACCTCAAGTGACTCCCATCTCCTCGGGTGCAGGGGCAGAGAGCCTGAGCTTCACGAAGCCTGGGGATGGGGCGCTGTCTGTGAGGCCCTGGCTCACCATGGGCTGACTTCCAACCCAGCGGGGCTCTGCGGGGGAGGTTGGAACACAAGGTGGGCCCTGTCTTGGGGGAAGCCACCTGGACCCCCGCAGCACCTCATGTGCAAGTAGCTGCCAGGTCCGTCTGCAATGAGAGGTGCTTGTGGGCTGGAGAGCGCGGGGGTCTGAGCTGCACCCAGTACGAGCCGAGCCGTTCACTGACGAGGGGCCTGGGGGCTTGGCCGGCACACGCAGTGTCCGCGGAGTGACCAGGCGTGACTGGGGGGCAAAGGGTGTTTGTGGTCATGGCCACCCCATCTGGAGGAAGATCAGGCTCCTTCCCTGTATCAAGCCTAATCTGAAAGCAAGCGGCTTGCCCTGTGGGTCTTGGGTCGTCAGTGGCGTAGGGGCCGGGCCTCTGGCGGGTGGGCACCTGGAGGAGGAGGGAGGGGCTGGGGGCGGGGCCTACCAGCAGGTGCTTCTCCTCGAACTTGGTGATCTTGTGCTTGCCCTGCTCCTGCTTTTCCCAGACGGCCTCCTGGACACACCCCATGAAGGTGTCGAGCTCCGCCTTCCGCTTCTCCTGCTGCTTCAGGCCATACTCGAAGATGTTCAGGCAGATGATGACGAACTTGTCCTTGTAGGTGAGTGGCTGTTAAGGAAGCTCATGGCTGCCTGGGGGGCACACACAGGGGTGGAAGCAGCCCCCGTGGCAGAGCTGCAGTTGGGATTTGGAGTGTGAATCGGTGGTTGGGCATCTCCACCCTCAGCCTGAGGGATTCAGGGAGGGGCCTGTGTGGTGGGGGCGGGGCCACAGAGCAGAGGAGGGGCCTGTGTGGTGGGGGCGGGGCCACAGAGGAGAGAGGCCGGGGGACCTGAAGGGGTCAGGAGCCCGGGGGTGGGGGGGCGGTCAGGGAGCTGAGCAGTGTGTGTTTTTGTCTCTGGGGCCCTGTTGTCCAGGCCGTCTTTGTTGCTCGGCGGCCACAGGTGCACAGGGAGGCTGCAGAGGTCGGGGGACCGCAGGCTCAGGGCAGAGAGCCCCAGGTTCAAGGCCTGGCGCTGCAGCTGCTTCTATGGCCTCCTCGCTGCTCTGGGCTGAGGGTTCCACATCTGCAGCGCTTGCCACACGAGGGGCGCTTAGGTGCTGAGGTCAGGCCGGGCTGCAGCCAAGGCCAGGCTGGGAAGAGAGCTGACCCCTCCCCCCTCTCCTGAGCCGTGGGTGTTTAGGGGCAGGTTTCTCTCTCTAACTCGCTGTCTCTGCTCAGTGTCCACCCTGAGTCCCTCAGCCACAATGACAAGCGCCCATCACATCCTCTGGGGGAAGGGACGCAGGCTCAGCCCACAGCTCCTAACTGCACAGCCTGGACAATTCATCCTCTCCAAGCTCAGTTTCCCCAACTACGAGAAGATAGTTGGGGTCCTGTATAGCACCCACCCCATGGGGTGGTTGAAACAGTTTAAAATGCTGCATGCAGAGTGCACAGCAGGAGCCCATAAACAAGGTAATGAGGGTCAGAGTCACAGACACGGTCAGCCAGCCTCTATCTCTGCCAGCCTGGGCCCTGCTGACCAGATACCCATGTGTCCCTGTGCTCACAGCTGACCTGGTTCTCGAGGCCCTGGGTGCGCCACCTGAGGCCCAGAGTGGAAAGGGAGCCCCCCGGACTCCCACGCCCAGGCCCTGGGGGTGGCCGTGACCCGGAAGGGTATGTCTGCACGAGCTCGCCCACGCCGGGCAGGTGGGACAGCTGGCTACCCTCCACGTCCTCGGCGTACATGCTGTCAAACAGGAAGGGGCCGTTCAGGTGCTCCACGAAGGCTGCCTGCGGTCAGAGACACAGTGGGCTCCCTGGGCAGGGCCCTGCGCTGGGCACCAGGGCCAAGGGCACCTGGCCCTCGGGAAGGCAGGCTGGGGAAGGGCAGGCGATGGGCCCAGCACAGGCAGGGGTCCAGAGGCAGAAAACTGAAGGGTGCCCAGCTCGGTCCGGCCGGAGGAGAGGCACCATGGAGAGGAATGAGCTTTTCTGGCTGCCCCCCTATCCCCCCGCCTCCCCCCACCACTGCCGCCAGGAACCAGCCAGGGGTCTTAAGGACAGGGGCTGCTCTGAGAGATGGTTCCAGCACAGAGTCCCCGGCCCTTGTGCTGGAGGGGGGCCTGGGGGCTGTGGGATGAGGAGGGGCAGGTCCGCGTGCTGCCCTGACTGAGGTTCTGGCAGCCCAGCGGCCCTGGGCACTAGCTATTCTCAATCAAAGGACAGGCTTTGGGGGCCTGGGTCCTGCTGACCTTCATGGCACTGGCCCATGACCAGCGGCAGCATCCTTGGGCGGGTGGGGTGGGCAGGGCAGGTCCTCCCACTGGGGGCCTCCTACCTTGTGCCCCTCCAGCTCCTCCTGCCGGGCCTGCTCGTCCTCCAGCCGGGCCTGCGTCAGGTTCTCCCTGTGCTTCAGCTCGTCGATGCTGTACTGGTGCTTCATCTCCGCCAACTCTTTCTGTTGGAGGATCGGGAAGCGGCATCGTCACTGGGGTCGTGGGGTCCCTCCTAGCCGCTGGCCTCTGCCGTGCCTTGGCCTCTCCAGCGTGGGCGGGGATCCCCTCCCCGCAGCCCTTGCCAAGTATTCTGAGCCTCAGGGAAATCAGTGGGGGAAACAGCACGGGCAGGCCAAGGGTCTGTGGGACATCCCTGGGGTGGAGGTGCCCAGCGCAGGCTCGGCCACTCCCCCAGGCCTCCCCGGCCAGGCTCTGGCCCTCTCGTAGGGCTGCACAAGGGAGAGGTGCGGTGGGTGCCCGAGCCACAGGCCCTTGCCTCCGGGCCCTGCCACCTCTGGCCCTCCTCCACCCGTCCTGCGTATCCCCCTGCCTGCGCTGGGGGCTGCTGGAGCCCCAGGTGACATCGCCTGTGCTAAGGCTTCAGGTACAAACACCGCCGACCCTCTGTGCTCCAGTATCTGCTCCGCCCCCCCGCCCCCTCCTCTCTCTCAGGACCCTGGCCTGCACGCCCTGACCTCTCCCTCTTATGCTGTAAGCCCCATGCCAGCTTCCAGGTCCCTGAATGCTCACCACATCGTGAACTCTGCTGAGAACCACAGGGTTCTTCTTCACGGGCCTCTGTCTCAGCAGGACAAGCCCTGAACCCCAGCGTCGCCCTCCTGCCTGTCTCCCCCACCAACACAGAAAGCCCCCCAAGCTCACAGCCCCCACCCATTCGTGTGTTCTGCTGGGACTGTCCACCGTTCCTCAGGGCTGCGCCAGCCTTCAGGCACAGCCCCGGGCCCGATGGAAATGGGGAGGCACCCCAAGAGCCTGCCCTCAGCCCTGGTTGGCCTCGGCTGGGCCCGGCTGTCCTGCAGTCCGAGCCTGGCAGCACCAGCAGGTGAGGGGCTTGGGGCTGGCCCGGGGACAGGCAGCAGCATGGACGGGGGTTCCAGGTGCCCCTACTTTGCGGGGCTCTGCTCTTACAACCTTTCCCTTATTACTAATCTTGGTGCTTCTAGGCAAAGCCTCTAAGTTGCGGAAGGAGGCTTTGTTTCCCGCAGCACAACGGGGTGCCAGGCTGGGCGGCCTGCCCCCTGTAGAATCTTCTGGGGAAGAGGAGAAACTGGCTGGGGAGAGGCTCGGGAACCGTGCAGTCTGGCTGTGCATTTTTTTTGTTTGTTTTTTGGGGTTTTAAAAAAATATTTATTTTATTTATTTATTTGGTTTTGCTGGCTCCTTAATTGCAGTACGTGTGCTCCTTAGTTGTGGCGTGCAAACTCTTGGTTGCGACACGCATGTGGGATCTAGTTCCCTGACCAGGGATCGAACCTGGGCCCCCTGCATTGGGAGCTCGGAGTCTTAACCACTGGACCACCAGGGAAAATCCCTGTGCATGGTTTTATGATGAGCGAAATACACCCCAGCAGCTCTTCGGCCTATTCCAAGCATTTGAGCCCACGTTGCCTTTCAAATTAGTGTCTAAATGCAAAAAATAAGACTTGAGAGTCTTGGGACTTCCCTGGTGGTCCAGCAGTTAAGACTGCGCTCCCAATGCAGGGGGCCCGGGTTTGATCCCTGGTCAGGGAACTAGATCCCACGTGCCACAACTAAGACCCGGAGCAGCCAAATAAATAAATAAATATTAAAAAAAAAAACAAAAAACTTGAGAGTCTTGGAATTCAAGATTTCAGATTCTTGTCCTGTTCTGGGACAAGAGAAGGCCATGGTCGGAGGAGGGGCAACTCTCTGGGCACCCCGCCCCCGGCTGTTCTACGTGGGCCCCCCAGGAGGACGCCCGTGAGTGGAGGGCTCCACGCTTGGCAGGTGGTGTGGCAGCCAGGATGGCAGCGTCAGCACCGAGACCTGGGGGCCAGCCCCCCTTCCCTGCTTCCGCTGGGCTCTCCCCGAGCCCCACATCACCACAGGGCACCCCCCAGGCACAGGCTCCTTTCTCCCAGGAAAGGTACCAGCTCCCAGGGAGAGGGGTGGGCAGGTCCCTGTCCCCCCACTGCCCGCGCCCAGCACGCAGGGATATCCCGGTCCTGCCACCAAAGGCCTCGTGTCGGGCAGGGTGGTTTTTCCAGGGGGCAAAGCACCCACAAACATCATGCTGCAAAGGGCAGGAAGCTCACAGCAGGGGAGTGGGATGGAGGCAGGGGCGGTCAGGCCAGGCCGGGCAGTGGACCAGGGAGGGGGGCTTCCTCCCGGCCCTGCTGCCAGACCGCCGGGCCCAGCTCCCCACTCAGCACCCCGGGCGCGGGGTCCCGGGGGCCTCTCTCTGGAGCCGGTGCCCTCGGCTCTGAAGGCGCTACCTTGAGCTGTCATGGCGTGGAGGCGAGTCCTGACTCTGCCCTGAGCTGCTGACCCCGCTAATCGCCCACCCTCGCTTGGTCCCCCGACTTGTTCACCCAGAAAAGGAGACGGCGGCCTCGAGGTGGCAGGTGGCACGACAGTGACGGGGGCAGTAAAGGCACCTCGAGGAGGGCTGCCCTCCGCTCCTCCTGTGGACGCGCCCCTCCCCAGACACCGGGGCCTGCACGCTGACCCGCGGGGCTGGACGCACGAGGGCCACACTACCATGTGGTCGTCGATGCGCCGGAAGTCCAGGTACACCAGGTCAGGGAGGTAGGCACAGATGAACGTCCTGTAGTCCTCGGCCTCGGCAACCGGGTTCCCCGAGAGGCTGAGCGTCCGCAGGTCCTTGAACCGCCGCAGGTAGATGATCTGGGGGAGAGGGGGGTCGCCTGTGTCCTCTCTCCGTCCTCTGCCCGCACTGGGTGGAGCCACGAGGGAGGAGCCTTGGGCTTTGCCCAGGACCCGTGGACCTGGATCCCCATCTCCTCTTCCGTAAGGTGGGTGCAGGGATGTGGCGCATAGGTGTTGAGAGGACCAAATGCCACACACTGTGAGGGCCTCCACCTGCTCCCGTAACGCCCTGGCTGTGCCCATTGCTGCTACTCTCAGAACGGGCGGCCTTTTCCAACTGTAAAGTGCTGTGCAAGGCCCAGCGCTCCTAAATTCAACGGAACCTGATTTACGGTTGGCCTGGACCAACTGGGTGGCAGCTGGTGGGACGTCCACTGACGGCCGTCTGTTCTTCCTGTTGTTAGTAACCGGGGGGAAAGTCAGCAGGACGCCAGTACCTCATGTGACAGCATCTCCTGTGCTTTCCTGAAGGAGTGTCTTTGTCACTTGTTTATTCATTCAACAAAGATCACTAAGCACCTCCCAGGCCTCAGGCATGTGCCAGGCCTTAGGGACACAGTGGGAACAAAGCCCTTATAGCAAGAGCTGGCACTCTAAGGCAGGGGACAGGAATGTTTTAAAAGTAAGTAGAATCATTGCTGTTCGGTGTAAGAAGAACTCAAAGGGGGAGGGGGTGGAGAGGGGGCCTTAGGGACCATGACAGAGGGTTTTCAGTTAGGACTGAGGCCTCTGAGGCCTGAGGGAGCAGCCAGGGAAGAGCAGGGGCGAGTGCATTCCCAGAAGCAAAACCAGCACAAGCAAAGGCCCTGAGGCAGGAAAGAGCGTGCTGTACCAGGAACTCAGCAAGGCCAGGGGAGGGAATGGAGCTTCCACAGCAGGGCGGGGCATGGCCTGAGAGTCAGCGTCCCCTCCACGCCCAGGCCTGGACCTGTGTCCTTTAAACTCTGCAGTGTCCGAGGGACAACAAGTCAGAGGGGATCTGCTCACGTGTGGCCCTGGGTACTGGACCGACCCAGGTAGGAACAGCTCAAGACACTCAGAAAGGTTTTCACAAGCAAGATCTGCGGCTGTTGGGGTGTGCCCTTAATCTGAAAATTCCTGAATAAGCATCATTTCCTGCAGAACCCTCCTGTGCCTGGTCCTGTAGCAGCCGCTCAACCCTGACTGACTCAGCCCTCACACCGGCCTGCCCCACAGGCCACCGCCCTCCCGTACAGATGGGCACGTGGGCCCCGGGTGCTGAGTCCCCGGCCCAAGGCCGGGCGGCCGGGAGCCCGTTAAACCTCAGCTCTCCACTTGCACCTCCCTCAGCTGTCCTGTGCGCCCCAGCCCCGCAGGGCAGAGGGCAGCTGAGCAATCAGGTCTTGAACCTTGGCAAGAGGTGGGTTGGGTTTACCACCTCCCAGGAGCGTGCAGGGCAAACCTCTCAGACCACAGGGCCTCACGGGTCTGGCCCTCAAACACAGGTGAGCAGCCGGCACCTGACCCGCCCCAGGCCTTTCACCTAAACCGCCTGGCCTGCCCAGCCCTCTGGTCTTGGGTGGGTGAGGGCCTGTCACACTGAGGGGCACCATGGGGGAGATTTCTCCTGCTCTCTGTCCTGCTAGCTGTGGACAAGGAAGACTGTGGCCTGGACTGCTGGGTCACAGCCGTGAGGAGCCTCACCCCAGGGCGATGCTAAGGACGGCTGAGCCGAGAGGTGGATCGGTTCCCTCCACGCAGCCCCCTGCTCCAGCCTCGGCCGTGGCTGTGATGGACGCGGCTGCAGCACCCATCTCTACCCTGCTCTCCGAGCCCCACCCTGCAGCAAGGCCGGGAGGGAGTTAATGCCGGGACGTGGCTCAGCCACGGGGACAGGACTGGGGCTGATGCTTGGGCCCCAGCCCTTAGGTGTTCACTCCTGCACGCCCACCCAGTGGCATGGAGCCCCCATCACGCACGGCAGCAGTATCTTTGTCACACCCCTGCACGGTGGCTGCAGTTGCCCCGGGGTCACCCGGCTTCCTGAGGTCACCCCGTGGCACCCAGGGCCCTGCCCCGCCCGGCCCTGCTGCCAGCTCACAGGGACTGTGGGCAGAGCGAGCGTCTCTGGTCCGCAGGCAAACCTCCATCCCTGCTGCACTCACTCCTGTGGGGCCGAGGGGGTGGGTGTTCCTTCTGAAACGCGGGCCTGCCCTGGGCACACGCAGCGTAGAGCCCCCCATGGCTCTCCTCCGCCGCTCTGGCTGCCTGGCCCTGGGCACCGCCCTGCACCCACACCCCGACCCTTCCAGTGACCCGGGGCTGTTGGTCTCTGTACCCAGTGAGCACGAGCCAGATGCCCCACGGCCGAGGGGTCCCCACCCCAGCAAACGTCTGCTGAGTGAGTGCGGGGGCAGGGGCACAAACGGACCCACACGTGGGCTCTCGTGGCCTAAGATGGTGTGTGAACATCATCGAGTCTGGAATTCTGGCTTTTATGGGATAAGGGGAAAGTCGGAGGCTCAGCCTGCGGTCCCCCCACCCCCCGGCGCCCTCTCTCACGTCCGTCATGTTGCTGATGTGGTTGTTGCCCAGCGACAGCACCTGCAGCTTGACCAGCGCGTCCAGCGAGTCGATCTTGGAGATCCGGTTGTTGAACAGGCTTAGGTCCTCCAGGTTCACCAGCGTGTCCAGCCCCTCGATGGCCTCAATATTGTTGAAGGACAGGTCTGGAGGACGGCTCCGGGTTAGGGTGACTGGCCTGAATCCAACTCCCCCGCCCCCCCCGGCTCTGCTGCCACCTTCCCGGCCCCGGACTCGGGCAAAGGCTCGCGTCTGTGCAGCCCTCGTTCTGGGATGGAAACTCCCTGGTGCGTCAGGGCGGCGCGCCTTGGGGTGGGGGAGACCCACGCGGGCCGGGCTGCCCCAAACTCCAGGCCCAGCCCCGGCTGAGACCTCAGGACCCCCTCTAGCCCAAGTTTCTCATCTTTGGGAATCAAACTGCTTTTTCGCCACCATGAGTCTGGGGGTTTGGTTGGGGTTGGTGTCCTTGAACACCGTTGGCCCAGAGGCCCGAACTGGGAACGTTTCAAGAGCTTCACCTAAAGCCCTCATGCATAAAGGGGACTCAGGAAGTCGGTTTGGCCTCCCTGGCGCCTCAGGGGATGCCCACCCGGGACACTCTCCCTACGCCAGGCCCTCCCCGGGCGTTTCCTCGTTTGTCATCGCCTGCAACTTAGGGCTGAGGGAGCCAAGATTCAAAGGGGCCTGGTGGTCACGTGCTGAAGATCAAGAGCACCTAAGGAAGGCAGGGTGCAGAGGGCGGAGGTAACGTGTACAGAACCGGCTAGCACGTTGGCAGAGCAGGACCTGAACTGGGTCAGCCTGCTTCCTTTCGCGCCTGCAGCTGGGCTCTGCTCTTTGCAGGCGTGTTGGTAAACGTTTAACAAGGGGGTAGGCGCAGGCAGCCCTGATTTGTAGCTCTTGCTGACATTGGTGGTGTAAATACTCCCACTGTGGCCAATTTCAAGCTACCAACAGGACGGGCCTGAGTGTAAAGCTGGGACAAGATGTGGACAGTCAGCTTCTGGGGGCAGTGCCAGCCGGCTCCCACTCGCCCCCAGCGCTGGGACAGCTGACCGGGCCACCAGCCAGGCCTGTGCTTGCAGGCGGGGGCAGCGCACGTGGCTGGACAAAGGCAGGCTTCTGACTCTCTGAGGGGGTAGCCTGACCTCTTGCCAGAACTCCCCGCTCTGGCTCTCTCGCCGCCCCTCCCCAGAACACTGGGCATCACAGGGGCATCTCACGGGGACCCGTGACCCTTGTTTTATGTCTGCGAGACTGCAGGGCCTGGGTGCTCTTGCCTAAAAGCAGGGCCTTCAGAGGGGGTGAGGCTCAGGGTCTAGGCTGACCCGCCCCCTCTCCTCCATCTCCTGGTGGTGCAGGTGGGCCGCCAAGCCCGGGACTCAGCATTAACGGGTGCTGGGCTGCCGGAAGGGCTTGTCTGGGCGAGACCGGGTCTGGCAGTCAGGAGACCTGGCTCTGGTCTGCTCTACTGCCAGTACGTGCAGCTCCAAGTCCACCAGCCCCTCAGCCTCTGCACCCGAGAGATGACACTGTAATCCTGCCCCGGGGCGGGTGGCTGTGGTCTGGCGGCTGTCCTCACAACCACAGCTGAGTGTCCTGCAAGCTGGGAGGGACCTCAATGCTCCAGGTTGCCTGTATTGGGAAGCAGCCTGACAGGATGGAGGGAACGTGGCTTTGGGATCAGACAGGCGTGGGTCTCATCCCAGCTCTGCTGCATCTTGGTCATGGAGCTCTGGGCGGTGCCCCAGCCTCTGGAGCCCCTCGGGTGGCTGGGAGGGCCAAAGGAGCCATCTCAGTGGGCTCGGGAGCTCCCAGCCAGCCCCGCCCCTCGTTAGATGCCCGCTGCCAGACGTGAAGGGTGCCGCCCGAGGCCGGCAGGTGGACGCAGTTCGGCAAAGCCCCTGCCGCCTTGGCAGTGAGGGCTGGACCCCTGGAGTCAGGCGAGCCCCCTGCTTGCTGTGACCTCAGTTTGCTCCCGTCTACAGAGGGGTTGCTGTGCGGTTAGAAGGCCTCACACGGAAAGCACACGGGCCGTGCCTAGCAGGTAGAAAGTGCTCAGTGCACGCTAGCATGGGGATGGTTAGTTCTGGTTTGATCTGGACCCCCCAAATAGCAGGGCCCTCAGTTATCTGTCACCCTGAGTCTAGAGTACCTAGACGGAGTCCAAGCTGCTGCCATAAGCCCTCTCGGGCTGGGAGGTTTGACAGCTGGGCCAGATGTTCTGCCCTGCGGTGTCCAAGCACATACGTGCTGAGCTTTGCCCAGCGCAGGCCCAGGTCTCCTTGCTCCCAGCAGATGGAGCTCCTGCTGCACCGGGGCCGCCACAGGGCTGGCAGGGAAGTTTACCCCGGGGGTGGGGGGGCAGCCTCAGGAGGCGTCACTGCGGCTGGGGGACACGCGGGGGGCTCACCCAGCCAGACCAGGCGTGTGAGGCTCTCCAGGCCCTCGATCTTCCTGATGATGTTGTTGTCCAGCTGCAGCTTCCGCAGGTTCTCAAACTGCCAGAGGCTATCGATGCGGAGGATGTCTGAAACGATGTTGGACGCGCTTTGACTGGTTCCGGCCCGGGTCAGGGTTAGGGTGTAGTTCCAGCGTCTTGGGGGCCGGATGACTGATACTGACCGTGGGAGAGGCCCCAGAGCCCCGCTGCCTTCCCCGGAGCGCAGGGAGCCCTGGAGGTGTGGGCCCAGCTCCGCGGAGCTCGGGGTCCCTGTTGGTGCTGCTGTCTGGGGCCACCACAGGGCCGGGTGGGCCCGCGCAGGGTGGAGGGGGCCGGGCCCTCCAGGGCGGGGACTCACAGGGCTCCCCCTCGGAACACCTGGGCTCAGGACACAGGGCACGGGCAGGGCCCCCCGGGGTGGCCAGTCAACTAGTGAAGCCGTTTGGAGGGTGCTCTGGCCACACGGACGGAAATAGTTAATGTCTGTGCCCACTGACCCTGCAGCGTCTCTACCTGGAATCACACGCTGTGTGAGTGCCTGAGGATGAGGCCCTGAATGTCCATATACGGGGAGGGGATGAATCGCCCCACAGAGGGAGCTCCTGACGTCACTGAAGTGCCTGACCCCACGGCCGCTGAAGACCACCCCCTGGTCAGGCAGCCGACCCATCCCCTTGCTCCTGAGTCAGGCGGAGCTTGGTCTGTGTCACGGCTGCCAGGAGCTCTGAGTAATGCTTAGTGTGACAAGCACACACTGTGTGTGTAAAACTCTAGAGGCCTGACCTTGTCCCCGGTTCTCTTAGAAACCACATTGAGCTGTTGTTTACATGCCTCTTTTTCTATGTTTGCTTCTGTAATGATTCCCAAAACATAAAGTTAGAATATGCTCATTAAAAGAACTGAAATAGGGCTTCCCTGGTGGCGCAGTGGTTGAGAGTCCGCCTGCCCATTCAGGGGACACAGGTTCGTGCCCCGGTCCGGGAGGATCCCACATGCCGCGGAGCGGCTGAGCCCGTGAGCCATGGCCGCTGAGCCTGTGCGTCCGGAGCCTGTGCTCCGCAACGGGAGAGGCCACAGCAGTGAGAGGCCCGCATACCGCAAAAAAAATAATAATAATTAAAAAAAATAAAAGAACTGAAATAATATAGAAGTGAAAGGAGTAAAAAAAAAAAAAAAGCCCTAATAGCCACACATTCGGGGCAGCCATTTCAATATTTATTCAGACAGGCAGGTGCCCCTCCCAGCTGCCCACCCCAAGCTGGGTCTCGGTGGGGGGGCGGTGGGCAGCATTTCTCTGACCCAGGACCCTGTCCCTCCCGGTCCCCAGGGTTGCCTGGGATGGAGTCTGTTCCCCAGCTCTGTGGTCACATTTCCTGGAATGACACCAGCCCCACCTGTGCTTCTGGGGCAAGGCCCAGCCCCACCCCCAGATCTCCTGGTCTGGATTTTCCTTCTCTGGCCCTGGCCTTAGACCGACGGCCTTGGCTGTGGTTGACCCTGCAGACACCAGCCCTGGGCGGCTCCCCCACTCCTGGGCGCCCTGCCTGGCGCACCTGTGTGCTGGCTCTTCTCTAGGCATCAGCAGTTCACGTGGAAAATCCAGAACGACACGAAAGAGCCAGATGTATTTGACAGTATGACAGGGCTGCCCAAAAAGCCCATTCAATCTTCAACAGAGACACAGGATCTGCCTCTGCTGCCGCTGGCTTGCTGCAGCCTGTTGTCATGGCTCCCTGTCCCTTCTCTGCTCAGGACCTCCCTGGGCTCCTGCCTCACTCACTCAAAGCCAGACGCCTTCTTTCGCCCCCCGAAGCTGATGCTAGCTGATCCCTGCCCGACCTCTGACCTGCTTCCGCACAGGAGCGCCTGCCCAAGGTCCTCGGCACTGGCGGTTCCCTCTGCCTCGACCGATTTGCCTGGGTCTCCATGTGGCTCCCAGCCTCACCTCCTTCGTGACTTGGCTCACCTGTCACCTCTGTGCTGAGGCGCCTGCCTGCCCGACCACGCTGCACCCCACTCCCCTTCTCTCCTCTCTTGCCTCTACTTCTCTCAACAGCACACATGTCCCCCTCCCTCGAAGGTCAGCTCCACGAGTCCCTGGTGTGCAGAGCAGCGCCCTGCCTGGGACAGGCATCTGCTACGTAGTGGGGGAGGGGCAGCAGAAGGAGGTCCGAAGACCACTCCGCCTCCCCTTTAGCCCTTTCCCGCCAAGAGCCTTGGGGCTCTCCCTGCTCTGGGTGGCCTGCAGGCTCCGTGAGGCCGGGCCGGGCCTGCCGTGCGCACCACATCCCCGGGCTGACTCGGTAGCCCCTCGTGGTCACTGGGTGACCCGGCAGGCCAGCGTGGAGGCCCAGGACACAGCAGGAATGTGAATCAGCCCGGTCCCTCTGCTGTGACTGGCCCGCGCCAGACATGAGGGGTCACGGGACCCCCGCCCACCCGTCCTGCTTCCTCACCTATACCCTCTGCCCGACTCGCTGGCCTCCTTTAGTGAGCCGGGCACCGGGCCTGTGCCGTCTGGTCTCATCCTCCCAGCCAGCGCCTGAGACACGGATTCCAGTCACCCCGGTTCACAGGTGGGGTGCTGAGGACCTGCCTGGTCCCAAGCCACATCTCCCCCCAGGCTGTCCTGCGCCCCGGAGGGGACCCCCCCTTCTGTTTCCAGTCCCTCTTCTGAAGCTGCTCCCCCAGCACATGGCCTCCCCCGACCCTGCACCTTCCTGACCACGTGGACCACCGTCCTAGGTCCCCCCCACCTTTGGGGACCAGTGTGGCCTTTGGGGGTCACTTAAGACTTGGAACGGGAGGATGTTACCTTGTTTTGTTCTTACTCAGAATTGGGAGTGTTGTGGCTGTTCTAGTGCCACCCACACTCGGTATCAGGCTTTAAAACCGCCCGTGCTGGTCCCGTGCCTTCTGACCCAGGCAGCCCGAATGCAACCGTGGATCACGCATGGAATCGGGGACCCCTGAGCCCGCCCTGCCCTACCCCACCCCACCCAGGATACGCACTTTGGAAGTCCAGCTGCAGGGACAGGACGTCCTTGAAGAGGATGCCCTCCTGCTTGGCCAGCTGCCCGGCCTCGTCTCGCGGGCCCTGCTCCCCAACGGCCAGCTTGAGCATCTCATCATCCATCACCCTGGGCTCCATGTCGCACAGCCGGTTCATCCTCCCTGGAAAACACCACGTCCCTCGCCCAGGCCGCTGCTTCTGCCTCCCTTTGAGGGTGGGGTCTGGCTGGGGTCCTTCCACGGCATCGTGGGGCAGCATGGCGGCCATGGCACTCTGAAGGCGGCCCCCTCCCGCCCTTGGCCGCTGTACCCAGGCTGCTCTGGGGCCTCTCTGGACCCCCGCCCGCCTGGCCCCACGAGCAGGCTGTGACACCACCCCGATCCCGGTGTCCACACGGCTCTCTTCAGCCTGTGGAGCTCAGCTGCGCGCACAGCCGTGGCCGCCTCATGCCTCTGGCTTTCTGCACCCACCCTCGTCGGGTTTCTTGGCACCAACCACCGACCACAATCCTCGGAGGCCCCCCTTCCCTGAGAGCCTCACCCCCTCCAGGTGGCCATGTCTGTAAGCTACCCACCTTCAACTGCAGCTGCCCAGCGTGTGGCCACTGGTGGACACCAACCCAAGCTGGTCATTCGTGTCCCCCTCCCCCCTGAGAGACGTGAGCTGCGGCCAGAGGACAAAGTGCCCATCAGAGCTGGCCAGGTACATGGTGAGTGAGAGAGTAAGAGGGCCTGGGGCAGACGGACAGACAGAAGCAGAGATGGGAATCTGATCCAGCAATAAAGGCGAAAGGATGGACAGACTGACACAGAGGCTGCCTTCTCCTTGCTGCCTTCCTGGCCCCTCCTGTCCCGACCCCAGGCCCCGGGAGTGTCCTGACTTCGCACATTAAATCCTCTTTTCCTTAAACTAACCCCAGGAGGTGTCTGTTGCTAACGGTCCAAAGGGATTTGGCTGAGACGCTAAGGCACAGGGGGGTCTGTGGGGTGGGTCAGTCACGGGCGGACCTGGGCTGCTGTTCGTGGCCGGACAGAGCCATGGCCCTGGGCAGCCTGACCTCACTCCATCATTACCAGCTGTCTTAGTGAGAACATCCAGAAGGGCTGGACCCTGCAGGAGGGCATGTGCCACTGGAAACTCCCTGATTCTGCCTCCGAACCCTCTGGAAACTCAGTTCTCCCCCTACTTTCCACCCTGTTCTCACCTCCCTGCTGGCTTCACCTTCTGCCTTGGCCCCTGCGTCCCCACAGCCAGGCCTCCCTGCCCCGCTGGTCCCTGATGCTGGGCAGCCCCGCATTCTGCCTTTCATTCCACCGAGCGCTACTGGGGACACTCCTGACGTTGGGCAAACCAGGGTGGGCCTAGCAATCCTGCACCTGGTCTCCACGACTGCCGCTGCCCGGCTGCCCACCTCCCCTCCCCCTGCCCCTGCCGTGCAGCTTATGCAAATGTGCATCTCCTGTTTCTGGAGTGTCCATGACCCATGGTCCCAGGGCCTTTAACTTTCACGGGTCCTTTTCTCCTGCCCCCACCTCTGCCGCCCCGCCCCCTTCTCCTCCGGTGCCTTCCTGCCTCCCAGTCTCTGCTCCATCTCCTCAGGGTGATTGACTCAACTCCCGAGGACGTTTCCAGTCCTCCAGCTCCCCATCCTTCTGAAACAATTTTTTCTGAGATTTCACATAACTTGACACCAACTTGTCTTTGGGGAAATTTTTTTTTTTTTTTCGGTATGCGGGCCTCTCACTGTTGTGGCCTCCCCCGTTGCGGAGCACAGGCTCCGGACGCGCAGGCTCCGGACGCGCAGGCTCAGCGGCCATGGCTCACGGGCCCAGCCGCTCCGCGGCATATGGGATCCTCCCAGACCGGGGCACGAACCCGTATCCCCTGCATCGGCAGGCGGACTCTCAACCACTTGCGCCACCAGGGAGGCCCTCTTTGGGGAAATTTTAATGCGCTGCATTTAGCAGATGTTACCTGAAAGTGTTTGTGCTTTTTTTTTCAAAGAAAAGTGCTGTGCTTTGGGAAACGATGCTTAACTCTGATTTCAAAACTTTGGCTGACTTCTCATCACTCCCACCCCACCAGGGTCTGGCCCCTGTGACAGGTCAAGCCTGCTTTCCATCAGGCCCAACAGTCACCGAGTGATGTGGAATGGTTGTGTTTGTTACACACACAAGGGCAGGACTTGCATATTTGGCAACTAACTTCGCCTTCCAAGCCTTTGACCTCCCACCTGTAAAAGATGGGTAACTCTTCCCTTCTACATTTGTTTAAGATCATTCATTTAGTCCCCATACGTGTAATGAGTAGCCACTACACGCTGTGAATAAAACTGATCTCCTTACCTCTGTTTCAGACCTGAATCAGACAATTATACAAATCTTTAATTACAAACCATGACAAGTTTGTAGGTGTAGGGGACTGTGACAGCATACATGCAGGGACCTGTGCTGGCCAGGGGAGACCCCGCTGAGACCTGGAGGATGAGCAGGAAAGAAGGAAAAGGGGTCTGCGTGGTGAGGGTCCTGAGGTGGGAGAGGAGGAGACAGGTTCGGAGACAGGTTCCACTGTGGCTGAAGCGATGCAAGGCTGGAGAGGCCTGCAGGAGTCTGGTGGTTATCCTAGGATCCCCGGAAAGCTCCTGGGGCTTACTAAGGGCAGTGACGTGATCAGACTTTAATTTTAAGAAGCTCATTCTGGCTTGTGGTACCAAGAACAGCAAGAGTCGTGAGGCGAGAGGTGACAGGGGTGGAGGTATGAGATAGATTTTAGAGACCTCTAGGAACTTAGTTTACATGAAGGATTGATTCTCCGCAGTTTTCAGGTAAGAAAATGGAAGCAGGTTAGAAAGGTCAAGTTACATGCCCACGTGGATACATCTAGTACATGGCAGAGGCAGGAGGACAGGCCTCCAGAGCCCATTTTCTTAATCACGACTCAACTGTGCCCAGGCACACTGTGGATCATTGTCACAGTTCACACAGTTTCTCACAGCTGTTCGGGTCGGGGCCAAAACCCCAACACTCCTTCCCAAGGGGGTTTTATCAGTAATTCACCACCCAGCCCAGGTTGTTGTTGACTTGCCTGACAATAGTGTTGTGGTGGGCGGGGAAAGCAGCAGAGAACCCTACACCTCCTCACAGAGAAACAGATCCTGAATTGTCCTGAGAAACAAGACCTTGGGATCAACTGGACCTGGAAAACAGAGCGCCTATTGGCCGTGAATTAATAAGAGAAACCCCACCCTTTACTGAGTGCTCATTCCCAGCTAGAGAGCGTTCATGATCAAATTACAGGTCAGCTCTGGGAGCCATTAGAGAAGGGAGCCCTAATGCCCTGATTTCCCAGACAGGGAAATTGCGGCCCCGGAAGGGAGCTGCTAAAAAGGGACAGACATGGACCCGGGCATCCACATTCCAAGCCAAAAGCCTTCACCAAGAGGAAGTCTAGGTCTAAGGAAGAGGAACAAGTTAGCGGCAGTTGAGAGGTCGGACAGAGGGTCATTAATGCCCTCCAGAAGAAGCATCTATCGGTGGGCCGGGTACCTCTCTCTGGCCCGGAGGCCGGGGGTGGGACCTCAAAGGTCTCTGGGGCATGCGCCCGGAGGGAAGGCTTCCTCAGCTTCTCTCCCCACAAGGCCTGAAGGTCCGGATCGGCGTGCGGCCAGGAGGGGCTGCCAGAGGCCTGCGCGCTCTCCTCTAGGTGAGGCGGCCGGCGGACTCCTCTGGGAAAAGGTCAAGTCCTCCCGCAGTCTCTCGGCCACGGGCTCTCAGAGTCGCCGGCACTGTCCGCCGCCGGCGCCTCTTCGCTGAGCCCGGTTGCTAGGGGAACCAAGCGCCGCGCTCCTTTGCTAGGGGGAAGTCAGGGAGTAGACATCCTGGGTTAAAGTTGACGACCACGTGATCACATTTATGGGCGGGGCCTCCCAGAACCAACTAGCCGTAGGGAAAACAAATGCTTGTCCAATCAGCACTTTCCATGGGCGGGGAACTTATTAGCTCCGCCCCTCCCCCGCCCCCCTCTTGAGTGACTGACTCGACTCTTGTCTAATAATATTAAGGACTCCCTGGATTGACCAATACATAAATGAATCAAAATACACAGACTCACGTTGGGAGGCGGGCCAGGGGAGGTGACGGAGATTCCTGTGACCTAGGTCACCGCCCCGCCCAATCGGACGCCGCGAGGTGGGCGTGACTTCGCGGAAGGAGCTGTGGGGGCCAATTGGAAGAGGGCAGGGCAGCCATCGCTCAATAGACGCCGGTGGGGCGGGGCCAGGGGCAGGCACCGGCGTTCCCGAGGGTGGGGCCGGGGCAAGTGTCAGTCAGGCAGGGAGCGCCGCTGGGGACGCGGAGAGCCGGCGGCTGACGGGGGCGGGCTGCTGCCGAGCTGTCCGCCCAAGATGGAGTTCCTCCTGGGGAACCCGTTCAGCACGCCGGTGGGGCAGTGCCTCGGTAAGGCCCCCACGGCGGCGCCCCGAGGCCTGGGCGGTGCTCCGCGCGTCCCTGCGCGGTCGGGCCCAGTCCTCCGCCCCGGCCCGGCCGCCGCTTTCCCAGCGGGCTCTCTGCCCTGGGCCCGCCCGGCGGAGCCGCCCTCGGTGGGGAGCGGGAGGCCGGGCGCGCTCCTGGGGAGGCTGTCGGGGGCGGGGGCGGCCGTGCCGGCTAACGACCGGAGCGCCGGCCGGGGAGCCTTGCCGCCGACTCTCCCCGTGACCTTGTGCGAGTCGCTGCTCTGTCGGGTCTGGAGTTCCGTCTGTCAGAGGCGGGCGGGGTCCTGATGTCCGTGATGCTGCTGTCTGCATGGTGACTACCGCTTCCCTGCGCTCTTGCGTCTGCCAGCGGTGAACCCTTCGGTGGCAGATAGAGGGTTACTCGGCAGTCCTAATCCTATGGGGGGCTCGGAAAGCCCGAGGTGCAGGTGACGGACCACCAGAGGGCCCGCCCTATGGAATTTCCTTACTGAACAAGCAGCGTGCCTTTTCACCCAAGGTGGGCGCTCATGCCAGGTGTGATCAGTCTAGAATGTTGATTGGTTTCTTTTAAAACTGGGTTCCTCCTGGTTGGTGGAAGGACTGGTGAAATGTCTTTCATGAGCACGGACCTTTGGAGTCCTTATGGGCCTGGGTGGATTAGGCTGTAGTTATTTATTTCCTGCTTTACTTATAAATTTCCAGCTTTTCAGCCTTTAGTGGGGCCTGTGAAATTATTGAGGCCTCTCCCGTTGGCTAACTGGCATTTGGGAGCTTTCTTTTCTCTGTGGTGTAGGGTCTCTGATAAGGGGTGATGAGCACAGGGCCCTGGAGAGTGTCTCCCCACCATTCTCGAGGTTCCCAACCCCGTTCTTCTTCCTCAGCTGCTCTTTCACTGCATCCATGTTCCAGAAACTCATTTCTCAGTTGGGTATTGAATTCCAGTCAGCTATGAGAGGGAGCCAGTAAACTTGGGGAATTTTTTTTCTTTTTCTTTTCTGTCTCCTTTACAGTAGGAGGCACTGTTACTACCTTTGAAATGCCAAGGTAGTTGATGAGGGGTATAAGTTAAAGGGGACTTTAAAACATACAAACGTAAGGGATGTACAGGTATATAGCAAGGGGAAAGAGCATGATGCTTCTCTCAGGAAGACCTGAGTTAAATTTTGCTTCCCCCAGTTCAACTGTGGGACCCGAGAAGATTGTGCAGCCCTTCTGAGCCTTAGTTTGCTTGGTGGGGGGCGGAGATTGATTCATCCCCACACTGGAGAGGCTGTGTGGGACAGCGGGCCCATTTGTGAACAGGCCCCGCATCCACCGTCCCGTGGACAAAACACTTGACCATGAAGAGGATAGAGCCTCCTCATTGCCAGTTAGCCAGCAGGCAAGACCTCGGTAATTTCACAGCTCAGTTCAGATAAATGATTATAAACCAGAGTGAGTTTCTAATGTGTCTTCTGTGCTGTTGTGACAGTGTAAAAGTGACTCTCACGACATTTAGTGCTGTTAGTGTTCTTTTGAAAGTATGTGCCGGGGGTTGGTGGGAGGGAGGGGGTGCAGAAATAAAACAACAGCAACAAAGCTAATGATTAAGGGCAGAGATATACCTCACGCGAAGCAGTTCTACAGCCATCACTTGCTCCTTACGGCTGCGCTGTGAAGGAAGCTTTATTGTCCTTCCCACTTTAGAGATGAGGAAATTGAGGCTCAGCGAGGTGGAAGGATGGCTTAGCCGCTCAGAGGGAGCTGGGATTTCATAGCCGTCCCGGTGCTCAGGGGGTTGATGGGGTCAGGAAAGGGAACAGAGATGCGTGGGACAATGACGACTAACAGAAGGCCACGCAGTGCCTGTGCTCAGTTGCCTCGTGGGGACAGTGAGTGCTGTCAGGAGACCACTGCGCCCAGAGGAGCTGCGGCCTGCGCCTCGCATTTTGGAGTCTGAGGGCTGTTGGTGAGGATGGGTGGGAACTGCACCGGCAGAGAAGAGGCCCCCTGTGCCTGGGGACAGGTGGAGGAGGCGGGCAGGGGGTGTGAGCACCTCAGTGGTCCCCGGTCCGCGTGGAACAGAGGTGGCTGTGGGGAACAGGGGCAAGTTGGGTTTGGGCTCAGGATGGAGCCCTGTCCTGGGTGGGTGGCATCAAAGGCCACATTCTATAGCTGACCACAACTGTTAGTCCCTCTGGACCTCATTTTCCTCACTCAGCAGCTTCTGCGGCTTCTACCTAAACCATTCCCTCAGTCCATTTCAGCAGGCGTTTTGAGTGCGTATTGGGTACCAGGCCCCAGGATACAGATATTAAAAAGCTGCTCGGAGGGGCCCTTCTGTAGCGATAACACACCCACCAAGGTGTCCTGAGCTGCAGAGCCTCAGGCTCACCGTCCGGGGGTCCGTAGAGCCGCGATTACCCCACCTCGTGCCTGGCCTCACTCGAGCTCCCCGGCCTTGTTCGGTCAAACGCGTGGTCTGCCCATCGCAAGCCGGTGGCTAAGCTCCATCTGGTGTGGTCACCGTGCCTTCCCTGCATCCACGCTGCCCGTGGTCCTGGGAGGTGGCTCCTGAGTGGAGGGCACAGCTCAGAGCCAGGACGGGCCGCAGTGTGAGGGCCGAGAAGCGTGGAGGAAGGCAGAATGCTTCCTCGTGCCGTCCGACTCTCTCCTCTGAAACAAGTTTCAAGTGGTCCTGTCCTAATGGCTGTCGCCTATGGGGAGTCCCCGAGCCAGGTCCATGGTGCTCTGAAGACGTGCACAGCTCTCCTTGTGTTGGCGGGAAAACGTTTTCAGATCGTCCTTTTCCAGGAGTAAAGTTTGGATTCATTTAGATGAAAAGATTGGTGAGTAGTTAGTTAATTGCACCCAGAGTATTGGGGGCGGGCTGGGAGCAGGAGGACCAGTGCTTCTCTGCCGCAGGGCTTGTGCCCGTGGATTGGGTGGTGTGGGGTCTGAACTGCTTCCTGGAGCTTCATGCATTCAGCGGCTCTGTATCGCCTCTCTTGTTTACCAAGCGAAACGCTTACCAGGATGTTCAGTCTAGTAAAGGAGCTAAGACAGGGACCTAAATCAGGTAAGACAGAAAGTGTTGGCACAAGATTGGACAGATAAACAAAGTAAGGTAATGGAGGACAGAGGGGTCACCTCCAGCAGCAGTAATAGCAGTTAAAGGTTTATTTTGATTTTTTATTTTTTTTATTTATTATTTTTGGCTGCGTTGGGTCTTCATTGCTGCGCGCGGGCTTTCTCTAGTTGCAGCGAGCTGGGGCTACTCTTTGTTGCGGTGCGCAGGCTTCTCATTGCAGTGTCTTCTCTTGTTGCGGAGCACAGGCTCTAGGTGCACGGGCTTCAGTAGTTGTTGCGCGCGGGCTTCAGTAGTTGTGGCTCTTGGGCTCTAGAGCGTAGACTCAGTAGTTGTGGTGCACGGGCTTAGTTGCTCTGCGGCATGTGGGATCTTCCCGGACCAGCGACCGAACCCGTGTCCCCTGCATTGGCAGGCGGATTCTTAACCACTGTGCCACCAGGGAAGTCCCTAGTTAAAGGTTTTGCTTTTTTAAAATTGCGTACTGTGTTACCGTGTGCCGGAGACTGCAGTAGGTGCTTTGTATATCTTGCAGTCCTTTAATTCTTAGAACAACACTGTGAGTGAGGTACTGTTATTATTTCCACTTTGTGGACAGGGACCCGGAGGCAGTGAGAGGGTCACACAGCTAGCAGCGAGGGAGCTGGAGTTGCAACCCAGCGTCCCAGCGTTCGGGCTCTGGAGCTGCTGCCCTGGGGGGCAGATGAGGAGGGGCACCTCGGGGGCAGGAGGAACCCAGCCCTCAGGGTGTGGGATTTGGCTCATGTAGGAGTGGAGAGGAGGCTCGGAGGGTGTTCTGAGCGAAGGCTGGGTGTGGAGGGGTGGTGGTAGCGCCAGCCTGGGGAGTGATGGGGGGCCAGGTGGACAGACGTCAGGCCTGACTGACGAGGCTTCGAATGTAGGCTGCGTGGTTTGGCCTGTCATTGGTGGCACTGGGGAGCCACGGGTGATTTCTAGGGAGGGGAGTGGCACAGCTGTCATTACAGAGCCAGGGACATTTCCCCTTGGCAGCCCCCAAAAGGCCATTCCTCTCTGACCATCAGAGCCCCCGTGTGTGCAGAGCAGGGGTCTGACGGGGGAGTCAGCACATGCCGTGCCAGTTCCCCGAGGTCCGGGGTTGGGCCCTTCCTGGAAGCCCCCAGCAGAAATGAGGGGTGCTGAGGCGGGTGGATGGAGCACGGGAAGAAGTGTGGGGTTCTGAGAGCATCTGTCCTTAACTGCCTGGATGGTTATAGAGCGCCGGCCCACTCCCTGTCCCCCTGCTTCCCGCTGGTGAGGACAGGAGCTGAGAGGATGGCTCGTAGGGCTTGGCGGGAGGGCTGCCCTGCTTATGGGGCGCTATGGGGCTATTAATAGGTCCCATAGAACTGTGCTGTTAAGAAGCAGTGCAGACCTGTGTAGAAAGCTTGAAACGTACATGCAAATGCAAAGGGGTAAAAATCACCATAATGTGCTTTCTTACAAATTCTTTGAGACTCTTCTCATTTCACAGAATAAGTGGAATAAGTAGAGTGCTTGTGTATTTGACCCTCTATTTTCTCAAGCCTTGGAGATACAGTGTTGTGTAAGTGCTCTTAGCATATTTCTGGGTGGTACGCCTGCTTTTTTTGGGGGTGGATGTCAGCTGATGAAGGGGGTATAAACACAGTACCCAGAGGGGCATCGGTTAAGCACTGTTGCTCTTGACCTAGCAGATAAGTCACTCAGAATTTTTAGGCTAACCTACTAGTCTGAAAAGAAAGAAATAACGCTCAGACTTTTTTTTGGTGACTCAGCTTGTTATGGCCAGGAGAAGGGCCTGTTAAAAACCAGCCTCAGACTTGGTGCGTATTTCAGTGCTCCCTCCAACCCTCCCGACCTAGAAGAATTTCCGATCTTCTCCATCCAGTCCTGAAGCCTGCTGGCCTTCAGCACTTGCCTCCTCCTCCAGGCAGCCTTCCTAGACCAGCCTGTTTGTGGTGCTGTCTCTTCTCTGAACTCACCGTGTGTGTTATCTGAGGCATTCACTTGGCTCTGCCCTCACTCTCCAGGGTTTGTGAAGACTAGCGGAGAGAATGTGTGTGGGTCCCCAGTATAGCTAACATACTGTTGCCTCCTCCTGCCGTGCTGTTTCCTGTTGTTTGTCTTGCGTCCTGTCCTGTTTATTGCCTTATCTTCCTCAGGGAAGGATGTGTACCTTGTTTCCCCATGACCTTCACAGCATGTGGTACAGTCTGCTCTGCACAGTTACTCACTCCAAAGGTTCCTTTCTATCAATGTTATTATTATTTTTTTTAGCATCTTTCAAAGCTAAAAATAATAGCCATCATTTACTGGCCCTTCACCACGTGCCAGGCACCCTGCGAAGTGCTGTACAAACGTTATCTCATTCAACATTTTTTTCTCAGGAAACTCCATTAAGTCAGGGGTGTCATGGCCATTTTACAGATGAGGACCTGGAGGCTTAGAGGAGTTAAGAAGCTTGCCCAGGGCTGAGCCGTGCTCCACACCAGGGGCTTGAGCTCCAGAGCTTCGTCCTGTTGCCCTGTAGACGGCAAGCCTGGCCTGGAGCCTGTAGACAAGAGGTGGCCTTCGCTGATCCATTGTGAGTTCCAGAGCCTTCTAGGTGCCCTTTGCCCGCTTGTTCTCTTCCACCACGGGCACTCTGTGTTTTGGCTGGAGACAGCCCCATCTCTGCCTCTGTGAGCAGCTGCCTGCGTGTGGGTCCACTGATTGGACACGGGGAAGGGTGTGTGTGACAAGAATGCTGCTCCGTCGCTTCTCACAGGGTCCTTAAGGCGATCACTGAGACACTGTATGTAAAAGCAAAGTGTGTTACTACGTTATAGTATTTCCCACACACCTTCTAGACTCATCTTCCATGAGGGCACTTATTTTTATTTGTACCTGTTTATTTACTTTTTAAAAATTGTAGAAAAACACACATAGCAGAAAACTTACCATTCTGTTTCAGAATGTTCAGTGACATAAAGTACATTCACTTTGTTGTGCAACCATCACCAGCATCCATTTCCAGAACTTTTCTCATCCTGCCAAACTGAAACTCTATCCCCATTAAACACTAACTCACCTCCTCTCCCCCCAGGCCCTAACCCCCCGATCCTTCTATTTTCTATGAATCTCACGACTCCAGGGACCTCACATGAATGGAATCATGCAGTGCTTGTCCTTTTGTGCCTGGCTTGTTTCACTCAGCAGAATGTCTTCAAGATTCACTCATGTTGGAGCAGGTGTCAGAGTTTCCTTTCTTTTTTTTTTTTTTTTTTGCGTTACGCGGGCCTCTCACTGTTGTGGCCTCTCCCGCTGCGGAGCACAGGCTCCGGACGCGCAGGCTCAGCATGCGCTTAGTTGCTTAGTTGCTCCGCATGGGCTTAGTTGCTCCATGGCATGTGCGATCTTCCCGGACCGGGGCACGAACCCGTGTCCCCTGCATTGGCAGGCGGACTCTCAACCACTGCGCCACCAGGGAAGCCCCTTCTTTCTTTTTAAGGCTGAATAATATACTCCATTGTGTGTATAGAACACATTTTGTATATCTATTCATCCACCTTTGAGTTGCTTCTACCTTTGGGCGGTCGTGAATACTACTGCTGTGAACATGGGTGTGCAGATATCGCATGTTTGTGTTCGTGTCCCTGCATTCAATTCTTTTGGATATAAACCCAGAGGTGGAATTGCTGGGTCATGTGGTCATTCTGTTTTCAATATTTGGAGGGAGAGCCGCCATGCTCTTTTCCACAGCAGCTGTACCATTTTACATCCCCCCTAGCTGTGCATAGGGTTCCAGTTTCTTCACATTCTCCCTATAACTTGTCATTTATTTATTTTTTTATAGTAGCCATCCTAATGGGTGTGAAGTGTTATCTCACTGTAGTTTTTTTTTTTTTTTTTTTTTCTTTTTGCGGTATGTGGGCCTCTCACTGTTGTGGCCTCTCCCGTTGCGGAGCACAGGCTCCGGATGCGCAGGCCCAGCGGCCATGGCTCACGGGCCCAGCCGCTCCGCGGCATATGGGATCCTCCCAGACCGGGGCACGAACCCGTATCCCCTGCATCGGCAGGCGGACTCTTAACCACTGCGCCACCAGGGAGGCCCCTCACTGTAGTTTTGAGTTGATACCAAGCATCTTTTCATGTGCTGATTGGCCATTTGTGTATCTTTGGAGAAATGTCTAGTCACATCCTTTGCACATTTTTTAATTAGGTTGGTTTTGTTGTTGAGTTTTAGGAATTCTCTCTATATGTTGGATATTGACCTCTTATTAAATACTAGATTTTCTCCCCAGGGGGAGAAAATATTGCCTTTTTACTCTGTTGCTTGGGTCCTTTGATGAAGCCTGGTGTATCTGTTTTTTCTCTTGTTGCCTGTGCCTCTGGTGTCCTGCCCTGATCCTCAGAAGAGTCTGACACGTGCCCTGAGGACAGGCAGGGTGACGCTGGCTGTGCTGGTGGTCTCACTCCTCACCAGGTGCCGGTTGAGGGCCCCACAGGCAGCAGCCCCGCGAGGCAGGTGCAGTCACTCCCGTTTGGTCGAGAAGGAGACGGAGGCTCAGCAGGCGGGTCCCTCCCGGGGGTAATAAGTGGCTGGCAGTGCAGGGCCTTGCACCAGGCCTGTGGGCTCCAGAGCCAGGGCCCTTACCCACTCAACCGGAGTTATCTGTGGAGTTGAGTAGATGCACTCGTGGCTGAAAATCTGGAAATGGTCGTCTCAAGTTCAGATCGGCCTTAGCATTACTCGCTGTTCACCTGGTTCCAGTGCGAGTCAGTGCAGAGTGTCCTTGTCACCCCGGTTTCCGGAGAGTTCGGCGAGAGGCAGTGCACCAAGACTCTCCCTGTGGATTTTCCTTTCTCTTCGGATGTGCTTTGGATCCACAGCGTCGGGAGGAGGAAGAGGGATGAATAGACGCCAGGTTCTCCGAGCGGCCAGCTTGCTTTTCAGGCATCACCAGCTGCTGTTTTAATCAGGACTGAAGCGCAGGCCTTGTAGCCTGGGGGGCGCGTCCAAAATTCTGTTTGAGGTTTTGGTTTAAAGTGGAGGTTGACGGAGAGAGTCTGGTCCCTCCTCTCAGGGAACTGGGCCTCTGAGAGCTGGGGACAAGGCCAGGGCCCGGAAGCTGCTGTTATGTTCTCTGCCGCTACACACGGGCTCCCGGCGTGGCGTTGTCGCGGTGGGAAACGCAGCCTGGGGAGGGTGCTGCCTGGTGTTGGAAGGCGGAGTTAACTCTGGAAACTTCAACCAGCGATTCCAGGAAACACTGAATTCTGGCTGGAAGGGCCTTCATGGCATTTGGTCCAAACCCCTCACCACTACCATTGAGGAAACTGAGGCCCAGAGAGGCTAGGTCTGTGCTGTTTCTACCTCAACGATTCTTTTTGTGTTTTTTTTGTTTTGGGGGGTTTTTTTTTGGCCACACAGCTCAGCATGCGGGATCTTAGCTCCCCGACCAGGGATGGAGCCCGTGCCCCCTGCAGTGGAAGCGCAGAGCCCTAACCACTGGACTGCCAGGGCATTCCCTACCCCGACAACACTTCTGACACCAAATGTATGGGTTTTTTCTGGACGCTAGCCAATTCTGACACCAACTGGCCTCCCCGATCCTATCTGATTCGATTCACTTCAACCTGCCTGCCTGGGGTTGTTGCAGGACCGCAGGGAAACGGCTCAGCCCCACGAGACCGCCGCGCTTCAGACACCAGCACCTCTGACCAGCTGGCTGTAAATTGGGGGTGTTCCTGTGACCCCCTCCTCAGGTTTGAGAATTTGCTAGCTCAGCTCACAAGACACGGGAAAACACCTTACTTGGTTTTCGGTCTCTCTGGCATCCAGCCCCATCGTACTGCTGTCCCGGGCCAGCCAGCGTCGTCTCCTTAGCACTCTGGACGCTTGTGGCTCTGGAGGGTCCCAGGGTGTTAGGAGCCATGTGCCAGGAACTGGGGCCAAAGATCAAACTCGTGTGTCTTACTGTATTGCAGGAGGGGTCGCACAGTGAGTCGCGGTGCGCCTGGGGAAGGGCCCACGTGGCTTTCTACTGACCTCGGGCCCGGCCCGTCACTTGGATGCTCATCTCTGCAGGGGGCTGAGGGAGGTCGGGGGAAGTCCGTCACATCATGAACGACTCCAGCTCATGAAGATGAAAACTTGTGTTTTGTTTCAAAGTTAACCACGTTTAGTCTAATCACATGGGACTATTTAGTTCCCGGTTTGGTGGTTGATAAAGTTAGCTCATAAACTCCCCTTTGCTCTTCTGTTTTTCCTGCTCTTTCTGGCTTCCGTCCAGAACAGAGGAGCTGCTCCCAGACAGGACTCAGGAGGGCCGGGGCTGGCTGGCGCCCCGCTGCTGATTTTCTGTGTGACTCTGGAAAGGTCACGTCCGACCGTTAACTCCTGTGATGAGGGCGAGTTGAACAAGTTCATTTCCACGCCTGAAGCTTAAGGCCTAAATCAAAGTAGCTTTCAGTTTTTCTTCAGACCTTTAGCCTCCATAACTCAGCCTCAAGAGCAGAGAACAACTCTCTGCATACTTAAAAAAAACTTATGGTAAAATATACATAACACAAAATTCACCATCTTCACCATTTTTCAGTGAACAGTTGAGTGGCATTAAGTACATTCACCTGGTTGTTCAGCCATCACCACCATCATCTATAGAACTCTTTACATCTTGTAAATCCGACACTGTCCCCATTAAACGGTAACTCCTATTCCCCCTCCCCCAGCCCCTGGCACCCCGCTTCTACTTTCTGTCTCTATGAATTTGTCGACTCCAGGAACCTCATATAGGTGGAATCAGACAGTATTTGTCTTTTTGAGACTTGCTAATTTTACTCAGCAGAATGTCTTTAAGATTCACCCATGTTGGAGCAGGTGAAAAGAATCTCCTTTTTTTTTTGCGGTACGCGGGCCTCTCACTGTTGTGGCCTCTCCCGTTGCAGAGCACAGGCTCCGGACGCGCAGGCTCAGCGGCCATGGCTCATGGGCCCAGCCGCTCCGTGGCATGTGGGATCTTCCCGGACTGGGGTGTGAACCCGTGTCCCCTGCATCGGCAGGCAGACTCTCAACCACTGCGCCACCAGGGAAGTCCTATAAATATATTTTTAATATTTATTTACTTATTTATTTGGTTGCACCAGGTCTTGGTTGCGGCAGGCAGCTCCTTAGTTGTGGCATTCGAACTCTTAGTTGTGGCATGCATGTGGGATCTAGTTCCCTGACCAGGGAGCAAACCCGGGCCCCTGCGTTGGGAGCGCACTGCGCCACCAGGGAAGTCCCTCATATATGTTTTTTAATATATATTAAATCATTCATCAAGGAACGTGTGTATGCTGAAACATTGGTGGCCACCTCCCTTACAATTTGACTCTTTCTACCCAATTTTTAACTGTGTTCTTCCTATAGGCACTGTTTCTTGGCTAATGACATAAAATCATCTTCGAAAGGAAAGCTGAAGACTTTTGCATTACCTTTTTCTCCTTTAAATCCACCCTTTGGTATTTGCAAAGGTCAGACGAGCGATTCTGGCGTTCGTGGCCCTGATGAATGGGAAACCGTACGTTCCCATTGGCCTCTGAGGATGAGGGATTACTGCGGTGGCCGAGGCATCTGCTGTAATGTCAGGAGCGCGGCGATGGGAATGGCAGGAACAGCAGGCCCATGAAAAATGCAGGAAGAGGGAAGCTCCTCTCTGCTTGCAACCACGCGGACACCTCTGAGCATTTGTTCTCCTCCGTTAAACCTTGTGGCTGAGAATCAAGTACGGGGGCGCGGGTGCCCCCGTCCTGAGAGGCCACGCCCTGCCCGCGCATCAGCCTGTTTGCGTTCAGCGTTCGCCCCCGTGGGAGATGTCGGCTTTATTCTAAGTTAAATAAAAATCGTCATGTTGGCACCTAGATTTTCGCGGGAGAAGCAGGTGCTGTGTGTTGGGAGAGTAATGAATACGGCGTCTCTCCCCTCTCCCAGGAGCAGATGGTCTGCGTCAGTTCATTTTGTGACCTTTCTTTGCTTCTCAGACACCAAATCTCTGATCCCATGGATCATAAATATTCTTTAGGTTTTCAGGCACGGAGGTGAGGGGAGCAGCAAGCTGTCGCTATCGTTTTCTATTTGTCTGGAACCTTTGGAAGGAACTCATTACAACATTTTTAGGCCCTGCGTAAGCCTGCTGCAGCCGTGGGCTTTACGGACACGTGAAGGGCGCCGCAGCCAGGCCGCCTCAGCCAAGGTCGGGGAGGAGCCCTCTGCTCAGCATCCTGCCATCCTCACGTCTCCACTCGCTGGGCGGCCCTCCCAGCAGCCGGCACAGCGCCCGCCCGTCTACCCAGGACCGCATTTTTAAAGTCACTAATCATGATAACGGCCACCTCGTCTTGATCGCCCACTGTATTGGGGGGGGTGGCCATCAGGGGTGGCCTCTCCTTGCCCCAGAGCCTGCATTCTCGCAGGAGGCAGACCGGATATAAGAGCAGTCTGGGGGGTCCTGATAAGAGGAGTGTGCGCTGTGCTGGGCTCAGTGGGAGGTGCCCCCGGAGCTGGTCCACCGCAGGGGTGTATGGGGTGGGGGGGGCTGGGGGAGGACACAGTTCTGGGTGTCCGCGGGGGCCTGGTTCGGGGGAGGACAGTCACCCTGGGTGTCAGGCTGGAGGGCGTGGACCTCGTCTGGAGTCAAGGGGGCCTGGCAAATGAACTTACCTATAAAACAGAAGTAGAGTTACGGAGGTAGAAAACAAACTTATGGTTACGGGGAGGGGGAGCGGGAGCGGGAGCGGGGGCCGGGGGGATAAGCTGGGAGATTGGGATTGACATGTACACACTACTGTATATAAAATAGGTAACTAATAAGGACCTGCTGTATAGCACAGGGAACTCTACTCAATACTCTGTAATGACCTAGATAGGAAAAGAATCTAAACAAGGGTGGATACATGCACATGTGTAACTGATCCACTTTGCTGTACCCCTGAAACTAACACGACATTGTAAATTAACTATAATAAAAATTTTCTTTAAAAGTGGGGGGGTGCTTGGGGTGGTTTTGAATGCATGGGGGGACCATGTGGCCAGGCTTCTGTTTGGGGAAGAGCATCCTGGGTGGTGTGGAGGGCGGGCTGTGGGCAGAGGGCTGCAGGGGTGACGCCAGCAATCCCGCTCCGGCTCTCACTGCCTTCTCCTTCTGTCTCTCATGACTCCATCCTCCTTCCCGTCACCTAGAGCCTCTCCACACCCCAGTAGTCCTGCTTCCCTTCTGACATCTCCCGGGACCCCTGGGGCAGGGGCTCACCCTTCCCCGGCCCCCCTACAGCAGCCTGGGCTTCCACCACGGGACCTTCAGTGGAGACCACCTTGCTCTCAACTCCCCAGTTCGGGCATGGGCAGTCCCCTGGGGCTGGGCCCTGTGGGTAGAAGTGGGGGCGGGGGCTACAGAGCAGTTATCACAGCGGATCTGAGGGGACTCAGAACTGGGGGACAGAGCGCACCTCAGTTTGAGAGCCTCCTCCGCCTTACACATTCTGCAGGAGATGAGGCGATCTTTTTGGTGTTTACTTTTTCCTGGGGAAGATTTCAAACATAAAAATAGGGAAAACAGTGTAATGAGCTTCTACATTCCCATGACTCAGCTTCCCCAGTCCTCAGCATCTGGCCGAGCCAACCTAGTCTCATGGACTCGGCCCGCCTCATTATGTGGAAGCAGATTCCATGTCTCCTGTCATTGTGACCGTGCGCATCTTTGAAAGGTCAGGGCTTTTGGCTGAAGCCTGGGAGCCTGGACTCCCTGAGCCCGGCCTTCTTGCCTGCCCGGTGGGTGAGGACGCCTCGCCCAGGGCTGCTGGGCACGGGGTTGCTTGGGAGGCCTTTGCCAGAACCCAAACAGCTCCTTTTCTCCAGACCTGCTGCGCAGCCGGCACCATCACAGCCTGGGGGCAGGCGAGCCCCGGGCCTGTTCTTGGCCCCAGCACTCACCACCGTGCTTGGGGCAGTGACTTAGGCTGGGCCTCAGTGTCCGCATCTTTAAAAATGGGGGCAGTCGGAGCTCCCTCATAGGCTGGTTTTAAGGTTTAAATGAGACAATGTGTTATGTGTCCGTACATGATAAGCTCAGTACACGGTAGCTTGTATTATAAACATTCTTTCGGTAATACATCCTGCAGCACATTAGCTGCTATCCCCGTTTTACAAATGAAGCAATGGAGCCTTAAAACCAAGATTAAGTCACGTGCCTGCACTCCTGGGGTGAGTGAATTATAGAGCCAGGGGTCTGAGCCCAGGTCTGACTCCCCCACGGCCCCCCTTTGTTATGGCTAATTCTCTTTTGAACCGTGCTCGGCGGCCTCGAGGAAAAGAACGTGCTGATCTTGGGTCAGCAGACCAAGGTCATGTGGCCCTGCCTCTGTCTGCTGTTCCAGCCAGCGCAGTCTCCTAGCACCTGACAGCATGTGCAGATTCTTCCCAGACCCCGCGCCCGTATCCTCCGCCTCCTTCCCGCTTCTCCGTTGTTAGCGCCAGTCAGCCCCGCGGTGCAGAGAAACGGGGCGGGCCAGGGAAGACAGTTCAGGTCAAACACGGGCACGTCAGCCCTTTTGTGCTGAGTTTTAGTGGAAAGAGGCAAGCTCTAAAGGGCAGTGAGGGTCGTTGGTCACCTGTGGATGTTTGTTTTCCAGTCCGCTGAGATAGTGAGGGGCGGACAGGATGGATTTATCCATTTCAACTGTAAAATTGATGGGAACGGAAAATGTGAAGTAAATGTGGCAGAGCTGGACATCAAACCCAGGCCCGGCCAGTCTCTTCGGTCCATGGTGCCTCGGGCCATGCAGGCAGAGACCCCGGGGGCAGGTGAGAAACGCTGCCGGCAGGTGACCCACTGGCTCGGAACCCTCTGAAAGATCCGGTCCAGTTCTGGCTTAATGGGAGTCAGCATCACTGGGCCAGGACTCAGCTTCCTGTCTGGCTCTCCACACCTGTTCAGTGAGGTTCTCTGTTACCCAAACGCGGAAGCCAGGCAGATGAGCGAGTTGTCTGTAGCTGTCGGAGGGCAGAGCGCGGACTTGGGCATGCTCAGGCCACGGCCAGGCCTCTTGCTGCGTGTCCACCGCGGCCGCTGGGCCTCCATCACTGAGCAGCAGAGTCGCCGGGGGCCCGTGGCTCCTCCCAGGTGCTCGGCCTCCCCGGGGAAGAAGTGGCAGTTAGCAAAGGTGGAGGACGGCCTCTCACTGGAGAAATGGTCTTCTCTGTGGGTGTGAGTGCGTTCTGGGGTGTCACATCTGGAACACCAACCTTCAGTGGTGTAGTTTCCCCAGATCAAACCTTAGAACAGATTTTAGGGGAAGGTGGAGAGTCCCAGTGGTACAGATCTTACAGGTATTACTTGCAAGCCCCGTGGAGGAGCCTCCCCTTTGGGTAGGAAAGCAAAACCGGTTACTTCACTGCTGGAATGACAGCCTGGCTTTCTTGGGGTCCAGCCAAGAAAACAATTTATGATACTGACCCCCATGCTTAACCAGCTAAAGCTTTGGGCTGAAATCCAGAATCCTTATTATGGGAAGTGGAGTTAAAATTGTTCCCTCCGAAACCCAGTGGCTGTTTATTTGATTAGCAAGGTCACTCCAATGACAGCTGTGGAGCCCAGTCTTTAATTAGGAGAAGAATTTGCCCTGAACTTCATCAGAATGGCATTTCTGAGGGCCTCCAGTGTTTTCCTTCCTGGCTTCTTCCAGCCTCGCCTTAGGCCCAGTCTTCATCCAGGGTCAGAGCTTGTTTCTTCCCCGACGCTCCATTCCACACGCTCTCAGCGGCCCTGGCCCCTCTGCCTGCACAAGCTGGGGGGCTGCTTCTGGAGCCTGGGGTCCGCATGAGGCCTGCGTGCGTTTGTTGCATGGAGTTGGGTAAAGCTGCCGCGTCTGGAGCGCCTTTGTTGCAGCCACGCGCTACTGCAAGTGCTCTACACGTGTAAGCGCATCTCATCTTAGTGACAAGCAGGTGAAGCAGAATCCGAAACATCTGGTTTCACAGGTGAAGAGGCTGAGGGGCAGAGACGATGCAGCTGATTAGTGACGTGCCCCCTGCGGAGCCTAGCTCACCGCAGCACTCAGTGGAAGTTTATAAGAGTCTGGGCATCTTCCGCGCCTAAACGTCCCTTATGTTTATCATCTGTGCCCTCTAGTTGTTTTGTTTGTTTGTTGTCTTTGTTTTGGCTGCACTGTGCAGCTTGTGCGATCTTAGTTCCCAGACCAGGGATCGAACCCAGGCCCCGGCGGTGAGAGTGCAGAGTCTTAACCACTGGACCGCTAGGGAATTCCCTCTGCCCTCTAGGTTTTACTTTAACTTTTCTCTGAGAATATTGAATGTATCAATCTTATCTTCAAATCTGGGTTTACTTTTTAAACTTTGTGTTATGGAAAAATTTAAGCATGTGCAAAAAAAGAGAATAGTATAGTGAAGCTCCACTTAACCCTTTATATAACTTCAGCAATTATCGACTCATGGCCTGTTACATTTTGTCAATATGCCCATCTACTTGCTCTCCTGGCCTGTATTATTTTGAAGTAAATCCCCCAAATCATAGTATTTCAGCCATATATTTCAGTGTGTATGTCTATAAGAAAATAAACTCTTTTAAAGACAACCATAATACCATTACTGTGCTTCAAGAATGAACAATCATTCCCTAATATTGCATATTCACTTGGCATTCAAGTTTCTAGTTGTCTCTCTTTTTTTTAAATTGGGGTATAGTTGCTTTACAATGTTGTGTTCCTTTCTACTGTATAGCAAAGTGAATCAGCCATATGTATACATATATCCCCTCTTTTTTGGATTTCCTTCCCATTTAGGTCACCACAGAGCACTAAGTAGAGTTCCCTGTGCTATACAGCAGGTTCTCATTAGTTATCTATTTTATATGTATTAGTGTACATATGTCAATCCCAATCTCCCAATTTATCCCACCCCACCCCCGTTCCCCCCTTGGCGTCCATGTGTTTGTTCTCTACGTCTGTGTCTCTATTTCTGCCTTGCAAACAGGTTTATCTGTACCATTTTTCTAGATTCCACGTATATAGGTTAATATGCATGTTTGTTTTCTAATGTCTCTTTACTGTCTGTTTGAATAGGCTCTGATAAGGTCTGCACTGCGGTTGGTTGATGTGTCTCTTCTGTCTCTTTTAATCTGTAGGCTCCTCCTCCATATTTCCTTTACTGCAGGGTATTTGTTGAAGAAACCAGGTCACTTGTCCTATTGAGTTTCTCATGGTTTGGATTGTGCTGATTGTATCTCCATGGTGTCATCTGACATGCTCACGTGTTCCTCTGTTTCCCGTAAACTACAGTCTGACCAAGTTCAGGTTTAATTTCCTGACAGGACTCCCTCTCTCAGGAGGCAAGGACCTCTGCTGTCTCTTTGCGACGTTCACAACCACTGATGACCAGGGCCTAGATCCACTGATTCTTTAGGGATTGTAAATGGTTTCCAAACTGGGTTTTATTCCCTCGAGGACCTGTTCCTCAATGTGCCTGTCTCAGGGCCAGGCACAAAGAAGGCTTCATAAGACTCGCTACCAGTTATGACCTCTGGCCTCTCTTCAGCATTCCTCCTCACTGACCGATCGCTAGGAAATGGGCCTCCCCGAGAGAGGAACGAAATTGTTCCTTTGACTCAACGTTCCCCTCACCCACCCCTGCTCATGTCTTGTGTTTTTTCCCTTCCACCCTCGGCATTGGAGGGCGCTTGGCGGCCCCCCGGGAAGAGCGCTGGGGCAGCGGGGGCGGCCTCGCGTGGGGCCCCCCGGTACCGGCGAGAGCTCAGCTCTTCCCGGCTCTGAAAGCCACTGCTCACTTGGCCGGCGTTAGTCTCAACACCAAAAGATGGGCAGTGTCTGGGAGGAGAGGGCCGGCCTCCCTCTGCAGGCCCGGGGAGAGGTTTAGTTCAGCTGGCAGACCCTTGTGTACTGGGAGTAAAGGACTGTAAACAAGTCCTTTAGAGGATGTCCACAGGTCGGGGTCCTTAACTGCATCCCTGTCACCCCATTCCCAGGGAGCTGCATTGTACCGCCTGGCAAGGCTCTCGGGATCAGAAGCCACAGCCGATCACGGTGAGCCCACTGCCCTGCGGGTCTGGACGAGTCGCGCCTGGGTGTGTGGACAGGGGCGCAGGGGCGGCTCCCTTAGGGTCCCGGCCAGGCTTCCACTGAGGGACCAGGCAGGGGCCTCGGTGCGCGGGGTGGTGGCTCTCCCGGTGGCCTGTCCCCGGGACGAGGCCCTGCCCTGGGCGGGGGCGGATCTAGAGAGGTTCGCGGCCACCCGGCGACTTGGGTCCCTCCTGGCCACCGTTTATCGTGTGGACCACGTGAGTCACGGCGAGTCTATGGCCCCTGTGGTGGGCCTTGAGCTGAGCCTAGAGAAGGCGGCTCCAGGGCCCGGGAAGCCACCTGCGAGCCCAGGGGGCAGAGCCCGTGCACGGTGCCACCCCTGGGAGCACGGGAGACGAGGCTCATTTCACCTGCTCGGTGGTCCCGGCCCTCGAGCCCACGCCCGCGAGCCCCCCGATTCCGATCCCCGTGGGGCCTTGAACACTCTGGTTCTGCCTCAGGAACGCGGCCATTTCCTTGTCGCTCGACCCCCGTAAAAGATGGAAGTGAAAGGTCTAGTGTTCCTCGGGTGGGATTAGAGCAGGACGCCTGTTCCAAACCCAGGGGAGTAAGTCAGTTGGGCTTTTACGGCATTTCGGGAACACGGGGTCAGACCAAGGGGTGCCCTGGAGGTACCCAGAGAGCTCTGGGGACACGAACCGCGGTGGGGACAGCCTGCCCAGCTTTGCTTGCCTTTATGTTTGGGTGCAGGGACAGATGGGCCCGGCCCCCTCTTCTGCTCCCCCGACACTTGTCCCCACGCACCACCGTGGGTCTGGAGACCCTGAGGGGAAGGGTCATGGGAGGTGCGCTCACCCTGTCTGATCCTGCGGACGCGGCCGCTGGCGAGGGCCGGTGAATGGGAGGGGGCGGGAGAATGGGAGGGGGCGGTTTCGGAACCTGGAGCCTTTCTCCTCCTCAGAATTCGAAAGCATGAAGAAACGTAGAGAAGTAGAGAGAAACAGTCATTATCCTACTACCCAGAGGTCACTGCTCTGGACGTTTTGGCCTGTTTCCTTCCTGTACTGTTAATGTATTTTTCTTTATAGAGATTGTACTGTAAATACAATTTTGTGTCCTGTTTTGTGTGCTTCTTCTTACCATAATAAGTATTTTAAATTAAAAACAGCTTATAAATATCATGTTTAAATGTCTACATCATGTTCCATCATGTGGGTATATCGTGGTTTACTGTACCATTCCTTAAATGTTAGGCATTCAGATTGTTTCTTTTATTTTTTCCTTGCCGTTATAATTAATGCAACAATAAGCCCTGGTAGGGCTTAAGTCTTTGTCTGTGTCTTAGGTTATGATAATGAATTCCTGTCACTGGAATCACCCTGTCAGAGGGGACGCTCCTTTTCAAGGTCCTCACTCTCTAAAAACTTTACTGCCTTTTGTTTTCTCAGCCTGTTTTGGGACCCAGCGTGGGTTCAGGTGGCGGGTTAGTGTGTGGAATGGGACAGAGGAAAGCTTCGTGGAAGAGGGCTTTTAGGCCACGTTCCGAAGGGGTTGGTCGTTCCTCAGGGTAGATGCAGGTGGGGAGGGTGGGGAGACTGTCCTAGGCGCCCAGGCAGAGAAGGAGACGCAGATGCCCAGAGCTGCTAGTGAGTGTGGACCTGGGAGAGCCGAGGCCAGAGGAGGGGGGACGGGAGAGGGTGGGGTGGGGGTGGGGGGCGCGAGCAAGGCCTGGGGACAGAGCGTGGACTTGGCCATATGGAAAGGGGAAACCAGGGAGGGGCTTTGAGCAGGCAGGTGACGTGAGGAGGTGTGCGTGCTGGGTCACCTGGCTGCCGGGCGGAAGGTGGACAGGACAGGGCGGGAAGGGATGCCGCCAGTTAGGACCAGTTAGGACCGTTGGGTGAGAGGGGTTCCTCGCAGACTTGGCTACGTGGATAGGAGACAGTGCATTTCATTTAAATTTACATTTCTTTAATTCCTGCTGAGGTTGGACATTTTTATGTTGATTCGCCAACTGTATTTCATCATTTGTGACTTGACTCCATGTGTCCTGATGGGTCCCAGAGGCACCGTCGTTGCAGGTGTTAGGTGTGGCCAGACGCATGGTCCAGCTCTGCATTGGAGCCCTTGGAGACCCAGCGAGGGGAGGTGGTGCCTGGGCCCCGGGACGTCCTCTGCTCTGTCCCGTCCTCCTCAAGCTGGCACCGTGACCAGGGCCTTGGAAAGCATGGCGCAGCAAGCTCAGGGTCTACTGACCAAGAGAGTAGTAAGGGTGGCCTGGAGGGACTTGCCTGGCAGTCCAGTGGTTAAGACTCCGCCTTCCAGTGCAGGGGGTGCAGGTTCAATCCTTGGTCAGGAAACTAAGATCCCACATGCCTTGTGGCCAAAAAACCAAAACATAAAACAGAAGCAATATTGTGACAAATTCAATAAAGACTTTGGAAATGGTCCACATCAAAAAAAAAAAAAAAAAGAAAGAAAAAAGTGGCCCTGGAGGTCGCTTCTCTGCCATCAGATTTGAGGAAGAGGCTCAGGATGCAGCCAAGTCAGCTTAAGTCAGGGGGTCCCTAGTGAGCGGGGTCAGCTGTGTTGGAGGAGAAGCCCAGTCCAGGCTGGGTCCTGCCAGCAGGCCGTGCGCACTCGCTGGAGCAGAGAAGGTGAGTGAGAGCAGGGCCTTGGGGACGAGGTTACCTCCCAGCCCCGACCCAGAGTTAACAGCAGCCAGCTTGGAGACCTTGCCTATTAACATATTTGTCGCTGGCTTTTCTGATAGCCCCAGAAGCTTCCTGAGGAAATCACAGGCAGGGGCTGGCCAAGAGCGAACCCTGATTGGAAAACGTTGCTTCCTAGCTGGCTGCTTGCCAGACGGCAGGGTCTCTTGCATTTGGTCCCCCCTGAGGGGTGGCTGGCTCTGTGTGCAATATGTTCACCCCAGCTCCACCCTGGTCGCTGTCGCAGGGTCGCTGAGTCGCGGTGCAAGCGGCTGCGGGGAGGCTGAGTAATGACCCGCGTTCTCTTTGCAGCTTCTGGATTAGGAACCCCAGGGACCTTAAGCCGTGTCTCATCCTGGAGCGTTTCCCCGTTAAATCTGAACGGTGTCAGCTTGTTAAAAGGCCACTGTTATAGCCGGGCCTTGTCGCGGTCGTGCCCTCACCGTGGCTGGAGTCCCCCCACTTTGACGTTTAATTTTACACAAAGACCAGGGACTTCCCTGGTGGCGCAGTGGTTAAGAATCCACCTGCCAATGCAGGGGACATGGGTCCGAGCCCTGGTTCAGGAAGACCCCACATGCTGCGGAGCAACTAAGCCCCTGAGCCACAACTACTAGCCTGCGCTCTAGAGCCCGCGAGCCACAACTACTGAAGTCCGCGTGCCTAGAGCCCATGCTCCGCAACAAGAGAAGCCACCGCAGTGAGAAGCCTGCGCACCGCAACAGAGTAGCTCCCGCTCGCCGCAACTAGAGAAAGCCTGCGCCCAACAACAAAGACCCAACGCAGCCAAAAATAAGTAAATAAATTAATTAATTAAAAAAATTTTTACACCAAGGCCAGATCAGATAAGGCATGGCAGAGAGGTGGATGAGCTGACCCACCGGAGGCCTTCCCGAAACTATTCCAGAGTCCTGATGAGTCCTGGTTGAAAAGAAATACACATTTTTTATAGAAAAACTTGGAAAGTTAACCTCCTCCCCCACAAAGCCGAAGCAGACACAGACCTGGTTGCTCTCACACCGCAGTGTTGCCCAGTTACGACCTGGTCTGGGTCTGCAGGCCTTCCTCCTGCCATAGGTGCACGCTGTTTAACGTAAACCTGCGTGTACGATCTTTGCCTTGACGTTCTCCCACTTGATGTGCGGGCACTGCTTGCCCAGCGTCCCATTTCCTTCCCACCAGCAGCCGCGTGTGCCCGGGGGCTCAGGCGAGCCTCCCCAGGCCGTGAGTCACCTCAAGGGACATGCTGTCATCTCGGTCAGATCCTTGTGGCTTCAGCCAGGTTTGGGCCCCGTCGCATTCTTCAAGTGCCATCAGATCATCATCCTTTCAGGATGGCTTCGATTTTTACAGCAAATTAGTCATTTTCCACGGCCCAGGCTGAACCTGGGACTTGGCTGCTCCCGAGGAGAGCACACTTTCTGGGTGACCTACAGGGGAGCAGAGAGGATGAGAGGGTGCAGCCCTCAGGCACCTGGGGCGCCCCGCCAGGCCGGGGCCTTGGAAGCCAGCTCTGAGCTGGGCATGAGCGTCGTGCTCAGACCCGGGGAGCTAGGCAAAGCGCCCACGAGGACAGGATGGACGGCCCGGGGGAGAGGGCCAGAGGGACCCTCTGTGTCTGTGGCTGCGGTGGACGCTCCTCATTTCCCCCTGTCTTGGGGTGGCTCTGGGCCCAGCTGGACCATTTTTTTACGCAGTTTCCCTTGCAGCTTCGCATGGCCGTAGGGCACGGTTTTGGCCTCCGAGAGGGACAGTACCCCTTCAGCAGTAAAATGGCAAAGCCCTCTGGCCCTCGTGCCTTCTTCCTTCCTGTTTCACAGACTCTGCCTGCTGGGGCAGAGGCTGTCTCGCAGGTACAGGGACAGAAGCATAGGCCAGGGCTGGTGGAGCAAGAAGACAAACAGATCCTGGTCCTGCGTGAGGGCCTGGAGGGGCTACTCCCGCCCTGAAGCTCCCGCTTCCAGAGTTCTTGTTCTGTGAGAAAAGTAACCCCCCATCTGTTTAAGCGACTTGTTAGGTTTTCTTTTTTTCTTTTTTTTTTTTTTGCGGTACGCGGACCTCTCACTGCTGTGGCCTCTCCCGTTGCGGAGCACAGGCTCCGGACGCGCAGGCTCAGTGGCCATGGCTCACGGGCCCAGCCGCTCCGCGGCACGTGGGATCCTCCCGGACCGGGGCACGAACCCGTGTCCCCTGCATGGGCAGGCGGCCTCTCAACCACTGCGCCACCAGGGAAGCCCTAGGTTTTCTTTAATTGCTTGCAGCTGAATGCAATCATACCTGATAAGGTAATGTTTTAATATTTTACAAGGGAAAAATGTATTTACATATTGTTTAATTAAAAATGAAAAATAATTTAAATCCCCACAGATTTTTGGGCCCACAAAAGACACACTGAAACAGAATCTTTGGGGATGGGACTCACATATCTGAATTTTTAACAAACTCTCCAGTGATCTGTTGTAAAATAAATCATTTCCATATTCGTTAATACTGTTCCCATTTTATACATGAAAACATTGAGGCCCAGGGAGCTTAAACAACTTATCCCAGTTTTTTTTTTTAATATCAGTATAGTTGATTAGCAATGCTGTGTTAGTTTCAGGTGTACAGCAAAGTGATTCAGTTATACACATACATGTATCTATTCTTTTTCAAATTCTTTTCCCATTTAGGTTATTCTCCCAGTATTTTTAAGTGAGACTTGGGTCCAGCACTGTCTGGTTCCAGAGGGCGTCCCCAACCCCTGCTCACCCCAGGGAGGCCTGGCTTCCCCTCCACCTCACTGTCAGACTGCTTCTGGAGGGAACTTCCAAACTGGAAGATTCAAAACTGTTTTGGACACGGTTTTGCACTGCTGTCCGGGGCAGTATCCCTACAATGCACGTGTCCCCAGGAGAGGAAGCCAAGTATGGTTTCTGGCGTGTTGGTTAAAAAGTGGACTCATCAATTCTTGGTCGTGTCTTTTGCTTTTGAAACAAAACTTCTTTGAAGTCAGTTTTTTCCACAGACTTTCTCTGGTTAAGTCACTTAAGAATTACTAGACCATTTCACCCGTGAAAGGTAATTATGGTTGTTTTATGAGTGTGGAAGACGTATAGCTTGTAAGTGCTTGAGGAGTCTCCTGTGAGTTATTAGAACTTGCAGGATTCATGTTCTACCAAATTAGCCATCACGAGCTGATAGATTTTATCTGTAGTTCAGCAAGGCTTGGTCAGCGCTGTACATTCATAACAGTTAAATACACACCAGCTCCCTCAGAGAGGTTAACTCTGGATAAGGTGGCCACCTCAGGTTGTAATAGCGCGATTTGCTTGGGATTTGGAGACTTGTATGACAAGAATGCTCTTCTGATGGTGAAGAGGGTCTTTGCTGAGAGAAGCAGGGGGTCAGTGCCCTGGAGCCCCTCAGGGGGGCTGACAGCGTCCTGTGGACCAAGCGTGGCCTGGGGGCAGGAGCTCCTTGTTCTAGACCTGGGTCTGGCACGAGCCCACCATGTGTCGGATCTCTGACTAATTCCACACGGTCAGACTCTCAGCACTGTTCCTGAGGTCCCTTGGGTGCGGAGCATGCTGGAGATGCTTTCCTACGTCACCTTCAGGGACCTCCTTTGGTGGTGGGGGGGTCTCTATGGTAGCAGCTGTGGCCACCCATACTTCTCCTGGGGGCTGCTCTGTGCCAGGCCTTTAAAGATGTTCATTCAGTTCTCACAAAAGCTTTGCAAGGTGTAGGTATTACTCTTCCCGATCCCTAGGTAAGGAAACTGAGGCTCAGAGAGGTCTAGTTACTTGCTCAGGATCACACAGCCGATATGCAGCAGAATCAGACTTGGGCCCAGGTCAGCCCGACTGCAGGCTGTGTGACCGTGGTGCTGGTGCTCGTGCTGGGCGGTGGCAGGGGCGTGGGAAGCGTGCTGGACGAGGCCTCTTTTGACTGGGAATCTGGGAGGCCTTTGGAGCAGAAGCAGGATCTAGAATATAGGGTAGTTCCAGGTAAGCTTGGGAAGGTCGCAGTGTGTTCTGGGAACCAGGGGGAGCCCGGCTGGACGAACTGTGCCGTCCGCTGGGGACCCAGGGAGGCCAGAGGAGGACGTGAGGCTGGGAAGGGGACGGGTCAAGTCAGCGAGCGTGCGAGGAACCGGGAAGTTGGGCAAAGAACGTTTTGTGTTTTACGTGAAGCTGTTTTCAAGATGTTTTATATTATGGTGCTCATCATTCCGTAACACAAGAACGACTGCAGGAAGTTCATCTTGAAGTCACTCACTTAGCGCCAGGAGAAAACAGTCCCCCCCTCCCAGTGGAGCACTGTTTACTCTGCCTTTAATCACAAAGTGAGACTGTGGGCTTGTTGTCTTTGCCTTTCTGCCCAGGCAGCCAGGAAGGCCAGGCCTGATTTGGTATCTGACTGTAGTAACTCTCTTTATCTCTCTGGTTCTTGGTAAAAAGGTTCATCTTTTATTCCATGTGTTTTCTAGTCTTCATTTCATTTTATTTTATTTGCCTTGAGTGTAAATTATTATTAAAGACGACCATAAGTTCCTTTTGGAAGTAGGCAGGGTGTATCCTTTAAATATATTCTAACTCTTGGTAAGAAGAAACCAGGACTGACTTCCTCGTATGGTCATAGGAGCAGCCGTGAAGGGCCAGGCCTGGGCAGTGGTGGATGAAAGCGTTCTCTCGAGTTGATGGACTGCCAGCCAGAGGCTTCCGGGAGGGGCGCGCTACGTCCTGGACAAGGGAGGGAAAGAGCCTGCCTCTGGGAACCCCGGAGGCACCGAGTCCGGGGAGCCGGCTGCAGGCATGTGCCCCCCCGGGCTCTGCAGCCCCGCTCGCCTCTCTTTCCTTCCGTCTTCACAGTTGGCTCTGATTCGCTCATTCCCTAGAACCCCCTGGACCAGTTTTTTGGCTCTTACTGGGAGAATGGACTAGGTCGTGTGTCGGCAATTCTCCGTAGCCGCTTCCCGGAACCTTTAGGGAAATCCTCTGGGAGATGACTGCACAGTGAGCATCAGCGTCCCAGGCCCACAGGGAGAGGCTGCAGACCCTGAGTGGAGAGTCCGCTCGCTGCCCAGAGGGGCCTCCGCAGGGAGCACTGCAGCCGTCCGGGTGCCGTGGAAATTCATGTTCTGTTTAGCTTCTCAGGTGTTCCTGTGAACAGCGCAGCTAAAGCACCTGGGATGCTCGGCTCAGGAAGCTCTCCTACTGGGGTCGGGCTCTAGGACCAGCCTGTCCAGAGTGTGTGCTGAGTTGGGCTTGGATGCACTTTTCTGGAAAGGTCTTCCCAGATGCTCACAGGGAATGTATGCTTCCTTTAACATTCCATCCAGAAAGAGTTAAGAACCACTCCTCTGGGGCTTCCCTGGTGGCGCAGTGGTTGAGAGTCCGCCTGCCGATGCAGGGGACACGGGTTCGTGCCCCGGTCCTGGAAGATCCCACATGCCGCGGAGCGGCTGGGCCCGTGAGCCATGGCCGCTGAGCCTGCGCGTCCGGAGCCTGTGCTCCGCAACGGGAGGGGCCCCAGCAGTGAGAGGCCCGTGTACCGCAAAAAAAAAAAAAAAAAAAAAAAAAAGAACCACTGCTCTGAAATATGGCCTTCTCTGGTTTTCTTCCTGACGTTGAATATCCATATCAAACCACTTTCCCCAAAACGTGCTGCTCAGAGCAGCTGTAGGCAGAGGGGTGGGGGGCCATCCAGGCCATGGAGGCACAAAGCCAGTACCGGGGATGTGGCACGGAGGGCAGTCCTCCTCCCCCAGCTGCTGCCGTGGAATTGTGCTGGGCTGTGTGTGTTGGGAACCCAGGCAAGGGAGACCCAGGGCGGGCTCGCAGAAACCCAGCACGTCTTTGCCTGCGTCCAGTGTGGTTTGGTTTTGCCTGCGCTCTTCCCAAGCCCAGGGCCGCAGGGTGCTTTGTACACAGAAAGGAAGCATTGTCCTCACTAAAGATGCCTTTTCCGAAGGGTTCCTGTGGGCGGAACAGCTCTGCAACAAACCAGGCCAAACCTCAGACTGGACCACAGCCGTTTAGATTCTGTTTCGCTTGGGGAGCATCTGCCGCGTCCCTACCGTGTGCTGTGGAATCCTTGGTCTCCTGGGGCAGGCAGGTTCGGGAGTAGCCACCACGCGGACCCGGACCCGGGGCTGCGGGTCCCCGAGCGCTATCAAGTCAGCAGCGGCGGCCAGGCCTCTGTGAGAGGATACGGCTCTGTGTTCTCTCCCAACCCTTCTCTTATGTGAGCGCGCATTTTTACCTTGTGGTGATTAGTATGCATCTGATACTTTGGCTCCCCTCTTTTCACTTAGCATTCCTGCACTGATTTCCACTTAGCGACGAGGCCGAGGTATTTATCATTTTTAAAAGACATGTACATCTTTTGCCTTATTGTTGGAGCCTCGTGGAGCAGCCATCCTCTCATTTGCTGAGAACAACAGGGACTTTCTCAATTAGGCATCCTTGCAGAATCAGCTCCCCCCACCCCCTAACTTATTTCCTGAGGGGTGTCTTGCTGAGTCAAAGTTATGAATAGTTTTATGCCTTTCCTACTGAATTTTTTCTTATTATTATGGAAAATTTCAAACATATAGAAAGAAGAGAGACTATCAGGATGCCCTCCCATGTATTTATTGGTGCGTTTCAACAGTGATCAAGTCAGGGCGTTTGGGGTCACCTGCAGTCCCACAGACTTTTCCTGCCCTGATTGCTGTGCAACAAATCCCAGACATCACATAATTTCATCTATAAATACCTAGGTGTGTATTTCTTTTTTTTTTTTAATAAATAAATTTATTTATTTATTTTTGGCTGTGTTGGGTCTTCGTTGCTGTGCGCAGGCTTTCTCTAGTTGCGGTGAGCAGGGGCTTCTCTTGTTGTGCAGCACGGGCTCTAGGCGCACAGGCTTCAGTAGTTGTGGCTCGCGGGCTCTAGAGCGCAGGCTCAGTAGTTGTGGTGCATGGGCTTAGTTGCTCCACGGCATGTGGGATCTTCCCGGACCGGGGCTCGAACCCTTGTCCCCTGCCTTGGCAGGCGGATTCTTAACCACTGCACCACCAGGGAAGCCCAAGATTCCTATCCTTCAGAAATACACACCTAGGACTTGTGTATTATACTGAAGCCTGCGCGCCTAGAGCCCATGCTCCGCAACAAGAGAAGCCACCATAATGAGAAGCCCGCGTACCACAACGAAGAGTAGCCCCTGCTCGCCTCAAGTAGGGAAAGCCCCCACCCAGCAACAAAGACACAACACAGCCAGAAAAAAAAGAATTATGGCTACGTTTCCGTGTAATCTCCCTGTTTATTTTCAGTGTTGGTATTCCTGATTTTTTTATGTCGATAGGTAGGCACGATTTCCCAGGGGATTCAGAGCCCTATTGGGTTTGGCCTTGGAATGCAAATCACATGTGTGTTGTGTCTGTATCTCCCATGCTGCCCAGACTGGCTCTCCCTTTGGTCCTCTCTGTCCGGGTGCCCCACCAGGTGGCAGAAAAACCAAGTCATGGGTCACCCGCTGTGGGACAGGAGCCGTTACTAGGGAGACCTGGTCAGGATGAAAATGCCTTTATAGTCCATGGAGAGGTTTTCTCATGCTCGGGATAGACTTGCATCCTGGGCCCAGCTATTTTTGATGGAAGAATTAAATAAGTTGGGCTTCCATGGTGGCGCAGTGGTTAACAATCTGCCTGCCAATGCAGGGGACAGCGGTTCGAGCCCTGATCCAGGAAGATGCCACATGCCACTGAGCAACTAAGCCTGTGTGCCACAACTACTGAGCCTGCACTCTAGAGCCCGTGAGCCACAACTACTGAGCCCACGCGCCACAACTACTGAAGCCCGCGCACCTAGAGCCCATGTTCTGCAACAAGAGAAGCCACTGCAATGAGAAGCCCGCGCACCACAACGAAGAGCAGCCCCCACTCGCCGCAGCTAGAGAAAGCCCACGCGCAGCAACGAAGACCCATTATAGCCAAAAAATTAATTAATTAATTAATTAATTTAAAAAAAGTATTAGATGACTGGATTTTAGTTTTGGTCACAAGTTTGCCATTTTATTCTTAGTCTTTTGCAGTACAATAGCCCCTTTTCTTCTTTGTAAAACAGTAATAACAGAAAAAAATTTTAAAGATTTGCCTCTAAGCCACACTGATTATTTTCACTTCTTTCTGTTTCTCTTCCCAGCACTATCCATGTGCATCCCTTAAAAAAAAAATTGTGTCTTGTGTTCTTTACATCATTACAAAATGTTTCTGTATGGTTTTAATAGCGATTACTTATAATGGCTATATGGTATCTAGTTAAGTTGATGTAGATACCATCATTTACTTAGCCACCACTTTTTTACTTCATATTTGAGAAGTTTTAAGAATTTTAAATAGGGACTTCCCTGGTTGTCCAGTGGTTAAGACTCCATGCTTCCACTGCTGGGGGCGCAGGTTTGATCCATGGTTAGGGAAGTTCCGCATGCCTTGCAGTGTGGCAAAAAAAAAAAAAAAAAAGAATTTTAAATAATACTATATTGAATGCATTCCCGTGTGTAGCTTTTTTCCTTTTTTTACAGCTTTATCAAGATCTAATTCCTATACCATACGACTCACCCTTTAAAGTGTACAGTCCAGTGGTTGTTGGTATATTCGCAGCGTTGCGAAGCCGTCACCACAATCAGTTTTAGATCATTTCCATCCTCCCATGTCCGTCAGCAGTCACCCCTCATTTCCCTCAACCCTAGGCAACCACCAGTCTACTTTCTATCTCTATAGATTTGCCTATTCTGGACGTTTCATGTAAATGGACTTATCCAACGTGGGTCTTTTTTCCCATTTGAAAAATTGTGAAAAAACATAAACATAAAATTTGCCATTTTTAAGGCATTAAGTACATTCATATTGTGTGCAACCATCACCACCATCATCTCCAGAACTTTTTCATTTTCCCAAACTGAAATGCTACCCCATTAAACCCTCACTCCCCACCCCTCCCCTAGGCCTCGGCCCCCACCCTTCCACTTCCTGTCTCTATGGATTTGTCCACTCGAGATCTCTCCTGTAAGTGGTGTCATGCAGTACGTGTCCTTCTGTGTCTGGCTTCTTTCTTTTTTTTTTTTAAATAAATTTATTTATTTATTTTTGGCTGTGTTGGGTCTTTGTTGCTGCGCGCGGGCTTTCTCTAGTTGAGGCGAGTGGGGGCTGCTCTTCGTTGCGGTGAGTGGGCTTCTCATTGTGGTGGCCTCTCCTGTTGTGGAGCATGGGCTCTAGGCACGCGGGCTTCAGTAGTTGTGGCATGCGGGCTCAGTAGTTGCGGCTCACGGGCTCTAGAGCACAGGCTCAGTAGTTGTGGTGCGCGGGCTTAGTTGCTCCGCAGCATGTGGGATCTTCCCGGTGCAGGGCTGGAGCCCATGTCCCCTGCGCTGGCGGGCGGGTTCCTGACCCCTGTGCCCCCAGGGAGCCCCGTCTGACTTCTTTCAGTTGGCATAGTGCCTCAGGGTCCATCTATGTTGGAACACACATCTGCATTTCATTCCTTTTTATTGCCAAGTATTATTCCATTGTATGGATATTTATCTGTTCTTCAGTTGATGGACATGGGTTATTTCAACGTTTTGGCTGTTATGAATAGTGCTGCTATGATGTTCAGGTGCAGGTGTTCATGCGGAAAGATGTCTTCATGTCTCTTGGGTGACCCAGGGGTGGAATTGCCGGGCTGGGTAGCTTTTTTATTTGAAATAACCCTTTAAGCTAAGAGTCCTAAAGAGATTGTTAGATCAAAGGACAAGAATCTTTTACAGCATGCCCCTGGATGTCTGTTGTTTTTCCAGAAGGTTCTTAAAGGTGTGTGGCCGCCAGTGAGGTGATGCTCTGGTCTCCCAATAGCCTTTCCAGCAGTGGGCATCGTTCTTTTAAAAGTGTGTGTTGATTCAGGAGTAGGAATTTAGCTTCGTTGCTCCGACGCAGGTATTCTTATTAGCTGCTCTTCTTCCTCAGGCTAGATCTCCAGATGGGAAACACCTGCTAACGTGTGAGCCCCATTCGAGGGGTTGTTTTCGCCTGGTCCCCACAAAAGCTGTGAGCAGGCGGCCAGGAGCCTGTTCCTCTGGACCTGGTTCCGGGGGCCGGCTCTTTGCAGGAATGGGGCCATGCACTCAGGCTTCACCGAGCACAGCCGGGGTGAGCCCTGGGGAACTTGGGGGAGGCTTCCTCCAGGCTGGGAGTTTTGTAATTGCTCTTTGAGGCTGGAAGGAGACCTTCCTTTCTGGTGTCGCTCATGGTGATACCTGTGGTCCCTGGCTAGTGTCGTCGGCTGATGGGCGTCTGGCTGGCGGGGTGCAGCCTGTCGTGGTCGTGGTCCTGTCCGTCCACACGCTAGGAGCACTTTTAGGCGCCCTAAAAGCCGTGGAGGCGGCTCCTGTGCCATCCTGAGGTCCCGTCCACAGAAGGCTTGAGGTAGGTCCTGTCTGTTGCACACTCACTAACTCACTTAATACTCACCCCCTGTGAGGGAGAGGGACTGTTGTGCCCGTTTTTATGGCTGACTAAGCTGAAGTTGAGAGAGCTGGAGGAATGTGGCCACGGTCAGATACCCAGGGCCGGCCTGGGCCCCGTGCTCGCTCCCTCTTCCCCGAGCAGTCAGGCTCGCTGTGTGCTCCGGCTTGGGCCCTCCGGGTCACCGTGATCTGTCTCCACCTCGCGCTGTCGCTTCTCTTGCAAGAAGCCTGCCTCTCACAGGACAGGAGGCTGTTCCCAGCCGCGGCCCCTCCTCCTGCAGGCCCGGGGGGGCCTCTGTGGGCCTCCCTCCGCATGGCACTCCCCCGCACTCGCTGGGTCACTGTGTGCGTGCCTCCTGCCTGCTTGCTGTTCTGTGCCCGCCAGTGCCCTGGGGCAGAGGCCCCTCAGTCAGTTTGGGCTTGAACTGGGGAGCCTTCAGTGGCTCCATGGCTCGGCCTCTTGCCCTCGCCTCTGCCCTGGGGGTGCACATGGGTGAGGCCAGCAGCCCCAGAGCTGCAGGTCAGCTCGATTTCCTGCAGCTCTGACCTGAGCACCAGCCCCCCAATGGACCTTTCTCTTCCCGTCAACCGGCCCAGTGGCCTGGCTGTCGGATAACAGCCGGAGACCCCGGCGGCCCCGCGCTCGTGGCCTGGCCCGGCTCCTGCAGAGCCCTGCTCCCGCAGCTGCCCACCTGTCCCTAAGTCGGCGCCCCTAGCCCCCATCCCGCACCTGCCTGTACCCACTCGGGAAATGCTCCATCGGGTGCCCCGTGTGTCTGCCTCTAGAGGACACACCCACGTGCACCTAAGCTGGGGACCCCCAAGGGGGTCCCAGTGAAAAAGAACTTGGGTCGGCAGCCTGGGGCCTGTGAGGCTGACAGGCGTCTCTTCTCTCTGCTGTGGGCTGGCCTGAAGGGCCCCTTTGTTGGGGGAGGGGAGCGTGTGGTGTCCTAATTAGGCCGGCATGGAGTTGAGGCTCGGACAGAGCTGCCCCTTGGAACCGAGCTCTCCAGGTGGGAGAGTAAGTTAGTGATTTTGTGAATTTGTCAGTCTTTAAAGAAAATAGGAGATTAAAAAGAGTAGAAGACTAAATGCAGGATTGGATCCTGGACAAAAAGGGCATTTTAGTGGAAAAACTGGAGAAATCCGAATAAAGCCTGGAGTTTAGTTAGTAGTCCTCTGCCGATGTTAATTTTTCAGTTTTGACACGTGAACAGCGGTTCTGTAAGATGTTAACGTTAGCAGAAACTGGGAGAAGGGCACATAGGTACCCGTACACAATCTTTGCAACTTCTCAGTAAATCTGAAATTATTCCAATATTAGAAGTTTATTAACGAAAAAAAGAAGAACAAGGACAGAGTTGACCTGGCAGCTGGTTGCACTTGATCCCTCCCCGCTGCTGCCTGTACACTTCTCGGCACAGGCCTTCTCAGCTCCACCTGGGAAATCAGGAGGGCGGGCTGTGGCGGGGGACTGGGGCCCTGGCTGCTCTTGAGGCCCCAGCCTTGTCTGTGGGTGTCGGGGTCCCAGGCTGCGTGCGCCAGGGTGACCTTGGTCGCTGCTCCCTGCTGGCGGTGCGCTGTCGCTGTCGGGCTGCTCACCCCTCGGCCTCACTTTCTTCCCCTCTGAGAGGGGCTGCCCTCCCTGGGGGCGGGGCTGGGGTACATAAGACGAGCCTGTGAAGAGCCCGGCCCAGCAGAAGGTGTGCTCGCTGGACACCGGATTCTCTCCCCTTCCGCTCCTTCTGTGCAAGAGGAGTGCGCACCGGCGCCTTGACGACGCGAGGTCAGAGGTGGCAGCTCTGAGGGCGAGACGTGGCCGGCGGGGCACAGACAGCCTGCCCAGGGCCCATGTCCAGAGTCGGGAGATGTGACGTGTGTCATGAGTGACTCGTAGGCAATCTTACTGGCTGGGCTCTGAGACCTGGGAGCTTCCGCGTTTGGATCCCAGAGGGAACAGTGCCTCTGCCTCGCAGGTGGGCTGGGCCGTTGGGTGCTTCCTTCCGGAAGGGGAGCCCCTGTGGCGCAGAGACCCAGAAATCAGGAAGCTGGGTATCTGCAGGCTCCTGGGCATCAGGCCGGGGTGGCTGGTGGGCGGCTGTTTACCTGTAGGTGGCAGTGGTGACATGGGAATGCGAGGGAAGCGTGTGGGGGGCTATGGCGCGGTGGCAGGTTGGGGGGGACGCTGGCCACTGAGTCATGGGCTCTGCAGTGCTTCCTGTTTCGTGCTTAGTTCATTTCGTAGCTGCCATGTGAGAAAACCGCTGTGATTATCGCATCTTAGAGATGACGGAAAGCCTTAAAGAGGTTGCGTTCCGAGGGTCACACAGTAATTGGCTGAAGTTTGAAGCCACCAAAGCGTGGCTTCCAACTCCCTGCTCAGACTCCACAGTCACGCCTGTTCCTCTTGCTTCTGAGCCCAGAGGGAGACCCTGGGGACAGCTGGCGCCCAGCGCTGATCTCCCCAGGCCACCCAGGGCCCGGCGCCCAGGGCCGCAGAGGGTGTGCAGTCATCGCTGCTTGGCATCACAGGCCAGGCCCTGCCGCGGATGCGGAGATGTGCAGCCTTCGTGCAGCTGCAGGTTTATACGGGAAGCCAGGGACCCCCACGGCTTGTTACATTTGTCACATCGGAAGAACCTCCCAGAACAGAGTTGGAATGGCCTTGAGAACTTGGCCCTTGCATGAACTGTACCGTCAGGTGCTGGCGCCTGTCAGAAGCATCCCTAGGGATGGTATCTAAGGAGGCTCGGGGGAGGACGTGACGGCAGCACTAGACATGGGCAGGCTCTGGCGGGGGCGAAGGCTTTCCAGGCCGGAGAAGTCCAAGTGACCCCCTGGGGGCAGGATGCAGATACAAGGCGCCTTGGCTGGCAGAGTCCTCTGGACCCGATGTGGTTCCCGCTTTCACACTCGGGCAGGTAACCTACCTTTTCCTGAAATGAGGGCCCGGCTCTGATGGATCTCCTCTTCCCTTCATTTGCTTTCACAGTGATGTTTGGTTTTGGTGAAGCTCTGTGTAAGCCCAGGGATGCTAACTTTCACCACTTCTATTCAACATGGTCCTGGGAGTCATTGTTGGAGCAATTACAGCAGAAACGAAATAAAGGACATCCAAATGGGAAAGAAAGAAGTAAAATTATCTCTGTTCACAGATGACATAACCTTGTATGTAGAAAACCTAAAGATTTCAAGAAAAAAAAAAACTGTTAGAATTAATAGATTCAGCAAAGCTTCAGGATAAAAAAATAAAAAATCAGCTGTATTTCTATACACTAACACTGAACAATCTGAAAAGGAAATTGAGAAAACAATTTCATTTATAATAGCATGAAAAAGAATAGAATCCCTAGGAATTAACCAAGGAGGTAGAGACTTACACACTGAAAACTACAAAACATTGCTGAAAGAAAGGAAAGAAGATAAATACATGGAAAGACAACCCATATTCATGGGTTGAAGACAATACTTTTAAGATGACAATACTACCCAAAGTGATCTGCAGATTCAATGAAATCCGCATCCAAAGCCCACCAACATTTTTTGCAGAAATAAAAAACTCTATCCTAAAATTCATATGGAACCTTGGGGGACTCCAAATAGCTAAAACAACCTTGAAAAAGAAGGACAAAGTTAGAGGACTCAACTTTCCTGATTTCAGAATTTACAGTAATCAAAACAGCATGGCACTGGCATAAGGACAGATGTACACCAATGGGATAGAATAGAGAGCCTGGAAATAAATCTTTTTTTTTTTTTTTTTTTTTTTTTTTGCAGTACGCGGGCCTCTCACTGTTGTGGCCTCCCCGTTGCGGAGCACAGGCTCCGGACGCACAGGCTCAGCGGCCATGGCTCACGGGCCCAGCCGCTCCGCGGTACGTGGGATCTTCCCGGACCGGGGCACAAACCTGTGTCCCCTGCATCGGCAGGCGGACTCCCAACGACTGCGCCACCAGGGAGGCCCTCAACTGATTTTTGACATGGGTGCCAAGACCATTTAGTGGGAAAAAGACAGTCTTTCCAACAGATGGTGCTTGGGAAACTGTATATCCCCATGTAAAAGAATGAAGTGGGACCCATACCTTATACCATATAGAAAACTTAACTCAAAATAGGGCAAAGACCTAAGCATAAGAGCTAAAACTATAAACGTTTTAGGAGAAAACGGGGATAGCTTCATGACACTGGATTTAGCAATGATTTCTTGGATATGACACCAAAAGAAAAAAATAGATAAATCAGACTTAATCAAAATTGGAAACTTTTGTGCATGAAAGGACATTATCAAAAGAGGAAAATACAGCCTGCAAAATGGGAGAAAATATTTGCAAAGCATATATCTGATAAAGGATTAATTTCCAGAATATATAAATAACTTCTAGGGACTTCCCTGGTGGCGCAGTCGTTAAGAATCCGCCTGCCAGTGCAGGGGGCGTGGACGGGTTCAAGCCCTGGTCCGGGAAGGTCCCACATGCCACGGAGCAACTAAGCCCGTGTGCCACAACTACTGAGCCTGTGCTCTAGAGCCTGTGTGCCACAACTACTGAGCGTGTGTGCCACAACTACTGGAGCCCGTGTGCCTAGAGCCCGTGCTCTGCAACAAAGAGCAGGCCCCGCTCGCCACAACTAGAGAAAGCCCGCACACAGCAACGATGACGCAACGCAGCCAAAAATAAATAAATAAATAAAAATTAAGTAACTTCTACAACTCAACAACAAAAAACCAAACTACCCAATTTAAAAATGGACTTGAATAGACATTTACCCAAAGAAGATATACAGTTGGTCAATAAGCATGTGAAAAGATGCTCAACATCACTAAGTCATTAGGAAATGCAAATCAAAACTGTGATGAGATACAAAATAACAAGGAGGTGAGGGTGTGGAGAAATTGGAATACTTGTGCACTGCTGCTGGGAGCATAAAATGGTGCAGCCGCTGTGGGAAACAGTCTGGCAGTTCCTCAAAAAGTTAAACATAGAATCACCGTATGACCACCAATCCCACTTGTAGGTATACACCCAAAAGAATGGAAGGCAGGGACTCAAACAGGTATTTGCACACCCACATTCATAGTAGCATCGTTCACAGTAGCCAAAAGGTGGAAACAACCCATACAGATGAATAAACAAAGTGTGGTCTCTACGTGCAATGGAGTATTATCCAGCCTTAAAAAAGAAGAAAATTCTGACACTTGCTCCAACATGGATGAATCTTGAGGAAATTATGCTTCATGAAATAAGCCAGTCACAAAAAAGACAAATATTGTATGAATCCACTTATGTGAGGTACTTAGAGGGGTCAACTTCATAAAGACAGAAAGTAGAAGGGTGGGTGCCAGCAGCTGGGGGGAGGGGGATGGGAGTGAGGGTTTAATGGAGACAGAGTTTCAGTTTGGGAAGATGAATAAGTTCTGGAGATGACGGTGATGATGGTTGCACAACAATGTGCATGTATGTAATGCCACTGAGCTGTGCATTTAAAAATGGTTAAGATGGTAAATTTTATGTTATGTATATTTTACCACAAAAAAAAAAATCACGGGGGACTTCCCTGGTGGTCCAGTGGTTAAGACTCCGAGCTCCCAATGCAGGGGGCCCGGGTTCAAACCCTGGTTGGGGAACTAGATTCCACATGCTGCAACTAAGAGTCCACGTGCCGCAACTAAAGATCCCACGTGCCACAACTAAAGATCCCACGTGCCACAACTAAGATCGCACATGCCACAACTAAGACCTGGCACAGCCAAATAAATAAATAAATAAATAAATATTATTTTAAAAATCACCAAAAAAAGAAGAAAAGAAATCATAGGCCAATGTACTGTCAGAGTGGGGTAGGGGACTCGGGGGATCAGAGATCATGGGGACCTGTTACCTCATTTGGCGGGAAACAACACCTAGTGAAGGAACCAAAGAAGAAAAGGGAAGCAGAGTCCAGGAGCTCAGGGTTAACGTGGCAGAGCCAGGACTGGAGCCAGGGTCCTCGAGCTGTAGGGCAGGGACTCGGTCTGTCTTGCCTCCTGCTGTGTCCCCATGCCCAGCCCTCGGTGGCTGTTAGCTGGAGGGCTGTGTCCCGTTCCTTCCCCCGGACGGGACCCCCAGCCCCCTGGCGCTGTTGGGACACGTCTATCCCTGCCTCGTGCCCACAGGTTCTGATGGGAAGGCACAGGGCGGGACCCAGGCAGGGGTGTCTCACCTGCAGCCAAGGTTGGAAGCAAGTTCTCCATCACCACCCACCCCCCTGCCCTCTCCAGCTGCAGGGTGGGGGAGAGGGCTTACCCAGTCCCTGAGGACTTCACAACAGCTCTGGCTGGTTCTTCCTGGCTTGTCTTGTCCTATGTGCCCTGCTTACAGGGGCTTGCCGTGGTCTGTCACAGTTGGTGGCCCCGTGGCACTAGGGCCCAGGGATCGGGGCCCCAGTGCTGTGGCTGGACTGGGTCACGACTGGCCGTAGCCCTCTCCCTGCCCGAAGGTCAAGGACGGTGCAGGGCACTTCTCAGGCTGCCAATCTCAAGTACATGGCATGGGGACCATGGGGTTTTATTTTGCCTTAAAGTTACAGAGGAAGCTGCCTCTGTAGTCTGCGGGCTGGTCAGATGTACTTTATCTGCCTTTTAAGGGGGGTGAAGGAGGAGTGGGGCCTGCTGGCGTAGAAAAGGACATCCCATAAAGCAGGGGTGAGGCTCTGCAGTGGAAGAGGACCAGCTGCGATTAACATTCACAAAGCAGGTTAGGAATCTGGAGCAGGAGGCCACCATGGCTCTGAGTACAGTGTTGGGGTTGATTTTTCTCTCCCCCTGGCCGGTCTGTGCCCACCTGCCCCACTAGCACGTAGCAATCCTGAATCCAGATGGCTGCTTCCGTCATTGGTGTGTATCATCAGATGAGCTTCCTGCCCATCCAGACCCCCTTTCCTCCTTTCTCCACACCGGGCACAAAGCAACCCGGAACGCTGTTTCTTTGCGCCGGCACCTCTGGCCTCCTTCTCACCCTCCTGATGGTTGGGGAGGTAGAAAATTTGGCTCCATTCTCACCAAAAGGATGTTGCTGAATGCAAAAATGCTAATGCAGCCCTCTTCTGCCTTCTGGTGCTGGCTGCTTCTGAAGTTGCTCCATTTCACATCAGAGTGTGGACGTCCGCAGCCAAGAAACCAAGCCACTGGGTCTCAAGGCTCCTCCCAGCAGGACCGCCTGGAATTTCCCACTGCGTGGGAGGGGTGAAGGGTGGGCTGCTGGAGAAAAGCCGTGCTGGGAGAGGGCACTGTCATAGCTGGCAGGGTCGAGCGGCCCCCGACCAGGTCTCAAACCCGTGCCACCTGCAGTGGAAGCGCAGAGCCTTAACCACTGGACCGCTAGGGAAGCCCCAGGGTCGACCTTCAAGGCACCCTGGCCCCCAGCCCACACCAGGCAGGAGGCAGCCTTTTCTGAATGGAGAAAATGCCATGGCAACAGCATCAGGATGACATACTCTTTTACGCTGAAGGCTTAATGGGAGCTGTGTCTGCCCCTGCTCAGCCCAGCCCTGCTCAGCCCTGCCCTTCACAGCCCTGTCCACCCCTGTCCAGCCCTGCCCTGCCCAGGCCTGCTCAGCCCCTGGTCATTAGCATATCACCGGGGACCTCTAAAAGGTCAGCCCTTTGCAGCCTGGGTCACTGGTGCTTTGATCTTTCTCCATCCCAGGGGCTAGCTGGAGGGAATGCCTTGGCCCCTGTCCCCTGGAGCATTGTGTTTCTGCTGTTGCACCAGGATTTATCTTCTGTTTTGACAATTTACGTGATAAAAGAAATGAGCCTGAACTTTGCATCCTCTGGCCTGGGGACAGGATGGAGGGAGGGAGCCCATGGGAGTGGCCACAGTTGCAGGGCAATCAGATCCAACTCAGTTCTGTTGCTGGGGGAATTCTTTTATGAGGAGAGGAAACCGAGAACTGATTTGAGCTTCTTTGTCAGCCGTACCTCCTTCATCTGTCTCAGCCGAGCCAAATACCCACAGCTGTATTTCTGTGGCATTTCCAGCAAAATGAAAAGAAAGAAGCATTCTTTGGGGGTTGGTTCTTTATAATCAAAAGGAGTATCTATCTTTTAGCTTGAAAACTCAGAACCCCGGTAATTGAATAGAAAGCGCTGACCCCGAGGATGGGTTCTCATGCCTTTGACCCCCTTCCCGGGGCTGGTGGAGGAGGAAGGGGGAGGGGGAGGTTCATGGACTCTGCTGCTACCCCTAACTTGGATGTGAGGTTCATTGATTGAACGTTTCCTCTGTTAAGCCTCCAAGACAGTGTCCCCTTGGCCCTGCCACGGTGCCACTGCTGCTCTCTCTTCCCGACTCTGTGCCGTGGCCTGTGCTGTGACCGGCCAGACCACCGGCGGAGGGCAGCCCTTTGACCAGCTGGCCTGTCCCTTCGCTGGCTCCGTAGGGTCGCAGGCAGGACGGCTTTATTAGGAGGCCGCTGGGTTTGTGGCCGCAGACACCCCTGCTGTGTGACCCCGGTGGGAGTCCCCTCCTCTGGGCGTGGACACCTTGAAGGGGAGGGCCCTTCAGAGAGCTGAGTGGCCAGGCGAGCGGGGGTGGGGGGCAAGGGTCGTCCCGACGCTGCCTCGTGCTGCCCTCGCCTCTAGCAGCCTCTGCCCTCGGTCTTCCCTTCTCTAGACTGGACGGTGCTTTGGCCATTCCTCCTGCGTGCCTGCCCCCGCTCTCCGATCAAATGCTCCTGCCAGGCGGCACCGTGGGCTCTGGTGGTTGAGACCCCCGCCCAGCCCACCGCATGCACGGGCTCATCAGGGGCGACTCTCACCGCTTGGGGGCGGGTTTGCTCCTTCGCGGGTAGGGAGTCTTTGGGTGCCCAGGGTGACGAATAAAGGGGGTGAAAGGGTTGGGGATATATATAGCCTTTTTGGTAAAAATTAAAGCAGTGAGGCTTTTTCCACGCAGACTGAAGGCTGTTGCACAGGCGTTTGGAGCAGTAGCAGTAGCTGTTTGGAGTGTGTGCCCACCGCTTGTAAGGACAGCCTTTGGGCGTGTGAGTTTCAGGGTTTTGTGTACAAAACGAGCGTCCCTTCTCCGCAGCTGTCTCCAGTAAAACAAGGCCACTTCCAACACGTACAGAGGTCGCGGGGTTTTTATGGAGTGTCAGTGGAAGTGCGGGTTGTTTGAAGCTTTTGTTGAAAGGGTGGTGATGTTCTCCCTCTTGAGAATTGTGCAGTTAGGATGGGGCAGGCTTGGAATTCAGCTAAGATCCCAACGTTGGGTCCAAACTCGCCTGTGCTAACTGCTGAGGCCATATCAGCAAATGCCGAGGCGTTAGAGACACACAGACAGACAGACCTGAGACCGGATGTAAGTGCCACCAGCTCAGCTATGTGATCCCGGCCAAGGACCCAACCTCTGAGCCTCATTTCCTTCTTTCTAAATGTGGGAGAGAATCATGCCTACCATAGGGGGATTTTTTTTTAATTGTGTTAAAATACACATAACAAAATTGGCCATCTTCACCATTTTTAAGTGTTAAATGCGTTCATATTGTCGTGCAACCACTCTCTAGACCTTTTTCATCTTGCAAAACTGAAGCTCTGTCCGCATTCAACAGCAACTCACCACCTCCTTCCCCCAGCCTCTGGCACCCACCGTTCTACTTTCTCTCTATGAATTTGACTACTTTAGGAAGCTCAAATAAGTGGAATCATACAGTATTTATCTTTTTGTATCTGGCTTATTTCACTCAGCATAATATCCTAGAGGTTCTATTCATGTTGGAGCAGGTGTCAGAATTTCCTTCCTTTTTAAGGCTGAATAATATTCCATTGTGTGAACCTACCACATTTTGTTTATCCATCATCTGTGTCTAGACACCTGGGTTGCTTCCTGGCTATTGTGAATAATGCTGCTGTGAACATGAGTGTGAAAATACCTCTTTGAGATCCTACTTTCAACTCTTCTGGGTGTGTACCCAAAAGTGGAATTTCTGGATCATATGGTAGTTCTCTTTTTGATAATTTGAGGACCTGCCTTATTTTTTATAAGGGCTATATCATTTTCCATTCCCACCAACAGTGCACAAGCAGTTTCTCCACATCCTCTCCAGCACTTGTTATTGTCTGTTTTTTTAAATATATATTTTATTTATGGCTGTTTTATTTAACTGGATCTTCGTTGTGGCACGAGGGGTCTTTTAGTTGCGGCACGAGGGATCTTTTAGTTGTGGCATGCAGGCTTCTTAGTTGTGTCACGCATGTGGGATCTAGTTCCCCCACCAGGGATCGAACCTGGGCCCCCTGCATTGGGAGCGCAGAGTCTTAGCCACTGGACCACCAGGGGAGTCCCTATTTTCTGGGGTTTTTTGATAGCAGCCGTCCTAGTGGGTGTGAGGTGGTATCTCGTTTTGATTTGCATTCCCCTAATGACTAGTGATATATAACACTTTTGTTTTCATGGACTTGTTGACCATTTGTATATCTTTTTTGGAGAAATGTCTGTTCAGGTCTTCTTTATTTATTCTAAAGGATACTAACTCCTTAGATTTGCAAATATTTTCTAACATTCCGTAGGTTACTCCATTTTTGCTCTGTTGATTGTGTCCTTTAACGCACAGAAAGTTTTAAATTTTTGTGCCGTCCAGTTTATCTATTTTTTCTTCTGTTGCCTGTGCTTTTGGTGTCACATCCATGAGTGAAATCATGGCCACACCCGATGTCATGAAGCCTTTCCCCTGCGTTTTCTTCTGAGAGTTCTAGCTCATGGGAGTTTGGTGAATGAAGGGCAGTGTTAGGAGTCAGCCCCCGGCCCCCCTCCCAGGTATTCTCGTGGGAGCAGCACCCAGAGCTGCTGTCGGCTCAGCCCATCTGCTTGGTGGGAGAGTGGGGTGGGTCCGGGTCCCTCCTCTTTCCTGCCGGGGTCCTGATTCCAGGAGAAGTGTAAGCCAGTTTTCTTTCTGAATTTGCAGAAAAGGCTACAGATGGCTCCCTGCAGAGCGAGGACTGGACGCTGAACATGGAGATCTGCGACATCATCAACGAGACGGAGGAAGGGTGCGTGTCCCCCGCCCGGGGCAGGCGGGCGGCGGGCTGCTCAAGTCGGTCTGTGTGCTGCCTGCTGCCCTGACGTCTGACAAGTGGTTCTCCTCATCCTCTCGCCCCTCCACCCGCCCACAGTCAGAGCAGTGACCGCCTCTTAATCACAAGGGGGATGACGTTGCTCGGCTTCTGGGTCCCCTGCAGCCCGATCCCCACCTCCTCCCGCCCTCCGCAGCCCTGGGGACTGGCTGGAGCCCCAGGAGGGAGAGGCCCCCGGGGTGTGTAGTGGAAGGCGGGGCACGGGGAAGACTTGCGAGGCCCAGGCCCCCCCACCCCTGCGCTGCTGGGTCTGTTCTTGCTGCTGTATTTACATCCTCTTCTGCATCACAGGTACATTCCATGTGTACTGCTTCCAAATTAGTCGGTGTGTGGCCCTCTGTCCACACCATAAAAATGGAATTTACAGTAGCCGCGCCCTCTTAAACCATCTCCAGACCTGGGCAGCCCTGGCCTTGGCGCTGTCCTTACTGGCCTTGCCACGTGGAGGCTGGGGACCAGCCACTGACGGTTGGCCCTGCCTTCATTCAACAAACATGTCCTGAGTGACCGCCTCATGCCGGGTCCCAGAGCAAGTACTGAGCGGGTCCCTCCGTCTGTCCTGAGTACTGAGCAGGACAGATGGAGTCCCTCCCCTGTGCCATGAGCAGGACAGTTACCACGCACCCTGGTCAGCTGGTGACACGTCTGGGGAGGAGGAGCTGGGAGTGCTTGTAAACAAGTCACCCAGGAGGGCCTGGCCCAGGTGGCTCGAGGGGCGGAGGTGTGAGGACCAGGCCAAGGAAGGGCTTCCCAGCGCACGGTCCCAGGACAGAGGGGGTCTGTTGTGTCTGAGGGACAGCAGCGGGGCCGGGGGGGCCGGGATCCAGGCAGGGACCCTGGCTTCCACTTGGTCTGACGTTCATCTTATTTATTTATGATTTATTTATTTATTTAATTTATTTTTGGCTGCGTCAAGTCTCAATTGAGGCATGTGGGATCTTTCCTTGTGGCGCTTCTCTCTAGTTGTGGCACGCGGGTTTTCTCTCCTGTAGTTGTGGTGTGGGCTCTGTAGTTTGTGGCATGTGGGCTCTAGTTGAGGCGGCGGGCTTAGTTGCTCCACGGCATGTGGGATCTTAGCTCCCTGACCAGGGATCGAACCCATGTCCCCTGCATTGTAAGGTGGATTCTTTACCACTGGACCACTGGGGAAGTCCCCATTTTATTTTTTTTAATAGTTGTTGTTTTTTTTAAATTTATCTGGTTCCACCAGGTCTTAATTGCAGCACTTGGGATCTTTAGCTGCAGCATGTGGACTCTTAGTTGTGGCACACAGGATCTAGTTCCCTGACCAGGGATTGAACCCGGGTCCCCGGCATTGGGAGCATGCAGTCTTAGCCACCGGACCACCACGGAGGTCCCTGAGGTTCATTTTGGGACGACGCTGGCTGCTGTGCCCAGGACGGCTGGGCTGGGGCTGTCACGATCACCCTGGTGTGAAGCGATGGCAGCTTTGACTGGGGTGGCAGTAGAGGGGGTGAGAAGCCATGAGAGTCTGAGCATTTCTGAAGGCAGAGCCGGTGGAATTTGCGCTGTGGGCCTGAGAGGAGAGACAGGATAGATAATCCGAGGTTCGGGGCAGCTGCATCCCGAGGCCCAGCAGGCCGGGTCGGAGGTACAGCTAAGGTTCAAGCCCTTCCGAGGTGAGGGCAGCTGCATCCCAAGGCCTAGCAGACCGGGTCGGAGTTTCAGCTAAGGTTCAAGCCCTTCCGAGGCGACGCTGGTGGGAGGGGTGGAGGGCTTGGCCGCCCTGGGGGCAGCAGGTTGGGAGCCCTCTGGGACGGGAGCTGCAGGCGACCAGCTCGGTCCTGGCAGGAGACGGGATGTGTTGGGTAGAAGGCATTTTAACCCTGCAGCCCCTGGCCTCCTTTCTGCCCACCCTGACCCCGGCCTGTCCACGTTTATTGAGCCCACGGGTGGGGTGCGGCCTCTGGAGGCCGAGGTGGGTGCTGGACGGGCGGCCGAAGCTGTGGGTGCAGAGGGGAGGAAGTGGGAAGTGCGGGCGGTGGGGGGGGCGTCTGGACCAGAGCCCGGAAGGGGGCTCAGGCCGTGGGCGCTCCAGCTCCCTTTGCCCATGTCGCCCGCCCCTCCGTCTGCCACACTGAGCTCCTCCCTCACCCACGGGCCTTCTGGCCCCGCTGGTCTTTTGGTTCCGTGAACCTCCCACTCTCATGCCCAGCTTGCGGGTCCCCAGGAAGCACGGGACGTGCACACATGTCGGAATGGAGCGTCCTCGTCCCAGGGGGTCTGGAGCCCAGCTCCTCCACCTGCCTTGTCGAGGGAGGGTCCTGGTCCCTGCTGTCGGCCTCTTCCTGAATGAGAGGAAGCCTGCCCTCTCCCTGTCCCGATGCCCCGCGGATAAGCCCCCCTTGTGTGATCCCCTCACAGCCCGTATTGTACTTGGGCTCATCACAGCTCAAACTCGCGTGTTCTGATGTGTGTGAGAGGGAGTGTCTGTCTCTCCCCCAAAGCCCCGGGCCCCGAGCTCCCTGAGTCAGGCATCTGTCTTCCTTACGGCCACGTCCCCACCACCTGGACACATTCGTGAGGTAAGAGAGTAAGTGGGCAAAGTCCCTGGGGACTCAGGGCCTGAGGACGAAGGGGGTCGTGACCCAGGGTGACATGGGCTCCACGAGGGAGGCCAGTACCAGGCGCCTGGGGAGGGGCATCCAGGTGGGGTCCAGCAGCCGCCCAGGGGTCAGCAGGCAAGGTGGGTGGGTGGCAGGGCAGGAGAGAGGGACCAGGGGCCTGGGTGACCCTGGGTGGGTTCCCCTCCCATCTCGGTCCGCTTGGGTATAAAGTGGGCCCCAGCAGTGGCTCGCTCGTGGCTTCACTGCCCCGCCCTGTGCCCGGCCCATGCGAAGCCCCAGCCCACACCAGCTCAGGCAGTGCCCTCCAGCTCGACGTGGCAGGGCCAGACCATTTTAATGATGAGGGGCTAAAGCTCCAGCACGGGAGCTCTGTCTGTGCTTCCTTTATTTATTCAGAGCTCACCTCTGGGAGATGGTCCTGCTGGGCACCGATTTGGTGAGCTGTCCTGCAGGCCCCTCCCTGGGTTTGCCCTAATGCCCAGGCTGGGGTCACTTCCAGCCTGGGGCCTTGTGTGGCTGCCCCTTGTGCCCTGGACCCTTGGTCACTAGGCAGGAGTGCCCTGGCTAGATAACCTCTCTGGGATGGTTTAGACCCTGTTTACCAGGCCTCACCCAGACCTGCCTAGTTAGGTGCAGCAGGCACGTGGATTTGGTAAATACCCTTCAGGCAATTCTGACATGTGGCTCTGGTGAGGATCCCCTGACTTGGTCGTTTTCATGACCATCTTGGACCTTCCCCAGCTCATGGACTCTGTGCCCCAGCCTCTAAACTGAAGTAGCCCCGGATAAATGCAATGGAGCAAGGGAACAGCTGGGAGGGGGTAGCCGGGAGGAGAGGAGGTGTCCAGGGTGGGCGGGGCGCGGCATCGCCCCCGTGAGGGGTAAGTGGGAAACAGCTCAGAGGTGGCAGTTCTGGAGCCAAAGGACAAGGTGGGCTCAGGATGACCAGAGAGAAGGTCTCGTCTGGGTCTGGGATCCAGCTCCCGCGGCCCTGACCTCTCCCCCTGCTTGGGGCCCTTTCCTGCTCTGCTGGGCTCCAGCACACCACTCCCCTCTCCCAGTTTCCTGCTCTGCGTCTGATCGGCTGCTGTGCGGTTCCTCTGACAGGACTTTGATTCTGTCTCCGAGGCTGCTTCCCCGGGGAGAGAGAGAAATACTCGCTTTGGTGCTCCCCAGTGCCTCTCAAGCAGCACTTCCCCGATGGATTTTCGGTGGATTTTCACTTTCTCTCTAACCCGGGAGCCTGCCGCCTCTCTGATTTCCCACCACCGCATGCCCCCCCAACCCAGGAGCTCCATGAGTCACAAGTGAGCAGAGCCCTGGGAGGCTCTTCCCACGTAGTGCCCCGTGGAAGTTTGAAGAGGAGGGACGAGAGCGTGCTCGGCGGTGCCTTTGAGACAGAGGAAATCCTCAAAGCCGAGAGCCTGTCAAGTCCCATGTTTGCAGAAATCAGCACCCCTGTTTGGGAACTGCAGCCACACTGCAAACACACCTGGCAGGGACCCCTCCCCAGGGAGCTGAGAAGTTCCGCGGGGAAGCCATGCTTCAGGTGATTCGGGTCTGTTTATTCCTTCTAGAAGCCTCGCCTTGCTTTGTGTTTCTGTTGAAATTGGGCTGATTGGCAGAGCTGCTCCCCTCTCCTTCCCCAGCTCCCTCACGCACTTCTTGAGAGTTTTTTTGTTTTTGTTTTTTTGTCTTTGTTTCTGGGCACAGGCTTTCTCTAGTCACGGCGCGCGGGCTTCTCATTGCGGTGGCTTCTCTTGTTGTGCAGCAAGGGCTCTAGGCGCGCAGGCTCAGTAGCTGTGGCGCATGGGCTTCGTTGCTCCGCGGCATGTGGGATCTTCCCAGACTAGGGCACGAACCCGTGTCCCCTGCATTGGCAGGCGGATTCTTAACCACTGCGCCACCAGGGAAGTCCTGGTAAATAGATTGTATCTCCAAACTGTCGGAATAGGAGGCCTCAATTTATGAACCTTCACTTTAGGAAAGACCCAGATTATGCTGGCCTGCTGATGGGTGGGCGGCAGGAGTCCACTTGTGATAGCAGAGGGCGGAGTTCCCCAGAGCGGGCCATGGGCACTGGGGGACCCTTAGGCACAGGCACTGCGCCTAGTAGATGCCCTCAGGGGCTGCCTGGAGACCCGCCTCTCAGCATGGCTGTGGTTTCAGGAGGAGTGTGTACTGGGAGCAGGCAGTCGGCATATGACGGAGCTGTTGTCAGCTGGAGGCCCCTGCAGCTCTGCCTACAGGGCCCCCAGGAAGCCGGGTCAGATCTGGTACCTAAAACACACAACTCCCAGGGCTTTGAGCAGACTTACTTCAGTTTTCTCAGGGAAAAAGGAGTTCCACAGAGCCTAAAACCTGGACATCCAGATCTGCACAGGGACCTGGCCGTTCTCGCCTGTGTTTTTCTGGCAGGTTCCCTTCAGTGAACCCACCAGCGGCAGGCTGGTTATTGTTCTGGGTAAATCACACTTGCACGTGATGTGGAATTCAAGAGGGCTGCAGCCTGCGACCTGGGGAACAGCCCCTCCTCCTCGGCCCTGGCGCCCACGCCAGGGGTGGCTCCCTCCAGGGTCCCCTCCTGGCAAAGATGTGTGCGCTGGGCATTTCTTGTCCTTTTGTAACTCACATGGCTGTGTCCCCTCTGCCCTGCTCTGCAGATGACGCTAGTCTGTATCTCTGGTGCATTAAGAGTGTCTTTATTCTTCTGTGCAGCTGCATAGTACTCCGTTGTATGGATAAGCACAATTTAATTCAACCTGATTCACATTGATGGACATTTCGTTTGTTTCCAGTCTTTCACATTTACAAACAGGCGGTAGCAAGTAACCTCATGTACATGCTAGTTGGCATGACTGGCCCTGACTCTGTAGGCTGGGGCCCTGGTGGGATTGGCAGGATCTGCATATGTCTATTTTCCAGGCCAAAGGATGCCATTCGAGCCCTGAAGAAGCGGCTCAACGGGAACCGGAACTACCGAGAGGTGATGCTGGCGCTGACGGTGAGTGCCCCCCTACCCTCCCCCGGGGTGGGAGAACATCTGGGAGCCGCAGCTGGGGGACAGCCTGGAGTGAGCGCTGCTAGGGGTAGCTGTGCCTCCTGCTGCCGCCCCAGTGTTTCCACCCTCTGAGACGGGTGAGCCATCAGGGACGCGGCACGGGCAGTGTTGTCCGGTGCAGAAGCCCAGAGCAGAGAAGCCACAGGCCTGGGCGTGGGTCCCCGGTGGCCAGCAGCCTGCTGTGAGGCACTGAGGCCAGCTGCTTCTCTAGGGGTCAGCTTCCTCCTTGTAAAAGTGCCGACTTCCACCGAGCACCTGCCCGAGACTAGGCTAGCTCTTCAGATGTTAACTCAAATGCTTCCAGAAACCTTCCTAAATAGGTTTCATCATCCGCTTTTACGGATGCAGAAACTGAGGCTCGGAGAAGCCCAGAGGTTTGCCCAGACTTCACAGCTAGTGAGGTGCCAACTGGATTATGGGATAAAAACTGAACATCGTCACAGAGGTTCTAGGGAAAGTCTGCAAGTGGCTCATTTCAAGAAGGAACAGACCAGATTTTTGCCTGTCTTTCAGATGTCAGAAAAGTAAAAGGGACAACTTCAGGTATTATTTCTGTCTTGAAAGCTAACATTTTTTCAAATATGGCAAAAACCAGGCCACAACATGTTCCTCTAATAGAAACTGTAACAGGTCAGCATGTGGACCTCCCTGTAGGGTTGAGTAGTGGGTTGTTTATCCAAAACAGCCATAACATGTTCCTTTTAAAGCAGAGAAACTGTTTGGATTTCCTGCCCAAGTGAAAACCCAAGACTTATTAGAATTCTCTGCCAGGGAATTGGGGTTTGAATAATGAGAAAAAAAACAGTTGAGAAACAGGGAGTTGAAAGCTTTTGTTTTTTCCTCAGAATTTCAACCGCAGCTTTCACTAAACCCAGAGTGATGCCCAAAATAAACTGTTTTCAGTAACAAAAATCACTAGGGACAGGCAAAACTCACAAACTCTTAGCACGCAGGCCATTTTCGTGGCATCTAAACACCTCCCGCTCCGTGCCCAACATCATGGTAGCTGCCTGGGATAGAGATCTCTCCACCGTGGGCCCTGCCATTCCTTCCTTCCTGTAGTAAAGCATGAGAGCCACCATTTAGTGTTTCCTTAAGTCTTACATTTAAGTCTTTAGACTGTTTCAAATTAATTTTTGTGACTGGTGTAAGATAGAGGTCCAGTTTCATTCTTCTGCATGTGAGTATCTAGTTTTCCCATCATCATTTATTGAAGAGACTGTCCTTTCCCCATTGAGTATTCTTGGCTCCCTTGTCAAATGTTAGTTGACAGTATATGTGAGGGTTTATTTCTGGGCTCTCAGGTCTGTTCCATTGGTCTGTGTGTCTATTTTTATGCTAATACCACACTGTTTTGCTTACAATAGCTTCATAATATAGTTTGAAATCAGGAAGTGTGATGTCTCCCACTGTGGTCTTCTTTCTCAGGATTGTTTTGGCTGTTCAGGGTCATTTTTGGTTCCATATGAATTTTAGGATTGTTTTTTCCGTTTCTGTGAAATCTGTAGATGGCTTTGGGTACTGTGGACATTTTAACAGTATTAATTCTTCTGATCCAAGAACATGGGATACCTTTCCATTTACTTGTGTCTTTACTTTCTCTTACCAATGTCTTGTAATTTTCAGGGCACAGATCTTTCACCTCTTGGTTAGATTTATTCCTAAGTATTTATTTATTTTGATGTGGTCAGGCCTTTGCTGCAAATCCCGTGATGACTTTGGGAGATTTGTGAAAGGTGCAGACCCATTTTTCGTCTGCTGGAGGCCCAGCCTGGCACACACTGCCCGGGCTCACGTCTGCTCTTGTGGCTTCTCTGTCTTGTCCTTGAACTAACCCTGTTCATCCATCACAGTCCTCCTGCTTCCTGAGGGCCTTTTAACTTCATATCTGCCTCCGCCAAGGTTGTCAAGATATACCCCAAATAGGAGTTGGTCAGAGGTCTGGGGCTTCCTGCTCAGGCATTAGTGTGGCTCTGATTGCTTGGAGGCACCATTTGCCTACTCCACGGGCCTTAGCTGCATTCAGGAAAATTCCCACCGTGCTTCAGGACCAACAACCCACAGCAACAGATTTGCCTTTTTGGTAGAGCAGCCTGCAGAGGACTTGCCAGCCGGGGGCACTTCCGCAGCTCCTGCTCTGCCGGGCAGCCTCACCGCCTCTGTCCAGGGCATTTTAAGGACCAAATGAGGGAACAAGGGGGTGGCAGAGGTTGCCTGTCGTCTGAGGGACTCACTGATCTTGGAGGAGAGTGGCCCTGTGCCTCAGGGCGGGTGGAGGCTCAGAGGAGGCTGCAGGGGATCCCTTCCTGCTTCTGACCTGACCAGCAATCTGTACCTACACCACTTTCTTCACCTTCTAAGCCTTTTAACTCTGAAAACAAAAGGGGATAACAGCCTCCGCTTAAAAAGGGTGAACGAGTTGTGAGGATGGAGTGAAATGACATACAACGTGAAAGAGTCTCCCCTGGGTCAGCCACGCAGTCACGTTCCTAACGTCACCGTTAGGAACTTTCTCCGTGACCAAGCTTTGTCCAGGGAAAGGCCTGTTGTCCCACCCTAGCCCTGGGGAGTGGCTGCCTGGGGTCACCAGTGGTCAGTTAGTTTAGGCGAATGAGGACAAGCAAGGCGGCCAGCAGTGTCCCCTGATTGCTGGTGACGTCCTTCCGTGGAGGCAGTCCCCACCAGCCAGCTGTGGCCTGGGTGCCGGCATGGGAGGGGCCAGCTCATCGTCCGGGTCAGGGGGTTTCCAGAGAGCGAAGGGGTCCGGAGAGCTGCCTGTGAGGCTGGAGGGACCCTCCAGTGGGTGCTGTGAGCTCAAGGCCCCTCGCTCGTGCGGTGGGGGCCTAGGACAGTAACCCCGTGACATGTCCTCCTGCACTGGCCCGCCAGGCAGGTCTGTGCTTCAGACACGCTCACCCTAACTTCAGCCCTGCAGCGGGGCACTCGCGCCCACTTTGCAGGCGGGGAAGCCGAGCTCAGACAGACTGGTCCTGAAAGTGGACCTGAGATTCAAGCCCGCACTGGCTATTGGTCAGAACCCACAAGCGCTGTGCTTTTCTAGTGGCCGAGGCCTGTGTAACTTATTTTTCCGGATGAGGAAGGAGGGGCAGAGTTGATTCGAATGTGGCCAAGGCCACAAACCGCGTATGGGGGTGTGAGACCCGGGTTACTGCTGGTCTCAGTTGTGGAAGCAGGGTTGTGTGGCCGTGTGGGGCATTCGCCTCTTCACAACCAGGTCCGGTAACTCACCAGCAGTGCAGGCTGCTTCAGTGGCCTCTGCCCGGGAGGGCCTGCGTCCACCGGCTGTCGCCACCAACCCAGAGGCTCATTTCCAGGGATGCTTGGTCGTTTTGACCCCGCTGAGACCCCAGTACCCTTCTCATGCGGAGCCGGTGTCGCCCGACTGCTGTGCAGGCCCAGAGACCCCAGCCAGCAAGGGGCCACCTGTGTCCTGCGAAAGGGTTTGCGTCTGGAGGAGCCCGTCGGCAGGATGGTCGGCAGTGGGGAGAGGGGGCAGCGTCTCCTTGGCCTCTGGGGGTGACCTCTGTTTCCATCCCGCCCGCATCAGGTGCTGGAGACGTGCGTGAAGAACTGTGGCCACCGCTTCCACGTCCTCGTGGCCAGCCGGGATTTCATCGACGGCGTCCTGGTCAAAATCATCTCTCCCAAGAGCAACCCCCCGACCATCGTGCAGGAGAAGGTGCTGGCTCTCATCCAGGTGGGTCGGCGGCTCCCCTCAGCTGGTCCGTGGGGAGAGAGGAAGGCGGGGCCTCCCATCAGCAAGTCCTCACACTTCCCCATCATTTGGAGGAAAAGATGGGTGCTTCTGGGTTTAAATATTTGTTGAGAAACACTTGTTTTTTACCCTTATCCCGCTGAGATGACACCTTCAGCGGTGGCTCTCCTGGCCGTCGCTGGCTGTGTCCGGGTGCCTGGCCCTCGGCTGCCCATGGGGGACAGGCCTGGAGCCTAACGGAGCCACGTGCCGGGTCCACGTGCCACAGGGAGGGGCCAACTCTGGGGTCGTGGGGGTGGTGTTCAGGATTCACTGAGGACGTGACAATTCTGTTGAACCCTGAGGGGCGACAAGCTGGGTGGAAAGGTCAGAGTGCAAGGGGCATGGCAGGTAGAGAGCAGTGTGTGCAAAGGCCTGGAGCATCGAGAGCACAGGTGACACCTTGGGACGTGTTATTATTCATTGTCCTGTAACAAATTAGCCCCAACTTAGCATTTAGAGCAACAGACGTTTATTACCTGCTAATTTCTGTGGACCACGGGTTCAGGAACAGCTTAGCTGGGCGGTTCTCTGGAGGGTGCAGTGAGGGTGTCGGCCGGGGCCACGTCCTCCGAAGGCTCAGCTGGGGCTGGAGGAGCCACCTCCAGGCTGCTCCCATGCGACGCCCCCCGCCAGCAGCAGGTGTCCTAGTGTCCCACGTCCTCGCCATCGTCTTCCTCATAGCCTGTCTGACAGGTGCACAGAGGTTTTGCGTCCCGTCGGCCTTTTTAAACCCGTCTTGGAAAGAAGGTGATGTTATTTCCCTGTTGAATATGCTTTTAAAGTGAAAAGTTAAGGTCTGATGATCCCCTGGGAGGGCAAGGGCTGCAGCTTTTCTGAAGTCTCCCGCACCTGTGTCTCCACAGGCACGGGACACTTCAGAAAGTCTCTTTTTGCACGGCCCCCTCGCTCCCCACCCACCGTCCCTCTGACGCCTTCCCAGAAGGCTGATCCCAGGCATCGTGGTCCCAGGGTGGCCCACAGAGCTGGCGTCTCCAGTGCACGTTTGTGAGGTCAGGATTCCCGTCCCTCCCCCCTGCCCTCCACCCCTAATCCCTCCATTCAGCCAGGCAGCCCTGTCCTCTGGCTGCCCTCCTGCTGCCTCACCTCCTTGAGCCGCATGGAAAGACACCCCCTCGGGCTTGTGTGCTCGAGGGGCTCTGCCCTTCAGGAGGACAGCGTGCCAGATGCAGCAGGCCCTTCTGGAAGGGACAGGGCTCCTGGTGGCCCGGGAGGAGGGGGCCTGTCCAGAGGGTGGGCCTCCCGTGACGTCCCCTTTGTGGGACATCCCCCCGCTGTACGCCACCCTCAGCCTCTCCCTGGGGTTGTTCCAGGACAGAAAGGACATGGTTCTGGTGGAGGAACCTCATCCCTGCCTCCCACACTTCCCCCAGAGTAGAGTCTAAAAATTCTCTTTCTTTCCACTGAAGAGGGGAGCTGATGGCGGGGGGTGGGAGGGGCAGGGGGAGCTGGGGGGGCCGTGTTCTCAGGAGGTGGCGGGGAGCCGGTGGCCGGGCTTGCAGCAGATTCTATGGATGGGCAGCTCCCGAAACCCTGTCCCTGTGAGTGAGAAGCCCAGGAGCACGAGCAGGACGGGACAGCAGCCTCCTTTTGTCCAGGGAATGGAACCCATTGTTTAAATCAGCAATTGTTTATTGATCTGAAATTGGATGATTTAAAACTTTGTCGAGGGCTTCCCTGGTGGCACAGTGGTTGGGAGTCCGCCTGCCGATGCAGGGAACGCGGGTTCGTGCCCCGGTCTGGGAAGATCCCACATGCTGCAGAGCGGCTGGGCCCGTGAGCCATGGCCACTGAGCCTACGCATCCGGAGCCTGTGCTCCGCAGTGGGAGAGGCCACAACAGTGAGAGGCCCGCATACCGCAAAAAAAAACCCAGAAAACAAAAAAAACAAAAAACTTTGTTGAAACTTGAGGGGTCTGGAGCAAATGGCTCATGTTTGCATAAGGTTTTAGTCCTTTCTTTGGTGTGCGATCCCGGGGAAAGGAGATCAGAACTCCCTCTGAGCCTTCCAACCCCTGACACGTGGGCACGGGTGGGCGGGGCGGGGCAGGGCGTAGGGCAGTGAGGCAGGCGGGCGCTGTGATGCTGACCTGCAGCTCCCAGGACAGGCCCTCTGCTCTGACAGCACCCGCCCTGCCGCTCCCTGGCTTCTCATGGGGAATCAGACCTCCCGAGGCCACGGCCCCCGAGGCAGGGTCGTGGTTCTCAGCGGGGCCGGCTGCCTAGAGGGGCTCCTGCGCTGTCACCATCACCTCAGTCCGCTGGCCCTGCGTGGCCATGGAAGCTTCACATTGGTGAGGCCATGTTCGCTCTGAGTTGACAAATGCTGTCTGACTGCCTTCTCTGTGCCCCCGGGAGACTCGGCAGCTGGGGGGCACAGGTGTGGGCACCGGCCCGGAAGGTGCCCGAGGCACACGGCATCTCCCGCCCTGTGCTTCCCCCCAATGTGCTGGCGTCAGGGGCGTGGTCAGTAGAGAGCACTGCCGTGGACACAGACTCTGCTAGCAGCCCCGCACCCAGACTGCACAGGGGTCCCGCCCAGGACAGGGGCGATTAGCCAGGACTGCTTGGTTGCTTAAATAGCAGATGCCAACCCCAGCTGCCTAGGTGAAGAGCAGTGCTGGTCATAAGGCAGGCTCCCCAGAACCCCGGGGTGATGGCCAGGGAGGGGGCAGACCTTCTCCTGAGTGTCCGCGCCGTCCCAGCAGGCAGGCTCTCCCTGCTCCCTGGTCCGGGCTGGCATGTGGGTACGACCCAGGGCCCACGTCTACCCACAGAGCAGCCCAGCCCTCCGAGGGCCCAGGGCCAGGCTCCTGGAGCAGGAGGACCTAGCTGCTCAGCTGGGCATGTGTACCCCCTGCGGGGCCGTCCATGGGGCCTGCTGATCGCTGCTGGGCAGGTGCCCCAAGAAGTGTCCGCCGACTGGAGAGAACAGTCGTGGTCTTCTTATGTCAGACCTGGTGGGGGTGGAAGGCAGCATAAGTTAAAAGGGCTCCCCTGGAGCTGTTGTCCTCCTGCAGCAACGAAGGCCGGAGGCGGCTCCAGGAGGAGCTGACTGCCGCGCCTGCTTCTCCCCGCCTCCCCGTGGGCTGTGAAACGCGCCCCCCATCAGCGTCCGGGAGGAAGTGTGACCACGAGGGGCTGTCCTGACGTGGGCGTTGAGTCCCTGCATGTGCAGGTTGGATGAGCAGGCCCCGGGAGGCCGGGCTCACGGCAGGGTTTGTGGTCAGTGAGATGCAGCAGCCGAACTGAACGAGGCTTTTTGGAAACTGCTCTCTTGGTCAGAGATGGGGGGAAGCAGCTGGGCCCTGTGACAGCGACAGAGCTGCCGACAGGTCGGCTTTCCTCCTCCTCTGGCCCCCTCTTGGGGGGTGCCCTTTGGAGGCACTTCTTTTTTTGATACCTTCTATAACTTCCAAAGAACAGAATTTAAAGATATACTTTGACAGTTCCTTGAATCAGAGACGAGCGGCAGCCTATTGAAATATGTGTTCCTTCCTCCCCGTGTTTTGTCTTATGTAACGGAACCTAGTGGCCAAGCTTTCCAGCAGACTGTCCCACACGGGCGCCTGTCTGCCGGCACTGTGAGTAGTGCGGGTGCTCCTGCCCCGGCCGCAGTCACCTTGCCTGTCAGATGGGCGGCCGGGCAGTGTGGACTCCGGCTCCCTGACCTACTAGGCTCAGCCTGGATTTTCATGCGTGGAGCGTGGAGGCCACGCCGCTGTCCCCACGCATCCTGCGGGCGCGGCCTCTCCAGCCGCACGTTGCCAGGCACATCTCCTGGTCTCAGCCTCGTGCTTCGGTGCGGTTGCTCCGTCTCCACTCTGGGATGTGCCCCACGCTGGACTGAGTTCTGTGCTTTGCTTTCATTTGTGCTCAGCCTGGTGGCACTGGCAGGAAGGAGCAGCGTGTCTGGGCCGCAGCCCTGAGCGCCCCGGCGCCCCTAACAGGCCCCCTCCTCCCCTCCAGGCGTGGGCTGACGCCTTCCGGAGCAGCCCTGACCTCACGGGCGTCGTGCATGCGTACGAAGAGCTGAAGAGGAAGGGCGTGGAGTTCCCCATGGCCGACCTGGACGCGCTGTCCCCCATACACACACCCCAGCGGGTGAGCCTCGCTGCATTCCCGAGGGCCTGTTGCAGAGACAGCCTCTGAATTATTCAGCTTGTCATCAGCCTCCTTCGGGCTCCAGGGCGTTTCTTGTTGATAACCAGTGGGTGTGGGAGAGAGACAGCTGGTGGCTGGTGGCTCAGGGACCGCCCCCCCCCACGGTTTTCACCCCCGACTGTGGGAGAAGGTGACAGAGGAGCGGTGTGGACGCTGTCATGGAGATGGCCGCGAGGGTGGAGCCGTCCTGGGGGGGTCCCGGCACCTGCTCTCCCGAGCCCAGGCGTCTGGTGTGGGGACCACACCTCCCAGGGCGGCCGGAGCAGCCCCACCTCCACATCGGCAACGCCGAGGGGCTGGCGAGGTCCCTCTTCATGGGTTTTTCAACTGGACAAGTCAAATGGATCTAAAATTTACTTTGGGCTGTGAGTGGTCCCCCTTGACTCCCGCCAGCCTTGGGATGCAAAGCCCCGGGAGGGCCCGCTGAGGGCGGCTCCCACGTGCTGGCAGCTTCAGGAGGGAAGGTGCCCAGGCAACGCCGTCGTTCCTCTTCGGGGGCAGCCAGGCCCTTTCCTGCCCCCGGAGAACCGGAGGCTCAGGATCTGGGAGAGGCACCCACCCCAGCTCCCTCTGCCACAGCCCCGTTTGTCCATCTCTGAGGGACGGTGCCGTGCAGGCCTCCTGCGAGGGCACAGCTCACGTTCAGGGGGTCACGAGGGGCCCAGAGGGAAGCACAAGGACTTGGGCTTTCCTAGCGTTTCTCTCATGTGATCCTCCGAGCCACTTGCTGCACTTGGTGGGGTAAACAAACCTGTTTTATTCTCGGATCGTGACGCAGAGCAGCGTGGTGGCTCCTGTAGTTACAGAGAACGCTCAGTAAATTGCATAATTGCTGTTTAGATTAGTCCACTTGTAAAGGCCAAAAAGTAACCTTCTGGTGCTAAACGGGGGGTTCCTGATCAGAAAACTTACCAGCAGGCCCTCCCCTCCGATGCCAAGGTGGTCCTGACGGTGGGAGGGTGGCCAGAGCCCTCACAGGCTGCGCTGGGGGCCACCTCTCTGGCCCGCCTCGGTGTCTGTGAGGTTCGTGGAGGGAGGAGAGGTGGGGGGCGGGGGCAGTGCCAGGCCACTGCCAGGCCACTGTCCAGGCGGCCCAGGCGGACAGAAGGCTTTGTCGTTGCCGTGCAGAGCGTCCCGGAGGTGGACCCAGCCACCACCACGCCCAGGTCCCAGTCGCAGCCGAGGACGAGCAGCGGCTCCTCCTCAGCGCCGCAGGCCCCGGCCCTGAGCGCTGCGGGCCCCATCACGGCCAATTCAGAGCAGGTACGTGCACGCTTTGGGGCCACAGGCGCGCCTGCCGCTGCCCTCGGTCTCCCAGGAGACAGAGGAGGCCTCTCCAGACGGGCCCTGTGAAGGGTGTCAGCGACATGGGTGCAAGTGCCCGGCCCTCCTGAGGGCGCGCTGTCGAGGGCTGTGGTCACTCGAGGTGGGAGGTGGGGGGCTTGGGGCACAGCAGGTGGGCGGTTTGGAGAGCGGGGCGGGGCGGGGGTGGGGCTGGCAAGAATCACAGCAGGAGGTGTGGCCAAAAGCCCCTGAGCGAGCGGAGTTGTGAAGGGCCTCAGGTGTCCCGCAGAGAGGTTTAGGCTTATCCTGCAAGAAGGCAGCCCAGGCCAGGGCGGAGCCTGCAGGAAGGACCAAGTCCTGCTGTGTCCCGAGCAACGACCAGTCTCCCCGAGTTATTTCTTGGGGAGCTAATGCTGCCTCAATGCCAGCCTGGATTCTTTTGGAGGAGTCTGGAGACGAGTCTTTAGACGAATCTGTAGAGCTTCCATTAGTTAAAAAGTGAGGATTGGTCAGAATAGAAAGAAAATCTATCCACTGTTTCTGTTTTCTAACTTCTCATTTACTATTTATGTCAGTGTCATTATTATGGAACCTCATTTAAACAGAGGGCTCAAGCGATTGTGTCCGGTTAGCGGAGTGTGTGCACGTCTCCGCTCTGTGGGCCCCGAGGAGGGGGCGGCTGGCACGCGGTGGGCTGGGATCAGACAGGCCTGGGCTCAGCCCGCTGCTCCTGGTGAGGCTTCAGCCGGGTCGCTTAACCTCGGTCTCCTGTCAGTAGACCAGGCGGCGGTCCTTCTCTCCTGCCCACCGGGCCTCATGGGCCGGCTGGGCAGCGGCAGGAAGGCCCCTGGGATCCCCGGAGCGGGGAGGAGGTGGAGGCCGCAGCTGAAACTACCACTGCCCCTCCTGGGCCCCCACCACAGCCGGCACCAGGCCCCCCAGGTGGCCCTGGGAAGAGGGAAGGGGGACGCGTTTGCAGTTGGATGGCCACCGAGACCCTCCCCTGATTGTCTGCGCCCCGGGGGAGCTCGGGAGCGGTCGGAAGGAGGGTCTGGGATGGGCGAGGGGACACGGGCAGGACGAGAGGGGGCTGAACGCGGTGAAGAGGGACAGCAGACCCGACTGGGCAGTGTGGGGTGTGCCCATGGATGGCCACGGCTGGCCTGTGAGGTCACCTTTGCACAGGTGAGGACACAGGCTCAGAGAGCTGTCCCTGCTGTGGGAGAGGCAGCCCGGGTCCTGGCTCTGGGGAGCTCTGTGGGGCTGGCAGTTGGAACAGGCACCCCTGGATGGGGAGCGGGTGGGGAAGGCGCGGCTCAGAGGCCGCTGTGCTTGGAGCCTCGATTCCGGGCCAGAGCCTGCAACTGTGAGGTTCCTAGTCGAGGACCCCAGAGCGCAGGGACCTTGTGGGCCATGCTCTCCACCACGTGAAGGAGCAGAAACGGGGCCTGAGAGGCTCACTTCCCCTGCAGGCCCCGCTCGGCCCCCTCCCACGCGCTCCGACCCAGCACTGCCCCCACATCCCGGGGCCCCCAGCTGCCAGCTGCCAGCGTCCCACCGTGCGCAGACGCAGACGGAGCCAGGCCGCGTCCACCTGGTGCAGGCTCACTGACCCTGTCCCCCCGCCTCCCCCGGCCCCCACAGATCGCCAGGCTGCGGAGCGAACTGGACGTTGTTCGGGGAAACACAAAGGTCATGTCCGAGATGCTAACGGAGATGGTCCCCGGGCAGGAGGACTCGTCCGACCTGGAGCTGCTGCAGGTGAGGGCCTCTGGGCCAGGGACACACCGGGGCGGGATGGGGTTCGGGGCCGGTCCTCTAGAGGGACCGAGTCCGAGGAGGCCCGTGTCCAGCCCACGCGTCCCGGAGGCGGTCAGAGGCCAGTCCCAGGTGCTCTCTTCTTCATCCTCCTTAAAAACGTTTTTCCCTCATTGTAAAATGCCAGTTGCAAAATACGTGCCCATCGAAAGAAAAAGGAAGTACAAAGAAGAAAATAGTTTTCTTTAACCCCAGCATCTGCAGATAAGCACTGTCGCTGTTCTGATGTATTTTCTTTCAGACATTTTTTCCATGTTTATTTCAGATGGGGTTGAGATGATACCAGGTGTATGATTTTATGTGTCACTTTGTTCACCCAACATGACGTCACAAACATTCAGGGACCGCTAGCTGTTTCTGCTCGTGGGAGCCACTTCTGAGACTTCTGGGGTGAAGCTGAGGGTCCCCGGCCGGGGTGGCCCACGTCCTGGCTCCAGAGGCTCTGTGGCTCACTGGCCACCTGCAGGTCTGGGAGCCAGGCGGAAAGGGGTCCAGGAGCAGAGCTGGCCTGCAGGGTTCCTACCCCAGATCCTCCAGGCCCAGAGCTGGTGCCCAGCTCTCCTGATACCGTCTCAGAGACTCTGGCATTGGTGGGAAGTGGCAGCGGCCCCGCCCGCAGAAGCAGCACCTCCCGGAGGGTGGAGAGGACGCCGCCGTGAAATGTGAGGGCCAGCGGCGAGCACCTCCCACGCCTGCCCCTCGGGGCGGCCGGTCTTGGTCTCCTGAGGGCCACACTGGCTGCTGTCCTCCAGGAGGGCATGCTTCCCGGGTGGCCTGGTCCCAAGCAGCTGCTTGCCGTGCCCCCTTCCAGCCCCTAAGGGGGTGAGGGTGTGGGTGGGGGAGACCAGCCCAGGGTGCGGGCTGTGGTCCCTGCTCTGGAGGATCTCACAGCAGGCAGCCTACCTACCTGGGCCCGGGCCCGCCGGCTGCTCTGGACGCCGAGCGACCAGCAGCCCAGCTCCAGGCGTGCCATCAGTGCCGCTTCGGCCTCCGTCCGCGGTCTGCGGGGTTCTTCCAGGCGTTACCCAAGGCGCAGGAAACTGAGATCAGTCCAGGAACAGTGCAGGAACTGAGGGGCCTCTTGAGGCAGCTTTGTGCTGTGTCAGCACCAGAATTCTTGCTGACAGGGGTTTGCGGTGGACAGAGCTGAGTTCCTGGTAGCAGGCGTAGCAGAACAAAGCCAGCCCTGCGGACAGCCAGGGCCAACCAGACAGCACACACCTCTGCGTGTTTAAACAAGCCCATCAGCCAAGACAAACAGAACCTGATCTCCTGGCGTCAGCTCACAGTTTTCAAAAATAGGTTGCTTCCCATGACGTTTCCCTTCCCTCTGTCTTGTTCCAACTCCAAGCCTACTGACCTCGCTGCTATCTTATAAGTCAAACAGAGAGAATGGTTCTGGGTGCCAGTGGGAGGCTGTCCTTTCGGCACGAGAGACTTGGGAGCCGGCAGCTCTGTGAGCAGACACGGCTGTCCTGGCCGCTGGCCTCGCTCCTTGAGCCAGCCGGGCAGGGTCTCCCAGGGGTCGGGGCTGCATGTGGGAAAGTGCCACGGTCTGCTTGGAAAGGGGTGGGATCAGACTGTGCCCAGGGACCCCTCACTCGAGCTGGAGGGTGGCCAGATTGCTCAGGGCAGAAGCTACCCAGAGCTCAAAGTGGAAATAAATGCATTTGTCACCAGGCCAAGTGTTCATGCCCACAGAAGCTGCTGCGGATTTGAGTGTAAACTGCTGGGAGGAAATGGGAAGAGGGAAACGGGAGGTGTCGGCGAGGGCGCGCCGCTGCGGCCGACCAGCATCCTGGCCGGCTGCGTCCGGATGGCTTCCTGTGCTTTGCACAGGACTTGCAGGTGTGGCCTCACCCGCGGCCCACAGAGTGGCAGAAAACTCAGGCAGGGTGGGCGAGGGGAGGCGGGGCCCCGGAGGGAGCACAACAGCTTCCCTCTCTGGGCTGGGAGAGACCCGGGAGGCGGCGTGTCCAGCCCCACCCTGTGCTGTTTCCCCTTGCCGGCAGCATGCCTGGTGCTGCCTTGTTTCTGAAAATCCTCAGCGACAGGCCGGGGAGGCACTTCCGCCTCCAAACACATGACCTGGATAGACTTTGGGAAGCAGCACCACAGGGCAGGAAGAGCCACGGCTTAGGGATCCCTGGCTTCACCTCTGGGCCTGGCCGCTGCTGAGCCAGGTGACTCGGAGCCTGGAGTAAACTCTCCCCGTTGGCCGGCTGGGAAGCGGCTGATTGAAGCCCGTCCACACCGAGCCTGCAGCCCCAGTCTGTCTGCTCCACCTGCTGGAGCAGACACAAGTTCCTCCCTCACGTAGCAGGTCCTTCCATGCTTGCAGGCTGTCGCCGCCCTCCCTCGGGTGGCCTGGTGGTTCTGAGCAGGGGGCAGCGCCGGGGAACCTGCAGCCTCCGTCTCCCTCCCTCACGGGCTCTCCAGCCGCGTCTTCCCTGTCCTGAGACTCTGCATCTCTGTCTGCTGGAGCTTATGCCCTTGGCTGCGCCTGGGAGTGCGGCCTTGGGAATCTTTAAAGATCCCGATGCCGGCGGCCGTGCCCCCGCCGCCCCCAGATCAGCCTCTCCAGCTCTGTCTGCAGTTAGTGATAACGCGTGATTAATCCAGTGACGCCCAGGATGGGCATCCTTCACCGCCATCCCTCAGCTGACGAAGGAGGCCCATCCCACATTGTGTCTTCAAGTAGCAGATGGTTTAGCCCCTCTCGATTCTTGCCTCTCATTTCAACAAAAACCAGGAGGGCCAGGACCATTTTCTCTAGAGAAATCTAGTTTATTCTATGTGTTCAGCTTCATTATTTCCCCCTTTTTCTTCAACAAAGACTGTGTCTCCCTCCTATTTCCTTTGCAGCTGTAGAAAGCAGATCTTCAGGGCCTTACTCCCGGCGGGTTCAGAGGAGACCCAGAAGATGATTAAAAGATTGTTTTGCGGGGCTTCCCTGGTGGCGCAGTGGTTGAGAGTCCGCCTGCCGATGCAGGGGACACGGGTTCGTGCCCCGGTCCGGGAAGATCCCACATGCCGCGGAGCGGCTGGGCCCGTGAGCCATGGCTGCTGAGCCTGCGCGTCCAGAGCCTGTGCTCCACAACGGGAGAGGCCACAACAGTGAGAGGCCCACGTACCGCCAAAAAAAAAAAAAAAGATTGTTTTGCAAGGTGGGGAGGAGAATGTCCCTTGAAGAAAAGATACAGGCATTGGGATGAATTAGACAGAAAAGGGACATATTACAAAGTCTTCTGGTGGATGGAGGGCTTTTGCACCAAGAGCAGTGACCAGCCGCCCTCCCCTCTGTTGAGAACCAGACCCCAGAGGCCAGACTGAGACCGTCCGCATTTAGGAAGTTCCTGTCCCAGCTGTTGCCAGGCGGGAAGGGCAAGCTGGGCAGGCTTTGGCTGTCTGTGGCTCAGGACTAGAAGAAGGTGCCTGTCCAGGTGGTTTGGAGGCAGGTAGGGTCTGCCTGCTGGTGACCGTGTGGAGGGCCCGCAGGCAGCCAGCAGGTGTCTATGGTGGCACAGATCTTCATGCTCTGGTCCTCCTCTCCCGTGCAATCTCTTCTCATTTCTTCCTGTTTAATTTTTTTAAGACAGTAACTTAAAAGGTTGAAGCAAGGAGAAGGTGAAACTTTCTCTCTGCAGAGACCCCTGGAGACCCCTGATCCGGGCCGTGTTTAGGCGAAGCTCCGTGGGGTGTCCCTGGGTGCCAACCCAGGCGTAGAGCACGCGAGGCCCTGCCAGCGGGTAGGGGATGTCCCGCCCCCCTCTGCCCCAGCTGAAGGCCACGGGAGCCAGACCCCAGTGCACGGCCTCGGGTCTCATCCCTCCTCCAGGCGAGGCCCCAGAAACCACCTAGCGCTTCCCAAACGTTCTGCAAAGTGATGGAACACCTCCTCCATGAGTGAAACTCTACAGAGACCTATCAGTGTCCGAACAGATGAGAGCAGAGCCACCCTGGCTTCCGTGGTGGTGACCAGCACCATCGGCAGAGCTTCACCTCTTCCCAGCACCCCCATCCCACCCTGGGAGAGCCGAGCCCAGGGCGCTGGACCCCCAGACAGCTGATGGTCAGGTCTGCTTGCTGCTGCCTTGGCCGCCACACCCAGCAGGGGCTGGGCTCTGGGGGGAGATTGAATCCAGCCCTGGCCCCTCCCTGCGGGTGCTGCTGGTGCTTCGGGCGTGTGTGCTAGGTGCTTGAGACGCTCCCTGCAGCCTGCTGAGGGGCTGGTTCTCCTTGGGCTGGCGGCGCCTCCGTGAAGCCTCCTCTTGGGGGGCTTCGCCGTCTGGGGTGGTTGGGAACCAGTCTTCGCCTGCTGGAGGTGAAGGGGAGCCCGGGGTGCTCTAGGCAGTCTGGGGCGGCGGTGCAGGCTCCGGGTGTGTTCACAGCGCACAGGGAGTCTTGGCAGGTGAGATGCATGGTGACACACACAGGATGGGGCATCCTGTCCCAAGTGATAGGGTGGTGTCTGGCATGGTCTGTTGAAGAGAACAAGCACCTGCAGAGAATCACATTAGATTTTCCGGACGGTTTGTGCAAACCCGTTCTCTGCGCACAGCAGAGTGTGCACTAGGACGTTTGTCCATCAAGAGGCACCGCCTGGTGGGCGGGGCGGGGGTCCACCTGGCCTCCCGCACACGCCCGGCTTTGTGGACAAGCCTGGGCCTGTGTGGCTTTACGAACTGGCACACGTCTTTGCAAAGCAAGTAGAGTGTGAACAAGGGGCACCCGCGGTAGCCAGACCTGTGTCCCCAGGAGCTGCACAGGACCTGCCGCGCCATGCAGCAGCGCGTCGTGGAGCTCATCTCCCGCGTGTGCAACGAGGAGGTCACCGAGGAGCTGCTGCATGTCAACGATGACCTCAACAACGTCTTCCTCCGATACGAGAGGTGGGAGCCGGCATGGGGGTGGGGGTGGGGGCGTGCAGAGTAGAGGCGGAAAATACTCCTCGGACACGCCGACCTGTTCCCATGACGGGGAAGTGCTGCTTGTTCTCCTGGGAGCCAGCGGCAGGAACGTGCCGCGGAGTCAGGCGCTGCCCTTCACGAGCCTTGAGCTGGCCCCTGTCACCCCAGCCCAGGAGGGAGGATGGGGCTCGGGGACCCTGCGCTCCTGCACCTGCTCCTTTGAAGATCCTCTGAATCTGAAAAGGATTAAGGGGGAGAAATCTCTACCAGGGAAAAAAAAGATTTCCTCTTTCCCATTTTAAAAAAAAGAGATTTTCCCTTCCTTTGCCACCGCCAGGGTGTGTGGAGTGCGGAAGCAGGCAGGTGTGAGTGCTGGGAGAGACACGCATTTCCGTTTTTCCAAATCATTTTCGGATTTGAGGTAACAAACGTGCATATTCTTTTGCCTTCCCAGAGCTGTCCCCCAGAGAGAAAGGTGAGTGATCCAGGCAGTGTCGAGCAGGCAGGGAAGTGGCGAGCGGGTTCCCATACGGGGCTCTGACGGGGCTGCCCCAGAAAGCGCCTTGGCCTGGCCAGCCTTCTGCTCCTAAGGATGAGGCCTGGGCCCCGGGCTGCTGACTTGTGGTCTGATGACCTGGCATCACGTAGGGTCCAGGTGACAGATGCTTGCATCTGGGCCTTAGAGGGTGATTTTGCTGTGGTTGCCACAGCTCTGGGCTGTGTCTCACCTTCGACCATGGCAGCAGCGGTGGGTGGCCCTGTGTCCACCCGACAGATGACGAGCCCTCCACAAGAGGAATGTGGGCCCGTCTGGGGCCCCCTGTGCCATGGGAGTGCAGGAACAGAGCCGGGGGTCTCAACTCCCGGCCCCAGAGCCCCGGGTTCCTGCCCTGCGGTGCCAGGGTCTCCACTGTAAACAGGCTGAGCTTTTCACCTGTTAAACCCATCTCAGCCCTTTCTGGCACAGGGTGCCAGCAATTCAGAGGCAAAGCCTGGGGCCGGCAGCCCTGAGGTGCCCTTCCGGCCAGAGAGCCTTTGCTAGGACTGATGGTCAGCATGGGTGTGGGAAGGTGCTCCCGCATGGGAATCTCAGGGGGGTTCATATTTCTGTCCTTGTCGACCACTGAGGATAAACCGCGTCCCACGGGTGGCCTGACCAGGTTGTCCCTCCGGGGATCCCTGCTCACCAGGTGCTGACCCCAGCACATGGGGAGACCGACGTGGAGCAGGGAATCTCAGCAAATCCCCAGCTGGAGAAGTCTCTTGGCGGCCTCTTAGCCTGTGGCGTCTGGGGCTGCCATGCTGGTCCCCACCTGATAGAGAATGACCTGGGTGCTGGAGAGGAGATTCTGTCCTCGGCCAGGCTGCGGCCAGTGGGCGGGGGCCCTGGCTGACCGACCCTCCCGCAGCTGCTGGGGCCTGTGCCTGCCCTCCTCCTCCACGTGCCCGGCCTTGGGCCCCACCCCTTCCCCTAGCAAGTTAGCCCTTCGGCTGGTCACTCCGCCACAGAGCTGTCCAACAGGGAGGGACTGCCGTTCTCCTCTGGATCTGAGGCGCCCCCAGGGAAGGTGGCTGACCCAGCCTCCCCTGCAGGGCCCAGGGGAGCCCTGGGGGTGCTTATGATGGCCTCCTGCATGTTCCAGCCCATACCTGCAGTGCCCTTGGGGAGGCTGGGAGGCTGATTCCCACTCGGGGGAGCCCCATGCAGCAGCAGGAAGGGCGAAGTTGTGTTGGGGGTTGTCCACTCCCTGGCCCCCCAAACGGGCTGGTGGTTCTCCTTCCCCAGAGCCTGGGTCTCTGCTGGCCTCCCGGCCCGCGGGCCCCGCGAGCTTCCCAGGCCAGTGGGCTTCGCGATGCCGTGTCTTGGGCACTCCCTCTCCTTACTCCACTTTCCTTTCCCCGTTAGGTTCGAACGATACAGGTCAGGCCGATCCGTTCAAAATGCCAGTAATGGAGTGAGTATTCCTTCAGAATTCTCACCTTTCTGGACGCCGGGAAACCTAGGATCTCCTGGGGTTAAAATAGTCGGGCAGTGGGAGAGCAAGCTCTGGTGGGTGGGCTCTGAGGAGGTGCCAGTAGGCACATCCCTGGCGGGAGGGGGCAAAGAAGCCCCCGGGACCTCGCTGTCCCTTAGATGGGGGAGGGGCGGAGGGGGTAACTCACAACAGCCCACCCGGAACCCTGGGTGGTGCCTACCAGCTTTCCCCTCGGGACCCAGCACGTAGGCTGGGGCTCAGCCCACCTCCTGCCCGGCAGGTGCTGAGCGAAGTGACAGAGGACAACCTCATCGACCTGGGCCCGGGGTCTCCAGCCGTGGTGAGCCCGACCGTGGGGGGCACGGTGCCCCCATCTTCCCTCTCCTCCCAGCTCGCGGGCTTGGGTGAGTGTCCTGGACCTACCTCCCGCCCCCCCGTCCCCCGCCGGCCTTGTGGGGGACCCGTGGGACAGCGTGTGCCTGGGTCCTGCTGTGCCACTTCAGCTCAAGGCTTGTTCCCTAAACTTAGAGTTTGAACCCGTGTTGGAAAGCAGGGGTGCGGCGTGGTCCAAGGGACTGGAAGCTGTTGGCTTTTTGAAGAAAGGTGGCTGCTGTGTTGTATGTGGCATATTCTCTATGGCTGGAGTGATTTCCTTCTCAACATCAACTAGGCCAAGGGTAGCAAATAGGTGTCAACTCCTTGGGTGCTTGGCACGTAGGCCCAGGAAGGATGCTGGGGCCACGTCGGGGCTTGGAAGAGTCCGTGGCTTATCGCTGATGTCTGCCCTGGGCTTGCCAAGGGGAAGGGTTTTGCTCTCCTTGACCTAACATCAGCGAGAGTGCGCCATCCTCTGAAACCTAAAACAAAAGATGCCATTTTTTCACAGTTTGTTCAGTTTAATGTGTGTCCGTGACTCTGGATGCCCCACCCGGGCTGGATGAGCCCAGTCTAGGACAAAGGAAGTCACACTATTACATAACCAGTCAGCACGGCCCTCTCAAAATGCTGTCTGCCACCCTGTGCTTCTGTTTTCTTAATATTTATCTTTGTACCTTCATCTCATTTCAGTTGAATCAAGCTTTTACTTAGTGCCCTGGCAGTTGCTGTAATTCTGGCTTCTCGACATATCATGTATCTGTAGCCACTGTTTCTCTCTTTTTTTTTTTGCGGTACGCGGGCCTCTCACTGTTGTGGCCTCTCCCGTTGTGGAGCACAGGCTCCGGACGCGCAGGCTCAGCGGCCATGGCTCACGGGCCCAGCCGCTCCGCGGCATGTGGGATCTTCCCGGACCGGGGCCTGAACCCGTGTCCCCTGCATCGGCAGGCGGACTCTCAACCACTGCGCCACCAGGGAAGCCCGCCACTGTTTCTCTTTCTCTGCCTTCAGTCCACCCAGCATGTGGCCACCAGGCTTAATACCTAAAATTCAGATTGGATTCTGCTGCCCCTGCTTTAAAAAGGTCTAGTGTTTCCCCATCGACTCCTTTGCCTGCGTGTGAGCCTCTTCAGCAGCCTCGTCTCTCCACCAGCACCCTTCCCGCGTCACCCCCTCTGCCCGCCGCCCAGCCCCCCTCCCGCTCCTGTGGCAGTTTCTGGTCCCCCGCTCATATCTCCACCTAATTCTGTGCTGCTGTCTGTCCCCCTACTCTGTGTACCCCATTGAGGCCAGGAACTGCGCCAGAGCCACTGTGGTCCAGTCAGGGTCGAGCTCTGGCCGTGCGGGCACCTACGAAATACTTGTCACGTAAGTGACGTTGGCCCGTGGCCTCTGTGACCGGCTCCCAGGGGGCGCCCTGGTGCGGGCAGGAGCCTGCACGGCCCACCTGCTCGCCGCTCGCCTTCATTCGGGAGCGACCTGGGGGGGTCGGGGGCTGTTCTCGCTCCCTTCCGCCCCCCGCAGGTGACTTCTTCCCAAGGTCAGGCCCACATTTGTTGTCGCCCACCCCTCCTCTGTTCTGTTGCACAGACCTGGGCGCGGAGAGCGTCAGTGGCACCCTGAGCTCACTCCAGCAGTGTCACCCCCGGGACGGCTTTGACATGTTCTCCCAGACCAGAGGGAGCTCCTCGGCTGAGCAGCGCAAGACGTAAGTGGGGACCCTCCTGGTGGCTCTCAGAGGACGCTGGGCGGGGCCGACCCCGGCCTGGGCCCATGGCCAGCACAAAGGGGCCTTCTATTCACTGGGGCCAGGCCTTTCCACTCCGGTTGCCGGGACCTGGCGGTAGACACGGCTGTTGAGGCCAGCACCCCGAGCCGGGCGGCTGTGCGGGGTCCTCCCACCTGCTCCCCTGCTCTCCCTGCCCCCGCGCTGCTGCTGCCTCAGAAACTTCGCCTGTAGCAGGAGCTGGGGGCACGGGGTGGGGCAGGCAGGCACCGAGTTGGTTCCTCGCCCCTGGGGTGCGAGCAGCGTCTTTCCTGACGGTGGCTCTGGCCAAGATGAGCCCTGTGGAATTAGGGGAGTTGATTCCAAAACACACAGCCCCCTGCATCTCCCTGGAACCTGCTTTGAGCTTTCTGTTCAGCCTTTGACCACCTCCCCGGGACCCAGCATCTTGACGCATCCAGCTCTTTGAGTCCCGTACTCAGGACTCACTCAGCAGGTTGACCAGAAGCCCAGGGCCCCAGGCACCTTTTAGCTGCTTTCAAAATGGATACAGCAGAAGAAGTCGGGGAGCAGAAGAAGACAACCCCGTAATGAGTGACAGACCCTCACCCCAGACTGGGAGACCACCTTCCTTGTCAGATGCCACTGAGGCTGCTGCTTTTTTATTATTTATTTTATTTTATTTATTTATTTATTTTGGCTGTGTTGGGTCTTCGTTGCTGCGCGCGGGCTTTCTCTAGTTGCAGCGAGCTGGGGCTACTCTTCGTTGCGGTGCATGGGCTTCTCGTTGCGGTGCTTCTCTTGCTGCGGAGCACGGGCTCTAGGGTGTGCGGGCTTCCGTAGTTGCAGCATGCAGGCTCAGTAGCTGTGGCTCGAGGGCTCTAGAGCGCAGGCTCAGTAGCTGTGGCGCACGGGCTTAGTTGCTTCATGGCATGTGGGACCTTCCCGGACCAGGACTCGAACCCGTGTTCCCTGCATTGGCAGGAGGATTCTTAACCACTGCGCCACCAGGGAAGCCAAGGCCGCTGCTTTTAAAATGAGAATTATGACCCCTTTGCCTCTGCCTAGCCTCTCCCTCTAAGCAGTTCAGGGCCCTCTGACACCCTGTCCTGAGCTTTACAAATGCCTCCCTCCTAGTGTTACTTAACAGAGGGAAATGGAGGTGGTACAGAGTCCCAGACCCCAGAGGGAGTGAGTGGCTGGGCTGGGCTTGAACCTTGGCCTCCTGGCTTCAGCTGCGGCCAGACCACGACCTAAATGCCGAGGCCTCTGAGTACTCGTGAGGAAGGTGCTGAAGATGGAGGGTGATTGAGGGTCACCACCTGTCCGTCCCCCGTGACCACTCTGCTTGTGCTGCTTCGTCCCCAGGGCCACCTACGACGACCCCCAGGCCGTCGGAGTACTTGCTTCTGCGGTAGACAGTCGGAAACAGAACCCCGAAGTGGTAGGTCTCTCTCCCTGATTTTCTGCCTGGGGGGAAAGCGGGGCCGTCTGGTGAAGCCAGCTGGAGAGTTAGGCAGAGCTGGCGGCGCAGAGGGCAGACTGGGGTGAGCCATGTCAGCTCCTGAGTGCCCCCGACCTGTGGGGATGCCCGTGTCAGGACACCCAGGAGGAGACAGGCCCAGAGAGGCAGAGATGTGCGGAGGGCACCCTGCGAGCAGCCTTGGGCGGGGCTGCACCCCGGGGAGATCTGATGGGGAGCCCCTGCTCTCCCCCGTGGTGGCTCTGAGCTCTCAGGGCGCAGGGCTCTTGTGGCCAGAGAGGGTCTCTCCCCAAAGGTTGCAGTGCCCAGGGGTGGGCGGCGCTCTGACAGAAGGGAAACGGTGGCCTGGGCCTGTCCCTGCAGGCCTGCCGTCAGAAGGGGCTGGAGGGGTGGAGCAGTGCTGAGGGCAGAGGTGCTCGTTGGTGGAGGAGGGGCTTCTGTGATTTCTGGGAGATCGTAGGGCCCCAAAGGAAAAGGTTTGTGCCTTCATGCTTCTCGTGAGGTGGTTCCCTTCTCGCCTAACTGAGAAATGTGTGTGGCCGCGAGCGAATGAATGTGTGTGTGGGGGGGGGCGTTGGGGGGACAGTGGCCCCAGAACAGCTGCCCCCCGGCCCGCCCCATCCAGGGCTACAAAGGGGCAGCGCTCATCTGTCCACTGGAGGGGAGCCTGGCTTCCCAAACACCAGCCCTTGGCCTCCCGCAGCCCCTGTCCAAGTGGCCCGGGCAGGCGGCAGTGCTGAGGCCTGGCGTCCCCGAGAAAGCTCGTGCCCTGGTCCCCATGTCCCTCCCGGCTCAGCCAGCTTGGTGAGGGCCGTGCGTCCCTCTGCACCGGCCACCAGGGGGCGCAGAAGAGCCACCCAGGCTGCAGCTCTCAGTGCCTCGCCCCCTGCAGAACCCCTGAGGCCAGGACTGTTCGGTGGCCCAGTGGTCGTGTTGCTGAGGACGGCCCCCCGGCCCCAACTCAGGGCACCAGGGAGCCAGTAAGGCCGGCCCCTCCTCCTGGCCCAGCTGGCCAGGCCGGCCTGGTCAGCTCTCCACTCTGCCTCCAGGGCCTGCCCCGCCGAGGCCAGGAGTGCCCTTCTCTGCCGCTGTCTCTGCCAGTGCCCAGAGTCCAAGCACAGGAATGCAGCCAGCTCCCTGCCCTTCACCCGGGGTGCCTGGCCTGCCTCCTCTTTTCAACGTTTCCGCCTGCAGCAGGCAGGCTGCTTCTCGTGTGCCCTGCTTGATGGGGTGATGCAGGGAGCAGGGTTCGTGTGGGCCGTGTGTGTGTGTGTGTGCCTGTCTGTGGGTGTGTCTTTGCATCTGTGTGCACACACACGTATATGCATCTTCAGGCCTGTACTTCGGGTTATGTTGTTCCATATCCTAAACAATGCTGCTCTGGAAATGAAACCTGGGCCAAGGGAGAAATTAAGAACACAGTAAAGGAGAAAAACCTGTGTAGCCACACCTTCACGATACAACCAAATCAGTAGTTCTAACTTTAAATACTTTTATCATTTAGAAAAGGCAATATCCCCAAATTCATCATTCACATTAAGAGTTTGGAAAAAGAACGCACAGGTAACTGAGGAAAAAGATAATAAGTAAGAAGAAAGTAGAGATGATTGTGCAAAAACTGGTTCTGTGGAGCCGCCCCTCGGTGACCCTGAGAGTCCAGGAGGAGGGCAGCCCCAGGCGGCCTTCTGCGGCCCCAGGAGGTTTCCCAGGGGCGCGGGAACAGGGGTTCAAGTGCGTGTTACCCTCTTGGGGTCCCTGTTACTAAACGCCTCTTCTTTTATCCAGGAGGTAAGGGCATGTTTGGGGGGGTGGGCCGCTGGGTCCCAGCTCCTCAGGTGACAGGGGACCAGCTCTGACAGTGGCTTTTCTGTTTCCATGACATGTGCTATTGCCTTCTTTACCACGGGTCTTGCTGTGACTTTCCTTTCTGGGACTTTTCTGTCCTCGGCCCAGAAGAGAGGTAAAGGTGGGGACTCTGACCTGGAGCCCATAGACAGCTGGCTCATAGCCCAAGGAATGGTGAGAGGTCACCAGCCGCGCTGAGCCCCTTGTCACCACCACCCCCGGCGCTTCCCTCTGTCTTCTCGCGGGTGCCCAGTCTTCCCCTCCTGTCTGTCTCCTTAAGCCGCAGACTTCCAGCCCCAGAAACTCCATCTCTGGTTTTCTGTGGAGGTCCGGGTGTTTGCAGGAGTGAGGGGAGGGCCCTTACCCTCCTTTTACCGTTTCTGGAGCTCTGGGCAGTATTCACTTTTCCAGGATGAGCACAAGTTACTGTGGCCTCTGCTTGGGAGGGGATGTTTCTGAGAGGACAGGCTCAAAGCATCTGACTGGGCAGAGAACTCCACCCAGCCTGTGAATGTGGCAATCTAGGCCGATGGGGTCTCGTCCTGTAATTGTTTGTGCCCACTGTGTCCCCCGGAAGGATATGAGACCTCCTAAAGAAACACACAAACGCTAGTGGGACAGAATAAGAAGGTGCTGGGGATCATACACGCAGTCAGCCTCAGGAAGCAGGGCGTCCACAGCTCCAAGACCCTGGAGGATCCCTCCTGCCTCGTGATCAGGTGGCCCCGAGTCTGTGCACAGAGAGGTCACTTGCTGCAGGCTGCCTGCGGTGCAGGGACGATTTCACCTCTGAGACCAGGGTCTGTGCATGGTGGAGCCTGAGCGGGAGACCTAGACACACCAGGAGGAAGCCTAACTGACCCCTTGGGGCCGGGCCAGCCTGGGGCCAGAGGAGGGCTCTTCAGGCTGGGCCAGCATGCCCGAGCCTGCGGGCAGCACAGGGTCACCTGCCTAAGCAAGTGTGACTAGCTCTCGAGGACACGGCCAAAGGGCTGTCAGAACCGGGGGCCAGGGTGTCTGCCTGCCCAGCTGAGAGCTGGCGACCCAGCACAGCCGCACTCGGGGGGCCGTCTCCCTCCACCTGCCAGCAGCCCGTCCTGCTTGCTGCACCGGACCCCAAGGCCGTTCTTAGGGACATGGGCTAGCCCGGCCCCTTGTTTGCTTCTTTGGGGACAAGCAGGGGCTCTGGCCCACACGTGCGGGTGGCCTTAGAGCAGCGCTCCTGGACACCACGTCCACTCCACTGTCCAAATTGGGAGGATCCAGCCGTGTGTCCTTGTGCCTGTTAGTCCTGCAAAAAATGATACTGCCCACACAGCCGCCCCGCGTGTGGCTTGGCAGCCGGTGGTGGCACCCACCCCTGCCCGGCCCCACCTAGAGCTCCAGTCTCTGACTTCAGAAACAAGCCCGACTAACAGCTAACCCCGTGTCTCACCTGCCCGACTGCAGTGTTTTGTTTTGTTTTCTTTTAAACAACGTATATTAATTGCTTTGCCTCATTTCCCATAGCATAGAAACCCTGAGTCTTTCCAAACCTGCCAAGTACAAATTCTTTACTTGGAAACTTTTTGTACTATTGAGGGAGACCAAAGGGCCTGTAGACTGAGCCTCAGGTTGGGGAGGTGGCAGGAGGACTGTCGGGGGGCAGCAGCCCCTGGAAGCATCGCACCCGAGCGCAGCACTTGGTCCGGCCGCGTTGGAAGTGGTGCAGGTTTCCTTGCGGGGAGGCGTGTCGGGCATCCAGGTTCAGCACCAGGCCCGTTACCGTGGAGGAGAGCCCCAAGAACCTTCTCGAGCAGCCTGCCCAGGGATGGCGGTGCTCTTGCCTCTCCCGGCGGCGGTCGGAGGCCTGTCACCCACACGCAGGGTGCAGCCAGGATAGGTGAAAGAGTATCGGTCGCAGCAGGAACCCAAGGAGGTTAGTGAAAAGTCTGTGGCTGCCCAAGCCCAGGCTTGGGGCGGGGCCCCTATGCAGACCGGGCGACGCCCTTCCCCTTTGAGCTGGTGACCCTCCCGCCCACACGCAGGGCTGCCAGCCTGAGCCCAGGCTGGCCCACCCCTGCCATGTCCACAGCTGCCCTCTGCCCGCATCCAGCGCCTCAGCCAGCCAGCCCCGTCCAGCCATCCTCGGAGCAAGGGAGTTTGGGGGGCCGGTCTGTATCCAAGGGTGTACCCACACGTGCTCCCTTTATTTTTTTCTCGTTGCATCTGTTTCCCTTTCCGTCTCCTTCCTCCAACTCACACTCTGGCAGCCCCTTGCCCGGGCGGTGCTCACCCCAGGGCGTGTGAGAGCCCAGGTCTCTCAGGGTGAGAACTCTGAGGCCTCTCTGGCCTGGGGATGTGCCCGCAGCCGGAGCGGTGACAGAGCAGCTCCTATTTGCAGGGCAGCGTGAGTGTCTAGTGTGTCTGAAGCACCTGGTTTGGGGGCACCGTGCTGCTGGCGCCGTGCTCCCCCATCGATTCCCAGGCAGGCGGCTCGTGAGCCCAGGCTGCATCCAGCCTGGCAGGGCGGCCCATCCCCCCGTCACATGAGCTCTGCTGTCACCCACACCCGACTCCACGTGACACACGCCCTCGGCCAGCGCCTCTCAGTCAGGGCTCGGGCCCCACGGCTCCGGCATCCCTGGGTTTCTGAGTTAGAAACGGAAGCACCCGACTGGAACTGAAGGGCTCTGGGGTCGTGAGTGGCAGAAGCCATCGCCCCGTTTCACAGACGAGGCTGAGGCCCCAAACCTGGGGCTTCTTGGGGCCCCGGAGGTGGGGAGCTCCTGGGAGGGAGCAAGTCCAGCCGAGGAGAGGGAATAACTGTGCTCCCACCCCTGACTCGTGGTGGGTGGGCTTGTTTTGAGGGGTAAGGAGCTTCTCACATGTCAGTGTTTATTTTCTGAGCGTGCTGGCTCTCAAGATCGGTCCAGAGGAGAAAACTGAGGCACGATCCCTGGCCCTGAGGGACCAATTCTGAACAGTAACAAAAAAGTTACGAGCAAAACCGGAAGGCCTAAGGCCCATGACACCTTAGTGTCTTTTTTCAAGCTTTGCCACCCGAGGAATCTCCGCTCCTGGGCGGGCCGAGGCTGGTGGGTGTCAGGGGCGCCCCACCCCTGCTCCGGCAGCTGGAGTTGGCAGGTTTCTCCCTGGAGACACACTGACTTCCCACGCTTGGTCCTGGGGATTTGGCGGTGTGGCACGAGTCCTCCCTGAGGCTGGGCGTTCTGGCTTAGGAGCATCATGATCACGAAAATTGGCATCTCCTTGTCATGGGAACGTGTCGGGCAGAAGCCCCGTCAGCAGGCGTAAAACTGGCCGGTCGCACCCTGGATGCCGCTGGTCCCTGCTCCATGGGGAGGGAAGTCGGCTCCAGGTGCTGTCAGCAGCCCCTTGGCGTCCTGCCTGGAGGGAGGACCACATGTTCCTTGTCCCCATGAGTCATTTCAGGGTGGTTTGAACTCCTTGATATGTTTTCATTTCAACATTCTTAAGTCTCCAGTAGGTCAAAGAAATAAAATGGCAACATAGACAGAATCTCTCTAATCTGATCGAGGTTGGCCTGAGCCTCTCTGAAACACGTGTGGAAGCCAGAGGAGGGTCTGCCGGCCCGGCTATGTGACATTGGGGTGAACCCAGCTACAGACACAATGCAGGCAATTTTTCTAGAAATAGTGAGCTTGTGAGTGAGTCCCAGGAGGTACATCCAGACCCAGCCGAGGTGAGGATGCAGGTCACCTCGATCAAGGACCATCCACTCGTTTCTCTAGTCTGGGAGCCAACATTTCATTAATGTGGCTTCGAAGGGGTTAAAGGTTACTTTTACTTCTTATCACATTATCATTTTATTATGTCTGACAGCAGCTTAACTATTTCTAGCCAGATAGATTTTCAGGCCCTTGGCATGGGTGGCCCAGGCGTGGACAGGGCCCAGGCACCAGAGGGGTGCCTCCTTTGCTCAGGACCCTGGTCTCCCCCTCCCAACCGCTCCCCTGCTGCCCCCGCACCCCCCACTCCCCTGCTTTTCAGTTGCACTTCTTTTCTTTGATGCTGGGGCCACAGACAGCCACTGAAAGCTGGGAGAAAAGGGTGGGATGAGAGGAAGCTGCTGCATTCGGGCTGCTTCCTGATCCTTCCACTAAAGAGACACAAAGACAACCAAAGCCCCCGGTCCCTTTTGTCATCAAAGCCCTTGCTTTGGCCTGTGTCTGCTGGTGGAGGAATGTGCCGGCCTGCTGTGGGCCAGGCCACACCCAGGCCTGGGTGCCCTTCCCACTCAGAAATGCCCCAGGACACCATCCTTTCAGTGAGCGAGCCTGGACCACCTGCCCCCTGCCCTGCCCTGCCCTGGGCGGACGGCCACGCGGCCGCCCCCGTCCTGTCGGGGCCGGGACTGTCGCAGATGGAGGGGCTCCACACCGGCCTGCAGGCCGGTGCCCCAGGGCTGAGAGGCGGACACACTAGTCAAAAAGTTATCCACTGAAGAACGCGTACTGCGCCTCCCTCCCCACTGCGTCCTGTCCCGTCCCGTCGCTGGCCCCGCTTCCTAGAGCTGCTGCTTCCTTCACCTGCCATCTCACACGCGGCTGCCTGCGTGCCCTCCTGCTGTGCCAGCGTGTTCTGCTCTGTGTACGTCTGGCTCCGTCGGGCTGCTTGGGTTGACGTGTCCGCTGTTCTGTCTCCCCTGCCTGGCCACGGGCTGCCTGGCCGCTGCCTGCCGCTTCCATAGATCCCCGTGGTGCAGCCGTCTGTCATGGACGACATTGAGGTGTGGCTCAGGACCGACCTGGTGAGACTCGATTTTTCTATCTCGTGTGGGGAGTGGCGAGGCCCAGGCGCCTCTGAGGACAGAAGGCCTGGGGGCCGGCGTGGGGCCGCTCCCTGGGGAGGTGGAGGAGGGGAGGCCGGGCAGGCGCCCCTGGGGTCTGCACCTGCTCGGCTGGCCACACCGCCCCCAAGACGCACACTGTTCCCAGTTTACTGCGGTTTCAGGTGTGTGTGTGCTTGGGTCCTTTTGGTTTTGGGTTTTTGTGCGCTTTTTAATTTATATTTTTATTTATTTATTTATTTTGGTTTTCATTTTTTTTTTAATTGTGAAACGTACCCAGAGACATTTTTTTCTTTTAATTGTGAAATTTACACAGACATGAGTTGGTGGGTTGTTTTTGTGTGTTTTTTTGGTGTTTGTTTTTTAATTCACTCTCATCCCCCTTCCCCAGCATCTCCTGGTATCTTGTATTTAATGGTTCCAGGGACCATTGTCTTTATACCCAGAGATGGGCAGGAAGGTTAGGACATTGTGCAGCTGGCAAGGGCAGCCGGTCTGAGAGGGCAGGGCTGTGCTGGCCGGTCCCCCGCTGCCCCCCGCCAAGCACTCTCACCACCACCCGCAGCCCTCCACCCCGGGGCTGGTGAAGAAATGCACCTTGGGAGGGGAGGTGTTTGTCCATGGTCACGGCTGGTGGGACTCTCCCCGTGACCTAGGACAACTCGTCTCTTGCTTCTTGCTGCCCCCCTCAGGACATCCCCCCAACTAGGACGGCAGACCTCAGCCCCCAGACCTCAGCCCCCAGGACGGGCTTCCTGCCGCTCCGGGCCAGCCCCCAACCCCCCCACCAAAGCCGGGCTTTCCGAAGACTCGGGTGCCATGCCAGGGGAGGAGGGGCCCCCCATTACACCTTTCCCAGGGAATGCCCGGAAAGAAACAGCTCCCATCTCAGAGCAGGCAGGCCAGGCCCCCACCTCACGGGGGCCACCCGCGCTTGAGGGCCAGGGACCTCCCAGCCAGGCGCGCGGCAGGTCAGGGGCAGAGCCAGGAAGGAAGCCCGGGCCGTGTCTGCTTCCCCATCACTGTCTGTGCAGAGTTCCCAGTGGCCCCCACGTTCCCACACAGAATTGACCCCCCAGAGCCTCCCCAGTGACGGCATCGGGGTGCAGGAGGACGCTGGCGTCGCTCCCAGGAGGCTGCAGCCGAGCAGCCCCCCTGCCAGAGCGCCGCAGGGCCCGGCCCCATGCTTCCAGGCCTCACGCAGTTCCCAGCTGCTGGCGTGGCCATGACCTCCCAGCGCCCTGTGGCTGCCCGCGAGGGGACGCCCAGTGGAGGAACGCCCGGGGCCCTGGCTGCCTGAGGCGCAGCCTCCTCCTGGCCGCCCTGCAGGCCTGCCCCACGGCTCAGCCGGAGAACGAACCTGAACCTTTTAGAATTTTTGCTTTCTGACCCTTCTGGGGGATCACAACCTAGAACCTACTCTTTTTGTTTTTACTTTTTAAAAACAAAGTTTCTGTGTCTCTGATAAGACGAGAGCTGTGCTTTGCTCTTACAGAACTCGGGGGGACGGGAAGTAGGAAGTTTTGCTCGGGTGCCGCCTTGGGGTGGCCGAGGGCGGGAGCGGCAGCAGGGCGGGCGGGTCCTAATGCCCTCTCTGCTCTCCCACAGAAGGGCGACGACCTGGAGGAGGGTGTCACGAGCGAAGGTAGGCTTGCCCCCCCCAAACCCGCTGCTGCTGTGCCCGCCCCAGGCTCTGGGAGCCCCCCTGCCCCCTGCCATGCTGCCTGGGCGGGCCTCCCCTGTGGGCTCCTGGGCTGTGTCCCACCCAGACCTTGTGCTGATGAGAGAGGTGCCACAGCTGGTGAACAGTAGGCACAGTTGCCTGCACTGCTGACCAGTTTGCCCCCGCCAGATGCTCAGTGCAGCTGAAGCAAGACACATGCCATGCAGTCAGCAGGGCACACAGGGAACCCCTGGGCCTGGCACCCTGTGGCCGCACAGCTGGGCCCCTCTGCAGGCACAGAGCCCTGCTTGGTGGGTGTGGGGGGCTTTCCCTGACAAGTTCAAGGAGGAACTCACCCCTCCAGCTCCCCCTGCCCTGCCTCCTATGCTGATCTGGACGATGGAAAAGCTCCACGTCAGTGGTGGGGCAGGAATCCTAACTGGCACCCCCCACCCCGCCGGCTTGTGACAGGTTTCCTGCTCGTCCTGGTGGTGGCGGAGGAGGAAAGGGGGCGGGTGCTCTGTGGGGAGCAGGTGGGCGTGGCTGTTGGAGCCTCAATGCAGCTGAGCCCTTACCAACCCCGCCGGCCTTGCTTTGTGTTGTAGAGTTCGATAAGTTCCTTGAAGAAAGGGCCAAAGCTGCAGAAATGGTTCCCAACCTCCCCTCTCCCCCAGCGGAGGCTCCGGCCCCGGCCTCAAATCCCTCCAGCCGGAAGAAGCCGGAGCAGTCAGAGGACGCCCTCTTTGCCCTGTGAGCTGTCCTGTGGTTGGGCCCCCCCACGGCAGGTCACCTCTAGCTCCCCCCATCCACACCAGGCACTGGCCACTCTTCCCATCCCCAGCCCCCACCTGGTCCTGCGCTGCTGTGTCTCCATGGAAACGCCACTGTGTTTGCTCCCAGGCCTCCTGCTAGTCAGGACCAGCTTTAGCCACCCTCTCTGTGGGCGGCGGGACAGCGTCCTGTAGCCACAGCCCCTCAACTTCTGCTCTTCCTGCCCACCAGCTCCCTCTGCCTGTTTCTTCCCAGGAAGAGCCCACAGCTGGTCCAGCACCAGGCAGGCAGTCCCTTTGGGTCTGTTCCTGAGCAGTTCCTCTGGTCACCTGCACACAGAGAAGGGGCTCAGGCCCCAGCCCCTTCCCCGGCGTGCCCCTGCCCAGCTCAGTGGGCCTCTCCTGCCCTCCCGTGACCCCCTGTGTCCCAGAAAGGGCAGGTCTGCACCTGCGGGCTTGGTCGCCCTCCCCGGACTGCTGCTGCCTGCTGAGCATCGGCACTTTAGAAGGCTCTGTGGATGCCCACGGGTGGCGTCTCTCACCTGCCATGTGCTTGACCCTTTCTTCATACTCAGCTGCTAGCCCAGACCCACGTCCGAGCTGGCTCAGTAGCCGAGCCTGGGACCAAGGGGTCCCCCGCGGGCCTGCATGCTCCTGGTGTGGGCAGAGCCATGGGCTGTCGGGAGGGCAGCTCGCAACCCTGGCCGGTCAGGTCTTGCAGAGATAACACTACTGTCTCCAAGCTGCCCCTGTGCGCCGCAGGCCCTGTGGCCGCCCCACCTGTTGGGGGGCCTGCACAGTGAGGGCTGGCTCCGGCCAGCTTGGGAGAGCTTTGCACGTTGGTAAATGTGCTTCGGCCTGGTCTGGGGCAGCCTCCACGCCTCCGCCTCCAGGGCCCAGCAGCAGGCGGTGTTGCACCCCAGGTGAGATTCCAGTGACCGAAGGCCCCTGCACTCTATGGGGCGGGGCCTTAGCCTCCCCTGCAGACTGTCCTGAAGCCTGAACTCCTCCCACCCCAGACCCGGCGCCCAAACAACCTAGGAGGGGCTGGCGACACCCACTCCTGTCTTGGGTCCTTGCTGGTATCTCGGGCCATAGGCAGGGTACTAGCTGCTCGGCCCAAGCCCGGTCCAGCCTGAGCCGCCCTGTGCTGTGGCCCAGAAGAGCAAACACACTGCTGTCGCGGCTTCCGCCAGCCTGTGAGCCCAGGTCCAGGTCAGCGTTCCAGCACGCGCTGCCTGGGCATCGGGGCAAGACCTGGCCGGGCCACCTGGTGGGCCTGGCCCGCGGTGTGGTCAGCCCTTCCCACCTGGCAGCCCAAGCAGAGAAGAGGCTGGGCCTGACACAGGCCGGGATCAGTGCCGCCGTGGGCTCCAGGGGGAGCGTTTAGGATGGGGCTGGAGGGCTGTGCGGGGCACCGGCAGGAGCAGGTGGGGAAAGCGGGGTGCTGCCCGCCTGGGACCCTCACCCAGCCTGGCACCCTGCAGCTTCCTCTGGAGAGGACGCCTGGGGTCCGGCTGGGGCTGTCACACTCCAGTTCCTCAGAGGGCGCTCAGGAAGTCCCCACCACGGAGCTGGGCCAGCCTGCCTGCACCCTGCCCCGCCCCGACCCTTACACAGCTGCACCCCTCTCCTTGGCACTTCCAAGGGCGGGGCCCCGAGGCCGGCGTGGATGCTGAGCGTCTGAAGTTGGCCGACCTGAGCTGCATAGAAGGTGGCTGGGTGGCCCGGTTGTCCCTGGCGACCCTGGCTGGTATCCCCGGGCCTTGGGCGCAGCCTGGGGAGCGTATCTGTCTGGGGGCGGGGGACAGTGGGCCTCGGGTGGTCAGTCCCACGGGAGCTGCGGCAGCCAGGCCCAGCGTCCGCTGAGGGAGGAGCCAGCCTCCCACCCGGCGAAGCAGGGAGCCCAGGGGTCTCCCGATGGAGGGTGAAGTGGAGACATACCTGCCCAGGGAGGCCCCGCAAAGCCGCCCCCCAGCTCCAGCTGCTCAGCCAGGCACAGCTGAGAGACGTGGGGCCGCCGGGGCGGCGGGTGGTGGCGGCCTTGCTGGCTGTCCCAGCTGGAGCTGCCCCTCTGCTCACCCATCAGGTCACAGCAGCCTGCCCCACCCATAGGCCGGCCTGGGAAGCAGGTGCCCGGGACGGTGCTGCTCAACCCTTCCTGTCCTGAGTCGTAGGCGCCCTGGGCCCCCCCCCCCCGCTGGCTCCCTTCCACCTGGGGGGCACGGCACTCGGGAAGGGAAGCTGGCCAGAGACTTCCGCCCTGGGGAGTGGGACCCCCCCCAAGCCACCAGTCTCTCCACCAGTGTTAGACATCACAGATACAGTATGTACTTAATTACACAACATTATTGCTGGGATTCCTTATAAGCACTAATTATACCTGATTATAGGTTAAAATATTTATTTTGTCAAGATATTTTCTTGGGGATGTGTTTAACCTTTTCTGTGTTGTGTGCTGAGATGTGAACACTAACCCTCTCCTCCTGCCTTTCTGGCCAGTGGGCACCAGCAAATGACACTGAGTGCAGTGTGACCCGGGCACTGGCGGGCCTTTGGCCAGCCTGCCCCAGAGCGGCCCCTGCCCGGGACCCCCAGGCACCATGCAGGCCGACTGGCCCAGGTGACACGTGAGCAACTGGCTTATCTGCACGCGCGGGACAAGGGCCGCAGAGCTGCAACGGCTCGTCACTGGCCAGGCCAGAGGGCAAGGTGGCCGTCTGCCGTCCGTCCTCTTGTCTCTCTGTCAGCCCCCTCAGTGTGAGCGGCCGTGCTGTCTGCCCTGGGCCACGCTGCCTTGGCTCGCTGCCCTCCCCCTCCTCACCCAGGGTCCAGAGCAAGGGGCGTGGGGAGCCGTGAGGCCTGGCCCTTCACTCAAGGCCTGAGCAGGGAGAGGGGACGGGTGACAGCAGGTGCCCAGACTCGGCTCTTCCCGCCCCTTCCTGCTGCCACAGCCCCGCTCGCCTCCGCACGCTTCTAACTAAGTCCGGCCCAGCCTTCCGGAGGGGCCGAGGGGGCTGTGGGCTGGCGAAGGGGAAGCACCGTGGGGGGCTGACGCCAGGTCCGGGCCCCTCCCCCGTCCCCGACGTGGGTAGAGCTGGCTTCGCCACCCGGGCTGAGTGTGTGCACCCAGAAGATGCCCTGTGGCCCCCGCCTCTCCCAGTGCCCTGCTCCAGCCCATGCTGTCCCTGGGGCACCCTGGGAACAGCTGTCGACCCCGGAATCTCACTGCGTCTCTCCAGGCACTCCTGGAGGAAGTGGGGGGGGCGGATATTTATTTCCTCGAGTTTGCACTTGATTTGTGAGGGTTCTCAGGTTTGTTGTCCGGCGTCCCCCAGCCTGGCGGTCCGTCACAGTCTCTGCTGGCAGACTCCTGTCTCTAGAGGGGAGTCAGCGACACCAGAGCATCTGTCTACCCACTGGCTCTCCTTCCAGACATGTCTGTCTAGTTTGGGATCTTGCATGTAAAATAATCCACAATAAACAAACAGACTCTTGCTGTGTGATCTCTGTCAAGTCGGTGGTGACCGGAGGGCCAGCCAGATCTGACCACCTACTTTCTCTAGGCAGCGGTGGAGTGGGCCCTGCTGGAGGGAGCAGCCAGGGAAGCTCGCCACCACACCTGGCCCCGGCCATGCCCAGGCGGCCGAGCAGCCCCTACCCTGGAAGCCCCCTCCCCCCGACCCCGTGCCTGTCCCTGCTTGGCCACCCTGGGGCACCGCCTGCTTTGGGGGCGTCGGTTGGAGCAGCTGTAAACCCGCCATAGCCTGCCTGACAGCTCAGACCAGGGGCCGTGGTTCTTCCTCCATCTCTTACCGGGTCCCAGGAGCATCCAGGCCTGAGCCACCTCCTCAGCGCCCTCCGCTGGGCTCCCCGAGCATGGCTGGCTGCTGGATTTGAGAGCCACTGCTCCCCTTTTCTGGAACAGCTTTACTGAGATGTAGTTCACGTAACATGAATTCACCCATTTAAAGTGTATGATTAGGGACTTCCCTGGTGGCACAGTGATTAAGAATCTGCCTGCCAATGCAGGGGACATGGGTTCGAGCCCTGGTCTGGGAAGATCCCACATGCCGCGGAGCAACAAAGCCCGTGTGCCACAACTAATAAGCCTGCGCTCTAGAGCCCGTGAGCCACAACTACTGAGCCTGCGTGCCAAAACTACTGAAGCCCTCGTGCCACAACTGCTGAGCCCACGCACCACAACTACTGAAGTCCTTGCGTCTAGCACCTGTGCTCTGCAACAAGAGAAGCCATCACCATGAGAAGCCTGCGCACCTCAACGAAGAGTAGCCCCTGCTCGCCACAACCAGAGAAAAGCCAGCGTGCAGCAACGAAGACCCAATGCAGCCAATAAATAAGTAAATAAATAAATAAAATGAGAGAAGCCACCGCCATGAGAAGCCCGTGCACCACAGCGAAGAGTAGCCCCCCCGCTCGCCACAACCAGAGAAAAGCCCGCGTGCAGCAATGAAGGCCCAACGCAGCCAAAAATAAATTTATTTTAAAAAAAAGTATGATCAGGTAGTTTTTAGCACATTCAGAGTTGTGCGCCCCTCACCACAATTTTAGAGCATCTTCATCACCCCAAAAGAAACCCCTACTCTTTAGCAGTTACCCCCCTCAGCCCCCTGTCCCTTTTAAAAAGGGTTCGCGTCTCCTCTCCTGTGCTGGGAGCTGGGCGCTGCTGCAGGCGGCGGTCCTCTGGGAAGCAGAGGACCTGAGCCTCAGGGGCCATGGGGGGCCTATGCCTTCTCCAGGTGGCTTAGGGGAGGTGGGGAGCCCTTTAATCCCTTCACCTCCCAGGGTTCAAGGATGCACCTTCAAGTGGGATGGACTCATCAAGCCCCCAGGCAAGCCTGGAATAAACGCAGAGACATCTGCCCACGTCTCATGTGCAGGTGAGAACACCAAGGCCCGTACTTTTGCCTGGGACCAGCAGCAGAACCCTGCTCAAACTCAGCCCTTGGGCCTCCCGGACCAGGGCCACGGAGGAGTGGGCAGCGAGGGCACTGTCTCCGTCCCCATGGCCAGCAAGGGAGCTTCCCCCCGCCCCCCACACCAGTCCTTCTGGGAGGGCAGCTCAGGAGGGGGCCGCCATGCCTGCTGATAGGAGACTGGGGCCACGTTCAGACCTCTGCCAGCCCAGGTGGGCCTCAGTTGGAGTGAGATAGAGGCCCTGCGCCGGAGGAGTCTGGGAGCGGCCTCTGCAGTGTGGGCCCCCATCCCTGTGAACGGAAGGCATGTCCCCTGTGCAAGGCGCTGTGTCCCTGACCCGTGCACAGTGAGTTGGCCCTGAGACTCCACCGTGGACTTGCCACGATGCCACGGGCTTTAGCCCGTGTTCCTGAGAGCCCGCGGGGTGCCTGGTTCTACCCTCAGGGAGCTCGCAGCCTGGTCCAGTTCCCAGAATCAAGGACACTTTGCAGCCAGGAAGCCCTGGAGCCCTCTTCCAGGGCTTGCAGGGCAGGGAGGCCCTGGGGGAGCAGCCAGAGACTGGGGAGACGGGCAGTGTGGGAGCACCGTGGGTCCGCTCATGGCTCATGGCCCCCTGCCTGCCAGTCCCCCACTGAAACACCCGAGGAGGAGTCTTTCTACAACCACCCCTCTTCTAAGGAAAGATTCTCTTTGGGGTCCTGAGGGGCCAGGGTGGGCAGACAAGAGGGCTTGAACAGGCACGACTCACCCAGAAATACCCCTTGCTGCAGAGGAGCCCCTGCCAGCTCTTGCTGGGTGGACTTCAGGGGGCCTATGCAGGGGGTCCAAGCCCTCAGCACCAGGGAGTCCATGGGAGGTGCCATTCCCTCCCCACCCCTGCCTAGGGCTGTAGGCCTGGGGCAGGTCCCTGAGCTCTGGATGATGTGAGAAATGGAGTCATGGGTAGTTAACCCAATGCCTCCAGGGCCCTGCCTGGGTGGATCCCAGGGATGGAGGGGACTGGGGAAGCTCACAGGCCATTGTAGCCTGCTGTTGCCAGATTGTCCCATTTTCCAAGAAAAGCCAGGAATCCAGCCTTCAGGTGAAATGTACATTTGACAATGGACTCAAAATCAGAACCCGTGTATACTTGGATGTGGCCCATGGGTGTCAGCTGATGCCTCACTCTCCATGTCTGTAAGGCCCACCCCTCATGTGCTGCAGACCTTGGGGTTCAAGCAGCTCTTCTGTGGAGGGTTTACTGCCAGAGAGGCTCAGAGAGAGCTAGAAATGACTTGCACAGCGCATAGTAGAGGGCAAACTGGCATGAGAACACAAGGTCATCTAGGACCAGAATCATCCATGTCAAGGGCCGTGTGGTTCCATTATGTCTGATGCGGGGGTGGGGGGAACCCAAGGCTCCCTGCTGGCTCTGTGTGGCCTCGGCCACAGCTGGGCAGGTCCCAGCTCAGCTGCTGCAGAATGAAGGACAAACGGGCAGGTGGGTGGCAAGGGGGCTCCAGAAGTGGGGAGGGGTCTCGGTAGCCTGTGAAGCTACGCCCAGTGCCGGCATCCCTGGCAACTCCCGTGCCTGCCCCGCCACCCATCCCTGAGCTCGGGCAGCGAGGACATGGCTTGGCCCTGACCGTGCTGGACACCTGCCCAAACGGCTCTGAAGATGTCCCTGCGCCTCTCGGACGCCCGGGGCAGAAGTGAGCCCGGCCTCACAGTTGGCACACGGGGACGGGTGGGCCGGGGATCGGGACCGGGCGGGACGCCGGCTCTGGGCTGGGCCGGGCCGGGCCGGGCCGCAGGGCGGGGCGGGGCGCCCGGGTAGGTCAGGCGGCGCACGTGACTCGGCCGCCGGGAGCCGGGCGCTGACGCCGCGTCACCCCACCCGAGGCCGCGCGCCCATTGGCTGCGCCGCGGGCCGGGGCGGGGCTCGGCCGGCCGGCGCCCCCAGCCGGCGCCCCCGCCGCTCCCGGAGCGCGTCCCCGCGGCCTCGCTCTCCTCACCTGTGAAATGGGATGCCGTCCTACCGGGGAGTAAGGGGTTAATGCGGACGCGCGCAGCCCCGGCACGCGGCGCGGTGCAAGCGCAGAGCCCCCGGGAGGGTGGGGTAGGGGCTCGCAGAGGAGCAGGTTCCCCAAAGAGCCGCAGCCCCAGCCTGCTTTCCCAACCCTCCCCCTGGAAGCTTGCCCGGCTGGTCTCAGGCTGTGCAGCGAAGCGTGGTCTCTTTGGTGGCAGATCCTTACCCCCTCCCACGACTGGACCCTACAGGAGGCTTCAGCCAGGCTTCACTGCAACTGGCGGCTCGAGTCCAGGCTGCAGGTCTCCGTTGGCCTTGCCTCACCTTCTCTCCCGAACTGCTGCAGTTATGCGTGCATATTGACTGAGTGTGCTCTTTACATATGCGGTAAACGCGTCTAAAGGACAGTCAGGCAGGTCTGTCGTGACCATGACTCCAACAAACCTTACCTGCCTCTGCGGAGTGACGGCAGGAAGGGGTGTTCTCATTTGACAGAGACTCAGAAAGGTGAAGTAAGTGGTTCCAGGCCACACAGCAAGCAGGCGAAAATCCGGACCTGCTTCCTGACTCTGAGAAGATGGTCTTCAGGCTTCACTTAGCACCCCCTCCTCTCCCCGGGAGGGGCTGTTGGAATTTTCAGGGAAGCCACCGGATTCCCAAGGCCCGCTGGGTGCTTGGCTCCTACTTGGGTCGGGGGGAGTCTCAGGCGTCAGGATGCAGGGGGCTGAGAAGGGGGATTCCTCTGTTCCCCAGCAGAAGTTCATCCGGAGGGCCAGGCCCTGCGGGGGGGGGGTCCTTGAGCAGGGCCACTTGGGGAACAGATGTGGTTTGGAGGCCCCCGGGGCCTGGCCACCCTTGTTCTGGGTAATTTTCCAGAGCAGCCATTTCCGGGAGGGGAACAAAGAGCCCTGCGTGTCCGGGCTGAGCCTCAGGGACTTGGGCCTCCAAGGCCTCTCTTGGCCTGGGCACCCCCCCTTCCAAAGTGCGCCACTAATTTCACTCTGTCAGAGGGTGTGGCCAGACAGGCTATATCTGGATCCTGAGCAAAGCAGTACTCGGGATGGCTGGATTCACTGAGGCAGGGGGCTAGGGAAGCCTGGGGATCCAGGCCTTTGATAAGTTTCCTTGGCTGCCCCTACCAAGGGTGCCTCTCTGCTTGCATACCTCCAGGGACAGGGAGTTCACTGCTTTCCCACTTTCAGTACCTGATGTTAGTTCTGGTTTATCTCAATCCACCTCATTAGACCCCTCCCTTGCCACCTAGCTCTGACCCCAATCCACAGGACCCAGGGTCCAGGGTCCAGCCCTCTCCCCAGCCTAGCTGCCTCCTCTGACCTGGCCCCAGCCTGTCATGATCCAGGGCAAGGTGGCCCAGGTCTAAAGCACAGTCTGCTCCTTCATCCCAGCTGCTCCTAGGGACAGACACCGAGCTGTGAGTCTCTCCCTAGGATCAACTGGATGGGAGATGGGAGTCAGATGGCCTTGGGGCCCAGCCCTGTTGCTGCCCCAAGTAGCTGTGCGACCTCGTGCAGGTTAGCTCCTGAACTCCATGGGTCTTCCTGTCCTCCTGGGTGCGGAGGCCAACCCTTCTGTCATTCCCACAGCTGCATCTGGGAGCAAACCAGATTAAGTCAGGGTGGGAAATTCCAGCCTCTTCCAGGCTCTTCAGGAGGCCCATCTGATCTGGACACTGAGGAGGGTCAGGCTCATCTCAGGCCCAGCCAGCCATGGTCACTAACGTCCGGGCCAGCCTATGTGGAGACATCAGCAAGCCCCATTACAGCTGAGGTAAATGAGGCACAGAGTGGGGCCTGCTGCCTGGCCGGAGGCCGCACAGCAGGTCTTGGATGGGTCTGTCTCCTAAAGACCCAACTCTTGGAACGAGGTTTGTCGGGTCACCTCCCTCCCCAAGTCCAGAGACCTCTGGGACGGACCCAGTCCGGGGCCTCCACTCGGCCCCCTTGCTTGGTGCTGGAGAGGCCAGGGCCTGCCGAAGCCCCGTAGCAGTCGTCACTTGGATGGAGGGGCCGGCCGGGTAGGTGTGCAGGCCAGACCCGAGCCGGCCCCGCGCTCTCCAGGTGGGGCGGGACCGTCCACCGGGGGCGGGGCTCCCCGCAAGGCTCCTCCCCGCCCCCGCCCACCCCGCAGAGCCGCCACAGGGAGCCCAGTTGCCGAGGAACTTTTCGCGGGCGCCGAGCCCCACTGAGGCCAGGGCGTGACGCGAACTCGCGGAGCGGCGGCGGCGGGCCGGGCGGGCCGCCGGGAGGAGGCGACTACGCCATGGACGAGCCACACTTCAGCGAAGCGGTCTTGGAGCAGGCGCTGGCCGAGCCGAGCGAGCTGGACGCGGCGCTGCTGACCGACATCGAAGGTGCGTCAGGGCCACTGGGCTCCGCGCGAGTGGGGCGCGCAGGGGTCGCCGGCCTTTGTCTTCCGGGGCGGCGGGGGGCGCGGGGCGGGGCACTGGCGCTGGCTCCGTGCGGGACGCGCGGGGCGCCCCGTGTCTCTGCGCCGAGCGCTGCGGGCCTCGCTGTCCTGTCCGCGCAGAGCCTCCCGCGCCCGCCCTGGCTGTTCAGGCCGCTCCTGGAGGCTCGGCGCTGGGCACGTGCGCCTCTGGGCGTCCCGGTCCTCCCCCCGCGGCCAGTGAGTCCTCAGCCCCTAGGCGGCCGCGGCGAGAGCCTGGGACCCGGGCATCGCCGAGGCCCCGCCCCCGCTCCGGCCTTGACGTCAGCGGGAGGTTATTCTCGGTCATTCCCTCCGGCCCGAGAGTTCAGCTCCGCGCAGGAGCTCTTGCGCAGGCGCGGGCGTCCTCCAGCCCCTGCCCACCAGGGTCCGGTTCTCCTAGCCGGTGCCGGGCATCGGTTCGGCACACATTTACTGAGCACCTACTAGGCCCCGTCCTAGGCACCAGGGGTTCACAGACAGATCTGGGCTCCCCTTTTCTTGGAAGCACAAAAATCGCCAAGGAAACCCACAAATGGCTATTTAGTTACACCTTGTGGTCGAGCCGGGGCAGGGCGACAGCTTCCGGTAGAGCGGTGGGGTGAGACCTGAAAGTCAGCCCCAGGACCCGCTGGGAAGGATGTCTTCACCGCAGAGGGCACGGCGAGGAGTTGGAGATTCACAGGTGAGGCTGGGCAGGTTGGCAGAATGAGGACCGTTGTCGGCAGGGAAAGGAGGGAGCAGCTGCCCCGGCTCGCTGACACCTGTGGAAGCACCGCTCTGATTGTTCTACAGAGAAGGGGTTGGGGGAGACGCTGAAGCAGGGGCCAGTTAGGAGGCTGTTGCCCACTGTGCAGACAGAAAATCCCAGACCCCCTGAGTTGCCTCCGAGGTTGCTATGTTGCACTTGGTTGATGGGGAAACAGGCCAAGAGCACAGGACCCAAACCTCCCACAACCTGGATAGACATGTCCATGGAGCCTGTGGCCACTCTGGGGTTGGCAAAACGGACACCCACTCCTGCCCTACTGCAGCCTTGCAGATGAACCCAGCTGGCAGGGCCCAAGACTCTCCAGGTCCCCTGAGAGGAATGAGGGTTGAGAGGAGGGCCAGGCAGCCCTCGAGTCCGGGATGGGGAGCTGGACTGGATCCCAGAGGCAGTGGGGAGTCTTGGGGGAGGGGTTGGGGCAGGGCAGTGCCATGCTTGGGTTCTGTGCCGGAAGTTCCCTCTGGCTGTTGGGTTGGATGATCACAGCACGAGTAGAGAAGACTCATTCAGCATTTATTGTATGCCAGGCACTGTGCTGACCACTGAGTCCTCCCAACAGCCCCAAATGAGGGCCTTGAGGCACAGAGAGGTTAAGTGACTTGTCCCAGGTCACACAGCCAGAGCATGGCAGAGCCAGAATTCAAACCCAAGCTGTGGGCTCCAGAGCCCAAGCTCTTAACTGCTGGGCTCCTAAAAGTGTGTGCATGTGTGTGTGGGGGTGGGCAATAGAGCAGGGGACCCAGGAAGCTACTCCACATGGAGGTATGCTGGGGGTCGGGGAGGGGTCATAGGTCACACCTCCCCATCCCAGGCAAGAGCCTTTGACTCATGAGACTGAGGACTGGCCTTGAGCCCCACCCAGCCCAGGCATCTGCCTCGACCAGACTCTCTGTCGTGTGACCAGTTCTTGGGGTGGCACTTTCACCAGGAGTCGCAGGTTCTGTGCTGAAGGCACTGCCCCCGCCACAGTGCACCGTGACTCCTGGTGAGTCAGTCTCCTCCCGGCCTCCTTTTCTTGTTCTTGCTTTGGGGTCCTTTGTGGCCGTGGGCAGAGGGCATGTGAGAGCTGTCCCGCGTGAGCATTGGGATCGTTGTTCCGGGGCAGTCCTCACCTCCCTGCTGGTTAATTCACCAGGTGTTGAATGTGTGCTTAGTGCAGAAGAGGCGAGTGGAGATGGCTGCCTGTCGGGCCCGCGCATCTCCCGCAGGTGGGCCTGGGGCTCCAGCGCACAGCTTGTAGTCATCTCTGCCTGGGCTCCCCAGTTCACTCTGTCTTGGCACCCCAGGTGTCTGCCTTCTGGCATCTTGCCCACCGCTCTGCCCAGTACCTGAATCAACTGCACGGGCCGGGCCTCCTGGGGTCCAGGCCAGCCTGATGGAGAGGACACATGGGGGCCACCCTGCCCCCAGGCCTCTCCCCGCAGTCTCTCATGCCCAATTGTCTGCCTGGCCCCACCAAGCACGGGCCCTCCTTAGGAAACAAGCTCACGGTGACTTACAGCCCAGCTCCTGGCCCTGGTGCGCACCTCCTCAGCTCCCTAACCACCGTGGCTCCCCAGTGCCCCGAGATAAAGTCCCCTTGTCCCAGCATGGCGTTCGAGACCTGTACGGTGGGCCAAGCCTGCCCTCCGTGACGATTCCCATCCCTCCAGGTCCCACGCCACTGACATGTTCTGCCCCCATGTGGTGCCCCTGCCTCATCCGCACGGCAGAGCCTGGGAGAGGCCTCTCCCACCAGACACAACCCGCTCTCCGTCCCTCTTCCTGCCTTTGGTACATCCACAGGCCCTGTGGATGTCCCCTTTGACCCCGGGACCTGACTGGGGCTGCACATCGGCACATGTGTTAGGAGAGGGGAGGGCCTCAGAAATGCCATGGTCACCTCTTCACCCAGTGTATAGACAAGGAGCAGACGCCTCCACTGCCCCCCAGCTGCCCAGCCTGTATGGCAGCCGAGGGGGTGAGCGACAGGAAGGCCAGGCCCGGCGGGGCTTGCTTCCCAGGCCAAGAACCTGTTGAAGAAGACCATTTCTAGTTGGCAGAGGAGCGCCAGAGCACAGCAGGTGTTTCTGAGTCTCTGGCCATAGTTGATGGTTTGCTGGGCAGAACACCTCAAGGCAGCCTTGGGGATGCAAACTAAAGCACTTTTGAGGTTCCAGTCACACAGTCGTGGGGACTAAGGAAAGCAACCCAAAGTAGGTAAAACGATAAAACCCAGTGCTGGTGATGCTCCGAGGAAATGGAAACATTGCAGGGGAGAGTGTAAAGGGGTTGATCTTTCCAGAAAGCAGCCTGGCAGCTCTGAAGCAGCATGCTGCCTTTGAAACAACACACCCACTTCAGATTTAAAACAGCTGCAGTGAAACAACCCCGAAGGGGGAAATATAATTAACATAAAGGAGTGGATAGCACTGTTTAGACTGGAACGTTGCTCAGCAGGACGGGACCGCCCCCTACATCGCCGCTGCGTCAGGCCCATGGGTTGTTTCCCAGCTGCTGGAAGGAATCTCTACCCCAGGACAGGATGTTGGAGTTGGTGCTGGCCAATCTGTCCAGCGGCCATGCTCAGGGTCACTTGGTCCGTGTAATTGGGAGCGGCGTGTGGAGGGGCACTAATGAGGGAAGTGTGCGAGGCGGTGACCTCAGAGCAGGTTTTGAGAGGAGGAGGAGTTTGCAGGTGGGCACGTGATAGTGGGAGGGGCCTTCGTGGCAGAGGGAATGGGCTGGGCGAGCGCACAGCCTTCTGAAAGCAGACAGGAGAGTCGGGCTCACAGGCCAGGGACCAGCAGGGGTGGGGCTGGCAGTGCACACGCCCCTCGATCTGGTCTCCTCTCTGCTCGGCCCCGTGCTGAGGTGCTGAGTGATTGCGTGTCACAGCTGGCTCAGGCCTTGACCCTTCCCTGGGGGCTCCTCTAAGGGCAGCCAGGAAGGCCTCGGAGCCGAGGTGGTGCTGGGGCTGTGCCTTGCACCTTTGCACTGCCTCGCCTGCCTCCGTGTCCCACTCTGCACACACGTCCTGACCTGGTGTGAGTGGTGGGTGGCAGCGAGGTGGGACAGAGCCAGGCTGGCCCTGGTGCTCACACCTGCCCCTGGCAGGCTGGGCTGAGGGCTGTGGGCTTGGGGGTTGGCAGGCCTGGGTTTGTGTCCCAGATTGTCCACTTGGCAACCAGGGGACCTGGGGCCCATCGCTTCCCTCTGAGCCTTAGTGACCTCGTCCGTCTAGAGGGCACGCTCCCAGCTTCCCCTGGGGCTCCAGCCCCGGGCCCGTCCCACTCCAGGAAGAGCCGGCACCCACTTGCACCCCCGGGCAGCCCTACGCACACAAAGGGCAGCCTGTGCCCCTGCTGCACAGTCACCGGCTGTGGACATGTGAGCCTGCCAACCGGGCTCCTCAGAGAGCAGCAGGGTGGGTGGCAGGCAGGGTGCAGCCCCCCTCCCCACCACTGCCCTGCACCCTCCATCGAGCGGGCGGAGCTGGGATGGGGCTGCTGCTTTGCACCGTTTGCCATTCTTCACAGCTGTGCAGACTTTGTGACCTGCTTGCAAATCCCTTTCCTGCCCGTTCCCTGAGAAATGGTCTCCTTGGCTCAGGTGAGAGACGAACGTGGGTTGGAACTCCAGCTCTTGACTGTCTCCCTGACCCCCACCCCCTTGGCCCCTCTGCTCCAGCCACACCGGCCTCCTCGCTGTCTTGATGTCACCTCCTCAGAGAGGCCTGACTGCCTCCGTTTTTTCATGGTGCTCATCACCACCTGCACCCCTGTTCCTCCCTGTATTTGCAGACTGTTGGTCTCCAAATGGAACAGAAGCTCCACGAGGGACATCTTCGTGCTGTGTTCCAGCACCCTAGTGCCTGGCACACTTAGTAGACACTTAGGAAAGGGCAGTAGGTATTGCCACAGAAGCAGATCTGGGCTTCGTGGGCCAGGCTGTGTAGGTAAGGTGGTGAGCTCCCTGTCCCAGGAAGCGTGCAAGCAGGGTTTCTTCAGGGTGCAAGACCTCGTGCAGTTTGGATGGGCCCGAGGCTCCCGTGATGGTCAGAGCTGGGCTCCTGTAGGTTCGTGGCGCAGGGCCCCTCCAGGATTTGCATCATGGCCTCACCGAATAAACAGGCAGGAGAATAAAGGGCTGCCCTACATCTGCCTTCAGAGGGAGGTCTGAAGGCGAGCCAGGGAGGGGGAAGGAGGTTTCAGGTTTCCTGTTGTGTCCTGATAGGATCAGGGCAGGCTAGGAGGAAGGAGAGGAAAAGGAGTCAGGCTTGGGGCCGGCAGGTGAGCCCACTGAGGCCGAGCCCGAGCCGCCAGTCTCCCAATGTGCAGAGTGCGTGCAGGAGCCACGTGGGCCTTGAGTCTTCCCTCATGTGGGAAGCCAGGAAGCCAAGTGCTCAGCTCACCCAAGGAGGGGCCACAATGCGGGATCCCGGGCCAGCCTTTCGGACCTGCTGCGGGGGAGCTTCCTTAAATTGTGCACGCTGGGGACCTCTCTTGCCTCCTGGAATCCCCTACTCTGAGGCCAGGAGTGAAGGCTCAGAGAAGGGGAATGAGAAGGGAGAAGGGCAGAAGGATGGGTAAGGAGCTGGGAGGGCTTGACCCCTCGGGGCAGTTGGGCCTGGTCCTGGCCCGGCCCTTCAGAGTCTCAGGCCCTTCAGAGTCTGAGGCGAGTGTCTGCTGTGGGCCTTGGAATTCAGGCCTCAGTGTCTTCCAGTCTCAAGGTACTGAGGTGAGGGAGGAGCCTTCCCAACAGCAGTGTCTTGTTTGTTTTTTGGGGGTGAGGGAGGGTGTGAGCAGCCACCGGCTGAGGAGAGATGGAGATGAGGATGCTAGAGAATTCTGTTGCCCTTGGCACCCCTGCATAGGCCATGGAAGGACCCGGACAAAGGAGGATGGGTGGGTTGGGGGGCGTTACCTCGGCTAGCCTGCTGGAGAGGGAGGGCCATCTGGGCCAGGGGTTCTCCAGTCCCCCAACACCCTCCGAGGCTGCAGGAGACCAGGAGAGGGTACCGGGGTGGGCCCGGCCACAGTTGGAGGCTGGCCTGAGCCCGGGATCTGCTTGGCCACAGAAGCCTGAGCTGGCAACCTGGGCTGCTGGCCAGGCTATGTTCATCTGTGTGTGTGGAACTCTGACCTTACACAGAAGGGGAGACAGGCCCAGGTGCCCCTCCAAAGACCCCCAGAGCCTGTCACCCTACGACTTCCTCACTTTCTGTCCCAGGGATTGGGCTGCCTCTTGGACTCCCCGGCCCTACAGTGAATAAGTGAGTGAATCAGGCTTCACCCAGAGACTGCTGGTCGGGCGGGGGAGGGGGTGAGACCTTCACCGACCCCCATCCCAGACCCAGGCCCCTCTGCAAAGGGATGCCTGTGTGGGGCGTCAGCTCCGGTTGTTACTGGCTGGGCACTTTGGGGTAGGGGTTTCCCTTCCTCAGTTTCCCAACAGTGACCTGTTGTCAGGGGTCCATGCGGTTGGGTGCGGCAGAGACTTGGATGCGGAGTTGGGGCACCCCTGGCCGGCCCCACGCCCGCTCCGCCGCGCTCTCGGAGGTGGTGGGAGCAGGGGACGTGATCTCCGGTAACCCCTGCGGACGTCGGCGCCGAGCGGGTTGAGGACAGGCGTCCGCGAGTAACCCCGGCCCCATCCGGCCCTGCGGGGCTCAAACCAAGCCGCGCGCCGCGGGGGTGGGGCGGGGCCCCAGGAGGAGGTGGCGCGGCCGCTGATTGGCCGCGCGCGCTCACCCCATGCCCGGCCCGCGGCCCCGGGAGGGTGTGGCCATTCGGAGGGGCGTGGCCATTCGGCGGGGGCGGAGCCAGCGGGGGCGGGACCGGCGGCGCGCTCGGCGGCTTTAAAGCGCGGCCGGCCACGCAGGTGAAGTCAGCGCGCGGACACCGGGAGGCTAGCTGCCTGGGCGCAGGCCGCGGAGCCATGGACTGCACGTTCGAAGGTATTTTTTGGAGGACCCCACCTCTTTATTACAGTTTCCATCTGCATCGCGGGGTCCTCATCCCCGGTGCCCTGAGGGGAGGTGTACCCGCTCCCGGGCCTCAGGGGACCTAGCGGACCCCTCCCCAACCTCAGTAGTCACCCCCACCCCCACGTCTGGCGTGAGAGGGTGGCCTTCCCACATCCTCTGCTTCGCAGGGAGGAGGGCCGGTTGTCCTTCTGTCTCCTGGGGCTCCTATTTTGGAGGGCTTCTTGAGGTTGCTAGACAGTGGGCCGGCCCCCTGGGTTCAGCCAGTTTTTCTTTCTGGGTTTCAGTTTCCCCATCTGTCAAAGGGGCTCATGAAGCCTGGGGAGCGAGCAGGTCCTGCAGGTGAAAGCACTCTATGCCCCATGACCTGCGCAAACCTGGAGGGCCCGCCACGTGTTTCTGTTTGAGGACCCAGGAGGCTGAGCCTGGCACCCCCATCTCGCTCTCCTGGAGGCCGTAAGGAGGTCCCCTGCAGTCACTTTCCTGCCTGGCACCTGTCAGTAGGAGGGACTCGGGCGACGTTGACTCTCCCCTCCGTGCGGCCATCCTGCCACATAAGGGTCTCATCTGTCTTGTGCAGATGAGGAAACTGAGGCCCAGTGAGAGGAAGCCCTAGCTGGAAGCCCAGGCTGGGGACCTGGGGTACACCTCGGGCTCCCAGGGTTTGCGCATGGATCCTGCAGAGTACTTTGACCCAGTGGGTGGCTCCCCCAGTGGGTTAGAGGGCCCTAGGCTGACCCAGCCAGGATGCTGATCGCCAGCTGGGGAAGAGGGCCTGTGGCCAGGCTGGGGCTGCGGCAGGCAGTGTGTCCAGTCTGTATGAGGAGGAAAGAGGACAGACGGCGTTTGCTTTTGTCGAGGGGAAACTGAAGCCTGAATGGCCGGTCCCGAGGCTGCTTGGCTGCAGATGGGGTCTGGGCTTGTGCCCAGAACACACAGGGACACTCTGGTTGGCACACACTTGGCCAGCAGCTGGCTCTGCCCCAAGCCTCGGTCTGTCCCACAGAGGAGTGGGTTGGTGAAGGCAGCTCTGAAGCCGGGAGTTGCAGGCCCAGCCCTCAGTTCTGCCTTCGCCTCGTCCTGGGGCAGGTCGGTGGGCCTCAGCGGGGCGCTGGGCTCGTCCAGTGTTGCAAGGCCATTTGACGCACCTGGCAGAGCTCCAGATGTCACAGGTGTCTGTGAGTGGGGGCTTCTGGGGGTGGCTTTCTGTTTCTGTGGCATTGGTCCCACAGGTGCACTGTGGGGGTGGGGGGGAGCGTGCAAATCCGTGACACATGCCCCGCTGTTGCTCACACAGCTTCTCCTTACCGCAGACATGCTTCAGCTCATCAACAACCAAGACAGCGACTTCCCGGGCCTGTTCGACCCGCCCTACGCTGGGGGCGGAGCAGGGGGCACAGACACTGCCAGTCCGTATGCCAGCTCCCCAGGCACCCTGTCCCCATCTCCTTCCATGATGAGCTCCCCACTTGAAGGCTTCCTGGGGGAGACCAAGGCGACAACCCCACCCTTGTCCCCTCCCCAGCCTGCACCCACCCCCCTGAAGATGTACCCTTCCGTGCCTGCCTTCTCCGCGGGGCCTGCCATCAAGGAGGAACCAGCGCCCCTGACCACCCTCCAGCCGCTGCCGGGGGCCCTCCTGCCCCAGCGCCTTCCGGCCCCAGCCCCACCGCAGTTCAGCTCTGCCCCTGTTTTGGGCTATCCCAACCCTCCTGGAGGCTTCTCCACAGGTAAGGGGCGCGTGTGGAGGGAGGGGCACAGCAGGAGCACCAGGAGGACGGTCTGCTGTGGTCTCAGAGGAATTTGCAGGCTCTAGAAATCGGGTCCCTGCTGTGCTGCTGGAGGTGCTCCCGTCACAGTCACAGGCGGTTCTCAGGAAGCGCCGCTTCCCAGCCTCCCAGCGTCCACAGCAGATACTGTGCTGGGCTGGGAAGTGAGCAGGCTTGCATCAGAGCCCCAAGCAGGGACTGTCCCAGTAGTAACCTGAGGCCATGAGGGTAACGACTCATTCAAGGTCACAGGGTGATAAGTACCTGCGGGGTGGGTTGGAAGTGGGTTAGGGCAGCCTGAGTCCACAGCTCCAGCCTTTATCTCTGCAGGGACCCGCCCGGGGAGCACCGCACAGTCGCTGCCTGGCCTGCCACTGGCTGCCCTGCCAGGGGTCCCGCCCGTCTCCTTGCACAACCAGGTCCAGAGTGCGGCTCCGCAGCAGCTGTTGACGGCCACAGCCACCCCGACGGTGGCCCCTGGAACAACCACTGTGACCTCACAGGTCCAGCAGGTCCCGGTGAGGGGGTCTGGCCTGGCCTCGGGGAGGTGGTGGCCCCGGCCCCACAACCCACAGCTGAGCCCCCTCTCTCCCGTCCTTAGGTCCTGCTGCAGCCCCACTTCATCAAGGCAGACTCGCTGCTGCTGACGACTGTGAAAACAGACGTGGGAGCCCCCATGAAGGCGGCAGGCATCAGCTCCCTGGCCCCTGGCATGGCTGTGCAGGCAGCGCCCTTGCAGGTGGGAGGCTTGGGCAGGGCGGGGGGGCGGGGGGTTTGTATGCATGCATGTCCACCTGCTAACCGTGCCTGGCCCCGCAGACCCTGGTGAGTAGCGGAACCATCTTGGCAACTGTGCCGCTGGTAGTGGACGCTGACAAGCTGCCCATCAACCGGCTGGCAGCCGGTGGCAAGGCCCCGGGCTCGGCCCAGAGCCGAGGTGAGAAGCGTACGGCCCACAATGCCATTGAGAAACGCTACCGCTCTTCCATCAATGACAAGATCGTCGAGCTCAAGGACCTGGTGGTGGGCACAGAGGCCAAGGTGCGGGCAGAGGCCCCGATGGGGTGGCCCTGGGGAAGGAGGCACCTGGGGGGAAGAGGAGGCACCTGTGGGGAAGAGGAGGATGGGGCTGAACCTGGACAGACAGGCCTGGGGCTCCAGACTCCTTGGGTCTGGCGGCTCTGTTCAGCTGAGCTTCATGGAGGCCCTGTGTGGTGTGGGCTCTTCTAGGTGCTGGGGATTCAGCAATGAACGGACAGACAAAAATTCTGCTGTTGAGCAGCTGACGTTCTGGCGGGGTGTCGGGGTGCCAACAGACACAGGACAGATCCGTGTTGGGGTTTGCCAGGTGGCATGAGTGCTGTGCCGGAAAGAAAACGGAGCGGGAAGAGGGATGGTGGGAGTTGCAGATCTGAATTGGGTGGTCAGGGGAGGCCTCGCAAATGTGATGCTGAATGTGAACAGAGGCCTGGAGGAGGCGAGGGGGCAAGGTGTGAAGGTGGAATGATGGTGACAGCGGTTAGCCATAAGCTATTGTATGCATTTTACTTGGGAGGGACGTCCTACTAGGGAGGAACATTCCATGTGGAAGGAACAGCAGGTGCAAAGGTCCTGAGGCAACTGTGTAGCAGAGCAGTCCCGCCCCTTGTGCTTAGCTGCCCACTTGTCTGGCCTAACCGGCCACCTGTGCTCTATCTCCTTCCTACCGCCTGCAGCTAAATAAATCTGCTGTCTTGCGCAAGGCCATCGACTACATCCGCTTCCTTCAGCAGGGCAACCAGAGACTCAAGCAGGAGAACCTGAGTCTGCGCACCGCTGCCCACAAAAGCAGTGAGTCCTGGCTCCCCTCCACGCCTGGTCTCACTTTAAGCTCTGACCCTGCAAGGGCCCTTCACCCCCACTTTGGCCTTCCCCTGGCCCTCAGCTCCCCCAGGTCCTCAGCTCCGATTTGGGGCGAGGTGGGGTGTGTAGCCCTCATCCCAGCCCAGCTCCTCTCTGGCCCACAGAATCTCTGAAGGACCTGGTGTCAGCCTGTGGCAGTGGAGGCCGCACAGACGTGCCCATGGAGGGCGAGAAGCCAGAGGTGGTGGACACCCTGAGCCCACCACCCTCAGACGCCGGCTCGCCCTTCCAGAGCAGCCCACTGTCCCTTGGCAGCAGGGGCAGTAGCAGCGGTGGCAGTGGCAGTGACTCAGAGCCTGACAGCCCAGTCTTTGAGGACAGCCAGGTTGGGCCGCACATCGTTGCCCCCTCCCTGTCATCCAGCGGCATCGTCTGAGTTCTGGGACTGGGGCATGTCCTACCTCCCGTTGTAGAGACAGGGAGCTGGGCAGGGGTCCCGCAGTAAGGCTGGGGGCAGAGCTGATCCCTCCTTCTCTGAGCTGAGCTCTCTGGGCTGTGCTTGCCCCGTTCTCACCACCCCGCCCACCCACCCCCAGGTGAAGCCAGAGCAGCTGTCGCCCCCCCACAGCCGGGGCATGCTGGACCGCTCCCGCCTGGCCCTGTGTGTGCTTGTCTTCCTCTGTCTCTCCTGCAACCCCTTGGCCTCCCTGCTGGGCAGCCGGGGTCCCGCTGGCCCCTCTGATGCCACCAGCGTCTACCACGGTCCTGGGCGCAGCATGCTGGGTGCTGAGGGCAGAGGTAGGACAGGCCAGCCTGGGCAGTGCGAGGGGGGGACTCTTGGGGATCCCGGGCCTGTGGGCTTGGGGCTCTGGACTTCCTGGGTGCCGTGTCCCCAGCCTCTGTCTGCCCCCAGATAGCCTTGGCTGGGCCCCATGGCTGCTGCCCCCACTGGTCTGGCTGATGAACGGGCTGCTGGTGCTGTTCTCCTTGGCACTGCTCTTTGTCTACGGAGAGCCGGTCACGCGGCCCCACTCAGGCCCCGCCGTGCACTTCTGGAGGCATCGCAAGCAGGCTGACCTGGACCTGGCCCGGGTGAGCAGCCGGACCCCGGGGGTGTGGAGGGCGGGCAGGGCTGGGACCCTCAGCAGCACCTGGGAAGGTGCCGGGCACACCATGAATCTCCCCTGTTCTCTCCACTCCTGTCTACCCCTCAGACCCCCACTGAGCCCCGGGGGCCCAGCCGGCACTGCTGGGGTTGGTGGAGTCATGGCAGGGAGCCCAAGGTGGAGGGCTCTCCGGGGCTAGAGGGGTGGCACGTGCTGGGGATGCTCTGATCCCACCTTTCTCACCTGGAAAACCCTCATCCGCAGGGGGACTTTGCCCAGGCTGCCCAGCAGCTGTGGCTGGCCCTGCGGGCCCTGGGCCGGCCCCTGCCCACCTCCCACCTGGACCTGGCCTGCAGCCTGCTCTGGAGCCTTATCCGCCACCTGCTGCAGCATCTCTGGGTGGGCCGCTGGCTGGCAGGCCGGGCGGGGGGCCTGCGGAGGGATGGTGCCCTGCAGGTGGACGCCCGCACCAGTGCCCGCGATGCGGCCCTTGTCTACCACAAGCTGCACCAGCTGCACACCATGGGTACGGCGGGCGAGGGCTGGGCCTGAGGGGGTCCCACCACCTCTGCGCCACGCCCAACCTCATGCCCTCCCATTTTCCAGGGAAGTACTCGGGCGGGCACCTGGCTGCTGCCAACCTGGCCCTGAGTGCCCTGAACCTGGCCGAGTGCGCGGGGGAGGCCATGTCCGTGGCCACGCTGGCTGAGATCTATGTGGCCACTGCGCTCAGGGTCAAGACCAGTCTCCCTCGGGCCTTGCATTTTCTGACAGTGAGTAGGTGGTGGGCTTGGTGGGGGACGGGGCTGAGGTCTCCCTGGGCTGAGGGCTGCCCGGGAGAGGCAGCTGGTTATGGGGGGCGCTCCAGGCCTCTGGGTTCTTGGCCCAGCATCTGGTGTGGCAGCCTTCTCCTCTCCCCTGCAGCGCTTCTTCCTGAGTAGTGCCCGCCAGGCCTCCCTGGCACAGAGCGGCTCAGTGCCTCTTGCCATGCAGTGGCTCTGCCACCCTGTGGGCCACCGTTTCTTCGTGGATGGGGATTGGGCTGTGTGCAGTGCTCCGCGGGACAGCCTGTACAGCATGGCCGGGAACCCAGGTGCCTTCTCACCCTGCGCCCGTCCCCTGTCCCCGGCCTCATCCTTCACCCCCATTCCTCATCCTCATCCCTGGCCAGTCCCTGTCCCCTGCATCTCTGCTGTCCCTGCCCACCCTGGTCTGTTGCCCCACCATCCGGTGTTGCCACGGGGGCTGCAGGAACAGGGAGGCCAGGCTGGCTCTGTCTCAGTTGGGGCTCTTCAGAGGCAAACAGGAAGAGGGATGTGGGGGTAGGTGGTTGCTTTGGGAGGTGCTCCCAGGCAGCACCGCTGTGCTGTGAGGAGGTCAGGAAGGGCGTGTGCCCAAGGTAGGTTATCCTGTCCACGGGGTGGGGGAGGCAGAGAATTTATCCCCCAGCTTTCCTCCCTCTCAGAGCCAGGCCCCCCGCCGCGCCCAGGGAAGAGTCCTAGGTGCAGGGAAGTGCCTGTGCACGGGGGGTGGGCCCTTCCCCCCGCCCCACTCGCCCCTTCCCCCCGCCCCACTCGCCCCTTCCCCCCGCCCCACTCGCCCACTCCTCCCCACAGTGGACCCCCTGGCCCACGTGACTCAGCTATTCCGTGAACACCTCTTGGAGCGAGCACTGCATTGCCTGGCCCAGCCCTGCCCTGGCCCCGGCCCCGGATCCGGATCAGCCGATGGGGACAGGTGAGTGTCCTTGTGCACCTCAGCAGGCCAGGTCTCCCACCCCCGGCCAGTGGAGCTTGGGAAAATCTGCGTCCAGGGACCCGTGTCAGTGGCCAGAGCCGGGTCACCGTGGCCTCAGTTTCCCCACCAGCCCGGCAGGGGCCAGCCGCGCTTTGAGGAGCCAGGAAGCCAGGCTGTGCCGTGGGGGCCCGTGAGGAGGGCCATCCGCTTCAGGACTCCTGCCACCTGTCCCAACGGCCAGTCCTCTCCTGCCACAGGGAATTCTCCGATGCTCTCGGGTACCTGCAGCTGCTGAACAGCTGTTCTGACGTGGCCGGGGCTCCTGCCTGCAGCTTTTCCATCGGCTCCAGCATGGCTGCCACCGCCGGTGAGCCCCCAGGCCTCCCCGCCCCGTGACGCCCTCGGGCTCAGCGCCACAGCATCTTGGCCTTGGGTGCGGTGTGGCCGAGTTTCAGGGACTCCTCCGGCCCTGCTTCCTGCAGGCACAGACCCTGTGGCCAAGTGGTGGGCCTCGCTGACGGCTGTGGTGACCCATTGGCTCCGGCGGGACGAGGCGGCGGCCGAGCGGCTGTATCCACTGGTGGAGCACCTGCCCCGTGCCCTGCAGGAGTCCGAGTGAGTGCAGGCTGCGTGCTCATGCCCCCACCCCGACCCCCAGCTTTGTTCTGTGCGGTTGGGGTCCCGTCATTTCTTTCCTGTGAAGCCAGAACCAGGGCAGGGGAAGCTCGGCGAGGGCCTGAGGCCTGGTCTGACCGTCACACCTCTGCCTTGGCGCCAACAGGAGACCCCTGCCCAGGGCGGCTCTGCACACCTTCAAGGCTGCCCGGGCCCTGCTGGGCCGTGGGAAGGCAGAGTTTGGCCCGGCCAGCCTGGCCGTGTGTGAGAAGGCCAGTGGGTACCTTCAGGACAGCCTGGCCACTACACCAGCCGGCAGCTCCATTGACAAGGTGAGGGCTGGGGCCAGGGGCCTGGCGGATCTCGGGGGCCTTGGCCTTTCCACTCCCCGGACGGTCCCCCTTGGGCTGCAGAAGACTGCAGGGTCAGCCCGACAATACAGGACTGGGGGCTAAGGTTTGGGTCCAGGGGAGAGTGGCTGCCCCCCTCTGGCCTCAGTGTCCCCACCCCCGGAGGACGGCTGGGGTGAGCACTGTAGCAGGGCCTGGAGAGCGGGCGGCCCCGCGGTGCATTGCTGTTGCATTGCATGTGTGAGGCGGGTGCAGTGCCTCGGCAGTGCAGCCCGGAGCCGGCCCCTGGCACCACGGGCCCCCACTCTTCCCTCCCAGGGCCAGAGCCACCTGACCCCTGACCCCTGCCCACCACCCCAGGTAATGCAGCTGCTCCTGTGTGACCTGCTTCTTGGGGCGCGCACCAGCCTGTGGCAGCGGCAGAAGCCGCCGGCGCCCTCCCAGGCCTCACCGGGCCCGGGCAGTGGGGCCCAGGCCTCTGCCCTCGAGCTCCGTGGCTTCCAGAGGGACCTGAGTGGCCTGAGGCGTCTGGCGCAGAGTTTCCGGCCTGCCATGCGGAGGGTGAGTGCCCATGGGGCCCTGGCTTGCAATGGGGACGTATGTGAGGTGTTGGGAGGGAGCGGGGGTCTGGCTGGAACCTCTCCTGGCCCCTCCTGCCCAGGTGTTCCTGCATGAAGCCACTGCCCGGCTGATGGCAGGGGCCAGCCCGGCGCGGACACACCAGCTCCTAGACCGCAGCCTGAGGAGGAGGGCCGGCCCCTGCGGCAAAGGAGGTGAGGACAGCTGGCCCAGGTGGGAAGGGCCACATGCCAGGTGGAGGCTGCAGAGGGAGGCTGTGTGTAAGACACACAGGGACCGAGGGACTTGGTGGTGGCTCCCTGATGGGAGGCCTAACCTGTCAGTGGGGATGACTGTCCTTTGTGGGACACGCGACTGTGTACGCGGTCTGTGCTCCAGGGGTCAGGCGCGGAAGGGGCGAGGCTCCGTGCTCCTCCGAGACCGAGGGGGTGGGTGCTGACTAGCCTGGGGCGGGGCCGGTTGTCCTGGGGGGCGGGGCAGGGATCCGAGCCCCACCCCCGGCGCGGCCCCGCCCCTGACGTGCCGCTGTGCGTGTGTGCAGGCACGGCGGCGGAGCTGGAGCCGCGGCCCACGAGGCGGGAGCACGCGGAGGCGTTGCTCCTGGCTTCCTGCTACCTGCCGCCCGGCTTCCTGTCGGCGCCTGGGCAGCGAGTGGGCATGCTGGCCGAGGCGGCACGCACGCTCGAGAAGCTCGGTGACCGCCGGCTGCTGCATGACTGCCAGCAGATGCTCATGCGCCTGGGCGGCGGGACCACCGTAACCTCCAGCTAGACCCCCGCTGGCGGCCCAGCCCCAGCGCTCCTGTTTCTGTCTCGACGGCCGAGGGCAGCGCTGGAGACCCGGGGTCCAAGGCTCGCCCACGGAGTGCACGGTCCCTGGAGGGCTAGAGACCCTCGGGGACTTCCGTACTTGACCTTGGGGCCTCCCCAGCCCGCTCCAGCACTCAATGAGCGGCGGCCGGGATGGTGCTGGCCCCTGGTGGCCAGCCGGGGGATTGCCGGGGCCTGGCCGCCGCTGGGGGTCAACTGTTACGCGCGCCGCCGATCCTAGGCTTTCCCTCTCCGTCCAGAGGGAAGAGGGGTGCGTTTCACTGAGCCGAAGGGCCCTGCCCCTGGCGCCTCCCTCCCATCTGGGGAGACCTGTGCATAGTGTAGATCGTGGTGCGCCAGCCCCCTGGCCTCTGAGGTTCCAAGTGTTACTTTGCCTTTTGCAAACTTTATTTTCATAGGTTGAGAAGTTTTATACAGAGAATAAAAAATGAACTTATTTATAATCTGGGTTTTGCTCCTTTGGGGAGGGGTGTGTGTACTAACCAGAGGGGATCCTTTGGGCCATCCGTCCCCCCAGCACCCAGGCAAATGCTTCCCATCCCTACCTGCCCTTCGGTTTGGGAGGCCCGGCTTTATTCCCTCCAGCTGACCTGGGTCCCACTGATCACTGGGCCGCACGTTTGGGCTATATCTTCTTCTAACCCTTAGGGTCCTTATGGTCTCAGCTGCGCCTTCTTGCCTCCTCTCCCAGCTTCTGCCCCCTTCAGGTCCCGGGATGACATGGGAGGACAGCTCCATGTCTTTGGGGATCTGTTGTGACAGGAGCTACAACCTGGGTCTCCCTATGTGTCTGGGTGTCAGTCTCACCTGCCTGACCCCTGTCCCCTCCCCGGAGGTAACGTGTGTGTGGCTGGGCAGCAAGGGCTTCTTTCCTGTACCTGCAGTAAGGTCCCCAGAACCCTCCACTCCCCTCCCCTCCATTCCAACCTCTTCCCCAGAGCCTGGCCCCTCTCCCAGCAGAATCTGGTCAGAATCCACGGGCTGCAGAATTCCAAAACAATCGTTGTATCTTTATTGACTTTTTTTTTTCTGAATGCAATGACTGTTTTTTTTACTCTTAAGGAAAATAAACATCTTTTAGAAACAGCTCGATACACACAATCTTCAGTGTGAAGCAATATACTAATAAGAACACTAGTCTTAACATTTACAGTCTTCATATATATTATATATATGTATATGTATACATATATATACACTATATAACGAGGCCGGATATAATACACACGTTCACCGTTTTACAGTCATATGTACAGGAAGTTTCTAGGGCGGCCCCGGGCTGGGGCTGCATCAGGCCTATCGAAGCGTGGACAGAGCTGAGGACACGGACAGACAGGCGGACGAACTGGCAGGCACTGGCCCGGGCGGTGGTGCCTGCTTGGGGAAGGAGGCAGTGCCAGGGCCCCCTTCCCGGTAAGGGCCCCGTGCTGAGGGGCACACGACGCACGGCGGCGACACACGGGAGAAGCGAGCATGTTCCCAACATATATACATTCTATGTGACATATATATAGAGGGGCACACAGGTGTGTACATGGATCTAGCGCTGTCTCCGCTCCCGTGCGAGTGGCGCTGCAGCCCCCGGAAACGGTGGTCGTGCAGAGGGTCGGTCATGCGTCTGCCGGGGGTGCGCTCCCAGGCTGGGCTCCGGGGATGGGGCGGACTGGAAGGGAGACGAGCAGAAGCCAGCGGGGGCCAATCCAGTCCACGCCCGGGGAGCCCGCATCCCCTGAGCACGGGCCCCAGGCCCCCGGCCCTCCGGACTCGCACGAGGGTTTTGGCCAAGGCTGGGAAGGAAGGGTGCACAGCCTCCGGCCCCTCCTGCGCCGGACAGGCTTCGGCTCCCCCCGCCCCCAGCCTCGTTCCAGGACACACGTCCTGCAGGGGAGCCGGCCTCGGCCTCTTCGGACCCCACCCCACTCCCAGGGTGCCCAGCTGCGTGCCACTACCGACCCACGTGGAATGTGTGCCACGTCGTCCTGAAACTTCCAGGGGGAGAAGCGTATCCCCAGGCTAAAGGCCTCCCACCCACGCCGGAGCCTGGGTGTTCCAAGGAGTCTGGCCGCTCCGCGGGTTCCCCCTCTCCAAGCCTGGCCGGGGGATGGGGGCGAGAAGGCCCTGTGCCGTCCGGTTCCGGGAGCAGACGGATCCGGAACCTGTTTTCTTCCCGACCGGGGACCACTAGCTTCCGCCCGAGGAGGCCAGATCCAAGATCCGGGGTCCGGATCAAGGATCGGCTCTGGACCCGCGCCGGAAGCAGCGCAAAGGTCCTGGGGCTGCGCCGGCGGCTCCTCTCCTCGGCGGCGGCGGCGGCGGCGGCGGGCGGGCAGACGGGCGGGCGGGCGGGATCCGGCGGCTCCTCCGGCCGGGGGCTGGATTACAATGGCAGCCTCTGCGGGGAAGAGACGCGCGGCGCATTGCTGACGGCGGGGCACCTGCCGAGCGGTCAACTCCTCCAGTCCCTCCCCTCGGCCCCGACCCCGCCCGCGCCTCCAGAGCGAGGCCCCACCTGCGGCTTTGCCTGTAGGCCGGTCCCCGCGCCCCGCCCCGCCCCGCCCCGGGCTGGCCCCGCCTCCCGCACGTGCGGGGTGTATAAGTGGCCCGGGCCCGCCCGTGCTGACCCGCCCCCAGCCTAGTCCGCCCGGAGCCGGCGCGGTCCTGTGCCGGGGGCTCTTCTTCAGCCTGGGTCCCTCCAGGGGAGGCTCGCGGTCACCCACCTTATGTTTGGGGCATTTCAAAGAAAAGTTCTCTTCGATGAATATGCAACCTGTGAGCAAGAGAAGTTCGTGCAGTCAGAACGGCGTCTTTTCCGGCCGGGAGGCGGGCCCACAGCCCCGGACGCCCTCAGCTGCAGCTTTTTTTTCAGAGTAAGTCAGCCTCTGCTTGAAATCCGACCCAAACCGAACTCCGTCAGCCCTCCAGCCCCGCTGGCCTATCTGTCCTTTACTCTTCTTTCCCCTCCCTCTGGAACCCCCTTTTGTCATGGGGAGGCCTCACCACTCTCCCCCTCGCCCTCCCCCGCTGCGCTTTGCTGGGCCACACTGGTCACTCCCTCCTAGTGGTCCGGGCCCAGCCCCTAGGTAGGCCTTTGACACCCAGGGGGTGCTCAGTGAACGTGTGTTGACCAACTGGGACTGGACCGTGTGGCCACAGGTCTGGATTCCAGCCCCAGCCACTTCTCTGAGCCTTGGTCCTCACATCTGTAAAATGGGCGTCCCGCCCACTGCTCCTGTCTGTCTGCTGTGGGCTTGTTCCCGTAGGGGCCTAGCCGGGCAGGCTGACCTGAGCACTGGGGCAGGGGAGGAGGGGATGGAGGTCCCGGGTCTGAGTGAATCTTAGCAGGTACTGGAGTGCCCATGGCACTGTCCGCCCTGGGGGAGCAGAGAATGGCCGAGCAGGCCCCACTGCCTTGCCTGCTGCCACCTAGGGAGGCCCTGACTTTTCCCCCTGGAGTCCCCCTCTGCTGGGCTCATCCCCTTCCCTCCCCTGCCTATGGGCCACTGTTCTGAACAAACCCCAGACCCACAAACAACCAAGCCAGTCCTGGCATCACTGGGGGTGGCTCTGCCGCAGCACTGGGTCAGTGGCAGCTAGAGGCAGCCCAGGTGGGGAGCAGGGCTGGGTAGCCTACAGAGCCCGGGTCTCAGACCTGAAAACTGCCATAGGTCTGAGGCGGCTCATGTTTTCCCCCTCCCTACGCTCAAGTAAGCCTGACACCGCTGTCCTGGGTCATACTCCGCAGAGCACTGGCCTGAACCCTGGTCCGCTGCACACACGGGGCCCCCGCCCTGCGGGCCCTACAGTCAAGGGCTTGGGGCCCCGGAAGCAAAGAGTGGGGGGGGGTACTTCCAGAGGCATCATGCTCAGCCGCCCCCAGCAGCCACTCTGGACGTGGGGAGGGAGGGCCAGTCACCCATCCCCAGGCCCTCTCCTGGTGTCTGCACTTGGGGAGCCAGGGCCCAGCTGACAAAGTGGCCTGAGGCCTGGTGCTCGCTATGCTAGCTCCAATGTGGGCTGCCTAACAAAGGGCGCAGGGTCAGTGGGCCTGGGCAGCTCTGGTGCCCCGTGGTCTGGGGGCCTGGCCCAGACCCCTGCAGGGCTCCACGGAGGACCGCACTTCCAGACCCGGTTCGGGCAGGTGCAAGGTATTGACCAGGGGCTGGGTGCCTGCCGGGGGCTCCTGCCTGCCCAGCTCACTCCCTGGGTGCCCCCCGCGCCCCTGTGCTGCCTGGAGCCGGGTCCCCCTTCCCTCTGGCTGCTAGGCTCACTAGTCCTGCCCCCTTCTCTGGCCACTGTACCCGCTCCATGCCCCTCTCCCACACCGCCCCCTCCGGGCTCTGCCAAACCCTCCAACCCTAGGCAGATGCCTCAAGTTCAACCCCAAAGGGAGCTGCACATGTGGGAATTAACTGCCTCCCCCACCCGGCCCTGCACAGCCCCTCTGTGAAGGAGAGAGGGGGCTGCCCAGCTGGGCCTGCTGGAGTGCAGAGGCCATGCAGAGCAGAGAGGAGCTGGCCCAGCTGTGGCCCCAGCTCATCTGGGTCCACCAGCCTCAGCTGAGCTGCCGGCTGACTACGGCCACCTGGGTGAGCTCAGCCTGGCGTGCAGCAGGGCCCACCGGCCCCCACACACCCTCCTGAGACGTGCTGGAGGCTGGGCCTGGAAGGTCCGGTGGCTGATACACCAGCGGCACAGACTGCCCTGCCTCGGGCCTGCTCGCTGGCCTGGGGACGCTGGCCGCCTCCCTCTCCCCCCTCCTCCCAGCATGGCCCTGCTTCCTGAGCTTGCAAAGCCTCTGAGGCGCAGGCTCCATCTGCACCTGCAGCCCCTCTCTCCGGAATGCAGGGCTCCGTCACAGCTCTGCTCAGGCCAGCATCTCATCTGCCCCCTGCGGCCCTAGAGAGCCCTACTATGTGGGGAATTCCTCAAAGACATCACTGGAAACAGTTTGTATCGCTCCAAGCCTGGTATATATGTCCCACCACAAGCCAGCTCCTGCCCACCTCCCTTGACCTCTTGAGGACTGGCTCCAATGTCACCTCCTCCTAGAAGCCCTCCTGGATTCCCTCCCAACTCAGGATGGATCTCTCAGCACACAGTCTCTCCTTGTTTGGTCTCCGTAATTTTAGGCAAGGATCACGGTTTTCCTGTCTGTCCCACTGAGACATGAGCCCCCCAGGAGGCTGGGAAGCTGCAACACCAGAGGGGACAGCGCACAGGACGTGGAGCTGGCCAGTGAGTCACCCCCTGGCTGTTCCTGCAGTGCGGTGGCCACGGGTAAGGCAGCCTGTCTGTGAAGGTGCCGCTGGAGACAGTGCGAGGCCTGGTGTGGGGCTGGCAGAGCGCAGGCGCTAACCTAATCACTGTGGGAGGAGAGCTGCAGCCCGCAGCACCTGTTCCTGGAGGTCAGGCCCTGGGTCTGGTGAAGTGGCGGAGTCCACATTCCACATTAAAATCCGGTTCCTACAGCCCTCAGGGAGGGTGTGGAGCCAGAGCAGCCCCATGTCCTGCTCCAGCGGGTTCCCTCCCTAAGGCGCTAGCGCCTCAGCCCTCGCCAAGGAACTGTCACCGCTCAGTCCCGTGTGTGCTCCTGGGGGCGCTCGGTGCTGGCTGATGCCAGGAACTGGCATTCAGATGGGAAGAGGGGTCCCCGGGCGGTGGGAGCAGGGAGGGTCCTGCCAGGAGATGCCTCTGCCCTGTCGTCGTGCAACAGGGTCACGATAACCTCACCCTCTTCCAGGGCAGCAGGGGGTGGGGGACAGAGATCATGGGGGCTGGCCCCCAAATCGGACCGGGGCTGCCCTTTCCGGGTCGTGCTTGGGATCTCACTCCCTGCTCCAGACAGCTGCAGAAAGAAGAAATGACTCTAACCTCAGCTTTACAGATGGGGAACCGAGTGCAGAGATATTGGTGGACTCACCCAGTCCACACCTGAAGCATGCCACCAGGATTGGGGGCTCTGGGCTCTCTGGCCCAGGCCGTCAGTATGCCACCTGCCTGGTGATGGTAGGTCCTCGATAAATGCCCGCGGGTCAAGTGAGCGAGGGAGTGGAGAGAATGGGGCAGGTGCAGGGGAGCCTGGTCCTGACTCCAGGGCCCACCGTCCTGCTTAAACCTTCCACAGCTGTGCCGTGGAGCCAGGGGGAGTCTGTCTTGAACTTCCTCTCCTTCCCTCTCACTCAGTTTTTGTTACTGAACTATCTTTTCTCCTTTTTCTCTAACCCAGTGAACTATTCAGCCTTTTTCCAAGGCCCAGCCCAGTAGCCCCCCTCTTGGAGGCCTGAGAACCTCCCCAGCTGTAGGCACCCCTCGGCAACGGCAGCTCACACACAGCTTTCCACTTTGTAGTTTGTGCTTCTGGGCACTCCTCCAGCAGGTGGCTGGGGACTGATGTGTCTCCTCGTCACCAGCATTGCCCAGCACAGGGCTCAGCCGAGAGACACGAGAAGGTAAAGAATCGCTGGGGCAGGAGAAGAGGGAAGCCGACGGGTCAAGTGGGGCCAGTTCGAGGAGCTGTGCCTGCGTCCCCCGACCTTCGGTCCCCTTGGGCTGGCTCTTACCCGCATCGCTGGCACACGGGTAATGGTAGGTGTGGATGCATCCTTTGTGGCAGCACCCAATGGTGGCTCCGGCTTCTTGGCAGCTGGAACAAGTCTGGCGAGGAGAGAGGGAAGGCAGGTGAATCTGCAGCCGAGGGGCCCGGCCCCCACCCCTTCCTCCCAGGGGGCCCTGGAGAGGCAGCTAGGAGGGAGGCTCAGAATGGACGTCCACAGGATTGGTTTTGTGGCAGCCGCCGGCCTGGCACCTTGGGTGGGGGGAGCTCTCGGGGCGGGAAAGCAACCATCTTGTGGCTAAGCCTCGGCCTCCCATAGGCCCGGGCGAGCCCTGGCTCAGCCACCGTGCACTGCGTGACCTCGGCCAAGCAGCTCAGCCCTTCCTGCCTCTTCCGTATAATGGGGACAGCGCCTGCCTTGTGGGACAGTCGTGAAGATTAAATGAGCAACTCCATGTGCCTAGTGGACGACAACGCACAGGGCCAGTCACCGCCCAGCTGTGCCCTCGCCTGCCAGCTCCTCCCCACAGCCTCCGGGTGGGCAGCTTTCATGGATGCCACTTCACAGACAGTGAAGCTGAGGTCCCCACTCCAGGCGAAGGTGCTAAGTATCGTTTGCTACCATTTCCGGGGGCAGAACAAGCACTGGCCCCCGAGTCGGATGCTCTCCTCTCAGGCCGTTCACCCCCTGCCCGGGACCCAGGAGGAGGAAACAGCCGGTGCCTGAACGCGGGGTTCACGTAAACCCTACGCCGGCCGGCACAGCAGCTGGCCCACTCAGCCTCTCAAAAGCCAAAACCGTGGTCTGAGCTTGGGGGCTGCCCCAGGTTGGGCCCAGCTGCCTGCAGGGGGACATGCCAGGACAGGATGGCGATGCCAGGAAGCCCCTTGGAAGCAAAACCTGAGGCCTGGGGAGGGACAGGCTGGTCCCCAGATCCCACAGACCCCTGTGCAGCAGGGGAGTGAGGTTTGGGAGGGGGAGGGGAGGGGGATGGGGCAGGCCCCCACCCGGAGGCTAAGCTACTGCAACCAGTAACTAGTTCATGACACACCAGGCACACGTGGAGGCCACCTCCTCAGAACACCCCGATGGCATCAGCATCGCTTTATTTTATACAGGTGAGGGATGAGAGCTCAGAAAAGCCGAGTAACTTGCCTGAGGGCACACAGCTCAAGAGGAGCTGGACGGGCTTTGAGCCCAGCAACCCAGCTGGAGCACAGGCTGGCGGTCATGGTGCCTCACTGCTCAGGGTGGGGGGCAGGGGTGGGCTCCTTCCCATGCCGGGGACTGATGGGGACCCCACCCCCAGCAGGTGGGAGGCCAGGGATGAGTCTTCTCACACCCTTTCTGGGCCTAGCCTGAGAAATGCCTGGGAATGCTCCTTCTGGAGCTGCGCTGGGGTGGGGAGCTACAGAATGGGGGCTGGGGGTCGGTCTGGAACATTCATTGCCTCTGGATGGCAGTTTCCTTCTGGTCAAGACTGAGCTTCCTAGGGCTCTGGGGCAAAGGTGTGGTGGGGCAGGAGTGGCCCCCTGACCGGGCCCAAGTGTCCCACCCACAGTGGCCCTTGATGGCTAAACAGTGACAGTGGGCTCCTCTGGTGACGGCCTCATGCCACCCCGCCTGCACTGAGGCCCCCAAACCCTTGGGACAGGCATTTTAGATGTGGAGAAACGGAGGTACAAGAGGCCTTGGGCCCTTCTGACCCCAGCACCCACGTTCTGAGCTGTTCCCCCGGGTGGGTGATGGGGTGCCTGGGAGTTTGGGGGGAGAGGCAGCCTCTGGGCAGACTAGGAAACTGAGGTCCCTGGAGGTGGGCACAGCACGGCTCAGGGCGGGCAGGTGTGTAGGGGCCCCCAGGAAGGGACACAGAAGGAAGAGGGGTGCCCCCGAGGGCCTGCGCAGAAGTTCTGTCCGCGCAGAAGTTCTGTCCCTGCAGAGAGCCAGGGTGCTGATGGGTGTGAAGGCGGGTCCGGCTGTCCCCGCAGCCCCACCCTGCTGACGGGCTTCGGCGCCCCGAGGCTCACAGAGGACGGTGACTTGCTGGGGTCACAGAACTGGCTCTTGGGGCAGAGCTGGGATTGGAACCAGGGTCCACCTGACTCCAAGGCCGCGCGCTACCACCGAGCTCTGAGGCAGAAAGGGTCTGCGGGGGGAGGGGCCCACGGAGGTCTGGGCTTGTCAGTGGGCAGGGGGCTGAACCATGACCTGGGAAGCCCCAGACCCTGCCCGTCTTTCCAGGCAGGGTGTCCTCCAGATGCGGGTGCTGCTTTAATGAGCCCCTCTGAGGCTTGCCTGGCTGCTAGCCCCCACCTGGCCCGGGACCACCTCTCTGGCAGGGCGGCTGGTGACCACCCCTGTTCTGACCTTCCCAGGGATGCTCCCAGGGTGGGAGGCCGCTGGACCATTTTGGGAGGATGGCACAGCGGGCGGAGATGGGGTGACCGGGCCAAGCTCCAGCTCCGTTATGTAACAGCCGCATGATGCCAGGAAACCACAAGGCCACTCGGACCCCCGGCTTCCTCCCCAGGCCAATAGGAGGTTGGTGCGGTGCGGTGAGACCAAAGTGCCCGGAACAGGTGACCTGGGGAAGAGGGGGTTGCCCCCTGTGCTCGGACAAGGTGCAGTAGCAGTGCAGCCCGGCGGGGCGGAGCAGGCCAGGGACACTTTCGGGAGGCCACAGGTGGCTGCCAGTTGGCCTGGTGATCTGAGCGCTTGGTATTATCTTTTAATGGCGGGAGACACCTGAACCTCTTTCAGGGCTGCTGGGAAGGAGGCAGTGACGAGGGAGGGAAGCAGACACACCGGAGGGAGGGAGGGGAGGGGAGGAGACGGGAGGCAGGGGGAGGCAGGAAGGGTGAGGGCTCTGGGCCTCGGGGCTGCTGTCAGGCTGGAGGACCCCACATGGAGAGGGTCAGGCACCGGAAACAGGGAGGTGCGGGCAGCCCAGTAGCGCACCCCCCACCCCGCCCAGCACAGGGCTGCTCCGCATGGCTGGTGGGGGGAGTACCCAGAGGGAACAGGTGGGCAGGTGGGGTGGGCACAGGGCATGGGGCCCCAAGGGCTGGGGAGGGGGGCAGGAGCACGGGCCGCAGGAGAGAGTGCTGAGTCCCGCCCCATCCCCGGGCAGCAGGGAGTGGGGATCGGGGGTCCCCTCGCTGATCAGAGTAACGGTCACACTGCTGAGACAACATGCAAGTGTCATCTGGCTGGCTGCCACTGTCACTGGCCCCAGGAGATGGTCACGGAGCATGTGGACGGGCCAGGTATGGCTGTAATAGTTTTATGGGTGTGAACTCACATAATCCTCAGGGCCCCTCCACAGGGGACTGTCATGCCCACTTTAGAGATAAGGAAACGGAGGCACAGAGAGGTTAGGTTATCTTCTTGGAGACACACAGCAAGGGGCAGCGCTGGGACCTAAACCAAGCCCTCGGCGGCTGCAGTTCCTCAGGGGACGTTTTAGGGCCTCGCAGGAAAGGTAAGGGCTCACGACCCAGCCCCCTGTTGCTGGAGAGGCTCTTCCCCCGCAGGTCCCGCTGCACCGAAGAGGCCTCGGAGGCAGCCCCCTGACATGCAGTTCTGGAGCCTGAGCATCTCAGCTGATTAGGTGAGCAGGGGCGCTGGGGGGCTTGGGTGGGGGCGTGCTGCAGCCGGAAGGGGCCGAGTGCATGTGTGGTGGGTACAGGGCTGAGCAGGCAGTAAGGGGCCACAGTGGGAGGTCTGGGGCAGGGGTGGGCGGGTGTGTCCTGCCTCAGCCTGGAGTGTGCCTCCACGCTCCGGCTAAGCTCCCCACGTATTCATTTGTGGTTGTGGTATGTTTGGGCCAGACTCTAGTATTAGAGAGATGGCCTGCCTACAGAACCCGAGGTCCCCACCCGGCTGGGCTGGCCTCTTACCATGTCCACGGCCACCTTCATGGCCTCCTGCAGCCCAAAGAGCTTCCCGGCCACCAGGTAGACCCCGCCCGTCCACACGGCACAGGCCTCGTGCACCCAGTGCTCCTGCGTGTCCCCGCCAGGCTCTGCCGGCGGCTCCTTGCTGCACTCGTGCTTGCGGCTCCTGTCAGCTGGGGCTGTCTCTTCACCACCTTCCCCCCGACCGTCACAGCAGTAGCAACTCTGCAGCCGCCGGGACAGGCCCCGAGCGCTGGTGCGCAGGGAGCCCTGCTTGGCCGGATCAGCTGGGCCGTCAGGCCTGGGGGGCTTCCCGGTGGTGGTGGTGGCGGCGGTGGCAGCTGGGCACTCGAGGCCTTTGAGTGTCCTCTCAAGAGGCAGCGAGGCCTCCTCGCAGGTGCCCTCTGGCCGCACCTTCTCCTTGAGTTTTGGCTTCTTTTTGGGGAGGCAGTGTCCAGGGTAGTAGGGCCCACAGAGGTCCCCGAGGTCCTTGAAGTTGGCCGGGTTTTGGCAGAGGCAGCAAACAAGGCAAGAGGTACTCAGGGCCTTGGAGACCACGGGCCCCAGATGCATGGTGGAGGAGAGGGGCAGGGAGGGCCGAGGCTGCAGGGTGGAGCCTCCAGGGAGCGTGGCTAGGGAGGCCCCGGCCGCGTCCAAGGGGAAGGAGCAGGAGGAGGAAGAGGAGGAGGAAGGCTTCCTGTGGGGCTTGGGTTCCTCTCCGGGAGAGTTGACAACAGTGCATACAGTGGTGAACGCGTCCCGCTTCTCCACCCGCACGAAGGGCGAGAAGGCGGGGGTGCGGCTGTCTGCGCGCAGCCGCTTGCAGGAGGAAATGTATTTGAGGCGGATTTCAGGCTCTGCGGGATCCAGGGGCAGCACCTGCTGCTGCCGCCGCCGCTTGGCACGCCCCTTACAGGGTGAGGTGGTGGCGTTCTTGGCCCGGCCCCGCGTCAGGCGCTTCCGCTTGGAATAGCTGCTATAGTTGGTGTGGCCAGGCTGCTTCTGTGCCCTCACCTGGGGCTGGCAGGGCCGGCACTCAGGGGGCTGGGAGGCCAGCCCCAGCTCCTCCGTCTTTGGCTTCTTGCCTCCTCCGCCAGAGCTGTCCTCGCTGCCCCCCTGCGTGCTGCTGGCCGTCAGGAGCAGAGCTGGGCCGAGATGAGGCCTCTTCTCCAGGGAGCCTTTGGGGAGTCCGAGGGCTCCAGCCCTGCCTTTCCGGCTTCTCTTCTTAGGTGCCAGGGCAGTGCCCCCGGGCAGTAGGGCCTCTGGGGACGTGAAGGCCTCAGTTTTGAAACCGTCAGTCGAGGACAGTTTCTTACTGTTCACGAGTTTGCCTTTTAAGGATCTGTTGGTCGGATTTCTGCATAACGGATCGGCCCCCAAAGCTGCTGGGAACTTCTGCCCCGTGCTCACGTTTAGGAGACCTTCTTCTGCCCCCAGCGGGCTGCCCCCTGTGCTCTTGAGCCCACGGTCCTTCTCGGGGAGGGATGGGCTCAGAGGATTCCCGGGAGGGGCCCCTGGCGCTCTGCACGCGAACTTTTTCAGGCTGGGCGAGGTGATCTTCTGCACGATGGCCTCCAGCTTCAGGCCCCGGCCTTTCCGGGGGGGCAGCACCTTGGTTTTCATGGCCCCCTGGACGGATGCCCGTGAGGCCAGCTTCAGGCTGGCGTCAGGGGTCTCCGGGGGCGGCGGCTTTGCCGTGGGCTCACTGTTGCCCTTGGCGGGCTTGGCCTTCTTGGGAGACATCATCCTCTTGAAGAGGGTGGGAGAGCCCTCGGCCCCCTCCTCCTTCGTGTCCCCGCTGCCGCTGCGTAAGACCAGGTTGCGCTTCTTAGTGGGGACAGGTGCCAGGAAAGCCGATTTCCTCTTGAGGGCGTGGAGGGGCCGATCGGAGAGCTTGCCGCCTGCACCAGGCTTGGGGACCCTTGCCCGTTGGCCCGCCCGGCCCTCCTTCTGGGGGCTACCGGCGACCTTGAACGTGGTGGGCAGGTGGTTGTTGGCGAGCAGCTTCTTGGCGGCACGGCAGGTGGGGAGCCGGCTCTCCGAGGCGCGCCGCCGCTTGCAGTGGAAGGCCTCTTGGGTCCTGGTGCGGGACCGGAGGATCATCGAGCGCTGGTCTTTGCCTGGTGCGTCCGGTGAGTCTGTCTCCTTGGTCTTGGAGCCCATGGGGCTGCTGTCGGAGGCCACAGGCAGGGCGGCCGGGTTGCTGGGGCTGGATGCGGCCTTGGGGGAGGGCTTCCCCACCCGCTTGCCCGACTTGAAGGCAGCTCGCTGCTTACCCCCCAGCTTGTCTGGGGGGGCAGGGGTGGTGGGCAGGCCCGGGGGTCCGGGCGTGCGGGGCTCACTCAGGGCTGTGAAGGAGCGGGTGCACATCCTGGGGAGCCCTTCTGAGGTCCCCCGGCCTGGGGCCCCCGCCCCTTCCATCTGTCCCTGGGGGGGCCCCGTGCACGATTCAGGGAGCAGCAGGTCTTTGGGCAGCGCCGGGGCCCTGCACGGGGAGTCCTCGGCCTCGGGCAGCCCCCGGTGCACCCGCCGGCTCCGTAAGCTTTTGCCGCGAGGCACAGGCTCCTTTTTGGCGATGGGCGCCTCGGGCACAGCGGGCTTGTTCGGCTTCTGGGTCAGGGAGGCTTCCGGGGCCAGGGCAGTGGAATCCCCCGGAGCCAGCGCCCCCTCGGGCCCCTCTTCCCCTGGCTTCATGTGGGAGAGGGAGGACTCGAACCAGCTCTGGACCTTGGACTCGGTGCCCACGGTGGGGCCCAGCAAGATGACGGACTCGCCAGAGAGAGTGCACGGGGAGCCCCAGCCAGCCTTGGAGTCCAGCACTTCCTCCACCTCCTCCTTGCCACACAGCAGCGGGGCCTTGGGCGACAGTGGGTCCTGCATGCCCGGCCTCTGCTCGGGGCTGCCCAGGAGCTCGCACAGAGACGAGTACTCCTCCGCCTCCAAGTCCCCCTTCCTGCCGGCGGGCGGCAGCAGCGGGAGGTCCCCGAAGTCGGCGGCGGAGCAGCAGTGCCGGCTGTCCTCCAGCCAGCGGTCAGCCTTGCCCACCTCGGGACACTGCAGCAGCCCGCCTGCCTCCTCTTTCACCCCGCCCCCCTCCTCCTGCTGGGAGTCCCGGGGCACCACAGCCTTCTCCCCCGAGGGCTGCTCCTCCTGGAAGCCCAGGCAGGCCGAAGCCTCGTGGGCGTCCTCCTGGCCGACGCTGTCAGCAGCCTTCCCGCCCTGCTCCAGACCCTTGGCAAGCTCGCCGGGGTGCAGCCCCCATCGGGGACAGGCGTCCCCCAGGTTCTCCTCGGGCCAGGCGAAGGGGTTGGCGCCGTCCGCTGAGCTGGCGGTGGTCGTGTCTGGGAAGCAGTCGAAAGCCGCCGTGGCGGGGTCCGAGGCGGCGGCCCCCAGGGTGGGCTTGGCACCAAAGGAGAGGGGACCAGTTGTCTTCTTGGGGTCAGGGGTGGCGAAGCCCACGGAAGGATCTTCGAACAGCCCCGGGCCGAAGTCCTTGGTGCCACCGCCCTTTTCCAGCTGCAGGGCCTCGGGCAGGGCCTCCTGTTCCCCCGGCCGCGGCCACGCACCCTTGGCCACGGGGTCCAAGCAGGCGCTGTGGTTCTCCAGCGAGAAGGGTGGCTTGCCGGTGTCCTTGGCTAGGCTGGGCGCCTCGGCCCAGACCTTGTCGGCCTTCTCGCTGATGGCCTCCTGCAGCCCCAGGATCTCGGAGGCCAGGTCCTCCTGCGCCAGGGCACTGAGCAGCAGGCGCGGGCAGTCCCGCTCGCCGGCCACAAGCTTGGAGAAGCTGTCGAGCGGCAGGCTGCCGTGCAGACTCTGGAAAGAGTCGTCGGACTTGGTAGACATGTCGTCGGGTGAAGTCACGGAGCAGGTGGACACGGACTCGGGCTTGGCCTTGGAGCTGCCATGGACCCTGGCGGGGCTGCCGCGGGCCTGGCTGCAGTAGAGGAAGCTGCGCTCCAGCGGGTCCTCGGAGCCGCTCAGGTAGTCAGCCTCGGGCGGCTCGGCATGCGTGGACTGTGGTGTGCTGCTCAGCGGCTCCGACAGCGGTGTGCCTGCTGGCTCGGCTGAGTAGCCACTGCCCTCGGGGCTGCAGTGCTGGCTCTTGTGCTGCTCTGGGGTCCGGGCCGCCAGGCTCTTGAGGCCCTTCTTCTGGGGCATGGCCGCCTTGGAGAGCAGCAGCTGCTGCACGGTGTTGGAGATGTTCTCCACCTGCGAGGTCAGCGCCGTGAGGCTGTGCAGGCTGAGGTCTGACAGCAGGCTCTCGGGAAGCTTGTCCTTCTGCAGGGACTTGCAGTTGGCGGCCTGGGCATCCACGGAGCCAGCAGCGTCCGTCGGGGAGGGGTTGAGCAGGGGCATGAAGTGGCTGTGGTCCGCGAGACCGGCGGGGAAGGCTCCAGGGCCCAGCGGCTGCTGGTTGTAGGGAAAGTTCTCCAGGCTGGGCATCAGCGGCGATGGGGTGGAGCTGTAGGAAGGGGAGCGGCCCACAGAGCGAGCAGGCGAGTGGCTGGAGCCGGGGCTGAAGGTCTGGTAGTACTGCTCTGGGGTCCTGACGGCCGCGTCCGGCTGGCAGTAGCCTGGGCCTTGCTGCCCGTAGTGTTGGTACTTGGTGAGGTTTTGGTAGTGGAGGGTTTCCTGGGCGTGGTGGCGGCTCTGGAGGGCTTGCTGCTGCTGCTGCTGCTGCTGCTGCTTCTGTGGCTCGTAGCTGAGGCGCCCGGGCTGGTAGGCGTGAAGGCTCGGGACCCGCTGGCCTGGGGCCAGGCCGGTGTTGGCGGTCAGCGGCCTGTCATGGGGCTGGGTGGACGGGGCTGTGCAGCTCTTGTAGGAGTGGGCTCCCTGCCCGCCGCCCTGGCCGGTGGAGGAGTAGGTGGAGGAGACGGGGAAGGACTGGGACTGCTGCGGGAAGTGGCTGCCCGGGGGGAAGGGCAGGGGTGAGGCAAGGTCGTTCTGGGGTTTCTGCCTTTGGAGCTTGGGGTATGCCAGGGGCTGCGGGGGTTGCGGCAGCTGCTGCTGGACGTGGAGGGTGTGAGTCCGAAAGGGCAGCTGGGCGCCCTGCTCTGGGTACTGCCGGCCGGGGGGCGCTGCTGTCTTTTTCATCAGGTTCTCGTCATATTTGCCCACCGCCCCTGGCAGGGGCTGCGGCTGCGGGGGTGGTGGCTGCGGTGCCCCCCAGGCCTGCAGGCCCTCCTCCCCCGAGTAGCGGCCGGGGTAGGGACTGCCGTCCTGGACGGCGTAGCCTGCGAAGGACGGCCTCCCCTGCGGGGCCTGCGGAGAGGACAGGCCTTTGCTGGCGCGCGCCGCCGAGGCGGGAGTGCCAGCGCCGCCCTCGTAGCTGGGGAAGGGCTGCGGGCCGTAATAGTCCTTGGTCAGCAGACGCTGCCGGTCGCAGCTCAGCCCAGCCTGACTGGGCTGCCGGTAATTCTCCAGGCGAGATGTCTCCTGTGAGGTCTGCTGGTAGGTCTGTTGTTTGCCATGGAAACCACACCTTTCTCGAAAAGACTGCATGACTCGGGCTGGTTATCTGTGAAAAGAGAAAGGGCGAGAGGGAGGGCGGGGAGGGGCAGAGGGAGAGCGATTCAGACGAGCCATTTCCTCTCCCTCGGAGAGCCGGCCCCCCCTCCGGGCCCTGCCCTCTCCCGCAGCCTCCCCACCAGCTGTGCACATATTGACAACTTCTGTGTCAGGGACGTGTGCTCTGTAATTCCCGCACCGACAGGGATGGGTACAGGGAGGCCACCGAGGAGGGAGGTGCGACCCGGCTGCCCAGCGCCAGGTCACTGGGGAGCTGCCCCCTCCCCCGGCCGGCTCCCCCCTCCCTCCCTCCCTCCCCCACAGCCCTTCCCTGCCATTTCAGAATCATTTAGCAGGGCAATTCCCGCTCCCCTGTCCCCTGGGGCTGCTGGATCCGGTAAGCTAGCCCCAGTGCAGCAGTGTTCAGGCGTGACCCAGCTTGCGGGGGGCTGGGGACAGCTTGCCCCTGCCCCAGAAGCCACTCACCGAGGCCTGGCACGCGCACACGCACACACACACACCTCCTCCATCACTGCCATGCCATCTGGAATCTGTCTGTTCCTTCCAGCAGACGCTGATTAGGGGCTGCCGAGCCACTGTAGGCATAAAATGTCCCCTCCTCGACTCCCAGGAACGCAGGACGGCGGCACCTGCCTCCTATTTTTGATACCGTAGGTACATAAACAGATTACGTGGCCCAGAGAGAGGCAGCACATGCTGACGGGGGACAGGGCTGCGGTCCCTGCACGTGAGAGGCAGCCCTGGGCCTCCTGGGTGGGTGGGGCCTGCACGGGGTCAGGGCCAGGCCGAGAGCCCATCTGTTTATGATTTTAGGGGCCGGCGTGCACAGGGTCTGACCTGCCCCAAAGCAGGATCGGGGGTCAGGAAATGACCCTGGAGTGGGGGTGGGGGGGCCTTCAGGGCAGAACAACTGGATTCACATAACAGGCTGGCTGCAGCATCCAGGCTAATGGTCCCTCTGCCCGCCACCCCGACCCAAGACCCTCGGAGAAGGGAGGAAGAAGCAAGGATGCCCCAGGCTCAGGAGTCCTCATGGTGAGGGCTGGCAGCAGCCTGCGTCCCCGGGCACGGGGTTTACACACACAACGCTCGCCTGCACAGCCCAGGCTCCCAGGAGGGCACAGGGGACCTAGCAGTGCCCGTTCCCAACCCCAAAGGGGAAGGGGTGGCTCGCCATGGGCTATGAGCCTCCAGGGCTCTGGGGGGGGGTCACAGAGAACGGGGGCGGCAGGCACACATGGAGGGAGAGAGGGGCTCCCCTAAGAAGTGCAGCTAACCCCTTCTTCACCCAGATCCCACCTCTATGTCCTCCTCATGCGGTGGCTGGGGGGTGGGGCGGGGTGCTGACCAGGGAGGGGTCAAGCCTGGGGCGGCCGGGCGACCCCAGGAGTCCTGTCAGCACAGCCCAGGCCAACCTCCCTGCCCTTGGCACTCAGCTGCCTTGGCACTCAGTTACTCAGGGACTGAAGCCCACGACCCTGGAGAGGGCTCGGCCCCTGCCCACAGGACAGGTCACAGCCCCGTGCCATGGACTCTCCCTGGCTCATCACAGGCACCCCGACATGGAGGAGACCCCCTTCTGACCCAGTTTAGTCCATCCTGGCAGCTGGAATCAAACACGACAGGAGGTGCCTGCTGTGACCCAGCCTTGGTTCCGGGGCGGCTCCCCTCCAGGTGGGCAGCCCTGCACCTCCCCCACGGGGCCCCGGGAGGGATGTGCCGGGAGGGGGGGGCTCCTTCTGCCCTTGGGCAGCGCACACGGGCACTCCCTCTGGCCCAGGCCTGAGCTGGCAGGTGGAGGCCTCTGCTCAGGGTGTCCCCTGCGGTCCCCGCGCTCTGCTCTGCTCTCCCTGGCCTCGCTGATGAGCCCGGAATTTGCAAACCGAGGCCCACTCTGAAGGCTGCCCGTCGTATATCTGCACAAATTACAGTTCGGCTTTTATTAGTCCCCGATCGCTCTGATTTCCTGCTGAGTGTCTCGTGGATATCGTTAACATTTCTACAGCTTTTTTTTTTTTTAATATTTTTTCGCATTCTCTGAAAATGCATTTCCAGAAACATTTATTTAAAAAGAGGGCTCTGACCAGTGTCCCCTTCCCTGTTTAATCAGTCCAGCTGCTGCATCTTTTAATTTCGCCGAGCCGTATTACAGCGGGCTTTCCAATGCACAGGAGCAGCTGGACGTGGTGAAAGCATCTATCTCTAAGAAAAGACAGTTCAATTAAAATACGTGAAGCCCAGTGGCTGGTGGAGAAGGCAGGCAAAAATGCCTCCCCAGCACCACCTCCAACCCCAGGCCCAGGGAGGGGAGGGGTGCAGGAACAAAGGCCACCTCTCAGAGCCACCAGGTCCCCGGCCCCGCCAGCTCTGCCAGGAGAAGATGGGGCTTGGCCTCTTTAAGAGCTGCCTCAGGCCTGCCACAGGCTCTGTTGTTATTAATTATTATGATTATGATTAGTTTTCAAGAGCACTAGAGAAGGACAGGCGGGAGAGAGGCAGGCTGAGTGAGGGCTGGGGCGGGCGGCCTCAGGAGGGGGTGGAAAGAGGTACCCTCGGCAGAGAGACGGTGACCTCTGAACCCGGGGGGAGAGGTGGCAGCGGACGAGGTGCACGCTGGGGGTCTGGCCTCTGTTCTGCTAGAGGGAGAAGGGGTGGGGGTCAGGGGAGGGCACCCAGTAACATACCTTCACAGGACAACTCCTGGTCCAGACCCGCCTCCCCCTCCCCCTTCTCCCAGACACTTGGTCAAGGCCACATCTCCAGTTCTAGCCAAACTGGGAGGGAAGGAAGAAGGAAAAAGAGAAAAGAAGGAAGGGAGGAGGAAGTCAGTCCTGAGCTCCAGATCCGCCAATGCTTCTGTGGTGACTCCTGTGAGATGGCCTGCCCAGGCCCCTGGTCCAGGGAGAAACACAGCGCAAAGCTGGGCCAGGCCGCAGGGCCCACTCCGTGCCCCGGGACTCCTCTAGCTCAGCGACGGGTCTCCCTGCTCCCCCGGCCGTGAAAGGGGGTGTGACGAGCCCCACGGACACCCTCAGGCCCCAGGCACAAGGCCATCAGCCCCCAAAGGCCTTCGGAACCAGGGCTCAGCCGTGTTTCCAGGCAAAGAGCACGGCTCTGCGGTCCCCGCACAGGCAGTGCGGGACCCATTGGGGTGGGGGGCAGGGGCAGCCTTGCCCGCAATGCCTGCCCACCCTGTGTCTGCACACTCACTGCTTTTGACTGTTCTGCCCTTTTACAGAGAAAGGGGAGGCTCAGAGGGGCCGGGACCTGAGTGTGAGCAGCCCACAGGGCAGTTCCTTGTGATGGATGCCACAGCGGTGTGGACGGCTCTCACCAAGAATTCCCAGTTTATAGGAAGGCCCCTTGGAGCACGATAAGGAAAGGGGGGTGCCCAGGTCCCCTCTGCAACCTGCGTGGCCCCAGAAGCCGTGTGGGGCCCCACCCAACTGTAGGGAATCTACTCGTGGGCAGTGGTGGCCCCTGGCTGCCTGCTGGGCCCTGGGCAGCCTCAGAGATAGCTCACTGGGCCCACAGCCTCTCTAGCCCCCAGGGTCAGGCCTCCGGTCAGGGAAGTGGGCCCAGTGTGGGCCGGAGCTGCTGTAGCTCCCGCAGGGACCTGGGAAGGAGGGGGAGAGAAGGAAGCTTCTGTTCCCCAGCGGGGGCCCTGGGGCCCCTGGCTCCATCCCACTCACTCACCCAAGGTTCTTTTATGACCTGGTTTTCTGATTTGCAGTTGCAGGGAAAACACTTTAAAACCCAACCCACTCAAGGCCTGGGAACGAGGAAGGAGGGGAAAGTTACCTGGGTCAGGAGGCCGGGGATGGGGGTGTCCCAGGAGGAACGGAATGGTGGGACCACCTTGCGCCTCCCCATGTGCTGTGGGTGATGAATACTAAATAGGACACCTTGATGAAAATGATCAATCATTAGTCAGGCGTATGGCTATTCTGTGGGGTCTATTTTGAATCCCAAGGGCCTGGCCCAAATGGGGGAAAGGGGTGTTTCCAAGGACTCCCCAAGACAAGAGAGCCCAGGGCCCCCAGGCCTCTGCGACAGGTAGGGTCCTTGGGCCAGGCACCGGGAGAGGCCAGCTTGGGGCAGAGGGGGCCCATCCCGGGCATAAGGAATCCCAGAGAACAAGGCAGCCCCCACCCCAAAGTACGGCCTCTCAACACCACCCTCTGTGGGCAACAACCATCCTTGTTCACGGGCACCCACGGGAGAATGCCACAAGGATCCAGCACACCCCTCTCTGCAGGGCTGGAGGTCCTGAATATTCAGACAAGTTATGGGGTGAGGGGGAGAAGCAGGAAGACAGCCGGGCTCCTTAGCTGAGGCTAGGGACCCCAGGGCAGGGGGAGGTCTCGGGGCTCTTTGGAGGATGTTTGAATAGGGGGCAGAGGCTTCTGGCCTCTCCAGGGGCCTGGAAAGCCTTCCCTCGAAGCCCACCAACGCTGCCTCTTCCAAGGACCCAGCGGCAGAGACAGCCAAACCTACTAAGCCCCCAGAACGAGAGCCTCCCCTCAGGGTCAACCCACCAGGAGGACGCGCTGCCCCTCCCCGGGCATCACCGCTGTCCTGGGCTCCATCCGGGTGCCGCCTGTGGAGCTCTCAGCCCGGCCACCTCACCCCTGCCCCACAGTGCAGTTTCTGGGATGTGAGGGTCAGCTGAGCTGGAGGGGCCCACGGTCCAGAGGGTGGATTGCTAGCCGGACCCCTCCCCGCCGTGACGTGTGGGGCAGCAAGGATTCGGCACAGCCAAGCTGTTGGCATTCACGAGCCCTCCGGAGGAGGCAGGTGGGCGGGGGGCCCACCCTGCTATCGGCTCCACACCCGTCAGTCTCTTGTGGACAGTGGTTGCTTTTACATTATTTTATCCACCACTCCCCAACTCTGTCAAATGAGGAAAAGAAAATGGGGGTGGTGCTGGATGCAGACAGCTAAGAGGGTCAGTGGCCCACAGTTTCAAGGTGAAGGAGCTGGTCCACAGGCTGGCATGGGGGGCTGCCTGGCTGCTCCATGCCCCGTTGGTCTCGCAGGTGACTGCACACTGCAGATGCCAGAGGATCTGTTTGCTGGTTTTCAGGGGAGGCAAAGAAGGCAAGAAGAGAGCCTAACCTCTCACCCCAGTCTTGTCCTTGACACCCCATGTGCCCCACCCACCATGACTTCCCGGGGAAGAGGATGTACCAAGGTGCCAAGCTGGTGGTCGTGTGGCACTTCCCTGAGCCTCAGGGCCTTTACACTGCCTTTTCCTCTGCTGGGAATACCATTCTCAGGTATCATACGGCTCCTCTGGCTCCCTGGGCTCCAAGCCTTTGCTCACGTCACCTTCTCAGGTGGCCGACCCCAACCACTGTTTGAAACTCACACTCCACCGCCCCCCCCGGCCCCCCCACTTCTCCAAGGTAACAAGTCATATGGCTGGCTGGCTTTATTACTGCCTCTCCTCTTTAGAAAGTAAGTTGCACAAGAGCAGGGATTTTGCCTGTTTTGTTCGCAGCCATATCCCCAAGTCCCTGAACAATAACTGTTGGTTGAATGTATATTGTTTAAAATGTCACATGGGAGACTTCCCTGGTGGCGCAGTGGTTAAGAATCCACCTGCCAATGCAGGGGACACGGGTTCGATCCCTGGTCCAGGAAGATCCCACATGCCACGGAGCAGCTAAGCCAGTGTGCCACAACTACTGAGCCTGCGCTCTAGAGCCCGCAAGCCACAACTACTGAAGCCTGTGTGCCACAACTACTGAGCCTGCACTCTAGAGCCCCGTGAGCCACAACTACTGAAGCCCGCGTGCCTAGAGCCCCTGCTCTGCAACAAGAGAAGCCACCGCAATGAGAAGCCTGTGCGCCGCGAGAAAGCCCACGCACAGCAGCAAAGACCCAATGCAGCCAAAAATAAATAAATAAATAAAAATGTCACATAGGACTTCCCTGGTGGTCTGGTGGTTAAGACTCCACGCTTCCACTGCAGGGGACACAGGTTCGATCCGTGGTCGGGGAACTAAGCTCCTCCATGCTGCGTGGTGCAGCCAATAAATAAATAAATAAAAGCCAATCTCTAATTGTTGAAAAATAAATAAATAAAATGTCACATTATGAAAATACCCAGAACAAGGTCGAGTGGAGGTACAGAGCACATTTGGGTGGGGATGAGGGGCTTGTGGCTACAGCTCCTCATTCACTTGACAAAGAAGATCTCCCTCGGGCCTGACAGGTAACGCACCCGTGAAGGGTGAGGAAGGAAGTAAAGTGCTCCAGCTGATTGCTGCCGGTGGGAAGGAGGGCCCAGGGTGCCAGAGCCTCGAAGTGGTTTATAGAAAGAGGAACCTCTCATTTTAAAAAATGTTATCTGGGCAGAAGAGCTAAACAGACATTTCTCCAAAGAAGATATACAGATAGATGGCCAATAGGCACAGGAAAAGATGCTCAACATCACTAGTTATTAGAGAAACGCAAATCAAAACTACAAGGTACCACCTCACACCAGTCAGAAAGGCCACCATTAAAAAGTGTACAAATAACAAATGCTGGAGAGGGTGTGGAGAAAAGGGAACCCTCCTGCACTGTTGGTGGGAATGTAAGTTGGTGCAGCCACTATGGCGAACAGTATGGAAGTTCCTCAAAAAACTAAAAATAGAGCTGCCATATGATCCAGCAAGCCCGCTCCTGGGCATATATCCAGACAAAACTATAATTTAAAAAAACACACGCACCCCTATGTTCACAGCAGCACTATTCGCAATAGCCAAGACATGGAAACAACGTAAATGTCCATCGAGAGGGGCTTCCCTGGTGGCGCAGTGGTTGAGAGTCCGCCTGCCGATGCAGGGGACACGGATTCGTGCCCCGGTCTGGGAGGATCCCACGTGCCGCGGAGCGTCTGGGCCCGTGAGCCATGGCCGCTGAGCCTGCGCATCCGGAGCCTGTGCTCTGCAACGGGAGAGGCCACAACAGTGAGAGGCCTGCGTACCGAGAAAAAAAAAAACAAAAAACTGTCCATCGAGAGATGAATGGGTGAAGAAGATGCAGTACATATATACAAAGGAATACTACTCAGCCGTAAAAAAGAGTGAAATAATGTCATTTGCAGCAACATGGATGGACCTAGAGATTATCATACTAAGCAAGAAAGAGAAAGACAAACACCATACGGTATCACTTATATGTGGAATCTACAGTATGACACAAATGAACATGTCCACAAAACAGAAACAGACTCACAGACGTAGAGAACAGACTTGTGGTTGCCAAAAGGTAAGTGTGGATGGGGGGGGGGATGGATTGGGAGCTTGGGATTAGCAGATGCAAACTATTATATATAGGATGGATAAACAACAAGGTCCTACTGTATGGCACAGGGAACTATATTCAATATCCTTGATAAACCATAAAGGAAAAGAATATGAAAAAAAATACAGGTATAACCGAATCACTTTGCTGTACAACAGAAATTAATACAACATTGTAAACAACTAGACGTCAATAAAATTTTTTTTTAAATGTTATCAACCAAGTAAAACCTTTAACACCCTGGAGATCAAGAGAACTGGTCTGCGGGCTGTATTTGCTCACAAGCTCCTGGTGTCAAATGCAGATGGCACTTGGCCCGAGTGAGGCAGGGCACCTTGGTGGGTACCTGGGGGATGCCTGGTGTGAAGGAGTGATAGCAGGAGCTGCCCACCCCCCGAACTCTCCCTGGCCTCTGGGAGAAGCCCTGAGGCCAGCACGAACCAGTTAAGCTCTGGATGGAACCAAAGGGGAAGCACTGGGGGGCCTGCGGGAGGGCGGTGCTGGGCAGTGGCGGTCCCATGGGGCCAGAGCGATGGGGGCTGCAAAGGCCGGGTGGCGGAAGACTCGAGGCCCACAGAGGCAGCCTCCTTGAGAGCTCCGCACCACCTTCCACGTTGCTGGGTCCCTGGTGGCCCTCATCAGTGGTAATTACGTAATTAATGGTCTAATGAGCCGGTTCACCTGTGCATCCCTCACTGAAAAGCAGCCTGATGAAGGCAGGGGCTTCATCTGTTGGGTCCTAGGTTCTAAGCCTAGAAACTGCCCCAAGTAGGTGCCTATTAAATGCTGCCTGGATGGGTGGATGGATGAACAGATGGGTGAGGGTGCGTTACCTGACCCTCACCACAGCCCTGACGACAAGCCTGGAGGCCAGGACACGTGCAACAGCCAACCAGGAAGGGAAGATGGAGCTTATGCTCTGCCCTCCACAGCCCCCTGGGTCACAGCCCTCTGTGTCCGAGCCCACTCGCTTGTCAAGCCCATCTCCACTTAGCCTACAGTCTGCACAGGGGACAACCTGGGCGCTGAGGATACACAGGAAAACGCAATGGCTCCTGCCCTCCTGAGGCAGACAGACACAGACGAGGCTCTGGGGGCGGGGAGAGGAGGTGGTCAGGGCAGGCTGGAAGGAGGGGGCCGCCCCATGGGAGGAGCGGCCTGAGTGAGGGGGGGAGGGCCGAGCAGGTGGGGTGGCTGCAGTTACCGCCCCTCCCCCACCTCAGGTGGCCTGGCTGCTGCAGCCAATGGTCAAATGCCCTCTGTCCTCAGGGTACCAATCCCTGGCAATCCTGCAAAGTCACCCCCATTTGTCAGCTGCCTGCATCACTGCTTCCGGGGAAGGGCCACCCCCCCCCCACCCCGGGAGGCCCACTGGTCTGTGGCCAGAGCTGGAGTGGGGTCTCCGACTTGTTTCTGACAGGGGTGCCTGCATCCCCCTCTATCGCCCGGTCAACAGGGCCAGCTGCTAAGAGCAGTGAACCACCAGAAGCCACTTTCTGCAGAGGCTATTGGAGGTCAAACCTCCCCCCTCGTTTTGCAGAGGATTCCTGGAAGCCCAGAGAGGGGCAGTGACTTGTCCAGAAGGCCCAGCAGGGCTGAGATCCCTCTATAGCTCTGTGCCCCAGAATGGCCCCTCTGTCCACCAGAAAATGAACTCTGAGCTGGAGGCCAAAAGTGGGGGCCCAGATCCTCCTCCTGGACACCCAGTTTCCCAGGTGTCAGGGAATGCCCCCCTTCCTCAGCCCGAGCGGGAACACTCCCCTCTCTTCCCTGCCTCTGACACCCCCTCCCTCTCTGCAGCATGCTGACAGCCCCTCCCAGCCTCCCTCCACCTGGGGGAGCTGGGGAATCGGCGCCCCTCCCCCCCAGTCCCCAGGGGAGGAAGCGGCCTGTGAGGCCGCCACGGCGTGTCAAATCCTCTTGCAGCCTGATAGTGAGACGGCGGCGTTTAAAGAAACGCTTTTCTGGCCGCCTGCCACACCGCAAACTGCTTGGTATAATTTTATTATTAAGGAGAGAGAAAAAGAGGGAGGGGGTTATAAGAGAGACAGAGAGGAAGAGAGTGAGAGAAGGAAATTGCTTAGTCCGAGTCAGCTGGTGGAGTATTCTCAACGTGAAAGCGGGCCGGCTTTCCAGTTGGCAAGCTGACTCCGTTAATTGCGCATTCAGCCTCTACTTAGGGTAATTGAAACGAAGCGGGGCCCGGGTCTGACAGGGTCTGCGCCTCGGCCGTTAACCCTTCCGCCCCCGCCCTCGCGGCTCCCACGCACCCCGGGAGCGCGGGCGGCCGGCGTGTGCCCCAGCGCCCGCAGGGTTAACGCGGCTCGGGAGCCGGGCGCCGGCCGAGCGGGGGATGGGGACGAGGATGGGGAGCAGCGCGGGGTGCGCGGGGGCGTCTGCGGCCTCGCCGCCCCCCTGCAACAGATGTTTCAGGCGTGTAAGACAAAGGCAGAGCGCCTGCCGCTGCCGGGAGAAAATCCGCAGGACTCCCTCAGGGGCAGGTAAAATTTCACCTTCTATTTGTGTGCCCCCCGCCCCCGCCCGGTTTCCCGGCCTCTGCGCCAATCCGGAAAGCGCCACCAAAGACGCCGCGCCGCCGCCTCCGCCGCGCAACCCGCTGACCCCAGCAAGGTCGCGGCGACCTCGGGCTCCGCCAGACGCGCGCGGGCCCCTCCTGGGGCGCCCCCGGCCGCGGTCCCGCGATCGGAGGCGCCGGGAGCAAGGAAGGGGCGCTCTTCTCGCCACGAGGCGGAGGCGAGGTGGACGCCGCGCGCCTCCCTCCTGCCCGCGCTGGGACCCCGGGGGCTGCGCCCCTCCAGCCCCCATCATTCATCTCCCTGATTCCCGCTGTAGCCGCCCTCGGAAGTCAGCCGAGTGAAGCAGCTGTTCCTTGCACACTCCACTTGACCAAAGATGATGATAAATGAGGCCCGGGCCGCGTCGGGGACGCGGTGGCCGCCGCGAGGGGCGCGCAGGGCGGGGCGTACGGCCCACACCCCCTCCCCGCGCTCCGAGAAGGGCGAGGACGCGAAGGACAGACGGCGACGTGCAAAATCAAAGGCCCGCACTCCCCTCCCGGCGCCCCGCGCTGCCCCGGCGCCGGCGGAGAGAAGCCGGGCGGAGAGGTGCGCCCCGAGCACCGCGGCCCAGGCGGAGACCCCCCTCCTCACGGTGGCGCCGCCGCCCGGCCACCCCTCCGCACCACGGCCCCCGGTGCCTCGGTCCCCACCGCGCCCTCGCCCCCACCCCCGCTCCTCAAACCTATTAACGCTCGTAAATAATGAATAATGGAGCGAAGCTTCCCTCGGCCGCGCGAGGCTGCGGGCGGGGCCGCCGCCGCCAGCTGCGCCCGGTCCCGCGGAGGGGGCGCCCCGGCCGGGCGCAGGGGCTCGGGCGCGCGTCCCCGCACACGTGCAGCCGCAGCGCGCAGGCGGGCACCCCGCCCGCCGAGAAGGGGGAATCCCGCTCTGCCCTCCCCAACGCCACCTCCCCTGGAGTCCTCTGGCACCGAACGAGGCGAGAGAGCGCGCGCGAGCTTCCCAGCCGGAGAGGGTTATTTTTAACCTGCTCCCCTTTCCATTCCAGCCTCTCGGGTTTGCGCGCCCGCCTCCCCCCGCCCCGCCCCCCCAGCAGCCGAGGACGCGGGCTCCTCACCTCGCTCAGCGGCTCCGGACTCCGAGCGCCTCCCCCGGCCCGCGGCCCCCGCCCCTGCGCGGGCATCGCGCGGTGGAATCTCAGCCTGGAAAGGACCGATTAGCAGCCGCGTGCTTTTCTGCGATATATTGGAACCGGCTGGGCTGGGGGCGGGGAGCCTGGCGCGCTCGTCCTCTCGCCTCCCTCCGCGCTCGCCTGGGCGGCGAGGCGGCTCGGCTCTCCCTCCGCAGATGCGGGGCGGCCGGGCCGGGGCGCCGAGCCCCCTCTGGATTTCGCCCTTCTCTCCTCAACGCCCACCCTTCTTCAGTCATCGAGGAAGCTGGCGCTTCTAACCCGCGGACCCTCCGGCAGCGGCGGCGCCAAGCGGTGCGTCGCCTGCCCCATCTCCAGCCCCCTCCCTAAGCCGCTCCAAACACACACCGTTGACACAGCAGTGGCCTTGCACACCCACACCTTCAAGGCAGACCCGCCGGGCCGGGCCAGGGCGCACCGAGGACCCTTCCCCAGGAGGCCCAGCAGCTCAGACCCCGACCCCTAACTCAGAGGCCTGAGGCACAGGAAGTTCACGTCCACTCCCATTACCCTGGTTTCCGAAAGGCCACCCATCCAAAACCCAGCCTGTCCTTAGCCCCAAAGGAGCTGTCTGAATCCAGGAACCCCTGAGGGCTTCCACTGGATCAGTCACTTGACATTTTGCAGACTCTGCTCAGGCCCAATCCTGGAGACCCCCAGGCACCGACCACCCCCGACCACCTCCCTCCTGAACGAGGTGGGGGCGAGAGAAAACCGCTGCAGAACAGAGGGGGGGACTGGAGGGCAGGGGCTGGGAAGAGAGGGAAAGGGCCTTCCCGCCGGGAGCTGCCTGGCCCGGTGGCAGTAAAGAAAAGGGCCTATCTGGGAACGGGGGCCAGATTTCTCCCCGGATTAGCTGAAGGGTGGGGGAGCCCAAGACCCCCACCCCAAGGAAGCAGCCAGTGGCCAGGGTTGCTGCAGAGAGGGAAGCCTGGCCAGCCGGGGTGGAGGCAGGGGGATGCGTGTGGAATCCAGATGTGAGGACAGCTGGTCTGGTGACACCCTAGGGCCAGCTGGGAGGCCCAGCCTGGCCTGCAGGGGAGGCAGTCTGTGGGTAGAGCAGGGGCCCCCTGAGCACACGCAGGGCCTGGCAGGGCGGAGGGGGCTTCTCCAGGGGCTTTTCCCCTCAACCAGCCTGGACACGGGGCCCGGGGCCTCCCTCAGATCTTGACCTAAGTTCTCGGTAACCCTCAGACGGTGGAAGTGGGTGTAATAGCGGCGGCACGGCGTGCCTGGCCCCATCCTGTGGCCTTCGTAGACTGTACTTCAAACTGCCCTTCTAGGAGGCAACGTGACCTCTCATTTCACAGATGTGGAGACTGAGCCGCAGAGCGGGACAGGGGCCGTGGCGGGAGGTGGGGGGGCCCTCCCTGTTCCAGGGCGCAAGGATGACAGTGAGGCCCTGGTTCACTCCTTCGGAAATTTCAGAAAACTGGTTTTCTTGGGAGAAAAAAAGGGCAGGGGGCTTGGTGTGGTGAAGCGCTGTAGAGAAGTCACACTGCCTTCTTCCCACCTACGTCCCCCCACTTCCCCTGCAGAACCAGCCACCAAGGCACCAGGCCCCTACTGATGGTCTCAGGCAGGGCCTCATCTGCAGTCCAAATATAAATGTCACAAAGCCACGTACCACTGCTTTTTACATGTGTGTAGCTGTAGTTATGACAAATACACTACAACTTCACGCAGGGCCTGGCAGCTTTGCGTTGCTCAAACAACGGACAGCTCCTATTTTGATATGAAACGGGGTCTCCATCTCAAGACTGGCTTCTGGGTGGGGAGCCTTGCCAGATGAACAGCTGGGGCCACCTTGTGCTCTGGACTTCCCCGCCGCCCCCTCTGCTGGGAAGGGAGCTTCCATTTCAGGGCGTGGCTTGGATGGATGGCCTGCTGCACACACACCCCTCCCAGGGTCGGGGTGGATCCTGGGCAGCGCCCCCAGACACGTCGCCTGGTGACCAGAAGCACTGGCCTTTGGGGAAAGCACACCACCAGCTCTGATCTGGAGGTGCCCTGGGACCGCTCTTCTCAGGATGGAAAATATTTGCCTTTGGTTTTCCGCTGCCGCCTCATCCTGGCTGACTTTCCTCCACACAGCCCTGAAACGTGGAGGTGCTGGAGGATAAAAATGAGGGGAGGGCAGCTATCTGAGTCCAGCATCCAGCCGTTCTGAACAGCACTCTGTTTTTCTCCCAGGGTGAACAGAATACTTTCTACCCGTTTTCTGCGCGCTGGTTGCAGCTAAAGGCTAGTTTCCCTTTTCCCAGGCCCAGCCCCCTCGGGCCTCACCTCCAACTAAACCAGACCCTTCCAGATCTCCCTCCCCACCCCAGCTTCCGGGTCACTCAGCATCTGGGGGAAAGCGCCTCTCCCAGCTATACACAGCTAACTCAGCCCGACCCAGAGAGCCTTGTTCTGCAAAGCTGCAGGAGAATCCCTCCTGGCTAGCTCTGCGGTGGAAGAGTGTCAGTCTTGAGACCAGACCGGAGCTCCAGAGAGATGTCACATTCACACTGGCCAGGCCAGCCAATTGTGATGGCTCACAGGTGGCTGGCTGTGTGGCCTTGGGGCACTGGGAGTTACCACCTGCCCCCGCTCCATCCCCACCCTGACTCTAAATACCTAGGTCCTGATGCCAAACAGCTCTGCACACTGTCTGCTGGGTGGCCTTGGGCAGCTCACTTCACCTTTCTGAGCCTCACGCTCCTCAGCTGGAGCCTGCTCTGACCCCACACTGATGGGGCGGGGGGGGGGGGGGCGGTGCGGGCCGCAAGGCTCGTGGAGACGCTGTGCTTGGTGCCTGGTGGAGGTTTCACGAGGGGCAGCAGCTTCCAGTGTCCCAGCGCCATCCACGGGGGCGAGGGCCGGACCTTGCTCTACCTCTACCTCCCAGGGAGCGAAGTGGGGGGACAAAGCGGGTCCTCGGTAAGGGACCGGGGAGGGCTGATGCCCCAGAGTGAGGGAGGGCCTCCGGGACTGAGGGTTAAGGTCTGCCCACGGACTGTGTCCTGACCCCCACGGTGGGCTGGTGGGCTGTTTCCTGGCTGGAGTCCCCATGTGTGTCCTATGCTGCAGGGCATGTCTTAGTAAGATGGCGTCTGCTGAGCTGGGTCGAGGGTGATTCTAACAAGCTCCCAGGCGAGTCTGTCTCTGCCGGCCTGGGAGGCCGGGAGGCCGGGCTCGGCGAGGGGCTCCGGGTCCTGTCCTGTCCGAGTAGGACCGTGCAGGACCAGGGACCAGGCTGTGGCTCGGCATTCCTCTCAGAGCTGGGGTCCTGCAGTGGCCTGGGCAAGCCCGGGACTCTGAATTCGGCCCTGTTTCCTGGCAGCAATGCAGCGATGAAAGGGCAGCTCACGCTGCTGAACCCACCGTCACTTCAAGTCCAGGCCTCCTGGGCCTCAGTGTCCCCGTCAGGACAGCGGGAAGCTGGGCTAAACTGATGCCACCCTTTCCCCTGATGGTTCCCGAACACTGTCCCCTTCCCTGACCCCTTCCGAGGGGCCAAGGTATCTGGACCCCAGCACAGACCCCAGGGGCTGCAGTCCTGGGAGTACAGGGCTCACCCACACTGTTCTCACTGCCCCACGGGCCCGGCGCTGACCTAATAAGCACTTTCACCAACAAACTTCATCCTCACGCCAGTCCCGCGGGCTGGGTCGCATGATCGCCCTTGTTTCACAGATGACAGCACTGAGAGAGACCATACCCCGGAGGAGGGAACAGGCCTGCAGGGGTGGACTCTGGCTCTCCCTGGCCTGGCCCCCAGACATGCCAGACCTTGGAGGATTTCTTCTGGGGAAACCACCTGTTTTGGCCCCACCAGCACAGGTATGGATGCGGCGTCTGCATCTCCCCTGGCCAGCAGCTGCCCCTGGTCTAGTTAGGGGTGTGTGGGTAAGCTGGTACGGTCTCTTTAGAGAGCTTTTTGGCAATCTGGACCCAAATGGAAGCTAGACGTGCCTCCTGACCCAGCAGTCCTGCCTACAGCCAGGCCCAGAGTCGTCTGCACAGGTTAACTGCAGTGTCGTTTGTAAAGGCCAAAGACCGGAGATCCCCTAACTGTCCTGTGAAGGGGCTGAGGGAAACACATGTGGGGAATTCCAGACAGTGGATACGAGTGAGGAAGGGCTTCGTGTGTGAATAGGGTGCCGCCTTCAAGTCGGGCGAGAAAAGCGCAGCGTAGAAAGTGTGCAGAGATGCCCCATTTGTACAAAAGAGGAGAGTGGATTCGAGTTTTCTTTTTTTTACCGTTAGCATGTGACACCTACTTAAGAATTTAAAACTTGGGACTTCCCTGGTGGTCCAGTGGTTAAGAATCCGCCTTCCAATGCAGGGGGACACGGGTTACAGCCCTGGTCGGGGAACTAAGATCCCACATGCCGCGGGGCAACTAAGCCCACGCGCCGCATCGAAAGATCCCGTATGCCGCAACTAAGACCTGAAGCAGCCCCCCCCGACAAAAAAGAAAGAATTTACAACTTATGCTATGGATACATATCTGCTCTCCGGGCTGGCTCTGCAGGATGGCTGGAGAGCGCGCCTGGTGTCGGGCTCCCATCTGGCACAGCCGCTTTCCAGCTGCTGGACTACAGAAGCCCAGGGGCCATCAGCAGGAGGGGAGGAACCCAGCTGCCGATGTCCACATCCTGCAGTGGACAGCAGAGGGGTCATCCCCTCGTCCTACAGATGAGAAAACCGAGGCTCCACCTGAACCCCCATAGAGGCCACATCCTCCCACTTCCTGGTGCCCGGCCTTGGGGACACACAAGCCAGGACTGGGTCAAGCCCTGAGCTGTGGAGGCAGCTGCTGCCACCGGGGCCCTTGATAAACGGGGCCTGGGGCTCACGGGGGCTGCTCCTGGTCAATGGGTCACCGAACTTCCCACTCCATTTCTACCAGCACTGTGCTTCCCTTCAATCATCAAAACACTTAGAGTCAAAGGCCACCCTGGGCTCCGGGGGCCCTGCAACTGTGGGCTGTGAGGGCACGGCTCATGGGAACCCAGTCCAGGAACACTGGGCCAGTTCCCGGCTGAGCCACCCGTGCGCCATGGGGCTGGGCCTCCGTTTCCCCGACTGTGAGGAGGAGCGGGGGTCCGTCCCTCAGAGGGTGATGTGTCAAGGGACAGGGCCTGGCAGAGCAGGGCCCAACAAGCAAGTTGCTACTTCTAAAAGGTAAACATTTCTATAATTTTATATAATAGAGGGAAAGTTCAGGAAAATCCCTGACTGGTCCTAGTGCTGGCTATGGAGCTGGGGCCAAGAAGGTGGGAGCTCCTCGGGGTGACAAGAGCAGCGGGTGCCTGCCATGCTGGCAGAGGCCCGGCGGGCAGTGCCCAGCCGGAGCAGGGCCCAGCCGTCTGGGCTCCCGAGCTGGCACGTTGGGCGAAACAGACTTGGCCGGCTGGCTGGAGGCCCCTGCAGCCCCAGGCCCATGGAAAGAGGTCTCAGAAAGGCCCCTGTGTCCGCCCTTCTCTAGGCTGCTTTTTCCAGACCAGAGCCTCCCGTGTCTTTGGAAAGAGCATCGAGTACCCGAGGTTGCCACTGACTCGCTGTGTGACCTCAGGTGAGTCACCCCACCTCTCTGGGCCTCCATTTCCTCACCCGTAAGACGGGGCAAGTGATAAGTGCCCACCTCACGGGGTTGAGCAAAGACCCAATGAGAAAACGGACATAAAAGTGCTTTGTCATCATCACCCTCGTAGCTAATTCTAACATGATGCTTACGTGTGCAGAGCCCTGTTCTAAGAAGCAGTCAACGTATTTTTAACTCCTCTTACAGATGAGGCAACAGAGGCACAGAGAAGTTAGGGCACTTGTCCAGAGTCACACAGCTTGTGAGGGGCAGAAGCACCGTGACAGGAAAGTACCGTGAGGGCTAGTATCATGATTCATGGCTGTGGGTCAGGCCAAGGATGGGCAAGCTTCAGGCTCAGTTCCCGAGGCAGCACGGGCCAGCCCAGAGGGGTCACGTGCGGGGCAGAAGGGCCCTACATCACACCTGAGCGGGGGCAGGGGCTCAGAGGGGGCTTCCAGGAGGCTCGCCCTCACCAGGTCCGAGTGAGACCTTGCGGGCCGTGGTGGGGTCTGGAAGTGTCAGCGCCCGCAGACCTCAGCAGCCAGTTCCAAACGCTGGTGGGGAGAACGGGTGACAGCCTCGGGGTTCCCCAGAGCCCCCCAGGCGACACCGCCCTCTGGAGCCGGAGGGGCTGCCGCACCCACCCCTCCAGCGCACATCCACCAGCTCCAGTCTGGCTTACAGTGGCCAGCGGGTCAGCGCCCTTCAGCGGCAGATCGCACGTCTGAGGCCCAGCGAGCGCGGGGGGCCGCGCAGCGCAGGGGCTCAGAGCCCCCCCCATCTCCGCCCCCCCGCCGCAGGCCTGCACCAGCCTCCTCTCCCTCCCTGTCCCACTGCCAAGGCCGTGTGACTCTGAGGCCTGGGGGGGGCAGCAGCCTCCCTCTGGCCGAGGCCTCCCTGGCACTGCTGTCTGGGTGTGGGAGGGACGCAGCTCCCAGCACATGAGGAAGGGCCACGGGTACCCGGAAGGGCGTGAGATTCCCGTGGGAAAGGGGTGGTTCCAGCAGCAGCCCCTCCAGGCTGGCTCGGCTGGTGGATAAGCTCCAGCCGGCTCCTCGGGCACCTGCCCCTCACGGAGACAAAGGCTGCGGGGCCGAGGCCAGGACACGCACAAACGTGAGAGGGGACCCCAGGCAGTCCGTCCTGGCCTTCCTTCTGCTGCGGCTCCATCTTTATTCCTTTCCCCTCCTTTTCAGGCAAACCTGACCCTCAAGAACCCCACAGCCCCCAGAGCTCCCCTGCCACTCCCCCTTTACCCACAGGGCCAGCGCCGGAAAGACTGTCTCCCAAATAAACTGCATTAGAGATCACCCTGTGTTCTCTCTCATGGGTGCAAAAGGACGGCAAATTAGGCCTTTGATGGACATGAGCAAGCCGGGGGTCGTGGGCCTTGTGCCTGTTGAATGAATGAGTGAGTGAATGGACGGATGGATGGGTGGGTGGATAGACGGGTGGGTGGGTGGAATTCCAGCCCCAAGCAAAGCCACTGCTACTTTTTTTTAGCCTGAGCAAAGTAAGATTTTCTCAAGGCTTTTAAGAACATGGCAGGCGGGACTTCCCTGGTGGCGCAGCGGTTTAAGAATCCGCCTGCCAATGTAGGGGACGCGGGTTCAAGCCCCGGGCCGGGAAGATCCCATCTGCTGCGGAGCAACTAAGCCCATGCGCCACAACTACTGAAGCCCGCGCGCCTAGAGCCCGTGCTCCGCAACAAGAGAAGCCACCACAGCGAGAAGCGCACACACCACAACAAAGAGTAGCCCCCGCTTGCTGCAAGTAGAGAAAGCCCCACGCGTAGCAATGAAGACCCAACGCAGCAAAAAATAAAATTAGAAAACAAACAAATATGGCAGGCCATTCCCAAGGTCCCGGGGTCCCCTCTGCAACCACGCAACCACACATCATGATGCCTGGGCTGGGAAGTGGAGGGGCACAGGGAGGGGCCCTGGATGCTGGGCCCCTGCTTCCCTGTGCTGTGTCATCTCAGGGCCTCCAAAGCTCACCCAGAAGCCCCCTTTCCTGGGCCCTGTCTCAGAGACCCCTGGGAGTCCCCCGACCTGTAAGCGTCCACAGGGCCAGGGTCCCTGGGAGCCTCTAGCTGGGGCCAGAAGAGCACCTGAGGGAGGGGTGTGTGCCTGCTGAACCCGCCCGGCAGCTCTGCAGAGCCGAGAGAGCAGGACGTTTGTCATCTGTGGGGACAGTGAGGATGGTTTAAGGTGAAATTTAAGCCCATTAGAGCCTGGCTAATGACATCAGCAGCAACGGTGAAAATGAAGATGGCGGGTGTATGAGCGCCACCGGTTGTGGGGCTGGCGCCGCCTCCCTGCTCGGGCCGGGCCCCCTCCCCGCAGCCCCCGGCGGCTCCCGCCCCACTGGCGGGCCCTACCCCTGCCCCCTGGCCACGTGGGCCGGCCCCCAGGGTCAGCATGTGGCTGGGGCCTTAGCCGGGGCGTGAGAAAAGATCCGGCCAGAGCGTGGAGGCAGCAGCTTCTTCATCTTCCTCCTTTGATAACTTCCGCCTCTTTTGTGCACACGCCCCACGGCCGGCATCTCTCCCCCAGGCTGAGCCGTCTTCCTGCAGCTAATGCCTGACAGCTCTGTTTATGTCTCCCCATAATTCTCCAGTTTTATGGGGGTTTTTTCGGGGCCATTAAGCTCCCAGCCACAAGCTCCTTCCCCTGCCCCCGCCTGCTTTTGTCCTTGAGGCCTGGCAGCCCCACTGCCCTTTGGGAGAAGGGCTGTCCTCCCCCGGCAGGTGGACGAGGACCTCGGCCGAGCCCTTGCTCTGGATGCCGCCTCTCCCCACGACTCCAGCTCCCTCGTCCTCTCTGCACAGGTCTCGTGCCGCCTGTCCCCAGGGAGACGGGACCCTCCAGGATCCTGGAGTGCCTGGCAAAGCCCGCCCTCCCTTGGGCCCAGCCTTTGGCTTCTTCTCCTCCCCGGTGGACTTTGCTCCTCCGACAGGCTCGGCTGTTCCTGAGAACAAAGCCCCCCCCCCCCGCACCTCCCTCTGATCCAGACCCCCAGATCCAGCGCATGCACGGCACCCTGAGGCCCCCCCGCACCACTCCAGACCTTGTCCTCTGCCCCAGTCTCCCCACGGGCTGTCTCTGAGGAGGCCCCCAAGTCCTCAGGGCCCCCCCTTCCCTTCCGCACAACCACAGCCCAGATCTAGCCTCCTGTCACCTCCAAGCTGGGTTTCCTGCTCCCGGCCTCTGTCCCACGTGGCCTCTCACAAGCTCGGCTCAGGGTGCTCTCCTTGCTCTAAAGCCTTCAATGGCTCCCCATTACCTTCACCTACCTGAGTCCCCATCCTCAGCCTGCTGCTCAGAACTCTGCAGTCCCTGCGTCTTGGGGAGAGCCGGCTCCCGATGCCCTGCCCTCTTCTGCTGAGATCAGACCTCAGGTGTCCCCAGCAGGGGCTGCCCCAACACCAGGCCTGCTCACACCTCCGAGGGCGCCTGTCCCCACCTCTGCAGCTCAAACACAAGGCAGAAGGACTTTCTCAGCGGGAAGCAGCCCTTCCCTTGACTCTGGGTGCCACGGTCCCCTCCGATGGCTCCTACAACTCGTGGAGTCCCCGGTCGCCCCAGCCTGGACCCCTGGCTTCCTGGGTGCCTGGGGCACAGAGGTGCCCCTTGGAGTCCGTTTCCCCACCACAGCATGGGGCAGTGTTCCCCTGGGGCCCACACTAGGCCAGAGTCACCGCACAGAGGCCAACCTGGGATGTCGGAAGGCAGAGCCTCCCCCGAACCCCTTTTCTTTCTGGGCACACGGCCCTCCGGGGGTGAGGCAGTGGAAGGAGTGAATACCCCTCCCAGACCACCCACCCCATGCCCTGCCCCTCCGGGGAGACCTGCGCCGCCCCAGGCAGTCATTTCTTCTCGGCCCTTTAATTTCCGCTTTTCCTTTCCGCAGAGCTGCTTCACGTGCGGGTGGCCAAGACTGCGCCCCGGCACTGTCACCAGCCTCTGGATGCCAGGTGGCCTGGGCCCCGCCCCTCCCCCATGGTGGGTGCTAGGGGATGCACGGGCCTTCCCTTCGTCTGGAGGAGGTGGGGAGGGGACCACAGGGCAAGGGTGCCAGCGCTGCACCCCGTTCTCCTCTTCACAGGCGCTCGGCTTAGTTTCAGTCAATTCCGACCTCGTCACCCACCGCCTCCCACCCAGACCTCCGGCCCTTGGCAGGTTCCATGGCCCCGCGGGCAGCCCCCGGCCTGAGCCTCCGCGTGACCCGGGCAGGGGGCGTCTTGGCCCGCCCCCGCCTGAAACACAGCCCTGGAGCACTGCGCGGGGTGCCGGCCAGGCCATCCGACGCCCCGTTTCCAGCAACCCTATCGTTAAGAGCAGCACAAGCTTTGCAATCTGAGGCGCCCAGCGCAAAATGAAAATGGGGAACCCTGCTCAAAAGGCCTTCATCTCCAGATGGCAAGAGAGCAGCACGAGACCAAACACGGGACATTCTGAGTGCAGACCCCGCCTGGCCGCAAGGCCGCAGGCCCACAAAGCCGTCTCAGCCCAGAGGAGGTCAGCGGGCCAGCCGCCACACCCCGCAGCAAGCGGCAGGGAGATGAGGATCTGACCCACCGGTCACACCCGGAACGACAGTTCCTATCGACTTGCTTTGTGCTAAGAGCTCTATACATACTAAGTCAAAAAACCATCGCGGACTCTACAGCTTATGGGGGGGCGGGGGGCTGTTGAGAGGCAATGTGATTTGCCCAGGGTCCCTTGCTGGAGACAGGATGAGCCCAGACTCCAGGGGGTGGGGGGTCAGGGCTCCTGACTGAACCACACACCGCTGTAACGCTGAGACCCCTGATGTCGGCTCTGAATGGAGCCTCGAGAACCCACCCTAAACTCTCCCCACGGAGACGCAGAAACTAAGGCTCAGAGAGTGTGTCCCACTCCTGCAAGATCACACAACACAGCAGGACCCGATCCCAGCCCTCGGCAGCCCTGTTTCCAAAGACCCAGGCAAACGCTCATGATCCGGTGCAGGGCAGGACGCAAAAGCGACTGGAAACACACACACACAGAGATGCCCACATCAGCCTCTTCTCATCAGAGGGCCAGGCGGTGACTTCTCTTCTCTACGCTCTTGGTTATTTTTTGTATTTTCTCCAGTGAGCTGAGATTTTTTAAAAGACCAACAGCTCGGAGTTTTTGGAATGAATGAGGAAGGGGTTTTGTGGAACCGAGCCCTGGTTAAAAGAGTTGCCATAGATACGGAGCAGGGTTTACACGCTTCCCAAGACCCAGAGCTTTGGGCCCTGGGGAAGTCCCAGTGCTCAGGACGCCGTGGGCCCCGGGAGGGCTTCCGGGCGCTGCAAGTCTTGGTGTCCCCCTGGCTGGTCAGGAGGCAGGTCTGCTGTTCACTGGCAGTGCTGTCCTCTTGCTGGACCTCTCCTCTGCCCCTCGCTGGTCCCCAGCTCCCTGTCCCCCCACATCCCCGAGCCCCCCTGGAACCTACCCCACCCCACCCTCTCCTGCTCACAGCACAGTGGATCCCCACCACCGCAATATCCACAAGACCAGACTCCCCTCCTGCCCCGAATCTGGCCCCTGCTACCCTTTCTAGCCTCATCGCCAGGGGCTGGACAGTGCTGGATGCCTGCGCAGACCCTGCCTAGAGCACCGCCTCTCTACCTGCCCCCCAGTCCCGAGCAGGGGCCACTCCCAGTTCCCTGCCACGCGGTGGCTGCAGGGCAGGGATCAGGACCACATCACACTGGGTCACCCCCACTGACCCCATCGGGCCTGGCACAGTACCCAGGGAATCCACCTGGGCCCCCTCTGCCCCTCGGAGGCGGATGCTGGGCCTTGGGCAGACAGCTCGGAGCCTCCTCCTGCCCCGAGATCCCCCTGGGTCTCCGGCCTGAGAAGAGCTGACAGCTCCTTAATAAAAGCTGCCACAGATGCGCCTGAGTGACATTGCACCAGCCCGGCTGGCCGAGAGGCGGCCCACATCAAAGCCCCATTTTTCTTCTTCCTGTGAGGCACTGAAACAATTTACATAAAGAGCCCTACATGTGTCTTGCAACAAAGATGCATTTCTTCTCGTGACTGGCCGTGGCCCCCGGCCCACCCAGCTTCCCCAGATGCCCCCACTGGTGCCTGGCCCGCTTCCGGAAGAGCAGGGGTCTCAGGGACCACCCTGTACCTGGGTCACCCAGACACAGGGCTGGGGGAGGCCAGCCGAAGCAACAACCAAGCCATGCCTATTAAAATAAAAACTAAAAACCACCAACCCTGAAGGGCTCGGGGGTAGGGCCGTGCCTGGGCCCAGAGGTCTGAGGATCTCAGCAGAGCCTTGCTCTGGCCTCAGACGGCAGGACAGGGGCTAGGCACGCAGCGGCCCCATGCCCACCCTGGACCCACCGAGCAAGTCTACCGGCGCTGCAGACCGGGCCTGGGAGCCAGGACTCCCCTCTCGGGCCCAGGATGCGGCCCCTGCTGCGGTGGCCCAGCCTCGAGAGCCGGGGTGGCTGCAGGTGAGGTTCCTAGAGTCCTGTCTTCCAACAGCCGAGGCCTAACCCCTGTACTCCTGGCTTCGATTTGGGCAAAGAATCACCTTCCCTTGGCCCCTCTATTAAGAAATGACACCCCGAGAGCTGACCCTGTGAGCCATGATCCCCGACTTTCGTCCCACACGCCCAGGGTTGGGGAGCAGAGTGGGGCTCGGCCGAGCACAGTTGCCCCGGGAAACCCTGTGCCGACCCCCTGACGGGCCTCGGTCTCCCGGAGTGTCAGACGGGCTCGGGAGTGATCCTCACATGCGTGCCGGGCACCGGTGAGTTCTAGGCGTTAAGATACCCGACCTTCCCTGCCTGCGCGTGAGCACGTGCTGTCACCGTTTGGGGCTGGACACGCAGCCCCACGTCTCGGTCTTGCTTTATGGGATTTTGGGGGGCACTGATTCTGTGTGACCTTCACCTTCTAAGTCCCATGGGAGATAAGACTGTGTTAGGGACATCTCTGGATTCCGAGGGCCTGACCCCCGGCCCTGGCCAGGGTCGCTCCCTTGGTCTCCCCTCCCCGCTGAGTCCAGGGGGGCCTTCTTCTTTTTTTTTTTTTTTGCAGTACTCAGGCCTCTCACTGTTGTGGCCTCTCCCGTTGCGGAGCACAGGCTCCGGACATGCAGGCTCAGCGGCCATGGCTCATGGGCCCTGCCGCTCCGTGGCATGTGGGATCCTCCCGGACCGGGGCACGAACCCGTGTCCCCTGCATCGGCAGGTGGACTCTCAACCACTGCGCCACCAGGGAAGCCCAGGGGGGCCTTCTTAAACACCATGAGACCACGGCAATCCCACCTCGAGACACACAGCCAACGCAAGTGCCACGCACTGGCACCAGACCCTGCGCTCCTGAACATTCCTGGCAGGCTTAGTCGTAGAAGCCTCCAGCTGTAAACGGACGGGATCTTCTCAGAGGTGGCGCGGATGGACAGCACGATGGAAATACCTGCGCCGGCTGCACGCAGCCTGGACAAGTCAGAGAGCTGGACCCGAGAGACCACACGGATGAAGTTCACAAGTTGACGCTCGGATCCTGGGCAGGCCAGGCCTGGGGGGACACGGGCATATGGGGCTGGTGATGCCTTCTCCTGATCTGCGTGCTGGTCAGACACGAGTGTGTCCAGTTTGCAGTGATTCATTGGCTGTTCACTCAGGTTTCATGCCCTTCTCTGCATGGGATCAATAAACAGATAAAAAGTAAAGCCATCGAGACTTCAGCCTCTACTTAAGGCCTCCTGAGGCTCCTCACTTTGCTCGGAATGAAGGATGGGAACCACCTCAGCCCATTGGGTCAAGGTCAGCCCACCTCCAGATACTCCCTTTTCTCCTTGGTCAATAGTAGTGTGCACTTCCCCCCCCAAGGAGGAAGGATGGCTCCCGCCTTGGTCAACGGAATTTGAGTGAACGTGACGTGTTGCTTTCAGAAGCTCCGTGAGCCCAGGTGCCTCTGTCTCCCCCCGACCCCCGCACCCCGGGCTGTGCAGCCCTCAGAAGGCTGCTGCTGTCAGCCTGGGTCCTTGAGTGACTGCAGTGAGCAGTCCCTCCGCTGTCCATTCACAACACACAGCACCAGGGAGGGATAAACCCTGTTTTAAGGGGCTGATCTTTGGGAGATGCTTGTTATCCAGCAACCCTGTCCGTCCTGACTTGTACACCAGGCTTCCGAGGCTCTCTGTGGCCTGGTCCTTGACAAGCTCTCTGGCTCTGCGAAACAGAAACACTCTGGCCCTGAGCCCCGTGGGGTCTCTGCCCCAGGCATGCTGGGATCTCAGCTATTCAGACACAGCTGGTTTCTTCCTGTCCTGGGCCTTTGTGCCTCCATCCATATCCCAGGAGGACTGCCACCTGCTGCCTAGGCACTCGGGTGGAGCTGGCCGCTCCCTCTTCTGGACCACTCAACGCAGCCCAGCCCGTACCGCCCTTGCCTGCTCCTCTCAGAGGCCCCATGAGGGCAGGCATGCAGTCAGGCAACTGTCATCTCCTACGGGACCAGCAGGGGGTAAAGGCATAGAGGCTCGGCCTCCAGCTGCTTCGGTGGGACTTCAAAGGTGGCCCCTGCCCTTGATCACAAAGCCAAGGGCAGCCCAGGAGGCTGTGGACACCCCCGGCCAAGCTCTAGGACCCTCCCAGACCCGCAGAGCTGGCTGGCGTGCTCAGAACACAGCTTGTCTTAAACCGACCCTTCCTCCTCTGGTGTCTAAGAGCTGCCACGCCACCCTGAGGGCCTCTTAGTGGCTGGGGAAAATTGGGGTGCAAGGAAGGATCTGGGGGCACTCAGGGGGAGGCGGTGCCAACAATTAGCCTATTTTAGATGATATTGGTTAGAGTCTCAGGGAAAGAATCTCTCTTCCAGAAAGGCCTCCGTTTAAGGCCATGTGAGAAATGATCTCAGCTCAGCACAGCCTCGGATTCCCAGCTACAAGTTCCTGGCAGTGGCCGGGGACCCTCCCAGAGCAGGGTTTCAGAGTGGCCAATCACTGAGGCCCCCAGAGGGGCCTCGGCTGAGTCTCCAGTCGTGGTGACAGGAGGGCCGAAGGTGGGGTGGTGTGGGCAGGACTCTGGGTGCATCAAGATGCAAACTGGCTGCCTAAGCACAGGCCCCATGGACCCCGTATCCAGGGGGCTCTTGGTTCCACCAAGTCGTCCCACTTGCCCCCCCAAGTTCCCCACCCAGAGTAGGGGTCTGTGGGAGCAAAAGTGATGGCAGTGGCCACAGCAGGGAGGCCTCTGAGCAGGCATCTCACCTTCTGAGCACCACAGAGAACTCGGAGGTTCCGAGAGGGTGGGCAACTTGCTCAAGGCCACACAGGGAAGCAAGTGCTGGGGGCTCGCTCTCTTGCCTGCTGGGGGCCCCCCTCACTGCCATGGGGTAGACCTCCCCCTTGGTTCAGACTGAGTCCCTGAGCTCGCCCTGCACTGCCCTCCAGTTTCAATTCCCACCCCTCTCCCCTGTATGTTCTCCAGCCACACTGGCCCCTCGGACGTGCCGGGCCCTCACCTCTGGGCCTTTGCACACACCGTTCCCTCCGCCTGGATCACCAGTTCCTGGTCCCCAGAGCTCTCAGCGCCCTCTGCAGTCACATCCTTCATGTACTTGTTGACTCCCTTACGTCTGTCTGCCCCATGGACGGTGAGCTGTAAGCATAGGGTCCCGTTTGTCATGCTGAATAGCCAGGCTGTGGCTACTTCCAGGTTCCAGGCTGTCCTCACAGCCGCAGGCCGCTAGCCATGGACGGCACTCCCTCCCCTCGCTCTGCATCTGCTGGCCTTCCTCCAGAGCCCACTTCCTCATTCCCAGCCCTGCCCCCTGCTCGGACCCCTCCTGGTCCATCTCTCCAGGCTGGCATTCAGGGGTGACCCCCACCCACCTTCCCAGCTCCCAGACCTCACGCCCAGCAACACTAAACCACAGGGTGCCACCTGTACCTACCAGCTCTCTCATGCCGCCCCTTGCACATACTGGGCGCGATCATCTAGGGTACGCCTCCCCCTAGTTCGCCTCGCAGATGTTCAGGGTCACCTCCTCTCGGCTCTCCTGTGACGTCCCAACAGTCATCTGTCCTGGTTTCCCTCCCTGCCCCTGCCCCCACTGCCCACCGTGCTGTGGGTCTGCCTCCCAGGGTGCCCCAGGGCCCAGCACACAGTCGGTGCTCAGAGAAAGCGAGTGACGTGGCTGCTGAATGGACCAGGGCTGTGTGATGCCAGAGGCCGAAGCTGTAGGCTGAACACGCGCCTCTAAGAGACCAGCAGGGGCTCTGCCATGTGTCCCCAGGGCATCAGGACGACAGCAGCCGCTTTCATCTGCTCGCTGTGCGCCAGGAGTTCACACATGGATCACCTCTTCCAGCCCCAAGACAACCTTTCAAAGTACAGATGAGGACTCTGGGCACAGAAGGGACAAGGAACTAGCTCAATGTCACACAGCCGGAAGCAGAGGAGCTGGGAATGGAAGCCAGGTCTGTTTGACTCCCAAACACATGCCCTTTAGCCGAGAGGAGCTGTGGTCCCCGAAGCACGCAGTCCCAGGAGGCTCTGGGGGGCTGCAGAGAGGGGGCCGTCTGCCAGGCGTCCCCTCCCAAACCCCCCCATCGCCACCCATCTAGAGGCTGGCCTTGTTGCCAGACTGCTCCTTCCTGAGTCCATCCCCAATCCTCTGACTGGGAGGTGGCAGCCCTCCCGGGAGCATTTCCCAGCCTGGCTTGGGTGGCCCGGGCCATGCAGGGTGGGCCCAGTGGGCTGCACCGCCATGGATAGTTGAGGAGACCCAGGCTCGGCCAGGTTGGGGGACGTCCCCAGGCCCCAGCTGGGTCCCAGCTCTACTCTGAGAAGCTGCATGGCTGCTGGGTGAGGGCTGGGGGCCCATGTTGGTGTGGGACTCTGGGAGTGGGCCCTGGGCTCAGGGGCCACTCTCCAAAGCACGGGAACCTGGGGCCAGGGCACCAACCAAGCTGCCATCAGCACCAGCATCCAGGAGTTCCTGGAAGGCCAAGGGACACGGGACTGAGTCAAACTTTTGGGTGACAGTCTGTGTGACTCTGGCCCAGACGCCAAGCCCCCCCTGGGTCACTGGGCCCTCCATGTCCCCCTTTCGACCATCATAGCTCTGAACACACACCCACACGTCCGGGGCACTTGTCTGTCTCTCCCAAGTCTCTGGCAGCCCTGGGGGTCCAGAACCCTGAGAGGGCCCCCAGCCCTGTCCACACAGGGCTCTGACCAGGAGGGGGCCCTCAGCAGATATCCGTTAGGCGAGCAAACAGATCCTGCTTTACTGTCCTTCCATAATGTCCCACGGCCCACCTCCTCCAGGAAGGACACCCTGAACACCCTGCTCCCTCCACTCTAGTCACTGGGCACCCTTAGTAATTAAGCAGAGATCTCACCCCAAGGCTCAGTTTAACCCCAGATCCAAATCACAGCATCCCTGTGGGCTCCAGCCAACTTCTGCTCACTCACCTTCAGGGACGGAGGGCTCACTTCCCACAGCACCTACTAGGTGCGAGCCTCCATGCTGGGCGCTGGGTGCAGGAGCAGGATGGTCCCATTCTCCAGCCCCCAAAGAAGAGCCGGCCGTTCTACATCAGCCAGGCCCCCTCCAGGGACCTCAGCTCTTGGCAAGCTCCCCCCGGATACATGGGAAGATGGGGAGCGGTTCCCAACTGGGGAGCTGTTCCCAACTCGCTCAGCAATAACAGCAGGTCACCGGGGTTGCAGAAGAGGACACCACGTTTGTTTTTAAAAAACGTATGACTGTGCCCGGTTCTGGAGCAACTGGACACAAGATGTGGCCAGGCCATTGGTGGGTGGTGTGATCCCGGTGGGGGGAAGGCGTCACCTTCCTGGGGCCGCTGTCTATTTACTAAATTTCCAACAATGAATGTGTATTATTCGTCACAAGGGGGGAGTCTGCCGATCGACGCCTTTGCTAGGCTGAGCCCTGGTCTGTGTCCTGCTTGCCGGGCAGCGGAGAGCGAGTGATACGACTCCTCGTGGGTGGGCCCTGTGACCCCATCGCTTCTCCAGACCCCCACCTGGGCCCTTGCTGGCCCCAAGAGCAGAGGCCTCGCACCCTGCCTGTGCTGTTTCCCGTGGGGTCTGTACTGGTCTGGCCCCCACTGTGATGGCAAAGTCGCCAGGGCAGGGACCACGGGTGCAGTGTGGGGCTGGGCATACAGCAAGTGCATAATAATAGCTCGCAGAGAGCGGCCGCCTCCCCTGCCTCCTACCCGTGCAGGTGCTCTCTCCTCTCCAGGCCAAGGGGGGCTGATACCAGTGCTTATAGGTGTTTACTATCCCGCAGCCCAGGGTCCCGAAACACTGCAACCAGAGACGTCTGTGGCGCTTCTGCAAACTTAAATCCAACTTTGCTCCTTCCCAGTTTAAAACCTTCCAGAGCCCCCTCAGTGTCCCGAAATCACTGCCCCCCCCACCAGCTTCGTATCCAAGGTCTTGTACCTTCTGACCCGTTCCCTCCTGCAGGTCCCCTCCCCGACGCAAACAGATCAGCCTAGAGCCCACCTGCCAACGGGGCTGCCTCACAGCCCTGGGCCTTTGCACACGCCGGTCCCTCTGTCCAGAACAGGCAGACCTGCCCCTATTCAACCTTCAAAACCCTGTGAAGAGGCTCCCTGATCCCGGCCCCTCCCCCAGGCCCGTCACCCGCCCGGCTCCCTCCTGAGTCTGTCTGTACACACACTGATCACTGCACTCAATGCAATTAGGGGTTGACGCATCTGTCTCCTACCAAACCGGACACGACAGGGACCGGGCCTTTTGTCTTTGTTTTAAATCCCTAGTGCCCGGATACCGCCTGCAGATAAATAGGCACTCAGGAACGTCTAGCTGACAGGTGGGTGAGTCGGTAAACAACATCTGCAGAGCCCTTTACAGTTTCCGAAGCCTTTTCCCATCCTCTGTCTCACTGGGCTCCTCCACAGGGCAGCGGGGAGCAAAGGCCCCGGACCCCATCCCTGACGACAGGCGCCACCTCCGAAGGGCCTGGGGTCCTTTCCCTCTGCCTGGTCAGGAGCTGAGCTTCACCAGGAGCCTCTGGCAGGCTCGCCAAGAGCGGCTTGGACCCCTTTTCAGCAGGAAGCCGACCGTTTCCCCTGCCAAAAGGGCTCCCTACCCTCCACCACTGGGGAGAGCCAGGCGGGTGCCCAGGTGGCAGCCTGGCCGGGTAGAGGCTCAGCACCGGCCGCCATCCTGTCATCCCGCCCAGAGCCGTGGGACGCGGTGGGCTGGAGCTACAGCACACCAGCGAGTCTTGGTAACAGTTGCTATGTAAAACGCTTGGAGGGGGAATTTACTGTCAGCGTTAATAATAGATGAAGGTTTCAGAATTTTTGATGCCTTACGTTCTAAGCCGTTTGATTTATAATGTCTCTGGAAAGGAAGGGAAGAGGGTGCGGGTAAGGGAGGAGGCCCAGAGGCACAAGTTGGGAGTGTATCCCCCGCCACCCTGGCCAGACGGGGAAACCGAGGCCAAGCGGCGGAGCCACATGGCTCCGATGCCAGGACCCCAGGGGCCTGCAGATGCCAGGCTGCCCCATCCTCAGGAAGGGAGGCAAGGTCTCGGCCCCTCCCGCCCGCCCTGGGTTCTTTTGATGGATCCCTGCTTCTCCTTTTAGCGCGAGCAGGTGTATCTCAAGTAGGCTTGGGAAGCGGCGTTGATGGCGCCCGTGGGGGGCTGTGCAGGGCTGATTACAGGCTCCACGGAGGCAAATGCAAGTCCCAACTTCCCTTCAGCTGCAAGTGCCACCGCGATCGAGGCGCGGAAAGTCCCCCGTGGGGAGCAGGCCGTGTGGGCAGGAAGCAGGGCTGCTGGCCGGGCCCTACCACCTCACCGAGGGGCTGAGGAGGAAAAGCAGGGTGAGGGGCTGGCCTGGACACGGAGGCCAGCAGGAGAGGCCTCCCCTGGGGCCCTCCTCAGGAGGGTGCCCTCCCTGACTTTCCCACCCAGCCTCCCCCAACCCTCCTCAGCCTCTCCATCTGGGCCAGGAGGTCTTCAGACAGGCCCTTACCTCCCCGGATCCCCAAGACCCCAGTCTTCGGGCCAAAGAAATGGGACCCTGGGCCGGGCACCCCAATATCCAGACCGCAACCCCTCACCTCGACAGCTGTTCCTAAAAGTCACGTCATCTCCCACTTACAAGTGGGGGTATGTCAGGCTCAGGGTCCTCCTGCCTCCCTCCTTGGGCCCTGCACACCCAAGAGCCCTGGTGACCCCTGCTCCAAACACATGGGAGAGCCCTGCCCTCCCTGGGCCCTCATCTCCTGCTTCGGGGATCAGGCGAAGTGTACCCAGGCCCCAGGGCCCAGCATTCCACACCCGCCTGGTGTGGACTCACCAGCGCTGCCTCGCCGCCGCCCTCTGGGGCTGCTCGTGAGGGCCCACAAACTCTAAAGGGCTGTGGGCACGCTGCTAATGGCGATGACACAATAGTTAGGACCATTCTCACCGGGTGAGCACAACGCTCCCATGAACAGGCAGGAGAACCGTGGCCTTGGGAGGACAGATCCGACCCCACAGTAGCCCCCCCCGGCCCCCTTCCACCTGCTTCATTACCGGGTCTTTGTCCGCCTTGATCACCGCCCTGCCCAGAGCACACGGTAGGTGTTCAATGGGTGTTTGTGGCAGGCTGCGTGGATAAAGGCATGAAGTGGTGAGCCCCCTCTCCGGGTGTGCTCTGAGCCCCTCCTGACCGGCCTGCAGGCAGGGGCTGGTGCTGGGTGTAATCATGGCTCGCCCCCTCCCCCTGCCGCTGTCCACTGCCGGGCTCGGGCATCCCGGAACTCCTATGCCAGGCCCAAGCTGGGCACTTACGGGACCAGGACACACAGACCCACCAGCAGGCCCTTGAATAACCCCCGAGCCACAGATGGAGGGCTGCTCCCCTGGGCCTGCAGAGCCCTTGCCGGTACTGCCAAGGCCCTGGGCACTTACATCAAGAAGGAGGCCTTTGGGGGTCAGGCCCCCTGCCCACTGGGAAAGAAGTCCTGCCTCAGGGTGGGTTCCTGCAGGAACTGTGAGCATCGCTCGTTCACTCAGCCATTCAGTCACCAGATACTCTCCAAGGCCCTCCTCTGAGCCAGGCCCTGTGGACACATGCTGGGGACATTCGGGAATCCGACCTGGTCCCCACCTGGGGGGCACCCAAGGAGACACACTAATTATCTACACGAGAGTGTGGGGAGCAGGTCTGCGGGGCGCCGGGTGCCACGGCGGCTCAGTCACACCTGAGGGTGCAGGGATCGGAGACAGTGAGGTCAGGCCCAGGCCGGGGGGCTGAGCCAGGGCCGAGGGTCTGGGGGACGTCCCCTTTTCTGCCTCAGAGAAACACCCCTGGCGGGGGGGACCCTGGCTGACGGTGACTGAGAGTGCTGCCTGGGGAGGGGGCTTAAAGGGTCGTGGACCCCCGATGTCTTCAGGATCCTCGTTCCACAGAGGCAGGGGTCCCTCAGGGGGCTGTGTCCAGCCTGCACGTGGGACGGACACTGCTCTTGAGGGTCTGAGGATCTCCGGTGGAGAGAGACCCCCGGGTGGAGAACTCTGCCCCAGCGTCCGGCAGCCTCTGTCCTCTGGAGCTTCACCGTCCAGGCCCTGCCACCCTTCAGCCTGGCTGAGCTGGACGGGAGGGCAGTGAGGGTGGCCGGCAGGCCAGGCCTCGGCAAACAGGAAATGCCAGCTCACCCTTGAGTTGGCTCCAGTGCCGACTCCCCTTGGCCTCTTGGTCCACCCCAGGCCTGCATCCCTCCTGTCTACTCTGGCCCGGGACTCCCAGCCTCACCAACCCCACTTCAGGTCTCCGCCTGTGGTGGTCCAAAGGCAAAGCTCGAGGAGCCGAGAGCTCACTTAACCAGCCACTGGCCCCTCATTCATTCAACAACATGGTATTTCACACCATGTGCCAGGCCCCGTGTCTAGGGCTCACTGCTCAGTGCTGGGTGCTGCCAGGCTGTGGAGATACGGAGCATAAACCAGGGTGGCAGCAATGTGACAGAAAAGCCCAGGCTGTGTGAGCCCAGAAGCCACTAACCAGCCCAAAGATCAGGGGAGGCTTCCACGAGGTGGCGTCACTTAGACTCATCAGCTGCATGATGTGAGGTGCTGTGGGGTGTGGCTTTGGCTACTTCCTCTCCTGGTCTTTGCCCTCCTCCCTTTCCCACTGCAAAGCTTCTGTTCATCAAGTCTTCCCAGACAGGCAGGCCTTCTCCATTCCAAATGCCCAGCCCTCCAAGCCTCAGTTTTCCTGATCTATAAAATGGGCCCAGTGAATCACTCATGTCAACCAAATAAATACTCATCTTCTCCCCACTCTCCGCTGAGAGACCAGCTTCTTGGACCATCTTCCTATCCCAAGCAAGGCCTGTGGACAGCCCCCAACCACTGCCCAATACAATCCCAGGACTCTGGGAGCACCAGGAACCAAACGTTAGCAGATGAGGGCTGCCAAGTCGTCCATCATGCCTCTAATAAGGGAATTTACGGAAGGCCAGCTAATCAGTGATAGCACACATGATTTCTGTAACTTCATTAGTGCTGCTAACCTGAGTTATCTTAAGAGGCAGGAGTGTGGCTAGGGGTTGGGGGCAGGCCATGTGATGCTTATGCGTAAGATAGGAAAAGATACCCCAGGTGCAAGGCTGTACAACGTGTCCAGTGGAGTGTAGGCTGGACTTCTGCCAGGAACTCTTGTGCAGTATACAACCTATACAACTGTACATTTGGGCCATAGGTTTAGGTGAGTGTCAGCATGGAGGCGTTTCCCCAAACAGGTCTCCCGAGCCTTTCAGACCACTCAGCTCAGGTGTGAGGGCTGCCTGAAATCAAATGTAAAGTGTGTGTGTGCACATGCGTGCACACACACGCACAAGCACGTTTTTCTAAAGAGAGTGCAGAGCTTTTTTCCAATTCCCATAGGGTGCAGAGTCCCTGCAGTCTAGACCTGGATCTGCCCCCCAGGGTCTGGGATGGAGAGTACTAGAAGGGTCTTAGTAGAGCCTGGGGACGCAAACATTTGACATTCTGTTTCTCAAACCCTGGACTTAAGATTCTGAGTATCAACACCACACAGGCTTGAAAAAAGGCAGATTCCTGGGTTGTCTCCCTTGAGATCTGTAGTTTGCGGGTGGCCTGAGCCCAGAAATCCTCGGTGGTACAAACTCTGGGATTTTGATCAAACCGGCCAAAGCTCCAGAAGCTCTGATGTTATACACAGTTACTACTGGCTTTGCCTAGCATTGTATTTCCTTCTTTTGGTGTTGGTGGGGAACAATGTATGTACCCCAGAGCCCATCCAAACCCCGAAAGCTGCATCTGTGCGTAACAGTGTAACTGGGAGTGCCGTGGGGACAGGGGCTGTGGAGTTTTGTCACTCCCACTCCAGGCACAGTGAGTGGGCCACTGGGCCTCCCAGGGTCTCTGTCCCCAAGGTATGCTGAGCAGCCCTCACCAGCCCATTTCTGTACCATGTGTGCCTCCTAGGCAGGGCCACCCCACGGCTCCCCATGTTGCCAGAACAGGGGGCCATTCACCACAGGCACACGCCAAGCCAGGCTCCTCCGGCTTGGCATCCAGGCCAGATGCTCACCCCATGGCCTGGCCTTGGACATAAGCTCTTCTGTGTCTGGGAGTGAAGGGACATCTGTCTCCCTTTCTCCCAAGCCCCAGCGTCCAGCCCTCCGCTTGCCAAGGAGGCCGCCAAATGAATGGATTCATTCAACAGTATAAACTGAGCACCTACTGTGTGCCAGGCCACGGGCAGGACCCTGCCTGAACAGCAGTCTGGTGTGGGAGTGGGATGCACGATTAAAGATACAACCACACGGGAGACACGGCCTAAGCAGAGCAGGTACGTGGTCTGTTAGGAAAGCTTCCAGAGGAAGGGTGAGGAACTGGCCAGGATAAGGGACTTGGAGACCAGGAACAGGCAATGCACGTGCAAAGGCCCTGTGGCAGTAAGGGGGCCTGTCGGCCCTTGGGGACAGATTGGCGGGGTGGACCACAAAGTGCGCAGGCCAGGATTAGGAGGCACTTGCCCAGTCGGGCCTCTCACTGCCAGACCCCGGGGACCAGAAGAAACGACCGACGGCAGCAGGTCGAGACGGCCTTTGTTCTGGGCGCAATCCACGCGCGCTCCCCCAGCCACGCCCCCCGGAGGCCGTCCCGGAAGCCCCGCCCCTTCCAGCCGCGCGCGCGCGCGCGCGCCAGAGGGGAGACACGCCCCGCCCACTTCCTGCCCGGGATACCCCGCCTCTCCGCAGCGTGTCGGCCAATCAGGGGCGGCGGCCAGGCGGGGGCGGGGCCCGTGCGAACACAAAAGGCCAGAAACCCACAGTCTCCGGCGCTGTAACCATGACTACCGGCGCCTTCGCGCCGCCCCGGACGCAGCCGGGGAAATGCCCGCGGGGCCAGTGGGGGTCCCGCCCGCGGTGCGCTCGGCCCCCTGTCCTCGTCCACTGAGAAATAGGGTCACGTTTTGCCCAGGGCTGAATTCGCTCCGATCCGCCACCGAACAGGTCAGACTAACAAAATCCTGCCCTCGGGTGGCTTATACCGGGAGGCAGTGTGCGGAAGGGACGCAACCAATGAGCATAAAAGTAAGAAAATTACAGGGCGAGGTGACTAAGCGCCGCTTCGGGGAAAACACAGATTGGAGTGAGCAGAATGGGAAATGTCAGGGTCCGCAGCCTTAACACGGGGTGATCTGGCGGCCTTCTCAAGAGGCGACACCAAGGGAAGGCTAAAGGGAGAGGAATCAGCTGTGTGGCGTTGGAGGCAGAGGAACAGCCAGTACGACGGGCCGGGGAGCAAGGAGGCCCCGCGTGTGTAGCTGAGAACAGGGAGCAGAGGCGACCAGGCCTGAGAGGTGACAGCACAGCAGGTCCCCCTCTTCTTCCTTTCCTGCTGTCCTTCCTCCTTCCTCTTCTCTTCCCAGGCCTTCTCTCCTCCACAGCTAGAACTGGACTACTCACTCAGCTCAGATAGGAAGGACCTGGGTTACTGGTCTGGGCAGCAGACCGGGCTCTGGGGCTGAGGCAGAGGCTCAGGCTCTGCCAGCCTTTGCTAAGCTGTTCCCTCTGCCTGGCACGCCCTTCCCACCTGTCAATGTGTCAAGTGTCACCTCCTCCCGGAAGCCAGGCTTGGAGGCACCACTCCTGGGACTGCCCTCCATACAGACGCTATCACAGCACTGACCATTACCCTCCTGCAGCTTTCCCTCTGGGGGCATCTGTCCTTCCTCTGCATGGGTGACAGGCAGGGGGCAGCTGCCAAGTGGCAGAAAGGCCAGCAGGAGAGCACTTGTCAATCACAGGGGACGGGGAAGACAGGACCTAAAGTCGGTGGGCAGTGGTTAGTGGGCACGTGTGAGCCCACCAACCACTAACTACCACCCCCGGTGTGGGAGGGTGAGTCCTGCCTTAGCTTCCACGCACAGGAGCCCCGCAGGGGCCCAGAGCTGGTGACTTAGGAACGAACAGAAGCCGTCCAACAAACACGGACAGCTAAAATGATGGAGAGACATACCCCGCCCCCAGGCGAGAACAAACCCTCATAAGACGAGGAAAGGGGGGAGCCAGCACCTGCGGCTCTGCACACTGGCCGCCTCCTTAAATGCCCACGTGTTTGGTGTGTCGAGACTCAGGGTGAGAGTGTCAGCAGGACACTTTGGACAGGTGGCCTTTAGGAAGCAGGGCAGGGCAGCACTTGACAACACGGGTCCTCGGGCCGGCTCTGGCCGGAACATGTCATCTGAGCCTCAGTCTCCTCATGCGCAAACGGGGTTGACAGTAATACCCATCTTACAGGGATGCAGTGAAAACTACATTGATGAAGTCAACAAAACCCGCGTCCTCTCCTTGGAGCCGCAGCTGGACTGTATCTCCCAGCCTCTCCTGCAACTGGGGACAGTCACATAACTGAGTTCTAGCCAGTGGCATGTGAGGGCAGGTGAGGTGCCCTGCCCAGGCATGGGGACCAAGCCCAGGCCCCAGGGGAAGGCAGGCCCACACCACCACACGGGAGAAGCCACCCATCGGCCAGAAACTCTTGCTGCCCTCATGTGTGAAGAATGAACCTCTGAAAATGTTAGGGTTTGTCTGTTACTGCAACCAGCCTTACCCTAACTAGCTCAGGGATCCATTTACCCATTTCCTCATTTACCCTTCAGTAAATACTCATGAGGGGCTCTGGGCTCTGGGGATGCCCTCGTGGAGCTTAGGTGTCAACAAAGGCCATCCTCAGTAAGTGCTCAGGGCAGGGGACTGGGGCACAGAGGCTTCCCTGAGATGGGGTCTCAAAGAGAGGGCAGAGAAGGGGGGAGACCGCAGGGGTGGAGGTCCTTCGGCCTGAGGGAACACGGTCCACTCCTGGAACCCAGAGGTGGCAAGATGCAGGCGAAGTGGTCTGACTTCATCACCTCCCCGTTCTGAGCCTCCATTTTCTCATCTTTAAAATGAAGGCGACAGGGCTTCCCTGGTGGCGCAGTGGTTGAGAGTCCGCCTGCCGATGCAGGGGATACGGGTTCGTGCCCCGGTCCGGGAGGATCCCACATGCCGCGGAGCAGCTGGGCCCGTGAGCCATGGCCGCTGAGCCTGCGCGTCCGGAGCCTGTGCTCCACAACGGGAGAGGCCACAACAGTGAGAAGCCCGCGTACCGCAAAAAAAAAAAAAAAAAAAAAAAAAAAAAAAATGAAGGCGACACTAATAACACTGTCTCTCGGGCCATCTCTGGATCTCAGGGGAGAGAACGCCACTTGCGATGCTCCTGGATGCCCTTTCATCCTGACATCACCCAGAGTGGGAGCAAGGCCTCTGCCGGCCGCCTGTGTGGTGCAGGTCGGGGGACATCAGTTCAGGAGGTGAGCAGGGCTGGGCAGGGGCTCGGGCAGGGCAGGGAGGGCTGGCTGCTGCTCCTCAGGCTTGTGCATGCAGGCTACACATCAAGGATTGTCTCCAGCCGGGAGAGCTATTAGGCAGCAGCGGAAGTGCTGCTGGCTCTCTGGGGAGGCGGCTGGTGGCGGGGGCGGGGGCTGGTGCTGAGCGGGAACTCTGCTGACAGGCAGATGCTGGCTGCTATTCAGTCTCCTCTGGACAGGGAAATGGGCAGCGGAGGATCTGGGGGGAGGTCTGGGAGGTGCCTGGGGGCTGCTGTGTTGAGCACTTCCCTGATGCCCCATGCCAGCCTGGCTGCTGTCTCCTGAGATAAGGAGCAGGAAAAGCCACAGCAGATCTGGGAGGTGTGCTGGGCACCGGGCAAGCAGGAGGTTGCTGGCCGGGGAGGTCCGGAGCCCCCAGTGACTTGCAGTGGGACCACGTCACTCCCGCCCTCATATGCCTGCCTTGGCTCCCTAGCTGTCTGCTGCGAGCATCGAGGCTCCTCCAGACCCCAGCCCACCTCTGAACCACAGCTGCTCCCACTGCCATGCTTCTGCATCCACTGCTTCTTCCGCCAGGCGTGCCAGACTCACCTCCCATCCCCTTACATCTTTTCTATCATCTTTTTAAGAACCCCTTGGAGTTCTAAACCTGGCTGAGTGAGGTGGCCAAGCGACTTCCCCTCCAAGCCGTAGCTTTCTCATTGAGAACATGTGGAAGCTATTTCTTACCTCACAGGATTGTTGGTGCAAATTAAACACGACAGCGTCTGTGAAAAGCACCTGATGGCAAACAGCACAAAGTAGTTAAAAATTAGCCCCCCCACCTCAAAAAAACACCAAGCAACTTCTTGCGGCAGCACCTCCTCCGGGAAGCCTTCCCTGACCACACCCCCTGGTTTGGCTTAAGTGCCTTCTTGTTGGTCCCTCCCTCCCTAGGCAACCCCTGGCATGGCACCACACGGGACAGCAATGACTGTGACTTTCCTGGTGGGTGCCAGGCCCCACAGTCAGCGTCAGACAAAGAAGTTGAAAGAAGGGGTGAATGGCACGGGCCCAACCTCAGCCTCCTCCTCTGTCTGGCCCCTGGTAGGTGAGAGGACAGGCATCTCAGATGCCCCTGGACCCCAGGATTCTCAGCCTCCATGCTCGGGACCAGCTTGCCAGGCAGTCCTCTGTCGGCTGCCGTCCATCTCTGCTCGGAGCAGTCCTGACCTCGGCCCAGGCCCCCACTCTCTTCCCCAGGCAGCCACTGATGGCAGCTCCCAGGGATGGGGATGGGCCCACTCCACTCCCTCATCCTCTGCCATGCTGCTGGTCAGCCGGTGGCCAAGTGCCAAGTGGCCAGCCTGAGCTCAGGGCTGGCTGGAGAAGGGGTGATAAAACATCCCAGGTGGCCCCAGGAGCTTAGGGAAGCAATGGGTGGGGGTCCCCGAGCTGTCTCCATTTCTTGTAGAAAGCTCAGGGGTACTAAGCATTTATCCCCAATGAGGCCACGCTGACACAAATCCAGCAGGGCCCTGCTCTGGGCCAGAAGGCTGTCAGCTCACAGCCCCGCCGGCTATCTCCCCCCACCCAAAGCTCGGGGAGGCAGTTATGGATGTCTTTGATTAATAAGAAATGGGGGCAATGAATTAATCATTATGTAATAAATGCAGCTTGTTTGGCAGCCATATCTTTCAAAAACACGGCTCCTGTGTGTGAGAAATAGCGGAGGGGGGTCCCTCAGTAAACACATATGGCACTCCAGGGGAGGCTACCATGTTTGCCCCAGGAGCCCCTGTACCTGGGGCTCGGCAGTGACAGCCTCGGGCATCCTCTGGAAGGGGGGCGGCGGGGGGGGGGGGCGTGACGCGGGAGCACCTGGCCAGGAGTCCCTGGAGAGACAGAACAGGCAGTAGGGGGGTGGGGGTAGTAGGGCAGAGAACAGGGGCTCTGGGCTCAGCCCAGGTCCCTACCTCCCTGCCCAGTGCAGGGCGGAGCTCCCGGTCCTGGGTCTGCTGCCCGCCCTGCTCTGAAAGGAGAAGCAGGAACAGATGTTTCCTTGGATCGGAAAATAACGTCGGCTCCCAGATGGGCCATGGGCCGCGTCCTCTCCCTACCCCGCTTTGTGCCAAGGTCTGTCTTTCTGGGGAGCAGCAGAGGGTGGCGGGCGGGGGCAGGGGCACCAGCGGGGCATCTGGCACTCGGTCATTGCCCACTGCTGTCTGCCGCGAAATGTGACAGGTGCTGGCAGGGGGCATCCCGCCCGGGATGGGGGCCGGGCAGTGGGGCCTGGGATGGAGGCCAGGCCTCCACGCCCCCCGGCCACCCGCCTGCCCACCCACAGCTGTGCTGGAGGTCGGCTCCCACCCACAGGGGACGGGAGCTTGGCCCACTCGGGCTGTCGTGGCTCCTGTCGCTCAGAACAGAGCAGGGCCCGAGGCCGCCCACCTGTCCTCCCAGGGGCTGCTCGCAGAGGGCCCGACCCAGCAGAACCACGGGGACCCAGGGGCCACGGGTCCCAAACCGGCTCCGGGTCCAGGTGCCCTCTGTGCTTCCTCCCCTCTGCACTTCTGAAGTCTGCACGCACCCGAGGAGACCCGTGGGCCCTTCCTGAGCCCCACAATGCCCCGACCTGTCTCCCAGCAGGCCCTTCCCCGTGACGCCTCCCCACCACCTGCAGGCGGCGCCCTTCCGGCCCCAGCCAGTCTCCCCAGCAGGATGAGGGTTCCACGCACAGTAGGTGCTCAATGAAGGAGTGTGTGTGTGACAGCCTCAGAGTCTCCCCCAGCCAAGCTGGTTCAGTAAGAAGGAGGGGCGGGTGCGGGCAGCACGTGGGACCCCACAGTGGGCGTGTCCAAATGCCACCCTCGGCGCGGTCACTCACGTGGGTGAGCCATCTCTTAGGCCCCGTGTGCAGGGGACACGGGTAACTGGTCCCACCGCCTGTTCCCATTCGTATCTCCCCTCCCCACCCCAAGCCCGCTGGCTGCCCTGCTGCCCAGCCAGGGCGCTCCTGAGTGGACGGAGCCGTGGCTGGCGTCAGCAGCACCTGAAGGCCACCCCAGGAACTGTGGTTCAGGCAGGCCAAGGTCAGGGACGGTGTGCTGGGCTTTTCTGTGTCTCTGCCCAAGGGCCCGACCAGACAAGCCCCAGGCTGCTCCCAAGTCTGCCAGCCGAAGAGCAGCAGCCTGGCGCCCAGAGAGGGATGCGGGGCAGCCCCAGAGAGAATGCTGAGCGTGAGATGTGCCGCCCACCTGCCCTAGCACTTCCCGTGCCATAAACCAGGCTGATGGTGCCTGGGCGCCAAAGGTGATGAACTGCAAGGGGTGGGGGGCAGCTGGGCCCCTGGACGCTGCTCAGGGGCCTCCTCGTCGGCCGGGGGCCTGGCACACAGAAGGGACATGAGAAATGTCTCGGGCATGGAACTGAGTACAGATTCCTTCCAAATCACAAAGGCTACCATTTATCAAGTGTTCTGCCTATATTACCTTGTTTAAAACCCAGACTGGGAGAATTCCCTGGCAGTCCCATGGTTAGGACTCTGCACTTTCATTGCTGAGAGCCGGGTTCAATCCCTGGTTGGGGAACTAAGATCCCACAAGCTGAGCGGCCAGGCCAATAATAATAATAATAATAAATAATAAAACTGGGACTGGAATGAAGGAATTTGTTAATAGCAGAAAAGCCGTTCACGTGGTAGGCAGGGGACACTGGAGGGGCACGCGGGGCTGCAGAACAGCGCGTGCGGAAGGGTCCCATGGAGTATAACCCCAGAGGCATGAGAAATGCACAGAATTCCCGGTGACGGGAGGGTGGGCGCCCCCCACTGTGACCCGGGGTCAGCGGGTGGGGGGTGGCAGCGGCTTGGGCCTGGAGCTCTGGGAACATGAACTTCTGAGTTCACACACTTCTGTTTTGTCTTTTTTTAAAAAAAACAATGAATGCATGTTATATTATTTTTTTAAAGGATATGACTTTTGGCAAAGTTGCCAGGGAATCGGTGCCCGGGGTGGGGGGTTGTGGGCCTGGCAGGCCCTCCCGGGTAGGCGACTTCAGACTGGGGAGCACGTGTGCGCACAGGCATTAATTCACGAGGCACAGACCTGACCCTCCGAGCTGCCTGCCAGCTACCCCAGGCCTTGGCAGTAAGCAGCCATTCATTCATTCATTCACTGATTCATTCACAGATATTTATCACGTGTCTGCCGTGAGTCTCCGGGCCTCTGTGGCAGGCCTGGCACTGTGGCCTGGGGCCAGGCTGGGGTGCACAGGCCCCTGCCTGCCCCCTGCCATGTGCCCCCTGCATCCCCGCCCCTTGGCCCCTGTACGGCGTCACCTGCGGCCACGGGGGCCCACCCCCCACCCCCAAGCCGGCAGGCGCCCAAGACGGAACTTCGGTCTCTGGGAGAGACACGGGCATGAGCTGGTTACTGCCTTTTCAGCAAATGTAATTCCTTTTTATTAGAAAATTAAAGGCTGGGGCCAGCTTGCCAAAAGCCAGAAGAGCTGAAACGTGCTTTCCTAAGATATGCAGCATCTAATGAAACAGATTTGCTTGTCTGCCTCCTTTCCCACCATCACCTCCCCTGGGCCCACCCTCCTGCCAGTCCCACCGCTTCCACGGCTTGGCCTGGGCCCCGCAGGTCCAGCACCTGGGCGCGGGGGGGCTTGCCTCTGGCCCCTGGCACAGGACAGGAGCCCCACTCCCCAGGTGTCAGCCTTTTGAGAATTATCTCGGGGATTCTCTTGCTTTCCTGAGATGCAAAGGCGCCCGTGGCCTCCGCTAAGCTGAGGGTGTCTGGAGGGAAAGGCAGGAACAATAAAGGACTAGGCTCCTGAGAAGGGAGCTCGTCCATCTGGAGACCCGGGAGTGGCAGCTCCAGACAGAAGGAGGAAGCCAGGGCAGAGCCGAGGAGAGGAGAGGACCGTCCCTCGCTGCCACACAAAAAGCCACCCAGGGAGTTCTCTCTTACTGAAAAGTCCTTGATTCTTCCCTTTCTGCCGCAGAACTCTTATTAATGGGGCAATGGAGGGGCCCGGGGGATGGCCCTCCCGCACAGGAAGGTGGCCGCGCCGCCCCACGAGTCTTTAGAGCTGGGAACTAGGGAACTCCAGGATCGGGTTTTCTTCCACTAATCTCCCTTCCTCCTTCCTTTTCTTTTTTCTCTGCCGGTCAGAGGTTACCTCCCTGGTTTACAGGGAACCTCAGAGCGGGGTGGAGGAAGCTGGGAGTGACGTGTGTGTGAGCGTGTGTGCGTGCGCATGTGAGAGCTCGCGCACGCGCGTGTGCGCCTGTGTATGTGTCTGTGTGAGCGTGCATGTGTGCGCAGGCGTGTGTGCTGAATGCAAAAATGGTGACCACGCTCTTGGGGTGCCAACGGGGGTGGGAGTAGGGGGTGAGGTGTCTGTCTCAGGTATGTCTGCCCCCGGCCCCCTCCCCACACGTCCTCACCCCTCCCCACTCTGCTCCCTGTTCAAGGGCAAATCCATCCCCTCACTCCCTCCTTGAGTAACAAAAGGCAGATGGAGTCCCCTTTCACCTGCTCTGACTAAAGCCTCTGCTGTGGCATGTCTAGCAGAACCGCTTTGTTCTGGGGAAAACCAAGACGGGGGTTTGTCCCAGGGCCCGCCAGGGTGGGGGTCAGAAAGGAACACGAAAAGCAGCAGCAGTGTCCCACAGGTCCGCGCCGCCTGGACCTCTTGCCTGAGACGCATGGTCCAGGGAAGCACCGCCAAAAGGGCTCTGGTCAGCAGAGTCCGGTCGGATACCAGCCTAGTGACCACATTTGCCCCGTGGCCTGGGGCAAATTCTTTCGCTCTCTGCGCCTGGCTTGCTGGCCTTTCATGACAACCATAGGAAGCCCCTGGCACAATGTCAGGTCTCTCCTCCGACCTGGCCAGCTCTTGGGCTGATGGAAGGAGCCACCTTCCCATGGCGGGCGGGGAGGGAGTGTGGAAAGAAACCAGTTCCCCAGGGGTGGCTGTGCAGGGTCCAGAGCCTCTGGGAGGTTTCAGAGGAAGAGAGCATGTCCCTGACCCTGGTACCTAGGGTTTCTCTGGGTGGAGGAGGCGCTGGGATCCCTGGCCAGGGTCCTCCCAAAAGGAGGCCATGGCAGCAGCTAGGGGCAGGCAGGGGCCCTGGCCCAGGTGCCAAAGATCTGCATTCCGTGTGTGCACCACTCCCTGCAATGTCGAGGTCCCAAGGCTCCAGGATGGCACCAAGCCTGGGCCTGCAGCATGGGGCCTGGCCCGCGTAGATGAGCAACCCCCATGTGCTCTGGAGCACTGATGCCTGGCCCCTGGGCCACGTGCTTAGAAGGGGATTCAGCCTGGCCTGTGAATCCCTGCGGTGGGGGGAGGCTGCAGGCTCCCTTCCCCCTCGGTGGTGAGGTGAGTCAGCCCGCCAGCTCGGGGGAGGCGCTGCCCTGTCTGGGCCCAAGGTGAGGAGGTCAGCTCAGTAGCAGACCGGCTGGCTGGGCTGGCGCCTGGGACCCACCCCACAGGCAGCCTCTGGGGCTCCAGGCCCCCCACCCAAGGGAGGATGGGGCCCAGCTCAGGGCAGGTGGTGGCTTAAGCCTCAAAATCCCCAAGCAAGGGGAGGCCAGTGGGGGGCGGCTGGAGGTCAGGGGAGGGGGCAGGTGCAGGACGGTCTGGGGCTGAGACAGGGCAGCGCACCCGCCCAGCTCTGCAGGTGGAGGGGCCACAGGCCCGGCCCCCTGCTGCCTGGTTCTGTCTGCACCCGCATCCCTGCCCGGAAAACACCCCCTTCTTCGCTTCCCCGGTGCCCAGGGCTGGCCTGTCCCTTCCCGTCCATCTCTGGCCCCTCACCCTTGGAGGGCAGCCATAGCCCACCCACCCGCCACCAAAGGTGTGCTGTGCGCTCCTAGAGCCAGGGCTCCAGTGAGCCTTGCCGAGCGCAGTTCCCATCCTAATGGTTTTCCAGGGTGCGTGGAGGACACAGCGCCCTCCGCCCTCGCCCCAGATGGCCCCGCTGTCCCTTGTCATAGCCTGGCCCCGGGTGCAGGGCACCCCCCCCCACAGGCGTTTCTGGGTGCCAGGAAAACACCCCTAGCACCAACCTGGCATGCTAACAGCCCCACCTGAGAACACCCACAAACCCCACTTCCCAGATGGGGAAGACTGAGACCCCCAGGGCCCCCCTGCATCCCCGAACCTCAGAACCGCTCCCCGCCCCCAGCCTGAGGAGGCCTGCTGGAGCCCACCCTTCTCCCCATTTCCTGCTGCCCCTGGGGTCTTCTGTCCCCTCCAGCGGACAGGCCCCCAGGCCCCATGGGGCGGCAGGGACCACCCAGGCAGAGAGAGCTGGAGAGTGAGCGAGTGTGTGTGAGTGTGTGTGCGGTGACCCAGCCCACCAGACGCTCCGCCCAGCTGACCGCAGCTGGGAAAACAGGCTCCTCAGCCCCCGCTGCCCACCCCGCCCCCCTGCCCAGCCCCAGCCCAGCCCACCCGGCCAGCGCCTCACCGGGCCCTGAACCAGGAACTGGGCCCACGGCCATGGCCACCTCAGTCTGAGCCACAGCCCCCGGCTGCCCACCCTCCCCCACGCCCCCCGGTACCCTGGCTGAGAAGCCCCCAACACAGGCTGCCCCGATCCACACCTGCTTCAGGCCAGCCCCCCTCCAGCTCTCGACCTTTCCCCAAACCGTGAGGGGTGAAGTGTCCATCTCTTAACTGCAGTGTCCCCACAACTGCCAGAGATCCCCATCTCCCTGAACCGCAGCCCTCCACCCCATGCCCGCCGCCGGCATGCGGGGCGTGGGGTGCCCCCTTAGCTCCCTCCTTCTGGGGTGGGGGGCTCCCTGCCCTCTCCCACCCCACCAGGTGCGGGGTCTCTGCCGGCCCCGCGCTCCCGAGGCAGGATCACTGAGGCTGAAATTTCAATTAAGGACGAGAAATAATTACTCCGGAGCTCCAGGCCAGCTCAAATGGTGACAGTCCTCAAAATCTGCTTCCCTGGAGTGGGGGGGAGGTGGCCCGGGACCCCGAGGTCAGCCTGGGCCTGAGCAGTGGCCTTCCCCCACTTTTGGCCTTGAACCCCGCCACCCTTCTGCTGAACTGAGACCAACCTCAGGGCTGCTCAAAAGTAGGGGGTGCTGGGGGGCTCGAGAAAGGGTGGGAGCTCCTGTTAGAGGGGCTGGGGAGTGAGCCTCAGATGGCTCCCGGGAAGCTGCGCCAAGGGAAATTAACCATTCAGCCTCTGCCTGTTCCTGCCATGAGCCCAGAGGCTGCCAGTGTCCCACAGGCTGGGGCTGGGGACCCCAAGAGCAGGACCAGAAGGCTCTGGCCTGCCTCGGGGAGGGGTGGGCCTAGGCAGGAACCTCCCCTCTAGGCCTTGGGCCCACCCCACAAAGCAAGGGTCGCAGGTGGGGTTGTTCCTGGGCCCCCAAGGCAATCCCCCACCTACTCCTCAAGAAGCATTCACAGCCAGCCTTAACTACACCACCCTCATCTCCAGAAAACTCCTTCTCCAGACACGTCCCTGCTCTGAGAATGACCCATTTCCTCTCCAGAAATCCTCTGTTTAATCCAGAATGTTCCATCTCCAGAAATGTTCCATCTTATTTCCAGAAATATCCTTTCTCATCTTCAAATATAACCCATCTCCAGAAATGCCAGTGCTCTCCAAAAAGGCTCCATCTTAGCTCCAAAAATGCTCCATTTCCAGAAATATCACACCCCATCTCCAGAGATGTTTCATTTCAGCTTCCAAAATACCTCAAATCCAGAAGTGCCCTATTTTATGTCCAGAAATACTCCAGCATCATCTTCAAAAACATTCCACATTTCCAGAAGTACCATAGTTTGTCTCTAGAAATAGTCCATTTCCAGAGATGTTTCGCCTCTAACAATGTTTGGAATCCAGAAAGGCCTCATCTTCACCCCAGAAAATGCCCTCTATTTCCAAAAATGCCCCCATTTCACCTTCCATCTTCATGCCCCTCCTCCAAAAAAACTTTGCATTGTTTCTAGAAACGTCCTCACCCTGTCTCCAGAAACGCCATGTCTCATTTCTAAAAACACTCCATCGCTGGAAATATTCCATCTGCATCTGGAAATGCTCACGGTGTGTCCACAAGGGTCTCCCCAAGGGTCTCCCCCTCTGGCCCAGATGCTGCAGAAGCTCAGGAACCCACTTCCTTCAGGATCTCCCGGGGGTCTCTCGGCCACCTGCAGGGCCTGCTCATATCCCAGGAGCAAGGATAAAGTAAGAGGTGGGCTGGCAGATGTCGAGGTCCCTGGAAGCGGGGAGCACGGACCCTCCCGGGTCTGACCCGGGGGCAGGGGCAGTGAGGGGCCCGGGTGGGAAGGTCTGGCCCAGGAAGGGTGGGCGGGGCCTTGGCACCCCCACACACACACCGCAAACGCGTCCACTGGCCCCGGTGCCCACAATCACAGCCCCCCTCCCACCCCTCAGAACCACACACGCGTGCAGCATCACATCCATCTCGGCACCGCAGCCCCACCCCGGCGAGCACACAGAACACACGTCCCCACCCTCCTCCATGCTCCCCGCCTCTCTGGGCAGGTCTGGGGACCCCCGAGTGGCAGAAGGCCACTGCTGGGGCCCTCCAACCAGACAGGGCGGCCTCAGTAACTGCTGTGTGTCACCGAGGGAAATTCACGGCCTGGGACTCTCGGCTCAGAAGGGAGATGAGGGTGCATTCTTGACCTGCTCACATACCTACTAGGATGGGGCTCCGGAGCAGCCCTGCTGCTTCTGGGCCACTTTAAATGACAAAGTTCCTCTTTGGGTGGAACTGAAACTCCACGAAGTCGCCTCTGCCCACATGGCCCGGCACTGCTGTCTGGAGTTGCGAAGCCTGTGTCCCACCGAGACTTCACAAGGAGATGCCCCCCTCCCTGTCCTCAGACAGCGGGGAGAGGTAAGGGGTCAGCTGTTCTGCAGGAGGGGCCTGGAGACACTTGGGTGGAGGGCGGGCGTGCCAGCACGTGCATGCATGTGTCCTCTCGTGCAGATACACAGGCAGGCATGCAGTACACCTCCAGGCCCTGGACCCGCAGCCAGGAAGGGAGGAGGTGGCCCGTCCACACCAGGTCTGTCCCTCAGACCTCGGGACGGCCGTTCTTAGAGCCTCCAGGTGGGCAGGAGGGGAAGGGGGCCCGATCCACAGTCTCCGCTCCTGGTGGCATCGGTTAGCTCTGGTCTGCTCCCACGGGAGGATAATTACCATTTATTAGGCCTCCCAATTTAGACTCAGCCTCAATTAACTGGAACCTCCCAAGCCCCCTTTTCTGATCCTTTGGGGCCAAGGGCAGAAACGACACACCTTCAAGGTGCCCTTCAATTTCCCTCAGCGTGGGCCCCTTTGTCTGCCACCACACTGGCCAGCTCCTGCCCAGAAAGGGGGCTTCCACATCTGTCCCCCTCAATCCCTCTCGTCCTGGAGAGTCATCCTCTCTCCATGGAGACCTCCCCCTCTGGGAACTCACGTCCCCATTCAAAGAACGTGAGAGAGAAAAGCCAAATAGTCAATCCCGAATCTGAATGGACCGTGGTCTGGGGGGCCAGGATGGAGAGCAGGGTGGGAGGCCTCGTGTGGGACGGCGGGTGGGGTGTCCCCCGGGCTCCCAGCTCCAGGGCCGCAGACTTTCTGGAGGCGTCTGCATTGGTATTCTCCGTCCCTCACAGCCCAAATTACACCAACTCTCCCGGGACCCTTTCATTGCACGTTGTCGCTTCAGCAAAAGGTTATGCGCGAGAACATCAAAACCCTTCCCACATATTAACCAAAAGAGCGTTTTTTTTAATGCACAGGGAAAACACAGCCAATTTTACAGTATCTGAGATGAGAACGGGTGTTGGACTGGGTGGCACCCGGCAGTCCCTCACCTCTCTGCACCCTCTTCCCTCGATCAGAGAGGCCGGGAGGGTGGATGTGAGGCTGGACCGGGCAGTCGCGGTCACGGTCATATGTGGAACCAGCAGAGCCCGGCTGGGGGCAGCGTCCAGGTGCTGCCCAGCAGGCGTGAGGGCAGCAGAGCTCGGCAATGCTCCCCAGGCACCCCGGACCCCTTCCCACCTCTTCTCTTCCCCACGCAGCCCCCTCCTTCCTTTTATTTTATTTACTGTTGGCTGGAGAATTTCTGGGAACACCTTCAAGACCCAGTTTGAATCGGTTCCTCAGTTGTGACATTTTACAGATGAGGTTCCTCAGTTGTGACATTTTACAGATGAGCGTCAAAGATGTAATCTGCCCAAGATCAGCAAAAGCTGGGGTGTCGAAAGCTGGGGTGCCGGGATGGGAACTCAGGCGTAAGCTGGGGGGTGGGGGTGGGACTAGACTGAGCAGGGACTGCAGAGGCCCAGGTGGTGGGCAGCCTGACCCCAGCTCTGGCTGCAGTGATAGGACCTGCCAGTTGTAAGAGAAGCAAAAAGTGGGAATTTTATGTGAAATCTGATATTATTTTTTAAACCCTGTGCGGGCCACAGCGCCCATCCGAAGGCATCATCAGTGGACAACCTCTGGTCTGAGGTCTCCAGCCCAGTCTCTGGCCCCTCCTGGGAGGGTGGTCTGCTCAGACAAGGGAGCCAAGGGCAGACACGACAGAAACCTCTCCCCCGAGTGAAGTGGGGAAGTGGGAGAGGGCAGGACTGCAGAAAGTGTTTTAACTCTCTAGGAGATGGCTCGGGGGCTCTTCTGTCAGACGGAGGTGATGGCCGAAGCCCCCAATGCGAGAGGCTCAGAGGGACCTGTAGGATGGGGCGGGGAAGGAGGAGGAAGTCCCAAAGGTCAGCTCCCTTCACCGTCAGGGTCTGCCCTATTGGCCATCCCCACTGCTCAGGCTACAAGAAACCCCAAGATAACTGGAGCCCTGGGCAGGTGCGGAGACACCTGGGAGGGGCCGCCCCTGCCTCATGTCACAGCAGGTGATGCCCTGCGTGGCCGGCCTCCCCCAGTCACCTCAATGCGAGCCACGATGCCAGCTCCCCTTGCCCCCTCCCCAGACAGAGGGATGGTGTGGGAAGGCCTGCCCTCCCTGGGACGCCACCCGCCCTGGGTCACCCCAGCCGAGCGTCTTACTGTCCCCGAGGACCTTGACCCACAGGTGCCTGACTCCTCCAAGCCTCAGTTTTTCCATCTGTAAAATGGGGACAACAGGAGACTTTCCTTCACAGGGGGTTTGAAGACAGGAAATAAGTGCTCGGGGCCCCAGCAGCAGGAGGTCTTGCAGAGAGGATGCTCTGAACAGTAGGACTCCAGGTACCAGTCCTCTGCCCCCTGCCATCCCCACCGCCCCTCCTCCTGCCCCATCCCCACCGCTCCTCCTCCTGCCCTCTCTGGGTGTCCTTCCTCTCCATGCTGAGCTTTCTTTCGGGGAATTACAATCTGCTGGGCTTTAATTACTGGTCCCCTAGGCCCGCCATCTCCCTCCCCAGCCAAGATGTCATAATCCCTCTGGCTGGGGGCTGGGCTCAGTTGCAGGCCCTGCAGGCCCCTGCCTCGCCCTGGAGTGGCGCCCCAGGTCTGAGTTCTGTCCGGTCCACGTGCCACCAGTTACAATCAGAGGAGGCGGGCGTTCTCAGGGAGCAAACTCAGGCCTTGAAGGGTAACGCTGCCCCACCAGGTCCTCTGCTGGTCCTCCCACTTCTCCCTCGTCAGCCTCAGTGCTCCCACCTCCAAGCCTTTGCTCCAGCCACGTTCCCTGCCCGGAGCACCCGTCTCTTCCCACTGCCTTCACAGCAGTCAAGGCCCAGACCCCATTCAGCCTCCACCCCTGCCTCTACCTCTCCTGCTCCCACCATCTGACCTCCAGAGCCCTGCAGGTTCTCTCCCGCCTCCAGGCTTGCTGTAAGGTGTGCCCGTGCCCTTCTTCCTCTGGGAGGCCCACCCTGACTCCCCTGGGACAGGGCCAGGGTGCTGTCAGCAAACATCTGAAGGAAATGAGCCTGACCTATGACCCCGGTGCCCATCAGATGCCCGCCCCGCCCGGCTGTGCACACAGGGGGACGGGGCAGGCTGGCGCTCAGGTGGGTCCCGGCAGCCCCGGGTGTGCTCTCTGCTCCCACAGCCTCACCTCCAAGACGGCGAACAGGGCTGGGGACAGTGCAGACGTGCATGAGGCTGGTAGACTGAGGTTCAAGGCTGGACACAGAGGGTGGTTACAGTGACCCCTGAGGAACAGCCACTTAGCCAGGAGGCTGCAAACTGCGGCCTGGGGTCTCAATCTGGCCACAGGCGAGTTGCCGGATTAGGTGACAACATACCCTAACCAGAAGATGGCATGTAAACACCTGAGTACCAGTTCCTAAGAAGGTGGGTAATGGCACCTGGGCCGCATCCCCAAATGCCACCCAGCAGAGCTGAGCTGCTGCCCACCAAGAGGACCAAGCGGCACCCCGCCCAGGTAGATTTGCCTGCTGGCCCTCCGGGGCCTGCAGGTTGGAGGGCCCTGTGCTGTGCAGACACGAGCTCATCCCGGGTCACTCCTCCTGGGCCACACGCCTTTGTGTAAGCAGGATACTGTGGGAAGAGAGAGGAGGCATCTCCGGCCCTGGGAAAGGCAAGAAGGCCGATACCACGTGGGTCAAGGTGCTCCTGGAAGGCGGCACCCTGCAGGCCCGGGCGGGCAGGGTCTCTGCCTGCTTCAGCACAAAGGGCTTTTCGTGGGAGAAGCCAACATCTGCCTCTCTCTCTCCCAGCGCTGCCCTTGGGAATGGACAGAGGACCTTTCTGGTCCCATCGACGCCTCTAGTTCCTCATGACACCATTTCTGGCCCCAGAACCCTCCCCTGGGTCAAGCTCCCCTAAGAATGTGGGACCTGGTCCCGCAGGAACATCCCCTCCCTTTTTCCAGACACTCTACCTTTGATAATGTAGTTTCAGGTGGGCCCAGTGAACTCCTTAGTCCCCTGGAGGCTCCTACCGAGACGACAGCCACCTCAACCCCAGAATGTCCCCCAGAAGCACCGAAGGAGTAACACCACATCTCCCTCCCAGAAGCCAGCAAGCCCAGGGCCCCTGCCATGGCAACGCACAGGTGTCCCGGTTGGACAGATGCACAAGCAAACGCTTAACGAGCCTCTCTGTGCGTCCGGATGCAACGAGGCACTTGAACAAACTTGACCTGGTTTCCCAGTCCAGTCAGGAAAAAGCTATGCTCCCCACAGCACAAAGGGGAAACTAAGGCTAGAGGAAGCATGAAAGGCCCATGCTCGTGGCCGGTGCCGAGTGCGTGCAGTGCAAGGGGCAGGGCAGTGGGCCACCTTCTGGACAGTCGGGTCCCCACAAACGGGAAGTGACCCGGTTTGGCCGAGCGTCTCCCAGTTATAGACCACGACAACGCCTGATTCTGGGATGCAGGCTGAGGGTCTCCTGACTTCTTGTTATTATGGCTGCTTGTTCCATGACTGCAGGGCTTACAGGGCTGACTGGGGGCCAGAAAACCAGGCCAGGGAGAGTGTGACCTGGCCCAGACTTCTCCAGAAAGGTCTTGGTGGCAATGGACCCAGGAGTGTGGTTACTCGGTGGTCAGCGGGTCCCACGGGGGAGGGAGGGGAGCAGGCCCTGCCCAGGCTGGTGAACACAACACAATCGAGACCGGAGCTGCTCCGGGCTGGCGAGTCACCTGCTCCACGTGAATGGATGCCACGGCCCCACACCCCGTGCAGCTCGGACCTCAGAACCGGACCACCTCAGGAGTGCTGTGAGGACGACAAGGCTTGCCCTCGGGCACTCCAGCTTCCCGGGGGTCCTGCAGAGGGAGGACCCCTCATTGTGGGAGTCTGGGGGCAGGTGGGAGCTAGAAAGGGGGTCTGGGCCTCGGGATCAGAGGACTGGGTCCCCAACCTCTGACTCCGTGACCTCAAGCATGCCAATTCTCTATAAAACTGGAACCACAAACGCTGACTCGCAGGATGTGTGCAAACAGGCCCAGTGCCCGGCATGTGAGTGGGCAGCTGTGGGGCCTGGTGGCTGCCACCCCGACACCCAGGCACACAGCCAAGCACAAAGACACAGCACAGAAATGCCCAAATGCCCACACTCAAGGGAGGGCGGCTCTTAACCTCGACCTCCTGGATGGAGCTGTTTGTACCTCAGAGAACATACCTGGGAGTGGGGTGTCTTCAGAACTCAAAGGAGAAGCTCAAATCTACTGTGGGGACATACCCCCAACACCTCGCCACCTGCCCCCCCAGGTCCACTCCACTCTGGGGGCCGGGTCTTGAGCTGGTCCTGCCCTGCAGTGGAACCCTGCCCCATCCTCCATCTCTGGCCTCAGCCCCACCCTCTCCCTGGCTGGGGGATGTGAGCAGGAATGGCTCCATCAGGATATAATCGTTTTTAATTAACGTGCAGATCATTTCACAGGCTGATCTCCTTGGAGACCAGAGGGAAGACGGTCTTTTAAGATTTTCTTTTGCCTCCCCCCACCTACCCCTCCCAGTCGAAGGCCGCCCCCCTCACCCCCCCAGCCGCAACCTTGAAAGCAGCACAAAAGCCTGGTGCCTGGATCCCTCTTGGGGCCATTAGGAGGAAAGTGTGTGCTCACACACAGATAAACACGCACGTGCCCAAGCTCCAGGGCATGCTCTCCCCCTGGAAATGCACGAATGGGATCAGAGACCCACAGACACGGTACACATGGGGACACACACAGATTCACACACACGCACAGGTATGCATGCACACACACATGCCCAAGAATGTACAAACGGCCCGAGGCACACAGACATGGGCACACACACCCAGGCTGGCAGGCACGTCGACCCCCGAGAATACACAAACAGGATCAGACACACAGACATATGCACATGCAGGCACACGGGAAGGCATCCAAGCCCAGAGACACCACAGAAAGGCCCAAATACCCCCACTCATGGGAGGGCTGCGCAGAGTGGGGATAGAAGGCCCCTGTCCTGCAGTGGGGAGTCCGAGCCACAATCGCCTCGCCCCCCCATGTAGCCCGGCCCTGACCTCGGACCTGAGGGTGCCCTGCCACCTGCCCCACAGGGACCCACGAACAGAGAATCCACCACCCCGGTCTTGCCTCCCTGCCACCCACCTGGCCTGGGTCCTCCTGATCCCCAGAGCCCCCTGAACAGCTGTCCCACCCTGCCCTGAGCGAGCCCACCCCAAGGTCCAGCCTTTCCGGGCCATGCAGCTCTGGCCAGCCCCCGCCCGCACTGGGAGCCATGCCCCCAGCCGCTACTCTGGGTGCCCAATGAGGCTGGGGGCTGAGGGCTTCCTCTCTCCTTTTTTCACTTTAAACAGGTCCTTTCCTTCCCCAATTTCTGCTTCTACCCCCTTTCTAATCCCTTTCTTTTTCTCCTGTGCCTTTGCTCCCACCCTTCCTTCCCTCCCTCTTTCCCCTTCCTCCCCAGGGGCCTCCTGGGGTCAAAGCTGAGCCAGAGGGAGTGGGTGAGATGTCGCTGGTCCTTCCCCACTGCCCCGCAATGGCTGTCTGTGCCAATACCCACTCCCAGCCACTGAAAAGACCCAGAGCTAGGTCTCCAGATAGGTAAACGGAGGCCTGGGGGAAGGGGCAGGACCACTGGGGTCCTCTGACATCTGCAGTCCCACCGTCTCTCTGCACCTGCTTTGCATCCTCAGATTTTCCTCCTGGAAAATGGGATGGCAAGGAGGAAGGGGGAGCCGTGTGGAGGGGCCATAGGGAATCCACGGCTGGCCAATGGCAGCCTGGTACCTTGGGTGGCCCCAGGTGCCACGGACATTGTGGCCACAGACAGTGTGCATGACACACACAGGCTGAGGAGCCTGTCTGGTGCTCCAGCTGCCAACCCGATAGGCCAGCCAGGTGCCTCTCCTCTCTTGTGGTCTCAGTGCCCCCATCTGTGAAGTGGCCAAGGTCAGCCTAAAAGACCCCTAGGGACTCTTCCCAGATGTGAAAACCAAAAGGCAGATCAGTAGCCCATTCTTGGCTGCTATGAGGCCCAGCGGCTGCTGTGTGACCTTGGAATTCACTTCCCTCTCTGGGCTCACGTTTCCCTCTCTGTCAAAGGAAGGAGGTCAGACAGGTGATTCATTGCCAAGGCTCTTTTGGCTCTGAGAGAAGGTTCTAGATAGTGGGAAGGAGAAGAGTGTTCCACTTATCAGGGAAAAAACGAGCAGCCCGTTTCTCCCGCTGCAGGTGCGAGCAGTGTCATTTGGAGGAAATCATTTTAAACGTCAAAAAAAAGCTCTCCACACAAATAAGTCCACTGTCTCGTTCATCCGGGGCATCCAGAACGTGGAACAAAAGGGGAATATTAAGTGAACGGTGGAGCATCCACCCAATTGGAAAAGCCTGAAAACATTAACTGCGGTGTTTACGAAGAGTTGGTTACAAAACAGGAAAAGGCTCCCGTGAGCGCCAACGAAGAGCAGGATATACGTCTGAACATAAAGAATGCCGACAAGTCTCTAAAGAACAAACCAACCACCAAATCAAGAAGACTGGGGAGAAAGACAACAAAATATTCACATTGTCACAGCTCCCTGAGGCTGTCTGTAACCTTTTTTATTTTGCTCTACTTTTCACATTTTTCTATTAACCATATTTTAAAATATATACATTGAAAATATCGTTTAAAAACAAAAACAAGGACCGAATGCCTCCAATTGAGAAACTTTCCCCTACCATTCATTTATTCATTCATTCATTACTGACGCGTTCACCCCTGTGTCCATCAGCCAAAGCCCACTGCTCATCATGGCCAGGCTGGGCTGTCACTTACAGGAAAGGGAAACCAGTGGGGGAAGGAAGACGCCCCCCCCCCCAGGATCTACACCAGGGGCCTGTGCTGTATCTGGCCCTTGGGTGAGCAGAAATCCATCCTGCCAGGTCCTGCCTTCCCGCAGCTTCGGCAGGCCTGCCCTCAGCTGCCAGGGCCTCACAGTCCAGCCTATGGGTCAGAAACCCACGCTTAACGGCGGGGAATGGGAACTGGGGGAACGCGTCCACCCCACGTCCACGGCAACAGCCCCAAGGCAGTGGGCATAACCCCTTTTCCCTTGAGGCCACACAGCTGCTATCTGGCTGCTGGCACCTTCTCTGGGCTCAGATTCCCACCTCCCCAGGGTCCCTGAGTAAAGCACCACCCCACCAGGCACAGCACGTCAGAGGTTCACACCGCGGCCTGCCAGGTTGGGGCTGACAGGTTTCCCGGGAGGGTTAACTCTTCCCACACCTGGACGGAGCCACAGAACAGCTGCCCCCTCCCGCAGGAACCCCTCCTTAAGTAGAAGGCTTTCCTTCACCTGACCGGGTTGCTGGGCCCAACCCTCGGGAGAAAAAGGGGAGAGCCCCCCTTAGCGCCCTGCGCCGCTGCCTGGAACCCAACGAAGGCAGATTTCCACGGACTCTCCTTCACCCCCGCTCCCATTCCAACTAGCCCCGACCCCTTTCACCCCTCCCCTCCGCCCCCAAGGATCAAAGGAATCCGAGCGCTTAGCTGACCCTGCGGCCGCCACTTTGAGTCGAGCCCCCCTTCAGGACTGCGGTCCCCAGAAATTATCCGGGCCAGCGCTCCCTTCGCAGGGCCCAGGCGGGAAAAGAGAAGTTCCCACCCCTCTTCTCCCCTCCCCCAGCCCCTAGGGGAGGGGCGAGGGTCCGGATCTCCGGGTCAAGGAGCAGCGTCTGCTGTGGATCGCAGGACGGACGGACACACACACACACACACACACACACACACACACACACACCACACACACACACACACACACACCACACACACACACACACACACACACACACACACACACACACACACACACACACACACACACACACACACACACACACACACACACACACACACACACCCCCCACCCCCCTCGGGATCACCTCTGAAGCCCGCATTGCACGGGAGGGGAGGAGGCTGGTGGGGGGGGGGCCTCGACGTGCCTGGAGTCACCAGCCAATCACCAAGCCCGAGAGAGGCTGGAACCCACGACCCGGGCCCCGAACCCAAGCCTCAGGCCTCCACTGCGCACCCCACCCCGCCCGACCCTTCCGACGTCAACATCTCTAACCCAAACAAGCCCCTCCCGCTAAGGAGTCCCCCTCCCCCTTTCCCTGGCCAGGGTCAGCAGTCCCCGGAGAGACCGAGCTTCGACCCCCCCGCCTCCCCCCGCAACCGCACAGGCGCGAGATTTCATTGTCAACCTGGCCACTGGGGCGCGCGCGAGGCGGCGGTGCAGGGCAGGGGAGCTATCGCGGCCAGTGGGGAGGGGTCTCCAGGGGAAGTGTTTAGAGCAGCTCCTCTCGCTCTGTCCAGATCCGGAAGCCGCCGGGGGAGGAGGAAGGCGGGGGCGGGGAGAACGCGACCTCCGCGCTCGCGGGCTGCGAGGAGGGGCCGCGGCGGCCGGAGGAAGCGCCCGAGGCGTCGGGGGCGCCGAGTCCCCCGGGAGGCTGCGCTCTCGGGAAGTTTCCCACCGGTGGCCCGGAGCAGGACGGGGCGCGCAGACACCTCTCCCCGCCTGACCAGCTCCCGGGCGCAGATTGCGAACTTGAGCAAACTCCTTCCTTCCCCGCGTCTCTCCCCTCCCGTCCGCGGCCACCAGCCCCGCCATCTCAGACCCCAGCCTTAGGCCAGTGGCGCTGTCGCCAAGACCCCTCACCTATGTATGGTGGAGAAAAGGAGGGAGGAATCCCCAGCACAACCAAACTGCGGCCAAAAAAAAAGAAAAAAGAAATTCCTTCTGAGACCGATTTCCTCAACCTGTGTGGAAAACCCCAATCAGGCAGATCTGCAACTCTAGCCAAGATCGCGGCGCGGCGGGAGGGGTGCCGGGGGCGGGCGGCGACCCCCGCCGGCAGCCGCCGGACCCCTCGCGCCCGGATCGGCCCCCCGAAGACACAAAGCTCCGCCGCCAACAATACCTGCGGGTTCCTCCTGGGTCTCCCGGGCGCCGGCGCTGCGCGTCTCGCCGCCTCCCTTCCCCGCGCCGCCTCTCCTCCTCCTCAGCTCGCGCGCGCTCTCCCCTCGTCTCTTCCAGAACGCGGCAGCCGGATGAGATCCTTGGGAGAAAAAAATGTGAGCGCTCGCACGGTTCCTTTCTCTCCGCCCGCCGCTCGCGGCGGTCCGGGGCTCGCTCCTTTCTCCCTCGCGCTCCCGCGCGCGCCGCGCCTCTAGCGCCCCGCGTTTCCTTCTCAGCAGACCCTGCGAGCGCCCTCAGTAGCCATTATTCACGGGCCACCAGGGGCAGGAGGTAGAGACAGCCCAGTGGCCGCATCAACTCGGCTAGCGCGATGAGGGCGCGGGGCGCGCGCGACGAGGGGGCTTGGCTGCGCGCAGCCCGCGCCCCAGACGCGGGGGAGGGGAGGAGGCGGAGGGGGCAGGGAAGGAGGAGGCGGGGGAGGAGCGGGAGCTGGTGAAGGGAGCGGGAGGAGGGGGCGCCGGGGAGACGCTCCCGCGGCTCTCACCGCAGGGGCTCGGGGTCAACGGCTAGAAGGCTCCGAGGCGCTTAGAGACCGGGCGGGGGGTGGGGGATGGTGAGTGTCTTCGTGCGCGCGCGCGCGCGCGCACGAAGACATGGAAGGGGAGGGAGGGAACGCTTTAATATTTTCCCAGTGACTTACGAGCCCGTGGATGAGCTCCTGGCTGCGCGCTTGGGCCCGTGTGTGTATCAGTGTGACTGTGTGTTTCTGGTCTGTCTTCCGTGTGAATATCACGGGGCTTGGGGGCCTGCGGCGAGCTTGTGAATGTGCTTCTGGGTCTCAGGGCCACGGAGTGATGCGGTGCCTGCGTGGGGTTGTTTGTGTGCGATTGTTTATCGAGGGTTGCGGGACTGCGCCTGGGTGGGCCGTGTCTGCATGAGGTTGTGTGTTTATGGGCTTGTGTCTGCGTGGGCCCGAGTGTGTCTCAGGGGTGTCGTGTCTCCGTGGGGGCTTGTTTGCGTGGGGCTGCGGTTGTACGGACCGTGCAGGGCTGGGGTGCGCCCGCAGGCGGCCTTGTGTGGGGCTGGCGGGGCAGTGTTCTGCGTGCGGGGCCGAGGCTTGGCTTGTGAGGGGGTGGGGGGGTCCGCGTGGCGTCGGGGCCCGCACCGCCGCAGAAGAGGCGCTTGAGGCACGAACAGGCCGCGCTGGGGTCGGGGCGAAGCGAGACGAGTGGTAGCGGAAAAGAGAAGGCGGAGACCCGAGGGCCCGCATCCCGCCCCCACCCCACACCCCCGTCCGCACCGGAGACGCAGCTTGGAGATCCTGGCCCTGGCCAGCCCCGCGGTCCTAGAGGCACCGGGTTGGGAAGACCCTACGGGGCCGGGAAGACGCCTACGGGCTGGGGGTTAGCGGGGACCCAAGGCTCGGAGATCCGGGAGCAGCCCCGAAGCGCGCGGCGAGGGCTGCCCGCAGAGGCGGGTCGCGGTCCGGAGACGGCGGAGGACCAGGCCCAGACAAAGAAGAACGGGGCCGGGGCCTCGAGGCGGGACCGTACCTCCGGTTCCCCCGCGGCCGAGGGGCGGCCCCTCCTCGCTCCAGTCCCGGGGCCGCCGCCGGAGCGGCCCCAGAGCCCCAGGGACGCGGAACTACGCGCCCCGGGCGGGGCCAAGGTGGGGGGCGGGGGTGAGCGTAGCAGGCGGGCGCCGCGCCCCGGGGCCGTGATTGAGCGCTCGGCAGCCCGCCCCTCGCCCGGCAGCGCACCGCCCACGCAGCCATTCATTCATTCATCCATCCTCTCTCCATCCACCCACCTTCTATCCATACACGTGTCCGGCCTATCGTCCTTCCGCCCGATTATCGCGCCAGGGATCACCCTGATGCGTCAGAGCTGGCTCTCTCCGCTTTCTCCTGCTCGCCAATCTGTCCGTGCCATTCTCCTCGGCCGCCACCTTGCCTCCCCTCAGGCCCCTCTCTGTCTGGCAGGAGGGAGGAATGCACCCCACGCCCTGTCACACTCGGGCTTTGCTTTTCAGTGATTCAGGGGACCCCTGCCCCCGCCTACTAACCCCCCCACTAACGGATTCATACATCCTACACCCACCCCTGCCTTCTCCCCGCCCTCCCTGAGACCTGGTGAGGGCAGTAGCACATCACACCACTGCTGGAGGGCCTCCTCAGCCCGGCCTTCTCTGGGCTGGGGCTGGGGGCATTCGAGAGGGGGCTTATGAAGGTTTGCTCTGCCCCCAGGTCCTGGTGGCACAGGGGCCATTAGGACCCCAGTGACCAGAAGTCACTCCCAAACCTGCCATTTGTAGGGTGTCAACTGGGGATGAAAAAAACAGGTTCCTGGGCTCTAGCCCAGACCTCATCAACCCAAGTGCCCAGAGCCTCTTCATAGGCTGTTCCCTCTGCCTGGGAATCAGCATCTCACAGCCAGGCTTGCGAACCCCTGGCCTGGAACATCTTACAGCCTGCCCAGTCCTGAGTGCAGCCGCCTGGGGCAAAGAGCAGCCCTTTTTGCTCCCAGAAATGGACCCTCTAGGCTGACCCCAGACTCACCTGGGAAGGATGCACCAAAAACAGAGATGCCAACTGCAGGCACCTGATCCCACCAACAGGCCCTGGGCAGCCTCTCCCCGCTCTGGGCTCTAGCCCCACCCCCCCACCTCTAAAATGCAGACTGCTCAATCTCCATCTTCAATTATCTGGCCTGGGAACCAGGGTCACTCAGTCCTGAGGCTGCTCAGCAAGCCAGGAGAGGCCCACTGTGTGCACCATTAGACAAAAGAGTCCCAATCCCTGCTGGGAACCCCGACCCAGCCTCAGTGCCACCTGACCCACAGCCTCAGAGCGTCCCTGTCACATTCTGACTCAGCCACCTCCTCCAGCCACCCACGGGCTATGTGGCAGGTGGGAGAATGAGGTTGGTAGTGGATGCCCCCCTTCCCCTGGGGGGCAGGCACAGGCTCCCTCCCCTTGCTGGTTTCAGAGTCATCAGAAGAAAAAGTCCTCACAGTGGCTAAAGCTCCCACACAGTCAGCTCCCCCTGCCCCTCACCACTGTCTCCTTGCGGTTCCTTGAATTCACCAGGCACACTCACCTCAGGACCTTTGCACTTGCTGGTCCTTCTGCCTGGAATGCTCTTCCCCACCTACTGTCCATACAGTTGTTCACTGACATATGTATTTTGTAGGAATTTTTGTCTGTTTGCTCACTGGTATATCCTCCGTGCCTGGAATGGTGCTTGGCACACATTCAATAAGTATCTGGTGACTGAGTGAGTGAGCCTGACCCAGCCCAGGGCTTTCTCTTTGAACCCAGGGCCCCTCTGGAGAACAATGGGAGTGGACAGAAAACAGCGGGGCAAGGACACATGGTATGACTCATCCAAGGTCACTCTAGGGCCCTTCATGGATTCTGGATTGCTGAGCACGAGTCCTAAGAGTCTGGAGGAATGAGATGGTGAGCCATGGCTCATCCCAAAGGAGGATAAGGGTGTGGCTGAGGGTCCAGATCCACACCTGCCAAAAAGGACAGAGACCCCCTACCTGCCCAGGGTCCTTCCACCAGTGTTGTCATAGAAGGTGGTGAGGACAGCCCCTCATGGAAGGGACCTGCCAATCTCTGAGAGAAGCCAGGCTCAGAGCCATCAGAGGGCTTGTCAAGAACACACAGCAGGACAAGCTGATCCCCACCTGACTGCAAGTTTCCAGAGCAGGCGCTCAGTATGCACTTAGCAAAGGATGAATGAAGCGACAGCATCAGGATTCAGACTTAGGTCTGCACAGCCCCCAACCCCTTGCCTGTCCCATCAGACCCTACTAGCAGGATTCATGGGATTGTGGCGGGCGTGCCCAGCACACGGCGGGTCTTCTGTCCACACTGAAGGGAGGCTGCCTGGCTGGCTAGCTCCCTGCTCCGGCCAGGGGTCTAAGTCCACGGATCACCACGTGAGCCCTGCTCCAGGCTTGGCGGGGAGAGGGGATGCCCTCGCGTGGCTGGTGGGAGAGTCCTGTGGGCCAGGGTGGGGTGTTCACGGTCTCAAAGGGCCACTGCTTCCTGGGGAGGCGTGGCTACAGTCAGAGAGCCAGGGCTTGGACTGGTGGCCCTTCACTCGCCCAGCACTGCCTGCAAAGCCGCCTTCCTGCAAAGCCTGTGTCCAAATGCTGTCCAGGGTGAAATAGTAAACAGGGACCCCAGGCAGGCAATGCGGTCAGCGGGGCTGCCAGATGTTGGGCTCACTGACAGGCCATCAGGGAAGGGGTGAGCCAGGCACCACCCTTGTGGGCACGAGAGGTGGAGAAAAGGGACGTGTACTCCAGACACCAGGCCAGGCGGGTGCTACCGAGACCCAGAAGTCTCGTTCAAGCTCAGCCCTGCTCTGGTGACCCCCAGGCCTCCTGGCCTCAGGGGGGCTGCAGCTCGCCGAGCAGAGGAGGCAGCACCAGGTATCTGGCCTGCAGGGGCGCAGGCCTGGGGTCAGAGGTGTATCAGCAATTTCAAGTTTCCATCTTTCCCTCATCTCGGCCACCCTCCCCATTTCAGAGACAGGGTCCAGATGGCTGACTGGCCCACCATCACCCAACTGCTTGGCCCATATTTACTGAGCACCTCCTATGTTCCAGGACCATTCTGCACGTGAGGATTCAGAGCAAGGAACAAGACAAAGCTCCCCTTCTTCCTCGTCAGGACACTGTCAAGAAACTGCATGAGTGTGAGAGTTCCGTGGTCTGTGACATTTAGGGGAGGTGTGCTGTGACAAATAAATGAAGCTGGGGAGGGGGCTGGGAGTACCCAGGGCGGGGATGCTGTTTTCCTGTCACTGGCCAGGGAACTGGCACTTGAAACAGGTGAGAACAGACCTGAAACACGAAGGCGGTGAGGCAGGCAGCTACCGGGGGTAGAGCTGTGCAGACAGAGGGGATGGCAAGGGCAGAGGAGGCCCAGAGGCCGGCGGCCGGAGTGGAGGTGTGATGGGGCACATGGGAGGGAACAGGGACAGAGAAAGGCCCGGGGCACTAGATGAGATGTCCCTGCAGTGCTCTGAGCCAAGGAGGCCAGGGACCTCCACGGGTCCTCACAGGGGTGAGGCCAGGGCAAGAGCAGGGAGGCCAGGAAGGTGGCCTGGCCAGGACGGGGACCAGGGAGAGCCGAGAGGCTGTCCAGTTCTGGGTTTATTTTGGAGGCATGGCTGACAGGATTAGGTACTGCGGGCAGCCAGGTGGGCACGTGGGGCAGGCTCCCCCAGCAGGAGGGCAGTCCTCCTGCCCCTGTGACAGGTCTGTGACCTTCACACCCACTCTGTCAGCTCAGATGCCTCCACTGTTAGCAGATGTGCCAGGAGCCGTGCCCGCCTGAGTCAGCTCCGGTGACCTGACAAGTTGTGTCCACTCCGAGCCTCAGTTTCCCCTTTTTATGCACCTGTGGGTCCAGGTCAGCAGCCGAGGCCCGCATACCTCCCTCCCCGCGGCTCCTGTCCACCTCACAGAGCAGCAGGCAAGCCTGCCCCACGGATCGCTCCTTGGCCCAACGTTTCTGGAGTGCCCACCGGGTACCAGGTGTTGTCAGGGCGCTGGGGAGACAGCAGAGAACAAGGCAGACCCGCACCCTGCCCTCGTGGGCCAACGTGAACAGCAAACAGCTCCCGCCCGCCTCCTTTTTCTCCCCAAACCCTCTCACGCCCAGCACTTCCTGAGAGCTGGGCCACAATGTGGACTCGGGGCAAAGAACTTGATGTTTTTGCTGGGGGCAGGGGAGGGGGACCAGGAGTATAAATACCCAAGTTCCCTTAAGTTTGGGGCACATTTTCAGTTTGTCCATCTCCCCCGCATCCCAGGGGCCAGCAGGAGAGGTGGCAGGAAGGTGTGGGGTCTCCCCATTTAGGTTCTGCCAGAGTCAGGGCGGGAGCAGGGCTGCGTGGCACCCACCTCTCCTGCCTGGGGCCGGCCTGTGGCCCTGGGGCTGGCTGCGCTGGGGTCCACTCACAGTGCCTGCTGAATGTCAGGCCAAGACCAGTCCTTCTTCCCTGTGTCTTTGATCTGTAAGACCTTTGATTTCTGCCATCTGTCTGTCCATCCTTCCTTTCTAGACTGGTGGGAGGCCACCAGATGAGGTCATATAACTTCATACTCATATAGGGCACACCCACCTGCTAGGGGACCCTCTTCCCTGGGTGGGGGACCTGGCTTGGAGGCCCCAGCCTTTCTCTCTCTCACACACTCACCCTGCCAGTAGCCACTGCAGCCTCCCTCTGCTGGGGGATCCAGGCCAGTGCAGCCCCATCACCCTGCCCCCACCACCACCTTCCTCTCTCATCGTCCCAGCGCACCTGAAGATGCTGGATTCTGTCCCTGAGCTTGGAGACTGCAAGGCCCCAGATTCCGAGAGCGGATCAGCTGGGGGAAAGAAGAGGGAAGGAAGACAGATGGACAGACGGGAAGTGCAGATGAAGGGCAGGGGGAAGGAAGGAGGGTGAGAGATGGGAGCAGAGTGGAGGGAAGAAGGGAGCCTGGAGGAGAGGGTGGGCAGGGGTCTCCTGGTGCCTCTCCCGCTCTGCATTCTCTGGAAAGGTCCTGGGACCGGAGGGCACAGCTTGGTTCCTGGCTATGACCAAAGCCACCCACTCCCAGCACTTCTGGCCTGGCTGGGATCCTGACTTGGCCCTGGGAGCAGCTCCTGGCAGCCACATGCCTGCTTGGTGCCCAGCAGGGCCCACCGAGGGGCTGGGGGCCACAGTGTGGCTGAGGCCTAACCAGTCCACTGCACCAATGCGGAGGAACCCCTGGCCCCAGCCACAGACTGACCCTTGATCCCAGTCAGTGTGCCAGCACCCTGACCCGACCCCAGCCACAGACAGACCCCCGCCCTCTGCTGGGGATGGACTTCTGACCCCAGCCATAGTCTCTAGCCACAGGCTGACCTCTGACCCCAGCCCCAGCCTCAACCCTGATGCTGGCAGAGGCCTACTGTGGTGACCATCCTGTGGACATGTTCCTCTGGGGACCACGTAGGAAGAAGGGAAAAGGCCCAGTTCAGGGCCACTCACCCCCCCAGGTAAGAAGCACCATCAAGCCCGCAGTGGCCCACACAGAGGCCTCAGGCCTGCGGTGACTGGGGAGGCTGGACGCACACACGCAGCCACGCCCCAGGGCACAGCCCCCGACACAGGCAAACAGACATGTAAAAACACACACAGGTACCAGCACACAGACGTGTGCACACGAAGACTGTCCGTGCCCCGTGCCCCCTGCCCCTTCTCGCTGGGCCACACGGCCCCTCCAGCCCAGGCCCAGGGGCTCCCTAGGCATCACAGAATGGGAGCGACAACAGACAGCCCTCCACTTCCTCAAGGCCCCTCCTTGGGCCCCAGTGGCTTCCTCTGCCCGCCTGGGAGGGAGCCCAGCAAGAGGGTGAGCGTTGCTCCCTCCCCCAGACTCCCCCCACTTCACACAGCAGATCAAGGCGGTCAGGACGTGCACACACACACTCCCCTGATTAGACACACACGTGCTCTTATATGCAGGCGAGGAGATGCACACAGGGCGTGTATGCATGTGCGAGGGGCACAGGGTGAAGACACGCAGAGACTCCTCTGTGACAGCGCCACACACACCCACACCTGCCTCCGAGTCACTGTCCCTGACCCCAGCGCTCGTGGTGCCCCTACCTCTGGTGGCTCACGTGACCCCTCCAGCCCCTTCCCAGCTCTGCTCAGACTTCCTGGGGCCTCTGCCCTCCCTCGACTTGGTGGCTCCAGGGATGCAGCCCCCAGGGACTCTCCTGGCCCACAGCCCCTGGCACCTGAGGACCCGAGTCCTCCTGACCTTGTCCCGCCTGGCCCCAGGCTGCATGTGGCACGCTCTTCCTGAGGGGGACCCAGTCCCCTGCCCCAGCTGCAGGATGAGGGAGGCCCGGGTCCAGTTTTTCCAGGGGCAGGTGAATCCCGGGGACATTCACATCGAAAGCCTGAATTCAGGGCCTCCTGGATCTGCAGAGAATGTCCTCTGGAAGGATGGAGAAGAAACTGCTGGAGGGTGTGGGCGGGGGCCGTTTGGGGAGCTGCGTGAGTGTGAGTGTGTGAGGATGGGGGAGGGAGAGGGGGAGGGGATCACTGTTCTCGTGCTCCGCCTCCTAGTCTGGCTCCATCCCAAATTCCCCAGTGGAAGCCAGGTGATGGGTGGGGGCAGGGGTGGCGGGTGGAGATGGCGCCAACTCCACCAAGCGCTCCCCGGGGAACCGTCCCAGCAGCCTTGGAGGTAGGTGTCTTCAGCCCACCTTAGAGACACGAAAACCGAGGCTGGGGGAGCAGAAGAGCAAGGCACAGGCCTGGGTGATCTCAGGTCCAGCCTGAACCGCTGCGCTGTCCCCAGAGCTTCCTGAGGGGCCGCTCTTACGCACCTGTTATGCCCAGTCCCCAGCCCAGCGCAGCCCACCCAGCACACGTGTGGAAGAAAGGGGTCCACCCCTGGCTTCAGATGCCCTGCTGGGCTCTCCAGGAGCTAGTGGGAGCTGAGGTCACCACACTCCCATACACCCTGAACCAGGACAGGCAGGCCCCCACCTGCCCGCACAGCAAGTCCAGCTCTGCCATATCCCGGCTGTGTGTCCCTGGGCAGCGCCACACCCTCTCTGGGCCCAGTTTCCGCAGCTGAGAAGAGGGATAATGCGTCTGTTCCTGCCTGTGGGTGACAGTGGTGGGGGATGGGAGAGGGGCAGACACAGGCTGGACAGCAGGCTTCTAGGCTGTAACAGCTCTCTCCCAAAGTCAGCAAAAAGCTCACAGGGTGCGACCAGGAGACTCCTCCCAAACCTAGGACCAAAACAGATGTGAGGACCCTTCACTGGACAAGCTGACAGGGCCGAGAGCCAAGTCCAACCAGCCCCAACTAGCAGCGTTTCCAGCTACTCCCCTGCGCTTTGGGTGGAGCAGGGAGGCCGACTGCTGGGCAGCTTCCTACATGGTCCACACACTCCCGGAATCTGTGGCAACAGACTCACTCAGCGGCTTCCCATTGCATTTCTCAGCCTCAGTTTTTTCACCTTTAAAAGGGGGTGCTGATGAATGGAAATTAGCACGTGGAATATGCCTGTGGGATATGCCTGCTTTATCTCTGAGGATGATTATTCCCTTCTGGTCTATGGAGAGAGCTGAGTTTTCAGCCTCTGGGATGAGTATCAAATTCCAGTTCCATGGCGATGGCCTGAACATTGCATGTGGTCACCCTACTCAGCCGTGCTCCTGGGGCAGAGGCCCAGACCTGCTTCGTCCCAGAACCGCACAGCCTCCCAGCAGCCAAGTGCAGGGCAAGGAGGCGCCGGGAGCCCCATGCCACACACCCAGAAACTAGGGCTCAGAGAGGGAGGTGAGGAGGAGGAGAAGCAACGGGAAGACAGCTTTCGCCTCCATATAAGGAAGAACTTGCTCCCAGGCAAGAGCTGCCCAGGAATGGAATGAGCCTGCCGGCTGGGGAGGTGGTGAGCGGCCTGTGGCTGACGGCGTGCAAGCAGACGAAGGGGGTCTCCGGGTGGGGGCACCACGCAGGCGGCTCGCACGCAGGCCATGGGAGGGCCGCGGGGATCTCTGGTCCTGTGACTTGACCGAGGCCACGTGAGCAGGCACGGAATTCCAGAAGGTCAGAGCTGGGGGCCAGAGCTGCCACGTGAAAGGCCGCAGACCCACAGACAGCATCTGAAACGGGCTGGAGAAAGGGGCCCAGCCCTCCAGTCGATTCCCTACCCCCCCCATCACGAAGCACTTAACTTTTAGAGGGAAATTCCTACTTTTAATTTTAGAAGTTGGAAAGTATACAAAAGTAGAAAGGAAAAAAAGCCAAGGTCCCCCTCGCCCTGGGACAGTTACCACTAACACTTCCTTCCAATCTTCTCTACGTACATCAGTTTCAGTTAGAAATCCTGGTGTGCTCTAAATTTTAAAAAATTAAGATACGATTCACATACTATAAAATTCACCCTTTTAAAGCAGTTTTTGGTGTATGCACAGAGTTGTGCAACCATCACCACCATTTATTTCCAGAACATTTTCATCAGAAAGAAACCAGTACCCATGAGCAGTCACCCCAGTCTCCCCCACACCACAGCCCGTCAACAGCTCATCTGCTCTCCGACTTTAGGGGCCAGGGCAGCACCTCTTCCCAGCCTCCCTGTGCTCACCCTGGCCCCCTTCAGCCCTCTGGCAGCCGAGGGAGCCTGCTGAAATCCACGTCAGATCATAACCCGTCCACCCGCCCACCCTCAGAACCCTCCGTGGCTCCCACCTCACCCGAGCTACAACCACACTTACACCTCAGCCCACAGTCCCATGCAATCGGACCTCTGCTGCCTCACCTCCTCCCACCCTCCCCTTCGCTCCCTCTGCTCTAGGCACACTGGCCTCCATCAAGCATGGTCCTGCCCCCGGGCCTTTGCACCAGCTGTTCCTCTCACCTGGAACACGCTTCTGCTAGGCTCAACTTTCCCGACCACTCCCTGTAGTTCTGCTTTCTTCTTCAGGACGCAACACCTGACATTCTTTCTGTCCCATCTTCTCCACTAAAATGGCAGCTTGCACCTAGCACTGAGTTGCAGTTCAGTGAATATTTGGGTTGTTTCCAATAGAACAAGCAATGTAAAGGAGCACATGCAAAACCCACGCGCCTACAGAGCCGTTGTGAACTGGCCGCCCCTCTCCCTGTGGGCACGCCAGGTGCAAGCCACACGGTGCCTCTCCAAACCTTGCCAGGGGAGTTCTGAAAACTCGGATCTGGTCATCCATGCCGCATAGCCGCAGGACATTGGCAGGCGGTGAGGCTCCCACCCGCAAAGGACCAGCCGACCCCGCCCAATCCCAGCTACAGCCCGGCCCCTCCCCAGGCACCAGAGCTCCCACCACCCTAGCAGCGCTGCAGCTGGTGCCTGCTCTCGCCATGATCCCACACCTGCTGAGGGACCCCACCTCATTTGCCCCCTCGGGTGCCCCCCACCTCCCCCTCTGACTGAGCTAGGGGGCACCCTCTCCCTCCCAGCCTCCCCTGGCCCTGGCTGCACCCAGCACACAGTAGGGCACATAGGAGGCAGGAAGCTGCGTTAAGGGGCTGAGTGAACGGCCCCCGCCCTGAGGGATCTACTGTAACGTGCACGCACCTAGAAAAGTCCGGCTGGGGTCACGCTCAGTGCCCACACTTGCCAACCACCTACTGTGTGCTGGCAAGAGACACAGCGATGGAAAACCCAGTACAGCCCTTGGGCGGGGGGTCAGGTACAGAGAAGAGGTGGGAGGGTTGGAGCCCAGATGTGCCGCTGCAGTCGGGCCCACACATGTGTGTGTGCGCGTTCACGCTGACGACAGCAGGCTCCACAGTGAGCAGAGCCTGGAGTTCTCCCAGGGCCTCGGTCGCCCCCCCCACACGCAGGGCTCCCTGAATTGCCAGCCTCCCTGGCCCCACGGCTCAGTCCCGCCTCCCCGGAGAGGTTTTCCGGGTACTGCGGGCCTGCCTTCTCATCCATCAGGATTTTGCTGCATTCCTGTGAGTCATTCTCCAAACAAACCAGTTCGAGGAAGAGAAGGGAGCAGAGGAGGGTAAGAGGAGAGGCTCCATGTGAACCCAGCTCCGCCTCCCACCCACTCCGCCTCCCACCCACTCCCCCTCCACACCCCCTCCGATGCACACGTGGGGCCCCCAGGAGAGTTCTGGAGTAAGTCTGGTCAGCTGTGCCGTGGAGTTGCTGTGTGACCTTGGGCAAGGCCCTTGCCCTCTCTGGGCCTCTGGAGAAGATAGCCCTGAAGGTCCCCAGCTATAGGATGCACGGGCTTCCGTGGGGGCTGTCTGTCACAAAGGAGGGAGGGTGTGAGGGAGGTGTGCCCAGGGTCCCCGATGAGGCTCTTCCCACTTCCTTTTCTGTCTCCCCACCTCTGCAGTGAGGAGGGCAAGGCCTCAGTAGGCAGGGGGCCGAGGAGCGGGCAGAGCAGCTTGTGCCAGTCACAGGGCTCAGGCCTGCCTCGCCCGCCCACCGCGGGACCAGCGGGGCCTCCAGCGGAAGGCCCATCCCCTGCACCAAGGGCGCTGGGCAGGCCTCCCCCATGGGGCCAGGAGAGGGGGGGGGTCTCTGGGCAGAGCCCAGCTCTGGGGTGGGGGATTGGACACCGCCTAAGCCAGGAGGAAAAGTCCCCACAGCAGCAGCGGGAAGTGAGTCTCTGGCTGCGTCTGCGTGCGTCATTCCGTGTGCGCGCACGCGTGTGCGCGTCAGTAAAGCGGCTCCCCCCCCGGAGTCAGTGGCTGTTTCTCAGTGAGAAGCTGGCCTCTGAGTCGCCCTCACTGCGGCCACCAGTTCTGACCGGGGCACGTGCAGGAGCCCGACGCCCTCGTCCACGTGTCCATCTGTGCCTCGGAGACCGGCTGGTCCGAGGACGGCTGGCACATCTGTGTGTGTGTGAGACGCAGGCTGTGCAGGCCGTGGAAGGGCTGGGAGCAGCCACAAGCGTGCCCACAGCGTGGAGGCTGGCATCCAGGGTGAGCGCCCAACTGGAGGACCCCCTCCCGAGGCACGACTCCGGGGACTCTGCCCCTCGAGGCTCCCGCTCTCCGGACCCAGAACAAGCAGCTTCCAACCCCGGGAGCTGCGCCCACACGTGCGCCCTGGCCTGGGGCTCATATCTGGGGGTCCCTTGACACTCAGAGCAAAGCTGCCGGCCACGTGCCCGGGCACTGTGCACGGACTCTGGACCCGGTATTAGGGTGCAAGGAGCCCGGGTAGGGGCCCGCCCGCCTTCCCAAGGCCCAGCAGGTCCTGGGTCAGGCCTGGAGGGCACATCCTGGCCCAGAGGAGGGAGGTCAGTGGCCTGCAAGGGCACAGGGGGCAGGGGGCAGACCCAGGGATGCGCAGGACAGAGACCCTGGGGGGCAGCCAGGGGTGCTCAGCCACTGCTCCCAGCTGGGACGAGGGAGGGTAAGCTTATCGGCACAACGGAACAGAGGTAACCAGAGCCGGAGGCCAGGAGGCCAGCAGGGCCCCCGGAGGCCAGGGTGATGAGGAGGAAGTGGGGGCTATGGGTGGAGAAGGGAAGTTTCTGAGCGTGTGGGAGAGACCAAACGGCGGGGGGGGGGGGACTGAGAGGAACAGCCACACAGGACAGGACGGGGGCTCCCAGCTCTGCCCCGACCCAGGCTGGGATGTGGACCGTCCTCCTCACAGGTGGAGGCCAGGGGCTGACACTGCAGTGGTTCCCGGGCTGCTGCCCGACCATGCAGGAGACCCCCGGGTTGCAGCCCCGCTCCTACTGCAAGTCGCTTCTCCCTGGGCGTCAGTCTCCCCGCCTGTAAAAGGGGCACCCTGGCCCACCCTGCCCCTGAGTGTGCTCCTCTCTGTGACCGGAGCTGGGGGCGGGGCACAGGACTCACCCCCCAGCTCCCCACAGCTGCCAAGCTGGGATGCTGTGGGCACTTCCACCCGGGCTAGAGGATTTGAGCGCATACAGGAGAGGCTTGGGTCAGTGTGCTGGCGCCCAGCCCAGGACAGGGACCTGGTCTCCAGACTCTGGGCCATTGCTCTGTGTCCCTCACCTTGTCTGGAATCCCTCGGTTACAAGAAGGAGAGTGTGGGTAGAGATGGCCACCACTGAAGGATGGGGGCTCGGGGACACAGGGACACAGAGTCTCCCCTGGGTCGCAAGCGTGACAAACGATGCACTGTCTGGGGACGTCACAGCAGGCGTGCAAGATGTAGGAGGCTGTGACCCACCGAGGCCGATCCCGCCCGGGAGTGCCAAGACCTCAGGATTCCACCTGGTCCCCCAGCCTCACGTGGGAGGGAGAGCAGCCGGAGGGGCGGGCAGGAGGACGTGGGAGCCAAGCCCTCGATCCGGGCCGCGGGCACGCACATTCACCAAGGGGTCTCCCCCTGGAGGGCAGCCCCCACTCCTGCTGCTTCCTCCAGGTCACATACACTTGGAGACGGCCCGGGCCTGCAGGCTGAGTGATCCTGGAGGGCAGAGGGAGCAGAGAGTGGGGTGCAGGGAAGCTGGAGGAGGAGGGGACGAGGGTGGCGGGGTACCCACTCCTCTATTTCTGGGAGATGGGGTGGGCAGTAGCCTCTGAGGCCCATCAGGCTGCAGGGCCTGAGGACTCCAGGAGCCTTCTGCTCTCTGAGCTCTGCTGGCCTCTCAAGTCCCCAGGAAGCCTGTGAGCTCCTAGATCAGCTCAGGGCAGCTCTCTTGGGGTGAAAGCCAAGTCCGGCCGTGGTCGGAGGCCTCTCCCGATCCCTCCCCCACTCCACCCATCACACTGGCCCCTCCACTTGTTTTTGCAACATATGCAGCACGTTCCTGCCTCAGGGCCTTTGCACGGCCATTCCCCCCAGATGTCCCCCAGGTTCACCGACCTCCCTCAAGTCGCCTGCTCAGGAGGCCTTTCCTGACTCCCCAATTTAAAGCTGCAAACAGCTCCCCGACTCCTGCGCTATTTTTTCCTCACTGCATTTATCGCTTTCTAATATCCTCTGTGGTACCATCTCCCATTAGAACAGACGCTCCAGCAGGGCAGGACCTCTGCTCTGTTCATCCATGTGCACCCAGAACAGCGCCTGGCACAGGGCAGGGGCTCAGTAAATGTGTGGGAATGGGTACAACACCCTGTTCTCTGAGACAGGAGAGCCTCCATTTGAATGGTAAAATCTTTATAACATTACCCCTGTCGAAGTTTCAATTCTCTTTTCTCCTGAGACTGCACAGAAAAGACACACGTGCCACCCCTCCCAGCCCAGGCCCACGCCCAAATAAGTGGTTGGATCTGGGGCAGGAAGGGTGGTCATCCTTTTCCTTCAGTCCGCTGACCAACCTGCATCCTAGACATCACCCCTGGATGTTGCCCAGGCACTGACCGCATTGACCCCCCAAACCTTCCCCATCCCTGTGCAGGGCGCCCCTACCCACCCACCACTCCCCCAGGACCACTGGCTGTCCCCCAGGCTCTTCCTGTGCCTGCCTTTCCTCTTCAGACCCCTGTCCGGCCCTTGCCCACCCGGATCCTCGGCCTGGCTCCTACCTGGTCTCCCTCTCCAAGTGCTGGTCTTCTGTTTTACCCGTGATTCAGCCTCATCTTTCAGCCCAGAGCACTGCGCCAAAGGCCAAAGTCTCCCTCCAGCCTGGCCGTGCCCTGGCCCCAGCCCTGCTGGCCACACCCAACTGCCCAGGTCTCTTGTCACCTCTCAGCCTTTGCTGGAGCAGCACCCGCTGCCCGGCTCAGCAAGTCTGCTGCCCGCCGCCCTTTCAGGGTGCCCCCACCCCACTAGCCCCATAGGGGACCTGGCCCTCTCTGGGCTGGGCACCGTCACGCTGCACAACGACCTCCAGCACTGTGGGCTCCCTCAGGCCAATGAACAGGTGCTCAAGGGACACCTGCTGAATAAATGAATGAATGATGTGAACCAATTAGCGAGAAGGTGAATAAATGAGTGAGAGTCTGAGTAGAAGGACTCTGGGATCAGGTCAGCAATCATGTTCCGTTTTTTGCCAGGTCTCCTCCACGGCTCACAGTTCTCCGGTACGGACCTGGCAGGGGGCACACTTGAACATGCTGCTGACGACAGTCACGACGCATCATTCCGAATGGGCTAGGCTATGTTGCTGTAACAAAACCCCCAAACCTCAAGGGCTTAAAACAAAACACCAAAGGTTTATTTCTCATTCACACTGCAGGTCCGGCAGGGTGGCAGGGAGGCTCCTGCTCACCAAGTTGTCACACCTGGGCCAAGGGAAAGAGGCCTGGCAGGTGGCCCTGGCAGTGACACACCCAGCCAGGGAGGGACACACATCTCATTGGCCAGACCTGGTCACATGACCCCAACCAACCACAAGCCGTCCGAGAACCTCATCCTACCATGGTCTCGGGAGGATGGGGAACTAGGAGTTTGGACCAAAAGCTCGACTGACACCTCTGATGACACCACGACCAATACCAACAGCAGAGGCCACTCATCCAGTACTTCCTGTGCCCTGGACGCTGGCCTGAGGGCCAAAGTGGAATTTCCCTTAATGCTCACACATTATTCTGAGACCAGTGCCATGAATAGCCCCATTTTCCTGATGAGATCACTGAAGCCCAGACACTGAAGTGACTGACTCACCGAGATCACCCAGCTTGGGCGTGGGGACCCCGAGGTCGGAACTCACGTTGGTAATTCCGGGCCCTCACGAACTCCCCCATGGAGCCCACTGCTGGGCACAGGCTCTCAGCTTCCTCCACCGAGGCCAGCTGGGGGCAAGGACCGCACTGGTCGGATGACGGTCCCCACCAGAAGGAGCCTCCTTGCCCTGCCATGTCCCATATCCAGACATCCCCGATGCTGGTCCCAAATTTCACGGATAGAAATGGAGGCCCAGAGGGAGGGGTGACTGGGCCAAGGTCACCTCGTGGGGCTGTGCATGGCAGAGACGAGGTCGCAAGTCCCTGTCCACTGTGGCCTGACTGTCCCAACTGCCCTGACAGCACTGGGTGCCCGCGGACATCCACAGCCTCAACCAGGGACCCTCAGAAGTGAGGGTGGTGATACACACTCCACCTTCCTGCAGGCAGGTCCACTGAGGTAGTGTCCCCAGTTCCAGGCCAGCAAGTCTGTGGCCCTGACCACCCGGGCCGCTCTCTGAGGAGCTCGGCTGAGCAGCCAGGACCTGCTCCCAGGGACAGTCCCATTGGGGAGGCCAAAGAGGGACGGACAGAGGTAAGTCTCTCCTCCAAGGTGTCACCTCCAGGACTTCTGAAAACAAGGCCGGTGACTTTCAGAAAGCCACAATGGGGTGGGGGGTGGTTTGTGCAGAGTGGCAAGGAACAAAAGAAAAGGGGGCAGTGGAGTTTGAGAAAAGACCCACCAGGAGTCAGATCCCAGCTCTGCTCTGTGACCTGAACCTCCCCAAGCCTCCGCTTCCTCATCTGTAAAATGGGGTTGTGAGCAGGAGTACAGATGGCGTACCTGATACAAACGCTGTGGCCGTTATGGTTGTTATTGGTATATTTTTGCCCACCACGCCCCCCACCAACCTGAGCCCCAGACCTTGATTTACATATTTCTTGAATTACAGGGGTCCCACACCAGAAAGATTATGGGTGCAGACTCTCGCCCTGGCTGCCACTAGAATGCGCTCCTCTCACCTGGTCCCTCCCAAAGGTTCCGTGCCCAGGAGCTAGGTCAGAAAGAGCCCCCACCCGTACCCAAACCCCACCAGGCATCCACGCCCCAAGCAGTGCCACTGGCTCAGTGTGGCCAGCCCTCAGCTCAGCCTCCGGGGGCAGCCGTCCTCCCAGCCTCCTCCTCTGCCGGGAAGCCTGGAGTCTCCCGAGTCCCCTTACCCACTAAGCTCCCGCCCCGCCAGCTGCTGGGGGGGGTGGGGGCAGGCCGGGGCAGCAGAACCTTCCAGCACCTAGGAACCCTACGCCCAGCTCCCCAGCCCAATCCTCAGCCCACAGCATCTGTGGAGCATCTGCTACGTGCCGTCCACCCTGAGAGACACAGCTGCAAAGGGCCAGGCCCATTCCCCGCCAGCCCACGGTCCAGCTGCGCAAACCCATGGGAACACACACAGGTTTGAAGGCGCACAGACCTGCCCCCCAGCTAAGTGCCCTGGCCGCTGTCTCACCACGCCAGCCTCAGCGCCTCCATCTGCACCAGGAGACAGGAGCATGATCTGCCGCGTGGGTGGTACCGAGCCTCAAGCAGAGCCTGGCACACAGTAGGTGCTCAATCCGTGTAGGCCTCATTTCTCCCCTACACAGGCCAGGGCAGAGCCAATGGAGACCGCCCTCCAGCTTTCCACCACTTCATTAAACAGGGAGGACTGTCCGCCCGGCTGGGATGCCACCTGACGCCCCTGGCAGCCTGCCCGTTCACCTCCATCCTGTCTGCAAGGACACTGGGCCAGGATGGAGCAGGCCAAGTCCTGGCTGCAGGCCAGCTGTGCCAGGACCCCAGGAAAACAGAAGAGGCCCACCCAGCAGGCCCGACTGCCCCGGAACCACAGAGTCACTGCCAACACCCACCCCCCCGCCACCACCTGCACACACACAGTCGGCCCACAGTAAACACCAAGGGCCGTGCTGGTGGAAGGAACCAGGCTGAGGCCAGGCTGTGTCCTGAGATGAGGTGGCCTGAGTTCAGAGGGATGCATCTGGCCCTCTGGGGAGCAGGGAGCCACTAAGCGTGTTGAGTGGCAAAGAGACCTCTGCCCACATCTCCAGCCTCAGGCCTCACCTCCATCTGCTTAGGCTTTGCGTGCTTTTCCCTTACCCCCCTGCCCCGAACCGTCCGCCAGGCCTCTGCTCCAACTGCCCCCTTCCTAGAGGGCTATTCCCAGCCTCTCTGAGGAGCTCACACTCATCCTCCCAGGCCGGGCTTACAAGCCTCCCCTGACCTTCCCGGTCTGGGTTCATAGACGCTCTCTGCTTCCCCCAATTTGGTCCTTTTCACACTGCAGTACAGGGATTCCCTGCTAAGGCCACCAGCCCAGACAGGGATCCTTGGTAGGCAGAGCCCCAAGCTGACAGGGCTGGGGTCGGCGTCCAGAGAGGGGCACTGAGTTACCCTTTATGGTTCTGTCTCTCAGGTGGCACGGGGGGAGGGGGCACAGGAGCCCACTCGGGAGACACGGGTGGTGCAGACCAGAGTGGGTGGGCTGGAGGGGGCCCAGCGGAGGGGCTGGGGTGCAAGGAAGGGGAGGGGGCAGGGAGGAGAAGGCCATCTTGGGGAAACCACTGACCAGTTCTCCCACTCCCCCTTCCCTTCTCCCCCTCCCCGCGAGGGAGAGGAGAGGGTGGGAGGGAAGGACCCAGCAGGAGAAGGGGACCTGAGCTGCCCCGAACTGGGGCACACCCCCGAAGCTCAGCTGGCGGGCTGCAGAGGAGCAGAGGCAGGTCCCACAGGGACCACCTTAAGCCTCAAGGCTTTGGGAGGTTTCCATTGCTCCCACGGCCCCGGGGCCCCTAGCCCGGGCAGAGGGCTTAGGGCAACACTGCAGGCACAACCCTTGTGCCACCGCCAGGTGCCATGCGGGGGCAGGACAGCCAGACCAGGCGGCCTCAAGGAACTGACTCCCCTCCCCCTGGGCTGCCCCACCCCCAGGAGGGGGACCAGACCACCCCTGGGGCACAGAGGCTCACCTGGGAGGGGCAGGGATGGATGTCAGGGAGGGTGGGAGAGGGAGGTGTCGGGCCTCGGAGAGGTGACATGGACTGCCCACCGGGCGCCTGGCATGCAGTGAGCGACCACCGTTGTTACTGTGGGTGCCAGAGGGTGAGGCCAGATCACAGGCAGCAGCCGGTCCTGCAGGGCCTTGAACACCAAGCCGGAGCTGGCCGGGCGCTGTTAGGGCGGGCGGGTGGGCAGTGAATCAATTACATGAACCCACACGCAGCCTGAGCCCACCTTGGTCCAGCCTATCCCCCAGCCTCCCCCACCACGCACCTTCCGGGTAATGAAGGCCACGCAGGCCGGCAACCAGACAGGAGCAGTTAAACCCGCGCTCGAGGCCACGAAGCATTAATGAAGCTCATTAGCAGAAGAACGAGAAGACCCTCCAAGGGCCACAGGACCCCAGGGCTGCCGGGACCTGAGTCCCAAGAGAAGCCCCACCTACGGGGGCCCCGCCTGGGACGGGGTGGGGGGTCCAGGTCCCCAGGGGACCAGTCCAGGTCCCAAGACTAGGTCTTTGGACAGTGAGGGACGAGGTCCAACGGGGACGGCAGGTGTCTCTCTCCCAAAGAAACACCTGGGGAAACAAGCCTGGAGGTGCGTGTGCCACACAGGGTCCCCAGCAAGGAGCTGGAACCCAGGTCTCAGCCTGCAGTTGGCTCGTTAATTCAACACAAGAGCAGCAGCCAGCACTGAAGCCAGTTCTAAGCACTTAACAATTCTCTCATTTAATCTCTTCTGTGACTCCAGGAGCTCGTGGGCCCTTACTGTGTGACCCCCACTTGACAGAGAAGGAAACTGAGGCTTGGACAGGGACTTGCTTTACAGGGCGGTCTGACTCCTGAGGCTGGGCTCGTAACCGGGAAGCTGCATCACCACGGGCAACACAGCCAGGACACCAGAGAGGCGTGGGGACTGTGGCTAGGAGGAGGCATGCCACCCCACCCCACCTGGATGTCAGGCTGTAGGAGGGCCACCAAGCGTGGTCTTGAGGGAAGCAGACCGCAATAATCCAGGTGAGCTGGAAGCTGGAAGCTGGAATTGGACGTGACATCTCCCAAGGACTGCTGCCTGGCAACTCATTTGCTTTTTTCCCCCCCAAACACTGGTGGGCCTTCAAGGTGGGTCTGGGGGCCAGATGTGGCAGGACGACAACCAGTGTGGCACCTGGTCTAATGCACAGCACAGTGCCTGGCAATTAAAGGCGTCCAGGGGCTTCCCGGGTGGTGCAGTGGTTAGGAATCCGCCTGCCAATGAAGGGGACACGGGTTCGAGCCCTGGTCCGGGAGGATCCCAACATGCCGTGGAGCGACTAAGCCGGTGCGCCACAGCTACTGAGCCTGTGAGCCACAACTGCTGAAGCCCGCACGCTTAGAGCCCGTGCTCCTCAACAAGAGAAGCCACCGCAATGAGAAGCCCACACACCGCAACGAAGAGCAGCCCCTGCTCGCCGCAACTAGAGAAAGCGCGCGCACAGCAACAAAGACCCAACGCAGCCAAAAATAAAAATAATAAATAAATTTTCAAAAATAAAAAAATAAAGGCATCCAGGACACACCCATGGGCAGGTGAATGAATGAACAGACACCTCCCTCTGCTGCAGAGGGGCTGGGGCCTGATGCTCTGGCTTCATCTCTTCCCAGCTTCCTTCAGCCCAGGGGCAGCCTCTGTAGAGCAAAAGGAGGTGGGGCCTGAGGGCAGGCTCCCGGGGTCCCCTGGGGCAGTGCCTCTGGCATTCCCAAGTCAAGGCTGTAGCTTACTATGTCTTGAGGGCCCTGGCGGGGAGGACAAAGAGCACTGGGAGAGGAGACACCGGCTGCCTGAGTTCCAATCAGAGGTGATGGAGCCGTAAGGGAACTTCTAGCCCCTAGGGAGCCCAGAGAAGGTGGGCAGTGGCCTGGGGCCACACAGCAAGGGTCTCGGTCCCCTGCCTCATTCAAGTCCTAGCTGAGCCTTTCAGGGGCCGGCCCAGCCCAGCCTAGGCACAGGACGCCTGCTCTGTTAGAGAAACTCTGCAAGTTTGGCCCATGCCTCTGTCTTGGCTTGTGACAAAAGCGCATCCCCACACGGGAAAGTGTAACGATGCAAACAACTTACTTGATTACTGTCTTTCCTGCTTTGGCCACAGCCCCCCAAGGGAAGGGCTTATGAACAGTCAGATCACGGACGATTTTAGCCCCGGCCCACAGTAGCCCTGCAAACACATCTACCGGCCAGATGAAGTACTGTTACTATAAATGGTGGCGGCGCCAAAGAAAAATGTGGCCGGTGTGGGCTTTCCTGCCTCCCCAAAGCCTTCGGGCACCCCCTGCCCCCAAGCAGCAGGCTCAGGGGCCTGGACCGACCTCAATGCCCTCATGGCTGGGGCTGAAGGCAGGAAAGGGGCTTGCCCCCTCCCGAGCCTGACCCTGAGGCCGGCCCACCCTCTCAGCTGCCGGCTGGCCTGCAAAGGTATCATGGGTCCCGGGGGGCCCGCGGCAGCCTCATTAGGAAAGTAGTGACAGACGCGTTAGCTGCTGAGGTGGGGGAAGCTGAGGGCTGTCACGAGGCTGAGGAAAACCAAATGCCACTGGGCCGCGTCTGGGCCGGGAGCTGCAGCTAGAGAAGGTACAGAGACGACGCCTCGGTGCAGAGTCGCCCCCAGAGCTGGGACTTGCGGCCCAGAGCCGGGTCTCCCCATCATTCCTTGTTGTTCTTGCTGCCTGCCTCCAGGCTGGACTCGACTTGCCGAGAGACCTCCGACGAACCCCTGCCTGCTCTGTGCCTTGGCCTCTGTGCGAGAGAAGCATGGCTGGGAACCAAGCCCCCACGCACAGAAGAGGAAGCTGAAGCCTGGCAGGAGGTGGGGGGTGCTGCCGGAGCCATGCCCGGAATTAGGGGCTGCCATGGCCACCACAGGCTGTGTGCCCTTGGACCTCGGTTTCCCCATCCGTCAAACGTGGGCCCAGACCACCTTGACCCTGGAGTTCCCTCTGGTCTCTGAGTCACAGGGCAGGGAAGGCCCAGTTCTGCTGGAAGAGGCCCAAGGGCGTCAGCCTCCCTTGAGTCCTCAAGGCCAGTCCTTCCTGGAGCCTGAGGCCCAGCCACACAGGGGTCACAGAACACAGGTGTGCCAGGCATCAATTCCTCCCAGTGCCCAGGGCTGTAAGTGGATGCTCCACAACCCAGCCGGCGGCCACTGCCTCTGCCCTTTTTTTTTTTTGCGGTACGCAGGCCTCTCACTGCTGTGGCCTCTCACGCTGCGGAGCACAGGCTCCGGACGTGCAGGCTCAGCGGCCATGGCTCACGGGCCCAGCCGCCCCGCGGCATGTGGGATCTTCCCGGACCGGGGCACGAACCCATGTCCCCTGCACCGGCAGGCGGACTCTCAACCACTGCGTCACCAGGGAAGCCCTGCCTCTGCCTTTCATGTACAGTCCTGCACCACACTGCACGTGCAGACAGAAACAGGACGCACGTACACATGACAGACTCAGCCACACATGGGGCCCCACTCACAAATGCAGACACGCAGAGGAGCACGTGTGTCCTCCCCCCATGTCGTGGACACCACCGCACACGTAAGCACCCAAGACACGCTCACAAAACCTGTCCCCTTAACTCGTTTCCCAACCAAGACACACACGAACAGACACAAACACAGACACCCCACTGTACACACACACATCACACATACGAGCTCACTCTGAGCAATCCGACACACACAGACTCACACACATGCCTGGATGCAGCAACCACTCGAGAACCATCACCCTCCGTGTACAGAGCCCCCCAAAGACTGACAGACACACGCCACATACACACAGCCCCCAAGCCCAGGAACACACACAGACACACACCCATCTTGCCACTTGGTTAAATTCCACATGGCAGGCGGTGCCCAGCCCAGAAGAGCAGCTCCAGATAAGTAAACCGCTCAGAGCATCAATCTCAGCCCCAACACGGCCACCTCCTTGCTACAGGTGAAGTGAAGCAGGCCTTACATATTTTATACATGAATACACTTGCTAAAAGAATACAATTTACAGGGCCATTGATTGCAGGCTCCCAACATCCCTCCCGCATCTTTTCACTTCGGAGAGCACACGGCAGTTGACGGCAGTTGACGGCAGGTGGTGGCCAGTGGGGCATGCTGTCTGGTACGCCACCCGCTGCCCCTCTGCCTAGGGTGTTATTCCAGGGAAAGGAGCGTTCTGTGATTTTCCATCCACTAAATCCTGCTGCTGCTCAGGGACAGGGCCCTGTGCTCTCTTGCCTCTTCGGCTTTTCCCCCCAACCCTTGGATGCCTTTTAAATGCCAGTCCATTCTTGGCAACTCTGATTTTTCCAAGGTCTGTTTCACACAGGGCTGGGATGTGTTAGAATCGAACTGTTGAGGAATGGGGAAGAGAAGGCCTGGCAGGAGGGACGGATGGGGGCAAGGGCAGCTTGTAGCTCGAGAGGCACCTGGGCAGAGGGAGGCTGTGCCTGGTGCCAGGCCCGCACACCCCCGGGGAGAGGCTAAGGAGCCCAGGGCAGCAGAAACCTGCTCCTAGGAGGTAGAGAGGGAACAGAAGGTGGGCCACAGGACCAACAAGGGGTCTTTGAGTCCGAGTGTGCTGGGCAAAGGAGGCCCCGGATGAGGCTGAGGTCTGGGACCTCGGTGTGGTCTTGCGGCTGGAGCCTGGGTCTCAGCGAGGGCCACAAGTCTTCAACATACCTGTTCAGGCTGGGTGGGCCCTGCCCAAGCTGCCGATCAGAGTGAGTGGCTGTGGGGAAGGGCTCCTGGGGTCGGCAGATGGGGAGAGGGTGAACTAAGTCAGGAAGCAGCCCCCCAGCCCGACTCTTGGCTGAAGCTCTCCCAAGACCTGGTTGCAGTTCCCTCCAGACTCAACAAAAAGGAGCAGGTCCCACAACAGGAGGGGAGAAAAGCAGGATGTCAGATGGTACACAGGTAAGGAGTGGCGGCATACTTAAACAGAGACCCCGTGAACGGGGTTGGGGGGTGGGGGGCGAAGAAAAGTCAAATGCAGCTGCCTTTGGAGACTAGGAGTTTGGGTGAACTGCTTTTCTTTTAACTTGCCTTATTTTCCAGAAGTCTACAATAAGCCTGTCCTCCTTGTATAGTGATTTTAAAAAAGGTATTAAACCACCAAGTGCCTTACAAAACCAAGTATATAGCATGACTCCACATCTTATATTTATTACATTTATCATATGTTGTTTATCACATGCCTAGAGGAAAAAATGTTGACTATGGTGTGTCCTGGGGGTAGAATTATAGGGAATTTTTACTTGTCTTACGGTATTTTTAGGTTTTTCTAAAATCAACATGTTTATAACCTGGTGGTTTTATTAACAAAATGCTCAGGCCTCAGAAGTTCTTTTCCATATCAAGTCCCTCCCGCAGCTGCTGAAGCCCATTCTCACCCTCCCGGTGCGCGTGCCCCGGGCGAGGCTCGGGAAAGGCCAAGGACGACGGCCCCCGCCCAGAGCCCCCCTTCCTTCCAAGGCCCAAGGCTGCACCACGTCCAGCGGCCTGCCCAAGCCAGGTGGGGGCGGGCAGAGCTCAGAGAGTGCCCCGGGAGAGAAGGCAGCCCGGGAGTGACTAGAGGGCCACCGAAGGGGCGCCAAGCAGAAGCGGCGCCTGGCGGGGGAGGGGCAGAGCTAACCCCAGGCCCGCCCCGCAGGGCAGCGCAGGACGCACGGCCCCAGCTCCCCGGCAACCGGCACCGGACGCGGGAGCAGAACCCGGCCGAAGCCAGACCGCCCGGAAGCCCCGCCCCGCGCCCCGGTTCCCGGAAGCCGCGGGGTATGGGGGCGGGGCCTGGAAGTCCCGCCCCCAGCCCGGGTTCCCGGAAGCCGCGGGTTGGCGAGGTGAGAGGAAGGGACTGGAAGCCCCGCCCCGCGGCCGCGCGCGCGCCGCGCGCGCGCGCGCGGGGCACGCCGGGAGGGGCGCTGCCATGGCGACGCAACGGCCGCCCCGCCCTCCCCGTGTCGCGATCTCGGCCCCAGCGGGGCTCATCCGCTCGGACGCGCGGAGGCTCTGGCGCGGCCGCGGTGGGGGCGCCGCCGGGAGCGAAGAGAGGCCAGAAAGCGCGGGCGTTTGCCCTCCCGAGGTCAGGGAGGAGAGGACATGGCCCCGGAGGCGATAATGCAGCTGCCTGCGTGTCTGGCCTGCCCGCTCCGGCCATGCCCTCCCCGAGGCGGAGCTGCGCGCTCCTGGACAGGCGGGCCAGCCCCGCTAGGATGCAGGGTTTGGCCCCGAGATGGCGCCTCCACCACAGTGCAGACGTTCCGCGCCAGGGCCTGGGGCCCGAGATGCTGGCCTCTGCCCACCCACACACCAGGCATCTGCTGCTGGACAGTGCAAACTCCTCTGCTCGGCTGCCGTCCAGGCCCCCGCAGTGCCCTCCCAGGAGACCCAGCCAAGCTGGCAGCCTGCCAGGCAGACCCTGACCCCTTCTTGGCCTACATCCCCATAGGGTGGGGGCTCACACGACAGGCCAGGCCAGTCGGGCCGGATGACTTATCTCCCCAGTCCTGTGTGAGTGGCTCTGCCCGGGTAGGTGGGCAAACAAGCCCAGATCTGTTAAGGAGTGAAGTGGCAGGGCTGGGACTCGGCCAGGCTGACTCCAGACGCCTGTCCACACACAGTGGCACTCCCTGCTCCGTGGCCACCCAGCCTGGGCCACCTATCTGCCCAGAGCACTGGCCTGGCCTGCGGTCCCCTCCTCCCCCTCCCTCTCCCCCTCCCACCAGCCGGCTTCCCTTCTGAGCCGCCAATCTACAACCACACAAAGCCCTGTTTGTTTGCTTTCTCTGCTGCTCCCCCTGGATCCGATGTCTTTCTCTGCTACCTGCCGGCCTGGCTTCCTCTCCAAGCTGCCTTCCCAGCCTGCTGAAGGGAAGGAGGGGCCGACCATACAGCAAGCCCTGCCTCGTGGCCACCCCATCGTTCCTAGAATCCACCTCCTTAGTGCTGGAGGCTGGGGACCAGCCAGGGCGATCTGACTGAAAATGGCTTTGCAGCCCCCTCACTGCCTCTCAGAATGTAGGGTGTCTTCTGGGTGGAGCAAGAGAGATGCCTGCAGCCAGGGGCTGGGACAGGGGGAGGGGAGCCAGAGCGGTCCGGCCAACCTCCCCTCTCCTTTTGTGAGCAAGGCCTGTTTTGTTTGTCAATCAGGAAGGCTGCCCCTGACTTCCCAGCAACCCAAGGGGGCTGCCAGAGATAAGGAGATGAATGGGACCAGGAAGGCCAAATTCGAGGAGGCAGAGGGACGCCCCAGTTTCCTGGTCTTCACCCACCCTCACTCTTTCTGGGGGTCCACAGGCTGCAACTGGGAGCCTGGCTTGGTAGGTGCCCCCTCAGTGCCCACCCTAGGCAGGCACCTGGGCAGACCCCTCAGCATGGCAGGCACCCTCTGCAGTGTCTTGGGAAGCCCTATCGGCCTGAGCTGAAACAAGGCTTTCACAGGCAAAGAAAAATAAACACCCGCATTCCACACCACCTTTTCTACCTGCAGAGTGGGGCTGCCCTCTCTCCCGGTTCAAATAAAGAAACCCAACACCGATACTGCACAGAGATACCACAATCTCGCCTGGTTCCTTCTACCCAGGGCTCTTTTATTGCGCCCTGCCACGCTGGGTGGCCCAGGGCAGGTCCTAACCTCCCTGGGCCTCCCTCTTCCCCTTCCTGTCCCCTTCCATGCAGAGTTTAACCCTTACAGCAACTCCAGGATAAAGGTGCGGTTATGCCCGCTTGATAGATGAAAGGAGGCTCCAATTTCCAGAGACTAAAACTGCTCCGGTCAGAATTCAAGCCCACTTCTGACTCTAAAGACTCCCCACCAGGTCACAGTACTATTTCACAGTCAGAGATTATCTGCTGACTGGATGAGTGACCACCATGAGGAAGTGAGCGAGGAGCAGGCAGGGCCTGGCTTTGGCGCCCACGAGATGTGGTTTCCAATCTCAGCTCTGCATTTGGTCGCTGTGTGACCTCATGCAGGTCACTTAACCTCTCTGAGCTTCAGTTTCCTTGATAATCTGTATGAGGCGGTTAATAAGGCTTAGAGAGGACCACCCAGTGCCAAGCACAAAAGCAGGCACTCATTAAATGATGGCTTTGCTCCATGATCCCTCTCAGCAGCCAAAGAGCCAGGCATACACTTATTAGAGGAACCAGGCCTCTCGCACCTCTGCTTTCCCCCATCTGGCCCCGCTGCCGGGCATGCCCCTGGTCACCATCTCTGGCCCTCTGGAACGCTCAAGCTGAGCTCCCCAGGCTCCTGTCCTGTCCAGGAGACCAGGGCCTCTCTGTTTAATCTGCCAGGGAGGGGGCCCCAGGGGTCAATGTCACCCCAAGGGAACAAAGCCAGCTCCGTCCACATCCTGCTGGACTCGACAAGACAGAGTCACTCAGTTAAGTCTGATCTGGCAAAACGTCTGTTTTTAGTGCTATTTTGGGCCATGGTGGGGATTTTCTGTGCTCCTCTCAAAGGTACCCTAAACCGAATTCCTTCCCATCTCCCCCATCCCTATCTGTGTTTGAAATGAAAGTATTGTTCTTCCTCTTCCTTTTTTCCTGCTTCTCTTTCCCACCTATCAGATGGATGCAAATGAGGGAAGGGGCAGAGCTGGGACCCCTCGGAGGGCAGCACTCCCTGCCCCCCCAACCAGTCCCCCAGAGCACAGCATGCTAGGAGACGAAGCTGCCTCAAACCAGGCAAAGCAGAGAAGTCCTCGGCCTTCCGGTTCTGGAAGCCCTGAGGCCGGGTCATTGTCTGCTGCCGCCCCAGACACACACCAGGTGTCTGCCCCTCCCACCACACACCTTTGCCTTTCTGCTTCTCTGCCTTTGCTTGGGCTGCACCCGTGCCCCCGGCCTGGAAGCCCTCCCCCAAGGCCTCCCCTGCGAGGAGCGCCTTCTTAGCTGCAACACGATCACAACTGAATCCACATCTATGAATCATGTCTTTCAGGTTTGCTCACCCTCCAGACTGTGGGCTTCAAAACGGCAGGGGCGGCCGCCATGTAGTCACCCGTTTCTCCAGGGCAAGGCTGCTCAAACCCCATCAGCACTGTTGACATTTGGGGCCAGGTAATTTGTTGGGGGGGGTGTCCCCAGCCTTGACCCACTAGATGCCAGCATCCCCCCACCGCAGTGAAGACAACCAAAAATGTCTTCAGACAGCGCTTAACGTCCCCTGAGGGATAAAATCACCCACAACTGAGAACCACTGCTCTGAGGCCTGGCACCCCGCCCCCCAAAATGAGTGAATGCACGACTCTCCCTTCCTCCCCCAATAGAACAAGTGATTTTTATTTTACCTCTTTTCCTCCTATCATGATCATGTACAAATTTCATTTTCCCTATCAGACCAGAAGCTTCCAGAATACAGGCCCATTTGACCTCAGCTGTGTATCAGTGCTGATCACCAGTTACCATTTTGCTGCAGGAATAACTCTCAAGGCAGCAGAGAGCACCCGACTAAAACCCAGCTCTGCTGCCCCTTCCACACCCTGCCCTGGGTTCCTGTGTGACTTTGCTTCAGCAGCTAAGCTTGTCGGGACCTCAGAGTCTCTGCATCATTGTAACAATTCTTTGTCCTATTAGCTAGTGGGAGGGTTACAACTTCACACTTCTAAGGAGCTGTAGTGCCCAAGAAGAAATCTTTCAGATGGTTTTTAATTTACATTTTCTGAGAATTATTATTACTAACAGGCAACATCATTAAGCACTGTGCTATGTGCCAAGTACAGCTGAGTGCTTTACAGGCCTCATCTCATTCAATCCTCTTAAAAGGGAAACGATGATGTCGGTACTATTGTTTCTGCTGTCTATAAATGAGGAAAGAGAGGCCCAGGGAGCTGGAGGAACGTGCCTGAGGACATCCAGAGGTGGTCTGCTGGCCTCTGGCAACTGAGGATGTCAATCAGAAAACCCGTTCAGCTTCCACCCTTGATACTGAAATTACTTTTCGAAGTCTGAAGCCCACCTGGTGCAGGCAGAGTTAGACCTTCCCAGGTGGACAGGCCTCACCCACTGGGCCCCTGCTGGAGATACCTGGCCCCAGGGCCGCACGGAAGGTCTGACTGGAGAGGTACCTGGCGCAGTGGCCTGCCTGGGCCGGGGCTTGGGGGCGGGGCTCGGAGGGCTGCCACCCCCCTTCCCGGGTGTCATCCCTCTCCGGAAGGCCCTGGCTGGACTGCCTTCCCTCAGTGCCGAGCGGGTGCTGAGATTCTTCAGGGCAGGAATAAAAAAGAATCATCCTCGAGCACCTTCTGTGTACTTCTATGTATTAAAACAGGCTCTGTCTTAAGAATTTTATCTGCATCAACTCACTAATTCTCCCAACAACCCTATGAGGCAAGCGCTGCCATTTCCCCCATTTTACAGATGAGTAAAGCAAATAAGTAACGTGTCTGAGTTTGCAAGCGGCAGAGCCAGAATGCGAACCCAGGCAGCTCAACTCTGAAAGGTGTTCACGGCCAAAAAGTCTGTGTTTACGGCTGTGTTCCCAGCACCCTGGTGTGCGGGAGATACTCAGTATGTGATTTATGAATGAATGCACAAAGAAATGAATGAGTTTGTGGTTACACTGCCGCCCAAGTCCACCTACAGCACCGGGGCAAAGCCTCTTTGCAAACCAAAACTCTGGCCGGAAAACGAATTCTCACCTGCCCCACCGGGTGACAGAGACACGCAATCCATCCACCTCAGCCTGGCTGGGGAAGGAACAGGCACCAAACTCCTGGGTTTGGCCAACGTCACCGCAGGGAAGGCTGGGGGAGGAGTGCTAACAGCAACCTCTTCCCCCAAAGTCCTTCAGCAGAAAGAGTACTGGTCCCTGCCGAGTCCACGGGCCGGCAGCCAGTGACTCGGGGCCTGTGACTGTGCCCGTTTCAAAGGTGGGGAGACGGAGCCCCTGAAAGGACGGTGGCACCTGGATGTGAACCCGGGCTGGCCTGTGTTTCTGACCCCATGCTTTCCAGATCAGAGAGCACACTGAATGCAGCAGTTACCGCCCCCTCTCGGACAGGAGGGGAAATGTGCTGGGGCGGTGGGAGGGGGGGACGGGGTGGGGGGGGGTACGGAGACGGCGTGACTTTCCTGAAGCAGCAGCTGGAACTCAAACCCTGTCCTGATTCCAAACCCAGGGCCGCTCCCCGGCTCAGCCGTGCTGCCCAGACTGGACTGAGGCATGTCTCCAGGGAGGGGATGGGAGAGGGGGCCAAATGCGGCGTAGTCTGCACCAGCTCCCTTGGGACCCCCAGCCTGGGGCCCGTCCTCACCCTGAGGGGCCCCAGCCCCTCCACTGGGCCTCTACACCTCCTGACAGCTCCCCTCCGGGCTTGCGGGACCCCTTCCCCCTGAGGCTGATCACCATGCAGAAACTGGACGCCTGCTGTCCACTGGCCCTGAGCATCTCATCTCAGGGGCCGGCGAGCCCACGGCCAAGGGGAAGAAACGTGGCGGGGAGGGGGTGTCTGCTGGGTGAGCGACGATCGGCTGGTCACAGCAGAGCCCTGGTGCTCCTGGTGCTCCTGGTGCGTCCTTCTGTCCTTCCTGACTAGGCGTCCTTCCCACGTCGCCCTCTCCTCCTCCCCACCCGCCCCACCGGTGTCCCACCACCACACACACTATCCACACAGATTCGAGAACCAGTAGAGCAAAAGCTCTCCTCTGGCAGCCGAGCCCCATCTGCACCTCCAGCTGCTGGCACCCACCCTGGTGTCACATTCCAGTCTCGGATCCCGGTGACCCACCCAGGCACGGGGCACGGCTCTGCCTCAATCCCGGGAAACAGGACGAGCCAGTTTCTCCTCAGCGCCCCCAGAAGGAGCAGGGGCCCCTCTCTGGCCTTGCCGGTCTCCTCTGAGGGTGATGAATAGAATCCCCTGACTGGCGCCCCAAGAATCCCCAAGATCCCACAGGGGCCCCCGAAACAACGCTGGGCTCCCCCGCCCCACCTCGCCCGGCCCTTCCTGCCGGGAAGACTTCTGAGCGCCCTGCGCCCCCGGCCTCACCCTTGGAGCTGGGGCCGCACAGAGGAGGCGGCCGAGCTCTGGGCCGGGATGCCCTGGCCTCCTGGGGAGGACAGACACCGACAGAATTACGGATAATTCTGTGATAAACGCTGCGCCTCAGCCATAGACAAAGGCAGATGACTCAGTTCCGCCGTGGAGGTCAGAGGAGGAGGGGACAGGACGTCTGTTTGGGTCTCGGGACGCAGGGAGGAAGGTGAAGCGCAGCCCAGGTGGAAGGAACAGCTTGGGCCAACGTTCAGAGGCAGTAAGGCCAGGGCTGCATCCTGGGAGGGGGCTCGGCTGTGGCAGGAGGGGACGGGGCTTGAGTGGGACCAGAGCAGGCGAGGACCAGAAAGGCCCGCACGGTGTGGGAGGGACTCCAGAGCAGACCCTGATTCAGAGGGCAGCAGGAGCCCCGGGGGGTCACTGCCGTGGTTGAGAAAGGTCACTCGGCAGTGTGGCCCACGCTGGGAGGGGGCAGGATGGAGGCAGGGAGGCCAGTGGGGAGGCCGCGGCAACAGCTAGCCTTTCCCACCACGTTCTTTCTGAGCCAAGTCCTCCCTCCTGGCCACAGGACACCGGCCATGTCCACTGCAGCTGCCGAAGAATCATTGGTGTGTTCCCTTTGCCAGGAACACCCCCTCATCACCTACCTGTGCTCCAAGCACCTGCTCCAAGCCCCCTCTGCCATGAAGCCCCACTTCCACAAAGCCCCAACTCTGGTCAAGTTGGGACATCTTCACCCCTGGATCCTAAAGCTCAGGCTACCTGCCCACCATCCTGGAACTGGTTTCCATGGTCCCCTCTGCCCCTCGCCGCGTGACCAAGGCCTGCCAAAGACACCGACCCGCTCCTTCCCTCGTTGTCCCCAGAGCACCTGCCAGTGCTTCCATGCGAGGCCCTGCTTCCTGCCAAGACCTGGCACGAGCTCCCACTTGTCCCCTTGGGTACCATCTGGTTCCCACCCCTGGGCTGTGACCTTGGACGCAGGTGCATTAAGCACAGAACTTTGAAACGGTGGGCCCTTGGAAAATAGCTGGTGGGCCAGTAAGCCCAGGTGGCTCTCCCGAAGGAAAGCTGCCCAGCGTACAGGGCCCCGCCTGGTCCTGCCTGCGGAGCCACACGTCGCTGGGGGGACATCCATGCCCAGCCACAGGCGCTATTAAAGCAATGAAGTGTAAACGTGGACGGCCATGGGAAGACAGTGGTGATAATAATGGTGACAGTGGCAGCTAACATTTATTGGGACAAGTACTGTTCTCAGCTTCACAGGCTGACGTGGACTAGCTCACTTATGAAAGCTTCACCACAGCCCTGTGAGGCTGGTACTGTCATTACCCCCGTTGCACAGATGGGGACACAGGCACAGAGAGGTGAACTCATTCAGGACGTGGTGGAGCCAGGAGTCACCCAAAGCCTTGGCCTAGAGCAGCCCCCCTGTGACCCCACCAAGACAACAGGAAGGAAGAGGGAGCTGACCACTAAGTGCCTGAGGGGCGGTCTCGTTTGGGGTAAGAGAAAACTATGTATTTGTGTATACGATACATGTATGCATAAGAGAACAGCAAACCATATTCAAGGTATTAACTGGGGTTACCTGGGGGGCACTTTTACTCTGTGTACTTCTGGGTTATTTGCATTGTTCACAAATGAGAACAAATCCGTATCTTACCTGAGTAATTCAAAAAGAAGAAATTGAGAGAAACTGTCAGGGCCTCAATTAATGTTTGTTGAATGAATAGAAGATAGACTCATTTTCTAGGCCTGTTTTTTCAAACTCTGGGTAGGACCCATTAGTGGATCGCGAAATCAATTTAGTGGGTCACAGAAAGCAATTAAAAAAAAAACAAAAAACAAATAGACTAGGACAGAAAGTATCAGACCAGGGTACATAACAGAGTAAAGAGCTATTTCACCAAACTTTTTTTTCCAGTTACACGCAGTGGGCGTGAATGGAATTGTGACCTAAAATGCATTTCTTACTATAGGTCACAGCTGAGGGTTTGGAAGCCACAGTCCAGACTAAAGAGTCTAAGGAGGAATAAGCAGGGTCCCTGCCTGCAGGGGCCTCCTGGTCCACAGGGAGAGAAAGACCGTTCGGGTGACCCCCCCCCCCTCTGTTTAGGAAGCTACAGAAGCTTCTGGCTGTTGGAAAAGGTCACACTCAGCCCACTCCACACTCGGCTTCTGGGGCCTGGATCACCCCCTGGACACATTCTCCTTCTTTCCAAGCCTCTTGCCTGTGAGAGCCTTTGCCACAGTTTTGGGGCTGAGCCTCCCCCAAACCAGAATGTCTGTGTCCACTTCTCTGTGTTACCTAGGCCACTTTTCCTAAGGACTCCCTTCTGGACACTCCTGAGGCCCTCACTGTCAAGGGGGAGGGGTGGGAAACTAGAAGATTCCTTTCTAGCTTCCAGATCCTGAGGCCACGTCCCAGGGAAGCCTCTGGAAATGCAGCTGTGTGGTCAGTCGGGAGGGGCCTCCACTGAGTCTGCAGCGAGGGCTGCCCCCACCCAGGGTGCGCCTGACCCCAGGCAGAGCCAGGTCTGAATGGAGGATGCGGTGTGGGGAGAGAGGCAGAGCCCCCAGCCTGGGGCTCCCACGGCGCTGGCGCCTCCACATCAGAACTCGCCTAACCCACCCCGCCTCCCCTCCCCGGGCAGCAGACAACTAAAAAAAGATAAAATAAAAAGAAGTAATTCCCCTGCTCTGACGTCAGCGCGAGGTCTTAACAGCCCAACAGCGGCATGAAAACGGATTGCAACCAGATGTAATGCCCTTGAATCCTCAACATGCCGCTGCGTTGGAAGACAAATGGAGGGGGGGCCACTCTGGGTGGAGGGAACCGTGAGGGTCCCGCATGGGTCCCGGATCGGAGCCTGCGGAAACCCTGGGAAGCCCGGGTCCCGGGTCGCCATTCAGGCGCGCTGCCTCCCCTCCCCCAGCCCCCCAGTAGCTCATTGTTACTCTCGGCAGCCGTCTCCATTCAGGCCCTGAGCCCCAGCGCCGCGCCCGTCGGGGGCTCCCCGAACCAGGGCACAGCTCGGGCCGCACTCCGGCCCCTGGCGTGGATTTGAGGCCGACCCAGAGCCCAAGAAGGGAAACAGCTCGCTGGGAAAACGGGCGCCCCAGGAAGCTGGGGCCGCCGCGGCCTCGGGCCTGTCTGGTGTTTCGCTTCCCCTCCGCCCCTCTCCGGCCGCCCCCGGCGACCAAGTCTCCAAATGTCAACCCCGCGTCCTGCAACCACCGCCCCCCGCTGCGCTCGGCGACACTGCCTTGCGCCTGGTCCCCGCGTCCTCCTCCCGGGTCCCCTGCCTCTCAGGCGCGGAGGTGCGGGGCCAGGGACACGGCCGGTGCGCAGCCGTCCGTCCGGGAACACCGGACTCGCGTGGCCGGAGCCCCCACCGTGACGTCACCCCGAAAGGCCCGCGCGCCCCGGGCCTGCCCGCGTCGGAGCTCCCCGGCCTCCGGGGCCGCTTCCTGCCGGGTCGCGCGGCCTGCGCACAGGCCCGGGCGCCGCCGCCCGCGAGGGGGCACCGCCGCGGGCTCCGCTGAGAGCCCCGCGCGCCACCCCTCCCCACCACAGCCCTCGCCGTCCCTCGAGGCCCTGGCTCCCACGCCGTGGCCCCACCAGGCCCCGAGTCCCCCCGGATAAGTCGGCTCCCCGCCCCCCACCCGGACGCACTCACAAAGCTCGCCTCCGGCGCCGCGCGAAAGCCCCGGTCCCCACCCGCACTCGGCTGACCCCCGGCGCCACCGCGCGCACAGCCCCCGCACCCGCGACCCTCGCTCCTCGCGCCCGCACCCCGCAGCTCCCCGGACGGCCATCCGGTGACCTCGCGCCCCCCGCACACAAAGCACTTCCCCGCGGCCCCCCGCGCCTCCGCCCCGGCGCTCGGTGCTCACCTCAGCGCGCGCTCACTCGGGGGCCCGGGGTCTGGCGCTGCGACTTCGCTGCCCGGAGACCCGGGAGGCCATGGGGGTCGGCGCGCGGCGGCCCGGCCGGCCAGCAGCCAGGCAGGAACGAGGGTGGGCCTCGGCGCCCCCTCCTCGAGCCGGCGCTCGGGCGGCGGGTTGGGCGGCCTGCTCGGCGCGCTCTCGCTCCGGCCGCGCCTCGCTCCGCACCTCACCTTCCGAGCGCAGCCGCGGGCAGGGGCGGCGCCCGGGTCGCGGGGACCGGGCCCTGGCTGCGCACCGCCGGGCCTGCTGGCGTCGCAGGGCCGCGGGGAAATGCGGTCCCCTCCGCGCAGAAAGAGCCGGCGGCAGGCGGCGCGCGGGGGGAGAAGGCGGCGAGAGCGCGAGGAGAAAAGTTCCCGGCCGCCTGGCTGCGCTCGCTCGCCGCCCGGGAGCCAGGTGGGCCGCGCGCCCCGACAGCACCCCCTGGCGGCCCTCACCCGCCGCGGGCCTGGGGGGAGGGGGCTTGGCGGGGGGACTCCGGGGGGGGGCCCTCAAGGACTCGCGGGCCGGGGTCGGGGTCGGGGCCGGAACCTCGGGCGGAGGACGTGGACCGGCACCGGTCTTCAGATGCTCCCAGGCTCTGGCCGGGTCGCTCGGCCAGGCTCTCGCCCTCACCCACCACAGCCCTCCTGTGACCTCCCCTTCACAGTCTGGGAAACGTTCCGACCTCTAAGCTCAGTAGGCCCCGAGCATGGATTTCTTCACTTACTGGCACCTCGCTGGACGCAGAATCAGCAGAGACAAGTGGTCCTGTCGTCATGGGGCTGGCACCCTGATGGGCAGAGACAGACAGCAAACAAATGCTTCCACACGTGAGGAAGATCGTTCCAGGGAGTAATGAGCGCTAGTCATTAGTGAAGTGAAGAACAGGGGCTACTTAGCCGCGTGTGAGCAGGGAACTGACCGGTCCTGGCAGGGGGAGGAGCAAGTGCAAAAGCCCTGAGGCAGGAGAGAGCAGGGGGACAGGCAGAGCCGTAGGGAGGACCCGGGTCTTCAGGGCTACCAGGGCCTGGTGGGGACCTTGGATGCAATTCTAGTGCCATCGGCAGAGCTTGGGCAGAGGAATGCTGAATGAATGGGTGAGTGAACCTATTATGAGCTTACAGACTCCCTGACTTCCTGCCCCAAAGCCTCGACTCGCCACAGCTGAGGCAGAAGGCCTCCTGCTCCCACCCAGCCTCTGGGGTCTGTTGGTCCCACGGGCAGGGGAGGGTTGTCAAGGAGTCGGGGTCCCGGGAACTAAAGCCTCCTCACCTGTAGGTAAGGCCAGGTGGTGGCTACGGTGCTCTTACTCTGTGACAGAGGACTGTCCCCCTGTCTACACGTCCTCTCATCTGATCCTGACACCCACGGCCCCCCATCCCCCAGGAGGCAAGCCCACCACTTTTGTTCACGAGGAAACCGAGGCACAGAGCAGTGAAGTCATCGGTCCAGGGTCTCAAGCTAAGGTGACAAGCAAGACCCAAGACCTGCACCCAACTCAGCCACCACCCCCAAGGGCGAGCTTGAGAGCCGGGCAGAAGTGGGATAAGAAGGTGCACAGCGTGGCTTTAAGCACAGGTTCTGGGGGAGACAGACCTCGTCTCTAAGTCTGGCTTCTCTGGGCCCAGCTGGGAGGCTTTGGAAAAACCAGTTGACGTGCTGAGTCGCGGTTTCCTCATCTGTAAAATGGGGGTAAGAGTAGCACCTACTTCCCAGGGTTCCTGAGGACTAAAGGAGGTGGGAGTGTGGAGCGTGGAGCCCGGAGCCTAGAGGCCGTGAACACTGTTAGTGCTTTAGGTCACAAGCTAGAGGAGGGGGAAAGGGGCTTCCATACATCCAGGGGCTTCTACCCCCTGCTGTGTCCAGCCTCCTGCCCTCCCTGCCCTCCCCTGCTCTGGGAACAACCCAGGGAAGGCCTGGCACCAGGGACCTCAGTGGGCGGTGAGAAGAGGGGGTGTCCCGGGGGGAGGAGGAGATGGCGTGGTCTAGGCACTAACCACTGCCATTCTGAGGGCTCATGCACCAGATGCTTTCCGTGGGTGTGAGTTTCCTAGGGCTGCTGCGACAAATGACCACACATATAGTGGCTTAAAACAACCCAACTTTATTCTCTACAGTTCTGGAGGGCAGATGTCCGAAATCAGCATCAACAGGAGAGTCTGTTCCCTGCCTTTTCTAGCTTCTGGAGGCCACGTGCATGTCATGGCTCGTGCCCCCTTGGTGACCTCCAGGAACCAGAAAAGGCAGGAAATAATTGCTTCTGTTGTCACAGCTCCTGCTTCCTCCCTTGACCTTCTTGCCTCCTCTTATAAGACCCTTGCGATTCCATTCGGGCCACCTGGATAATCCAGGAGACTCTCCCATCTCAAGACCCTAATTTAAGCACACCTACAAGGACCCTCCACCCCCTGTTTTTTTACCACATAAGGGAACATTCACAGGATACGGGGATCGGGACCCAGATATCTTTGTGAGCCGTTATTCAGCCTCACACACTCCATGCATCCTCTCAGTGCTCCCTCATCACAACTCATTTTACAGATGAAAGAATTGAGGCTCAGAGAGGTCAGTCCCTCATCCAAGGTCACACAGCAGGTGAGCTTATTCGCCTCTCCCATGCATATTAATTGAGTGCCCACCGTGGGTCAGACACTGGGTTAGGTTCTGGGTTGCCATGTTAGAGCTACCTGTGAAAAACGTGCTGTGGAGCCCAGGCACGAAGTGTCGTGACCTGGTCCTGTTGAGGAATTCAGGGAAGGCTTCCTGGAGGAGGTGACCTGTGAGCTGAGCTCTGGAGGGTGATCCTTAGGCCTCTTCAGAAGGCTGGGTAGCCCAATTTAGGGAGAGGAGCCTTCTGAGCAGGAGAGTGCTCAGTCTGCTGTGGGCACCATCAGGGGTCGGTCAGCAGAGCCAGCCCCCGGGAGATTTCTGCTGAGAAGCTACTTGTCACCTTTCGTGGGATGCGGTGGGAGGTAAGGTGGGAGTGGGCCCGCTGCCCAACACAGACACACAGTAAAGACAGTCTTGCTACAAAGATGTCGAACTTGCAGCCTCGAGGTGGGGTCCAGGCTGCGGGCTTGTTTTGACTGGAGAGAAAAGTGTCTAAAGATTTTGGAGTTGAAATACCTTTAAGGAATCTAAATTCTTGCGGCCCTACCACTACCCACACCCACATTTAAATCACCGACTGCCCCCAAAGGCACTGGATTTGAGATATCCTCCCCCCTCCCCAGGGGTCTTAAGACTCAGTTTTGCATCTGTGCCTTGGCCTGGAACTCCCCCTCAGTTTTCTCCTAGGCCAAAAGGAGACAATGACTCCCGGCTGAGGGAGAGAGGTCCCCGGGGCTCGAAGACAGGGAAAGGGGATCCACCTCCGGACAGACTCCCGTACCCTGAGGGACTGGCTTACTGGTGGCTCGCCTCCGTGGGGACGTCCCCAGTTCAGGAGCCCCCCCCCCTTTGTCACACGGAAGACCAAGCACAGGGAGGGGAAGCACCTGGAGTGGGGCATGCGGAGTGGGCTGCAGGTGTGTCTGAGGGCCCAGCTTGAGCTCCGGGCAGCCAGCCTGCCTACCTGAGGAAGCTACATTAGGGAGGGATAAAGTCCTACCTTGTCTCAGCTGTTGTGACAGAAAACCTTTGTCCCAGCTCACATACCTGTCTCTTGGTGGTTGATTTGTCTCTTGATTTCCTGGGGGAACATTCTTTCCCACTCTCTGCCCATGTGGTTCAGCCTGGGCTGACACTACCTCCGGTACACAGAGATGTTCATAGGATTCAGGTTTAACCAATCAAAGTGCCCCATTTCCCTGGCTACAGTGGCTGGTTCAGGGATGGCCACATGACCAAAGGCCGCTGGCAGTTTTGCAGGAAGCATTGAGCTTTGCTGGAACCTCCAGGGGGTGTTAAGCTCATTGGCTGTGGGCCTGAGAATAAAGCCAGTATGTAGGAGAGCAGTGTCAAAACACACGTAGAGACACCAGCTGGGCACCTGGATCCAGCTACACCTGAAGCTCAATTACACACAAGCCAATAAGTTTACCTGTTTACCTAAACCAGCCTAAGTTTGTTTTCTGTCGCTTGTCTCAAAGAGAACTAAGGCTGCTTTACCTGGAGAAGAAAAATGAGGGTGAGGAGGGCAGGGGACTGACTTCTTCAAAGATCTGAAGGGCTGCCCTGGCCTTGTGTACTCACATGCAGGTTGTGGGTTTCCAGTGAGTGGAAAGACCTGGAGCAGCATTTTGACTCTTTATGAGGCAGAACTTTCCCACAATAAGAACTGTTCAGAGGAGACCATGCACTGCCTCAGGACAGAGGAAGTTCCCTCCTTGGGGCTGTGCAAACAGGCAGGATGTGGTGGAGGGGACTCAGGCTGGCTGCAAGGACAGCGGTCCTGTCATCAGATGGATATGAGCTGGGACCTCAGACCAGCTTTAGTGGACAGCTGGGGATCATCAGTGACTCCCAATGTTTAATTCTAAAATATTTAAGATAGTCAAGAAGGTACAAGAAATATTCAATGATCACCCCTGCATCCACCATCGTCAGCTAGAGAAAACCTCATCGATACAGCTGAGCTCCTGGTCATAGACCCCCTCCAACTTTAAGCTGTTACTACGTGTGCACCATCCTAAGGGTTGTGCAGGTCACAGGTCTTTCTTAAACAGAGGTTTGAATTGCCATACTTTCAGGCTGTACAGATTTTCTTCTTATTACCAGTGGTGAAAATAAAGCACTTAGGTACTAATAAAACATGAATATTTTTCTTCCTTCCTTCCTCCCTTCCTCTCTCCCTCCCTCCCTCCATCCCTTCCTTCTTTCTTTACTTCTTTCTTGTAATAAAAACCTATTACAGAAGCAGTCCCCAAACCATTTCTTACCTAGTTTATATGAAAGCTATTCCGCCCCTCCCCTCCCAGCCCCTACGCCCCACCGCCTCACCCCCCTGCTCTGTGTCTGGGCTCAGTCTCCCCTCTGCACACCGTGGACGATCGCAATTCCAGGGCTGTGAGGATTGAGGCTGAGATGAGGCACATCCAGCCCTAGGCACGTCCCCTGGAGTGTGTGTGGTGAGGACCAGGTTCTGGCGCTAGTTAGGAGGATGGTTGTCCAGGCGAAGTGTCCCAAGCTCTCCGGCGCCTCCCCTGCTCACCCGCCTAGTCCAGGCTGTCCTGAAATCCTGTTAGTTCTACGCTCTGCGCCCTCCTTGGTCGTGGCCTCTGTAACTTGTCTCCTCGCCCTGTTTCAACACCCCCATCCATCCTCTTCACGGTGGCCCTGTTCTGTTCCGCGGTATCCCTCCCTAGCCGGCGCTCCCCACACACACACCCCGGGGCTGGCCTGGCCTGTGCACATCCTTCCGGCTCTTCCCTGCAGGATGCCTTACAGGTCCCTCAGTTGCTTCAGCTCCTATCTTCTGTGTCTCTGCCTGAGACACCCTTCCCTCTTTGCCCCGTCTGGCAGCTCCCTCTACACCTTTCCAGGCTCAAATGAAGAGTGGGCTCCTCGGACTTCCCTGGTGGCGCAGTGGTTAAGAATCCGCCTGTCAATGCAGGGGACACAGGGATCGATCCCTGGTCCGGGAAGATCCCACACGCCGCAGAGCAACTAAGCCCATGCGCCACAGCTACTGAGCCTGCACTCTAGATCCTGTGAGCCACAACTAATGAAGTCCACGTGCCGCAGCTACTGAAGCCCACACGCCTAGAGCCCGTGCTCTGCAACAAGAGAAGCCACCGCCATGAGAAGCCCGTGCACACCAGCGAAGAGTAGCCCCCGCTCAACGCAACTAGAGAAAGCCCGTGCGCAGCAACAAAGACCCAATGCAGCCATAAATAAATAAATAAATAAATAAATAAAAATCTTTAAAAAAAAAAAAAAGCGTGGGCTCCTCCAGGAAGCCCTCTCAGACCTCCCCCGGTCACCTGAGGTCCTCCTGTCACATTCTCAGTGATCACTATTCTTTGCAAGTCTCTCTGGCTCCAGGTCGTGAGTTAGTTCCTTGAGGGCAGGAGTGCTGTCCTCTTTAGGGCAGACCAGTTTTTTGCACAGTCATTTTAAAAACAATACTTCTCAGTTTTCTAAGCTCTTTGCACTGTCAACTCAGGTCAGCCTCCCAAGAGCCCAGGGAGGGGGGACTGCATCAGCCCATTTTACAGATGCGGAGGCACCAAGGGGGCATCTCCCGTGGCTGCCATGACCACTGCCGCTGACCTACTGCTTTAAGACCACAGTCCTGGAGGTCAGGAGTCCAGCTCAGCATCCCTGTGGCTCCAGGCGACAGTGGTGTCTCGCCCTTTTCAGATTCCAGGGGCCGCCTGTGCCCCTCGGCTCGTGGCCCCTTCCTTGCGTCTCTGCTTGCATCGTCACCTCTCCTCGCCTGTGTCGGTTCTCCCCTGCTTCTCTCCTGAAAGGACACTTGTGATGACATTTAAGGCCCACCCACGTAAGGCGGGACCATCCCTGCATCTCAGGATCTTTAATCACACCTGCAGAGTCCCTTCTGACACCTGAGGTCACACTCACAGGTTCTGGGGATTGGGGTGTGGATATCTCTGGGGCCATTATTCAGCGGCCACAGAAGTGTCCCCAAGCGGCAGAGGTGAGACACGCCCAGTGGTCTGGCTCCAGTCTCTGTGCTATACGTAGTGCCTCCCATCCTGGAGGTTTGTGGCCTGGCTGACCACGTGGGGCAGGGCACTCGAGGCAGAACGCGACCCCAGCCTGCAGGCAGGAAGAAAATCCACACAGCTCTGTGGCGTGGAGGGAGAGTACAGGTTACGTGGGCCCCATGAGGCATCACTGTCCACAGCGGGCCACAAGGAGGCCGTGGCCAGGGAGCCTCGGTGGAGGGTGGGGCACAGCTGTCCCTCCCACCTCCTCCCACCCCCACAGCAGGGCCTGGACGATGGTCCTTCCAGAGAATGCACTGTTTAGAATGTGCCAGGCAGAGGGCCAGATGGTTTTTCCTCTCTCATTTAGACTCGACAACCATAATCTCTTGTGTACCCATTCTGCAGATGTGCAGATCGAGGCTTATCTACAGTGGCTGGCGTTTCTTGACCACAGCCAAGCCCTGTGCTCCCTGCCTTTACAGGTCCAGTCTCCCAGGGTGCCCATAGTGCCCTATAGGGAGGAACTGTTCCCCATCTGATTGTACAGAGGGGAAACTGAGCTGAATGATCAGAGAATTGTCACAGACAGGGAGGACAGTGCCTGGCAGAGGGATGAGGCCCAAGCTGGCCTCCAGAGCTGCTTTGCTGTGGAAGCAGAGGGCCCCAAGGTCACATTTGGGTGGGCTGAGGGGCCCCGAGGCCGCTCCCTCTCAGGCCCACAAAATGGCAATGCTGCAGCCACCAGGCAGCAGGGTGGGAGCTGTGGGGAGGGGACAAGGGGAGTGGGGGCACCAGGGGAGGGAATGGAGGAGGGGGAGGGGAGGGAGTGGGGAGGTCCAGGAGGGTCACCATAGTAACGGAGCCAGCTCTGCTCTCAGGCCCGGCTGCCCCTGGGGAAGGAGATAAAACGTTTTCTATCGATTTCTGTCTGGAAAGTCATCGGTGATAAGCTCCTCTGGCCAAGATGGGGCTGGAGGCCTGGCTGGTGGGAACGTGCGTGGTGACTGCACACTCCCGGGCTGCGGAGTCGGATTGGGAGGTGACCAAGCCAGCAGGGGCAGGCTGGGCAGGGAGCCACATCCTGGGCTTCAACCTCCCGCCTCGGTCTCCCCTTCCACTCGATGGAGCAGCTGCACCCGGGCTGCCTGCGTCCCTCCCGGCTGTGATGTGTCAGGGCTGAATGACAGGAGGAGGAGAGGGGCTGGGGCCCGGCGGGCGTGGTGGACCGCGTTGCTGTTCACCTGTACCGTCTCCACGGCTGTCCACCTGCATCTGTGGCTTCCTGTAGTCCACAGCCGGTAGGGTCTGCCTTGTGCCAGGTGCGGTACTGGGCAGGGAGCAACGGTGACCAAAGCAGACACAAATTCATGTCCTCGTGGAGCTGACATTCTGGGGGGTGGGGGGAGACAGACAAACACATAGATAAGTAAATACACAGGCTAGTTGTGAGAAACTGGCTCTGAATTACTTAAGTAGGAAGTCGTGGAGAGCTGGAGAGGGGTGCCTGCCCTGCCACGGGAACAGCAGGTGCAAAGGCCCTGAGGCCGGAGTGAGGGGGACGGGAGGAGGCCTGTGGGCCAGAGATGGTCAGGACGGGAATGGGTGGCCACGGAGAGACCTCTGGCTATGACACTGAGTTAGGGGAACCCCTGTCCAGTTGGGCAACCACAGGGACTGGCCAGGGTGTGGGCCATGGGTTGTGAAAGTTCTAATCCCAGATATATTCTGAAGGTAAAATTGACAGGGTCAGAAAGAGAGGAGTCCAGGGCACTTGGGGGCTTTGGCCTGAGCGACTGTCCTCGTGCTTGCCTTAGGCAAGGGGCCCGCTCTTTGTGAGGTCCGCAGGCCCAGGTGAGTGAGGGTGGGGTCGTGTGCCTGCACATGCGGCTGTGGGCATGTGCCCTCGGAGTCCAGGGCAGGGGTCTCACCCCTTCCTCCACCCCTCCTGCTTTCCCAGGTGGGGCACCAGCCCCAGCCAAGCAAATCCCTGCCCACCTCCTCTCTGCAGCCCCGAGGGCCTGGGGGCTGGGAGCTGGTGACAGGCAGAGGGAACGGGCCGTGAGGGGCCGTGACAGGCCCTCAAGAAACACTCGTGGGGTGAACGTGGGCACTGTGGATCCAATCCCCTCGGGGGTTGCTGGGGCCCCGAAAGGAGGAATCTGCCCCACGAGCCCTCACACCCCGGGCCCCTCCCTCCGGAAGTCAGGAAGCATCCATGGGTCCGTTCAGCTCTCAGACTTCCTCCACTCCCCTCCTCCTCCCCACTTCCTGCCCAGCCTCCAAGACCAGCTCAAAGCCTGGCTCGGGCAGCCTGAAGAGACACCAAGAGCGCGGGGCCTGGGTCACCAGAGGGGCCCACTGCTGCCACCTGTTGCCGTGTGTCCTGGGGCAGGTCTACCTTGCGTCCACCTCTCTGGGCCTGGAGCTGCGGTGCCTGTCCCGTGGGCTGGTCCTGCCAGTTTCTAACCTGTCAAGGGGGCTTCAGGAAGGTAGGAGGCGGCCCGGGTGCCCTCCCCATGCTCACTCCTCCCACCGCCACCCCTGGCCCCATTGCCCTCATGCCCTTCATTCTGGGGGTCCCCCCAGGCAGGGACCGCAGGCCCCTGAGGCCCCTGACGTTGGTACCACACAGGATCCGGGGTCTGTCGCTGTACCCGGCCCCCCTCGGTCATGCACTGGTCACTGCCAGAGCCAGCTTCAGGAGCGGGCACAGCTCAGACCCTGCGTGGCTCTCTGTGGCCCACTGAAAACGGCCCCCAAAGACACCCTCGCCCCAACCCCTGGGACCTGGATGTCACTTATATAAACAGCAAAAAGAGTCTTTGAGGGCGTGATTGAGTTGAGGACCTTGAGGTGGAGAGATCGTCCTGGATCACCTACGTGGCCCTAAATGCCACACAAGTGTCCTCTGAGAGAGGCCGAAGGGATGTGATCCGCCGGGGAGGAGGCCATGGGGCCACAGAGGCAGAGACGGGGGCGGGGCTACAGCCACGGGCCTAGGAAGCCACGGAAGCTGGTAGAGGAGGGAGTGTGCCCGACAGCACCTTGATTCGGCCCAGCGATACTAGTTCTGGACTTCCGGCCTCCAGAACCGAGAGAGAATAAATGTCCGTGCTTTAAGCCACCCCGTTTGTGGGGCTGTGTTACAGGGGCCACAGGAAGCGAATCCACTTACATTTTAGGACTTCTCGGCTACCACCCTGAGACCCCTCCCTGCCCACTGCTCACTCAGAGCTGGGAGGTGAGTGTGTAGGGTAGGGGGTGGTCACTCACTCCTGCAGACCCCCAGGGGCAGCTGGAGGGGAGGGAGGTGGCCGGGGCCCAGAGCTCCTGGACCCTGAGCTCAGGCCTGGGCTCCTGGGGATGCCTGACCTCTGCCCAGCTCCTGGGGCTCAGGGTGCAGCTGGGGTCACCCTGGAGAAGGTGGCAGGGCTCCTCCTGGCCTGGGACCAGAGGGCACAGGATGTCGTTACCCCCAGCCCTTGCTGGGAGCCCGGCAGGAGGAAGCCCACAGAGCAGGGCTGTGTCCACACCTGCGTGTGTGTGTGTGAGTGTGTGCATGCTGGGGTGTGGGGCACAGATGGGCAGCGCTCCCACACCGATAGGGAGTAGGTGTGTGTACCTGGTACAGACCCAGCTGAAAATGCAGGTGTGCCACAAGCAGCCTGCTTCCTTCCTGTCTTTAGATCAGTTTAAATCCTGTGCTAAGCCCGCCTCCAGCTGGCTGCTGGGAAACTAGATCTCAGCCGTTACTGGAGCTCCTGTCCCCTTCAGTGACGCAAAGGTACTCAGGCCATTCTGAGTCTGGCCATCTTATCTGGCAGGGCTGTGGGTCAGGACAGGTGACCGCCTCTTTCTGGCCGAGAGAGAGACACCAGCAAAACTCCCTTGGAGAGGAAATGCCGGGGCCACCTGCCTGGTGGAGCGGGGGAAGGGCGGGTAACTAGCAGACAGAACAAAACCAAGATGAAAACCCACGTTCGATCGACCGTCTGGAGCCCTGGAGGTGGCTGCTCATAGAGGTGTCAGTAGCCACGTGGGGCTGTCTGAATTTCCACTCATTAAAGGAGATAAAAAAATGTTTTCTGTGGTTTCTCGGTCACACCACCCATAGCTCAGGTTTTCGAAGCCACGTGTGGCTACCTCGGGGGACATCACAGAAAGCAGGTGGTCCAGCATGACACGAGAGCCGTGCTTTTGAGTGGAGAGGCCTGCTCATTTTACAGACGGGAAGACTGGGACCAGACCCAATTCTCAGCCGCTGGAAACTTCGACTCCTCCAGGCTCCATCCCATAGTAACCCCAGGGCGGCCTGGCAGAGTGAGCATCGGTGCTGTCCTCTGCACCCCTGGGCAGACGAGGGCTTCAGGATAGCACTCCTGCCCCTGCGGGAGGTGGAGCCCCCCGAGCCCGGCATGTTGAGTGGCCCTGTGGCTCCAGCCCTGCCTTGGGCTGGCCACCTCACTTCTCTGTGACTCAGTTTCCCTTCCAGGAGATGGGGACTGTGACAGACTCACAGGGCTGCCATGCGGTTTCTATAGGTTAATATCTGTAAAGTGCTCAAGTCAAGACACAGCCTGGTGTGCAGCAAATGCCATGTCCACTCTCTGACATTTCAGAGACGATGGTGTTCCATGCAGAGGAACAGGCCCTGTGCTGTGTCCGAGTGACCATGGGCGCCGGGCTCCTCTCCCAGAGGCTGGGCTGGGACTCGACTGGACTCAAACCCCTACCTTATCTGTGCTTTAGCATTCACTTGACAAACGTTTACTGAGCTTTCTCTTGGGGGGCGCTAAGCTCATATGATATAAACCTGGAGCTCTGGGGGTCGTGCAGGCCAGGGAAAGCTGATGAGAATGAAGTAAACCAGCAGAAAAGGAAACCCAGAGGAAGGCTCCTGATGATGTCTGAGAGCTGGATCCAGCTTTATCTGAAGCTAGTTTCTTTCCAGTTACATTTACCAAATAATTTTTTTGTCCTTTGCAACTCAAGGACTAATGGGAGGCCAGCTCATCCAACCCCTTGCCCCTGAAGCCAGATCCTTTTCCGTAAAAACTCTGACAGCTTCTGTTTGAATGCCACTCATGAGGGGGATCTCACTACCTTCCAAAGGATGGCCAGACTGCTTGCTGCTGGAGAAACCATGCTGCTGAGATGGAGCCCAGGGCAGTGGTCCAGCTTTCAGCCCTGCTGGCTACCTGCTGGGTGACCCTGAGCGAGAGACTTTCCCTCTCTGAGCCTCAGTTTGCCACCTGTGGAATGGGTTCCCTGGCAGCACTCATCTGGAGGACACTGAGGACCCAGGGAGAAAACGTGTGTGAAGTGCTGGGCCCACGCCGCACCTGGCACAGACCCTGGGGAGCTGGAGCCTCGTCCCCGAGGTGGATGAGGAAGTACAGGTTCCACACACGTCTGATAGGTCAGCTCGTGGCCAGGAAGGGCTGGCACCAGGGGTCTGTGGGGAGCCCAGGAGCATCGCCACAGCCGTGATGCACATGGTTTGGATCCTTCCTGGCCACTGTGCACAGCTTGAGCTGGCGCTGTCCGTTGTCATAGTGATGGAGGCCCGTTGGAGTCCTGGGCTGTCAGTCACCTGGGCCTGTGCTGTGGGATGCAGGCACGAGTGGTTTGTGCGCCCGTGTGTGTGGGTGCGCCAGTGGAACACCTGTGCGCAAAGCTGCACGAATCTATACGTGGTGACATGTGGGCAGCGTGTGTGCATCATGTGTCTCTGGCCTGAGGCCGGGTGGGTGAGGGGTGGCCCAAGTGTCTGACTGCGGCCCTCGTGGGCACCCCTTCTGAGCCACAGTTTCCTCCTCTGTGGACACAGCAGGTTGTGAAAGGCAATTGCACCCGATATTTCACATAATCTTCACGTGAGTCCAGGCACAGCAAAGTTATTCATTCAACATGTCTTTATGGAGGGCTGACTGTGTGTCAGGCCCTGTGGACACAGCGATCAAAGTCCCTTCCCTTGGGAATCTTCAGCCTGAAGGGAGATGGAGAGCATGCAAGTCAGCCAATAAGGACAGTGTGTGATGGGTGGTCAGGGGGCAGGCCTGTGAGCAGAGGCCAGAGGAAGGAGGGACATGCAAACAGAGGGAACAGCAAGTGCAAAGGCCCTGAGGTTCAGGTGCTGTGGGGCCGATGTGCTGGAGCAGCGAGGGGCCTGTCAGGTCACTGGCAGTGATAGGAGGGAACAGAGGGACCAGGGCTGTCCACAGGGCCGGGCAGGCCGGGGCTTGGATGCCAGGCCTGGGGAAGGGGTTTAGTTAAGGCCGAGGAAGCCTGGATAGCTCTTCACCTTGGAAAGGCCCAGTGAGCCTGGGGACTGGTGTGGAAGACGCATGGGGGTCCCAAGTGGTGGGTGACAAAGCTGTCTGCTGGTGGCAGACAGCTCCCCTCCCCTCTTGCCCGGAGTGACTCTGCTCTGGCCCCTCTGCAAGCTCTGCCCGGCAAAACAAGCCCAGAACCTTCACAACTCGCTAGGAGGACAAACAACACAATCAAGGTGAGCAAAAGACCCGAGTAGACACTTCCCCACAGAAGAGGTACAGAGGGGCGGTGAGCGCAGGGGACGATGCCCACCACAGCCACCAGGACGGCTACAAGGGAAAAACGGGTAACACAAGTTCTGGTGAGGCTCTGGGACACGGGACCAGGGGAGCGCTCACACATGGCTGTGGGAATGTGAAACGCACAGTCTCTTTGGAGAACAGTCTGGCAGTTTCTTATACGGTTAAATATACACTTGCCATACAATCTAGCCTTTCCACTCCTAGGTGTTTACCCGAGAGAAGTGAAAACATATGTCTGCACAGATGCTTGTGGCAGTTTTATTCATAATTGTCCCAAACTGAAAACAACGCAAATGTTCATCAACTGATGAATGAATATGCAAAACGTGACACATCCCTACAGTGAAATATTATTCAGCAATAAAAAGGAATGCACTACGGGATAGGCAGAGCCATCTGTGAATCTCACATGCGGTTCGCTGCACGGAAGGAGCTGGATCGCGAGGCCGCAAACTGTGATTCTGTTTATGTGACATTCTGGGAGCATGGAAATGACAGGGGCAGAAAATGGACTGGTGGCTGCCAGGGCCTGGGGGTGGGGGGAAGGTCAACCCAGGGGGCACCCAGGAACGTTCTGGGGGTGAGGTAAGTGTTCCATGTCGTGACAGTGGTGGTGGTTACATGGGTTTACATATTTGTCAAAATTCATAGACGTGTACACTACAAACCGGTCAGTTTAACTGTATGTCATTACACTGTACTGATCCAGCCGCAAAGCCTGGGGCTCATGACTTCCCACCCTTCACTAGAGCCACGGAGGGACCTCTCAAGCCCGTTCCGTTCGGCCACCTGGGCCTTAATCTGGCTGTGAGAGCAGAATCAAACCTTCTCAGTGAATGTTTGATTGATTGACTGCTTTGGAAATGATTCCCTCCCCAAACTGAGGGCCCTTGTTTTCAGCAGCTGAGGAACAGCCGGGCCAGAATGTCAGGGGGTGCGGGGGAGGTGGGCGTGAGTGTGTTGTGTGCATGAGGCAGGGCTCCGTGTGGTCCCCTGTAGAATGTGGTGTCTGTGACCGCCACGGGCACTCTGGATCCCCTCCTGTCACCAGGCAAGGTGGCATGGACGGTCCCGCTCGCTTTGAAGTCAGGGCGGCAGGTGACTTGCTCCGGCCAATGAAATCGTGCTCCGGGAAGCAGCTTCAAGAGGTGGATTGCAGTTCTTCCCTTTCCCTTTGCCCAGACCTGCCCACCCTCACCAAAACAGAGCCTCGGCAGCCTGGGTGACGCTGACGTGTGGTGTCTCCCTGCCCGTTCGGTCAGATGTGCAGCGTGAGCGAGAAATCACTTCTTTCTTTTCCGTCCTTTCCACCCTTCTCATCCTCTTGACAGTGTCTTTCACAGAGCAGAGGTTTTAAATTTTAATGAGGCCCAACTCATCGATTCATTCTCTGATGGATCGCGACTTGGTGTTGTATCTAAAAAGTCATTGCTCAGCCTTTGTTCTTTTAAGGCTTAAAAGCCGCTGAGATTTCGGGGCTGCTTGCTACGGCAGCATAACCTCATGTGTCCTAACTAATGCAGCAATTAGAATAGAACTGTCGCTTGGCCTGCAGAGTCAGGCTCCAGAGCAGACCATCCAGCTCTGCTACAATCCAGACAGTGGGGAACCGGGGACCCCCTGCCCCCTGCCAAAGCTGGGCCAGGATGCCGCCACCACCACAGCAGCCCCCTAGCATTGGATCCTGGAGCCAACACCCCACCCCCAGGCAGGGAGGAGCCCCTCCCTCCCTCTCCTTCCTGGTCTGGGGATCAGCACATTGAACGGCCAGAGCAGATTCGAATCCAGAACCTAGCTGCGGGGGATCGGGTACAGGGACTCAGCTTTCTGGCCTCACTGTCCAGTGGGGGCGGAGAAGGAGGTGGGGATGGGTGCTGAGGGCCACTTGGCTGTGGCCCACAGTGGGGGTGGGAAGGGGGCACTGTTGCCAACAGAAGAGGCTAGGGGTGGAAGGTGGGAGGGGAGAGGGGCTGAATGGGCAGGTGGCAAAAGTATGAGGGCGCTTGGGGGGAGGGCAGGGTGAAGCTTGGCCCTGGAGAGGGCAGGAAGGTTGGGGAGGGGTGGGAGGGGGTCCAGAGATGGATTACTGATTGATCCCAGCTGTGGTCCCGGAGAGCGTTCCCCCCAAAGTCATGTCCACCTAGCAGTGCTGGTCATGACCCCGCGGTCCACCAGGTGGCGCTACTCCCCTGGCAATGACTCCCGCACCCTTTTTAAAAAATAAATTTATTTGTTTACTTATTTATGGTTGCGTTGGGACTTCGTTGTTGCTGCGCTTGGGCTTTCTCTAGTTGCGGCGAGCGGGGGCTACTCTTTGTTGCGGTGCACGGGCTTCTCATGGCGGTGGCTTCTGTTGTTGCAGAGCACCGGCTCTAGGCATGTGGGCTCAGTAGTTGTGGCTCGTGGGCTCTAGAGCGCAGGCTCAGTAGCTGTGGTACATGGGCTTAGTTGCTCCGCGGCATGTGGGATCTTCCCGGACCAGGGCTCGAGCCCGGGTCCCTTGAATTGGCAGGTGGATTCTTAACCACTGCACCACCAGGGAAGTCCCTTCCACACTTTCTAAAGGGCCAGAGACACCAGGGCTCCACCTGCAGCCCCGCTCAGATGACAGCCCTGCAGGGCCACCTCTTCCTTCACATCTGCTCCCGGTCTCCACCCCACCGAAAACCAGTCTTCTGGGAAAATCCATGCTCCCCTCCCCTCACGGCTTGCCTTCCCTACCTGTCTTGTTGATTAAATAGAGGGTCCTGAATCCCTCAATGGCGGGGACTGTGGGCTTCCCGGCCCCAAGTCCACGGCAAGTTCAGGGGACTCGGTGTGGAGCCCCCGTTGGGAGGAGACCCGCAGATGAAGAAGAGCTGGAAGCGGGGGAAGCGGAATCAGAGGCAGAGAGAGTACCTGTTCCCGCTGGAACTCACGGGCACAAACAACAGAAACGTATTCTCTCCAGCTCTGGGGGCCAGAAGCCTGCAACCAGTACTGCGGGGCCAAGATCCGGGTGTGGGCAGGGCTGCCTGCCCCCAGGCTCCAGGGGAGGGTCCCCTCCAGGAGACCTGCTCCAGCTTCGGCGCCTGACCCCCCCTTGGCCGTGGTATCTGCCCCCCCAGTCTTCAAGGTCAGCATCTCACCCCCCTCTGCCCTGCCTCCCTCCTCTAAGGAAACAGGGGACAGCAGGCAGGGCCCCGCTGACCCAGGACAACTCCCATCTCAAGATCCTCTACTTACTCACACCTGGGAACCTCTATTTTTTATTTTTTATTTATTCTTTTTGCCGTAAAAGGGAACATTCACAGGCTCCGGGGATTAGGACATGGACGTGTCTGGGGCCGTGTTTCAGCTGCAGCAAGTGTCCAGGGTGGAGGTGCTGTCTCAGGTAGGGGATGTTGAAGCAGAGGCCTGAAGGCGGCGGGTGAGGGCATCCAGCAGGTCCCAGCCTGGCCCGTGGTAGTCGCCCAGTTGGCCGGTTCACCATTCAATCAATAAAGGAACAGCAGTCTGCCACTCAGTCCTGAGCACGTAAGTGTGGCTGCAGCTCCACACTGAATCTGATGCAGGTCCCAGCAGCAGGGACGTGCAGCTGCTTGTATCTTCTGGCAAAGCCGAGCGTCAGAACGGGATCATCCACAGCTCGGGGTCCCTTCCCACCACTGTGGGCCCCCCAGTGCACCTGCCCATGGAGGCAAGGGCGAGGATGGAGACCAGGCTGCAGGCTGGCTTCTGTCCTCTGAGTGGCACGGCACAGCCTCTTCCCCGTCACTTAGTGCAGACCCCTCCCGGGCCAGGGGCTCAGTGGCTCCCTCAGGGCCTGCAGTCTGGACTCTCCGCAGCCCCGATTCCCTGAGGCTTCACAGAACCCCCTGCTTCACGAGGCCACTTGCTCTCTGGACACTGGTGGGGTGGGCTTGGGGCTGTGGTGGGAGGTGACCGGCCCTGTGGCTGCGGGGCCAGGCCAGACTCTGACCGCTGTCTCCTGGCCCTTTTTCCCCCGAGCCTGGTGCCGAAAGCAGCCAGGACCGGGCCTCAGGGGTTTTGCACTTGAAATGCATTTCCCACTGGCCTCCAACCCCACCTTGAAGGTCCCGCCCTGGCACCTGGGATCACAGCTGACCTGCCACGGATTTCTGGAGCGTCCACTGGGGGAATGACTCATGGACTTTCCTTCCATCTCCTGGGGACAGAGTCCAGCTCTGCCAAGTGACTGGGATAGCCTCTGCTGGGAGAGGCCGTCTGTACAGGCTGTAGAGGATACACCAAAGTCTTCCTGGGAAAAGCCACCAGGACAGAGCTGCGGGCGGACGTGGGAGGGTCCCACGGATTTATCCTCACAGAGCCTCAGGCCTTCGGAAGACCAGGCATGGAAGCCCTCTTGATCCTAGGAGAAGGGGACTTTCTGGCAACAGCCCCAGAAATAGGACTGGAGGTTGAGGCAGACATCGTTGGCCTCTTTCCTAACACCTATTCCTTTTGTGCTTACAAAACCTCCATTAGTTTTTGATACAGTGTTCTAAGCCAGTCATGATCATTTTGTTACCAAATTTCCCAGTGTCTCATGCTGGTTGTGTGACCCAGTTCTGGCCAATCAGTCCTAAAGTGGAAGTCTGCTGGAGGGCATTTCTGGGAAAGCTTTTGCTCACTTGATGAAAAGAGACAGGTGCAGCTACTGTGGCCCTTGACCTTTCCCCTACCTTTGGCTTGTCTGGAAGCCAAGTGTGATGACTAGAGCTATGGCAGCCATCTTGTGACTATGAGGCCAAAGCATAAGCCTGAGAGGTCAGTTATGTTAGGGATGGTGGAGTCAGGGTCCCTGGTGCTAGCAACTGCCTGCCTCTAGTTGTGTTATGTGGAAAAACGAACCTCCTATCAATTTGTTTAAGCCTCTGTTGGTTGGATTTGGTGTTCTGCAGGTAAATGTGTTCCTAACTGATACAGACATGAAGGCAGGGTGGGCAGCTGTGAGGGCCATCCCTGCTCAGAGGTCCACAAACAGCTCCTGGGACTGCCCTGTGCTGGGGCCTCTGCTGGTCCTTGGTGACATCCGGTGAGTCAGGCCCAGACCTTCCCCTCAGGGGGTCACAGTCCACCAAAAGACACGACAGACAAATTGTGTAACTGATATGAACTGTTGCCAGCTCTCAGGGTGCAGGAAAGACCTTTTCTTTTGAAAATCAGATTGAACCCTACTTTCGTGCCCACGTGCCAGGGTTGGAAAAACTGCACAAGAATGTGATGAGGGAGGTGGGATTGCTCATGGTCAACATGGGGTACCGGGGCGGGGGGGCTTCAGTTGGAAAAGCCCAGGGACCTGGCCTTGCACGCCTGACACCCCCGCAGACCCAGGAACATCCGGGTCCGAGTCTGGGCCTGGTTTACACCCAGCGTCTCAGGGGCTCCCTACGCGCAGGCCGGGACCGGAGAGTCAGCTGCTGCACGAGGGTCACACTGAGCTGGGCACACAGGCCAGGCCGGAAGCAAGCAGGGCACTACCTCCTCCCACTCACTGGCTGGGACACAGCCACTTGCCCATCCATCCCACCCCCCACCCCCCGCCCCGTGCCTTGGATGCACCAGACGCCCACCTGACCCCAGGCCTGCCCTCCCCCAAACCACACCTGGCTGTCCCAGCGTTAGAAGCTTCCTTGACCTCTGCACCGTCACATCCTGCACTGGATGATCTTGGCTGTGGGGCTGGACCCCGCGCTGTAGGAGGCTGAGCAGCATCCCCAGCCTCGCCCTACCCGATGTCCGCAGCACCTCCAAGCTGTGACAACCACAGTTGTTTCCAGACGGCGCCCAGGGTCCTTGGGGGAGGTGGTTACATGGCAAGATCACCCTTATTGAGAACCCTGGACTTCGGTGGGGGGGGTGGGGGACTGGCTGTGTCTCCCTGTGTCTATAGCAGCAGAAAAGGACAGCAAGACGGCGATTCAGTTCCCAGAAAGTCACAGATAACATAATAATTGGATGAGATCAACGTTGTGATGGGGTCTCTGTGGGGCTGGGGGTGTCTTAAAGGTAGGACCAAGGGATTAGCTCCGTACAGGGGGTGGGGGACTCAGCAAATGAGGAGACACTTCACCTAGGTCTGAAGGCTGGGAGAGTTTGCCAAAGGGTGGGGAGCCGGGGGTGGGGGGTGGCTTTGGTGGGTTTGCAAGGACGGCAGGTGCATTCTGGGAGTTGGAGGTGATTTGAAGTGGCTGGAGCGGGGGTGGGTACTGGGGAGCTGCCCCCTCTGGGAAGCCCCCTGCTCACTGGGTCTTGTCCCTTCCTCTCTGTCCCCACTGTCTCCCCCAGGCCCACTGTACCGCTGGCCACCCTGTGAGGCTTGCTTCTCCTCAAAGCCCTGTCCTTTGTTCACTGTGTCCCAGTCCCTTGCACACAGTAGGTGCTCAGAAAACTGAATGAATGAACCAACGAACGAAGGGTCTGATTCCTGGAGGGTCTCCTATGCCAGCCTGCGAGGACTGGGTCTCCATCTGGGCAGTAGAACCACTGCAGGGCTCTGAGCAGGGGCCACCTGCTGTCGGTGGAGGATGCTTTGGAAACGGGGGAGGCTGGGAGGCCAGGTACCTTGATAGTCCAGGTGGGAGCTGATGAGGCCTGAGCCTCAGAGGAACAGTTACTCTGAGGACTGATTCCTTGTGGTGGGGAGGGAGGGGGCGAGGGGGAGGGGCACTGGGTCGGGGACCAGGGAGTGGAGAGGGCTTCGCGCAAGGTGCCTGGAAGACATCCCCCCGCCCGCCCCCGCTCTCCCCACGCTGGGGAGGAGTTCAGCATGTGGAAGGAATCTGGAAGAGAAGTCAAATGAGAAATGGAAAATTAGGAGTCACTCGTGTGTAGTGACGGGCAGAAACACCACATACATAATTCTGTTTTTAAGAAGCGGGCAGGAGCTATTCCTGCGTTCATACAAGGTGGCAGCGGCACTGATGCTTAGAGGAAGAGCAGCTCTTGGCTGGAAAAACACTTTAAGAGCCCTTGACTGGGGCCTCCCTGGTGGCGCAGTGGTTGAGAGTCCGCCTGCCGATGCAGGGGATACGGGTTCGTGCCCCGGTCTGGGAGGATCCCATATGCCGCGGAGCGGCTGGGCCCGTGAGCCATGGCCGCTGAGCCTGCGCGTTCGGAGCCTGTGCTCCGCAACGGGAGAGGCCACAACAGTGAGAGGCCCGCGTACGGCAAAAAAAAAAAAAAAAAAAAAGAGCCCTTGACTGGGTGAAAGGCCTTGCGTTTGCCTGGAAGCAACCTCCCAGGGGAAGGTGTGCTCTGTCCTCCCTGGAGACACACAACAGGGCCTTGTGTCCAGTGATGGGGCTGAAAACCCTGAGAAGCTATGTCCCACCTTCCGTTTGAAAGATTCCTGATGTGTAATTACCCTTTACCTTAGAGCTCGATAATATAAAGGCCAATAACCAATTAAAAATGGGCAAAGGATCCGAACAGACGTGTCGGCAGAGGAGACGTGCAGATGCCCAGTAGCGCAGGAAAAGATGCTCGATAGCATTAGACTTCAGGGAAATGCAAATCAAAACCACAGTGAGGTACCACCTCACATCTGTGAGAATGGCCATCATCACAAAACCAAGAAGTAAGTGTGGAAGACGTGGAGAAACTGGAAACTTCGTGTGCTGCCGGTGGGAACGTAAAGTGGTTCAGCTGCTGTGGAAAACGGTCTGGAAGTTCCTCCAAAGGCTAAGTATAGAGTTGCCATGTGACTCAGTAATTTCGCTGCTAGATAATAGCCAGGAGAAATTTTAAAAAGTGTCCGTAAAAAAAAAAACACCTGTATGTGAATGTCCACAGCAGCCCTGTTCACAGCCCCCAGAAGGTAGAAGCGACCCCGGTGTCCATCAGCAGGTGGTCAGATGAACTAATGTGGTCCATACACATGGTGGGATGTCATTCAGTCATAAAGAGGACGGAAGTACTGACACCTGCTACAACGTGGGAGAACCTCAGATACATTGCTCTCCGTGAAAGATGCCAGATGTAAAAGGTCACCTATCGCCTGGTTCTGTTTATATGAAACTTCCAGGACAGGCAAATCCATGGAGACAGAAAGTAGATCAGAGGTGGCAGGGGTGGGAGCCAATGGATTCGTGTTTCCACATGGATGCCGGAAGTGTTCTGGAATGAGTTGGTGATGATGGTCGTACGACATTGTGAATGTGCTAAAAAGCACTGAATTGTACATGTTAGCATGGTTTAAATGATTAATTTTTTTTTTTTTTTTTTTTTTTTTGCGGTATGCGGGCCTCTCACCGCTGTGGCCTCCCCCGTTGCGGAGCACAGGCTCTGGACGCGCAGGCTCCGGACGCGCAGGCTCAGCGGCCATGGCTCACGGGCCCAGCCGCTCCGCGGCATATGGGATCCTCCTAGACCGGGGCACGAACCCGTATCCCCTGCATCGGCAGGCGGACTCTCAACCACTTGCGCCACCAGGGAGGCCCATGATTAATTTTATATCAATACAAAAACTTTTTTAAGTGTATGGGAACTCTCTGTACTTTCTGCTCAATTTTTCAATAAACCTAAAAGTATGCTGAAAATAAGATCTGTTAATTAAAAAAGCAGAATAAAACATGAAGTGGCCATGAGAAGGGTGCAGTCTGTGGCCCTGGGCCCCGCGGTGCCACCAGCAGGCCTCTGGGCACTGGGACCCCCTCGTGCACGCAGGGTCGTCAAGGCCGCCCACGGCTCCTGAGCCCCCCCAGCTCACCCCGTCCTCTTCCTGAGCGAAGTCTGAGCTTCACACGGTCCTCAGAGGCCATCTTCCCGGAGCTGGATAAAGGGCTGCTGCCTTTGACCCTCACGACAAGCTCATCTGTAGAGTGGACAGTTGGGCGGTACAAACGGGATAAAGTGTCTCAAGTGCTTGGCTCAAGGCCAGCTCAGAGGAAGCCCTCAATACATAGTGTTCTCTAGCTGTTCTCAACAGGGGCCCACAAACCCCTCCTTGGAGCCATTTGGAAAGGTTTGTGGGCGTTTGGGGTTGGGGGTGTATTTCCAGGGTGAGGGCCAGGGATGCCCATGTTTGCCCACAGCACAGAGCGTTGTCCCACTTGCCCTTGTCCAGAAACCTGAGCAGGTTCTGACCCGGGCATTTCCTGTCTGGCCTGCGAGGGGCGGAGGCTATACCAGGAGGAGGCCCAGCATCTCCCACAGATCCAGTGGCTACGCTGGCTGCTGGGACACTGGCTCCTCCATAGGGATTTTCCCCTTAGATGTCGGAGATGTCAGCATACCAGGGACGCATGGACCAGGCAGCAGGTGCTGGGGTCACAGCGTGGACCCTGGCTGCCTCTGAGCTGCCCTCCTGAGTTGGACTATGAAACCCCAGGAGTTTTGTGAATCGGTAAGAACAACAGGCCAGGGAGATGGCCGAGCAGGTAACACAGAGGAAAGGAAACAGCTGAACCCGTGTGTCTCTGCGGAGGAGAGACCCATGCCCAGAGGTCAAGCTCAGGCACCGGGAAGGGCAGCTGGAAGCAGGTTCAGAGGTCGCAGCACTGAGGGGACGCTCTGGCCCCGAGACCACCAGACAAAACCCACTTGAGGGCCAGTCTGCTCAACAGGAAAGTGGGTGAAATTCGGACGTGGCCTCAGTGTTAGCTGTCCTCTGTATCCACCATAAACCTGCTGATTCTCATCATTGTAGAGAGGTTTCCCAGGAGAATGTTTTTGTTCCTAGGAGATACATCCACTGGAGGGTTTAGGGGTGAAGAGTCTGCATGTACTCTCAAATAGTTCATATAAAACTAACTCCAGTTTCCCTGGTGGCGCAGTGGTTGAGAGTCTGCCTGCCGATGCGGGGGAAACGTGTTCGTGCCCTGGTCCGGGAAGATCCCACGTGCCGCAGAGTGGCTGGGCCCGTGAACCATGGCCGCTGAGCCTGCGCGTCCGGAGCCTGTGCTCCGCAATGGGGAGAGGCCACAACAGTGAGAGGCCCGCGTACCGCAAGAAAAAAAAAAAAAAAAAAAAGGCTCCATATAGGGACTTCCCTGGAGGTCCAGTGGTTAAGACTCTGCACTTCCACTGCAGGGGGCATGGGTTCGAGCCCTGGTTGGGGAGCTAAGATCCTGCATGCTACACTCGCGGCTTGGCCAAGAAAAAAAATACACCCCCCCCAAATAAAACTCCTTATAAACAGATAAAGCAAATGCTGGAGAATGAAAATGGGTCAATCTAGGTGAAGGGTATAGAGGTGTTTATTGCATAATTCTTCCAAATTTTTTGTGGCTTGGAAAATTTTCAAGGTAAAAAATTTTAATCACTTAAGAGTTACAACGGCCCAATTCATTTAATTAAAAAGTTCAAGAGATTGCTAAGACTGAGGCTCACAGGTCTTTTTGAAAGAAAGCCCAGGAGGTGCACTGTTAAATAGTGCACATGAAACACTATTCTGATCAAAAAGAAAAGCACATGGGAAAACGTCCAACATCACATATCATGGGGAAAAAACAAGTTAAATAAGGTATAATGATTCAACTATTAAATTAATGTAAGTATATCTGGAATAATAAGATCCCATGCTGGTGAGGAAACGAAGCACAAACGTGTGGAAAGAGATTGGACTGACTGTATCCTCTGTGACCCTGTGCGCAAGGCCCTGCCCCGTCCTTAGCGCTAATCACGATCACTTCCAGCTCCGGCTCAGGGTCTGCCCAAGGGGCAGCCTGCACAGTCTTCAGCTTGAAGACCTGCTGACACTCCACTCACCCTGAGCTTTGGGCCAGGACTGCTGGTTCTTGCACACACGCTCAGCCCCTATTACACCCCGCAGCCCTCAGAGCACCCAGCGCCCCACCCCACCCCCTCTCCTCCGCTCCTGGAACCTGGGATTAAACAGGAAAGGTCCCTCCTCCAAGAGGCTCCTCGAAGCCGCTGTCTCCCCCGCCTGACCCACTCCAGCCAGGTAAAGTGCCTGGTGGGTCCAGGGAACTCGAAGCAGCTAGAACTTGTCTCTGGGGTTAAAAAAAAAATGTTTTGGGGAATTCCCAAATGTTGGGGGATGTGGTAGTTGTCTTCCTGTTTTCTAGCTTAATCCACCTGTGTTTGGGAGAATAAACTATGTGATCGCAAGCCTTCGAAATCTATTGAGATTTGCTCTATGTGCCTGCATGTGGTCGACATTGGCCAGTGCTCTGCATGACCTTGACAAGAATGTATGCTCTGCCGCTAATGGGAAGAGTTTTTGCGGGGATCAAACCCTATGGGGGTTTCACTGACTTTTCTCTCAGTGACCAAGATAAATATTTTAACTCCCACAAGATGTTTCTATTGTTACAAACGGCTAATATTGATTAGCTTTACTCTTTTCAGTGCTCTTCACTCCTTCCAGCATTCCCAGGCTCCCGACCAGCCTACTGGGGATGAATTCTCTTAACCTTCCTTGTCTGAAAACACCTTTACTTTGTCTCCATTTTTGAGGGATAATTTCACTGGACTGAAATTCAGTTTTGACCATCATTCACACGTGTATTCATTTGTTGGGTGAGTATTTGATGAGCTCTGACTGGTGCTGAGTGTGTGCAGGTGCAGAAAACGCCCTTGCTCTCCAAGAAGAGAGAGAAGTGTGTGCCTGGCAGAGGGAGAGGGATGTGCAAAGGCCCTGTGGCTGGAGCACAGGGATCAAGAAGGGCTGGGGAGGCGGCTGCACCTGGGCCACTTGGGACCTTGTGGGTGAGGAATCATGCTTTGCCCTCGTCCTTATAGGAGCAGTGAAGCTTCTCAGAAAAGACAAAGCTTTAACTGGCCCGTGAAGGGTGCATGTGGTGAAAAGAAGCTGAGAAGGGGGCAGAAACCTAATGGGGTTGAGCACTGACTGTCTGAACCAGTGCTGGCTCCTGTAGTGGGTCTTGTGCTGGGCTTTGGGTCACCTGCTCCATTCTGGCGGTAAAGGCCAGGCTTGGCTCTGGGCTGGCAGTTTCAAAGCCCGTCACTCATTTGGCTGCGTGACTGTGGTCCCTTCCACGTGAGTCAGCTTGCCATCTCTCCTTCACTGGGTTGTTATGAGGCTCAGAGAAAACTGTGCTGAGCGCTGGGCCTGCAGCTTTGCAAGAGTTCAAACATCTTAGCTCTTGTTTTTATGGTTAGGATTTTCTCGTCTACTGAGAGTCAGAGAGGGTAAGTCGCTTGCCCTAGGCCACACAGCCAGGATCCTTCACCCTCCCCATTCCACTGACAGGGTCCCTGAGGCCCAGAGAGGTGGTTTGCCCAAGGATGCCCCAAATATGGGAGTGGCGGAACTATTCACTCATTCCCTACTTATTGAGTGCCTGCTTTGTGCCAGGCGCGACCCAGATGCCAGGCAGAGAGTGGTGTAGAAACAGATAAAACCCTGCCCTCGGGAAGCTCATATCCTCCTGGGGGTGACTGATGCTACCCAGAATAAATAAGTAAACCAAATACATTTGTTAGGTGGCCACAAGGGCTTTGGAGACATTGGGAAGGGGATGGAGAGTTGGGGAAGGCTGACAAGTCCAGTCGAGTGGAAAGGTGGCATTTGATTTGAGGGAGGGGCTCTTAGGACATCTAGGGGAGCAGCATTCCAGGCAGAAAGCACAGCATGTGCAAATGTCCTGAGGTGAGAGTGTGCCTGGGGTGCTCCAGGCGCAGCAAAGAGCCTGCAGCGATTGCTGGTGCTTCCTGGGCCTTGGATTCAGGTGAGTCAGCTGCAAAGCTCTCCTCCCAGCAACAGAGGTCGCTGGGGAAGGGGCTCCTCCCAAAGCCCCGGCGGAAAGGAGAGTTTACTCTTTATGAGCAGTGCTGCCCTGCCCCAGCTCCCACCCGCCTCTACTGAGCCTGTCGTGGTCAGGGCGGGGGCAATCAGGCCTGGATGTAGGAGGGGAGCTGGGCATCACGGCCGCGGCCCCTCAGTCCCCTCCTGGTTTTAAAGAACTCCCGATGACCTGGTTTCCGGTGACCTGCGGTGCACGCCACCACCCCAGCCTCCCCCTGCTCCCCACCCCTCAGGGGACGCTGCCCAGCCTGCCTCCTCACCCTCATCCTCCCGGGGACTCGCAGGCCTCCTAGCTAGTACCCGGCTCCCCTGGGCCCCTGTCATGGGCAGTCCTAAACCGCAGCGTGTTCATGCGTGTCAGGAGTACGATCTTAGGCAAGTCTTGATTGTATGGAAAGGAGGGAGACAGGCATCTGTTGAGAACCTACTGTGTGCCGGGCATTTTCTGCACATTGTTACTGCTAGTCCTAACCACAGCCTCACTCGGGAGATACTATCGTACCTATTTTATGAACAGAAAATAGACTCAGAGTAGGGGAAGGTTTAGGTTTTAGCCAAGGCCACTCAATAAGCAAATGTTAATTTTAGTAATAAAAGGTGTTTTTTGGTGATTGCTGGGAGCCAGGAAGTCAGATCCAGGGCCACTGGGGGAGGGAGGACGGCAAAGAAATGGCTGTTAGCTTTGATCCTTTCCCAGCAAAGGGCAAACTCCTGGCCAGAGAGGTCATCTGGAGATGTTTGTCCTGGAGCTGACTGGGAGACACTCATGATAAATGGCTCCCGTATCTGTAGAGCTATCAAGGGGCAAAGAGAGATAACCCTGAGGGTAGAAAGGGGCTGTTTGTTAAAGCTCCAGCAAGAGGGACTTTGGGTCGGTATCTGGAACAAACATCCTGTCCAACAGAGGAGCATGCTGCCTCAGAAGTGACTTCTCTGTTTGCCAGGGATGCCGGAAAAGGCATAGTCCCCCGAGAGAGGTCAGCCTGGGGACTCCCCTGCAAGCTCTCACCTGGGAGTTTTCAAAGGGCCAGGCAAGGCTTCTGCCCCCAGATATCTTCAGCAGGAGGTTTTTGATCTGAACAGTCCCGATCGATCACACTGGAAGCTGAGTTTGGCTTCTGCACATCTGGGTGTGTTCCTTTCATGGAGCCAGAGTGGTGGGGGCAGGTTAGGGGTGGAGGAGTGGATTCCTCTAGTTGCATCAGCTATGGTGTGACCTCTGACATTTACCTTTCTTTGTTCCCAGATAAACCAAACACACAAAAACTAATTTTCCTGGCTTAATAAAAGAATCGGGGGTGGGGGGGGAGGAGAGTGGCCTGGTAGGTGGGGAGAAAACTAGGGCTTGGGTGAAACAGACTGTAGTGGGGGGGAGTGCTCCCTGGGGGCCCTCCCCCTTGGCGGGCTCCCCAGAATTGGCTCTGGTTCCAGAAGGCCCTGCCTGGACACCCTGACGGGGTGGTCAGTGGGCAAACCAGCCCTGCAGCACCTGCTGTGCACCCAGCCCATTTATGGCCAGTGGTTCTCAAGCACTTCCCACGGGTCAGGTCCTGTGCAGTGGGTTTTACCAGCAGGTATTTCCCTTTTACTTTAGAGAAAACGAAAGTTGCCTGCAACCACAGAGCTAGTGCATGCACCAAGGCCAGCATCCTTCCTGTCTCTTGGTGGGCCTGCCCCATCCTAGGGATGCTGTGGAGGTCAGCACAGGGGTGGGCACACGGTGGCAACTCACAGATGCTCTGGGCTGGTAGGTCCTGAGGGCCAAGGGGGAGAGAAGTGGGCCGGAATCAGGAAGCAGAGGGACTGCCAGGGCTCCCAGGTATGTGACACCTAGCTACCAAAGGGGCTCTCTTGGGACCCAACCAGCTAAAATCCCACCTACTTTTCTAAACCCCTTCCCTCCCGCTGTCTCCCCTCCACCACTACTCCAGCCTTTTCCGGATTACTGAGGACCCCTCTGGTCTCCCGGCACCTGCACAGGTGGTCCCTCTTCCCACCCCCGCAATTTGCATGTCTGCCACCTTCTCCTGCGCACAGGCCTCCCTCGGGCCCTTCCCTGAGCATTCCAGGGCAGTGTCCCCCGTTTTGCCATGCCAGCCCGCATCAAGGTATAACCCTTTATTGTGCTGCTCGGCTCTCATCTCCCAGGGGACAGTAAGGGCAGCCCCGGTGAGTGCTCGAGGGCCAGTGGAGGAGGGGTCGCAACCGGGTGGGGGGGGGGCGGGAGCTGCGGGGTGTGCCCGCCCCCCACCACAGGCAGCCTTAGGAGGGGCGGGGGGCCGAGCCGGCCAAAGTCCAGGTCCGCGGGGCTGCGCAGCGCGCTACTTAAACCTACAACCCGCCGCAGCCGGCTAAGGACAGGGACACCAGGTCAGTTGGCGGACCGAGTGGGGAGCCGGGGGCCGGGGGCCGGGGGCCGGCGGGCGGGGGCCCAGCAGCCGCGTGGCCTACTCGGGACTGGCAGGCGCCGCAACGGGCGGCCCTGGGACTTGTAGTTCTCGGCTCCGCGAGAGGCCGGTGCGAGCCCGGGAGCGCGGCGCTGCGCGGGGACGGGGACTACATTTCCCAGAAAGCCGGGGAAGCGCGGTCACCGGGAAAGCGCCGCGTCCGGCGGCGCTTCCCGGGCGCGATGGGGCCGGTTCTGGTGGTTGGGGGCTGCCGCGAGGCCCGCGCTTGGTCCCTGCAAGGCGGCCCGCGGCCGATGGGTCCGGGCCGGGCGGGGCCCATGCGCAGCTCGGTGGCGGCGCCCGACTGCTGCGGGGGCCTTGGCAACCTGGACTTCAGGAAGGTACCGACCGCGCCGGCAGCCGGGCCAGGAGGGGTGGGGGGGTCGCTAGGGCTGCTGGGTCCGCGGCGGGCGGTGCCACCGCCTACTCCCGGGGGCGGTGCCGCCGTTTACCAGGCAACGGGGGCGGGGCGGGGCCGCGGGTGCGTGTGTGTGTGTGAGTGCGAGTGCGCGTGTCCGCACCTGTATCCGCGCGTGGGAGAGCGTACACGTGTGCACCTACGGGATCGCTAGGCTCCGGGGAGGAGGCGCCCCGGGGAGGCGATGCCCCGAGCTGAGGCCGGAGGACAGGCCTCCTCCCGGGTGGACGGGCGGGGAGTTCGCGGCCTGCGGAGCCCCGAGCGGGCCGGGCCGGGCCGGGATGGGCCAGGCCGGCCCTGGTTCTGAAGACCAGCCGGGCCCCTGGCCCCGGCCCTTAGAGTCTCCTCTGAGACAAGACATTAACCTTTTCGGCGTCAGCCACTCCCCGTGGAGCCCCCGAGAGGTCCCTGCCCGAGGCCGCCTTTTGTGGTCCATTCATTGGTACAGCCGGTACCGATTGAGAGCAGGTGTCCACTGAAGAAAAACGCACAACCTAATGGTTGCGAGTTGTGTTCTATTGGGGGCCTTACTGAGGACTCTAGCCCAGGAAAGAGCCTCTCAGTGGCTCTGAGGGGGAGCCAGGATATATAGGAGTTTTTGCTGGAAAAAAAACCACATCGAACATCAAAAGATTACTGCTAATCACAAAAAAAACAGACATCTTGTACATGATTTTAGCACTTTTCTATTTGTGGGAAGATGCTAGAGTCTGGGCTCCTTGAAATTATTCCTCAGATCTGCATCTTAACTGCCTGGGGCCTGTCTCCTGTTTTTCTCCATCCTGAATCCCCCTCAGGGTGCACTGTGGGGTTGGCAGCAGCAGCCGATGGCTTGATGGGGGGCGACTTCCCTTGTTTACCGGAATGGCAGGCGACATTCTTTGTCGGCCCTCACTGACCTTTCACTCCACTGAGGCTGGAAACTGAAAATTCTCTGCCGGAGATAAAACTGGTCAATGTTTTAGAAACTGGCTTGTGGGGAGGTGGGTTGAGATCCTGAGATAGCCGGTCCCTATCTGAGGAGGTGACCTCTGATCTGAGCCCTGAGCGATACGCCCTGGGGGGTGGGGGCCCAGGTGCTCTGGTCGGGGGGCTGGCAGAGCCAAGGCCTTGAGGAGGAGTATTTGTTCAAGAACAAAGAGAAGCCTAGCCAAAGGGGACCCTCCGCATTGCCTGGCTTGGGGTGGATGCTTCATGGATGAGAACTACGGGGGAAGGATGGGGCACCATTAACTGGAGGTGGGGAAGCCTTCGGGGCTTCTGGTGGAAATCAAGGGGGCAGTTGGCCCCGCTGCAGGGTTAGGGTCCTGCCCTCAGGTCTGAGCAAGGCCTGTGTTCTAGACCTAGCAGCGGGGGAGGGGGAGATTTCCTGGGTGTGTGGGGGAAGGTCTTTTCTGCTCTTCTTCCCTTCCCTGTGGGGCTGTGCAGTTGGAGTGATCTGGGAACCTTTCAGGGGACAGGTCAGGGTGACCCTCGTTGGCTAACATTCCGTTTTTTCCACTGCAGCCCTTATTGGTACAGTTAAGCTTCCTGTTGCCAACAACGTTGAACGTTGTGTATTTGTCCTACTTGGCAGCCCTCCTCCCTCCTCAGTGAAAACCTCTGGTTTTGAGAGATGTCATCCTCGGGATGGTTTCTCTGCAGCCGGGCTGGTTTCTCTGCAGCCGGGCGTCTGAGCTGCATGATGGTAGCGGGTTGGCCCCGCGCCGTCCCTTGGTGGTAATATGTCACGCTGAGAATCTAAACTCCTCTAGTAGCCACAGTTGAAAAAGTAAGAAATCGGTGAATCACTTTTGACAATATATTTGACCCAATATGTAAAATATGTCATTTCATCGCGTGGCACCGCACGTCCTCAGCAGCCACACGTGTGCTGATGCACAACCATGGGCACGGTGCCCTTGACCACTAGCTCCTGGGCCTACTCCAGCTGGTGCAGAATCTGGGCTTTGTTTTGAGCTTAGAAAGTCCCCCCTTGGGCTGAGGCGCGGACCCGCTGCAGCCTCGTCGACCAAGGCTCTCCCTGCCCTGGACTCAGCCAGGCTCCTCAGCTGGGCAGCTGAGTGAAGCCTGCTGGCTGGTGGGCGATGGAGCCGGACTGAAGGGCTCCAGTGGGGCCTCGGGGTGCTGGCTTCTTTGGGAGCACAGGCTGCCAGGGCACAGTCGGGGGGCCCCTTTCATGCCCGTTTCCAGATGGTTCTTCAGCCCTTGTGAGCGATAGGTGGTGTAGGTGTCAAGAGGGGCCCTTCAGTTACCTGCTCTGTAAAATGGGACCTTTGTCAGCTGTAAAGTGCAGCCCACCTGAGGGTGGGTGCTCTTCAGAAGGCAAGGCCCCTGTGTTCAGGCAGCATCGAGACCATGCTGGGCGACAGGCCCCTTGGGCTGCACAGTCCCTGTTTGTGACTCATCTGTGACCATTTGGGAGGCAAATCCCAGGGGCAGGTAGGAGCTGCCTTCCAGGGAGAGATGTTTGCCTGCTACACAGAGTTGTTTTTCAAACTCTTTTGGCGTTATCACATTAGTTAGAATAAACAGCAGGCCATTTCTCTGGACGACTTACTGTGTGAAGTTGTCAAGGACATAATTTTTGTCTTCAGTGTTTTGGGGTCAGAGTCCAGACCTTGGGCAAGCCACGTAAACGGGCAGAACCTCGGTCTCTTCTGCCTCTGTTGAGATGATCGTGGGGCTTTACTCATCCGTCTATCAGTATGGATGTTCTTTTCTTTTTTTAAAAAAATATTTATGTGTTTTGGCTGCGTTGGGTCTTAGTTGTGGCACGCGGGAGCTTCATTGAGGTATGTGGGATCTTTTGTTGTGGCACATGGGCTTCTCTCTAGTAGTGGCGTGAGGGCTTCTCTCTCTAATAGTGGTGTGTGGGCTCCAGAGTGCATGGGCTCTGTAGTTTGCGGCATATGGACTCTCTAGTTGAGGCATGCAAACTCAGTAATTGTTGCGTGGGCTTTAGTTGCCCCGTAGCATGTGGGATCTTGGCTCCCTGGCCAGGGATCGAACCTGCATCCCCTGCATTGGAAGGCGGATTCTTTACCACTGGACCACCAGGGAAGTCCCTATTTGTGTTCTTTATTTTATTTTAATTTTTATTGTATTTATTTATTTATTTATTTATTTTGGCTGCATTGGGTCTTCGTTGCTGCGCGTGGGCTTTCTCTAGTTGCGGCGAGCGGGGGGGCTACTCTTCGTTGCAGTGCGCGGGCTTCTCATGGTGGTGGCTTCTCTTGTTGCGGAGCACGGGCTCTAGGCGCGCGGGCTTCAGTAGTTGTGGCTTGCAGGCTCAGTAGTCGCGGCTCACGGGCTCTAGAGTGCAGGCTCGGTAGTTGTGGCACACGGGCTTAGTTGCTCCGCGGCATGTGGGATCTTCCCGGACCAGGGCTCGAACCTGTGTCCCCTGCATTGGCAGGCGGATTCTTAAGCACTGCACCACCAGGGAAGCCCCCTACTTGTGGTCTTTAACAAGGATCTTTCTGGTATTGATTTCTAGTTTGATTCTGTTATGGTTCAAGAACATACATACTTTTACTTTTTCTTTCTTTTTCTTTTGTGTGCACTTGAGAGGGATGTGCCTCCTGCTGTTATGGGGGGCTGGTGCTCAGGCCCACCTTGTCCTCACCGATTTTCTGCCTACCTGTTTTGGCTTCATGTGTTAGTCTCAGTTTTTTAGTCTGAAAAATGGGCATGTCTCACAGGGTTGTGGGCAGACTCAGTCACAGAGTAATAAGTGAGCTTCCTGTGTCATCTCACTTAATCTTCCTGATGGTCCCAGGAAGGAGGTGCCACCCCCGTCAAAGTTTGCCCAGGTTCCCACAGGGCATCGGGCCCTGTCTCAGGACAGGCTCTGCCGCCTCTGCAAAGCCCTGGCCCAGGGCTCGGTCAGCTGGCTTCCTGTCACCACTGCCTTGGACACAGAATGCGTCCTTAGGTAAATAGACTTAGGCACCAGTGTAGCAGGGCCTGTCCGGGGCCCCTGAGGGTGAATGTAGAGAGAGGTCTGCGGCTTATGGCCCCCGCAGAGGAGAGGAGGCCCCAGACCCACTCCTAGGAAGGGCCCACCTTGCCCCATGGACGCGGGGCCCCACGGGCCCTCAGACCCTCGCTGCACATGGCCCAGGACAGGCTCGTTGGAGGAAGAGTGTGAATAAACAGCTTCCTGGAAGGAGTCATGGATTCGGGACACTGGGGCAGCTGCTGGCCGCTGTCTGTATCGTAGGAAAGCAGACCCTTCAGGTGGTCTCCAGGGCAGGCTCGCCCCCCATCCCAGCGTGTGGACCGCACCCCTCGCTGGCTGTTCCTTAGGAAGGGAGCATTCCCCGAGGGCCCCTCCAGAGCGCATCTGTCTGTAGCGCTGCCATCAGGCGCACAGGGAGGGGCCCTACAAGCACCCTCTGCCCCTTGTACCTTGGCACCTGTTTTCCCCTCTCATCCCCCTGGGCGGAGGTGGGTCACGGAGCTTCCTGTGGTCCCTCCCGGAGGGTGAGGGGGAGCCCCCAGCCCAGCCTGGATTATCCGCTGCCCAGAGTCCTTCTTCTGCGCCTGGTGCCTCCGCCATGAGGTTGCGGCCGCCTTAGTATAAAGCTTCTTTGTGGCCGCTCCTTCTTGTGTGTGCGCCAGGCTCGGGGCTTGCGGCAGAAGTTTCCCGGTAAACGTCTCCTGAATCACCGAGAAGGCCCGGGACGGAGGGTCCAGCTGGAGGCCTGCCCCGCTGCCCCCACCCTGCCCCCTTCCCTCGGCAGTGAGCGGTACGTGGGTCCCACCTGCGGTTGATGTGACTTTGATTCCCTGGGCCCCTGCTGTTTGTCTGGATGTCACCCTCGCACGGTGAGCGGCATGGGCACGGTGAGCGGCATGGGCTGTAGCCGCTGAGCCCCTCGCGGGAGCGCTGCCCGGGCAGCGGTAGGTAGCCCATCTCCTCTCTGTTCCAGCGCCGGGACTCCGCGCCCGTGACCTTGGAGCCAGAGGGGCTCCGTTGTTAGGGTTACCGGGAGCAGAAGGCCAGGACTTCGCTGCTTTAATCAGGTTGGGCAGAGGGTGGGTGGGCCGCGGTGGGCCCCTCCCCTTAGTCGAGGTGGCCCACAAGGGTACAGGGTGACGGGGCGGGGGTCTGGGACCCTCCTGCTCTGCTCTTGCCTGACCCGGGAGGGCGCCCTTTCCAGTGGGTTTTGGGGGTGACAGCAACCAGGACGGGACCTGCAGGCCTCTGGAGCGGGAAGCCAGGAGGGGGCCCTCTGCTGCCACCTGACTTGTCCGTCGTTCTTTCCTGCTCGGCGGGCCCTTCTCGGGGCAACGCAAATGCCCCCTCAAGGTGACCGGATACTTCCTGGATGAGAGGTTGACCGAGGGCCCTGGGACCTGGGCGGGGGCCGAGGTTCCAGTTTTAACTAGTTCAGCCCTAACAGGGAGCCCCGGCCGGATGTCTGCTGCTGGCCACCTCAGTCAGTGTCACTGCTTAACCGCTCTGCCTCAGTTTCCCCTCCACCTCTGCTCTCCTGAAGGCGAGGAAGCAGTCTCTCTCCTGCTCACCTGCCCGGCCTCCTTGGGAGTATTCGGGACTTATCCTCACTCCAGCGCCTGAACCCGGAATCTGGAATCTGGAATCTGGAAGTGCTGGCCTGGCCTGGCCTCTGGGAGCCTCTGGCTTGATTCTCTCTGAGCTGGCACGACAGCGGTGCTCGTCTTGCTGGGTGGTGGCCCAAGGTGAGGTGTGAGAACTTATATAGGTGCGCACTGGTCTTGTTGCAGGGGCTTAGCTCGCAGACCCCCAGGGTGGAGCCTCCCAGGTGAATGACGAGGAGTGGAATTCTTAAAAGTATCTGGAGCTTTTCCCCCTGGGCCCTTTGGGGAAAGAGGGGGCAGTTCTCAGTTCCTCTGCTGACTTTCTTTCCTGAGGTGTAATTCATGTGCTGAAATCGCACCCAGATGGAGAATTCTCATGTGTCCCCGCCACCCAGGCTCCATCACCCCGGAAGACCCCCGCACCCTCCCAGGCCGTGCCTCGCCTTGCTCCCCAGGCAGCCACTGGGCCGTCTGCTGGCTTCCTCCTGCTCACCGTCCAGGGCCTGGGTGAACAGGAGACCCTGGTCATCATCTGCACCTGCTCCCCACGTGGGTGGGCCTCACTCTTGACCCTTGACCCTCTCTCCCCTTGGCCCTGCCAGCCCAGGGTCACACGTGGGGCAGGAGGCACAGCATGAGGGCACGTGGGTTTTGCCTGGGATTGTGGGATTTCCCACCCTTGCAGAGGTGACTGGCCCCCCCCAGCAGCTCCTGGCTCGCTTTGTGAGTGGCGGGGCCTGGAGGATCTGACCCACCGGCAACCTCAGTGAGCTTCTGCGTAAAATACGTAAAATGTCAGGATGGTGACGTTTAGCTCCTAGGGTTGGTGGGGACGATTGCAGGAGAGAATTTTACTTCTCTCTGCTGAGTGGGACTAGGCTGCGGCCACCTGTGGGCCCTGGCATTTGCGGGCATTGGCTTCCCCGTGGACATGCTTGCCACTCTGGAGGCAGGAGGATTCTTTGGTTCAGAGGAATGGCATCCTCGGACAGAACTCCTTAAAAGGGAGTCTGGCTGACAATGACACCCTTGTCTGCAGAAATGCCATATCAACTCCCGTGGGAGTTGTTGCTGTCATAAGAGTCCGCAAGTGGTGAGAAGCATGTTTTGTGTGCGGCCCTAAGCTGGATGTGGTGATTCAGTGGGCAGGCCGGGGCTGGGGGCCGTTGGCAGGAAGCGTGGTTTATGCACCCGGCTGCCCTCCAGCTCTGCACCCTGGGCACGGCTGGCCCGCCTGGAGTGGATTCCACCCCCGCCACCCACCCAAGCCGAGGCTTGTGACTTACCTTCCAGTTGAGACTTATTGTTATTCTGAATTGCGTGTGGAGAGCTGCCATGAAGTTCTAAAAAGAAAAAGAAAAATACAAAGAGTAATGCAGGGACTCAGTGAACACTGACCACGCAGGACGTCAGCAGTGTCTGTCTCACGGTTTTTAAAGGGAGAACTCAGCATTGGAGGCATCCAGCTGTTTCCTCCTCTTGTCCCTAGAGGCAGGGTCTTAGTTCTGTCCCCGGGGACATCTGGGCCACGTCTGGGGGCGTTTTCGGTTGTCACAGCTGGGGAGGGCGGACGCCGTGGAGTGGGCGGGGGCCACAAAGAGTGACTGGCCAGAGGGTTGACGGCGACAGCGCGGAGGTGGGGAGACCCGCCCTGGTCACAGGGGGCAATGAATCTGGGGCTCAAAGCTGGCCCTCTCCACATACAGGAGGGGCACTCAGCACTGTGTGGTGGGTGCAGGGTGCTCTGGGCTTCTGCAGCATCCTTGTCCATTTGACATGTGTTTGAGAACATGGCAGGTTGACACAGACCTGGTCGGTTTCAGTTCCCTGGTTTAGCTGCTTTGGGGACGGCGCATCTGGTTTACCCGAGCCCCCGGCATGCACACCTGTTCCATGCGTGCTGACAGGAACAGCTGTGCGCGTGTGTGTGAGCTCTCGGGGCAGGTGCAGGGTTGGGAGCCCCCATGCTCAGGAGCGCCGGTCCAGTGGCTGGGAAGAGGACACTGCTGCTCTTTTCAACTGCATTTTCCTGGTTCTTGGAGGCTGAGCATCTTCACATGGATGTCGGCCCCTCGGGTTGGCTCTGGGGCCTCTAAACACCTCTGTTGGGTCCTGGTCACCCTGGTGATGCAGACACGGGTCCCGGCGGGGTCACTGCCCCGCCAGCATGCTGGACACTCATCCTCAGAGCCGCTGGTTTCCTCTCTGTGCTTCCGCCGCTGGCCCGGCCACTCTCCAACAGGCACGACACGGCCGGTTGGGTTTCGGCTTTTATCTTCCGTTTTATGAGATTACACTGCAGTAACCTTTGCTGGACTTGGACGTGCCCAAGCCGCCTGACCTGTTCCTGGAGGGTAACTTTGTTTCCAAGTTCTGGGGCTTGTCACTCGCCCCCGTGTCTGTCCAGGTGGGGCGGGGCGGGGCAGGCAGGTCTCCCGCTGACGCCGGCTCTGTCCCTGCAGGCAGACGTCTGCGTTATGACCCGGCTGCTGGGCTACGTGGACCCCTCAGAACCCCACTTTGTGGCTGCAGTCCTCACCATCGCTTTCAATCCACTCTTCTGGAATGTGGTAAGTGCCCCAGGACAGGCTGTGCAGAGGGGCAGATGGACGGACGGGTGGCTCTTCCCTCTGCTCGTCTGTCTCTGGCCAGCGTGGGAGCATCCTCCTGCTTCCCCGTCGAGGTCGGCACCCAGGGAGGACGTGGACCGGGGAAGCCCCTCACGGCGGGGTCCCATGACATCTTGGCCTCAGCGGACAGCGGGTCTCAGCGGGGCTTTGCTCCCCTCCTGCCACACATTCAGGGCAGCCGCCTTCTTAGGACCCCCCGCAGGTGTGCTCCATAAACATCATCACTTTTCCTAATCGAGGCTTCCTGCAGAGTGGTCTGCAGCCCTTGGGCTGAGGGATGCTGGGGGCAGGGAGGAGCTGACAGCAAGTGAAATGGGAGGCAGGTCTGCGCCCAGGTCTTCTGTGGGTGCAGGGCCACGCGGAGGCTGGGGGCCTGGGGGGCTGGCCGGGTGGGAGGTAGGTGGGGAGTGGGCTCTGAGCAGTCCCTCCTGCCAGCCCTTCTCGGAGACATGCCTCCCCTGTCAGGATGTGGGGGAAGCCCTTGGGGTTTCTGGTCTGCTGTCCAGCATCTCTGGTGGGCTGGAAGGGGCGGTAGGCGTGCTCCCCGGGCCGCCCCCCGAGGCGTCCACCGATGCAGAGCCGTGGACGTCCTGTGCTCACCTCGAGGGCGGCCTCCTGAACGAGCCTGGGCTTGGCGTCAGCACACGCCGTTCCGAGCTGTCTTCATCTCAGGTGGCCGCTCGGTCCCCGGGGCGGAACAGACGTGTTTGCATCTGGTTGACGAGTTAGGTGTTTTCTTCATCTGGGGAGAGTGGGGTGGGGGCAGGCTGTTCATCTCAAAGAGACTGCGGTCAACACGCCATCCCTCCCGACAGACAGACTGGTCTCCTTTCCAGGATGGACACACGGCCTTTTTCATACGCCCCCCTGGTTTCCTGTGCCGCTGTAACAAATGACCACAGACTGGGTACTTTAGAACAGCAGGAATATATTTTCCCTTGGCTCTGGGGGCCAGAAACCTGAAACCAGTACTGGTCAAGATCCAGGAGTGGGCAGGGTGTCCACCCCCCAGCTCCAGGGGAGGGTCCCCTCCAGGAGACCCAGCTCCAGTCCTCAAGGCCAGCATCTTCCCCCCACCTGCCTCCCTTCTATAAGGAAACAGGTGGGGGACAGCAGTCAGAGCCCCGCCGACCCAGGACAGCTCCCATCTCAAGACCCTGAACACAAGCTAAGCCCCCTCTTTGCTGAGCAGGCAACCTCCACCAGTTCTGAGGTCAGGACGTGGACATCACTTAAGCCTGATTCTCAGCTGCCACACCCTTTACCCTTCATTGTCTGGTGCTGCGGGAGGGGAAGGTGCACTGGGTGGGACGTGGGGAGGGTGGGGGGAGAGCAGAATCACCGTGGGGTGAGGGCGGGCCACCCCAGCTCTGGCTGGGGCCTGTGTCAGGTCAGGGGCCACTTAGGCAGGAGGGACCAAAGCTCCCCGGGAGACCTGAAGATGTTTCCCCACAAAGCAAGCTCCAGGCCCCGCCCCCCAGAGCTCCTCTGTCCCCTCAGGCCCCCTCCCGCCCCGAGGCCGTGCGGCCTCTCACCTGGCTGTGGGTCTGTATGCTTTAGCTTCCTGCATAACACACCTGTCACCTAGTGAGTGAACTGGTCTCCAGAGTCCTGTGAGCCAGGTAGAGAGTGTTGGAATTGAGCTGAATTGTAGCACACCCGGCTGCTGTCAGCATTGTTCGGACGTGTGGGGAAGACCCTCCCATGGAAACTGGTGCAGAATGCGGGGGAGGCGAGGGCTGTGGGGAGCTCAGACCTGCCCCAGAGCCTCCAGGTGGAGCCAGGTTTGGGGAGTGGCTGCCCGGGGCTGGGCCGCCTCCTGCTCCCTGGGCCGCAGCTCTTGGGGCATCTCTGGACGCGCTGCGCTGCCTGCCCACCTGGCGCCAGCACCCCTGTTGCTGTGCCCGCAGAGGGCCTCCCGCCCTCTCTCGTGCGGTGTCCCTGGCCCCGTCTCTGCCATGACCTCCTCTTCCTCTGCTTGTCATCCGTTCACTCACCCCACAAGTGCTCTTGGGGGGCCCGCCGTTGGGGTGCTGAGTGGCCCGCGGGGGTGGGGGGATGAGCCCGCGAGGTGCACGGATGGGTTAATGTTGGGAAGAATGGGTGCTGCAGAGGGACCAGCTGGGGTGTTTCCTTTGTCACCTGTGTCTCTGTCTGGCCCAGAATCTCCTCAGTGCCAGGACCTCGCGTCCAGGTGCTAGGCCGCGCCTGGGCACGTCCAGACCCCGCAGAGAGCTCGCTCTTTGGCCCTGGCCCACACCTCCCCGACATGCTCCCTTCCCCACCTGCAGGAGAAGGCTGCCCTGTGCCAGGGCCTGGACCAGCCTTCCCTCCTTGCTCGTGGTTGCCCACCCCCCGCCCCCGGTCCCCCTGCTCAGCGTGGCCCCACCAGCCGGCTCCTCTCCACCTTCTGCTCGTGCTCTCACCCCGCAAACACAGGGCCAGGGATTGCCCCGCACCCCGCCTTCTAGGACTAAGTGTGAGCAGGATGGCTGACCCGCTTTATCCCTGGATGTCCCGAGTGCCCAGAGCCCTTCGTCCTGGTAGGTCACCTGGTCTGCAGGGAGATGCACCTCCCCAGAAAGGGGGGCGCTCCCCATGCGCCTTGGGGGGCCCTGGCACAGGGGCGTTCTGCCGGCTGAGTCCTGGCGGCCGTGGGCTCTTGAGGGAGCTGGGGGGGGCAGCAGGACAGTAGGTGGCGCTGTGGGCAAGGCCAGGGCGAGGGTGTCCCCGCAACCTTGTGTGCGTTTGCTGCGCGGCTTTGGTGTCCGCCTCGGTGTCAGCCACTGTGGGGTGGGCTCGGCTGCCCTGGGGACCCCCACAGGGGCCGGGAAGCTGATGCTGCAGATACTGAAGCAAGGACAGAGGCTGGGGTCCCAGCCCATGTTCACGCCCGCTCTGGGTCTTGGTTTCTCCATCTGTGAATGGAGGCCCATCGGGCTCTGAAACACCGCAGCCACTCAGCTTACCTTGCCCCCCTGGGGTGACCCCGCACAGGCCCCTTGGGAGAGGGCGGCCTGCCTTCCTGGAGCTGGCAGCGAGGTAAGACTGGGCATCAGACCTGCAATCGAAACATCGGAGTTCGTTACAAGGAAGCTGGCGTCTGGAGCTTGTCCAGGAGACAGGGCGAGGGGTTGTGCGGCTCCTTGGCTTGGGGGCTGTGAGGGGATGACCCGGAGGCTGGGCTGTTGGAGGAGCTGGGATGCGGTGTGGGTGGGGAAGTGGACTGGCCGGCCGGTCCCCTGCAGGAGGGTCCTGAGTGCTGGCCTGCAACCTGGTTGTGTGCTGGAGCCGGTGGCGAGGGGCGTGTGCCTGCGTGAGTGCAGGAGAGTTGGGCTGGGCGTGGACAGGCTGTGTGACACCCTTGCTCCCATCTGGCTCAGAAGTCCGGCTCCGAGGGCACAGCCACGTACCCACTGGCTCTGTTCTGAGTTTCTAGGCTAGGCGTGTCCTGCATTTGCAGGGATGCTGAGTGGGGCTTCCTGGCAGGGCCTGTGGCCCATCAAGGGCTTTGCTCTGAGCAGAGCCGGCTGGCTGGCCGGGCCTCACTGAGACCTCAGCTCTGGGAGCACAGGGCTCTGGCCAGCCGGCCGCCATCCCTTCCGACCGATGTCACCCAGGACGCCGTGGAGCAGCACCTCCCCTGTCCACCCGAGCTGTGCTCAGAGCTGGATTCCTGCAGAGCTGATGGGTGTCTGGCCTTGGCTGTGCAGTGGGGACAGTCAGCCCCTTGTCACCAGGACCTATGCTCGCTCCTCTGGCCGCAACGTCAGCTCGAGCTCAGGATGTCCTGTGGCGTGTGCGTGGGTGTGCTTTTCGGGGAGTAGGTGTGTGTCCTCTGGTGCAGGCGGCACTGCCCGCCCCTCGGCCCCATCCCTCTGAAGGGGGAGCCGCGCCAGGCAGCAGCGTCGTCTGTGGGCAACGGGCTGCAGCTGGATACTTTAGGTATCCGAGGAGCGTGGCGGTAAAGCGTACGTGGTGGCTGGAACGTGGCCAGCTTGCCTTCTGCCGGGACCGCACGGAGGCCGAGGGGGTGAGGAGGGAGGCTCTCTCACCCAGAGCCCCGGTGAGACCCCACCTGAGCTGGGCTTCCTCTCCTTCCCGGATCCTGACGCTCCAGGGATGCGGCCTGAGTTTTCTCACGAGTCCTGCTGGGGGCCGTGTGGGTAGAGGACGCGCCTCTCCTGCGATGCTTCACTTGGACACGACCCGGCCTCTGCAGCAGCAGCTTGGGTGGGACAAGGTGGCTGCAGCGGCGGGAGGGCTCCTGGTGGGTCGTCTCTCGGGCCCCTCCCGCACGGAGGGGCGGTTTGATGACCTGGCCTCCCCTTGGTGTTCCCAGATCAACCCTCCTGCTTTGACCTTTCTGTAGACCCCGCAGCCTTCAGGGCCCGTCCACATCTCCGTAGGGTGTCTGCTGTGACCTTCCCCGGAGCTCTGGTGTCTACCCTCTGCCATCAGCAAGCGTGGTCTCCTTGTGGCCCCCGTGCCTTTGCACGGCCTGCTCCCTCCTAGAAGGGCTCCGCCACACCAACCTGCCTCCTGTTTCCCTCCCAGGCCTTCACTGGCCTTCCTTGAGCCCTGGCCCCGAGCAGACATGGCCCAGCTCCCTTCCAGCCTCCCTGACCCGCAGATCTGTGGTCGCTGTTCCTCGCGAGTTTACGTTTCACCTCCTACCTTAGACCGAGGGCTCCTGCCTTGGAGTTAAGGGCAGGCCCAGTGTGATCGCAGGTGAGCCCAGAGTGGCCTGGGGTGCCGTGGGCCAGGCGGTTTCTCCACTTGGTAGAGGGGTGCTAGGTCCTCTCGCTGGCCGCACGGTGCCCACCTGGCTGTGTCGTTGGCTTTACCCCATTCCCTGGTCTTCCTCTGAGGCCAGCTGACATTCCGGGGAAAATGTCCAAGGCTTGGGTTTTTGTCTCATTTTACTGCTGACTTGTTCTGACCTGGGCCTCAGCTGCCTCATCTTAGTTCTGGAGGAGTGGCCTTTGCCCAGCTTTTCTCAAGGGGGGCTGCCAGGCTGTGGGGGGAGGGCAATGGGTGTGAAAGGGTCTGGAAGCACCCGGGCATACTTGGCCCAGAGGAGAAGCGGCCGTGGGAGCCGCCTGGGTGCAGGCACGTCCCAGGTGCAGGCGCGTCCTGGGTGCAGGCGCGTCCCGGGTGCAGGCTCGTCCAGAACGGCTCTTGCATCCACGCAAACTCCCAGAGCTGCTGCCTGAGCTGAAGGCCAAGTGCTCTCACTTGACCCAGAGTCTTATGCCCAGAAAAGCTCCATGGCCTAGGGATACATCTTGGAGAGTGTTTTGTAGCTGGTGACCCTTTCCTCACCTCCAGGAATCAGGAATTGGCCTGGGAGAGGCTCTGAGATGCAGGGGCGATGGGTGTGCTTGTCGCTGGCCAACGCCGGGCCACGTAGCGCCTGGAGGTGCCTGGGCTCCCCATGGTGTCCGGCCGCTGCCCGCTGTGGGGCCCGGGGAGCCCCGTTCCTGCCACCTTTCCTCTGATCCTGCCTCCTGGTCCCCTGCCCTGGCACCCTGAGCCTCAGGAGGGCTAGGATGTGAGGGGGTCAAGTGCCGGCCCAAAGACCCTGGCGATGGATGCCCACGGCGCCTCAGGGAAGGCCCCTGGCCTCGCCGTGTTGCCGGATCTGAGATTCTTGTGGTTCCTCCAAAGAGGCATCAGCCTGGAGTGTGGGCTCCGGGGAGGCAGAGATCACGAGCAGCGGGGGGCCGGAACACAGGGGTCCTGGGCAGAGAGGGACAGAGAACCAGGCCACCTGATGCAGCAGGGAATCAGGAGAGGGCGGGGTGGAGCCTGCACAGCTTCCCCGACGATACTTCACGGATCCGGTGCCTACTGTCTGAGGCTCTGGCCAGCCTCAGAGGGCAGGCCCTGTCCTCGGGTACCAGGCTCTGCAGGGAGCGAGGGTCGCCCCGCCTGTACACACCTCTGCTGCCTTTTGCTCTGTCCAGCCGCCCCTGCTGCAGAGGGTCCCAGGTGGCCCAGGGGCTGGTGGCTGTGCATTGAGGGCCACTGCAGCTCAACATCGGACTGACCCCAACTGGCCACCAGACGGCGCACAAGGGATGCGAGGTCCTCCTGTCTTCTAGGGCTGTGCTCGTGGGCAGAGGGGACCGCAGTGAGGATGGTGAGGGCCCCTCAGCCCCATGGCTGGAGAGGGTTACCCTTCTTCAGGGTCATTCTGCGGCTTAGGTAGGAAAATAGCCTGGGAAGCATACACTTTCCACAGGTGTGTATACAGGGGCCTGCTCCTGGCACATAACGGGTGCCTGTTCTTCGCCTGGCGCCCCACCTGTCCGCCCACAGGGCTCCAGGTGAATAACGGGTGGGAAGGGGGTTCTGTGAATTACAGTAAGAAGAGTCCAGCCCTTGTCCTGCAGGTCACGAGCGAGGTGGCTGGGCGTGGGCAGCCTGCGAGGGTCAGTCAGCTGTTGGGCGTGGTGCCTTGCTCTGTGTCTCCCCACCAGCCCTGGGGAGGGGAGGGGACCAAGGGATTGCACCGCAGTGACGGGGGCAGGACAGCCCTGGGGCTGGGAGCTCTGGGGGTGGGGCGCACTCGGTGCTGGCCGTCCTGGGAGTGAGAATTACTGTCACCACCCCCCAGTGGATTTGATCTGCAGACCCGGGGTGGGGGCGGGTCAACCCCAGGTTTTTCAGAAGCAACAGCTGAGGACCAGAGAGGTGGCTTGACCTGCCCAGGTCACACAGCTGTAAGAGCAAGAGTTGGGCCTGGAAGCTGGGGCTTCCCCTCCTGTGTATCATGCCCGCCCCCGTCCCACCCCCCGGAGGGCCTCCCTGGTGCAGACACAGCCCTATGTGTTGGCCTGGCCTGGCCCAGATTGGGCAGGACCTGGGGCCCCTGATGGCCGAAGAGGCCCTCACGGCACCTGCTGGGGGTCCAGCCTGCAGCCCCGCCCCCTGCAGCCTGAGGTGCACGAGCATGCCCCGTGCCGGCTTCCTGGCTGGTTTGCACCCCGCCCCGCCTGTGTCAGTGTTATGACGGCACATGGACTTTCTGTGGGCAAGGCCGCATGTGGGGCGGCCACGAGGGGCAGCCACCTGGAAGGGGCGGCTGCACGTCCTCGGGCCCGTCCTTGGCCTGCTCGGCCCTAGGAGCCCGGTGCAGCCGTGCCCCCCGCCCGCCCCCGAGTCCTCCCTGCCCGTCTTGCCGGCCCGGGGAGGGGCGTGGGCCTCTGAGCACACCAGCCTGTCCTGCTACTGTTGCCTCCTGGCCGGGACCTGGGCAGGATTTTTCGCTTTTCTGAGCCTTGGTTTTCTCATCTGTAAAACAGGCACAGTCATCAGGGCCTCGAGGTTTGGATAGAACCTCGCTTGGAGCTGGCCAGCAGCTGCACCCCCTCCTTCCTCTCCGGCCACCTGGTGCCCTCTGTCGGCCTCGCCCTGGCCGTTCCTCGTGGCTGGGCTGCCTGGGCAGTGATGCCATCTTGCAGTGACAGGGCTGCACTTGCCGTACCTGCCAGGACAGGTACTCGACGTTAGCCATGCCCAGGTGCTGCATCAGCGCCTCTGAGCCCGTGGCAGGTGGCCCGAAAGCAGGGTGGGGAGTATGTAAGTATCGGCCCCATCGACCGTCAGGCTGCCCGCTAAAGGATAGAGGTCAGATCTCACACCTCGGCTGGTGGCAGAGGTGAAGGCAGCCGATCCCCTAATGCTGTCTCCTTGTCCTGACAGCCAAATACCTGCACAAACTGCTTCCCGAGAAACAGACAAGGGGAGAGGAAGGGGTGTGGTTGAAGGCACCAGGGTTGCTTGGCTGGCAGGACCGTGGTCCTCCCGGAGGTGGCCACACGGATGCCATGAGCAGGGGCAGGGCCCTTCCTGGGAGCGCTGTGGGCTTAACGGGTGCAAATTCGGGTCCCTCTGAAACAAACCCTGATGGCGTGGGAAGGCGTTCTGGCGTGGGGGCGGTCCTCAGCCTCCTCAGGAAACAGGAGTTGTCGCAGGGACCTTCACGGGTGAGGAAGGGAAAAGGGCAGGTCGCCCAGATGGCGACCCCGTGGCCAGGTGACAGGTGGAGGACACTGGCCGGGTCTCCCCGTCTGGGGGCAGTTGGAGCCCTGACCCTGGTTCTCTGGCCCAAGTCTGAGTGTGGCCTGCACAGAGGGTCTCAGCACTCGGTCCTGAGGACACGGCGGGGATGGTGGGGACCTCATAGCCTTTCTAACCCCGCCACCTGCCAGGCGCCTTCAGGCCTGAAGTTGTGGAAGTGGTGAGCGGCCGGGGGGGGCGGCGACGGGTGGCTGGAACCCTGCGGGCCGTGGTGCACAGGCAGGCAGCCCTCCAGCACGCGGGGCTGGAACAGCGTGTTGAGAAGACACTGTTCCCCGACACGGATTTGACACCTTCCCGGGTCAGTGCTGAACCCCACCCCCCCAACAGGGAGCTTGGAAATTCAGCTGTGAGATCCAGTGGCCTAATTTTAGACCTTGGGTGTGCATGTCAAAACAGCAGGGTAATTAAAGAGAGGGAGAGAACGAGGACAGCCCGGCTTCAACCCTTAACTCTGAAGCCAGCACGTTCCCTGGGGGAGCATCACCTGCCACCTGACAGGGCTGCCCGTGGCTTCGGGGGGCGGATAGGAGCAGAGCTTCTCTCTTGGGGGCCCCCCTCCCCGGGCGGAGCTCAGCAGAGATGCGGGGCGGGCCAGCAGGTGGGCTGAGGCCTCCACGCTGGAGAACAAGTCACGGGGCGGAAGAGGTACGTTTGTCCAGCACCTTGTGGGAGGAACGTGCTTTGGGCAATAAACCTGCTGGTGCTCAGGGAAGCTTTCAGCTCACACAGGCCCCCGGCCTGCTCAGGGCTCAGACGGCTCGTTGGCCCCGGGGCCGGGGGGCGGGCCCTGGGTTGTCCAGTGGTTCTGACCCCTCGCCGGCTGTCACATCCCCTGCCCACATCTTCCTCCTGACCTGCCACTTACCTGCTGTTTGGGGCTTGTTAGAATCGTGCATGAAGTGAGAGCATGTCCCCCTGAGGCGGGAGTCACCGTTCCCCGCGGGGGGGCACCTGGGAAGAGCGGCGTGACCCTCCTGCCCTTGGTCGGCCTCGAAGATGCAGGATTGATCGCTCCAGCCCCCACCCCAACCCCAGGGTCCCTGCCGTCTGCCCCTCCCCCTGGGCGCCGTCACTTGTTTTAGTCTCTCTGCAGTTTAGGATGTTGAAGGTTTAAATGTTGGCCACGCATGTGCACCGTCCACCGTCTGCGGAAGGCGGATGGTGAGAACGGCTGTCTGACCCCTGCCCTGGGCCCCGGACGTGCCCTGCGTGGAGGCTCGTGTGCCCTGAGATGCCCACCTGCACCCACCGCAGCCCCCGCAGGTCCCTCATCCTTTCGTTCGGGAAAGCAGAGGATGCTGATCTTAGAGCAATGGTGGGAACTGGCCTTTGTTAGGGTTCCCTAAGCACTGGGCCCTGTCCTCACAGCCCCTCTGAGTGGATTTTGGAGGCCATTCACTTTCACACCCAGAGGCCTCTTCACTCAGCCCCTTGTGGGGATGTCCTGTCATTCACTCACCAGGCCCCACCAGTGGACGAGCAACTGATGTCACACTTTGCCCCATAAACAGCCCTAAAGTAAATGTCCTCATCCTGCTTATCTGCGCACGTCCAGGATCTGCTTCTGGACCCGGAACCTCCGGTCACCGGACCGTGTGGATGTGACTAGTGGAGCTGGCAGGGAGGCCCAGGGCCCCACGTCCCGAAGCCAACTGGCTGGTGGCTTGAGTGCGACCCTGACCCCTGGGTGCTGCAGGAGTCCCTGAGCCGCCCCAGCCGTGCATCCACCAGGCCCCTGGGGCTCCTGCTTCAGCCCGGGCTGAGCAGCAGCTCGGGAGGCTGTGCAGGGTCTTCCGGAGAGAGCGTGCTGTCGTGCTGCGGGCAGGGGCCGTGCTGTTCTGTGTTCTGTCTGCCGCGTCCTCGGGAGACACAGAGCCATAAGCCCCCCCTCAGGTCCCTGGAATGTTCCCGCGGTTGGGGGGGAGGGTGGCGATTAGCACAGAACACGGTATTTTGACCCAGGCTGTACTCAGTGAGGAGAGACTGTCCCCAGTCGCAGGGCTCTGCAAGGGGATTGTGTTTCCATCAGGACGCAGCCTTTTTGTGTTTCTCTGCTGCCGGGTGGGGGGGCGGTGAGGACGTCACAGCCTCTGGGAGCTGCGTGGCCGTGACCAGGACGCGCACCTCCCAGCCCTGAGACCTGGCAGAACAGCATGGCTTCTGCCCAGGGAAGGGGTGGGTTGTCTCGGCTGTGGCTCCAGCAAGTGGGCAGTGGGTCTGGGAGGCGGGCGGGTGGCCGGAGGACACAGGGACCGCCGCACTGTCTCGGCAGCTTTCGTGGGAACCCGCTAGATTCCAGAGTAAAAGGCCAAGCTGCTGTCACTGAGGAGGGCTGGGCCCACTGCTGGGTCCAGGAGACTTCTGGACAGACGTCCCAGATCGGGCGTGTGCGCGGCCTGTGGCGCCTCTGCGTCCCGCCTGTTTTCAAGGCCTGCATCCACACATTTGGCCGCTGGCCGCGGGGCTCTGGGCTGCTGGGGGCCACGGGCGAGATGACCCCCAGCCCTCTCCACACTGCTCCGCTCCTCCGCCGTGGGGCGCCCCTCCGCGCGGCCCCTGGCCTCGTACCTGCTCCCTGCCGGTGTGGGCAGCCCCCGAGCCTGGTCTGTGGATGGCGGGTCCTGATCAGCCAGGGTTCCTGCGAGGAGCAGGTGGTGCTGGTGGGCCCTGGCCGCCGGGGGTTCCTTGTTTGACCCCTGTGATCCCGCGGCATCTGGGGTTTCAGATTTCCTCTCTCTCTGGCTCCCTTGTTCCGCCGGCTCCTCCCCCCGACGTGTGGTTCGCTTTGTCACCTCGACTGCAGTTTCCCTCCCAGCGCCTCTGGCGTTTTCTGGTGAAGACACCTTACCTGCTAAATACGACGTCCGAGGTGCAGAGGGGAACCCTGGCCCACTCCACCCCCCACCCCCCAGGCCGGCACGTGGACTGGCCGGCCGGCCGGGACTCCACTGGTCTGGTCTGGACAGCACCCCGGGGCGCTGCAGGCCACATGCTCCTGCTGGAGGACCCGTCTCTCTGTGCTCTGTGTGGGTCTCCTTTTCAGCCCTCAGGCCTCGAGTGAGGGTCACCTGCCAGAGAGGCCTCCCCACGGCCCTACCCCAATTTATTCTTCCTCCCAGCACCCGTTCTCTGGCAATCACATCCCCAGCACATCTGCCCCGCACTGGAGGCCCCGAGGGCAGAGGCCACGCTGGCCTGGTCTCCTCGGTACCCATGGGCTGCCAGGGTCGGGGGGGCAGGCCTGCAGCGCGGGGAGACTGGCCTGGCCTCGGCTGCTCTGTAAATACCTCCCTCGGGTGCCCCTCGGTGCTGGATTAATTGTCCTGAGCCTCTGCCCCAGGAGTCCGTGCCTGGCCCCCAGCACCTGGAGCAGGAGGGTGCTGTGAGAAACCATGGCCCCCCAGCCTCAGCGGGCCGCCGGGCTCAGTCCTGAAGGTCATGTAGACTTGTGCAGAGGCCCAGCCGCTGGCCACCTCGTTTCTGTCCTTTAAAAGGAGGGGAAACCAAATGGAGCCCAGTGGACAGGGCCCGGGTCGGCATGCGGCAAAGTGAATGATCCCAGCTCAGCGCTGAGTTCAGCAACTGTGAGGACACAGAGTGCCTTTGTCGGCACAGAAGCTCAGCAATTATCAGGAACTCACTGGGACTTGGTGGTGGCCTCCAGGTCATAAGCCGTGGGCCACAGGCAGGGTCAGCCCTCCCCTGGATTGGCAGCCCCTCTTCCCCTCTTAACTAGCTGAGCCCCTGGAGTGACAAGCATGCCTGTTGATTTCCACCCCGCCTGGGGTGAACGGTGGGGTCGCCCCCTCCCTGGGTTGCACTGGCTTCCCAGCATCTTTGTGCTGGTCCCCTGGCGAGGCGCGGTGGCCGGCGGGTCATGTGTGGGACGGGCCGCTCCAGGCTGCTGCTCACAGCCCCACAGGCTCACGCCCTTGGCAGACTCAGCAGGAGTCAGAGCCTCCGCTTTTTGCTTGAATCTGTCACGCCCGCCACCCCCAGCCTGGCCGCGTGTGCACGGCCCCATCTGCTTCTGCACAGAAAGGCCCGCTGCTCCCGTGAGGCACCCAGGCCATCTGAATGTGCGTCCCGAGGGTTCTGGTCTGCCGGGCTGGGGCAGGACGGCGCCCTGCAGGTTCCTGCCGCACCTTGGCTGCGGGACACGCTCTCCCTGACGCTGTCACTCCCCTCTTTCCCCTGTGAGCTACGGCTTTGCCTGCCCCCGCCCACCACCCACGCAGAGGCGGCTGTGGATGTGGGCACTCAGCAGGTTGGGGATTTGGCCAGTGTCCAAGCGCAGGAGGCCCGGGAGGCTCGGAGAGGAAGAGGCCCCTCCCCGGGGTTCCCAGGCTGCTGGGTGAGGGGGCACCTCCAGAAAAGACTCCGGGGCTCAGAAGACGGCATGTGGCCCAGGTGATGGAGGGGACAGAGTGGAGACCCCCGAGGACGGGAGGCTCCTGGGCAGAGCGAACTGTTTTTTTAATTTGCAAATGTTAAGTATGTGGAACAGTGGCGAGAACGGGCCTGCTGTCACCCGGATCCCAGGACATCCTGCACAGTTGCTGCCCCTGCGTCGTTGCATCCCCAAAGCTAAGGACGTTTCCTGCCTCAGCACGAACTCATTATCATGAGAGAGAACATCGTGAGCGAACTTTGCAAGGAGAGCAGGGCTTGTTCTGTGTTCTGGAGCGAGCCGGTGAGTCATGGCATCGGCCGCCCGCCCCCGGCCCCAGGGACAGGGGAGGCCGTCAAGGCCCTGTGCTCCGGAGTCTGGACGAGGTGAGACCTGGACCCAGGATGCAGGACGAGGTGGGAGGGGCAGCCAGAGGAGGGTCTTCAGCATGGCCAGCAGCAGGGGAAGAGCGGCAGGCAGCCCCTCCGGGTGGCCGGGACGTGCAGGAAGCTGTGGAGTCCAGGCAGATGGACGTGTGGGGACGCGGGGCCTGCGGCTGCTGGGTGTCCTGGGACGCTGGCACAGAACAGGCCTGCCCCGGGGGTGGCCCGTAGGGTTGGGCTCCATGTCGGTGGTCCTGGGCGGCCCGCCTGACGTGCCCAGGAGAGGTCAGGCTCTGCGGGGTGGGGCCTGGTCGGGGATCCGGCGACGTGCCGCCCGGGGGTAGCTGGGGACACCAGTGGCCCTCAGGACTGGGAGACGCCTGGTGAGGCCAAGGGCCTGGGGCCGTGGTGGCTCTGGAAGGGGCACCAGAGCATCACCTCTGTCACCAGCACAACCTCCCCTCCCCGCCATGAGCATTTCTGGCTCCAGCGACAGAAACACTGAAGGTTGGGGGGTCGTGGGGGGCCATAAACTGCCCACATCTCCGCCCGGGCTTCACGTGGCAGAAGCTCCTGGTCCGGTGGGAAAGGGCTCTTTGTCCCCGAGCCATCGTGCCCGGCCCTGCAGGGTGTCGGGGCTGGTGGGGCTGTTGGGAGTCCAGCCCGTCTGGAGATCGGTGCCAGCAGATCGGGGTGGGGGGCAGGGGGAACAGCCCGGAGGCCCAGGGGCTTACTGGCTAGAGACAGGCTCTGGGTTCAAGGCTGGGCTTTCCCACTTCCCAGCTGTGTGGCTTTGAGTGAGTCACTTAACCTCTCTGTGCCTCTGTTCCCTTGTGTATAAACTGAAGTGCTTTCCTCGTGGGTGGTGGCGAGGACTGAGAAGGTCCCCGGGCGGGCGCTGCACACAGTAGGTGCTGTGCTCTGATCGCATCCAGCCGTTGTGGGAGGTGCTGACTTCTCCTGGGAAGGCCGTTCCCGAGGTTCATCAAAGCAGGAGCTCCATCTGCGAGCTCTCTCCTCCAAGGCGCAAAGCCTGTTGTTACAAGGACTTAACGGCCACCAGGGTCCCCAGAGAGTCACGTGCCCCGTCAAGCTCAGAGGTCAAGGAAGGCAGGAGCTTGGTTTTGCCGTCTGCCTGCAGCTGTACTCTGAGCCCCGGACGGCCCGAGGAGTGTGTATGTGATGCCTTCCGTGGCTGCTTCTAGGACAGCACCTTCCAGGGGTCATCCCGCGGGTGGGGAGGCGGGAAAGAGGCTTACACACCAGCACGCCCCAGGAGTCGAGTGTGCAGCAGGGTCGTGGGTGTGCACAGAGGAGCCCGGAGCCAACTTTGGGGGAGCTGCGTCGGGAGCGAGCGGCTGCAGGGTCCCCACCGTGTCCTGGAGCAGCACAGCCGCCTCGCCATCCCAGGGCGTCTGGTTAAAGCGCCGACTCTGACTCGGTGGGTCTGGGGCAGGTCCTGAGAGCCTGCATTTCTAACAGGCTCCCAAGCTGCCGGTCTGCGGACCACTCTGGGTTTGAGGAACGGGTTTAGAGGCAGCGAGGAGGCCAGCCTGTGAGGGAAGGCAGCTGGAGAGGAGCAGCACCGCGTCCCCAAGCCCTCCTGGCGTCAGGTCCCCCCAGACGGGGCAGCATCCGCAAGGGACGGCATCGTGGCCCCGGTGGCCTCAGGCCCTAGTGACTGCACAGCAGCGAGGGCCCCCCAGGCCCGGCTCAGCCCCGCTCACACCTGGATGCCACACAGGCTCAGCAGTGGGTGCTGTCCTGGTGGAAAGGTTCAGACCACGCTCGCGACTTTCTTCCACGAAAGACAGTCCTACCAAAGCGCGATGCCCTGCCCTGCCAGGTCGTGTCCCTGCTGTGGCCCAGCTCGCTCCGGGAGGCTGGTGGTGGCCAAGAGATGGCCCCTCCCAGCTCCGGACGCCTGACCAGGAGGTGAGCTGGGGTCTGGGCCACAGTGAGGTGAGCACCCTTGGTGGCCTGAGCTGGTGATCTCCATCCCGAGCGGGGGGCCCGCGGGCCGTGTCATGCCAGTCCATGCTACGGGGCCTCTTTTTCTGGATTAACTGTGAGGGAGCACAATTAGGCAAAGCACTTTCCTCAGCACAGTTCCTGCCTCGGAGGATAAGAGGATTAGCTGCACCCTCGGGCTCTGGCACCAATATCGTGACATCGGCTGGTGGAGCTTCACTAGCCCTCCGGCACATTCTCCGAGGCAGTGCTGGGCGCCGGGCCCATGCCCATCCTCTCTGGGCAGAGGGCTCATGAGGAGAGCCCCCGGGCAAGTCCCGGCCCTGCCTTTGTGCATCGCGGCAGGTTACCTTCCCTCTCTGAACTGCAGTTTTCACCTGGAAAGTGGTTGTAGAAATATTGATCTTCCTTCTCGCCCGCCACGCAGCCCAGGTCTGGGGCTGACCTTTCAAGCCCAGCGAGTGGGTGGCCTCCTGACAGATGCCACCACTGTCTGCTCTCTGGACCTGGGGACCAGGCGCCACACCCCACTGCTGCCGCCCCCTGGGGGTCCCAGGGCCAAGAGGGGGCAGACGTCTCGTCTTCACCCACCCGGCTCAGCGGGTGACGGGGAGGCTACAGGGGGGCTCCGCACTGCTCCCTGCTTCCCAGATGAAAGCAGTCTGGAACAGAGGGGCTCAGGCCCGCCCTCCTGCAGAGCACCCCCCCAGACCTCCCGCCCTCCCTGCCCAGGACTCCTCCCCCTTCCTTCCTGTGTCTCGTGACTCCTCCCCGCTTCCTTCCTGTGTCTCGTGACTCCGCCCCCTTCATTCCTGTGTCTCTGTCCGGGCTCAGGAAGGGGTCTCTGTGCCCCAGGCCTTGGCTCCTCGCTCCCTCTGTCGGCTCCACGTCCTGCCCCAACCTGGGCCTCGGGCTGTGCACTGTGAGAGGTGCCCCCCGAGGGTCCCCTGCCATTGCCCGGTCAGTCTTCCCAGCCCACCCTCCTGGGGTCGCACAGCACGGGGTGGGTGGGCACAGGTGCCCAGACCGCTGAAGGCTCGCTTCCCTCAGCCCAGCAGACACGAGTGCACACAATCCTGGGACCAGCTCTGCTGACACCAGCAGAGCCCGTGACTCAGGGCCCCAGCTGGGGTGCGTGAGCCAGCCATGGTCCATCCACGCACAGCTCCCTGGACTGTCTGGTGGCCACACACGCTGGAGAAGGCTGGACGGGGCAGAAACCAGGTCAGGGGCCGTGGGGCGGGGGCTCGGGGGCGCGGGGAGCTTTCCAGGGCGACGGGAAGTGTCCTCTGTCTCAAAGAATTTTACTTTTACCTCTAAAGCTGACCGAAAATAGTCTCCCCTTCTAAAATAAACTACTCTTAGCTCAGAAAAAAAAAGAAAAAAAGCCGTCTGGCCGTAGGTGCGGATGCTGTGCCGACACTGGCGTTGGCACTGGTCTTGGTGGCGTGTCCCGCCCGCCCGCCTCTGTTGCCAGAGGGGGCCTAGCTGCCTATCGAACCCGCGTATCTAGACGGCTCCCCAGCTGAGCGCCAGCATGGCCCAATTTCCTTTCCGAGGCTGAAGTCCATGTAAATATTGACCAAATAAGGCAGACCAGGTTTTGTACTGTATTTGGTTAGTAGTTGAAGAGCCACTCACTCCACGACTGTTTTCCCAGTGGCTTCCTATAGGTGGGCCTTGTTTCATTTAAAATTTAAAAAAGACCCTAAAGAGCTGTGCGTAACTCAAACATTGTAAGCGTAGGGGGAAAACCAGCACATTTAGACGAATCCCCGAGCGAGCGGATCTTTCAATAAAGAATCACCTCTCCCTGCCCCGTTAGTGTATTTTATTACGTAAAACTGAAAAACAGGTATTTGGTCTGCTTAAACAAGGACTGTGTCGCTGTGTCCACGGGTGCCCCCTGCCCCAGCCTGGGGCTCTCGGGCCACGTGGCCACCGCATGGCCTATTGAGGGGGTGATGGGCTTTCTTGTGGGGGGCTGGGCAGCTTCCCTGCTTCCTCCAGATGTGCATGGGTGGGGTCCCTTCGGCGTCCTCCTGCACGGCCCCGTCGCAGGCATAGGGAAAGCAGCTCAGACAGGATGGGCTGCCCGGGGGTGGGGCGGGTGGGGAGCTGTCCTCACAGGCGAGCCGTCCCCCCCCCGAGGGATTTGCTGGCTGAGAGCTCCCAGGCCCCTTTCCTGGACTCCCTGTGGTGGCAGGTTGGACCCCAAGATGAGGTCCCACCCGAGTCACAGCTGTGACCATCTTCCAAGTCAACAAAGGCACCCACAGCCGCCCAGAGGCCAGGTGGCGGCAGGGACCCTCGCCAGCCCCGCCACGTCCTGAGTAGTGCCTGGCCCGAGGCCCCGCTGCAGAGCCAAGATCTGGACCAGCCGTCTGTCCCCCACCTGCCCGGTCCAGGGCTGGCCTGTCTGAGGCCAGCGGGCTCCACAGGGGCAGAGCCTCCGGGTCCCTTTCCTTGCCCCAGAGGCAAACATTAGGGATGGGGGAGGTGGCCACGAGGCAGAGTGTGATTAATCGACATCACAACAGTGATTCTTTGGGGGGCCGGTGCAGGGGGGCAGTTGTGTCCTGCCCTGGTGAGGTGACCTTGGTCACCCTGGGCAGAAGGGGCCTGAGGACCTGCCCGGACGGGATCTACCCTCGGGGGTGTCAGCAGGGGCGAGGAGACGCAGGGGACCCAGGGCCCAGGAGCAGGAGGGGGTCTTGTGACTTGGTCTCCTGGGTGAAGGGAGGCCGAGGAGGTGGCAGGGGATGCCGCAGGCCGCGCCGGAGGGCTGAGGGGGCCTGGCGGGCATTTGTGCAGGTGGAGAGCAGCTGGTGTGGGCGCTGGGGGCTGCCCCCCGCCCCCCGGGGAGAGCGACAACTGCCCAGCCTTCCAGCCGTCAGCCAGAACCCGACCATTCATCACATCTCTGCGTCTACGAATTGTGCTTTTCGCAGTGTATCTAAGAAATCACTGCGTAACTCGAGGTCATACAGATTTTCTAGTTTGTTTTCCTCTAAAAATTTTGTAGCTTCAGGTTTTATGTTTAGATTTATAACCCACTTGTGTTAATTTTTGTACGTGTCTCGAGGTCATACAGATTTTCTAGTTTGTTTTCCTCTAAAAATTTTGTAGCTTCAGGTTTTATGTTTAGATTTATAACCACTTGTGTTAATTTTTGTACGTGGTCTGAGTTCTGGGTTCTGCGCACGACACCCAGTGCCATTGTCCCCTGCCCCCTGAATTAATGACCTTTATACTTTGTCACAGATCGGTCGACCTTACACACGTGGGTCTATTTCTGGACTCTCTGTTCTGTTCCGATGGTCTGTTTGTCCACTTTGGCACCAGCACCCCAGTCCTGGTCACAGTGGCTTTATGATACGGTTCAAAATCTGTCGACTTGGCCTCCCTTTGTCCTTTTTCAGTTGCTTTGCCTATTCTAAGTCCTTTGCATTTTCATGAGAATTTTAGATTCAGGTTGTCGATTTGCAGCAAAAAGCCTGTTGGGATTTTGATTGGGTTTGCGTTGAATCTGTACACCAATCAAGGAGAATTGATATCTTCATAATACTGAGTTTCTGGACCCACGGGCATTCTGTATCTCTCTGTTTATTGAGGTCTTTTCTTAAATTCTTGGCGAAGCTTCACAGGTTTCGGGGTGCCAGTCCGGCATTATTTGTCGATTTCATCAGAGTTTATGTAGGTGACCATGTGTCACATTTTACTTGACATGATGCCTTCTTTCTAGTCTAAGGGAGCATCCGGGGTGATGTCAGCTGTAGGGTTTTCACAGATGCCTTTTGTTAGGATGAGGGCGTTTCCCGCTACTCCTCATGTGCTGAGTTTCTGTCCGGAGTGTATGTTGGATTCTTGTCAAATGTTCGTGTCTTTTAAGGTGATCGTAGTGTTTTTTCTTACTTACTTTGTTTATGTGGTGAATTACATTGACTGGTTTTCAAACGTTAAACCAACTTTTTGTTCCGGTATAAATCTCACTCGGTAATGATGTATTATCCTTTTAGTATGTTGTTGGATTTCGTTTGCTAATTTGCTAACATTTTGTCTAGAATTTTTGCATTTTGTTCAGGAGGGGTATTTTTCTCTAGTTTTCTTGCAATGTTTTAGCATCAGCTAATGCTGGCCTCGTCGAATGAATTGGAGAGTGTTCCTTCCTCTTCAGTTTTTGGGAAGAGTTTGTACATAATTGGTACTATTCCTTCCTTAAATGTTTGGTAGCATTCACCAGTGAAGCCGTCTGGACCTGGAACTTTTTCTCGTGAAGGTTTGTTATTTTTTGTTTTTTTAGTTTTTTTTTTGTGATACGCGGGCCTCTCACTGTTGTGGCCTCTCCCGTTGCGGAGCACAGGCTCCGGACGCGCAGGCTCAGCGGCCATGGCTCACGGGCCCAGCCGCTCCGCAGCATGTGGGATCTTCCTGGACCGGGGCACGAACCCGTGTCCCCTGCATGGGCAGGCAGACTCTCAACCACTGCACCACCAGGGAAGCCCCTCTCGTGAAGATTTTTGACTATATGTTAAAATATGTTGATGGGTATAGTGCGTGCTGGTCAGACTCTCTGCTTCTTTTGCTGAGTGAGCTTTGATCAAGTTCATTGGTATAAGTTGTTCACGTATTCCTTTTTTTGCCTTTGTGTCTTTTTTCCTTGATCTCTATTCAGATCAGTCTGAATAGAGGTTTTATTCATCTTTTCAGAGAACCATCTCATGGTTTCATTGATTTTTCTCTAGTGTTTTTCTATTTTCTATCATTGATTCCCACTTCAAACTTTCTTCTACTTACATGGGTTTCATTTTCTCTTCTTTCTCTAGTTTCTTGTGGGAGCTGAGACCAGTGATTGGAGACCTTCCTTCTTTCTCTCCTGTGGGTGTTCAGTGCCATAAACCCTCCCAAGCAGCAGCATCCCACAGACGCTGGTATGTTGTGCTTTCATTTTTGTTCAAGTCAAAATCCTTCTAGTTTCCCTTTCCATTTCTTCTTTTTCCCGTGAGTTGTTTTTTTTTTAGAAATACGTTACTTAATCTGGGGATTTTTTTCAGCTATCTTGCTGTTATTAATTTCTAATTAACTCCATTGTGGTCAGAGAACACACTTTGCGCGATGTATAATTCTTTTGAACTTACTGGGACTAGTTTTATTTCCCGGCATGTGGTCTGTCTTGGTAAATGTCCTGTGCGCACTTGAAACTAATTTCTACCGTTTTTTTTTTTAATTAATTATTTTTTGGCTGCATTGGGTCTTCATTGATGCATGCGGGCTTTCTCTAGTTGCGGCGAACAGGGGCTACTCTTTGTTGTGGTGCGCGGGCTTCTCACCGCGGTGGCTTCTCTTGCTGCGGAGCACGGGCTCTAGGCATGTGGGCTTCAGTAGTTGCAGCACGTGGGCTCAGTAGTTGTGGCTTGCGGGCTCTAGAGCGCAGGCTCAGTGGTTGTGGCGCACGGGCTTAGTTGCTCCCCGGCATGTGGGATCTTCCCAGACCAGGGTTCGAACCCGTGTCCCCTGCATTGGCAGGCGGATTCTTAACCACTGCGCCACCAGGGAAGTCCCTCTCCTGTTGTTAAGGAAAGTCTTCTATAAACGTCAGTAGACCAAGCTGGTTGATAGTATTCAAATCTATATCCTTACTTGTTCTATCAGTATTGAGAGAGGGGTATTAAAATAACTATTTCTATTGTGCAGATTTATCAGTTTTACTTCATGGACCACAAGCTCAGGCATTGGGTGCATGGATGTTTCGGGTTGTTATGTCCTCTTGGATAATTATGAAACGATCTTCTTTATCCCAGTAATAATGTTTGCTCTGAAATCTACTTTGTGTGAAATCAGTGTAACCACTCACTCTCCTTTTGACCAGTGTTAGCAGGATGTCTCTTGTGCCAGCCTGTTACTTTGATCTGGTTTGTATCTTTATAAGCAAAGTGTATTTTGCGGAGCCAGCATGCAGTTGGATCTTGCTTTTTTATCTAATCCGACAATCTCTGCTTTTTCTTTTTTTTTTTTTTTTCTTCTGTCTGAACCCCATGGCATGTGGAACTTCCCCGACCAGGGATCAACCCCACGCCCCCTGAAGTCTTAACCACTGGACCGCCAGGGAAGTCCTGACAATCTCTGCCTTTAAATTGAGATGTTTGGCCATTAGCATTTAATGTTATTGATGGGTTAGGTTTAAATCAGCGTCCTTCATTCCTTCCTGTCTGGTGTCTGGAAAGCCCTTGTATATTTGTCTGTTTTTGGTTGTTTCGGGTGAGAGGCTAAGCTTCATCCATCTTAGCTGGAAGTAGAAAGGACAGTGGTAATAACTTAATACCATTCAGTACTCAGCCCATGTTCAGTTTTCCCCAATTGTCTCAAAAGTATCTTGTTCCACTTGGTGTGTTTGAATCCGGATCCAAATAAGGTCTACACGTTGCATTCAGTCGATGTGATTCCCGAGCCCTTTTTACCCAGACCAGTGTCCCACCCCTTCTTTCCATGTCATTTACTTATGGAAGAAACTGAATCATTTGTCCAGTAGGATTTTCTGAGTTTGGGCGATTATATCTTTGTGATGCCTTTCAACGTGTTCCTCTGTATTTCCTGAACCTGATTCTTATAAAGAACACTTCGTAAACGTGCTGCGTGTTCGGCTGAAGCATGTGAAATTGCCAGTATTTGACAGTTTGCCCTGCCAAGTGCCGTGTCCTGCCGGTCCACGTCATGCTACCTGTCCCAGCCTGTCAGGAAGTGCCACTTTGCATGACACTGAGATTGACCAGTGGATTCAGGAGGTCAGCCTGACCCTCACGGCCAGGTTCTCCGCCCTGTCCCTGATGATAGAGTTTCCTGGGTCCTCATTTAGGAGTTGCAGATGGTGATGCTTCAACTCCGTCATGCCACGTCGGGACCCTTTCGGGTTGTCTGGAGTGGGCAGTAGGATTTGGGGACCGTCTCCTAGGCAGTCAAATCCAGGTGTGAATTCACTGCTGGGGGAAGACGGCGTGCAGCTCAGCATTGATGTATTCGCTGGACAAGCTGGTGGAAGGTGTCCAGTGCGCAGGTGTGATGGCTGAGCGAGCTCATGGACAGTGGTGAAGGGGCAGCTCGGCTGGGGGAAGCTGTTGGACGCCACCCTGTGCAACAGGGCACAGCTTGGGACTCCCTCTCGCGGAGCCCCCCAGCTCCCAGCCTTCCCAGTCCCTCCAGGCCAGGCCGTTGCCCACTTTTAGATGGAACCAGCTGGGCAGGCCCCACCGAGCCCCGCTGCAGGGAAGCCCCTCACCCGAGGCCGCTGAGCTGTCGTGCGTTCCCGCGTCCACCCGCGCGTGGAGATCAGCGCTCGCAGGGGCCCCCTCTGTTGGCTGCATCGCGTGCGGATGTGACACTGAGCACAGACAGAGGTGGGATGTCATCTGACTGTGGGGCCAGGCGCAGGGAGCGGGAGGTCCTGGCTGTGCTGGCTGGTCCAGGGCAGCTCGTGGCGCGCATCGCAGGCAGGAAGAAGGCGGCGAGGAGGCTGGAGCACCTGTGTGCCTGGCGGGAGGGGACCGCCACCCGAGCAGGAGGGCTGGTGGTGCACAGGTGGTTCGTGCTTCTGGGCTGTGGACCCCTTTGAAAAACGCAAGGAAACTCTGGCTCCTTCTTAGCAAAAGCTACAAATGCAAAAGCACTCGGCCTTTGCTTCCGTTTGGGGATGTTTACTGAGCCCCGGAACACGGCCAGGCCCCCAGGTGGAGAGCCCGGACTAGACGGTGGCCGGCCTCCCTTCTGCCGGATTCAGGGCCACGGGGGCTGCGGGGGGAGGTTCCGGCAGACGGGGCCTGGTGCCCGCGTGGTGCCAGCTCTGCCGGTCCTCACCGCCCGGGACGCGGGCACAGCAGGCTCTCCTCACCTGTGGGCGGCCCCCCACCCCACGCCGCCCCCGCTCGTTCCCCCGGAAGGAGGCAGACAGCGCCGCAGTCTCCTCCAGACACGCGTCAACTCCCGGACTCTCAAAGCATCGCCATGAGGTGCGACATCGCTGCTTGGCTCCCTCTTCCGGGTCAGGAAACTGAGGCAGAGAGAGGGGCTGCGATGCCCCCGGGTCACACGGCTGGTCGGCGGAGGAGCTCATGGGCGAACCTGGGACCGGCGCCCCAGCCCACCTGCCGTCCTCCAGGCGCTGGGTCCCCGCCCAGCAGTCAGTCCTTTAAGGAGCGTGAGGGCCGCCGCCTCACTTCACACGGGGCCTCACTTCGAGGACACGTGGGGCATCTGAGAGGCTGGGGGTGGTCCAGAGCAGCCCCCGCCACACTGTAGAGGTGCTCGGTGCACAGGTCCTCCTGCTGCCCTGGCTTTTGTCCTGTGGACCCATCTGGGCTTTGAGTTATCACTGTTAAATTACATGTACCAATCAAAGCAAGCACTTTTACTTCCTGTATTTTTTCCCCATTTTCCTTTCAAGAGAACACTCTAGCACAACATCAGGCCTGTAGTAGGTCCCCCAGTAAAAGCTGGACGTATGGATAGATGGGCGCTTGGTGGGTGGGTGGATGGACTGAGAGGAAGGACTTCTCGTGCTTCCAGCGCTGGAGACTTTCTCTGCTCTGTGGACCACGGGCCCTGAAAAGACGCCCCAGAGTCCATCTCTGTCCTTGTGGCCTCACCCCCATGCCCCATCGTTTCAGTTGCTGTCACCCACACTCACTGTGTCCCCAGTGAGATGCTCGGACAGTGCGGATGCTTGGCGGGTCCTGGTTCTAACAGGTGCCACTGGGCTGTCAGCCTCCCTGTGTGAGGGTGTCCCAGGGGACACACTGTGACCTGGCCCTGGGTGAGCATGCGGTCCCTGTGACTTCTGTGGTCGGTACCAATGGTGTTTCAGGCAGAGGACACGGCCCATGGACACACAGTCTGTGACAACTGGCCAGGGTCCAGGCCTGCTGAGCCTGTGGCGACCCCCCTGGCTCACACACAGGAGTTCCAGGTCCTAAGTCAGTGATGTTACCCGTCAACACTCTGATCCCTGGGCCTCAAACCCAGCAGGCCTCCTCTGAGTGTTGGGACACAGTGCCCTGCGAAGCTGGTGGCTCCTAGCTCAAACACCTCGCGTGTCTTGGGAACGTGTTTTTTCTCCTTCCCTGTGGACACTGGTGAGTCGGCTTTGCAGTTAATGGGGCTCCATCCGGCGGGCATGTGGGTGTTGTCTCCCTGCCGCCCCCCCCCCCGGCATGAGCCTGCAGGAGCCCGACCCCACATGGGACATCTGCTCCCACCCCGGGCATGGCTGCGGCCGGGGTTGCCGTGCAGGGTGGAAGCCCCCATAGCCTCAGTGTCCAGATTTTTCACCTCAAATTGGATGCATGGGTTGTTTTTTTTTTTTTTTTTTTGCGGTATGCGGGCCTCTCACTGTTGTGGCCTCTCCCGTTGCGGAGCACAGGCTCCGGATGCGCAGGCCCAGCGGCCATGGCTCACGGGCCCAGCCGCTCCGCGGCATGTGGGATCCTCCCAGACCGGGGCACGAACCCGTATCCCCTACATCGGCAGGCAGACTCTCAACCACTGCGCCACCAGGGAGGCCCGGGTTTTTGTTTTTTAATTAATTAATTTATTTTTGGCTGCATTGGGTCTTCGTTGCTGTGTGCAGGCTTCTCATTGCAGTGGCCTCTCTTGTTGCAGAGCACGGGCTCTAGGCGTGCGGGCTCAGTAGTTGTGGCGCGCGGGCTTCGTTGCTCCGCGGCATGTGGGATCTTCCCGGACCAGGGCCCAAACCTGTGTCCCCTGCACTGGCAGGCGGATTCTTCACCACTGCGCCACCAGGGAAGCCCCAGATGCCTGGGTTTTAATGTGGAAATTCTAAATGGTGTTGAATTGTTGGGTCAGATATTTTTTATTTTTATTTATTCATTTATTTATTATTGGAGTATAGTTGCTTCACAATATTGTGTTAATTTATACTGTACAGCAAAGTGAATCAGCTACACGTATACATATATCCCCCTTTTTTGGATTTCCTTCCCATTTAGGTCACCACAGAGCACTGAGTTCCCCATGCTATGCAGCAGGTTCTCACCAGTTATCTATTTTATACATAGCATCAATAGTGTACATATGTCAATCCCAGTCTCCCAATTCATCCCACCCTTCCTCCCCTACTTGGTGTCCATACGTTTGTTCTCTACATTTGTGTCTCTGTTTCTGCCCTGCAAATAAGATCATCTGTACCAGTTTCTTCAGATTCCACATATGAGTTAATATATGATATTTTTCTCTTCCTGACTTACGTCACTCTGTATGACAGTCTCTTGGTCCATCTGCACCTCTACAAATGACCCAATTGCGTTCTTTTTCATGGCTGAGTAATATTCCATTGTATATATGTACCACATCTTCTTTATCTGTTCCTCTGTTGATGGACATATATTTTTAAATGCTGTGGGTTTGACCAAAACACCTCTGGGCTACGCCTTACACCCTCTGAGCCCCAGGACATGGGCCCCAGGCTGCCGGGGGGAACAGAGCCACCTCTTTTACAGGCAGACCCAGCACCATCAGTGTGGCCGAGTGGGACCCGGAGGTGACCAAGATGCAGAGGCTGCTCTTGGAATCAGGGCCCCTGGGGGAGGGGCCCTCTCCACCCGGACGAGGCGCTGGTGCTGGCGTGTGGCCATCCATCGCCCTCTGGGTCTTCCCCCACACTGGGAGGTGGATAAGGAGTCACTGGCCCGTTTGTCGCATTTCCCTGCTGACTCGGTTGAGGGAATGTACAGCTGGTGGCTTGTGGTCAGGGACAAATTCCCCCGGTTTCCATCCATCCCAGTCCTCCTCCTGCCCCAGCAGCCTCCTTCCTGGCCCAGATTCTGTGGGAGAGGTTTGCAAAAAAAAAAAAAAGAATCAACATTTTGGAGAAGAGGCCTACCTGTTACAGAGGTGAGCTGGTGACCCTGCCTGGGGTGTGGGCAAGGTGGCCCAAGGTGGCAAACGCAGAACCAGCCCAGTTCACTTGGATTTCAGGGAAACAACAAATGGGAGCAACATCTGGGGCAACTTGTACTAAATTATTTGTTCTTTATATGAAATCCAGGTTTACCTGGGGGCCTGTGTTTCTCTGGCAGCCCTAGGGAGAGGGAACGTGAGTGTGGGGTAGGGCCAGGGCATCTCCATTTTGGGGTCCTGGGAACCTAGAAGCCACGCCAAGTCAGGAGGGTGACGGCAGAGCGTCTGGTCATCCCGCTTCCTGCCAGTCACTTGGCCCACGGGGCGCTGACCCGCATCATCTCACAGCCCAGCCTGTGGTGGCCAGTCCCGTGGTCAGCTCCACTGCCTGCTTCCGGGCCCCTAATCCGATGAAGTGTGCAGCTGGGCCCCAAGGAAGGCCAGGCGGGACATTAACCTCGGACCCAGCAAGGCTCCTGGCTGCTGCTTTATTGATTGCCTTGAAATAACAACCCGTCTAAGGCCAACCGGGAGGCAGACAGCTGTTGGTGAATCGGATTCGCTGTTTCCCCTCCTCCCTCTCCCACCTTTTGTCTCTGGGTTGCTCAGAAAGTGCAGTTATGACCCCGCCGTTTCCCAGGTGAAGGAGCAGGTGTTGGGGGGCCATCTGGGAGGCCAAGGCTGGCAGAGTGGTCCCCAAAGGGCCTTTGGTGGAAAGACGCTCCGCCGTCTGCAGAGCAGCGGGGGGCCCAGCCCGGAGTCCGGAGGCCCCAGTGCCCGGCTCGCTTGGCTGGAGCTCGGCCCCCTCCGCTGCCCAGGGCTCTGGGCTGGGGTGCAGCCGGTCACGACCCCCTTGGATACAGGGGAGAGGCCCCTCCTTCAGGGGCCGGACCCGGCGTGTTGTGAGCAGAACAGTCTGCCCGGGTAGGTGACGTGGGTGGCCGTTCTTATCTGTCCCTAGAACTCAGATTCTACAGGGACTGGATGTTTAAGAATCAGCTCTATTGAGCTACAGTGTGTATACAATAAAGTAAACACATTCTAATGTAGTTTGAGTCTTGACAAATGTACACGCCTGTGTGTCACCACCGCCCTGATCAAGACCCTAACCCTTCCTTCCCCAGACGTCCTCTCCCGCCCCTTCCTAGTCAGAGCCCCAGCCCAGCCACCGCGGCTCTGACTCGTCACTGTGGTGGGCTCTGCCCTCCAGGCCTTTGCGAGATGGAGACTCCTCTTGCTCAGCATGAAGCCAATGACAGCCATCCTCTGGATGGACCACACTTCGTCCACGTGCCCCGTTCGGTGGGTGGCCGGTTCGGGGTGGGGGAGAGCGCAGAACATGCCTGTACCGACAAATGCGGCGGCTCTGGGTCTGGCCCGCGGGGCTTGTGCTCCCACACCGGGCCTGCAGGAGGGGTGAGGACATGGTACTACGTGGTTTCCCACCGATTTCAGTGTCCTTTTGAAAGCATTAGCTTGTCAGCTGGGAGGAAAAATCAATGGCCTTTAAAGCTGCATCTTGCAATCCCATACCAGGAACAAGGTTTTGTGACAAAGACAGCATGTTTGAAGGACAACTGGGCCCCTTCAGATAGAAGGGGCACTGGGCCTGGAGTCTCGGGGTCGCTCGGGTGCTCCTCTTTGTGGCTGAGTGACACCCCCCACCCCAGTCACTTCTTAGGGGCCCCGTCTTCCCGACGTGTAAACAGACCTCATCCCACCCACCCCAGGCTTCTTTTTTTTTTCTTAACATCTTTATTGGAGTATAATTGCTTTACAACAGTGTGTTAGTTTCTTTCTTTTTTTAAAAAAATAAATTATTTATTTATGTGTGGCTGCGCTGGGTCTCCGCTGCTGCGCGCGGACTTTCTCTAGTTGTGGCGGGCGGGGGCTGCTCTTCGTTGCAGTGCGCGGGCTTCTCATCGCGTTGGCTTCTCTTGTCGCGGAGCATGGGCTCTAGGCTCGCGGGCTCTAGAGCGCAGGCTCAGTAGTTGTGGTGCACGGGCTTAGTTGCCCTGTGGCATGTGGGATCTTCCCGGACCAGGGCTCGAACCTGGCAGGTGGATTCTCAACCACTGCGCCACCGGGGAAGTCCCGGTGTGTTAGTTTCTGCTGTATAACAAAGTGAATCAGCTGTTCAGTTTTTCACCATTGAGAACGATGTTGGCTGTGGGTTGGTCATATATGGCCTTTATTATGTTGAGGTAGGTTCCCTCTATGCCTACTTTTTGCAGGGTTTTTATCATAAATGGGTGTTGAATTCTGTTGAAAGCTTTCTCTGCATCTATTGAGATGATCATATGATTTTTCTCCTTCAATTTGTTAATATGGTGTATCACGTTAATCATTGATTTGTGTATATTGAAGAATCCTTGCATCCCTGGGATAAACCACACTTGATCATGGTGTATGATCCTTTTAGTGTGCTGTTGGATTCTGTCTGCTAGTATTTTGTTGAGGATTTTTGCATCCATGTTCATCAGTGCTATCAGCCTAGGCTTGTTTTGAGTGTTAAGTGAGCGCAGGTAAAAGCACTTAAATCATCAGGTGCTGAATCGACGGTTGTGATTTTTATTGCTGGCGTTGACATCCCACGCTTCTTGGGACGTCGGCACCCCTCCCAGCTCACTCTGCCTGGACGTCCCGTCCACCCTTGTGGCTTGAGTCTCGGGTCCATGTGTGAAAGCAGGCTGCTTCCTCTGGCCAAGGACACTTGCGTCCACTTTCCCGACGGACAGTCACCCTGCAAGGACCTCCCTTCACCCCTCGGTGGGTCCCCTTTGGTCCAGCTGCTTTGGAGGGGACTGTCCCCCAGGGGCCCCAGAAGAAAACGTGTGCAGGTTCCTGTCCCGAAGGCCGACCACCCAGACGCCCTCCCGACTTTGAGCAAGTTGGCCCGGCTGGCTTTTGTGCCACAGGGACAGGCAGGCAGCCAGTGGAGACGGCAGAGGCGGGAGGGAGCTGAGGGGCCAACCTCAACTTGGCTCCGCTGTCGGCTGCCGAAGGTCGAGATTTCAGGCGTGACGAGCTTGAGAAAATGAAGGCTTCTGTAGCTAAAAGTTAAAAGCTGGAAAGTCTGTTTTTGGCGGCACACTGAGGGGTAGGGCTGAGGGCCCAGGACCCAGTGGGAGCGCCCTGCGGATGGTGGCGCTGGGCCATGTCCACAGGCTCCCTGCCCTCCGCGGTCCCCTGTGTCATGCAGTGGGCGACCCGAGTGCGTGCCGGGCCATGGGCAGAGGAAGCCAGGGCAGCAGCGGGCCGCGCGGGCTTAGGGCCGCCCCCACCCCCGTGTTTGTCGTGTTTGCCTGGAGAGGCTGCTTCTGGGAGCACCTTGTGGTCCGTCCGTACAGGACTCGCAGGGTGGATGCCTCACAGGGCTGGGCTGAGACCGCCCCAGCTGCCAGCCGCGTCCCCCCATCCCCCCTCCTCCTGACCCCTCCACCTCGCTCCCGCCCTACTCTGTGACCCTCCGTGCAGGCCTCACGCGCAGGCTGCTTCTCTCTCCGCTGCGTAGGTCGCGAGATGGGAACACAAGACCCGAAAGCTGAGCAGGGCCTTCGGGTCCCCCCACCTGGCCTGCTGCGCCCTGGGCGGCGCCATCCTGCTTCTCAACGTGCTGCGCTCCCACTGGTAAGGCCTCGCCCCCCCACCCTGGGCGCCTGCGGGAGGGGCAGCCCGACCGCATGGAACCCCGTCCCCGAGAGTCCCAGCCGCCCGGGAAGGTCCATGCGGGGGTCAGGCAGCGCCCGGGACGTGGAAGGAGAACGGGGAGCCGCGAGCTGCTGGGGTGCGGGGGGTGCAAACGGATGACTGAACCAGGGAGCGAATGGATGGACTGTTGGCTTTCACTGTGCAGGGGCCGCTCTGAGCTGGGCTAACCTCGCCCGCCCGGCTCTGCTGGCTGAGAGGTGCCCGCACGGAGGGCAGCGAGCAGTGACCTCGGGGGACGGTGGGGGGACGGGGGAGAGCAGCCCAGCCGGCTCTGTGTCGGCTCCTGCAACCCTCCCTCGGGGTTGGCTGCTGGTGCGTTTGTGCTGCACTCTGGCCTTCCTCCCCCAGTTACTCTCTGGAAACTCAGCCTGGGGCAGGGAGGAGACCCAAACGGCCCCACCTGGGCTGCAGGCCAGCCCAGGTGCTACCCTTCGGCTTGATTTTTTTTTTTTCCTGTTTTCTTCCCTAACGAGCCTTTGCAGACACTCTGGCCCTTCTGAGTGAATGAATGAATGAGTGAGCGAATGCGTGAGTGCCTGAGTGGGCACATTCCATCCCCCACGGCCGCTTTCTTCCTGGCTATCACCGCGGAGGCATTTAAAGCTCCCGAAACATCAGTCTCTTCAGGATACAGGACCTGCTGCCTTTTTCCCTAAAATAATGTGTTTCCAGTTCTAGACTTCTGCATTCTTGGCTTCCTGAGTCCAAGATGTAAAGAGAAAACCCCAATCGGTCTCTCCTCAGCCTGGTACCTGCTGGCCCAGAACCCTGGGCCAGCCCGAGCTGCTGTTTCTGTGGGGTGGAGGCTGGCAGTCCATCCCACCCTGCAGGTGGGCTGCGCCCAGGTGGGCAGCCAGGCGGGGGCCGGGGCAGCAGAGGGGCGGAGGGTGAGGCGACGGAGAGCCTGGCCGGCCCAAGGGCTGAAGGGTGCCCCCCTGGGGCCCCGACCCAAGCCCCCCTTTGCCAGCGCTCGGCAGAGGCAGGCAGCTTTAGACAAGCCCCTCTCCCTGTCCGTCCTGCTTCTGTACCCTGAGGGCCAAGCCCTGAGGGCCAACGGGCTTTTCCTGCCCCTCCTGTTTCTTCTTGTGTCCTAGGCCCTTAGGAGGCCTGGGAGGAAGTGACCCCAGGTCCAGAGCCCTCTCCCACCGTCCAGGCCCCTGTGTCAGTGCCGGCCAGGCCTGGTGTCTGGCTGAGCTGGCCACCCAGGGAATTTGGGGGGAGAAAGAGGACACCCCCCGCCCCCCCGCAGGCCTATTTCCTCTTCTCCCCTCGGGTCCTCCTCCCGTTTGCCCCCTGCTGAAAGGTCTGGGTGGTCTGGCTGGGGTTCTGTGGAGGGGCTTTGTGGGAGTCCCGCCCCCTTCCCTAGCACCCTTCACCTGTCGCTTTATGTGGTTCCTGCAGGTGGGTTCTCTGTGTGTGTGTGTGTGTGTGTGTGTGTGTGTGTTAAAACACACATTACTAAAATTGACTGTTTCAGCCATCTTAAGGTATAGTTTTGTGACGCTCAAGACCTCACCATGTGAATGGGTGTCGGTCAGTCACGGGCTGAGGCGCAGCGGGCAAGAGCCGGGCTGTGCTGGGGGGAGCAAGCCTCCCCCCACACCTGTGTGCTCGTTGCCTGAGGGCAGGTCCCTGCATGTGGACCAGCGCATCGGCGGAGTGTCAGCACGGGTGGCTCTGTCCCTGTGGCCATCTGGGTACCAGCCGTTGCTGCATCAGAGTCTAGCTGTAGCTGCTCAAGGACACAGTCAGGACAGGCCTGATGGCCGAGTGGCCGCAGGAAGGAGCAGTGAACGGGGCAGACAGACGGGGACAACTCACTGCAGAGCAGGCAGGGCAGCCGGTGCAGGGGGAGCACATAGAGATCGGGTGGGGCCTCCCCCAGGCTCATGGGCGGGGGACAGGACTCAGCTCCCGTGGCTGCAGGACCGAGGCCCTCATCCTAGAGTCTGTGCCCTCCCCACAGCGGGGCGGGCGCCTTCTTCCGGGCCAGCGGGAGAGTCTCTCTGACCTCCAGAGCCTCTTTGAAAGGGCCCCAGGGTAACCTTTTCGGAGAAATGCCCTGACCTCGCACCACCAGGTGCTGGCGCCCCTCGTGTTCACAGGGCAGCCCGCCCTCCGGCGGGGGGCGTGTTGTGGGATTCTGCAGAGCAGGGTGAGCCTGGGTATCAGTCTGGGCTCCTCCCCTTTCTTTTCCCCAACCGGGCGGATTTATTTGTAAGACCAACAGACCCTCTCTTGGCTGTGATGGGTTTGGGGAACACTTTGGAAAGGTGATGTGTTGATCAAATGTACAGAATCAGTACAGCATCGGAGCCCTAAATTCCACATGATTTTTCACAGGTGGAAAATGTTACCCAGGTGAACATTTTTTTTTGTTTTTGTGGTTATATGCTTACTTTAATGTGTATTAGAAAAAACAAGTGAGCCTGTTAGATGCTACTCTCGTGGACAGTTTTGCTTGGTGTGGGCTGAAGAACGGGGAGCTCAGTGCCCCGAGCCCAAGACGTTGTTGAGGCCATGTCCCCGAGCGGCTGGGGTTCCCAGGGCTTATGGGCTGCGGATAGAAATGGGCGCCGAGCGGGACACCCCTCCCCACCTCCATCCATGTTCCGGGGTTTCTGGGGAGCAGAATGCAGACAGCTTTGTCATATTGGTGACCAAAAGCTCAGTCCAGGTTTTACAAGCAGAACTAGAGACAAATGGATGAGCCTCTCCACTCGCACCCCCAGCGCAGAAAACCCCCAAACTGCGTCTCCTACGTGGGATTGCAGCTCTGGCCCCGCCCAGCGTGCCTGTCCTGCTTCATCTCATGGTGTCACCCTTAGCTCACTCCCCTGTCCCTCCAGCTGTCCCTGAGCTCTGTGGGCAGAGCCCAGTGGGTCACATACCTCCCAGTGTCACCATCACAGGGGTGAAAACTGAGCCTGGGGCACCCAGGTCTGTCTGAACCCAGTGCCACTCTTCTGCCCGAGCCCACGGCTCTTCCATTGGGTCGCCATGCGGTGCCCCCCACTAGAACTTGGGGCCGTGGGCGCACCAGGCCGCAGGTGGCCTAGCAATGGCCAGAGGGGGCCCGGCATGCCTCGCTGCCCTAGGTTTGGGGGTCACGGGTCAGCCTGGGCGGGGGCTGAGCAGCAGCAGGTCATCCGCGTGGAGGCCTGAGCGCCTCCCCACCCCCACTCACGCTCACGCACACTCGCTCTGCCGCGTGGTCCCTAGCGCTCTGGTGGCCAAGGAGCCAGGGGCCTGCAGGTGGGCTCTGCCGGGCCAGGGCTCACCTGCTGCCCACGCCTGGCCCCTCCCACTCCACCGCCTGCAGACAGGAGAGGGGGAGGGGGTGGAGGCTGCTGTTCTCTCGGAGCTGGGAGAGGGGGGCCACGGCTCGGGCCACCTAGCACAACACCGCGTGTGCGCGGCCCTGAGCCAATCCCAGCGGCTCAGCCTGGAGCTGCAGGGTGACCCTGAGCCCAGGCAGCAGGAGGGGTGGGTGGAGAGCAGGGGGTGTGGGCAGCGTGACCGGTGGCCAGGTGTGCCCTGACACACATGTGCCACTGTTTGACAGGTCACCATGCAGGCCTCTGCCCACGGCGTCCTGTTTGCTGTTCAAACAGACGCCTCTCCCTCCCTCCCTCCCTGCCCCCCTTCTTCCTTTGCGGGGAGGGGGCGCGAGGGGAGGGGGCTGCTTTTCCTCCAGCTGCTGAACATGTACTGTGACCCCTCCTGCCTGGCGTGGGCTGGGGCCAGGGAGATGCTCGGGGCAGGAGGCGCCGCCGTTCTCCACGGGCCGAATGTAGTTCGGGCGGCCCCCCTGCAGCCCACTTCACTCGCTTTCGGCACCCGCCTTGCCCTGAGTTCGATACCCCTGGCCCGGCTACTCTGGGGGTCCCAGGGGGCGGGAAGGGCAGGGTGGCCCCTCTGCAGAGCAGTGACCCTGTCTCTCCCATCCCCTGCCCCGCAGCTTCACGCAGGCCATGCTGAGCCAGCCCAGGATACAGAGCCTGGACAACCCCTTGGCCTACCGCGTGGGCCTGGCACTCCTGGGAGTGGGCGGCGTGTTTGTCCTTTCCAGTTTCCTGGCTCTGGGCTTCACCGGGACCTTCCTAGGTAAGACCCCTAGGGCGGGGGGCCGGGGCCCTGCTACCACCAGCTCCAGGCCGCCTTTGCTTCTCCAGGCCTTGGTCTGCCCTGCTTGGCTTGGGAGGCCAGGCTCTCAAACCCCATCCAGCTGCTTGGCCACCAGGAAGGGCGGGATTTCTGTTCGCTGTGTGTGGGCTGCGAGCGAGCCGGAGCTGGCGACAGATGGGGGGCGCTGCGCCTTCTGCTTTCTCCACTGCCTGCGGCTCCGGTGCTTTGGGGCTGGGAGCCCAGTGCTGGCCTGGCTGGATGTCCTCATGACGTCAACTCCCAGCAGCTTGGAAGCTCGGGAAGGGGAGCAGCCCGGAGGCGGGGTGGGGGCTGTAGGGGCCAGGTCAGCCCCAGGACTGGGGGAAGGGGAGGGGGCCACTGCCGCAGAGAGCGCCCTCCGGGCACACAGGGCACAGGGAGGTGACCCGGCTCTGACGGCCTGGGTCAGGGGCTCCTGGGTCCTCCTCTCCTCGCCCCAGCCAGCTGTGGCGTCTTGGCCTCCATTCCCTGCAGTGCCTGGGGCGGCCTGGGGCTCTGCGGGCTGCAGCAGGGGTCCCACAGAAGACCCTCGGAAGGCAAATGAGAGTTGTCATCCTCGGGCGAGGACCGGGCAGCAGCTGGAGGGAGCCCGGTGGTAGAAGAGGGTGTGCAGGTGCAGGCGGAACCCGGGAGGGGTGGGGCGCAGGGCCATGGGTGGGAGGGCAGGGTGGCTGGTGTGCAAGGGCCAGTGGGGCCAGAGTGGAAGGCCAGCCGGGGTCCACGTCACACGTGTCCCGAGAGCCGTGCAGGGGACTGAGGTGTCACTCTCGGGGAGGAGGGGGCCACAGGCATGGTCTCCCAGCAACAAGGAGGCGACCGGTGGGGCTGAGACGGGCTGGGGGGCAGGGAGGAGGTGGGGACCACGGTGTGGGCCTCGTGGAGGGGTGGTGCTGTCGCCTCAGGTCAGGAGAGCAGGGGTGAGCAGCCCCACAGCAGAGGGCGGCGGGCGGGGGCAGCGGAGGGTCTGGAGGAGGGAGGGGGAAGGGCCCAGATACCAGCCACCACCGCCGCCCCTGAGAAATGGTCTGGAAACTCAAGGGGCCCACGGGCTCCGGGATGTAGGGCACGGCAGCCGCTTCCCTTCGTGAGTCACCCCAAAGCTGTTCTCTGTGCCACCGGGAAAAAAGGTTCCCACGGCTCCCCAGCCCCGAGCCCTCTGTCCCCAGACAGTGATGACGCCACTGCCACTCCTCCTGCCCTATTTGTGCCTGGAGCTCAAGGGACGTCGGGGAGAGGGGGCCTTAGTGAGCAGTGCTGTGCCCTGGGGGCGATGCCCTGGCCGGGCTACGCTGGACACTGCCTATGTCTCATGCCTCTAGGGGAGGCTTCTCGGGGCGGCCACACACTCCCCTGTGAGCGGCTCCGGGCCGGCTGGTGGGGCCCGGGGTGGGGGAGGTGGGGGGCAGCCAGGCGAGGGGAGGAGGGTGGAGATGGAGGCAGAGACAGTAAATAGCAGGCAGGCCTGCCTTGGACGGCGTTGGGGGGAAGGGTCTACAGGAGGGGATGTGGGCTGAGGGAGATGGCAGAGGAGGAGAGGTGTGCAGGGAGCGGGGAATAGGCACCCCAGGCAGGGGGAACAGCGTGTGCAAAGGCAGAGAGGCAGGAGCAGGTGGGCATGGGGACTCACTCAGTCAGTGCCTTGGCCCCTGGGGACCCCAGGCCCCTCCGCCTGGGATGGGGTGGCCAGGGTGTGACCCCCTGTCCTGTCCACCCTATGCACAGGCGACTACTTCGGGATCCTGAAGGAGGCCAGAGTGACCACGTTCCCGTTCAGCATCCTGGACAACCCCATGTACTGGGGCAGCACAGCCAACTACCTGGGCTGGGCCATCATGTAAGTCCCGGGCTCCCTCTGTGCCACCTGGGCGATGGGTCAGCTCTTGTGCCACCGTGGAGTCCAGGGCACTGGTCAGGGTCCCCTTCCTAGAACGGGGGTTGGCAAACTCCCTATTACAAGAGTGGGAGGTCCCCGGGCTGCAGGCAGTTGAAGGAGTGGCTGTGGCTAGGGGCTCCACTGCCTTGTTCATGGACACCGAAATTAGAATTTCATGTAATTTTCACGAGTCACAAAATATTCTTTTGATTTTTTAAAACAATTAAAATTGTAAAAGCTGTTCTTGGCCCGTGGCCTGCAGGCTGCTGACTTGGTGCAGGAACGTTTGGGCTGGGAGGCTCCCTGTCCACGGCCAGGCTGCAGGGATCTGCGCCCTGCGGATGAGGCCCTGTGCCGAGCGCCGTCTGCGTCGCCGGCTGTTGGTACCAGCAAGCTACCCGCTGTCAAGAAGGCTGGCACAGGGCATCACGCCACTTGCCCCCCAGAGCAGCTCCCGCTTGTCCATTTTCTGGATGAGGACTTCTTCCATAGAAAGTTTTTTTTGTAGAAAGTGTTCTGTTTTTATTGAACGCTTGAGAACCACTTACCTAGAAGGTTACCAGTGCTCCCAGAGACCAGAAGGGCGACAGGACCCAAAGGAATGAATCTCAGTGATGGAAGGTCTGGAATGAGACGTCCCTTCCCAGCCCCACCTTCAGGGGGGTGGCCCGGGATCCAATCACTGGGCTTTGAGTGACGAGGAGCTAGAGGGGAATTTGTGGGTCTTTGGGACACCCCCAACCCCAGCCCCATTTCAGACCAGGCAGCCCCTGCCCACCTGCCTTCAGCCTGGCCCCTTTCACCTGGACTCAGGCAGTGGGATCCAGTGGGGCAGGCTTCACATCCCTGACTTACCCACTCCCCAGAGCATCTCCCACATGAGACTGGCAGGGTGAACCCCATGCAGGTCCCCCTGCAGCCTGCCCTGTTAGCACACCCAGTGTTCCCCCCCTACTTGGGTCTTTTCAGACCCAACTGGAGATGTCCCCTCCTCCGGGAAGTCCTCCCTGACCCCCCCCCCACACGTCTTTCCTCTGTGCTCCCTGACCACACGCCCCCAACACACACACACACAGTCCTTCCTCTGTGCTCCCTGACCACACACCCCCACCCCCACGTGTCCCTCCTCTGTGCTCAGACAGGGCCTCCAAGGGCAGAGCCACACAGTGGGTCCTCTCTGCCCCAGCAGTGCCTGGCACCCTCGCCGCCTCCTCAGGGCTGTCAGGCCAGGCTCTCAGGAACATGTGAGGGACCCTAGGGGGGCCAGGCTCCCACAGGCCCCTCAGGAGGACATCAGCCACGCGGTGATGAGGAGGGGGCCTCGGCTGTGCTGGGGATGGAGCCCTCTGTCTGAGAGCTCATTAGAGACAAGCCATTACCCAGGGCGCCAGACGCTGACCCAGCAGAGCTGCCCCAGGCCTTCCGCAGCCCATCTGTCCCCAACCTGCGGCCCGGATGCGCCTTCCCGGTACCCAAGCAACCAGGTGTGTGGGAGCCCCAGAAGGCCCAGAGCAGCGGGATTCTGGGGGCACCAGGAACCGGGCCTTCTCTCTCTGGGCCTGTCAGCCCGAGTGAGATGCCCCCTCCCCAGTATGCACAGCCAGGTCCCTGGGACCAACCCCACCACTGCCCCATGCTCGGGGCCAGGCCGGGGCTCTGGCATGTGGGTCACTGTGGACCTCAGTTTCCTCATCTGCAGTGTGGGATGATCATCTCCACACAGGTTGTTAGGTGCGACAGGTCTTGGAAGGTGGGAAACTTCAAGCAGAGAGAATGGAGAAGGACCCGTGTCGGGGTTGACCAGGTGCCGGCTGCCCCCACCCTCGCCTCCGTAGAGCCTAGTTAACTCGGCTTCCCAGGCAGGGGCCGTCAGCCTTAGGGATACGGTGGCCACAGAGCCCTGGCCCTGAGGTTCCCTGGGGGGGTCCAGCCTGCCCCTCCCCAGCTCCTGGGCTGCCTGGCTGTGCGGGGGAAGCCCTGCCCACTCCAGGAAACAGCACCAGGGCCAGTGAGCAGAGCCTCAGGAGGGCAGATCTCATTTCAGCCCCAAAGCATCTGTGGCCTTGGCATCTCCACGTGGCAGTGCCGAGGGCCAAGTGGCCCAGTCCGCCTCTCAAGCTTGATTTGAATGGAGCCCACAGAACGGGAGTTGGCGGTTTCACAGGGGACACTTAAACTTCACTGTTGCTGGAGCCCCCAGATGGACAGTGTGAGGTCCCATCAGGAGGGGAGTGGGCAGGGCAGAGGGTCCCCAAAGGGTATTCGTATGTCTTCGAGCCCCTGTGCCTCGGGGCCCCTGGCCTGGGGCTCACGTTTCCCCTCTGGCTCCTGGGCTCCTCCACCAGCCAGCTCCCCTCCCTCTCTCCTCCCCGACTGTCTATGCAGGGGCTCAGCCCCGCAGCAGTCACCAGGAGAGAACCCGTGAAGGGGCCCAAGGGACGCTCCGCCTGGCTTTGGCAGCCCTGGACCCATTTCTAGAAAACAGCCTGAGAACATCACCTCTGGTGGGCAGGGAGAGCGTTTTTTGCCCCCGGACAGCCTCCTGTGCAGAAGAGGACACGCTGACCACTCAAGTGATTTGGGGAGGCCAGCCATTCTGTCCTCCCCATATCACTGTTCTGAGCTCCTCCTGGCTGGGGCTGGAGGCCTGTGGACAGGGAGCCGGGCCTGGACGGGCAGTGGCGAGCTAGTCCCCGGGTCAGGGCCCGGACCGTGGAACCCCGGTCTGAGAGAAGGCTGGACCCGGGCCTGCCCCTGACCCGCGTTTCCCCACAGGCACGCCAGCCCCGCCGGCCTGCTGCTGACCACGGTGGTGGCGCTCACCTACATGGTCGCCATCCTGTACGAGGAGTGAGTAGGCGCCGTCTCGGGCCGGGGCCGGGGCTGCCGTGTACCGTCCGCGTGACCTGCACCAGCCCCGCCTCTCCCTCCAAGGCCTTTCCTGGAGCCTGGGCAGCTGGCCACGCCGTCACCGTCAGGGTGGCAGACAAGCAGCTTAGAGCGGGCACAGGGCGGCCCGGTGCCGGGCAGGTGGTGCTGGACCCTCCTGCTCCCACACGGACCCCTCACCCCGTCCATGCCGGGTGGGGGGTCTGGGTGGCAGCGTCAACCTCGACGCCAGCTGAGCAAGCCTCTCTTCCACCCCCACAGGCCCTTCACTGCTGAGATCTACCGGCAGAAAGCCTCCCAGGCCCACAAGAGGAGCTGACGGCCCGTGGCCACTCCGTGAGGGTCCCCACCTCGGGCTTGCCCCGAGCACATGCCCCTTGAGGGGAGGGGGAGAGCAGTGCCCGGCCTGGGCCGTCCAGTGCCTTGGAAACGTGGCTTGAGGGCCTGGAAGGCGCCGTGCGGCCCCAGAGCCCCCTGCCCTGCCACCCACCACGTCCTGACCAATAAAAGCGCCTGACCCCAGCACCCCCTTGGTCTCTGTCTGTCCAGGCCGGGGAGGGGCAGGCTGGGGTCTGGGAGGGAGTCTGTGAGCCAGGAGGGGCGCCGCCATCCACGCCGAATGGGGGGGACTGCCCAAGCCTTTGGGCCTCCTGTGCCACCAGCCTCACCCCACTTCTGCCCCTTGTGGGGGGCCGGCGGGGCCGGCCCTGCCTCGGCTTCCTGGGTGGGAAGCACTGGGCCCTCCCCCACCCCCCGGCCGAACCTGGTGTCTCTGGTTACCGACATTTGTCTCCTAATGCCTCGTGGACCTTGCGTGGCCACAAGTAGCAGCTGTGGGGCCATCCGGGGCCAGTTGCCGGGCCTGACCACAGAGCCACAGGGACAGGGCAGGACCCGCATTTGGGCCCAGCCTCCCCTGCACAGCCCCCAGCCCTCCAAGGGCACAGAACTCGCCTTTCCTCCCTTCAGGATGGCAGACGGGTGTGCTCTTATCTGTACGCCTGGCCCTGAGCCTTGCGTTCTCACCTGTGAAGTGGCTGCCATAGCCATGCCTGCCCTGGACACCAGAGCTGCTGGGCCCCCACCCCGCCATGGAGTGCCTCAAGGGTGCCCTTTAGTGTCTGGGTTCCAGAGGTCTCCGGGCTCGAGGGGCCACAGGAAGCACAGAGACTGATCTTACCCAACGCCTCTGCTCGCATACCTCCAGGGACAGGAAGCTCACCCCTCCGCGGGCACCGCTGCACACACATCCTCTCTAGCCTTCAAGGACGTGCTGGCCCCCGTGGGCTAAGCCCTCCCTCTGTCAGGGCAAGACCAAGCACCTCCGGGCCTCTGACCCATGGGTCACGCCGCCGTGAAGGGTGGGCCCGGAATGGGGAGGGTCGGCTGTGATGGGAGCAGCCCGCAGCTGAGGAGGGAACTGCCGAGGAAGCAAGGTCAGAGGGGAAACCCAGCTCCGTTTAGCCCTGTCCTCTTCGTCAGGTGTGGCTGTGGGCTGGGGTGACACAGGACCCTCTCTGGGCGAGAAGTTGCTGGGGGTGGGCTCGGGCAGCAGGCTGGCGCTCAGCACAAGCATCCATCCACACGCCCCCTGACGGGGCCTGCCCGGCACTCCTCAAACACGGCTTTCAAGAACCTTCTAAACCACTCTGCCAGCAGACCAGGCTGTGGTGGACACTTCCTGCCTTGGGGTCCAGCTGTCCGACCCCAGCCCACCCCCAACGTTTGGCCAAATGGTTAAGAGGTTCCCATTCCACTCTGAGCTGGAAAATTGCTTCATTGCAAGGAAATGATACAGGCAGGCGCTCAAGCATAGGAAGACAGATCACTGGTAACATCGTAAACCTGGACAACCTAGAGCTAATGCAATGGTGGGTGGGGGAGGGGCACACTTTGGCGAAAGAACGACAGGTGTGCTCAGGGCCTAATGAACTTGGCTGACCTGGGAGAACAAGTCTTAGAACCTGGCATCTGTGGGTGGGGATGGGCCCAGGTGCCAGGAATTGAAGGTTGAGAACCCAGGCTGGGCTCAGTACCTGCCACTGTCACCAGCTGGAAGGGGCTGGACCGGGGGTGGGAGGAGGGAGGCTCTGACTCTAGGCTGGGTCCTGGCCCACTGACCACCCCAGGGAGAGCTGTGTTCAAACCCTGGACCCTGCGGTTACTAGCTGTGGGCCCTGGGCAAGTCACTTCCCTTGCCTCAGTTTCTCCATCTGTAAAATGGAGGGAGTAATAGTTCCCACCCCTCACGGGTGCCACGAGGAAGGACTTAAGAAGAGTGCCTGGCAAGGAATACATGGAATAAACACTCTCCTGGCCCCCTGCAGAGGGTGTGAGATTCTGCTGGAATCCTGGTCACAGAGGGCTGGCCAAGAAGCCCATGAGGCCCTGTGTAAACAGCTAGGGGTGCGGGCTGGCACCCCAGCATTGCCCACAGCTCCGACCTGCATGGATGGGTGGGTGGCAACAGCTAAAGGCCCTGGCTTTCTCCCAAATCAGAGAGCCTCGCCTGTCACCGCGGGGAGCGATGGCTTTTCCATGAGCTCCAGGCCGGAGCTGGCCAGCTCCAGCAGCCTCTTCCCCAGCCTTTCGGCAGCAGCCCACTCCTGGTTACTGATCTACCTGCTGCCCCCCCCCCCGTTTGTCCTGCGGCCTCGTGGGTCATTTACTATTGTTGTTATTACCAGGTCCTGCCCCTACACTGTTCGCAAGTTCTCAGCCAGAGCCAGACCACCATCTTCCAAAAGAGGAACCCGAGGTCCAGAGAAGGCCAGAGACTGCTGTGATGCCCACACAGCATTCAGGCTCACTCTGGCTTCGAGACCAGCTCCCCCAACTATAAAAATGGGAATGTTGGCCCACGGGACTCCAAAGGCACAACATGCTATGGGGAAGGGAGGGGACATTGGCCTCAGACTGACTGAGGAAGGGCAAACCTCTGGTCCTTCCAGTCTCCGACAGGAAGATGACGGGACAGCCTCTGGCTAAAAACCCCTGCCAGGATCCAGTGGATCTCTGGTTGGGAGAAAGGAGCTGAGCCTGCAGTAGAACGCGGGGTCGGGACGCTCTGGCTGCGCTGACTGCAGCCCTGAGCGTGGCGCTCACGGCTCCCCGTTCTGGCGGCGGGGCCTCTGCTGCACTCTGGCGGCCGGAGCGCGCGGCGCCCACCTCGCGCTGGCACGGCCGCCGGGAGCAAAACCCGCCCGGGACGCGAAGGGGCTTACGCTGGGCCAGTTCGCAGAGCTTGTGAGAAGATGCGCAGAGCCCAGACGCGGTGCCTAGCACCAGGCAAGCACATGCCATCACGCTGCCCAGTGTCGTTATTCTCTGGGGAAACTGCGTCCCAAAGAAAGTGAGCGTGTGCGCGTGTGAGGCTGCGGTGGCAGGGGAGTGGGGGGTTCCCTGCCCCAGGTCAGAGGCACAGCCGGGACTGCGTCCCCGACGCCCTTACGGCCGCTGAGCCCCGCGCAGCGGAGAAGCGCAGGGTCCGCGCGCCCGTAGCCGCAGGCAGACCCTGCACCGTTTCCTTCCCGAGCCCCGCGGGCGGGAACGGGTAGAGGCCCGCGGAGGTGGAGGGAGCGCGCAGTGGAGCCCGCGGGCGTGCGCACCGTGACGCGCAGAGGCTGGGCGGGCGCGGGGCGGGGCGGCCACGCGGGCTGCATATAAGGGCAGTCGCTGGGCGCTGAGAGGTAGAGGTTTCGTCCGGGAGCTAGAGCCCGAGCGCAGGCGCAGCCCGAGCCCGAGCCGCGCCGCCCGGCCGCTCTGCCTTCCCCGCTGCTCTGCCCCGTTCCCCCAGCCACAGTCGGCTCGTCTCGCGGCCCCGCGCCCGCCCCCGCGGTCCCTCTGCTCAATGAAATTGGCCGCGATGATCAAGAAGATGTGCCAGAGCGACTCGGAACTCAGTATTCCGGCCAAGAACTGCTACCGCATGGTGGTCCTCGGCTCGTCCAAGGTGGGCAAGACGGCCATCGTGTCGCGCTTCCTCACGGGCCGCTTCGAGGACGCCTACACGCCCACCATCGAGGACTTCCACCGCAAGTTCTACTGCATCCGCGGCGAGATCTACCAGCTCGACATCCTCGACACGTCCGGCAACCACCCCTTCCCCGCCATGCGGCGCCTCTCCATCCTCACTGGTGAGCCGGGGCGGCCGGGCAGCGGGCGGGGGAGGGAGCGCGCCGCCACAGTGCCGGGGACCCCTCGTTCCCGGGCGCCCGGGTTGGAGGCGCGGTCCGCGGAGAGTTCGGCGCTACCCTCGCGGCGGCCGGAGCCCCGGCGTCGGGAGGCCCCGAAGTCAGCCCGCTTAAGTTGTCCCCTGGCGGCTGCCCTCACGCTCTCCTTTTCTGCTCCCCGTAGGAGACGTGTTCATCCTGGTGTTCAGCCTGGACAACCGCGACTCCTTCGAGGAGGTGCAGAGGCTCAAGCGGCAGATCCTCGACACCAAGTCTTGCCTCAAGAACAAAACCAAGGAGAACGTGGACGTGCCCCTGGTCATCTGTGGCAACAAAGGGGACCGGGACTTCTACCGCGAGGTGGAACAGCGCGAGATCGAGCAGCTGGTGGGCGCCGACCCCCAGCGCTGCGCCTACTTCGAGATCTCGGCCAAGAGGAACAGCCGCCTGGACCAGATGTTCCACGCGCTCTTCGCCATGGCCAACCTGCCGCGCGAGATGAGCCCGGACCTGCACCGCCGGGTATCGGCGCAGCACTGCGAGGCGCTACACAAGAAGGCGCTGCGGGGCAAGAGGCTGCGGCGAGCGGGCGGCGACCAGGACGACGCCTTCGGCATCTTGGCGCCCTGGGCGCGCAGGCCGAGCGTGCACAGCGATCTCATGTACATCCGCGAGAAGGCCAGCGGCGGCGGCCAGACCAAGGACAAGGAACGCTGCGTTATCAGCTAGGAACTCCCGCCCCGCGCGGACGCAGAACCTCCGGAGGCCCTCTTGTCCAAGAGTCAAGTGTCCGGGCCGTGCGTCCCGAGCCGCGTGCGCGTGCGCGCGCGGACGGGAGTCTTCCTTCCCAGCGCTCCAGCCTATTCACTGGGGAGACTCAAAGAAACCGAGAAGGGACCATTATCTGCTCCGGAAGGAAAGAGAGCTAGCTGAGCCCGGGCTCCCCCAACGTCCGATCCCCCGTTGGCGCCCGCTAGCCCCACGCGCCCAGCAGAGGTTGAATTTGCCTTGTTTCTCACAAAGACCTAAGAATGGGGATGGAAATGGGAGTTAATCAGCCACCACCAGGCTTTCAGAAATGGGTCCTGCCGGCTGGAGGGCCAGGACAAACGGGGCATTATCTGTGATTGGGGGTTGCCATGACAGCTGGCCTGAAACTGAGGGCGGGGTCCGATTGTAGGGAGTGACTTGTTTACATGTGTGTGCAACTGCACAAAGCAAAACATAAAACTTGCACTTTATAGTAGTTCTGGTGTCACCATTTGACATGAACAAAAATCTTACCTAGGTGTTTGTACTGCGTGTGTCTTTTAAGTTAGTCTTGTTACTGGTTTTTTAATATAAAATAAAATACCTTAAAATGGAAAACCATGCTTCCTCTGCTTTTAGAAATAGGGGGAAGAGGGAGAAGGGAGAGGCAGGTTTCTACTTCTGTGGAATTAGAATCCCCTTCCCCAGAGCTGGAAAATAATCCTGGCTTTCTGAAAATAGCTTCCGCCCTCCTGGGAGAAAAGGCTCCAAAAAAGCTACAGATGACTGGATGCCTTTCCATTTGGGGAGCCATTCCTTAGAATGCCAGGACAAAAATAAAGGACTTCAGGGTCCTTCCTAGAGATACATCTTTCCAGCTGTTTACCTGCCTAGTTTCCCCACTGGCCCAGCCCCAAGGGCCTCGGGGACCGGCCAGCGCCATCCTATACTCAGCACAGGCCCAGGACAACAAAGCGTCACCAAACCTGGAACCCGCAGATGGTTCAAGGGGTCCCTTGGGCCCTCTTCTGTGCAGGACCCTCATCCTGAGTCGGCTTCAGGCTCTGCCACATAGCCACCTGGATCCAGTCACAATCAGCAGCCCCGGCCCCTCCGGCTCCAGGAAGCACTCGCCACCCATGTGGGGTCCAGCACCCCCTCTCAGCAGTTGAGGGCACCCGGTCCCAACTCGGGACCCACTTCTCTCTGCCACTTGTAATTGTGCACTCCTGGGGCAAGTGACGCCTGCCAAGCCCCAGATTCTCCGCTCGTGAAATACAGAGAGCAGACGCCTCTGCTTGGGGTTGCTGTGAGGGCCACGGGCGACGTCTTACATGGTGCCCGCCAACAGGCATCCAAGTGAGGCATCAATGCTGTCCCGGGGAGGGCTTTCAACCGTTCTGGGGGACTGCCCCCCACCAGGACCCAACCCACCTCTGAGAGGAGGAATGGCAGCCCCGGGGGCTGACTGCAGGCAGGATGACCCCCGGGCCAGCTGCACCCTGGGGATGGATGCCACTCCCGGCAGGGTCAGCCCATGTTCACAGTGGTCTAGCTGATGTGGCCGTGTGTGCTGGGGGCTGGCGTGGGGGCACAGAGTGGAGGTGCCCACGGTTCCTTGTCTCCTCCAAGCAAAGCAGAGGTTTTCCTCTCAACTATCCAAAGGGGATGTCCTACTGTGAATTTCTCAGTACAAACCCAAAACGTCCCTACAGCAGAGCACAAGTTCTTTTAATCACACGCTTGAAAAGTGTCACAAGTCACAACTCTGGAGCACAGGAGAGGCCCATGAGGACCCTGTGTCCACCGTAGCCCTCCGGGAGAGCCCGGCCGCCTGGTATTTATTTCTGAGCTTCGTGTCCCATAGTATTTGGTTGGAGCCTTAAAACCGGCCCACACACTACTCTGAAACGTCAAGAAAACTGATTCAGTTGATAACAGCCCCATGGTAGAGCTGGTCTAACAGGTGACACCCACTTAAATTCAGAGCCTGCGCCTCTGGCCAAGGCCGCTGAAACCTGACACCCCCCCTGCACACCTGACAGGTGGCCATCGGCAGACACGGACAGAACCCCTGCTCAAAACATCTTCAACCTACATTCCTGGCAACTGGCAGGCAGCTGTTAAGCCCCCGACTCGGTCAGCACAGGTTATGAGCCCGTTTCTGGATCTAAATGATATTCAGCCACCTGTCCTGCATCCTTCAGAGGCGAAGTAAAGAGATGCTCTTATCTCAGTCTGGTCACACTAACACAAAGTCTGTCTAGGTGAAACAAAGGTGTTTATAAGCATCTATGAACCAGGCCTTGGCCGCATGACTGCCAGGTGCAGTTCTCCCCACCCCAAGGGGCCATCAGAACCGTGGCTCTGAGCGGAAAGCACATCATGACCGCCTGTTTGCACGCAGTGAGCAGGCCAGAGGGGAAGTCATGGCTAAACCAGGAACAGGACTCTGAGAAGCTGGAAGAGGGGTCTGTTCACCTGGAGACCATGGCCGGTGAGACCACGTGGTCTGAGGCGGTCTGGCCATTCTTGGGCATGAAATGGCTGAACGGGCTACCTGAAGGTGACAAGGGACAGAGGATCAAGAGTCTCTGCCACCCACCCACACGTGGGAGGCAGAAACCTGGAGGCGGGGCTGCCGGCAGGGCCCTCGGTGGGCAGCCCACGGACAGTGACACCCACCCCTCAAACGCAGAAGGAAACTATTCCAGAGCAAAAAGCCACCCTCAAGTCTTTAGGCACAGTGCCGTTCTCCCAAGGCCTTTTTCTATCCTAAACCCTCGCCATGTGAGTGCAGGCCTAACTGTCCAGTGGACTCCACACACCCTACTGCTCACTCAACACTGGCTACCTGGATATCCAACACCTGTGCCGGGAGCGGAGGGGAGGGGTGGAGGGCAGCCACCTCCCTTCCTGCTTTGCCCCGGGATCTGCCAGCCCAGCCTGAAGGCCGGGCCGTGGCCCTGCCCCTCCGGCCTCAGGAGCCCTCCTCCTTCTGGCAGCAGGAACACAGTCATTATGCATCTGGACCGTGGGGACAGTACACAAGGACGCCCGGGGAAGCCAGCACGCACACCGGCTCCGCAGTCAGGGCCACGTTCAGCTAAGCAGGCGGTACCAGAGACGCCCTCCACAGCGCTGGAAGACAGGGGGCCCGTGCCCGCCTCGTCCCGGAGGCCAGCGCATCTACTCCTTGGGGATCTCGAACATGCACAGGCTCTTGTACTTCTGCAGGAGCTCGTTCTTGGTCCGGACCTGCTCGCGGAGGCGGTGCAGCTGCTGCTGCTGCCGCTCGGGGCTCAGGTGGATGCCAGGCATGGCGCTGACCACCTTGCGCATCTCCTGGAACTTGGTCCTGAGGGCGTTCAGGTCCTGGTGGACATCAGGGCTGTCCTTGTCCATGCTGCGGAGGCAGAGGGCAGGTGTTAGCACCATTAGCCCAGACAGCTCCATCCTCGCATCCCCGCGTCAGAACGCCTGTCGCCTGCGTTCCCCACTGGGCTGGGCTGGGCTGGGCTGTGCGCCCGGGGGACGGGGCGGGTTCTTGCCTGTGCAGCCATAGTGCAGGCAGCACCCCACCCCCCAGCAGGCACGCGCCGGACACTGAGCCCTCTTGCAGAGCTGCTTCCCCAGCCTGGGCCGTGGGTGCTGCACACACTGAGGCAACATTTGCTGAAAGAGTAGACGCCTGGCAAATAAGTTCCTAAGTGTCTGCTGAATGAATGAAAAATTCTTACCAATGTCATGTAACAAACTGCAAGTAACACTTGCTGAAATACCACATTTCTAATTTGAGACATTCCAGGCCAATCAGGAGACTATCAACGAGCAAAAGATAATTTTAGCTGATGTTCAGATGCTTGAACCTGTTAACATACATCCTAATTTCCATAGAGCTATTCATAAATTTTAAACTAGTTACAAGCTACTGGAAAATTTTCAGCAGGTACGTGTCCTCTCCCACCACACTCGTGTAAATTCCTCGCCTTCCGGTCACGCTCATTTTAAAGGCAGGCTCGTACCCTTCACCTCACAGCTATTATTAGCTGCCGAGAGATCCATGCTCCCTGTCATGACTAAATTAAAAGCAAACAACAAGAACAAAAACCTTCACCTATGATCTAAGAAACGGCCTGTCAGTTGCTCCTATAAATCTTTTAAAAGTTAGTAGGTGGATGGATGAGCTTTTGAAAACAAGGCAGTTGAGACTAAAATCTAAAAGCTGATTCACAGGCTGTTTTCAAAGTCACCCACTGAGTAGCGTGAGAGGGGAAAACTGTCAATGATCGTTTATTTATTTTAATAAACGTTCATCCTTGATGGGAAATTTCAACCCAGATGGTGCTAGTTCATGTTTATTATTAATCATTTCTCTGCTTACGCAGACAGAATATCCATCTTTCCTGGTGATCCGCCGGTTACAGCTCATTCCTGACAAATGAGACACACCAGGCCTGCTCACTATTTATCAATAGCTTGAACTTGGAAGCAAGATTTGGAGAATCAATAGTTTATTCTAGGGAACGAATGGCCAACCAAACATTTCCTCTTGTCATTTGAGGCCCTCAATTTACACACACCATCAGTGGTACACCTTACCCCAGCGTCGAGGGAGCACCTTATATTCTAATTCTTTTATGTCTCAGCTCAGATCTACAACCCTGGACAGACACCACCTGGGCTTCTGAAATCATTCCACTTATATGGCATATGTGCTAACACATCGTTAGGAATTTAAGTCCCAAGGGAGTTTTGAAATTAAAATATAGTTTTAAGAAAACTGATTCACATCACACAAGTCTCAAAGGACAAGGTAAAAACAAACAAAAATATATAAAATAAAAATTAGGTGGGCTTCCCTGGTGGCACAGTGGTTGAGAGTCCGCCTGCCAATGCAGGGAACACGGGTTCGTGCCCCGGTGCGGAAGATCCCACATGCCGTGGAGCGGCTGGGCCCGTGAGCCATGGCCATGGAGCCTGCGCGTCCGGAGCCTGTGCTCCGCAATGGGAGAGGCCACAATAGTTAGAGGCCCGTGTACAGCAAAAAAAAAAAAAAAAGGTAAATAACAAGGCCCTACTGTGTAATACAGAGAACTATATTCAATATCCTATGATAAACCATAATGGAAAAGAATATAAAAAAAATGTACAGGGCCTCCCTGGTGGCGCAAGTGGTTGAGAGTCCGCCTGCCGATGCAGGGGATACGGGTTCGTGCCCCGGTCTGGGAGGATCCCATATGCCGCGGAGCGGCTGGGCCCGTGAGCCATGGCCGCTGAGCCTGCGCGTCCGGAGCCTGCGCGTCCGGAGCCTGTGCTCCGCAACGGGGGAGGCCACAGCAGTGAGAGGCCCGCATACCGCAAAAAAAAAAAAAAAAAAAAAAAAATGTACATATATGTGTAACTGAATCACTTTGCAATACAGCAGAAATCAACACAACATTGTAAATCAACTAGACTTCAATAAAAAAAAAACTGCAAAAAAAAAAAAAAAAAAAAAGGGAGGGGAGGAAATTAGGAGCCATGTGTAAAGCCCACCCGGAGGGAAGCTGAGCTGGGGGGCGGCTGCACAAGCGTCTCAGGCTGCCCGAGGGGGAGGCAGCGGGACCCTGACTCCAGCCGAGAGAAGAGATGGCCTGGGCACCAGAGAGCAAGCATGAGTTCCAGGGGGCCCGCCCCTGTGGCCAGTGCTGGTCGGCACCTGACTCAGAAGGAAACAAAGGAGACCAGGCTGGGTGGAGAAGCACAAAATCCACAAACCAGGGCAAGGCTAGGGCGCTCAGGACACCACCGCATGGCTCGAGTGACAGGCCACTTCCTGATGGTCCTCTGGGCAGGCGCGGGTGATGCGTGGCGGCGGCCCGGTGGGAGACACACACTCGGGCACACCGCACAATTCTAGCGGGTGAGCCTAAGAACGATGCTTCACTTGCAGGTGCAAACAGGCATCAGCTGGGCAGGTGTGTCCACTGGTGACTCAGAAGCAGAAGGAACCACCAGGTCACTGAAGTCACGTCCTCCCAAACTCGAGAGGCATTTCTTTGATCTCTTGGTGGCGTCCGACTCGGGAAAGAAATGGGAAACTATTTCTTCCTCCTCAAAACCTCTGACCCCCTCGGCCTCACGTCCCCACACCCCCAATGTTCTCCTCGCCGACAGGCCTGGGACCAGTCTTCTTCCCACACTAATGTCAGTGGCTGGCATCTTCCTAAAATAGTAGGGCCTTTAAATTACACCAGTTACAGGGCTTGAGGGAAAAAAATGTTGAATGACAGACAGCCAAGGCTTACAAAAGGGAAGTCCCTCTAATCCCTTGTCCCAGGTAAGCTCTGTTAACACGTGGTGCACATTGTTTAATATCGCTTCAAGATAGTCAGTAGCACACAAACACACACATACTTCTCAGTTTGTTTTGACAAAACTGTGGCCACACTACACACATGGTTCTGATTCTTGCTTTCTTCATGTAAAATGAACCTTGGATGTCTGTCCATGTTAAGATGTACACGATCATACGGCTAGATTACTTGGCTGTTGATGTGTATGTGCATGTTTGCAACTGATCGCCTGCAATCCGAATGGCGATGACATCCCACACCTATACCCTTGTGTGCCGTGTGCCCCACTGTCCCCCGCCAGCACTGCCACTCCACCTGCCACCCCCCTCAGGGCACCCCTGGCACCTCCTCCCACTATTCCTGTGGACCCAGTCCTTTCCCCGTCCTAAAACCCTCTGTCCCATCTACCTTTACAAAACCCAGGCCTGAGCTCAAAAACTTCATATGGCTCCTCGGCTCCCAGGCAAGTTCACACTGTGTGTTTGTGTGCGTGTGTGTGTACGCACAACCTCAGGACCACTCGCAAACAGCCTCTGACCTCCCGGGCTCCGTGCTCTCTGCCCAAGAGAGAATTCCTCCAAACAGCCTACCAACAATCCCTATCTGGGCGCTTGGCCTTTTCACTCGGATTCAGCAAAGAAGACAGGGAAGGGCAGAGCTGCTGCAGGCGAGTCATGGGGTCACCTCCTGGCCATCAGGACCCAAGGCCAGCCTCAGCCCAACCCGCCATCTTTCACAGGAGGATGCTCTTGAGAACGCCTCAAAACAACCTATGACTTAAGTATTACTAGTCCCAGTTCACAAAAAAAAAAGAGGCTCAGAGCAGCTGTTTCACCAAGGTCAGTACATCATAAAGCTATCATTTGAACCCACCATTTGAAGTTCATTATTACTCACATATTAGAGATAAAAAAATTAAGGCCTAGAAAGGCTACGTATTTACTAAGATTACAAAGCAAGCAAGCGTCAGCATGCAGATCCGAATTCAAGGCTATCTGACTTCAAAGCCCATGTTCTCTCTCATGTACGTAACTTCTCGATCTTTAAGTCCAGCCCAACCCAACTGCTCTATCAGCGTGCAAGAATATACACCATGTATTTTCATTTTTCCATATTTTCCCTAAAACCAGAATAAGTATATTTGGGTTGATCTGGATAACGTTTTTATAATCAAGCACTGCCCTGGGATTGCAGGGTCTGCATTTGCGTTTGTGTTTGCTATGTCACTGCAGCCTAGAAGTGCTACTTGATGATCCCAGGCTCATGAGGACAGAACAGTCTGCCTTACCCGATAAACAGTATGTTTGCACCAAGTGAAGCCAGATGAAGTCAAGGTCTACTGTGAGAACAAATGCTTTGCAGCTATTTTAAAAGCGGTGGAGGGACTTCCCTCGTGGCGCAGTGGTTAATAATCCGCCTGCCAATGCAGGGAACAAGGGTTCAATCCCTGGTCCAGGAAGATCCCACATGCCGTGGAGCAACTAGGCCCATGCGCCACAACTACTGAAGCCTGCGTGCCTAGAAGCCCGTGCTCTGCAACAAGAGAAGCCACCGCAATAAGAAGCCCACGCATCGCAACGAAGACTGGCCCCGGCTCACGGCAACTAGAGAAAGCCCGCGTGCAGCAACGAAGACCCAACCCAACCAAAAAAAAAAAAAAAAGAAAAACCCAGCTGGGCCAGTAACAATATTTTCATGTTGTGAGTAGCAATTCCATTTCAGCAAAACATCCAGGAGCACAATTGATGTTCACTTGAATGTTACTATAAAAGTAACTTTGTTGTAATTTACTTTGTTTTGGTTTTTAATGGCTGAATAAAAATTTTAAGCGCAGGGGTTTACACTTTGTTATCATAAATAACGGTAAAAAATTAATTTGGGCAAATGTGGGGATAGGGAAGGTTTTGGTTGTGTGTGTGTGTGTGTGTGCGTGTGTGTTTCTCCTAAGGGTCAGTTTCAAAAGTTAGGTAACCCGAAGACTGGCCAAAAGGAGACAATCACCCCGTGACACCATGTTAGGGCACCGTAAGCGCTGGCAGGCGGCCAGTACCCGTTTCCTGTAACGTTCCCATCATCACCCCTATAATCTCTTTGCATTATGGGTTATTCTCTCTCACGACGTTTTCCCTTCTAACTGGTTATCAACGTGGGGGTGAAAAGTCTGCCCTTTCACCTGTACACCCCACAGCACTTAGCAGTGTGCCACATATGGAATATGATACACATCTGTTGGATCTGTTAGGAAAGACGCCGAAGTGAGTACTATACCCCTAATTACAGGTGAGAAAACAGGCTCAGAGAAGCCTGATTGGCTTCAGGCCACCAGGATGCACACGAGTGGTCTGACCGTAGCGGGGCCTGCCAGCACGGGGCCTGGCAACTCCCAGGGCCAGAGTCTGCTGAACTCTTGGGACGACTGGGGGTGGTCTCGGTGAGGCCGCTCCCCTCCGGGTCGGCCTCCTCCTTTGTACCGCGGGGCGCCCCCGGAGCTCGGAAACGTGACTGGCAGCGCCGGCCCGGACCTTACCATTTGATGATGTTGTGAACCAGGGGGAGGAAGGAGCAGTTCTCCTCCGCCTTCACGCCGGCCGGGGACGGAGGCCTCGGCGGCGGTTGCGGCTGCGGCGCGGAGACCGGCGGCGGCGGCTGCGGAGGCGGCAGCGGCTTCGTCTCGGGCAGCGGCGGCTCTGCGGGTGGCTGCAGCGCATCCTCGGCCTGCCGGCCGACAGACACCCCCACGGAAGCCATGGCGCCCGGGACCCACGCAGCCGGTTAACGGGGCCGGCGTCCGAGCGCGCCGGAAGTGTCTCGGACTCTGCACGTCACCACTGTGCGCCGCGGGGGCGGGACCTGGAGGGAGGCTGTGAGATCGCACGCCAGGGCGCGGGGCGGGGCCAGGGCGGTCGTTACTAGGCAACAGGCAGCTGGCGGGTCCAGAGTGGCCTGGATTTGGCTGTGCCCGAGACAGCTAAATTTTTCCATAGTCAGAAATAGGAGGTGTACTTCAGGAATAACATCTTATTTCCATTCACGTTACAAAGAGGGTCCAAAAGCAACCAGTACAGGAAGACTTGAGATAAATAAGGCCTCGCGAAGAGGGGACAGCACCTGCCGTACACCTGCAGGTGTCAGGCCCTGGGCCCACGAGCGTGGAGAATCCGAGGGGAAGGGCCCAGGGTTCCCACCCGCGCAGAAGCCTCCAGGGGAGAGGCCCTGAGCCCGCCCTAAGGACGCAGAAACAAAGAAATAACTGAACACTTAATTATTATCATAATTATATTATCACTTATCATCTTCTGGATGACACACGCTGTGCTAACTATGGGGGAGGGGTTGGGAGGCTGTCTCAACTTCAACACGAGCGGGGATTGCCGAAGGGTATTAGTGCCAGGAATAAACATCGTATCTGAGGGGGAAGTCAACGTCAGGTATTCTCCGTACCTGTGGGCCAACTCCTTAAGCCCCTGGGCCTCAGTGTGCTCACCTCTAGAATCTTCTTTAGTTCAGGGTCATGGCGGAGCCTGAACTACTTTCCAACTTCAGCCACACGGCTGATCTCCAAAGGTGTCCTTTGCATGCGCTCTCACTCCCTGCTATCTTAGGCCAAAGTGGGGACTTCTCCTGGGTTTGTGGTTATGGTCCTCAAAACGAGTCCTCCCGAGCCATGATGTGGGGCTGTGTGATACGCTTCTGGGCAATGGGGACATGCATCCTAAGCTTGGCTAGGAAAGCCCTGCCCTTCCTCAGCGGCTTTGGAGAGGCAAGGGGTCCACAGTCATTGGCAAGAGCACTTAAGAGCAAGGTGGCTGGTCTCAAGGAAAGCCTCAGCAGTGATATTTTCAGATGCATCTGGAGGGGTCTGTGGGGGCAGGTCCTAGGGGAGGGAGAGTGTAGAAGGAAGTGGGGAGGTCGAAGGGTGTGCTGAGGGGCGCTTTGGTAGCGGGCCTCAGCACAGCTTTCTTGTAAGAACTGCCCGGGGCACCCCACAGGGCGAGCACGGTGAGGGGGTGGCCTGCTAACCATGGGCCTCTCCCCCAGGGGGAATGTTCAGGGGTCCTGGTGGAGAACAAGGAGGAAGGTCCTGCTGGGACAGGACTAGATGGGCTTGAAGAGACTATACCCCCTTGGATTCATCTGGGGAGATAATGACGGTATGATAATAGTAATTACCACAACTACTGTGGATCAAAAGTAGGTACAAGGAACAGAGCGCAGTCATCTCATTTAATCCACAAGAAAGCTCTAGAAGGTGGATGTTAGAATCTCCATTTTATAGATGGTGGATTCTGGCCCCAGGGTCACACAGCTGCCTGATACAAAGCCCATGGTCTTAACCAACACAGAGGACACCTCAGGTCCCTACCAGTTCTGTGACTGTATGATTCAAAATGTTAAAGTGAGGTTTTTATTCAGAATCAGAAAAGGAATCCAAAGTTCATCCACAATCTCCCCATTGAAATCACATGTCATCTCTCCCTCCCAGTGTGTTTATAACTTCATTACAAGCCCCGACTTTATCGCTGGCAGAATAATGAGGACATCTCTTTAAAAAAAAAAAAAAAAGGGCTTCCCTGGTGGCGCAGTGGTGGGAGTCCGCCTGCCGATGCAGGGGACATGGGTTCGTGCCCCGGTCCGGGAGGATCCCACGTGCCGCGGAGAGGCTGGGCCCGTGAGCCATGGCCGCTGAGCCTGCGCGTCTGGAGCCTGTGCTCCACAACGGGAGGGGCCACAATAGTGAGAGGCCTGCGTACAGCAAAAAACAAAAACAAAAACAAAAACAAAAAACCCCCAAACACTTCAGATATAAATAGATATGGCTAAAGAAAATAAATTGAAAATGTAGGAAGCAGGAACAAGTAGGGTGCATTGACAGTTTGCCCTAAAAATAGTTAATACAATTAGTGGTAAAGAGTAAAGCTGACCTCATAACATTGGCAAGAAAAATGTTGGATGTCAGAAAAATACTGCCTGTGCTGGTTTCAATAAGGCTGAAATTACCACAGATGTGTGTCTGCTCAGAACTTCTCTGTTAAAAGTTAAAAAAAAAAAAAAGAAAAAATAGAAGCCCCACCGATACATAAGGACTGTGTGGTGTTGATGTCCCTGAGTAAAGCTCTCTGCTCGTTGAGCTCTTGGCTCTCCCTGCTTCTCATGGGCCCCTGCGGGCCAGCTGGTGGCCAGGCCAGGCCCCACTCAGCCTGTTTGAAGCTGTGTGACTCTGGACTCTGCACAACCTCCTTCATGCAGGCATACAACTTCCCAGGAAGACCGAACAGGTTATGACACATAAATCACCTTGAAAAGTCCCCAGGAACAGTGACCATCACTTCTTACTTTTCAGACTTAGGGATTTCTCCTTCACCGATTGACAAAACCCGGACTTAGGGCACTTAAGAGGAATGAGCTGGATCAATGCCCTCCAACAGAAACAGAAGCAAAGCCACTTGGGTCGTTTTCAGTTTTCTAGTAGCCACACACACAAAAATCAAAAGAAACAGGTGGAATTCATTTCAGTAACATATTTTACTTAACTCATGTTTCCAAAATATTACCGTTTCCACACGTAATCAATATTAAAAATGATTAAAGAGGTACTTAACTGGTTTTTATACTGTCTTTGAAATCTACTCTGTATTTTACATGCATAGCACATCTCAGCTGGAATTGCCACGTTTCAATTGCTCAGGAGCCAAATGTGGCCAGTGCCCGGATCTGGGTGCTGCAGGCAGGGAGATGGACACATATCAACCTGGACAGATCGCAATCCAAAGGAAATAGAGTATATTGCTACTTATATAAATATTTGCAACATGAAAAATAACACTATGTATCGTCTGTAGATATAAGACATACATGTAAAAGTGTTTTAAAAGGAACTGAAGGGTGCACCTCATACTCACGGAAAAGGGGAACGTGATATAACCGGCACTGCAGCTTTCTGTGTGGTGCTGTATTTCTTTTATAGATTATAAGGAAAACTGTGAATGATTGCCAAGTGTGAGAGGGATATCTTAGAACCCAGGCTTTGCTCTTTCTGGCTGTGTGACCTCGGATAAGCCATTTAGCCTTCCCGTGCCTCAGTTTCCTTATCTGCAAAATGGAATCATAACAGCACCTAACAGGACTGCTATAAGGGTTACAGGAGTTACCATGTGGAGAGGGCTTCAAACAGTGCCTGACACTAGGAAGCAACCATTGAAGCTTTAGCTACTACTGCTACTGTTCTATTACATTTCTCAAAAGAAAAAAACCTCACGATTACTCCTTCTGAAACAAACTGTTACTACGAGAACACACTTAAGAACCAGGCTGCATCCAAGCCTTGAACTTTCTGATTCTCTAAGTGGCTCTACGCCACAAATAGCTATGAATGTTCTCATGATACATTTCTGCTACCTGAAGTCCAAAAATAGTCATTTCTCTGTCAGACAAACATTGTGGGGATTGTTAGACTGATCATGTCGTTGAGTGATCAGGGCTTTTTCTTCAAAGTTATATTCTTACATCTGATTCATCCTTTTCTTTCATTAACTGGAGCCTCAGGCGGGTAGGAAAAGCTACATGATACTTTGACTTTTGTGAGTTTAAAAAAAAATAGGCAGCAAACATGGTTCAGGCCAGCACAGTGCGACATGTAACAGGAATCAGCTTGTCTGAGCCATGATTCACGGCTCAGACCTCAGGACGAAAGCTTTTCTTCTGATCCTCCCTGAGGATGGCCTTTCTCCTCTCGGAACTGGATTTGATTTTCTTTCTTTCTTTCTTTCTTTTTAAAGTCTTTATTGAATTTGTTACAATATTGCTTCTGTTTTATGTTTTGGTTTTTGGGCTGCGAGGCATGTGGGATCTTAGCTCCCTGTCCAGGGATGGAACCAGCACCCCCTGCACTGGAAGGTGAAATCTTAACCACTGGACCGCCAAGGAAGTCCCTGATTTTCTTCTTTTTATTCCTTTCAACCTTCCTCTCTTACTCTAAGATACTCCAGAACGCCCAATTTCTCCTCTCACTTATGTTAGTGTTTCGTGTCTCAGAAGCACTCCTTTTGGGGCATTTCAGCACACGAATTTGACTAAGTTTCTTTCAGACTCAGAATTTTCTCCATAAAACCTTTCCTTTAGTCCTTATTCCTTCTTGTTATCTTTGACCAGACCTCCACCTGCTTTGGATATAATAAATATGAGAGGCAATCCATTCCAGAAACCCGTTTTTGTCTAAAATGGTTTGTTACTGTCCCGATGCCTTACACCGTCTGACCTCTTTATCCAGTCATTTTCACTCAAATGATTTGTGAGCCAAGTTTTTTTCTGTCTCCTCAACAGCCTCAGTCTTAACCTGTCCTGTTAACCATTTTCATCACTTTCATTCCTCCCTTTTTCTGGAATTAACCTTGTTTCCCTTATTGGATTTATTGTAAGCCTTTTGACTCTCGATTGCTAATTCCAGTTGCAAAATTATAGTTAAAAATTGTTATGCACCTGGCGTGCTGGAGAGGACCGGGCATCTGCTGCCTGTGAGCGGCGTGTGGCTGGTCCTTCTGCCCTGGTCCCATGGCTGGGTTTTCCAACCTCTTAGTATGGGAGGAGTTAGCCTGTAACCGCAGACATTCAGAATGTCCCCAAACTGTAGAGGCCAACAGGTCCCAAGCTGAATCCTGGAAGCAGCATCGAGAGGGACCAGCAGCGTCTGTCCCACTGTCCATCCTCTCCTCACCACGTCTTTGGAAATGTGGTCTGGTGAGCACTGAACATTTCCTGCTGATCTTCGGCTCAGCCACACGGTGTGACCCTAAGAGCCATCAGAAGATCCCCCTGCCCGCCCAAATGTCGTGTTCTGGCCCCTGCTCTGTGCCAGGACCTGCCAGACCTGCCAGGGGAGAAGGAAGGCGCTGGGCCCGGCCACAGAGGAAAGGACTGGGGGTCCCAGCTTGTCCCCGAGATGCCCTCGTCTTCCAGATGAGAAAGCAGGGGCCTGGGGAGGCTGAAGGAGTCACCTGTTGGTCGAGGAACTGGGGTTGACATGTGATGCTGACATGAGGAAGAAATCAGGAAGCGGAAGGGACAGATAGTTCAGTGATAACGGGGTTTCCAGCCTATGCATGCTTCCTCCCCAGCATGTTTACTGGATATAAATCCGCAGGAAGTGTTGTCGCAAGAATTCAGGGCTGATGGTGAGGAGAGGGCTGAGTGCAGCCCCAGAGCAGAAGGGGAGGGGGTGTCATGCCTCTGGGAGCATCGCTGGTTTGTGTGAGTCATGATTTTTCAGGTGGCCTTAGTGACAGTTGACAAGGGGGGTGGCTTCTGTCATGGCCTGACCAAGGGCTGCTGCGGCTGCAGGGAGAGAAGACAGCGTGGAAGACCATCCCCAACCAGGGGGACCCAGGAGTTCCCTGTCCATTTTTGAAAAGTCCTTGGCAGCCAGGCTTACAGAAAAGCCAGCTGCGGACTGAGGGCTCCCGGGGACAGCACTGCCCTCCAGCCCCGCCCCGGACTGCCAGCTGGTTTCCTGGGTGAGAGCTGGGTTTTCTTGTAGTGAGAATCAGCGGGGAAGGAACAAAGGTGCAAAGTTAACCTGAAGCAGTGACAGGAGCCCCTCGTCATGTGACCTCGGGCTGCAGGGGGGCCCCTGAGGGGCTTGAGGAAGAGGCTCCAACCCCACATCTGCCAAGTACCAGCTCCGTGACCTCGGACGAGTGATTCCACCACCTGTACTCGGGCATTTCAGTAGGACCCGCCCTTGCCCACCTGGGCATCCGGGGATAAGAGACCATCCCGTCCAGGGTCAGGCACAGCACCCAGGGCTCCGGGCCCCAGGGAACGGAGTTAAAGGACGATTCCTGCCCGTCCCTGCAGGTGGTTTCCTGTTCTTTCTTCTTCTGTCTGCAGTGACACATCTTGGGAGCCGCCCATACACAGTGCCCAGTTAGCCAGCAGCGCAGGAAAAGCAAGTCAGACATCAGAGCAAAGAGAATCGCGCTACTGCGTCTTCCCTCCTGTGCATTCGGCGTTTCAGCTCTTGTTTTGGTGTCCCGTGCAGCCAGGCTCACAATCTCGTCATCGTGTGATGCTGCTCTGGGGACGGGAGTTTAGGGGTTAGTCAGCACTGATGGAGCCCGGCCCCAGGCACACGAGGAGCGAGGATTGTGAGGACGGGGGTTTGACTCTGGAAGCCAGTCATCTTGCGGGGGTGGGGGGAGTGAGAACATTACCCGAGGGACAAGGCTGGCGTTGGCCGAGAATTGATTTCCCCAGAGGAGATACTTGCTGACCCCCCTGTACACGCGTTTCACAGGCAGATCCACTGCATCTGGTCTGAATGACGTGGGCCCTGCTGGGGGGGTGGGGGGGTGGGAGGATAAGCTCTCTTCAAACGGCCTTGGCAGGAAGATGGGAGAGAAGTGGCGAGGCTGACCTCCACGCGCCCAGCTCCTGGAGATCTTGGTGGAGGGGTAGGGGTGGGGGTGGGCGGGTGAGCAGGTGGGGGAGGGAGACTGAAACAATCTATTGTGCAATGTGGACATTTCTTGCAAGACAATTTTTGGGCTCAAACATCATCCATTGCCTACATGTGCTCTCCTGACCTCCACTCCAGCCCTGGGGGTGAAGGGACTGAGCTGAATGAGTCCCCATCCTCTCATTCCCCTTGGCCGGTGACTGGTCTAGAGGCAGCCGTGAGATTGTGAAGCCATTGATATATCAGCAGAAGTCTGTTGGTGGAGCTTCCAGGAAAACTTGCATTCTTCTGTGAAAAAGGGATAAATAAATGTGGCCGGGGCTGCTAGTTCCTCCCTTCTTTCTTCTTGGGATGTGGATGTAATGCCTGGAGATGCATAGCCATGTTGACGTCATGAGGCTACAACGTGCAAAAGTGGCAGATACCGAGCTCCGGTCTCTGACAGCATCATTGCACAGCTGCACAGGCCAACCTCCAGGCTTATTAGGTGGGAAAAAGAGGCCATCTCTTACTAGCCCCTAATTCCATCCTAAATAACAATTTCCTTAAGGATTTTTTTAAATTCTAAAAATAATATTATTTTAAAGTCTGTTAACAAAAAAATATTCAGTGAAGGAGTTTTGGGAAAGTGAAAAAAAAAAAAAAACCACAGAAGAAAATAAAAACTTTCGGGGCTTCCCTGGTGGCGCAGTGGTTGAGAGTCCGCCTGCCGATGCAGGGGACGCGGGTTCGTGCCCCGGTCCGGGAAGATCCCACATGCCGCGGAGTGGCTGGGCCCGTGAGCCATGGCCGCTGAGCCTGCGCGTCTGGAGCCTGTGCTCCGCAACGGGAGAGGCCACAACAGTGAGAGGTCCGCGTACCACAAAAAAAAAAAAAAAAAGAAAGAAAATAAAAACTTTGTTCAAACACCTAGACATCCATGTTTAACATTTTGTTGTCTGTCTTCTCCTACATTTTAAATGTATATGTGTTTTTAAAACAAATTTGGGATCATGTTTTTTTTTTTTAAGGATTTATTTATTTATTTTATTTATTTTTGGCTGCATCAGGTCTTAGTTGGGACATGTGGGATTTTCACTGAGGCATGCAGGATCTTTCATTGTGGCGCGCAGGCTTCTCTCTAGTTGTGGCGTGCGGGTTTTCTCTTCTCTAGTTGTGGCAAGCAGGCTGGGTGGGTGGGCTCTGGAGTTGTGGTGTGTGGGCTCCAGGGTGCGTGGGCTCTGTAGTTTGTGGCATGCAGGCACTCTAGTTGAGGCGCATGGGCTTAGTAGTTGTGGCACGTGGACTTCAGTTGCCCCACAGCATGTGGGATCTCAGTTCTGACCAGGAATCGAACCCGCATCCCCTGTATTGCAAGGCGGCCTCTTTACCACTGGACCACCAGGGAAGTCCTGATCACGTTGTTTTGTAAACTGTTTTTTTCCTCTTAACAAGTTGCTGTGAATGGCTTCCCATATAAGCTAATATTCACTTACAACATGGTTTTCAATAAAAGGATGCATGCAAAAAACAAAACAGACAAACAAACAAAACCACCCTAAACTAAACCAAAGAGAAAAAACAGCAAATTCCTGCAAAAGGCCAATAATAGCCAAGATTCTTTGAGGGACCAGGCACCCTGAGAAGCCTGCAGGATTTTGGGAATCCCAGTGATGGCAGGGAACCTTTGGGGACCATTTTTACTGAAATGAAGCAATTTTCACTTCCTCTGGGATTCCTGTTTTTTAAGCTGTCTTGGAATCTCATTTCAGCCTCTTAAACACTTTAAAAAGGAAAATGGTTTATTATTGGTTCCCTGTCACCTCTTTCTGCCAAAGGGCCAAGACACTAGATCTTAAAAGTGACATATATCTGTACACACACCCACGGGTACAGCATGTAGCGTTACCTTAAAAAGTCACTGGAGAGTGATGCAGGCCCCCCTCTGCCCCCTGCCTGGCTACAACTACACCTGTGATGTCTTCACCTCGATAGGCACCCACGCAAAGCCCCAGCTTTCAAGCAGCAACACACGGCCTCCCTCCGTGGGCTCAGCGAGACCTGGAAGGGCTTTGAAAGGCATTGTGTCACGCCTTCATCCGATTTACAAAACAGAAATGTAAACTCAGCTCTACCAGGTGAGTTTATAATCTAAACACACACCCACACGAGAAAGAGAAGATTAGAAATTACGCTCAAGAGCAGGGTTTTTTTTCTTTCTGGAATTAGAAAACAAGTCATTGGGATTCCCGAATAGGCAACCAAGAGGTCAGTTACCAGGGTAACCAGATAAAACTCTTAAGTTTTGAAATGCAAGAATGTTGTCCAGCAGGCAGAGTTCTTTTGAGCAGGGAGCAGACTGGCACGTCGTTCAACGTGCTGTGATGAGCAGTTCCTGGGTGTCCAGGTACTGGGACGCAGCAGGAAACACAGCAAAGTCCCTGTGCTGCTGGAGCTCGGATGCCAGGCCACAGCCACAGTCTACTTGGCTCCCACGATTAAAATCTATATGACATTTTTTTTTTTTTTTTTTTTTTTGTGGTACGCGGGCCTCTCACTGTCGTGGCCTCTCCCGTTGTGGAGCACAGGCTCTGGACGTGCAGGCCCAGCAGCCATGGCTCACGGGCCCAGCCGCTCCGCGGCACGTGGGATCCTCCCGGACCGGGGCACAAACCCGTGTCCCCTGCATGGGCAGGCGGACTCTCAACCACTACGCCACCAGGGAAGCCCTATATGACGTATTTTTAACTTTGAAGTATCACATACATCCAGAAAGGTTCATGAGACATGCAGTATACAGCCTGGCCAATGTACATAAAGCAGACACACCCATGCACCCAGCACCTCGACCGAGAGACAGGGCTTGAACAGCATCTCGGAAGCCGCTCTGTCACGATCTCCCTGGGAGTGAGCACTCCTGACTTCCGACGCCATCATAGATTCGTTTCATCTGCTTTTGAACTTTCAATAAGTGAAATCCTAAAGCAGGTACTTTTCCCCTGGCTTCTTTGTTCAGCATTATGTTTGTGAGATGAACCCACATGGGGCGAGTAGGTGTAATTGTCATTGATGTAAAGTGAACTGTTATGTGAATACCCCTCTGTTTGTCCATCCACGGTGGCCGAGCAGTTAGGAGGTTCCGGGTCTGGGGCTGTTACGGGACTCGGTGTCCAGCTGCCCCCTGGGAGCGCGGGCGCTGGGCCACAGCTATGCCTGTGCTCGGCTCAGCAGGTGCTGCCAGGTAGCTTCCCAGTGGCTTATTCCGGCTTCCCCTCACATCAGCAGCTCCGCATCCTCTCCAGCATGTGACACTGCCTGTGCTTTTCACCTTAGCCACCTTGGAGGTGTGTCTCTGTATTGTCTTCCACAGCCTTTTACAAGACAGGCTGGGGATAGGTAACAGGAGAAAGGTGTCATGGCAGGTTGTGATGTCCAAAAATGGCGGTCACCGTCTCCCCTGGGACCCCCTGAGAAATGGTGGGCAATCACTGTGCTAGCTATTGTCTTGTTCTTGACTCAGTGAGAATATGCTGCATGTTTTACTGTTAAGTGGGAGATTTGCTGTAGGTTTTTGGTAAAAACTGCAAGTTAAGGAAATTTCCATCTATTTTAAGTGACTAAAAGTTCTTAGTAATTTTCCTAATAAACTTCTTTCATTGATAAGTGTAACTTCAGTTTAATAGACAATCTTTTGACTAGAAATGACCCAGATTCCATCGCTGGTGACTGGATCAAGAAAGACCAGTTTGCCCACGCAACCGAATTCTCCCTGAGACTGGAATTCTCAAATTCTTGCTGAGTTTGAGGAGCAGCTGGAAAGCCCAGCAGGGAAACCCTGCCGGGGCATCGCCTCTGCTCACTCCCCGTGTAAAACCATATCACATAACTCTCTGACCATCAGCATCTTCATTTGTAAATGATGGAGCTGGACCAGGGTTCTGGCCATAAGATCCCTGGCTGTGAGTCTCTGAGGCTATAAAGGGGACAATAAACTGGAAGGTAATACGTATTCAAACACCAAATAGTTACTCGGTGGTGGGATTGTGGGTGCTGTTCATTTTGAAAAGTTCTTAGTGTGATTATATGGCCTTTTTCATAAAGGAGAGAGTGTGCCATGGGCCGTATGTTTTCACCACAAAAGGTACACATAACACTCTGTTCTGCTGGAAAAGAAAGAACCAGGAAAACTGGATTTAACAGTCAGTCTGGAGGATTACTGAGGGGTGAATATCCATGGCTGACCTTCTGAGGCCCAGCTGTGGGCTCTGTTTTTCCCTGTTTTGGGGACTTAAGCAAACTGTCCTTTGACAGGAAAACAGAAGCCCCATGAACTGGGCTGTTGCAGAACTGTACCAAACTGACTGGAGAAGTCAGTTTCTGTCTGATTTACCGAAGCCTTTTTGACCCTGGTGCAGCCGCCAGCAACCAGCAGTCAGCAAATGGCAATCTGCTGCGCAGCATGCAGGATCTTAGTTCCCTGACCAGGGATCGAACCCGCGCCCCCTGCAGTGGAAGCTCGGAGCCCTAACCACTGGACCACCAGAGAAATCCCCCTGTCTGGGTTTCTTATGAGCCACGGTACACGGGATAGACTATGGGGCAGCAGAAAGTTATTCTGAAAACTTGGTCAAGAAACATTTGTTCCAATCCTCTAGCTGCCTGTCATGGCAAGGTCTTGGCCAAATGCTCACAGATCCTGAAGCTGGATAGACTGGGTTCAAGTCCCAGGGGCACCACTTACCAGCTGTGTGACCTGGGTACATACATGACCTCTATTTCTTCCTGAGTAAACCTGGAATAACAAACATATTTAGCTCAGAGGGCTTGTATGGGTTAACTGAACTAATCCATGAAAAGAGCACAGTAAATGTTCGATAAGTTTAGCAGTGGTGATGGTGATGAAGAGGATGATGATGGTGGTGATTATGATGGTGACAATGATAGTGATGGTGGTGGCAATGATGGTGGTGATGGGGATGATGGTGACGATGATGGAGGTGGGGGTGTTATCACAATCATGGTGACAATTAAAACGATGATGGTGATGGTGGTGATGGTGATGATGTTGGTGATGGTGATGATGATTATGACGGTGATGATGGTGGTGATGGTGGTGATGGTGGTGGTGATGATGATGGTGATGATGGTAATGATGATGAAGTGATGATGGTAATGACGATGATCATGATGATGATGGTGATGGTTGTGGTGACTGTTTTGTGTTGCTCTCAGACTATTGATAGTGATGCTATTGGCTGGGAATGCCAGGGGCGCTCACCTTGTCCTGTACTACTTGTCGCGAGCCCCCAGAAGCATTTCCCCTTTTGGAATCAGTGTTGTGGCTGGACCAGCCCCTGTGGTTCTTTGTACGATGGCAAGATACACCTCAGCAATAACCATCAGGGAACTTTGAAAAAGCAAGGTTTATTACTTACAAGTCCTGGAAGGTACCCAGTGAGGTCAGAGAGAGAGAGAGGGCACAGACCTGAGGTTCTACCGTTATTGGGGTTGAGGGTGGGGTACCTAGGGCTTTTCAGCTTTACTCTTTGTTGACAAATTGAAAACATAAGAGCGAGAATTAGGGTGTTGGGAAGGAAAAGTGGGGTCACTCAAGCAGCCAGTATCTGGGTCACCTAGGGCTTTCTAAAAGGAGAATTTCCTGGGTGGGGCAGCCTGGCCCTTTATCTGCTTGTGTAGCTGGTAACTGTGTCACACAGCTGGCAATATGTTTATTCGAGATGGATGTCTCTGAAATGAAAGCCTCGGCAATCAAAAGCTTATTGTCAGGCACTTACTTTAGAGCGAGGGTGGCGGTTAGTATGAACACCTTTTGGCCTATTTTTACATCAGTCTCTAAGGCCCGTTCCAGGAGGTCTTCTATGAAATTTTTTGTCATCCAGAGAATCAACCCAAAGATATCAGCTGCAGGACCACATGTCAGCAGGGTCCTGGGGTCCCCTCTTGCAGCCTGAGTTTAGCTTTTGTAGCTCACGTAGGCTGCAGAGCAAGCAGCCCAGGCCTGCTTTCTACGATTGCTTGCAGCCCTGAAGATGTTGAACTGAGCTGTGATATCTCAGTCGGGCATAACCACCTGTACTTCAGGGCTAGAGATGTACAGAACAGTGACCAACGGGCCCCTGCCTCTCTCCAAAGAGTGGATCTCCTCCATACCTTCGTGGACAAAGCGCCACCTCCCTGGGCACCTGGTGTGTTAGCAGGTCGACTCCCAGAAGGCCCAGATGCTGTCTGCTTCAGAGTCAGTGCTCTTTACAAGCCTGCGATCACACAGCAGACCTTGCGGCATCCTCCCTCTTCTCCGGCGAGGCCTGTCTTCTAGAGCCATCTGGGTGATGACACTGGCCTGCGGCTCTACCCTCTGGTCCTCTCAGGGATGCTGCAAAGCTCGGGGTGGCTTTATTACTCTGTCTGTGGCTGAAGCCGAGAGCCAGAGGCCTGAGCAGCAGTGGCCACAGCCCTGTGATGGCCCTCACCACCCCTCAGTCCTTTTTTTCCACTTCCGGCCACGTTGGAACCCGCTCTGGTTTCCAATGCCCCGGCCTTGCTCCTCCTGAGAGCCGGCCCTGTGGAAAGGGTACGGGCAGCCGAGGACTCTAGGCGGGGAGAGCTGTCCTGGCTGAGTCGGGGCACAGCTGCCGGTCGAGACCCTCCAGTTCTCAGGAGCAGAGTCCTTCCCAGCCCTTCTGACATCCTCGCTCCGTTACGGAGAAATTGGTGTTGCTGTCATTTAAAAAGTCCTTCTCTGCCTGCTCCTCAAGGAAGGTCCTGCCACCAGGGTTAGGCCCAAGGTGATTCCGTGAGAGACAGTGTCAGTTTCTGCTTTTGGAGGAAGTTAAAAAAAAAGGCAAAGCATCCCTATTCCTGTTTGGACCCTCTTCAGACCGAGCCCGTCTGCCTGCTGGGGATGAGCAGAAAATTGTAAGACAAAGTGCAGTTGGCGCCCCTCTCTGCACTAAGTTTTCCTTCTTCTCTAAATTCAAACTTTTTTTTCTAATAAAGGAACTTTGGGAAAAAATGTCTCAGTGTAAATAGATTTTAATAAGCACTTGTTGGACTCCGCCTGGCAGGTTTTCCCATTTGCTGTTCAGAGCTTCCTTGAGACAAAACACCCAAGTCTTCCTGACCCAGGTGACACTCGGGAGCCAGTTTCATGCAGGGCTGTGATGAGAATTACATTGGTGAGAATGAGATGAAAGAGAAAATCTCCAGGAAAATGTCAAGAGTGCTTTAAGCCTCCTGAAATGAAGGCCCAGTCCCAGCAGCCGAGCCGCCCTCCAAGCTGGAGCCGGCAGAGTGCAGTGTCGGGCCGGAGAGGCAGCGCCGACCCTCCCCGAGGCCTGAGCCTTGGGCTTGGAGGCCCTGCTAGGAGAGGGGCCACCGCAAAAGGCGTAGGAGTAGGCGTGACCGAGGTAGAAAGCAGGGCCGAGCTGTGCCCCCAGGCGGCAGGGGAGGTGGAGGAGGTGGCTGAATGGGGACGGCCCGCCTGTGCCCACCGCCCGGAGCCCCTCCCACGTTTCCAGTCCCGATGGCTGCAGCCGGAACCCCGCACGTCGGAGCCTCTGTCGGGCTGCTGCAAACCGGCCGCTCCTCCGGCTAGTCTTTGAGACTCCCAAGCCTCACACAGCTCCTGCCCCAGGTGCCTGGGCGTCCAGGTGCTCCAGGTGTGTTCCAGGTGCCTGGGTCCTCCAGGTGCTCCAGGTGTGTTCCAGGTGCCTGGGCCTCCAGGTGTTCCAGGTGTGTTCCAGGTGCCTGGGCCTCCAGGTGCTCCAGGGGCTCCTCCACAACACCTGCTCCAGGTACTTAGACGATGCTGAACTAATCAGTCAATGTGTTAGCCAATCGCTTTCTCACTTGCTCCCCAAACCAAACTCCCCAGCAGTCACCCAGTCAGCATATGATTATCTGCATGAAGTATCCGGCACTGCTGTAGACGTGAGGAGGCCCCTGTGAACGAAGACGGGGTCCCGGCTCCTGGAGCCGATGCTCCTTGTGTGGGGAAACAACAATCAAGAAAGTGCACAGGGGCTGAGAGGCTGGAGAACTCAGTGCGCGGCCCCGGACAAGGACCGAAGGACCCACTTCCCCATGGGGGAGGGGAGGGCTGGAGGGGCTCTGAGGGTGGCAGGGACTCTCAGGGCGTGAGTGTGGGACACGCAGAGACCCCTTGGTGCCGGGCCACTTTCGGCTCACAGGGGACCCCGCAAACACCTCGCCTTCAGCCCTCCCACAATAGCCCTGGGAGGGGGCGGCCCGACAAAGGAGATTCAGGAACTGACCTGAATCCACATGACTAATAAATAAAATGAGCCCTCACAGCCTTCCTTCTATCTGTGGAGAAAAAACGAGGACAATTCCTTCTAAAGATTTGCTTCACTCTGAAAAGTCCCGTGAAATGAGTGTTTTTCTGTAATTGGGGCAGTCACAATGGAACAGCCGGCACTGACACCATCTGCTCCCAGCTCGCGTTTGAATAAGGCCCATTCGTGTGCCCCCCACGTGGAGATTCAGGGGAAATTGGGTTTCTGTGCACCACTTGGCAGGGGAAGGCAGCCGGCCCTCGGCTCTGCAGCCTGACCCAGTTAGCGCCCCAGGGCCAGGTGCAGACCCCACGCGGGAGCTTGGGGTGCCCCACGTGCGGGAAGGAGGGTCGCCGGGGTTCCTGGAACCTGCACCTGCAAGGGACCCCCAAAGTAGAAAGGGGATGGGCTGAAACACCCCACCCACCGTGGGGAGGCAGCCCCAGCCACAGCCTTTGTGCCCAGGGTTTTGGGCTGGGACAGTGACTCTACCTGTCCAGTCGCCGCTCCCCGCCCCGAGCTGTGGCTGGAGGGTTCCCCGGGCCCAGTCAACAGCACTGACTACCTCGAAAGCCCAAGGCTGGGCCCCGGTCAGGAAGCCCAATGCTACAAGTCCCTACGTGGAGGCAGGGGTGGCCGAGAAGCAGAGTCTGAGATAAAGCCGGGCAGGGCCGCCACACTTGACTAGGAAGCCCGGTGCTGAGTGAATAGCAGCCACATTCTGAATCCCTAGGCAGACCGACCTTGTACATGTATGATCTAATGTAATCTTCATGAAAGCTACATTCAGTGACAGATCTGCTACTTGCCACGCATTGTTCTGGGTGCAAGGGACACAGCAGGCAGCAAGAAGATGTTCCGGAAGGCTTGGTCTTTGTGCAATTTCTGAAAGGGGAGGAGAAAGACAAGGTGTAAACAAAACATAGAGTCAGATGGTGAAAGTATCCGCTTTGATTTCCAGCTGCACCCTCTGGGGCAGAGACTGCCTACTAGTCCCCAGGATCTATGTTCTTCCATAGCAGTAGAACCCCAGGCTTTACCTGTGTGCATGGTAACTCAGAACAGAGACTTCATTTCCCCCGGCCTCTCTTTCTGCTGGTGAAGCAATTAACTGAGAGGTGGCCAATGGGATGTAAGCTGAAGTCACATATAAAATTTTTGGAGGCATCTTTAAAGGCACCGGGCATGACCCTCCTCCCTTTCCTCCTTTCTGTGTCCTGGAATGTGGACATAATGGTTGGTGCTCCAGCAGCTATCTTGGATCATGAGGGAAAAATAAACCATCTTGTTTAGTCTATGGTTCTTTGGGGCTTTATTCCTGTTATTCACGGCTGAACTTAATCTTAACTAATTTAGTCCCTCTAACTGTGTAACTTTGGGCAACTGGCTCAAACCTTCTTTTCCTTGGCTATAAAATGGGACACATTGTAATACCTACTTCGTAGGGCTGCATATGCCAGTGGCTTTCAAACTTGAGTGTGCATCAGAATTACCTGGAGGTGATTAAAGCCCAGAGCGCTGAGCCCCACCTGCAGAGCTTCTGATTCAGTAGAAATTCAGAAATGTGCGTTTGTACAAATCCTCAGATGCTGCTGCTGCTGCTGGGCAGATGCTACCCTTGTAACTGCAGCCCTGTGTAAGCGCCCCTGCCCAATGCTGTGCAGCCCCCCGGAAGGACACGAGGGAGGTCCAGACTGCACCCCCAGGTGCAGCATCCCGTGACCTTTCACCTCTGTGCCTCTCCTGGGCCCCTGGGGCCCTGACCCCCTGACCCCCGATTTCTTGAGGCGTGAACCCGATTCAGATGCCGTGTGCAGAGGGCTGCGGAGGGCCCAGGGCCTAGCCCCAGAGGGGCCTCTGGGCACGAGGTGGCCTCTGCCCACTCCACCTGCAGGGAAGTGGCCTCCACTCCCATTAGCCGCAGGGCGGCTCAGGCAGCAAAAGCACCACCTTCCAGGCCCCCCTTCTGCCACATGTGTCGTTCTACCGTCTGCAATGGCCAGTGAGGGACCAGCCCTGGCCTGGGGCTCCTGGATGGTGAGCAGGACAGGCGTGTGCTTTGGACACATGCACCTGTGCTCGGAAAGGGGCCCGTGCACATGAGTGGTGGGGCTGAGGCTGGGCCCCCCCTTCTCCATTGGCCATGGCAGAGACTGCCTCTCGTGTGAGAGGGGTCCGGGCGCCAGCTGACACCACGAACCCCTCCCCGCCAGCCGCTCCAGCGTCATGAGCGGTTGTTCACTGCTAAAGGCTGCACCGAGAGGGCATGGGGACAATGCATGTCCCCGACCTAGTGGCTAAGAGTGCAGGCTCTGCAGCTCCTCAGCTGTGTGACCTTGGGTGAGGGGTCAAACCTCTCTGAGCCTCAGGCTCCTGCTCTGTAAAATGGGGGTTCTTATAGTCTCTAGACCCTGCAACGATCCAGGTGCTTGTTGTAGGCAACATAAAATTAATTAGCTCTGCTAATTGAAGCGGAAAAGGCATTTCCTAAGAGGATATTGACAAAGGGGGCTTCCGTGGAGCCCCCAGGAGATGACTGTACTCCACAAGGCAGGTGGTCGCCAGATGCCCCCAGAGATTCTGATGAGCTGATCGGGGGAGAGGCCCAGACACTGCCATTGTTATTTTCAAGCTCCCCAAATGTTTCCAAGTTGAGCTGGGGTTGAAAAGTACTGCCCTGAATCTTTATATATGAATTCTGAAAACTTTTTAAAGGGAAATGATGAAATGATCTAATAGCCCCAGAGCCTTCAGAGTTTCTGTCCGTCCAGACCCAGGGTTGGCACACCCTGCTTTAAATTAACCGAAGTACAGTGCTCGAGGCTTAGCAGACTCAGCCAAAGGGCTTGTTAAAGAACGTCTGCTTTTAAGGGGTACTTAAGCAGTTAAAATATGACTCAGTTCGCTGTATCATAACTGCTTTAAATAATTGCCGAACGAGGTGGAGTCAGGGACGAACGAGACGGTGTGTTTGGATACCGGAGGAGTTGCCCTGCTGGTTGGGACAGTCTGGTGACCCGCCGGCCACGCAGGACCAGTGCCTGCCGTCTGGACTGTACTTGGGCTTCACGGAGCATTAAAAAGAAATAAGGAAATGAGGAGGAACGTAACTAATTCTGGGAACAAAGCTGAGATTGCTGGAACTGGGGACTGGCAAGGTTATTGCTTCTTCTTGCGTCACTTTTTGGCCGTTCTTTCCTCCCCGGTCTGGGAAGGCACCCACGTGGCCATAGCTTCCTGTGGCTGCCATAATAAATGGCCACAAACTGGGGGCTTCCAAGGACACAGATTTGCTGCCTGTCTGAAATCAAGGTGTCGCAGGACCGCGCGTTCCCTCTGAAAGCTCCTGGTAGCTGTGGCCGCATCACTCGACCTGTGTGTTTGTCGCCTCTTCTGTCTCTTATCAGGGCACTGTCATTGGATTTAGGACCCACACGGGTAATCCATGGTGATCTCATCTCGAGATCCTTCATTTCATCTGCAAAGACCCTGTTTCCAAATAAAGTCACCTTCACAGGCTCTGGGGTGGGACATATCTCGGTGGACCCACTGACACCTTTGTTCAAAGTGCATTTCTACGTTGAGCCCGGACTGGTTCAGCATTCTGAATCCAAAAGTATGCTTTGACCTAGCTCTGGATTCCAGATTTGGGTAAAAACATCAGCTTCTGAAGGGCCCTTCAGAGTTGGCCTCCGCTGAGCTGGGGCCCTGATTCTCAAACCCTACTTCTGCTTCTCCAAGGTTAAAATGCAAGGATGGGGGGCAGGGGGTCATCTAAAGTCATTTAAAATGCAGATTCCAACTAGTAGGTCTGGAGTGGGGCTGACTGGCTGCATTTCTAACGAGCTCCCAGGTGATGCTGGCCCCAGGTGATGCTGGCCCGGAGAAGCAAGCCTCTGGTGAGTGTGAGAAACACCAGGTCCCTCCCTCGCCCAGTCTCCACCCAGGACGGTGGTGCAGGCAGCCTCTGACACCTGAGAAACTGGTCCAGCAGCCCCCAGCCCCAGGCTCAGGAGCAAGGCCAGAACTGAGCCCCGGCCTGCTCCTTCCCAGAGGCACCTCGGGATCCTGGAGGCCAAGGGGCTCTCCCGCTGCAGTTAGGAATTCCAGTAGAGCCCATGACCCGTCAGGAGAAGTCTGCACTCTTCTCGCCACCCCCACCCCCTCTCTCTTCTGCCCTCTGATGAGCTCACAGTCTGGTACTGAGACCAGCCCCCGGCTCCGCCTGCTGCCCCCTCGCCCACCCGCGGGGCAGCCCAGGTGAGGGCACACAAGGTGCCCCTCCCTCCCACCAGTCTGGGGTGCAGCAGGGTGTCTAGCACAGGGACAGCAAGGCCGATGGGGGAAGAGGTGGCTGGATATTTGAAGGGCCTCCCAGAAAACCTTGTCATTCTGCCACTGGGTAAGCGGAGTGCCCTCGGCCGTGTGGCCAATGCACGTTGTCCTTGCCAGCGGGTGGCACAGGGGACAGCGGTGGAGGGAACCCAGGAAGGAGGCTCCTGTGCCCGTCCACCTGCCTGGGGCCGAGGAGGAGCCGGGAGAAGGGTGAGCTGAACGCAGCTGGGTGATGCTGCCGCCAGCCCCTCGTTCAGCAAAGGGCAACACCCCAGACAGCAGCAGGCACGTCCCTCCTGGACTGGTCAGGCCCTGAGGCACCTCAGAACTGTGCACTGCGTGTCCTTGAGCTTTGAGGTCACTCGTGCAGCCATGAGAGGGAAGCTTAATTAAAGGAGGCTTGCACGCCCTTGAACTTGACTCCCACTGTGTCCGGCCATCTATTCCCTCAAACTGACATGAAAGGGAAGGGCTGGGCGTTGATATTATCTGCAAACAGCTACAAATTCCTTTAGGAGAAAGTCACACTCCATGGAGGAGATGCTTACGTGTGGTTCGCAGCCCCTGCGTTGACCTTCCTCACCACTCTGTTTACAGTCGGCCCCGGAAGTGCCTGGTGTTTGGCTGATGTCAACAGTGACCTTCCAGGAATGTTTGCAAACCAGGCATCTTTGGATGGCTTACCCAGGCCCCTTCCTGCTCCCCAGCACCCTGCTTCCCCCAACAAGGAAGCGGCTATTTTAGGCGGGAGAAACGAGATGGCAGGATTTTCCCCAAAGGCAGCAGTGCCTGACTCACGGCTCGGCAGCTCCCCAGACAATGGCCCTGTGTGTCCGGCCCATCCTTCGGTGACTTACAGGCAAAGGGAAGCGGGGGGAGAGGGGACGGTGATTGGTGATTTGTGATCCCGATATTAGGCCAGGACTGGCCCAGTGGGTGCCAGTCACGGAGAGGAGAAAAAGTCTGCAGAAGGAATTACTTCTGGAAGTGATGAGCTCCCCATCAGATAAGGTGTGCTAGCAGAGACGGAATGAGGGTGTGGAGATGGAAGTGGACTGCTACTGTTTTCAAATGAGTCTCCCTGAAGCTCTGTTTTCTCTGGGAAAGTGCGTTTCCCCACCCACTGGGCCCTGGGGGCTGCCCTGCTCATGGCCAGATTCTGGAGGACACAGCTGGAGCCCTGAGCCAGCGGCCATGAGAGCCTGTGTGAGCTGGGGTTTCTGTCTTGCAGGGTCCTGGCTGGTATGCTGAACAACTACTAAATAGTATGGCATCTCTTTCAAAGATTGGGGTTCAGCAATTGGGAGAGAAGGGAGATAGAGCACTTTGGAGAGTTTCCCAGCAGCATTCGTGGTGGACAGGAATGTCTGGACCATAGGGGGAAGAAAAGGACACACAGGATCGGGAACGTGCCCGCACACGGCCCTCAGCAGGCCCTGGGCTCCTCGGTGGTGGCAGGTATTTGGGAGGGTGAGGGGGACTCATTTGGAAAAGCAGCTTGGGCAGGTGACCACAAGTCTTGGAAAGCCAGGCGGGGGGGACCAGGCAGGAGGTGGGGGGGGGTCTGAGCCATCGTCGGGGAGCCTGCTTGGGTTCCACTTCCTGCCGACAGCGGGCCTTCCTCGAGTCCCAGCTCGCTTGCTAGGAGTGGCGATGCTGCAGCCGGAAGGGCCGCTGGGAGGACTCGGTCGCGTTGAGGATCTGCTCGTCCCCAGCAGATTTTATATCTGTTCTGCGGTCGCCATAGTTGCCAAACTTGCCCTTGATAACACGAAGGCATCCTTTCTGTCCAAACCTCGCCTCCTTCCCCATCTTGCTCGGGAGGCAAAACCAACGGTGAACATGGTTTTTGGGGTTTTTTTGGCTGCATTGGGTCTTCATTGTTGCTGCGCGCGGGCTTTCTCTAGTTGCAGCGAGTGGGGGCTACTCTGCAGCGTGCGGGCTTCTCACTGCGGTGGTTTCTCTTGTTGGGGAGCACGGGCTCTAGGTGCGCAGGCTTCAGTAGTTGTGGCACGTGGGCTTCAGTAGTGGCACGCGAGCTCTAGAGCGCATGCTCAGTAGTTGTGGCGCACAGGCTTAGTTGTTCTGCAGCATGTGGGATCTTCCTGGACCAGGGCTTGAACCTGTGTCCCCTGCATTGGCAGGCGGATTCCCAACCACTGTGCCACCAGGAAAGTCCCTGAACATGACTTTTAAATCAGCAAACTCAGTGTGGAGACCGTAGGAGCACCCTGTGTTCTCAGCGTGATTCCACTTGTGAATGTTCAGTTTTGTAACAATCACTAAGAGAGTCACTGAGAAGTGCTTTGAAAATGATCCGAGGAAACTTTCCAAGTGACTCTGTCCCTGGAAGTCGGAGGCCATGCCTGCCTGCATCAGTTACCTACAGCTGTGTAACAAACACCCCCAGACTTCGTGCCTTGAAAGAACAATGGACTTTTATCATCTCCCACAGTGTCTGTGAGTCAGCAAGTCAGGAGGCTTAGCTGGTGGTTCTGCTTGGTCTCACGAGGTTGCCGTCAGGGTGTCGGCCGGGGCTGCCTCCTCTGGGGCTCGGCTGGCGGGTGTGGGGGTGGGGGTGCCTCCACGGTGCTCCTCACGTGGCTGTGGGCAGGGCCTGTGTGTCCCACCACCCAGCTGCCTCCCCAGAGAACAATCCAAGGAGAGCAAGGCAGAAGCCATGACGTCTTTGGGGTCCAGCTTTGGGGTCGTTTCTACCATGTCTTATTGGTTCCAACGGGCAGGCTGGAGGGTTCCGTGCGCTGTCTCGGGGGCACTTAGTCCTCACTCACATGGTTTGATTCAAGAACAGTGAGGAACTTTTCCACCTTGGATTGCCAGGAAGCAGGCAGACCCTTCGGAGAGCTCCAGAGCAGCCCTGCTGAGCACAGTGGGGGAAGGGCGTGCCTGCAGTGCACACACACTCTCCCCTGCCGAGTCTCGAGGGTGCAGACCGTGTGCCTGCTGCAATCGCATCTGTCCCACATGGGGCCTGTGGGCTTGCCAGCCACGCCATCCTCTGGCTGCTGGGGTGAGCATGGGACCCAGGTCTGGCCAGCTGTGGAGCCCATTCCCCTGCCCAGAGTTATTGGTCCAAGGAGAGGGCAGGTGACCGAGCAAGGCCATGGGAATCCCTCCGTGAAGTCCGGTACGTGGAATCCGCCATCATGAGCGAGGCTTACAGTGTAGCTCGAAGCTACCAGAGAATGAAGAGGAAAAGGAGAGGAGACTGGAGCACCTGGATCCAGCTGTCACTGAAGCTGGTGAGATGCATCTCTGTTCCTTTCACTGGGCTTGCTTGTTCACTTTTGCGTATGTTCACGTGAGGTGGAATTCCATCATCACAACTAGAAGATAGTGGGTTTTGCAGCAAAAGCAAGCAAATGCAGCAGATTTCACATCTTTATTACAGCCTTTCAGGGACCAAGGATCCCCATAGTACCCTCTGCAGCCCCCAAAGAACCCCTCCTCCGCCACCCAAGGAAAGAAGCCGACAAAAATGAGAAGGAGTGAACAGACCACAGTTTGCCTCCTGGTTTGCAACCAAACGCTCCACATCAAGCTGGTCCCACCCGGGACGGATCTCAAGTCCCAGCTGCCCTCAGAGGCTGTGTTTCCTGTTTTCACAGCCAGCTTCTGCATGGGCATTACAAGTCAACATCTAAAAATGGCTTCTTAAATGAACCAAAATGCTTGAAGCTTGTTCTTTTAATAACAGCCAGTGTTGAGTGAGTCTTAACTACAGGCCGGGCGCTGGGCCAAATGCTTTACCGGCAGTATCCCGTTCAGTCACCAGGCCGGGAGAGGTAGTATCTATCATCATCCTCGTGTTCCAGGTGACAAGACCGAGGCCCCAGAGTGGGTCACTTTCCCAAAGTGGCCCCTGTGTCCCACCATCGTCATGTTTCACCCGGTTCTTTGGCCCTGAAACATCCACGCACACCCTGTTTTCTCTCTCGCTGCCCTGGTGGTCTGGCCCTGGCCCAGGCCCAGGGCTCGAAACCAAAACATGATGTTCTCTCCCTGCTATTAGCTTCCACCACCCTCATGGGCCCAGGTGCCTGGGCTTTTTCCTGAGAAAGCCCAGGGTGGAGTTTTCAGGGAGCCAAGTGCTGGGCACCTAGCTGGGCATTTCATGGGCACCTGTGCACGTCTAATTGTGTTTTCTGTGTCAGAAGCATGGGCTGTGCTCACCAGAAGCTCGTTAGAAGCCCGGCCAAAGGGTTGTTTGTGATTTCAGGGCTGGGGAGGAAAGTGCAGGACAAGGGTTTTGGTGCCAGTCTCCTGCCGAGCAGTGAATCAAGTGACTAGGTCAGCACTTGCCCCGCCCTGTTTTTGTGTTTGTTTTCCCCAAGCTTCTGTTTATTTTGCTCCTCTAGACAGAAGCCAAAGAGACTATACAGCTACCAAAAATCTGTGGGGAGCAGATTTTCCTGGTCCTTCCAGAAGCAGAGCAAGCCGGGCTAGTCCCTTTTCGCGGGGGATTGTGCTGAAAGCAAAGAATCCCTCACCTCTCACACCCGGTCAGCGATGCCAGCCAACAAGCCAGCAGCCTTGCGTCAAACACGTGCCGTGAGCTACTTGTCCATTCCCACCAAATTCCCATCAGGGCTGCCTGGGCATTAGAAGGAACCCTAGTGCCTTGCTTGCAATTAGGGCATCATGCCAGCAGGAGGACCAAGGCACTTTGGACAAGACTGAAAGACCCAAGCTTCTTCCTTGAGCCCAATTAAATGTCAGCAAGATTAATCTTCTTTTCTAATTGTGTTTTTGTGTTGTATCAAACACTCCACATAAAGCAGCACCAAAACAATGTGGCATTTAGAAATACCTGGCTAATTTCAAAAACTTGATTTAATTTTTAATTGTGGTAAAACTTACATAAAACTTAACATCTGAACCATTTCTGAGTGAACAGTTCAGTGGAATTAAATGCATTCACATTGTAATGCAACAATCACTACCATCATGGGCAGAAAACTTTCATCTTCCCAAACTGAAACTGTCCCCATTAAACTCCAACGCCCCCCCCACCCTGCCCCCCCCACCCTTCTACTTTCTGTTTCTATGAATGTGACGACTCCAGGGACCTCACTTAAGTGGAATCACACAGTATTTGTCCTTCTGCATTTCACTGAGCATAATGTCCTTTAGATTCATCCATGTTGTGGCCTGTGTGAGAATTTCCTTCCCTTCAACATACATTTATGAAAAAAACTTTCAACAGAGTGCATACAGAGGGAATGTACCTCAACATAATAAAGGCCATATATGACAAGCCCACAGCTAACGTCATATTCAATGGTGAAAAGCTGAAAGCTTTTCCTTTAAGATCAGGAACAAGACAAGGATGTCCACTCTCTCCACTTTTATACAACTTAGTGTTGGAAGTTCTACCTAGATTAATTAGGCAAGAAAATGAAATAAAAACCATCCAAATCAGAAAGGAAGAAGTAAAACTGTCACTCTTTGCAGATGACAAGATATAGTATATAGAAAATCCTAAAGATGCCACAAAAAACTAGTAGAACTCATCAATGAATTCGGTAAAGTTGCAGGATTCAAAATCAATATACAAAAATCTGCTGCATTTCTGTATACCAATAATGAACTAAGAGAAAGAGAAATGAAGAAAACAATCTCATCAGCAATTGCATCAAAAGAATAAAATATCTAGGAATAAATTTCACCAAGGAGGTGAGAGACCTGTATGCTGAAACTATAAGACCACCCCTTCTCAGGATGCGTTCTCTTCTCCCCTAGAAGGCCAAGAGGTAGTCCTGTGGGGCTCAGAGGAAAGCAGGAACAGATCCACATTAATAAAGGAATTTCTTAAAAAAAATAAAAAAATAAAAAAATAAATAAAGGAATTCCTTTTGGAATCACTTTGGTGGTCAACTGTTCATCTTTCTGTGAAGCTCTCAGCTAAGCCCGGCCCTTTTAAACAGTTAGAGTAGAGAAGGTGGCTAGTTTTCACATGCTTTTATTTTCCTACATATATGCAGTTTTCTCTGTCTAAACTGTGAGCTCCCTGGAGGCCCCTTTTCTTACAGAGCAAGTACAGGGGAGGGGATTTATGCCTGCCTTCCATTACTGCTTGAGAGTCCACAGGGCCAGGAGGCAGGCTGAGGACAGACGTGCTCCCCGCAGACAGCACCCCGAGTTCCCGTGTGCTGGGCCTCCCGGGAGCTGTGTCCATCAGCCCACCTTGCTTTGCCGGTTCACAGGGAGCATGAAAGTCTCAGTGCAGCCCAAGGTTTACTCCTGGCCGTCTCTCCCTCTGCACCTCTGGCCCATGCGCCTGCGCCCATGGCCGGGACAGATGTGTCCGGTGGTAGAACCAGCTTAAGTGGCTGAGGCACAGCCCTCACCGCCTCCTCATAATTCCTGGCTTTTCACAGGCAGATAAACGCCAGCTGAGTCGGAGCCGGTGCTTGGATGTGATGAGTGGGGGCTTGGAGAGGAAATGAGATAGTCCTCCCATGGGGATGCTCCTGGGACAGACCCCTGGATGTGCTCTTCCATGTGTCCTTACAGCAAGCCTGGGAAATGTAGACAGTCGGCTGCTCTGTCCTTTTGGAGGCCTCGGAAGCTCCGGGCCTCACTTAGGCAGCTGAACCCAGGTGTTGTCCCTTGTCACCGGCAGGGCCGCATAAACCCAAAGTGGGAGAGAGGAAAACAACCCATTCGGGGCCTGTTGTGTGAGAAGCCACCTGGTCGGCAAGGCGGGGTGGGAAGGAGAGAAAAGACGGCTTGGGCCTGGTCCCCCAGGACCTTGGAGTGCCAGTGGTGGGAAACACGGCCAGGACCTCGAGTGCCCCACGTGTACCACCGAGTGCGAAGGGTGACTGAGGAGGAGAGGTTGTCCCTCACGGGGAATGAAGGAAGGCTTCTTGGAGGAGGGGCCATTGTGACAGGTCTGGAAGGTGGGAGGAAGTTTTCAGGGCATTCCAGACGGAAAGAGGAGCTTAAACCAGAACAGGTGCTGGTGCCTCCCTAAGAAAGGACAGTGGAGGGACTGCCCTGGTGGTCCAGTGGTTAAGACTCCGGACTTCCACTGCAGGGGGCACAGGTTCCATCCCTGGTCAGGGAACTAAGATCCCACATGCTGCACGTGCAGTGTGGCCAAAACCAAAATTAAATTAAATTTTTTTAAAAAAAGAAAGAAAGGACAATGGGAGAGAAATCAGGGGAAACAACTTCTTGGGAACACGAGGGGTGAAGAAACACATTCATCAGGGAGAAGCGAACGGAGACAAGACGGAGCACCTTCTTATACCCACCACCTTGGCCCAAGCAAGAGATCTGACGACACCGTGGTTCCTCGAAGATTCAGAACGACAGGGCTGCTCAGCCACCGTCGGGGGTGTGAGTCGTGCGCACAGCTCGGCGTCGCCCCACTGGGTGGGCTGTTCACACTCTCCAGGACCCAGCAGTGCCGCCCCTCCGCCTGCAGCGTGTTCACTAGTGGACAGAGAGGTCACACCCGGATCCTGTTCTTCTCTCTCCAGACACATCCCAGGCGACTCCCACTGGCAGAAATTGTACTGTGGGCCCAACCATAAATCAGTCATTTGGGGGTGAGCGTTGGGGTAGAACATGCTAACGGCTTAAGCCCTGCAGGGCTCCCTCCTGAGGCCCCAGCAAACTGAGCTGGGCTGAGACGGGCATGCCCTTCCCAGACCTCCCCGGGGCCACGCACTCTGAGCCCCTTCCCAAGGCAGCCCCTGGCTGTGACCCATTGGGGAGGGAAGAGTGACGTCGGGCTCCCTGGCCTCGGGCAGGGCAGGACAGACGGGGGAGGCGTGATCCACTGTTGCTGCAGGGCTTCCCCTAAAACCCCACCCTGGTCTCTCACGCCCTGGCAGGTTTCTCCCGAGGGCCTTGAATCTTTGACTCAGCATCTGTGTCTGTGGGAGTCTGACCTAAAACACGTGCGATTTTATCAAAAGAGAAGCGAACAGAGGCTGAGCTACGAACACGACGGACAGCACTAAGCGTGGTGGAGAGAGATAGGTTTTATAAACGTGGACGAATTGCCAGACTCTCTGAGCCTCAGTTTCTTCATTTAGAACAAAAGATGCAACCAGGCAGTTTACAGTAGAAACAGCTATAAATGGTCAGGAAACCCGGGGACACGTGCACAGCATCACGAATAATAAAAAAAACCAATGAACTCTATGAGCTTCTCCTGCAGCACAAGAAGCCAAAGAAACATGCATAAATAGGAACACTCAGCATTGTTTGTGAGCAACAGCTTGCAAAGCACCTAATGTCCTTCAACTGGGGGTTGGCTAACAATGATGCGCTTTCCCGAGGTGGGTACCTGACAGCCACTGGGAAGAACGTGGTCCAGCTCCGGGTCCTGGCGAGGAAACTCGCCCCCGGTGGGTGACTAAGTGAAAAAAGCAAAGTGCAAGGCAGGATGTACAGTGAAATTCCATGTTGGTGCAAAGCATTTCTAAACATGACTATTATAAATTTGCAAGTGCATAGAACACAGTCTAGAAGAATGTACAGTAAGCTGTGTTAACTGTACTTCCTCTTAGGAGTGTGGCTGGGAATTTTCTAGGTAGTTTTGGGTTCTTTTGTAGTATTCTATTTGAGTGTTTTGAAGAAGATGGGTCACTTTTGTCATTTTTTTAATTTAGAAATTTAAAACAGGTGTACGCTCTTGCCTATCACAGAATCTGCTATCTAGTCCTCACAAAAGCCCCACTAAGGTGGGAATTGCAGCTGTCACCCACTTTACAGATGAGAAAACTGAGATCCAGAGGTCCCTGAAGTCACAAGTTGCAGGGCTGAAATCCACCCAAATCTGGACTCTTAACCACGTTGCTTCACAAAGGAAGACAGGGGTGGGGGCCATCCAACTCTGGTTTTTAGCACCAGAACCCGTTCTTCCAATAAAACATTGGCTGGAAGCCCGGTTCATAAAATGGGTGAGAGGGGAGTCACTCTGCTGAAGAAGAGAGGCTGAGAAGCCTCTGGCTCTTGGACCCCCACCCCTTGAGGTGCCCCCAGCACCCAGGGGATCCTTGGGACCCCAGTCTGAAAGTCGCTGAGCTAGGTGACTCTGAAGGCCAGGATTCTAACAAAAGTGCTTCTGTTGAAAGGGACGAAGATAGAAATGTGTTACTGGGTCATGCAAACAGGTGAAGAGTCATCTTGCTTTAAATAAACGCGGGTATCAGGCTGCCCTGATTTAGCCTGAACCACTGCCCCGCCACAGAAAGCTTTTGTGGGGGAGACACGCTTGCCTACTTTGGTTTTTTGTTTGTTTGTTTGTTTGTTTTTTGCGGTACGCGGGCCTCTCACTGTTGTGGCCTCTGCCGTTGCGGAGCGCAGGCTCAGCGGCCATGGCTCACGGACCCAGCTGTTCTGCGGCATGTGGGATCTTCCCGGACCGGGGCACAAACCCGTGTCCCCTGCATTGGCAGGCGGACTCTCAACCACTGCGCCACCAGGGAAGCCCCCGCCTACTTTGGTTTTGATATAAAAAAAAAATCTAGACCCTCAGCAGCTGCCTGGAATAAACAGCACCCGCCCCCCACTCCTCATGAGAACAGGAGGCAACTTCTGTTTTCCTCGCTGTTCGGTCTCCAGCAGTGCCCGCGCAGTGATGCTTGTCGAATGAACGAACGAATGGACGGACAGGGGCTTGATTGGTTGACCTTCATGCAAACAGACACCTACACACAGCCCTCAGCCACCTGGCTTTGAGATTTGAGCAACAAATCAAGGTAAAGAGGAGTAATGTTGTATTTTAACTCATCAAATAAAATCAACATCCATGCATCCATACTGATATAAACTAATAATTGCACAAGTAAATGAGGAAGAAGGGACAGTTTTCCTTCCAGAGAGCTCTACTCAATAAACGTGGCAGGCATGAGGGACATGACAGGTCACAGGAGAACAGTGAAAATCACTGCTGCAGGCAAGGTCCACCATGGACGGTAAAATTAGTGGGAGAACGTTTAAGGAGAAACAAGATTTGCACGGTAGCAAACTATTTCCCCCCCCCCAAATATGTATTAATTACAGAGGAAAAAACAATAATTTTACAGTGGAGACCTGGCAGACACCAGGATCACTAGTGGTCAAAGTTAGTGCCCCCAGCAATGGGACGCGGTGTCACGTCCCTCCTGATACGAGACACTGAGGACAACATGTCACCACTTCTGTGCCGTTTTTCCAATAACGCACAGCCTCAATCCGATCCTGAGAAAACAGCAGACGAACCCAAATCAAGCAACATTTTACAAAACACCTGACGAGGGACTTCCCTGGTGGCGCAGTGGTTAAGAATCCGCCTGCCAGTGCAGGGCACACGGGTTCGAGCCCTGGTCCAGGAAGATCCCACATGCCGCAGAGCAACGAAGCCCATGCACCACAGCTACTGAGCCTGCACTCTAGAGCCTGTGAGCCACAGCTACGGAAGCCCGTGTGCCTAGAGCCCGTGCTCCGCAACGAAGAGTAGCCCCCGCTCGCCGCCACTAGAGAGTCCGCACACAGCAACGAAGACCCAACGCAGCCAAAACTAAAAATAAATAAATAAATTAATTAAAACTAAAAACCCACCTGACGAGTGCTCTTCGAAAAGTCAAATTCACGAAACAGAAGAAAAGACTGAGGAGCTTTTCCAGGTCGGAAGAGACCAAGGAGACAAGACACCAAAGGCAACTTGAGACCGAGGCAGAGCAGACACGCACAGGGCCCGGCCAACAGGTGGCTTACGAGATTGAAGACAAAAATGTCTCCACTCGGGCTGCCCTGGTGGCGCAGTGGTTGAGAGTCCGCCTGCCGACGCAGGGGATGCGGGTTCGTGTCCCGGTCTGGGAAGATCCCACATGCCGTGGAGCGGCTGGGCCCGTGAGCCGTGGCCGCTGAGCCTGCACGTCCGGAGCCTGTGCTCCGCAACGGGAGAGGCCACAACAGTGAGAGGCCCGCGTACCAGAAAAAAAAAAAAAAAATGTCTCCACTCAATTCTGAAGGCCAGAGCCCAACGCAAGGGCAGGTCTGTTTTCCTTCTGGAGGCCCCCAGGGAGGATCTGTTTCCTGCCTTTTCCAGCTTCTGGAGGCGCAGGCATTCCTTGGCTCACCACCCCTCCTCCATCCTCAGAGTCCTCTGACCTCACACCTCCTGCCACTCTGACTCTCCTGCCTCCCTCTTATAAGGGCCTTTGTGATGACATTGGGCCCACCTGGATCATCCGGGCTACTCACCCCATCCCAAGATCCTCACCTTGATCACACCTGCAAAGTCCCCTTTTCCATGTACTTTAACATATTCCCAAGTTCTGGGGATTAGGACACGGACGTCTTCGGGGGAGAGGGAGCGTGGTTCAGCCTCCTACGCTGATCATCCACGAAGGTCAGGCTTTTTGCGTAAAAGATGCCTGCCCCACCTCTGGCCCCACGTGCCCTTTCCAGGAAGAAAGATAAAGAAGAAGGAAGCGGCAGCACCTGTATTAGCAAAGGAAAACCTTTCCCACAGATCCTTAGCAGGTTTCCACCTGGGACTCACTGACCATTGGAACTGAATTTTGTCCACGCTTTTCCTGCACCAGTCGAGCATGTGATTCTCCCTCCTTCATTCTATTAACGTGGTGTATTACGTTATTGATTTTCATCAGCTGAACCGTCCTTGCATTCCAGGAATATATCCCACATGGTCATGACGTATAATCCTTTCAATATGCTGCCGAGTTTGGTTTGTGAGGATTTTTGCATCAATGTTCATAGGGGATATTGGTGTGTCGTTTTCTTCTCTTGTGTGTCTTTGCCTGGTTGTGCTATCAGGGTAATGCTGGTCCCGTGGAATGAGTTAGAAAGTGTTCCCTCCTCTTTAATATTTTGGAAGAGTTTGAGAAGGACTGGTATTACTACTTTAAATATTTGATAGAATTCACCAGTGAAGCCATCTGGTCCAGGATTCTTCTTCACTGGGAGACTTTTGGTTACTGATTCAGTCTCCTCACTAGTTAGTTAAAGGTTTTATGGTGCCAGAATCTGAACCCAGGCTTATTTCCCATCACAGTCTCTGGTACCCACTATAAGAGGGTTTAGGAGTATGTTTACTCTGCGGGCGTGTGTGTGCGTGTGCAGCCACAGATAATAAGATGACGGGGAGGTGTTTTCTGCTTTGGACAAAACTCCATTAGACTGTACATGACTTGAGGGTAGAGACTGTCTTATTCATTTTTTCACTCCCAGTAATTGACACTCAATAACTATTTGCCAGTAAAGAAAGCCAGTTTTCCCAGCACCTTAATCTAAATTATACATCCCTCTTCCTGGAGTATTCGTGGGACCTCCTTGACCATATGTCTTAGTTCAGCTTCCGCCAAAAGCAGCATCAAGGCCCTGGGTGCAAGTAGTCCATTTGAAAGAAAGAAGGGGATCCTGAGGAGGGAACAGGATGTGAGCCCGGCCAGCAATGGCTGGTGCTGATGAGTGGGGAAGAGCTGTGGGGAACCGGGGTGCAACCCTGCTGACAGCTCTTTCTCTGCCCAGTGTGGGGCTGGGACACTGACTCACCAACTCCTGATTCCTGATGGTGGGGTCTGCCCCCGGGGGCATCGACTGCCCATCCTGCACTCCCGCTAGGAGCTGCTCTCTTGCCTGGATTGTTGGGATTTTTTTTTTCTCTTTATGGAACAATTTATATTCAGCAGACTCTAAACAGAGCTCTTTAAGATGGGATTTGGTTTAAGCCGTCATCCTGAGTTTAATGGGCTGGAGTGGGGGCGGGGGGCGGGGGCTCTGTGCTTATTGCCTCTCAGGCCTCTTTGAGTCCACTTTGCGCCCAGGGCCATTATCTCTGCAGCCATCCGTGGCTGGTTTCTCCTGGCCTGACCACTTGCCCCCGCCTTAATCTGGAAGATCAGCGGCTCTGAGCTCAGGGGGCCGGAGACCTTCCCGGAGATCCTGTCCCCACCTGTTCCTGTAGGCCTCTCTCAGACCACAGCACTACCCAGGGAAGCTGCTGGCTTCCTGGAAGGCAGAGGGGATGTAATGAAAAGGGAGGTGCCCAGGGGGCTGGGAGGGAGAACACAGGCGGGAAGATGGAGTCTTCTGTGTAAATGAGTAAAAACCAGGTTGTGGGGTAGAGACCCACTCGTTCATGCAGCCCCTGTGAGCACTTTAGGAAAGACACCTCTTTCTCCCAAGTGCAGCTTGGTGGGAAGAGCACAGGCTGATTTCAGCTCCCTTTGTTCCGTGGGCCAGGCGAGTTTTGCAGTGCACAACCTGAGCAACTGCACAAGGGGGGCTTGTGGGCATCCCTGCCTCTCCTCCTGGCACCACGACAGTACGGCACACAGGCAGCTGGGGATCATAACTCATCAAGTGCTCTTGTCGACCATGTGCTGGGGATGCAGCTGAGAAAAGCCTGTGCATTTCAGATCAGTCTGTTGCCAGAAATAGACAAGAAAATCATCACTTGAGAAACAAGAAGACAGTGTGACCTCAGAGGGAAGTAACATGAGCAGAAACAAGGCAAGCCAAGGGCATGATCACCGTTTCACCTTCAGCATCCTAGGATGTAGAAACAGAGTTTGCCGAGGGCTCCAAGGAGTCCTCCTGACAAAGCCCCTATTTACAATGTCTCTCAGAGCCGTGGGGAAACGGAGAGGCCCCCAAAGGGCAGCCACGGTGGCAGCTGCTGCCACCCCTAGGGCTTCCCTTCGGTGACACTCATGGCCCGAGGTGAGGAGGGGGCCAGGAAGAGACCCCCAGCGGCCCCCTCCCTCCCTCCCTCTCTGACAGCACCTCCCATGGAAGACAGAGGCCCTAGAAAAGCAGCCAGGTGGGTCTGTGTCCAGGACCACGGCCGAGTGGATGTGGAGGAGGCTGAATCCGGAGGGGCAAACATTATTAACCTTCTTTTGAAAATGAACAAACAAAGACACTAAGGCCCAGAGAGATCCGGTAACCTGCCCGAGGTCACACAGCTTGCAAGTGAGGAAGACAAGAGCCCCAGAAGCACAGGAGGTTTTAAAGGCAGGGAGAGGGCTTCCCTGGTGGTGCAGTGGTTGAGAGTCCGCCTGCCGATGCGGGGGACACGGGTTCGTGCCCCAGTCCGGGAAGATCCCACATGCCGCGGAGCGGCTGGGCCCGTGAGCCATGGCCTGTGCTCCGCAATGGGAGAGGCTGCAACAGTGAGAGGCCCTCGTACCACACACAAAAAATAAATAAATAAATAAAATAAAGGCAGGGAGAGATGACTCCTGAGAGGAAAGGCCAAAGTGACTTCCCCAGAAGCTGAGAGCTGAAGGCAAAGTAGGGGTGGGAGGGGAAAGGGTGGACTCTCGCTCCAGATAGGAGAAAGCGCATTTGCACGAGGCAGGGGGAAGGAGGGGCAGGGCTGGCACTGGCTTCCCCGCCAAGCCCACAAGCTGGGTGGACAGGCCCTGGGGTTTCAGCAGGGGCAGTCTGACCCCGGTCACATTTCAGGAAGTTCACTCGGGGTCTGCGTGGAAAACTCGGGAAGGGTCTAGAGGTGAGGGGGCTGGTGGCCTGGCTTGAAGCCTGGCCATGGGGTGGAGAGCTGTTTAGGAAGTAGAATAATGGGTGAGACCTGGATGGGACAAAGGGAGTGGGGAGGGCAGGACGCTGTTGGATTCAGGCTGTTGCCCTTCACTGAAATGGGGGTGGGGTTAGGGAGGTTCTCAGCTGCAAACACTGGGCTCCAAGCCAGACAGTTGAGGCACAGGAGAGATTTATTAAAGGATAGAGCCTATCCTGGGCCCTTCAGGGAGGCCAGAGCTCTCTCCAATCACAGCCCAAAGGAACAGGGCCTGGGCTGGACGCTGCCCTGCACTGGACGTGACCACTGGTAACTCTGGACCCTGGTGGCCACGCCCACCAGCTCCTGCAGCTTCTCATGAGGGCTGTGTGCCTGGCTGAGCCCAGTCCAGGCGTGGGAGCCTGGCTGCCAGGGGCTCAGGAAGCACATTTCTGTCTTACTTGTGGGATAGTCCCCTGACCTGGGCACGATGCTCGGAAGTGCCAGTCAGCCAAGGAGTGACGGGCGTCAGCCCCACGGAGAGAGCTGGGGGCTGTGTGGGCCACGGTGAGGGAGCAGATGAGGAACCGAGGCTTAGGGAGAGGAAGTCTCCTGCCCGGGGTCGATGGCTGCAGGTCTGGAGCCTGCCTCCCCTCCACCACTGCAGGGGAAGCTCTTGAATCCCCCAAGGCGAATGAGAACCAACTCGTCCAAACTTCTCTTTTTCACAGGGTGGAAACCGAGGCACAGGAAGGAAAGGGGCTTGGCAGGGACCCACAGGGGACGACGGGTAAAGCGGGGCCTGAGCGGGCTCTCCTGAGCCCCTGGGCCCTCGGGCTGGGGGGTAGGGGATAGGATGCCGCTTAGTGAGACAGAATGCAGGTGTGATCCTGCTTTCCGAACAAAACAGCTGGTATCCGGCTTTTACATTTTTAAATTTTTGTGTCTTTTTAAATATTTTTGTCAGCCATCCCCACGGCTGTAAAAATAGAGCTGCACAGACGCAGGCAGAGCTAAGCCGGGGGCCGGCCTGAATATTCAGCTGAAGGGTGCAGACCTCGGGTAAGCAGTGAGGCCTGATGAATTAACCTGTGTCCCTGAGCTAGGCCGGCTGTGCTTTTCCACTTCCTGTGGCTCCTTCCTAGGCCTGGGGCCAGGGGAGGGGAGCCCCTGATGGAAGGGGAATAGGCTGGGTTTCTGGGTTCCAGGGGGAGTGGGCTTGCCTCTTCCAGGAAGCCTTCCAAGTTTTCAAGAAGTTGCCTCACCTCCTAGGAGAGCCGTGGAGACCAATTTTCTCTTTGTCAGCGTCTGGCTCCTTAAAGTACAGCCCTTGCCATCTGGAAGAGCAGCCCCCCCCGCCCCAGGGGGGCTGCTCTACCCCCCAGGAGTTCAGGATTAAAGCAGGAACACAGGTCCCTTGGCCTCACCTAATCCTGGTTTTTGTCTCTCTGTGGGGTTGGTTGGTTGATCCGAACACCTATTTATTTATCCGCCCTGCAGACGCTCACCGGGCGCCGACCAGGCCCTGTGCTGGGTGCAGGTGAGGCCGAGCAAGGCAGCCGCCGACCTGGGAGACGTGTATGGTCACCCCGGGGAGCAGGGTGCGGGCGGGTCACTGTCACAAGAGGCTGGTGGCCTGAGGACCATAACAAGCTGAGGTTGGCACAGGTGGAGGCTGTGTCCACCTCTGTCCCTGCCCCACCCGCTCCCAACCCTGTCTACACTTACAGCCACCCGGGCCTTCTTTCAGCCCTCCTGCCCAGCGTCTTCACATGTTCTCTCTCCCTGCCGACCCCACCGACCTCCTCTGGTCCCAGTTTGAATGTCCACCTTCTCCCTTGCTTGTATGGCCCGTGCTTAGGAAGGCAGGGACAGGGCCTGGCCTCCCCAGCACGATCCTGTACCCAGAACGGGCCTGGGCACACTGATGACCCCTTCCACCTTCTGCCCTCAGAGATCACCCCAACCTGAGTGAAGCCTGGGCTGTGGAGGCCCTGGAGGCCTGGCAGCTCTAACGAGACAGTGTTAGCGTCTGCGTCACGGGCTCGCTCTGAGGATTGAACAGGATGAAGCGTGTAGTTAGACCACAGCGCACCATAGGTGTACCGCACTTGCCCTCGTGACCTCGGCCCAGGGGCCACCCTGAGGCCAGGACTCATCCATCACCTGGGACCCAGGGGTGCTGAGCAGAGGGCGTGTCAGTGTCAGAGGGAGGTGGGGCATGGGTGGAGCAGACCTGGGAAAGAGACGATGCCCTGGGAGGCCAGGGTCATGTGCACGTGGGCAGTGGGTCTGGAACCCAGGGGAGTGCCCAGGTGGCTGCAGCCCAGGGACACGCCGCCTGCCGAGAGGAAGGGCCAGCGAGACCTACCCTGCTGTGGAGATCGGCCTAGAGTCACCATGTTACCCGACAGTCTCACTCCTGGGTCTACACGGAAAAGAAGCAAGAGCAGGTGCTCCACCGGAAACGTGTACCCAGTGCTCAGAGCAGCGCTGTTCACAGCAGCCTGAAGCTGGAAACAGCCCAGGTGTCTAACCAGGATGGTGGGTAAAGTGTGGCGTATCCATGCGGCGGAATGTTATTTGGTCATAAAAAGTGATGAAGTTCTGACACCTGCTGCGGCGTGGATGAACCCAGGTGAAACAAGACAGGCTCAGAAGGCCTGTTTCTGCTCCCGTGCAACGTCCAGAACAGGCAAATCCACGGAGACGGAAAGCAGCTGGGTGGTTTCCCGGGGCTGGGGGAGGGGAGAATGGATTTGGGATGATGGAAAGGTTCTGGAACTAGAGAGTGGTGATGGTCCGATGTACCTAACGCTATGGAATTGTGCGTTTTTACTTGGTTAAAACGGTAAATGTTACATGTATCTTACCACTATTTAAAAAAAAAAAACAACCCAAGTGACACCATCTGGCCCCAGGCTGACGTCTTGGGGTCCCTTTGTTGCCTTGAAGGCTCCTGGGTGGCACTGGGCTCCACCTTCTGCCCTGGGAGTCATGTCACAGGAGGAGAGGCTGGACCATCGAGGTCAGGGCAGCCACCCACTGGCTGAAGGACCACGGGTGACTCAGAGGCCTTATTTGTGAAACGACAGGGTTGGACTAGAGACACAATCTCTGGAGAGTCTGCCTCTTTGCTCTGAATGTCCTGTTCTGACCCGCAGGAGCGTCAGAAGGGCCAGGGCAGTCAATCCAGGACTTCTCACCCAGGCTCCAGGGCCCCAGGGGAGTCTGCGCCCCTTTTCCCCCATGCCTGGCTCTCGGAGTCCCTTGTTTCCAATTCTGGAAAGTATCCCAACACATGAGTCAGGGATTCTTAATGTTTTCTAGATCATAAACTTCTTAGAGGATCAGATAAAACCGCTAGATTCTCTCCCCAGAGGGGACCCAGAGCTGCGCTGAGAACACCGCTTACGGTGACTCATGAGCTCCATGTGGCTTAGCGATGCATAGCTGTGTTGGCACCGGATGGGCCCAAGTCCCAACCCCGGTCCTGCTGTGACCCAGTGGACCTGTGTGCACCTCAGGCTTCCCATCCTCACAGTGGGTGTTAAGAGTGACTCATGTAAACCGCTCGGGAGGTACCCAGTGGAGGTTGGCAAGTCCAGACTCACCGGCGCTGCACCCTCCCCACACCGAGACCGCCACCCCCAGCCCTCACCTGCTCAGAGGGAAGATTCCCCCCTCTGCCGTCTGGGTCCCCTCTCCCAGCCTGGCTCCCCTGCCTTTCCAATGTCACCTCTTCCCGGGCCCTCTGCCGGGAGCAGTGGTTCCCACGCCTGACAGTGCAATCCAACAACTCTGCTGAGCTCAGCCACTGATTCTTTCTCCTTTTTCTAAGGAGACGGTTGTATTGTCTACAAAATAACTGGCTTTATCTCTCCTTTTTCAATATTTCAATTTTATGACCAGTCCATCTGTGTGTATTTGAAAATAATGCAATGTCTTTTTTTTGTGTGTGTGTGTGGTATGTGGGCCTCTCACTGCCGTGACCCCTCCCATTGAAGAGCACAGGCTCCAGACATGCAGGCTCAGCAGCCATGGCCCACGGGCCCAGCCGCTCCACGGCATGTGGGATCCTCCTGGACCGGGTCACGAACCCGTGTCCCCTGCATCGGCAGGCGAACTCTCAACCACTGTGCCACCAGGGAAGCCCTGCAATGTCTTTTTGAACTGTTTGTATATATATAGTCCTTATGTTGCCTCTCTGATCTGTCAGTTGCTAAGGAAAACGAATTAAAGCCTCCCTCTCTGTGAAACTGACCATTTCTTTTTATAGTTCTACCAGTTTTTGTTTTAAATATATTGAAACTATGTTGTTAGGGGCACAGCTTTCCATAACCTTTATTTTGCTGGCAGGTTGCCTCTTTCAGCAGCATGAATCCAGTTTTGTCCCTTTTAAAATATTTTTCCTTTGATTTCTGTTCTGATCCTTATGCACACTCACCGATTTCCTTTTGTTAGGACTTTTTTTAGGATGTCTTTTCCCTTCTGCTATGAAAGTGTCCTGGGTCGTTATCACTTATTCATGTCTCTTGAAGATGGGATTTTGGCTTTCATCTGTGGAGATGTTTTTCCTGAATAGGCAAATTTAACACATTCGCATTTATTGCAACTACAGAAATGTTTGATCTTATTCCTGGTGTCACTTTTGTTTTCTATTTCCTATGCTTTGTTTTCACTCTGTCCTAGTAATTACTGGATTAATTTCATTTTTTCCATTTCAGTTTTTCCTTCTAATAGTTTACAAGTTATATATTCTATTTCTATTTTATGGAGATTTCCCTTGACATTTCACACACATAGTGAATTTTATTCTACCAGTGCTAGACTTATTCTGAACCTATGGCCAGTGAGAGCTTTAGCACACTGCCCTCTGCTCCACAGACCCGAACCTCATTTGTTGCTAACATCTACGAGTTTAGTTCCAGATTGTTACTAATTCTTAAGCAGTCACACTTCCTTAGATTTAGCAAGTTTTGTCCGTTCCTGGCTCATCATTGTTTCTTTTTTAAATTTTTAAAATTTATTTTTAGCTGTGTTGGGTCTTCGTTGCTGTGCATGGGCTTTCTCTAGTTGTAGAGAGTGGGGGCTACTCTTCGCTGCAGAGCACGGGCTTCTCATTGCGGTGGCTTCTCTTGTTGCGGGGCATGGGCTCTAGGCGCGCAGGCTTCAGTAGTTGTGGCACACGGACTCAGTAGTTGTGGCTCATGGGCTCTAGAGTACAGGCTCAGTAGTTGCGGCACACAGGCCCTAGAGCGCGTGGGCTTCAGTAGTTGTGGCGCATGGGCTTAGGTGCTCCACGGCATGTGGGATCTTCCCAACCAGGGTTCGAACCCGTGTCCCCTGCATTGGCAGGTGGATTCTTAAACCCTGAACCACCAGGGAAGTCCCCATATCAATTGTTTCTTGTATTCCATTTCCTGGATTGCTTTTTCTTCTTGCTAGAGCACATCAATTGGTAATATTTTCAAAAAGGAATTGTTTCAATGCCAGACCATCTGAGGCCTCACATGTCTTCAGGAAGGGTTTTTATTCTTACATTTGGCTGGGTATAGAATTCTGAGCATGAAATTACTTTCCCTCAGAATTTGAAGACAATTACTACATTTTCTTCTTGCTTCTAGTATTTGTTACATTCTCTTGCAAACTGTCTGGTTTTTGTCTGTAAATATTTAGAATGTAGTCAAACTTCAACCCCCTGTTCCAACCCAGTGGTGGCACTGGTGGCCTCTTAGAGTCAGAGTTCTGGACACTTTCATTCTCAGCTCTGGGAAGTTTCCTCCTGCATTTTTGTCTCCTTTGGACTAGAAATGAACTGTGTTCTCCATATCTGCTAACCTTTATTTTGCACCTTCCATCCCTTTGTCCTTCTGTGCTGCAACCTCGGGTCCATCTTCTGGCTTGTCTATTTGCTCTTCAGCTGCATCCACTAAGCCCATTTTTTTTTTCAAGTGACCAGATTTTATTTTTCCAAATACTCTAGTTGGCCTTTCTGAGGGTCCAGTGTCCTATCACCTCTGTCTAAGGATACCAGTTATGCCTGTTCTAAGTTCTTGTTCTCATCACATTAACCCCTTTCCTTGCTATCAGTTCACTTGTTCAGGTGTTTGATGCCTGTTGTTTATACCTGAGGTTCACCCCAGCCGCACAGCCTGCCCCCAGCGCGTGTGAGAGCAGAGTCACCCCTAGACAATGCCCGATGTTCTGTGCTGGGGGCCCTCCAACCCCCCGGGTGTGCCGGCCTTCGGGGCCCCTGCCCATCCCTTCGGCTTGGCTCCCACGCTCCTTCCCCCCAACCCCAGATGCCTGTGTTCTCTGCTTGGCCCAGGTGTGTGTGTGTGTATTGGGGGGCTGATGGGGAAGAAGGTTCAACTCACCTGGTGGCTCCCATGGAGGTGCCCTAAACCACCATCCTGCAGGGGGCCAGGCCCCCTCGAGCCCCAGACACACCGTCCAGAGTCCCTGGCTCCACTCACGCTTGGCAGCAGCCCCCATCCATCAGGCTCCCTCCTTCCGTCAGGCCCCGCTGCCCCCACCTTTAAGGTGTTCCACACGGTCGCAGGTTCACCTCCTAGAGGGGGGCGGCTGTTCAGCGCGCTGGGGACCTGGCACCACAGAGGGCTTCGCTGCGAGTCGCCCACCACTAGGGCCTCCTTCCTCATGCACCTCTGGGTTTCCCATCCCTGCCCCGAGCGGCAGCTGTGGACGGTGGGAAGGGCACGGCCTTTGGCATTTGGACCGAACCCAGGCTCCGCTCTCTCAGCTTCAGTTTTCACAAAATTAAAACGAACTCATCTCACCTGGCCTCGTGGTCACGTGGGAAGATGGACAACGTAGCTCATGTCCAGCAGATGCTCCAGGAATATGGGGCCCTTCCCCCTACTCTCGACTCTCTTTCCACTCACTTAGTGGGTACCCCCTCCCAGGGTCTGAGTTCAGGCAGTTAGTGCCAAGGAGGTTGGAGGAGGATGGGGCCACGGCCAGGTGGCCCTTGTTTAGGTCAGAGGTCAGGGGCTCGATTGCCACCATGGTCCAGGAGGCCTGGGTCGTTGGTGGTGGTGGTGGGGGGATGAACCCTCAGCTCGCACAGGGGTGAGAGCTGGAGCCCAACCAGAGCGGCTGACGCCCCTGCCCCCCCGACCCTGGCCTGGGGCCAGACCCCTGGGCACCTGACCCCTGAAAGAATGTTAGCCTGTAAACACATCTGAGGGCTCCCACCTGCACCTCTGGTTTGTATGGGGTCCCGTGAAGGCAGGGAGACAGGAGGCGAGGCTGGGCCGCCCCAGAGGAGTCTCCAGGAGTACAGGAACCCTCTAGGTCTCCCAGTACCCAGTCCTCCCCAGCTGGGCCCACCTGGACCGCAGTCTCCCACCCTGGTCTGTCCCTGGGGCCCGAACTGCCACGAGGCCTCTGCTTTCAGGTACCGTCCACTCAGCTGTCAGCAGCTGGGGTCCCCTCTGTGCACAGCCCAGGCCCTCCCCACAGGAGTTTCCAGAACCAGGACGATGAGTCCAGGAGCCGGGCAGGGCTGGTCTGGGTGCCCGGCTCCTTCCCAGAAGGTGAGAGCAGCCAGAGCTGGTTCTCTGGTGCCATCCGGTGTCCACCTGTGTGAACTGCAGCTCCCGTACAGGCTGGCACCACCTGCTGTCCTCCCGGGCAGCGACTCCTCGGCTCCACACCTCTCCTGGCTCCTACGTGAAAAATTCCCCAATCATTTCCGGCCTCCTTAGGCACCAGCCTGTGGGTCCAAGCCAGCTTTGCAGAATCGAATCAATAATTTTTCTTTTAAAGTTTCATCCAAATTGCCAACAGGGCCGAGGTGTTGGCTGGGCAGGTGATTGGCTCCTATTTCGGTCATTTGTTGCAGCTGTGGCTTAGTCTTCGCGGGAAGCAGCTTTGTGAGCCTGCAGGCCTGCCCCTCTCCCCTGTGAGGCCCAGCCCCCTGGACGGGGCAGCCGTGGCACAGACCTGCCTTCGTTCCCTCGGACTGCACAGGGCTGGGGAGACGGCGGCCTGACTCCCCACAAGGAGGCTGGGGGTTGGCTGGGTGCCGACCGAATGGAAAATGCAAGCAAGACACAGGAGAGACGTGCCCCAGGAACTGGGAGGGGTGGGGGGCGTCTGGGGGGTGGTCAGGCACAGGCCAAGGCCGCCTGGACCCGCGCACGCTACTGACTTGGAAGCAGGACGACGTCTCAGCCACTTGGAGGTCATGAGAGCGGCGGGTGCTCTGCTGGCCAGGCAGGCTGGACACGGCCCTCAGCCTGGCTGACATGCAGGGTCCGACCTTGTCCACGGTGGCCTGGGAGAAAGGGCAGGAGGTGCTGGTCCAGGGGGCTGGGAAGGAGTTTAGGGGACCTGCCCTTCCTTCCGCTTCCTTCCCCACAGTTGCCTGTGTCCCCAGTAATCGCCAGCACCCCCATCTCTCTCTCTCTCTCTCTCTCACTCACACACACACACACACACACACACACACACACGCACCCCTGCATCCATTTCAATGGGCTGTGCTGCTGCCTGGTGCTCGAGCCAGGACTGGCGCCCCTGGTCCCCGTCAGAGCTTCCAGAGCCCCCGGCTCTGGCCACTGGGGCTCCGGCCACCAGGCCCCACCTTGTTTCACAGAGCAAATCCACTTCCTCCACCAAGCAGCCGTGCTGTGGAATAAATGTCCCTATTTCCTGCAACCCTTTCTCGCGGAAGCTGACCAACCTTGGAAATGGCTCAGAGACTTGGCTTTGTCCAGGTCACAGCAAGTCGGGGATAAATCAGGCCCCAGCCTCCAGGCTCCCAGTTCCTAGCCCCTCCCCTCCGGGCTCTGGGGGCTGAGCTCGGCCTCAGCCCTCTGTGCTGGGTGGCCCGGGCTCACCTGTGACCCTCTCTGAGCCCTGGCCTCCTGGGCTGGGTGTGGGCAGGACCAAATGTAAATACACTAAAACTCAGACCTGCAGGTACATGTTCATTATTCACTATAACTGATCACTTTTAATCAACAGCTAAAACGAATTCAGTCTCTTTCCACCCAAAATGGCTTCTCTGGCCTCTAACTCAGGTTCTTCCCAGGAGCATGTCCCCGCTCCCTGGGGGGACCGATGTCCCCTTCAGAGGGTCTCCGTGTTCATCCCTGCCTAGGGAACATCTGGACCAGGCTCTGGGTCTGCTGGGGCCTGGTCATCCATCCTCCCACGTGACCACGAGGTCAGGTAAGATGCACTCGTTTTAATTTTTTGAAAACTGAAGCTGAGAAAGTAAAGCCTGTGTTTGATCCAAATGCATGCAGCAGGGGGATAAGCTGCCCTCGGCCCAGCCAGACTCGGCCCCAGGGTCACTCAGCCCCTCCTTGGTGGTCGCCTGATGAGCCCCCAGCCTATGGCCTCATCCATCCTCAGCACCACCTCCACAGGCACCCAGGGACCCTGAGTCCTTTCCTTCCTGTGCCAGAGTGGGGGGACCTTGGGGGCACAACCTCGGCCTTGTTGTGTGGGACCAGCCTCCTCAGCTGGCCGGAGTCTCTGCTGGAATGTCCATCCTCTTTCTCACACTTTGGAGGGGGCAGGGCACCTCCAGGGGCCTGGCCCTCCCTCACTCCAGCTGAGACCCCTCATCTCCTTTCCCTCTAGAGGGGACCCACCTGGCCAGCTCTTGCATCCTCATCCCATGGGTTCCTGCCCTACCTTCCCTTGGGGCCGCAGGACTCGTGGCTTCCCCTGGATGGCGAATGGGGGCGACGCGAGTGTCCCTCCTCCCCGCTCCCCACACCTCTGCCTTGGCCTGGCGACTGAGGGCCGTGTCAGCCTGCTGCCCACCGCCACCCTCCGGCTTCCAGGACTTGTCTTCGGTTTCTGCCACAGGCCGGGTGCCTGAGTCTCATCTCCAGATGGAGGCCCAGCCTCTGAGCCCAGACTCTGCTTTGTCCTGGACAGCTGAGCCGTAGGGGGTTCTGGAGCGGGGGACAGTGTTGTGCGGAGGCCCAGAGCATGGCTGCAGCACCTGGCATGCCCTTGGCCCCCCAGGGAGGTGGAAGCAGCCATGGGAGGTGGTTGGTTACAAGGCCACGTAAAGTGCTCGTCAGCTCCTGGGACATGGTGGATGCTGAGGACACTGTCGTTACTGGGGTTGTGATGCTGGGATGGGTCCCAGCTGGGGAAACTGTGACCCAGAACAGTGAAGAAACCATCCTGAGTCTTTCTGCTCCAAACCTGGTGCACCGCTCCTCCCAGGGCGCTCTGGGCCTCGAGTCCAGAATATTTACAATATTTTCAAAGGGGTCAGTCTCTGCTCTCGACAGAGCTGAGGCGTTTTGAGGCCAGTGGAGAAGGCGAGGGACCCAGCTGACGCGTCACCCATGGGAGGGGGCCTTCCTTTTCTGCAGGTCATTAAGGGTCCAGAAGCAAAACATGTGCTTTTCAAGTTTGAAGAAACTCACCTTCATTTAAATGAGGCAGGTGTATCCTGCTTGACAAAAAGGGAATCATAGAGCCCTGCGGTCCTGCCTGCGTCCCCAGCTGCCTCACAAGGAGGGCAGTACCGGCCCCTGGACCAGCCGTCACAGCCACCACCTCCGATTCCCCCCTCTGCTCCAGGTTCCAGGCCTGTCCGGCCATCTCCTTCCTGCCTAGCTCCCTCACTGGCAGCCCCAGGGCCTCTTCAGTGCCTCCCCCACCCCCGCCAGGGCCAGGAGGGCTCTCCCCTCCTCCACCCAGATCTCCGTCAGTGTCACCTGGTGGGAGGGGCCCCCCTGCTCCCTGGCACCTTGAGGAAGTAACCGGACACCGTGGTCCCTGCAATGATTTTTTTCTCCTTGAACTGATTGGGCAGCTGCAGTGGCTGCTACCTCAGGGTGAGTGATTCCAGCTGACCTGAACTGGCCTTTAAAACCCAGGGCAGGGCCTCCCTGGTGGCGCAGTGGTTAAGAGTCCGCCTGCCGATGCAGGGGATACGGGTTCGTGCCCCGGTCTGGGAGGATCCCATATGCCGTGGAGCGGCTGGGCCCGTGAGCCATGGCCGCTGGGCCTGCGCATCCGGAGCCTGTGCTCCGCCACGGGAGAGGCCACAACAGTGAGAGGCCCGCATACCGCAAAAAGAAAAAAAAAAAAAAAAAAACCCAGGGCAGCCATCAGCTGGAAGAGCCCAGATGCGAGGGAGGGGCTCTGGCTGGGCCTCACCCCACCCCTGCTCACACCCTGCACTGCACCAGCGGCCCGGAGTGCAGGCTGGGGGTCTCAGCATCCCCCGAGGAGATGTCTCCCTGTGGTGAGAGGTCCGCCCACCAGACTTGGGGTCCCAGAGCTGACCTCAGGGCACAGGCTACGCCAGCGGTGCCAACGACACTGCCAGGGGATGGGGAGGGATGGCCCTCCCCAGGACCTCTCTGCAAGGAAGCACCTCCCCACCCAGCCCCTCCCCAGCCCCCGCTGGAGAAACCAACAGAGCCCAAGACAGCCGTGAACAAGGTGGCCACGTCCAGGGAAGGGCGCGGTTCTCATCAAGCAGAGGCTGCGGTCCCGGACGGACGGTCCAGAGCTGGGGAGTCCGGACTTGATCATTCTAAGCAGGGAGGCGTTCGGAGGGCGGGTGCAGAGGGCCCAGTGGGTAGGCCGCTGCTGGCCACTGGCACAAGCAGTCAGGGTAAAGAGCCCAGGAAGAGGGTGACACACCCCGTGACGCGTGTGACCTGCTCTCCTGTGCCCCTGGAGTCCCAGGGTCTCGTTTCCTTCCCGGGCCTCAGGCCAGGGTGGCCGGGACTCCTCCGGACACTACCCTGCTCGGGCCGGGGGCCTCCAGCCCACGTGATGCAGCCCCGATACCCTCCAGTCGGGACCCACCGGCCGCTCTCCTTAACTTTCCTCCTTCCCGACCCACCCCCAGGGCCCAAGGGACAACCAGGGGGTCCCAGGAGGGCAGCCGTGGGGAGCACAGCAGGGGCAGGAGTGGGCAAGAAAGCACGGGCCGTGGGTGGCCAGTTACGGGGCCACTTCCCGCCCGGGGACACCGCAGCCGCCAGCGCTGCCCCCTGCGCCACCGTCAGGGCCCGCCCCTCCCGGCCCCATGCGGCCCCGTGGTGAGGTAGACCCATCAAGCTGCGCCCCCAACCCAGGCTCTCAGCAGTGCAGGGGGACAGCTGGGCACCCGGGGGCCAGATGCCAGAGGACCTTGGGGCGGGGACTAGAGAACAGCATTTATTGTTCACGCCTTCAGCGAACATCCAAGCCTTCAGCCCCCGGGTAGCGGGGGAGTGGGGGGGCAAACAGAGACCTCTAGCCAGTCAGAGGCGGGGCCCAGGGAGGACCCCTGGCACAGAGCCTGGCATGGCCCAGAACTCGCACCGTGTTTGCTGGATCCGGGGCAGGTCCACAGGGGAGACCCCTGGGCGCCGGGCAGCAGGGGCCGTGGTTCAGAGCGGGGCGGTTGTCCCCACCTGCTCCTACGTCACCCTCAGACCAGGCGGCTGCTGGCCAGGGAGGGGGCTTCCCTGAGGGAGGGGAGGGCTGTCCCCTCTGAACAACGCCCCGGGCTCCTCCCTGACCGGAGGCCTGAGGTCGGCCTGGCTGCCTGTGTCCTGTCCAGGGCCCTGGGCCAGCCTTGCCCCGAGGTGCATGTAAGGCCAGGCCGGGCAATGTGCGGGGCCGGGGCTCAGCCAGCTCAGCGGGGCCGCTTGCTGTCCAGGACGGCCCTCCAGTCGTCTGCCCATGAGTGCAGCCTGCGGCCAGGGGGCTGCAGCCGCATGTGCCGGTTGTGACAGGCCGTGAAGAGCACGTGCTCCCAGCGGGGGTTCGGCTCGGCCCCTGGGGGGAAAGCAGCACCTCAGTCCCACGTCGGGGCCGCAGGCGATCGCACCAGCCCTGTCTCACGGGGGTTGGACGCGGGCCCCCTCGCAGCCCCAGAGCCCACAGCAGGTGCTCGGCGAAGAGTGACCACGTGCTCCCTACGGCCGCGGACTCTGCTGGAGGCTGAGCCTCAAGACACCCGCCCTCCCCCACCCTGTGCCCAGCCATCCTGCGCTGCCTGGACCAGCTCCGTCACCAGCTGTTGACCGTGGGCCCCACAAGCCCCGCAGGCTTCAGTCCCTTGGGTCCACACTGACGCCGCCAGTGGTGACCTGCCCTTTGGGTACGGCCTCTCCCCTGCCCCCCACAGAAGCTGAGTGGGTCCCTGGGCCCCTCGAAGTCATGGCCTCCTCCACCCCCGCACTGTGCCCTGACTGTCCTAGGGAAACCGTGCGGTCGGGGAGGTCAGTGGCAGGCACACCTGTGGATTCTACCTTCTGGACACTGACCGGGGTGTCAGATGGGCATGTTTCCCAAGCCAGCTCCAAAAATCATCAGGGAAGGAGTATTTCAAATTTTCCCACTGAGGTGTCCAAAAGAATAGGATTTAACCCTGAAGCTAGTGATGGCTACCAGGAGGGGAGCGTCTGCCAGAGTATGCAGGCACAGCGAGAACAGCAGAACCAGGAGATAAAGAAACCAAATTCTGATGGAGGTTGTTTGAGCTCCTAGATCCAGCCGTGCCTGAAGCCCTCCTACCCCAGATTTTCAGTTTGATGAACCAATAAGTTTCCCCTCTCCTTTCTAAGCAAATCCAAGGTTTGTTTGTTTATTTTTTGGGAGGGGGTCACCCATAAGCTAAAGGGACAAATACAGCTCCCAAACCACCTTCAACTAGAGAGATTAGGCTTTGCTTTTCTGCTTTAACACATGAGGTTCAGTCCAAATTACTTCTGGGGAAAAAAAGGGGGTGGGATTCTGTTGCTAAAAACAAACGTTTGGAAGCCAGAGTCCAGCCCTCATTTTGTACGAGGGCAAGGCTTCAGGGTGTAAAGGGACTCACTCAAGGCCACCCAGAGAGTTACCCCAGAGCCAGGATCCACTCTTCCTGACTCCCCGTGGGGCCCCTTCCGAGGCTGGACGCGGAGAAGAATCTTGTCTCCCTCCACGCGCGGCTTAAGGCTGGATGTGATGCCTAACACATGTCTGGTGAGTGAGGGGGGTCAGGGGCCGGGAGGCCTGGCCGCCACGCTCGCCCCTCCCCCGCTGCAGGCCACTTGCCTGTGATGTCCACGCGGTCGTCTATGAGGAGGTCGGCGGAGACCACGGTCTTGTCTCTGGTCAGCACGATCTGCTCTAGGAAGTCAGGGCCGAAGTGCTTCTCCACCCAGGCGTACTGGAATGACAGCAGGCGGGGGGAGGTGGAGCTGTGAGGGGGCACAGCCGGCTCTCCTGCAAGAGGGGCCCCCCGGGAGACTGCCACGCTCAGGGGACAACAGGACCGTCCCCGCCCTTCGGCCACAAAGCGGCAGAATCGTGGCTCCGAGCAGACGCCCCGGCCCCCGCGGCGAGGCTCTAGGGCAAGGAAAGGGGGACGGAGCTCCAAGGCGCGTCGAAACAACCCCTTACAGACGGGCCGTCCTCCTGTCCTACCCGTTGAATTTTCGTCCGGAGGCCACGTGAGGACTGGACCCGTGACGGGAGCGGGAGAGGGTCTCAAGCAGATGGTGCCAGTGCCGGGGGCGCGGGTGTGTCCGGGGGCTCTCCCGACGCCCTGCTCCTGAGTGACCTTGCCCAGCAGGTGGAGGACCCCATGCAAATGACCACACTGGCCACCTTCTCAGGAAGACCCCCCATCACAAGATAACAGGGGGCCGTCATGTTCACAAAACAGCTTCGCGAGGCTAAGTCTCCACACCGAGCTGGACTGACAGCAGACGAGCTGACTCCTGGGTCGTCCACCAGGCCAGGGTGCGGACACCCCAGGCCTCTGGCTGGGAGAAGAGGCCCTGACGGGGGCACGGCAGCCCCCGCATGGCCAGGGGAGGTAGGGCGGCCGGGGCTCCGGTTCCAGCTCAGCTGCTCTGAGGGCTCCATCGCACCCCGCACTGAAGCCTCACAACAGCCGCGCAGCAGGTGGGCACCCCGAAGGCTCTGAGGCAGTAAAACAAGGGGGTGACAGAGGGTGGGGGGCAGGGCACAGACATCCCACAGGAATGCGTTCCAGGCCCACGGGGAGCCATCGGAGCTGCGTCTCCAGGCCAACCCGGGGAGGAGGGCAGGCAGGCGCTGCTCCCTCTTTGCTCTTCAGTTTGGAGGGTGTCCACTGAGATACCTTTAAGCTCAGAGATTCTCTCCTCAGCCGCATCAGGTCTACTCAGAACTTGTTCTCCCAAGTGCTTTGCCTTCTTATTTCCATGACTCCACCCAATTCTTACTTTCCCCAAGGAACCTGCCCTGGCCTCCTCCCTGGGTGACCACAGAACCTGTGACAGAGTGATGACTGTCTCTCTTCCTGCCACACTCTCCTCAGCTCCCTAGAGCAAAGAGACGGCTTTTTTAAGCCCCAGATGCCTAGCGTTGCAGCAGGTGCCCGGTAAACGTTTGCCGAATGACTGCCAACCAAAAAAGCATTTACTTTTTTATTGCAAAAGTAATGGCTAATCAAAGAAAATTTGGGAAATCAAGGAAAGTTAGAGAAGCATCTATAGTTGGCAGAATTTCCTTCCTTCCCTTTTTTAATAAAAATTTACCACCTTTCAAAATGTAGTTTTTAATTAAACTGTATAGGCAACTTTGCACCTAACTTATTTTTCCAGGATCCAAGAATGCAGAAAACATAAGTCAACCGTGAAACTGCCCAGGCTTTCTAGTTTGAGAAAAGCGCACTGAGGTTCTTTCTTTTGTGCTGGGTGGGGGTCTCTGGCCCAAAGAGAAGACACAGGGGTGACGTTTACTGCTTGCAAGGTGGTGAATGCCGCCTTCTGCATCCTTCCTACAACCCAGGGAGGCATCATCACAACTGCACTGGTTATGAGACAGAGGCCCTGAGAGGCTGGGTGGGGGGTCTGAGACCCAGAGCTCTCGTCTGACTCCCGGGCTCGGCCAGGGTGGGGGCCGGGGTCCGAGGGCACCGCTGGGGGGGCGGGGCTGGGGAGGGAAGGTGGCTCGTTTTCCACCCAGTCGTAACTCTGGTCCCTGAAGACACTTGGGCAGGCAACAGTTCGGCCTGGCGAACACAGAGCCATCCGAGGTAAAGTGGTGGTGTTATTCCCGAACCAGAATCTGTCAAGACGACCCAAACCGAATCCGAACCACATGCAGCAAAAGAGTTACTAGACTTTCGAGGGAGGAGGTCTTTCCATGGCCTCAGGGAAGAGCAGCATTTGGTGACACAGCTGCTGCAGAGACAACTAAAGGCTTTAAAGTAGGGCCGGCGGGACATGTCCCGCACCCCCGGGGGTGTGCGTGTGGAGCTGAAATGCACAGGCAGCTCCGGAGGCTATGTCAGCATTTCTCCCCAGATGGCCATGTAGACAGAGGTGTGCTTGAGAAACAGCATCAGCAGGAAGCAGGCTTGCTGAGGTACAGAGGGGTAAGAAGGGTGGTGCTTCCAGCCTCGGAGGTAGGGGCGGACGTGGGACAAGGACGTCAGTACCCCGGGGACAGACACGGCAGGTCGGAGCCAACTGGAGCTCAGAGGGGAGTGCTGGGTTGAGGCTGCAGGGGCGGGATGAGGACTGTGAGGGCCGGACAGCCAGCCTCGCCTCCACCGCAGCCCTGGCTGAAACCGCTGCCCCAGCCCAGCGGTTCTCAAACATGGCGCACCTAGGGGCTTGTGGAAACACACTGGCTACTCCCAGAGTTTCTGCTGGGGGTCTCGCGAGAGGCCAGACGATGCCCACTTCTAGCCAGGGTGCAGGGGATGCTGAGCCTCCAGTTCATTGCTCTGCTGGGGACTGGACATGCCTCCAGGCCCAAGCCCACCCGTGCTGACCAAGCTGAGTCACTTGCCCCCCGCGGTGAGCTGCACTCACGGTCCTGGCAGGTTGAGGGGCGTCCTGAGCACGAGGCACACAGTGGAGGCCAGCGCCCACAACCCCCCAGTGAGGGCGCATCCCTTCCGTGTGAAGTGCAGGAGGCGCCGATCGTTGGCTGACCGTGTGTGTTTTCTTCTCACGTGGAGCCGGGCGAGGAGAGGTCCTGAGAGGACACACTGGACCCCTGCCGAGGTCGGCCCCCGAGCAGGGGGTCTGGGCCCCGAGCCCCACCTTCCCAGACTTGGGAAGCTCCTTGGCTTCCTCGTGGCAGGAGCAGCCCTGGGCCCACCTCTGGTGTGAACCCACCCCCGGGGAACAGACCAACCCTCTGGGTTTGGCAACCCTGCAAGTTCCCAATCTCCAGAGAAGTCTCAGTTTTATGTAATTCTACCTACTTTCAATAAAGATGACGAAGTGAGTATGTAGCAAACTGCAGCTTCACTGTCTCACCTTTGTGAGGCTTTTCGTGCCCAAATACTTGGTTTGGGTGGCCTCCAGCCCCTCCCCGACCCACATCCTCTCCTCATCCCATCCTTCACGTCAATGCTGCACCAACGGTGACGGTCACCTTCCCACAGAACCTGGTGCCTCGCCAGGTCCACCCAGAGGGTGCAGCAGAATTTCAGACTCTGCTGGGAGGAGGCCCTGGCCCAGACCCGGGAGGCTGGATGGGAGGAGGGGCAGCCCCGGTAGGCAGCGGCCATGGATGTGGGTCCAAGCTCTTCCCTGGGACACGGGGCAAAGCAAGAAGAGGCCCAATCCCAGGCGACTTACCTTCTCGAAGGGACAGTACTTGTACATCTTGATGGGGCTGGTGCAGATGAAGACGTCCGTGCTGGGGGAGAGGCGGAGGGTGAGGCTGGGCGCCGGCGTCCCCCTGCCCGAGCCCGGCCCCCGATGGCCAGCAATGCCCTGTCCACCCGGCCCCGGCCGCCGCGTGTGACCCCAGCCCTGGCCCGACACCAGCTCAAGGCCAGGCAAACCACAGGGCAGCCCCGTGCAGCCAGCCATGCAGGTTGGCAAAGCTGAGGAACAGCCGTCCCTGGGATGTGACAGGAAATGCCAAGAAACGGTGAGTACCAGCCTGCGAGGAAGGCATTACAGGACCAGAGCCAGCTACTCAAGGGACGTACATCAGGGCCTCACACGGCGCAGAAGCAGGAAACCTACAAGCCAAGCCGGAGTCTCTAGGTCAAGGGTGCAGCCGGGCGGCTCGGGCTTCGCGCACTCCTGTGGACCCTGGTGGACCCTCGCGGTCTGTGCTGCGCCAGGTCCTCCCGCGGCCCCGGGCCCGGCGCCCGCCAGCAGTGCCAGCTGGTCCCCAGTCCTCATCAAGCTGGCACCTGCCCCCAGAGCGGCACCTACTGTCTCATCGGGCCAAGCCCACGGGAGACGGGATCCCTGGAAAGCAGTCCCGAGAGGCCTATGTCAGACTGAGGCCCCGGGCAGAGGGTGTGGCGTCTCGGGCACCCTGGGTCTCCGCCTGCTTCCTGTCTCCGTGGATTTGCCTGCTCTGGACATCTCATGTTAACGGAACCCCACAGTACGTGGTCTCTTGTGACTGGTTTCTTTCATTTAGGGTCATGTTTTCAAGGGCACTGGAACCGTGGGCCTTTTTACTGCCCAGTAATGTCCCTTGTATAGATGCTCCACGTTCAGTTTACATGCTACCACGGATGGACAGTGGGGCTGCTTCCACCCAGGAACTGTGGCGCTGGTGACGCCCGTGCGCAGGGTCCGTGTGGACCTGTCTTCGTTTCTCTCGGGTGCGACTGCTGGGTTACAGGTGGCTCTGTATCCAACATCCTGAGGATGCGGTTTCCAAGGCAGCTGCACCGGTTACAATCCCACCACCAGCGATAAGGATTCCAAGCTCTCTCCATCCTTGGCTACACGCACGATCGTCCATCTTTTTTACGACAGTCATTCTAGTGGTGCAGAGAGGCTTTTTACTGTGGTTTGGACTTATTTCCCTAAGGATGAATGATGTTGAGGCAAACTTTCACGCACTTAATTGCCATCTGTAACTCTCCTTTGGAGAAATGCCAAGGAAATGCCAAACTCAGCGCCCGAGCCCATGTTTTTAAAACTTAAGTTAGATGACACCCTTCTCTCTTCTACCTCTTCCTCCACATCCCACCTGCCCCACACTCACTGAAACCTCACCCTCCTGGCCTCATTTGCTACCCAAGTCAGCAAACCCCTTCCGCTCCCAGGGCCTGTACCCTTGCTCCCCGCTGCCCTTCACTACTCATTCCGATCCTACAGGTCTGACGTCAGATATCACCCCCTTGGAGAAGCATCTGCACCTGAAATAGCCCCTCCCTGGGGACCTCTAACACGTCACCTTGCTCATTTCCTGCACAAAGCACAAGACACAGAGCCATCCACTTGATTAGCCATCCACTAGACCCCTCTCTCAGCCCAAACTCTGGGCATGGACTGACCGTCAGAATCGTCCACCCGCTAAGAGCCAAAGTGGAAGTAAAGTACCAGTGGTGTGGTCTCAACCTGGACATCTCAGACTGGAATTTCTGCAAATGTGTTAATAGGGCAGCTGTGAAAAAGTGCTCTGGGCCAGAACCCACGAGAAGAAAGCTGCCTCCTTGGGACTTCCCTGGTGGTGCAGTGGTTAGGAATCCACCTGCCAATGCGGGGGACACAGGTTTGAGCCCTGATCCGGGAAGATCCCACGTGCCGCGGAGCAACTAAGTCCGTGAGCCACAACTACTGAGCCCATGCGCCACAACTACTGAAGCCCACGTGCCTAGAGCCTGTGCTCCCCAAAAGCTACCTCAATGAGAAGCCCGCGCACCGCAACAAAGAGTAGCCCCCGCTTGCCGCAACTAGAGAAAGCCCGTGCACAGCAACAAAGACCCAATGCAGCCAAAAATAAAAATAAATTAAAAAATACAAAATAAAGCAAGCTTCCTCCTCTGCCGCCCCCTGAAGAATCTCAATGCACGTCCGCAAACTAAAAGCTTTGAGAAGTTCCACAAGAAAGACACCTCTCATTAATATTTCCCACGCTGCTTTAGTCAAAGAACACTCTTCTTGGGACTTCCCTGGTGGTCCAGTGGTTAAGACTCCACACTCCCAATGCAGGGGTCCTGGGTTCAATCCCTGGTCAGGGAACTAAGATCCCACATGCCGCAACTAAGACCCGGTGCAGCCAAAATAAATAAATAATAAATAAATAAATATTAAAAAAGAAAAAAAGAACACCCTTCTGTTGCACACCTATTATGTCCTGCAGAATAGTAACAGTGGCAGCTAACATTTACACTGCACACATTTTACAGATGAAGAAACTGAAAGTTTAGAAACTCGCTGAGGGTTCGATTCTGGAGAAGCAGTCTAACTCCAGTTCAGACTGAGACTTAACCACCGTGCAATCCAGCTCCCCAGAATACAGTTGGTGAATGTGGTCCAGGAAATGCGGATCCAGACAAGAACAGAGCTTTTAAAAGCTTCGGTGCAAAAATACACATTCTTTGCCTCGCCAGGCTCTTGTTACAGGTGGAAGAAGTTATAGTACATTATTCTGGTGTAAATCAGGTTCAAATCATAGACCAGAGTAGAATACACTACTCTGCAGGGCCTGGACTCAAGTCTAAAGATAAATTATCAACCAAACCATCCTACAGGTCAACCCAAACTCTAAGCATTTTGTGTTTCTCTGATGCCTATTTATCATGTTAGAACTTTGAAAGCAGACAATGTTTGAAGGCAGTTACATGGCACAGTGAAAGCCAAATCATACCTTATGGTTTTTTTTTGTTTGTTTGTTTGTTTTTTTGCGGTACACGGGCCTCTCACTGCTGTGGCCTCTCCCGTTGCGGAGCACAGGCTCCGGACGCGCAGGCTCAGCGGCCACGGCTCACGGGCCCAGCCGCTCCGCGGCATGTGGGATCTTCCCAGACTGGGGCACGAACCCGTGTCCCCTGCACCAGCAGGCAGACTCTCAATCACTGCGCCACCAGGGAAGCCCCATACCTTATGTTTGATTTGTCATCGTGGTTGCTAAATTCAAGCAAAATTGTGAGCAATAAAAGTTATACAAGCCTAGAAGTAAATCCTAACATCTGTGGCCAATTAACTTTTAACAAGGAAGCCAAGACCATTCAACAGAGGAAAGAAGAGTCTTTTCAACAAATGGTTCTGGGACAATTGGATTTTCCACATGACAAAGAAGGAAATGGGACCCCCTTCCTCACAGCATATGCAAAAATTAAAATGGATCAAAGACCTAAATATAAGAGCTTAAACTATAAAACTCTTGGAAGAAAACATAGGAGCAAATCTTTGTGACCTTGGATTAGGCAAAGGATCCTTAGATACGGCACCAAAAACACAAACGACAAAAGAAAAGAAATAAATAAATTGAATTATATCAAAATAAAAACTTCGGGTTTCAAAGGACACCACCCAGAAAGTAAAACAACAATCCACAGAATGAGAGAATATATCTGCAAGTCATATATCTCACAAGGGACTTGTTATCCAGAATATATAAAGCAGTCTTATGAGTTAACAATAACAAAAAAAAGACAAATAAATTGAAAAAAAATTAGCAAAGGATTTGAATAACCATTTATCAAAAAAATATATACTTTTTCGCCTGCGAGCTGGCGACATGGCGGCCCTGACTGGACCGGCCAAGCCGCTCCTGTCCCTGAACCCTCAGGAGGATACCAAGTTTAAGAAGGAGGTGGCGCGGGTTCACCGGCGCGCAAGCAAGCAACAGGAGAAACAAAAACTTACTCCTGGAGTGATCTATGTGGGCCACTTACCTCCATCGCTTTATGAAACCCAGATCCGAGCATATTTCTTCCAGTTTGGCACTGTTACAAGATTCAGACTGTCCAGGAGTACCAAGACTGGAAATAGCAAAGGCTCTGGCTTTGTGGAGTTTGAATCTGAAGATGTTGCCAAAATAGCTGCTGAAACGATGAACAACTACCTTTTTGGCGAAAGACTCTTGAAGTGTCATTTTATACCACCCGAAAAAGTACGTGAAAAACTTTTTAGGGAGTGGCATATGCCATTTAAAAGGCCATCGTATCCAGCAGTGAAATGGTGTAATCAGCATTGGACACTTCTTCAAAAGCTACGGATGGAAGAGCGACTTAAAAAGAAGGAAAAATCACTCAGGAAGAGATTGGCTATGAAGGGAATTGATTATAACTTCCCTTCACTGGTCTTACATAAAAATGAGGAAAATGCTTCAAACACTGGTGCTCGTAATTCCAGAAAGCACCAGGCTTTACGTAAGAAGAAGAAAAAAGCAGCTTTGGTCACTCCTAACACTCCTGAGAAGACTGTGGATAGCCAGGGCCCCATGCCGGTTTGTACACCATTTTTGGAGAAACGAAAATCTGAAGTGGCTAAAATGAATGATGATGATAAAGATAATGAGATAGTTTTCAAACAGCCCATATCTGGTGTAAAAGAAGAAACAAAAGACACTCAGACGCCTACAAGTTCAAGGCAAAAAAGACGAAAAAAAAAAAGCACCCAATAATTCTGAATGTATTGTGTATGGCTGGTGTTCTGAAAAAGGTGATTTTATTATGGAGGCTGATTCTTTGTATTTAACTAGATACGGTGGAATGCAATCAGTAACAAGATGGTTGGAGAAAAAAACTGTCAATTCAAGTCAGCAGGGAGAGCAGCCAGTGATTTTGGCTTCCCCGCCCTCGCAGAAATGCAGGGGTGAGCACCAGCTCAGCAGCCCGGCTCACGCTGCCCGTGTCCTGCCTCTACGGCTCTCTTCAGCTTTCATAGCTGCCTTTAGTGGCTCTGCCTGGGTAGCTTAAGTACTAGGCTCTAGCCTTTGTCGTTATCATCAAATAAAGAAAATAAAATCTCTATTAAGTGACCATGTAAGTGGTTCTCTGTTAGACCCATCAGATGGCTGAAACTGGACATTAAATTGTATTAAGGGTGAGAAGGCAGCGTCACTAGTAATCGGGATTCGCTTATGTATTTGTGATCATTTTTACCAATGTTAAGTTAGTTTGGGGCGGGCTAGCATGGATTAATTAGTAACTACATCCTGTATCAGTATCATCAATCTGGAATTAGACTTCAACATTTAAGCAGTGACCGCCAGGTAAACTTTTTCTATATTTTTTTGTATGCAAGGGGGACTTGGGTGTCTTGAAGTAAAATAGCTGGTTTTTGCCTTTTCAACTATCTTTAAGTTTCTGATGCTCTTGAAATATGCTTTTGTATCAGCAAATTCAGGTTCATTAAAAACATTCATTGCCACCAAAAAAAAAAAAAATATATATATATATACACAAATAGCTAATATGCACACCAAAAGATGCTTAACAACATTAGTCTTCAGAGAAATGCAAATTAAAACCACAATGAGATACCACTTCACACCCACTAGGATGGCTGCAATCAAAAAGACCATAGCGGGCTTCCCTGGTGGCGCAGTGGTTGAGAGTCCGCCTGCCGATGCAGGAGACATGGGTTCCTGCCCCAGTCCGGGAGGATCCCATGTGCCGCGGAGCGGCTGGGCCCGTGAGCCATGGCCGCTGAGCCTGCACGTCCGGAGCCTCCCGTGCTCTGCAATGGGAGAGGCCACAACAGTGAGAGGCCCGCGTACCACAAAAAAAAAAAAAAAAAAAAAAAAAAAAAGACCATAGCAAATGCTGGGGAGGAGAAATTGGATCCCTCAGACATTGCTACTGGGAATGTAAAATGGCGCAGCTGCTTTGAAAGTAGTTTGGATTCAGCATCTGACCCAGCAGTTCCACTCCTTGGTACACATCTAAGAGAAGTAAAAACATGCGACCACAAAAAACCTTGTACATGAATGTTCACAGCAGTGTTATTCTTCATATCTAAAAAGAAGAAACATCCAAGATCTATCGGCTAAGGAACGGATGGACAGAACGTAGCACATCCACACGACGGAGAATCACTCAGCAGTGAAAAGGGATGAAGTGCTGATTCATTTTGCGACACACATGAACCCGGAAACATCATCCTGAGTGAGAGAAGCCAGTCACAGAAGGCAAGGTATTGTAAGAAACGTATATGAAACGTCCAGAATAGGCAAATCCAGAGACAGCAAGCCAACTGCAGTTGCCGAAGGCTGAGGGCAGAGAGCAGGAATGGGAAGTGACTGTTAATGTGCTGAAGTTGACTATGGTGATGTTTGGACATCTCTGTGAACCCGCTAAAAACCATGTGGGTGTAGGGGATGTGAATTGTACCTCAATAAGGCTATTTTTTTTAAGGTTCTCAGGGGAGCACTGTAAGTGCCACCGAATTTCGATGGGCGGTGGGCACTGGTTCTGGGGCGGGGGCCTCAGCTCACAGGACCAGGCAGACGTTTCCCTCATCCTCTTGCTGTTGCTCCCCCATCCCATCTCCCAGGTCTCCCCATCGCACCCCTTCACACACCTGGCTCTCTGTGTTCAGCACTGATCCCAGTTCATGGTTGTCTTCCCGGATGTGATGCTCTATTTAACACCTGCTCTCTGGCTGGACTGTAAGCTCCAGGAGAGCAGGGAATGTGCTTTTTTCACTTGTGACTCACTGCTGCCCAGAGGCATCTAACAGTCAGTTCTCAGATATTTGCTGAATAAATGAACCCTGAACACCCAGCGAAGCCCGTCAAATTAGACTCGACATTCTCCCAAGTTACTGGATGGAAGCATCTTAACAGCCTACAGACTTGCCCCGTGAGGATGGACCGCGCAGGCCCGTGCAGGGTGAGGAACGAGAAGCAGAGGTGATGTGATGTGGGAAGGGGCGCGGACCCTGGGCCGAGACAAACTCACCTCTCCAGGTTGGCCATCTGTTTCACAGCCTCCACAGCGCCTGGCAGAGGCTCGAGGTCAAAGAAGAAATTCTCCGACTCCCAGATGCTGATGGCCTTCTCCTGAGAAGGGGAGAAGAGCAGGTGATGCCCGGGGTCCTCAGCACCCTGCGTGCCCACACCCCGAGGATGCAGCTCCTGGGGGAGGATGGGTGGGAGCTGGCACTGGTGTGTGTTCTGGCCCCTTTGCAGGAGGGATCCAACTTCTGCGAGGATCCAACAGGGACCAGCTACGGTGCTGGGGCTGTGGATTCTGAAGCCAGCGCTGCTGCAGGCCCTGCTGGAGTTGGTGGGGACAGAAGGCCAGCCCCCAGGAACCACACGTTCGCCTGATTCTAAAGGCCAGAGGACCCCTGGAGGCAGTGAGGGTGGGCTGGGTCCTGCCACGGTGCTGGAATCTCACTTTCAACAGCTGGAGGAGCTCAGGCCCTTCAGAGCACCGCCGTGCCACGAGGGATGGGGGCACGGGCAGAAGGCCGACCGGGCAGAGCTCCAGGCTCCGCACCACATCAGCAGAACAGCTCTTTATCTGAGCTACGCATTGGGATGCCAATAAAATACTTCATTAAAACACACACACACACACACACACACACACACAACTATTCTGCTGCTTTTAAAGTTTAAAAGCCCACAATCCAGACCCTCATTTCACGTGTGAGAAAACCGAGGCTCAGAATGGGGAAGGGATTGACTTAATGTCACACAGCAAAAAGGTGGCTCCCAACTGCCCGGCTAGGAGTGTCCATCTTATGCTGCTTCCCAAATTCAAGTCTGCAGTATGTCACCTCCTTCCAGGGCCAGGACAAGGGGAAAGTGACAACCCCCAGCCTCTGAGAAGCAGGAAACCATGTCCCATGTGTGCAATGAAGGAAGCGCTCCCCCACCCACCGTCAGTACACCCCCCAGAACAAATGCCACCACGGCGACATACGGGGAGTACACGGAGGTCACATGGGCAATACTGTTGTCAACTACATGGGCTTAAGCAAATCAGTGCTTATTGCTAATATATGCCCTCTCTTGTCTGAGCCTCACATCCCACAAGCGGCAAGAGCTGCCATCCCCAATTTACAAATGAGGAAACTGGGCTTCACTGAAGCTTTTTTTCCAAGGCCACTTCAGGGTGATACTGTCAGAACTTGAACTTGGGGCTTCCGACTCAAAGGGAAGCAGTGTGAGTGGTGGAAAGCAGGCTGTGGCCCAGGGCTAACCATCTCCCCTCAGCACCCCAGCTTACCTCCCTCCCCCTCAACTTTCCCTGAAACCCTGGTCAAGGGACTTCCTTTCTCTAAGGCCCGTTCAACTGCCCTAACAGTGTAAGATTCTAAGTCAGTGAAAATGAGCTATGCCTTCCCCTCTGCCCTGCTCACCCCTTGGCAAGCGAGGCTCAAAGGAAACACAGAAAGACCCACATTTTGTAAAGCAGGGATGCCTCCGTGTGGAAGCCGGGTGATTGACAGGGAGGTTTTAATGCAGATGCTGGGCCAGCTGAGCCAAGGGGAGACCAGGGAGGTCCTGCTATGAGCTGTGTCTGGGGATAAAGGTCATGTTTGCATCTATTAAAGCCCCATTGCCTGCAATGTTCCCTGGAGCAGCAGTGCACAGTGAGCTCTCGGAGCACCCCTCCTTGGTGCCCGAGTTCTGCTCCCAGGCCTTGTTCTTGGAAGACAGTAACGCATTCCCTTAGACCCGGAGTCCGCACATTGGCACAATGGACTAGAAGAGCCACTGTCCTTGGAGAGCTGGGGGGTGGGCGACCTAATGGCAGTGGCAGTCTGCGGGACCTGGACCTGAGGGAGCCGCCAGCTGAGATCTGCATCTTCAGCCAGGCCTGGACACTGGCAGGAGGACCCAGACTTGGTGCTGGACGAACGCTCTGGGGAAGGGTAACCGGCCCCCGCAGAGACCCCCTCCTCTTAGCCAGGACCTGGACCTTCGAGGGTGAAAATTGTGCCGTAAGACCTTGCCCTTTCTTGTCAGAACAGAGAATAACATTTGCTTGGTGGATATTTACAGGAACATCATTACCTGACCATGACCTGACCTCAAGAACAAAGGATCTAACACCAAGAAGTCTGCACCAACTAACCACGCCCCTCCCTTACCTTTCCTAGAAAAGGGCTTTGCTGAAAGCTTTTGGGAAGTTTGGGGTTTTTAAGGCATGAGCCATCCATCTCCTTGCATGGCCCTGCAGTAGACCTTTCTCTGTTCCAAACTCTGACGTTTTGGTATTGTTTGGCCTCACTGTGCATTGGGCACACGGACTTCCATTTCAGTAACAGGTTTAGTGGCATCACAGTAACACGGTCCTGGGAGGAAAGGAAGAACCCGGACGGCAACACTGAGTGCCGTCTATGAATGAAGACACACACAGGGCAGGGGTGAACATTACTGGGCCTGCAAAAATTACTAGGGCATTTTCTCCGGTTTAAAGTTTTTAATTAGGTATCAGGGAGTGGGAGAGGTCAGCACCCCAGCCTCAGGGGAAAGTTGCCTTCTGAAGCGCCTGGTGTTAATGAAAAGAAATGGCGCTTGATTTCCTTTTTAACACCCACCCCTCCACAAACCAAATTACTGTCGAGATGCCTTTTGTAAATCAAAGAACTGGCACTTGTTAGAGGAGGACAGAGGACAGGACTGAGTGACCTTGGCAAGCAGACAGACAGCTCAGATCCAGGCTGACCCTTCTTGGCTGTGACATGGGACAGGTTCCCTCACCTCACAAGGGAGAAAATAATGTCTGCCTCACAGAGGAGGAAATGCAGCAACCTGGGGTTACAAAGTAGGTTCTAAAATCATCATCAACTCCCCCTGGCAGCCACCAGAGGTGGCCAGTTGAGGGACAGCAGAAAACACTGGGTCTCTAAGTTGGTCCATGGCAAGATCCCGTTCCTTTCACAAAGTAGTTTAAATGGACAAACCAAGCGATCTAAGAACGTTCCTGGTGTCGGAGCTCAGGTGCTCAGCTGGGCGGGCTGGGGCAGGGGATAAGCCAAGGAGTAGATCCGGACCCACCGTGACTCCCTGTGCGCCGTCCAGGAAGACTCGCAACCTCAATGCTACTGGGAACCACACTTTGGTGGAAAAGGGGAAAAAAAGAATGGATGGTAAAGATGCTCATCAAATTTAGGTAGAGGAAGAAACGGGAATGCGACTTGAGGCCAAAATTAAAAAGTCAGTTGAAGATGGGGAGTTAGGTATATTACGCTTTATGTGCTCCTGAATTTTGAGAAGCCCTCGATGACAACCAAGAGCTATCGAACGCAGAGGCCCCTAGGACCCGGTGCTACCGGTGGCGACGCCCAGGGCCACGCGCGCCCGGGGCGGGGATGCTCACGCTCAGCCCGGGCTGCAGGCGGTCGTACTGCTCCGACACCCAGAAGCCGCGCCGGTCCTCCAGCGCGATGAAGGGCTGGTCGGGGAAGCGCGCGCGGAACTTCCTGAGGAAGCCGCCCTCGAAGTCGGCCAGCACGCCGTCCATGTCCACCAGCACCCGCAGGGCGCGGCCGGCAGGCCGGCCCGACGCCCAGCGCAGCCCAGCGGGCCCCGCAGGCACCGCTGCGCCGCGGGGCCTCCGCGCGCACCAGCCGCGCAGCCGGATCATGGCCCCTGGCGGGCGCTCGCCGCAAACACCAGGGCCATGTCCGCGGGAGGAGACACTGCGGACAGGGGAGCGGGCGTCGGGGTCGCGGGATGCGGGAGGCGCGCGCGGGGTCGGGGACGCGCGGGATGCGTGGGGCGCGCGGGGCTCGGGGCGCGCGGGGCGCGCGGGGCGAGCGGGAAACGAGCGCGCAGGCTCAAGCCCCAGAGCGAGGCTGCGGCCTCGCCGCCCTTAAAGGGACCCGCGCTGCCGGAGGCGGGCCCGAGGGGCGTGGCCTGGAGGACAGCCCTGGGCGCTGGGCTGTCCCCGGGGCGTCCGCAGTTCCCGATCTCCACTGGCACCTTCTCCCAGGATCCTGCGCCTGGGCTCCCTCCTCCCAGTGCCGCAGCGAGGATGGAGCAGGCCTGTGTCTCGGAGACGTTTACTGAGCCCCTGGAGCGTCGCTCAGTGGACCACGTGGACGAGGTCCTGCTACCCTGGAACTCACATTTTAGAAGGGGAGAGGGACACAAAGCAAAATAAGTCAACAGAATAGGCAGAAGAACTTCAGGGAGTGACAGTAGGAAGGAACCAAAACAGTGATGTGCCCCCTGCTTTACAGTGACTGGCTGGGGAGAGGCTGTTAGAAGAGCAATTAACACCGTGCAAATATCACGAAGCCTTAATAAAACCGGTGACTTTCAAATGAATCTAAAATAAATATTGTTATGTACCCCGTTATAGGTGGCTTTTTTTTTCTTCTGGCTTTAAAATCTTTTATTGTCAATTTGAATGAATAAGAGACTATTACTGTTGTTATAGGCAAGCAGTATCCAACAGAGACACACCAGGACCCTCCTCACCCACTATACTCTAAGACACACTAGCATTTTGTCTTTTCCAGAAACACACCAAGCTTATTTGGGTCTAAAGATCTTGGCATACATTTGTTCTTCTCCCTGAAACTCTCTGCTCCCAGATCCCTTTTCATTGGCTCCTTCTCACCCTTCACATCTTGGAAGCATTTCCTGACCTTCCTCTACCTGATGACCATGTTTCATTTTCTTCATAACAGGTACTGACTCTCTGAAAGTATTTTATTTGCTTGCTTTGTGTGTAACTCCTACAGCCAGAGCTTCATTGCCACAAGAACTTTGTCTTGATGACAGATATACACCTGGCATCTGGCACAGGGCTGGACACATATCAGAGACAAAGTAAATGTGTATTCAAAGAATGAAAAACAGATAGTTAAATGTGGTATCTCCACTCACTGCTGTGGCTGTTTGTTGTAAGGTGTGTCTCAAGTAATTGCTGAGGACTTCACTGGTGGCACAGTGGTTAAAAATCCACCTGCCAATGCAGGGGACACGGTTTCGAGCCCTGGGCCAGGAAGATCCCACATCTAAGAACCCACAACTAAGCCCATGCGCCGCAGCTACTGAGCCTGCGCTCTAGAGCCCCCGAGCCACAACTACTGAGCCCACGTGCCTAGAGCCCCTGCTCCGCACCAAGAGAAGCCACCACAATGAGAAGCCCATGCAACGCAACAAAGAGTAGCCCCTGCTCGCCACAATTAGAGAAAGCCTGCACGCAGCAACAAAGACCCAATACAGCCAAAAATAAATAAATAAATAGATTTATAAATAAAATAGATTTATTAAAAAATAAACTTAATTGCTGGATTTTACTCATGAATAGCTTTTTAAAAAGTTAGAATATATCCAAGGTTACCCCTCTAACCACATCCCCTTCAGTCATTTCACTCTTGAGAGGAAGAGAGAAGGGTGGGATGCCCCTTAGCAGTTTTGAAATGAGTGTGATTTGATTCCTGGCTCCTCTTTGCCACAATGCAGGTATTCTCAAACTTTAGTGTGCATCAAGGTTACCTTCAGGGCTTGTTAAACTCAGACTGCAGGGCACCACCCTCAGAGTTTGTAGTAAGTCTAAAGTGGAGTCCAAGAATTTGCATTTCTAAGAAGTTCCCAGGTGACGCTGATGCTGCGGGCTGAGGAACCACGCTTTGAGAACAGATGCCACAATCTAAATAGGCAACAAAATTTAAAGTATGACTAGTAGCTGTGGCTATTTTGAATTATTGTACTGTTTAACTTCTCACAACATTTTTGGCTTTTACTGAAATCCATGTACATCCATGGAAATGTGTCCTGTAATTCAAAATATCTGTCTTCTGTTTGAGGACCAAATGTTGCCATACAGCATTCAGGGACAGCTCCATCCTACAGTACAAGTGTTAAAGTCATTCATCTATACTTGTCCTAAATACATCAATTTGTTTCCATCTGTATTTCAAGGTACAATTTTTACTATTATATTTCATATCGACTGACTACTGTAATAGCTTCCTAAATGATTCTCTGAGGTTATCCATGTAAAGCCAGACAGCCCTTTCTAAGTGCAAGTCTGATCATGCCACTCTCTTGCATCAAACTCTCCGTGGCGTCCCAATCTTTGGGGAGAAAGTCCAGTATCTTTAACACAGCTTACTTGACGTGGTCCCTGTCTATCCTGCAGCCCCACTTCACACCACTCCCCTCCAACCATAAGTATTTTACGTGGTTTATCGTGAGAATTGTACAGTTGGGGAAACAAGGCAGAGGACAGCCAAGGTACTTGCCCAGAGTCACAGAGCTACTAAGTGGTAGAAAAGGGATTTGACCGCATATTGCCTGCCTGGCCGGACTACTACCTCGCAGGAAAAGCCTCAGGGAAGAGGTGGCAATTAAGCCGGGCTTGGAGGATTTGGCAAGGTGTTAAACGGGACAGCCATTCAGAACAAAATCCGGAAAGGATGTGCCTAACTAGGAGTTCAGTTCCTTCCTTTGCCCACCATCTCCGTTAAACCCAGGGAGCGATTTCGCGTGTGCACAGAACGAAGACGGAAGGGAAAGAAAGCTGCCTTCCGGCGCGGTATCCCTAGAGCGGATTCCATGGAAACAGTAGCTGGGTCCCAGGTAGGTGAGATCTCGCGGTGCTTGAGCGGCGGAAGTGACGTCATCGCCATCGAGGCCCTCCACTGGGTCGCTGGTTCTCATCCCGCGGGCGCCGCCTCTGCCGCCGGGCCGCCGGGAACATGGCGTCTGCCCTGGAGCAGTTCGTCAACAGCGTCCGCCAGCTCTCGGCCCAAGGTGAGGCGGTGGGTACAGGCCGCGAGCCTGCGTCCGGGCTGGGCCGGGGGTCTCGGCGCTTGGGCCGGGGCTGACGAGCGCGCGAGCTGGGCGGCCTCTCCGCCCGGGTCCCGACCCCCGGCCTCCGCCCCCCGCCGTCGGTGCCCCCTCGGTCTCGGCTCCCGGCGGCCCCTCCCGACCTGGCCGCGCGGCGGGGCCCCTCGCGGCTTGGCGCGCACGTCCCCCGGGGGCCCTGGCTCCAGACTCCCCTCTTGCGGGCGGAGTTGTAACCATTGTTAATTTTCTTACTAATTTTCATGCCGTTGGTTCGTTCGTTTCATCACCTGCGTATCGAGCCCTGGGCCCAGAATTAAAGTAGTTGGCCGCTGCTGTAAGGCCTCTTTCCCCACCCTGTTTGTTCATCTGTGGAATAGAAATGGCCCTACTCCGCCGAGTTATCAGGACTGAGAGGGAGGAACCGTTAAAGTTGCAGGAGCTGCGTCACCTTGGGCAGGCACGCTTCTCTCCTGAGTTCGTCTCCTTGTGTAAGAAGGGCAGGCTCTGCCCCGAGGTTGCTCAGGTGTGGGGCGCAGCGCGGCGGTTCTGTCTCGTTTCTCTCGTTACTGATAGGAGTTGGCTTCACAGGTGAACCATATTCTCTAGGCGTGAAGAAGCCATCCATGCGTTCGTTCGTGCCACGGACTTAAGTTTCTCCTTCCCGCGGTGCCGTGTGCCTAGAAGCTTCGGGCTGGAGTCCTGTCTCGGTCGCTCGGTGTGCCAGCCGCCTAATTTCCCCGGGCCAGTATTCTTATTTACAAGACAGAACTAGGGCTGTGGTCGTGAGCATCAAGCAGGATCACTTATCTGAAAGCTTTGCACACACGCTCTGTGCAAGTCGCTGCTTTAGGAGCAGCGTGCCGGACAGAGAGGCACAGGACAGTTGCCCTGCCCCTGTGCCTCGTGCCTGTGCCTCATGCTCCCCGAATAGCAAACGTTAATGAGCGTGTTTCCTCAGCTCTTCTTCAGAATTTTCTCACATGAACCTTAAGTGAAGGGAGTGGCATAATGTCCCAGCTTTCTCTGATTAGAGGACGTTTCGTTGGCCCCCATCTGGTTGGGTTCATTTCACACGCACGCTGTGGCCCTTAGGTGTGTCTCCCCTTGGCCTGCACGAGGTGACTGCCTTATGATTTCAGGGTGACCCAGCATTCCTCTTAGGTCTCATCTCAGGATTGGTTATTTAATTGGGGGAAAAGCATGGACTGAAATGCTTAATTGTGGGTGATGCAAATCACTGCAAAGAAGCTATTTCATTCCTGCCGGTGAGATCTCTAACAAGATGATGATGAGTTGGTATTGATATTTCCCAGTTCAACTAGTATTATCACTTTGAAAGGTGATATCTAATGAGATCATGGACTTTCTTTGTTATTGTTTTGCAGTGAGTGTGATGATAATGGAATGTTTATTTTTGGTAAAAATTTAAAAGTATAGTAAGAAGCTCTAGGAATTATCAAAGTTCCTGGCTACAGTCACTTGGATTTTAAGCATTATACCATTTGAGTGTTTTTTAAATTTTTAAAATTTAAAAATTTTATTCTTTAGTACTTTTTATTTATTTATTTATTTATTTATTTATGGCTGCGTTGGGTCTTTGTTGCTGCACACGGGCTTTCTCTAGTTGCGGCAAGCGGGGGCTACTGTCATTGCGATGGCTTCTCTTGTTGTGGACTCTAGGTGCAAGGGCTTCAGTAGTTGTGGCACGTGGGCTCAGTAGTTGTGGCTTGCAGGCTATAGAGCGCAGGCTCAGTATTTGTGGTGCATGGGCTTAGTTGCTCCGTGGCATGTGGGATCTTCGCAGACCAGGGCTCGAACCTGTGTCTCCTTCATCGGCAGGTGGATTCTTAACCACTGCACCACCAGGGAAGCCCCTAAGTGTTTTTTAATAGGAAAAATCACTCAGTTACTAAATAGAAATAGCTGGTATGGGTAGCTTGAAGTTCAAAATGTGAAAGAGAACCGTTGAGGAGGAAACTTGAGAGGTTAATGCCCATGGACTTATGTGTACCCTCCACTGTCACCAGAAAACAGCTGGTGGGATGTGGGAGTAGAGTGTGGCCGTGGTGTCTGTCATCAGAATAACCCATTAAAATCGGTGAGTCTACACCATTGATAATCGTCAGGGAAATGCAAATCAGAACAACGAGATACCACCTCACACCTGTCAGAGTTGCTATCATCAGAAAGTCCATAAATAACACATGTTGGCGAGGATGTGGACAAAAGGAAATCCTTGTGCACTGTTGGTGGAAATGTAAATTGGTGCAGTCACTGTGGAAAATAGTATGGAGGTTCCTCAAAAAACTAAAAACAGAACTACCATACAATCCAGCAATTCCACTCCTCGGTATATATCCAAAGGAAATGAAAACACTAATTTGGAAAGATACATGCACCCCAGTGCTCATAGCACTGTTTACAGTTGCCAAGATATGGAAGCACCGAAGTGTCCATCAACAGATGAATAGATACAGAAGATATGGTACATATATATATATAGTGGAATACTACTCAGCCATAAAAAAGAATGAAATTTTGCCGTTTGCAGCAACATGGACGGACCTTGGGGGTATTATGTTTAGTGAAGTAAGTCACAGAGAGAAAGACAAATACTGCATGTTATCACCTACATGTGGAATCTAAAAAATACAAGAAACTAATGAATCTAACAAAAAAGAAACATATAGAGAACAAACTAGTGGTTACCAGTGGGGTGAGGGAAGGGGAGGGGGCAAGATAGGGGTAGGGGATTAAAAGGTACAAACTACTATGTATAGAATAAGCTATAAGGATATATTGTACAGCACAGGGAATATAGCCAATATTTTAGAATAACTATAAATGGAGTATAACCTTTAGGAATTGTGAGTCAGTATCTTGTACACCTGAAACTTATATAATATTGTAAATCAACTATATCTCAATTAAAAAAGAAAATTCCTTGGGGGGAAATTGGTGAGTCCAATTCTGGCCTAATTAGATTCTGTACCTTAGTTGTTAAGACATAATATTGTGGTATTGGGGAAAGATTGGTGGATCAATTAGATTAATTCAACAAGCTGCTTGTTGATTGATTGGGTGCTAGGCAAGCACTGCGTTCTGAAGCTGGAGAAGAGCCGACTCTCCCCCTGAGTTCATGTGAATGACCTAACACCAGGATCCCGGGGATGCAGAGAGCACAGAGGACAAAGAGCCGTGGGAGGGGGGGCCCGGGCTGACTGTTGACGTGAGTGAGTCGGGTCGTGGGGGTCGTGGAAGAGTGGCGAGGGAGCACTCAGCTTGGAGAGCAGCAGTGCAGAGACCTAAGGCAAGAGCGGGGACGCTGGTGTGTGCAGGGAGGCTCAGGAGGCCAGACGGGGCTGAGGGGGGCGTTTGGAGGAGTGTGATGGGAGTTGTACTTCAGAAAGATCAGACAGGTGCCAGCGTGGGCTGTGGGCTGGAGGAGAGCGATGGAAGGAGGCGGACCACTTGGAAGACGGTGGAGTCCAGACAGGAAATGGTGGGGATCTGAGGGAAGGTGGAGGAGAGAGGAAGGAGCGGACCGAGAGGCTTAGCCGTAAGATGAAGTCATAGTCCTGGAGGTGCGGTGGTGCTGATGGTGATGTGGACACTGCTGGCTTGGGGGACCAGAAGCGGGAGTGGAGAAGAGGGGAAACCTTCAGGGGCCAGAGGAGAGTGGGAAGGTTAGTGCTGAGGCTGCAGGCAGGATGTCTTTGGCCCTTCTGGGTCCTCGTCTGAAATGAAGGAGAAGAAATCACTATCAGGCACCTGCAGGTCTGAGGTGTGAAGCCTGGGATTTGACGTGCTTTGGTTTGGTTAATGGTATAACTGAATGACAGTGTCGTTCCTGTTTTCCAGGGCAGATGACTCAGCTTTGTGAACTGATCAACAAGAGTGGGGAGCTCCTTGCGAAGAACTTATCCCATCTGGACACCGTGCTCGGGGCTCTGGACGTGCAGGAGCACTCCTTGGGAGTCCTTGCTGTTCTGTAAGGGCGTCTTCCTGTGTGATCTTGTGCATGCTTAACCTCACCGCTGCACCTTCTGGCTTTGGGGTTTTTGGTGTATGCAGTAAGCCCTGTCAGTGGCAGTGAGCTCTCTTGCACAACTGAAGTCACGTTGTAGTAGTTACCTTTAACTCGATGCGGCTAATCATTGCTTTTATTTTTATTTATTTTACTTTTTAAAATTAATTTCTATTGGAGTCTAGTTGCTTTACAATGTCGTGTTTCTGCTGTACAGCAAAGTGAATCAACTATACATATATTCCTTCTTTTTTAGATTTCCTTCCCATTTAGGTCACCACAGAGCACTGAGTAGAGTTCCCTGTGCTATACAGCAGGTGCTTTTATATTTTGGTGTGTTTTATCATCTTTTAAAACTCTTATGTTTATACACATTTTGAAATGTATTTTTAAAAATGAATGGCCATCTCAGTTGAGGGCACTGTAGTTTGCGTTTATCTGAATACTTGTGTTCATGTAGTCCATTGGATTCTCCCCACTTTCTAACTTAGAAAGAAAAGAGGGAAGAGTGACAGAACAGGGCACAGGGCTATACCGAGTGAAGTTACCAGTGATCCAGAGCAGCCTTGCTTCCAATTCCCTTCAGACAAGTTTAAGCTGGGTTTTTTTTTCCCTTTTTAAAAAAGCTATAGTTGCTGTACAAGTTTAAGCTGTTTTAAGGCCAAGTTAAATAGACGTTATTTCAATTGGTCTGTTGAACTCTTGTGACTCTGTGTCTTTGACAGTTGAATTCTTTTCTCTTGATGTTGTAGTGTTATAAATTGGGATTTTGTGGTTGTTATGAAAGTTGAGGTAATGTAAATAAACTGAGAAGAAATTGACCTAAAGTGAGGATCTGGCTCCACTTGCACTGAGGTTCTGAGACAGGTCTGCGTCAGGAGGAAGGTGCCGTCGGAACACGGGTGGCCAGTAGCTCACGTGCCTGTTTGAATGTAAATCTTTACGGATGAGTGAAGGGAAAGATGCAGTTCCTCAGCTGCACTTGCCACACCTCAAGGGCTCAGGAGCTGCCTGTAGCCACTGTTTGAGACGATGCAGATGTGGAGCAGGGCCTCCGCTGCAGGAGGTTCTGTGGGTTGGGATGGCTGGGGAAGATTTCTGCCGCCTGTGGTTTCCGATTAAAAGAACAGAAAGCATGATCTGTACACGCGTCAGCTTATGCAGATGTGCATGTCAAGTGAGGTGATGTGTGTGGAAGCTGTTTGAAACTAGAAGGTGTTTTACGTTGTATATCAGTTAAAGGAAACCTGGGAAGAACCCTGACCTTGTTTCCAGGTTCCCTGGGTTTGAATCTATGTTCTGCTGATGATGAGGTTTGAGGCCCGGAGCTTCATATTTTTATTTATAAAATGGAAATCACAATGCCTTACTGACCTATTGTGAAGCCCAAATGAGATTGTCTGGACACATTTTGATACTTGGAAAGTGTAATTATAGATGTAAGGTGGCATTGTTAAGTAATACTGTATAGATGGAAGTACAAATTGAAAGATGGAGAAATTGTCCTTAGGCAATAATACCCATTGGATTTTTCTTGAAATGAGTTTAAACCATTCAGTTTTTTGTTTTTTGTTTTTAAAGAAGAGCTTGCGGTTTACGTGTAAGCAATGTCTAAGTGGTGGTAGCTTATGTGATTTCTCCCTCGAAACCTCTCCGACCCCCTCTTGGTGTTTACGGTAGCCCTTGGTGGCACCATCTGCCCGGTGGTTCGGGCTGGGCCACCTGCCTGAGTCGTCCTTCTTCTCAGCGCTCCGCTCCTTCCGGGCCTGCCCTGCAGCGAGTTTTTCTCCCAGGTCACCCAGCATCCCCTGGGTCCTGGGGCAGCACCGTGACCGTGAGCCGCCGCCGTGGCCTCCGGCCAGCCCGTAGCTTCAGTGTGTTCTGCTCAGGCAGTTGCCCATGGCGGGTTTCTAGGTGAATAAAGCAGTACTGAGCACATTGGACCGCAAAAGAAAAGTATTTTAAAAAATTTTTGGTTATAAGTTTATATTCAGTTACTTCACGGGTATTAGGGCAACCTGATATTTGGCCTCATTTGACGGAGTTTTCTTTTTTGAAAGTTCTTTTTTGGTTGCGTTGTATTTCTTGCCTAACTGCTCTGGGTAAAAGTTGTTCTTTTTTAAGCATATTTTTCTTAACCTCTATTTGTGTCCATGTTCTGTGTCTTGACTGTGCAGAGAACCAGGCCAGGAGAATCTCACAGATTCCAGTTCTTCATTTTTAAAAGTACTGTGACTCCTTTAACTTCACACAGCATTGGAGGCAGGACGGACAGACTTCTCCATTTCCCTGAGAGACGCCAGGACAAGTTGCTTCTTTTCTCTGTGTTGTAGGTTTGTGAAGTTTTCTATGCCCAGCGTTCCTGACTTCGAGACACTGTTCTCACAGGTTCAGCTCTTCATCAGCACTTGTAACGGGGAGCACATTCGCTATGCGACGGACACCTGTAAGGGGAACAGCTTTTTCTTCTTTGCCACGGAATGTATTCTGCCCTGTAGTCATTTATATTTTCAATATTTTATTATTGTTGTGTCTAGTTGCTGGGCTTTGCCATCAGCTAACAAATGCACTTGTGGAAAGAAAACAGGTAAGAATGTTATTTGAGTATTTATAGTTCTGTTTTGCACGCCTCTAAACTGCACAATGTGCTGAGTGTAAGGGTTCCAGCCTGGTGTTGAGACCCTAATGCTCGGACGTATGTGGTCACTGTGGAGAGCTCAGAGCATCCTCTGCGGGGCTCTGACCACAGGAGTAGTGCCTCAAGGGGGGAGGCTGCTGCTTGTGTTTGGAACTGCCATTCTAGCACCCCTTGTGCTGTAAAATGCCGCTTTTTTGTTTGTTAATAAAACTTTTAACTTGCAATTATGACATAATTTTAGCTTTACAAAAAAGTTGTTAGGTTAGTATAATTAATTGCCATAAATGCCCTTCACCCAGAGTCCCCAGGTGTTAGTGTCTTACCATACTTGTTCATTCTTTTCTCTTTTTCCTGAGCCACGGAAAGAAAGTTGCAGATGTGATGCCCCTTTACCCTGAGTGCTTCAGCGAGTGTTTCTTAAAAATTAGGACAAATTAAGACGTTCTCTTACATGACTGCAGCACGGTGATCAACATGAGGGGATGAGCACTGATCGACTCCTTTAACAAATCTGACCTGATTCCGATTTTACCAGTTGTTCCACTAATATCTTCTATAACAGAAGAAAATCTCAGATCACGGGTTGAATTACATTGTTGTGTGTCTTTAGTTTCCTTTAATCTGGTAAACTCTTTATTTTTTGTGATATTGACACAAGTTGTAATTTGTAAGTTTCTTTTTGATTTGAAATTCAACCTTAAGCTAGTGTAAAAGAGGCTGAAAACAAAGAGCCAGTTGGTATTTTGTAGGAGCACCACATAATTATTGTTTGAGGGAGACGGTTAAACCCGACAAGTCTTTACTGAAAAAACATGTTAAGTTCCTCAGCCATTCTATGGTCACACCTCCTCTCCAGAAGCCGACTGCACCTCGTGTGGTCCTTGGTCTTGTTATTCATGGTCAGGGCAGGAAAATGGTCCGTTTGTGCTTGGAACTGCCATTCTAGCGCCCCTTGTGCTGTAAAAGGGGCTTGTGGTATCACTCTCAACAGTAATTTACCACCAGGTAAGAGATGTTGCTGGAGAGAATTTACAGGTGACACCTAGGCTGCCCTGCGGGACAATGCCAACGTCCTTATCCACAGTTCAGTCTCCTAAGCATAGGTCTCATCTGTTGTAAATAATTTGTAAAATTTTTGTTTAGCTGTAAGTATAATGAACTGTTGAAAATGTAATGTTGCTTTTGATTATTGATCTCCAATAATTAGAAAAAGCTTTATGATTTAAAAAGTTGTGCTGAATTACTCTACATATCACAATAAACAGCTTAAGACAACATTTTCTGACTGAATAGGGACAGAAGTTTCGTGAGAGGCTGTGGGACCCTCCTCTTGTGGTTTAGAAGAGCCCATCAGTATGTTACTTTCGTTTCTAAGTGACAACCTAGGACCCAGCGTGCTGACAGGTGTCCTTTCTGACAGCCCCTGCGCGGAATCGGCGTCCTTAAGCAGGCCATTGACAAGATGCAGATGAACACAAACCAGTTGACCTCCGTCCATGCTGACCTTTGCCAGGTGAGCAGCTAGGGGTTGCCCTGAGTCACGGTTGGACTTGGTGAAGATGGCGCTGTGTTCTAAGCCTCGGAATGTGTAGCTGCCCCTGTTGCTGGGAAGGGAATCTTGGGGCTACTGAACGCAAACCATCGACTGAGGCCCAGCTAGTCAGCTCGTGATGTGGGGACAGGTGGGGTGAGTAGCGCTTGTGACCGTAACAATCCCAGTAAGGAGCTCTGGAACCTGAGGACGAACCAGGTGACTTCTTACACTTAAAGTGTTGTTCATGTATTTATTTTATTTTGTGTGACTCCAAACCCAGATGGCAAAGGGGGGTGGTATATAATGAAGCCCGTCTCCCACCTGCTGACTGGCCACCCATCCCTTCTCTCCAAAGGAAACTGGAATTAGTAGTTTCCTAGGCATCCTTCCAAAGATGTTTATGCACATATAAGCAGATATGTTTATATTTGTTCTCTCTGGTTTTTTAAACACAAATACTAATCTATACAATGTCTTATGTACCTTGCTTTTTTCTTACTGTGTCTTGGAGATGATTCTCTGTCAGTGCTTTACAGCTGCAGAGAATTCCATAACATGGGTTTAGCCAGTCCCTGTGGGGTATCTAGATTGTTTCTTTAATGAATAACATGGTATATGGATTATTTCAACCACGTGTTCTAATTTCACATGGAGACGTGCACTCTTTTCTCTTTATTTATTTATTTATTTATTTAATTTTATTTTTTGGCTGCGTTGGGTCTTCGTTGCAGTGCGCAGGCTTCTCATTGTGGTGGTTTCTCTTGTTGCGGAACACGGGCTCTAGGCGCGCGGGCTCAGTAGTTGTGGCTCACGGGCTCTAGAGCGCAGGCTCAGTAGTTGTGGTGTGCAGGCTTGGTTGCTCTGTGGCATGTGGGATCTTCCCGGACTAGGGCTTGAAGCCGTGTCCCCTGCATTGGCAGGCGGATTCTTAACCACTGCGCCACCAGGGAAGTCCCCTCTTTATTTCTTCTCAAAAACTTTTGTGATGGAGGTGTGACGTACATACAGTAAAGTTTGCAGATCTCAGGTGTACAGTGAGTTTGTGCCTGTGTGTGCCCTGTGCCGCATCACCCAGACACAGAACTTTGCTGGATCTTGCTTTCTTGAGCTGCACATTCCCTACACTTACCTGAGGGGTTCAGACATGGAAAAGGAGTGATTGGAGAGAAACTGTTCTTACTTCACCAGGGCAGTGAAGAGAAAAGGTCATACTTGTCGTGCATCTGTAAATAGATGGGCTTTGCTTCATTTGTGGGGCCCTTTATGTCATAGCCGGTTAGTCTTTTCTAAAGAAATGCTATTGTATTCCGAATGCCTAAGAAAATGGAATAACGTGCTGACATTTAGATCCTTTTAGTCAATAAAATGTAAAGCCAGTTATTTTCTAGAACTTTCCGGAATCTGCAAATTTGCTCTTTCCGCTAAAGCCGAAGTGCACCTAGAATGATGGCTTCGTGTCAATTTTTCCACAGCTGTGTTTGCTGGCAAAGTGCTTTAAGCCCGCCCTCCCGTACCTGGACGTGGACATGGTGGACATCTGCAAAGAGAATGGGGCCTACGAGGCCAGGCACTTCCTGTGCTACTATTACTATGGCGGGATGGTCTACACCGGGCTGAAGAACTTCGAGCGAGCACTCTACTTCTACGAGCAGGTAGTCGGCGCTCCCCCAGGGGCGTGTGAACTCGCAGGCTCGTGGCTGGAGCTGCAGGGGAGGGTCCTTTCAGAGGCTGTTTCCCTGTGGCCAGGGGTGCAGGACAGGGGAGGGATGGGCACTGTGGGGCAGGTCTGACCAGGCTTTGCCACAACCCCCATCTGGTTTGGGTTGAGTTGTGTGTGCCTCTTGACTTTGTAGCTTCCTTTGCGTGTGGGGAAGGGATGGAACCGAGTGACCTTTGACGCATCTTCTTGTTCTGAAACCAGATGTGACGTTCGGTTAAGTTTTTCTTTCTTTCATTGTTTTTTTTGGCTGCACCGTGTGGCCTGTGGGATCTTAGCTCCCCGACCAGGGATTGAACCCAGGGCCACAGCAGTGAAAGCGCTGAGCCCTAACCACTGGACTGTCAGGGAACTCCCGAGTTTTTCTTACTTTAATAAATAAAACGTTCTTCTGGTCTGTAATTCAAAGGGTGTGAAGGAGTACACAGTGAAAAGTGCCCCCCACCTTTGTGTCTGTGTAATGAGACATATTGAGCAGCTCTGCAGCTTCACTCAGGGTCTAACAAAGATAGACAGTACTGGCTAAAACCAGTGTTTTAGGATAAATTTGCCAGACGTTCATAAGTTGTTTTATTCAGAGCACATGTTCGGGTAATAAAAGACATTCCAAGCCTCAGAGGAGCTCATGGTGTATTTGAGATGCTGTAGAAATCCCCGCGCAGACCTGTGAGTGGGCATTGCCTCAGTGAGCGGGGGCTGACCAGCATTGCTGGGGGCCTAGGGCAGGGTGACCACAGGTGCTGTTGACAGGGGCGGTATCCTTCAAGGACGTGACTGGTCAGGTAGGACCTTCCAGGGGACTACATTGACCATACGGTCACAATTTCAGTTCCTCAGAAAACTGCGAGCACACACCTGCAGCTACTGAACGTGCGGTGGCTCTGCAGCCCAGCAGAGGCGGGATGAGCCGGCCGATGGTCTAGGGGTGCTGAGACATGGGCGCGCGGCAGGAAGGTGCGCGGTTCTGTCACAGAGAGTTGAAGTGTCAAAGACACAGCATGTTTATGTTTACAGCTAGAAGACTTTTACCTGATAATCCACATAGTCCCTCTTTTGCCCAAGTGGCAGTCTACTTCATGGCGCTGTGTCTTCGTGATGTACATCAGTTCCAGGTAGTATTAGTACCTTAATTTCAGGAGGTGACACAGATTTTGTTTTACTGCCTTTTTAAAATCCAAAAGAAGGATGTACTTAATGAAAAAAATTCAGATCACACAGCATTATATAAAGTAAAGAGTGAAAGTAGCCTCCTCCTCTTACCCCATGCTACATGTGGACCTGGCAGTTTACCAGCCCCCGATTGGTGGCGCTTGAAGCAGGTTTGTTGCTTCGCTATTAAAGCTTCACTCTTAAAGCAGTGTTGCGTGTGGATTGTTGCACTTGTGTTCTTATGCACTTGCATGAGTGTTTCTGTTGAATAATTCTCAGAAGTGCCTTATGGGCTCAGTGGCTTGGATTCTGATTTGGAACATTTGGGCTGATCTGGGTGTGATAGTTTTGAATTCTTAACCCTCATGAATCCAGGTGGAAAAAGGTGGAAAGGCAGCCTCAGAATGGGAGGAAATATTGGCAGATCACATTTCTGATAAGAGACTTACATCCAGAATGTACAAAGATGTCTTAAAACTCAACAATAAAATTTTAAAAATGGGCAATGGGTTTGAATAGACATTGCTCTAAAGAAGATAGGCAAATGGCTAAAAGCACTAGTCATCAGGGAAATGCAAATCAAAACCACAGTGTGATATCAAATCACACTAGCATGGCTGAAGTTAAAAAGAGAGCCAGTAATGTGTTGATGAGGATGTGGAGAACTCAGAACCCTCATAACTGCCAGTGGGGATGTACAGTGGTGTGGCCACTTTGAAAATAGCTTGGCGGTTCCTCAAAAGGTTAAACCTAAAACTTCCATATGACCCAGCACTTCACTCCCAGGATTACACCCGAGAGAAGTGAAGACAAATGTCCACTCAAATACATACATGAATGTTCATAGCAGCATGATGATTCATGTGGCCAGATGCCCGCCAGCTGAGGATCTGAGTACACAAAAGGTGGAGCACTGTTTGCCCATAACACAGAATGAGGTCCTGACACAGGCCACTGCAGGGGTGTGCCCTGAAAATGTCACGTCGAAGCTGCTCACAAAAGACTACATGAAGCCATTTATGGCACTTCCCTGGCGGTCCAGTGGTTAGGACTCTGTGCTCTCACTGCCCAGGGCCTGGGTTCAATCCCTGGTTGGGGAACTGGGATCCCATAAGCCACGCAGCGAGGCCACACACACAGAAAAAAGCCATTTATATGCACTGTCCAGAGTAGCCAAGTCCATTGAGACGTGAGGTAGAGGAGTGGTTGCCTGGGGTTGGGGAGTGGGCAGTGACCACTGACGGCCTGGGGTTTCTTTTTAGGGGGTGAAAATGTTCTGAAATTTGGTAATGGTGATAGTCGCACAGCTTGGTGAAGACACCAAAGCCCAGTGAGTTGGATGTGTTCAAAGGGTAAATTCTAGAGTTATTAAAAGGTCGTGATTTAGTATAAGTGCTCTTTTCCTAATTCAAGCTCCCTTGCTATCTTCACTCCTGCTCAGGCCATCGCCACTCCTGCTATGGCTGTCAGTCACATCATGCTGGAGGCATATAAAAAGTATATTCTCGTTTCTTTGATACTGCTTGGCAAAGTGCAACAGCTGCCGAAATATACGTCTCAAATTGTGGGTAGATTCATTAAGGTGAGTTTTTAAAACAGAAGGATTTCTTAGGTGACATGTTTTGTTCATAGGAAATTGTGGTGATGCGTAGCTCTGTAGTCGTTTTTTTGTTTGTTTGTTTTTTTGCGGTACGCGGGCCTCTCACTGTTGTGGCCTCTCCCGTTGTGGAGCGCAGGCTCCGGACGCGCAGGCTCAGTGGCCATGGCTCACGGGCCCAGCTGCTTGGTGGCATGTGGGATCTTCCTGGACCAGGGCACGGACCCATGTCCCCTGCATCGGCAGGCGGACTCTCAGCCACTGCACCACTAGGGAAGCCCTCTGTAGTCTTATTCTACGGGCCCTAGCTCTCCCAGCACGTTAAATTAGCAGATGCTCACTTGCCGCCTGCTGGGCGTCTGGCAGAGCCCGAACCCTCCCAGTCGGTGCACACCGATCACCTGACGGACCGCGATGTTCCTAGGAATCTGTTTTCACACTTTTGCTCTGGGTGATCATAACTGTAGATGTTTAAGGTCCTAGAAAAGCAGTGCTGACTCTGTTGGACTCTCACTTTGACCAAGTGCTAGGGAATCTTATTAAACCCGAAGCGCTGTTCACAGAGCTGCTCTTGTTTCCCTGAGGACTCAGCCCTGGGACCACGTGAAGAAATGACTTACTTTTTTTTTTTTTTTTTTAAAATACATGCTCATGGGGTTTTTTGTTTTTGTTTTTTTTTTTAAACTGAAGTCACTATCATTCTGATAAAAATTTTTTGCTGACCCTCCTTTTACAAAATTCAAAATTTCACTAGATCAGTGTGAGTCTTCCTGATGAGAAGATTTCCGTGCTGCCTTGTTGAGGGTGGTCCATGTCCTTCTCTAAGAGCCCGTCGTGCTTCTCGGGCTCCAGGCTGCTAGTCACAGATGGGGGCATGGGGGTGGGTAGAAGGACGCGCAGGTTTGGGGAGCTCCCGGGGAGATTCAGGTGGCCCTAGGAGGAGGGCCTTTGTAAGGTGAGGTCCCCATGACTCAGCTTCCTTCCCCACAATTGTGGTTTGTTGGCGGTGATACCAGAGTGGTGAAGAGGGCACAGGCTTCAGGGTGGGGATGCAGGTTTGAATCCGTGTCTCCGGACCACAGACCTACTCGTGGGCCTGGGTCCGGTTTCCCACGTATAAGAGAGGGAACGCGTGCGCACGTATAAGATAGAGGGGAACGCATGTGCACGTAATAAGAGGGCAACGTATGTTCACGTAATGAGAGAGGGGAACGTATGCGCACGTAGTAAGGGTATCGCATGCGCACGTAATGAGATAGAGGGGAACGCATGTGCACGTAATAAGAGGGCAACGTACGTTCACGTAATGAGAGGGGAACGCATGCACACTATGATAGAGGGCAATGCATGCTCACGTAATGAGGTAGAGGGGAATGCATGCGCATTTAATAAGATAGAGCGCAACGTATGCGCACGTAGTAAGCTAGAGGGCAACGCATGCGCGTGTATAAGATAGAGGGCAACGCATGCTCACGTAATAAGATAGAGGGGAACACGTGCGATGGTGAAAGCAGCACATCTCTGAGTGCGCCCTCAGCCCTGTTGTCTCTGGTTCCCTCAGAAGTAACGGGTTGTCCCGTTGCGCCCGGTGAGGTATGTGTGAGAGGGAGAGGGAACTGAGAAGAGTGGGAATTTTCCTTCTTCTTCCCAAAGTGGTTTATCAAGAGGAAAATCAAGAGCCACTGATGGAGAAAAAAGACCTGTGTGCCTTTACTAACTGTGTGTACTGCACTTGCTGTGCAGCAGTTTGCTCTGTACTACAAAGTGGGTGGTTTTTTTGTTTGACAGTAAACTACTCCATGGTGCATTTCTATCCTTGGTCTTGAAAACTATGCATTTGCTTTGGGTAAATTATAAATTGTTAGGTAACAGTAAAGGATGTTGAATGTACTTACTCCAAATTTAGTGCCATGTTTTCTTTTGCGTCTTACACAGGCTCCGTTCCTCTAACTTTCGAATCTGGTTTCTTCCCGCCTGCACACCTTTAGCCTCTTAGCAACGCGTACCACGAGTTAGCGCAAGTTTATTCCACCAACAACCCCTCGGAGCTCCGCAACCTGGTAACCAAGCACAGCGAGACCTTCGCTCGCGACAACAACATGGGGCTGGTGAAGCAGTGCCTGTCCTCGCTGTACAAGAAGAACATCCAGAGGCTCACCAAGGTGAGGCCCTGGCCGGGCCCCTCCTGACCCTGGGCTCCTTTTCTCCCCTCGTCCCCCTCAGCACCGAGGCAGCAGCTCAGGGTCTCATCCTGAGGAAGAGCTCCCCCCGCTGACCCCCTAGGGCACTTTGGTAGGGGCTTTTGGTCTTTCCAGTGCTGGGGCAGGGTATTTGAGAAGAGGGACAGGTGAAGAGCAAGAGGTAGGAGATACGGCCACCCTGGGAGGCAGAGACAGGGAGCCCGGGGACGTGGCCATGTTGCCCAGGACCTGCGGCGGGCTGACCCACGCGGGGGCACAGGGCCAGCACACTGGAGCTGGGGGAGGTGAGCCGATGGTGTGTTTTCTATTTTCAAGATGAAAATAAGCCTAATGGCTTTTGATGACGGAAAATATGCTTACTATCAAGTGTTAAAACCGCCCAGGAAAGTGTAAAAAGAAAAACGCAGCTCCCCATGAGCCAGGAAGGCATTGCTGCAGGTGGTAGTAAACCAACAGAGAGTGGCGGTGACCGGGACGGCGCAGCTCTTCTCCTGGGGCTCAAGGACGGTGCGGTCGGGCTCCAGGCAGAGGAGGGGAAAGGACGCTGCTCAGTTGATGCGAGGGCCAGGGAGGCTGGAGGCGACCAGGGGGAGGAGGGGCAGCCGGGGAGGCCGCCACTGCGTGGGGAGAATCGCTCCTCGAGGAGGAGGAGGAGGGGAGGGTCATTGCACATGAGAAGGAGGCCCCTTCCACACACTCCAGACATCAATCTGTAAGAGGAAGACGGAGAACACAAAAGAGAGAGCGACTCAAAGAGGATGAAAAACAAATGTCCTGTCAGAGAAAAACCAGCTGCACCCATAGGGTAAAAAGACCGGACCTAAGAGATTCAAGGTGACCAGCAGCTGAATTCTCCCCACAGTGTTTTCCATTTGGTCCAGGTGCCAATGCAGCTGCTCTAAGTACAATAAATTTCTATCTCACCATCGAGAGGAGCTGCTGGGAAACAGCTGCACCCGTAGGTGACTGGTACTGGGAGTTTAGATGAAAAACCAAAATGTGAACAAGGAGAAAAGACAGTGCACGTTCAAAAAAATGTTAAGTTACAAAATGGCGAATGAAAGTTAAATGAAGAATTAGAACTTAGGGAATCTAATAAGTAGGCATCACTGCGAAAATCATCAGTTAAACTATCTTGTGAAATAGTCAACCCCAGTTCGTCACTTTGGAATCAGTTGATAGCTTATACTGAGAAGTCGGTATGCTTTATATGGAAAGTGCAGTTTTCCGTTTTGGATCGGATAAATACGGATCCAGAGTGTGACCGACCAAACATGAAGGGCCTTAGGTGGCCAGTCCAGGGCGGGGCAGTGGCTTCACAGTCACCAGTGTCCTGGTCCTGCTGTGCTGACTTAACACTGATTTGAGTCCGCTGGGCTGATAAGCCCTTCCCGGCGGCCTTGGGGGGGCATCACAGTTGCTGATGGGCAGGGGCGCCACCATAGAGGATGTGTGGCGTCATGTCCTGGTGTTAGAACAGTAGATGGAGCATCAGAGGATTTTCCAGCCAGGTTAGTATGTTATTCAAAGGGCAAAAAAGTCAAAGGCTTTTTAAGAAGTCTCAGCAGGTGTACTGTATGTGGGTGTCGGGACGAGAGGCTGGCTGCAGGGCAACCAGGGAAATGGGGTTATCATGTGAGGCTCAGGTCTGCTCCACATTTGTGTTTTGTGAGCGTTTCTCTAAATCTCTCTGCTCTGTGTGTAGACACTGCTGTTCACTGTAGTTGGGATCATATTGTATGTGCTGTTCTGTACTTGGCTTTTTTCACTGTCTTCACCTTGTTTCCACGGCAACATAAGCCTGCATCACAATGACTGTACATCATACTCTGTTGTACAGATGGTCACAACTTACTCAACCAGTCCTCTTCTGGTAGACATTCAAGTGGAAGTTTCTCCCTATTTTGAAATGGGGAAAATGACAGTTCCGGGTATTTAGAAATGTTCACTTTTGAGTCCTCATTGGCGCTAAACTACTTAGATACTTCTTAGAATTAACAGTAGTTTCATTTGGAGAGGGCGTGCTACTCTTTGAACTAAAGTATATGTATCAGAATTTTCGGTCATTGGCTTATTAAGAATTTTCAACATCACAGTCTTAACATGGCCTGCTCTGAAAATGCCATCATTGTAAATATTGCCAGCTGCCCCCCCAAAAAAAGAGTTCTTTTAATTTGTTCCTGAAAGGGGGCATTTTCATCAAGTCCCAGGCAAACCAATGATAAATACTGGTTTCCTTTTAACTCCCTATTTGTTTACACATTCTAGCTTTGAATTTTGAAGGGCGAATGTGATTTTTTTTCAATTTTATATTATTTACAAGGTAATACGTTTACAATACGAAATTCAAAGACACAAAAATCTCCATCCAGTTCCTATACCCCAGCCGGCCTTTTCTTTCTCCAGAGGCAGCCTGGTGTCACCCGCTTCTCGGATATCCTTCCAGAGATCATCTGTGCACATAGAAGCACATGCATTCATATGCATGTGTGCTGTCACACGTATGCACTCTTTCCTTGTACACAGATGTGAGCATGCTGTAGACCCTGTTTTTTTGTTTGTTTTTGTTTTTTTTCTGCGGTACGCGGGCCTCTCACTGTTGTGGCCTCTCCTGTTGCGGTGCTCCGGACGTGCAGGCTCAGCGACCATGGCTCACGGGCCCAGCCGCTCTGCGGCATGCGGGATCTTCCCGGACCAGGGCACGAACCCGTGTCCCCTGCATCGGCAGGCGGACTCTCAACCACTGCACCACCAGGGAAGCCCTGTAGACCCTGTTTTGCATCCTTTTTTATATTTAACAATGCACATGTCTTGGATTCTTTTCCAGCTCATAAAAAGTGTCCACACTCAGTAAGTTTTTTACAGCTGTGTAGGAGTCCGTTCGTGTAATTGCGCTGCACTCAGCCAGCCCTCTACTGACGGACTTCTAGGTGGTTCCAGTCTTTGCCGTTGCAGGCGGTGCTGAAATGGTGGTGCACACGTCATTTCACATGTACAGGACACACGTGTGGGATACTGTTTAAAAGTCATTAGTCCTCTAGAAAACTGAGGCTAAAACCTTAGTCATGTCATCTTCACAACAAAAAGTTATCTCGTACAGTATTGGAAAGCAAATTTTCAGAGACTCAGTAGAACTCTGTACACATTTAATAAAAATTTCCTCAGCGTTTCTACTTGTGATTAATTAACTTCTGAATTTCAGACCTTTTTAACGCTGTCATTACAAGACATGGCAAGTCGTGTGCAGTTATCTGGACCTCAGGAGGCAGAAAAGTACGTCTTGCACATGGTGAGTGTGTTGCTATTTTTCAAAAAGTAATCACTGGATTTTTGTCCTTGTACAGGTAACAGGTGTTTACGATAGAAAATATAAAGGAGGACGAAGGGGGCCCATCCAGTGTCAACCACTGTGGACATTTTCGTTGATTGACTTACAATCTTTGGGGTTTTCCTGTGACATGTACTCATGTGTTACACACAGTGGTGTCTTAGCAGTGCTCCGTATTTATATTTTCATCGTCACAGTTTTTGTGAATATCATTTAAAACACTCATGAAATATTTCAGATAATACAAAGAGACACAAAGCAGTGCTGCTTTGCCTGCTGGTCTGTGATGAGCCACGGATGAGCCATATGTGGGGCAGGGCCCTGCTGCCCTGAGGAAGTCCTGTGCAGCGAGGTAGGGGCCTGGTGACCTCATGGGTGGCAGTCTGACTCACCCCCCTCCTGGGCCGTGTCACCCCGAGACCACACTCAGAGCGGATACCCACGCGCTCAGCTCCAGATGCAGATAGCAAATGTCACAGGACACCTGAGACCCATTTACTTCCCAGTTGTAACTCCCCACTCCCCAAATTTAGATACGCATTTATTTATTTGTTTTTTTATTTATTTGTTTTTTAAAGGTTGGCATTTTTATTTTATTTATTTATTTACTTACTTTGGCAGGGCTGCATTGGGTGCTCGTTGCGGTGTGCGGACTTCTCATTGCGGTGCCTTCTCTTGTTGCCGAGCATGGCTCTAGGCACGTGGGCTTCAGTAGTTGTGACACACGGGCTCAGTAGTTGTGGCGCACAGGCTTAGTTGCTCTGTGGCATGTGGGATCTTCCCGGACCAGGGCTCGAATCCGTGTCCCTTGCTCTGGCAGGCAGATTCTTAACCACTGCGCCACCAGGGAAGTTCCTGGATAAGCATTTAAATGACTATGTGGTAACCCACCAAGTTGAAATAGCATCATTTACTTACTTATTCTGTTACACAAGCGCACGTCTCCGATCTGATCCACCAAGAGCAAAGCTCTGTCCTCAGCCCGGGTCCGGCGCACCTTCTCACGCAGAACGTCAGCACTCTGCGTTTCCTGCTGGTGATCGCCCCTGTGGTTTCAGGAGTGGTGCCGGGTCAGGATGAGGAGTCATGAAACTTTTCAGTTGTGATAATGGAGTATTTTCTTTCCATAGTTCAATTTACAAATGTTTGGAGGTTTTTTCCTTTCCTGTGTTTGGAGGTAATCCTCCAAACACAGACACACATCCCAAACAAGCAAAACCTGTCCCACCTCCCCAGCCTTGGAGCGCCTGCTGAGAGCACCTTGCTGCCCACAGGGTTCCATCCCGTGGGTCAGCCGCACCCCTCCCCGGACTTGCTCATCAGTGGTGGGGACCAGTACGTGAGTGGTGCGGGCACAGCTCGTGAGGTGCTCGCCCAGCCCAGACGGACCCTGACAGGCTCCAGACCAGCTGGCGATGTTTTATCTGCCAGAGACACGTGGCATCTGCCAGGGCAGATGTCTGAGGACGTTTCTGGTTGTCACAGCTGGGGGTGCTACTCACATCTAGTGGGTAGAGCCAGGGACGCTGCTCAAGCTCCCACAATGCAGAGGACAGCACCTACCACAAAGAATTAATCTGGCTCAAAATGTCAATTACGCCACACCTGAAAAATCCTGCCCTACCGTGTAAAATTTATGAAGGCAGGGGTGGTTCTTTAAATAAGACTCAATTTTTTAGGGCAGTTTGAGGTTCATAGCACAGTTGAGGGGAAAGTACAGGGTTCCCTGCCCCACACGTGCACAGCCTCCCCTTGTCAGTACCCCTACCAGGTGGGACAGTTCTTAGCAACTGACAACCCTACACGGATGTGTCACCATCCCAAGGTCTTACTGTACATTAGGGTTCGTTAATGGTGTTGGACGTTCTGTGGGTTTGCACAAGTGTATAAGGACATGGATCCATCATTATAGTGTCGGATGGAGTATTTTCATTGCCCTGAAAATCCTCTGTGCTCTGCCTATTTGTCCCTCTCACCCTTCCCCCACCCCCACTGATCTTTTTATTTTCTCTACAGTTTTGCCTTTTCCAGAATGTAATATAGTTGGAAACATACAGTGTGTAGCCTTCTCAAACCTGCTTCCAGCCCTACCTCTGCCTAGAAAGGTTATTATTATCCTGATTTCTATCGTCCTATTTTTAGTTGTGTCCTATTTTTGAGTTTTATATAAAAGGAAACGTACAGCATATGTACTTTGGCTTTTTTTGCTCAACACCATGAGATTCATGCACAGTGTTGGGTATCATTGTAGTTGGTTCATTTGCAGGGCTGCAGCGTTCCACTATACGAGGCTGCCTTTCCGTTCCCATCAGGGGACGCTTGGGTTGTTTCCAGTTGTAGTTATTACAGAGAGTGCCACTGTGGTGAGCCTGGTGTGCATGTCCTTCCCCTTTGTGAAGAGGCAGCTCTCTTTGCTCATGGGGTCAGAGGTACGCCTTCTGTTTAGTGTGTGTTGGGCTGTGGGTGTTTCATTAACTGGGGCCCATCCCTTTCCAGGATGGAAAGGAGCAGACCAGCTCAGGCAGCTCAGTTCCACTGTGACAGACCACTGTCACCTGGGGAGCAGTTTGTTAGAATAACAACACCTGTTTGGGATTTTATTGGCTTCTTGCTTTTTACTTCATGGACAGGATTTGGGGGTGAGGATCAAACAAATAAATCCCCAGTTGATGCAAAGAACAAAGACCTTGAAACTGCCTTGGAATCGACACTGGCAGAAAGTTTTCTTAAAGGACCAGAAGATAATTTCTACTGGGGTGAAACAAAAATGTGTTAGGGTTTCACTTTTTAAAATGCAACGGCAACGTCAGTTATATCTCACAGAAATTTTCTAAAGATGTAAGGGCACTTCTGAAACATTATGCTAGAGAAGCAAGACACAGAGACCACATATTGTCTGACTCCATTTATATGAAACATCCAGAACAGGCAAATCCATAGGGCAGAAAGTAGATTAGTGGTTGCAGGGGGCTTGGGAGGAGGGAAAATGGGCAGTGACTGCTTAAATGGGGTGGGTTCCCCTTGGGGGCAGTGAAATCTTTTGAAACAGGGTAGAGTTGGTTGCTGCACATCACAAGTGTAGTTGAATCCTCTGAATTGTTCACTTTAAAATGGTTAATTTGGGACTTCCCTGGTGGTCCAGTGGTTATGACTCTGTGCTCCCAGTGCAGGGGGCACGGGTTCGGTCCCTGGTTGGGGAACTAAGATCCTGTATGCCGCATGGCCAAATAAATAAATAAATAAAACAAAATGGTTAATTTACCTTATGTGGATTTTACCCCTTCACACCTATCTTGGCGCAGTGCACATGGTAGGTGTTGAATAGATATCTTTGAATAAGCAGGTGGTGCTTAAAAATACACATACAGAATTATTTGTTTATTGCTTTCTGTGATTTCTCCTGATTGTATTGAAACACTGCATAGTCACATAGTTTTTGGGTCTAAACTGCTTTCCTGATTTCTCTTTTATAGATAGAAGATGGTGAAATTTTTGCAAGTATTAATCAGAAGGATGGGATGGTCAGTTTCCATGATAACCCTGAAAAATATAATAACCCTGCCATGCTTCATAACATTGATCAGGAGGTAAATACGAATGCCAGGTGTTTTGGGCTGGTGTTTATGATGTTATACCTGAAATACTGACTGTATGTTCCAGGATAATTTTAGCTCTAAATACCGGTAGTTCCCAACTAGTTTCTAAGAACATCTTATTTCTTAGAAAGTTAATTTCAAGGTGAACTCTCCCAGGTTGTACGGTTATAAGTAGATGGTGGGTTAGCTTATTTGTCTAGCTCACCAAAGCCTCCTTCAACTCCTGAAACACTTTAAGGGTCTTAGAATCGGTACAGTTTTATCCGTACCCAGTGGCCACCTATACTGTAGAGCCTTCAGTAACGTGAATCTGGAGCCCCAGCTCGGACAGTCAGGAATCCCCGTCTCTGCAGGGGGAGAGTGCGCAGCTGGAGGAGACGAGCCGTGCGCGGTGGCCCCTGGGCAGCAGCGTGGGCCACGGAGCGCGTCCTGCTCTGAGTGCTTGCCGGGGTCTGGACGTGAGCCAGGATTGTGTGGGTGGTCTGGTTTCTTCCCTTTGTTTAGGCAAACGGATTGAACTGAACAGCTCCAGAACCTTCAAAGCAGTATGTCTCCACAGTCTGTTTTTGGCAATTCCAAGTTTTCTTTAAAAAACCCTGAAAACGGGAAGGTTTTTTTTGTAACTCATGTGATGGCAAATGAATATTTTTAGGTTTCACTGCAAAAGATGTCAGCGTGTTTGATGACGAGGTGCTGCCCCAGGTCCTGCTGTACTGTGTTGCTGGCGGAATCCAAAACTTCTGACTCCAGAATTCATCTGGCCCCAGAGTTGTGACCCTGTAGCACCCACAGTAATAGTCTAGGCTAAAAAGGTGAAGTTGCCCTAAACCCGCTCACTCAGCACGTCCACGCCTGTCTTCCACGCAGATGCTGAGGTGCATAGAGCTGGACGAACGGCTGAGGGCCATGGACCAGGAGATCACAGTGAACCCTCAGTTCGTGCAGAAGGTGACTGGGGCCCCCTTATTCACGGAGTGGGCCGGGCGGGGCAGGGTGGCATCCTCCATCAGGAGTGTGAGCTTGTGCCCAGAAGCCATATCGGGGAGGTTCACAGAGACATACTTGCTGGGGACGTTTCCAGACTCCAGGCTGGAAGTGTGTTTAGGGATGAGGGTGGGGGTCCCAGACCTGCCTCCCCCGTACACGGGGTGGCGTCCTCGGGGGGTAGGTGTCTGGGGCTGGCTGGAAACCCTTGGCCAGGGCAGACAAGCGCACTGCCTCTCTCCCTCCCTTCCAGAGCATGGGGTCGCAGGAAGACGACTCGGGAAACAAGCCATCAAGTTACTCCTGAAGCCAGGACTCTTCCTGAGTTTCAGAGAAGCCTTCGCCGTGGCCGGGGCAGGTGTCGGGAGGGCGGCAGGGAGGACCAGGCCCCGTCTCACCTAGACGTTAAGACACTGTTTTGTTTTGACGTCTTCGGTCCTGTGTACTTTCAGAAAACCATCCTCTCTGCAAAGAAAGGAAAACGTTTTCAAACTTTAAAGCCTGTTGTGGATTTATTTATCCTCAGATTAATGTGGTTATTGCATTAAATCTACCTTTTTGTTTTAAATTATTTGAACATTGGCGTGTCTTCTGTATCACTTTTTTCCTCTGAAAAGCTTTTAAAGAACATATTCATTGTGAACAGATACAGATTTTAGGAATTATTGGAAGATGTGAATCTAAAGTTGGTATCGGGACTTCCCTGGTGGCACAGTGGCTAAGAATCCACCTGCCAATGCAGGGGACACGGGTTTGAGCCCTGGTCCAGGAAGATCCCACACGCCTGGAGCAACTAACCCTGTGTGCCACAACTACTGAGCCTGTGCTCTAGAGCCCGCGAGCCACAGCTGCTGAGCCCACGTGCTGCAACTACTGAAGCCCACGTGCCTAGAGCCTGTGCTCCGCAACAAGAGAAGCCACCGCAATGAGAAGCCCGCGCACCGCAACGAAGAGTAGCCCCCGCTCGCCGCAACTAGAGAAAGCCTGCACACAGCAACAAAGACCCAATGCAGCCCTAAATAAATAAATAAATAGTTGATATCAGTTGCATTAAAAAATAAAAAAGCTGGGCGAGTCCATCAGGCCGAAGCTAATGTTTTGTAATTAGAACTCACGTTTACGTGAGTGACAGGGTGGCTTGTGAATTGAGCAGATAGGCTGTGCCCATGGGGACCTTCGGTGTGGGGGCCGCCCTTTTGGAATCTCGGGCTTTTTTGTGAGACGAACACCAGACTTTGCTGCTTTTTCTTCAGAAGCATTTTCTGTTCATCTGCACAGTTGCATTTTGATTGTGTTCAGGGTCCCTTCTCTTCAGAACTCTGGAATGCATCTGACTCGGGTCCCCTGATTTAGCCCCAGGATGGTGTGGAGCCTCTGTAAGGTGTGCTCAGATTAAACTGGAATTTGGTGCTTAAAGAACCTCTTGCTAGTAACATTCGCTGTTTAAAATGTGTCCAGTTGTGTAGTCAGGCACATTTTCATTATTTACAAAAAGAAACTGAAACCTCATGCCTAAAAGGTTGCTCTAACAGAGAGGCTTTGGGGTCATGTGGTCTGTCATGACGACCACTGCTTTGCTGCAGGAAAGCAGCCACGGAGCATCTGATCTGTAAACGAGAGGGTGAGGTTGGCTCCAGTAATGCCGACGTAGAAATAGGCGAGGGCTGGATTTGACCCCTCATCCATGCTCTCAGTTCTCCAGCTTAGATGAGCTATGTCATTTTCATGTGTACTTCCACGTGCCTGTACTTAGGAAAGAGGAAATATCTAATGGAAATTTTCCGGGTTTCCCTGGTGGCGCAGGGGACACGGGTTCGAGCTCTGGTCCAGGAAGATCCCACATGCTGTGGAGCAACTAAGCCCGTGGGCCACAGCTACTGAGCCTGAGCTCTAGAGCCCACGAGCCACAACTACTGAACCTACGTGCCACAACTACTGAAGCCCGTGCACTGCAACGAAGAATGGCCTCCGTTCACCGCAACTAGAGAAAGTCCACGCACAGCAACGAAGAGTAGCCCCCGCTCACCACAACTAGAGAAAGCCCACAGGCAGCAACGAAGACCCAAAGAAGTCCAACATAAATAAATTTATTAAAAAAATTTTTTTTCCTTCTATCAGTGTGGCAAGTTACACAGTTTTGTTTTCTTAAAAACAATTGGACAACTTCTCATTTACCTGGATCTGAGTTAAAATCACCTCAACTGTGAGAATTCTAGTAGTTGCCAGTCATGGCTATTTAAGGAAAAAGTAACTTTCTTGTGGGCTCCTGATGTGGATGGACACTCTTAGATTTTTCCCCGAATAGTGATTCATTGAAACACCGCATTATTTTGAAACTTTGATTTCCAGAGGGCCCGGTGTTTAGGGCCTGGTCCCGCGTTCGCAGGGCAGTCATGTGAGCCCCTCCTGTCGGGGTTGGGGAGGAGGGCCCTCACTCCCGGCCCTCACACCTGCCCTCGTGTGTTCTCTTGGTTCGGGGGCTAGAGCTCTGCAAACCTAAGGAGGGAAGGAGCAGGCCCCCATGCAGTCGGCTCTGGACCCTGACAGGGTGCTGGGGATCCGCCTCACTGCAGCCCCCGTGTCCACGTGGCAATACAGCCCAGGAGGCAGGCCTCCCCCTCCACAATCAGTCGGGGACCCAGTTCCACTGGGCACCTCCTCCAGCCACCTACATTCTGTGAATTCCTTGGGAGACTTTTTCCCCTTTTCTAATGTGTGGTTAATGGCTCTACTACATTGTTTCTATTAAACTGGCCAGCGGTTTCTCTCGACAGCAGTTGCTTTTGAAAATCTTGGGTCAAGATGAGTGGCCTCGTTTGTTACTAGAAGTGAGCATGAGACCCCACATGCTGAGCAGACGTTGCCTGGCAATGCCTGTGTCTCGTTTTTGAATAGTTACCAGAATCTGTTGGCGTGAATAGTTAAGATAGCCTTAGCCATTCCTTGGAGTTAATTCTCAGCAGCAGCTCACTTTGTGACCACGTTCACTTACGAATACCTGTAGCATTTTGGTGGTGCCAGAAGATGGTGAGCTTGCACCTAGGCAATTAGGGCAGTTTCTGAGGTCCGAGGATGTAGCCTGGGGTTGGTGTTCATTAGTGGACCTACTCTTTCTCTGTGGACTCTTAAAGTGTGTCTTTTCACGGTACTCAAATGTTGATAAGTACTCCAGATAAACGAGAATAACTGATCACCCTCAGAATTCAGTACTTGCCTTATATGTGTTTCTATTTGTATCGGTGCCCAGTGGAAACCTCCCCCCGCCGCTCCCCTCAAAGGGACAGTATTCAGCTTCTAGTCTAGACTTTATTAGGTGAGTATGCTTGGTCTGCGAGGTCTACAGTTTGAGATATACCAGTATAAGGTATTCTTTAAAGAAACATCTGGTTGCATGTTTTTGAAATGACAGTAGATGTTTTCTGAGCCAAAGAATGGTACTAAATAGGCAATAATGGAATTTTTCTGGCCTGCATGGAAGGCACCTTCTTTACTTTGTTTAGTATATCAGAATCCCAAACAAAGCTGGATAATAGAACATTCCTGGGAAGAATCCTAACTAGCCTTAGTAACAGGATATAATAATGCCTGTGTCATCTAACCAGGGACAAATGCTTTTACTTTTCCAGTAGATAATTTAGCAGAGGGTCTTATAAAGCTCTCAGCTTTGTAAGCGTGGCGTTCGCAGGTAGACCGTCCTTGTTCACATTCCCTCCTCTGCCTACGCCAATGGTCAACTTGTGTTCTCATCCTCTTCTATTACTTGCTTTTCAAAGATGCAGTTTTGGATTTGTAAATTCTAAGTTTCTGGGTTGCAGCTTGAAACAGTAGCCAATTTGTAGAAGAAAACTGTTATTTGCATGTAAGCCTGAGCAGTTGCAAAGGGCCCAGAGAAAATAAATGACAGGGTAAATCAGATAATTGTGAATGGGGAAATATGATGGCTACTCTTTTTAGGCAGTTAAATTACTTAACGGTGGTGCACAAAGACAAAATCCTATCTGTATCCTGTTCTAAAATCAAAAGCTGAAACCAGAGAACTTTTGCTAATTGTAAAAGGCATTTAATAAGCCTGTATCCATAATGGACTGTTAAAGTTTATTATTAGACTAAAAACTAGCTGCTTGGGGTTTAAGAAGCAGCTAGTATTAGATGAAAACACAAGCAAGCTATCAGTTGAATTCTAATTGGGGAGGAGAATTAATTTTTTTAAAGTTTTCTGAAGGTGCTGTGATAAAAAATGCAAAATAAACACTAGGTTTTTTTTTTTTTAAGAGATAATATTGGACGACTAGTAATTCTTGCCTTGCAACTGGCCAGACACGTTATACGCAGAGTTGACTGTCTAATATCCCAAAACCTCAACGTGATATACAAGTCCTGCACGAGTTCTCCTTCTGAAATATTACCCATTTACTTGCTTGCTGCCGTTCAGCAGCTGGTCAGACTCCCAAACTGTTACACATATCTAAAAACCCAGGGAATGTTGTCTTGGTTGCTGCAAGAAATGAAAGCTGGGATTATTATTTATTCTTATAACAGGGAACCTATTATAGTACCCTTAAAATAATGACATGATTAGAAGTATTAGATCCAATTTGCCTACAAATAAAATACACCTGTTCTTTCTGAAACTGAAAACTAATTCAGGGACATGGTGGTTTTGACTCGGAGATAAAGCCCAGCTGTATTCTATAGCTACACAAGGGCATATGTTAGGGAGAGTGCACCTGAAAACCTCACAGGACATTTTCACAGTGAGACTTTTCCTTTTTTCTCTTCACTTGGCTCTGTGGTCTTGGCAACTGGCATCCGTGAAGCACCCCGTCAGTCTGGATGCTCAGTTGTCAATACATCCCCAGTAAAGCCCCTTCGTTTGGCAGTAGGAAGGCAGAAAAGTATCAAGAAATCTTTCATTCTGATTGAGCCCATTTCAGTGATGGAAAAACATGTTCTGGACTGTAAATGCCAGGCAAGGGTACATCCAACACTTCTGGTAACATTTCTTAAGATTCCTGTTATGGGATAGAAGCTCTGAGTTTAGCATGGTATTTCATTTAGTTGAGCATTATTGGGGATTATTGTCACCTATACTTTGTGAACATTGCTGCTGAGTTTTGATCGCCTTTCCCACTGATAAGGTGGGTTACATTTTCTGACCTCTGAGATGTCTCTCTTGTTGAATGTCCCTAAAAGTTTATCCTCTTTGAGTCAGTTTAATTAACCCTTGGTACAATTCACTAATTCAAGGAATTGGCGTGTAGTTGTTACTTTTAAACAGATTTATAGATTTATTTGAGAAAGCACCTCCAAAAGTGGTGCTGGGAAAGATATTAATGGAATAAATGGGGTCGAGCTGCCGTCGAATGCGCGTTGAGTTTTATTGAAAATGTCAGTGGTTGAATAAACCTTCCTTCACTTGGGACCTCCATTAGCCTATCATCATGGAAATAAAGATAATCTGAGCAAGATGGTGTCCTCCAGTGACAAACTGAGGAAATTAATTCCTGGAATTAAAGTTACAAAATGAAAAAGCAATTTTTTCTTGACTTAAAACTTGACTAACCAATGTTTCAAGAACACCTACCACTAAGAGAAAATGGGAAATAACAAGATTACAGTTGTTGGAAATGTTTTCTTTTACAAATTAGAAAGGCACAGACATAGTAGGAGGCTGCAAACATTTCTGGAACCTTTCCACTAAGGCTTTCAAAGAGCATTTGGCAAACTCAGTAAAATTCAAGAGCCAGAGACAAGCGGTCCCGCAAGTCAACCCCCGGCCCTCGGCCTCGCCCTCGGCCACGTCACATCACGCCCTGAGGGCTTTCGGACTGATCTCTAAGTACACAGGCTGAATAAAAGGCGCCCACGTTCAAGAAGATTATCACTCGATAACTACGTTTTTTAAAAAAAACTTGACGCGCGGCTCGGTAGGGAAGAGAGGGAGCCAGTCGCGCATGCGCACCCCCGCCCCACCTTCCCCGGCGTCGCGCAGTTCGTGCGTCACCGGGCGACCGCCTCCCGCCCCGCCCTCTGCCCGCACGCTCCACCGAAGACTGGTTCCATCGGAAATTTAATGAAAACTAACGGTGAAACCAAAAGGAATTACAGCTTCCTTTATAACGTCGCGACGTTCTCTTTCTTTCTTCCTTCGGTGTGGACTGGGAGTCCTGGGATAGATATATTTTTCCTGAAATCTCTTTTAAAAACGTTTTTTTAATTAAAGCATCCTTCCCCTCTCCTGGAATGGTTTCCTCCGCCGCCCCCGCACGCGCGGGCGGAACCACTCCGGGCTTCTCGGTGGGGGCACGGGCTGGGGCGGCGGAGGGAGTCGGGCAGCCGCTGCAGCGTTCCGCCGGACTTTGGAGCTGCCGGGCTCGTGCTGTCTTCCCGGGCTGCGAGTCTGGCGGGGCTCCGCGCGCCTCGCGGGGTGGGCGTCGGACGGCCCGCTCCCCCTCCTCGGCCCGGGCGGTGGTACCTCCCGGCCGAGTCACGCGCCCCGAGGCGGGCGCGGCGGATCTGTTAGGGTACACGGTGAGAGGAGCCACTCCGCATTCCCGGAGGGAGGCCGAGGGTGTGGGGAGGCGCGGGGGGCCGGAGACCCAGGAGGGCCGGAGACCCAGACGCTTGGAGCCAGGGCGGCTCCCCGGCCTGTCCGGTCAGTCGGGCCGCGCGGTCCAGGGCGACGGGGGCCGAGCCCGCCGGCCGGGCTGAGGGGCGGGGTGGCAGGGTCCGGCGACCCTGGAGCTGAGGGGGCGACCAGTATGGCGGGTGCGGTCGGGCGCGGCCTGGTTGCGGAAGGGGTGGGTCGCGGCGGCTGGAGGCACTGGGTCCCCAGCGCGGGGATACTTGGCAGCCCTGCGGGGGCCCTCGGAGTGGCCGGGGGACCCGGGTCTCCGAGAGGACATGCTGAGGCGCCAGGTTACCAGTGGTTGAGTGACAGTGGCGCGACGCCGCGGTACCTTCGGGTGTCACACGCCTGTCCCCCGTGCACGAGGCCGGGCCGCCGTCGGGGAGCTGCAGCGTGTCTGATGCGGGTCGAGAGCTGCCGTGCTCAGCGCATCCTTAACCCTCCGTGGTCCTCGGGCGGACCGTAGTGGGGTAGAGGGACCCGGGCCAGGGTGCACCGCGGGAGGGGGTCGTGCCCACGTCACTGTCGCGATGGGAGGGGGCGTGGACAGGACCCTACCCTTCAAGGTATAATGTTGAGCCCGTCGGGCGGAGGAGGGTTTCTGCCTCTTGGTTTCTGGAAGGCTGGTTGGAAAGGAAGGACTGCTGGGCATCCGGTAGAGAGAGATTGGAATCGGACCGTGAGTGGAGACCCGGCCTCATGCTGCCCTAGTTCGGGTGCCACGGGCCATCGTTCCCTCCCAGACCTGTGGGGCTCAGCTTTAGGCTGGTGCCGAGAGAGGTATTTGGACCTGTCACAGGTCACCTGGCTGCTCTGGGCTGGAGACAGACGTTTTTCCGCGTGCGTAGGTCTGGAGAGCTGTTTTATCTAGGCTGTGGCACTCCTGATCCCAATAGTAAGAACTCTTGTCAGACAGGAGGGCTTCCCATTTAAAACAAAGTAAGAGTAGCCTGGCGCACTTTGATCCTGGATGCTGGGAAGTAGCTTAGCAACATCACCTCTGCTCTCTCCTTCCCACGTAAGGGTGGGCCTGTGGCCGGAAGGGTTAAACGGACATGATGTGGCTGCTGCCCCCTTATTACCAAGAGCAGGAAGGATGAGGACTTTGTATTTTTAAATATCTTATGTTTTATATAGACATTTACATATAAGTATCTGTATCACGAGGGCTCCTTTATGAAACATTGCTCTAGACTTTGACCACAACGTCAGCTTTCTGTCGCCCGCTGCTTACAAGGCAAGTGGGCTGCTGAATCGTTCACAACCACGTCCTCTGTGTGATGTCCTCATTTGAGATTGGCTGTGAGCTGCTTGCATTTTTTTCCCCCATGCCCACTGCTCTTAGAATTGGCTCTGACTTTTTTTCCTTATCTAGAAAGCGTCAGTCTTAGAGCTGAGGTATTGACCACCGTTGCACTGCCTGACTCGTTTGGAAAGGGCCTTGCTGGCTGTCACCTGGGCGGGGTGGTGGCTGTGTGGTCCTGCTGAGTATAGAGGTTTGTGTTGACATCATCCACGAGCATTCCCCTTCCTGTGGCAACAACTGTCCTCTCTCCAGGCAGCTCCTAAATTCACTTGTCCACCACCCGTCAGTTTGGTGCCCGCTGTGTGTCGGGAACTGAGACAGTGATGGTCGGGTGTGAGCACTGCGGAGGGCCCTCTCTGAGCACGGGGCATGCAGGGAGGGGAGGTGAGGAGGAGTGAGCCGCTGGAGGTCTGGGGGCAGCGTTCTGGGCCTTTCTCACCAGCCCTGCCCTCTTGGTCCCTGCTGTTCAGAATCTCCGTGGAACTCAAGGTCTTCCAGCTAAATGTCCTCCTGTCTTAAGCTGTCTTCTGTCCCACTGCTCAGCTCCCTCCGGGAGCCCTCCGTGCCCTGGCTCGCCATGGCTTCCAGCTGCCCCTCCCGTCCCCTGACCCCCAGATGTCTCTTTTGGGTTGGCCTCTGCCGCTCCTACTGACCCTCGCGCTCTAGCCTGTGCCGGGCAGGTGGGCGGCCCACGTCAGCTGAGTGGTTGACCGCAGACATCGGGTGGTGGCAGAGCGAGCAGGCGGGTAGAGAAGTGGCTCCGAGTGCGGCCGCCAGCGGGAGGCCTCTCGAGGACCCGTGGAGGGACCCGCCGGGCCCGGTGGGCGAGGGTGCCACTCCCGGGACCCGCTCTGCGGACTCCCCGCGCCCGCCGTGTGTGTTCACACCGTCTGCTCTCTTGCCTCTGTCTTCTGGGTTCAGTGTCCCAAGCAGGTGCCTCTGACTGGCCAGGCCACGCTCAGGCCTGCGCCTGCCGACCAGGGGGTGAGCACAGAGCATGTCTGACCTTTGGTTCTGTAATGGGGGTGGCGTTCTCCAGAGACAAGAGGGCTTGGATCCTGCTGGTGTCCACTAAGTCAGACATCGGTAGCTGGAATTGCCCTTCACCGTTTTGAGCACCGCTGTCCAAGAGAACTTTCTGTGGTGGTGGAAATGTCCCTCCCGCGGTCTGTGCTGTCCTTTTAAAATGGTGGCCGGTGAGACAGGAAGGGGGCTCTTCATCGTCGCTAGTTCGGATCTGAGCTACCACATGTGGCTCCCAGGTACTGTCTTGGCTGCTGTGGTCTGGAGGAGACTTGTTCCCACTTTAGCCTGGCTCCCAGGCCTGCTGTGTCCCACGTGTCATGTCGACTGGGCTGTCACTGTCCCGCCTCTGTTTCTCCACTACTTGCTGGAGCCCAGTGGACAGACACCCCGCCTTTAAGGTTTCCCCGCAGAGGGCACGTGCGCCTGCGTCCCCACCACGCCCCCCACCCCACCCCACCGCCCTCTGCTGCCCTCCTCCAGGGCGATTTTGCTCACATGGTCTCCGGACTTCACCTCACTGCCTGTCCTCCTTTGTCGCCTTGACCGACTCTTCCTCCCTCCCATGTCTGAGCTCTGGAGCCCAGGTGCCCCAGCCCTGACTGCCCCACTCCCATGTCCCATGGCCTGTCGCCATCATCTCCACTGCAGGCTTAGTAGGCGCTGCTGTTGGCCGCCTTCTCCCATCCCCCACGTACCCTGTTTCCTTCTGGGTGCTCTACAGTCCGCCCGTGAGCAGCGTCTGCGTATCTCTCTGGGACACAGTCACGCTCTGATGGTCCTCAGCGCCTTCCCCCGCCCTCCCTGGCCCAGGCCAGCTGGCTTCCCTGCGTCCACCCTGGCTCCTGCACAGTGGCCGGAACGATCTTTTAAAATAACATTCTAATTCATTGTGTTTCTTATCGGAACCCACCAGAGGTTCTCTAATCTTTGAAGAAAAGTTCTAGGTCTTACCATGGCCTAGAAGGGCCCCTAAAATCCAGCTCCTGCTTGTCTTCTGCCCTCACCCCCCAGCTCTGCAGACATTCAGACCCCGTCACGGCCCCTCCTCAGCCCCCGTGGCGCCCTCTGTTCCTTCAGTTGTCACTTGGGAGCCCTTTTGTCCGAAACTACATCCCACCTCCTCCAGTGTTTCTCTGCCCTGGACCCCTGTCCTTGGGTCCCTAATACGGTCACCGCACGAGAGGAAGCGGTGTGCCGCGTGTCCCTGCCCTCCTGGAGGGTGAGCTCCGTGACGCAGCATCACGTCACCTGAAACGTCGCCCGGCACACGGGAGCCGCCCCACTGCTGTCCGCGGAACGGATGCCCCCGGGGCAGCGGCGTGTGTGTGTGTGTGTGTGTGTGAGATCACCTGAAACGTCGCCCGGCACACGGGAGCCGCCCCACTGCTGTCCGTGGAACGGATGCCCCCGGGGCAGCGGCGTGTGTGTGTGTGTGTGTGTGATCACCTGAAACGTCGCCCGGCACACGGGAGCCGCCCCGGGCAGCGGCGTGTGTGTGTGTGTGTGTGTGTGTGTGTGTGTGTGTGTGTGTGAGATCACCTGAAACGTCGCCCGGCACACGGGAGCCGCCCCACTGCTGTCCGCGGAACGGATGCCCCCGGGGCAGCGGCGTGTGTGTGTGTGTGTGTGTGTGTGTGTGTGTGTGTGTGATCACCTGAAACGTCGCCCGGCACACGGGAGCCGCCCCGGGCAGCGGCGTGTGTGTGTGTGTGTGTGTGTGTGATCACCTGAAACGTCGCCCGGCACACGGGAGCCGCCCCACTGCTGTCCGTGGAACGGATGCCCCCGGGCAGCGGCGTGTGTGTGTGTGTGTGTGTGTCATCACCTGAAATGTCTCCCGGCACACGGGAGCTGCCCCACTGCTGTCCGTGGAACAGATGCCCCCAGGGCAGCGGCGTGTGTGTGTGTGTGTGTGTCTGTGTGTGTGTGTGTCATCACCTGAAACGTCGCCCAGCACACGGGAGCCGCCCCACTGCTGTCCGTGGAACAGATGCCCCCAGGGCAGCGGCGTGTGTGTGTGTGTGTCTGTGTGTGTGTGTCTGTGTGTCTGTGTGTGTGTGTGTCATCACCTGAAACGTCGCCCGGCACACGGGAGCCGCCCCACTGCTGTCCGTGGAACAGATGCCCCCAGGGCAGCGGCGTGTGTGTGTGTGTGTGTGTGTCTTTGTCTTTGTGTGTCTGTATCTGTGTGTGTGTGTATGTGTGTCTCTGTGTGTGTGTCTGTGTGTGTGTCTCTGTGTCTGTGTGTGTCTGTGTGTGTCCCCATGTGTCCCCATCCGCCCACCTCGTGGCCCCGCCGCACGGTCCTGACTGAAGGGTTTCTGTGTGATCCCGTGTCATGTTTCCCCTCCTCTTTGTCCTAACTCCTTGTGGGCAGGGACGGTGTCTGCTTTGTGTCCCCTGCAGCCGATGCAGTGCTGGCCCAGAGTGGGTGCTGGGCAGTGCTGCCTGGCTGGGTGACCTGCCTCTGCTGGACAGAAGCCCGTTGAGGACAGCAGAGGTTGCTGGGCTCCGGAGCCGGCAGGTTCTGGGGCCAGCTCATGGCATTTCCCTCCTCTCCCCAGCAGGCCTGGCACAGTCTCCAGGGCACCATGAATGCCATTGTCGCGCTCTGTCACTTCTGCGAGCTCCACGGTCCCCGCACGCTCTTCTGCACGGAGGTCCTGCACGCCCCGCTTCCACAAGGGGCGGGGAGTGGGGACGGCCCCGGCCGGGGCGAGCACGCTGAGGAGGAGGAGGGCGGCATCCAGATGAGCAGCCGCATCCGTGCCCACAGCCCGGCGGAAGGGGCCAGCGCGGAGTCCAGCAGCCCGGGACCCAAGAAGTCGGACATGTGCGAGGCCAGTGTCTCCTGGGGCGTTGGGGGCATTTCTTCTCCGCCGGGGCTCGGGCTTGACCTCCTGGGGGTGGACAGGAGGCCGCATGCCGTGGACGTGGCCTCACGGGCGTGGGCCATGTGGTGTGCGCTTGCTGCTTTCCTTCCCTCTGGTCCTTTCCCTTTGTCCCAGCTTTAGCTTTTTCAAACCACTCTGGGCCAGCCAACGCTGGCCACCACCATGGGGCCTGCCCTTCCAACCTCGCCTCGCTCACTCGTGTCCATGCACTGCCTTCTCGGCTCCCGTCCCCTCAGTCTGGCGTCCTCCTCGCGGGCACCCTGCCCGCTTCGTGAGCTCTGGGGGATGGAGGTTAGGTCCCCGCACCAGGCCGCTTCTTCACGTGGAGCCCTGGGTCGGGACTGGAAATCAGGGTGGCGTTGGACCTGTCACTACAGGGTGGACAGAAATGCAGCTGTGTTAGCTTGGTTCCACTGAGAAGCAGTCGGTGAGCTCGAGCTTGACTGATTGATTGTGAGGGTTCGAGGGCCGGGAGCAGAGGTGGGGAGGGCCCTCCGCTGTGAACGGCTGCTGCCTGTGATGGAGAGGCCGGCAGGAAGGAGGCCTGGGCGGTGGGGGCCTTGGGGGCGGGTCCTTGAGCTGGAACGGCCTTGGGAGGTGTCCTGCATCGCCCAGGGAGGGGCTGGCTCCGGGGCCTCTGTGCGCAGTCCCAGGTTGGGGGCTGCCGCCGGGGCGCACAGCCTTGGCGCCAACATGACAGTGGCTTCAGGGTGCAGCAGCCAGTGCCGCCGGTCCAGTCCCTTCCCCATGGCAGGGGGTCTGAGCATGTGTTCTCAGGCAGCCACGCCAGTGCCAGAGTGTGGCAGCCTCCCTTGGCACGAGGTCCCTGCCAAGTGGTTGTGCCCGGATCGAGGACGGAGGCTCCGGGCCTTAGTTTTGCTGCCTGTGAGGTGGGGATTCTCCCGGTAACTGTCTCACAGGTTTGCTCCTTGGATTAGGTGAGGTGATGGGTACAGAGCTCTTTGGGGTCCCTGCTGCGTAAGTGCCAGTAGAGGAGGTCCAGTGATCTCCGTGCTCAGTAGATTCGATGCCCTCTGACGACCTTTGTGATGTGTGCATCCTGACTTTCCTACTCGGGAAACACAGAAATCCTCAGTCAAGTATAACTCTAGGAGCCATTTTGTGTGTGTGTGTGTGTGTGTGTGTGTGTGTGTGTGTGTGTGCAGTACGCGGGTCTCTCACTGTTGTGGCCTCTCCCGTTGTGGAGCACAGGCTCCGGACGCGCAGGCTCAGCGGCCATGGCTCACGGGCCCAGCCGCTCCGTAGTATGTGGGATCCTCCTGGACCGAGGCACGAACCCGTGTCCCTTGCATCGGCAGGCGGACTCTCAACCACTGCGCCACCAGGGAAGCCCCGGAGCCGGTTGTTTTTATGCGAAACAGATTGAATTTTCTGCTTGAGATTTGCATAAGAGTCAGCAAGCATGTTGCTGGCTAACTGGTTTTCTTTTCTTTCTCGTGGGCAGGGCTGCCGGTCACTTGCTGCAGGGCATCCCGGGTACATCAGCCATGACAAGGAGACCTCGATCAAGTACGTCAGTCACCAGCACCCCAACCACCCCCAGCTCTTCAGCATCGTCCGCCAGGCCTGTGTGCGGAGCCTGAGCTGTGAGGTGAGCACCCGTGACCTGGGACCTCTGCGAGAGTTGCTCACGTGCACGCCAGCACGCCCTGAGCAAGCTCCGTGTCGGTTATGGGAAGGAGGGCAGACGGCAGCCCGGAGACGGCTGGGCAGGTCCCGGAGTGAGTCACGTTGCACCCTGGTTCGTTGCTAACTTACCATTTTAAGCACCAGGCTTTCATTATTCGTTCTTCGTGGACGTGTTGCTAAGGTGTGAAGTGTTTGCAGGTGTGTGGCTCCCGTCAGATGTCACCTTCTTGTCGTCTCTGTCACGTCAGAGCCTCAGTGCTCATCACGTGCTCTCTGAGCCCACCGACGCCTGAGTCTGTGTTTCTAAGACAAGTGGTTGCCGTTGTCGAGGTGTCTTAGCTTCTGTGTCTTTGTCACAGAGAGTCCACAGTCTAGTCGCTCACGCTTCCTGTCACTGCCCCACTTGATGGTCCTCACTCATTGCTGCCATGTGCCCGCCTGGCTGTGTCCCTGCTGGTGGGCAGCTGATCGTGTCTGGTGGGGTTGTGTGTGAGGGAGACCCAGGTTCTCTCCTACACGTAACAGATGCAGATTTTTTATTACATGGACTCTGCAGTGGCTGTTTTGACTTGCCAGTTCTCTGGTATATTCCAGGTGGGTGATGTTGGCAAAGCTGAGCCTGGGGTAGGTGTAATACTTGTATACGAGTCATTTATGACTCAAGGTAAGAAAAATTAATGAACCTACTCTACTGGTCCTTGGGTTTCATGGTAACGAACGTTCTCTTTAGGAAGTTTGGTCACAGGAGAGATGAAAGCAGAGTTTTCCTTTCTCATCCGTGCCCTTTCCGCTCTCCCTGTAATTGATGCTGATTAATTAGCACAGAAAGAAAAGTGAGCAGGAGGGTTTGACTGCTGCAGCGTGCAGAGGGCGGTGTCCTGGAGCAGCTGTCCTTGTGTCCCAGGTGTGCCCCGGCCGCGAGGGCCCCATCTTTTTTGGGGACGAGCAGCACGGCTTTGTGTTCAGCCACACGTTCTTCATCAAGGACAGCCTGGCCCGGGGCTTCCAGCGCTGGTACAGCATCATCGCCATCATGATGGACCGCATCTACCTCATCAACTCCTGGCCCTTCCTGCTGGGCAAGATCCGTGGGATCATCGACGAGCTCCAGGGCAAGGCGCTCAAGGTGGCCCCGAGGCAGGGCAGTGGGTGGCGGGGAGGGAGGGCTCTGTGCGAGGGGCCAGGAGCAGGGCAGCGTTCCTGACTGGGGGTCCCCTGGCCGCCGTGGAGTTGGAGTTGCGGCGATCAGCCCGGGGTCAGCCGGTCCTGCTGGCTTCAGTGTCTCTCTGAAGTCTGTCACTGTCCTGCTTCTCTTTTGGCTCTGGCTCTACTGCAGTCAGATGCCTGGTTTGATCCCTGCTGTCTCTGCTTCCTCTGACCATCATTTCAGCAGCCTGTCCACTAATGGTGTGACAGACCCGCACCTACCATGCATCTCCAGCGACGGCCCTGCATCTCCGGGGCGGCCCAGGATAGGCCAGTGGTGCGCTGGTAGCAAACAGTGCTTAAACCCCAGCAGCTTGTTTATGTTCTGCGTCTATCACAGGCAAGCAGAGGTCTGCTTGCTGTGGTCAGGCTGGAGTGGCATTGCTGCTCAGTTGCCTGCTGGGGTGCATAGGTGGGGCTGGAGGCCTGGCTCCTCTCCCCTCCTCGCAGGAAGTGGTCACATGTCCCACCCACACCGGGGTCTGAGCAGCGGAAACCCCCCGTGCCTGGAAACGGGGGTGCCTGGAAAGCGCAGATGCCCCCTGAGCCCTGTCACGTGCCGATGAGTCGGTGTCGGGGAGGCTGCAGGAGAGACTCCTAACTGAGCCTCTTCTCAGGTGGCTTCTGATCCAGCTGGGGGACAAAGCTGTTCTCTTTCGGATGAGACCTGGGGCCCTCCTTTGCTCTTGGCCCAGAGAGCAGACTGGGGCCTGGGCTGCTGGCTGGTTTTGTCACTAAGGGTCTTTCCCCTTCCCCTGTGCATCAGGTGTTCGAGGCGGAGCAGTTTGGGTGCCCACAGCGTGCCCAGAGGATGAACACTGCTTTCACACCGTTCCTGCACCAAAGGAACGGCAACGCTGCCCGCTCGCTGACGTCCTTGACAAACGATGACAGCTTGTGGGCGTGCCTGCACACCTCCTTCGCCTGGTAACCAGACTTGGTCTTCTCGTGGCTGCTGGGGTGTTGGCCGGACTGTGCCCAGGTTGGGGGGGACACAGGTTGCGGGGGACAGCTGCTGACAGGTCTGTGCTCTGACGCGTGAGTCCTGAGCTGGGTTCAGTCCTTCTCGCCCCTGAGCACATGGAAGTCTCGTTAAGGCGGAGCTCACTTCCCAGCGATAATTTTAAGGTGAAGTTCCTAGACCAAGATCAGTGGTCTCTCCCTTTTTGTGAGCAGCAGTGAATGCTTGTCTTGCACAGCACTTGTGAGTCAGGACTCAGAGTGGGGGCTGAGCTGGGCCGTTCTGGCTCTGGTTCTCAGGCGGAGCTGCTGTCGTGGGAAGGCTGGGCTCCCTCAGGGCTAGCAGGTTGGTCTGGCCATGGTTGCGGGTGATCCTGGGAGAGTGAGGTGGGCTCTGCTGGCTCTCACGACCCAGCCTTAGCGACACACAGGCCCTGCCTGCACCTGGTCTTGTTAGAAGTAGCCCAGCCTAGGCGGGAGGGGAGGGCCGGGCTCCGCCTTTGGAAGGGAGGAGTATCGACAGATTTGTGGACACACTTAGAATCCACCACAGCCTGTCCTCCGGCCACAGGTTGTCTCTGTTCCTCCCACTGCAGGATACGTTCCTTCCAAAGACCCCCCAGATTCTCATTCCTGTGCAGCATCACCTAAATCAGGTCCTGGTGTGGGTGATGTTCCTCACATGTAAATCCTTGAGTGCAGCTCTTGAGAACCTGCAAACTAAAGAGGAAAATATTTGTCACCCCCACCCGACAGACAGTTCCTCTTGTCTTTTAGAAATTATTTTAATTTGGGAAATTTTCAGACAGACCCAAGGTATAATACTACAAGGAACTGCACACCCTCCTACTTCAGCAGTTAGCGACATTTTACTGCTTTTTCATCTGTCCTTCACTTTTTTTTTTTTCTGGAATGTTTTTTAAAGCAAATCTTAGTTGTATCACTTCAACCATAAACCCATTATCACATCCAACAAAATGGACTCATTGCTTAGCATCATCCAGCCCAGTCCACGTTCACTTTTCCTGCTTTGCCTCAGAGTCGACTCTGGCATTGGGACCAGCGCTCCACCCCACAGGGCGCGGATCGTGCCAGGCCTCTTAGTCTAGAGCAGCGCCTCGTGCACCTCTGCCCCAGCCTCCCTGCCTTTTGTTGGAGGCCTGGGCTGTGCGTCCTGTAGGAACCCCTCTGTCTGATCGAATCCTCGTGGTGGTACTCAACTCATTCTTTTATGCCCATGTTTTCTGTTAACCAGTCATTAGCTCAAGAGGGTTGATTGGCTTCGGGTCTAGTTTTCCTTTTGGCGAGAACACTGCATAGGTGGCACTTTGTTTCCCAGGCTCCTGAAGGCGTGCGGCAGCCGGCTGACTGAGAAGCTCCTGGAAGGCGCGCCCACTGAGGACACCTTGGTCCAGATGGAGCAGCTTGCGGGTGAGCTGGGAGGTGCTCGTGCCGGGAGCCTCTGCCGGCGGTGGCCTGGGGTCGTTCCGCGCTCAGCTCCCCTCTCCTCCATCCCAGCAGAGAGAGCTGACGGAGCGGACCCCAGAAGCAGCGTCTGCAAAAGCTGGCCCTTTGCTTTTCGTGGTTTTATTGTGATTTCCTGCCTCATCTTCCTTGACAGTCACGTGTAAGAGTCTGTCCGGGCAGGTTGGGAAAGACCACCCCAGGGGCTGTCGCTCTGGAGAGGTGGGTCGAGTGAGGCTTTTGTGTCCCTGTTGTACAAGAAGCACTTACTCGACCTGTCTGGATGGGGACCTGCTCTCTGCTCGTCAGCAGTAAAATGTTGTCCTTCAGTTGGACCCGAGGTTTTCATCAGCGCGGTGGTTCCCAAGCCTCCTGGTAACTGGGCCGCCCTCCCTAGGTTTGCAATCAGATCTCCACATCTGGGTGTTCTAAGTAACTGCCCAGGGGAGTCTGGGAGTCTGCTTTTCTTTTGGAGATGATTGGATTTTCAGTGACGTAGGTCCAGGATCTCAAATGTGGGGTGGGGTGAACGAGACTCATGATGCGTCTTGTGTGTCCTCTGTTACAACGTGCTTCTTTTTGCAAATGATTGACCGTAACAAGCTGGAGCTGTTTCGAGCTTGTTCCTGTCATCCGGTGACCTGCACCTGAGCAGGCTCCCCTGCGAAGGGGAGGGCGGGCGGGTTCATCAAGGCAGGGCTCACTCAGAGAAGACGGAAGCGCGGTCCACTTCTGCGCCCTCACGGTACGGTCAGCCCAGAACCATTTATCATAGCGATTACAGGTGTCTAGGTTAGTGAAGGTGGCACGGGCAGTCTGCTGGTGAGACTTATTTGCATGGAGAGCCGAGTGTGTCAGGAGAGAGAGAAGTGCAGGCATGCAGTGCTCACTGTCATGTCTTGGATTGTATTTTGGTCACAAGATGAGCATGGGGTTCAGAGCACACACTGCAGCTTGTACAGACCTGCCTTCAGCTCCGGGCTCCAAGATGTGTGTGTTCTGTGTGCACAGCAAGGCCCCTTCACTCGAGCTGTGCAGTGAGGAGGCTGCATTCCTGGGGTTGTCGTGATGATGCATTGAGATAGCAGATAGTCCTTTCTGTAAGACAGGGAGAACAGTACTGACCCAGGGCAGGCGAGAGGATTAAAGGACAGAACGTGTGGACCTCTTTAGGGGAGCGCCCACACACTGTTAGCGTCCTTATCGTTGACTTGACTTTTCCAACCAGCAGTGGACAGAACATAGCAGACTGAGCGCTCCTGGCCCACCCCAGGACTCCAGTGGCAGCAGGTAGAGTAGACAACTGGTCCGAACCAGAAATCAGTAGACTTCTGACCAGTTTAACCACGAGATGCCTTGGGCTGAAGTGGTCGTGTGCAAAGACTCGCATCCAGAGAACGAAGGAATCTAGGGACGCACATTTCGTAACTGAATTTGTTGTCTGTCTTGCAGACTTGGAAGAGGAATCAGAAAGCTGGGGCAACTCTGAGGCTGAAGAGGAGGAGAAAGCCCCTGTCTTGCCGGAGGGGGCCGAGGGACGGGAGCTGACCAAGTGCCCAACGGATTCGTCCTTGCTCTCAGACTGTGGAAACTGGCAGCCCCGAAAGCTCTCTGTCTTTAAATCCCTTCGGCACATGAGGCAGGTAGGCGGTAGAGGGGTAGAGCCTGGACCAGAAACTCAGGAGAAGAGCCCCATCCTCTCCTTCCGGCTCATCTCCATCCAGCACACCTTGTCCTTTGGGTCTCTTGTGTTCAGGAGTGACCAAGAACCTTCTTGGTGGGTGGCTGTAGATGACAGGGGGCATCTGGGGTGTCTTAGCCCCAGGCTCGGTGAGGATGGAGGGGCTTTCTCTAAAGAAAGGCCCAACGGTTGGCTTCTCATGGTTCTCTAATCTTGTCATTCTGGAACCTTCTAAAGGAATTGAACAGCATTGTTGGTTTGCACACAGCATAGATGCTTTGCAAATTGAAAACAGTGGCCTTTCTTACAAAGAACTGGAAACAACCTGAACGTGCGACCCTAGGAGTTGCATCCGAGCAAGGGCCGGTTGTTCGCTAGGAGCCGCAGGAGCCTGCACCGCGGGGGTGGGGGTGGGGGCGCAGCTCGCCACACGGGAGGGCAGCAGGAGTGACTGCCAAATCACAAAGCAGGCTGGCCTTTCGTAGACCCTCTCTCTGTTTACTTTTACATTGAGCATGAATTCTGTCAGAAAACAGTTATTTTTATTTTGGAAAATGAAGTAAAGCCTGGTTTGCTGGCAGGTGTTCTGTGGGGCTTTGGGGTGAAAACCATTCATTTAACTCGTCCTTGATTTCGCCACAGTCCTTGTTGATTACAGTCGGTTGCGGCTAATGAGGATTACAGTTGGGGAGGAGCTCGGATCCCACCGGAGGTGGAGTCCTCGGGGGCTGGTGGGGCGGTGAAAGGCAGTACCACAGCCTCCTCTTGTTTTCTGGCCGTGTTCACAAGCCCTAAGACAGCAGGCTGAGCTCCTCTGAAACGTCAGTGCCATGGAGTTAACTAGAGCTGGTTAAAGCAGGATAAAAACAGGACAGATGAGGAAATCACAGCCCCTAGATTGAGAGACTCACAGCCCCAGAGACCATGGTTAGAGGCTGGGGCTCCGGACATGGATCCGCTCAGCGGGGCAGCCCTGGGCTTCCGGCATCGAGACCGAGCTCTTCCTTGGTGCTGAAGACTCACAACCCTGGCTCTCTTTCGAGTGGTGAGGCCAAAGTTAAGGGTGTAGAGAGAGCGTACATGTTGCAAAGAGCTAATACTTTATCTGCTTCAAATCTTTAAAAATAGAATTGGGGAAAAGATCTTGAAGTGTACAAGAGCTCTGGGGTCGGACCTTCAGGTGTGAGCACGGGGCCATCCCTCCTCCTGGTTTCGAGCAAGTCACCCAGCCTCCCCGAGAAGATAGGTGACTTCCTCTCTCCTGCCCGTCTTCCTTCACTCTACAGAGAAAGTTTCTAGACGAACACACAAATAACTTCCTCTGGACAGAAAGCAGTGCACCGTGTTTTTCAGGTCCTGGGTGCCCCATCTTTCCGCACACTGGCCTGGCACGTCCTCATGGGGAACCAGGTGATCTGGAAAAGTAGAGATGCAGACCTTGTCCATTCAGCCTTTGAAGTTCTTCGGGTGAGAGGATCTTCTTTCTTTTGTGTTTTGTGGCAGGATGGTACTGGCCTAGTGGGTTTTTAAAAAATCTGTTAAGATGTGTCAGAGACTCGTTGCAGAGGTTCATTCCTGAATCTAAGATCTGTGTGTTTTTCTCCACTGTTAAAAATGGTATTCATCTGTGCTTTCACTGCCGAGGGCCCAGGTTCTATCCCTGGTCAGGGAACTAAGATCCTACAGGCTGCGCAGCACAGCCAAAAAAAAATGAAAGAAAAAAAAAGGTAGTCGTTTTTGGCTTTCATTTCGAGCAAGGAGTCTATGCTGTTCTGACAGACTGATCACTCTCTCATCCGCCCTTCCCCAAGCCCCGCATCCCTTTGAGAAGCCACCTGTGCCACAGAGGCGGGCCTGGGTCCCCACGTGGTCCTCTGCACAGAGCCTGATCGATGGGCCGGCTGGAGTGCACATGTGACGTGCTGTCTCCGTCCCACAGGTGTAGGGGGTGCCAAGGCCCAGGTCCGGCTCTGAGCGTGTGTGCGTGCCAGCCCTCTGCCTGGGCCCGTGAAGGCACAAGATGAAACAATCTCTCAGACAACTTAGAATCCCTTTGGTGGGTGAGGGAAGAGACAAACATCTGAGAAGTCAGAGAATGATGGAAGAGTTAACCCTGCAGAGCGGGCCGGGATGAGAGGGCTCTGGACCGAGCTGCAGGGGGCTCGTGGGGTGTGGGTGAGGGACTTGGGCGGGGCAGCACTCAGTTCTGGGTTGTTCTGTCCTTCAGACCATGCTGCCCGTGGGCTGTGTGCGCGTCATCCCTTACAGCAGCCAGTATGAGGAGGCCTACCGCTGCAACTTCCTGGGGCTCGGCCCCCACGTGCAGATCCCTCCCCATGTGCTGGCCTCAGGTACGTGCCGCGTCGGTCTGGGCTGAGCCCCTGCACGTCAGGGCTCAGAAGTGAAGCCACGTGACTGGACCTCAGCTGTGGGTTTGAGGACGATGCCTGCCGGCCTCAGGTGGGAAGATCCACGTTGCAGGACCAGCTTTCCCCATGGCATTGGCTTCTAGTGTCTGTCTTTTTTTTTTTTTTTTTTTTTTTTTTTTCTTTTTGCGGTATGCGGGCCTCTCCCGTTGCGGAGCACAGGCTCCGGACGCGCAGGCCCAGCGGCCATGGCTCACGGGCCCAGCCGCTCCGCGGCATATGGGATCCTCCCAGACCGGGGCACGAACCCGTATCCCCTGCATCGGCAGGCAGACTCTTAACCACTGCGCCACCAGGGAGGCCCCTAGTGTCTGTCTTGAAGATGGGTGAGGGTTGGGCTGGGCCGCTTGCTGGGGTGTGGCTCTCTGTGGGGCGGGTCCCAGTCCTGGGGCCCTGAGGTGGCTCAGGAGGCCCACTGGACTGAACCCTCCGCCTGTGGTCTTCCTTCCTCTTTCTGTTCTCCTGTGTTTATCTGCCTTAAATCCATCCCTGATGTTCATCAGCTCAGTGGCCTTTGCTCTGCCCGCCTCCGCCCTCAGGACTGACAAGCTTACTGCTCTAGACAGAGAGCCAGGAAGCTGATCAGCATCCCTCATTCTTGGTTTGGGGGGGTCAGGATCAGCACATCCCTTTGTGGGTGCACATCCCTGCATTTGGCACGTCTAGGCCTCCTCCAGGCACATCCGTGAGAGCGGTGGGAAGGTTGGTCACAGAGCTGTCACTTTCTCAGCAACCAGCTGGGCCATGAGTCCAAGAGGCAGCGTTCAGAACACAGGCTCTCATCTCAGAGATGGGCTTGATATTGTTACCACCGCTAGCCATGCGATCTTGTGCAAGTCACTTAGCTTCTCTGAGTCTGTCTTCCCATCTGTAAAATGGGTTATGTTGTAGCGGGACCACTCTCCCAGGGCTGTTTAGTATTAGACCAATGGAGGTATACGCAGTGATTTGTAGTAATATAATACAGTGCATTATTAGTTTAACTGACTCAAAAGTGAACCCTTAACTCTATTCACAAGCTACCAAAGATTTTAAGTGCCAGAGTGTTCAGCTCAGGAGGCTGGAGTTTTCTCCAGATGATCTGAGATGATTGGGAGCCGCAAATGAGGGGCTTTGTCCCGGGGTGAAGAGTACTTGACGGGCAGCGTGTCTTGTGTCGCTGCAGAGTTTGCTGTGGTGGTGGAAGTGCACACGGCCGCCCGCTCCAGCCTGCACCCGGCCGGGTGTGAGGACGAGCAGTCCCTCAGCAAGCACGAGTTCGTGGTGACCAGTGGGAGTGCTGTAGTCGCAGACCGAGGTGGGTGCCGCTGAGCAGGGCTGCTCTCTCCCCAGCGAGTGGGCTGGGGGGAGGGCTGAGGCTGCCCCTGCCCTGCCCGTGCTGACCCACCCGCCGTGCCCCGCTTGTCCCCAGCTGGCCCCACCATCCTGAGTAAAGTGGAAGCGGCTTTGACCAACCAGAATCTGTCGGTGGACGTGGTCGACCAGTGCCTCGTCTGCCTCAAGGAGGAGTGGATGAAGTAAGCAGGTGCCACCTCGGCCCCTAGAGTCTGTGCTTTCAGGGGAGGGCTGGGCTGCCGGCAGCAGGAGAAGCAGGAGCCGTTGCCAGAGACAGAGGTGAGGCCGTGGCTGCTGCAGGAGGGGGTGTGGAGGAGAGGTGCAGGGCTCCACCACGTGCTGACCTGGCTGGGTGACCTGGAGCAGGTGAGCCCGCACCCGTGAGCCTCACACTGCTCTGTGCTTTCCAAGGGAGGCAGTTATTTTTGATGCTTAGTTAACTTAAGAATTGGAAGGTCAGGTAGCAGATGTTCCCTCCTTATTAAGCAAGTTACTGTATTTCCTCCCGCCTTCTTAGTAATTTTCTGTCAAATTTAATTAGTCAAACATTGTTCTGATTTCAGACGGTACAGTGGAGCTTAGGAGCCACCTGTCCCTTTTATGAATGGGAGGGACATTTGTCTTTTTAATCTCCCTGTTTGGCTGCACCAGCGTTAGCACCGGTGGGGAACTGGGAGAGCCTGGGTGCAGGCACGCACTGCCGCTCTGCCGTGCTGTCTCTCCCGTTTCAGTTCCCGCTCTGCCTGCTGAGCCGTTGCTGGTCTGGAAGCCGTTCAGGCCCCAGGACCAGAACTCTCTGACGGTTCTGCCGGAGCTGAGTGTTTGGTTTTGGTTTTCTACAGCAAAGTGAAGGTCCTCTTTAAGTTCACCAAGGTGGACAGTCGGCCCAGGGAGGACACACAGCGGCTCCTGAGTGTCCTTGGGGCGTCCGAGGAGGACAATGTGAAGCTGCTCAAGTTCTGGATGACGGGCCTGAGCAAGACCTACAAGTCGCACCTCATGTCCACCGTCCGCAGCCCCGCGGCCGTGGAACCTCGCAGCTGAGCCCGTCCTGGGACGCTGTGTCTGGGTGGGCCTCCTGGGATGTGGTGACGTCCGTCCGTGCCGTGCAGCTCAGACACAGGGCTCTGGTGGCATTCTCAGGCTGTCCTCCCATTTCCAAGCTGCTGGCGTGAAGCTGTTTCCTAGTAAGGAATGGAAGCTGTTGGGGCTGAACTTTGCCCTCTGTGTGGGATGCAGGCCTGGTGTAGTTCTTGGCACCATCCCGCAAGCTATTTGAATTGCTCCAGCCCTGAAGAGGGCAATGGGAGACTTGTGACGGTTAGTCCCCTACCTTCGCGCACCCCTGGGAGAGAAGAACGTGAGGAAGGTGTGCATCTCATGCCTCTCGTGGATGCTGATCTCAAAATTTACAGGGAAACATGTCAGGCCAGCTCCACCTGGGATATCTTAGCTGCAATGTCATACCCTCTCTTGAGGTTGAACCTTTCTCTTCTGAAGTTCAGCAAGGGTTTTCCAGGTAGAGCATGCATATGTGAGTTTTGTGAATTTTCAGGTTATGTTCTGATCTGTAGTCATTGTTAGTAATCTGGTTTTAAGTTAGGGCTCTGGGAATGCCTTTTGGGGTGGAGTGGATGTTTTCCTCCTCTTTGGATCATCTGGAATTCGTGTTCTGAAGTTATCTGACCACCAAGTCTTCTGGCCATGCTCTTCTGTGGTTGCTTTGAAATTACCCTGTAGCTTGAGGACAGACCCCGATCTTTTTTACACAAAGAGGATACTTTGCTGAAATGTCAGATGGAGTCGTTTGGCCTGGCTCACTGTATGTGGAGTTGAGAAACCCATCATAGTTTTATTCCATATCACTTTGCCCTCTATTGCTTCTTTAAACGTTTACATTTGGCTGCAGTTAAGTTTCAGAGTATGGTAGTTTAAGATTGGTTCATCGTCCCTGTGTACATTTTTAATAAGGATTCATGGTTTGGAAGGATTTTCCGGTAATATTGCTGATTTGTTTATAGTTTTTTGTGTTTAATTTATATTTAACAGGAAGACCATGTTTATATGACTAGGTATCTGTATCATGCAAGAACATTGAAATAATAAAGATATATTTTTATAAACTGTTGACTACATGGTTTTATTGGTTTGATACCTCAGATTTTCTTGGGATCAGTCATAGAAAATAATATGGTTAAAGTAACACCAATGACATAACTATTTTGGAACTCTGTACTCTACTGAAGGCTTACAGTTTCCAGGGGAAGACTTAGTAAACTGTGCTTAATTTTCAGTCAGTTTTAGCTCATAGTACAGTTGCAGGTTCCGATCTCCTACCCCCAGCCACATGGCAGGGCCGTACACGTGTTCTTGGAGCAGCTTGCAGGAACGAGGGTGGGTAGAAAGGATCCTGTCCTCTGAATATCAGGGCGCTATGCCTGATCGCTGATTGCTGCTTCTGATCAGAGTGCAGACGAAGAGGGGGCAGCCACTGTCGCTGCGCCTCCCCCTCTGGATGACAACCTCTCCCTGCTTCATTTTTGCCTTCCACCTCTCAGGAGTCAGACAATAAAGAGTAGGACACTCAAAAACAATTGCATATATGAGAAAATTTAAAAGTGACTGCACATCCAGGGAAGGGCTCAGAAAAGACCTGAGAAAAACTGAAGTTTATACCTCCAGCTGATCCCTGGCAAAGAGCCTACAACAGTAAAAATAAATAACAAACCAGTAAACACTGGGGAAGGGGGAGAATCTGATTTCCAGAGTTACGCTATTATTAGATTTAAATGTCCAGTGTTCAGCAAAAACAATAACAACAGCAACAAAATCACAAGGCATTCAAAGAAACAGGAAGGTCTGTTGAAAGGAAAAAAAGAATTCAGCAGAATCTGTCCGTGAAAAAGACTTAATGGCAGACATATTAGCCAAAGACTTTAAAGCAACTGTTAAAGATGCTCAAAGAGGGCTTCCCTGGTGGCGCAGTGGTTGGGAGTCCGCCTGCCAATGCAGGGGACACGGGTTCGTGCCCCGGTCCGGGAGGATCCCACATGCTGCGGAGCGGCTGGGCCCGTGAACCATGGCCACTGAGCCTGCACGTCTGGAGCCTGTGCTCCGCAATGGGAGAGGCCACAACAGTGAGAGGCCCACGTACAGCAAAAAAAAAAAAAAAAAAAAAGATGCTCAAAGAACTAAAGATGTGGAGAAAGTGAAGAAAATGATGTGTGAACAAAATAAAAATATCAAAGAAAACCAAAAATATTATGGAGCCAAAAACTGTAGTAACTGAAGTGAAAAATTGACTAGAAGGCTTTAAAGACAATTTGAGCAGGCAGAAGAATCAGTGAACTTAAAGATAGGACAGTGGAAATTATTGAGGCTAAGGAACAGAGCCTAAGAGATCCATGGGACACCATTGAAAGGACCAACATATGCATTGTGGGAGCCTGAGAAGAAGAAAGAGAAAGAGGCAGAATATATGAATAAATAATGGCTGAAAATTTTCCGAATTTCGTGAGACACATGAATATAAACATATAGGCATGCCTTAGAGATTGTGAGTTTGGTTCGAGACCACTGCAATAAAGCGAATATTGCAATTAAGTGAGTCCACACGAATTTTTGGTTTCCCATTGCATATGGAAGTTATGTTCACACTATACTGTGGTCTTTTTTAAAAAATAAATTTATTTTATTATTTATTTTTTGGCTGCATTGGATCTTTGATGCTGTGCACGGGCTTTCTCTAGTTGCGGCGAGTGGGGGGCTACTCTTCATTGTGGCGCATGGGCCTCCTTGTGGTGGCTTCACTTGTGGAGCACGGGCTCCAGGCGCACAGGCCTCAGCAGTTGTGGCACGTGGGTTCAGCAGCTGTGGCTCACGGGCTCTAGAGTGCAGGCTCAGTAGTTGTGGCGCGTGGGCTTAGTTGCTCTGCAGCATGTGGGATCCTCCCGGACCAGGTCTTGAACCCATGTCCCCTGCAGTGGCAGGCGGATTCCCAACCACTGCGCCACCAGGGAAGTCCCTATACTGTGGTCTATTAAGTGTGCAATAGCATTGGCTAAAAAGAAAAAAAAAAAAAAAAGTACATACTTTAATTTAAAAATACTGTCAAAAAAATCCTAACCATCATCAAGCCTTCACTGAGCTGTAGTGGTAACATCAAATATCACTGATCACAGACCACCAATTCAAATATGATAATAATGAAAAAGTTTGAAATACTGCAAGAAACACCAAAATGTGACATGAGAGACATAAAGTGAGCAAATGCTGTTGGAATGATGGTGCCAGTAGACTTGCTTGATGCAGGGTTGCCACAAACCTTCAGTCTGTAAAAAACAAAAAACAAAAAACACAGTATCTGCAAAGCACAATAAAATGAAGAATGGCCTGCACAAGAAGCTAAACAAATTCCAAGTAAGATGAACTCCAAAAGATCACAAGACATGCAGTCAAACTTTCAAAAGACAGAGGACGGACAGCAGAAGCAAGAACTACAATTCTGCAGCCTGTGGGAGGAAAACCACATTCACAGAAAGACAAAATGAAAAGGCAGAGGACTTGGTACGAGATGAAGGAACAAGATAAAACACCAGAAAAACAACTAAATGAAGAGATAGGCAACCTTCCAGAAAAAGAAATCAGAATGATGATAGTGAAGATGATCCAGGACTTTGGAAAAAGAATGGAGGCAAAGATCGAGAAGATGCAAGAAATCTTTAACAAAGACCTAGAAGAATTAAAGAACAAACAAACAGATGAACAATACAATAACTGAAATGAAAAATACATTAGAAGGAATCAGTAGCAGAATAACTAAGGCAGAGGAGCGGATAAGTGACCTGGAAGACAGAATGATGGAATTCACTGTTGTGGAACAGAATAAAGGAAAAGAATGGAAAGAAATGAAGACAACCTAAGAGACCTCTGTGACAACATTAAATACAACAATATTCACATTGTAGGGGTCCCAGAAGGAGAAGAGAGAGAGAAAGGACCAGAGAAAATATCTGAAGAGATTATAGTCGAAAACTTCCCTAACATGGGAAAGGAAACAGCTACCCAAGTCCAGGAAGCGCAGAGTCCCAGGCAGGATAAACCCAAGGAGAAACACTCAGAGACACAGAGTAATCAAACTGACAAAAATTAAAGACAAAAATTATTGAAAGCAACAAGGGAAAAAATGACAAATAACATATAAGGGAACTCCCATAAGGTTAACAGCTGATTTCTCAGCAGAAATTGTACAAGCCAGAGGGGAGTGGCATGATATATTTAAAGTGATGAAAGGGAAGAACCTACAACCAAGATTTCTCGACCCGGCAGGGATCTCATTCAGATTCGACGGAGAAATCAAAAGTTTTATAGACAAGCGAAAGCTAAGAGAATTCAGCACCACCAAACCAGCTCTACAACAAATGCTAAAGGAACTTCTCTAAGTGGGAAATGCAAGAGAAGAAAAGGACCTACAAAAACAAACCCATGGGCACTCACCAGCCCGAGAGGCTTGTCTGCTCCCCCGCCGGGGCGGGCGGCGCTGGAGCTGAGGCTCGGGCTTCCGTCAGAGCGCAGGGAGAGGACTGCAGCTGGCGGCGAGAACTCAGTCTGAAGGGGGCTAATGTGCCACAGCTAGCCGGGAGGGAGTCCGGGAAAACTCTGGAGCTGCCGAAGAGGCAGGAGACTTTTTCTTCCCTCTTGGTTTCCTGGTGCGCGAGGAGAGGGGATTAAGAGCTCCGCGTAAAGGAGCTCCAGAGACGGGCGCGAGTCGCGGCTGAAAGCGCGGAGCCCAGAGACGGGCGTGGGACGCTGGGGCTGCTGCTACCGCCGCCAAGAAGCCTGTGTGCGAGCGCAGGTCACTGTCCAAACCGCCCTTCCGGGAGCCTGTGCAGCCTGCCACTGCCAGGGTCCCGGGATCCAGGGGCGGCCTCCCTGGGAGAACGCACGGCGCGCCTCGGGCTGGTGCAACGTCACGCCGACCTCTGCCGCTGCAGGCTCGCCCCGCACTCCGTGCCCCTCCCTCCCGCCCGGCCTGAGTGAGCCAGAGTCCCCGAAGAGGCTGCTCCTTTAACCCTGTCCTGTCTGAGCGAAGAACAGACGCCCTCCGGCGACCTACACGCAGAGGCGGGGCCAAATCCAAAGCTGAGACCCAGGAGCTGTGAGAACAAAGAAGAGAAAGGGAAACCTCTCCCAGCAGCCTCAGAAGCAGCGGATTAAAGCTCCACAATCAACTTCACGTACCCTGCATCTGTGGAATACATGAATAGACAACAAATCATCCCAAGTTGAGGAGCCAGGAGTCAGTGCTGTGCCTCTGAGGTGGGAGAGCCAACTTCAGGACACTGGTCCACAAGAGACCTCCCAGCTCCACATAATATCAAACGGCGAAAATCTTCCAGAGATCTCCATCTCAACACCAGCACCCAGCTTCACTCAACGACCAGCAAGCTACAGTGCTGGACACCCTATGCCAAACAACTAGCAAGACAGGAACACAACGCCACCCATTAGCAGAGAGGCTGCCTCAAATCATAAAAAGTCCGCAAACAAACACCCCAAAACACACCACCAGACGTGGACCTGCCCACCAGAAAGACAAGATCCAGCCTCATCCACCAGAACACAGGCAGTAGTCCCCTCCACCAAGAAGCCTACACAACCCACTAAACCAACCTTAGCCACTGGGGACAGACACCAAAAACAACGGGAACTACGAACCTGCAGCCTGCAAAAAGGAGACCCCAAACACAGTAACATAAGCAAAATGAGAAGACAGAAAAACACACAGCAGGAGAAGGAGCAAGATAAAAACCCACCAGACCTAACAAATGAAGAGGTAATAGGCAGTCTACCTGAAAAAGAATTCAGAATAATGATGGTAAAGATGATCCAAAATCTTGGAAATAGAATAGACAAAATGCAAGAAACAGTTAACAAGGACCTAGAAGAACTAAAGATGAATCAAGCATCGATTAAAAACACAATACATGAAATAAAAATTACTCTAGATGGGATCAATAGCAGAATAACTGAGGCAGAAGAACGGATAAGTGAGGTGGAAGATAAAATAGTGGAAATAACTGCTGCACAGCAAAATAAAGAAAAAAGAATGAAAAGAACAGAGGACAGTCTCAGAGACCTCTGGGACAACATTAAACGCACCAACATTCGAATTATAGGGGTTCCAGAAGAAGAAGAGAAAAAGAAAGGGACTGAGAAAATATTTGAAGAGATTATAGTTGAAAACTTCCCTAATATGGGAAAGGAAATAGTTAATCAAGTCCAGGAGGCACAGAGAGTCCCATACAGAATAAATCCAAGGAGAAATACACCAAGACACATATTAATCAAACTGTCAAAAATTAAACACAAAGAAATCATATTAAAAGCAGCAAGGCAAAAACAACAAATAACACACAAGGGAATCCCCATCAGGATAACAGCTGATCTCTCAGCAGAAACTCTACAAGCCAGAAGGGAGTGGCAGGACATACTTAAAGTGATGAAGGAGAAAAACCTGCAACCAAGATTACTCTACCCAGCAAGGATCTCATTCAGATTTGATGGAGAAATTAAAACCTTTACAGACAAGCAAAAGCTGAGAGAGTTCAGCACCACCAAACCAGCTTTACAACAAATGCTAAAGGAGCTTCTCTAGGCAAGAAACACAACAGAAGGAAAAGAACTACAATAACGAACCCAAAACAATTAAGAAAATGGGAATAGGAACATACATATCAATAATTACCTTAAATGTAAATGGACTAAATGCTCCCACCAAAAGACACAGATTGGCTGAATGGATACAAAAACAAGACCCATATATATGCTGTCTACAAGAGACCCACTTCAGACCTAGAGACACATACAGACTGAAAGTAAGGGGATGGAAAAAGATATTCCATGCAAATGGAAACCAAAAGAAAGCTGGAGTAGCAATTCTCATATCAGACAAAATAGACTTTAAAATAAAGACTACTAGAAGAGACAAAGAAGGACACTACATAATGATCAAGGGATCAATCCAAGAAGAAGATATAACAATTGTAAATATTTATGCACCAAACATAGGAGCACCTCAATACATAAGGGAAATATTAACAGCAATAAAAGGAGAAATCGACAGTAACACAATCATAGTAGGGGACTTTAACACCCCACTTTCACCAATGGACAGGTCATCCAAAATGAAAATAAATAAGGAAACACAAGCTTTAAATGATACATTAAACAAGATGGACTTAATTGATATTTATAGGACATTCCATCCAAAAACAACAGAATACACATTTTTCTCAAGTGCTCATGGAACATTCTCCAGGATAGATCATATCTTGGGTCACAAATCAAGCCTTGGTAAATTTAAGAAAATTGAAATTGTATCAAGTATCTTTTCCGACCACAATGCTATGAGACTAGATATCAGTTACAGGAAAAGAGCTGTAAAACATACAAACACATGGAGGCTAAACAATACACTACTTAATAACGAAGTGATCACTGAAGAAATCAAAGAGGAAATTAAAAAATACCTAGAAACAAATGACAATGGAGACACGACGACCCAAAACCTATGGGATGCAGCAAAAGCAGTTCTAAGAGGGAAGTTTATGGCAATACAATCCCACCTTAAGAAACAGGAAATATCTCGAATAAACAACCTAACCTTGCACCTAAAGCAATTAGAGAAAGAAGAACAAAAACATCCCAAAGTTAGCAGAAGGAAAGAAATCATAAAAATCAGATCAGAAATAAATGAAAAAGAAATGAAGGAAACGATAGCAAAGATCAATAAAACTAAAAGCTGGTTCTTTGAGAAGATAAACAAAATTGATAAACCATTAGCCAGACTCATCAAGAAAAAAAGGGAGAAGACTCAAATCAATAGAATTAGAAATGAAAAAGGAGAAGTAACAACTGACACTGCAGAAATACAAAAGATCATGAGAGATTACTATAAGCAACTCTATGCCAATAAAATGGACAACCTGGAAGAAATGGACAAATTCTTAGAAATGCACAACCTGCCAAGACTGAATCAGGAAGAAATAGAAAATATGAACAGACCAATCACAAGCACTGAAATTGAAACTGTGATTAAAAATCTTCCAACAAACAAAAGCCCAGGACCAGATGGCTTCACAGGCGAATTCTATCAAGCATTTAGAGAAGAGCTAACACCTATCCTTCTCAAACTCTTCCAAAATATAGCAGAGGGAGGAACACTCCCAAACTCATTCTACGAGGCCACCATCACCTTGATACCAAAACCAGACAAGGATGTCACAAAGAAAGAAAACTACAGGCCAATATCACTGATGAACATAGATGCAAAAATCCTCAACAAAATACTAGCAAACAGAATCCAACAGCACATTAAAAGGATCATACACCATGATCAAGTGGGGTTTATTCCAGGAATGCAAGGATTCTTCAATATACGCAAATCAATCAATGTGATACACCATATTAACAAACTGAAGGAGAAAAACCATATGATCATCTCAATAGATGCAGAGAAAGCTTTTGACAAAATTCAACATCCATTTATGATAAAAACCCTGCAGAAAGTAGGCATAGAGGGAACTTTCCTCAACATAATAAAGGCCATATATGACAAACCCACAGCCAGCATCGTCCTCAATGGTGAAAAACTGAAACCATTTCCACTAAGATCAGGAACAAGACAAGGTTGCCCACTCTCACCACTCTTATTCAACATAGTTTTGGAAGTTTTAGCCACAGCAATCAGAGAAGAAAAGGAAATAAAAGGAATCCAAATGGGAAAAGAAGAAGTAAAGCTGTCACTGTTTGCAGATGACATGATACTATACATAGAGAATCCTAAAGATGCTACCAGAAAACTACTAGAGCTAATCAATGAATTTGGTAAAGTTGCAGGATACAAAATTAATGCACAGAAATCTCTGGCATTCCTATATACTAATGATGAAAAATCTGAAAGTGAAATCAAGGAAACACTCCCATTTACCATTGCAACAAAAAGAATAAAATATCTAGGAATAAACCTACCTAAGGAGACAAAAGACCTGTATGCAGAAAATTATAAGACACTGATGAAAGAAATTAAAGATGATACAAATAGATGGAGAGATGTACCATGTTCTTGGATTGGAAGAATCAACATTGTGAAAATGACTCTACTACCCAAAGCAATCTACAGATTCAATGCAATACCTATCAAACTACCAATGGCATTTTTCACAGAACTAGAACAAAAAATTTCACAATTTGTATGGAAACACAAAAGACCCCGAATAGCCAAAGCAATCTTGAGAACGAAAAACGGAGCTGGAGGAATCAGGCTCCCTGACTTCAGACTATACTACAAAGCTACAGTAATCAAGACAGTATGGTACTGGCACAAAAACAGAAATATAGATCAATGGAACAGGATAGAAAGCCCAGAGATAAACCCACGGACATATGGTCACCTTATCTTTGATAAAGGAGGCAGGAATGTACAGTGGAGAAAGGACAGTCTCTTCAATAAGTGGTGCTGGGAAAACTGGACAGGGACATGTAAAAGTATGAGATTAGATCACTCCCTAACACCATACACAAAAATTAGCTCAAAATGGATTAAAGACCTAAATGTAAGGCCAGACACTATCAAACTCCTAGAGGAAAACATAGGCAGAACACTCTATGACATAAATCACAGCAAGATCCTTTTTGACCCACCTCCTAGAGAAATGGAAATAAAGACAAAAATAAACACATGGGACCTAATGAAACTTAAAAGCTTTTGCACAGCAAAGGAAACCATAAACAAGACCAAAAGACAACCCTCAGAATGGGAGAAAATATTTGCAAATGAAGCAACTGACAAAGGATTAATCTCCAAAATTTATAAGCAGCTCATGCAGCTCAATAGCAAAAAAACAAACAACCCAATCCAAAAATGGGCAGAAGACCTAAATAGACATTTCTCCACAGAAGATATGCAGACAGCCAACAAACACATGAAAGGATGCTCAACATCTTTACTCATTAGAGAAATGCAAATCAAAACTACAATGAGATATCATCTCACACCAGTCAGAATGGCCATCATCAAAAAATCTAGAGACAATAAATGCTGGAGAGGGTGTGGAAAAAAGGGAACACTCTTGCACTGCTGGTGGGAATGTGAATTGGTACAGCCACTATGGAGAACGGTATGGAGGTTCCTTAAAAAACTACAAATAGAACTACCATATGACCCAGCAATCCCACTACTGGGCATATACCCTGAGAAAACCATAATTCAAAAAGAGACATGTACCAAAATGTTCATAGCAGCCCTATTTACAATAGCCCGGAGATGGAAACAACCTAAGTGTCCATCATCGGATGAATGGATAAAGAAGATGTGGCACATATATACAATGGAATATTACTCAGCCATAAAAAGAAATGAAATTGAGCTATTTGTAATGAGGTGGATGGACCTAGAGTCTGTCATACAGAGTGAAGTAAGTCAGAAAGAGAAAGACAAATACTGTATGCTGACACATATATATGGAATTTAAGAAAAAAATGTCATCAAGAACATAGGGGTAAGACAGGAATAAAGACACAGACCTACTAGAGCATGGACTTGAGGATATGGGGAGGGGGAAGGGTAAGCTGTGACAAAGTGAAAGAGCGGCATGGACATATATACACTACCAAACGTAAGGTAGATAGCTAGTGGGAAGCAGCCGCATAGCACAGGGAGATCAGCTCGGTTCTTTCTGACCGCCTGGAGGGGTGGGATAGGGAGGGTGGGAGGGAGACGCAAAAGGGAGGGGATATGGGAACATATGTATATGTATAACTGATTAAATTTGTAAAATAAAAAAATAAATAAAATAAAAAAAAAACAAGAAAAAAAAAAACCCATAACAATGAAGAAAATGGTAATAGGAACATATCAATAATTACCTTAAACGTGAATGGATTAAATGCTCCAACCGAAAGACAGAGGCTTGCTGAATGGATACAAAAACAAGACCCATATATATGCTGTCTGCAAGAGACCCATTTCAGACCTAGGGACACATACAGACTGAAAGTGAGGGGATGGAAAAAGATATTCCATGCAAACGGAAATCAAAAGAAAGCTGTTGTAGCAGCACTCATATCAGAAAAAATAGACTTTAAAATAAACAATGTTACAAGAGACAAGGAAGGACACTACATAATGACCAAGGGATCAATCCAAGAAGGAGATATAACAATTATAAAGATATATGCACCCAACATAGGAGCACCTCAATACATAAGGCAACTGCTAACAGCTATAAAAGAGGAAATCGACACTAACACAATAATAGTGGGGGACTTTAACACCTCACTTACACCAATGGACAGATCATCCAGACAGAAAATTAATAAAGAAACACAAGCTTTAAATGACCAATAGACCAGATAGATTTAATTGATATTTATAGGACATTTGGGCTTCCCTGGTGGCACAGTGGTTGAGAGTCCGCCTGCTGATGCAGGGGACATGGGTTCGTGCCCCAGTCCGGGAAGATCCCACATGCCGTGGAGCGGCTGGGCCCGTGAGCCATGGCTGCTGAGCCTGCACATCCAGAGCCTGTGCTCCGCAATGGGACAGGCCACAGCAGTGAGAGGCCCGCATACCACACACACAAAAAAAGACCTAAATAGACATTTCTCCAAAGAAGACATACAGATGGCCAAGAAGAACATGAAAAGCTGCTCAACATCACTAGTTATTAGAGACATGCAAATCAAAACTACAGTGAGGTATCACCTCACATCAGTTAGAATGGGCATCATCAGAAAATCTACAAACAGCAAATGCTGGAGAGAGTGTGGAGAAAAGGGAACTCTCTTGCACTATTTGTGGGAATGTAAATTGATACAGCCACTATGGAGAACAGTATGGAGGTGCCTTAAAAAACTAAAAATAGAATTACCATATGACCCAGCCATCCTACTACTGGGCATATATCCAGAGAAAATCATAATTGAAAAAGACACATGCACCCCAGTATTCACTGCAGCACTATTTACAATAGCCAGGTCATGGAAGCAACCTAAATGCCCATCGACAGACAAATGGATAAAGAAGATGTAGTACATATGTACAATGGAATATTACTCAGCCGTAAAAAAGGAACGAAACTGAGTCATTTGTAGAGATGTGGATGGATCTAGAGACTGTCATACCGAGTGAAGTAAGTCAGAAAGAGAAGAACAAATATCGTATATTAATGCATATTCGTGGAACCTAGAAAAATGGTACAGATGAACCAGTTTGCAGGGGAGAAATAGAGACACAGATGTAGAGAACAAACGTATGGACACCAACGGGGGAAAGTGGCCAGGGGGGTTGGTGGTGGTGGGATGAATTGGGAGATTGGGATTGACATATATACACTAATATGTAAAAAATAGATAACTAATAAGAACCTACTGTATAAAAAAATAAAATTCAAAAGACAATTAAAAAAAACTTTCAAAAGACAAAGAGCAAATCTTGAAAACAGCAAGAGAGAAGTGAATCCTCAGTAAGAATATCTGCAGAATTCTCATCGGACATTTTGGAGGCCAGAAGACAAGGAGGTTGATATATTAAAAGTCTAAAACAAAATAGTCAACCGAGAATCCTCTATCCAGTAAATCTGTCCTTCCAAAGTGAGGGAAAAATCAAGACATTACCAGATAAAAGCTGAGAGGTTTGTTATCATTAGACCTGTCCTGCAAGAAATGCTCAGGGGAGTCCTATAGGATGACATGAAAGGACAGTGGACAGTACCTCAAAGCCCTATGGAGAAATAGAGATCTCAGTAAAGATAAATACATTGGCAATTATAAAAACTAGAATTACTATAACAATGGTTTGTAACCATACTTTTTGTTTTCTATAACCAAGAAACATACCTTTGAAGAAAAAAATATTAATGTGAAAGCTTGTGTTACTGTAACTTTGGTTTGTAACTCCAAATTGTGTTTTCTACACAGTTTAGGAATACATTTAGAAGAATTATTAGTTTATGTTTTGTGGCACATGACGTATAAAGATGTAACCACCAAAAGGGTGGGACAGAGCTGTAAAGGAGGAGGATTTTTGTTATTGAAGTTAAGCTGCTATAAATTCAAATTAGAATGTTATAACTTTAGGATGTTAAATGGAAGCCTTATGGTAACCATAAGGAAAATGGCTACAGAATACACAGAAGAGGAAGTTAAGAAGGAGTTTAAACAACTCACTGCAAAAAAAAAAAAAAAGAAAAAAAAAGAAAGAAAAGGAGACAGGAATGCAAGAAATGAGGAACCAAAAATCTATAGGGCATACAGAAACATAGGCTTTAAGTCAAAAACGTTTACAAGAGACAAAGAAGGACATTATATATTAACAAAAGGCTTCTGTATAATAAAGTACAGCAAGAAGATATAACAATTATAAACACGTAACTAATGACCAACCATCAAAATATATGAAACAGAAACTGAGAGAATTGAAGGGAGAAATAGTTCTACAATAATAGTTCTACCCCACTCACAATAATGGATTAAAAAAACAGAAGATAAATAAGGAAACACCTAAACACCACGATAAACCAACTGGATCTAACAGACATTTACATAGCACTCCACACAACAGCAGCAGCATACAGTCTTCTCAAGTGCACTTGGGACATTTTCCAGGATAGACCATAGGTTAGACCTCAAATTAAATCTCAGTAGATCTTAACATATAGATATCATACAAAGTATCTTCTCTGACCACAAGATGAAGTTCAAAATCAATAACATAAAACTGGAAAAGTTACAAAGTTGTGGAAATTAAACACTTCTTTTTTTTGAGTATAGTTGATATACAATGTGTCAGTGTCAGGTGTACAGCCCAGTGATTCAATTATACATGGACATATATTCATTCTTTTTCAGATGTTCTCATATAGGTTATCACAGAATATTGAGTAGAGTTCCCTGTGCTCTGCAGTAGGATCTTGTTGGTTACCTATCTTATATACAGTAGTGTGTGTGTGTTCATCCCAAGCTCCTGATTTATCTCTCCCCTCATGTTTCCCCTTTGGTAACCATGTTTCTTTCTGTTTCGTAGGTACATTCATTTGTGTCATATTTTAGATTCCACATATAAGTGATATCATATGGTATTTGTCTTTCTCTTTCTGACTTACTTTAAGTAGTATGATAATCTCCAGGTCCATCCATGTTGCTGCACATGGCATTATTTCATTATTTTTTATGGCTGAGAAATATTCCATTGTGTATATACCACATCTTCTTTATCCATTCCTCTGTTGATGGACATTTAGGTTGTTTCCATGTCCTGGCTATTGTAATTAGTGCTGCAATGAACATTGGGGTGCGTGTATCTTTTCAGATTATGGTTTTCTCAGGATATATGGCCAGGAGTGGGATTGCAGGATTATATGGTGATTCCATTTTAGTTTATTTATTTATTTATTTATTTATTTTGGCAGTACACGGGCCTCTCACTGTTGTGGCCTCTCCCGTTGCGGAGCACAGGCTCCGGACACGCAGGCTCAGCGGCCATGGCTCACGGGCCCAGCCGCTCCGCGGCATGTGGGATCTTCCCAGACCGGGGCATGAACCCGTATCCCCTGCATCGGCAGGTGGACTCTCAACCACTGCGCCACCAGGGAAGCCCTCCATTTTAGTTTTTTAAGGAACCTCCATACTGTTCTCCATAGTGGCTGTACCAATTTACATTCCCACCAGGAGTGTAGGAGGGTTCCCTTTTCCCCACACCCTCTCCAGCATTTATTGTTTGTAGACCTTTTGATGATGGCCATTCTGACCGGTGTGGTGGTACCTCATTGTAGTTTTGTTTTGCATTTTTCTGATAATTACTGATGTTGAGCTTCTTTTCATGTGGTTTTTGGCCATCTGTATGTCTTCTTTGGAGAAATGTCTGTTTAGATCTTCTGCCCATTTTTTGATTGGGTTGTTTGTTTTTTTGACATAAAGCTACATAAGCTGTTTGTATATTTTGGAGATTAATCTCTTGTTGGTCACTTTGTAAACAACACACTTATTTTTTATTTTTTTGAATTTATTTTATTTATTTATTATTTTTGGCTGCGTTGGGTCTTCGTTGCTGTGCGCAGGCTTTCTCTAGTTGTGGTGAGCGGGGGCTTCTCACTGTGGTGGCTTCTCTTGTTGTGGAGCACAGGCTCTAGGCACGTGGGCTTCAGTAGTTGCAGCACGTGGGCTCAGTAATTGTGGCTCGCGGGCTCTAGAGCGCAGGCTCAGTAGCCGTGGCTCACGGGCTTAGTTGCTCTGTGGCATGTGGGGTCTTCCCAGACCAGGGCTCAAACCCGTGTCCCCTCTATTGGCAGGCATGTTCTTAACCACTGCACCACCAGGGAAGTCCAACAATACACTTTTAAACAACCAATGGATCAAGAAGAAATTACAAGGGAAATTAGAACAAATGAAAATGAAAGCACAATATAACAAAATTTATGGGATACAGTGAAAGCAGTGCTGAGGGGGAAATTTACAGCTACAAGTGCTTATATTAAAAAAGAAGAAAGATCTGAGATCAATAACCTAACTTTACAACTTAAGGAACTAGAAAACAACAAACTAAACCCAAAGCTAGCAGAAGGAAGGAAATGATATAGATTAGAATAGATTGGAAAGCTTAGTATTTTTTGTTGGAAAAAACCTCCTGTTTCTTTGGATGTCTAGTAAGCTTTGGTTGACAACTGGACATTTTTGATAATAGAGTGTAGCCACTCTGGACTTTATTTTTCTGAGGTGGTTGTCCTTTGGAAACTTACCTGGACTTAAACATCAGCATCTCTTCCCCTGCACTGTGCAGCCACTGGTGTGTCTGCTCGTTTTTAAAAAATTATTTTTATTTATTCGTAGGGGTCACCCCTGAGTCTTTCTAATGTGGTAGTCAGCAGTGATTTTGGTTTAACCCAAATACTTTGAGCCTGTAGGCCTCATACCCTCTGCTGATCAATCTGGGTTGGGGAATGCTTTCAAGCCCCCCTTGGCTTTCACTTTTCCCCATGCTCTCCTGCGTCTCTCCCACTCATACATTGCTCCCCAGTTAGCCAGGGATGTGTGAAGAACATAACTCAGCCCTTTTATGGTTTTCTCACTTCCAGGATGTCTGTCACTTTTTTTTTTTTTTTTTACGGTACGCGGGCCTCTCACTGTTGTGGCCTCTCCCATTGCGGAGCACAGGCTCCGGACGCACAGGCTCAGCGGCCATGGCTCACGGGCCCAGCCGCTCCGCGGCATGTGGGATCTTCCCGGACCGAGGCACGAACCTGTGTCCCCTGCATCAGCAAGCAGACTGTCAACCACTGCACCACCAGGGAAGCCCTCTGTCACATTTTTGACTGATCTGCTGCTTGCCCTAACTTGGACTGCAAGCTTGGGCTGGTAAGGCTGCGTGTTTTGATCATTCATTCACAACTGAATCCACCATTTTTGGCCAGCAAAACTGTAGGTTTTTGCAGCCAATCCCACATTGGTAAGACGACTACTTTTTCCAACCAGGGTTGAGGGGTGGGTTTTGAAGGGATGGGAGCCTCAGTCCACAAGGCCACGGACTCCTGCTGCTCCTATCCTAAGCACTGCCAGGTTTTAAAAGCTAACACTTCTCATTTTGTTTTCTGCCTTTGGGGTATTTCCAGTGCCCTGAAGTTGTTGTTCTTGACCATTTTCCCCAGTTTTATGGGGTTTTTTTTGGTTTTTGTTCTTTGCTGCACTGTGAGGCTTGTGGGATTTTAGTTCCCTGGCCAGGGATCAAACCCGGGCCCTCAGCACTGAGAGCTCGGAGTCCTAACCACTGGACTGCCAGGGAATTCCCAATTTATGTTTGTTCTTTGCAAGGAGGAATTGAGCACCTCTTTATACTGCCGTAACAGGAAGTCCTTCTCATTCTTTATTATCATTTCAAATGAAGAAAGTGAGGCTCAAAGAGATGAAGCCACTTGCCTGAGGTCCTGCAGTTAGGAAGTAGGGGAGCCAGAATTAAACTCAGGAACTCTATTTAAAAAGTTTTATTGAAGTATAATTGACATCTAAGGAATTATACTTATTTAAGCCACGTAATTTGACAAGTTTTACATATGAATATGCCTGTGAAACCATCACTACCACCAAGATAATAAACATATCTATCACATGTCTCTTTCTAACCCCTCCTGCCCTTCCCTCACCTCTAGGCAACCAGAGATCTGCTTTCTGTCACTATAGTTTGCATTTCCTAGAATTTTATATAAATGGAATCATAAGTCTGTACTCTTTTTTTCTGGCTTTTTTCACTCAGCATAATTGAAATCCATCCATGTTGTAATATATATCAATAATTTATTTCTTTTTATTGCTAAATATTATTCTGTTGCATTAATATGCAAAAGTTTATCTGTTGATGGATATTTATGTTGTTTCTAGATTTGAGTTATTACAAATAAACCTGCTCTGAACATTTGCATACAAGTCTTTGTGTGGGATATGCTTTCATTTCTCTTTGGTCATACCTAGGAGTGGGATAGCTGGACCATATGGAAGGTGTGTGTTTAACATTTTAAATAAACTTTTAATTCAGAATAATTTTAGATTTACCAAAAAGTTTCAAAGATAGCAGAGAGAGTTCCATATACCCCTCACCCGGTTTCCCTCATCCGTTAGCATCTTCCATTACTGTAATTCATTTGCCAACGTGAAGAAACTGACATTGGTACATTACTATTAAACTCCAGACTTTATTTGGATTTCACCAATTTTGTCACTAATGTCACCTTTCTGTCCCAGGACCCAATGCATGTAGTTGTCAGGTCTCCCCAGTCTGCTCTGGTCTGTGACAATGTCCCAGCTGGTCCTTTCTTTCAGGACCTTGGCAGACGTGAACAGTACTGGCCAGGTGTCCTGTGGAAAGTGACAGCATGTCCTCCAACCTCGGCTTCTGATGGGTTTTTACCTCAGGACTGAACTGGGGCTACGGGCTTCGGACACCGAGATCACAAAGCGAAGGGCCTCTCATCACACCCTCTCAGCGCGGGTGATGTCAGCGTCACCTGCTCAGGGTGGTGTTGGCCAGCTCTCTGCGGGCAGAGTTTTCTTTCCTCTTTCCCGGTGGCAGTCGCTCAGCTGGGCTCACCCTCAAAGGGGCAGATTTCGTTGCAGCTCCTTTGGGAGGGAGTGTCTGCATTTAAATATTACTTGGAATTCTTCTGTACAGCAGATTGTATCTTCTCTCTCATTTCTTTTTTTTTTTTGAAACTTGAAAAAACTCTAAATATATTTATTAATACCAATAAAAGTTCATTTTTAAAGGGAAAATTAAAAGAAAATAAAATAACATTAAAAACATGATAAAGATGAAACTCTAGAAAGTGAGTTAGTTGATTGTTACGATCTGGCTATATCAATTTTATCTTGGGACTTGGTTTTCTCTTTTTTTTGGATTTTTGAATTTTATTTTTTTTTATACAGCAGGTTTTTGTTAGTCATCAATTTTATACACATCAGTGTATACATGTCAATCCCAATCGCCCAAGTCATCACCCCCCCCCACACCCCCATCTCTCATTTCTTTACTCATTTACTTCACTATAGAAATAGTGTATATTTAAACTTGGGTTATAATCCAGTTCTGCATTATTCATGCTGTTCCTCAAGTTGTTCCAGTTTTGGTCACTGTGGGTCTTCTCTGGTTGCCTCCTGGGTCCTTTGGGCGTCGGGCACGCAGGCGCAGTGTGGGCGGGCGCACGTAGGCGGCAGGCGGGCGCGCAGGCGCAGTGGGCAATGGGCGCCGAATGCGCAGGAGCAAGTGCGCCGGGGCGGAGGGCGCACGTGGCCCGTGGGCGGCAGGCGCACAGGCGCAGTGGGCGATGGGCGCTGAATGCGCAGGCGCAGGTGGGCGGCAGGCGGGCGCGCAGGCGCAGTGGGCAGCAGGCGCACGTGGTAGGCGGGGCCTCAGACGCCGCGTGCGAGATGTGGCCGTTACGCTGGCAGGTGGTGGCTGCTGTAGCCGGGGGCCTAGCGCTGGCCCTGGAGACGCTACCCACTGTGCTGCGCTGGCTGTGGGCCGGGCGGCGGCGGCGGCGGCGGCCGCGGCGCGAGGTGCTGTTCTTCCCGTCGCAGGTGACGTGCACCGAGGCCCTGTTGCGGGTCCCGGGCGCCGCGCCCTCGGGCTGCCAGTGCAACCTGCCCCACGGCGAGAGCTCGCTGAGCCGCCTGTTGCGCGCCCTGCTGGCTGCCCGCGCCAGCCTCGAGCTCTGCCTGTTCGCCTTCTCCAGCCCGCAGCTGGGCCGCGCAGTACAGCTGCTGCACCAACGCGGGGTGCGCGTCCGCGTGGTCACCGACTGCGACTACATGGCCCTCAGTGGCTCACAGATCGGGCTGCTCCGCAAGGCAGGTAGGCCGGGCGCGGGGCCGGGGAGGCGAGAGGCAGAGCCAGGATGGCGTGGGTGTTTGGGGATGGGGCCTGAGGACCGGGGAGACCCGCTCGCGTCCCCTGGTGGCCTTGCGAGGTCTGGGGAAACTCCAGGGGCTCCTGAGGAGCTTCTGTGCAGAGCGTCTGGGCCCGCAACTTGGGCGACAGCCCCGGGGTGGGGGGCCGAGGCTGGAGGCAGGTCGGCCAGCAGAATCTGGTCAGGGCGCAGGTGTGCAGAGAGGCTGCATCTGCTTAAAGACCAAAGGGAGGAACAGGCTTTTCCCCTTAAACTCGTTAGTGAATTTCATTTTGGAGCTTCTGAAATGAATTTTTTTAATTTTATTTAATTTTATTTTTTGGCTGCGTTGGGTCTTCGTTGCTGCGCGTGGGCTTTTCTCTGGTTGCAGCGAGCGGGGGCTACTCTTCGTTGCGTTGTGTGGGCTTCTCATTGCGGTGGCTTCTCGTTGCGGAGCATGGGCTCTAGGCATGCGGGCTTCAGTAGTTGTGGCTCTCGGGCTCTAGAGCGCAGGCTCAGTAGTTGTGGCGCACGGGCTTAGTTGCTCCGCGGCATGTGGGATCTTCCCGGACCAGCTCGAACCCACGCCCCCTGCATTGGCAGGCAGCTTCTTATCCACTGCGCCACCCGGGAAGCCCTGAAATGAATTTTTAAAATACACTACAACGTGGAGCTGAAATGTTTAGTTGGTAGCAGTTAATTTGTTTCTCCAGCTACAAAATGTCAGGGAAGTCAGGTCTTTGGCCGGCCTGCCTCTCTCACTGGGATGGGGACAGATGAACCTGGATGTGTGAATAATTTTGAAGACGTTCTAAATTCACATCCTGCCTTACCTGTGAATTCTGTTTGCTCCTCTTGCCTCAGTGTGACGTTGTGTCCTGTGTGAGCTCTTCGGAGTCTGAACCTCTTGCCCTTCTCTCGATCACTGAGGCACCCAGGAGGGACATTCCTGCACCAGCATCTGTTTTACCTGTCAATTCTGGTGGCCGCTGTGGCCGAAAGATGCATGGGGCCTTTAAGAACTGTCCTGGCTTCTCTCAGCCCAGCTTGCACGGGCCTCTTGCCCGCTCTCCTGATGGGAACACGCTTCAGTCTTGTGCTGCTTTTCCGTCTGCTTCCGTGTGGGCAGGGTTGGAAACCTAGTGTAAATGTTGAGGACCGTTGACTTCCGCTCTTCCTGGTAGCCATGTGTTGTCCTGGTCTGTTGGTTCTTTTGATGGGGAAACTTGGCTATGTTTTGGCATAGCAGTTTTATTTTGTTTAGGTTTTTAGAGAACCGTAGAACCTCGGGTTTGGGAAGAACCTTAAAGGGCCCCGCGACCAGACTCCGTCTAAACCTTGATACCCCTCTGAGGGCATCCAGGCCGTCATTTGTCACTCATTGTTGAACCGGTCTCTCTGTGAGCCTGTATTTACCTGGTCTGGTTCCGGGCTCTGGCACAGTGCTGAACAGCACAGTCCCAGTGGGAGGCTGACTGCAGCAGGAGTCCTGAGGTACCAGGAAGGGTCAGGAGATGTCGCAGGACAGCTGCCCGCGGCGTGACACGCATGAGGGCCTATGCTATCATGTGAGGAGTGGCAGGCGATCCTGTGGTCGAAGGTGGGAGTCACGAGGAGGGGCTGCCGGGTGCACCTAGGGCTCCGTGAGCTCCAACGGGCAGAGAGGCTGTGCGAGCAGGGTGGTCACAGGGCCAGAGCCGTGGCTTCAGGTCCAGGGCTGGGTGTCTCCTGCGCTGTTCCCCCCGCCAGGCTTGTCCCCCTTACAAGGTGCTGACAGCAGGGGATCTGCTTCTCGGCCTGAGTGAGACCTTAGGGGCAAGTGAACCCAAGCAGATGGGTTTTGCACCAGTCGCCACTGGATCGTCCTGGAACCAGTAACTGAAGGATGATGCGTGTTGTATGTCCTGGAGGGGGTGGGGAGCCTGCCCCGGATCAGGGGCTGGGAGCAGGGCATGTTCCCAGAGGAACTGAGTCACGCGTCCCTGCCGCCACCCGGCCCTCGGCTCTGTGGTCCTCCCCATCCTGATGCCCCTGTGTCCTCCACGCCGCCTCCTGGGGCTGGTGGGGCGGGTCCCTGCCTGGCTCAGTCGCGGTCACCATCCAGACGTGATGGTGCCCGTGAAACCGGACACAAGCACGATCAGTCATGTGAACACATCCATGCTGCAGGAGCCTGAACTGTAGTGATGGGTGGTGAGAGGAGGGGCTGGGGGGAGGGAGTGAGGGGCTCCAGCGTGGGGTGATGAGGTGGAGCGCCAGCCGGAGGCTCTGTCGGGGTGACAGGTAGCAGTGACGTCTCACTTTTTGCAGGGATCCAGGTCCGGCACGACCAGGATCTGGGCTACATGCACCACAAGTTCGCGATCGTGGACAGGAGGGTGCTGATCACGGGCTCGCTGAACTGGACCACTCAGGCCATTCAGAGCAACCGGGAGAACGTGCTCGTCATGGAGGACGAGGAGTACGTGCGGCTCTTTCTGGAAGAATTTGAGCGGATCTGGGAGGAGTTTAACCCGACCAAGTACACCTTTTTCCCTCAAAAAAAGAGAAGTCGCTGAGATGCCTGCACGTGGGGAGGTGGGGCCGGTGTCCCTCGAGGTGGAGCGACCCTGGGGGGCCACGGCGACATTCCCGCTAGGAGCCGCACGCTTCCGGGGCCGGAATCGACGTTCTGTGCAAGGAAAGCCAGTCCCGTTAAATTCCCCTTTGTTAAATGGTACAGTTCCTTAGAGAGTGTCGGGGTTTACGAGGAAGAGGCCATGCTGCAGCGGAAGGGCGGGTTTTTGGACCGCGTGCCGGGTGCCCCCGTCAGGGTTGCGCATGCAGGGAGGGGCCAGCGCCTCGTCATGGAGGCCGATCCGAGCCCCTTTCCTGGTTCTGGGGCCTCCCCGGCTTCCCCTGAGCCGTCAGTCCAGCCCTCGGGCCCCTCAGTGCTCCCTCAGCCTCCATCCAGCTGGCAGAACCTGGATGGCCAGAGGGTGATGGTCCCTCCCTCCCTGCTGTCTCCAGCTCCTGGGGGGAGGGGCGGGGGATGGCACGGCGAGGCGGAGTGGCCGTCATCCTTGGGAATCACTCAGTGGAAGGGACAAGCACTGAGAGCTTGGTGCTTGGCAGCCCCTGGTGTGTAAGGTGAAGTGAGCAATCGTAACACGTGCAAACAGGAGTGTCCAGAAGCTGCTCCTCTTTCCACGTGCTAGGATTTAAATTTTTAGTATTCTCACATTCAGAGAAATTCGGTTGTGCATTTAGAATTGACCTTCACCGTGACACTCGTGGCTTTGCTCCATATCACCGAGGCGAGGCGCATCCCAGGGGTGGCCTCATGGGCTGTCCTGGTTCCCTGGGCAGGGATGTGACCTGTTGGAACTGCCCCGGAGGCAGCTCCGAAGACATCTGGGCAGCAGTTGCTCTCTCCTGTCGCTCAGGCCCAGTGGGCACCCCTGGGTCTCCTCCCTCATCTCCCAGCCCCTGGGGACCCCTCCCCCACATGGCGTGTTCCTCTCGATTTAAAGTTACTTCTGACTTAGAGTGTTAGGTAGGTAAACCCGAAACTTGGCTTTCCTTACTCAACCAAAGCTGTATTCTCAGATTGGAAGTCACAGACGTGGCTTCACAGTGACCGTGTTTCTCCCCTGAGCTGGGCCCGCCGCCTTGAATAAACGCGCTCTCCCCTAGTCGACTAGCGTTGTGTGTTTCTGCCTTTTGTTCATTCAAATGGTGGCTACTTATTAAAACTTTTTTTGGTGGGGGGGGCACATCCAGCTATTTAGAAACCGTTGGCCAAGGCAGGAGCCTCTCGAGGAGTGAAGACTTGGGGGTGTCGCTTGGGGGACCCCCAGTGTCTTCCGAGTGTCCGCCCGGCCCGCACAGGACCTGCGCCTTCCTTCCGGAAGCGGGCAGTGTCCAGAGTCCCAGCACTGGGCACACCGGACCATCCAGCCCCACCATCGAGGTTGATGTTGCAGAAGTTGTGAAATGAGCTCATCTCACATTTTTTTATTTTTTATTTATGGCTGTGTTGGGTTTTCGTTTCTGTGCGAGGGCTTTCTCTAGTTGTGGCAAGTGGGGGCCCCTCACTATCGCGGCCTCTCTTGTTGCGGAGCACAGGCTCCAGACGCGCAGGCTCAGTAATTGTGGCTCACGGGGCCAGCTGCTCCGTGGCATGTGGGATCTTCCCAGACCAGGGCTCGAACCCGTGTGTCCTACATTGGCAGGCGGACTCTCAACCACTGCGCCACCAGGGAAGCCCTCGTTGGTATTTTCTTGATGCAGAAGGTGGCTTGTGCTGAGCGGCAGTTGGCCGGGGGCTCATCCAGTGATGGGCGGGCACACTGAGGAGACCCCAGAAGTGTGGCCGACATCCCGCGGGCAGGGGACACCAGGCAGTGACCTGAGCACGGAGGGGAAGAGGCTGGGAGGGGACTCGTGTGGCGGGTCGTCTGAAGCTGCACGCTTTGTCCACAAGATTCTGTCACGAGCGGGACTATTATAGGAGGGAATCAACCCCCAGGAGGCTTGGCAGTTGCTCCCTAAGAGGCATCGGGGTCGGCTCCCCTCTTACCGCCCCCGCCCCACGCCCCACAGGCTCCTGGCCAGCCTCGTGATTTTGGTTCAGAGTCGTCATTTTAACTACGGGGCAGTGATGCGGCCTAACTGACCTGACAGGCAAAGTTAAGTAAACATTGGCACAGTTAACGTGTAAAATATTTTAAAGTCATGCAACCCTTGTGGTAAAAAAAAAAAATGTCCTGGTAGTAGTTTGTCCCGTAGCTGTCAAATACATGAGAATGTTGGGTTCAGACAGTGCAGTTCCACTGTATTTAAAGCACTGTATTGGTTGTACTGAATTGGTTTTTAAGGCAACTGACTAATTTATAAAAACACTCCACTCAGATTCACATACCGTAAAACTCCACCTTTTAAAATATGCAATTTGGTGTATTAACAGTATATTAAGAGAATATCAGTTATTAGTATATTAACAGTTGCTATTTAGTTGTTATTTACTATATTAACAGAGTTGTGCAGCCATCACTACTATCTGATTTCAGAGTGTTTTCACTCCAGAAAGAAACCCTGTTTCTGTGGATTTACCTGGTGTGGATGTTTTACATAAATGGAATCCACAACATGCTGTCTCTGGTATCTGCCTCCTTTCCCTGAGTGTAGTGCTTTTGAGGGCTATCCATGTTGTAGCAGGTGTCAGTATTTTACTTCTTTTTATAGCTGAATAATAACGCATTGTATGCACAGAACACATTTTGTTACCTGTTCGTCAATTGGATGGACACTGGGGTTGTTTCCACCTTTTGTCTGTTACAAATACGATGCTGTGAACATTCGCATACAAGTGTTCGTGTGGACATGTTTTTGTCTCTCTTCAGTATATACATAGCAGTGGAATTGTTGGGTCATATCACTCTGTTTAACCATTTTAGAAACTGCCAGACTGTTTTCCAAAGCGATTGAATCATTTTACATTCCCACCAACAGTGTATCAGGGTTCCTTTTTCTCCACATCCTCACGAACAGAAAGCTATTATTTGACTTTTAAAAAAATTAGTTTTAAAAATGGAGGTATAATTGAGGTACAATATTATGTAAGTTTCAGGTGTGCGACAGTGACTCACAGGATTTAAGGGTTATATTCCATTTGCAGTTATTATTAATTTTTTTTTTTTTTTTTTTTGCTGAACGCGGGCCTCTCACTGTTGAGGCCTCTCCCATTGCGGAGCACAGGCTCCGGATGCGCAGGCTCAGCAGCCATGGCTCACGGGCCCAGCCGCTCTGTGGCATGTGGGATCTTGCTGGACCGGGGCACGAACCCGTGTCCCGTGCATCGGCAGGCGGACTCTCAACCACTGCGCCACCAGGGAAGCCCAATTTGCAGTTATTATAAAATATTGGGTATATTTCCTGTGTTGTACTAAATATCCTTGTAACTTATTTTGTATATTGAAGTTTGTACCTCTTAATCCCCTGCTCTTATCTTGCCCCTCCCCCTCCCATCTCCCCACTGGTAACCACTAGTTCTCTAGATCCGTCTCTTCCTTTTTTGTTATGTTCACTAGTCTATTTTATTTTTTAGATTCCACATATAAATGATATCATACAGTATTGTCTTTCTCTGTCTGACTTATTTCACTGAGCATAATATTCTCCAAGTCCATGCATGTTGTCGCAGATGGCATTATTTCATTCTTTTTTATGGCTGAGTAGTATTCCATTGCATGTATGTACCACATCTTCTTTAGTCGTTTACCTATTGATGGACACTTAGGTTGCTTCCATATCTTGGCTGTTTTAAATAGTGCTGCTATGAACATTGGGGTGCATGTATTTTTTCCAATTAGTGTTTTCATTTCCTTGGATATATACCCAGGAGTGGAACTGCTGGGTCACATAGTAGCTCTATTTTCACTTTCTTTAGAAACTGCCATACTGTTTTCCATAGTGGCTGCACCAATTTGCATTCCCACCAACAGTGTGCGAGGGTTCTCTTTATTTCACATCCTCACCAAAGTGTGTTATTTGTGGTCTTTTTGATGACGGCCATTCTGACTGGTGTGAAGTGGTATCTCATTGTGGGTTTTTTTTTTTAGTTTATTTATGTATTTATTTTTGGTTGCGTTGGGTCTTCGTTGCTGCACACGGGCTTTCTCTGTGGAGAGTGGGGACTGCCCTTCGTTGTGGTGTGAGGGTTTTTCATTGTGGTGGCTTCGCTTGTTGCGGAGTACAGGCTTTATGAACGCGGGCTTCAGTAGTTGCAGCACCCGGGCTTGACAGTTGTGGCTCGGGGGCTCTAGCGCGCAGGCTCAGTAGTTGTGGCACATGGGCTTAGTTGCTCTGCGGCACGTGGGACCTTCCCTGACCTGGGCTCAAACCCGTGTCCCCTGCATTGGCAGGTGGATTCTTAACCACTGAGCCACCGGGGGGAAGTCCCATCTCATTGTGGTTTCAATATGCATTTCCCTGATGGTTGACTATGCTGAGCATCTGCTTATGTGCCGGTTAAACATCTGTGTTTTTTATCTGTAAAAAACTTCTGTTCAGGTCTTCTCCCCATTTTTTATTTGGGTTGTTTGCTTTTTTGATGTTGAGCTGTATAAACTGTTTATATTGATTATATTTTGCATATTAACCCCTTATCAGTGATATCATTTGCAAATATTTTCTCCCATTCAGTAGCTTGTCTTTTTGTTTTGTTGACGGTTTCCTTTGCTGTGCAGTTAAGTTTAATTAGGTTTCACTTGTTAATTTATTTAAGTTTATTTATTTATTTATTTTCTGGGGCTGTGTTGGGTCTTTGTTGCTGCGTGTGGGCTTTTTTTAGTTGCAGCGAGCAGGGGCTACTCTTCGTCGCTGTGCACAGGCTTCTCATTGTGGTGGCTTCTCTTGTTGCGGAGCATGGGTTCTAGGCACATGGACTTCAGTAGTTGTGGCACGTGGGCTCAGTAGTTGTGGCACACGGACTCTAGAGCTCAGGCTCAGTAGTTGTGGTGCGTGGGCTTAGTTGCTCCTTGGCATGTGGGATCTTTAGGGCTCGAACCCATGTCCCCTGCCTTGGCAGGCGGATTCTTTTTTTTTTTTTTTTTTTTTTTGCGGTATGCGGGCCTCTCACTGTTGTGGCCTCTCCCATTGCGGAGCACAGGCTCCGGACGCACAGGCCCAGCGGCCATGGCTCACGGGCCCAGCCGCTCCACGGCATATGGGATCCTCCCAGACCGGGGCACGAACCCGTATCCCCTGCATCGGCAGGCGGACTCTCAAGCACTGCGCCACCAGGGAGGCCCGGCAGGCGGATTCTTAACCACTGTGCCACCAGGGAAGCCCCATTTGTTTATTTTTGCTTTTATTTCCTTTGCTTTAGGAGACAGATCCAAAAAAATGTTGCTACAGTTTACATCAAGAGTATTCCACTTACGTTTTCTTTTAGGAGTTTAATGTTTTCTGGTCTTACATTTAGGTCTTTAATCCCTTTTAAAAAAATCGAATTATAGTTGATTTACAATGTTGTGTTAGTTTCAGGTGTACATCAAAGTGATTCAGTTATATATATATTATATATTTTATATATATTGTTTTTTACATTTTTTCCATTATAGGTTATTACAAGATAGTGAATTAGTTACCTGTGTTATACAGTAGGTCCTTGTTCTTTATCTATTTCACATATAGTAGTATTTGTTATTCCCAAATTCCCCTTCCCCTTTGGTAACCAACTTTGTTTTCTGTGTCTGTGAGAGTCTTTCTGCTTTGTAAGTAAGTTCATTTGTATCATTTTTTTAGATTCCACATATAAATAATATCTTAAGATATTTGCCTTTCTCTGTCTTACTTCACTTAGTATGATAATCTCTAGGTACATCCATGTTGCTGCAGATGGCATTATTTCATTCTTTTTTTTAAAAAAATAAATTTACTTACTTTTGGCTGCGTTGGGTCTTCGTTGCGGTGCATGGGCTTCGCATTGGGGTGGCTTCTCTTGTTGCAGAGCATGGGCTCTAGGCACATGGGCTTAGTTGCCTCACGGCATGTGGGGTCTTCCCAGACCAGGGATCGAACCTGTGTCCCCCTGTGCTGGCAGGAGGATTCTTAACCACTGCACCACCAGGGTAGTCCCTCATTCTTTTTTTATGGTTGAGTAATATTCCATTATATATATGTACCACATCTTCTTTATCCATTCATCTGTTAATGGGCATTTAGGATGCTTCCATGTCTTGGCTATTTAAGTAGTGCTGCCACAAACATTGGGGTGCATGTATCTTTTCGAATTAGAGTTTTTGTCTTTCCAGATACATGCCCAGGAGTGGGACTGTAGGATCATATGGTAACTATTTCTAGTTTTTTTTGAGAAACCACCATACTGTTCTTTATAATGGCTGCACCAGTTTACGTCCCCATCAACGGTGTAGGAGGGTTCCCTTTTTTATACACCCTCTCCAATAGGTCTTTAATCTATTTTGAGTTTATTGCTGTATATGGTGTGGGAAGATGTTCTGTTTTCATTCTTTTACATGCAGCTGTCCAGTGTTCCCAGCACCCACCTGACTTTAATGATAGCCGACCGATTGGGTGTGAGGTGCTGCCTCATTGTGGTGTTTTTCTTGTATTTCCTGGATGACTAATGGTGTTGAGCATTTTTTCATGTATTTACTGGTCTTTTATATATCGTCTTTGGAGAAATGTCTATTCAAATCCTTTACTCATTTTTTAAATTGGGTTGCGTTTTTATTGTTGAGTTATAAGAGTGGTCGTATATTCTGGATATAAGTCCCTTATCAGAAGTATGATTTGCAGATATTTTCTCGCATCTTTCGGTAGTCATTTCACTTCCTTGCTGGTATTGTTTGCAGCGTGTATTATTAATTTTGGTATAGTTCAATTTATCTGTTCTTCACCTGTTTGTGCTTTGGTGTCTTAACTAAGAAACCAATGCCCAACCCAAGGTGACAAAGATTTGCTCTTACTTTTTTTCTGGAAGTCTTATATTTAGGTCTATGAACCATTTTGAGTTATTTTTTAAAATATATTTTCTTTGAAGTTCTTTTTTAAAATATTTATTTGGTTTTGCTGGGTCTTGGTTGCAGCAGGCAGGCTCCTTAGTTGCGGCTCAGCTGGCTCCCCAGATGCGGCACGCAGGCTCCTTATTTTCGGCATGCGAACTCCCAGTTGTGGCATGCACGTGGGATCTAGTTCCCTGACCAGGGATCGAACCCGGGCCCCCTGCTTTGGGAGCATGGAGTCCTATCCACTGCACCACCAGGGAAGTCCCATTTTGAGTTAATTTTTGTATGTGGTGTGATGTAACGGATCCGACTTCATTCTTTTGCATGTAGGTAGCTAGTTGTCCCAGCACCATTTGTTGAAGAGAATATTTTTTTCCCTACTGAATGGCTTTGACACCCTTGTCAGAATCAGCTGACTGTAAATGTAAGGACTTACTTCTGGATCTCAGTCATCTTCCATTGATCTGATCTGTATGCCAATGCCACACTGTCTTGATTACTGAAGCCTTGCAGTGTGTTTTGAAACCCAGTAGAATGAGCCCTCCAACTTTGTTCGTCTTTTCCAACGTTGCTTTGGCTGCTCCAGGTCCCCTGTACATTTCCCTATGAACCTTAGGATCAACCGATCAACTTCTGCAATAGCAGCTGGGATTTTGATAGGGATTGCCATGAATCTGTGGTCAAATTGGAGAATATTGCCGTTTTAACAGTATTACATCTTCCAACGCATGAACATGGGATACTTTTCGATTTATTTAAATCTTCTTTACTTTCTTTAATGTTTCATAGTTTTCAGTGTACAAGTCTTACACTTCTAAAATGTATTTGTTTCAGATTGTTTACTAGTGTAGAGAAATGCAGTTGGTTTTTGTATGTCTTGTATCCTGCACACGTGCTGAGCTCATTTATAGTTCTAACAGATTTTTTTTTTTGGTGGATTCCTTAGGACTTCTCTATGCAAGATCCTGTCATCTGCAGGTAGAGGTAGTTTTACTTCTTCTTTCATATGGATGCCTTTCCTTTTTCTTCCTAATTGCTCTGGCTAGTCTCTCAAGCAGTGTTGGATAAGGCATGAACAGACATCCCTGTCTTGCTCCTGATCTTAGGGGGAAGCTTTCAGTCTTACCATTGAGTGTGGTGTTAACTGGGTTTTTCATAGTTATCCTTTATTTATTTATTTATTTATTGGCTGTGTTGGGTCTTCATTGCTACGCGCGGGCTTTTTCTCTCCAGTTGTGGCTAGCAAGTGGGGGCTCCTCTTCATTGCAGTGTGCAGGCTTCTCACTGTGATGGCTTCTCCTGTGTGGAGCACGGGCTCTAGGCACATGGGCTTCAGTAGTTGCAGTGCGCGGGCTCAGTAGTTGTGGTTCGCAGGCTTAGGTGCTCTGCAGCATGTGGGATCCTCCCAGACCAGGGATTGAACCCGTGTCCCCTGCATTGGCAGGCGGATTCTTAACCGCTGCACCACCAGGGATGTCCCTGTCCTTTAATATTGAGGAAGCTCACTTCTGTGCCTAGCTTGTTGAGTGTCTTTATCACTTTCCCAAATGCCTACTGGTTTTTAAAATTGCACGTACATAGCTTTAAAAAAAATAGTGTTAAAGCTGTTAAAACACCATTACATTTAGACCAGTGTCCTGAAACTATGCTTGACAAGAATAATTTTTTTTAAATGGGTGAAAAACAACTGAAACATCTTTGAACAATTGGAATAGTACTGAAAATGTTTCTTTTATGTGTCTGTACTCAAGTTTATTTTTGTTAAGTTTTACAGATACCACAAGTTGATTTCTAATAGGTAGAGTCAGACTTGAATTCGTTTGTGTTTATCTGAGTAAAAGTTTGGATTCTGCAGTCATTTTCACCTGTTTTACCCCAAAGGTTGTGACGATATTGGGGGAAAAAAAAAGTTTCTTATTTTAAATTTATTTAGTGGGTCACAACCAGAATTTTAAAAAATGAAATGGGATAGAGACGTCAGTGTGTGTCCTAGGAAGGGTGCATTATTTTGTGAAATTTTGGATTGTGGCTGGGGTGTATGTATGTGCGTACTGGGTCACGATGAAAAATGCATTTTCTTTTTTAAACAAAAAGTAAAAATATTGTAAATAAATCTAGGAATGAAGAGGCAGGTATGGGGTAGTTCTTTTTCTTGTATTTCTTACTGTCTTTTTGGCCCCCTGAAAGTTTCTGTAACAGAGCCAGTGTACCTTAATTAGATTATGGATGTAAAATATTTCTAACTCTTCGTTGTGTGCAAACATGTGAAATCTCCTGATTTTAACATGTTGACAACTAATCCAAAAACTTAAAAAGCAGATTTTGTAGAAGTAAAAACAAACCAAAGCTCCATTATGAATCTCCAGGTTCCTGACCAGCCTTCTGACTTTGACCTAAAGGCCTATTTTGCGTCATGTCCTTCCGTTAAACAAAACCTCATTCACAGCATGCCAAGAGTGATGCAAAAATAGTTTATTATGATATTGTTTATGTAAAGTTAGGTAATATTTACAGTGGAAATGATCAGCTACATCCATGGGAATCTAGCATGTCACACAAAGGAATAAATATTTTGACAAAGTAACACTTCAGTTGTAGTGTGCAGTTGATCAGAAATTTTGTTTTTAAAAAAGAGCCTCAAACTAAACTGTAGAAGTCTTGAATTATCAGAGAGCAGCAAGCTGACCAGGCTCTTCTCTTCAAGAGGCCCCTGCAGTCCCACGGGAGATGGGCCCCTCCTGGGGACCGCCAGGGGTGGGGGGGGCACGTGGTGCGTCTCCACACCACTTCAGCCTGGTGAACATTATGTTAGTACAGAAATTAAATACCAGTTAAAATTATACAAGCTTATTCTTTGAACATGTACCACCTGTGAAAAATTAGCTGTGGCAGAAGTGCTTGCTGCTGTGAATTATTCCCGAACTTGTCACAGTAGAAGAAACTACCTACGCTTTCCCACTTTGTTCGTATGCTGCCCCCGCCCCGCCAGCAGCTAGGCATAGTATGCTTCTGTCTCAAGTAGCTGGATTGAGACATTCACCCTGATAGAAGAGCATATTTGTGAGAAAGATCACTGAGGATTCTAATTGTTGAGGAGCCACTTAGAAACTTGACGTTTTATAAATATTACTTAGGAAAAGTCTTAATCGCTTAACTGGTTTTGAATCCTAATGGTAAGCCAGTAGATATGTTGTTAATACTAAAGGTAAATCCTAAAATCCATTTTAATTGGTTTTGTGATACAAGCATAACACAAGAATGAATTTAGTGTTCTTTGTAATCTATTCCTAGCTTTCTATAAAATAAAACTGAAACCCGTGATGTAGCTAGCTGTAAAGGGGAGAGGGCAGACGGCTGGAAACGTGAAGGGCAGCAGGCGCCCGTGGGTCTGAAGGCCTCTCTGCGTGAGCTCAAAATGTCCTCCCGGTTCGTCCCACAGGCCTGGACAGTCCAGTTCTCCAGTATGCTTACCAACCTGACGGGCACACATCATAGAATAACAGCATTACGAGTTTTGCAACGTCCATGCCATCACACACAACAACCCAGCGCTTGGCTGGACTCCCACGCAGCCCCCAGCAGGTGGCCACAGGTCATTGACTTGGACACCAAGGCGCTGGGTCTCCTGCAGGTCCCAAGTCACTGTGTGCAGGATCCGGGCAAGAGCACCTCCTGTGTTCCTCCTCCTCCTGATTTTCCTCAGCACTTTGAACGGCTCTGCCAAGAATGAGGAACAAGTACAACCGAGATCTTTCAGGGAAAAACAAAACCACCTGTTAAATGGCCAGAGCTTTATGAAAGGTAACACAAGTCATTAAAAACACTTCCTTGTAATGTTGAGTGGGATTCAGTGTTGTACCCAAAGCTGTTCTTCCTGTCTTAGAAAGCAATGCTTGTATGAGGAAAAAAGAAAAAAACCCCACACAGATTCGTTACAGAAGTCCATGCAGTAACTCCTGAGTAATATTTACACTGCTTGCTCTGAATAATACCCCGTTTTTTCTAAATACAGAGGAACTGGGAGCTGCATGGGGTGTGCGGGGTCCTGTGCGTCCTGGAAGGAATGGACACAGTGTGTCTGAGCTGCTCTCGGGGACACAGGTTGGGCCTGCTCTGCTGAGGGTCTTCTGTTGACAGACCTCAGGGAGGGGAGACCGATTCCCTTTACAGAGAAACAGGAAGAAACTTACTGTTCTCAAAAGGGCAGAAGAACGAGACCGGTCTTTTCCAGTCAGACAAAACTTGAGAGACTGACAGAGTTCATCTCCATACTGGGTTTCTGTCCTGTCTTCCTATAAAAGAACCCAAAGCACATGGTTTCTGAGACCTCACTTAAGGCTGCTGCTTATTTAAGTTTTCAGCTGTGGAAAGTATGGCCTTGCGAAAGTGTACACATGTGAAAATACACAAAACTAAAGTGCAACCCCACCTCCTGAGAGCAGGCTGAGGAGGGCTGGGCTGGGCCTGCTGCGGCGGGAGAGCCCCGTGTCGTGCGCTCGGTGCCGAGAGCAGGGGCGGGAGCTACGTCTCACCTGACCTCTGGTGAGGAAGACCTTTCCCAGGCTTGGGAGTCCGACACCTGCGCTCAGGCCTCTCGGCGCCGTCCAGGATCCCCTCTCAGAATGGCAGGATGAAGGAGCGCCCACGATCACAGGTGGACAAGATGGGTGTGCAGAAGCCTGCAGTGAAAACCTCTGGAAGAAGTCGGTTCTCAGCAGCACCTCCCAAGTCCTCTCCTAAGGGTGGGGTTGCAGCACCAGGGCGCCGGGACCCTCGTTAGTTTCGGCTGAGGGGAGGAAATGCTAGGGCAACAGGTAAAATCTGTTCATAAAGCAAATTCCTATTCAGCATGAAACACCAAGAGCTCAACTGTCCAGGACTTTGGGGGGTGAGACATTCCGAAATACTGCAGTTTCCAGAGGAGAGAAGCTTCCAGTTAAGGTGCCAGATCTTTTTTCCTTCTAGTATTTCATTCTTTTTAAGTATCATACTACACACTTCCCAGTCCTTTATAAAACTTCGGCAACACTTAAATTTCCTCCCCTTTCTAGGTGATAAAGGTGTCTAGTATTTTTGTTTTATCAAATTGCGTCTTGAAAGTAAGTAAGCTTCTTGGGAACAGTGATGAGCAAACTCCTTTTCAGGAAAGGGAACTGCTGGCGGGCTGTGTGCGTTTTACTCTCTAATGGAAAACAGCTTCTGAGTCCCCAGAGAAGACCGCGACAGGAGCGAGCGGCGGGGGGGAGCCGGGCTTGCAGTGCTCCGGCGGGACGCTGCAGCCTCAGGGAGGAGCGGGCGTCAGTATCTTCGCTAGGAGGATGCGCACACCCGTCTGCCTGCTTCTCCCAGCGGGGGACACCACAGGGCGCCCACGCAGGTCTCACCGGCTAGAGCTGGGGGACCCCAGCACTTGGCACCCGGCTGGAGAGGAGGTTCCAGGGTGAGCGCTCACCCTTCAGGCCCCTCGGAGGGGGCAGGCACTGTGCCGCCTCACCCAGAGGATGTGGAGGGGGCCGCCAGGCGCAGTGATGGAAAGATGGTGTTTCCTTCGCAGCGAAAAGGCATTAAATAGACGTCTCTTGAGAGTGCTGACACCGTAGGTCTTGTCTCGTGGCCTCATCTGTCAGAACTGCTCTCAGGCAGTTCCCTCTCTTCCTGAGCCTGGCCTGCATGAGGCCTCGGTGCCCAGCTGTCGGGTCAGTGAGCCGCTGCCTGTGTCTGGACACCGTGAATGACAGGCTGCCCGTGACTGGCCAGAGGCTGGGCCTTCCCTCGTTCTCGGTCTCTGCCGGTCACCCCAGCACAACCATCGCTTCATCCCAGAAAGCCACGCTGGCTCTCACGCGCCATGGCACAAGCCCGCGAGGCACGCTGCAGCCAGCACGGTCATCTGGAACACTGGCCTTCAGACCTGCTTAGGCCCCGGCAGCATGTCGGAGTGGAGGAGGCCGCGAGCTTGACGCACTTGCACTGCAGTGATGCAGGTGTTCACAGAGCCGTCAGGTGGCGTGAGCCTGTCCAGCCATCCCGCTGGTCTGTCGGGCTCGGCTTAGCTGCAGGTGCTCGCAGGTCCCAAATGAAGGAGAAACGTTTACAGGAAAATATCACTGCTGTGAAGAGCCGACCCAGGGGAACCATTTCCTCCTTGGAGACGTGGGGACGCTCTCCATGCTGGGGGAGTGCCAGGAGCACCCTGGGCTCGCAGTCACCCACGCCTCCCTGTCCACAGCCCCCGGGGAGGGCCTGTTCTCTGGCAATGAAGACACCGGCTCAACCTCCACATACGTGTTCTTCCTTCTGGAGTTCGGCAGCTCAGTTGCTGCCTGGGAGCTTGGGTGCTTGCAGGGAGAGTCTAGAGGACGCTGTGTGGCGGGGGCCGAGGTGGGACAGTGAGATGCAGAGACCGTTGCCGTCCTGTCCTGCCTGCTCACACCAGCCCGAAGCTCAGACGTGGTTCTGAACCACACGGCGGCTGTCGCCACGTGCTGACGCGTCTCCTGGCCCAACCTCCGCCTGCGGCCCCGGTGCTGCTGCCGCCGCCACCTGTTTCCCAGGATTGCTGAGGTCAGACCTCAGAGGATGACGGATGAAGACACGTGAATAAAACGCTCCTTTGACCTAATCAGGAGCACTGCACAATCCAAACGCTCACGTCTACGGGCAGACGAAACCCAACTCTGTGCGCAGGCCCTGCCCTTCTGGGAGGGCCAGAGATCCCCCAGGGGCAGCACAGGGCAAACCCGGCCTGATGAGGTGCGTGCTCGGGGGAGGGACACGAAGCCACAGTCACGGCACCCAAACAGCCGCCCGAGCCTGGGAGAGGCCTGCCCAGCAGATCCCCAGGGCACCTGTCAAGCTGCCCTCGATGACACGCTCACAGACCATTCTGGAGACGGCGCCAGTCTACATGGCGGGGGTGTCTGATGAGCAGAATTAAAGGAGCTAACATTCTCTGCTTTTAAAAACGTGGAAGGACAGCAGCGAAGGAGTGACGGGTGTGGTGTAAGACTCTTTGAACAGCTCGTGAGCAGGGAAGGCCCACTGCAGCCAGGAGCTCTGAGACCATCCAGTGAGAAGATGGCACGGGAGCTGCACTTCTTACACACCCCAAGGCCTCTGTCCTGCCCTTCCAGGACTTTCTCCAAATGACCTCGTGCATTCACTTAATCTAAAAACTGAGCAAGATGATTTCTACGTTTTCACGCCCGAAGCACCCACGTACCCGAGACAGTGGTGCTCACCCAAGCAGTGAGCAGAGGTGAAGTGCGCTACAGGCGGCAGGGTGCTGACAGATGCCATGAGGCCAGGAGGCCCTTCCCCCCAGCGCCCGGGCGTCTGGGCCGGCTCCCGCCTGGTGGGCTTTGTTCATGCTCCCCATCCTAACAGGATGAGGAGTTTTCATGGGGCCATCATAGAAACCCCAATCTCAGAGGTTTTCAAGAAGTGCTGTGGAATGTCTGGTAAAAAGCTGTTACTCAGACCACTAAGGAAGCAGACCCGTCAGTCCAGGCCCAGCGCAGGCGCCCCCAGTGCCACACGGCCTGAGACCTCGGGTGAACTGAAGGAGACTTAGGAGCACGTCACGAATGGCCAGATCTCATCTGGTTCCAACATCTGCTCTAACCTTCTCAACTTAACACAGGGTGTCCTGTCAACCGTATTCTCTGAGGGAAAAGTCTCTACATTATTTGTGATCACAGTCTGAAACCACAGGCTGCAGGTCAGCATCTACTGAGTATGAAAGGGTTCCTGGTGACCAAGAAAGAAGCGAGCGTAGGAAGGAATGAGAGGGGCCTGGTTTTGTGCAAGATTTAATAAAAAACAAACAAAAATAGGAATGGCTGCTTTCAACATTTTCCAGGTTGTGAAAGGTTTACCACGAGTATCTGGGGTGTGGTTCTAAGTGGCATTAGTGGAACAAATACAAAATGCTGTCCTCCTCTGAAGCCCAAAGGTGGTACATCCAAGGTTCTAGGCCACGCTCCCCCCGCCCCCCCCCCCCCCCGCAGGCTACCAGCTGTCAGCGCTGGGACCGCAGCACACGCCTCCACGCCTCGTGGCCGGTTTTCTCCCAGGGACCCGCCCGGGCCCTGACCCCACCGCGCACTGGGCGAGACAGAGCTAGCTTATCACAGGCTGCTGGGCCTTAATACTGACATGAGCGCGGGGGTGACGGGGGAGAGCCGCATGCGCTTGGGCGCTCGGCCCCTCGTCTGGGCTGGTCGTAGAAAACCACGGGGAAAAGCTTCGGTAAACACAACGGGGAGTGATGTGAGCACCCACAGACCAGTCTCTCATGCATCCATACCACAGTTACTGAGGACGGTAACAACGATAACGGTAACATAAATCGAAGGTACAGACGAAGGTGGTGGCCGCGGGCCAGGGAGGGTGCGTCTGAGCCGCATGGGAGCAGCTAGTCGCGCTCCAGGTCCCTGGACTCAAAGAGCTTCAGGCGATCTTGCACCGTCAGGCCTTCCTTCAGACTCTGGTGGAGAAACAGACAGGCCGTTAGCCGGCGGCCCTGCTTGGCACGGGCAGCAGTCCGGCGAGAGGCGCGCCTCGGGGCTCCCGGAGGGTTAGTGGGCGTGCTAGAAGGGCCACGACCCCCAAGGTGGTGGTGTTACTAAATGAGAAGAAGAAACAAGACCAATGCTGAGCTTAGGGCTCTCTCGACAAGCAGGGATCAGACCAATGGGGCCAGGAGAGGAGACCCTGCCGAGAACATGAAGGTGCCCGCTACGTCCGCATCCACGTCTGGTCTCTCGCGGCCGCACGCTGGCAGCACCTGCTGCACCGATCACAAACCCTGCTGGACTCTCTCACTGCCCCGGGGATTTGGGAACGTGGCGGTGGGAACATGTCTGTTTACTGAGACCCTGAGAAGGGCAGCCCATCCGTGTTCACGGGGGACCTCGGCGAAGGTGGGGGACAGAGGATTTCCTGCTTTACTCTGGGAGGCTCTTCACAGAGGCTTAATTTCTGGATGAGAAAAGGAGCATCGCCTCAGAGCACGACTGGGAACGAAGGTGCCTCGCTGCCATCGGATCTGCGTGGCAAGTCCAGGCTTCACTGAGGCTGTGGAACCGGGCGGCCAGCCCACAATCATTAGGTGAGACCGAGCCCAGCCTCCACCTCAGAGCAGACCCGCTTCCCCTGGGGCCCCAGCTTCACCCAGGACAGCTCTGCTTGCCTGTATTTTTAATTTAGATGCCACTGGTCAGAGGAAGAGGACAAATCCACGTTCCATGCTGACATCCATTAACGTACACAACTGCCTCACGTGCTCTTGGGACTCTTTTCCCAAGTGCGCCTGCTTCAGGTCAGGGCTGCCATCTACACGGCAGCAGCCAGTCTCGTCCAGGGGCTGGGCCCCGTCACCCGCCACACTGCACTACTCTAGCTGGGGACTTCCCCTTGGGTGGCAGCAAACCACCACCACTGAGTCCTGAGGGACAGGGGTTTTCCCTCCGTGCGCCATCACACACACTTGGTGATCATCCCTGCTGTGCAAGCCGCTCAGCACAACTGTGAGGGCAGAGCCTGAGCAGACCCCGTGCTGCCCCGCACACCCAGCATCTCCGTGACCCCACGCTCAAGACGACCAGGCGGGGGCCTCTGTGAGGACCCCGGGAAACGTCCTCTCTGGTCTCCATCCCAGAAAAGCCCAGCTGCTCTTAGGCAACGAGCTTTCTGACGTGATGGGGGCTGAGCCTTTCTATCCTTCTGAGGGAGGCAGGTACAGAGACAACACACGTGAAAGATAGACATCTGTATACATCAGACCCTGTATCAAAAAGCACCAGCGATAGGTTGTTTTTGGGCAAGTTAGTTCCCGTCTTCTGGTGGGAGGTGCGACGGTTTCCAAATACAGCCAGGAAAAAGGGCAGCACAGAGCTGTGCAAGTGTCTGTTGACAGCACGTTACAGGCACAGCATCACGGCTGGTGTCCCCAAGGATGGACCATAAGGGCCCCAGCTTCCCCTTGGGCCAGCAGGGCTGTCCCTTCACACCGAGAGCATTGCTCTTACGTCGCACACTTGCCAAACTTGGACTCAAACAAACAGGACTGTGGGAAACCCTGCTCCTGGGCTCCTCCCCACACTCACCTGGGTCCCGGCCTTGCAGAGAGCCGCAGGCAGACCCTCGTGGTGTGCCTGGCCATTTCTTCCCTCGTTCCCGGCCTCTGCTTTAGCAAGCTTCTGGCCAGCGCAGAAGCTGCCATCTACACGGCAGCACGTGTGCGCCAGCACATCTCATGGCCAAAGGCCCTTACTGACAGAGGTCTTTCCACTGGCCCTTTGTCCAGAGCCCAAAGTACTGTGCAGCTTTTGGGATCTTAGTTCCCCGACCAAGGATCGAACCCAGGCCCCAACAGTGAGAGCGCCAAGTCCTAACCACTGGACCACCAGGGGATTCCTTCAGAGCACTTTTATTTCCCTCCTCCGACACATGGTCCGCCTGACGGGGCGGGCTTGCTGGAGCAAGGCTTCCCTGGAAGAGCCCTAGCAGAAGTGTTTGTCATTTACAGGCAAAAGGCCCAAAGCACTCACGGTGAACTTGCAGCAGCTACAGTTCAGCCTCAGACAGAAGTAAAATCATCGAGAAAACCATAAACCAAGAACACTAAACAGAATGTTTTTCATGTTTAAAGAAAAAAGCCCGAACTAAGTTTTGAATAGGCCTAAACCGTTTCTGGTGATAAGTGAGCCAGGACTGTAGGGAAATAAACATATTAAGTGCAAACTACGTGGATTTCCTTCCGTAAACTCTCCCTAAACCAAACCCCTCAGCCCGCAAGTGAGCCGGGCGGCACCTGCCAGCGTCCCGTTCTGAGCCCTTCCTGCTGCCCTCAACTTCCTTATCAGAGGATCAACGAGATCAGGTCAGCCGAGCTGATGAACCCACTAGGGAATGAGTGACTGTGTGCCCCGGATGCCTGGGCCTCGTGGGAGTCGGGAGCGTCCCGGCAGGGTCGGGGTCAGACGGCCTGACGTTCCTGAGCCAGCGCTCAGCCCCTGCTTCCTGTCTTGGAGGCACGCAGGGTCCTCGGGGCTGGCAAACGCTCAGCCCCAAGCGCTCGCAGTTATCTTGCTCTACTGAGTGGTTCCCGGAGCTGTGTGCACGAGGTATCAGCTCCCTGGCTTGCTGGGCTCGGGCCTCCTGGGCCTGTTAACAGGGCGGGGGGGCGCGGGGCGGGGGTACTTCAGCAGTGGGCAGCTCTGTCAAGTCTGCTTCCCGATGGAGGGCAGCGGTGCCCCCAGAGAATGTGAGCGCACAAACCATTCGACATGCATGTGACAGGGCCGAGACGCTGGCCCCACGGGCAGCCCACCAAGCTGGGGGGAACTCCCCTCTGTTAAGAGGTTACAGTGCAGGTAACTCCCAGAACAGGTTAAGAAACTTCACGTGGATCGTGTATGTGCCGGCCGGAGCAGGAGGAATGAAAGTGACCGGAAAACAAGGAGCTCGCTATGGAGGTGTGAGCAGTGTGCATGCAGGTAGCACCCCCTCGAGGGCGGCGGGCAGGTGGGTGGTGGTGAGAGTGGTTTACCTACACGACAAGGGCCCGGGAAGCGGGTCGTTTCAGTTATCCCATGAGACCTGCTCAATTACGGACTGTCGGGGGAAAGAGCAGAAAACAAAAGACACACACACAATAAATCTGAAATGCAACATGCTGGTCACCCCCACCCTCCAACCCACCTTCCCAGAGAGGGGCACGCGGGGGCGGAGGGCACACGCTGAGGGCTGGCAGGTACACGCTGGGGGGGAAGGGGCGCGGGCAGCTTTGTCTCTCGAAGGCAGCCGGCGTCAGCATGAACTAGGGACGTGCACGGAGCAGTCCAGGTGGGGCAGGACTGACCCAGCAGGGCGCCAGTCTGAGGGGATTCACCCGAGCCCTGCTTGCTGTGGGCCTGGCCCTCCGCTGTCACTGGCAGGAGATGGTCCCACTGCTGGGCGAGGGACACACTCAGTGCGAAGCCCCTGCAACTGGCCCAGCAGGCTAAGCACGTGGGGCCAGTGAGTTCTGGGACCCTGGGGACCCTCTGCTGCAGCCCTAGGTGGGCTCTACATACACAGGGGCTGGACCCCAGACTCACCTTGGACCTGATGCTTCTGAGCTGTCTGCTGACACAGGATCTGTCTTTCTTCAGGAAGTCAGGGTTGCTTTTAGACTTCATTATATCTGAGAAGACAAGCAGACCCAGTGCCTATTTTGTAAACCCCCTGGGAACAGACTTGGGTTTGAAGGCTTCCAAGGCTTATCATCCTCACCCACACGTGAGACGTTTCCTTCAACAACCCACAAGAATCCCAAACAAAGAACTGTAAAACACGAGACCCTTGGAACAGCTCCGGGCGCTGGGAGACCTGGAGGAGGCACGCAAGGCCCCGGGGCAGGCTCCTCCGGTGTGCCGGCTGCAGCACCCGCTGCCCCTGGGCTGCTGGGCACACCTGCCGCCCTCCTCCTCCTGAGAGCCCCGGGCTGCTCAGGGTTTTTAACTTTCCACACTTATAGCGCTCTCCCTCACTTGCTGAGAGCTGTGCAGTGACCTCACGGTTCAGCCCCCCACCGTGGAGGCAGAGCCAGCTCTGTGCTCCTGTGCGTTCAGAAGGGTCACAGGCTGCACGTGCTCACTCCTAACCCTAAATCTGCTGGCCGCCAGACTCCTCCTCGGAAGCAGCCAGTGTCACCAACCCATTCCTGGTCTGATTTGAGCTTCGTTGCACATGGCCTGCCTGCCTTCAGGAAGACCTGTAACGTGCCCGCCCAGCAGCGATGCAAACTGGTGAGGAGGGATCCTTGCCCGCCGAGAGGAAGCGGGTAGTGAGCTAGGGCATCTTCGGTAGGCAGCATCCCCCCATCCCCTCCTCCCATAGCTTTTTGCAGATTTTATGGTAAAACCCCAGGATCAAGAACCAGCGAGAGCTGCTTACAGAAGGAGTGAATTTTTCAGGAAAAAGGGAAACACAGCCGGCTGTCACTGTAAACACACACCCCGAGGTATGACTGTCCCTCAGGGCAATGAGCACAGCATCAGAGGAGAAGGGCTTCCCAACCAGGAAGGCTCGAGAGCCGGGCGCCTGCCACCTGCCAGCTGTTCCCTACCAGGAAGTGAGTCTGACACAGAAAAGGACTCCTCTGCTTGAATCAAGCGCCAGCAGCTCCACGACTAAATCACGGTGAGTTACTGAGTCAGAATCCAGAGCTGGAGGACTCACCGTATCCAGACACGGGGGTGTTTTCCGGTGACTTTTCACCCAGTGCTTCGGTCGCGGCTTTCAGCTGCTCCTTCAGCCTGCTGATGTCACAGTCGGCTTTCGCCCTCACGATGCTGAGCTCTGTGTAGATGTCCTTGTACTTGTCACTAGCGTACTTCTTGTCCTTGGGGATAGAAGGGCAAAGAGCAGTTACAGCCAGGCTGGGTGGCCCGTCCTCCTGGGGCCAGAGCGCTTCGGGGGTGACTAGGGACGGGCCGGCAGCAGAGAAGGCAGGTCAACCCCCGCCTTCCAGAGGCAGAAACTGGACACAGAGTGAAACAGGCATGGCAGGGCCCCGGGCTATAGCCAGGCTGGCGCCGCCTTGAGCCCCAAGGACCTCCGTGTGGCTTCAGGCTGGAAAACCCCCGTGTCTTGGATCCCCTAAGTGACTTGGCCTCCAGGAGCGCCCGCAGCAGACAACAGTGTGCTTGGGTCTCGGGTCCCTGCCCCAGCATGTGGCGGGCACGGGGACGGCCCCTTGTTCCTGCCGCGCCCGCCTGCAGACTGCCATTCTTCTCGGGGAAGTGAAATCTACTTCAGAGCTGCTACATGTGACTCTGGACACGGGTGGCCCCGCCCCACCCGGAGCCCATCCCCCAGGTCCACAGGTGGGGACGTGCGTTACCCGCAGCGCTGTCTGTAGCTCATCCTTGAGGGAGCTGATCTCCTGTTTCAGGTACTGAATTTCTGATTCCTTGACCCGCAATAAGACCTAGAAAGAGAGAGAAATTGGAGACTCACATTCAGGAGCAGAGGGCCTGCCAGGGCCTCGAAAGCGAAGGCTGAGCCACACGGAGGACTCGCCTCCACACGCCGGTGGGCAGGCGGCTTTCTCCCTGTCCTTGTCAGGAGGAAATGGCCGTGACCCCTCCTGACCCGAGAGCCTCGTCCTCAGCCCGGGAGCTCCTGGCACAGAGCCCAGGAAGGGGTCCTGCAGAGAGCTCAGGTCAGCCGCTCCCATCATTTAGGAAGAGATGCTTTCATGAAATTTTAATTGAATGGGGAAAAATCTAAGTGTTTTCATAAAAGAACACGTTATACATAAGAAGCAATCATTCTGACTTAAAATGAATCTTCTAGTTGGTCAGTGTTTGTGACGTGGTAGAACAGAGGGGCGGAGGGCAGGTGAGTGAGGATGGGTTAAAGGTCCCTGCGGCCTCGTGAGGGGTCCCACGCTGCCTGGCAGCTAATTCTTCTCTTTTGCATCCTGGCATGACTCAGGTCTTTCCAGGTTCTCCCCCTCTTGCTGTCCATAAGCTAGGGGCTTGTATGGTGTGAGCTGGTAAAAAGGGACCTGGCTCTGAGCCGTACCTCTAACTCATAGGCATCCTTGCCTTGCGTGAGAGGTGAACCAGCAGCCTCACCACCGGCGTCCCCGGTCAGCAGCGTCCGTAGCCGTGAGATTTCAGCAGCCAGGCGGTTGTTCAGCTCCTGGGGGACAGCAACACAGCCAAACAGGGTGCTCTACAGAGCCGTTTGGCCATGGACACAGGGCGCGGCCAGGGTAGCATGCAGCACGGGAGGCCTGCAGTGGTGCCTGTGCACGGTGGCATATCAGAGTCAGTGTGGACACCCTTGCCAAAGCCATTTACATGGCCTAACGCGTTTGTGGAACTGCAGCTGCAGGATCCATGCTCCTCAGCCCCTTTCTGTCACTGTGACTAGTGTTAATCAGTTCCAGGGTTTGTGCCCCTGAGTTTCTGCAGGATCAGGACCTCCTGCCACCCTCACCACTCGCTTTCTGTACCTTCTTTCCAGCTAGCAGATGGTCGTCTCAGGCCACCGCAGTGACCAGCAGGACCAGTCCTGCTGGAGTATCCCCCCCCATATGGGCAGCTGTGGGCCCACAGAGGCCTCGAGCCTGGGCCAGGCCAATGGGGCTGTCTCTTCAGTGCCGGGGGAGGACGAGGGGTCTTGTACCCACAGAGAAGCTTTTTTCAAACTAGACCTACCTTGAGGTGTTCCATTAGCCAGGATTTTAAATGTACCCCAGTTTTCTAAGGAGCAGGCACATTTTAAGAGAATAATCTGACAGAATCAAATGTGAGCAGTGTATGGTCTTGACTGGGAGGTGTTTAAACACAGTCCCAGCCGTGGGGACGGGAGACCTGGACCCGTGCTGCCCAGCAACAACGGAGGAAGAACAGAACAGACATCTCGGAGCCTCCAGACCCCAAGGCCAGCAGCCGGCTGTGGAGCAGGAGGGCTCAGCTCCAGCAGCTGCAGGGAGCTCCTGTCCACACCCCAGTGACCTCAGACGTCAGGAGATGCCTGCACATGGGGCCTCAGTGCGGCGCACCTGGTTGTGGGCGTTGAGCTCCTGGTTCTCGCGCTGGCACTGCCGCAGGGCCTGCCGCTCGGCCTCCAGCGCCTGGGCCAGGTGGGCGTTCTCCAGGCACTTCTGCGAGTACTGCTCGGAGAGGACCTCCAGCTCGCGCTGCACAGACTGTAGCTCCTCCCTGGGGAGAGGGCACTGCTCACTCCTCTGCCCTCGCCCCGGGGCCCAGGCCTCTAAGAAGCTCAGAGTCCCCTTCGCGAAGCCTCAAGGACGCCGAGACCCACACAGCGAAGTGACCACGAGCAGAGCCCTGTCTGTACCTTGTGGTCTCGAGTGGCCATGCAGCTCGGCGGCTCCGTCCCTGTGCTCTTACCAGCAGTTGAACAGCCCCCACGGGCGTAACTCCTCTCCCAGGGTCAGGAGAGGCCTCACCCACGCACCCCAAAACACGCTGTGTCAGAGAGAGATCAGACCTGGGACCGTTTCTAGCACTGTGCCAACTCGATCCACGTTCAGAAAACCAAAGCCTCGTGACGTCGTTCTCGGCCACCCTGGACTTGAGAAGGGCTGGTACTGTGGAACTGACACCCCCTCCAGCTGAGGTGAGCTGCTCCCGGCCTCCTGCCTACCCACCTGCGCCCTGACTGCACTTCACGGGAGCCTGGGAGAGGGGAGAAACCCTGACTCTGTGCGTTGTGGAGCCCCATGAAGGCTGGCTCTGCATGGCCCCCGCAGCAGCCAGTCGAGGGGCTCCGAGTGGTGTGAGTTCCACTGAGGGCAAAACTAAAGAGTGGCCGTACTGGTGAATGCTCCCCATTCCCTTGCCTCTGCAAGGAGAAATGGCGCACGCACTTCTTAAAATGTAGGGGTCGGGGCCACTTCTGCCATGCATAGCCACAGAGCATCTGTGTCATGCACTACACCGCGTCCCCTCCCCACGAACTCCTGAAGCAGCAGCAGCTGATGGACAGAAGGAATCTGGGGTAGCCTCTGAGGTCGGCCCTGAAGATCCGACAGTATTGATAAAATCTCCTCTGCCCCATCTTATTCTTTACGTTTTAGTAACTGGTTCCTGTTTGACTCAGTAACAGGAGCCCACTTGGGCCACGAGAGCAGTGGCTTGCTGACCCCAGGACGGTGCTGGGCCCCTCAGGAAGGAGGCTCTGAGCAGCCTCAGTGCCCACAGGCCTCCACCTGCACCATCCTGAGGACCCGAGCCTCTGCGGCTCTTACGGGGAAGGTGCTGCCCTGCCCCCAAAGGACCTCCCTCCGGCCCGGCCGCAAGGGCCACCTCCACTGACTCACAGGTACTGCCGCTGCAGGGCATCGATGTCCGCGTTGACGCTGCTGATCTGGGACCGCTGGCTCTTCTCCAGCTCCCGCTCCATCTCCTCGCGGTGGGCATTCTTCATGGCTTCGATGGCTGTGGACAGGACGTGGCCCTCAGCACCCACGGGCTTGGGAGGTGAGACCGACAGGAAGGTGGGACGTCCCCCCACTGCTAACACCAGCCCACTGGCAGTTGGGCCGGGAGGATTCCCGGGAACTCCCCCACGAAAGGGATGCAGGTGTGTTTTTTTCTTGATGTTAACAGAAAACCAAACTGATTCAATAAATGTCAGTGTTAAATCCAAGTATGAGTTTGTAGAACAAGCAGGCTTTCAGGCTGGGCCTGTTTTCTTAGTGCCAAAATCAAAAGCACCACAGGATAGTTACATGAACGGAGGGGACACAGGCCAACGGCCCAGAGCTCAGTCCGGATGCTCTGGGCTCTGACGGACCGAGGGCCATGGGCAGAGGTGTCCACTGCCAGAGAAGTGCCAGCAGACGGGCCGATGAGACCAGGGCAGCCCCTCATGAGCACCAGGTGTGCCGGCGGCCACGGAAAGCAGGAGTGCTGGCGCGGGGCTCCGAGCTCTCAAAGGGCTCCTCAAACCAGCCTTTCCCCCAAGAGAATTGTCAAAGAATTCTCGTGCGTAACGAGGCTTCAATCTCAGCCAAAAGGCGGCGAGGCCAGTCGCTGCTCAGAGCTGTGCGTTCAGCTCAGGGAGACCCCGCTGCCCGTCCCCGGGGTTAGCGGCTCCCACCTGAGATGGTGGCCGCGGTCTCCTCAGCTAGGAGGCGGTCTTTCTCCTCCCGCAGTTTCTCCAGTTCCCGCTGGTGCTGCCTCTGCAGGTCTTCGATCTTCTTCTGGTGTGTTTCTTCCATGGCTGCAAACCCTCGCTCGCACGTGGCCTGCAAGGTGCACAAGAGGCTTTACTGACTTTTCTTCTATTTACTGAACAGACCTCAGCCCTGCCCTCCAGGCTCCTGGCACAGAGGAGGTGCTCTCTCTCGAGTTGAGCCCCGTGCCAGCTGTCTGGAGACTCACTCTGCTCCTGCGTGCTTTATGCTCCCAGAGCATTTAGAAAAGGGTGCCGGATTTCTGTGGTTGTTGTGCATCCCATTTCTCTGTAGAGTTGGTATCGCGGGCAGGAAAAGGCCACGGTGGAATTTAAAATAGCCAATCCTGGACCTTTATGGACCGACAGGAGTGGGGAGGACAGAGTGAACGGGCAGAGGCTGGCCGCGCCTGGTCTGAGTTTCACAGCCAGACGCGTTCAGCACCGCCACACACTGGGCATCAAGCACAGTCATGAACAGTCATGTCTTTGTCAGCTGCACGGAGCCAAGGCCATCCTATGAGTGACGGGTAGCGGATAGCCCAGTGCACGGAGCCAGGGGGCCCAGCCCTGCTGGCCGCCCTCACCGGGTCACTGAACCTCTCAGGTGTCCACTGAGGAAGTTAGGCTAGGGTGTACGACTTTTCCTTTGGAAGGAGTACAAAGAGGGGGCACTAATTAACGAGTGCCTCTGCTAACTGTACCGAGACCCACGACGGAAGAGCTGCTCTCCAAACCTGTCCGTGCCTCGCTGCAGCCTGGCTTGGTGTTTGACCTAGACATAGGTGTGGGGAAGGACACAGGCATGACCTAAGAAGGGCTCAGACCACCCCACACCCCCTCACTGTGTAGTAACCCAGGCCTGGCTTATCAGTTGGTCTCGTCGATGGGGTGGGTATGATGGGTGGTCTGTGTAGCTGTTCTGTGCGTGGAGGCACATTTCTTGTCTAAATCCCTTGCAAGATCTGTTTCAAAGTAGGGATCGCGCCTTTCACTGATCCTTAAAAACTGGAAGAATGTGGCCATGTTAATTCCAAATCCAGGTATGGGTGGGATCCCCCTCCCAATCCTGTACTTGCACGTGGATCAAGAAAGGGTACCAAAAAATCCAGCCTCCGTGTGCGGACACCTCTCTCAGCCCCCATGGTGACTGAGAGGCCCTTCTGAGACTCTCCAGTCAGTATTTTTCAAACTCACGGTCAAAGTCTGGACTTCCCTGCGACAGATTTGCTTCACTGGGGAAGTGGTCTTAAGTGCTGTTCGCCACTCACTGGGCGTTTCTTCTCGCAGGGGCTTCACCTGGAAGCTGCTGTCTCCTCTCACTGCCCTCACACCCCGGGACACTGGAGGGTCCTAGTGCTGCCCTCTCGCACGCTGTGGTTCAACGTGGACTCTTGGGTAACACAGCTGCGAGGCCTTAGTTTGATTTGAGGGCTTTAGAATAAAGATAAGGATCAAAATTCTTCCTACAGAAACACTAAGGTGTCTTTAAAGACTGGCTGCTTCCTTGGAGAGTATATGTGTTTAAAAAACAATCTAATTTTTAAGCCAGTAATCCCTGGGATCAATCAAAGTTCCTCGGCAACCACTGTGCAGTCGTGAGAAAAAGCACCAGCCTTCAGCTATCAGAAGAGGGGCCCTCAGGCCAAGACCACAGTCTTCCTGACCTGGGCAAAAATCTGCACAAGTAACAGCTGTCAGCCGGGCCCCAAGAGAGCGGTTTGGTTGTAATTTCTGCGTGTCTCACAGGGCCCAACAAGAATAGGCACAGGACAGAGGACGCCGCCCACAGCAGGCAGCATCCAAGCCCAGTCTGCATCACCGCTGGGGCAGAGCCTGCCCCAGTGTCAGCCCAGGGCTTTCCTCCCTCCCGGGTTCGTGCCGATGGGCATGAGAGCCAGTCTGGGCCTTGTCTAAGTTTCCTGCTGCGCAGATGCGCTGGGTGTTGTAGGAAGCGGCCGGGAAGTTACTTTCAACGCAGCACTGGTATGCACTGGCTGCACAGGGACTGTGTGGCACTTTCCAGCAGCCCTTGAAGCTTCCTTGGGATCCAGAATGGCCTTCAAAAGGTTTGGACTGACTTGGGAAAAAAGCAGTGGAAATGGCCTGGCAGGCACTAACGGCCCGCCTGCTTGTCGCAGCAGTGCCGGGCCGCCCTCAGTACTGGACGCAGTGCGGCTCACAGCTGGAGGACGGGGCTGGGGACGGAGGGCACAGGAGGAGCCTGGCGTCTACTGGATGCAGCTCAAGGGGTGGCAACAAGCCCGAGAGGACGAGGCCCAGAGCCCAGGCTGCCCTGACGGCTCCACACAGCCCAACCAACGCCCCAGGGCCCGAAACGTCACCTTGATGGGCCAGGGCCTGGGAATCCCGTCTACCAAGGTGGGTGTGAAATGGGGTGGGGGTGTGGTGGGAAGGTCACTTCTCAAAACCCCTGGAGCAAATAAGGCTGTGCTCCCTGTAAGAGCAGCCGTTCCCACGCAGGGTTCCCACCAGACGTCTGTCCCCACAGAACTGGGGTGGGGAGTGGCCCTCAACACCCCACTGCAAACGTTCTAGCCTTTGCGAAGCCCAACTCTGCTCTCCTGGGACAGCAGGAAGGAGAGGACCCTCCCCAGATCCAGGTCTGCACAGCCTGGAGGTGGGGGCAGTGGGGAGCTTCCCCACCACCCTGCCTCGCCAGACCCTGCTGGGACACCACTGCAGCCAGTGGGAGGGCAAGCAGGGAACAGCCCATCAGCTCCTTCTGCTGTCCGGTGACTTGGAGCCAAGAACTGTGTCCCAGCTCCGCCTGCACTGGACGCCCCCCGACCGCTCTGCTTCGAAACCTTGAGGCTCTCAAAGTCCCTCTGGCGCTCTTCCCGCAGTAAGGCCGCGCCACCCGCCAGGTCCTTGTGCTCCAGCGCTTCCCGCAGGACGTCCACTTGGGCCTCCAACTCCTGGATGCGCCCCTTCAGCCCCGTCACGGAGTCGGCCTCCCCCTCAGCTGGCCGGCTGGAGGACGGGGGTCCGCGGGCTGGTGGGGTGGCAGGGGGCCGCCCCTGGTAGTGGTGCAGGGTCTCCTGCAGGCACCGCAGCATCTGAGAGTAGTGTTCCTGCAGGGCCCGCAGCTCCTCCTCATGGATGGCCTGCAGCTCCCTGATCTTGAGCTGGAACTTGTCCTCCAGGGTCTGCACCTGGTCCGCAGGTGGCCTCTCCAGGTCATGCCTGTCCCCGGCCAAGGCATCCAGCTGGCTCAGGACCCTGCCGCGCGCAGCCTGTGGCGCACCCTCCGCCCGGCTCGGCCGCTCCCCTGTGTAGCCAACCTTCCACTCCTCAAACCACCCTCGTGGGGCAGCCAGGCTCTCGCTGCGCTCACTCTGCCCCTCTTCCAGACGCCTCTGCTGCTGGCCCAGCTGGGCGACCTTGGTCTTGAGCTCCGCGTTCTCCCGCTCAACGATGGCGATCAGCTCCAGGTACTCGCTCTTCTGCTTGCGGAGAAGCCCCTCGTACTCCTCCCTCAGGGCCCCCACGGCGTGCTCGTGCTCCTGACAGGAGGCCCCCCCGCCCGACCAGGACTCCCTGTAGCCCCGGAGCTCCTTTTCATACTCCAGCCGGATCCTGCAGGCTGTGTAACACACCTGAGCCTGAATAATCGCATCTTGAACTAATAAGGAAGAGTACTGGCCGAGGCCTCCTAGACAAGCGCTACGGGAGAGATGCCGGGATGCCTGGAGAAGCTTCTGACAGTCTCGCACCGCCTCCACAGAGAGAAGTGAGGTTAAAGTGGCGGAGATCTCTCCCAAAAGACTGGCCTTATCTTTAAGCTGCAGGGCGAGCTCTTCCTGAATAGCAACCAAGGCCCCAGAGCTCTGGCTGGACAAGGGACAGAGAGCCTGCGAGCCAGCTGGGTCCTGATGACTCGGTGCTTCTTCCGGCGGGCTCCCAGTCCAGGACACCTGGACACCATCTCCGGCACCTGCTGGAAGCTGGAGGGTTTCCGAGACCTGCAGCATCACTCTCTCGAAGTCGGGTGTCTGGTAGGCCCCTAGGATCTCCCCCAGCATGCGCTTGTGCTGCTGCAGGGCTGCCTGTGTCCCCTGGAGGGTCTCCTGGATGCTCTGCAGCCTGCGGTGGAGGGACCCCCTCACCGAATGCACGGCAAGGCTGAGCTCCGCCCTGACCCACGTGGCGTCAGCCAGGGCAGGGGCCGGGGCTGGCGGGGCACTCGGCTGCCCACCTCCAGAGGCACTGGCTGCCTCTCCGCCCAGCGTCTCCAGGTGCCGGCTCAGGGACTCGACCTGGCTCCAGAATTCTCCATCCACCAGCACCTTCTTGGCCCAGGCATCCACTGGGGCCCCAGGACAGGCCACAGCACTTTCAGACTCCAGCGGCCACTTTCCGGACTGAGAGATCTCTAGGAGCACGTGCGAGATGTCTGAGGTTGTGTTTTTCAATGAGTCTGCTATCTGGTCTATCAGCGTGGCTTCCAGAGCTATCTGATCAGAAAGGAGCTGGAGCTGCTCCTGGTCGCTCAGCTCCGGCAGGTGTGGTGGCTGCCGTGAGGTCCCTTTCTCTTCCTCCAAGAAACCCGCCTCCCCTGTGGGGGCCGGCTGGTGACACAGGGCCTGGATGGCGCCGACCAGCAAGCTCTCCACGCTGGCCAGGAGCCCCGCCCCTGCGTCACCCGGCAGAGACCGCAGCTGTTCTCGGCAGCTTTCCAGGCAAGCCAGGGCCTGGCTGTTTTTCACCTGGAAGTCACCGAGCTCCTCGACGTGGTTCTCAACCACCTCCGCCCTCGCCTGTCTCTCCTGCTCCAGCTGGGAGGCCAGCGCGGCGACCTGGAGCAGGCTGGCACGGAGCTGCTCGCGCAGCCGCGCCTCGGTGCCAGCCCACTGCTGGTGCAGAGCAAGCAGGGCCTCCTGGCTCTGGCCCTGCTGGCTCTCCAGCTTCACCGTCACATCTTTGAGCTTCTCCTCGGTGACGTAGAGCTTGGTCTCCAGGGAGTGGATGATGGACAGGTAGGTGTCCGAGTCGCTGGTCGCTGGGAGTGAGCTGGGGGTGGCCTCCGACGACATGCTTTCCTCCGAGGGCGAGCGGTCCTGACTGGTGTCAGAGGACGTGCTGCTGGTCCAGGTCCTCTCAGACCCGTCAGGGTGGGTGTACTTTTGGCACTGGATTGTGGAGAACCGGATTCTTTGCCTCTTAAGGCCGGGTGCTCCCTGGTCGGGTTTTGAGGTGCTCTGCAGGTGCCCCTCCCTGTCGGACACTTCCGATCTTGGGGGCACTGGGCTCTTTTCTCTCCTGGGGCTGCTGTCCCTGTGCTCCTCCCCCAGGGCAGCCCGGAGCGGTGGGCCCGAACGTGCGACGCCGTCCTCCTCCTCGGCTTCTTCCAAGGAGCTCCGTGGCTCCTCGGCGTCCTCTGAGGACTCCTGGGCAAACTGCCTTTCGGTCTCTTCCTTTGCCTGGAGCTTCACTTCTGTTTCCTCTAAGCTGCTCCCCAAAGCAGTCATCTTAACCAGCACATCCTGGAGATCTTGCTCTTTCCGTGCCAGTGCCTTCTCGTGCGTGTCCTGGATGCGCCTCAGCTCCTCCTCCTTCTCCCGGAGCCGCGTGTGCGCACCCTGGAGCTGGCTGGCCACCCTCCTGTAGGAGTGCTCCAGGCTTTGATAGTCAGCCTCCCTCCCCTGCAGCTTCTCCTGAAGCGCAGCCACGTCCTCGTCGGACAAGGCGACGCGGCCCATCAGCTCTTGGAAGCGCTGCCGGATCAGGTCCCGCTCGTCTCGGAGGCTCTGGACGTGCTCGGCCAGCTTCTGGATGCTGGCCTCCTTCATCTCCAGCTGCTCCTCCAGCCGGTGCACCACCTCGCTGCCCTCAGACTTGGCGCTCAGCTTCTCCTTCTGCAGGACCTCCATCTGCTGCTCGTGGTCCTGGAGCCGGTCCTCGAAGGCGCTGGCCCTGTCCTCTGCCTCCTTCAGGCTCTGCAGAAGCTCTCGCTTCTCCCGCTCACAGCTCCCCAGCAGCAGCTCGTAGTTCCTCTGCAGCTTCTCCTCCATCAGCCTCTGGGCCCGCTCGCTGGCGCTGAGCTGCTGGCTGAGGTCGGCGATGCGCTCCTGCAGCCTCTGCACCTCCTTCTGCCGGTCCCGCTGCAGCGCCTGCTGCCTCTCCAGGTCCCGCAGCTCCTGTGTCCTCCCCAGCAGCAGGGCCTCCGCGCTCTGGAGCTTCCGCTCACTGGCACGCAGCTGGGCGCTGAGTGCGGCTTCGCTGTGCTGCCGCTCCTCCAGCTGCTCACGGACCTTGTCCTTCTCCAGCTTCAGCTCGCCCTGCAGCTTGGCCAGCGCCTGCTCCTTGATGGTGAGCTCAGCGGCGGCGTTGCCGAGCCGCGCCTGGAGGCTCCGGACCTCGGCCTCGTGGTGCCGGATCGCGTCCTTGGCCTCCCCGTAGCTGCGCTTCAGGGCCTGGATCTGCCGCGTGATGAGCTCCTGGCGCTGGCACTGGGCCTCCAGCTCGCCGTGCAGATCCTGGTTGACTCTGTGGAGCCTCTGCCAGGCGCCGGACGGGGAGGCGGCCACTTCAGTCTTAAAAAAACCGATGGAATACGGGTTAGTAACCCTCGGCCTCCCAGTCCTGAGTGTCACACCTCTGGCCAGGGTCAACCACAGGAAGGCTCCGTGGTTTATCCTCTGCATAATTTTGTTTTCATTTAAAAAAAAAGAAAAGCAACTAACAAATCGTCTCATTTTTTTTTTTTTTTGGTAAGTAGCTGCTTCCAGGTAAACAGAAAACATGGACATTAACATCAAAACAGCTCTAACCGAATAGCTTCTAGGAGAAATAAACCAAACAAAACTGAATAATGGAGCACACTGAGAAGCAAAACGAAGACTGAGGGACAAGAGACTCCAGCAAGAGGGACGGGCAGGAGCAGAGCAAAGCACCCGTTTGTTTGTTTTGCAAAACAAAAGGCGCACAGCTCTAGACCACAAACCCCACCAAAGCGCAGGACCGGTGACGAGGCCACTTCCTTCTGGGACAGGGGAGAAGGAAGGGAGGCACCGCTGGCGGATATCAGCGAGGTGACATCCGAAACATTTTCCTGGGGGAGGTGGAGCCCGTCCTCTACAGTAACAGGAAGAACTAATCTCTACCTGCAAGAAGACAAAACGAAGGGGAAAACGCAAACCGTGGAGTAAAATATGAGTTAACAAAACAGACAAACCTGTGTGGCATTCAAAATAAGAAAGTGAAGCATGCAGAAAATAAAACACAATTCAAACAAAACTCCCCAAACTAAAAGGCATGCAGAATAGACAGAACTAATTAACGCAGGAAAAAAAAAACAAGAACGTGAAAGGAGTGAAAGGAGTGAGAACAGCTCAGCCTAAGAACTGGCCTGCCTGTGGCTCCCTCCAGGTGTGCTGGTGGGGAAGCCACAGATGTGACACTCAGTTACGGCAAGTTAGACACTCCGCGTCCACACCCTGCCAGCTCCTCCCGGCCATCAGCACAGAGCCCACCCCCAGCTGCTGATCCTTCTCACCCCTAACCCCAAAGCCCCTTGCTCATTCAGACTTTTGATTATAAGAATTTTCAAAGCACATAGGGAGGTTAAAAGTAAACTGTCCTTTGACCTGGCGGGGAGGCGTTAACGTGTCAGCTGACGGACAGGCTTCAGTGCGAGTTCATGCAATCGTCCAGGTCAGACACGGGACAGGGTAGTAATGTTCAAACTCTGCTGCCAGGATCTTTACCACCTGGTGTGAAATGAGTGTGTGTAGGATGGCGGCCCAACCAGGGTTTAAAAAGATGCTTCCCAAACCTGCGGGGTCTGCAGAGATGACTCAGAAAGCCCCAGAGTGAGACATGCAGGAAAGAGGGGTGCCCCCCATCACCAGGTTCTGGTACCTCAGAGTCTGAACTGGGCATGGTGACAACTATGGTTGAAGGGCTAAGGAGGAAGGTCCAGGGGACACGGGGTGCCCAGGGCCATGGCCAAAGCTGGGGGGGAAAGGAAGGCAGAAGAAACGTGCCACGAAAAGGACATGGAGAGAGGCAGGAGGGCAGACTCCGCCCAGAAGATCCACTCGGACCAAGGAAGCCAGTGTGCTGCCGTCTGGAAATGCTGATGCAAAAACTTATCACAGAGATTCTGGGTCCTTGAGAGTCGGAAGAGCCCTCAGGGACGAAGTCTAGGTCTACACAGGCAAGGAGGCTGATGCTGCAGGGGAGGGGGCACCGCGGGTTCTGGTCAGTACCGGACCCTGACTTGAATGCTGTGCCTTCAGCCTTGGCCAAGAGCTCGAGTTCTCCGTCCCATCGCCCTGTCTTGCTTTCCCCCCGGCACCCATCTGTCAATCACCTCTCCCCACTGCACAATGGCTGAGGGGGCAGGAGAGTGTTGTTTTATACCCCAGAACTACAGCAGGGCCTGAAACGCTGCAGAAGAGTTGGCTCACACCGGCCTGCTCCATCCAGGTGACCTCCTGCCTGGCAGGATGCCTGTGGCATGCCCACTGCTGCCTGGGGGGGTGGTGGCACTCTGGCACAGAGGCCTCTGCAGGAAGACGCTAGGTTTGGACTCTCAACTCAGGACTCAGGCTGCTGCCCTCCCTCCCCTCCACACCACTGGGCAAGTTGGCTCAGGGCTGGGCAGCCATGTTTCCACCTCAAACTTCAGCCTAGGCAGAAAGAAATGGGGCCACTAGGCTAGTGGTAACAGTCCCAGGCTGCCCTGTAGGTGTGGTACAGACACGGTCAGGGGCAGGGAACCAGTTCTAGCTCTGCCATGGGCTTGGCCATAAGGAGGCATGTGGCTGTTACTCAGGTTCTTAAATTTGTAAAATGGGACTAATGCTGCCATTGTGAAAAAAGTTAGAAACAACATGCAAACATGTGATATTGATAATAAATATATATTGGACTCTTTGGGAGCCAAAGACTACTATTGAAAACATCTAAAAAACCCTTCGACGTAAAGGGCTCAGGCAGATCCTCCAGCTTGTTGCACGAGGAGGAGACCCAGGCAGCCCACTACCCAGGGAGCCCGCTCCAGTGGCACAGGAGTCCAGAGGCCTGGCGCTCGGTTTTGCACGTTCTAGCCTGCCTGGGTCCTGCACACTGAAGCCCGAGGGTGCCTGGAGGGCCGTGGCGGCCCCTCAGCCCTACCTGCAGCACATAGCCCTCCCGGGCGCTCTGCTCCCGGCCCAGAGCCACCCTCAGCTGGTCCTGCAGCAGCCGGTTCTGCTCTAGAAGGTCTGAGGCCTCCTTCTGGCTCTGCTCCAACTGTTGGCAAAAAGACACACGTTTTTAAGCAAAATGGCAGTAACAGGAGCAACAGCACAGCACAGTCGCTCGGTGGTGTGCCCGATTCCAGCTGGGCTGGAGCTCAGTGGTGCCTCCGAGAGCCTTGCAGGCGGCCACACCTGGGTGGATGTGCTTGTCGGGTCTTCACCCAAGGTTCCAGCTCAAGCTGTGAATCGACCTGGGCACCCACATAAGCTCCACACCTGCTTGAGGATCCACCAGGTGTACACCCTACCAGGAAATGAGGACTTCGTGCCCCTGTCAGAGGGAAGACTGCCCACTGGGTCCTTTGGGTATCCTCAGCGTGGCCAAGCACGCCCGTGCTGCCCCAGGGCAGGCCTCACGCCAGGCTCTACCTTGGCTTCTGGAGAAACCCTGTTTGACCAGTTGGATACAATGGATTTCATATAAAATTCTGTTTGTGAGAAGGGGTCCTCAAGAATTGAGCTGCTTCACACTCTTGCTGTCAATGGCTGTGAATCCAGCCGTCACCCATCTGCCCCTTTCCGGAACGTTACCTACGTGCCCTCAGCTGCTGGGCTGTGGCAAGCAGGGAGCTGGGTGTGCAGCAGACTGTGCTGACCGGCATGCGGACCTTGGTTTTCAGACCTTGCTGTCTGAAACAAACTTGGTCCAGTGTGTGGCCTGTTGACTTGCAGGCCCGTTTTCACTGTTTAGAGCAACGTGAGTTTGAACTGTTACTTTTCCACATCTTGCCTCTATTACGGTATTAACGGGCGTAGAAAATGGAAAAAAATCCAAGTGTTGATGCTAGTGATATGTCAGCCTCGTGAATCTAACAAAATAAGAAGAGGATGAGAAGTGAAGGCAGGCCAAAGTGGCCAATCTGTGATTTAGTTAGCCACTGAAGTCAAGTGCATACATGAATCGCATCTTTGAGGACTCCTGAAAGGCAGGTGTAACTCCACCTCCTTGCCCGTGGCACCTCTGTTCAGACCCACAAATCTACGGCCCAGCTTTTGCAGATTTGACTTCTGGGTGCTTCCTCATGAAGGGAAATGTCACGTTACAAGTGCAGGGACCGCTCACCCACCTCTGCATCTGGAGGAGGCTCATGCCAGGCTCACCAGCAGGCCCGTCCTGCCCCCCAGTACCTAGAATCAGCCCCGCCTCCTGCTGCCTGCCCTGCACCCGTCAGGTCTCACTGAGGGTCGCAGGGCTGCCTAGTCCAGATGGAAAGCTAACTCTGTTCACGTGCCTCTTCTGCCCCAAGCCTCTAGTGCGTGGCAGAAGCAGGGCAGATGGGGCCCCACCTGGCCTGGAGCCCACCTGCCTCATCTCTCGCACCTCTGGCTCTCAGTGTCAGCGCCGCTCCTCTGGTCTCCAGAAGGGCCCGGTGCCCTCCCTGCCACCCCCCACCCCAGCATGCCTCAGGCCTGCACTGCACTCGGCGGGGAGGGGGGAGGGGGGGCTGTTGCGTGTCTGTCTGCCTGAGGGCCTGCAAGCCCCTGGGGCGGGTTAGGCACAGCGGGTGCGGGGAAGGTGGCTGCACGGAGCTGCCCCGCCTGTGCCGCCCGGCCATTACCTCCTTCTCCAGCACAGAGGTCAGCTCGGGAGTGGACAGTCGGTCGCTTCCATCCTCAGAGGAGGACAAGTGCAGGGGGGCGATGGGCACTTGCTTCTCCTCCCGGAGAGGGGTGGTCTCCACCTGATGCCACCGTTGCTCTATCTCCACGTGTACGTTCTGGGTCCTGAGGTCGGCGGTCGCGGGTGGCCCTGGGCCCCGGTCGACCTCCATGCGCAGGGCCGGGTCGTCGATGCTAGGCCCGTCGGCCGCGTCCACTGCCCCAAAGCGCTTGCGCCGTTCCTCCCGCCGCCGTGCACGCTCCCTCTCTAGCTCGCCGGGCTCCGCCTCGGGCCGTGGGGTGGCAGGCCCCGGGGCGCCGGCTCTCTCCTGGGCCAGGGCCTGCTGGATGGGGCGGAACTCGGCCCAGTCGAAGGTCTTGGAGCGGCCCTCCCGCCTGCGCTCACGGGCCCGGCTCCGCTTCTGCTCAGGGTCTGGCTCTCCGGGCTCCCCGTCCTGCTTCTCCCGCAGCCTCGTCTCCGAGGGGGAGCTGCTCCGGTCTTTGCCCTGCGGCAGCGAGCTGAGGCGGGGGAGACAGCTGGTCAGGTGGGGCTCCTGGCGACAGGGCCCAGCTCCCTGCCGTCACCACATGCCTTTTTCTACGCGGCTATGGCTCCCACAAGGAATGGGGAGACTCTGCCTTCACCCACTGACACGTCTGTGGAGGGAACCCCAAGTGGCACCGAGTGGTGACGGCAGAAAAGGAGCCGCAGACAACGGCCCAGAGGTTTCCCGCAGGATGATACTGGGGGGGGCCGCAAGCCCCATCAGGCTGCGCCGCGCACAGCCACACGCGCACAAGGCCACGTGGGAGGTAGATCCCACGGCACGCGGGCACTGGGCCGGCGGTGACGGAACAAGCGAGACCAACAACCGCTTCCCTCGCTTCCCTCGAAAGGCTCATGGGTTTTAATAAGCAGGTAAGTAACACGGTCAGGTCTGTGTTTTAAAAAAAAACCACTCTGGGTGGCTGGCGTGACAGACGGATCAGAGTGATGGCCCTGGGACCACCTGTGGGCCAGTGAGCTCGATGGCCCAGGTGGCGCCCACGAGCCGGCACCAGACAGGGGCTCACTGAATAGGACTTGAGAGGATTTGGCGGCCCACCCAGGGCAGAGGTGAGCAGGAAGCAGGACACTCGAGGGCACCTCCGCCTGCCCAGCAGCTGGATGCGCCTCCCCACACCTGCCCCACAGCGGAGGTCCCCGGGCAGGGTGCTGTAGGGCACTGGTCGTGGCCATCCAAGGCAGAGGTCTCCGGGCTCCAAGGACAAGAGCCTGCGACCCTGGCCTGAGCCAAGTGGCCTCTGGTTCCGCCCAAGCCCTCAGAACAGGGTGGGAAACCCCCCAGCACAGTGAGGGCTGGACCTTGGGGGCTCCAGGGAACACCTGTGTTTAAATGGTGGCCAAAGAGAAGGGAGCCTGCAGAAGAGGCATCCTCCCTGTCCCGGGTGGCGGCCCTGGGAGCTTCCAAGTCAAGACCACACGCTTGCACACAGTTTCTCCAGAACGGACCTTTTCAACAACGCCACTGAACTGAGAGCTGGCCCAGGCCTCGGACTGCACAAGCCATTAGGATGACACAACAAGCTGGAGCCGCCACTATCCCCGGGAGAGGAAGCCCGTGCGACTCCCCACCAGACTTGGGGGGGCCGTGGCGTGCAGCTCAAACCCACACTCCTGATATCTGTAACCGTTTCCAATAACTTTCCCGGGACGTGGCCTTGTTGCACTAAAAAAATCCATCTTTTCCTCAAAGTATAAAAGCCCACACGAACAAACTGGGTGAGGCAAGCACCTCGGCTGTGAGGCAGCTGACCCTGGAGTACACTGCTCGTCAGGAGGACGCTGTCCCCATGGGCTGCGGCCCCAACACGGAGGGGAGGCGCCTCTCCCAAGCCATGTGTTGCCTGAGCGCGTCCTTCCTGCCCTTTCTGAGGCCAGAGCCACACACCTGCGACATCCCAAGGCTGACGAACCCCAGCCGGGCCCCAACCCACTGCACGCAGCCTCCTCGAAGTGCCCGATAAGAGCTTTGGTCTCTGCTCCTGGTCTTAGAGACTCAGGAACAACCAAGTATTCTGTTCGTGCAATAAATGAAGGAATGAACAATCGAACAGACAACACAGGACGGAAGGACTAGAGAGAAGAGTCCTCCATTTAGGGTCCCTTCCTCCCTCCTTGTTCAAAGAGGTGCAGGTCACTAGGAAGGAGGCCAGGACTTGACCAAGGTGTGAGGCCTCCCTAGGCCAAGGAGTGCTCCGTGGGCACCAGGGTCGCCCCCTGGAGCGCAGCCTCCAACACAAGAGAGTCACTCAAGAAGCATTTAAACGACCGGACTGAAAACCGCAAGCAAGAGGCTCTCAGAACTGGCGAAGGCGCCAAAGCCATGAGGGTCAGGGCTGCAGAGTTCTCGACGTCACAGCACCAGCCATACACAGGGAGCTTCTCTGCTTTTTGTAAAATGAAAACTTCAGGTTTCTAACCATCAGGGCAGGAGGAGGAAGGCGTGGGGTGAATCATGAGGTTTATGAAGCATGGATGTTGACAGGGGAACAGTTTCCCAACTTTGGCCTCCAGCACCAAGAGTTGCAAAGAGAGCTTTGTCACAGCTGCACAGAAATCCAACAGATTCAGGAGTGAGGCAGAAGGATCAAGAAAAGGCAACGCTAAGGTGGCCTGTGAATACGGCATCCGGAGCCGCCCTCACCCAGCCATGGCTCAGTGCCCGGGCCCTGGGGAGCTTCTCCCGCCGGCCAGGCCTGAGGGGAAAGGGTAACCTGAGGCAGAAAACCAAGGAGGCCAAGTGGAGAGTGAGTGGGCAGCGGACTGAAGGATGGGGGGAAGGCTGTGCTGGGCCCCCTCGGGCACCCTACTGGCTCACCTTGTCACGTCTGGGGCAGAGATCGGGTGGACGTGCTTCATGATGGTCTGGATCCAGTTCCGCCGGATGCCAGACGTCATAGCAGAGAGAGTGAAGGCGCCCTCCTTTGTCTACACAGAAGACGAGGAGTTAGCAGTGACCGGCACCTCCCCACCCCTGAAGAAGGCCCCGCAGGGAGGCTGGCGGCCAGGTGGCCATCCCAGGAGTGCGCTATGTGCCCCACTCGGGATGAACAGAGCTGGAGGGCAAAGGAGAGAGCAAAGCCGCGAACACTGTCATGGCAGTGGCTAACCTGGGCGTCCCCTCCCCATGGGACCCAGCAGGCCTTTACTTTTACTGACACTCCCTGCTCTTTAAGGAGCTCACAGACTGGAAGGAAGGAGAACATGCGTGTGGGGAGCAGCGGGAAGGGGCCAGGGCGTGGCAGGGCTAGGGAGGGTGGGCAGGTGGACGGGGAAGGGGTGCATGACCCAGCTGGAGGGAGTGGGCCTGGAGCGTGCAACCACACACAACAGGCTCACAGGGTGACCAGGGACAGGAGTGGCAGGCACGAGGCTCAGTGGTGGCTGGGCCCCAATGGGGGCCATGTCTGTTGGGCTGAGGAGGGGCAGGGAGACCTGCTGGGTGGCTGGGCTGGTCGTTCAGGTGATGAGAGGGGCTTCGGAGAGGTGGAGGAGGTGGCATGCACAGAGCAGCACTGACAGGCTTGGGGGAGCACCTCAAGGACAATCCCTGGACCCCCCCTACACTTGGGTGAGTTGGTGGGATGCCAATCAAGATGAAGGACATCACAGGACGGGGCGGCATGGGCAGCAGGTGACGAGTGGCCTGGAGACACAGTCCCTGTGGCCCTGAGCGGCCCACGTGGCTCCAGCGGAGCTGAGGAGGGGTGGGGATGCGGGTGGTAGCTGCACAGAGTCCACTCCCCTGCCTCTGAGCTCATGGGCTCCTGTCTTACATAAGTGAGGGGATCAGAACTCTTCAAGCTGCTCAGGCTACTCATAAACGGACCCATGAGACGTCAGCAGAACAGCTGATGGGAAGACACCGTTAGCAAGACGGGTTTGGGACAGGAGCTGGCATGGCCAGGGGCCAAAACCAAGAGAGCCTCAGGGCACTGCAGAGCACAGCACAGCACAGGGTGACCTCGGCCCACCCCAGACCCCGCCTGACACCCCATCTAGACGACAGCCCACCACCCACGTCTCCACTCCTCTCTCCCTCCGGTTCCCCCCAACTGCAGGCCGACGGGGGGCGTGGCCTCCAGGCTCCCTGAAGTGCTGGCCCCACTGCCGCCTCCTGCTCCCGGTGTGCTGTTTATGGAGTGTGACCTCGGCCACCTTCTCCCACAACCTCAGTTCTCAGCTGCCACGAGCTCTCTCCCGGCCCCAGACCCACACACTGCTGCTTGTCTACTGGTCTCAGAGGGCCCATCTCGGCCTCAAACGCACCACGGGCCAGGACGCTGCAGGCTCCGCCAACTCCCGCACACGGCTCGCCGCGCTCTGGGTCTCCAGCCCTTCACCCTGCCCCTCCCTCTCCCGGGCGCCCCGCACTTGCCAGACACCTGGCCTCCCGCCCCTGGGGCCCCACCAGATGCGTCTCACAGACGCTCAGCTGCCTCCACGTTCCGGTGCTTTCCACAACTCAGGGCAAGGCTGACTCTCAACTCAGCACTCCCCCATGCCACCCCGCCAGCTTTTGCACTCAGCCCCCTGGTAGATGCCACCAGGTCTGGTGGCCAGGCCAGGGACAGCTTTGTCCCTTGAGATCCTAAAGCTCCCTAGTGACCCAGGCCGAGTCCCTCCAGGAAGCCGGACTCCCGTGCTGGGCGCCATCTCTCCCAACTTAGAACTCCCAGTCCACGGGGCTCATGAGAAAGCCCCAGAACTCATAAGCTCACTGCCCCCCACCCAGGGTAAAGTGACGAGGGGTCAGGCTGGTAGACGACAGGGAGCACAGGTGACTCAGAAACGCCCCATCTGTGACCAGGAGAGTCCCAGGTCACGGTCTCACTGCACAGAAGGTGACCCTAGAACATGATGATGTAACCTGCTCAGTGATGGGAATGGACTCATACCCCCAGGATGCCCTGCCCAGAGAAGCCTGCCCTTCAAGATGGGGAGGTGAGGGGCTTCCCTGGTGGCACAGTGGTTAGGAATCCACCTGCCAATGCAGGGGACACGGGTTCAAGCCCTGGTCCGGGAAGATCCCACATGCCACGGAGCAACTAAGCCCGTGCACCACAACTACTGAGGCTGCACTCTAGAGCCCGTGCGCCTAGAGCCCATGCTCTGCAACAAGAAAAGCCACTGCCATGAGAAGCCCGCTTGCCGCAACTAGAGAAGTCCGCATGCAGCAACGCAACCAAAAATAAATTTAAAAAAAAAAGATGGGGAGGTGGGGGGGTGCTCAGTGTGCAGCCCACAACGCCAGAACTTGGCACCGTCCCCAAATCTGTCTGCAGAGAGGAGGCTAGAAGTCTAGCTCACTGAGCATATCTTTTCCTCCTAAAGGGACGAGGGGCAGAAGGGCATCATGGTGGGATGGCATGGGCCATCAGATTGGTGCCACCTTCAGCTATGACTTGGTGCCCCCCCCCAGATGCCCTGCAGCCTGGTGGACTGGGGGCTGGATTTTTCCTTTCGATGAATTCATTGGCTTCAGATCTGAACTCACCCCTCTGAGTTTGGTTAATATTAGTCATTGCCACATGCTACATCTAGGCTGAATCCAAGTTTCTGGGCCCAAATGTCAGAAGGCGACGCTGCAGGAGTCCCAGCCGGGGAGCCCCAGTGTGGCAGCTGTCAGGCCACTTGGTTCCTGTCTCACGCCTAAGGCTCTTGGGGGGCAAGAATTAGCTTTCCCCAAAGAGAGGTCTGGCCTTTGCCCTGTGCCCTTGTGATGCACAGTGGGGCTGGCCAGACCAGAAAGACCAGCCATGGAGTGAAGGGCTGGGGCTCTGGCCATGTGACAACAGCCAGGCTCTGGGGGAGAGGGGGCTGGCACCTGCATTTGACCATGTGGACAACAGTTCAGCTGATCAGTTATGAAGCCTCTGTAAAAACTCTGGACACAGAGGCTTGGGCCTGGCACCAGACCTGAAGCTTGGGTGAGCCTCCCATGTTGGAAGCTCTGTGTGTCATCATGACACGTCAGCGCCAGGAGGGAAACACATCCCCAGGGCACGAGAGCTCCGTTCAGGGCCCTCCTGTTCAGTCCAGTTTGCCACGTGCTGCTTCCTTGGGCTGGTACCAATCTGTATCCCGGCTAAAATAAATCTACAATCCTAAGTACGGTGTTTTCTTGTGTTCTGTGAGTCCTTCTGGCAAATTATCAAATGTGAGGGTGGTCTGGGGCACCCTCAGACTTACAGGTGGCATCAGACTGAGGGCAGACACGGTGGCCGGGGGCCGGTGCCCTCACCACGAGCCCGGCTACCTCTGAGCAGCCCTTGAACCCTGAGCTTTGATGACATGGCCAGTGAGGACTGTTTCATCTGTCCAATCAGATTATTTTTTTGAGGATGAGGCAATGCCTTGCTCATTGGAGTCCTTCACAAGATTGTGGGGAGAGAGGACGCCAGTGAGTGAGTAAGTGGATGAATGAAGGACAGAGAAAGTACATAAAACCCAGCACCCTGAGAGTTAAGAACTCAACACTTTAACTTCCCACATCCTTCCAACTGGCCCGAACTCCAGCGTTTAAAAAATGGGAGAAAAAGAAAGAACCTTCGGTAAAAAAAACCTTTTAGACAGCCTTGAGAGAAAGATGCTAATGTCTTAATTTTTGCTGAGACCACAGATTGGGGGTGGGGTGAGGAGCTCCAGGGCAGAGGAAGGGACAGGATGAGGCGCCAGCTGGTCAGGCCCATGGCCCCACCCTCGCACTCAGCCTCCCTGCAAATCCCACCCAGCTCACATGGATCTGGAAGCCATAGTTTCTCTGCACTGGGTACTCCGTGACATCGTAACATGTAGACAAGTCGATCTCCCCATCCAAGTCGGCCGCCTGTGGAGAAAATGAGAGAGTTAGAAAGTAAAGGCCAGTACCCCCGTGAACTGTACATACGCTCACAGGCAGGGCACTCCCTACCCCACACCACCTAGAAGCATCCACACCACCATTTTCCACACATCCTGCCAAAGACATCCCATGCCCGTGGTTCTCAAACCTCCTTTACACTCTTAAAAATTGAGGGTGCCAAAGAGCTTCTGCTTATGTGGGTTGTATCTACTGATGATATCTGCCATATTAGAAATTAGGAAAAAAATTGAAAAAAAAATTTATGTATTGAAGTACACAAGCCCATTTCATTTTTTAATAAAAAGTATCATTTAAAAAAACCAGCAAGAGATTTTTGCAACTCTCTTTAATGCTTAACGTCCGAGGACAGCTGGGTTCTCACACCCTTCTCTGCACTCAAGTCTGTTTGTTAACATGTTTTGGTTGAAGCATATGAAGACGGTCTGGCCTCACACGGATACGGGGTTGGAAAAGGAAGTGAATTTTAACAGTCTTTTCAAAAAGACAGTTGTGGCTGTTCTCCTTTGACAAGTGGTAGTTTCTTTTTTTTTTTTTTTTTTTGCGGTACGCGGGCCTCTCACTGTTCTGGCCTCTCCCGTTGTGGAGCACAGGCTCCGGACGCGCAGGCTCAGCGGCCACGGCCCACGGGCCCAGCCGCTCTGTGGCATGTGGGATCATCCTGGACCGGGGCACGAACCTGTGTCCCCTGCATCGGCAGGCGGACTCCCACTGCGCCACCAGGGAAGCCCGACAAGTGGTAGTTTCTTGAAGGTGAACTGCGAAGGGGATGCTTTCTGTCCTCTGCTGCATTAGAACCCATGGTTCTACCCTGCTCCTTGAGGGGGTCTTTCACCCACACATGATCTGGTGACACTGTCTCATCCTCTGGAAGAGCCCCCAGATACTGACGTTTCCTTGTACAGGAGCAAACACTGCATTTGTTACTATCACCACCTGTTCAGTCAGGAGAGTCTGTAAGCTCGGAGGAGACTGTCAAGTTAGTGATGGTGAACACGAGCTTTCCAAAGTTCCAGTTTTGCTTGAAAGCTCAAACTGAGTCACTGGTAACAATTCTGTCGGTCGTTTTCCTTGAAGGAAGAGACTCACTTGGTTCATTTTTAAGAAAACATCTGCCGAATACCCAAACTGAGTGAGCATTTGTGCGTCGTACATTCACGCAGAGGCGGTGGGCCGTGAGGAGAGGCGCCCGGCGGGGCAGGCAGTGCAGACAGCAGGCGAGTGGTCCCCACGGGACGGCCGTCATACCTGGACAAGCAGCAGAAGCAACTTCTGCCAACCTCCCATTTCACATCACAGAATATTACCAAAGTGGGTATTCAAGATTTGAGACTTAATAAAATCAGTACCTTTCCTGTTCTGTTAAGGCCCTTTCTGTAACGTCACAGTGTGGCAGTGAAGGATGCATGGTGGCCAGCCACCTGCTCCTGCAGCCTGACCAGGCTGAGGCATCCATCAGTGCAAAGGCCAACACAACGGAAAAAGTAAATGGCATCATAGTTTATGACACTATTTTTGTTATAGAAGAATCCCTGAACGGGTCTCCAGGGGTCCACAGACCACACTCTGAGAACAGCCAAACACCCATGCTCCTGTGGCCCCTGACTTTAGGCTCCCCCAGAGACCCACCACCCACACTGCTCTACATCTGTCCTTGTGTCACTAACGTCCTTCCACTGCAGTCCAGATAGAACTTAGTGTCAGGGTATATAACCAGCCCCTAGTGTTAGACATTTTAGGTTCTTTCAGATCTCCTGCTGTTATAGAAGTGCAGGAACCGGGCTTCCCTGGTGGTGCAGTGGTTGGGAGTCCGCCTGCCAATGCGGGGGACACGGGTTCGTGCCCCGGTCCGGGAGGATCCCACATGCCGCGGAGCAGCTGGGCCCATGGGCCGTGGCCGCTGGGCCTGCGCATCCGGAGCTTGTGCTCTGCAACGGGAGAGGCCGCAGCAGTGAGAGGCCCGCGTACCCCCCCCCCCCCAAAAAAAGAAGTGCAGGAACCACTGACATGGAACACATATCTTTCTTCACATGTGGGAGTATATCTGAAGGATTCCTGGAGTGGAATGCAAGGGAAAAGATGCAGAAACAGACTTCCAAGTTGCTCAAAGTAGATTTTTTTGTAGGTGAAGAAAAAAAGAGCCCCTTCTGTTTGGTGTTTGACTGTGGAATCAGGACTCTCAACCAGGCTGGCCAAGTTAACCTGCCACAACCCATCCTTGTCCAGAAAACAAGGGACAAGATTTAGTTCAGTTCTTTAAAGACTCACTTCACCACAAAATCTCCGTATAGAAAGAACAAAACCACTCACGCTGAGTTTTAAAACAAGACGTCTTTCAGTGTTCTTCAAAGAACAGAGACAAGAAAAGCCACTGAAACCCCCGTACCCTGGGTGCCGAAAGCAGGGCCTAGGGAGCCCACTTTCCAGCAGGAACCAGCCCCGGGAACATCAGACTCCTCTGCAGATCTGGACTGGGCCACCCGTCCACCCAAAGGGGACTTCGGCCCAGGAACAGCGGTGCCACCTGGACCTCACCTGTCCCTACAGAGGAACGGAGCTGAGACACTCACCTCCTCAGCCACCGAGTCCCTGTAGAACCTCAGGCTTTGATCAGCAAGGACAAACCAGTGTTTCTTCCACTGAAAGAGAAAGGAAAACCAAGACTCAACTCCCACACTTCCCGCTCTGAGGCACCCAACAGCCAGGGTCCTGGGGCACCTCACTGGGCACAGGTAACGCAGAGGGCAGGTGGCCCCTCCCGCTGGGGGCAGACACACACAGGACTCCACTAGGGCCATGGGCAGCCATGCGCGCACGTCTCCCCGGCGACAAGGCGGTGCGGACAGCTGCGGCGGGCCACGGCCTGCGTGTGCTCCAACCGCAGAGGCGTGGCTGCTGAGCGGGGCTGCGGCTCCAGAGGCTGCAGATGGGGGCTGGGCCCCCAGAGCCAAAAGGAGGCCACCTGCAAGCCACAGCCACCCCCTGGCTAACCAGAGGGGTGCCCACCTGCCGCCGGCAGGAGCAACCCAACCAGCCAACCTCCCAAATCTTCACTGTGAGGAGCAACGCGGGGGGCTCGAGGCTCCAGGCAGGGCCGAGGGAATTGATGTGGAAGAGAGAGAGAAGAGGGCGTTTGGGCACGGTAGCCAGGAAGCAGGGAGGGGAATCTACGGGCCTCTCGGTGGGACCTGCAGGCTCATCCTCCTGTCTCCTGGGAGGCCTGGCCTCCACCCCAGCAGCCACGAATGGCTCGATCTTCCTGCTCAAATGCACTGCTCCCCGCAGGGCCATGGCTGCGCCCTGGCTACTGGCTGCCACCCCACAACCAGAAGGCCCTTCTGTCCTGGGGAAGCCTGGGCTCTTGGGAAACTTCTGGGAAAGGTCACCAGGTGGGGAGCCAGTGCTGCAGCACGTCCCCAGGCCTGATGGTGAGACACCATCGGGAGCAGGAGAACAGTCCCTGTGCTGGCAGCGGGCAGGCCGGTGGCCCCAACCCCCACTGCACCCCCAGTTCTGAGGAGACGGGGTCTCGGCCACGACCCTGGTCCCCAAGACGAGGGGGTGTGCTGGAGGCGGGGGACAGGGCCAGCGCTCACACCCCCACAGGGACAAGGCCAGCTGAACCTCACGCCTGCTCCCCGGCGCCTCAGGGAGCACAGGAGCTCTGACCACTCACCTGGCCATCCTCATACTGCCTGGTCAGCCAGCCTTTCTTGAAGTTCAGCAGGTCGGGCTAAGAAAGGAAGAAAAAAGAACAGTTGAGAGGAAAGCAGCAGTGTCCTGGTTCTGGGTTAAGGGTGACCTGCAAGGCAGCTGTCTCTCCCCCGATGAGGGGGCCCCGGAAAGGGGCTTATCCACCTGCCAGAGGAGCCCCTGTGGCCCCTCGCCCTGGCAGGGGCTGCCGGAGCTGCTCCCCGGACGCGCGTCTTCGAGGAGGGTGAGGCCGGACATGGGGAACAGGCGCGGCCCCCTCACCCCGTGAGCAGCACAAGTGGGGCCGCCCGGAAGGCACAGAAGAACGGCCCAGAGTCACCCAGCATTTCGCGTGGAGGGAAGCTGTGCAGCGATGGCTGAAAGGAGAGCTGAGAAGTTCTCACAGAGGCCACAGGAAGACTGAGAGCAGAGACCACGCCCCGTGTGAAGCAAGACGCAGCAGCAAGCCTGCCAAGACCCTCAGGCCACTGACCTGCCAAGATGAGTCTGAGTCTCCGTTTCCCTACAAGAAGCAGAACCAGGACCGCAAGCACTGAACGGGGCGCTGTCCCCACTGTTCCCTCTGGCACCTGTGCACCAGAGCCTGAGGAGCAGCCTGAGAGCACCTTGAGGGCCGCAGGCAGGCAGCCCCCTGGGCCTGGCTTGTGTCACACATCGGGGCGCAGGCAAGGCCAGTGTGGAAAGAGATGTAGCCCACTGCTGCCCTTGGCCCATGTGCTCTTCTACAGCCATCATGACCAGAACGGGGCTGTGACATCTTTTTATATTCCAAGGACCCAAGGAGGGTTCTAGAGAACACGTGCCACATAGCGGGACACCCATCAGCCACACGTGTCCTGGAGCCTCTGCTCCAAACCCGCGAGCAAAACCCAGACTCCAGGCAAGAAAGCCTCCGCCCTGGCCCCACGGCTCCAAGTCAGGTTGCCACTGGAGGCACCATGCCTGGGAGGAACGGCATCAGCCCCAGGCTCCTCGGAAGGCTGAGGACAAAGCAGAGAAGGGCCCATACGAGCAGCTGTCCTCACTCCTGGGACGCTGGCCTGCCACTCAGGGCTCCCCGAGGGAGCGACGGTCCCGCGTGACCCGCCTGACCACTCCCTACCTGCACCTGATGGCCATGGCTCCCATGCCCTGGAGCAAAGGCTGGGCTCCCTCCGTGGTGACCCCACGAATAAGACAAGTGCCCAGCAAGAGGAGGGCTCCCAACTCCAAAATGTCACAGAAACCAACACCCAAAACAAGAAGAACGGAGGTTCGTCCTGTGGCCCTGATTCCCTGGAGCCAGAATTCCACGGCTCTGGCCAGATGGCCTCCTCTGCTGGGAACCTCAGAGCTCAGGATGCCCACGCAGCCCAGAGAAGGGGCAGAAACACGGCACCTGCTTGCCACGCATGGACGTGAGGGCCCGTGCACACAAGGGACGCCAGCGCGGAGGCACAGGCAGCAGCAGCAAAGAGCCCAGGGGACAGAAGCAGCAGGGGCAGCGTCTCCAGGCCTCCGAGCGCAGGCGCCCGGGCTCACCGTCAGGGAGGGCTCCGTGGACCTCCTGTCCAGTGACTTGGCTCTTCGGTGTGGAGACAGGGGGGAGGTCGAGGCGTCCGGGAGAGGAGCTTCGCTGGGGAGGTCCTGTGGCAGAGAGCAGCCCCGTCAGCACCAGCCAGCCCCTGGGCAGCTGGAGCCGTGGGCGGGCCGGGCTGCAGGGCCACGTTCCGGACGAGGAGGGGGCGCTCTGCCGTCTGGGCTCCCTCAGCACCTCTGCCCGTGCGGACAGGACCTGCGCCCAGACTCCTAGTCCCACACCTCCAGCTGCCCGCGGCCGGGGCCGAGCCGCCCTGGTGGGAGAGCAGCCTTTTCTTGCAGACGCACCAGCCACGTGGCTCTCCTGGCCCCGTCCTCCCCTGGCCTCTTGGGGTCACAGAGGGAAGACGCTGGGCTCTGTGCAGTGAGCACTAGGGCCCCTCTGAGCCCAGAGAGAACAGGAGGAAGATGGAGGGCAGACTCAGGGGGGCCATGAGAGGCGGGTGGCCCAGGAGAGGTGGGTTTCAGAAGTGGAATCCACCTTGGGGACTGGGCGGAGAGACACTGGGGCTGTGGCCACCGCCCGAAAGAGAGAGAAAGGAAAAGTATTCAGCCTCGCGGCCTGACTGGCTCAGAGAGGAAGAGACTGGCTCTGGTTACGACCTGAGAGCAAAAAAAAGCTCACGAGAACAGCTTTCAGCAGAGACGGACGGAGCTCCGAGAGGAAGACGCAGAAGACAGGCCTCACCCTCAAGATGTCCACTCAATGGGGAAGGAGATGAGAGACCCGAGAGACAACCAGGAGATGCGAGTGGGAGGCCGGGCAGAAGAGCGTCCAGGTGTGAGTGGGGCCTCGGGGGGTGTGGGGGCTGTGTGCTGACCTTGCCCCCGCCACCCCGCTAGGCCTCGCTGCCGCCCCGGAGCCCGAACGCTCACCCGCTTCCGGGGAAAGGCCCTCTTCTCGCTCCGGCCCTGGCGAGTGTCGCTTGACAGCGAGGGCCCGGCTGACACGTTGGTCTCCATGTGCTCTGCCTTCTCAATGTCCAAGGCCTCAAATTTCTCTATTACCTGGGACCTCCTGCAAGAGAGAGCATGAGGCGGCTGAGGGGGAGACAGGGTCCCCCAGAGCCCGAGGGGACGTGGTCCGGAGTCTCAGAGGGGCTCCCGCAGCCAACACCCCACACGTGGCTCACCCCAGCTTCCGGGCTGCCCTCGCGCAGGGCCCCGGCAGCGCACACCGATCGCTCAGCCAGCTCGCCTCGGACACCCCTGCTCCCTCTCCCACCTCCGCTGAGGGGGGGCCTTTTGGGGGGCTGCCAGCAGCTCACGGGCAAGGCCCTTCCCTTCCGCCAGACGCTTCCTTGCCCTCTGCCTCCCAGCCCCCACAATGGAGTCCCCGCACGCTCTGTCGTGCTGACAAACTCGGCAGTCACACGCTCAGCGCTCGGCACCCTCTCCTGAGCCAGACAGATCAGAAGGCAGCCAGCACCTCGGAGGGCACGCCCCATCCTCATCACATTCCTCAGCAGATCTGATGTGGCCCCCACCCCAGGGCATCCAAAATTTAGCAAGAAAAAGACCCACGAATTAACATTGTTTCTGCCAACAGTAAAAAGAATCAAAACCCAAATTAAAAACAAAGCAAGTTGATTTCGTGTGAAAGGGCGGGCGGCATCGTCAGGCCATCTACGGCTGGAGACGGAGCTGAGATGGGAGCGAAGCAGGCGGAGGAGGGGCGAGTAACGTCACACAGCGACACAGCAGGAGGAGGTGGAGAGGGGCAAGACCTGAAAGAAAATAAGGCTGGAGAATGAATAAACAGAAAAGGACTGCTTGTAAAAATCAAATCATGGTAAATCAAAATTATCCAAAGAATTAAAGCAGCAAAAACCCGAGGTGATCACTGAGGAGCTCGACCAGTGAGGAGTCGTGAGCAGCCGCGTGGGGGACATGCCCTCGGGGGCTGCCCGCGTGTCTCTGGCCAGAGGCCTGTCCTCCCAGAGATGCCGCCCAGGCAGGCGCCCCGAGATCGCCTCACACGGAGGGCTGTCCTTGCATCGGGACGAGCAGCAGAGTCGAGGGCAGTTAGTGAAGGGCCGCTGGGCCCAGAAGCCTAAAGTCTAACTCCATGAGGAAGCGGGGGCACCGGCCCCCACCCTGAGGCCCCGGAGGCCAGCTTGCCCTCGGGAGGCGCACAGTACTGGTGGCTCTCAGGGCTTCTTCCTCAAGAAGGCAGAACTCCCGGGGGCCCGGCTCCCCGTGAAGCCAGGGCCTGTGGCGCTCTCAGCTCCCGCGGAGTCTCCTCCAGGGACAGAGCTGTCCCCAGGCAGCCTGTGGGGCCAGCAGCGGTGCGGCCGAGGGGGCAGCAGGGGAGCGAGCGAGCGCGGGAAGCCGGGGCGGCGGGAGGGCCCGGGAACCACGGGGAGCTCTCGCGGGTGCTCGGGCTGGCCAGGCGGCTGAGGTGGCCTGTCCCCAACCGACCTGCTGGATTTAGAGGACACTCCAGGCCCGCTCACAGGCCTCGGTGCCACCACATGCAGAACGAGAGCTCTTCCAACTGACCCCGGGACCAGAAAGCCCCAGGAAGGCCTTGAGGAACAGCGCCCGGCGAGGCACAGGCGAATCGCATGCTGCGAGCCGGCCACGGCCGCGAGGGGGTCAGAGGAGCGGAGAGGGCGGCGGCACCTGCCGGGGAGTCAGCCACAGTTGACTCTGCCAAGTGGGGCCTTTGAAACTTGGGTCCATTGAAGCCCTGCAGGTGTGACAGCAAAGGCCTCCCAGGTGGGCCGGTGATCGGACGGAAGCGACCTCTCCAGGCTGCCAGCCAAGGCGCAGGCAGGACCACGGGCAGCTGGTTCTGGGGTCAGTCACCAGCAGTTCAACCAGGGCCATGGCCCCCCCCCACTCAGTCGGCAGCAGCTCGCCATCCAAGAAGGATTACTTCCGGGCCGCAGCTTGTCAGGAAACCCACCCCCGAGGTCCCCCAGTCGGGCTCCCGGGCAGCTGCCATTCTGGGTAGCTGTGGCCGGCGTCCTGCCAATGTGGGGTTCTGTTTTACACCACCAGAGACAGGAATCCAATCCAGCACTGGGAGGGGCGGCTACTCAGGACCAGAGAGCAGGCCTTGGACAGTGACAGCAGCCAGTCAGATGTCATGAGGGTCAGTAAGAAAGTGACATGACAGTGTTAGGATGCAGCGCAGAGGGGCCCCAGGGCAGCCTGCACCAGGTGAAAGCACATCCCCGTGGTAGCAAAGAGCAGGCAGAAGCAAAGCCCCAGAGATGCCGTGTAGCCTGGGCTGCTAGCTGAGAGGGAACTCCAAGCCAAGCAGGTGCGCTGAATGTTAATTCTTTGGTCCCCGCCAAACCAGGGTGTGGCTGCCCGCTCAGGGGCCTCCAGGATGCAGCAAGAAGCCCCCCACTGCCCGGCCCACTGGCCGCCACATCTGGCAAGTCCGTTCACTATACTTCTGGCAAGTCCATTCACTTATACTTAAGTGTGCTAAGGACAGCCTCGGCCTTGTCCCGGGTCCATCCTGGCAGCAAGGCCCTCCCGTTCCCAGGTCCGGCCTGGGGTTTATGTCACGGCTCTGCTGTCCCAGGCAGTTCCTGTGAGGAGTCGCTCTGCTTCTGCACCCCCGTCTCTGCCCCTGCATACCAGGGTGGTCATACACCTCTCAAGGTTACTAATGAACCAGGCGGAGAGACACTGGAGGGCGCCCCCCCTAGTACAGGTCAGCTTCCCCCTCCCCAGCACTGAGGCACCTTCTGTTTCCTTCTCTCTTCCTAGTGCTGGAGGAGACATTTGGGAGAGCAGGTGGGTGGTAAGAAGCAAGGGAGCAGGAGAGCAAAGCAACCTGCTCCCAGCCAACCCCTCGAGGGGGAGCCCAGGGCCACCTGGTCTGTCCCCATAGCTTGCCCCAACTCTGAGCTGGGCTTGGGCGGGGGGAGGGCGGCAGCAGGACACTCCACAGACACTTGTGGAACTTGGGTCTGAACCCTTTTCTTAGAAAGCAACTTCTTTGGAAATGTAATGAAAACTACGGATTTTCTTTTCCCAGAACATGAATCGTTTCGAGAGATTCACATCCCGCCAGCAGCCCATGCAGCTGGGTGAGAACCCTGTTGCTGGGCAGACGCTCCATTTACAGACTCAGGGGTGGAAGCTCCTACTGGAAGGGGCACTGGGGCGCTCTGGTCCGGGCCTGGGCCTGGAGGCCTCTGAGACGGAACCACGCAAGGTCTTGCCCCCCACTCTCTGGGGGAACGAGGGAAGGGCCCTCCTACCCTCAGACCACAGTCAAGTCCCACACCTCCACCAGCCCTGGCCCAGGCCCATCTCCAAACCCTGTCTCTCCCCAGGCACTCGTGTGTGTGTGTGTTGGGGCGCCGGGGGGGGGGCAGCGGGGGGCGGGGAGGAAACGTGTAACTGTGTGAGAGGGTGTATGAGAATGTGACGGAATGCACGAGTGTGTGAGGGTGCACAGGTGGGTGTGTGTCTAAGAGAATGTGAGTGTGCACGGCAGGGGCTGCAAGGGTGGGAGAGTGTGTGCACCCACGTTTGCGAGCACACGGCCCTCCAGTCGCCCCCCCACCGCCCTTACCTCCGCTCGTTGCCAAACAGACGGGCCACCTCTTCCCTGCCAGGGCTTCGGGCCCGAGTCCTACGCTCCAGCCGCCTTCTCTCCACCTGGAAAGCTTCTCGGTGGCTGATCCTGATGGCCTTAGGGACGTCGGCCAGGGTGGCATACTGCCTGCTGGCTTTAAAGGCAGAGGCCCGCCCCGGTCTCTCTGCACCCCGCCCCCCAGCACTGCCGGAGTCCACGTGGGCAGGGGGCCGGCTGGCTGTGTCCAGGGAGCTGAAGGAGCTGCTGCAGACGGTTCGGCCAGAGGGCTGAGGACCTGGGGGAGGAAGGGGACGGCCAAGCTCCCGGGAGGGCGGGCCAGAGCCACTGTACCTGTTGGTGGGAGTGCCGGGGCTGGGCGGGGAGAGCGGCGGCGGCAGCTGCTGCTCCTCGGCCTTCACATCCTGCTTGGTCTTCTCCAGGGAGAAGTAGCCGCTCTCCACCCGGACCTTGCGGCCACAGTCCACACGCTCGCTGCTTGCAGTGCTCTCCTCTGGAAGAGGGGACAGGAGACACACTGGGCCGGCTGTCACCTCTGGTTGAGGACTTTTCAAGAAGGCACGTGGATCCAAATAGGCCACCTCTCTACCTCCCACCTCCAGAGGCTGGCGTGGCCCCCCCAGGGCAGAGCCCCAGGAGAGGAACTTACCCTTATCTGCCTCTCCCTAACGGGCTGCCCCGGACAGACTGTCAGGGGGTCCCTGAGCTTCTAGTCTGGGGGCTCCGCTGGGAGAGCAGGATCTCCCAGGAGAGACGTCCCAGCAACAACTACTTCCCACCGAACATCAAGGACAAATCCAAGGGCCAACTAGCCATGCAACCTTTTAGTACATTTTTGGAGGGACAGGCAGAGAAGCACCTTGGCAGGAGTGACAGGAGTAAACGGTTCTGGATGTGGATGGGCGTGTGCTGCCTGGGAAGGACTGAGGGACCTTCTGCCCAGAGCCTGTACAAGATGCATTTCACCTGAATGAGCTGCATCCCAACTGTCCGTGCACCTCTAGTGGCCTGGACAGGTGTAAAGGGCAAAGCCAGCCTGTCTCGTGCAGAGCCCTCTAGGGCCTGGACGAGGGAGGCTGAGGCTGCTGCCCCACTTCTGCTCAGGCAACTCCACATGCTAGGTGGAGAAGCGCAGTCATGCCAACCATTTTCTCCCCAGCATCCTCTTCCCCTGCTTCACCCAGGCGCCCGGGCAGGATGAGACAGAGAGCAGGACGAGACAGCCCTCACTGCTGCTGCTCTCAGGACACAGTGGGCTTCCAGAGATAACGGGGACTTGAAGACGAAGCAGCCACAAGACACAGGAACCAAAGGCCCCCTTGTACACAGACCTCGTTACAGAGCATCCTGATTCTCACGACACCTGCCTGGGGCTCACAGAGCAGGTGCTGTCTTCCTCCTTTACAGGTAGGACTAAAAGAGCTACAGGGGAGGGGCAGGGCAATGGCCGGAGGCCAGCGACCCGGGTCCCACACCAGGCCAGGCCCGGCCCGGGGCTGACGGACACAAGGTGAGGGAGCCTGAGGCCCGAGGCTCACGATCGGCTCAGAGGCCCCGAGTCCCAGAACCAGCTCTGTCAGGAGGCCCGTTCTAGTGCTTCAAGCTGGGGCACCAGGACAGGTGGGCACGAGGGCCAGCCCGGCCACCACTTACCATCTCTGCTCTCCAGCCCTGGCTCCCTCAGGGTGCCGGGCACAGGAGGCTGGCTCTGGCTGGGACTCTGAGCTGGACTCGGGCTGCTCCCATCGGGCTGGTCCTTGGCCCTCATTTCTTCCTGCCAGAGTGTGGACTTGGTGGTGGGAACCTTCTCAGCACTGGGGATGCTGCTGCTGCTGCTGCTGCTGCTGCTGCTGGTGACAGCCATCTTGGCCGGCCCCGGCTCCTGCAGGGGAGAGCGGTGTCCATGCGGGCCTGGGAGCACACGGTCTGAGCCAGAGCACGGGTCTGAGCTGCCCGGGTGCCTGGCTACCAAGGTCAACTACACCGTGTCAGAGGCCCAGAATGCCAGAAGGGAAGGCTCAGAACAGAGATGTCCTGGTTGGGCTGGAAGCTTTTTCTCTTCTGCAGCCCCAGCCAACACCCTAGGTGGGACCCAGGCCAGAGCTGGTGCTGCCCCGAGGGAGAAGCATTTGTGCGAGAGGTACTTAGCCAGACATAGAGTCCAAGGCCAGATCACACAGAGAACCGTAACTCCACACTGCAAGCCTAGAGCCCAGACAGGGCAGGGCTGGGACCCCCGCCACCCTGCGGCACCGGCTCAGGCCCTGGGCCCGAGTCCCTGCCCACCCAGGGCACTGGGGTGCCTGCTGCTGAGGGGCTGCCAGCAGGATGGCTCTGGGCGCCCCCAAAAATGAGGCACATCTCAGCTGTCTTTCCCCAAAACACAGGGACCACCTGCTGGGCTCTCGGGGCACCGCACCCTCCAGCCCTCACCAACCACCCTGCAGGGGAGGCTGCCTGGGCTAAAAGGAGGTGGCAGCCCACGCTCGCCCGGCCAGTAAGAGGTGGAGTGGGGCTCTGAGCACTTTCCACCACCAGGCACCCCAGGAGCAGGAGAAAGGTCCAAGAGGGGGCTTCACTTTGGATGGGCACCCCTGAGGAGCCACCAAGAAGCCCAGGCACCCTGTGTCCCAAAGTGAGAGACAGGCATTTCACCAGGTCCAAAGTTTCCTTAGCTCTGCAAGGATCTCAGGCTTCCTGGGGTGGGATAAAGCCAGGATGACTCTTCCCACAGACCCAGGACACACCTGACCGCCAATTCAGGCAGAGCCATTAGCAGATCTGACTCCCCAGCTGGAGATTCCCGGGGGCTCTGACCCACCATGGAAGAAGTGGACTTCTTGGAAGAACATGGCACGGTTTCTGACAGTTTCCTGAGACTAAAACAGAACCAGCTCCAATGACCCGAGGAAGCCTGGCCCTGGGGCCCCTGCTCCACACCCCAGCAGCGATGCTTTCCTAAGCAGAAGCCCATGCCCTGCCCCCTCCCAACAACCCGAGGCCTGTGCTCAGAGGCTGGGCGTGGCTCTGCGGGGGCCCAGGGTGGCGCTGAGATTCCTCCTGCAGAGCTGGGCGGGGGTGACCTGAAGACCTTGCTCGGTGAATCTGTCCCCTCTGTGGAGGGGAGGCTGGACGAAGGGAGACAACCAAGGGAGACAGAGGCCGCCAAAAAGGGTCGAGGGGGAGGGGCGGCGCTGTGCCCATGATGAAAGGGCCTTCCTGCCGGTGCTCTCAGCCCCACGCCATGAGTGTAGTACCCTGGTACATGCATACCCCTCTCTGATGCCCGGGGTGAGCCCAGCACTAGGTAGGGGGTGGGCTTGCAAGGATCTCCAAGAGGCAGAGGAAATTCCAGGCCTGACAGGCAAGGGGCAGTGACTGGGAGCTAAGGGAACACATTTCCCAGCACCAAGAGCTCCCAGACCTGCCTCCTGGGCCTGGGCCCCCAACCTGCGCAGGGCTGGTTGCACCCACAGATCCCTCCCAGGCTCCCACTTCTGGGGACTCATCCCAGAGAACAAGGGCCCTGGGGTTCTCTGGACGGCGGCCAAGGTCCACAAGGAGCTCTTTTTCTCCTTTTGGTAGCCCTGCTTTCTCCTGCCTCTATGCCAAGCCTCACTGAGTCAGCAGGGACAGGAGGGCAGTCTGGCAGCAGGAAAAAAGCCACCGTGGCTTGCAGGAGAGGGGCTGGTTTCTAAGTAAAGTCGCTTCTCTCCAGAGCAGCTGGGTGGACAGCAGACTTCGCAGGGGCCGGGCCAGGGCCACATGGCACCACCCCCACTCCCCATGCTGTCACCATCATGGGAGGGAGGGTGCCGGGGCTCACGCCAACACAGATCCCTGGTGCCTGTGCGAGAGGAAGGAGGGGAAGCCCAGGCTCTCAGGTGCTGTCTCTGTGTGGCCGGGACAGCCGCACGCCCAGGGCTGTCAGTGCCATAATAAAGTCTGTGCTGTTTGGCTGCTCAGAAAGGGTTTTCAAAGCAGAGAGGAAAGAGGAAGCAGGGCAGGAAGGCAGGCCCCAATCAAGGGGCCTCTGAAGCCTCCACGTGCTAAGCAGGCCCCTCTGGAGGGGGTTTCACAGAAAGCCTTGCTTTCTACCTCCGGGGCATGGAAACTGAGCAGGGACCCAGTGAGAAGGAGGGTCCTGACCTGGAGTGGGTATGGCAGCAAGTACCCAAGTGGAAAATAAGATACCTGAGAAGAGGTGGCAGCTGACAACACATGTGTGGGCCTGAGGTGGGCCAGGCCCTGGACCTGACGTGGGGCCTCACTCACGGAGAAAGGTCTGCTGTTTTATGGGTCTTTGAAGAAATGCCAAGAAACAAGGGCCAAGAGCCTGAGCAGGTAGGGAGACAGAGGATCCAGCCTCCCAGGGCTCTGCCCAACGATCCAAGTCCCTGGCCTGCACACGGGGCTGGGAGACACATGGCCCCTGGCCTCACCCAAGTCCCAGCTCTGGCTTTAGGGAGAGGGAGGTAAAGGCCACTGGTCACACCCTGAGTGGATGACCACTCCTCCTCTCTAGGCACCTCGTTACCAGGAAGTCTTTCCTCCAACAGGCTGAGCAAGAAGCAGCTCCTGGGAGCCTGTGCCTCTCAGGCTCCAGCTTCGGAGACTCTGGTCAGGGCCAGCCTGTCTCCCCCACTGCCCTGGGCTCTGCTGGGACCCCCGCCCCCGGCAGAGAGGATGTCTGCTCTCCCCCACAGCCCAATCCTCATCCCCCCCTCAAGTCTGAGGGGTGCCTGTGCGCTCCAAGGCCCCAACTCCTAAATGCCTCAACACCCTCCCCGAAACAGGACCCTGGGCTCCCCTGCCCGCCTGAGTTCCTAGAGCGTGGGGTGCAGCAAAGAGACACCTCCAGCCCCCAGCTGGTTTGATCCCAAACTCTGCGGCCATGAGAAAAAGGATAGGTATGGGGTCTTGGGTTCTTGTCTCTACGGCTGTCAGGCTCTGGGGCTTGCGAGATGCCCACGGGACCCCCGATCACCATCCTGTTCACTCTCAGGGGTGCTGTGAGGCTCAATCAGGCAAGGCAAGAGCACTGAGTAACAGGAAAGTTTGGGGCAGAGAGGAAAGGAATCACATGTACAGCTGGCTCTTTGAACAAGCAGGGGGTTGGAGCGCCACCCCTCTGAGCAGTCAAATATCCAGCACGACTTATAGGCGGCTCTCTGTATCCGCGGTTCCTCCACGTCCGCGGCTCCAACCAACCACAGACCGTGTAGTCCTGCAGGATTTACTATTGAAAACAACCCACATAAAGTGGGCCCACAGAGCTCAAGCCCATGTTGTTCCAGGGTCAACGGCACTGAGCACCCAGGACGGGCCCAGTATTTCCTCCCACACACATGGGAGCCGAGAACTAGACTTCAACAGGCCCATTTTGCAGATCAGCTCACTGAGTCCCTGAATGCCTCCAGTACCCTGAGCCCCTACAGGCCAGCCAGGGAGGGAAGGGCTGGACCTGGTGGGACCACCCCAGCCACCTCCCACTCTGGTCTCACAGGATCTGAGGCAGAGGCACAAAATCAAGGCAAGTGCCAGTGTTTTCCATTTATGGTCAGCCCAGAGCAGAAGCGGGGTCCCCCAAGAGCCCCTCACTTGGCCGGGACAATCTAGGACCCCCCTGCCCAGCCCCCCTGTTCAGCCTCCTGTCTGCAGAATCATCTCTGTGTGGGAAGTGGAGCTGAGCTGAAACCTTTCCTCTGGGCATGCTCCTGGCTCCCCAGCAGCTGTCAGGACGGTCAGGGGGAGGGACACGCACTGTGCTACTGCTGCAAACCCCCTGCCTGCAGGGTGGATGCCTCTGGGGGCAGCTCCACAGCAGGCCACCCCCTCCCAGTAGGGGTCCTGCCCTGTGGCTCGGAGAGGAGTGTGCAGCTCACAGACCAACAAGAAGGAAGGAAAGGACCCCAGGGCTGATGGCCACCTCACCCCTAACGTGACCCCTTTCCCTTGCGCCCTCTTCTAGGCTGGGTCCTGAAGCCCCCCAACCTCCTAGGGAGCACTCTCTTTGCCCCAGCTCCACCAAGGGGACGCCAGCTGGCAGCCCCGCCCTCACCTGTGGTGTGGGGGGCTCCACCTTCCGCTTCTTCTTCTGGTTCTGCTTGTTGGTCCTGGGATAGACCGTGAGCATCTCCAGCCACCTGGGGAAAGAGGAGGGGAGAGCGCCAGTCAGACCCTGCTCTCAGGGACCAGGACTCCACCGGTGCCCACCCAGCCTCCAGGCACCGGAGCAAGGCAGAGCACCACTCAGATCGGAGCTGTCACTGCCGGGGCAGGAAGCCCAGCAGCGCAGCCGGGACGAGCAGACTGAGCCGAGGCCACACCCAGGCACTGACCCCACGATGACCACAGCGCAGGCAGGGAGCACCCTTCAGGCCTGGAGATGGGGCGGGCTCCACCCTGGTGCAGCGGGAGGCCTGACCGCAGGCCCCTGGCAAGGATTCGGCACTGTTTCTACTACTGACCTTTCTCTGGGGCCTGGACTCCACTCGAGGAAGGAACCCAGGAGTCTGCTACTGAACTTCCCCACAGCGGGTCACTTCAGGGGGCTGCGCATCTGACCTCCCAGACTCATTCACTCACCTCTGGGCCCGACTTGCACAGTGAGGGCACTGGGCACCTCGGTTTTGGGGAAGGCCCAGCAGAGCTGCCCAGGGACCCTGTCCAGGGACCCATACCAGAGTCCACATGCTGACCAGCAGCAGGGAAGGCCACGGGGGAGCGTGGGAAGAACAGGGACTGAGGCAGGAGGCTTGGATTCAGATCTGGCTCTGCTACCCTCAAACCATGACCCCAGGTGGCTCCCAGGCGTCTGGGCTTCGGTCTCCTGGTCTCTGACGCCAGGGGCCGGATTAGGCCGTGACATGACCACTGCTTGCCTCACTGGAGCTTCGTAATAGCTGGGAAGGTTGGAGGAAGGGGAAAGAAGGAGGTGTGGTAGCGAAGGGCAGCCCCAGTGCTTTCTCCACAGGGGAAGGTACTGCAGGAGACACTGGGCCACTTCTTCCCAGAACCCCAGGGTCCGTGTTGGGCCTGCTGCCAGCCTAGGGTGATAACCTGGTGGCGCTGGCTGAGCTGCTGTACAAGGCAGGGTCTGCACGGTCAGGGCCCTGGCTGCAGCGATGACCAGCATCCCAAGCCTGGGGTAGGGAGAAAGGCTCTGGTCTTCAGTTCTCAGAGGTGCTTCTTTAATTTGCAGGGGCGGGGGGCGGGGTGGGGGCTGGTCATAGCCACCTTCTGGGACAGCCTTGGGGCTGCGCTGGTTGTGCTGCTGGCAGCTGGCAGCTGGGAGAGCAGGACTGGGTGTGGGGCATCCTAGCATCCGAGGTGAGGCCTAGCCCAGGGGATTCTCAGTTTGCTGAGAGAATGAACAATCCCTGCACTGTGCAGACCTGAGGCACAGGTCCTGCGCCTGGGGTTCTCGAAGCAAGAAAGGAGGCCACGGATGAATCTGCACAGCAGCAAACGAGCACTCTCCAAGACCTTCCTTCAGGTAACCTAAGGAGTTCGCATGCTTGTGGGGTTAAGAGACCTGCTTTCTAGCCTGCCACGGGGGCTGAATTTCCTTTGGGAAGTTCACACCAAGGAACCATGCCTGCAGAGGGCCCCTCTTCAAGCTTTACTGGGGAGGGGAGGGGAGGAGAGACTGCTCAGCAAAGTCACTTTATCCCCCAAGGCCCCGGGAGAGGGGGCCGTGGCAGGGAGGGGCAGAGCCTTCGGGGTGCCCAGAGCCCCTGCATGCTGGCCCAGTCGCTCTTGAATGGCAACGCTAACGAGCTGGGCAAACCTGTGCACCTCGCAGGGCAGGGCCTCGCGGGAAAGGAGAGCAGATCTGCACTGCGGCTACGCTGCTGACTAAATGGAGCCCCTGGAGACTCAGGGACGGAGCGCAGGGCGAGGGTGGGCCCGGCCTGCCCCACTCAGCGGTGCCGTGGCCAGAGGCTGGGGGATGCCCAATCCAGGCACAGATAGTGGGCCGTGTCTCCCGTACTGGGGTTCCTCACAGCACCCCAGCAGGATGTGTCTGATGTTACCCAGATGGGTTACAGACGTTAAAATACACCCAGGAAAGAGATGAGTGCAGGGAATGAAGACACGCGGCTGGTGGTGAATGTGGGCGCCAGGGACACGGTAGAGGGGCCCCTCAACTCTGAGGGCAGAGCTCAAAGGCAGCGGTATGGAGAAGCGGGGCAGCTGGGACCCAGCCCCACCAGAGGCACTGAAGAGCCCCCTTGCCAACTCCTGCCAAATTCCACCTCCTCTGAAGAGCCAGGTGGAGAGGTACCTCCTGCTGTGAGGGGACAGGGAAAAAGACTCTCGCCATCAGCTCGGGGACAGACGCGCTGCCTCTGGCCGTTCCCGGGTCTCCATTCAGAGAAGACCCCGGAAAGAAGGCTGAAGGGACCGTTCTCTACTCCTCTCCTTTGAAGTCAGCACCTCTTTAGGGACCCATGTGGGGGCCCCAGAGCCCACAGACGAGGTTACCCAGCAAGGAGCCTTGCCAGGTGCTCAGACCCAGGAGGCCCAGGACAGGGCAGAGGAGGGAGAGAAGATGCAGACACAGTCTGTCCCCAGGGCATGCTGCCCCAGGCGACTCCCTGAGGAGGCCACGTCCCGCGGATGGGGAAGGCGAGGAAGCTGCTGCCCAGGGTTGCAGGAGCCCTCGTACTGGGCAGGAAGCAGCGAGGCCCAGCCCAGGATGAGGGGAGGGGAAGAGTGTTAGGTAACTGGCTCCGGCTCTGGGTTCGCCATCAAGCCACGACACCAGGCTCCAGCCTCAGGACCCCCAGGGCACACAGTTGGTATCTCGCCTGCTAAGGACCTTGTCTACCCAAGCTGCACAGGAATGGCAGGCCCTGTACATGCATACAGAAGTGACCGTGGGAAAGGGGCTCAGGGACTGAGCTGAGGACCCTGCCAAGTGCCTGACGGAGGTCCCATCAGAGAGGCCAGAGACCACGTGGCACGCCACTACATCACTGACCTGGGCCCCAGCTCACATGCTCCCCACTGTCCTGGGGACCTCAGACACCCCTTTCCCATCCAACGTCACCCAGACCCCTCCCTAGGACCCAGCTCCCAAGTGGCGGGGAATAGATCTTCTCAAGGAATCCAGTTGCGCAATGGAGCCTCGGCCAGGTTCCACTGCCTGCCAGACAAGGCCATGGCAGCAAGTGTGAACCAGGACGGGCAAGTGGCTCCGTGCTGTCGCTCACGCCTGGAGTGATTTGGTTCCCTTCACTTCCTGGGCCTCAGTCTCCCAACCGCAGAACGAGGGCTTATAAAACCCTTAAACCACAAGGTTCTAAGATGAGGATTAAGGAGAAGTAGTGAAAATGGTCCTTCTGTTGGGCCCTAGAGTCAGAAACACAAACCTGCCTCTGCCCAGGGGAAGAGGACTTGGGGTGAGCTGGCACCCAGGAGGGGGCCTCTGAGCCCCTTGGCAGCACGAGTCTGGCCTCTGCTCCATGCCCACCTCAGCAAAAACAGGGTCTCCTGGCCACGCTCTCACTTTCTTACTCAGCAGCCTTGGGCAGGCTGCAGCTGAGGCCCTGAACCCCAGGCCAGGGCTCTCAGCAGCCTTCCATCTGTTGAAAGCAAAGTGTCTGACATTCTAATTCCCTGTCTTCTGTGCTGTAACAATCAGCGCAGTCCCCCAGCCCCTCTGGTTCACTTTTTCCTCTTCACCTGAAAGGACGGTGGGACCCTGCATGACCCAGCACCCGAGCTCCCACGGGGCTGGGGCACCTGCTCGCTGTCACGTACCGTGTCACGTACCGTGTCATGAACCATGTCACCGTGTACCGTGTGTGGTTGGGCGCACAGGGCTGGTGGCAGGTGCCCCAGGAGCAGGGCTCCCAGAAGGCAGATGTGCCAGGGCTCAGCGCACGGAGCTCAGCCCGCTGGCCTATCTATCAGCTGCCTGAAAACCTGGGCCCCTCTACTTCCTGGGGCTTCCCCAAGCCTCTCACCAAGGCGTGCTGGGGGAGTGGGTGACCCAGAACTCTGTCCCTTCCACTCAGCTGAGGAAGGCGATGCGTGCGGTCACCCTGCGGTGACTCCCATGGGCAGGCACGGGGCACACGAGGGACACGCAGGCCTCCTCCGCTCGAGGGCCTGCTGCTGGCGGGGGAGGACGACGTGCACTCGGACCAGCCCCACCCTTTAGGAGCGGGCAGGGGAGGGCTTCCCAGAGACCTCACAGCTTGGAGGACAGAGGGTCACTGCAGACGGAGGGGAGGGTGGGAACGAAGGCTAGGGGCTGGGGAGAGGCAGCAGGGGGCGTGCGGTGACAGCAGCTCAGCAAGGAGGGACAGGCGGTGGGGGCAAGGCTGCGGGGCTGAGAAGGGCCCCAGGGGCTTTCAGGCAGGAGGGAGGCGAGGTCGGATGAGCTCTGGAAACTGAGCCCCTCGTGGCCGAGTGATAGATGGTTGGAGTGCAGTGAGAATGGAGCGGGGAGCCCAGAGAGAGGCTGGGAAGATGCGCCAGCGCCAGCAGAGGGAGGCCGCTGGGGGAGCGGGACGTGCAGGGGCAGCCTGGCCAATGTGTGGACATGCGGATGAAGCAAAGGTGGGTGGACGATGAGGCCAGTATGGGTGGAGAGAGGGACTCAGAAGAGGAGACACAAGGGGCAGAAAGTGAGGGCAACGCCAGCCGTCGTGCCTAAGAGGCCTGGTCCAAGGAGCTGCTGGCAGGTGGGGGCGCCTCTTCCCAAGACGTGCAGAGCAAACTCACCCGCTGATGATCTCCTTGGTCTCTGCCCGGATGAAGTGCTCCTTCTCGGGGGTCAGAATGCACAGGGAGAACTTCTGGCCCGTGCGGCCCTCCCCATCCACCACGTCTGTGCACTGGTTCATGTTGATGGTGCCCTGAGGGAGGGTTGTGGGCTGCGAGAGGAAGAAGATGGGGCAGGGAGTCAGTCACTCTGGGGGCAGAGGAAGGCAGCAGGGAGTGTCCCTGCATCCCACGGTCCTTTCTGACCCTCCTTGCTTCTCCTCAGTCACCTGGACCTCTCACAGCTGTGCAGACAGCTGATTACAGCAGAGGACAGGGTGTGCGCTGCCTCGGCCCGGCCCTCACAGCCCGCCTTCCTACTGACCCATCTCCAAGGAGGAGCGGTGACAGGCCTGCTCTTCTCAGAGGATATCCAGCTGGACATTCCTTCCCACTGGAGAACAACATCCCAGCTAGTCCTGGAGGAGGGCGGGGAGCTGGGGGGTGGGGACAGGCAGGAGACGCTCCTTTAAGACAGCTGGGACGACAGAGGCAACCAGGAGCCTGGTCTCAGAGGGTGACTGATCCAGCAAAGCAGTGAGAAAAGCTCCGGAGGAGGTGGTTTCAAAATAGCAAGGTTACTTTTAGAGGCAAGGAGGGGGCCAGAGAGAAGCACATCTTGAAGGCGGGGTGTGGGGCAGGCAGGCCAGAGCCACACACACCAGGAAAGCTTCACAGGCAGGCCCCCCTCCAGGGCTGCCCGTGAGGAACCCTGCCAGGCTGCCTGGCCAGGGCCGGAACAAATAATAACTTCCCCCCTCTTTTCTATCAGCTAAGCTATTAGACACTGATATTAGGGAGAGAAACCCAAAAATAAGAAAAGGTGGTTTTAAGGAGTTCCTACTGAGGGGACGGGTGAGGACCTCCCCCAAACATGAGGCGGCTTCTGGGGAGGAGGCAGATGGCCATGGCTGCCACCACACCAGGTGCAAAGACCCCGCTGAGGGCTCTCACAGGGAGGCGAGCCCCAGCTCCGACTCCCACCTCCACCTCCAGGGCAGCTGCCAGCTCCTCCAGCTGCCCCACGGAGCCCTCCCCAAGCGCCCGGCACTTCCCAGGTCCCGGAGGAGCAGCAGGGAGAAAAGGCGATGGTGGTTGCTGGGCTGGGGGCTGCCTCGTCCGTGCTCCCTCCCTCCCACCTGCCAGCAGAGGAGGGGGGCCCCGAGCTCTTCTGACCCACCGCCACCTCCCTTCTTATCCCCTGGGGCCCAACCCCAAGAGCCAGACTCAAGGGGCACTGGGTTCCCCAAGTTCTGGCCCCGATGCGGCCGCGGGCTCGCTGGGCCACCGCAGGGGAAGGACTAAGCTTCCTGGCTCCCAGAAGACTTTCTGTGAGGGGCCTCTGGGATCAGCCTGTCCTCCTTGGGCCCAGCTCAGAATGGAGGTGGCAGGGCAAGAGGGCCGGCCGTGAGCCCACAACGGGGAAAGAGCACGCACCCTTGCTGTGTGTTCAAAGTGTGTCCCGTCTCCGAACTGCCCCCCAGGTGGGGACGTGAGAAGGGGCCACACCCACGCCAAGCCTAGCGCCCTTGCTGAGTGAAGTGACCTGGTAGCATCTCTCCTGGGGGCTACTGGACGGCCCTTGAGCTGGGAAAGGGAGCTTGGTGGGTTGTCCTCAACCAAGCAGAGGGGGTCCCTCAGGAGCAGCGGACAAGGGAGGTGGCCTGGGTCCCCCGCCCCGGATGAGTGTGTCTTCCCCCCTTCCTGCCCCAGCCCCAGCCCCTGCTCCCTTCAGAGGGTCTAACACTGGGCCTTCCCCGGCATCGTGCCAGTGCCCTTCGGAACCGTCTCTGGGTGGCGACCTCTGCCCTCTCCGGAGTCAGACTCCCGCAGGCGGAAACACTCAATCCCCGCTGGCCCTGACAAGGCCTCTATGAGGCAGGTCCTCAGGGAGGACCCTGATGCCACGAGGAGTAAGTCACGAGCTCAAAGCACAGGTGCGCCTGGCACACTCCTTCCCTGAGCGAGCCAGACAGGAGCAGAGGGGCTCTTCCTCCTTCATCCACCATGCTGCCGGCACAGGCGCACGGCCCTGAAGAGTTACCCGTCCGTTACACACACAATACACGCAGGTAAGTTCAATGGGAACCATAAAAGACATCATCAAAAGTTCTAGAGTTTTCTTCTTACTAGAGCACGTAGCAGGCCCCCTGGAGGCACACGTTCCTCTTTAGAGACCACTGCTCCAGGGCTCGGGGTATCAAGCTGCTCACTGGCCCCTTCTGCACAGTGAGTGGGTTCCCAGGTGAGGTTTCCCTGCCGGCCCTGCAGCTCCATGTGGTCACGGGACTCACTCACCAACTGTACCACGAGACTTCTGGCAACCTCTCCCTGACACGAAGGCTCTACCTCCTTCCAGAAAAGCTTTCAGAAGGGCCAATGAAAGGCAAAGACATAACAAGCTACGGCTGAAGGAGATGGAAGTTTCTTTACCACCTCTGTGTCGGGATCTTCCAGTTACAACCTCTTTCCTGCTTCCTTAAATATCACAAGGTGGACATTATCTAATCCTGTTACACACGCAGGAGAGGGAGCAAAGAGTAAACAGCGGTCATCAACAGAAGGGAGAACTGGCAAACTGGTCCAGGTTCACAGGGACCTGCCCGTGACGGCTCCTTCGGGGTCTCAACAGCGCCACCCAGGGGAAGAAGCAGCACCCGCACTCCGCTGCGTGCTCACTGACCACGCCCACCACCCGCACTGGCCCCTTCACTGCTCTGCCTTCAACTGCATCTCTTGCACTCACAGCTCGGGCAGACTCCACCAAGGGTATCCAGGGAGTCCCAGGCGGAGGTCTGACCCTCCCCACCTCTGTCCAGGAGCAGAGCACGCCCACCTGCACTCTCAGCATTGGGGAGAGAAGAGAACACACTCCATATAACAACCCGTTTCCTGGCTAGGCGGCCCTGGTGCTGGGAGAGCCAGGGCGAGTATCTAGGCTGTAATGCAGCCCTCACCCCTGGCACTGTCAGAAGAGAAACCAGCCCAGTCCAACGAGCTCCCAGCCCTCATCCTGCAATTCGAGAGGTTAGGAACCCAGGCCTTCTCCAAGGCTGGGCATCACCTAGTTTTGCTCATTTCACTTTCCAAAAAAGGGATGGCTGTCGGAAGGCCAACCAATGTGGCTGTGTTGCCAAGTTATGGGTTCAGTCCTCACCCAGAAATGTCACTGGATGGCCCTCCAGCCATCTGGGGGCCTCTGGTCCTCCTCTGGCTTCCACACTGCACCAGCTAAGATGGCAGAGCTGCGACAGGGCTGAAGATCCTCTAAGAATGAGGTGGCCAAGCAGGAGAGCACAAGACAAGGGCCTCTGCCTGGGGATGTGACCACACTCTGCCGAGAACCCAGCTTTCCTGCCTGTCATCTTCTCGCTGGCTCACAAGAGGCCACTCAGGAAACTCCTGAACAGCAGCCTCACTCCCTGGGGACTGGGACCCTCCACCCCCACCCTTGGCCCAAGCAGGTGCCATTCAGGGAAAACAGGCCTTGTCCATTTCTTGCTGGATCCTGGAAGTTTGGGAAGGAGTGAGCTTCTAAGAGCCTGAGAGAAAGAAGAGGAAAGTTGGACAGAAACACAGAGAAGGGCCCTTGAAACCTTTCAGCAGGACTGTCCCACCAGGCAGCTGTGCTTACAGACCCAGAGGGGAGGCAGCTCAAAGGCGAGACTCAGATGGGATGGGAATCCTCCATTTTACCCCTCACTCCCCCAGTCAGATGGGAAAACGGAGACCCACAGGAGCAAACGGCAAAGAAGCACTCTCAAGGTCGGAAGGTACCGTTCAAGGGAGCCCAACTCCGTCCACTGTCTTGAGGTCCTAGCTTGCTTAGGCCACTCAAGCCCGGCCCAAGCAGAGCCCACATCCTTTCTTTGGGATTGAGGAGGTGGGACCTGAGTCCTCTACAGAAGCAAGGTGGCCCTGGGGAGCATCTCACCCAGTTGCAGGCACTCCCAGAGCTCCACGTCCCGGGAGGAGCAGGTGCTGGTCAGGCTCACAGAGCCTGTCTCCTGGCTCTTCCCGCTCCTGCCAAGCTGTCCAGAGCCCCAAGCCTAGCGCACCATGAGTCCTTCTCTCAAGAGGCAGCGCTGGTGACCGCTCCAAGCGCCACCCAGGCCACAGTCCAGCCCAGCAGCCAGCACTCTCCAGATGGATATCCCCAAAGCCCAGGTTCCCCAAGGACACTGTAAAGACTCTTGGAAAAGGGGTCTTGAGGCATACCCATGAGATCATGAGCCCACCAGGACCCGGAGCGAGCCAAGCCCCTGCCCGAACCCAACAGCTCAGAGAGGCCTCTGCCAATCTCGGCCAGGGGCCCCGGAGCAGTGGGGGTGGACAGGAAGCTACAGAAGGTGCCCGCCCAGCAGGACTTCCTTCCTCCTGTTCCTCTTGTCGCCTGCAGCCAGCTGTGCCCAGTCATGCTGTGAGCTTCTCCCAGGCTCCATGTCGTGGTCCACAGGGGGGCTCACAGCCATCCTGCAGAGCAGCCCAGGCCAAGCTGTGCCCACAGTCTCACTGCCAGTCCCCAGGTGTTGGGTCTGTGTCCTTGCTGTCACCTGACCTCCTCCCAGGGAGCCCTGACTCTGCACCCTCCCTGCCCCTTAGATCTCCAGTGTGAACCTGCCTGCTCCGACTCACTGCCCTGGAGGATGCGTGGCCAGCCAGGCCAGGGGCTGTGGCACGGGGGACCTGCTGCCCGGCCGCCTATTCCCCAGGACAGGAGGGGGTGTGGGTGCCAAACTCCGACCTCGCTCCCAGCCCCCTCCTCCCTGCAGAGACTGGAGGGGCTGAGCTAAACTCTGGGCCTTAGGTTTCCAGAACCCACTGGCCAAGAGGAGCCCCAGCCTTGGACCAGGATCCCAGCTGTGCCACCACCACCTCTGTGACCTTGGGCAACTTGTACCTTGTGAGCCTCAGTTTCCACAGGTATAAAGTGGGAATAACAGTATGCCCACTCCAAATGTAAAATGGAGTAGTAGCTGCTGTGGAAAATAGTGTGGAAGTTCCTCAAAAAGTTAAACATGGAGTTACCTTATGACCTGGAGAGGACACGTTAAGTCACTGCATTTTCCCTGAGTGCTGCATGGGAAGAAGGGGTGCACGTGTTGGCCACGTGTGCCTCCTACCCTGGGGCACAGAGGGGGCCACGGGGTGAAGGGAGAGGGCTGACCTGCTGGGCGGGAGGGACCTCCAGGCCTCACGGACCACCCTGTCCCTGAGATGGGAGGGAAAGCCTGGCCTCCTGCCTGCTGGCCCTAAGATGCCCAACAAGTGGCTCTTAGAAATGACGGGCCACACCAAGGGGTTTACCTGAGGGCGGTGAGCAGCTCACATCTGTCCTCCGTGCCTCGCCAGCCCCCATCTTAAGGCCCTGGAAGATCCAGGTCTGATTCCCCAGCCACACTCTGCAGGGGGAGCTGGGGGAAGGTGGGGGGAGGCAGGGCTCTGCCTTCTGCCCAGTACCGACCCCCTCCCCGGTGCAGCATCCCCGCCCTCCTCCCCATGGGCTCCCTGGAGCAGGGGGTCCAGCTGTGAGGGCTGCATCCCCCTCGAATCAAGTCAGGAAGGTGGGAGCCCCCGAGCCTGGGATCTGTTCAGTGGTGGCTACCTGTAGCTTTGGCTCCTCGGCCAGCTCCCTGGGAAGAGCCCAGGCCTCGCCAGGCCTCCTCACCTCAGCTGCTCCTACAGCCTTGGGCCCAAGCCCTCCGCCTCGAGTCTGAGGTCCTTGACCGCTCCGGCCTCCCCTCCTGTCCCCGCCCACAGGTCTAGGCAACTGCGGCCACTCGCTGAACAGGTCACCTCTTGCACGGCTGTTCCCTGCCGGAAGCGCCTGCCTTACCTCCCTCACCACCAGGATGGTCGCCCTGTCCCCTCCGGAGGGGAGGGCCCTGCGTGTAGTCCCTGGTCCACGTACCGGCCTGGATAAAACTAACTGGATTCTCCTCCACATACCTACGCTGGCACTGCCCAAAATGAGCTTCACTATACGTTTTCTAATGACAGAGGAAACAAACCAACCCACCTAAGTTTATATTGCATAAATATTTATGCCTTATTTGTAAAGAAGTTACACTTTATTTATAAAATAGGAACACCCAATCTTACCAAATCTCATGTTTGTTAAGCAGACAGCAGGGGACACATGTGCAAAGACCACAGTGACAAGTCCTCCAGAGCTGAGGAGCCTGAGGGAGAGGAGTTAGCTGGAGGGAGATGCAGGGCCCAGAAAGGGAACCCCGCCTCCAGGAGCCCAGGGCCCTGCTCTGTGGCCACCACCCCGGGCCCAGAAATGTAGCAAGTTGCAGACGACAGAGTTGAAAGGCAAGAGATGGGGTGGTGACACTGCAATGATCTCATCTATAACACATGTCCAGAGTACGCAGAGAGACAGAAGGACAACAAGGCTGGGGAGGACTGAAGGTGACAGCTGAGGAGTGCAGAGCTTCTTTGGAGGAGGCGGTGAAAACAGTTCTCAGATTAGACTGTGGTGATGGTTATACACAACCCTGCGAATACACTAAAAGACAATGACTTGTATACCTAAGAACAAAACAAAACACTGCGCAAATGTGAAAAATAACAAGGAGGGCTTGCGGCCGGCTAGTCCCGGCCCCAGTCAGGGTCCTGCGGGAGGAGCACTCCTCGCCCACGGCCTCCGGCCAAGGCCTGGAAGGGGACAGAGGCCCAGAGTGGCAGGTGGACTGAAGCCCAGGTGCCCCGCTCCTCAGCTGCCTCTGCATGGCCTCAACCGCAGGAAGAGCGGGGCAGCTCAGTGGAGCAGCCCGAGGGCCAACTTCAGTCTCCCGGCTCTGACGACACGCGAGCAGCTGCTCCCGTCCCCAGGAGGCCCCCTTCCAAGATCCGGCCCTGGGCCCATCCAGGGGCAGCGTGGGCCTCCATGGACTCAGCACAGAGGGGCTCACAGGACGCAGGACAGGCCCGCTGGGGCGGCAGCCTGGCAGCTGTTGGAAGAGGAGAGGGCCGAGGAGCCCAACGTCACACAAGTGCCATGGTCTGGGGGAGACGGCAGTGATGACCCGTTCTGGGCTTTGCCGACCAGCAAACTCCTTGCCTTCACGGGCCATTGGCAGGGTCAGCGAAACTTATTTCTTAAGGAAGAAAAAAGCACAAGGACCCTGTCCACTTGCTACCAATGCCAGGAAGTTCCTTCCCACACCTGCGGGGCAGGATTGACTGGCCTGCTGGCTGGGCAGCCCTCGGGCTCCTGGCCAAGGCCCACCTACTCCTCAGATGGGGCTGGGAGCGCAGGGAAGGACAGCTCTCCCCACGCAGCCAGCACGGCAACAGCACTGCACAAGAGCCAGGTGCCTGCTATACCACACATGACAGCTGATTCACACTGGATCAAACACCCAAATGTAAAAGCAAAAACTATAAACCTCTTAGAAGAAGACCAAGGGCAACAGCTTTATAACAGTGGATTTGACAATGACTTCTTGGACGTGACACCAAAAGCACAGGCAACAAAAAAAATAAGCTGGACTCCATCAAAATTAGAAACTTCCGTGCATCTAAGGACACAATGAAGAGAGTAAAAAGGTAACCCACAGAATGGAAGAAAACATTTGCAAATCACATATCTGATAAAGGATTAATATCCAGAATATATAAAGAACCCTTACAGGGCTTCCCTGGTGGTGCAGTGGTTGAGAGTCCACCTGCCGATGCAGGGGACGCGGGTTCGTGCCCCGGTCTGGGAAGATCCCACCTGCCGCAGAGCGGCTGAGCCCGTGAGCCATGGCCGCTGAGCCTGCGCATCCGGAGCCTGTGCTCCGCAACGGGAAAGGCCACAACAGTGAGAGGCCCGCGTACCGCCAAAAAAAAAAAAAAAAAAAAAAAAGAACCCTTACAACTCAACAGCAAAAACACAGACAATTAATAAATGAGCTAAAGGGACTTCCCTGGCAGTGCAGTGGTTAAGAATCTGCCTGCCAATGCAGGGGACACGGGTTCGAGCCCTGGTCAGGGAGGATCCCACATGCCGTGAAGCAGCTAAGCCCGTGCACCACAACTACTGAGCCTGTGCTCTAGAACCCGAGAGCCACACCTACTGAGCCCGCGTGCTGCAACTACTGAAGCCCATGCACCTAGAGCCTGTGCTCCCCAACAAAGGGAAGCCACTGCAATGAGAAGCCCGCGCATCACAACGAAGAGTAGCCCCCGCTCGCCGCAACTAGAGAAAGCCCGCATGCAGCAACGAAGACCCAACGCAGCCAAAAATAAATAAATATATTATTTTTAAAAAAGGACTGAAATTCTGACACATGCTACAAAATGGATGAACCTTGAAAAAATTATGTTAAGTGAAATACACGAGACACAAAAGGACAAATATTAGTGTTTAATTGGTATGCAGTTTCAATTTGGGAAGACGAAAAATTCCAAAGATGGATAATGGTGATAGTTACACAACAATGTGATGTATTTAATGCCACTGAGCTGCACACTTGAAAATGGTCAAGATGGTAAGTTTTATGTTATCTGTATCTGAACACACATGCGTGCACACACATACAGAGCCCAAGAACCAAGTGCCCAGGCCAACTTGGATTCCCACCTTGGGAGTGAAAACACGCACGGCAGTAACCGACGCAGGGAAACAGGCAAAAAGAAACACCGCATTTAGGCCAACAGGCTCCCTGAGTGGAAGTGGTGGTTCTATGGATGGAGCCCGGCCAACTCGCCCAACGCACAGTGGCCTTCTGTGAGGCCCTCCCCAACATGCACAGAAGAGAACAACGGGCACAGACCGCAACCCTCTCACCCCCAGCTCCCTACCTTTCTCCATTCCCAATCCTCGGCCCAGGGCGGGAGAAGCACCCTGCACAGGAAGCACAGGGCCCAGGACCCTGCTGCCCCCCTCTCGTACAGGGGTCAGTGCCCCACACCTCAGCCAGACCTGGACGACCTAAGAACTCTTTTCCTGAAGGTGTGGTGACCTCAGGTACAAATTACGTACGAAAGAGCATCCAGGACAGGTGAGCCTTCTGACTTCAACAGGACTGGGGCAGCTGAGCACAATGGCCGGGTCCACCCCAGGGCCAGGAGGCTCACTTCCTTAGCTCCAGCCCTTGAAGTAAATCAAGCTCCTTCACCATCAGCAGAACCACTAAAACCGACCTTTACGTTTTGCCTTGCCCGGTCTGGCCCGGCAGCCACGCCCCTTCCCCCCCCGCCACCTCCCGCTCTTCTGCCAGCCTGCACAGCGTCCCTCGTATCAACCTCTGGTCCCGGAGACTCGCGCAGCCTTTGGGAGCCGACCGAGGACACTCCTGGAGGAAATATGTCCTTACCTACCTGACTCACGCCTGGTGCTGTACTCACACTTGCCTAAGTTCTGGGCTCTGACCAGATTCACTTGACAGTTATAATCACGTCTACTGAGGGAGAGAGAGGAGAAGCCCTCGAGGCCTGCCTGAAAGACCCCAGGGTCACCTTAGAATGCACAGGCAAAAGTCTGGATTCAGACAACAGGTGTTTACCGAGCCCCTGCTTTTTGCCAGGGACAGAGGTAAGAACAGGACAGACAGAATGTCACCTTTACAAAAGTTCACTTTACTCTCGTGGTGATGAAGGGAAATAAAAAGAACAAAGAACGATCCCATTTCAAGTAGAGGTAAGTGACAGGAATACAAGGACAGCAGGTATGGGGCTGGGAGCACCCGGGGAGGTGACGCGCTCACAGAGTCCCAGCAGAGGCCGTGTGGAGGAGAAAGCGAGTGCTCAGGTCACCCGACAGGGATGAGCAGGGTCTGGCCCACAGAAGCCAGAGGGCAGCCCTGCTGGTAGGACTGGAACAAAGGGGCCCGGGGTGGCCACAGCCTTCAGGGCCCGAGGACGTGGTCTGCTGCAGAGGGGGGCCCAGGAGAGGGAGACTGCTTGACTGTGGCTTTGACCCTGGACAAGATGCTAAACTCAAGAACTGAATTTCTTTTCTTTTCTGCACTTGGCTTATATTCCAGCTACTTTTCGCAGGCAATTCTATCCCCCTGCCTTCATAGAAAATGGACCCTTTTAGGCTAATGACACAAGCAACGGGACTCAGACAGGCAGGAGCAGGAAAGGCAGAGACAGCAGAGGACAGAGGTCAGCACCTGGCTGGAAGGCAAGGTCACCAGCTGGCTTCATGAAGAAAGCAAGCTGCCACCCACAGCCTTTGCTACGGCCACCCCTGGGGCACAAGACAGTTCTGGCAGCAACTCTGGGAGAGGTCCCCCAAATGATGGTACCTAAAGATCATGGGAGCTGGAGGAACAGAGAACCCAAGGACCATCTGACTGTTGGAGCTGGGAAGGCCTCTCAGAGGCAGCTCAGGGCTGAGAGCAGAGCCTTGCTAGGGCAGGGGTGCGGCAGGAAAGGGGCGCAAGACAGAGCATAAGCAGTCCCGAGGGGCAGAGCTGGGGGGCTGAGGAGGACAGACATCAAGAAAGGGACTTGAACTCAACTTTCTTCTGAGATGCAAAGGAGATGGAGCCAGTGTCCCTGTCCCCAGCCCTATCACTTCTCAACAGAGACAGTTTCCTTCTGGCAAAGACTCACGTCCATCAGAGCAGGAGGCCTGAGACATGAGGTAACTGGTGGGCAAGGAAGCAGACCCATGAGGGGTCACACGGCCCAAGGGAGCACAGCAGCCGGGCAGCACCATGAAGCCCAGGGCCACCAGGTGGCTTCCTGGAGCCAGAGGAAGAAGGACATGGCAAGGGGGGAGTAGAAAGGCTAGTGTTGGTGCCCCTGACAGAAATGTCCAGGATGGGGGCGGGGCAGGATGCTGCAGCTCACACAGCCAGCAGCTCTGTCCCCCCTTCACCCCTCAGCCCCCATGTGCTGCTCTGAAATGCCGCTCCAGGCTCCGCAGCCACAGCCCGAGGAGGCCACCTTGCTCCAGCAAAGGGTGTTTCAGGGATGGGACGCGCTTAAGTCAGGACTCAACAAAGACCAGAAATAAACAGAACTTGGTTCATAGGAGTGGCAAGCGGTACAGACAGGTTCCTGAGATGAGTCCCACAGGAGCAGACTGAAGGCGCCCAGGCTGCTGAGCCTAGAGGAGGAGGGCTGAGGCGGAGGGGCTGGGGACACAGGACAGGGCCTCGTCTCTAAAAGCATCCACACTGGACGCCAGGCCCCGGGGACACAGCACCGCCACGGTGAGTTCAGCACTGCAGTAAAGGTATGAGCGGAGCCTGCGGGGAGGAGGGAAGGAGGCCGGGAACCCAGGAGCCAGGTCTAAAAGGCCTCTTGTGGCCCAGGATCAGGCTGGTCTGGCAAGGCCCAGGGAAGAGCCAGGCTCGGGGGGCAGAAGCTGCAGGTGTGGAGCTCAGCTGGAGCTGAGGACATGCAGATGCTAAGGGTCCCTCGATAAATGGACATTTTGTCCCCATAAACCTGGGGCTGGCACCACCTCCACTGCAGATAAAGGCAAAGCGCCGCTCCCAACAGCATTTGCCACTCAGGAGGAACTCGCCGAGCACCTACTATGTGCCGGGCTCCACGGCGGGCACTGGGGACGCAGAGACAAACAGAACTGACCACCATCTCTGTCCTCACCGAGCTGACCGTGCGGTCTCAAGGTCAAACAAGTCAGATGGACGGAGTCAATAATGTGTGAGGTGGCAGTGAAGGGCCATGGTGGGGAGTGAGGCGGGAGTGAGGACAGAGGACGAGGGGGACCTGCCATGCCCACGCGCGGGAAGGTGGGAAGGCGCCAGTCCTCCCAGTGCCAGTGGATGAGTAAGCCTCAAGCCCCGTTCTGGTCCTGCTGCCCTGGTTTAATCAGGCAAAGAGTCTGAAGGAGAGTCTAGTAACTAAAGTACAAGGAGTCCTGAGAAGGTGCTAGTTTACGCCTCAACAGCCGTTCCCAGTGTAGCCTCGGACTCACCACCGTCACCGGCCTCCCGACGCCAGGTCACCGCAGCAGATGCCCAGGGCCGCAGGGGATGAGCAAAGCCCGTGGTACTTTCCGACTGTGACCTGAGCCCACCCACCTTCTGGCTTTGCTCCCATGACCTGAGCCCCCCGTCCTGCGCTGGACACCAGCCCGGGCTTCCCTGCCAGCGATCAGGGTCCCCCCTTCCTCCAGCTGCCCTCCAGCGGCACCGCATTTCCCGGCCCTTCCCAGCTGCCTGGCCTGGAGAAACCTCCTCTTTCTCCCAGTTTCTTTGGTACTGCTTCTTCCTTTTTATTTTTAAAATGAACTTCTAATTTTAGGATACATTTAGGTTTACAGAAAGTTGTGAAGATAGCAGAGAGCTCTCCGTTCTCCTTCCTGGTAATGTCTCACATCAGTGTGGTATGTTCATCACAGTCACGAAACCAATGCTGATCCGGGACGGTTAACTGGAGTCCATCCTTTACTCACATTTCCCTAGTTTCTCCTCACATCACATCCAGGGCGCAGGACCTTCCACTGTCGACGTTGACCCTGAGCGCCCGGCTGAGGCTGCGTTCGTCACTGTTGCCCCCTGTCCACACTGTCCTTCTAGGAGGGACGTCGCTGTGAGTGGCCCACATGTAAGGAGTGGGGGGTGAGCGCCACCTCTTTGAGGGTGGAGTCGCCACACAGATTGCCTGGAATCCTTCTGCACAGGAGATTTTGTGTCTTGTCCCCCACTTGTTTATTTCTTCGTTCACTCATTCCTGACTCATGGTACCTATTTTATAGTGTAAATTATAATCCAATACCACACTTATTATTTTGTTGCTCAAGCTGTTCTGGCCTTGATCACGTGGCCCCATATCTCCTGGACGTGCCCCACCAGCGTGTGCATGTCCCACTGTCTGGCACGACAAGGTGCCCCAGGCTCAGCTTGTATGTACCTGCCCTGTCCTAGAGTCGGCCGTTTCTCCAAGGACCCCTGGTTCCTTTCATCAGAGAACAGAATTAGAAATCAATACCTAGGTGCTAGGTATGCTCATGGCTATTGGGATGTTGCTGCCTCTAGGCCTTCTCAGCTGACAGAACAAAGAAATACATGCGCATATAACCTGTGTACAGTCACATATCTACATCCACTCCCCCCCCACCTATCTATCTATCCCTCTCCATCTATCTCTCTCTCCCTCCTCACATGTCTCTCTTAAGCTAAACATACTGGTGTCCCCAACTTTAACCCAAGACCACACAGATCACTCTAGCCTCTCCCTTCGCTTGCCTGTACCCCTCAACTCCATCCCTTTACTGTGCTGTCCAGCCCCCGCACACGCACAGTGGCTCGGAACTGTAAATCAATGCTCCACGGGGCCACTTCACCAGCTAGCGCATGGCGCCCATGCACCATGCACCACGTGCATGTCCCTCTTGCCTTTGGCTGTGCAGACTCCACTGGTGTCCAAGGGCACACGCTTCCTTTCACGCACCGCCTGGACTCTCTGCAGGGAGAAGAACCTAAGAGCCCGGTGAGGGAGCAGAGGCTATCGCACACTTTCTGCCTCCAGCATGGCTCCTGAGCCCCTCTGCCAGGGCACACTAAGGAGGGGGGCACCGGAGGAAGGAGGGGACACAGAGGGCGAAAGGCACCTCCTGGCAGAAGCTGTTCTTCCAGCCTAGCCAGAGACCAGGGCAGGTGGGAGGGAGCTACTCCGGAGAGGAGGCAAGGGCTGGCACGCAGGCAGCAGGCCGGGGGAGCAACGGTGCCTTATATGGAGATTCCCACATCCCAGCTCTGGTCTTCAGCTGCTGCCGCCCCTGCAAGTCTGCCTCAGCCAGGGAGGCAGGGAGTGCTGCGGTGCTACGGGGTTTGACTGCTCTCCTGCCCAAAGGCCTGCCAGGTAGATCCAGAGAAAACAAGCTGCTGCTTGCTACAGATGGACTAAAAGCCACGCAGCTGTTGGGGCCGTAACATTCCCCAAGCCCCACTTGCAGCTCCCTCCTGCTCACCCCCAGTACTGGGGTCTGAAGCAGCTAGAAGAGGCTCTCGGGGACCAGACCCCACCGGAGAGTCTGGAAAGAAGGCGAGCGGCCTTAAACTTTAAGGTCTTAGAGCTTAAAGCAATGGTTTTCAACTTTTGCTGAATAAAGGAATCACCTGGGAAGATCCTTAAATGGAGGTTCCATGCCCAGAGACTCAGATTTAAATTTTTTGGGGTGGGGCTTGGGCATCAAAATTACTCAAAAGTCCCCTCATGCTTCTAACGTCCAGCCGCGGTTGGGAACAACTGCCCAGAGGGGAGACCTATCCGTCTGCTGCCACAGCAGGCCTGGCGGCTGGCTGGCTGGCCCAGGCCCCGGCCAGCTGTACTAGGTCACTGGCAGCTTTTGGCCGGGCCAAAGAGGACCTAATGAAAGCAGTGACAGAGAGGAGAGGAGAGACAAAACACAGCTGTTGCAAGCCTGCTGGGTGTGGGGGCCGATGGGGTGCACAGGAGAGGGGGCACTACTGGAGATGCGGTATCGTAAGGGGCCCCAGCACCCAGGGCTCGTGTTATCACCCCCAAGAGGCCCCGCCAGCCACAACTAGGAAGAAAATGAAACCTCGAGCAGCCTGAGGGGACGGGGGGAGGGACGGCGGTCCTCTCCTCCCTGGTGACACTGTGAGGCCCTCGGCAGACTGAGAAAGTGGAGACCATGCCAGGCAACCCCACCACCCACAGGAGCCAGGTGGGAGGTGAGGCCCGTGGCCGGGGCTACCACGTTCCGTGTAATGAGAGGGGGAGGGGCCCAGGTGACCAGCAAGGCGTGCACAGGCTCCTGCCTCCACCGCCCCTGCCGTGAGCACTGGGTCTGGCTCCTCTGGCTGAACACAGCACGGGGGGAGCTTGCAGGCAGCACAGGGGATGCGCTGAGACACACACACACACACACACGCACGCGCGCGCGCGCGCGCGCAAGCAGGCCTGGCGCTACCACAGGGCTTGGCTGAGCAGGACCCATACAAGCTGGAAGCCCAAAGGACTTCAGGGAGAAACTCTGATTTATTCCAAGAATCCACACAACCCAGAGACAGAGAAGCTCTGCTCTGAGCTCACAGCACATCAGGAATCACTGAGCCTCCCCTGCCGTCCAGGTTTTGGAACGCAAGGGAGCAGAGCGGGTAACAAGAGCTTCTGGCAAGGGACCCTCGGCCTGGATACAGGCCAGGCACAGCCGCAGCCCTCCAGCCCTTCCCATGGCCCCCAGGGGCCCCAGACTCCAGGGAAACTCGGGCGTCCAGGATCGAGGGCAGAGGAAGCCTGCTCTGAGGTCTGATGCAGGTGTCTACCTGCAGCAGTGGTGCCAGGTCCAGGGCGCACCTGCTGCAGGCCTGGAGAAGGCAAACTGGCCTGGGGCTGAGAGCCCCAACCCCTCTAAGGCCAGGCCCTGTGCCCGCATGCCACGGGGCTGGATCAACGTGAACGGGGACGCAGCCCGCCTTGGTTCCTCCCCACTCTATCCAAACCTGGCCACGGGACCAAAGCCCCATCCTGTGCAGGCTCCTCGGGGCTGGTCAGCAGGAGGAGCTGGAGCCCCCGTGCGAGACCAGGGCCCTGGGACATGCACCCTGTTCTTCCCAGACTGAAGTGCTTCTCCGTGATCCACAGACAGAACCCACAAGCACCAACTCCCTCCCTCTCAGGGTAGGGAGCCTGGAGCTCATCAAAGCCGGACCCCCTCCTGGTTACACCTCCATACAGCGGGAGCAGGAGTGAGGAGGAGGAAAACCTCCAGAGATGAGGGGCTCAACCGCAAGGTTACCTTCGCCTCATTCTCTGCTTCCAAAGACTTCCCTGCCCCGATAAAAGGGCTTGTGAAGAGCTGAGGCCCCTGCGTGCACGGCGGGGCCTGCATCTGAGAAAGGATGCTCTCATTGTCTCCTTCCTACTGGAAATTCCCAATCAGAAATTTGCACTTCCTGGGGCTCTGCATTCACCTGGAAATGTTTTAAGGTCCATCTTCATAATTTACCGTTCCCAACATGTCCTTCCAAGACTGAGAAAACTTACAGATCGGTTATGGAGACCTAGCAGCCATCTGTGTGCCCGCATAAGGTCCTTCATGATGCTCCTTAACCCCAGGGAAGCCCCAGCCTCCGAAGGAAACAGGGGCTGCCTGGGCCCCATGCACCATGCTCCACCCTGAATCAGAGCACGGAGGCGTTCGGAGGAGCGGGCCTCCTGAGCCCTGTGGCAGGCCTCCTCCGGGCCCCGGCGCCCAGCTTGGCATGGGGCTGGGAAGGGGGGGGGTGGGGAGAGTGGTCTCCAGAGTGTCCGTGGCCCCGAACAAGCTCAGGCTCGCTGGCAAAGACTCTCAGCAGGGGGACCAAGGCTGCTTTCAGTCCTCTGGCCACTGATTGTACAGTACTGAGCACCAGCAGGGCTGGAGGACATGAGGGCAGGGCACCCAGGACGGCACCCCACAGATGTTTACCTCAAGGAGCTGGGTGCTGGCTGCACGGGTACCCCAGGCATGTGAAAGTTCACCCAGCCGGACCTTGTAACGGGCACGCTTTTCTATATGTACACTGTACTCCAATACTTAAAAACCTGCCTTGGGGTAGAAGATGCCCCATACAGGGCTGGAATTACCATTTTTAAAACCCAAGCACTGAAGTGTAGAGAGGGCCGCCAGGTCACAGAGCACCCGCTTCTTCAAGGAGACATGGTTCCCAGAGGAAAAGCCCCGGCTTGAAAGCACCTCCTCCTGACAGGATTTCAGATGGTCAGAAACGGCCTCTCCTGTGCCACGGTCTCCAAAGAACCACCACCTCCAAGTAACTAACCAGCCCCCTGCCTAAGCCGGTCTCGGATGGGGCCCTCCCTGCACCCCATTCTCAGAGGCCAGAGTAGTCCTGCCCCATGAAGGGCAGCACAGGGAGGAAGGGGTCCCCACTCCGTTTCAAGAGCACCCGCCCACCTACCTCTGCCACAGGCAGGGCCACACAAGGCAGCGGCACAGCCCCAGGGAGCTCCCACCGGCAGCAGCATTGCAGGGTGGTGAAACCTGCACGCTGACTTGGAAACCATGCCCATCTCAGGAAATGCTGAGCTGAGATGAGTGTCCGCTCGAGGATGAACAGCAGGTCTGTGTCTAGGCTTTTTGTGTGAGGCTTCCGGAACCTTGACGCAGGGAAAGCATGATACGAGAGGAAATACAGGAGGAAGCACCAGAACACGCATGGTAGAAGTTTGGGACTGTTCCACAGACATACTTGAAAGCAACAAGGCACCCTGCAGCCCCACCAATGTCAGCCACTCCCCGAACAGTAAGAACCTCAACAGAGTAAGCTTCTCTTGAGACAGAAAGCCCTGCCAAGTGGCCCTCAGCAGGGCCCCAGGGCATCTCAGGGGAAGCAGAGTGGAGTAGGGCTGGGCAAGTCAGGGCAGGTAAGACTGGAGGGCCGGTCTGCTCTCTGGAGCAGGCTGGCTGGGCCCCTGCCGGCTTGCCCACCAGACCACTACGGGTGATCTGAGGAGAGAGGCTCCAGGAAGACGCGGCTAAAGGAAAACAATCGGGTCTCTGTCCCTGTGACGCAGGACAGGTACTCTGCCAGTAGGCAGGGGAGGAAGGTGACAGGGACAAAGGAAGGATGAATAGTTCTGCCTTAGTGATCTCCCACCCAGATCTGATTGCTGGAAGTGCTTAGCAGGAAGGAAGGGTGAAAGGGCGACCCAGTGACAGGGACAACTTGTGTGTCCTTCATGGTACATCCCCTCCACCAGGACACAGAAGTCATTCTCTGTCGGGAAAAGAAAAACAAATTCTGGTAATTCACAAGGCCAAAGATGCAGGGCCGCAAACCCGTGAATGTGCGGCCCGAGCAAGCACGCCTGGCACACTTCACCAAGTGCACCCAGGAAGTGCCAGGCACCGTGTTAGTCACACAGCTGCAGAGCAGCATGGCCTTGGGCAAGAGACCTAAGCTCTCCAAGCCTCAGTTTTTCCATCTACAAAATGGCTTCATACATCAGCCACAGGGCACGGAGCACTTCAGAGCAGCGTCCGGCACACAGGAAATGCCATACGAATATTTGATAAATAAATAAAACAGACATTCTTCATTACCATCACAGTTTTGCTCATGAGAACACACATTCAGACCCATGAGTCGAGACCACTTCACACCCATGAGGACGAGCGTCATGAGCACAGTGTGGAAGATGGATAGGGGCATGCTGGGGAGGATGTGGAGAAACTGGAACCTTCCCTCGCTGGTCAGAATGTAAGATGGGGCAGTCGCTGCAGGAACAGTGTGGAGAGCCCTCAAAAGGTCGGACAGAGTTACCACGTGACCCAGAGATTCCACTCCTTGACAGACATCCAAGAAACTGCAACACAGGTGCAAACCTGTCCATGGGCATCCACAACAGCACAACAGCCGAAGCAGCAACAGCACGATGTCCACCAGCAGATGAACAGATACACAAAATGTGGTTCAGCCAAACAACAGAAGATTTTACAGCTTTAAAAAGGAATGAAATTCTGACAACACGGGGTAACCATGAAGACGTGATGCTGAGTGAGAGAAGCAGGCACAAAGGCCACCTGTTGTATGATTCCATTTACATAAAATGTCCACAACAGGCAGATCCACAGAGTGGCTGGGGGGTGCTCGAAGGAAATGGGCAATAACTGCTGAAGGGCACAGGGTTTTTCTCTTTGGGGTGATGAAAATGTTCTAAAATTGACTGTGTTAATGGTTGTATAACTGTCAATATACTAAGAACCACTGAATTGTTTACATTAAGGCATGAATTGCATGGTGTATGAACTATATATCTCAATAAAACTGTTAACAAAAATTTTTTTTTTACTTGAGGTTACACAATTAGCAAGTTGGCAGGCCAGGGCCTGGGCCACCCTTCTGTGTCCCCTCACAGGCCTCGTTCTGGGGTTTTCTGAGCACAATGGCCACCTCTCCAATATCTCCATGTATCAGAATTTAGGAGAACACGTGCAGCCCACGCCAAAGAGAAAGTTAGAAAATGTTACGTTTGCCATGGGGAGACTTTATATTAACAAGCACACCTGCCACCCTGCCCTCACCTCATCCGCCAACCTCGGTACTGTCCCTGGAGGCTTCAGCAGATTGCTCCCACGAGCAGCCCTAGACCATGTCCTCTCTGTACAAGTGAAACCAGGTTCTCAGCCAGGACACGGCAGTTGCAGGAGGGAAGAGGTAAGACTCAGGCGCGCACACACAGGCTCTCACGCACTCCCCACCCGGCTGAACCATGTGGACGGGAAGGAGTCTCCTCCTTGCCTTCAGCACAGACCGCAGGCCCCGAAGGCTCCTCCAGGCAGGCTGGTCAATCCCCTCCGTCCCCTCTGCCTGGGGATCTGAAAACGCCTGCCTCACCTCCTCCAGGTCCAATTCAGCAGCGCCCCGCCCCCCGCCCCAGGAGCCCCGCCGCTGCCGCTGGCTCTCCTCACACCCACACCTGGCAAGTGGGAGTGTGTGTCTGCCTCCCAGCGAAGCCTCAAGCTCCCTGACCTGGGAGGAAGCGCCCCACCCCATTTCCTAGCTCAACAGCAGAAACGCAGTTGACCCTCAGAGATCACCAAACATACAAGAGAGCAAACAGCACGGCACTTCCTTTCCAACAGAGAAGGTAAGGCCTCAGTGCTCAGCTCCTGTGACCACCGCGGAGTCCTGGCCAGGGCAGTCACTGAACAACGAGGCTCCACCTGGAAGGGCCGGAGAGCATCACCTGTCAGAAATGCCCCTGGACCCAAGGCCCACCAGGAGGCATCGGCTGGCGTCATGACCTCTGTATCCTCGCCCTCGTGCGCCCTGGCACAAGAGAGGACAGGTCCTCGTCTCGTGACAGAGCATGTCCCCAGCCTGCACCGGCCAGGAGGCGCCACCTAGGCCGCGGAACACTTTTCAGATTTACCCCTCATCTGCGTGAAGAGGTAAGGCTCAAGCCTGCTGGGAAGCTGGGAGGGCCGTGCAAGTCAGGAAGCAGTGGAACTGGGCTCAGGGCCCCAGTCTCCCCGAAAGCCCCAGGCCCAGACAAGCCGCTGGAATAGGCTGCATCCCCAGAAGCGTCCGGGGGAGTCCTCTACCTGCTGCTGCCAGGAGGCCCCTCTTGCCTCTAACGACCCTCCCAACCCTACACGTCAGGGTCCCTCCCAGTCCAACACTCACATCTTACCCACCTCCCCTGGGAAGCTACTGAAACGCCTTGAGTTCATTTTAGTTCCAGGATTTCTGTACTTGGGATGAGCCAAGAGGCCGGGGGAACTTCCTGGATGACCTGGACTGTCTCCGGAGCATTGGCCCCCAACTCCACTTGGTGTGGGGGGTCAGAGGGTAAGAGCCCTCACTCAGGTTGTGAGCGTATTCTCCACACTAACCCCACAGCTGCTGGAGCCATAAAACGTTCCTCCCCTTTAAGGAAAAGTTAAATGATGATTGTTCCCAAAAAAACACCCCGCCTCACGTCCTATGAGATGTCCTGTTGCTAACAAGAAACAAAGCAGCTTTACTCAAGGATTTGATTATTTCAGCTTAAAATAAAACGGGGGCATCAGAAGTCAGGGAAATCGTGTGCAAAGCACCATTGTCTGAAGCAGGATGTAAGGAGAGCATATCTGAAACCAAACTGTTTTCCTGCAGAGTTATGCTTCCATCTTTTTCAATAGTCCTTTCACTCCTGTGATGTCCTGATGCAGCAAATAAGAAAGGGAGCCTATCAGGAAGGCAGCAGCGTCAGTGCCGACAGCCCACTGTGGACCCTGTAAGAGACAGAGCAGGGGCCGTGGGAGGCCAGGCTTCAGCAGCGACAGCCTTTGTCTTCAGCGAACGCAGCTTTGCTTCGGTTGGTGCACGAACTTCAACCCTCTTCATGTGAACAGAGGAGGCCAGACACAAGGATCACAGCACAGGTGAGCTGGAGAAGCTTCACCTGGGCCTCCAATCAGGCAGCTTTTACTAAAAATAAAGGCCACTGCCTCCAAAACAGCCAGAGCAGCTGGATACCGATGGTGCTGAGGCTGCCCTGGGATCAGAAGATATGGTCTGTGCTTCCCTCGAGCAGGGTGGCTGGCAAGCACAGGGCCCCAGAGCCAGCGGGGCCAAGGACAGGTCAGGGTCACGGTGACAGGTTCCTCTGCACAGGAAGCTGGCTGGACCGCAGAAGGAAGCAAATGAGGCCTCCTTAGCTCTACGCTTGGCCAGAGCGCATCTGACCCAGGCCGGGACGTGGCAGTGACTTTGTCCACGGCTGCCCAGAGTGACCAGGCCTTCGGACTCTCAGTCTGGTGTTCGCTCTACCGCACCGCCCTGCCTCAAGGGAGATAAGACCCCGCCCCCGGGTGGGGGGGGGCCGGGATGATGAAACACCTGTGGGTAAGGGGAGAGGGACTGGCTCGCGGGAGGACCCCAGCACAGCTGCACCTGGACTCGGGCACACGCAGGCCTTCCAAGCTGTGGACGTCAGTGCCAACTCCAGGGGCACTGGGTTCGTTCAGTTGGGTATGGGCAGGAAAAAGAATCACGTCTGACTCTTTTTCCAGAGGTGAGCCCAGAGCAGAGGGCACGGGACACTACGCTGCCCAGCGGGTCCAAACGGCCTAAGGGAAGCTTCTTGAGGCTTGGGTGCACCAGCACTGTCCAGGACCAGCGCCTGTTAGCTGGCGGGGGGACGCAGAAGACAGGGAGGGAGATGTGCCACCAGCAGATGCTGCCGTGCCACAGAGGTGCGCACACCTCACGCCGGCATGCAACCCCGTCTCCTGAACCCCTCAGGACCCTAAGGAGGAGACTGTCACCACTGCAGAAAGTAATTTCAAAAACGAGGAAAACATATACACAACTGGAGTCCTTGCTGTTGTCAACGCGACTGTCAAAATGTTTCTGAAATTTTTTTCTTTTAAAAAACAGAGAAGGGCTTCCCTGGTGGCACAGTGGTTGAGAGTCTGCCTGCTGATGCAGGGGACATGGGTTTGTGCCCCGGTCCAGGAAGATCCCACATGCTGCGGAGCGGCTGGGCCTGTGAGCCATGGCTGCTGAGCCTGCGCGTCCGGAGCCTGTGCTCCGCAACGGGAGAGGCCACAACAGTGAGAGGCCCGCGTACCGCAAAAAAAAAAAAAAAAGGGGCCTCTCATCATTTAAACCCCAAAAGTTCACATCAGAGAATTTTTCTGAATAGTCAGTATATTTTCATCTTTGTGCTCTCCTGTTTTCACAAGATTTGTACAATGAGTATGTTACTTTTATAATTGGGAAAAGAGGACTTCTCTGGTGGTGCAGTGGTTAACAATCTACCTGCCAATGCAGGGGACACGGGTTCAAGCCCTGGTCCAGGAAGATTCCACATGCCGTGGAGCAACTAAGCCCATGAGCCACAACTACTGAAGCCCGCGGGCCTAGAGCCCATGATCCGCAACAAGAGAAGCCACCGCCATGAGAAGCCCGCGCACCTCAACGAAGAGTAGCCCCCGCTCGCCGCAACTAGAGAAAGCCCGCGCGCAGCAACCAAGACCCAATGCAGTTAAAAATAAATTTATAATTGGGAAAAACATTTGTAATAGCAAACAGTTTTCGTGGCATTTGCTCTCTTGCATATGACCACTCCCCTTGGTTTCAAGATCCAATCCAGTCTTTACATATTTTTTACTGTCTACATTTTAGCTACAGATTTGCTTCATTTTAAGAAATCTTAATAGGCAAATTCAAAGTTAGAAAGAAAGTAAATGCAGGGGTGACTTTTTACACTAGGATACGGCTGCACGGCAGTACATTTAGACTTCCCTGCGGGCACCAGCAAGGACACAGTACTGGGTGGCTCAGTCCTCCTATGACTGGGCAGGACCTTGGAAAGAAGGGGCCTGGGAGGAAGAGGAGAGGAAGAGGGAGGGGCTGAGAAGCAAATGACTTTCAGCTGGCTCCAAGCTCACAAGGCTTGTGTCTTTGACATGGCTATTTTTGGGTTTCTGAGTGGGGAGAAAAAAAGAAATTCTTCCCACCGCCGCCTAGCTTGGCAGCCCCTTTGCCCTGGCTCCCCATCCCTGCCCCTCCCTGCTCCACAGCCCCTCAGGGATGAAGGAAGCCCACCCTGGAGTATTTCTCTCCCCCCAGCCACCCCTTACCACCGCCCATGCTCTTAGGAGTATCGGGAGGCGTCACCCACTTGCTTGTCTCTTTATACAGAGCTGGGAAAATGTGGAAATAAATGAAGCCTCAATTAGGCAGGCATCCAAGGTTTGGGGATGGGGCGGGGAAGGGGACCGAGGCTCCTTCCCAATCCAGGAATGCCTGAGAAAGCTCCAGGAGCCTCCAGCAGCCTCCGAGAGTGGAGGCTTCCCACAGACTCCTTTTTGGTCCGCACTGATCAGGCGGCCAGAGGCCTGGGAGCCCGGCTTCATTCCCACAGCAACTCACTTCAGGAGGCCTGCCGGCTGCAGGAGGGCTGGCCCCCTTCCGCCACCCCACGCACAGAAGGAAGGGAGGACTCCTGCCCCCTCCTTCTTCCTCCCTGGTGCCCTTCCCAGTGCAGGAGAGGCAGGACCCTAAGAGTGTGGACCCAGACCCAGGCGCGCTGGCAGCCCTCCAGGCCGAACAAAGGCAGTTTTCCCCTTTTAACTGTGGAAACTCAGCGTTTCTTATTTATTCCATTCTGAGCCTGGAAAGAGCAATGAAAGGGAGATCTTGTTTCTTCCCCTGAGTGGTGGGGTGCAGGGAGAGAGGCAGATTCTGTAGGGAGGAGACTGGGCAGGAAGAAGTTCACAGATATTTTTAGAGACATGGGAATTAAGCAAGCAGGGACCTTCTGGGGCCGGAAATGTTTCTGTTTCCATCCCAACTCTGAAAGGCCAGTGGGTGATAGAGAGTGAGGGCCCAGGAGGCAGAGCGTGGCAGGGAGGGAGCATCAGACTCCAAGGAAAGGAGAAACAAGCGGGGAGCCGAGGTCTCTGAGGGCCACTTCGCTGCTGCCATCCAGGCTGTTTCTGCGCCTACACAAGTTGGGCAAATGTCATGACTACGCAGCAGCGTGGGGTGGCACAGAACGCTGGCACCCGGCCCCCAGCAGGGCCAACCCTCGGCTACCTGCTCTTAGCCCCCAGCTGTCAGAAGTGCGGGGAGATGGCGAGGGGCCAGGTTGAGATGCTGATCACCCCAACTTCCTTTGCTGCTGGTTCTGGTTTGACTGTGGAGAAATGAAATGGAAGCTAAAATAAGGATTTTCAATTATCTCCAGCCTTCCGATGAGTCAGGCTATCTCAGTTCTTAAAGACCACAAATATGGTCTTAACTGTCTGTGGGGTGCCTCACTCAGAAAGCATCTCTCTACATAGCCACACAAATCTGGGTACAGGACGTGGAGAGAGGAAAATGGAGAACAAAGTGGGAGACCTTGGATGCCCTCCTCCCACTGATGCGGTGCGGCGTTTCCAGAGTGCAATCCGGCAATAACTAACTATTGACTACCTCAAAAACGTTCACACCCTGGACCCAGCAATTCTGCTTCTGGGAATGTCTGCTGAAGCATTATATTAAGAAAAGAAAAAAAAAAAGAAAGAAAGAAAGAAAGAAAAAGAAAACACTTAAAAGCAACTTGAAGGCCCACAGTACGGAACTGAGTAAACACGGCTACCTGATGGCATAGTACATAGCTATTAAAGACTGCACTTCAAAGGATGACATAAGGAACTGTTAAACAGAAAAGTTTTATTAAATATAACAATCTTACTTTTAGGCCTCACATAAGTATACAACTACACATCCTAAGAGGACACATAAACCATGAAATAGACAGATTTTTATCTCTTGGTATAGGGCAACTTTGTTTTTTGCATGCTTTTTTTGTGTTTCCCAAAATTTTCATCACGAACATATTTGATTTCTCGCACTGGGGAGCAAAAATCACTATTTCTTTAGCCCCATCTTCTACCACCATCTCTGTGCTTTGACCAATCCTGCACCTCCACCTCCAGATTACTCCTAATTTGTTCTTTCCCAGAGAGACCCAGAGCTTGGCAGGAGCACTCCTGGGGCCACACAGGGTGTGTGCGTCTTGTCTCTCTCAGCACTATGCCCCTGTGCTGGCTAACCCCTCCTTCCTGACTATGGACCATGAGATCCTGGAGGGCAGGACCCTTTCTCATATTTATTTTTCCAACTCCCAGCCCATCCATGGCGTGCAACAAGCAAGCAATGAGTGAATGAATGAATTCAACCTCTCTCCTGGTTTCCTAAGATTCCAGGAAGAGTCATCAGGAAAACATGCGGTGTGGGGAGAAGGAAAACACAGTAGTGTATGAGGCCCTGGAATAAGGACAGGCCCAAGCCCCAGATCCCCTGACAGTCTTTCTCAAGGCAGCCAGGGTATCAGTTACAGAACCTGCCCAGCCCATGACAACAAGGGTCTTATTGTTGGTACAAGTAGGTGACTGGGCCCAGTCAGTCAAGGGCCTTATTCACCAGAGGGAGATTAGACAGACTATCTCCCTCTAACTTTTCTGGAACAGCAGTCATCATTAACCCCTGGGTTTCCAACCAGAGAATCAAGAATTTCAACTATCTATGAAAGTATCTCTTCCTCATAAAAGGTGCTGAAGCAAATTATAGATTGAACACAATTCAGGACGCGAACACACATACACCCACAGCAGGCAGGTGTACATTCACTCTCAAGCACGCCACACACACCCCACTAGGCACACATGAAGAGCTATGCAGACCCAGGGCAACAACTGACCCACACAGGACAAATCAAGGAGAGAACAGAAGGGAACAGCAGCCTAGAAACAGAGGAGTGGGGCAGGCAGGAAGGAGTGCCCACGCACATGCCCTCTGTGCAAACCGATTCCTGAAATGCGTGAGGGGGGTCTCCAGTCAAACACTGCCAAAACCACACAGTGACATGTTTGAGTTGCTGATAAAACCCTAATAAAAATGACCACAGAGAATCTTTAAAAGGTATAAACTCTCAAAGACAAAAAACTAGAGAGGAGATAGCAGCAGATGTGGGATATTAAATAAATTTTGAAACTTCGGAAGTGGGTGTGCATACACGAAGAGTGACCAGGTGAAGCAGAGGAAGCTTCCAGAGGGAAACCAGGAGGAGGAGGCTGACGCTGTCCCAGAACAGCAGCAAGCTCAGGGCCTAGAGGCCCCAGGCACCTCTGACCAAGGAGGCAAGGCCAAGAGCAGGATTCCTGGTCAGCCCCTGTTCAAGAAGCAGTCAGACCCTGGCCCAGCTCTCGCCAGCAGCGCCCGGAAGGTACTCTCTGAAAAGGCTCTGGACGTGGGGCAGCAGGCACCATGGGTGGGGGTGGGGTTGAAGATTCCATGAAAGTCTGCATCCTGAAAGCTGAGGTCTCCCTAACACCACGTTCTTCTGCTGCCCATAGGTCTCCCAGACTGGAGAGCAGAGGATTTGGATCTGGGGACTCGCCAGTTCCCTGCCTGACTATCCTTCTAAGACGAAGCCAACCAGTCACCCACGTATACCCCGCACACACACAGTCTCGTTCCTAAATACAAACGTACAGCCAAGGGTCACAACTCGGATGAGGAAGCCCAAGACCAAAACAGGCAGAAAGGGACCTAAGAAGAAAGTAAGTCAGACCAGAGACAGAACAGAATTTCAAAATAACTGAAATTATAAGAGAAAGTACTGCATCCATGAAACATGAATAAGATGCTATAAAAAGGGACACACAGAGAACAAAAAAATGAGCCCTAAGAAACTAAAAATACGATAGCTGACCTAAGAACCGGAATAAAAATAAGAAAACAGGATAGCTGGGATCAGAAATAGAAGGGTTTACGGCAAGGTTAATGAAATCTCCGACACGACAAAGCCATGCAGAAAGACAATAAAATCAGAGCCTGTCCAAAAGGACCAACAGCCAAATAACAGGAACTCTGAGAGTAAAGACCAGGGAAAACGAGGCAAAAGAAATTACCAGAGGAAAAAAAATACAAGAAAACTTTCTGGACCAGAAGGACAGAACTTTCCTCATTGAAAGGTACACAGGCTTCTGACTCAATGAAAGAAAACAGATCCACACCAAAGCATACCTTCATGAAATTTTAGAACTCAAGGGATAATGAGAAGCTCCTAAAAGTTTTCAGAGAGAAAATTCCATTCATTTACAAAGGATCAGGAATCAGATCCTTTGTACATGAACTCTCAATAGCAATGGTAGAAATTAAAAACAAAGAACAAAGCCTTCAAAATTCCAAGGGAAAATTATTTCCAGCCTGACATCCTATAACCAGTCCAGCTACCAATCGAGAGTGTGGGTAGGAAAGGCATTTTTAGACATGCAAGGTCTCAAAACTTTTTTTCCCTGTGCCCTTCTCAAGAGGCTTTACCAAATGGAGAAGCAAACCAAAAAAGAAGAGATCGATCTAAGAAACTCAGCAGGAGGAAGGGAACTTCCAAGTCAAGAGCTAAGCAGCGGGCTTGGAGAAGAGCCAAATGGAAACGAGAGGAGAAAGGGCTCCATGAGGGATCTGACCAGGGGAAAAAAAAGAGCCACTGACCTAGGGACTTGCCCACACTAAGAGGAGTTTTGTAGTTCTGTCAGAAAGTTTAAAGTTCAATCAAGCTTAGTTAAATATAAATCAAACAAACGAAGGGGGGAGGGCAATTATCAACTGCAAGAGAAATCAAATATGAAAGGAAACAGAGTCATGGTGTACTACACGGCTTGGATATGCACATTTCTTACAGTATCATAATAACGTAAACACTACTGACTTAACCCTACTGTTTACTGCCCTGCGCCTGTGTCGGCAGGATGCAAGAGGACGAGAGAGGCACGTGCCTGCACACACTGACGTGTGGGGAAGTGGGGGTGGCAAAGCCAGCAGGCACAAGAACCGAACCCTATGTGTGGGGAACGAACAGCGCCTTCGGAAACTCAAGAAATGACAGGATACGTGTGTTATTTACAAATCCTCCAGCTACAAGAACTGGCAGTAGCCTCCTGCGGGAACAGGCACAGGAGGAAGGAATGGGGCAGGGTGGTGCACGCTTCTGTATATAACAAGTGGTGTGGCTACAGACTTGACTTTTTAAACTATGTATGTATATTATTTAAAAAAAAATTAAAGCCCCCATGATGGTTTAAAATTCCCATCTGGCCCATTTTCAGGCTTCACATATGTCAGGGAGCACAGAGATCCCAGGGTAAATACTGAGCTACTGGCCGGAAATGGACACACACCTTTCAAAAGACTGCTCGCCATCACCCCCACAGGTCCAGGAGGCTGACCCCCAGGGTCTTCAGGCAAGTCAGTTAGCTCTGGATGCAACTTCTCTTTAGGGTGTGTTCGTATATTATTTCCTCCCTGGGCAAGGCTGTTAGAAATAAAGGACTGTTTTTCCTAAGTCAAAAACCTCAAACACGGCCGTTGCCGGAGGAGAGTTCATGTGTTTCCCAAAGTAATTATGGAAAGATCATTTCTAAGGTTGTGACGGTTTGAACACTGGATTTGGGGGTTTAATGTAAAGTTTAAACTAAATAACCAGGTGTGTTCTAAAATTAGGCAAATGCTTTTCTCCCTGATGGGAAGAGGCTAACAATCCATGGAAGAAGCCAGTATGGATGAAAGTGCTACCAAGCTAGCAGATGTTCACACTACTAAACCAAAAGGCTGACGCTCCACACAGCGACTCTCCCCTCTTCCATCCTTTCAAGCATCCTTTAGGAACCCATGCCCGTGACCTGGCAAAATCGTTAGTGAGTGGATACGTGAACAAACAAAACAGGCCTGCTTCCACACCCACTCCTTCTGCAGAGAACTGGCCCTGCCCTGCTCTCCGGGCAGTGGTGGCCACCCTCGCCTGGCCTACACCAGCAGGACAAGGGGTCCCATCTAAGAAGACATCCCAGTGTCTGTCAACGTCACCTACAGGGGCCTACTTATACAAAGAAGATAAAATGGCTTGGCACCCCTAAGAGGACACTTTCACCCTGCTTTTCCTGGTTTGGAAAGGCAGGGTTTGTGTTTATTTCAGCAACAGAAGGGCAGATAAGAAGCTGGGCACGGTGACTTGGTCCAGTGGCCAAGGGAAGCCCATGAAGAGAAAGGAAGGCGTATCAGGGAACGTTCGAGAATTCCCACCAACAATGTGGGGTCGGGCTGTCTTTCTAACCTCTTCTCACAGAGCAGGAATTGTGTGCTCTTCTCTGTCCCAGAAGGAAGCCCCCAAAAGATCAGAAGCCTTGAAGCGTCCTCTCCACACTCACGCCGCACCTCCTACCTCAAGATGGGGTCAGCACCCCAGCCTGTCTGGGGCCTGCTCCCCACCTTCCTCCACCGGGTGGGCAGGGAGGACTGACTGAGCGTCAATTACAGACGTGAGGGTCTGCTGGTGTGGGAATGGGGTGCGTGTCCGTCCCCCAGGAGCTCACAGCTCCTGTTCACACGCAACCCTGACTCCAGGCAGTGAGAGCCCCCGCGTGGAGGCGCAGCCGTGTCTCTGAACCTGCTGGAGGGTGACGGCGGAGACCCCTCCTCCCCTCTGCACCTCAGTTTCCTCATCTGTCAAAGGTGAGGGCTGAAGGAGAGGATGCTTTCGAGCACCCTCAACACCACCCCACACCTACCACTCCCTGTGGCCCCTCAACCACCGGCTCCCGAATATGTGGCGGTGCTGGTAGGTCTCCTCCTGAGAAAGCGCTGGAAGGTAGGGCCAGGCGTGTCCTCCACACCAGGCACAAGTCTGGCCTCCATCCAGCATGGGATTCTTCAGACACTGGCTGCCTTACGGGAGGGACGGAGGAAAAGAGGCTGCCTGGCCCTTTTCTGCCCGTCACAGCCCTGTGCGCTCAGCAGGCGTCAGCACCCATCACACCACATTAACCAGGCAGAGCTCCGGCACCAGGTGCTGGGAGGGGGATCTGGGCTCACAGCACAGGAGCCAGAGCAGCTCCACACGCCAGGCCTCCCACCCACGGCTCAAGGCCAGAAGCCCAGCTCTGCCGGGGGAGAACCTCACCTTGAGCAAGGTTTACCTTGGGCTCTCCCTACAGAACCATTTTCAGGATTAAATGGGAACCCAGTGAGAGCAGCTAGCGCAGTGACTGGTGTGATTTTTTTTTTTTTTTAGCTCTGCATTGATCAGAGGCTAGCTGGTTCCAAAAAATGTATATGGCTACCTGGAGGAAGTGAGCCTCGGGCTTCTGCCCCAGTGACAGCCACCATAGCCTCAGACAGACAGCCTGATGCCACGGATGAGCATCCGTGTACACGGCCTTTCAGCTGGGGCCTGGGCGCCGCAAAGCACTGTCAGGCCCCCAGATCCTCACTGGTCAGCGGGGAGACAGGTACAACCCCCACCAGTAGGTTCAGAGGGAAAAGTGAATCACTCACAGTGGACCTGGACAAACAGCCCAGCGCATCCACCAGGCAGAGGTACAGACAGAAACCCAAAAGGAAGGTGACCTGAGGAGGGACAGAGAGCAGGTGCAGCAGAAGCTGGCTGGAATCCTGGCCCTGCAATGAGGCCGCAAGGACCCATCTCCGCTGCTCGAGGACGAGCGTGCTCCTGTGCGGCTGGAGGTGGGCCACAACTGCCGGGGTACCAAGTCCTTCAGCGCCTCCCTCCGCGGTTTGGGGGGTTTCTGTCCCCTCCACCTGCGCTGCCCCATTCCCACACCTCACGGTCCCACTGGCTGGGTCAGCAATACCACCCTCGTTAGAAGTCACAGAGAAGCAGCCTCGCCAACAGGACGACATGGGATTCCCGCTTCCCTCACCTCGCCCTGCGGGCCAGCTCGATGGGAGGGATGCCAGCCATGCTGGCTGCGGAACTTCGGCCGGGAGGGCTGTGTCGAGGAGCTGACGCCATAACCTGGGCAACGTCACCTCTCCGTCCCCTCATTGGTACAGGGCTGGTCCTTCCCCACGCTGCACCTGTGCCCGGCTCACTCTGGAAACACGGCGCATCTGTGCCGTTGGGGACAGCCGTGGGGGGCCCATCGTTCTCCTTTCCGTCTTCCATGTACTGCCTTTCTCTGTTCCCATCTCCTGTGCCTGCCTCAAGCCCGGCAGGGGCATCCACAAGCACCACCTAACCCTGCCCAGAACTGGAGCTGAGGACAGAAGGAGGGAGGAAGACGAAGTGAAGAGCCAGCCATGCCCACTGTCTCCTGGCCCCATCCCAGGCAAAGCCCTCCAGCCCTAAGACCTGGCCCAGCTTCTCTCTGCTGTGAAACCTTCCAGGCAGAACCAGCTTGCCCTGCTCTGTATCTAGAGCACTCTGCATTAGGTCCCTCTGATCACACCCTTTGTGGCCGCTGAATAATGGCCCCAGAGATATCCACACCCCAATCCCCAGAACCTGTGAGTGTGACCTCAGGTGTCAGAAGGGACTCTGCAGGTGTGATTAAAGATCCTGAGATGCAGGGATGGTCCCGCCTTACGCGGGTGGGCCTTAAATGTCATCACAAGTGTCCTTTCAGGAGAGAAGCAGGGGAGAACCGACACAGGCGAGGAGAGGTGACGATGCAAGCAGAGACGCAAGGAAGGGGCGACGAGCCGAGGGGCACAGGCGGCCCCTGGAATCTGAAAAGGGCGAGACACCACTGTCGCCTGGAGCCGCAGGGATGCTGAGCTGGACTCCTGACCTCCAGGACTGTGGTCTTAAAGCAGTAGGTCAGCGGCAGTGGTCATGGCAGCCATGGGAGACTAATACACTTACACACTGTGTATCACCATCAGAATCCTCTGCCCAGAATGAAGCCACCTTGAGCTCACTTCTGACACTCGAGAGACAGCCGTGAATGATCAGTTCCTCAACGTGCACGTGCACATGGGCTGGATCAGCCCTTCAGAGTAAGTCATCACATGGTACCAAGTGAGGTACCTTCCTTAAGAAACCCCACCTGCCATCTGTGAGATTCTACGAGTGGAATCATGCCCTGGGTTCAGAGGGCTTTTCCGCCAAAAAGAACATCCCCTTCGCTTCCCTGTCCAAGAAAAGATTCTTCTGAAAAAGTGTGGTGGGGGGGGAAGGAGGGCAGAAGAGATTAAGACACTAACATATTAAGCTGCTTACCCACAATTAATGCCTTAAGTGGATTGGCTTATCAGACTGTTTGTGTTGCCCATTTCCCAGGAAAGTCCAAAGGAAGGAGATGGTCAGGTGGGGAGGGCTGGGTGCATGACGGGGTGCGGGGTGCAGAGCCCGAGAAGTCAGGGTGCAGGGCTACGCCCTGGAGGCCTCTGCAGCCTGGCTTCATGCCGCCCAGCCCTGCACAGGCGCATGTGGGCACCATGGGCACACACGTGGACATACCAGTACCAGTCACTTGGCTTTGTTTCTTGGACCCCAAATGTTTTCTGTTGCTGACTCGCATAAAATGACCCATTTTTTGACAGTTCTCTCCCTGCCGCCACTTAATTAGCTTCCTAACCAATTATATTCCCAGCTGCTCACTTTCCTAAAACCCAAAGTCACTCCTGTCTCTGCATGAGAGCCAGAGATGCCCAGCCCATTACCACAGACGCTCACCCTCCAGGCCACAGTCGCAGCTGCCACAGAAGTCCCCCCACAGCTCTGAAGACCTCCAACAAGGACACCCACCACTGTCCGGCCTCAGCTGCTATCCCAGTGCAGAGTGAGGGCCACAGAACTCCCTCCCCAACTCAACAGAACTGCTGCTCCAATCGCCCCCATCACCTCCTCCCATCACTGAAAGAGCTGTGTGCGTGCAGCGGGCCAGACAGGGGAACCAAGTGTACAAGAGGACATAGAACCTCCTGCAGCCTCCTCTGTTCACGAGTCGTGTGTGTCCCCTCAGCAGCTGCGGGCACCCTGGGAGAAGCAGAGAGAGGGCCGTGGGTTCTCACTAGGCTCACGGGCACCAGACACAGGCAGGTATAGCTGATCCCTATTCTGCTGTCCTTGACTCAGCACTCAGGTAACTGGGAAGGAAGGAAAGTACACAGGACGGTCCCAGTAACACAGAAAGGCACTCACGGGGCAACCCGGTCACTAAGTCCTCTCACTCTGGTCTGAAAGTCAAAGAAGGAGGATTCCCGGGGGCGGCCTTCTTAAACGTTTATGACAAAGACTCGAGCGCCAGAGTCAAGAAGGACAGCAGACCGATTCCCCACTTGGTCAGCCAACAGGTGTGGAGCTTCTCCCACACCCGCGTGTATTATTTAAGATCCCATCTATGCAGGCAAATAGGCTCTGCCTCGAGGTGCTCACTGCCCTGTAGAGGGAGACCCACATGGAAATATGTGCCCTGGGGACAAGGGACAGAGGAAGGAGATCGGTCTGACTTGGACCCACCTGGGAGTGGTGCCTGTGTCTTCTCTTGGTTCTTGTGAATGATTCGGGGTTACCTGTAGAGTGTTCCTAGCCCACCTGGCAGGTATGTATTTGCTCCCTTCTACCTGACCCTCTGTAGCCATTCATTCCCATGTGTTCTTCTCTTAACTTCTTTCCTCTACAAGGCCCAGGCCACCAGGTGACAGATCCTAACACTGAAAGCACAGAACATCTGCCCTGCCCCAGACTCAGGCCCCCCATGTTAACAGTTAGCCCTTCCCTTTGGGACTAGGCAACCAGGAACCTGACTGCTTGCCCCACACCTACTGGTTGAGCCCCTCCTCACTGGGTCTCCCCAGCCACAAATGGGCATCTGGACCAGGTCATCTCTAAAAACCTCTGTTCTTCATCCCAAACAGCCCCATAACTAACTGCTGGTGGCCTCCATCCGCCAGCTGTTCCATACTGAGAAATGTCTCCCAAGCCAGCATGCAGAGTGGTAAATGACAACAAAAAGCTACCAGAGGCAGAATCCTGCACCTTCCAATAGACACCAGGCTCAGACATCTTAACAAGCCTGTGTTCCAAGCTCCTCCTCAACTCAGTAAAAAGGAGGGGAGCGCAGGGAAGGACTTAAAGTTCGGCCACCAGTTTCCAGGGAACAACATCTGTACACAGGGATGCTTCACTCTAATGGGTGACGTCTCCTGCGTCACAGTGAGTCAAACTTGAGGAAAGAAGGCATGTGACGCTTGTGAGTTTCACCGCTGACCCCTGACCTTTTGACAACAAGGCTCTGCTGTCAGCTGGGAGGAGCTCCCAGTCCCAGCTGGGCTCATCTTGCCCTTCCTCGCTCACTCACTGTAACATTTCCAAGTAACTTGAAGTTGACCCGAAGATGCTCTAGGGCAAAGCGGCCTGCAGGGAGCCCAGAGGCAGAGCTCAGGGTCCTCTCTGCACCCACCCCTCATGCTGTCATCCACACCCGCCCCAAGAGACTACAGACACCTCCAGCCAAGGAAGCCCTTGCATACATAATACACATTCACAGACTCTATTTTATCCACAACATACGTAAGAGTCATTAAGGAATTAAATGCTCAACATCCCTCCCAAAGAGGTGAAAAGGATGTGTAGTTTGTCATGATTAAGTAAAGATAGGGTAAGGAATTCATCTACAGCCCCCAAGTCTGGAAAATTAGAGCAGGCAGGGGTAAAACACCTCAACACCCTGGAATCACCTTTTAGACAGCCCGGCGGGTGCATGACTCCTGAGCTCTCCCAGGCTGAGCCACTCTCCGCTTTTCCTCACGAACAACAGCCCCTGCAGAGGCCTCAGAGTTTATCTTGAAAGACGGGTGCTGTTCACATATCAGGCACCACTAGCAAAGCACTTACCACTTTTGCAAATGTGTTTTTAGAAGTTCATTATTTTGGAAAACTAAGTTAATTAAATGGTCGACACAGAAGAGGTGTCTTGCTCATGCAGGCTAGTGGACTGGGCCTTCAGATACCCAGATGATTCTACCTCAGAAGCAGGTCTGTCCAGTCAGGGCATATTCTTCTCTGCAGCTGGGGGGTGGGGTGGGGGGGTGGTGAAGGAGGGGTGGGAGTATCCCACAATTTCAACTAAAGTAGCGCCAGATTGTATCAGTTTTAAAACTTGTATTAAGTTTCTGTGCAGAATTCCACTGAAAGACAGAGGTCTCCCAACCTGTCTGTGACAGCACCGGGAGGGCCCAGTGGAACGTGGTGCATCTGTAGGGCCCGGGAATGGCTTCCGCTCTGTAACAGCCCGCATCTTGCTCACAGGCTAGCGTAAGGATGAGAACACTTCCAAGTTCAAAGCTATTTTTCAAAACTACCAGTTTTACCATGGCGAGCACAGGACTGCAGAAGAGCAGCTGAGCAGAGGAGGGGAAGGAAGGAAGAAGCCCAGGCTCACTGTGGGCCCAACACCACCACGAGCTTTCTGTGGAGAGAAATCAGGCAGGGAGGAGGCCCTGCTCAAGGACGCTCAGTCAGAAAGAGCGGCCCCAGAGCAAAACCCTTAGTTACTGGACCCCAAACCAACGCTCTCTCCCTACACCCTTCAGGTTCCCGGCACCCTGACACAGCAGGCCTGCCTCTGTGCCCTGGAGGCTGAAACTGCGTGGAAAAGTACAAAGGCCGAAGCCAGGCCAAACACATGACGGGTTTAAAAATAAATCTAAAGACATGAGACTAATCCGTAAAACATCAGATGTGGGGAAGCTTCTCCGCAGCTCGGACAGGCACGGGGCTGAGTACTGTTCTGATTTCTACACATCTCTGAATGTACGTCTACACACCCGGACTGCAGGTCTGAAGTTAGTTTAGTTCAGCGAGCTAGAAGGCACATGAGAACCTCCTAGAGCTGCCAGTCTGTGGCTACAGAAAGACCCGAGGGGTGGGCAGGAGGCCAAGAGCCAGCCTGGCCCTCGCCAGCACCACCTCCCACACCGCACGCAGAGCCGCCCATCAGTAGACACAGCAGGGGGAGGACCCTGTCATTCTCCCAGGAGGCCCCTCACCAGTTCACAAATCCCAGTTCTGTCACTCATAAGTTGAGTGATGCCACCATCTCTTGCGGCCTCAGTTTCTTCTGTGAAATGGAGTAACAGTATCTGTCAAGCAATACTGCTGTGACCATCACGTTAGAGGTCGTGCCTGAAGAGCAAACACAGAGTACCGGGCTGAGCACGTGGCCCCTCCCCAACCCTGTGACCAGCAGGATGGTGGCCAAGGCCCCCTCTCTCCTCCCAGAAGACTCCTCTGACTCCCTAGTCATCCACTGCCCTGAAGAACGTGCACACTGCGGTTGGCTTGGTATTTAACCTTCACGTGTCCACATGGGTCCCAACAGGCTGTGAGCGTCACCGTGAGAGGAACCTTCTTTCGGCCGTGTGTTCTCCCCCCCACGGCCCTTTGCTACGGACACAACAGCCACTGTGGTTACCAATGACTCAGACATGTCGGCCTGCCTAGGAAAGCTCCAAGCAAGGGGGAGGAGAGCCAGCGCTTAAAGCGGGGCTTCTCCATAGCACAGGGAGATCAGCTCGGTGCTTTGTGACCGCCTGGAGGGGTGGGATGGGGAGGGTGGGAGGGAGGGAGATGCATGAGGGAAGGGATGTGGGAACAGATGTATATGTATGCCTGATTCACTTTGTTATAAAGCAGAAACTAAAAAAAAAAAAAAAAAAAAAAAAAAAAAAAAGCGGGGCTTCTCCAATGTCTGTGCTTCTTAAAGTCGCAGGGAGTGGTCATTTAAACTGTGGCTACCTGGGCCTTGCCCTCAGGAGGTTCTGAGCAGGGGATGCGATGGGGACTCAGCTGCAGAGGAGCGAGAGACCCTCAAAGACAGTCCCCACTGGCAGCAGGGCCAAGGTGAGTCCCTCCCCGTGCTCCCCTGGGGCCCAAATTCATTGAGCATGAACAGGGCAAACGCCCTAGGATCAAAGCAACCTCCAGGACTTGGTCCTACAGGAAGAAAAGTGTAAAGGAGCCAGAACCCTAACCTGTTAGCACTCAGCATCCTCTGAAGAGCATTCAGAACAAGCCCACCACTTCACATGCGAGCACAGACCCCAAGAGTGACCTCTCAGGCTGGAGCGTCTCCTCCTAGGGGGCTGACAAACCCACAGCTGCCCTCGAACCCCAGGGTGAAAAGTGTTCTCCCTACTGTGTGCAGGGACGTGAAGCCCACTGAAGCCCTTGCAGCACGGCCCCTGGGAAAGCGCAAAGCTCCGCTCTGTCCTGACTTTCTAGGAATCTCAGGGCAGAGGATGGGGGAGACACCCCACACACCTGCCGCGGAAGCACGGGTACAACCTCTACATGCTTCCCACAAAGGAGAGACCCAGGGTCAGTTTGTTTCAGAGCAGAAAGAGTTCAACAGCATTAGACCTTCCAGAATTTTGATTTTTTTAAATAAGGAGATTCTGGGACTTCCCTGGTGGTCCAGTGGTTAAGACTTCGCACTCCCAATGCAGGGGGCCCGGGTTCAATCCCTGGTCAGGGAACTAGATCCCACATGCCGCAGCTAAGACCCAGCACAGCCAAATAAAATAAATAAATAAATAGACAGAGAGATAATTTTTTTAATAAAATAAAGTAAGGAGATTCTGACATATGCTCTGACATGAATGAACCTTGAGGACATTATGCTAAGTGAAATAAGCCAGACACAGAAGGACAAATACCATATGACCCCACTTACAGGAGGTCCCTAGAGTCCTCAGATCCGTAGAGGCAGGAAGCAGAGGGTATGTGGTGGGGCTGGGGGAGGGGTGGGGAGTGAGGGCTTCACGGGGACAGAGTTTCAGCCTAGAAGATGGAAAGGGCTCTGGAGATGACGGTGCTGATGGTCGCACAACAATGTGAACGTGCTTAATGCCACCGAACTATAATCTTAAAAATGGCTAAAATGGGGGGCCTCCCTGGTGGCGCAGTGGTTAAGAGTCCGCCTGCCGATGCAGGGGATACGGGTTCGTGCCCCGGTCTGGGAGGATCCCATATGCCGCGGAGCGGCTGGGCCCGTGAGCCATGGCCGCTGGGCCTGCGCATCCGGAGCCTGTGCTCCGCAACGGGAGAGGCCACAACAGTGAGAGGCCCGCATACCGCAAAAAGAAAAAAAAAAAAATGGCTAAAATGGTAAATTTTGTTGCACATATTTTACCACAGTTTAAAAGCAAACAACAACAACAAAACATGTTTTTGCCTGGCTTCCAGGAGGAAAAAGGAAGAGAAGATGAAATCAAGAGACAAGGCTGCCAGAGTTCATCAGGCACAGTACCCCCCGGAGCCCCAGAGCCTCACAGCCCAGCGGCTCCACCTGAAACTCGGGGCCCTGGATCCCCCTCTGGGTGGGGAGCTTCTTCAGGAAAGCCTTCTAGTGACCCCAGCACCTTAGCTTTACATCAGTCCCCAAAAGCTCAAGGAAAGTGGCAGAATTTGGTAAACGAACAAGGCAGAGCACAGGGGGAGAAACAAAAGCAGAGGAGAGAGAGAGGCAGCAGCCTGGGTTTCTAGATTCTTCACTCTGTCCACTCCTGAAGAAACAGAGGCGCAGCGCAACTGTTCAAGCTCCCACTTGTCTGTGAGGCTGCGCTGAGCCCACCTCACCTCGGCCTGCGTTTGGGATTTTTTTTTCCTTTTTTGGGCAATTTGCCTCTCCTCCACACCCAACGGTTACAGGGTATGTGGGTGTATCGAGAAAGACATTTCCCAAAAAAGGAAAAGTGACTCCCGGAGGTTAGTCCCATCTCAGAGCCGCCTGGAAGAGAAGGCAACAGTCACCCCTGGAGCCAGACTAGCCTGAGGCCCCAGACCCAGCAGAAGAGTCCACGCAGGAGGGCCTCTCGAAAGAGCCCTCCAGGCGGGTGCTGACCCAAGGACTGCAGCCTCCTCCTCCGGGCCTCCTGGCCACCACGATGCCCCTCTGGGTCCCCACCCTATGCTCTGGAGCGCATTCTCCCTTCTGCTGAGGAACAGCTAAGAGCTTCGATGCAAAACGCACCTAATCCCTCCCCCAGGAGCGCCCAGGTCCCACCTCCTCCCCACGCTGAAACAGAAATCCTGCAGCACCGCACTTTACAAAGTTGATTATTTCAACTCAACAAATATTTACGAGGTCTGTGCTACTACCCAAACCCCAGGACAGACAATACGAAGGTACCAAAAAAGTATCCAAAAACTATCGGGGGCCCAGCACTGAAGAAAAAAGGTACCATCTTGTAGGTAAGATAACATTTAAGCAAATGAAAACAAATAGTAATACTGTATAAAAGTCCAAATAACAATTTGAAACAGATTGTGACTAAGTGTTAAGGTCCCTGCCATAAAACGCTAATTTATTACATGCAATAGATTTGCTGGGGAGGGATGGGGTGGGCGGGGCAAGGGGGAGAGCTAAAGCTAAACTTGGCAGCAGTGGAATGATCAGCAGTGGCTACCGGCTGCTCAGAGCTGCTGCTCTTGGAGACCAACACCGAGATGGGCCTATTATACAGGCACAGAGGTCCGAACTGCCCTGAGCTGCCACAGGAAGCGGTGCCTATCCACTCCCCGGCAGAGAGCCACACAAGCAGTTCTGCTGGCCCGGTGGTCACCTGATGTGCAAGAACACCCCACAGAAACCCCTCCCCACCAGGAACAGGCCCATTCCTATTCCAGGCCCAGCATGCACCATCCCAGCTAGTAGGCTAACCCTGCCCATCACCTCCCTCACTCCCAGGAAATCTGAGGGGTAGGGCCTTCTGAACCTTTTAAGAACCAGGATGATAGCAAGTCAAACATTTTAATTAAAAAAAAAAAAAAAAGGAAGCCACGGACCAGGTCACACAGGGTCTCTCAGCCCAGCACTGTGGACTTGGGGCCGGATCACCTTCTGCTGTGGGGCCATCCTGGGCATCACACTCTGTTTCGCAGCACCCTGGCCTCCACCCATTAGGTGCCAATAGCACCTCTGCACCCTCATGCAGCTGTGAGACTCAAAGATGACTCCAGACATTGCCGGGCAGCCCCGGGAGGCACAAGGTGCCCAGTTGAGGACCACGGCTCCACTTCTAGGTACTCAGAGAGGAAAATTCTGGCACGGCTGGAACTTGGTTCGCACACAAGTCTGTATGCACGGTGTTCTGCTCCAGGTGGAGGCGGGAGTCTAGGCTTCAGGAAAACTGGCCTCTGGGTTGGGGAGCGGCCACGAAGAACAAGGCCTGACACAGACCACGGGGTGGGAGAGGCCACTCCAGCCCCACAAGAAGGAGCCCACCCACAAGCCCCCACGGCAACGGCCGCCAACGCTGACCACCGGGCGGCCGGCGCCTGACCGTCCCTCAGCAGCCTCCTCGCGCACACGGCCCAGAGGCTTCCTCATAACTTCCCCCACGGGGCCTTCCTAACCCAACAGGGAAAACCACACCACTCTAAAGGTATTTCAACACAACTGCTACTCTTTCCTGTCACTCACAGAAATGATGCCCCTTCACCCCGGGAGGGCCGTGTTCCTGCACTGCAGTCTGGGCCACAGAGCAGCCACCGGTCAGTCTCTTCATCCCCACGGGGATCTGCCAGAGTGACCTGGGCCCGTCCCTCCACTCTGGGCCCCCCAAACACCCTCTCTGCAGCCCCGGTTTTCCCCAGCTTCCTTCTTCTCCATGGCTGGCACGTCCACCTCCGCCCGAGCAGCACAGGATGGACAGGTTGTGGGGAGACCGCAAGGCATGGCCAGGTGTCACCCATGGCTCACAGTCCCAGTCATGCAGGAGCAGCTCTCGGACCAGCATGTGCTGTGCATTTGTGACCAGCAGCCACCCTCATGCTCGTGCAACTGAAGAGAACCATGGACTATACCGGACCCTGGCTGGACCTAAAGAAAGATTTCCTGACCAGAAGAATCAGCCTCCAAGCCGAGTCCAGGGAATTCTGTTTTTTGGGCTGATTCATGGCCCGGCCCAGCCTGGATGTCATCCAGTGACCTCCAAGGCCCCCTCTCTATGGTTAGTCTTTGCGGGACTTAACAGCAGTCAGACAGGCACAGGAAGGACAAAGTAAACCTCCAGGCGGGTCGGAGCCCAGCTCCCGCGCCAGGGTACCTGCTGGCATGACGGCCAACTCAGGAGAACACAGAGAGCAGTGCTGAGTCACCAAAGGAAATGAGTGTCCAGGTGAATCCGCCCCCTGCTCCTGCCTCTAGCAAATTCTACCACCACCAGTGGTACCAACCCAGTCGCCTCAAACTACTCTGGACCACAGATGTTTCCATGGCAAAAACCCTCTGTGGACCACCCGTGCTGTACAAATATGCTCATCAGAAAGAATGAAAAAGAGGAAAATTCTTTTTTTGAAGGAACCAATGAGGCAATAGTCAACACAGAACTAGGTATCATACCTATTAATTCCCATTCCCAGATATCATACCCATTAACTTGTCCCACAAACAAAATGGAAAACGCATCACATCACAAAGATTAAGACCCCACATAGAAACGGAAACACCGATGGCCTGGTCCCGTATCAGCTGTGATAACCACCGAACATCCAAGTGTCCCAACAGACTACAAGGTGCTCTGCTCACACTTCCAGAACCCTGCTCTCACCCCTGCAGCAAGGAAATGAACTCTGAAAGGGGTGGGGTCAACCTGTCTTACACGGTGTGAACAGATGTTCTTGGACAGTCCCAGTTTAACAATGCTGCCCACACAAAGGTACGCACGCACACACACACGCCAATAGAACAGGAAAAGGCACTCAAGGCTTCCACCTTCAATCCTTTATAAAGCTTGGAATTCAGTCATACTTTAGATTAGTTAGGAAAGACTGATCTCCTTTAGAAAAAAGTCAGGAGACAAAATGGGTGGAAAAAGAAAAGCCAGAATATTCTACTTGGTTGGTAAATACTCATCCAGCCCAGGAAACAAACCAGGTGGGTTTGTTTGATGGGACAGGATGGAGCCCGTACATCCTGGCTTAGTGACCAGAACACTAACCCTGTGGCCAGGAGACCTCTGAACGTCAAATACGATGAGCAACACCAATTCCAGCAACGGACCTGAGAGGAGCCCTGCACTAGGCGCGGATCCGTGGGGGTCAGCTGGCACCCGCCCACCCAGGGCGGCCGCACCTGCTCCCGCGGGCCTGCAACCTCCTCCGCTTCTAACCAGGCCCTCCTACCACCCTGAACAGAAGTGACTTCCTCCCTCACCGTGACTCTCACCCGTGGCCACTGAAGGTGCCTCGAGGCAAAGGTCGGGGCTGTGAGGGCCGCTGCAACCAGCTGCCACACGGGCTTCAACATCTCCAGCCTCCTGAGCAGAAGCGGAAGCAAGAGCACACAGCCGCCACAAGGCCGACGCCACCGCGACGAAGGGGCCTGGCGAGGGCCGGGGCAGGAGAGGGGAGGGGCGGAGGAGGACACTCACCATCTCATCCAGGGCGTAGCGCAAGAGGCCGTGCTCGTAGAGGATGAAGAACCGGCGCTGCCATTTCTGCAACGGAACACAGAGGGTGTCGGGAGGGTTCTGGCCCGTCTCCACTTGCCGAGCCCCTGCGCCTGACAAGCCTACCTCTGAGGCACGCTGGCTGCACAGCTTCCATTTCTGGGGCCCAGGGGTAGAAGAACAGTGCCTCATCAGCCAGGATTGGGCCAGTGGAGAGGCCCAAACCACCCAGTGTGTTCCCAATCACTGAGATTTTAAAAGACACCTGATCTATTTTAATCTGCAAGCTCCTCAGAAAAAGGCGCAGAGGCAATGTCTGGGTCACCTTTTTGTATTCTTTATGTACCCAGCACAGAGGTTATTACTAATAACGTGTCAATATTAATTTGATGAATTACCTGACATGACATGGGATAACCTGAGAATGCCAAGCACTGATTCCCCACTTCTGAAAAAATCTGGAAAAATGGTATAAAAGGGTTGTTCCAATGACCCACAGGGAGGTTGAAAAAGGGAAAAAGCCAGCCGGGCACCAGTATTCACTGAGGAGGACAGAAGTAACAAAAATCAAAACTGAGGAGGGAGGCCAGTGGGAACAACTGTGACATCCAGGGAGGGAGTGACCAGCAAAGGGTGCCCCTGCCCCCTCGCTGCCCTCCACCCAAAGGCCAGGCCACCAGGGGCTGATGGAGGCCCAATGGCACTGACAGTGGAACAGAAAGGCCCTTCCTTTTTGTGGGGGGGAAAATGTCTAGAACATGAGACTGCTGGTCCCCAAATCCCAAAAATCATCATGAAGATCCATGACCTATTTTCAACATTTCCAAAAGCCCAACAAAATTCATACTTTTACTGGCAATAAGGCCACAAGAACTAACTAAAATATCATGTCTCTTTGCTTTGGGCCAGAATTATATCATTTATAATAATGATTTTCCCATCAGAAGCTGGAAATGGCAATTCTGTATGACCTAAATACAAAAGAGGAAAGAGGGCTGCTCCCTGGTTACTGCAGCCACTGGAACACAGTCGCCCTGGCTGTCCTCACACCTGGGTGGCAGGAACAGGGCACTCACATGGCCTTGCAAAGAGGACCTGTAGAGGCTGGGCCACCTGGACTCTTCCCAAGAAATATTTCCAAGGCTCCTATTTGGTATTTTTAAAATTAAAACCCATTCTGGAAGGAAGCCCAAAGACCCCAGATACAAAGCAAGTTCTGTGGGGTACCAAGGCCCCACCCCAGAGTGTAACTAACATTCAGGCTGGGGGCAGCAGAGACCCAGAGGCAGGGCAGAGGCCCTGGGGAAGCAGGGGATGGGAAGGGGGCAGAGGCGGCAGTACCTGGAGGAAAGCGTGTGGAAAAAGAAAGCATGTTTTAATTGGAGTCAAATCCAAAGGGGCTCCCTGACAGAGGAACAAGCCACTGACCTGGGACGATGCTGGTTTGACCACCTCGCTGCTCCAGCTGAGACCGGGCCAAGCAGTAGCCTGTGTCCAGCAGGACCCACCCGGGGCTGGGTGCCCAGGAGAGATGGGACGCAAGCAAAGTTGGCCCTTAAAGCCTGCCTCCCCTCACTCCTGCTCATCTGCTGAGCTCCCTGATGGAGAGGAAGGGAGGGGAAAGAGGGGGCTACAGGAAGCAGAACCTTGGCCCTGAAAGAACTCGGAGCCTAATTAGCATAATGCAAATGTGCGCTGAACTGCTCTTCGGTCTTTTCCATTAACTGTTTCTAGAGTGGAGCTGACCCACAAAACAGGTAGCACCATGCGAGTGCATCTCTTTTGAATGGAGGGCAAGGCATAACTACTGGGACCTGCAAGTTCACCAAACAGGGAGGGGTTCTCTGCTGATCCGCCATCCCAGGATCCACCATTCAACCCCCCATCTCCGTCCTCCACTCGGTCAATCTGCCTTAGGTGAACCCCTCTCTTGGTGAATTCTCCACCCCAAGAATTCACTCTGATGCCCTTACCCGAGACCGGTGCACTGGGTTATCAAAGTCAGTCCCATCTGGAGCCAGGAGCAGCCAGCCACCATAAATGGGTTTTGCCTGGAGGAGAAAAAGGAGGGCAGGTCATCAGTGGCCTTGGACAGTTTCAATGGTCAAGTTAATGACAAGCTGACAAGCGCTCACTGGAAAAAGAATCCACCTCTGCTCCACACACTCCATGCATCCCATTCCCCAGCCCCAGGCCAAGTTGCCAAGAGAGATGTTGGAGAGCCTCCTGGCAGGTCTGTAGCGTCTGGTGTGGGGAGAATGCAAACCCAGCAGGAGTCTGAACCACCAGAGAATACAGGAACTCCTAAGAAACAGATACCTCCCCTCAAGTTTCTGATCAAGCCACCAGGATCAGGGGAAAATGGCATTTTCTTCACAACCATGCGAGTGCCAATATGTGCAGGCACTCGGGACATCATGTGACCAGCACCGTCAAAGCCCCTCATCCTGATGGTACAGAACAGGGCCTGGGAGCAGAGACGCTGCTTTAGCAATCAACTCACTGGTTGTACGACCTTGGGCTGAAAACCCTTCGAGTTTCTATCTTCCTGTTTGAAAGGTGAGCGTGATGATAATTATATCTACACCTCATGAATCTTATGTGAGGACTGAAGAGACAGTCCAAGTAAAACACAGCCCAGCACAGGAATGCAGAACAGTGCGGCCACTGGGGAAAAGAGTCTGGCAGTTCCACAAAAGGTTAAACTTAGAATCCCTATGACCCAGAAGTCCACTCCTAGGTATATACAACCCCAAGAAAACTGGAAGCAGGTGCTCAAGTAAAAACCTGGACATGACCGTTCACAGCAGCACTGTACACAATAGCCGGAAGGTAGAAACAACCCCAGTGTCCACAGCAGATGAATGGATAAAGAAAATGTGGCCCATCCAAACAATGTAATGTCATTCAGAAATAAAAAGGCATGAAGTACTGACACGCCTACAACATGGTTGAACCTTCCACTTCAAGACGTTATGCTTTAAGTGAAAGAAGACAGACACAGAAGACCACAAACTATGTGATTCCAGTTATATGAAAGGTCCAAAATAAGGAAATCCATAGAAGCAGAAAGCAGATGAGTGGTAGCCAGGATGTGGAGGGAGGAGGAATTGGGGGTGGCTGCTAACAGGTATGGGGTTTCTTTGGGGGTGATGAAAATGTTCTGGAATTAGACAGTGGAGTCAGCTGCATGAACTTGTGAGTACGCTAAAAATTACTAAATCGTATGCTTTAAACAAGTGAATTTTGGGACTTCCCTTGTGGTCCAGTGGGTAAGACTCCACACTCCCAATGCAGGGGGGCCAGGTTCGATCCCTGGTCAGGGAACTAGATCCCGCATGCCTGCCACAACTAGGAGTCCACATGCTGCAACTAAGACCCGGAGCAGCCAAAATAAGCAAGTAAGTAAATAAATAAATATATTTTTTTTAAAGAGTGAATTTTATGGTATATGAATTATCTCAAAAATTGCATGAGAAAAAAAAAAAAAACCTGAGCACAGCGTGTGGCCTGAAAGTACTTACTAAATGCTGGCTATTTTTTTATTTTTTATATCCAAAGCATCCCCCTGTCCCCCCAGACACTGGCAGTAGAAGTTCAACAGGAGCTAAAAGATAAAGACAGACACTCAGACTCCACCTCCCTTTTTTTAGCCATACCCAGCTCCTGAGAAAGGGCTGGGAAAGGCACAACCAGGCCAATGTGTCCACTGCCCTTTGGAGGGCAGCAACACAAATTAAAGCCCAAACCCTCTGCCTGCTATTTACACACATAGACTATCTCTGGGTAAGCCCTAGGGGTCCTCTTAGCATGCTTTTTATTCAACATTTCCAAATTGGGAGGCCCTGTCACACCACCTCATTTTGAAAAGCTGTGTAGTCTGTGACTCACAGAGGGAAGGTCACTTGCCAGAGGTCACAGAGCATGGGGGGGGGGCGGTGAGCCTCTTCTCTTGGATTCTGCAGGGTCCTCAGGCCCCCAGGGGAAGCACTGGCTTTTCCCTGTGAACGGAAAGAAGGGCTTCGGGCAAGGGGTATCGAGTGGCCTGAAGGAAAGAAGCGAGACTGGCGTTGATGAAACATGGTGGGGCTTCCCTGGTGGCGCAGTGGTTAAGAATCTGCCTGCCAGCACAGGGGACACGGGTTCGAGCCCTGGTCTGGGAAGATCCCACGTGCCGCGGAGCAACTAAGCCCATGAGCCACAACTACTGAGCCCACATGCCACAACTACTGAAGCCCGCATGCCTAGAGCCCGTGCTCCACAACAAAGCAAAGCCACAGCAGTGAGAAGCCTGCGCACCGCAAAGAGCAGCCCCCGCACCCTGCGACTAGAGAAAGCCCACGCGCAGCAATGAAGATCCAACACAGCCATAAATAAATAAACAAATTAATTTTTTAAAAAAGATACACTAATGTCTATAAGCAGGAAAAAACATTTTAAAAAAAAGAAAGAAAGAAAGCAACAGGGGAGTGGGTGCTGGCAGGGGACCAAGAGTTAGAGGGACATGACTCAGAAGGACCATGGGGTGTGTGGAATGAAATGCTGCCTGGGAAAGCAGAAGCAAAGAGAATAGAGGTCTGTTTTCTCAGCAAACACCAGCGGCACCCAGCCATCCCCCAGGCATGCGAGCACACTTGGCCTCTCTCTGCACACAGGACGGAGAGGTCAGTGCTGGGGGACGACCCCGTGTGTACCCCGGCCAGGTGACTCCCCGACATGGCCGCTGGGCCTGCAGTTCCCTGACCTGTAAAATCAGGTTAGACTCCAATGCCGTGTCTCCTCCGTTTCTGTCTGGCTTTGATCGTACATCACCCTCCTCGTTTCTGGCTGCAGGGCTTTGGGGCGACTTCACATCATCAGCTACATGTACCTGCCCTTTCCTCAAAAGGGGCAGTGAGAGACCTGCGACTGGCACAAGTCCCTCAGAACCTGGCCCAAAATCAGCATCGTTATTCGCTCAACGAACATCTACTCGGGGAGCCTGCCAGCATCCACCTCACTTGGCCATGACTTCCATATACGGATCACCCTAAAGGGGACCCATCGCAGGTGGGCAGGTCGTCCTAAAAGGTGGGAAGGCTGGGCCAGTAGAGGGCACAGGGCAACAAGTGTTCTAGCAGCCTGGGAAGGGGGTAACGTTCCACGAGAGCATTTGCCAAGGCAAATCCACAGCGACAGGAGGCAGACGGGGGCTGCCCAGGGCACAGTGGACGAAGGACTGTGGGGAGTGACAGCTACAGGGTTTCTTTTGGGGATGATGAAAGTATTCTGAAACTGATTGTGATGATAGTTGCACATCTCTGGGAGTATACTAAAACCATCAAATTGTACACTTTAAATAGGTCAACTGTATATGGTATGTGAAGAATTATCTCAATAAAGCTGCTTAAAAAAAAAACATTTGCAAAGGCCTATGTAAGGCAGTGGGGAAGCAGAGATAAATAAGAAACTGCTCCTACCTTCATGGGTTCACAGGCCACAGGAAATGTGAACTAATGAGTCCTTCTCCCAAAGCCAAGAAAAGCCAAGTCTAAGCTAAGAAAGCTAAGTCTAGGGAAGGGGGGCGGGGGGCGGGGGGGGGGAGGGTTGGGGGGGGCAGGGATTCACTACGTAAGTTTTCAAGTGACTCTGTGCTCTGCGTGCCCCCCAGCCAGATTTGGGAAACTTCAGTCAAAGAGACAGGGACAAAAGTTTCCAAGGACAATGAGCTGGTCCCCTGGTTTGTAGGAAGCGAGCTAGAACATGCTAGACAGCGTCCAGAGGGAAGCCCAAGGCACCAGCTCAGGTCTGCTGGAGCCGGGAGTGGGGCAAAGGGCTAAGAGGGCAGACTTGGCGTCCACAGCTGGGTGACAATGAGAACCTCCAGATGTCCAGTGCGCAACACTAGGGTCGTCAGGGGACAGGAAGGTACCTGCCACCCTGCACTGCCATGCAAGCAAGCAAACAAACAGGGAACAAACAACCTGTGAGAAGGAGGGCGGCCTGGGGCGGAGAGGACTCGCTGGCACGGGCACAGCTAAAGTGAAGACAGAGGCAGGAGCCTGTCCACTTGAGCAGAGCGGCTTGGCTGCTGCCCTCCTTCAACTCATCAGCGCCTGGAACCCCGTCCACAGGCCTGGAGAGCCACGTACCAGGACACCCTGCTGTCTCAGGTAACCCCACAGGCATGGAAGGGCGTCCCAGAGGTGCTGCTGCTCCCACTATTTCTCAGACTGTCTAAAAACGGCAACAGCAGACCCAGCCATGCCAGTGAGTCCAGAAACACCCACCACAGCCTCTGTCCCCATGGGAGAGGCTCACAAGCAGACAGAGGCTTTGTAGGGCGGCATTCCTCCCTCTCTTGCCTCAGTTTTCTGGGGTGGGGCGACAGGCCCAAAGGCACCCTCTTCCTGGGAGCCCCCCAATAACCTGACGTACGAACTGTGGCAACCCCAAAGGCGGCTGGCACAGGAAGTGGGCTCTAGAAACTCTTAATGGTATGTAGTTCTGCTGCTGTTTTCTGGCTGGGTAACTGGGGTTTTACTTTAAGGGGCAGCGGGGAAAGGAGAAGCAGGTAAACTCTTGTCGACACTGAGGACCCAAAAGATGGGACTGAGTTCTGTTTCAGGCAGCCCACCTGGGAAGAAGCACCAGACCTGTGCAAAAGTCACCACCTGACTTGCTTTAAAGCACCCGCTGAGCCTCTTCCCTTCCGATTAAACTCAGCCATGCCCCGCAAAACCAATAAACCAGAGGCTACACTTCCGGCTGATCTCTGGGAAGACACTGCTGGTGGCCTAGGCATTCTCCTCAGCCCAAAGCCCTTTTGAAAATGGTCACTGGAAATTTCTGCTTCAAGATGGGGTAGATGTAATGTTCCCTATGCCTCCCACTAACTACAAATAAAACCCTGGACACTGTACATAAGACAAACCTAAGAAGACTCGAAAAGGTGGAGAGTAGAAGGCAGAGGGACTGGGAATCTCGGGACCCGAGGAACCACACAGAGGTGTGCGCCCTGGGTTTCCTTTTGCCTCACTGTCCCAGACTGGAGTCTGGAGGAGGGGCAACTTGGAAGTGCCAACGGGCGCAGACCAAAAACACAGAAGCCCCAGTAAAGGCCCTATCTGGTTGAAGAACTGGGGAAGAACAACTTGGCAAGACAGAGAACTCTTAGACAATAACCGTCCTACTCCAGCCGGACACCAAAGAACAGACAGAGCCACACCCTAACCCCCACCAGCAGAAGCCAGACTTCCCCTTGCCGGCTAAGAGGCGCCCCAGCACCCCTACCAGGGAGGTGTCAGGCAGTCAGGCAGGGAGCTGGGACTTTCAGCCCCACCCAGCAGTAACAGGTCTCCCCCCTCTCCCTCCTGGGACGTCAGAGGAGGATGCCTGGGGAGCTGAACCCCACACCCTGCGGCAGTAACAAGGGATCTCCTGCCTCAAGTATCAATGGAGCCCAAGTGAGGAGCCAGACTTCTACCTCCACCTAAAAGTAAAAGGCAGCAGCCCTGCTTCCCCTGCTGCAGCAGTGTTAGAAAAAGCCGACCGAAAGAGAAGGGTCAAACACAACCCGGAGTCACCTAATGTGACGCAAAAATGTCCAGGTTTCAATTGAAAAATCACCATGATACCAAGAACCAGGAAAGTTGCAAACTGAATGAATGAAGACAGATGTCAACACTGAGGTGACAGGCATGTCACAAGTATCTGATGAAGATTTAAAACAGCCATGCTAAATGGTTCAACAAGAAATTATGAACATGTTTGGAATAAACAAAAAACACAGATAGCCTGAGCAAAGAAACAGAAGCTATAAGAGCCAGATGGAAATTCTGAAACTGAAAAATACAGTAACTGAAATTAAAAGTTCAATGGATGGGTTCAACAGCAGAATGATGGGAACGATGGAATGAATCAGTGAGCTGGAATACAAAAGCACAGAAATTACCCAATCAAATAACAGAGAGAAAACAGACTGAAAAAAATAAATAAGAGAAGAACAGAGTCTCAGGGACCTGTGGGACTATAACAAAAAATCTAACATTTGTGTCATCAGAGTACTGGAAGGAGAGAAGGGTAGGGCAGAAATATACTCAGAGAGAGAATAACTGAAAACTTCCCAAACTTGGCAAGAATGGTAACCTATAAATTCAAGAAGCTGAGTGAACTCCAAAGGATAAATCCAAAAAAATCCACACCAAGACACATTAAAATAAATTTCTGAAAACTAAAGCCCAAGAAAAAATCTTGAAAGTAGCCAGAGAAAAACAACAGGTTTTGGATAGGAGAAACCAAATGTAATGATTTGGACTTAACCATGAAGGCCAGGTGTAAGTAGCACAATACTTTTCAGGTGCTAAAAGAAAACAACTGTCAACCCAGAATCCTGTAACCAATAAAAATATCTTTCAGGAACAAAAGGGAAATCAAGACATTCTCAGATGAAGGAAAACTAAGAGAATTAGTTAGCAGATCTACATTTACAAAATGGTTACAGGAAGTTCTCTAAACAGAAAGGAAATGATAAAAGAAGGAAACCTGGATTATCATAAAGGAAGCAGGAAACACAGAGCAAAACTACCTGTAACCAGGCTTTCTTTGAGTTTTCTAGATTATGCTTGATGAACAAAGCAAAAATTATAACACTATCTAATGTGGTTCTGAATCATGTAGAGGAAATATTTAAGACACTTACATAGGGAATGCTAAAAGAAGGTAAAGGGAGGTACTCCCTTTACTTGAACTGACACCACCAACAGACCGTGGTAAGTTATGTATATACAATGAAACTCCTAGAGCAGCCACTAAAAAAAAATCTGCACTGAAAAAATCACCATAGATAAACCTTGAAATTTATCATAAAAAAAAATGAAATTCTAAAAAAACCCAAAAAGATCAAGCAGGAAGAGAAATAAAAATCAAAGAGGGGTTTCCCTAGTGGCACAGTGGTTAAGAATCCGCCTGCCAATGCAGGGGACACGGGTTCGAGCCCTGGTCCGGGAAGATCCCACATGTCACAGAGCAACTAAGTCCACGCGCCACAACTACTGAGCCTGCGCTCAAGAACTCATGAGCCACAACTACTGAGCCCATGTGCCACAACTACTGAAACCCGTGTGCCTAGAGCCCGTGCTCTGCAACAAGAGAAGCCACCGCAGTGAGAAGCCCGCGCACCGCAACGAAGAGTAGCACCCACTTGCCCCAACTAGAGAAAGCCCTTGTGTAGCAATGAAGCAATAAATAAATAAATTTATTAAAAAAAAAAAAAGATAACGCAGGACTATTACAAACAATTCTACAAACTTTAACTTGACAATTTAGATGAAACGGACCAACTTCTCAAAAATCACAGACAATCTGAATGACTCTAGAACTATTAAAGAAACTAAGTATGTAATTTTAAAATTCCCCAAAAAAGAAATCTCCAGGCTCAGAGGGTTTCATTGGAGAATTCTACCAAATGTCTAAAGAAGAATTAACACCAATTCTACACAGTCTTTTCTAGAAAAAGAAAAAGTAAGAAACACTTCCCAATTCATTTTATGAAGACAGTATTAACTAGATATCACAATCAGACACAGTACCAAAAAAGGGGACAAAAAAGAACAACTATGGACCAATATCCCTCATGAATATAGATGCAAAAATCAACAAAGAAATAGCAAATAGAAGTCCGCAATATATTTAAAGAATTATATACCATGACCAAGTGGGGTTTATTCCAGGGATGCAAGGCTGGTTTACTATTTAAAAATCAATCAGTGTTATTATCCACCATAACAACAGGCTGAAGAAGAAAAACTCTGTGGTCACATCAATTAATGCAGAAAAAGCATTTGACAAAATTCAACACCCATTCATTTAAAAAACAAGAACAACAACAAAACCTCTCAGAAAAGTAGAAATAGGAGGGAACTTCCTCAACTGACAAAGAGCATCTACAAAAAACCTAGAGCTGACATTATACATAATGGTGAAAGACTAAATGCTTCCCCTCTAAGATCAGAAACTAGGCAATGTTGTCCATTCTCAGAACTCTTATTCAACATAGTGCGAGAACATCTAGCCAGCGCAATAAGGCAAGGAAAGGAAATAAAAGACACACAGATTGGGAAGAAGAAATAAAGTATTTACAGATGACCTAACTGTCTATGTAGAAAATCACAAGGAATCTATTTAAAAAAAAGAACTCCTAGAACTAGTAAGTTCAACAGGTTATAGTATATAAGATCAGTATATGAAAATCAACTGTATTTCTATGTATTAGCATTGAATATGTGGACACCAAAATTAAAAATAAAATACCACTTGCAATTGTTTAAAAAAACGAAATACTTAGGTATAAATCTAACAAAGCATGTACAGGACTTGCATGCTGAAAACTACACAATGCTGATGAAAAATCAAAGAAGACATAAATAAATGGGAGAGACATATTGTGTTCATAGACTGGAAGATTCTAAATTGTCAATTCTCCCCAAACTGATACATAAGCTTAATTCAATTACTAACAAAAGCTCACGAAGACTTTTTTGCAGATATAGACAAGATTATTCTAAAATTTATATGGGAAGGCAAAGGAACTATTTTTAATTAAAAAGAAGAAGGAAGAGGCAGGAATCCATCTACCTGATTATAAGATTTATTATATATCCACAGTAATCAAAGCTGTGGTATTAATGGAAAGTTAGACACATAGATTAATGGAACAGAATGGAAAACCCAGAAATAGACCCACACAAATGTGCCCAATTTAACTTTGAACAAAGGTGCTAAAAGGGACTTCCCTGGTGGTCCAGTGGTTAAGACTCTGCACTCCCAATGCAGGGGGCCCAGGTTCGATCCCTGGTCAGGGAACTAGATCCCACATGCCACAACTAAGAGCTGGTGCAACCAAAAAAATAAATAAATTAAAAAAAAAAAAAAGAGACTCCAGGGCTTCCCTGGTGGTGCAGTGGTTGGGAGTCCGCCTGCCGATGCGGGGGACACAGTTTGTGCCCCAGTCCGGGAGGATCCCACATGCCGTGGAGCGGCTGGGCCCATGGTCCACGGCCACTGAGCCTGCGCATCTGAAGCCTGTGCTCCGCCAACGGGAGAAGCCACAGCAGTGAGAGGCCTGCGTACCGCAAAAAAAAAAAAAACAAAAAAACCAAACAACCCAATTAGAACATGGGCAAAAGACATGAAAAGATATTTCACAGAAGATATACATATGGAAAATAAATACATGAAAAGATGTTCAACATCATTAGCTATTAGGGAAATGCAAATTAAAACCACATGAGGGCTTCCCTGGTGGTGCAGTGGTTGAGAGTCCACCTGCCGATGCAGGGGACGCGGGTTCGTGCCCCGGTCTGGGAGGATCCCACATGCCGCGGAGCAGCTGGGCCCATGAGCCATGGCCGCTGGGCCTGTGCGTCCGGAGCCTTGCTCCGCAACAGGAGAGGCCACAACAGTGAGAGGCCCGCGTACCGCAAAAAAAAAAAAAAAAAAACCACATGAGAGGGACTTCCCTGGTGGTGCAGTGGTTAAGAATCCGCCTGCCAGTGCAGGGGACACAGGTTCAAGCCCTGGTGCAGGAAAATCCCACATGCCGCAGAGCAGCTAAGCCCGTGCACCACAATTACTGAGCCTGCGCTCTAGAGCTCACAAGCCACAACTACTGAAGCCCGCGCGCCTAGAGCCCGTGCTCTGCCTGTGCACCTCAACGAAGAGTAGCCTCCGCTCGCCACAACTAGAGAAGGCCCGCGCACAGCAACAAAGACCCAATGCAGCCAAAAATAAATAAATAAATTTATTTTTTAAAAAAACAAAACACATGAGATACTACTACACACCTATCAGAATGAATAAAATTAAAAATGGTGACAACGGGGCTTCCCTGGTTGCGCAGTGGTTGAGAGTCCGCCTGCCGATGCAGGGGACACGGGTTCATGCCCCGGTCCAGGAAGATCCCACATGCCGCGGAGCGGCTAGGCCTGTGAGCCATGGCCGCTGAGCCTGTGCATCCGGAGCAATTGCTCCGCAATGGGAGAGGCCACAACAGTGAGAGGCCCGCATACTGAAAAAAAAAAAAAAAAAAATGGTGACAACACCAAATGCTGACAAGGATGTGAAGAAACTCGTATGTTGTTGGAGGGAATATAAAATGGTGCAGCCACTCTGAAAAACAGTTTAGCAGGTTCTTTAAAAACTAAACATGCAACTACAACATAATCCAGGAACCGCATTCCTGGGCATTTATTCCAGAGAAATAAAAGCTTACACTCACACAAAAACTGTACATGAGTGGCTACTGCATTTTTATCTGTAAAGGCCAAAAAAACCCCTGGAAGCAATGCAGATGTCCTTCAGCGAATGAGTGGTTAAGCCGTGTACACCATGGAATACTAGTAAGCAATAAAAAGGAAACAACTGGTGATGCACACAACCTGGATCAATCTCCAAAGAATTAGGATGAGTGAAAACAGTCAATCCTTGAAAGGTTACATGATGTATGATTCCATGGACATAACATTCTTGAAATGTGGAATTTCTAGAAATGGAGAACAGATTTGCGGCTGCCAGGAGTTAAGGAGGCAACAGGGGTAGGAGGTGCAGGACATGTGGTTGTGAGGGACCCTGCGGGGATGCAAGCGCCCAGCATCTTGACTGCAGGGATATCGAGATCCTGCTGACCGTGACACTGTGCTATAATTTTACAAGATGTTACCACTGGGGGAAACTGGGGAAAGAGTTACAGGATCTCTCTGGATTGTATCTTACAACTGCACGCAAAACTACAATTATCTCAAAATAAAAAGTTTAATTTAAAAAAAGTCTACGGGGCTTTCCTGGTGGCACAGTGGTTAAGAATCCACCTGCCAATGCAGGGAACACAGGTTCGAGCCCTGGTCGGGGAAGATCCCACATGCTGCGGAGCAACTAAGCCCGTGCACCACAACTACTGAGCCTGTGCTCTAGAGCCCACGAGCCACAACTACTGAAGCCCGTGTGCCTACAGCTCGTGCTCTGCAACAAGAGAAGCCACTGCAATGAGAAGCCCATGTACTGCAACAAAGATCCAATGCAGCCAAAAATAAATAAATAAAACAACTAAATTTAAAAAAAATATATATTTTTTAAAAAAAATCTACAAACAACAAATGCTGGAGAGTGGAGAAAATACTGATACAGCCACTATGGAGAACAGTATGGAGGTTCCTTAAAAAACTAAAAACAGAATTACCATATGACCCAGCAATCCCACTACTAGGCATATATCCAGAGAAAATCATAATTCAAAAAAGACACATGCACCCCAAAGTTCACTGCAGCACTATTTACAGTAGCCAGGTCATGGAAGCAACCTAAATGCCCATCAACAGACGAATGGATAAAGAAGATGTGGTACATGTATACAATGGAATATTAGCCATAAAAAGGAATGAAACTGGGTCATTCGTAGAGACGTGGATGGACCTAGACACTGTCATACAGAGTGAAGTAAGTCTGAAAGAGAGAAACAAATATCGTATATTAACACATACATGGGGAATCTAGAAAAATGGTTGGTACAGATGAACCGTTTTGCGAGGCAGAAATTGAGACGCAGATGTAGAGAACAAACGTATGGACACCAAGGGAGGAAAGTGTGTGTGGGGGAGGGGATGAACTGGAGACTGGGATTGACATATATATGCTAATATGTATAAATAGATAACTAATAAGAACCTGCTGTATAAAAAATAAATACAATAAAATTCAAACAACAACAAAAAAAAACCTGTTACTTCAGAATACTCCCTGCACCCACATACGAGTGTTTACCCCTGGAAGGGGACCCATCGCAGCCCCAGAGCACAGAGGCTCCAGCCACAAAAGCCTCAGCAGTCCAGAGGGGTCATGCCCAGGCAAGGCGGCCCTGCATGGCCCTCAGCTGTGCTGCGTGAGCTCCACTGGCCTTTCCACCAGCTTCTCCTGAGGCCACAGACACACATGCATACACCTTCTCTGAGGCCTGTGGACGTGACCATGGCGAGGTTCTTCAGCCCCTTTCCCCCTCGCCACCCTCCTCAGGCAGATCTGCGTTGCATCAAGGACAGCCTGATGTCTCGACTCAGGCCAAGTGGGCGGGCTGCAGGCAGGGGAAGGAGCAAACACCCTGGCTGGCTTTACACAGCGTGGTCAAGCTGCCACACGGATGCCTCCCAGACACATCCAGGCCTCTGGACACAGTTGCCCGATCACAACCAGCTCCAAGGCGTCCAGAACATTACATGCTTGGCTCTCAGTTTCACCGTGCCCATCTGAGGCTCAAAGAGAGCAGACGTCAGTGACAGATTTCTGCCAGGTGGTGAAGCTCACTTTTCTGTCCCCTCAGATTCACCCGCCCTCAGAGCGCACAGGGCATTGAGAAAGGCAGTCAGACACGTCGCACAGTATGGCACCATAGAGGGAGCACCCGAAACTATCCCTGCAGAAATGTGGGCACCACCTTCCGACCCCCCTGCTAACACCCCATCATTCTAAAGGCGCTCTACAGTCTGGGGCCCCTCACTTCCAAAGTTGACCCCCCAACACAAACACCTTTACTCCACGGACTAGGGTAATTCCCTGTCCCCTGTGCAGGTCCCCTCAAAATCCCATGCCCAGGGGACTTCCCTGGTAGTCCAGTGGATAAGACTCCGCACTCCCAATGAAGGGGGCATGGGTTCAGTCCCTGGTCAGGAAACTAGATCCCACATGCATGCCACAACTACGAGTTCGCATGCCACAACTAAGGAGCTGCTGAGCCGCAACTAAGGAGCCCATGTGCCGCAACCAAGGAGTCAGCGAACCACAACTAAGAAGCCCGCCTGCCGCAACTAAGACCCAGTGCAACCTAAATAAATAAATAAATATTAAAAAAAAAAAATCCCATGCCTGGGTCTTCCCTGGTGGTCCAGTGGTTAAGAATCTGCCTTCCAATGCAGGGGGACACGGTTCTGACCCCTGGTCAGGAAACTAAGATCCCACATGCCGCGGGACAGCTAAGCCCGTGCGCTCTAGAGCCCACATGCCCCAACTAGAGAGCCTCAGTATTGCAACTACTGAGCTCTCACAACGCAACTACTGAGCCCACGCAGCACAACTAAAGAGAATCCCCGCATGCTGCAACGAAGATCCCGCCTGCCACAACTAAGACCCGATGCAGCCAAATAATTAATAAATAAATAAATATATATATATTTAAAACGCACGCCCCCTTCAAGTACAGTAACCAACCCAAAGCCAGATGCTTACTGAGAACTTCCTGGGGCTCCTCCTGCCCTGAGCTGCTCTTACACTTACACCTCCCCGCGGAAAGAAAACCACCTCAGGCCTCTGGGCTTTGCACAGCAGTTCTCTGCGTGGAGAGCTCTTCACCACATCCTGCTGGCAACGGTCTGCTCTCCCCCAAGACCCATCTCCCAGCCCCGCGCCACCTCCGTCCCTCCCGTTTCCACACCTTCGCCCAGCGAGGCGCCCAGTGCAAAGCAGGGCCGAGTGATTGGGATGAGTCAGTGGACACACTGAGGCGTCACCCAACTGCTCCCTACTTGTTCTCCGGGTGCTGCTGTGAGGCCTCCCAGCCAAGGCTGGGTGAGCCCGGGCCACACCTCTGCCTTCCACACTCAGAGCCCGGTCACCAGGAGGAACCGGTCCGCCCCCGACACTAAGGGACAAACCAGCACGCTGAGGAGCACGCAGACAGGCTGACCTCCAACCGTCTTTCTCCCTTTCCTGAATCCAATCCCCAACCAACACCGTGTGCGCCACACTGGCCTCGACAAAAGGCAGAAACACCGCGGGGAAGCCAGCACTCTCGGGGAGCAGCCACGCGGCCACACGTGGCAAGAAACATGGTATTTCCATGCTCCTGTCCCCAGGAATCCCACCAGCCAGAAACGGAGCCCAAAGAAATAACACAGAGCAACAAAAAGCTCCACTCATGACTTGGGAGCAACTTGCTGTCCAACAAGTCAACGGCTAAATGAATGATGATCTATCAACTCTCTAAAATATTACATAGCAATCAGTTATAATTAATTAATTATAGATAACTATGAGGAAGTCAAGAAACCCTCTAGAGTATGAACCCACAGGACTCCACCCAGAGCCGGGGGCTTCACTCTGCCTCCTGGGTGCCCAGAGCCCTCTGGAGGTGTTCAGCAGAATTTCCCCACAAGCTGCTGTGAAGCTGCAATCACTCAAGGTATCAGAGATAAAAACATGAAACACATATAGTCCCCAAGGGGCACTCAGTCTAGTGAAGGGGACCAGGGATGTCTCCTTCAGGGAACCAAGGCAGGATGTGAAAACGTGGCCTATGACTTAAAAATGCAGCAGGACTGACTAAGATTGGGAGTCAACAAGAAAACAGCTATTGTGTTCACTGTTGGGATCATGAACAACTCTTGGGGGTTTTCGTTTGTTTACTTAACATCATTTTTTGTAAAGTAATGCTATTATATAGCACTTACCAGATTTTTTGTTTTAATTAATTAATTTATTTATTTTAGTTATTTTGGCTGCGTTGGGTCTTCGTTGCTGTGCGCAGGCTTTCTCTAGCTGCAGCGAGCGGGGGCTACTCTTTGTTGCGGTGTGCGGGCTTCCCATGGTGGTAGCATCTCTTGTTGCAGAGCACCGGCTCTAGGGTGCACGGGCTTCAGTAAGTTGTGGCTCGCGGGCTCTAGAGCACAGGCTCAATAGTTGTGGTGCACGGGCTTAGTTGCTCCACGGCATGTGGGATCTTCCCGGACCAGGGCTCGAACCCGTGTCTCCTGCATTGGCAGGCAAATTCTTAACCGCTGCACCACCAGGGAAGCCCCTAGATATTATTTTTTAAAAGGAAGGGAAGCTGTTTGACTGCCCATGCATGCACGGCCTTCTGATACAGCCCTGATCATTCCCAGCAGAAGATGAGGTTAGGGAACCCCTGTACTGCACTCTCCACCAACATGACCTAACAGTTCTGGGTAGTCAGTGTAAAGACCCCGGCCTGGGAGCCAGGAGGCCCAAGCTCAAGTCCTGGGTCCTTCACTTCATCATTGTGTAGCCCAGAACAAGACGCTATGGCTGTGAATCTCAGTTTCATCAACCACAATAAAAGGAAAATACATATATCCTTGCCATTAAAAATTTTTTAAATGACATCAGACACAAACACACACTGAGTCACTGAACAATCAATGCCTGAGAGTCAGGGACATAAATCCCAGCATCTACTCAGGCCCATGCACACAGCTGGTGTGTAGAGGCCAGCAGTGCTCAGGCGAATGAACCCCAAGTGTGAAGGCAAGGACTATGGAGTATTCAAGGCCAGTCCAGATGGACCCCAGGACTCCTGATTCTGAGGGGAGGGGCAAAGCATGCAGACCCCACACAGGCTCCCGCACACAAGGCTGAACATATAACCTCCAAGTACAATGACCATCCCCATGAAAGTTCTTCAAGAAGAACAATCTCCAAGCAGCCTTGAAGAAGGATCCATACCTATGGGGGCCAGTATCCCAGCTTCGGGGAGATTCCTGGGGCAAAGATTTCTCTGGGCCCGATGTGGGGGGTTGAGGAGCTGCACTCAAGCATGAGGTGAGGGCAAATGGCCCTTTGGTAGAGGATTCAGTGAAAGATCTATGGGCAGAAGGCGTGTAAATTGCAGCTAATATATCTTCTGTGGTTTTGAGGTTGGTTCCTTGACCTTTTCCACAGAAGAGTTTCTGTGGAAACGCTTCCACACTCATAGCAAACAGGATGTATAATATTTTCTGCATATCGATTCCAAAAGGAGAAACGATGCCTGGGTAGCAGCCGTCTGGCCATCTTTACAAGCTTGTAAATCATGGGAGATTCCAAGGTTGCCTGTCTCTTCTGGGATGTGTAGATGTTAAGTCAGTAAAAGGAAATGTGAGCAAATGTCCAAGTCAGTCTGAGGCCTCGCCCCCGCCAAAACCTCGCTGCGTCCTGGCCACCCAAAGAGCACTTCATCCAAGCACACCGCAGAGGGAGGCCTGTCAGCGGAGCTTGTGCCCACCTGCCTGACCCACACCTGGGTTAGCACACACCTCTACATGCCAGTAGGGCCAAGACCCCAGGAACGTGGGGCTTCTCTTTTAGAACAAACCTGTCAGGGCCAACCAGCGTCAGCCATCACTGCAGATCCCTCAAGAGGCCACACCAGGCTTCTCCTCCCAGTGCCACGTGGACCAAACTGTGTTGGAACTCGTCTCTAAGCCTCGTCCAAGGTGTCTCAATCAAGCCCTGGAGAATACTGTCCTATTGCTTTACAGACATTCAGTTCTAGACCCAAACTACATTCCTCCATATGGGCACTACCTGCCGGCACGAGCGTCCAGGGCCTGTCATCTGCCTCTGAAAGTCAGGAGAGGACCATCAGCCACTGCGAAGATATGCACAATCGTGGGGCAGCCACTGTATGCAACTCAATGCCATCAGGACCTAGGGCGAAAGCCCAGCTTCCGAGAAAGGAAAGCATCAGGTATGTGGCCCTGGAGACACACATTCCCTCTGAGTGGGCACATGGGAAGTCTGCGTGAAATGCCCATCAGTTTGCTCTGTTAGTCACAACTGTCCCCACTGTCACCACAGCCAACACTCACGGCTTACGAGGCAGGTCACTGCTCCAGGCACTCCACGTCATGCACCCCGTGCCACCCTTCCATTTCACATACAAGGAAACCACAGTGTCTAAGCAGGTGTGAGTCAAGCCCTGTATCTTGCCTTTCACCTCTCCACACCGCCCATCAGTGAGCCGCTCCCAAAAGTAAAGGCTGGTGCCATCCCAGCAGGATGCATGTTCCCAAGTGGGTTACTCTCCTTGGGGGTCTAGTCCTGACCAGCACATCACTCAGGGCCTCCCCCAGACATCCCTGCAGCTGAGGCCTGGGGCCTGTGTGTAGCGCCCATGCATGGTCCCCATAAGGAGTTCGCTAGAGGATGAACCTCCACAAACCACCCTTCATGGAGCTGCCCACCCAGCTTGGCCAGGCACTAGGGGCTGTGAAGGCATTTGGGGAGTGGACAGAGATCGTGGGGCTCTTCTCCAGAAGGAGGAGTCTTTCCTACCTGTGGATGAAAGACGTAGGTGTGAGCACAGGCTCCCACCTCCACCCAGAGAAAGCAGAGCCTCAAATGTAGAGTAACCCTGTACATTTATCATCCAAACTGGGATACTTTGGGGAATGAGCAGGAAGCCTACTAATTACATATGGACACGTGGCCCAGAAGAAAGAAACTTATAAGAAATGCCGTTTACCCTTCTTTGCTGTCAAATGTCAGGATGCAAAGACAACAAAGCCACTAAGAATACCCACGACGAGACAAAGACACAAACACTGGAGCTAAGGCTAAGGAACTCAGCACCAGGGAACACAGAGGAGGGATCTGGGAGAGACCTCCATGAGCAGCGAGCAAAGGCCACCTCAGAAATGGAGGTCAGGGGACGTGCGACAGGGAGGCCGGGTGGCATGTGCAGAGGCCCACACTTCCCTCCAGAGGCCGCCAAGCCTCACACACAGCCTCATGCTGCCCACCCGGCAGCATGTTATGGCGCAGGGTTCCAAGGGGAGCAGGCACATCCCCAAAATACCATAAGGCCTGGTGTCTTCGGGGCCCCCTCCTCCAGAGCTCTAAACCTCGAGATAAAGTCCCACCCTTCAGCCAAATCAGAAGTAGCACTGGGTGGAGACAAAGATAATAAATACTTGGTGAAACAATGAACCGAACTCCAAATAATGTTATCTGATGGCCAGTTGCTTTCAGCACAGAACACGTCCACGCTGCTGCCACGCAGTTGCCACGCACCTGACCACAGCTGAGCCCCAAGCTGTGCATGCACAGACACGCACACGTGGGTGTGAGAGGGCGAGGCCAACACCATGCCCGTCCAGCACGCTCCTGGGGGCCTGGGGTAACCAGGACAGAGCACAGGACAGAGGTAAAATCTGAGGTGTTAGCTACTCATGGGTAGCAGATGTCAAACCAAAAATGACAAAAAGATAGGAAACAAAGATGTCAAATAAAGGTTTGGCAAAATGTGAATTACAGGGACTTCCCTGGTGGTGCAGTGCTTAAGAATCCACCTGCCGGGACTTCCCTGGTGGCACAGTGTATAAGACTCCACACTCCCAGTGCAGGGGGCCCAGGGTTCGATCCCTGGTCAGGGAACTAGATCCCACATGCATGCTGCAACTAAGAGTTTGCATGCCACAACTAAGGAGCCTGCCTGATGCAACTAAGACCTGGAGCAACCAAATAAATAAATAAATAAATAAAATATTAAAAAAAAAAAAAAAAAAAGAATCCACCTGCCAATGCAGGGAACATGGGTTCAAGCCCTGGTCTGGGAAGATCCCACATGCCACAGAGCAACGAAGCCCGTATGCCACAACTACTGAGCCTGCACTCTAGAGCCTGCGAGCCACACCTACTGAGACCGCGTGCCTCAACTACTGAAGCCCGCACATCTAGAGCCCGTGCTCCATAGCAAGAGAAGCCGCTGCAATGAGAAGCCTGCACACTGCAACAAAGAGTAGCCCCTGCTCACCACAACTAGAGAAAGCCCACAGGCAGCAACAAAAACCCAACGCAACCAAAAATAAATTAATTATTTTTTTTAAAATGTGAATTACAAGCACAAACCAAAAATGGGGGGGAGGGTGCGGGTAATAACTGTTTTGGTGTGTTTTTGTAATAACTTACTTTTTTTGAGATATAATTCACATACCATATAACTCCCCCATTTAAAAGTGTACAAGTCAATGGTTTGTAGTGCATCCACCACCATAATCAAATTTATCCCAAAAAGAAGCCCTGTATACTTTAGTTATCATTCCCCACACACTCCCCCCTCCAGTCCCCAGCAACCACTAATCTGCTTTATGTCTCTACAGATTTGCCTAGTCTGGACGCTTCACATGAATGGAATCAGATAACACATGGTCTTTTGTGTCTGGCTTCTCCCACTGAGTGGATGTTTTAGAGGGTCATCCATGCTGTAGTGGTTGGTTGTACCGCACTCCTTTTCATGGCCAAATAATATTCCATTGTGTGGATGGACCACATCTGTTTATTGATGACACTGGGGTTGTTTCCCCCTTTTGGTGGCTGTGAACATTCATATCCAAGTTTGGTGACTGTTGTTAAAACTCCTTTAGGAGAGACCAAAGAGGTAAACACCGCATGTCATGTGAAGTCTGAACAATTAGCTCCTCAAAAGCTGCAAAGGGAAAAGGGTTGAACGGGGTGCTGCAAGGGGGTCCTGAAAGGCTCCCCGAAAGCAGACTGGGGGGCAGCAGCCCCAACTGCTCAGATCAAGCTCAAGCTGGAAACCTCACAAAGGAAACCTCCACATGCAGGCTACACACGGGCTGGACAGGGAGGGGCAACCAGTGGACAAGAATGGGCAAAGAAATATTTTCTTTAACAGAGGCCATACAATATAGTCACAGCAGAAACTGTGGTATAACTGAAAGGTCTAAGTCTATGGGGATATCTTCTCATCTAACATTAAAGATACTGAAATTCCGGGACTTCCCTGTGGGTCCAGTGGTTAAGACTCCACGCTTCCAGCGCTTCCACCGCAGGGGGTGCAGGTTCGAGCCCTGGTTGGGGAACTAAGATCCCACATGTCGTGAGGTGCGGCCAAAAATTTATTTTAAAGAAAGACATCTAAATTCCTGCCAGCTACCAAATCCAAGGGGCAGGACCTGGCTAAGGAGCACTTTAATCCCAAAGAGAAGAGGTAATTTTCCTCCTCCAAGGAAGATTCTGAGGGTTGATCCAAGCTTCTTCCCCAAAAATAGCGTTAAAAAATCCCTATTGTGTCACTTGAGACCTCTGGGGGCCTCCGAGACTCTCATGAATCCCCTTCCCGCCGACATGCTTCAAGGGCGCAGGACTCGACTGACGGTCACTCCAAGAGCGAGGAACCTGAATCTCCCTCTGCACCCTGACTTCCCACCCAAGCCCCAACCCTGTGTCTCCAGGGTCTTGGAATGTGTCAAGCAGCACTAGGGGAAAAGAGTGAGGTCATCTTGCCTTCTGGCTGCCGAGCAAACCAGCGGCAGAGCCCGAGGAGGACTGCCTGCCCTACTCCACAGTCCTCAGCCACCTCTCACACCGCACATCACAGTGGCGCCAGCCCCAGCACTTCAGGCTCCATCCTAAAACCTCCGGTCATCTCCCCCCCTCCCTCCTGAGAGGTGCAGAGTCTAGTGGGGAGATGTGACAGCAAAACAACTTCTCCAGCCTCAGAATAAACATTCCGTGGGCGTCACGTCGAGTCCCCACCACATGCCGTGTGCCTCACCCACACTTCACTTATTCCACGGAGAGCCCTCGGCAGCGGGAGGCCAGGGCAGCTGCTTCTGCCCCCAGCTCCATCCTCCACCCACCTCAGCACTCTGAGCACCGCCTGGGGCTCTGCCCGTCCTGACAGACGTCCTCCCTGCCGCTCCCATGAGGCATTCGGGGCCTTCAAGTAAATGGCCCAGCTTGAGCCAGACCAGTGGTCCTCAAAGGGATGGCCCTTTTAAGGGGGCCCTGAGACCCTTTTAAGGGGTCCATGAACCAAAACTATTTTTACAAAAATACTAAGTCATCATTTGCCCTTTTTGCACTCATTCTTTCACTAGCATATAGGCTTTTCCAGAGGCTACATGACAGGATATCACAACAGATCATGTGCAAAAGATAAGAGAATCCAGCTGTCTTCCATTAAGATGGATGGTACGGAGATCTGCAAAGGTAAAATGATGCGACTCTTCTAAGCAAAACTTTTTTTGTTTTGGAGAAGTTATTTTTCAGAATACACCTGTTATTTATGTGAACATGTAACAGGTTTATTTTATTTTTAAATGAATTAATAAAATTTTTTAAATGTCTCGTTTTACTTTCTCATACAGTAAATACCATTGGCTGTAACTGACATAAACAAAAGCCCTTTGAAGACCTCAGTAATCAAAAGCATAAAGGGGCCCAAAAACAAAAAGTCTGAGAACCACTGACTTAGCCAGCCGCCCCACCCTAGCCCAGCCCGTCCTCAGATCAGCCCTCCTGGTTCTCAGGGCCCTGCTCACACGCTGGCTCTGTCAGCCCAAACACACAAGCCTTCAGGTCTGTCTCCAGGTCTCCACACGGAGTCCTTTCTCCTCAACAGCACTACCTTAATTTAAGGGGTCGCATCTCATACCAGACTTGCCCCCAGCAGCTGCCTTAAGGTCCATCTGGAACTGGAAGACTCCTGCACACATCTGGGCAGGGAGACCTTCCTCTCGAGAGGCTAGCCTCTGCATGGAGAGGAAGTCTGCAGAGGGGGCTGGGCTCAACAACGGGGCAACACCTACTTGTGGTCCACTCCCCTGGATCCCAGCAGCTGGGAGGCTGACACATCAGAAACACCAGCACCTTGAACGTTCAGCAGGAAGGTTGCACCCATGCTGTACACACATGCTGCTGAAGTTCTTCCATATATGTCAAATATTTCATTCTATTAACAAATTTTAATGCAAGGGTTAGAGTCATCAGTGGTTTTCAAACAGTGCTTCAGGGCCACTGCAGACGATGGGGTGGGGCAGGCGGCTGGGGAACCATTCCTTCCCCCTTCTGGGGACTTCATATGGGCGAGTTCCGCGTTCCATTTCAAGGGGCTCCGTGCTCCATGGCTAAAGAAATAAAGTTTGAAAACTGGTAATAAGAGTAGTAAACAGGCCAGATCCGGTCAGAGACTGGCTCTCAGCAGCTCCCCTGCACCTCATCACCCTGGGGTGCACTGGTATCTCCCTACATGGCCTGGCCTTCAGCTCCCACGCCCCCTCGGCCCCCTTCCCCACAACTCTGAAGCCCCAGCTTAGCTCCTTCTCGGCAGCTAGGCTGATCCTCAGGAGGGAGCGGAGCTCCAGGTGGCTCGGCCAGCCCTGTACACGGGCACAGCACCTCTGCCACAGACCCCAGGTCCCCATCCCAGGCTCCTCCACCCACCCAGCGCCGTATCTGCCTGCCCACCCCACAGTCCGCAGTGCTGAGGTCTGGCTTGATGTGCCGCTTCCCATCGCAGCTCACAACAGAATTCCATGGGACCCAACAATTCCTCCCCTGGTCTCCACCCAGAAGAGCTGAAAGGAAGGTTAGACAGAAGTGTGCATGTGGGTGTTCACAGCAGCACTAGTCACAACAGCCAGAAGGCAGGACAGCCCAAGGGTCCATCTACAAACAAAGAGATAAACAAGATGCGCTATGCCACATAATGCAACACTCGGGCCAGAAACAAGCAGTGAACACAGGTTCATGCTACCACATGAACTCTGAAAACATGCTCGGTGCAAATAGCCAGACAGAAGGTCACAATTTCTACGATTCCATTTTGGTGAAATTTCCAAAAGAGGTAAAATCCATAGGGAAGGAAAGCAGATTGGTGGCTGCTGAGGATGGGGGTAGGGGGTGGAGCCTAACTCCTCAACAGTAACGGCCTGTTCTTCTGGGGTGACGAAATGTTTTGAATTACAGAGTGCTGGTGAATTTAGCATATTGTGAATGTGCTAAACTGCACATTGTGCAACTGAACAGTACTATCTATCTATCTATCTATTTATTTATTTATGGGTGCGTTGGGTCTTTGTTGCTGCACGCCGGCTTTCTCTAGTTGCAGCAAGTGGGGCTACTCTTGTGGTGTGCAGTTTTCTCACTGTGGTGGCTTCTCTTGCTGTGGAGCACGGGCTCTAGGCACGCGGGCTTCAGTAGTTGTGGCGCACGGGCTTAGTTGCTCCGTGGCATGTGGGATCTTCCCGGACCAGGGCTCAAACCTGTGTCCCCTGCATTGGCAGGCGGATTCTTAACCACTGCGCCACCAGGGAAGTCCTGAACTGTATGCTTTAAAGTGATTAATTTTACGTTCCATGAATTTTACCTCAAAAAAACAAAAACAAAAACAAAAACCCACACACAGACCTCACTAGATCTCAAGCCCAGAGACGGGAGGGCACGAGGCCGCCGGCCTGCTGGCCATCCTCCCTCCCACGCCCCAGCTCAGCTGCCCACTCACCCCTCTGGCCCACACACATGCCCTACAAGCCCAGCCCATGCCCAGGGCTCCTCCCTGGACAGCAGGAGCTGCAGGAAGAGGGGACACTTTAAAAAGCCCTTTCCCTGTTTGGGCTTGACAAGGAGCCGATGGCCGCGGGATTTTTGGAACATGACGCCACTTGTGGCAAAGGGAGGAATGCTACAGAATGCGTGGGGACAAATTTCTGAGGCAACGGCTTTGCAGGAAAAAGTCACACCCTGTCCCTCAAAAAGCAGTGCTTCCTATAAAGTAACAGGTAGAACAGGAGAGTCCAATGGAAGGGAAAAAAAAAAAAAAAGAGCAGGAAATTTAACAAGTTCAGCCCAAGCCGCATCGTCCAGCCCCACGCTTCCCAGCACATACACCCCTGGCAGGGCAGCCCCTGGCTCCTGGACACGAGGGGCCAAGGGACACACACAGCTAGAGATCTAAGGTTCAGAAAGCCTACCTGAGTCCACCCAGGTCCACAGGGGGAACAGTGCGAGGAGGCCGAGTCAGACTATCTGGGTTTGTGTCCCACCTCTGCCACTTGCTGTGTCACCCCCGGGCAAGTTCTAGGACTTCTTTCCATCTCAGTTTTCTTATCTCTCTACTTCATAAGGCTGTTATGAATATAAATGAGTTAACAGTGGCCTGGCACACAGCAGTTATTGTTAGCTATGAATGCCACCACTGACCACTGCCACAATAAATAATCTCAGAGCACGTCAACTGCTCCTTCGATTTAAGTATAGAAAGCCACACCAGACAAGGCTGCATGGCCAGCTCGCTGGCCCAGTTCCCAGGAAGATCCTCTAAGCTCACAGTGTTTCTAGGAGGGAAGGGAGACGTGGGGATGAGAGTCAACAGGCTGTCTGCCAAGATGGCATCTGCCTGTTAGAAGAGCTTGCTCACAGGCTCTCGCAAGGAGCCACATCTGCTTGTTTAGACCCCACGGAACGCTCCAACCCCTGGATGAGTATGTTATCTGTAAAGGATGTGGGATAGCAGGGGAGGAAGTCACCTGCCAGCTGAAGTGAGTTAATCAATGCTGGCGACCAAAGGGCCTGGCCAGACCTCCTGCTCACTGCCCAGTGATTCAGGACTAGGCCCAGGCTGCTCTCTACCCTCCTCTGCCCATTTCCCCCAGGTCCATGGGCAAGAAAACTTGGATTCCCAGACAACTGCTCCCAGGGACACCAGCAGGATAAGCAGCTTCTCTTAACCCTCTCCCACCTTGCTGATGGCCACTCAGACACTTCCGTGCAAAGTGACTTCTGAAATCGGGATGTGCCACTGCCATTCACAGGACTTGCACTGTGCATTTCTCTGGGCTTCGCAGGTGCTCAGGGGTGGCTGTCACGCTGGCTGCTGGCCTCTGGAGCAGCCCACACCCTCTAATGGTAAGTCTCAGCCTGATGGTACCTGGCCTCTTCGCTTTTTTTTTCCTTTGGGCCGCGTTGCACGGCATATGGGATCTTAGTTCCCTGACTAGGGATCGAACCCGTGCCCCCTGCAATGGGAGTGCAGCGTCTTAACCACTGGAGCACCAGGGAAGTCCCGCCTCTTCGCTTCTTATACTGTAAAAATTCTTAAGATCAGTTCACTCTTTACACTTACACTCTTTACATGTTCTGAAAATCAAACCCACGTAAGGAAACCCACAAGGCCCTTCCAATCCCTCGGGGCTGATGCGGGGAAGCTGCTAGGGTGATGCCAAGCAGCTCGCAGGAGAGTAGGCAGCCTGGGCCCCTGCTCTGTGGGCACAGGGCAGACAGAAAGAGAGTCTGAGGGCCAGCCATCCCACAGCACCTTGCCACACAGGCGGCTCCCCTCTCTGGGTCAGTGCTGATGAAACGAACCCCTTACACCGAGTGCCCACTACACACCCAAGCATTCACAGATTTGGCACTCTTGCTACTTCCTGTATCTTCCACCATCCTCACAGGCGCCCACAGAAATGGATCTTGTTGCAGCCCCCGTTTTCAGAGGAGGGATGCAGACTCTTAAATTCTGAGTAAGTTGCTCAAGCAGCATAAGACCCAAATCTGAGCTGAAAGCCCCCTCCCTCAACCCTCCCACTCCCTTACCTGAGCACGTGTAAACTAAAAGTGGGACTGTGTCAGATTTCTAGGTCAGAGCGGTCCCTAAGCGGAAGACCCGCCAGCCCCAGGTAGACAGGCTCTGAGTGCAGCACCCGGGAGACCTGGACTCTTTCTCTGGTTCAGCTGGGACTCCCAGCAGCTGCTCCCCCACCCGGCCCCTTTAGCTGTGGGCCAGGATACTAGGAGGGGAGAGACGGGACCGCAGGTGCACATGGAGTCTCCCTGGTCTGCCTGTTCCAACCAGTGTTTTAGGACCTAGGGATCAAGGACACAGCTACTTCCTGATTCTGAATCCCTCAGGGGAAAACAGGGCTTCCTGTTCAGGGCTGCCCAAAGGTGTGGTCACTGCAACGGGCCAGCAGCCTGTCCAGGGACGTGAGACCCCCCGCTAAGGCTGAGATGTCAGGACCTGCGGGAGGACCTGTAAAACGCTCTGCCTGCCCCACGCGCCCCCAGCAGCTAAGGAACCCAAGTCAGGGTACGGCCCTGTTTCTGACAGCAAAGGTTACTGCGTGTTCGCAGACACAGGGAGGGCCAAAAAGAACTTTGAAAAAATCCACACTGTCTTCCTGTGACCTAGGCTGAACCTCCCTGGGTCTCAGTGGCTCCATCTGCTAATGGGGACAATCCTTCACCTGCTTAAGGGTGGGGGGATCACCCAGCCCCTCAGGCCCCTCCTCCCAGGAGTAGGAATGAGAACTCCATTAAACAGCTTTAATTCAGTTTGCAATACCCCAGCCTCCTCCTACTGAAACAGTACCATGTTAACAAGTCAAAGTGGCCTTGCCAGGAGGAGGGAGGACAGGTTCCTGGCCGCACGGAGGCTGGTGTGAGAATCATGTGGCATACAGCCCCATCCCCAGGCAGCCCCGTGACCAAGGGCAGGCACCCAACCTCTCTGAAACCCAATGTCCCTACACTCCACAGGTGGCCGTGTTGCCACCAGCCCTGCTTGCCTCCCCAGCTGCCGGCAGTGGAAGGAAGTCACGGCACACACAACACCTGATCCAGTGCGAAGCAGGCTCAGGAGGACTCCACAGGCCCGTCCACTCACTCTCACCGTGAGCTGCCCCAAGGACCGGGCAGGACACCAGCCAGCGCAGCACACACACCAAGCTGAGCGAGGGGAGGAAGGAGCTGGAAGGGTTACAGACTCCAGGCAAGAACCAGGCTGTGGTTTCATGTGAACTAGGATGACCCTGACTGAGAAAACCAGCAAGTGGTTTGGAAGATTCTAGTTCCAGGCTCCAGAAACAAAATGCCAGCAAATCAACCCTCTGGCTCTCTCGCCCCCAAAGGAAGTGACAGTATAATGGGAGTGGTGGGATGGGCATTCAGGGGTTCCATCCCAGGGCAGCTGTGAAAGAGCCGCAGACAATTTCACAGAGCCCTCAGTTGCTCAAACCGAAGGGACCACGAAATCTAGGGCAGAGTTTTCAAACCTGCCCCTCGCAGACCTCAGAAATGACTGGAGGTCCCATGGGTGGGAAACAGATGGCTGAGAGGCCAAGCTCTGACCCCGTGTCGCCCAGAACAGTGTCACTTTTTCTGTTTCACACACAATATTTCTGTACGAGATTCCTTTGAGTAAAAGGCCCCGCAATTTAAAGTTTGAAAACCACTGACCTGGTCCAACCATGTCGTTTCACATGAGAAAGTGATGTTTGGAGAGTGAGTTTCCAAGGATAAACGAAAAGCCTGTTTTCTCAGATTAAATGCTTCGAAATTGGCACCCAGTGCTCACCACGCCTCCCTGTGTGCCTCGCTCCCCCACAGTACGAGGATGTGGGCAGTAGGGTATTACTTCCCTCTTGTCTCTTTTCCCTGATTGCAATGCTCTCTCCTCTCCTTCAAGTCTAGCTGGCAGCTTGGGAACAATTTAAAGATAAATATTCCAAGTCAAATTTATTTCAGCTACACAATATCAGGGTTCTAGTGATCAGGCGAGAGCCCAAACAAAGTCTGTTCCCCACAGGAGAGACCGTTAGCATGCTTCTTGTAATACTAATTACCACAAAGGGGGTTCAGTAGTCTCCCATCCATTCCACTAGTGGACCACTCCCTGAATACAGAATGTGGGCACCTGCTTTACAGGTGGGAAACCAAGGCCGGGAGAACGTAAGTAACCTTTCTGGGTCACCCGGCCACGTCTGTGCCAAGAACAGAACACAGGTCGACTGTAGTCCTTCTGCGTGGCAAGGGCACAGGAACTCAGAAAGAAAGGTCAAGTAGCAGGCTAGAACGCAGGGAAAAAAGCAGCTAGGATACAGCTGCAAAACACTCAGCAGGGCTTCCCTGGTGGCGCAGTGGTTGAGAATCTGCCTGCGACGCAGGGGACAGGGGTTCGTGCCCCGGTCCGGGAAGATCCCACATGCCGCGGAGCGGCTGGGACCGTGAGCCATGGCTGCTAAGCCTGCGCGGCCGGAGCCTGTGCTCCGCAACGGGAGAGGCCACAACAGTGAGAGGCCCGCGTACCGCAAAAAAAAAAACAACACTCAGCAAATACAAAGGGTTGTGCAGAATGCAGTCACCACGTCCTGCCATGTGCCTGGAGGGACATGTAGCCTGTCCCCACCGCCCCACCCCAGGCTCTCACTCGCTCCCCACAGCATAGGTCCACTAAGCCATGACCAGCAAGCACCCTCCTCTCTTCTGCCCTGCAGGGAGTAGGGATCAGAGCCCCAGAGCTCTAAAACACAGTAAAAGGAGTCACCAAAAAAGAAGTGATATTCAAAGAGAACCCCCTGAAGTTGGCAAAAAGATGTCAAGAGGGGGATGCAAACAGGAGTAACAGCACGAGAGAGCCAGCATTCCAGGAATCCGAACGCAGGCCAAGGAGAAAAACCCACAAGCACAGCCTTCCCACCCTGGACTTCCCCCAAGGGTCTCAGGCCAGGCCACTGCAGCCAGAGCCGCCCCATCCACCACTGTAGGCCAGCCACACGTGGCTACTGAGCACTGGGACAGTGGCTAGTCTGGACCAAAGGTGCGGTAAAGGTAAAAGTGCATATAACAGCTTCGTTACATGTTGAAATGATAATATTTTGGATACGTTAAATAAAACGTAAAGTTAACTTCACCTGCTTCTTTTTACTTTTTAAATGTGGCAACTAGAAAATTTTAAATTACATATGTGGCTCGCATTATACTTCTATTGGACAGGGCTGGTCTAAGCCAGGGGGGTTGGCAAGCTATGTATACTCGCTCCATTGGCCAAATCTAGCCCATTGGCTATTTTTTTAAGGTCTCAAAACCAAGAATTCTTTTTACATTTTCCAAGAGTTATATAAGTACCTACTTAAATTCCTCGATTTTTCCTGTAGGCCTGCAAAGCCTAAAATATTTACTATCTGGCCCTTTAAGAAAAAATTTGCCAATCCCTTGTCTAGACTCTAGAAACAATCAGATATTCACTCCAATGACACAAGGAGCAGGGGGCAGGTTTGGAATTTGTGTGTGTGTGTGATTCTTGCACGTTTATTTTTTTTAACTGAGGTAAAATTCACATCACATAAAATTAACCACTTTAAAATGCATAATTCAGTGGCATTTAGTAATTTCCTCAAGTTATACAAACAGCATCTCTATCTAATTCTAAAACATTTCATCACCCCAAAACAGAACCCTAACCCCATCAGCAGGCACTCCCCATTCCCCCCTTACCAGAACCTTGGCAACCACTAACTTGCTTTCTGTTTTTACAGATTTACCTGTTGTAGACATTTCACATAAATGGAATCATACAGTATGTGACCTTTTGAGTCTGATTCTTTTCACTTAATATCATGTTTCTGAGGGTCAATCATGTTGTAGCATGTCTCAGTACTTCATTCCTTTTTATGACTGAATGATATTCCATTGTATGGATAGACCACAATTTATTTATCTATTCATCCACTGATCAATATTTGGGTTGTTGCTACTTTTTAGCTACTGTGAATAGCACTGTTACAAACATATGCATAAAACTATTTGTTTGAATACCTGTTTTCAATTCTTTTGGGTATATGCTAGCAATGGAATCACTGAGTCATACGCTAATTGTTCTGATGAACTGCCAAACTGACTTCCACAGCGGCTGTACCATTTTACATTCCCATGAGCAATGCACAAGGGCTCCAATTTCTCCACATCTTCACCACACTTAATACTTCCCCTTTTCTACTAAAGCCATCCTAGTGGGTGTGAAGTGGTACCTCATTATGGTTTCAATTTGCATTTCCCTAATGACTAATGACGCTGACCATCTTTTCATGTGCTTGTTGGCCATTTGTAAGGTCTGGAACTTCTGACACACCCCCTGCCAAACTATCTACCAACCTGTGAATAATCACAAATCTTCTAAAAAGGGTGGGCATGGAATCTTCCCATTGTTTCTGAGATGAATGTTAAGTCAAATAAAGAAGTTCCATACCATGGAACTTCTAAGAAAGTCACAGGAACAAAGGGAAATGATGAAATGATTGACTGAAATGACTGATGAAATGATTCACAGAGACCAACTCCTGGCCCACCCACCTCTATGTCTGGGGTTCCTACCCCAAGGCCCCAGCAGTCCCAGCAGTGGAGTATGGACACAGCAAGGGGCAGAATTAGACCAGGAGGGCTGAGGGGGGACAAAGAAGGACTGGAAGAGCTGGGAAAGATCAAGACCAACCTGCTCGTTCTCCAGGAGGGAGAAACCACCCAGCCAAGGTCCCACAACAAAACAGCACCAGACCAGGGGCTAGAACTGAAGTTTGGTGACACCTTCCTCAAAAAGTGATTCCTAATGGCGCACGAGTCAGCAGGAGAATGAGACATCATGTCAGGTCAATACCCACCAGGAACCCAGGCTGGGACGAGGACCTAGAAGCCAAGAACCTTAGTTCCAGACCTGCTGCTCGGCTCCCTCTATTCTCGTTTCACGCTACACAGCCTCCTGAGTGACTCCACTCACTCCCGTGACATCAGAATTCCCAGCTGGCCGCACCCCTCCTCCAGCTCTAGCCGCCCACTGCCGTAAATGGGTGATTCCACCTAAGGACCAAACTGGACCTCCACCTCCTCCAAGTCAAACTTACCACACTATTTTTACTCCTCCCCGCTCCCTCAAATCTACTCCACATCTGCTATTCTCAACTGCCGTTAAAGGTACTTTTATCCACCCAGGTTTCCTCAATCCCCACTCCGATCAACTGCCAATATCCTGTCCCTGGTGTCTGACGACTCCTTTCCCTCCTGGCCAGCACTGACCTAGAGAAGACCTTTACTGACATTTAACTGGACTTCTTCAAGAGCATCTATTAGAACTTCTGCCTTTAGCCAGAATTATCTTCCTAAAACACAAATCCAATGGATTAAAAAGCTAAGCATAGGAAATTCCCTGGAGGCCCAGTGGTTAGGACTCCACGCTTTCACTGCCAAGGGCCTGGGTTCGATCCCTGGTCAGGGAACTAAGGTCCCACAAGCCATGCAGTGCAGCCAAAAACCAAACGAACAAGCAAAACTAAGCATAAAAATAACTATAAAAGAACTAAGAAAAACATCGGAGACTATTTTATAACATTGGAAAGAAAACCTTCATAAGAATGAGATTAAAACTACAAACTATAAAGAAAACATGGAAATTAAACTGTCATATTTAAAACTACCACATGAGAAAGAGAAATGATCATACAATTAAAGACAACGTATGACAGCTGCCAGATTAACAGCTAGAGCAGGAGTCGGCAAACCAAGCCTCACAGGCCAATCCTGCCAGCTACCTATTTTTGTAAATAAAGTTTCACTGGAAAGAGCCATACCCCTTAGTGTATGTCTTGTATACAGCAACTTCACACATCGGCTTCTGTGCTACAATGGCAAAGCTACATAGTAGCCACTAAGATCTTATGACCCACAAGGCTGAAATATTTACTATCTGACCTTTTACAGGAAAAGTTTGTGGACCGCTGACCTAGAGTATATACAGAAAGCTCCTACAAATCAATGGTGGGGGAGCCCTAACCCAATAGAAAAATGGACAAATAATATGAAAATACACGAAAGAACAAAATATATTCAATAAATATTACTAAAAGAGGCTTAATCTTACTGGTAACTAGGGAAATTATTAAAGAATTAAATCATTTGATAATACCCAATCCTGGCAATGATATGATACAGCCTCTTTTGGAAGACAACTTGGTGATTATCTGTAGAAAAAAAAATTTAATGCACTTGATGTCAACCTAGCTATTCTATTTTTAGGTATCTGCCCCCAGAGAAATACTTGCATTCGTTCTCGCACGCACATGCATTCTCGCTCTCTCACACACAAACACAAACACACACACACAAACCCAAAAGCAGTTAGAAAGCTGTTCGTTGAGGCATTCACTGTCTATAATGACAAAACCTGGAAGTAACTTTGCTGTCCACCAATAAGGGAATGGTTAAACTATGGTACATCCCTGATGGTACAATGTGTAAAAAACAAGTTTGGTATATTGATATGTATTACCATGAAAACGGCTATAAAGCATCATTAAGCAGAAAAAACAAAATATATTTCAGAGCAAAAATGCACATACAGTTTAGATTTAAATAGGTTTTTTAACTGTACTTGAGTCTGCATGTATGCAGAGAAATGCATAGGAGAAGGACTAAAGGATAAATGCCTTAAAGAGGAGGTGGCCTCAGTGATCACTGATCTATCTTCCAGCCTTGATGGTCTAAAATAAGCTCAGGGTGGGAGGGGCAACAGGAAGCAGGGGCTTGAAGGAGACTGATGGGAACCGATTGGCTGAGGTTTTCTAATGGAGCCATGAGGATGAGAGTAAGTGGCTGGGGGAGGGCCGGATGCAGGGAGCAGCAGCTAAAGCTGCTGGCAACATCCCTGAGTCTCCCTCCTTCTCTCTTCAAGAACAGTTTCTTCCTGAAAGATCCCAGGAGGTAGAAGGCTGGCCTAATCTCTCCCAGCACAAGTAACCCCACTCATTTCAGAAACGACCATTCCACTTGTGCCCTGGAGGGCCCAGGCCTATTTCAAAACCCACAATTCAACTGTGAATACAGTGCAAGATTAAGGTACTTTTAAATTTGTGACATCCCCCTCCCCACCAAATCCAATTAATTTAAAAAACAGATTCAATTTAAATATGAAGATTCCATTCTAATTCATCTACGTTTAAGAATCGGAAAACAAGCCCTATGAGGTGTAAACACCCAATTTAGGCAGCTGCCTCGAATAACCAGAAAACTCTCTCAGAATAACCCATGCCAAGCCAGAAACTTCCTAAATCCAAGTTTACTATTCTGTAGGTGATTCTTGTTCATTTATTTTTTAAACTGCAAGAAGAAAAAGTTTCATACGATGTCATGCCTTGCTTTTCACAACAGCCTAGTGAGGCAGGAGAGCCAGAGATCCCTGCTCCCAATTTATAGAGAAGGAAAATAAACTATAACGAGGCAAAGGGACTTGTTCAAGGTCACGCAGCTGCAAGTGATAGCCAAGCCTAGAAGTTCAGTCCCCTGACTCCTGGTCCAGGACCCTCATGGCCACATGAACTGCTTCCCGGGGCAAGGCGTCCAGTGGAGAGGAGGGCATCTCCCTCAGAAGCCCACCACAGCCCGGCACACCACCAGGACACGGACCCTGCCGTCCTAACGCTCTGACTCCGCAGCCCTGGGTGCGCGGTGAAGCTCTGGCTCTCAGGTACCAGAAGTTTCTTTCTGGCCACTGGGGAAGGCAGCCGGTCCCAGGCCGTCACCCCTGCCCTGCCACCCACTCGGCCGGCCGTGTAAACACTTCGCAGCAAGAGAAACGGCCAGGCCGGTCCACTCCAAAGCAGCGTGTCGGTGGAAGGAGCGCCCACGACGAAGTCAGCTGGGCTGGAACGGGAAGGGGCTCCCGGCCTCGCGCAGGGGGACCAGGGGAAGCTCGTGTCGGTTGGGGGGACGGAGGCTGGGGAGAGGCCGGCGGGGGGGGGGTGAGGGCGGGCCCGGCCGGGAAAGCGGGAGTGGCCGCGCGGGGCCGCAGAGCCCAGCTCCGGAAGGGCCGGCCGGGCCCAGGACCCGCGCCGGGGGCACGCGGGACGGCCCGGCGCCGCGCTGTGGGCGGGTTTCCGCCGCCAAAGCGTGCGAAACCCCCCAGGGACGAGGGACAGAGACTCGGTCAGGAGCGGCGACCCTGGGGGCGGGGAGGCCGTGCGAGCCCCTCCCCCGCCGGCGGCCCCGCGTCGCGGCCCAGAGCAAGACCCGGACCCAGGCCGCCCCCGCCCGGTGGCCGCCGGTGGGAGAGGGCGAGGAGCCGGGCGGCCGAGTGTGGCCCCGCGCTTTGTTCCCGCGCTCGGCCGGGCGCCTCGAGCCGCCGAAACGCATGAGTCACCGGGCGGCAAGCGGAGGGCGCCGCTCCGTCCCGCGGGCGCCGCTTTGTCCGCCCCGCCCGCACCACCCGCTCACCTGCGTCAGGTCCTCGTCGTTGAGCAGATGCGACTCGCGGGGCTTGAAGCAGTTCTGACACTTGCTCTTGTTGAAGATGTTGGCCTGGAATTTCCTGCACGGGTTCTCCTTGGCCGCCGACATGGCCGGGAACGGGCTCAGGCCGGGCGCCGCCGCATCCCCGGCCGCCGCCTCCAGCCGCGCACGCAGGCCGGCGCCTCACAGAGCGCGCGGCCCCCGCCGCCCGCCCGCGCCGCCGCCGCCGCCACCGCCCGCCGGTCCCGGGCCCATGGACGCGGCCTCGCGCGCCCACTCCCACTCCCGCCGCCGCCCCGCCGATCCCCGTGCTCGGTGCCCGCGCTGCCCTCGGCCGCAGCTAAGGGGAGCGGAACGCCGGGCGCACTCCAGGGCGGCAGGCGCGCGCGAGGGAACGACAGGCCAGCACGCGGGGCGTGGCGGTGCGCGGGGCGGGGCCGCTTCCCGGCGCGATCGGCGGCCCTGCGGGCCAATGGCAGCGACGCGTCCTGGCTAACAAAGAAACCCTCTGGCCAATGGGAGCCGGGGGTGGGACCAAAGGCGGCCAGGCGCAAGGTAACTTGTGTAGGCGAAGTAAGGCGGGGCGTGGTGGGGCGTTCAGGCTTGGTGGACGGGCGCGCGGCCGCCGGTCCTGACAGCTGCGTGGGCGGGGCCTGCGGGAGGGGAGGGGCCTGAAGGCGGGGCGGGCCCTGCAGGCGGGGGCGGAGGCGGGGGCGGAGGCGGGGGCGGGGGCGGGGACGGCGGGCTGGCTCTGCAAACAGTTCCTGCAACCTCGCGGTCCCGCGCCCACGCGGAGACGATTAGTTTGACACCCGCTATGCGCCGGCCCCGCGTGGCGGTCAGCAAGGCTACATACTGTTCCAAGTACTTGATATGCATGAGCTCAGTGAAGGCTCACAGCCTCCCCATCCCCATCTTATGAGGGCGGACACTGAAGCGCAGAGAAGTTAAGGAGAGGGACGTAGGGTTTTTTTGCGGGGGGTGACTTAGAGATGTAAGCCCGGAAGAGCTGTCAGTTCTATTGCAGACGATTAGTAAGGGCTGACGCGGTGCCAGGTACTGAGCCAGGCATTCCTGTCCCCACTACGTGCTTGAGGAAAATAAGGCTCCGATGTGTGCGTGTGCAGGGTCTACTAGGCGGGCCAACTCACTCCAATCGTCCACTGTCCAGTCTCCTGGCCAGAAGACCACTTGGAGAAGACTGTAAAGGGGGCGCAGGCAGAAGGCTCAGCAGCCAAGAGAGGGGGCTCCTTGGGGAAATTAGGGGTGGCTTCAGGGAGGAGGGGAAATTCAAGCAGAAGGTGAGAGGTCGAGAGGGACTGGGGTGGAGGTAGCAGAGGAAGGAGCAGGACGGATGAGGCTGAGGGATTCCCGAGGGCCAGGGCACCCCACGCCTCGGGTTCCAAGCTCGGGCGCGCGTAAAGGTCATCCTGCTGGCAGCCAGGAGTCTACCATGGGAGTTTCCAAACGGGGCGTGAGCCAACTCAGCCCTCACAGAGGAGGTGACACTGAAGCATGTGTTAGTGGCAGCGACAGCAGCTGTTGCTAAGGGAATGGAAGGTTTTAGGAGAAGCAGCAACTGCTTCCAGGGCTGTGTACTTTTCCATTGAGCATCCGGTGAACAGCCCGGGGAGGTGAATTTCAAGTCAGTGTAAGGAAATACTTTCCTCCCAAGAGAGCTGAAGAAAGGTGGATCAAAATCCTGTGGTCACCTAAGTGGGAAGGCCAGCTCCTGACCTTGGTTGAGTGCCTTCACCTACCTGCTGCCTCAGTTACCTCATCTACAAAATTGGCATGATTGTGTGCTTATTGTCAGCCTTACATGATATAATGCCTATCAAATATTTAGCATAATATACCAAAATGTTAATTGGTGAATCCAAGCAAAAGGTGATTATTGTCCTATCCTTGCAACTTTTCTGTTGGTTTAAATTTTTGCAAAATAAAAAAGTGTGTGTGTGGTGGGGAAGACAGACAATTGCACAGAATACTCAGAAACTGACACCAATGGTGGCCTCTGGGGAGGGAGCTGGGTGGTGACAGATGACCTACTTTTAATTTTCACTGTGAGCCCTTTTGTTTCTTTGGATTTGATATCGTGTGCATGTATAACTTGTTTGAAAATAACTTTTTAAAGTCCTACTTTGGATTTGATATTGTGTGCATGTATAACTTGTTTTAAAATAACTTTTTAAAGTCCTACCCATGCCTCAAGGCCAACTCAAAGGCCCCTTCCCTTAAGAAAATCCTTGGGGGACTTCCCTGAAGGTCCACTGGTTAAGACTCCACGCTTCCACTGCAGGGGCCATGGGTTCAATCCCTAGTCGGGGAACTAAGAGCCCGCATGCCACATGGGGTGGCCAAATAAATAACTAATAAAAAGAAAAAAGAAAATGCTTGGCAGGTTCCGCTCAAGTCAGCAGACACATCCAGTGCCTGCCTTGAACGGCAAGGGTCTGCAGCTGGGGGCATAAAGAGGCATTTGATTCGGGCTTGCCTGGGAGGAGCTCACACTTGAGCAAGTGGAGACAAATAAGAACAGAGGGCAGACGGACAAATTCAATCCGGGGTGTTGTGAGGGTCCAGACAAGGGCACCCAGCTCTGTCTGTGGCTTCAGGGAGGGCTCCTTGGTGGAGGCAGTGCCAGGCTGAGACCTGAGCTGAATAAGAACCAGCCAGGAGAAGGCAGAGGGAAGGCACTCCAGACAGAAGTAGCACAGAGAGGTGAGAGTGAGGGAGAACAGTAAACGGATGGTGCTCGCACAGGTTTAGCCCTCGCTGAACGAATACCTATTACGGTAGATTAAAGCTCAACCTCTTCAGGGAGATGGGCGGTGTTGGTGTTTATCATTATTATTGTTTTGTCTCCATCTTACAGAAAACACACCATGAGGCTCAGGGCGTTTAAAGAACTTGCCTGTGGTCCCAACATGCACTCTCCAAGTGAGGATTCAAGCCCACACAGACTGACCCCAGAGCTGCCTGGGCAGTAGGGAACCATTAAGTGAAATCTTTAGATTGAACACTTAAGCAGGGCTATTGGCCTGGAGAATGAAGCAGAGGTGGAGACTGGAAACATGACTGATTGGGAAACTACTCCGACAGGCCACGGAGCAGCGAAGGTAGAGGCTTGAATTAGGACAGAGTCAGTGGGAGACTTTGGGAAATATTCAGGAGGGCCGGGTGTTCTTAACCCTTCCAAGCGCTGCTCTCCAGACATGACCAGACTGTGGCACTGTCTGAGCAGGGCTGGGTCGTGGTTCCGGCTGCATTTCCACGCCTGCTTCACCACCTGGCACGTGGTAGGCACTCACAAAGTGTGAACCCACGAAAACTGACCGTTCTGTCTCATATTGTTGTCTCTCCCCGACCAGAGTATAAAACCCACGCGAACAGGGCGTCTTACAGCCTTGGTTTCAGTTTCCGGGATCCTAGAACAGCACTTGGGACAAGGTCAAATACTGCATGTGAACACAGAAACACTCATCGGGCTGTACACTTATCATCTGTTCACTGCAGACATCTCTGTGGATAATGTAAAGCTCAAACAGGCAATAAGCAAACAGGCAAGCAAGCCAAGCACTCTCACCTGGGCCCCAAATGCAGGCAAGTCCTGCTCTGCGCACCTGACAGCATCCTGTAAGGAGCGGGACTTGTGCATGCACACGTGTGCATATCCACTCGTAGACCCAGCTATGGAACCCCCACGTGGCCACACTCACAGAGGTAACTGCTCTAATCTCAGTCACCGCGGATCAGTCTACTCGGCCCTTGAACCGCGTGTGAGTGGAATGTACACTCTGTGTTTGGCTTTTCTCACTCAGCCGTGGGTCTGTGCAGCCCGTGCCGTCATGTGTGTCAGTGCCTCATGCTTTCTCACTGCTGCCTCAGGGTCCACCGCCTGGGCGGCCCCGCGAATGTCCCCAGTCTGGGCCGTGGTAAGGCTCGGAGGGGCACCCTTTGGCCTGACTCTGGCCCACATAAGCACTTACTTCTGTTGGGACCACCCAAGAGGGCACAGCTGGGTATTTGGTGAGCGTGTGTTTCACAGAACAGGAAACGCCTGGACAGTCCTCCAGTCTGGGGGCTGGCCCTCCTCTCCCCCTTTGCTTCTTAACTAGGTAATAAGATTCACCTGGGGGATGTGTTGCTTCTCCAGCTCACGGGGCCTTCCCTGGAAATGCCGTACCAGGGCCTGTCGGCGCTCTGGAAGCCATGGGTTGCCAGGCCTGCCTGATCTTTAGGCGAGTTTTGGAAACAGTGACGGAGCTGTGGTTCTCCAGTCTTGAGCGATTTAAAAAATACCTACTCTGGGCCCCCATTCCCAGATATGCGATTTAATCGGCATGTGGAAAAACTCCTCGAGGGGGTTACTGTAGGGGCAGGGGCCCGGCCCACTGGTTCAGGGAGAGTGGGAGGGACAGGCCACGAGGTCGCCAGCCCAGGAGGGCCCAGGAGGTCACATGGCTGCACGAAAACCACCCACCGACCCAGCGTGACCGGCCACTGCTTTATTGCCTCTCTCGGTTGCGCGGGCTGACTGGGCCCCAGCAAGGTTCTGCTGGCCTGGCCTGGGGGTCTAGTGTGAGCGCAGTGAGACGGCGCCCAGGCTCTCCCCACAGCTCAGGGATCCCCAAAGTGCTCCAGGAGGGGGAGGCAGAAGCCAGCAGGCGTCTCAAAAGTCCCTCGCTTTCTGTGAGTCAGCACGGCTGCCCCAGCCCTGGGCACTGCCCCAGGGCCTGAGTCCCCGTGAGTTTCCGTGAGCTTCACCAGGGCCCCCTTGAGACTGGCTGCCACAAACAGTGTCTACTCATAGGTTACTGTGTGAGGACAAAATATATTAATACACGTGATGTGTCTAGTTTGATATCTGAAACAGTAACTGCTCCGAAACTTTCAGCTTTTATTCTGCCTAGAACCTCTATGTCGGGGTTGGTGAGCTTGTATTTTAGGCTTTGCAGGCTACATGGTCTCTGTCGCAAGTAACCCCCTCTGTTGTCCCGTGGAGGCTTCATAGACAATACATAAGTATGTGGGTGAGGCTGTGTTCCAATAAAACTTTATTTACAATAACAAGCGGGGGGCCAGGTCGGCCCTCTTCCTTGGGTCCCCTCTTTTCCTGTCAGTCGGGCCTCACTGTCCTGGCCAGTCTCTCAGGAAGGTGGGTCTTCCTGGTCCTGGTCTAGCCCCTGTCAGCCATCACGTCGGCTCTTGGGGTTCCATGGTCATGGAGCGCTGTCAGTGTGCTCTATGCTGGGTACGAGGTTCCATCACATATAATCTCACTAAACCCAACTACCACCATTCGAAGGCAGTTCTGGCAGTGCCAAGTGGTGCCTGATGGGGGTCCTTATTAACCTTCCATCCTCCAGCAGTCCCCCAAAGCCACCCCAAATGGTTCAAATGCAGCTTACTAGCCCCTCCCTGATTGCCGCCTGGGGTATTACTCCCAGCTTACAGGTGAGGAAACTGAGGCCCAGGAAGGTCGAGGACATCATTCAAGGTCGTACAACCAGTAAATGGTGAGGCCTAATTCAGACGTGGGCAGCATATCCATAACCACTGCTCTACCCGACCCCAGCCAAGGGCGCTGTGGGCAGGTGGGCCCCCGCCCTTCCCCGGGGCTCAGGTGCAGCTGCCCTGGAAGGAGATCAGAGGATCATGGAGGCCCCTTCCAGCTCTGACTCCTGCAGACACCGAATGACAATAGTCCTCAGAAATGCACTCGGAGAGAATGACAGGCCCTGGACATACAAAGTCCAGCAGGAGGGAAATTTTGCCATTCTATTAAAATTTTAAGCATGCACACCCTTTGACCTAGTGATCCCTCTTGAAAGATAGGTGTGGAGCTGCTCACGTGCACAAAGGTATGTTACACACAAGGGTGCTCAGGGTGTCACTGTTCTCAAGAGCAGAACCATGGAGACATGCCAGCTGGCCACCACCGGAGGATCCGATAAATAAATGATGGTTCTTTGATACAGGGGAGCACCGCGAAGCTAGTAAAGAATGAGAGGGTTGAAGTGGCCAGCCGGCTGCAACGCAAGGTGAAGTTTAAAAGCTGGTAGGAAAATGGTGTGTGTCTTGGTAGCTCCCTCTCGTCTTAAGTAGATACAGAGACAATATACATAGTATTTGCACAGAGAAGTTCTAGAGGCGCAGACACCAAACTGTTGAAATTAACCCTGGGAGGAACAAGAACGTGGGCTCTCAGCTAAGCTATTGATTTATATCATGTGTGTAAATTTTTAAAAAAAATCTTTTAGTTTTTATAGAGTCATGTGATGAAGGCTGGTGTCCCCACCCCCAGCTTCGACAGTCCAGCTCAGGAAGAGCCTCGTTTCAGGCACCCTCGTCCCCTCCCCTCCCATATTATATTAGAGCAGACCCCAAACTCATACCATTCTTCCGTAAGTACTTCAACGTGTGCAAAGATCATACACAGGCATACCTTGGAGATATTGTGGGTTTGGTTCCAGACCACTGCAATAAAATGAATATTGCAATAAAGTGAGTTGCACACACACACAAAAAAATACTTCAACGTGTGTCTCTAAAAGATAAGGACTATTATTTTTTAAGAATTTTTTAACATTTATTTATTTGGTTGCGCTGGGTCTTAGTTGCAGCACGCAGGCTCCTTAGTTGAGGCATGCGAACTCCCAGCAGCATGCATGTGGGATCTAATTCCCCGACCAGGGATCAAACCTGGGCCCCCTGCGTTGGGAGCACGGAGCCTTAACCACTGTGCCACCAGGCAAGTCCCAAGGACTATTTTTTTAGAGCAGCCACAAACCATGATCACACCTAAAAAAAAAATAATTCTTTAATATCTTATGTTCGGTAATTTCCAGTTATCTCATAAAAACGTGAGTTATTTTCATAATAATAATAATAATAATAAAGGTTGAAAAAGAAAAGAAAGCCAATCCAGAGGACAGACAGACTGGTACAACTCTCCTGCAGGTTTGTTTAGTGACACTTATCAAAAGCCTTAAAAATATGCTTATCTTTGACCCTGCAATCCCAACCCATGAATTTGTTCTAGGAAAACAAGATGAAAGAGAGAGGCGGACACTGTTGCTGGGTGTGCCGCGCCTGCCACAGAGAGGCTGCTTGGAAAATATTTGTTGAATGTGAGGTTGAGCTCCAGCGTTGTTCTTTGCTACTTTGTTTGTAAAAGGAAAAACCGAAAGCAACAGAAGTGTAAGACATTAGGGTCCCAGCTCAATAAACGACGGCCGATCCGTAAAATGGAATGTTGTCCCTGTCATTTGAAACCAGGTTGTGGTAACGCACAATACTCCCCCTTCCCTCGAGTGTGGCTTGACTTCACGATTGGCATCCAGAGCATGGAGCAGGAAAGCAGACAACAGTAGTTTACAGTGGAGAAGCCCAGCAGATGCTCTGCCCCTGGACACCAGCAGTGATAAATCATGTGGACGTCAGGTACCCGGATGGGATGCAGTGAGAAGGGTCTCCCCCAAAAACCGTGACCGCAGTCTCATCGTGAGAAAAACAACAGACAAACCCAGTGGACCCACATTCTACAAGATGCCTGAGTGGTGCCCTTCAAAATTGTCAAGGTCACAAAACAGGAGGAAAGGAAACAGCTTGGCCTGAATGCCATATGGGGTCCTGGACAGGGTCTTAGAACAGGAAAAGGACAGTCATGGAAGAACTTGCAAAATCCTAATAAAGCCCCTAGTTTAGTTAACAATAATTTACTAATGTTGGGACTTCCCTGGTGGTCCAGTGGTTAAGAATCTACCTTCCACTGCCAGGGACATGGGTTCGATCCCTGGTTGGGGACCTAAGATCCCACATGCTGCAGGGCAACTAAGCCCGTGCACTCTAGAGCCAGCATGCCACAACTAGAGAGCCCACGTGCCACAACAAAGAGCCCATGTGCCGCAACTAAGACCCAACACAGCCAAATAAATAAGTAAATAAATATTTTTTAAAAAAATAATAATAACTCACTGATGTTAATTTTTTAGTTTCGGCAAATGTGCCATGGTTAAGTAAGACATTCACATTCAGGGAAGCTGGGTAAAGCGTGGAGAGGAGCCCTTTGTGCTCTCTTTGCTGCAAATCTAAATTGTTCCAAAATGTACTAGTATTTTAAAGAGCCAGAAGGTAGATATTTCCTTTTTTTTTTTTTTTTTTAATGGCCCCACCCCTCGGCTTCCAGGATAGTTTCCCAACCAGGGATCAAACCCAGGCCCGGGTGGTGAAAGCTTGGAGTCCTAACCATTGGACGGCCAGGGAATTCCTGAAGGTAGATATTTTTTAGCATAAGAATGTACACATGATATATTAAAGGGGAAATCTGTGTCTGGTCTTATACAGTTTTTGCTGAATGAGCCCATTTTTGTAAAAAAATCACTGACAAGGTGTGTGCATATACATGAATGGATGTACACGCACACACACACAGGAGAATAAGGTCTGGGTGCACAGACTCCCAATGCTGCAGCCCTGGGGCAAGGCGGGGATGTGGGCTGGTGCCCACTGTCCTTCTGAAATGGGCAGCAGCCTCGCAGCTCCAGCCAGTTGTCCTACAGGACCTGGAACCAGTCCTGACGGATCTTCTCATTCTCCAAAAGAAATGGAAATCCAGGCTGCTACCCAAATTTCTAGGACCCACTCGGCCGTGGGGAGAAGGTCCCCAGGGTCACACAGCAAGGAGAAGAGGGCTTGGGTGCCAAGAGGCAGGCAACCCAGGTCAGCGGGGCCGCCCCGCCTTGGCCCCCTCTGCTCCTGGGCCTGGAGGGCTGCCAGCTCCCCGGGGTGGGGGCTGGGGGGGCTTCCACTTTCCCGGCCTCGGCCCTGCACGCGGCCAAGCTGGGACGGAAGTCTGCTCGGGGCCCACGTGGCCGGTGCTGCCCCTCTGTTGGGCAGGTCACTGTGCATGTGTGTGCACGCATGCGTGTGAGTGGTGGATCCGGCATCCCCTCGGGTGTCCGTGTCTGTGCACGTCTGGGTGGGCCGTCTTTCAGAGTGTACACAGGCATGGCCATGCTATGTACCTACACGAGTATTGGTGCGTTCATCTGTGGGTCCACAACCGTGAGTGTGAGTGTGCGTTGTGCAGATGCGCACATCTGTGTCTCTGTTGTATGCGTGTGAGATGATCCTCTGTGTTTATGTGTCTGTGGGCAGGTGCCCTGGCTGGCTGGCCCGAATGCCTACATATCTGTGTTTCTGTGGGACTGCCTGTGTGTTTATACCATGTGTGCACATGTGCGCATGTGTGTGTGTGTCTGTCTCTGTTCAGTTGTGTTTGCTTGTATGTCTATTGTATGTATGGGCATCTCGGGTGTGTCTGTGCCTCTATGTGAGTGTATGTTAGTGTCTGTAACTGTGTGCATGTCCACTGAGTGTACATATGTGTGCATGTACGTGGGAGTGTTGGATACTGGAGGTCAGGGGTCAGGGTTTGGGGGTTATGGGTCACAATCAGCACCAGCTTCTCAATTCCCTGGTTCCTGCAAGTCCCCGTAAGAAGCACGTAGGTCCAAGCATCCCCCCAGCTGCCGAGCCCCAGGCACAGGGTGAGAAGGCCAAGGGTGGGCCAGCTGCAGAGTCCAGGCTTGGAGATCCCAGAGTCCACTCCTTTGCGTCCCCTCCACACACTGCAGCCACCAACCTGCCTTGGTGTGGCTCCTGGGGGCCCCTTGCCTTTGGCCTTCGAAGAGTCTTTGATCCAAGACACAGCCCGCACAGCCCACCAAGGTACTGCCTGAAGGCCATTTGTTTACAGGTGAGCTGGGGGGGCTGGGGGAGGGGTGGGGGATTGAGGCAATGGGTGAATCGGGGGGCAGCTGGGGTCAGTAACAGACGCAGGAAGCCTCAGAGCCTTAGGCCAGAGGGACCCTTGGAGACCCTCTGGTCCAGTCCCCTGTTTTACAGATTAGGACACTGAGCCCAGAGAGGGCAAGATACGGACCTGAGGTCACACAGCAAGTCCCCAGCAGAACTGTCATTCCCTTCAGAGAGCTGGGTAGCACCAGGGTTCACAGCCCACAGGAGTCATTCATTCATTCAACAAACATGTACTGAGCACCTACTGGAGCCAGGCCCTGGGGATACAGGCATGGACCAGACAGACACAACCCTTGCCCTCATGGAGTTTGTACTCTAGTCACAGAGACAGACCATAAGCACAGCAAAGGTTCACTTGATCCCCAAGCTCCCTTCTCTCCTCTCGGTTACTGGGCACTCACTGGAACACCCTCACTAGCACCGTCCACCTGTTTCCCTTCCCCCACAGGCTGACTGAAGGCCCTCCAGTCCCTGTACGGAGCACTCAGACCGGTTCCCCAGCCTCCCCTCGCTGCCCTGGGTCCAGCTGCTCTTCCAGAGTTTGGCTCCTCTCACTGTGTCCGAGGCTGATAAAACAGGCCCATCTGGTTGTCTTGGGTTCATGGGAAGATGCTTTAGGTCACTGAGTGTTTCACCCACTTCCCCACCACGATGGTAACCTTGGAGCTGGTGAGGAGGCGGCCGCAGGAGCCAGCTTGCTCCGGGTCCAGGGGGCCTAGAGGAGAGGCTGAGGCTTCACGTCGAGAGGAGGGGTTTTGGTTCCATCTTAGGAAGAATGTCCTCTCTAAAAACAGCGGCCGGCATAGCCGTACATCACCAGTGGAGGGGCCCCCAAGGCCCTAAGGACGGTACAGGGAAGCCCTGTCCTCAGCGGTGGGCAGAGGCCTGCTGTCTGCACCCCAGACGCCCGACACTTCCTCCCCCAGGACCTTTGCCCCACCCCTGTCTCTGCCTGGAACGTGCTCCCGGGGCCCTTCTCGCCCTCGTGAGTCGGCACCTCACTCTGAAATCTCACGCCTCCCGTACTGGACAGTCTGCCCTGCGTGGACGGAGCCCTTGTGCATCTTGCTTCCTTCTGTACAACACCCCCTCCCCAGGTTTCCTTCTAAAACTGCCTGGGCCGTGGGAGAGGCTCCGGAGGTTCCTGGAGTGACCGGATGGTCCAGGGGAGCAGGGCCCGCTGCCACCATGCCCCATGGCCTGGAGGGAGGGGTCCTGGCTCCGAGGGAGCGGGAGAGGTGGGAGGTCACCGGCCCAGGTGCCTAGGGTGTGCAGCGGGCCTGGCCTGGAGGGGCCCGACTGGTCCCAGAGCCAGCAGCCGGTGAGGCTGCGGGCACACCTCCCATGTGACAGCTCTCCCCTCAGCCTCAGGCCTCTGCTTCCTGCCCTGCCCAACCTCGGGGCTGACCTCAGGTGTGGCCTCTCCAGGGGACTGGCCTGCGGTTCAGGATGGGGACCCTGAAGCTCAGAGTCACGCAGCCAAGGAAAGAGGCACAGCTGAGAGTCGTACCTACGGTGGCCTCAGCTGGGCCGCCTGGCAGCCCGAGCCCTGGGCATGCGTGTGGCTCCCTGGGTCACGGGGCTGCAGACCTGCCCCCTGCATGCGCTTGGCTGCGCCCCAGGCTTCCATCAGCGGGGTGGACTATGGATGGGGCAGCCTCTCCGGAGAATGGGACTCAATGTGAGCCACCTCCCAGGATTCCTTCCTGACCCCACCCGGAGGTGAAGGTGGAGGCCGTCGGACCATCCAGGCCGAGAGGGCAGCCAGGGAGGTGCTGGGGAAAGGCCCCCCCAACCAAGACGGTCTAAGCAGCTCCAGGAATGAGGACCAGCACTATCTGATCTTTCCACCACACACTGAGACTTTATAATGAGAGTAAAAAACAATCAGTGGGGCTTCCCTGGTGGCCCAGTGGTTAAGAATCCGCCTGCCAATGCAGGGGACGGGGGTTCGGGCCCTGGTCCGGGAAGATCTCACATGCCGTGGAGCAACTAAGCCCGTGCGCCACAACTACTGAGCCCACGTGCCACAACTACTGAGCCCGTGTGCCACAACTACTGAAGCCCGTGTGCCTAGAGCCCGTGCTCTGCAACGAGAGGCCACTGCAATGAGAAGCCCGCGCACTGCAATGAAGAGTAGCCCCCACTCACTGCAACCAGAGAAAGCCCGCGCACAGCAACGAAGACCCAACGCAGCCAAAAATAAAATACTAAATAAGATAAATAAATTTATTTAAAAAAATAAAAGACAACCCGTGTTATAAAATCATGTGTGTAACACTTCCCCAATGCAGGCATGTTCTAGCCCTTCCAACACCCCTGAGGAGGACATGCTGTCATCACGCCCCTTCTGCAGACGGGGAAGTGGAGGCCTGGGACACCTGCCCCCTTTCACAGAGCTAGTGCACAGGGAGCCGGGACTCACAGCCAGCACAGCCTCCAGCAGACAGCTCTCGGCATCACGATGACCCCAGATCCTGCCCGGACGGAGTGTATGGTGGGCCCAGAGAACATGGGGCTTGAGTCCCAGCACTGTCCTGCTCTTGCTGTGACCTCGGGCAAGTGACGTCCCCACAGGTCTCACTTCCTCACCTGCAAAGGGAGGGGTCAGGATAAATGCTGATGAACCAACAGCAAGGACATAGCTCAAAGAAGACGCTGGGTCCCCATCTGGGTGCCATGTGCATGTGAGCTACACGCCAGATCTATGCGCTTTACGGTGTGGAAGTTATGAGTTTTTTAAATGAGTAACTCTGACACTCTGGTTTCTTTTCAGAACGCATAAAATGAGTAACTCTGAAAAAAGAAGCACAGGCTCTGGAGGCTGGCTTGAATCTTGCTGCTCCTTTGAGCAGAGGCCTTGGGGAGGCACCACCCCTGCCAGGCTGGGCCGCCACCTCTGGGGGGAGGGGTGAGCCCACTCCTGGACAATAGGGTCCCGCAGGGCTGGCCGGGAGTAAAGCACTGAGCAGAGGGCCTGGCCTAGAGAACGGTCCAGTGACTGGTTGTCATCGATGAGGGAAGATTTATACCATGAGCCATGAGACGCTTATTCCACAGGTGTTCACTCGGCAATCCGCGGGCGGACACTGGCTTCGGCTGGGCTGGGCTGGGCTGGGCTGGGCTGGCCGGCTGGATGAAGCAGATGCTGCCAACTTGGCCTCTTGCCAGCGGCCAAAAGGCTGGCTCCTTCTTCTGTCAGGATGTGACTTCCCCAAGTTGCACAGTGCGTGAGGGCCTCGACCAGGACCCTGGGCCGGCTCCTCCAGGTGTCCCAGCCCTCAATCCTCCTGGACTCTGTGTCAATAACCACGTGCCAGGAAGGATGATAATGTCTCCTTACTTGGAGATGGGGTCTTTACAGAGATCATGAGGTTAAAACGAGGTCATTAAGGTGGAGCCTTAATCCAACATAACAGGTGCCCTTTCAAAAAGGGGAAATTTGGACACAGAGACAGACACGCGTCAGAGAAGACGGCCGTCTGCAGTCCTGGGGCGAGACTGGGGAGGCTCCTCCCATCACGGCCACAGCAGGACCAGCCCTGCGACACCTGGATGGGCTCTGGCTTCCAGACGGGGGACAGGAGGTTGCAGTGTTGAAGCCACGCAGCGTGTGGGGCTTTGTTACAGCAGCCCCAGCAAACTAACACGTCTTCACTGAGGTATAAGTCACACGTCACAGAATTCACTCATCTAATTCTGTTCACAGATGTGTGCACCTCTCACCCTGATCGAAATTTACAGCATTTTCTTCACCCCAAAAGGAAACCCTGGACCCATTAAGCGGTCATTCCTCAACCTCTCCACACACCCCCACGCCCAGACACTACTCATCTGCTTTCTGTCTCTATGGATTTGCCTATTCCAGACACTTCGCACATGTGGAATCATGTGCTGTGTGGCCTTCTGTGACTGGCTTCTTTCACTTAGTATAATGTGTTCAACGTTCATCCACATTGTAGCATGTGTCAGTGCTTCCTTTCTTTTTAAGGCTGAAGGATTTTCCGTTACATGGATGGAATACATCTTACTTATCAACTCATCTCTGATGTGTAGTCTAATTTTGTTTTGGAAAGAAGACCATTTGTTAAGTCCAAGGGGTGAGAACATGGATATTTGTTATGGATGTCTGAAAGGTTTCATAATTTTTTAGGGCTAATCAATATATTTTTAAAATATAGGGCTTCCCCCGTCACATAAAGACACATACTGTATGATCCCACTCACATGCAGTTCCTAGAGGAGCCCAACCCAGAGAGACGGAAAGCAGAATGGTGGGTGCCAGAGGCTGAGGAGGAGTGGTGATGGGGGAGTTGTTTAATGGGTGCAGAGTTCCAGTTTCAGAGGATGAAAAAGTTCTGGAGGTGGATGGGGCTGACGGTTGCACAATGATGTGGACGTGTTTATTAAGGCCACTGAACTGTACACTTAAAAATGGCTAAGATGGGGCTTCCCTGGTGGTGCAGTGGTTGAGAGTCCGCCTGCCAATGCAGGGGACACGGGTTCGTGCCCCAGTCCGGGAGGATCCCACATGCCACGGAGCGACTGGGCCCGTGAGCCATGGCCGCTAAGCCTGCGCGTCTGGAGCCTGTGCTCCGCAACGGGAGAGGCCACAGCAGTGAGAGGCCCACGTACCGCAAAAAAAAAAAAAAGGCTAAGATGGTAAATTTTATATTGTGTATATTTCACCACAATAAAAAAAATGGGAAAAGATATATATATATAGGACTTCCCTGGTGGTGCAGTGGATAAGAACCTGCCTGCCAATTCAGGGGACACAGGGTCGACCCCTGGTCCGTGAAGATCCCACATGCCTCGGAGCAACCAAGCCCGTGCGCCACAACTACTGAGCCTGCGCTCTAGAGCCCACGAGCCACAACTACTGCAGCCCGCGTGCCGAGCCCATGCTCCGCAACAAGAGAAGCCACCACAATGAGAAACCCGCACACTGCAACCAAGAGTAGCCCCCGCTCACTACAACTAGAGAAAGCCCACGTGCAGCAACGAAGACCCAATGCAGCCAAAAATAAATAAACAAAATAAAACTTTTTTTAAAATTTTTTGAAAATTAAAAGAATAAAAACTATTAAAATATATATATATGTATACTGGGGACTTCCCTGGTGGTTCAGTGGGTAATACTCCACGCTCCCAATGCAGGGGGCCCGGGTTCGATCCCTGGTCAGGGAACTAGATCCCACATGCATGCCGCAACTAAGAGTTCGCCTGCCAAAACTAAGGAGCCCGCCTGCCACAACTAAGACGCAGTGCAACCAATTAAATAAATAAATAAATTATACACACACACACACACACACACACACACACACACACACAGAGAGAGAAAGAGGCAGAGAATGAGTCTCCGGGCATTGAAGGGAGATAATGGTTGCTGACACACTAAAGAACAGATGGGTCTAACACTAAGGAAAAAGAAAAAGGATTCCTGAACGTCTCTCCCAAGTTCCTGCTTTCCTCCTGACCCCAGTGTCACAGAGACAGGGATGCTACTTAACAGCCCCACCGTGAGCCCCGCCTGCCAGGTCTTTGGCTGCCTTCCCAGCAGGCCCAGACCAGGGGCAGCTCTCAGAGGAGGTGTGGATATTTTCTGAGTGTGGTGGGCTTGGGCCGTGTGCGAAGGGGCCCACCAGGCTCCCATGGCCCTGCCTGGGTCCCCAGCCACTGCAGCCTCCCTCTCTGCCACTGGAGGCCATTCCAGCCAGACCCTGGTTACCTGCCTCACCCACCGATGGGGAGTTCACCCTCTTCCAAGGGGGTCATCCCCTGCCAAGCACCAATGGGCGTGCCCCATGGAAAAGGGCTCGGGGGTCAAACGGGTTTGGGGACCACGTGCAACTTATGGCATCACCAGCGTTTACTGAGCACCAAGCGTGTGCCCGGCCCTGGCTCCGGCTTCGGCCCCCTCCTCCCAGCAGCTCTGAGAGGAGGACCACAATAAGCCCCTTGGAAAGACGGTGCTCAGTGGGGCAAAGATGGCTGAAGGTCCCACAGGGGGCGGGGGCACTCAGGGCTTCTGTTTACCCCACACCCATATACCTCATGGCACCAGAAGCCGATGGAAGGCCCTGGGACACCCCCCTAACTCATCTGGGGTCCCCACTCCCCTAACCCATGGGAGCACCCTTCAGGGCCCTCCTTGGACAAGGCAACCCTGGGCCTGGACCAACTCCATCTGTCAGGCTTGCTTGTTTGCAGCAGCTTTTTCTGGGTGTTCGCAGCCAGGCGTCGGAGCAAAGCAGCCGGTTTCCTTGAGCCCGTTTGGATTCCATCCTGCTTGCATTTCACAGTAGGGAAACCTACATTTTTCACCCAAGGTGATGCCTTACCTGGCATGAACTGTGCCTCGAGGGTGGAATTTTAGGTACGGAGGCTGAACTGCATCCCTAGGCCTAGGGGAGAGGCCGGGCTGGAGGTGGTGGGGAGGGGAGTGGTCCTGCACCGCGCCCCCCACCCACTAGATGGGATGAGCCCAGAAACGATGCCAGCGGGTCCCATCCTCCAGGGAGAAGGTACAATACCGCTGCTCAGGAGCAAGCTTCAGAGCGACCCAGCTGGCGGGGGTGGTGCCCAGGGCAGCCATGCCTCCCCTCCTACACCACTTGGCATTCTTCCCTGGAAACCTTGCAAAATAAGACTGTGGCTGCCCTCTGTGGCCGGCGTGTCGCGGCATCACTGAAATGCCAGGAGGGTGGTGCTCTGGCGGCCCGGGGCCCAGGCCGCTGCCCCCCACCTCCGGGGCCCCGAAGCGCAGCTGAGCGGCCAGGCCCCTCCTCCCACCCACAGCCTCATCAGCCTGGCCTTTCTCAGGATCGAGGGACAAAGGGCGTGGGCGGTCCCGGGACTCCAAGGGATTCTGGGAATGCATCCCAGCCTCCCAGACCCCTCATCCACCCCTCACTGCAGGGGAAACTGAGGCCTGGAGGGGACAGGAGCTTCCTTAGTGAAAGAGACCCTTGCTCTCGGCCTTCTCCCTGGGGTAGGACGCACCAGCCCATGACAGGGGTCCCAGCCCCACGGAAGCCCAGCTGCCGGGGCAGGGGCCAGTGCAGATGGGGCCTCGGTGGGAGGCACCCTGTGGGGCTGACGGGCGAGGGGCCAGGAGCCACTGGCTAGGCTTCAGCCCCAGCTTCAGCCCCTGCTTGCTGGAAGGATCTCTAAGGATCCTCTCATTCCAGTTGGGAGCCTGGAGGCCAGAGGGGTCAGGAAGCCCCATACAAGACAGTAGCAGGAGGAGGTGAGGTCAGAGCCAAGGTCATGTCACCTGGCCTTGCGAGTGGGGTCGGGCCTTGACCAGCAGAGGAGGGTGCCTCCGAGTGCACTCCTCTATCTGCTGGTCGGCTCCGTGGCCCGGCCGGTCCCCTGTCCTCGTGTGTTCTTGCTTCCTGGCCAGCACGGAGAGCGCACTGAACAAACCAAGCCATGAGAACATGGAACACGGTGGGGCAGGGCTGCAGGCCGGGGCTCGTGTGGGTAAACCCCTCCCTCCTTCGTCCCCGCCTTGGGGACACAGATGCCCTGGCCACACGAGGCCCACATCAAGACGTTGGGGGGAGGCAGAGAACAGCCTGGCATCAGGGGGCTGCAGGGGGCTGCTGGGGGAACCGGGGAAATTCCCTCCCATCTCCAAGCCTCAGTCTCGAGTGTGAAGTGGGCAGAGGGCAGCTGTGGGAGGCCTGTCATGCCCACACCCCTCCCAGGGCCTGTGTCTCAAGAACAGTCACAGCCTGGCTTCCCATCCCCTTCCGCTCACAGCACACTCAGAAGCACTCCTCGTGGGCCCCCAGGCTCCACCCCCCCCCAACTCCCCGCTTCCCCTCCTGCCTCACTTCTCTCCCCTCCGGTCTCCCTTTGGGGTCTCAAAATGCCTGCTCTTTCCTGCCTCAGGGCCTTGGCACTTGCCTCCACCGGGCCCAAACTAGTCTTTGCAGGCCGCCCTCTTTGAGCCACCTTCCCATCTGCCCCCACACCTGCCCCTCTGTCCTCAGCCCTCGGAGCTGCCCACTCATTCCCTGCCCAGCACTGGAGGCTTTGAGAACGGGACACACGATCCAGGCTGGGCTCCCCTAGGAGGCCAGAAACCCCATGACACCCTGCTACCCATCACTGTGTCCTCATCCCCAGCCTGGTGTCCAGCGTACTGGATGTGCTCAGTGACGACCAGCAAACTCTAGAGTCCATTTTGGGTTTGTAGAAGAACTAGATCATCCCAGGGTATGGGCCCCAGGCAGATCTGGAGGGGGCTCTGTCCAGGGAGGGGCCCAGCACTGGAAATGCCTCTGTGGGCCTTGTCTGAAGCCACTGCCCCTGAGTGTGAGGACCGAGGTCCCAGGGGCCTTGCACCCAGCCAGACAGGTTCCAGCCGGTTTGGCAGGATTGATGCAGACGGAACTCAGCCCTGCAGAACGGCCGCCCGACTCCTGTGGCCAGCTCACCTGGGGAAAGGCCTCAGTCCCCCAGGGCCCCCCCCCAACCCCGCCGCCTTCTCTGCAGGAGCCCCAGCCCAACACCACCCACCAGGTGCCTCCTACCAGGGCTGGGGGCCAGCAATGAGCAAGAAGGGGCTGATTCTGTGGAATTTACAGGTCAGGAGTATCGGATTACACCTCGTGGCTTGGGCGGGTAGGGGGAGCACGAGGGCTCTTGCCCGAGCTCCTTCGGCTCTGGGGTCCCCTAGCCTGAGACAGGTTCTGAGGGCAGGTGGCTTGGGTGGAGGGGATCCAGAAAACTGTAGGTGAGTGGAAGGGAAGGGAAGGAGCCCCGGTGGGCTGCGCTGGTGGGCAGGCCACCGCCGACAGCACCTGGGCTCCCCTGCCTGCAGGAGCCCCCAGTCACCAGCCCACCGGCCATCAGGATACTGACCCGCCAACTCCCACCAGGCCTTGGCTGCTGGCCGCCCCACACTGGGGCTGATGGGTGAGTTCTGCACTTCGCCAGGGGAGGGCTGTCACAGAGAAAGTGCTCAGGGGAGGCCTGGGTGGGCTACGCAATGGCAATCCTTAGGGCCTTCCGAGGCCACGTAAGGTGGGGTGGTTCCCGCGAAGAGTCACGCCTCCTCCCAGCCAGCACCAAGCTCTCCCACGAAGCCTTTAAGGGGTGGCCAGTCCTTCCCCGCGAAAGCCAACCTCTGGCCACTGCATCTCCTCCATCCACAGAGGCAGCCAGCCCCAGGCTCCCTGAGGCCCATGGGCTCTGACCTTGAGATTCTGGGGTACAGTCATCAAGGGGCACCCGCCATCCACATTCCCAGAGCCGGAAGCACAAACAATCTCCGAGCCCAGGCCCTGCCACCACCTCCTAAGTAAAGAGAGCAGCAGCCCCGGCCAGGACGAGGGGACGGGGCACAGGAAGCTGCAGACGCTTGGCAGGGTCTCCAGGCACCTGGGACCTGGGAATCAGGGGGCAGCAGAGGAAGCAGGGAGTCCAGGAGGGAGAACACCCCCTCAGACCCTTCCTGGGACCTCTACCTCGTTGGGGGGAGAAGGCAGACACATCACAGTTCATTAAATCACTGAACTCCACTCTGGTGAATTAAGCCAAAACAAAACAAGCAGGGGATGTACTTGGCTCACAGAAGCAAAAGAGTAAGTGGCAAGAACCTGTCTGGCCAGAGATTTAGGAAACAACTCACGGGCAGCCTCAGGGAAGAACGTTCCCCCTCTGCTGCCATCCTTGCGTCCTTCTGTTCGAGACTCACCTTTCCATAATAGTAAAGAGTTTCCACAAGCCAATAAGACAAACAAAAATTGCAACAGAAAAGTGAGCACAAATATGACCAGACAGCCCACAGAACAGGAAATACAACTGAGTCTTAAACTTTTGAAAAGATGTTTAGTCTTATTCAAAATAGAAGTGCAAATTGAAAGTACAGTCCAACTCCATTTCTCACCTATGGGTTGGCAGTGAAGACACTGTGCTGGTGTTGGTGTGAGGCACAGGCCCTCACACATTGCTGCTGGGAGTGCACTTTTTTTTTTTGGCCGTGCCAGGTGGCATGTGGGATCTTAGTTCTCCGACCAGGGATCAAACACGTGCCCCCTGCAGTGGAAGTGCCAAATCCTAACCACTGGACAGCCAGGGAAGTCCCATTTTTTTCATGCACGTGCCTTTTGACCTAAAAACTCCCTGCTAGGAACTTATCCTGCAGGGACATTTGCACATGTACAAATGACACTAGTACAAGGATTTTTATTGCAGGCAAGGACGCTCAGCTTCCTAGCTCAGGCTCACTCCCCTGCCGGGTCGCTGCTGCGATGTCCCGGAGACAAAGCTAATCACCAGAAAACACCAGACACACCTGAAGACAGACTTTATACAAAGCAACTGTCTATAGTCATGGAAAACGAAGAAAGGCTGAGGACCGTTTCCAGGATTAAAGGAAGTGAAATAGATGTGACCCTGGTTTGGGTGGGAGATGGGGGTGGGGGGAAGGGCTTTAAAGGCCGGTATTGGGCCGGTGACAGAGTTTGAATATGGACTGTATACCAGGCCTATTTGTTGCTAACTTTGTGAATTCCATCACTGCGCTGTGGGGAAGAGAACGCCCCTGATCTCAGGACCCTAGGGGATCGCCCTGAAGTCATCAGGGTGAAGGACATGCGGTCTGCAGTTTACCAGCGAGTGGCTCACAAAAACACCTCGGTAAACGTGTACACGTGATACATCACCACGTGTAATCATCACATATGACGCATATAACGTAAAGCACAATGTGCAGCATCGTGTAACTCCACATCATCACAAAGTGTGAGTGAGAAAACAAATGTGATCAAACGATGACCACGGTGATCCAAGGTGAAGGGTGTCACAGAAGTTCTTTTTATTCTTTTTTTTTTCCTTTGGCTGCGATGGGTCTTCATTGCTGTGCACTGGCTTTCTCCAGTTGAGGCAAACAGGGGCTACTCTTCACTGCGGTGTGAGGGCTTCTCACTGCCGTAGCTTCTCTTGTTGCGGAGCACGGGCTCTAGGCGCACGGGCCTCAGTAGTTGTGGCACACAGGCTCAGTAGTTGTGGTTTGCAGGCTCTAGAGCGCAGGCTCAGTAGTTGTGGCGCATGGGCTTAGTTGCTCCGCGGCATGTGGGATCTTCCCAGACCAGGGTTCGAACCTGTGTCCCCTGCATTGGCAGGTGGATTCTTAACCACTGTGCCACCAGGGAAGCCCCGGAAGTTCTTTGTTTTAACTCTTAATAATTTTCTGTAGGTTTGGAATTATTTCAGGACAGAAACTTTTAAAATAATTCATGTAGGGACTTCCCTGGTGGTCCAGTGGTTAAGACTCCACGTTTCCACTGCAGGGGCCTGGGTTCCAGTCCTGGCTGGGGAACTAAGGTCGCACATGCCGTGCAAAATAATAATTAATAATAATAATAATAATAATAATAATAATAATAATAATAATACATGTACACAACAGAGATCTCAGCCGTTCACAAGGCAGGGAAGCGGGTCTCCTGGCCCTGGTACCTGGTCCCTTAGTCCTCAGGGAGGCGGCCCATTCACCGGCTCAACGCCTGGCTCGCAAGCAATCACGTACCCTCTTTCCCTAAACATACACAGCTGTGTATCCTGGCCTTTTCGTGTAACATTATATGATGAGCATTTTCCTGTGTAACAAAAATTCCCTCCAAAACATCACTTTGAATGGCTCCCCAGCAGCCTGCCCACGATTTCCCTTTGTTGGAATTTGTGTATTTTTCACCTGCGTAAGCAGTGCTTTATCCGTTCATCTCTGCCGCGCGCGCCTCTGAGCAGGCTCTTCGGGGAGATTCTAAGGCGGGAGGACTGGGGGGACACTGCTGGTGTTTAAAGGCATTTGGCGGGTCCTGCTTGGTGGCAGGCGTCTCGGCATTCCAGAAAGGTTATACCATCGCCACACCCACCACGCCCGCCACGCCCGCCACGCAGGGCACCTGCCCCAGGCTCCCTGGCCAGTCCGGCATGTCCCAACTGGGCCTCGCTGTTTCCCTTGAATGCAGGGGTACCCATCTGGGGTTCTTTCCTTCTGTGCATCATCTGTGTCCTTGGTCCGTTTTCCGCCATTTGTCACCGTCTGTCAGTCATGAGGAGTGATGTGAGGGCAGGCCCGGGAAGAGCAGGACAGCACAGGGAGGCCAGGGCACTGCTTCCCTCGGGGTCCAGCTCTGGCTCTGCTGCCCACGCGGCACCCCAGGCCTCCTCCTCCATGAGCACCCGGGGAGCCACTGCGAAGAGGGCTTGGGACCAGGCCCCCCGATCGAGCGCCCCGTGGCGAGACCGTTACTGGTACAGGAGGGGAATCAGCCCTTTGTCCCGTGTGTTGGCAGTCGTTCCCTCCCCAGTGCGAAGGCTTTCGGAGAGGCTGAGCAGGCGGCCCCCCAGGAAGGGGTGAAGAACCCGGGAGTCTAGTGTTCATGAAGCCACGTCACGGAAGGAATGTCTACCGCCGGGAACGTTCTCAGAGTCATAAAGAGAGGCCTGGTTGGCCCCGAACCAAAACCCAAATTAGTCCCAAGGAAGGTTTCGCAACTTCCTCTGAGAGCAGCCTCCCAGCAGGCAGTCAGGGGTCCTGCCTGAGGGCTCCCCCAGCCCCTCCCTGCCCACCCGCATGGCTCCCCCTCTTCTGGGGGATGCAGCAGGGGCTTTATCCCCAAAGAGAGCCCCCACCCAGGATCTGGCAGGTGGGACTCACCTGGGAGCCAGGTGAGGCCCCAGGAGGGAGACCGGGGCCTCTGGGCTCAGCCCGTGCCCTTCCCGTGACTCAGGAGGGGAGGCCTAGTGCCCTCGTTCCCGAGGAGTCCCCTGGTCCGCCTGAAGGTTTGTGGCGGCCACACTGGCCCTGACTGCCCGGCCTCTGGAGAGCTAGCGGCTGGAGCTGCATCTCGGCCCCGGGCCACCAACCCTCCCGGGTGGCCCTCCTGATGGCAGCTGCACCGTCATGGGGAAAAGTGTTTCTGAGGGGTCCTCATGCCAAGCCCTCCAGCCCTGGAGACGGGGCCGAAAGAATACCATCAGCCTCGGACCCCAGCCCAAGAAAGCCACACGCCTCGGGCCTCCTGGGCCATGGCACCCAGGGCTCTGGCCCGTCTCGGCCCCAGAGGACAGGACTGACCGAGGACAGGACTGACCACCTCCCGGCTGGTCTGGGAGGGCCCCGGCCCTGTTAGGACTCAGGCTCCAAGTAAGTTAAAAACGAGTTAAAAGGTCATGTGTAGAATTAACCTATTATATAGTGATTCCACTTACAGGTATAAATATACCCAAAAGAAATGAGAGCAGGGACTCTAAGAGCTACTTGTACACCCATGTTCACAGCAGCGTCAGTCAGCCGAAGATAGAAACCACCCAAGTGTCACTGACAAATGAATGGACGACAAAATATGGTCCATCCACACAGTGGAATATTACTCAGCCTTAAAAAGGAAGGACACTGACACCTGCTACAACATGGATGAACCTTGAGGACGTTAGTGAAATAAGCAAGACATGGAAGGACAAACACAGTATGATTCCAGTCATAGGAGGTCCCTAGAGTCCCAGTCCAGAGACAGGAAGTAGAAGGGTGGGTTAGGGGCTGGGGGAGGGGTGGGAGTGAGGGCTTATCGGGGGCAGAGTTTCAGCTTGGGAAGGTGGAAAGTTCTGGAGATGATGGTGGTGATGGCTGCACGACAACGAATATACTTAATGCCACTGAACTAAACACAACGGTTCAAGTGGCAAATTTTACATTATGTGTATTTTACCAATAGAAAATGGCATCGTGTGCCCCAAAGGAGTTCCACCCTTGTCCTCCCTCCCCCCAACTAAGCTTCCGTGCTAAGGGCTGGGGCTTGGGGGCTGGTGAGATCTTTTCCAGCCACTGTCTGTTGGACAGAGTCCTGTTGTGAACAAAAAGAATGGGATCCCTGGGACTTCCCTCGTGGCGCAGTGGTTGAGAATCTGCTTGCAAATGCAGGGGATGCGGGTTCGAGCCCTGGTCCGGGATGATCCCGCATGCCGTGGAGCAACTGGGCCTGTGCGCCACAACTACTGAGCCTGTGCTCTAGAGCCCACGAGCCACAACTACTGAAGCCTGCATGCCTGGAGCCTGAGCTCTGCAAGGGGAGAGGCCACCGCAGTGAGAAGCCCATGCACCACAACGGAGAGTGGCCCCTGCTCACCGCAAGTAGAGAAAGCCCACGTGCAGCAACGAAGACCCAATGCAGCCATAAATAAATAAATAAATAAATAAATAAATTTTTTAAAAAAAGAATGGGATCCCTACATTTAGGATATAGGGTCTGTCACCTGTAACACCAGTGGCTTAAACAGACAGCAGCCACCTCTCCTGCACCTGGTCTGGAGGGAGGCTGTGCAGGGCTGGCATAGAGACTTTGCTCAGCAGTCACTGGGCCCTGGCTCCCCTCCGGCCACCCCTAGGGCGTTTGTCTTGCCATGAGGCTCGAGATGGTTCACCACCACATCCCTGTCCGTAGCAGCAGGGAGCAAAGGAGGGAGGAGGGGTGCCTTCTTCCTTCCAGACACTGGCACCGGCCTCTATACCAGAAGGAGAATGCAGCTGGTATGCTGTCTGACCCCTGCATCCTGGGAGGATGTCAGCTGCACGCCATCTCGCCATGGCAGCCAGGGGTGGGGGGTGTGTGTGTGCTGCTCAATGCCCCTTCCAGAGACGCTGCCACAAGAAGTGCCGTCAGCTGACGGCCTCCAGCTGCACCGCTGGCCTGGCCGAGGCCCCTGCTGGCCCTCCCACAGACTCCTCTGTGGGCTGGAGCCTCCCCCTGCTTGCTCAGGCCCCCTTCCCACTTACTGCAGGGGGATCCCCCAATGTTCCTTGCATTTCTAGCTTGTCTTGTTGCCGGCTTCCGGGAGGACACAAAGTGACATCTTTGCTCAAGGCTGTATCCCCAGCCCGTAGAAGAGAGCCTAGCATATAGCAGGCACTCGGCAAAACAGAAGCAAGGGTCAGGGGTCATAGAAGAAGTAAAAGCAGGCACTCCGCAAAATCTCCCAAGTGAACCAAGAAGATACAGTGGATGCTGCAGAAATGTGCGCTGACCTGAGCACACTGCCAAGCATCTGGGAACCAAGCATCCGCCGGCGCACCTGAGGGCTCCCCACCACATCGGCTGGGGCCCTTTGCCAATGAAAACAGGAGGGGAAGGTGAGGACCAGACTGGCTATGGCTGCAGGGGCCTCCTTCCTGCCACCTGCAGGGCAGGGTCTTCCGGAGCCCACAGAGGGCATGGAGGGGAACAGCTGCTCCTGGCCACACAGGCCACCCTGGCACGGGCCCCAGGAGTGCCGGGCATGGTCCCGGGAGCCAGGAGCAATGAGGAGGCTGCCAGGTCCCGGCCTGGGAGCCGACCTGGCAGGATGTGGTTCATTGACAGTGACCTTTTTCCTACAGCTGCTCCACCCGTGGAGATATTTGCAAGGCCGACCGTGCTCCCTACGCCCCCTGCCGCTGGCCAGCAGGGGAGGGGAGGACCACAGAGCCCGCTGCAGGAGCTCACATGGCGTGCTTCTCTGGACTCCTGTCTGCAAGCTTGTGACAAGCCTGGTCTGTAGGTGAAGTGCTCCATCACGGGCAGCGGGACAGACACGGGGGAGTTCGGGCTGAGAAGGCAGGAAGGAGGCACCAGGAGGGAAGACCTGGGGCAAAGCCACAGGTGATTCTAGATCATTCCTGAATCATCTGGATGACCCGATGACTCCCTTCTGGAGAAACAATGACCTTGCATGCTGATCCCTGGCCCGGGCTGGGTGGTGCTGGTGAGCAGGTGTGTTGAGCTTTGCTGTCAGGTCAGGGAGGGGCGACCAGGCTGGGCTCCGAAGCTCCAGAGAAGAGGAAAGTGAGAGGTGGACCCCAAGGTGGGTCACAGAAGTGGACGGGAGGGTGGGGGGTCCTGGACGGGGTGCTTGGAGTTTGCTCTTGTGGATGGCCACCTGGCTTTCCATGAAGGGCCAGAGACAATGGGATGCAGGGGAGTCAACCTAGAGAGAACGGCAGGGCAGACTGAAGAGGAAAGCCAAGAATGTAGCCTAAGAGTGGGGGCTCCTAATACAGAAACCAGAAACGACAGAGGGAAAGAATGACAAATCTGATCACATGAGCGTGAAACGCTTCCAAAGGCCAAACACAGGACAAAACAAACATACAAACCCCCGTTAACAGGGCTGGAAGTGAGATGATCAACTGAGAAATTGTCAGTAACCAGTCAAACCAGGACAGAGGGTCAACATCCACTATGTAAAAAGGCTGTACAAATCAGCAAGAGAAGGGCAAACAAATAGCAATTCGGAAAAGGACACCAAGAGGTGACGTGCACAAGTGCCACCAGCTGTCACACACACACAAGAGCACACGTGACCCGGGAGCAAAGAAGCAGGAAACAAAAGGACAAGACGCCACGGGCCCACCAGGTTGGCACAGACTGAAAAGCCAACTCAGACATCACCAAGGATGTGGGGAGAGAGCCCTGGGGTGAAAGCGTCACGGTGCAGAGCTCCCAGTGGGCACTGGCACGCCCACCAAGTTACAGGATCCGCACGCGTGCTCCCCTTTGTCCAAGATGCCCCCTGTGAGAAGCAGCCCAGGAGGAGTATCTGCCCTGCTGTGCAAAGGTCCACACACGCGGCCTTTGGTCAAGTTGGTAACAATTCAGATTTCTATCAAAAGGAGAATAAATGATAGTATGTTCACAATATGGGAAACCGCATAGCAGCTACTAACTGTGGGGTGGATCTATGTGGACGCCTCCTTTCCCCCCTTCTCCCCTCCCCCCTTTCCCCCTTCCCCTCCCCACCTTCCTTCTCTCTCTTACTCTCTGGTTAAGCCAGTTTGAGTTGATTTTCTTCACTTGCAACCAGAAGAACCCTGATTAACACTCTGATTGCAATGGTAATAATTACCTTAGGCAATTATCGTAAAGAGACCTAAGGTGTATAGCAGAGCCGTGCACAGGATGCGTAGTACACAGGGTTTCCTGCCACTGCCCCAGCCCCATGACCCAGAGACAAGCTGGGCCTCTCAGGTGGGGGGGCTGGGAAGGACCGCCGGTGCTGTTTGTGGTGTGGGGGGGTCTAGGCTACCTGCCCAGACACATACCATCCACCCCTGCCACCTTGCACTGGCCACGGCACCCCAAGTGCCACAGCGACAGCCACTCTCCTGAGCAAAGCCCCTTTTCAAAGCTGACCCACGTTGGGACTTCGCTGGCGGTCCAGTGGTGAAGACTCTGAGCTTCCACTGCAGGTGGTGCGGGTTCGATCCCTGGTCAGGGAACTAAGATCTGCATGCCACGTGGTGCAGCAGAAAAAAAAAACAAAAAAAAAAAGCTGACCTACACGCTAGAGAGCACCCAGCCCTTTCCACCGAAAGTTCCACACGGGGCATAATGCCACTTATCAAGACCCCACCACGTGCTGAGCCTGCTTTGTGTTACACCTGCCAAACTAGGTCACCTCCCTCCTCTGGGTCCATCACCACCAATTCTCTGTAAGTTCAACCCACACGCAGACATTTGCACAAATCGTAATTATACAGCTCACTGAATCTGAAAAGTGACCACACTTGTGGGACTACAGCCCAGAGTCCCCTTTGCCCCACTACTGCCTTTCCCAAGGGTAATGGCCGTCCTGATTTCACACCCACAGATCGGTTTTGCCTGGTTTTGAACTTCATGTTCGGAATGAAATCACACAGCCGACGGTCATCCATATCCAGTGTCTTCTCTTGGACGTCACGCCTGCAAGAGGTGTGTTTCCATTCAGTGACGTCGTGCCCACTGGGTGAAGACACACAATTGATCCATTTTACTGCTCGTGGACATTTGGCTGTTTCCAGGGTTTTTCCCACTATTATGAACAGTGCTGCTCTGGCACTTTGATTCTCTGTCACTGTCATTCATTAGATGGAGACGGTAAAGCCCTGGATTGTGTCCACTTGCGTTTCCCCCTTTTCTGTGCAGAACCAGGAAGTCCCCACTCTGGCCCTAGGCTAGAAGGTGGAATTCTCCATTGTCTTAAGCAGGCCTGGGCTGCAGGGTTGGTATAGTTTTCTCGGTGATATAAACGGTCACCTGCTCCTTCTAGTCAAGTCTCTGTGAGCAGGACCAGGTGGCCCTTGTGAAGGAGAGACTGGGAAGAGAGAACCCTGTTTCACTTCGGATCAAAACTGTAGACATGGGCTTCCCTGGTGGCGCAGTGGTTGAGAGTCCGCCTGCCGATGCAGGGGACACAGGTTCGTGCCCCAGTCCGGGAAGATCCCACATGCCGCGGAGCGGCTGGGCCTGTGAGCCATGGCCACTGAGCCTGCGCGTCCGGAGCCTGTGCTCCGCAACGGGAGAGGCCACAGCAGTGAGAGGCCCGCGTACCGCAAAAAAACCCCAAAACTATAGATGTGTGGTAACATCTATACTAGTTATAAACTGTATTTAGCTGCAAGTAGCAGAGACCTGGGAAACAGTAGCTTAGATAAAATAGAGGTTTATTCTCACAGGTCAAAGAAGTCAGGGACTCCCAGGACAGGTATGATAATTCTAGAGCATCATCGGGAACCCCCAATCCTCTTTCTGTTCTGCCATATTTAGAGTTTGGCTCCATCCTCAAGGTCACAAAATGGCCTCTGGAGTGCCAGCCATCATGTTCCAGGCAGGCAGAAAAAGGAAGAAAATAATAGGAGCACACACGAGTTCTTTAGGAGCTTTATTGGAAGTCCTGCCCAGCAACTTCTGCTTGTATGTCATTAGCCAACCTGTTTGCTAGGGAAGTGGGAAAGGTAGTCTTAGCTGCTCACCTGGTCACCTTGAGAGAAGGGGAGATTAGATATTGGGCAGGCAATGAGCAGGCTCTTGCTCAACATCCAAGCCCAGTTTCCTTCTGCCTTATTTGGGATATTGAGAGACAAGGGACTTTCCAATGCCAGCCATTGCTAGAAGCAAGTGAGTTTGATTCCTAAAACAAAGTGCTTTAAACGGGCTTTGCCGATGTTGCTGGTTCTCCTCCTTCATTAGAGCCACGCGGTGCCCCCTCGGGAAGGGGCATGGCCTCTCCTCGAGAACGGTAGGTAAACATCAGAGCCTATTAACCACAGGTGCTTTCCGAGCTAAGCAATAAGGAAGGTTCTATTATAGGGTCACGTCAGGTGGGCTCAAGCTCTGTGGGGGGGAGATTTATGCCCTCGTCTTCGGCTGATTCTGGAAGGAGCCCATCGACGAGTATCGGTGTGAGTGGTTTATTCAGGAGAAGCCCCGCCCCTGCTGGATGCTGCAGGTGGCTCAGAGCATAAATTCCATCTCGGGGAAGTAGGTGGGACCTGGGCTTTCAACTCCAGCCCTTGTCAGTCACTAGCTGAGGGCCCCGGGACAGAGGTGGATGAGGGGTCACCCACAGTTCAGCGGCTCCGCCCCAGGAGCCCAGGCCAGGGTGCAGGAGTGAGCCCTGCAGGTGAGCACACACGGTAGCTCGGGTGGTGCGTGGGTCTGACGAAAGGGACCCGGCGGGTGTGGGCGAGCATTAACAGCATCCACGGCACCCCTGAGAGGTCCGGTGGGGAAACTGAGGCCCAAGGAAGGAACGTGGCCTGTTCAAGTGTCAGAGCTGGGAGGCTGCCCCTGACCTGAATGTCACTGAAGACCCAGGCTACTGCCAGAGCGTACACCCCTCACTTGCTTATACCTGATGTGTGCAAAGCCCGAGCTGGCCCTCCAGATGGGGGTGCCTGCCCCAGGTGCTCCTCCCAGGATGAGCCTCAGACTCACCTGGTCACTGTCCCCCACGATGTCGCCAGGAAGCAGGCAATCTAAGAAGTAACCATAGCGTCTGTGTGTGTAAACTCGGGGCCTCCCGAAGAGAGGGCTTGAGGAAAGGCGGGTGACAAGGACTGCCGAGGGGCTCCAGGAGGAGACAGGCTGGAGAGGTCTGCGGGCAGACCCCGGCGGTAACCAGGCCAGAACCAGCTCCTCCTTGGAATGAAGGAGGTGACTCATCACTGACGCAGCCTGTGGTCAAGAAGGTGTCGCTGGCGGAGGGCTCGAAGGGCTGTGGGTCCCATCAGAGCAGAGATGGGGGCTGCAGGCAGCCGGTTTGTGCACAGGCATGCAGAGCTGGAGCCCCCACAAATCCCAGCTTTACTGGATTTTACCACTGATCGGCTGTGTGACCTTAGGCAAGTTAATGAACCTCTCTGGGCCTCCATTTCCTTAGACTGGAGGGCTGGGGAGGATTCAGTGAGTTATGAAATAGTACTTGGCACACAGCAGACTCCCACAGGGATGACGACAGTGGTGGTGATGGTTCAAGTAGGACAGGACTGTCTGGAGTGGAGGCCCTTCCTTCCTGGCTGTGGGAAAGGCTCACTGTCACCTCCATCGAAACATCCTCCACCTGGGTCCTGTCCTGCCTCACGAAGGGGTTGGACCCAGATTCCTGGGCTCCAGAATCCACGCTCTTTTTTTTTTTTTTTTAGTTTATTTATTTTTGGCTGTGTTGGGTCTTCATTTCTGTGTGAGGGCTTTCTCTAGCTGTGGCAAGCAGGGGCCACTCTTCATTGTGGTGCGCGGGCCTTTTACTGTTGCGGCCTCTTCTTGTTGCAGGGCACAGGCTCCAGACGCGCAGACTCAGTAGTTGTGGCTCACGGGCCTAGTTGCTCCGCAGCATGTGGGATCCTCCCGGACCAGGGCTCGAACCCGTGTCTCCTGCATTGGCAGGCAGATTCTCAACCACTGCGCCACCAGGGAAGCCCCAGAATCCACGTTCTTAACACAGCTCTCCTGCCAGGAGCACACGTCTCGGACGGCCCTCCCTACAGGGCCCTCACACAGCAGCTAGTGCCGTTATTTGCTCTGTTGTTGTCTGGGTGGATGCTGCCTCCCGAGGCTCTGTAGAGTCAAGGCAGTGTGGCGAACACCATTCCTTCAGGAGCATCAGCACTGCTGGGCCACCAAGGTCCTCCAAGAACCACCCCCCATTCTCTGCCTGTCATAGTATCTCTCACCAATGGTCTTTTAGTCTCTACTTGTATACCTCTGGGGACACGGGGTTCACCACCTCTCAAGGTCACTTCTCTAGTCATTTGAAAGCTTGTCTCTGTCCTGAGCCAACATCTGCCTCTCCACTGGCTGGCTTTGCTTTCCAGGAGGCAATGAAAATCCTGCTGGCATGTGAGAGCAGAGGCCCACGCAGTGCAACTGCTGAGTGGTCAGTGCCTGTCCCCCAGCTGGTCTCGGACTGCTGGGCTGTGGACAGACCAGGCACAGCAGACCTTCACGTCTTCTCCCTCCTTCTCTGCCCCTGAACGCACCAGGCAGCTTGGAAGCCTTCATGTGTCACGTGAACACAGTTACATAAATATTACATGTGCATGATTTTAAGGATCATAAGTGATGAGGTTTCAAGGTGCAAAGATTCTTTGCCTTTCTCTTGGAGAAGCTATTTGAACGTGGTGCCTTTTTAGGAAGAAGAGTGGCAGGCACAGGTGGTTCTGCCTCAGAAACCTTCTCAGCTCATCCGGGCGCCTGCAGGATGAATCAGCTGCAAATCCGGGTATGCTCTCCCAGCTCGGGTGTGGGATGCACGTTGCAAACACAGGCCACACCTGATGCCAGAGCGTGTGCTCGTCCTACGATGGGGGCACCCACACTTCCGGGGGCCCTTCAGAGACAGGTGCCTCCCATATGTACCTGCCCACAGATGTTCAGAGCAGCACAATTCACAGCAGCCAAAAGGTGGAAGCAAGCAAATGTCTGTGCACAGATGAACCAAGGGTGGTCCACACATGCAACGGAATAATATTATTCAGCCTGGAAAGAAAGGAGATTCAGACACGGGCTCCGACACAGATGAAGCTGAAGACATTTTGCTGAGTGAAACAAGCCAGGCACAAAAGGACAAGCACTGCATGATTCCACTTATTAAGTAAGACACCTAGAGTCCCAGTCCACAGAGGCAGGAAGTGGAAGGGTGGTTGGTTCTCAGGGGCTGGGGGAGGGGTGGGGAGTGAGGGTTTAATGGGGACAGAGTTTCAGTTTGGGAAGATGAATAATTTCCGGAGTTGATGGCGGTGATGGCTGTACAACAACGTGAACATGAATGCCACCGAACTGTGCACTTTAAAATGGTAAATGTTACGTTAACGTATATTTTACCACAATAAAAATACTAAAACAACAAACCCCCAAAATAAAAACCAAGACCACCTGCAGAGGTTCCTCTGTTGTCGCCCGGGTCTGTGGGCAGAGCCGCGCACGTGCACAAGCTCTGTGGAGCGCAGCTCAGGCCAGTGTCACCAGGGAGACTGAGGCTGGGTCGGGGGGCGCTGGGGTGTGCTGGGGGGGTGGAGCTGGGCCTGGCTCCGCCCGACTTTAGACTCCGCGCGCTCCTTCCCGAGCCCCGGTGTCCTTTGGCGGCCGGCCCGGAGGTAGGACGGCGGACTGGTTACCCCCGCAGGGGCGACCACCCCTCCTCACGCAGGTGGATCAGGTTGGGGAGGGCCCTGACACGGGCCTCAGCATCAGGGTGGCCCGGACGGAGCCGGCACCGCGCACCCCAGCCCCGCGGACGCCACTCTCAGGCCACACCGGCCACACCCGGGCTGCGCGGCCGCCGAACGGGCGGGGCGCCACCTGCTGGCGGAGGCGGGGGGCGCGCGGGTGCGTTCGGGGCCGGGCTTCCTGCGGGTGCGGCGGGGTGTGTGCGGTTCCGCAACCCAACCCGGGGGTGACAGCTACAGAACTTTATCCCTCCCAGGGCCGAGCCCAGAGCCCCCCTTCCCCTAAAGCCGGGGCCAGGGAGTTCCCGGGCTCCCCAGCTCCCGGGGGTGGCGGCCCCCTGCCCCACCTCTGCTCAGTTTTCGCAGGACGACGCCTCCCCGTGCATCTGCATCCACGCTCCCCTCTTCCCGTGAGGACACAAGTCATCGGATCCAGTACGCCTCATTCTTAACTCGATCACATCTACAAAGACCCCATTTCCAAATGAGATCACATCACAGGCCAGGGGTACGTGAATTGGGGTGCATTCTATTGAACTCAGCAGAGGCCCCTGATGCAGCCTTCCCTGACCACCACCGGGACCAGCCCCTGTCCTCCGCGCCCGGCAAAGCACGTGCGCCGCTGGGTGGGGTCTGCACCGCACTGCACTGAACCTGCTGGCTGGGAAGCATGTTCTCACCTATACTCGCCTATACAACGATATCCCAGCACAAGTCTGGGGAATCAGGGCCCCTGCCCCGTCCTGCCCATCCTTATGCAGCAGGAATGGGCCATCCCCACTTTGGTATTAAAACTGCAGCAGGGGGACTTCCCTGGTGGCGCAGTGGTTAAGAATCTGCCTGCCAATGCAGGGCACATGGGTTCGAGCCCTGGTCCGGGAAGATCCCACATGCCCCAGAGCAACTAAGCCTGTGTGCCACAACTACTGAGCCTGTGCTCTAGAGCCCGCGAGCCACAACTACTGAGCCCAAGTGCCACAACTACTGAAGCCCACGCACCACAACTACTGAAGCCCGTGCACCCAGAGCCCGTGCTCCACAACAAGAGCAGCCACCACAGTGAGAAGCCCACCCACCACTATGAAGACCCAACACAGCCAAAAATTAATTAATTAATTAATTTTTTAAAAAAACAGAAAACTGCAGCAAGATTTTTTTTTCTTCTTATTAATACACCATCATGGATGCCTAGACCTGGAATACTCAAAATGGAATTCAGGATTTACAGGATGAACCCACAGAAAGAACTATCAGATCTCTGTGGTGTGGCACGTTTCATAAAGTAAATCTCAAGGCCAGCCTCTATCCAAGTTGCTTAGTGTAAGGCTACAGTTTAAATGGTCAAAATCAGCACAGAGGGGACACTGTTGTACTTGGTGTTTAATTCTTAAACAGGTGTGGGTCCCTGGCAGCCAGTTATGCCAAAAACCACATTCAAGATGGTTTTTGCTTCAAGTGCTTATAAAGGATAGGGGTGTTTGGGGCAGAGGGACAGATTTCTGCCCAAAGCAATTAATGTATAATGACCAACCAGCAAACGGAGGTGGACCACGTAAGCAGCAAAATGGAAATTGGTATATGGAAATGTGCTCCTGAGATTAAAATGTTTTCAAATGTGAATCAAATGCAGAAAGTGCCAAAAAGAAAAGTTACATCAGCACATTGTGCCACATTTGGGAAATTATTGACCAACCAACCCAGCCAACAGGGAGGCCGTGGGCAAGCCTCTGCCTCTTGTCATAAGAAAAAAGGTGTTTATTCAAAGCAGACGACAATTGTGGTCCCAGGGAACAACAGTCGTTAATATAATTCGCCTGGGTCTGTTGCTGGCCCTCCATCTTCATAAAAACCTCCCTAAAGTGGCGGTAAAACCCAGGTTCCCTGGCAAGCACAGCACCCTCAGACCTCCACTGCTGGGTGTTCAGGAACTTTCCGACTTCAGGCTTTAAAAATGACACTCAAGGGCTTCCCTGGTGCCGCAGTGGTTGAGAGTCTGCCTGCTGATGCAGGGGACACGGGTTCGTGCCCCGGTCCGGGAAGATCCCACATGCCGCGGAGCGGCTAGGCCCGTGAGCCATGGCCTCTGAGCCTGCGTGTCCGGAGCCTGTGCTCCACAACGGGAGAGGCCACAACAGTGAGAAGCCCGCATACTGCAAAAAAATAAAAATTAAAAAATTAAAATGACACTCAAGTGTAGGTTTAAAACTTTGCCTGTATTTTGGATTACTTCTTCAGGATGGATCCCTGGAAGTGGAATTCCTAAGTCAAAGGGAAGAATAATGTTTAAGTTTCTTGATCAGATATTTCAAACTGGTGGCCCCAGAGCCAATTTGGCTCTCAGCTGAGTTTGATTTGGCCCATGCAATTTTTTTACGCATGTCAACGTTTCAAAGAAAGAAGATTTCCCATTGGAATTCAGATTTCCAGCTTATCTTGTAAAATCAGAGTTACCCAATCCATCAATGTAATATACCACATTAATAGAATGAAGGAAAAAAGCCACGCGATCATCTCAACTGACACAGAAAATGCATTTCACAAAAGCCAACACCCCTTATGATAAAACACTCACCAAATTGGGAATAGAGGAAAATTCCTAAGTGTGATAAAGGATGTTTTCGAAGAGCCCAGAGCTGACATCATACTCAATGGTGAAAGACTGAAAGCTTTCCCCCTAAGACAGAAACAAGAAAAGTATGCCGGCTTTTACCACTGCTATTCAACATAGCGGTGGAATCCTTGCCAGAGCAATTAGGCAAAAAAAAAAAAAAAAGAAAAAGAAAAAAGAAAAGAAACAAACAAAAGATATCCAAACTGGAAAGGAAGAAGTAAAACTATCTCTGTTCATAGATAACATGACCTTACATATAGAGAATTCAAAAGTTCCACTGAGTAACTATTAGTCCTAGTAAACAAATTTAGCAAAGTTGCCAGGTACAGGATCAACACACAAAAATCAGTTGTATTTCTATACACTGTGAACAGTCCAAAAAGCAGTGAACAATCCAAAAAGGAAATTAAGAAAATAATTCCACTTACAATGGCATCAAGAAGAATAACGTACTTTGGAATAACTTTTACCAAGTAGGTGAAAGACTTGTACACTGAAACCTACAAAACATTGCTGAAAGAAATTAAAGAAGACCTAAATACATGGAAAGACATCTTGTGTTTATAGACTGGAAGATTTAATATTGTTAAGATACAATACTGCCCAGAGCAATAAACAGATTCAATGCAATCTCCATCAAAATCCCAATGGCCTTTTTTTAGAAATGGAAAAGCTGATCCTAAAATTTGTATGGAATTGCAAGGGACCCTTAACAGCCAAAACAATCCAGAGTGGGAAAAAATATTTGCAAAGGTCTAATAACAGAATACAAAAAGAACTCCTACAACTCAACAACAAAAAGGCAAATAACCCAATTTAAAAATGGGCAAAGGACCCAAATGGCTATTTCTCCAAAAATATACAAATGGCCAGCAAGCACATGAAAATGTGTAATGTCATTAAGGAAATGCAAACCAAAACCATAGTGAGGGACTTCCCTGGTGGTCCAGTGGTTAAGAATCCGCCTTCCAATGCAGGGGACGCGGGTTCAATCCCTGGTCGGGGAACTAAGATCCCACATGCCGCGGGGCAACTAAGCCTGCACGCTGCAGCCACTGAGCCCGTGTGCCTCAACTAGAGAGCACACGTGCCGCAAACTACAGAGCCCACGCACTCTGAAACCCACACGCCACAACTAGAAAGAAGCCTGCTCGCAACAAAGATCCCGCGTGCCGCAACTAAGACCCAACACAGCCAAAACTAATAAATAAATAAAATAAATATTAAAAAAACACAGTGAAATACCACCTTTCATTCACTAGGATGGCTATAGTTTTGGGTTTTTTTAAGGAAAACAGTAAGTGTTGGCAAGAATGTGGAGAAATCAGAACTCTTCCATCGCTAGGAATGTAAAATGGTGCAGCCACTGTGGAAAAGAGTCTGACAATTCTCCAAAAAGTGAAACACAGAATTACCATATGATCCCCATTTCCACTCCTAGGTAAACACCCAAAAGGTCTGAAAACCAACACTCGTACACAAGCGTTCATCGCAGCATTGTTCGCAGTGGCCCAAAGGTGGAAACATCCTCAGTGCCCATGGACTGATGAATGGGTGCACAAACATGGTCCATCCACACACTGGAATATTACTCAGCCATAAAAAGGAATGAAGTGCTGATTCCTGCTTCAACGTGAATGAACCTTAAAAACATTATGCTAAGGAAAGAAGCCAGATTAAATAACCATGTGTTGTAGGTTCCATTTATATGAAATATCCAGAAGAGCTAACAGAGATTCATGGTTGCTGGGGGCTTAGGGAAGAGGGGACAGGGAGGACAGCCTGAGGGTACAGGGTCCCCTCCTGAGCTGACGGAATGTTCTGGAACTAGACTGAGGGGACAGTAGCACAACACAGGGAGTGTGCTAAACGCCACTGAATCGCACACTTGAAAATGGTTAAAATGGTGGATTTTACCTTAACACAAAATTTTAAAAGATCAGAGCTGCCCTTGTATCAATGGCTAGTTCTGTTACATTATCAACCTGGCCTCTGGGCCCCCTGCAGTTTGAGACCCCCCCCTTCCTTCCATCACCACCGAGGACAGGAGAGAGAGACATTCTCATCCAACTGGGGAGCCCCCAACCCTTTGGGGGGGGCTCAGGGGAGCCGAGGATGTGAGAAGAGCTGGGAGGAGGCATGGGCGGCCCTGGGCACCGTCTGTCCGTAGGGACTCACAGTGGTTGGAGATGGTCTGTCTGTGCTGGTCTGGGAAAGGCCACAGGCCACATGGTGTCCAGCACCTCATGGGACTGAGACACCGAATTTTTCACTTCACTTAATTAAAAAATTTTTTTTGGATCCTAAAGTCAAGTGCAATTATTGAGAGATGCACACTTTTTCAAATTTTATTTATTTATTTGGCTGCACCAGGTCTTAGTTGCGGCATGTGGGATCCAGTTCCCTGACCAGGGATCGAACCTGGGCCGCCTGCGTTGGGAGTGTGGAGGCTCAACCACTGGACCGCCAGGGAAGTCCCACTTAATTTGAATTTAAATGTAAATCTCACAAGACTCTAGCAGCCGGTCTGGAGAGCGCCAGTTCCGCAGCTTCAGTTTGCTGCTCCACCTGGTGGCTCCCCTTCCCCAGCCTCGACCCAGCCCCAGCAGGAGCCAGACGGGCCGGTGCCCCGCCCAGCCCTGCGGTCCGAGATCCTCGGGGTCAGCACACCACTGCGCCCCGCCCTGATTGGGCAGCCAGCAGATCTTCCCATCCTACTAAATCATCACTCTGTTTGCCCCTGAGTCTTGCTCTCTGCGGCCGGCTAGGCATCTGGTCTCCCACACATCTGCTGCTCTCATGGCCGGAGCCCGGGAAGCCGGTCAGAACAAAACCCGCAGCCTCCACAGATGTGCTCCTCAGACACGGGCACCCGCCCGTCTTTCCTGTCAGGAGCCAAGAATACTCAGGCTGCTAATTTGAACGCAAACAGTGAAGTTCTCTCTCTCTCGCCTCTTTGGGCACTTATTCCGTAATTTCAGTTTTCAGAAACAAAACCCTCCCGTATGCAAAGTTCGTAGATGGCTGTGGCCTCCAGGATGTTCCTCGTAAAACAAATGCGTCTTGCCTGTGGTTTTACAGTTTCATAATCATCCCACGTAGCAGAGGCACAGTTCCGACGGAAGGCTGGCACAGAGCCGCCGGTGAAGGGGCACGAATGCGGAGTGTTTAGACCAGCAGCGAGTATAGACCAGGGTGTCTCAACATCAGCACGACTCACATTTGGGCTGGATCATTCTTTCCTGTGAGGCTGTCCTGTGCACTGTCGGATGTCCGCTAGCGTCCCTGGCCTCCACCCCCCACACCACCCTTGAGACAAGCAAAAATGTCTCCAGACGTTGTCACACGTCCCCTGGAGGGGGGGCAGAATCACGTGGGTTGTAGACAAAACCTGGGGAAAGAGGAGCGGGCCGAGTAAGACTCCGCAGTCACCCCTCTTGGGGAGGAAAGTGCAAAGCCTCTGGACCCCAGTGAGCAAGCTGAACCCCTAGACAGTGTTGCGTGTGGGTTCCTGGCCTTAAACAGGAGAGACTCACGCCGACATTTGTCATGCATTGTTCTGCCTGTCCAGTGCTGGCAGTGTGGGGATGAACAAGCAGATAAGCTTATTATTTCATTCAACAAGTATTTATTGCCTACTATGTGCCAGGCACTGTTCTAAGCACTGGTTGTATTAGTCAAAGTTCTCCAGAGAAACAGAAACAATAGAATTTTTATATATTTATATATACACACATGTATCCTACTCATATGGAAATGCAAAGAAGCTAGAATATTCAAAACAACTCTGAAAAAAGAGCAAAGTTGGAGAACTGACACCAGCTTGCTTAAAGCTACGGTAATCAAGAGAGTGTGGTATTGGCGTAGAGCAGACAACTAGGTCAGTGGAACAGAACAGAGAGTCTAGAAATAGACCCACAGATCTGGACAAGTGAATTTCAACAAAGGTGCAAAGGAAATTCAGTGAAGAAAGGCTAGCCTTTCAACAAATGGAGCTGGAACAACTGAAGTCTGTATGCAAAAACAAAACAAAACAAAACAAAAAACTTGGATCCATATATAAAAATTAATAGGGGGAGGGATAGATTGGGAGTTTGGGATTGACATGTACACACTGCTATATTTAAAACAGACAACCAACAAGGACCTACTGTAAATAAATAAATAAATATTAATACAAAATATTGCTAATACACCATTACACAAAAATCAACATAATACACAAAAATCAACACAAAAGGGGTCATGGACCTAAATGTAAAGCCTAAAAGTATAAACTTCTAGAAAAATATGTGAGAAAATCTTGTTTAGGCAAAGATTTCTTAGATACGACACCAAAAGCACGAACAATAAAAGAAAAAAAATGGTAAATCGATTTCATTCAAATAAAACACTTCTGCTCTTCGGTAGATGCTGTTCAAGAGAATGAAAAGACAAGCCACGGACAGGAGAAAATACTTGTAAATCAAATCTCTGATGAAAGACATTTATGCAGAATACGTAATCATATCCAATAATAAGAAAATAAGCAACCCAATTTTTTTTTTTTTTTTTTTTTTTTTTTGCGGTACGCGGGTCTCTCACTGTTGTGGCCTCTCCCGTTGCGGAGCACAGGCTCCAGATGCGCAGGCTCAGCGGCCATGGCTCACAGGCCCAGCCGCTCCGCGGCATGTGGAATCTTCCCGGACCAGGGCACGAACCCGCGTCCCCTGCATCGGCAGGCGGACTCTCAGCCACTGCGCCACCAGGGAAGCCCAACCCAATTTTTTAAAGTGGGCAAAAGCTTTGAACAGACACTTGATCAAAGAAGATAAACAACGGCCAGTAAGCACATGAGAACACACTCAACATCATTCATCATTAGGGAAACGTGACTTAGATCCGTATGGAGACACGTCTGCCCACCTATTAGAATGGCTGCCACGCCGAGTGCCGGTGAGGACATGTGGAAGAGCAGGACTCAAAACACAGACTGTGTGACCGTTTTGGTAAATAATACGGCAGATTCTGGAAATTTTAAACATGCGCCTACAGTGTGTGATCCAGCGATTCCACTCCTAGACATGCACCCGAGGGAAAGGAAAGAACATGTCCATGCAAATGCGAACGCCACGCAAATACGCAGCTCTCCTGGTAACCTCCCAAACCTGGAAATAGCTGAGGTGCCTCCAACTTGCCAGGCCGCTCCCTCTGCCTGGGATGTGCCTCCAAAGAGAACCATGCACCTCCCTTTCCTGCCCCTCAGACCTTCATCCAAACATCACATTGTCGTGAGGTCTCCCAGACAAACATGCTGACCCCAAAGACCTGCAGGGCCGGCCCCCTGAGCCTGCGAGCGTTCCCGGAGACGACAAAAGGACTTCGCAGATGCGATTACACTGAGGATCTCGAGATGGGGAGGTGGGCCCGGGTTACCCAGGTGGGCCCGAAATGTGATCTCAAGTGTCCTGTGAGAGGCAGGCAGAAGCATCAGGTTCTGTGGCCGAAGCAGGATGCCCGGCTGCTGGCTGGGAGACGCCCAACGGGCCGGGAACCAAGTGCTGCGAGGAGTGCAGCTCAGGAGGCTGAAAAGGCAGGGAAGGGTCTCTGCCCGGGGGCTCCAGGAGGAGCCAGCCCTGCCCACGCCTTCTCCTGGGCCCAGGGGTGCGGAGCCGGGGCTTCTGGACTTCTGAACGGCGAGGGGATAAGTGCGCGTCGTCTGAGTTGCCAAGATAGTGGACCTCCCCACGGCAGCCACAGGGACAGACGCTCTTCCCGTCTTGCTGCAGTCCCCAGGGCCCCACTCCTGCCCTTCTCAGCACCTGACATGCTTCCCATGTTCCTTGTTCGTCTCGTTTACCGTGTCTCTCTCTAAGGGGGCCATGAACTTGGATGGCGGCGGGACACTTGCTCTGCTTTACCCACACTCTCTGCCCTGCACCCCGTATATAGTTGGGCTCAGCAAACTCTGTGCTGGAATTCAACAGTTGAACAACAGCCCAGAACACTTTTAATATTCATTGTACGGCAAGACATAATTTACCAAATTCCCAGATGGGCCTTGTTTACAACTGGTTGTGTTTGCTCTGTGTTTTTCTGACCCACTCCCTCTGACCAGGCCCACCAGTGCCATTTCGCCTCCCAGAGGTAACCATGCTTGTAGTTTGGTTTGTGCGCTTCTGGCCCATTTTTTACATTTTACACCTGTGTACGGATTACACCAGGTGCTACTTGGGGGTCTGTGTTTAAAGTTCACACAAATGGAGCGACTTTTCTTCAGACCGCAGGTGACACACAAGGGTCTCCTTCTTTTTCCTGCTGTGCAATGGAACATTGTCAGGACATGCAGCATCTTTTTTTTTTTTTTTTTTTTTTTTTTTTTTGCGGTACGCGGCCCTCTCACTCTTGTGGCCTCTCCCATTGCGGAGCACAGGCTCCGGACGCGCAGGCTCAGTGGCCATGGCTCACGGGCCCAGCCGCCCCGCGGCATGTGGGATCCTCCCGGACCGGGGCACGAACCTGCGTCCCCTGCATCGGCAGGCGGACTCTCAACCACTGCGCCACCAGGGAAGCCCCAGACATGCAGCATCGTATTCATCCTGCAGCCTACTGCTGCACCGGGCAGAGTCTGGGCAGGAGAAGGACGGAGCACCCAAAACAAGGAGGAGCCGAATGAAGGTGGGCGGGGCCAGTGAGAGCCACACACTCACACCCTCCCCATCGTCTCTGCTCCGATTGGCTCTGCAGGACCGTCGTTGTCCTTGTGTCCGGGGGCCATGTGTAGAAGCTCCTCCAAAGTCCCCACGAGGGGCCTGGTTGGCCAGGTGACTCTGCACTACCCCAGCTAGTTTAACCTAAGAAAGGCAGGGTGACTATTTTGACCTACAAGTGAAGGTACCTCACAAAGGAATTTACCCTGAGTCACCTGCTCCTGGAGGGTCACCAGGAGCACCCCCATGGGGCTTTTTTTCCACAGTTTTGTCAGCACGACCCCCTTGAACTCCGGCGAGCCACAGAACGATGCAGGGCAGAGTCCTGGGTCCAGTCTCAGCCCCATCCCTTGTGAGTGTGACTGTACTTCTGTCTCTTCACCCGTCTGCTTGGGGGCATCACAGGTGGAGTCACCCCCCCCCCCCACCAGAGAACCGGCGGGGAGGGGCCAGGCCTGTGCCTGGCAGATACTTAGAAACAGCTCTTTTCTGTAGAAAGAACGAAAGTGCCCGCCTTTCTCTCACTTCCTTTTTGGGGCCTGGGCGGGTTGGCCTGTGAGTGGCCAGCTGCTATTTTTGGGTCTCGGCTGCTCCATGTGAAACCCCGGTCCCCCCAGAGAGGAAGGAGGGCACCAGGTGACCTTGCCCTTGGTCTGGGGTGCAGCCGGCCCAGGTGCAGCGGTTACCGCCTCAGAGTGAAACCCACACTGGTCAGGCTGGTTCTGCGGGCAGGTTTCCTAGCAGATAAGCACGGTGCGCGGTATTTACAGATGCTCAGGACGCAGAGGGGCTGCCGTCCACTCCCCTGGTTTTGACAGAAGGGAAACGGGGGCCCAGCACATCAAGCGCCTGCTCTGAGGTCACACACGGAGCTTGGGACACCAACAGGACCAGAGTCCAGAGTCTGGACCCCTCCAAGGGGTGGCAGGCTTGCCTGTTTGGAGCAGGAACGGGCTGAGCTTTGAGGACCCTGAGCATCTTCTCCTCCGCCCACCCCGTTGTTCCCAGGGTCCTGGGCCTTCCGGTGGGTGGGCAGGGCTGAGCCTCGGGGGGAGGCAGAGCCATGAGAGTGTGTACTGTCTGGGTCCCAAAGTCCGCGTCAGGGCAGATGAGGAGAGCCACCTCCATCCCTCTCACGCCCATTCATGGTGGCCTTTAGCAGTCTTTCCTTCTGCGCCATCCGGGTTGCTCTGTGGCGATCCCCGTGACCCGACTTCACTGCACTGAAAGTGGCTGTGTGGTGGCCCCGCACCCCCGCGCTTGTTGAGCTTGTGCCACAAGCCAGACGTGGTCAAGGCTGTCCTCACGGACAGGGTGAGCTGCCAACAAAGCTTTGCAGGAGCCGATAGGTCCCCCTAGCAGATATCTGGGCACAGAGTTCTCCAGGCCAAGGGACTGCACAGCAAGGCCCTGATGTGCTTGAGGTCCAGGGAGGGAGCCCGTGTGCGGGGTCGTGTGGCTCCTAGAGAGAAGGGCCCGGGTGCAGGGACCTGGCCTCAGGCTCCACTCAGAGGGCTCTGGGCAGAGGACAACGAAGCAGTGTCCTGGGCTACAGGTGGCACTGGTCCCGGGTGGGGATCACATGGACGAGGGTGCAGGCAGGAGAGAGGCCACCTGGCCCAGCCAGGTGAGGGGGGAAGTGGCTCGAAGCAGGCGGGGCAGGGGAAGGTGGGAGGTGGTGGTCTCAGAATCACCGTGAAGCGGACCCCTGAACCTTCCAACAGGTGGGGGTGGGCTGTGGAGGGAAGCGGGGCATCCGAGCCGCTCAGGGCCGGGTGCCTGTACCGCCCTCCCCGCCGGCCTCCCAGAGTCCCACCAGGCTGCGAGCGAACGAGGCCGCCCACAGCCCTGGCGCTCTGCTCAGCGAGGGCTTGGACATGGTTCTGAGGGTGACGACACCAGAGTCACCGCTCACGGGGACCTGGGGCAAGTCTCCCATCTCCACATCCGTCTTCCTCGTGAGACAGGCATTGATGGGTCTCTCCTCTCCTCCCCAGATCCCTCCCGAGGAGACAGGGGGCTATACAGCAGGAGCTGAAACACGAGGCAAGCAGGGCTGGGCCCGGGGGGCTGAGGGGCTGCCCGGGGGCCATGGTGGCCGAGGGGGGGTTCCCTCCCGACGGCAGAGGCAGAGCCGAGGCGCAAGGAAGACGGAGCATCAGGCGGGCGGAGGGAGGGAAGAGTGTTTCAAGCAGAAGGAACAGCACGTGTGGGGGCCCTGAGCCAGCACCGGGGGTGGCAGCTGAGGAACAAAAAGGAGTTTATAGGCAGAGAAGAGCTGGCTGGTGGGCCAGTGGTGACACAGGTGTGCTTGTGACACAGGTGTGGGCGTGGTAGTGACACAGTTGTGACGTGGTGGTGACACGGGTGGTGGTTTTCACACACGTGTGGGCGTGGTGGTGACACAGGTGTGGCGTGGTGGTGACACGTGTGGGCGTGGTGGTGACACAGGTGTGGGCGTGGTGGTGACACAGGTGTGGCGTGGTGGTGACACAGGTGTGGCCATCTCTGCTCCTCATCCCCAGCGTGGTTCCCAGCAGGGTCTCCCCAGCCCCCATCAACCCGGGCAGCGAGTGGTGTGGAGCAGCAGCTGGGAGGGGCCCTGGGCTGGGGTGGCAGGGACTCGGGGGGCAGGGCCCTGTGCCCTTCTGCTTTGGGCCCAGCGGCACTCCACGTCACGTGTGGGGATGGTGGTGTGGAGGCTGGCCCATGAAGCCCCTTCCCCCAGAGTGGAGTCAGAGCCATCCTGACCCCACAAGTGTTGTTTCTGCAAGAAGGATCCAGGGCTTACCCTGCTGGGACGGGTGAGACCCGCCCCTCGCACCACCACCCAAGCCCACCAGGCCATGGAGGGCTTCCTGTGGGCTCTGAGGAGGGGGCGGGGGTCACTCCTGGGGAAGAGGTTGAGGCCTTCATCTCACCCCATCCTCGCCGCCCCACTCTACAGATGAAGAAACTGAGGCTAGGGGAAGGGAGGCGTGGGCCCAAAGCCGGGTCTGGCCGGTGTGTCTGACACCGTCCTCGCTGGGTGACGGGGCCAAGGGCTTCGGCCTCCCCTGAGCTCGCGATTTCACTCCTGGGTAAACCTTCCGGTAGAAGCATGATCAAGGCAGCTGTTTGTAACGGCCCCAAACTGAACTTCCCAAGTGTCCATCAGCCTGAGGATGCAGCCCATCCGGGAACACAGTGGGTGACCTACCGACACACGCGATGCAGGTGGAGTGAGGGGCCCAGAGCACCGGCACAGACGCCCTGTGAGCGCCTCTGTGCGAAGTCCACGGTCAGGCAAAGCGAGTCTGGGGAGAGGTGACATGGCCGGAGGGGCTGGAAACCATCAGCCTGGGTGCCGGGGAGCAGGACACCGGGGACCGGCGTGCCCCGCACTCCAGTCACCCCCAGCACCAGAAGACGCCTGCACCCCGGCCGCCCCATCCTGCCGTCCACGGGGTCGCATAGGTCACGGGAAAGGGATCCCGGCTCCCCGGCACCTCACAGCACATGTCCGGGATGGCCACGGGGGGGCCTGGGTGGTGACCGGGGACCTCAGGACAGACACGCGGCTGCTTGGGGTGGAGGGGGTGCTCAGACAAGGGATATCCATCGCTGGAGGTATCTGGAACTTTCTGGAAAACCCGCTGCAGAGTGTAGAACCAGCCTGACGTGACCCTCCCCCCATCCCCCCCACCTCTGGATGAAGACTTGGGCCAAGTACAGCTCTTCCGGTCGCGAAAAGTCCTCTGGATACTTTAGCTAAGAAGAAATCTCCACTCAGTCCTTGACAGGCTCCAGGTCACGGCAGGGTGGGCCCCATGCAGAATGTCTCTCTACATCATCTCCAGCAACCCCCAGCTCGGCCCCAGAGGCAGGTGCCACCAGTGACTCCACTTCATGGAGGAGAAAACCGAGGCTCTGAGGGGGAGTCCTGGTAGGGGGGGAACGGGGGATCGAGAACCCAAGCCCCCAGTCACTAACAAGGGCTCTCATCGTGTGCTCTGGGGACCCTGGTGGGACCCCAGGCCTTTCCAGGGGACCTGCCATCCAGCCTTGCCAGCCACAGATCCCAGTGAAGCCCAGTTTCTTCAATAGGTTCTTTCAATACACAGTTGATTTCTCATAACGGACCATGGAGCCGTCAAGACGAAGCCCTGGCCTTCTGGGGAGGAAGCATGTGACCAGCTCAGAGGGAAACACACCAGGTCCCTGGTGGGGGGGGAGGTCTGGCTGGGAGGCGGGGACAGGCCCTCTGAGAAGGTGCTGTCTGAGTGTTCCCGGCAGGAAGCGCACGGGTGGGAGGGTCTGGAAGGACAACAGGGAGGCCGGGGGCCAGCCGGGTGGGGCCTCGTCCAGTCCTGTCCCCAGCTCTGCGCTCCTCCCTGCACAGGACGTCCGCCCGCCCCGGGGACCGCGATGCGTCCTCGCTGAGTCACCCGCCACCTCCCGCGGGGCCCGGCGCCATCTTCTCACGAAGGACTCGCTTCGTTGATCCTCCCCCTCTCCCTCCACCCTGCAGAGCCCAGAGGGCCAAAAGCTTGAGAGTGTGTTTGCTTTTAACTTCCAACCTTCTCATCCATTCATTTATTCACTCGCGCAAAGTGTGTGCCGTGTGCTGAGTGCACAGCGGGGCTCTGAGGACAAGCAGCCCAGAGCCTCCCTTCCCACCTATAACCTGGGCCGGCTACACCTGAGCCCGCCTCGGACTCGCTCTCCTAGAGCCCTGATGCTGGGGTGGGGGGGCCTGGAAGCATCTCCCCCAACATCAGTGTTCGTGACAGAGGGCTGGGGGGAGGCGGGAGGGAGGGAGACGGGGAGAGGGGTTCCTCTTGATCTCAAACCTAAGATACAACCAGCTGTTGAGTCTGGAGCCTCACAGCTCCACTCCGCACCTACCCAGGCTACAAACAATCCAAACACTGCAAGAAATTAAGAGATCACCAACCCACCTCTCCCTCCTAAGCTGCCCTGCAGAGAAGCACTGGCTGGCCTTCTCTGTCTTCTGATCCACAAATCTGGGCCAGAGGGCTGGGAACTATTTGCAAGGTTGGACATTTTAGTTAACCAACAAGTTCTTTGCTCACAGCCAAGGGGAGGAGCAGCAAAACCTGAGCCTGACTCTTCTTTCAGTGAGAAGCCATTGTTTATTTATCCTCTCTGGGAACTTCCCCACGGGTGGGAGGGGCCACGGCGTGGAGGGAAGCGTTTGGGACTGGAGACAGTGCGCTTACCAGCTCTGTGACCCCAGGCACGTCAGTGCACCTCGCGGACCCTCCGTGTCCCCTTCAGCAAAGTAAGAATAATATTAAATGCATTCCCGAGGGAATTAAATGAGGTCTGATTAAGTAAAGTGCCTGGTGCATGGTGAGCCAGCCATGGGCAGCAAGTGTTTCTATTAATAGAAATATGGGAGCCTTAGGAACTGAGAATAATCACACCCCCTCCACGACGCCCACCTGACAATCGCTAATGCAGTATCTCCACTGGCCTCGGGGGCCCAGGTGCACTCCCCGGGCCTCTTCCTTCCCCGAGTGACCGCAGGCCTTCTCCCAATGGCCAATAAGCACGTGTGCACAACCTTGCCAGCAATCAGGAAATTAAAGCAGCAAGATACACTTCTCACCTGTGAGGTTGCCAAAAAATCTAAATGAAACAGCCTGACCCTGTCCTGTGCAGATAAAGTCAAGAAGGAACGAGGAAGGTCACCCCTTGCCACTGGGAGTGAGTAGGAGTGTGGCCAGTTTGGCGACAGCTACCGAAGGCGGGGCATGCGGACCCTGCAGGTCAGAGGTCCTGCTGGACAACATCCGCCCAGGAGAGACGCTTGTGTGTTTGCACAAAGAGGCTGCACATGTGCCCAGGATGTGCCTTGCTCACACCACCAAGGAATCGGAACCTAGATGTTCCTCATTTGAGGAGGGATGGGAGTGGGTGTGGGGTTCCAGACAATGGTGAAAAAGAACACACCAGAACACACCAGGACCACAGCAGCACCACACCAGGAATGCACTAGCCGTGTGTGCGCTAACGCGAGTTGGTCACAATGCCGGGTGAAAACAGGAAGACGTATGATGATACACACCAGAGTACTATTTATACAAAAAATTTAAAAATAACATGCAAAATAGTGCTATGTACTATATGTTCATAGATAAACACATTCTTTTGAAGGTATAAAAATGAGCCTGGAGGACAGAGCTGTGTTCATGATGGTGGTTCCTTCTGGCGAGGGGACGGGTAGGGTTAGGGCAGGAGATTTCAGAGCTTTCACTGTCGTCTTTTCCTTTTTAAAAGAAAAACTTGAAGGTGAATATGCCAACCTCATAACATGCGATTCCGGGTGGTGAAAATACAGGTTTTGTTATATTATTCATGGTTATTTTCTGTATTTTTTTTCAAAAAGGGAAACAAAAAGGAAGTTCTCCTTCCTAGAGAACACAGGCTGGGGAACGTGGGAGGAGTGGCAGGTTTGGAAAGCCACCACCCTCAGTGAAAGCTGAAGCCATCTACCGAGGTGGCTGGGAACCAGGACACACAAGATGCCAAAGCATCAGCCGCCAGTGACTAGTTGGGGGGACGCCGGGGCCTATACGTGGGGACACCTGGTGTCACCACCGTAACAGGTGGTCCTGTCAGTGTCACTGCGGGGTGAGGGGAGGTGAGCTGACACCAGGCTCCACTTGATGAGATGCAACAGGAAGGACACCCATCACCTGGGGCTCTTCTCCCCAAAGTGTGTGATCCAGGGGAGCCGTCAGAGCCACCATTCAGCTTTCAGGACTCACAGAGGACGAGCACGGTGTTAAACCACACAGGGAGGAAGCAAGCAGAGAAGGGGCTGTAGGACACTCCACACGACAGGCCACATCCATGTCAAACCAAGAGAAGACAGGAAAAGCAGAGAGAAGAAAAGGAAAAAGAGCAAAAGGGAGGGGACGATTCTAGAAGAAAGATGGCTAGAGACAAACCAATGCCACGTGTGACCCTCGCTGGATCCTGAATCAAAGGAAGCAGCCACGGGCTTCCCTGGTGGCACAGTGGTTAAGAATCCGCCTGCCAATGCAGGGAACACGGGTTCGAACCCTGGTCCGGGAAGATCCCACATGCCGCGGAGCAATTAAGCCCGTGTGCCACAACTACCGAGCCTGCACTCTAGAGCCCGTGAGCCACAACTACTGAGCCCACATGCTGCAACTACTGAAGCCCGCGCACCTAGAGCCTGTGCTCCGCAACAAGAGAAGCCACTGCAATGAGAAGCACTCGCACCGCAACAAAGTGTAGCCCCTGCTCACTACAACTAGAGAAAGCCTGCGCACAGCAACGAAGACCCAACACAGCCAAAAATAAATAAAATTTAAAATAAATTTAATAAGAAAAAAGGAAGCAGCCACAAAAGCTTCTTAGGACAACTGGGAAACTTAAATACAGACTCGATATTAGATGATGCCTTTGAATTATCGCTGATTTTCTTAGGTGTGAAAATGACAGTCTATGTGAGAGACGGTCCATCTTCTTTGAAGATGCTGCAAAGCATCTAGAAGGGGTGTTCTAAGGTCTGCAGAAGGTATAGGCAGAGAGAGGGTGTGGATGACAGACACCAATGTGAACACCGGTCAACCCGCTAGAAGTCCTGGGGGTATTCATTTCACCTTACTTTTTTGTTTGTTTGTTTGTTTGTTTTCTTGATACGCGGGCCTCTCACTGTTGTGGCCTCTCCCGTCGCAGAGCACAGGCTCCGGACGCGCAGGCCCAGTGGCCATGGCTCACGGGCCCAGCTGCTCCGTGGCATGTGGGATCTTCCCTGACCGGGACACGAACCCGTGTACCCTGCATCGGCAGGCGGACTCTCAACCACTGCGCCACCAGGGAAGCCCCTCACCTTACTTTTAACTTTTCTCTGAGGTCTGAAGTTTTCATAATAAAAAGTTTTGAGGGGAAAAATTTTTTTAATGGGAAATAGGTCTTCCCACAAAAGGTTAGGAATTCACTGTGAAGAAACCGCTGTTTCCTTCTCTGAAGTGGGTTTTGCTAAAGTACCGGTCTCTAGCTAATTTCTGAGAAATTAGTACAAATAAAAGCAATGTAGGAAATTCAGCACATCTGAGTCGTATATGTAAATTGCCATCATGAAAATCAGGGCTTTCGCTGCATTTCTAAGAAATGTCCTTTTTTGGATACTCTTGCTTTTGTCTTGCCTGTGGAACTCTCTCAGAGAAGACTCAGCCACATGGCCTCATGGGGGCAGCGGACACCAGGCCCCAGGGAGGCCCACACAAGGTCTGGGGGCAGGGAGCTCCGGGCCCAAACCTCACAGGCGCATGCCGACAGTGGAGTGATCTCACCGGAACGTTCATTTGGCCAAGTAATTCCACTTAAGTAATTCAAGCCATTGCATGAGACATGGAGAAGGTAAACCATGTATGAAATGAAGGCAGGGAATGTTTAGAATAGCGTCTGCAATGCTGTTTTGTTTTTCCTGGTGACCACTGAAGAGCTCATTTAAAAAGATAAGGACTTGATTGATAGGATATATTAAGTGGAAAAAAGGAGACTGTTAACAGTGTGTTTAATCTGTAAGAAAAAAATGGGGGGGTGATAAGGCAAAACCCATCCCGTGGTGGCACGTACACACGTGTGCCCAGATCAGCTCATGGGTCTGCAGCCAAGCCTCCTGCTGGGAGGGAGGGGTCCTCTGTGCTGGATTTCCTCGCACAGCTTTTGAACTTCTCTTCACTGCGTGCTCATTCTACCTTTTTAAGGACACATGTAACGGAGCCGGCTCCCAACCTGGAGGTAACAAAGTCTTTGCTCCAGGTTCCCAAACCCTTCTGTCCCCTTGACTGTGGAGCTTAAAATTAGATCCCGAGCCTCCCCCGAGATGGCTGAGAAAGGGCTGGTTTCAGAATGAGGCTCAGAAACCTCGGCACCTGTTCTGAGGGAGGCCAGCACAGGGGGTCACACGGGACAATTCCTGCAGCACGGCGGGGGAGAGGTCCCACGGGCTGCGGTTCTGTTTGAGCTTCACGTTCATCATTTGGGCAGGGGAAAACGAGGTCCCCAGAGACCCCCAAAGTTCTCCCAGCTTGTTCTGTCTGGTGTAATAAAATCTAACTTTGAGCAAAGAGGCCAGAAAAAAGAAGTGGACGATCTTGTTTGTATGTTCCCTGTTCAGGAACAGACAAAATGCATCTGTGGTGACAGACGTCAGAATACTGGTTATGCTGGGTGGGGTGGGGTGTGCTGCTTCTGGGGGCTGCAAATGCTCTAGGCCTTGACCTGGGGACTGCTGCCCGGGTTTGCACACACGTAAGCGTCACTGGCCTGCCCGCTGAGAATACTGCCTCTTACTGCGTGTACATTACACCTCTAATTAAAGAAAACAGAAAGTCAATACAATCCATTATTTGTAAACAGCGTTTAAGCAAAAGCATTAACAAGCTGTGATTAGCAGTGAGACGTTGGGGACCCCATCATTCCATTCTCGCCGCCCAAAGCCAGGCTGGATTTTGTTTTTCACTTCCTGGGTAACTGTGCCAGTGTTAAGACTCCAAAGGGCGGTCTCACCAGGCAAGACCGCGCGTGACTGTGGAAACTGAGGCCCAGTCGGCTCACCCCCTGGGAGCCAGCTGCTCTGTGAGGCGGTCAGAGCCCCAGCCCCAGGGCTGTGCAAGCAGAAGGTGCGGAGGACGCGGCGAGGTCATCCCACAGGGACGCTGGGCTTGCCCCACTCCAACAGGCAACAGCATCTGTGGTTGCCCCCGCTCACAAATCCCCCCACAGCCCAGCCGTGGACTTGTTACTTTTCACTGACACAAGGAATATGTACCTCCGTGTAAAAATTAAAACGTTACAAACAGGGCTGAAGCCCCTCGGCCCCCATCCCCAACCTGGTCCCCTCCTGCCCTACCCAGCAGGACCGCTGTCATCGTGCCCATCCTTTCCATAGCTCTGCCACGCCTGTGCGCACACAATCGTAGGCAAGGAGGCCTGTTCGTCTTTGTCTCGCGGAAAGGCCCCTTACTGCAAGAATCATGCCACAGACTACTTTTTTTCACTCAACCATTGGTCTTGACGATCTCTCCACGTCACTGCGTACAGACCTGTCTCGCTCTTTTTGATGGCTGCGTAGTATTCCTGGTTATGGCCCTTGAGCTTCACATGCTCGGCCATCACTGCCGGGTGGGCACTGGCTCTGTTTCCACTGTTCCACGTCAACGGTGCTCCGCCGGGCATCCTTGTGCGCCTGTGGCCCCTGGAGAAGAGCTTCCGGGTCATGGATCAGGCGTAGGTTCTCCATCTTACGGGACCCTGGCAGGTCCCCTTCCACACAGAGGCACCAACACGCTCCCTCCCGTGGGCCCAAGCTCAGGCTTCCCCAGATCTCCTCCTCTTGGTATTATCACGCTTTAAGACTTTGCCGACTGGGTAGATGAAAATCAGCTTTTCTGATTATTGATGAGACTGGGTGCTTTTTAGGTCATCCAGTCATTCGTATTTCCTCTGCCATGCGACCCACCACTCACACCAGCCCTGCCCTAAGTCTTCCTGGGCCGCCTTGTCTCTCCCTCCACCCTGATTCCTCCTCAAACTCCATGGGCTTCCTGTGACTTCTGCACCTGCCGCCCTCCAGCCCTGTCCCCGTGGAGGTTGGGAAGGCGGGAATAAAGTGACCACTGACAAGGGCAGCGGTGCTCACCTGGACACCAAGCCCTGAGAACTCACTGTGCCAGGAAAGTGCTCTGAGGCCTGAACTGTGCACACATCCCGTTCTCATCACCACCTGCACCTTTATACCCACTTCACAGAAGAGGAAACAGGGGCACCAAGAAGTTAAGTAAATTGCCACCAAGGCTTCCTGCTGGTACGTGGCTGAGCCGAGACTCAAGCCCAGTCTGTCTGGCTCTAGTTCAGACTCTCAAGTGCTCTGATGGGGGTAAGGCCAGGGCTCAGGAAGCACAGAGAACGGCCACCTCACCTGGCCTCGGGCAGTTAGGAATGGCTTCCCAGAGAAACTGACACCTCAGTGGAGCCTGAAGAAGGGAGAAGAGGAACTGATGGGGCAATGAAATAGGAAAGGGCTGTTGAGGAAGAGGGAAGGGCCCTGAGCAATGCCTGGCGGCTAGGCCACCCTGGCTGCAGCCTGACGTGTGTGATGGGGCAGGAGACCAGGCCCGGTGGGCAGTGCACCCTGGGGGCTCAGCAGACAGCGTCGGGGGGGGGTGCTCCTGGAGCATCAGGCTGGGCCCACACCCCTCAGCTCCTGAGACAGAGGGCGCAAGCGCGGAGGGAGGGGAGCCGCTGATTTACATCCTACAGGTGGGGGGGAAACCCAGGAAGTGCAGCCCGGGCACTAATCAAATCTAGGCTAATAATAAACGTCCTGAGTAATGAGTGGCCTGGGCCGGAGCAGGCGAGGTGGCCGGAGCCGGGTGGGCCAGGAGGAGCCATGTGAGTAGCCGGGGAGGTGGGGGTGGGCGCAAGGGGCTCCGCCTGGGGCTCTGTGTGGCATCGGGGACACAGGGCAAGCTCGGGCTGCCCCGGGGCCTCCCGTGCCCGTGCACGTGGAGAGCCCTGGGTCTGGGGCCCTGGGGGTCTGGCCTTGCTTTCCTATGAGCAGCCGCAAGGTTGGAGGGTCGGCCTTACAGGCAGGAAGTCCCTCTCCCTCCCTCCCACCCCAAACTGGCCCCAGGACCCACAGCCAGATGGGCCAGGACGTTTTTTAAACATCAAGAGTCTTTAACAGGCCCTCCTGCAGACGTCGACCAGTGTCCACACTTCCAGGATTACCCATGCCCCGCTGGATCACTTTAGAGACAAGTCCAAACAGCGTGTTACTGATCTGTAAATACCTCTGTATTTCTCCCTTAAAAACAAAAACTCCTTAAAAAACACCCCCCCCAAAACTCTCATGCCATGACAACTTCTGCAAAGAATGATTCCTTAGTGTCACCAAAGCGCCCATGTTCAGACATCCCCGACTGTCTTGTCAATGTCTTTTCCAGATGATTTGTTCAAATCAGGATCCAAACACCATCGTTTTGGTTATATGATTTAATCTAGAACATTCCCACTCTGTCTGTTTTCCCTTGCTGTTTTTTTTTTTTTTTTTTAATCAAAGAAACCAGATCATTTATCCTATAGAATTTTTATCAGGGCAGTTTTGAAGGTTTGTTCAAAGGCCCAAATCGGGAAGCGTGGGTGCTAAAGCAGGTGGAAGGGTCCAGGCCCCTCACTGTGCAGATAGGACCCACGGCCGGGTTGGAGGGGCCACGGCTGCTCTGTCCACCACACGCCGGGCAGGGGGTACATCTCCTCTGTGAATCCTTTGGATGGGAATCCTTTGTGTCAAGCAGCCACATCCCCAGATGTGTTCCCAGCTAAGGGCTCGGATGTATAAGATTTCTGAGCGAGTTGGACCAGGAAGGGACAAGAGGTTGCCTTGACACAGGATGGAACCGCCCAGGCCCAGGCCCACGAGTCGGGAACCGGTCAGAACTGGGACCGGGCGCTGACAGAGGCCGCCAGGAACAGCAGAGTCGGGCCTGCCTCCCCTTGTCCACCGACTCGCTGTGTGACCTTGGAGGAGCCCCTTCACCTCTCTGGGCTCCATTTCCTCGGTCGTAAAATGAAGGAGAGCCTCTCCCCCACCAGAAGTCCCTGAGAAAAACACAGAAAGGCTTTGAACCTGCCTGAGCTCCTCCTGAAGAGCCACAAGCAAAGGCGCTGAGAAGGGCTGCAGTTAAAAACAACAACAAAACTTTGGCTTTCTTTAGCCCAAGGTTTTTCAAACTAATTTGACCACAGAGGCCTTTCTTGGTCCAGCACCTACAAAGCCAGGCATGTGAGGGAGATGGGCAGACAGCTGGGGTGCAGGAGAGCCCGGGCCATGAGCCCAGTCCACAAACCCAGGCCTGCGAGAGCTCTCCCCTTCTTCCCGTGGTCAACACGGCTTCTGTTCTGCTGGCCAGTGTCAATTTGGGGCTTTTCCTGCCCTTCTTTGGGGCTGGATGATGGTTCTGGAACTTTATGTAGGTTCCGGTGGTGTTGGAGGAGGGGTGGGCAGGGACAGTGCAGACATCTGGTCAGCTGGGTGTCTGCCATCTGGCCAAGTGGGCTCTTGTGTCCCTGTCAGATCCAGTGGCTTGGTGCCCTCTGACCAGGAATGGGTCTTTGAAGCTTCCTAGGCTGCCCTCGTCCGATCCAACCTGCTGTCCACTGGCCATCGCTTCCCTGTGGGTGGGGTGGTGGCAGCTTCCACCCTCCTCTCCCCAAATGAGAGAAGGCTCAGGGGTCTCTTCAGTTTTGTGTGGTCCTCTGCTTATTTTCTTTTAATTGAAGTATAGTTGATTCACAATGTTGTGTTAGTTTCTGGTGTAAAGTGATTCAGTTATACACCTATATATTCTTTTCATATTCTTTTCCATTACGGTTTATCACAGGATATTGGATACAGATCCCTGTGCTCTACAGTAGGAGCTTGTTGTTTATTTTATATATAGTAGTGTGTATCTGCCAATCCCAAACTCCTAATTTAGGTCCTCTTGCTTTTATTTATTTATATTTTTTGGCTGTGCCGTGTGGCTTGTGAGATCTTAGTTTCGCCACCAGGGATCGACTCGGGGCCCTGGCAGTGAAAGCACCAAGCCCTAACCACTGGACCGCCAGGGAATTCCCAAGCCTCTTGCTTTATAAGTTTGCTTTGTGAACAGATGGTAGTCACAGGCTGGAAGCCCACAAAGTATAAAAAGGTACATAACACGGCCTTCCTTTCCTCCTGGTCCTCTGTCTGCCCAGCTTTCCTGGCCCCTCTAGAATAAACAGCTCTGTTCAGATGCTTTACATGCCACAAAGTTCACCTGTTTAAGAGCTCTGTGCAACCATCACACTAATCTAATTTTAGAACATATTATCATCCCCAAAAAACCCCTGTCACTCCTTATACCTCCCCACCCCCAGCCCTAGGCTGGCACTGACCTACTTTCTGTCTCTATAGATTTGCCTACTTTGGACATTTTATAAAAATGGCATGTGCTGTCTGGTGACTGGCTTCTTCCATTAGCATGTTTTTGAGGTTCATCCATGTGGTAGGGTGTCAGTACTTAATACCTTTTTGTGGCCAAATAACATCCCGTTGTACGGATGGACCACATTTTACTAATCCATTCATCAGTTGATGGACATTTGGGTTGTTTCTACTTTTTGGCTATTATGAACAATGCTACTGTGAATATTCAGGTACAAGTATTTGGGTGGACATGTTTTAATTTCTCTTAGGAGTGGAATTGCTGGGCCATATGGTAATTCTGTGTTTAATGTTCTGAGGAGCTGCCAGACTGTTTTCCAAAGCGGCTGCACTGTTTTTTGTTTGTTTTTTTTTTTGCGGTACGTGGGCCTCTCACCACTGTGGCCTCTCCTGTTGCGGAGCACAGGCTCCGGACGCACAGTCTCAGTGGCCATGGCTCACGGGCCCAGCCGCTCCGCAGCATGTGGGATCTTCCCGGACCGGGGCACGAACCCGTGTCCCCTGCATCAGCAGGAGGACTCTCAACCGCTGCGCCACCAGGGCAGCACCCTAACCCATTTTTAAACTGGGTTATTTGTCTTTTCATTATTCAGTTGTAAAGGTTCTTTATATATTCTGGATACAAATCCCTTATCAGATATATGGTTTGGAAATATTTCCTCCAAGTCTGTGGAATATCATTTTATTCTCTTGATGGTGTTCTGTGAAACACAGAAGTTTAAAATTTTTATGAAGTCCAATCTCTCAAGCTTCTTTTTAATCATTTGTGCATTCCATCTCACTGCCTAACCCCAAATCATGAAGATTTACTCCTGTTTTCTTCTAAAAGTTGTCTAGTTACATTTAGGTCTATGACCCACTGTGAGTTACTTTCTGTGTATGGTGTGAGTTAGGGGTCCACAGTTCATTCTTTTGAAGGTGGCTTACCCAGTTGTCTCAGCACCATTTGTTGAAAAGACTATCCTTTTTCCCGTTGAATCTTCTTGGTTTCTTTGTTGAAAATCAATTGACCATAAATGTTAGGCTTTAGTTTTTGACTCTAAATTCTACTCTACTGACCCACGTCTGTCCTTATGCCAGTACTACACTGTCTTATTTACTGTTGGTTTGTAGTAAGTTTTGAAATTGGGAAGTGTGAGTCCTACAACCTTGTTCTCTTTCAAGAGTGTTTCAGCTCTTCTGGGTCTCTTGCATTTCCATATGATTTTAGGATCAGCTTTTCAAATTTTGCAGAAAAGCCAGCTGAGAATTTGATTGGGATTGCACTGAATCTGTAGAATTATTTGGGGAGCACTGCTAGCTTAACAATATTAAGTCTTTCCATCCATGAATATGGAATATCTTTCCATTTATTTAGGTCTTCTTTCAGGAATGTCTGGTAGTTTTCAACGTGCAAGTTTTGTACTTCTTTTGTTCAATTTATTCGGCAGTATTTTATTTAAAACACCGTTTTTGGTTTCTTATGTTTCCTTACAGTGTTTCTTTATGTATATACTAATACTTATAAATCTAGATTAGAACTTTCTCCCTTTTTGCAGAAAGAAAGAAAGGAAGGGAGACTATGAACCATGCTGTTATGGACCTTTTTATTTTTTTATTATTTTAAAACAATTATTTATTTATTTGGTTGCGCCGGGTCTTAGTTGTGGCAGGCGGGCTCCTTAGTTGTGGCATGCAAACTCTTAGTTGCGGCATGCATGTTGGCTCTAGTTCCCTGACCAGGGATTGAACCTGGGCCCCCTGCATTGGGAGCACAGAGTCTTAACCACTGTGACACCAGGGAAGCTCCTTGTGTTTGTTTTTCCACTTAATATATCTTGGAGTTCTTTCTAAAGCAACATACAGAGAGCTTCCTCACCCCTTTCCTACAGCTGCATAATAGTCCAGTGTATATAATTTACTCAGTCAATCCCCTACTGATGGACATTTGTGCTACTTCCAATCTTCTGCTATTACAAACATTGCTGCAATGAATTTATCATTTTGCACTCTGAAATAAATCCCAGAGTTTAATCACTGTATCAGCAGGTAAAAACATCAGTCATTTTGACTAATGTTGCCAAATCTTCCCCCTTGAGGGTTATCCCTATTCCTCTCCTTCCAGAGTGAATGAGTGCCACTCTCCTTGTGACCTTGCCAACAGGAGGTGTTATTAAACTTCTGGATTTTTAGCAATCTATTAGGGGGAAGATGGTCTCAGCGTAGTTCAAATTTGCTTGTCTCTTAGGAATGAGACCAGACAAATTTATGCTGTTCGTCCCTGTCTGTGAACTGTCTGTTCATTACCTTTGCCCAATTTTCTGTCGGGTGGCTGGCCTTTTCCTTTCTGCTTAGTCTTTTTTTATATCTGTGTTTCTCCTTTTGTATTATTTTTTTATTTATGGCTGTGTTGGGTCTTTGTTGCTGCATGTGGGTTTTCACTAGTTGTGGCGAGCAGGGGCTACTCTTCATTGCAGGTGCGCAGGCTTCTCATTGCGGTGGCTTCTCTTGTTGCGGAGCACAGGCTCTAGGCTCACGGGCTTCAGTAGTTGTGGCACTTGGGCTCAGTAGTTGTGGCTCACGGGCTCTAGAGCACAGGCTCAGCAGTTGTGGCGCATGGGCTTAGTTGCTCCACGGCATGTGGGATCTTCCCGGACCAGGGCTCGAACCCGTGTCCCCTGCACTGGCAGGCGGATTCTTAACCACTGCGCCACCAAGGAAGCCCATCTGCTTACTCTTTAGATACAAGTTGCAAATGTTTTGTTCCCGTTTTTCATTTGTCTTTGGACTTTCCTCCTTAAGCTGCTTTTTACCATGCAGAAGTTCTTTGTTTTGTGTAGTCTATTTTATCAATTTTTTATTTTATAGAGTTTGGATTTGGGGTCACAGAAAGGCCTTTCATACTCCAAGGTTACAAAGAAGTTATTGAATGGTTTCTTCTCTAGAAGTTTTAAAAATTTTATTCTTTTTCACACTTAAATCTTCGGGCTGTTTTTTCAATCTAGGGGAAATTATTTTCTGTGCTGTTTTCTGGCCCAATCATTTTGTGCCAAGAATCCTTTCCTCTAAGTTCTGAAAGCAAAAGCCAGGGTTTCTGCTCTTCCCACCCCACACTCCAACCTCAGGACAGCTCTGCCCTGAGTCCTACTTGAAGGGAGGAGATGCAGGCAGGGGAGGGGGCAGAACAAAACTCAGACATTACGCAATGTCAACACAGCGCAAGAACGAGGGTTGCTTTCTACTCCACATGTCTTCACTGAGGACAGCTCTGTATAATGTATTTGGTTATTTGTGAGCACTGGCCGAGGACCTACTGTGTGTCTGGTATTACAGAAGCACTGGGCTCAGAGATGAATGAGACAGTGTAAGGAGGTAGATGGCTACACCCTCAGATGTCAAATTACAAAGTAAGAAACATCACCAGGTAGAAGGTGCTCAGGCCACATGGCCATCCAGGAAGGCACACCTGAGACATCTCAGAGGAGAGGTCAGGTGACACGGCAGCATACAGGGACAAGTGTCTTTGGGAAGTTATAGTGCTTCAGCCAGAGGCTGAGGTTCTGGGGGCAGTTCCCAGGCCTGGAGTGCGGATTTGCTGATTATGAAATGATTATAATTAATCCATTATATTTTAAACCACTTTATCCAAATAACTACCACTTGGCAACCGCACCTCAGGCCAGTTCCACGCGTGTCCTGTGCACGTCCTCGAGGAAACCTCCTCTGCAAAGGAGCACCCACAGTCCCCGTTTACAGAAAAGAAAACCCGAGGCTGTGCTGCCAGCCTTTCCCAAGCTGGCTGGCTGGTGACTCAGAGATGTGCTGTCCTCCACAGGCACGGCTACGCTCACACACATTCTGTCACTGAACCATGGGAAATCGGTTTTCAGAATGAGTCAACAGGAGGCAGAAATTACAATGGGAAGAAACGGTCATCCCCACCTTTCTCTCTTCCTCTTTCTTCCTGATTCATAAAAGAGAGACTGTAAACGATCACTGTAATTCTCTCACCTGTCACCCAGAATGTGGAAACTGCTGAAACTCTTTCGGACCCCCTAGCCCACCACATGCTCAAGGAGAGACCACCCTCTTTGCTGCCAGCTAATCCATTTGCCCCAAATGCAAAACACTCTGCAGTTTTTCTCCCTCCTTCCTCCCTGTCTTATAAGTTCTGTCATTGCCCTGTTCACTGACAGTGGTCTAGGGGTGTCCCCTCTCACAAGTGAGTGACTACTGTAGACACAAAGTCAGAGTTATTCTCTGATTGTTGTTCACTTCAACATGACGATGTAAATTTTGTTCACAGCTGAGCCACGTGACCTCCCTGGAGTTGAAACTCCTTGGTTTTCTCTGCATGTCTCAGTAACTCACCCCCAGCTCTGGGGCAGATCCAGCCTGTCAACTGGTCAAGCAGACTCACTTATATACAGTTCCCTGGTTCCACTGGAGATGTTCCTCCTGCTTTTCTCCTATTTTAGTTGAGACAGGGCTCCCCCTTGGCCTCCAGACCATGTCCCAGGGACTCCCTTCACCATCATTCTGAGAACTTCTATCTTTCCCTCTTGACTGAGATGGACCCTGCTTTCCCCCCTCCTCCATCAGTTGAAAATCAACTGACCATAGGTGGAGAGCTTATTTCTGGGTTCCTTTCTATTCCACTGCTCTGAGTATCTGTCTTTATTCCATTATCACACTGTTTACTTTAGCTTTGTAGTAAGTTTTGAAATCAGGAAGTGAGTTCTCCAACTTTGTTGTTCTTCTTCAAGATTGTTTTTTGACTATTCAGGGTCAAATGATTTTTTTTTGTGTGTGTGTGTGTGGTATGCGGGCCTCTCACTGTTGTGGCCTCTCCCGTTGTGGAGCACAGGCTCCGGACGCGCAGGCCCAGCGGCCATGGCTCACGGGCCCAGCCGCTCCACGGCATATGGGATCCTCCCAGACCGGGGCACGAACCCGTATCCCCTGCATCGGCAGGCGGACTCTCAACCACTGCGCCACCAGGGAGGCCCCAAATGAATTTTTAAGACGGGTTTTTCTTTTTTTGTGTAAAAAAGTCACTGGGATTTTGTTAGGGATTGTATTGAAACTGTAGATCACTTTCAGTAGTACTGACATCTTAACATTGTCTTTCAATCCATGAACATGGGATGTCTTTTATTTAGATCTTCTCTAATTTCAGCAATGTTTTGTAGTTTTCAGGGTATACTTCTTTCACCACCTTGGTTAAGTTCATTCCTAAGTATTTTATTCATTTTTATGTCTCTGAATATGGATTTGTTTTCTTAATTTCCTTTTAGGATTGTTCATTGCAAGTATATGAAAAATGCAACTGATTTTTTGTGTTGCTTTTGTATCTGCAACTTTGCTGAATTTTTAACAGTGTTTAGTGTGTGAAATTTTTAGAGATTTTACATATAAGATCATATCACCTATGAACAGATAATTTTACTTTCTCCTCTTCAATTTGGATACATTTATTTCTTTTTCTTGCCTAATTGCTCTTCCAGTACTATGCTGAATTGAAGTAGTAAGAGTGGGCATTCTTGTTTTGTTACTAGTCATAGGAGAGAGGTTTTCAGTCTTTCACCACTGAGTGTGATGTCAACTGTGGGTTTTTCATAAATGGCTGTTATCATGTAGAGGAAGTTGTCTTCTATTCCTACTTCACTGAATGTTTTTATCATGAAAAGGTGCTGAATTTTCTTAAATGCTTTTTCTGCCTCAAAATGATGATGTAGTTTTTTCCTTCATTCTTGTAGTGTATTACATCTATTGATCTTCATGTGTTGAACTATTATTGCATTCTGGAAATGAATCCCACTTGGTTATAATGTATAATCCTTTTAATATTCTGTTGGATTTGATTGGCTAGTATTTTGTTGAGAATTTTTGCATCTATATTCACAGGGCATATTGGTCTGACATTTTCTTTTCTTATGACATCTTTATTAGGCTTCAGCATCAGTGTTATGCTGACCTCACAGATTTAGGAAGTGCTCCCTTTTCAATGTTTTTGAAAGAGTCTGAGAAGGATTAATTTTAATTCTTCTTTAAATGTTTAGTAGAATTCACCAGTGAAGCCATCTGGTCCTGAGTTGTTTTTTTTTTTTAAATGATCACATTTTTTCTTTAAAAAAAACTTTATTTTTGGCAGCGTTGGGTCTTCATTGCTGTGCACGGGCTTTCTCTAGTTGTGGAGAGTGGGGGCTACTCTTCATTGTGGTGTGCAGGCTTCTCATCACTGTGGCTTCTCATTGCGGAATGTGGGCTCTAGGCACACGAGCTTCAGTAGTTGTGGCACACAGGCTCAGTAGTTGTGGCTCACGGGCTCTAGAGCACAGGCTCAGTAGTTGTGGCGCATGGGCTTAGTTGCTCCACAGCATGTGGGATCTTCCCAGACCAGGGCTCAAACCCGTGTCCCCTGCATTGGCAGGTGGATTCGTAACCACTGTGCCTCCAGGGAAGCCCCAGTCCTGGGCTTTTTGTTGGGAGGTTTCTTATTACTGATTCAATCTCCTTACCTGTTATAGGTCTATTCAGATATTCTTTCTTCATGTATCAGTTTTTGTAGATTGTACGTTTCCAGGAATTGTCCATTTATTTAGATTACCTGATTTGTTGGTGCACAATTGTTCACAGTACTCTCTTATAATCTATAAAATATGTACCAATGCCCCACTTTCATTTCTGATTTTAGTAATTTGAGTTTCGTCTCTTTTTCTTAATCAATCCAGCTAAGGGTCTGTTGGTTTTGTAAATCTATTCAAAAACCCAACTTTTGGCTTTGTTGATTTTCTCTACTATAGTTTTTCTTTTTAATTTATTATTATTATTTTAATCAATTCTTTCTATCTTTATTTATTTGGCTGCATCAGGTCTTAGTTGCAGCATGCAGGATCTTGGCCACGGCACGTGGGCTCTTTGTTGCGGTATGTGGGTTCCAGAGTGTGCGGGCTCAGTAGTTGGGGCACGCAGGCTTAGTTGTCCCACAGCATGTGGGATCTTAGTTCCCCAACCAGGGATTGAACCTGTGCCCCCTGCATTGGAAGGCAGGCTCTTAACCACTGGACCACCAGGGAAGTCCCTATTACAGCTTTTCTATTCTCCTTTTTATCTCTGCTCTAATCTTTCTTTATGCTTGCTTTGGGTTTAGTTTGCTTTTTGTTTTCTAGTTCCTCATGGTATAGATAGGTTAAGATCTGAGAAATTCTTCTTTAGTGTACCCATTTGTATCTATAAATTTCCCTCTTAGCATTACATTCACTCTATCCCATAACTTTTGGTACATTGTGTTTTCATATTCATTTATCTCAAGATATTTTCTAATATCTCTTGTGATTTCTTCTTTGACCCATTGGTTGTTTAAGAGTGTTTTGGGGGGAATTCCCTGGTGGTCCAGCAGTTAGGACTCTTTGCTCCCAATGCAAGGGGCCCGGGTTCAATCCCTGGTCTGGGAACTAGATCCTGCATGCTGCAACGAAGATCCAGCATGCTGCAATGAAGATCCGGCACAGCCAAATAAATTAAAAAAAAAAAAAGTGTGTTGTTGAAGTTCCACATATTTGTGAACTTTCCAATTTTCCTTCTGTTATTGGCTTTTAGTTTCATTCCACTTTGATCATAAAAGATTCTTTGAATTAATCTTTTAGAACCTATTAAGACTTGTTTTGTGACCTGATATATAGTCTGTCCAGGAGTATGTTCCAGTGACACTTTAGAAGAATGTGTAGTCTGCATCGCTGAGTACAGTGTTGTGTATATGTCTGTTATATGGTGGCTTTACAGAGTTGCTCAAGTCATCTTGTCCTCATTGATCTTTTGTCCAGTTCTCCTACCCACTACTGAAAGTGGGGAATCGAAATATCCAAATATTATCATAGAACTGTCTATTTCTCCCTTCAATTCCATCAACTTTTGTTTCATATGTTTGCACCCTGTTGTAACACACGTGTTTATAATTGTTAAATCTTCTTGCTGTATCAAACTTTTAATCAATATATCTTGTCTTTGTCTCTTGTAACCTTTTTTTTTTTTTTTTTTTTTTTTTTTGCGGTACGTGGGCCTCTCATTGCTGTGGCCTCTCCCGTTGCAGAGCACAGGCTCTGGACGCGCAGGCTCAGCAGCCATGGCTCACGGGCCCAGCTGCTCCGCGGCATGTGGGATCTTCCTGGACTGGGGCACAAACCCACATCCCCTGCATCGACAGGCGGACTCTCAACCACTGTGCCACCAGGGAAGCCCTCTTGTAACCTCTTCTGATTAAACTACTTTGTCTTATAATAATATAGCCACCTCAGTTTTTTTTTGGTTATTATTTGCTTGGACGATATTTGCCCATTGTTTTACTTTCAAGCTCTTTTGTCCTTTTATCTAAAGTAAGTCTCTTATAAACAGGATATAGATGAATACTGTCTTTTTAATCCAATCTCTCAGTCTCTGCCTTTTGTAATAGCAGAGTTTACTCCATTTACATTAATATGATTACTGATAAAGGAGTTACTTCTGCCATTTATCTATGTTTTCTGTATGTCTTATGTTTTCTGTTCCTCAGTTCCTCCACTAGTGACTTTTCTTTTGTATTTAGTTGATTACTTGTAGTGTGCCATTTTTATTCCCTTTTTCTTTCAGTTTCTGTATGTTTTTAGTTATTTTTTTAAGTGATTACCCTGAGGATTACAATGTCTTAAACCTCTAACAACTTAGTTTCAATAATAATTAGTTTCAGTAGTGTACAAACACTGTTCTATATCTCTGTCCCTTCCTATTGATATTGATATTGTCATAGATTACCTTTACCAGTGCTCCTTATTTTTTCTTATGACTTCAAGTTACTGTCTAGTGCACTTTCATTTCAGCATGAAGGATGACTCCCTTTAGCATTTCTTGTAGGACAGGTCTACTGGAAACAAACTCTCTCAGCTTTTTCTTATCTGGAAATGTCTTAACTTCTCCTTCATTCCTGATAGTTTTGCCAGATATGCAATTCTTGGTTGATAGTTTTTTTTTTTTCCTTTTTGCACTTTAAATGTAACAGCTCACTTCTAGCCTCCATGATTTCTAAGGAGAAACCAGCTATTAATTTTATTGAGGATCCCTTGTATATGACAATTGTTTCTTGCTGCTTTCACAATTCTCTCATCTTTGCATTTCCACAATTTTATTACAATGTGTCTCAATGTGGGCATCTTTGAGTTTATCCTGCTTATTCACTGACTCTCAAACATGTATATTCATGTCTTTCCTAAGATTTGGGAAGTCTCCAGCCATTATTTCTTCAAATATTTTCTCTCTCTCTTCTCTTTGAAATTCCTATGTGCATATGGTGTTACATTTGATGGGCTCCAACGAGTCCCTCAGGTTCTGTTTATTTTTTCTCATTCTTTTAAATTTCTGTTTCCTATTCTAAATAATTTCAATAGTCTTATCTCCAGGTTCACTGATCCTTTCCTTCTGGCTGCTCAGATCTGCTATTGAATCCCTCTAGGGAGTCTTTTCATTTCAGTTAATGGACTTCTCAATTCCAGAATTTCAGTTTGTTTCCATTTTTTAATAGATTATTTAGAGTGGTTTGAGGTTCACAGAAAAATGGAATGGAAATTACAGAGAATTCTCATATACCCCCTGTCCCCAAACATGCACAGCCTCCCTCACTATCCATAACCTGCACTAAAGTGGCACATCCACTACAATTGAGTAACTACATTAATACATCATTATTGTCCAAACTCCATAGTTTACACTGGGGTTCACTCTCAGTGTTGTACTTTCCATGGGATTTGACAAATGTATAATGACTTGCATCCACCATGACAGTATCATACATAACAGTTTCTCTGCTCTGTAGAATCCCGTGCTCCACCTTTCTCTCTCCCTCCCCCTCAACCCCTGACAACCACTGATCTTTCTTCTGTTTCCAGAATGTCACAGAGCTGGGATCATACACCGTGGAGCCTTTTTATCATGGCTGTTCTCAGTCACATGCATTTAAGATCCCTCCTTGTCTTTCCATGGTTTGAGAGCTCATTTCTTTTGAGTGCTGAATAAATTCCATTGTCTGGATGCCACAGTTTATCAGTTCACCTACTAAAGGGCATCTGGATTGCTTCCAAGTTTTGGTTCCTTTTTTACAACCTCTCTTTATTCATATCCTCATTTTGTTCTTACATCATTTTCCTGATCTCCTTTAGTTCTTTGTCTGTGGTTTCCTGTAGCTCATGGAACATATTTAAGACAGTTGATTTAACATCTTCGACTAATATTTCCAATGTCTAGGCTTCCTCAGGGATGTTTTCTGTCAAAGTCTTTTTTCTGTGAATGTGCCATATTTTCCTGTTTCTCTGTATGTTTTGTAAGTTTTTTGAGAACTGAACATTTTGAGCATTACATTGTGGTAAGTCTGGAAATTTAACTCTCTCACTCCTCAGGGATTGCTGAATTTTTTGTTGCTGAGAGCTGGAGTCTGTGACTCTTCCAAACTGTTTTTGCAAAGTATGTATTCCTTGTGTGTAGTCACCAAAGTTTCTGTTCCTTCATCTCTGCAGTCAGCCAGTGACCTGACAAAGATTTTCCTAAATGTGTGACTCCCCACATGGGGGGCAGTAGATCTCTTTCAATCCCCTGGGAGCCACTTCAGCCAGGGAGGCTGATACAATGCCCACCACCCTCTGTGCTGGTTCCTCAGTGATCAAAAGTGGCAACCAGCGATTAGAACCCACAATCCCAACATTCAGAGGACAAGGTCCTTATTGCCCATCCAGGTCCCAGCAAGTTGCCCCAGGGACATGAACAGCCACCACCCCACGACAGGCTGAAAGGCACCAAAACTCCCCCAAATCTACCTGTCTCTTTGCCCAACTGTCCCATAGACAACCCCAGAGCTCCAATATCGTTACTTCAGCCAAGGCTGCCAGCTTGATGGCCACTAGGGGAGAAGCAGGTCGCTGGGGCTTCCTCCTGGCCATCTTCCCTGGCATCGCTCTCACGCCCCCACTATGATTTGAAACGTCCACAGAGTTCCTAACTCACAGAGCCCTCCCTGTAGGTGACCTGCTTGTTCTCAAGGAGGCTTTAGAATCTCCTCCAAGTCTCCATTGCTCCTGAATTTCAGGATGGTGGGTCTTGGTTTGAGATAATTTATTGTGCAGGACACCTGATTGGCTCTTTGAATCTGGAGGCTGTCTTTCAAATCTGTTTTCTCTAGAACTCCCATCAGTCAACCTCCGGACGTCCTGATATAATTGCATATTTTTCACATCTTTTCCAATTTTCTGAGATATTTCTTCAATTACATCTTATAACCCTTCAACAGATGTTTTTATTCTGGCTATTATATTTTAAAATTCCTAGTCATTTTTATTTGTTCTATGCATACAGTTCTTCAAAAGTAGCACATCACCGGGCTTCCCTGGTGGCGCAGTTGTTGAGAGTCCACCTGCCGATGCAGGGGATGTGGGTTCATGCCCCGGTCTGGGAAGATCCCACATGCCGCAGAATGGCTAGGCCCGTGAGCCATGGCCGCTGAGCCTGTGCATCCGTAGCCTGTGCTCCACAACAGGAGAGGCCACAACAGTGAGAGGCCTGCGTACCGCAAAAAAAAAAAAAAAAAAAAAGGTAGCACATCACTGAGAATTCCCTGGCAGTCCAGTGACTGGGACTCCACACTTTCACTGCTGAGGGCCCGGGTTTGACCCCTGGTTGGGGAACTGAGGGCCCGGGTTTGACCCCTGGTTGGGGAACTAAGATCCCACAAGCCAGAAAAAAAAAAACAGATTAGCACACCATTCTTTCTCGTGGATATAGAAGTTCTCTTCTCTTTCTAAGGATGTCTTGTTGTCATCTTGTAGTTTTTTTCTGTTCCCTGCATTGTCTCTATTGGCTCTGGATGGATTTCTTCTGCTTGCATCGTCCAAGGTCTCTTTCATGCAGAGGTGGTGCTCCAATATCAGGTGACCCTTGGCTGTAGTTCACAATTCACATTGAGGCAGTAATGGCTGATTGGAAGTTCTGGGTAAATGGACGGGGTTTTCACATAGAAGCTTTGCTCTAGTGGTCAGGCAGCGGCATGGTCATTTTCTTGAAAGAATCTCCCAGTGAGTGCCTCCACAGCTTTTCCTTTGGGTCAGTTTTTCCAGAGCAGAATCTGCTGGTTTCCTGCCAGTTGGAGGATGGGGAAGGACACATCTTTTACAAACCTGGCCACAGCACTCCTGAGGTATGGCTGGGGGGATAGTGGACCTCACTGCCACCCCTCCTCAGTTGTGTCTGAGGAGACCCCAACCTCCTGCTCGGGTGGGTGAGGGGCTGTCACCTGCCTGGGGTCAAGCCCTCTTTATGTAAGTCTCCATCCAACCTTATTTCACTGCTCTGCCCTCCTATCCCCCACGGTCAGAGGTCCTAGTGCCCCAGTTCCAGGAGGTTCCTAGCATTCGGCAACTCAATTCTGCTTCCTCCCCGTGAGCTTCAACCAAGAGAGATCTTCAACTGAAGCCTGTCACCCCAGGCCCTCTGCCTTCCGTCTTCCAAAACGTTGCTGACACCTGTCCCCTGCTGCAGTCATTTCTTCCATTCCATCTTTGAGCACAACTATCTTTTCCTGCCCTTTCAGTTTGGTTTCAAGAGGGAAGGAGGATAAACCCAGGTGGTTAAGCTGCCGGGTCGAGTGGGAGCCACTGGTCTTTCCTCAGTGGACTTCCATTAAAGAATAAACCAGTGCCTCAAAAAATGTTTAAAAGAAGTTGTTGGGGAGGAAAATGCCATGAAATTAGGCAGAAAATTACAGAAGACTCAGCAACACACAACCATCTGGAATGAGTCCCAGATGGCTTGCAGAGCCAAAGAATCCAGACAATGAAAGTTCAAGAACAGGCAGTACCAGCAGCCTATGGCCCTGTGGCGTTCAAACTCAGAACAGAAGTTACCTCTGGGAGCGGATGTTGGGTGGGAAGGGCCCATGGGAGTCATCAGCGTGCAAGAAATGTTCACCACCTTGACGTGGTGGTCATGACACAGGTGTGTACACGTGGAAAGATTTGTCAAGCTGTACTCTTGAGATTTGTCATTGTGTGTGTCTCACATCTCAGCAAAAGAGCAAGGGAAGGAAACGGACATTTATTGAGTGCTTGCTGTTTGCTAGGCACTGGCTAGGTCTGCTTTTCTTTCCACTTCATTCATTTAATGAGCACCTACTATGTGCTCCCAGTTAATGGGGAGACAGTATCAAATAATTGCATCACAAAAGTCAAGTGACAACAGTGATAAGAGCATATCAGAGTGCAGAAGAAGGGGCAACTCCCAATCCAGGGTGGGAGGGTGTCAGAAAGGCTTCCCTGAAGAAACGAAGTTGCAACAGACATCTGAGGGGTCAGGAGGAAATGACCAGTCGTGAAGCATGAAGAGCATGGGGTGCAAAGGGACCAGCACGTGCAAAGACCCCGTGGCAGGAGGCGTGTGCACGTTCATGAGGGCAGAGAACAGGGCCGAACAGGGCTGCACTGATGCCAGAGGGGCCTCAGAACTGCCGTGCCCCAGACGGGAAACTGAGGCTCAGGGTGTCAGCCCCAGGTTGCCCAGCAAGTACAACTGGGGCAGAAACCAACTCTGTCTGTTCCCCCTAGGGAACGTGAGCGGGAGAGGCCTCCTGGGCTCCGGCCTCCAGTGCTGCCAGCTGCCCTCACATTCCCTGCCTCTCAGCCCCGCAGGGCCTGCGGCTGGGGGTGGCCATGGAGCCCTGCCCCGAAGAGCAGTACTGGGACCCACTGCTGAACACCTGTGTCTCCTGCAAAACCATCTGCAGCAATCAGAGTCCACGCACCTGTGCAGCCTTCTGCAGTGAGTTTTGGGGCCCGAGCCTGGGCTGGATGCCCCTCCTGCCCCCGGAGGTCCCCTTGGACTGCACTTGGGGCCTGAGGAGGGGTGGAGGGAGACGGGAGATGGACAATGTGGCACCTTCTACCTTTCGACCCTCCTACCCTCCTTGCAGCTTCCCAAGCATGCTCTGTTCCTTCCTGCCTCGGGGCCTTTGCACAGGGATGCATTTCCCCACCTTCTCCCCTGGGCTCCCTCCTACCCGGCCTTCAGGTCTCAGCCCCAAATCAAGAAGTCCTCTCTGACTGCCGGATGGAAAGAGGGCCCCTCCTTCATCATTCTCTGCTCTTTCTTCTGAAACTTTTTATTACAGAAATTATGACAGAGAGAGAGGACAGCATGATAAACCTGTCTACCCATCAGCAGCTTTAGAAATTCCACCTTTTCAGTCCCCAATTTTTTTACTTGTGTATTTTAAAGCCAATCCAAGAACTCGTATTATTTTACCTGTAAATACTGGATCACGAATCCCTAACACATAAGGGCCTTTAAAATATAACCTCAATATTTTATCACTCCCAGCAATAATTCCTTAATATCATCTGCACTCAGGCCATATCCAGTTTTCTCTAATTGTCTGGAAAAGTGTCTTTTGCTTGCTTTTTCGTAACTTGTTCTTTCCCTGATGGAACTTATCACAGCTTGTACCACACGTTCTTTCCTGTGTGTTCATGTGTCTCAACCACCTGACTGAGAGCTCAATTCCTTTCTTAAGCCTAGCACAGTGCCTGCCACATAGTAAGTGCTTAATAAATACTGGCTGAGTGGGACTCAGAGAGGCTGAGTGACTTGCCCAAGATCACACAGCACAATAATGGAAGAGTTAGGATTTGAACAACAACTTTCTGAGTCTGCAACACCATGGCTCTGAGCCACTATCCATTAATGAGGTGGACATTCACTGTGTTGACCCACAAACCCCTGGAAAGAGGAGTCTGACAGACCCTTCAAGGAGGTTATTATCTAGTGGGAGAAATGACTCCACTTCATGGTAAAAAGGTGAACTACCGTAAAACGTCACAGCTGGGAGAGACCACGTCCGGCTGATGGGTTGGGGAGCAAGGAAGTTTTCTGGTAAGAAGCCACACCTGAGATGGATCGTTAAGAGTCCACAGATGCAGAAGTCAGATGAGGGGGAACGGCACCCCTGGAGGAGAGACCAGCGTGGACAAAGGCATGGAGGCGGGAAAATACAACAGGGAATATCGAGGCCCAGAGGGGAGGTTGTGAGGTCAGGCAGTGAGGGCTGGTGGTCTGTGGAGCTGTCACCTGCACAGCCACATGGGGGTTCCCAAGGAGGAGAGGAGGTCACGGCAAACCCGGGAACACTGCTGCCATCAGGCTAACTCCACCTTGTGAGTGTCGGGGTCAGGAGGGTCCAGGGCCACAGCAGGGTAAGGGCAAGGGGTGGTCATTGTTCCTGACAGGATCACCCGAGTCTTCCCTGAGGTCCCAAATGCATGCCTTCCTGGATTTGTCTTCTACTCTGAAAAGGATGTAAGTGTTGGCGTGTTTGCAACACAAAGAGGCACAAGTGAATATTCTATTTAAACCTTGAGCGTTATTCATTATGTGTCAGGCACTGTGCTGGGGACTTCAAATCCTCGTGGCTTCAAGGTCTGGGCTCTTGGCCTCTGTCTTGTGCTGCCTCCAAAATGCGCCCTGAAAACCTGCATGCGAGTCACATTTTCATATGAATGAATCTTAGAGACAAGGGAAACCTACGCTGTGAAAGTATAGGTTTCTGTATGGCACTCAAAACTGCTCTCTCCAGCAAGTGTGAATGGGCTTCAGTTTGCTTGGCTTCTTCCCCTTGGCACTGATGCCCGGTTAAGCTCCTGAAATTCTCATTTATTATTAAGACAGAAAAAACACTATTAATTTGAGCTTTCTCACCTTCCTTCCAGTCCCCTTCCCCAACTTGCTAAGGCAGATTCTGGCTTTGTTCTCCATTCCTTATGTTTATATGAAATATGTTTCTCCCTTATGAGGTTTGAAAAACCCAAGTAAAGAAGTTATGTGACAATGTAATAACTTAAAAGATAACTAGAAAACCCTTATACAGTTAGTACTAAGAAATGCTCTTTTAAATAATATATAGGTCAAAGAAGAAACAATAGTGAAAAATAAGAACATTCTAAACTAGGTATAGAAAAAATACTACATGTCAAAATGTGTGTGATGCAGCTAAAACAGTACTTAGAGAACAACGTATAGTCTTAAATTTGCATACTGGAAGAGGGCTTGGATTACCCTGGAACTGCTTTTGGGGAACTGGACTAGGATTTTTTTTAACTTTGATACCCTTTGAGGCCAGACCCCCAGTTCCTGCCTGCGTCTGTCACCCAGCAGCATCACGCATCTCTGTCTCCCAGAGTCACTCAGCTGCCGCAAAGAGCAAGGCAGGTACTATGACCAGCTCCTGGGGGACTGTATCAGCTGTGCCTCCATCTGTGGACGTCACCCCAAGCAATGCACACACTTCTGTGAGAACAAGTTCAGGAGTCAAGTGAACCTCCCACCAGAGGTCAGGAGACAGCGGACCGGAGAGGCCTTGACCCGGACAGACAACCTAAGGAGGTACCAGGGATCAGAGCACAGAGGCTCGGATATGGGTCCAGGTAAGCCACCTAAGGTTGGCCTGCGCGGTGTCCAAGGGTCAGAGTGGGTGGAAGGCAGGCACCAGGCCTCAATAAGGAGAGGCTGCAAAGCAGGAAGTCCAGTGCAGGCAAATGGCCAGAAACTAGGGGGGTGGGGGGATCATCACAGGATAGAAAAAAAAAATTAGGCAAAGTTTACAGAAGTCTGTGGGCAAGAAGGAAGCAAAAGAAGAAAAAAGACCTGACAGTTGGGAGTCTCATAATGGTGGCTGAATGAATTCTGAGAACACAGGGCAGCGAGTGGACAGCACAGCTAACCTGTGAGCAAGACCCCCACTCCATTTAGAGGCAATGGAGACTTCCCAAGAATGAGAAGGAAAAGTACTACCAAAAAAGCTCACGGTGGAGGTGGGCCTCCTTAGATATGTGAGAGGGGTCCCTTGAACTGGGCACCTACTAAGCGCCGAGCACTGGAAATGACCTAATTAATCCTCCCAGAAAACACCTCTTGGCTCAGCAACTCTGCTCTGTGGTGTCAGAAAGGATGGGGCTTGGGTGGGGATGTGGACCCAAACACTTGATATTTATGGTGCTCTTGGTCTGCCAGGCGCTGGCTGGTTTTCCTCCTTTTCTGTGACTTTCCTCATGACATCACTTCCATGAGAACAGGCTTCATGTGTCCTGATAACAAAGTGCCCAGCCTGGTTCTTCTCAGTTAGACTGTTGTCTCTTACTCTGTTCTACTCTCCTGTCAGTAAGCTGCTGCCGTGTAACAAACAGCCCCCAGATTCCACGGCGTGTTATTCCTCATGGCGTAGGGCTTGGCTGGAGTCAGCTGGAGGGGCTCTGCTCCTGAGTCTCTCCTCCTCCCCTGGGACCAGCGGGTGGGCAGGAGCATCAGAGGTGACACACGGGCCTCTGAACCTCTCGGCCAAGAGCTGGCACCCATCATCTGCTGCATCCTATCCCTCCAGATGCAAAGCCAGCCCGATTCAAGGCGGGGGAGACAGACCCCACTCTCAGCTGGAGGAGAGGCGAAGGATTTGTAGCTATGGGGGGTTTGTGGCCGGTTTTTATCCAGCACAGCCTCTTGTGAGAGGAAATGCAGATTCACACACAGAGGGCGTGGATATGGGGGGAGGGGGTGACGAACGGAACCACAAAGGGGGCTGCTCTCCAAGGTCTGGTGACCCCCACGCCTGCCCTGCAGTGACGTATTTGACTCTTCCAGCCAAACCCAGAACCCCGTCCACCTCCGATGCCACAGATTCCCCTTTACAGACAGAGAAATTGAGTCTCAAAGCCTAGAGAGTCAGTGCACAGCTGAGCGGGGACTCGGGCCCGGCCTGAGGGTTCCAAAGTCTGTCCACTCTGCAAGAACCAAACCCCAGAACAGTGTTCTGTGGCACGTCGCCCACTTAGGGGGACCTCTTGCCAGTGTGACACCGTTAGCCCTTCCTGTCTGTGACCACCAGCCAAGCCCCCTCCCCAGAGGGCCTAGGGTGGACCCTCCAGGTACGAATCCCCCAGGAAGTGTGGACAGACATTCCAGGAGCTAGTGGGGTCAGTGTGACCACGTCTGACATGACCGCTGTCCCAGTCATTCCATGGTGCGGCCTCCTGAGCCTTGGGGGCTGGGTGACGCCTCGCCGTACCTGCCCCTGCCCCGTGTCCCTCTGGAGGTCTGGGGCTTACGTGTGTCCCACTGTGTCCTGATAGCTGGGCGTGCAGGTGGGATGAGAGCTGGGTTTGGTGGGGACTGTGAACAGGAAGTGCCGGGCCCACACCCTGGGTGTTAAGGGCAGGGCGTGCAGGACACTGCCCGTGGCAGCGGGGCTGACCTGTCCCCCCCTCTCACTCCCCGCCCTGCCAGCCCCCACCTTGGCCCCTCCACGTCTCTTGGAATGGCCATTCCTTCATTTGACGGTAACTGTGGAGAGCTCAGCTGTGCCTGGGGGGCGGGTGCAAGAGACAGGCAGACCCTGTCGCTGACCCCACAGAAGTCACAGTCTGATGGGAGAGACAAGACAAATGATTGAGTAACCTCAGTGCGTGGCGACGACATCCCCCAGCCAGGGTGCGATGGGGCGAGGAAGGTCTCCCCGAGGAGAGGCTTTCAAGGTAGACTGGGGACCAGACCCCTGGTTCCAACTACCACCGTGTGACCTTGAGCAAGTCACTTAACCTCTCTGAGGTTAAGCGTTTCCGTAAGACTGAGATCATCTGCCTTCACGGGGTTGCTGCGCTGCGTGTCAGGATCAGCACGTAGTAACTGCTCATTTAAAAGGAAAGCATACATCTAAGAGACGAGGTGGAGAAAGGTGTTCCAGGCAGAGGGCACAGCATGTGCAGGTGCTGGGAGAGGCTGGGAGCGGAAACACACGGATTCTCTGTGGACAGGGTACAGCCACTGCTAGTACCACTGCGGCTGCGACTGCTACAAACAGTGGGAGCAAAGACTAAGTTTTAGTGAAAATTAAGGTTTGCTTTTCTTATCCGAGCCCACGGAGCCCCCAGGCCCTATTCAAGAGCCTCCTGGGTCCCGGGTTCAGAGCTCTGGGTGCTGTGAGCACGGGTGACCTGGGACGTCTCCAGACTCTGTATCTCCCTGTCCCCACCGGGGACAGTCAGCCCGGCACCCCCCTCACAGGGCTCTTGCGGGGCCTCAGCGACCCTGGGCCTTGATGCTCCAAATCCTTAACTTGATTACATCTGCATAGGCTTTTTCCCCAAATCAGGTCATGAGGTCCCACGTGCAGGTTACCAGGCCCCTTGTGGGAGGGTGATGCCCACCTTGGGAGCACATCCTGCATGGCGGCCTGGGGGTTGGTCTTGTCTCTGGCTTTTTATCTCAGGGTGTGGAGCGTTTTCTCCCCACACACGCACCCCCCCCCATCCGCCCCCGACGGCTGCAAGAGATGTTACCGTGGTGGCTGCCCCAGGCCCCCCTTCATCCCCAGGGCTGAGGCTAGGGAAAGGGGGCAGAAAGCCTCGGGAGCCCACCTCACCCCTCCCCTGACCTGCCTGCTTGCTGGGCTGGGGCCATGGGGATGCTGGCGGAACGTTCCACTGGGTCAAGCTGCTACCAACAGCGCAGAAGCTGGAGCGTCCGTCGCATTTCACCAGGAGGTAGGCAGGCCTGACCGTGAGCAGGGGTGGCCGCAGGGCCCAGGCTCAAAACCTGCCCTGTCATGGCTACATCAAGGCCCCTCAAGACAGGTCACAGCACTGCCGCCTGGCCAGCTCGAGCTCCAGCCCAGCAGCAGCAGTCGGGGAAATCCTGTTTCTAGGTGAGACTGACTCTGAAAACAGTACAAGCACGGAACAAATCTAATGGAAAACCCGCTTGGAAATAAACCATCCGCGGTGCCCCCTGGTGGCGGTGCTCAGAACTGCGCCGCAGGCCTGGCTCTCAGGCAAGGACAGAGCTCACAACCTTTCCGGACTGAAGCCCCTGCACCCACCGGAGTCAGCAGACAGGGAGGCACTGGGCGAGGCCGCTCCGCTCCGGGGTTAGGTCACTGAGGGCCGACAGAGGGCAGCGACTGAGCTTGCAGACCTGAACAGCTGGCGACTGAACAGAGGAAGCACAGCAGTGGCTGGGGACCCCATCCCCCCACCTGGCCAGCCTCTGACTCGGCTTTAACAAGCGAGGCAGCCAGCATGCTCCTTGCCGTTCCCATTTGGAAAGGACGACACACAGGGAATGGGACGGAAGAAAGAAGGTATTAAAAAAGCGAGGTTTGGGGAAAGTCTCTCCCCAGGAGCAACACTTGCTGCAGCGTGGGTTTGTCGGTTCCCACATGGTCTCGTCTAAGCATATTTCACACCAGGCAGAATGCCGGGCGCCCACCTCTCTCTCCCTGTTCACTTCCTGCTCCTGAGGCTCAGCCCATCTCAGGACCCACCACGGAGCTGGTCTCCGGCTCTCACTGTAAACAAAGCCCCGCAAATGCCTGCATCCACGTGCCTAGAAGTGAAGGTGAGTCCACAAGCCTGGAAAGGGCGTGTCCGTGTTGGCAGGTGGTTGTACGTGGCCCTCAGAGGAGACCACCCCACCCAGATGTGCCTGTGTCGCCAGCCTGGGACAGAGGCGGAAGGTGACATCTTTCGTAGTTTTAACTGCACCTCTCCTCTGGATCCAGGGCCTTTGCGAAGCATGTTTAGGAGCGGGTCACCAGGCAGGAACTGATTCTATTTCCCTCAGGAAGCCCCAAATCACCCTCCTCACATGGTGGCTCAGGGCGCCCGGGAGAGCAGAGCAGAGGCTGCCAGGCCTCGTCATGGCACAGGCCAGGCCCTGCGTCCCCTGTACTGCGTACTGCTGGGTGCAGGGGGGCCCAGCCCAGCCCGACTTGAAGGGCAGGAATCGAGGATCATCTCCGAATGCCAGCAGCCAGTCTCGAGGTAGTTTGAGTGTTAGAATTCAGCTGAAAACACCTGAAATATGCAGCTGTTTGGTCTCAAATCCACCCAGCAGTTCACTGTGTACTTAGCAGCGTCTGGTAGCTGGGAATTCCACCTCCCATGTGAAGGCTGCCAGCCTCTCCTCCGCTAATCCGGCCAGGCCGACGGCTTTATTTTATCCCAGGGACGCACAGGAGCCGGTGGGCAGAAGGGGGCCCGGGAGCTGGGACACATGGACGTCGCTGGCCGGGGCGGGGGGGGGGCAACAGTCCACCCAGAGCTCTGTGAACGTCAGGGTGGTGCCAGCCGTCACTTCATAAAATTCTGCCTCTAAGGAGCGTGCATAACGAAGAGGAAGTGTCCACCTCGCCATCTGTGCGCGGCTGGCCTGGAACCCCGGCATGGAGCCCATCAGACCTGCCCCCCCAGGTGCAGCTCTGCAATTGTGACCAGATCTGAGGCTCAGTTTTGTCATTTGAAAAACAGAGCATAAGATGGTGTGGCCAGGGCTTCCCTGGTGGCGCAGTGGCTGAGAATCTGCCTGCCAATGCAGAGGACATGGGTTCAAGCCCTGGTCTGGGAGGATCCCACATGCCGCGGGGCGGCTGGCCCCGTGAGCCACAATTACTGAGCCTGTGCGCCTGGAGCCTGTGCTCCACAAGAGAGGCCACAATAGTGAGAGGCCCGCGCACCGCCATGAGGAGTGGCCCCCACTTGCCACAACTAGAGAAAGCCCTCTTACAGAAACGAAGAGCCGGCACAGCCATAAATAAATAAATAAATAGATAGATTAGATAGATAGATAGATTAGATAGATAGATAGATAGATGGTGTGGCCACAGCGGGAACAGCCTGCAGGATCCTCAAACAGCTCAGCAAGGAGGCGCCACCTCACCCAGCAACTACACTCGTAGGACGCGTCCATGAGAGCTGCACACACACGTGCACACGGAAACCTGCACACAAGCCTTCACAGCCGCCAAAGGGTGGAAACCGAAATGCTCATCGTGGACAAACACACACGATGTGGTGCATCCACACAGTGGAACGTTACTCAGACCCAACACACGTGGCCACACGCCTCAGCCTTGCAAACACGCGGAGGGGCCGGACGTGAAGGTCCCGTGCTGCACAATTCCATTGGTGTGAAGTGTCCAGAACAGGCGACAGAGACAGCATGGTGGTGCCCGGGGCCTGGGGCGGACGGGGGGCGTCATGCGGTGCCGGACACACCACAGGAGCACAGGCAGCAGCTGCATATGCCTGAGAACACACTAACCACTCCCCCTCATCTTCACGGCCGTGAGCCTGGCAGCATGTGGACTACACCTCAACCTCTAAAGGGGGCAAGCGACCCTCCTTCACAGAAGCGCGAGGGTCAGGGACACACTACAAAGTGTTGCGTGCAGCAAGACCAGCAGGCGGCCAGCAGCCCCTCCTCCCGGGCTGGGGGCGCCCAATCCCAGGGCCCAGGACAGATTTCGAGGGCAGGGCTTTGGCTCAGGGCCCTGCGCCCCATTTCCCCAGGCCCCCCTGGTTTACACCTGCCCCCCAGGCTCAGGAGCAACACCACCGTCTCTCTCCAAGCACGTGCTCCCTGGTCAGACAAAGATCCTCCCTGGACAACTGTCCACCTGCTCACCCGTCCACCTCTGGTACTGTCCCAAGCTACACCCCACAGCGAGAGAGAACGACAAAGGGCGTCCAGCTCCGGGGTCTCCTGGCCCTCCGAGGGGGTGTGGGGGTGACCGCATGGCTTGTTTGGGGCTCACGAGGAGGAAGCAAGCGAGCAGGACGAGAGGCTGCTGGCCGGAGGGGGTGCTTCAGGGAGGGGTCCCTCCTGACTCTGGGTCCCCCGCTGTCTTGCAGCACCCCCAGGGCTAAAGCTGAGCGCCGACCAGCTGGCCCTGGTCTACAGCACGCTGGGGCTCTGCCTCTGTGCCATCATCTGCTGCTTCCTGCTGGCTGTGGCCTGCTTCCTCAAGAGGAGGGGGGACCAGGTCTCCTGCCAGCCACCCCCCGGGCCATGTCGGATGCAGGACAAGTCCTCCAAGGGTGAGCACGCAGTGGGGTCCTGGACATCCCTCTGTCCTGGCTCTGCCCCCGCTTCTAAGTGGAGAGCGGTTGCCAGTTCTTCCGGGGAGCAGCCTGGCGCCAGTTCCTACAGTTTCCTATCTGTCTTGATGAAATTGGGTCAAACATCAAGGCAAGAAGAGACAGAGCCCTGAGGAAGGGTGGGTGTTGGGCCCCGGGGCTTGTCCCACTTGCCAGGAGAGGGCAACTAAAACCGGAGGTGGTCCCCTGGGGGTGCAGGGCGCAGGCAGGCTGTGAGGCCCGCTCCTGGGGGTGCAGGGCGGGGGAGGAGGGGTCCAGGCCGAGGCCAACGCCCTCTCCCCCTCAGCAGATCACTGGATGGAAGCGGGCAGCGCTGCAGGGGCAACGCCCGAGCCGACGGAGACGTGCAGCTTCTGCTTCGCGGAGTGCAGGGCGCCCGAGCGTGCTGGGAGGTGGGCGCGCCATGGCCAGAGCGCAGCCGGACAGCCCTGCGTGCGCGCCCCGAACGGCGGCCTCTGCGGCATTGAGGTCGTGTGCACGCCCGCCCAAGAAGGAGGCCTGGCCACATGAACCTGGGGGTGCTGAGGGGGAATGGTGATGGGAGAGAGAAATGTCGGTGGGGGGAGACTGGGGACAGAGGAAGAGAGCAAGGGGAAAGGACAGGGAAGGGGGAGGGGAGTGGAGGGATCAATTGGCAGAAGGGCCAGGGCCACCGTATTGACCCCAGGGCTCCACTGTAGGTCAGCGGCACCTAAACGCACCTGCAGTAAAAGCACCCACACCTGCCGGACCCAGCCCCGGGCACCCTTTGCAGAAATAAAACCCCCCACACTGCCCACTCCTCACTGCGGCTGGTTTGGGTCGCATCTCCCCGTGGTGACTGCCCCACCCCACCTCTCCCGCTGCCCCTGGGCTCCAGGCCTGGTTTCCAAGGATCTGAGCGAGTGTGTGGACTGAGCAGGCTCTGCTGTCCCATCACCTGGAGAAAGCAGCTGGCTGATGGTGGGGCCCTAGGGCTGGGCCCGCCTGTGTTGATCTCAGAAAACCAATTTCCTCCCGTGTCTCCTCAGGAAGGCGTGAAGCAGTGTGACTGTGTGTGCGCGTGTATAGTCACGTGTGTGCACGCATATGCTGCTCCCACGTGTGTCACGGGGTGTGGGGTGGACAGAGGGCAGGCGGGCTGAGCCCAGGCGTCCAGCTGCTCTCAAAGCCCAGGACCACGTCCCTGCATCACCTCAGGAGTGCTCTCATTTGGACACCAACCTGCACTACTGTTTAATATTTTTCTTTACATCCACCTACCTTTTCTTCCAGACCTATATGCTAAATTTTTCGGATTCTGACTGATAACACTGTATCTGAGCATTCACAATTTTTTTTTTTTTTTTGCCGTGCGCGGGCCTCTCACTGTTGTGGCCTTTCCCGTTGCAGAGCACAGGCTCCGGACGCGCAGGCTCAATGGCCATGGCTCACGGGCCCAGCCGCTCCGCAGCATGTGCGATCTTCCTGGACTGGGGCACGAACCCGTGTCCCCTGCATCGGCAGGCGGACTCTCAACCACTGCGCCACCAGGGAAGCCCACACAATTTGTTTTTTTTGGCCACACCATGTGGCTTGCGGGATCTTAGTTCCCTGACCAGGGACTGAACCCGCACCCCCTGCAATGGAAGCGCAGTCTTGGCCACTGGACCGCCAGGGATGTCCCACATTCACAGATTTTTGATACTACATATATTTTATATCTGTATTTGCAGCGAAGTCTATACTTTAGGAGCATTTAAACCTGAAAATACATAACTATTTTAAGCAGCAGCTACACAGATAAACACAAGATTATGCAAATCATTCATCCGGAAACCACCTGGCGTACCTACGTGCACCAAAGGTTCACACAACACACTCTGGGAGGTGTAGATAAGAAGCCTGATGCTCCATCCTTTCACCATCCACTGGCTAACGGGCCCTGCTACCTTCCCAGGCTGCTGGACAAAGCCCCACACGCTGTGTGGCTTCAACACCGCAATCTCCTGTCCCCCGTGTGGAGGCCGGAGCCCACCCAGGTGTCACAGGGCTGGTCCTGCTGCAGCCGTGATGGGAGAACTGCCCCGGCCTCGCCCCCAGGGCTGCAGACGGCCTACTTCCCTTGATGCGTGTCTGTCTGTCCAAATCTTCCCTTTTTATAAGGACAGTGGTCACCCTAATGACCTCATTTTCACTTGATCATATCTGTAAATCTCTAGATAGGGTCATGCTTAAAGGTTCTCGGGGTTAGGACCTCAACCCATGAATCTGGGGGCACACATTCAGCCCAGAACACAGGTCCTCCCAAGTCCAGTCTCGCTTCAACGCGGTCTGAAGCCAAGTTAGCTTCTAACAAGCACCCGCCCAAGACAAGCGTCTGACCCAGTGTTCAGTGGGCCCAAGGTGGCAATGGGGACATCTTGGTGCAGTGTCCATCGGTCACCAAGCCCACGGCAGCATCTCTTGGCAGCATGGACCCTGTACCTGGTGTAGTTGCCTGCCAGATGCTGGCAAAGTCCCAGCACATCTCTGAGCTGCACGGACGCACTTGGGATGCAAAGCCTCATCCAAAACGTGTGCAAACTCCTCCAGCTGTTTTCAAATTCTGCTCATCTGAGCCCAAGGGGCTCTGGGGGATGCTTCTGGACTGTGGCGGGAGTGAAGGCTGCCGAAAACACAGGGAAATGTGTGCCTGACTACGGCTTTCCACAAAAATAACCTGTTTTTTTGGGTCAGTTTCTCAATTGGTCTTTAGTGTAAGTTGATGTGGCAGGTTTTTTTTTTTTTTTTTTTTTTTTTTTTTTTTAAAGACCAGGATCCTCTGCTGCAAAGAAAACCTGGAACTCTAAATACCATCAATTTTATCCACGTTCTGTGTTCTGCTGGTCCTACTTCCAAAATACACTCTGATTCCCACCACCTGCCACAGCCCCAAGCCCAGCTCCCGCGACGCCAGCCCCGAATCCACCCTGTGCACCCTGCCCAGGGCTCAGCAAGCTCCTCTGAAAACGACCAGACGGCAGAGACTCTCGGCGACTACTCAGCGCTCACCCAGCCCTGCCGCGCTTGTGCCCAGGCAGTCAGAGCCAGGGGAGGCGGTGGGTCAGACTGGGCTCTGCAGACGCGGCTCAGACCAGGCACCACAGCTCGCCCTCCCCGCCCTGCTGCACCGCAACTCGGGCCTTTACCTCCAGCTTTACTGAGACATAAATGACACATAACTCTGTGAGTTGCCAGGTGATGCATCTGTACATTGTAATACACTCCCCACGTGGCATCAGGAACTCCTCCACTCCAGCCCACAGTCACCCGTGTGGCGAGAATGTGTAAGATCTACTCTCTGCAACTCTCAAGCACGTGACACAGTATCAGGACGTGTCAGTCTCACCCCTGGGAGTCTGTGCCCTTTGGCCACCATCTCCCCGTTTCCAACCCCCTGGCAACCACAACCTACTGTTTCTCTAGACACTGGCCTCTGTGTGTGTCTCTACGGTTTTCTGAAGAGGTGTCTGCAAACAGCATCGCCTCACTCCCGCCCCATCTTCGGTGCTACTGTCCTGGAAGCCCACGATCCGTCGCTACTGTTTTTGCTTTAGAAACTCAGTAGCATACAGAATGATTAAAAATAACAAAAACAATGCTTTTTAGATCTACCCTCACGTCTAAGAATCTTCATTTTCTGTGTGTAGACCTAGGTCTGTCTGGTATCTCTCACTTCTTCTGTCTGAAGAGCTTCCTTCAGCCCCTCTTGTGTGAGTCTGCAGATGATGAATTGTTTGCTTCAAAAGTCTATTTCTGAGAGATTTTTCTGGGAAGACACTGGGATGCCAGTTTTTTCTTTCCAGCATCTCAGAGACATCGCCCCACTCTCTCCGGCTACCACAATTTCTGAAAAGACAGCTGCTATAATTCCTACCTTTGCTTCTTTGCAACGTATGCCTTCAAATTTTTCTCTTTAACTTTTTAGAGGTTTGAATGTGATGTGCCCCGGAGTTTTCTGTTATGGGTAGGTTTGTTATTTATCCTGCTTGGGGTTCTCTGAAATGTTCGGATCTGTGGCTTGACGTTTTTCATTATAAAGTTACTGGCCATTATCCCTTCAAACTGTCTGGTACTGCCCCACATCCCAGGTGCCCTATTCTTTCTGTGTTCCCCCCATTCTTCTCTTTGTTCCAGTCTGGGTGGCCCCAATGCCTCTTCCCTCAGCTGTGAGGTCACTGACGGGCCTGTCAGGGACATCCTTCCTGTCACCACGATCCTGGCTCCCAGCACCTCCATCCACGTGGCCCCTCCGCACACAACCCCCATCCCGCTGAAGGCCCCCGCCTGTTCCACACATTCTCCCAGAGAGCTGTCAACACACTGACCCTAATTATCCAGAATCTCCACCTGACAGCTCCGACATTCAGGTCATCTCTGAGTCTGGTTCTGTTGCTTTGTCTCTTGGCAGTGTTTCTACTTGCTGCTTTGTGTGTCTTGTGATTTTTTTTTTTTTTTTACCAAATTCCAGACCTGTGTGGGATGGCAGAGACTGACACACCAAGTTTTTATGCCTGGAATTGGCCGGCCTTTCTCCTCCAGGACGTCAGTGAGGGGGCCGAGTCACAGGCTGAGCTGGTTGGGTTCTGTCGTCGCTGTGATCACCCCCGGGCCCCAATGGCTTCACCTGGCCCCGTGGGGTCACACTCTCGGGGGGGGGGGGCTGCTCCCTGGCAGCTGCGTGCCTTCCTGCCCTTCCTCAGCGGTAGACACCCCTGTCACTCAGTGTTTCCTCCCCTGGGGTCCCGTCCCGCTTGCCCTCCCCCACCCCCGCCCCGAGCCGTGCCCTTACAGTGCCCCTCCCTCCCCGGAGCAGGAGCCCACAGTACTCCTTCCGATGGAGCCTCAGGGCTACACTGACCCTGCTTCTGCCGTTGAGTCCAGACACGCAGACCATCTCGTGCCACACAGAGCGTCACTCCCATCCACCACAGTGGTGACATTTTGCTGACTGGATCTGATGAGCAGACAATTTAATAACAGTTAACTAAATAAACCACAAGATTAAAAGTAAAAATGGCACAAATGAACTTATTTACAAAACAGAAATACAGTCACAGATGTAGAAGACAAACTTATGGTTACCAGGGGGAAAGGAGGGGGATAATAAACTGGGAGATTGGGATTGGCATGTACACACTACTGTATATAAAATAGATAACTAATAAGGACCTGCTGTAGAGCACAGGGAACTCTACTCAATACTTTTAATGACCTAGATAGGAAAAGAATCTAAACAAGAGTGGATACATGCACGTGTGTAACTGATCCACTTTGCTGTACACCTGAAACTAACACAACATTGTAAATTAACTGTACTCCAATAAAAGTTAAAAAATAAACAAAGATAATTAAAAAAAATTAAAATCAATCAATCCATCACAAGATATAAAGCGTCCCAAACTCAGGGGTCCCCAACTCAATGGCATTCCTGTGGATTCCGTGCTCTGAAGCAAGAAGACAGGGCACTGCATCTCCCACACCCTCCCGAGAACAGGCAGCCCTGCTGGGTTGAGAAGCAGCACAAACCATTTTGGGTGTGTTAATTCCATCCGTCTACACAGGCAGCATGTGGCTCCCAGTTAGAGGGACCCAAATGAGTTTGAAAATGCTACATGACTACTGAGCCTGAGGATGCAAGAGACCTAGTAACTCAACATCTGTGGCAAATGAGGATGCGTCACAGCCTCCAGCAGGGACCAAAGGACACCAGCACAGACCTTCCAGGCACGTCAAACCTGTCCTCCTCCGTGGGTGTTGATCCTCCGTAGAAAGAGCCTCCGCTACGCGGGCCGAGCGCCTAACCTCGGACATCAGTGACCGCGTGGCCCGAGTGCCCTGGACACAGTGAGTGCTGTCGGCCGCTTGGCCCACCTCTGGGTGTGCAGCGACGGACACTCACGTGCAAAGGTACAGCGGGAGCCGGCGGCTGTGACATCCACAGACACACCTGCTGCACAACCGCAAGTACCCTTGTGACCAGGGACCCGAGGACCATCCTTGTTTACTGTAACTTTGTTTTCAAAGTTCAGCTCGGCTGGATGGTCAAAGATTCGGAAGCAACAGGATTTAAGGACTGGTGACAGAAGATCTGGGTGGGGACACACCTCACCAAACGGGCACAGACTGTGCTCACCAAGGAGAAGCCCGACAGAGGACACTCACTGCCAGGTGGACAAAACGGCCAGTTGTGGGAGCAGACAGCTCGCTGAGAACCCCTGCCCCACTCCATGAGCAAAGGGGCCATCGAGATGGGGACAGGGCTGTCTGAACAGGCTCGATGTCAGGCCCTGGCCCTGGCTCACCAGCTAGCCCTGCCGGGCCCCCACTTGGCAACTGGACCGGCACCGAGGCCCAGGAGCAGCCGGCCACCTGCTGGCAGGCACACTACACGGAGGCCAGAGACGTGTCCTCATGGGATCGAACCCGTCTCCTGGACGCGGATCTGCCTGCCCTGCCTGTCGGCACCACCCCAGGCGACGACAGTCCACAAGCCCCACAGGACAGAGCAGGGGCCTCGTGCCCACGCGGCTCCCTGCTGAGACGCAGGCACGAGTCTGTCTGCCAGGACAGCTTAACGCTTTTAACCAGAGCCTGCGACCGGAGCATGCGGCTCTGGGGTGCAGGGCTTAGGGCTGGGCTGGCACTCCACAGCTTCACACCAACAGCCCCACCACGCGTCTTCCTTCCAGGCCTGGAAAACTCTGGTGGGAAGGTCTCGGAGCCCCGGGGTAGCTGCTTGCAGGCACGCAGCAACGGTCCTCCTGAATGTGGAGAGGGCCCCGGGGAGGACTGCCGCTCTGGAACCCAGGGGCACTCGCTGGCACTTCCTGATGTTTCCGCGTACGTGAAGCGAAGGAACGTGCGACAGAGGCATCCAAAAACAGCACACTTCAGAAATGAAGGGTGGACTGGGGGGGTGGGCAGAGTCAGAACAGCACTGACCAGATCGGGGGCTGCCCTCCGACCACACCCTCCGCCTTCTCAGCGCCCGGGGAGCCGCACGTCGCCGCACCGCATCCCAGGTCCTGTAATCGAACTCCAGCAGGGGTTCCTGCGTTTAAAGAAGCCCCTCGGGTGACTTTTAAGTTCGTCAAAGTCTGACAGCCCACGGTGTCCTGAGTCCCAGATTTGTCACCATCCTGCCGCTGGGAGGACGGGCCACAGGGGGCGTGCACTTCCCGGCCCAGGGCAGGTCTGGGCTGGAACAAACCGAGAAGGGGCTGGTGTCACAGATGGGACTCGGGTGCTAATAAGGGAAGACGGGCCAGTTTTCAGAATAAAACGTAGCTTTATTACGACACAGGAAAAGACTACAAGCCATTAGGGAGAAGAGCCAAACAGTCCCTCAAAACGACAGGTGAAAGGGACACGGAAACATCCCAGTAATAAAATCCACAGCACAATCATTGGAATCTTGTTCTTATGATTTCTGTTTTCAAAGTTATAGTAAACGAAACAGTCACTTGAATTGTCAAAAGAACAGCAATTTTATACGACGAAAGCATCCACACCAAGCAGAACTACAACAGCACGAGTGTACGTGATGCAGGAGGAGCGTCCTGGACATCCTGGCGCCGACAGGAGGCCCAAGGCGGCCTGGGGAGGGCCCGGGCCCAGCCCCCTGCTCAGGACACCCAGGAGGAGAGCCTACTGTCTCACTGTACAGCGCTGACACGGCCGCCAACGTCTCACAAACACAAGTCACTGTAAACACACCAGCCGGGGAGGAAGGGTCGCCCAGGGATTCCTAGTGGTCTGGACATCGACACGGGTGGTGGTTTGAAACAGGAAACCATTTTCCCGTATTTAGTAGCTGCATCGGGAGCTGAAAGAAAACAAATTCCCCAACCCATCATGCAGTTCTCTGTTCCTGCCGAGGTGACGTCAAAGCAGGACCGCAGTGCACGGGACGGGGGGTGGGTGCACGTGCAGGCAGCTGAAGCCTCACCGTCCCCCCCCAGGTAGTTCTTCCAGCCACAGGGGAATCTCAGCAGCAGACAGAGAGATAAGTGCTTAGAACACCAGGCCAGAGGGAACAGAGGGTTAACTTCGACATAAAAATTCAAAAAAACACCCAGAAAAGAGAAACGGCCTGTCTCCTGAATCTTCACATTCTTGGAGCAGGTGAGCCCTGGACGTGAGCAGGCAGCAGGGGAGGGGTGCAGGGCTGACCAGACCATAGGCGACCCGCCAGAAACCCCGCAGCCAGTACATCTACTGTGTCCCCACTCTGCACGGAGGCCCAGGACTCCAGGGCCGCCTCCAGCCCAGGGTCCTCAGAGCAGCCACAGCGGACGGGCCACGCAGGGCAGGTGCCTGAGCTGCGTCACTGAGGACTCTGCCGGATACGACACCCCCGCCGCAGGACCCCAGCACCTTCCACAGGGGGCAGGAGCCATGCCGCGCCCAGACCCGAGCAGCTGATGAGCTGGACCTGGTTCACGGTCTGTCAGCTGAGAACCGGGCACACGTTTTTAAAGAGTGAAAACGGTTGAAATTTTGTGATGTGGTTACAGTATATGAAATTCAACTTTCCGGGCCTCCCTGGTGGCGCAAGTGGTTGAGAGTCCGCCTGCCGATGCAGGGGATACGGGTTCGTGCCCCGGTCTGGGAGGATCCCATATGCCGCGGGGCGGCTGGGCCCGTGAGCCATGGCCGCTGGGCCTGCGCGTCCGGAGCCTGTGCTCCGCAGCGGGGGAGGCCACAACAGTGAGAGGCCCGCATACCGCAAAAAAAAAAAAAAAGAAATTCAACTTTCCGTGATCATGTAAAGTTCATTGGAACTCAGCTACACTCATCCACGTTACCTGCAGCAGAGACCACAGGGCCCACAAAGCCAGAAACATCTACTACCTGGCCCTTTGCAGAGAGTCCGCTGACCCTGCCGCAGGAAAGAAACCTCACGGTTCAGGGGACACTGGCTCACCCCCCGTCTCTGGGCTGGAATCTCTCAGAGACGGACAATCTAAGTTTGGGTGTGAACAGACAGATGCATGCGAGACGGCTTGCAAGGAACAACGATGCTGCACCTCCCCCATCAGCCCCTCCAACCAGCTCAGTCCCGGCCGTCTGTCCTGCGGCAACAGAAGCTACCAGAACGCACTGCAGAGGCCAGAGCCAGGATGCAGCCCCCCAGGAGGCCGCCTGCATCATCCAACACACCCGCCACCCAGCAGCGACCAGGAGAGTTCATGGGACAGGTGGCCAGGAAGGAAACATGGGAGGGAAAACAGTGAAACCACTGGCAACGCTTCAGTTACTAAAAGATTAATACGACAGAGACCATTCCCAGCGCAGCCTGATTCTCCTCCATTGAGCCAGGCAGCTCTGACCAGGTCAAAGATGCCTGGCGGGGGCGGGCAGTGGGCAACAAAAACAGCACCGATGAAAAAGCAAGATCCACTCTCCAGAATAAAAAGAAAACGATCTAAATTTCAGCCTGAACTCAGTAATTCATTCACGTTACCATCATTACATTTAAGAGATTCACCATCGTGGAAAAAGAGAGAAAGGGGGACCATACGCAAACGCCTATTTCTAGAAAACGGGGAGCTGCTTTCACATGCAGGATGACGCTGCTCGTCTGCAGGACAGACGTGCTCGGAGGCCCCACGGGGTCTTCAGCTCCACAGGCTCCGGGGCTCACGCCCGAGTCCATGCTGCGCACAGACACCAAACTCACCAAGAGGAAGACCTGCGAGGCCTGCATCTCCTCCACCTCCTGCTTTCGGGGCCACAGCGTGGAACGGCTGGCGCGGGGGCTGCGCCTGCCCCAGCTCGCGGGGGACACAGGAGACACTCTGGCGCACGTCTCCTCTGCCCCCCAACCCCCAGCCCACCTCGTCAAGTGTCCACACAGCGCGACCCCGGGCACCCGGATGACTTCGGGGGACTTGCCGGTGAGCCGACGGCTACTCGTACTCCAGGAACTGTTTGTGATAGAAGAGCAGGTACCTGAGGAGAGAGGACAGAGCACGCTTACTTCCACCTCCCGGGGCGTCGGAGCAAAACCACCCTGACCAGGACAGCCACGTTCAGCCTGTCACCACAGAGAAGAGACGGCAGGGAGGCGGCAGGGCCCCCAGTCCACAACCAGCCCGGCCTCCGTCCACCTGCTGGGCCCTGGCTGCAGCCGCCCCCCAGCCCTGTACACGGTCCCTCTCGGAAGGACGCCAGCCCCGGGTTCCAGCCCCAGTCCACCCGCCCGGCCTCCTCACAGCCACCGCAGAGCCTCTCAGGGCTGCCCCACTGCTCGAGGCTCCAAGCCCAGACGCCTGCTGGAGCTCAGGGCAGCTGCGGGGGGGGGAGGGGGCAGGAGCCCCGCGGATGGCCTCGAGACCGAGGGAGGCAACGGTGAGCAGGAAGGAGCGAACGGGGCACAGAGGGTGACATGGCCCCGGGGGCCCAAGGGACGCACCCCTCGCTGTCTAGCACGTCCGCAATGCTAGCCTTGGTGATGATGGCATCGTCACACTTGAACCACTGGTCCTTGTGCTGCCGGATGAAGCTGGTGTAGTGGCCACTCTCCAGGGTCCCCTGGTGGTTGACCACCGCAAACAAGGAGTACCTGGTTTGGGGACGGTGGCGGGAGACGGAGGTCACGACCCTGTTCCCACCAGGGACTACAGTCCCCACCGGGTGGCCACTCAGGAGCAAACGCTGACAGGCGACAGCAGCGCGAGGGAAAGGGGAACAGGCCCGCCCGGGAGGCGCCGTTGCTGCTCCACCCTCCCCGCCGCCACCAACAGGAGGCATGGGCAGAGGGGCCTTACCACGACATGGTGGGGAGGCCCCTCCCTGACAGAGGGTCGGTGCCAGCACGACAGGAAGCAGGCCAGCGGCCAAGAGCAAGCAGGCCCGGACGCTGCCCCTCACATGCAGCATCTCCCGGGAGACGCAGGTGGGCCTCCCGCGAAGCTCCCAGCCCCGCTCGCGCTCAAGACACTAGGAGGTGCATGAGGGGCCACTCACTTGTTATCGTTGCTGAGACTGTCCGCCGGCTGCTGGTACTGTCCGTTCATCCTGCTCTCTTTGCTGGAACAAACGGCGCAAACTCAGGCTCAATTAAAACAATTCACTGATGACCCGCAGTTCACACGGTATCGTGGGCACCGGGGATGCGCGACCCCGGACGCCATGCTGGTGCGGCTTCCATGGGTCCGCTTCTCCCAACAGCTCCATCTCAAGCAGAGATAACCCCCGAGTTATGGTGGGGAAACCAAGGGCCAGGCTGGGAAGCGGACTGCCAAGATCGAGGCTCAGAGCCCACCCAGAGCCCACCCAGACCCACGTCTCCCCGCCACCCCCCAGGCAGGCAGGCAGCCTCCCCAGATCCTCCTGAGGCCCCGCCAACACTGGACTCAGGCCTCTGCTGCTTTAAGCAGCCCCGCCTGTGGTTATTATTCACTACAGCAGCCCTCCTACCAGGAAGCGGCCTCGTATTTTGCAAGGGTGAATTTCAAGCGGTCCCTGATACAAAGACTCCAAAACAAGATAAATGAAACCTACAACCACAAAACCACTGTGTTGATTTGTATCCAATCTCAGTGCCTGTGGCTGAAACGCCTGAAATGATGCCCTGAACCAGCTGGTAGGAGGACAGCCTCCCTCACACAGGGACAGTCCTGGGATGAGATCAGGACAGTGAGGGGTCACGGACGAAGTGACATCAGGGCCCACTGGGGCCTCATCAGGGACCTGGTGCCACGCCCACCCGACCACAGACACAGAGGACGAACCTGGAGGCCATGAAGGGGGTCATGTCCAGCTCGAGGGGGAAGGAAACGTAGGTGGTGATCTTGCGCCGAAGTTTGGCGGAGTGTTCGAATCGCTGCAGAAGTGGGGGGTGGGAAGGCTGTAGGGCTCCTCCGACAGCACAGCCTCTGTGGCTCCCTAAGTGGGCCTTTCCTGCATTTTCTGAACCGCCCTTGGCCACAGCTAGAGCTCAGAGTCCACAGGGCTCAGCCCAGCCCTGAAATGATGGGCCCAACAGCAGGTGTGGACCTAGCACAGTGCCCGGTAGGAGAAACAGGTAGGGCTGGGGATTTGGTTTCTGTCTTACATCTTTAAAGGGTCATGAAATAAAAGAATGAGCAACAGAGACTGTATGCTTTACATGTAAAATCAGATCGCAAATACCCAAGACCAGCACACACACCATCTCTGCTGCCATATTCTTTTGTAATACATCATACACATGATTCATATTTGCTACTGGGCCTTCACAGGAAAGCCGTGCTGACCTCCAGACGAGACCTTAATGCTAAGGGTCCTTGCTTTTAAGTAAAAGAAAATCAGAAAACTTGGGCTGAGGACAGAAGAACTTGGAGGGGAGGAGCAGTAAATCCCTAACCACCACCCACCCAGAGTAACTCACCCTGTTTTCATTATGAAACAATTACTTTTTGATTCACGGGCAAACCCCCCGGCGACAGACACGAGCAGAGTAATTTATAGGCACCATCCTCTTTGCTCCACAAGCACAGATGGACGCTGCACACCCACCCACCCTCAGGCCTTGGACGTGCTCAGGGAACTCACTTTGAGATGGAAACAGGCCACGATGGGCAGCTTCTTCATGGTGAGCTGCTTTGTGGACTCCTGGTAGCTATGGCAACCGCTACACTTGATCTTCGCACTGCTTCCTAAGTGCTCTGGTCTGGTAAACCTGCAACGCATTGAAAACATGTATTTTTAGGAAAAAAGATGGCAGCAGTAAGAGAGGAAAAAGAAAAGTTATTTTATCACTTTCATGAGGTTCACTTCCTAAAAACACACACACAATTAGGGACGTTTATAACTTCAAAATGAAAAAGCAATTCCTTCCTTTCTCTTCTCTATCACTTCAAAAAATATTTATCCTCAACTTTTTTGGAAGATGAAAGTCTGGTGAACTCAAAGTAATTTTCTAACTACTGTTAAGACCCAGCAATCAAATTTGTCCCTGAAAAGTGAAAACCAGCATTCACCCAAAAACTGTACATGAGTGGCTACTGCAGCTTTATCTGTAAAGGCAAAAAAAAAAACCCTGGAAGCAATGCAGATGTCCTTCAGCGAATGAGTGGTTAAGCCTGGTTAAGCCGTGTACACCATGGAATACTAGTAAGCAATAAAAAGGAAACAACTGGTGATGCACACAACCTGGATCAATCTCCAAAGAATTAGGATGAGTGAAAAGTCAATCCTTGAAAGGTTATATGATGTATCAGTCCATGGACATAACATTCTTGAAATGTGGAATTTCTAGAAATGGACAACAGATTTGCGGCTGCCAGGAGTTAAGGAGGCAACAGGGGTAGGAGGTGCAGGACGTGTGGTTGTGAGGGACCCTGCGGGGATGCAAGTGCCCTGCATCTTGACTGCAGGGATGTCGAGATCCTGCTGACCGTGACATTGTGCTATAATTTTACAAGATGTTACCACTGCAGGTAACTGAAGAAAGAGTACACAGGATCTCTCTGGATTGTATCTTACAACTGCACACAAAACTACAATTATCTCAAAATAAAAAGTTTAATTAAAAACGTTTTCATCACCTTCAGAAAAGACCACGAGCCACAGCAGGAGGGCGGCCCTGCTGGGTGTGACTCTGGCTGTTAGTCACTAAAGGCCGCGGACCTCCAGCCTCTGCCCAGGGTGGGGGGCACTCAGGGACAGAAACAGCTCGTCTGCTGGCCATCCCGTCTCCTCTCAGCTTTCATGCGGGAACATGGGGCCCTGGGGGGGCTGGCTTTACCAGGACTTTCCCTGAGCAGCCACGAGGAAGGGCCCCCTCCCCACAAGGCGCGGACGCCTCACCTCCGCAGGCAGTCCGTGAGGGTCGTGGTTCCCGACGCGTGGCTCTCTCCGTTCACCACGCTGCCCTCGCTCCCAGGGCTCAGTGGCCAGAAGGGGGTGGAAGAGCCAGGCAGGTCCAGGCTGATGTCCCAGAAGGGGTCGATGGTGGTGGAGACCCCACTAGGAGCAAGCAGGGGGGACAGGTGAGCACCATGGCCCAGGGGCAGCGCAGTGACAAGGCCCCGCGACGCTCGGCCAACAGCACCAGGGCTGCAGAGGTAGCACTTACTGGCACACTTGGCAGGTGACGTCGGACTGCAGCCCCCCCGTGAAGATCTGGTCTATGATGCAGCTGCAGTGGTTCGGGTTGTTGGCCTTCTTCCCATTGTCATCGCCTGGCAAGAGATGGCGGCTCTGTGACCCTGGGCCCCCAAGGCAGCCCACTGCCAGGCCGCTGGCCCAAGGGGCAGGGCTGGTGCAGCAGGAGGGTCCAGGTTTCCACAGGGGCGTGGGAGGGACACGCCGTGTGCTTTCAGTTTTTCCCCCTTGCTCCTCCCTGTGAAGAGCTCCCTGCCGTCCACCTGGCAGGCCCAGTAACAGGCCCTGAGAAACAGCCCCCGCCCTCACCTCTGCAGCACCCACCTGTATAATGCTCACCTGTACACTGCTCACCTTTGCAGTGCTCACCTCTGCAGCACCCACCTGTACAACGCTCATCTGCACAGTGCTCACCTATGCAGTGCTCACCTCTGCAGCACCCATCTGTACAATGCTCACCTGTACAGTGCTCACCTCTGCAGCGCCCACCTGTACAATGCTCACCTACACAGTGTCCACCTGTACAGTGCCCACCTATGCAGTGCTCACCTGTGCAGCGCTCACCTCTGCAGTGCTCACCTCTGCAGCGCCCATCTGTACAGTGCTCACCTATGCAGTGCTCACTAATGCAGTGCTCACCTCTGCAGCGCCCACCTGTACAACGCTGACCTGTACAGTGCTCACCTATACAGTGCCCACCTATGCAGTGCTCACCTCTGCAGCGCTCACCTGTGCAGTTGCTCACCCCTGCAGCACCCACCTGTACAATTCACCTGTACAGTGCTCACCTATGCAGTGCTCACCTCTGCAGCGCCCACCTCTGCAGCACCCACCTATACAACGCTCACCTGTACAGTGCTCACCTATACAGTGCCCACCTATGCAGTGCTCACCCGTGCAGCGCTCACCTCTGCAGTGCCCACCTGTACAATGCTCACCTGTACAGTGCTCACCTCTGCAGCACCCACCTATACAACACTCACCTGTACAGTGCTCACCTATGCAGTGCTCACCTGTGCAGCGCTCACCTCTGCAGTGCCCACCTGTACAGCGCTCACCTATGCAGCGCCCACCTGTACAGCACTCACCTGTGCAGTGCTCACCTTTGCAGTGCCGGTGCAGGACGTCCAGGGCCGCGATGAGGAACTCGTGCGCGTCCTGCTGCTCGTAGCCTGCCAGGTGCCGGGCGTGCGTCCACACCAGGTGCAGCAGCTTGTACGGGATGTGGGGGGACCGGTGCCCCGAGTAGAACTGCTTGGAGAGAAGGAAAAGCACCCTCGTCAGAAGCACGTGCCTCCCTCGAACACAGACGCACACACGCACGTCTGACAGCCGCCCAGAACCTCCGCTGGCAGGCGCGACCCAGACAAGTCATTTCCTTGCCTTTTCAGGCAAACTGTGTTTTCACGTGGACTTTGAGTCTGCTCTTAGTTTTCTCCATTCCCACCATCTGTTTTCTAGAAATAAGCCAAAACGATGAATGGCGACAAACTTTTGTCAAACACACACACATACACTAAAAGGTGACTTGTGCCATGTGAAACGCGTACCCCCATAAACCTGAACCTAAAAACCAACCTGACAGAGATGAACTCACCACCAACAGTGCCCTAGTGAGGCCCCCCCATCAGCCCGTTCTCCATGGCACCCGTGTCCCCGTTTTGGCCCAACGATATCATTCAGCTTGCTCACTCCTGTGGCCCCAGGAGCCGCTGTCAGGCTAGGCTGTAGGTATGTGGGGACTGGCTAAGCCAGGCCAGGAGTCGGGAAACTTCTGAAAAGGGCCAGACCATGAATCATTCCAGCTCCGCAGCCAGATGGGCTCAGGTGGCTGGGGCCCAACAGGGAAAACGAGAGGATGTGATCAAAGGCTGACAAAACCAGACCCAGCCGAGTCTGCTGGCCCGGGGCCGACACCTGAAGAACCCCTGGCTCCCCGTAGCACCCGAGGGAGCAGCTGGGCTGCAGTCCCGGCCTGCGAGCCCATCGGGACAGAACCTGATGTCCACGGCAGGGGCCCAAAGAGAGAGGCCTCTGGTGACACACAGTCAGCAGGGCTGGCAATAGGAGACCCGCCCGTCCTGTGGACAAAGCCAGAAAGCGGCAGGTGACGGGGAAGGGCTGGCATCTGTCACGTGCACCCGTGAGGCAGCCACGAGCCTCTGCAGATGACGCAAGTCCCTCACCCAACGATCCCTGTTGGGAAGGACGTGCGATTCCACAGTCGGCACGTCTGTGGATGTTCAGAGCCCACCCCGTGACGGCCCGGCCCCCTCCCAGCCCAGGCGCACCTCCTGGAAGAGGGAGGACATCTCGCAGACCAGGCAGGAGCCAGGGCTTTGCATCTCGCAGCGGTGCCGGTCTGACAGGAAGAAGTCGCGCAGCAGCGGCGTGTGTGTCAGCGCCTGCACGATGCAGTTCATGAAGCACGTGTTCCCGAGGTTGATGAGGCCGCGAAGACCTGGCAGGCAGAGCGCAGGGTGGGGCTGTCAGGGCCCCGGCCGGGCCTGCCGCTCCCTCGAGAAGCAAGAGGACGGAAGGAACCTACTTCTAACGTCTGTGCCCCACCCGTAGGAAACATCCCGAGGTGTGCTCACACCCACCCCCACCAGCCCTCACTGCCCAAAGGCTCCCAGTAACAACAGGGCAGGTCAGGGAGGGGCCTCTGCAACAAGCTGACAGCCACACCACGGCTTTGCAGCCTGCAAAGAGAACGGGCCTCCACCCGGCCGCGCCCACCCACCTATGGTGCAGTTGGACGTGATCTTCCGTCGCTTGGGGTTGTGTTTCAGCAGCTCGAGCTCCCGTTTGGTCGGCTCCCACGTTGAAAACTTCTCCCCGATGCCTAAACGGATAGAAGGTGCCCTTAGCTACACTCTGGTCGTGTGTCTACGAACCAGCATGGTGGCAGCACAGGGTTTATCAGATTGTATTTCAAAGGTGGGCAACGTAGGGTCCTTCTAAGACCCTGTTCCAGACAATGGAAGGAGCTTCTTTCAGAGAGCATGCCGTGAATGAACCACATTCCCAGAGGAGGAGAGAGCAGGACCTTTAGTGACAGCTGCCCCGGCACCAGCGGTCTCCTCAGCCTTAATTACGCCCCAAGCAGAGGGACCACTGCACCAGTGCCCACAGGGAGCGCTGGGTGGCGATGGGGATGAAGGGACGGCCGTACCCACCAGAGACTTAAACCAAGGACGGTAGCAGGGCCACCTGCACCCCAGTGCACAGCCTACTCCTCAGAGGCTACTGGCTCCACGGACCTAAACTCAACACACTCTGAAAGACGCACCATCCTGCTGACAGATGGAATTGTGGAATGATTTTAGAAGAACCCTACTTTTTCCTGGGACGTGCATTTCTTAGCCCTGTGGTTTAACTGTTCTGCACAAAGAAATAACATCCTCAGCCTCAGCCTCACCTGCAACATTACTAAAGTTTGGAGGTGGAAGAGAACAGGAAGTGGACTAAAGAGACTGTTCTCCAGCAAAGATGGGCTCAGCGGCTCTGATGACCGACAGCCCTGGCTTGTGCTCCATCCTCTAACATGACACGTTTATAAAGGGGCACAATTGAGGCAAAAAATTGTAAACCACATGCTGGGTTGTATGTTCTCTGTGGAGAGATGGTCACAGGCCAGTGGGGCTTTCTACACTTCTTACTGTTGTGACCCATGACCGTGTGCTGGAAATGAGAACAAAAAAGAAAAAAATATCAGGGAAACCAAAAACAGGTAGCTGAACAAAAAAGAAAAGAGCTGCATAATGTTCACATGTGCTGCTATGTGCCAGTGCAGGGACGGGAGTGATGGCACGGCTCCACGGCCACCGCACAGCCAGTGGGACACACGTGCCGCCCCTGCCCCGTCCCTCGCACGAGGCCTGCGCCCTGATAATAAGGGCGCCTTAGCGGGAAGGGCACTAGAGGAACCTCTTGTCCTGATGAGATGACTCCGGGTGGGCTCCTGGATGGGGACTGGTCACCAGAAAGACCAGGGAAGCTTGGAATTTGCAGCACTCGCAAGACCAGCCCCAACTCCTCCAAAGAGGGGAGGGGGCTGGAAATGGGGTTAATGATCCATCGGGCCTCCAGGAAGAAGCCCCCATAACATCCCAGTAGCACGGGGTTCGGGGAGCGAACCAGGTGGGTGAACATTCCACACCGAGTGGGTGATGCACCCCAACTCCACGGGGACCCTCCCCGGCCTTGCCCCGTGCCTCTCTCTCTCCATCTGGCTGCTCATCTGTGTCCTCTGTCACATCCTTTAACGACCTGGTGAACCTAAGTGTCTCCATGAGTTCTGTGAGCTGCTCTAGCAAATGCTCCAGTCCAGGGGGGTCCTGGGAGCCTCCCATCTACAGCTGGATGGTCAGGAGCACAGATGAGAACCTGGACTTGAGACTCCGGCATCTAAAGTTGGGGAGGGGGTCTCGTGGGGCCTGACACCTCCAGGCCGACTGTGTCAGAACTGAGTTGATCCATAGGATACGCAGCTGGCGCCACAGTGAATTTCTTGGCAGGGAACTGACCCCCCCAAAAAAACACCTGGTGACCAGAAGTGCCAGGTGTGAAGGGTTCTGTGCAAGTAAAGGAGACTCACGGGAGAGAAACACTCATCAGGGAAGAGCTGGGTTGTTCCTACACAAGAAGGAAAGCCTGGAGTTCTCGCTTTAGGGCTACAAAGGCACCGCATGGGAAGGAGAGCACACTCCTGAACTAAGGTGCTTCAGTGGTAGATTGTTGTATTTTTCATCTGGAAAGTTTAATTCTGTGCTGACACAGATTTAGCATAACCTAACCAGTTAAGAGTTTTTTTTTTTTTTTTTTTCCAGTTAAGAGTTTTAAAAGAGATTCAACAGTAATTTAATGAGAAAATAGTCTACCCTCCTGGAAGGAATCAGCGTACACATCCTGCAGTTACTGAGGAGATGCTTTCTGGGCAGCTACCAGGGACGTGGAAGCACAAAATCCCTCGTCCACCAGACGGGCCAGGGCCCTGAGGACACTGTGCCTGGTTCAGCCCCGTGTCTGTAAAAACACCCGTCGACCGGAGAGGGTAGGTTGGGGGTGTCTCTCTCAAGCCCGGCTAAGCCCTCACAGCAGTCGCAGGCCTGTGGGCACCCGGGCAGGAGGACGGATCCAGGAAGCTGTGGGCACCGCACCTGCCTCCCCTGGCCCCCCATGAGCCTGCAGGAGGGAACAGGCAGGTGCAGGGGCTCCTCCTCCTCAACAGAGCCACCCCACTCCCTCCCCACCCCCCCACCATGCCCTGACAGACAAGGGGGCAGGGAATGCAGGGCTAAGACACAAGCAGGCATACAGATCTCAGGAAAACCAAACCTTGCATTTTCCAAGCTTTCCGCTGTTCCTCTTTGGCAATGATTTCTATGTCTTTGTCATAAATGTAGTCCTGACACAAAAAGCAGTAGATACCTCCATACATAAGCTCTATGGCTGAAAAGAGAAAAGAGGGAAGAGACAAAATTTAATTAAAAGTCGAAAGGTAAAAAAAAAAAAAAAAAAGTCGAAAGGTAATGCTTCAGGACACAAATTACACAAGCACGTTTTTTAGGCATTTCACTGCACCATTTCTCAAAGCAGAGAATCCCATTATTACAAAAGGTTGCCCCCCCACTTCCGATGCTGTATCCTAAGCAGATGAGGCACGTGAACTTTTTTTGGAAGCTCCCGCCATGGGCTGAGGAACCTGAGGGAGAAAGAAGTGCCTCGACCATATTTTACGAAGGACCCAACCCCCAGGTACCAGGACCTGCCGCCCATCCTCTGAAACAAGGGAAACTCGCATTCCTATCAGCCCACGAGGACTCGTGGCATCCAGATGGGCAGCACGGCCCCAAGCAGACAGCCTGGAGGGCGTGCCCAGAGCCCCCAGCGAGCGGATCCTGTGCTTTCTAAACTGCATCCTCCACAAGAGAAAAGTCCTCAAAGCACCTGGAAGGAACTCGCTCAATTCAACAATTAAAAAGAATTCTCCTTAACCTCAGAATGGGCGAAAATATTTGCAAACGAATCAACGGACAAAGGATTAACCTCCAAAATACATAAACAGCTCATACAGCTCAATACTGAAAAAACAAACAACCCAATCCAAAAATGGGCAGAAGACCTAAATAGACATTTCTTCCAAGAAGACATACAGATGGCCAAGAAGCACATGAAAAGCTGCTCAACATCACTAACTATTAGAGAAATGCAAATCAAAACTACAATGAGGTATCACCTCACACCAGTTAGAATGGGCATCATCAGAAAATCTACAAACAACAAATGCTGGAGAGGGTGTGGAGAAAAGGGAACCCTCTTGCACTGTTGGTGAGAATGTAAATTGATACAGCCACTATGGAGAACAGTATGGAGGTGCCTTAAAAAACTAAAAATAGAATTACCACATGACCCAGCAATACCACTACTGGACATATACCCTGAGAAAAACATAGTTCAAAATGGTTGAACTAGGGAACTTCCCTGCTGGCGCAGTGGTGAAGAATCCTCCTGCCAACACAGGGGACACGGGTTCGAGCCCTGGTCCGGGAAGATCCCACATGCCACAGAGCAACTAAGCCAGTGCGCCACAACCACTGAGCCCACGTGCCACAACTACTGAAGCCCTCACGCCTGAGCCTGTGCTCCGCAACGAGAAGCCACCGCAATGAGAAATGAGAAGCCTGCACACCACAACAAAGAGTAGCCCCCACTTGCCACAACTAGAGAAAACCGGCATGCAGCAACAAAGACCCAATGCAGCCAAAAATAAATAAATAAATGTTTTTTTTTTTTTTAAAAAGGTTGAACTATATGGACAAATGCACCCCAATGTTCACTGCAGCACTGTTTACAACAGCCAGGACATGGAAGCAACCTAAAGGCCCATCAACAGACAAACAGATAAAGAAGATGTGGCACATATATACAAATGGAATATTACTCAGCCATAAAAAGGAACAAGACTGGGTCATTTGTAGAGACATGAGTGGACCCAGAGACTGTCATACAGAGTGAAGTCTGAAAGGGAAAAACAAGTACTGTATATTAACACGTATATGTGTGGACTCTAGAAAAATGGTTCAGATGAACCAGTTTGCAAGGCAGAAATAGAGACACAGATGTAGAGAACAAACGTATGGACACCAAGGGGGGAAAGTGGCAGGGGGCGGGGGGATGAACTGGGAGATTGGGATTGACGTATATACACTAGTACGAACGAAATAGGTAACTACTAAGAACCTGTTATACAAAAAATAAACAAAATAAAATTCCAAAAAAAAAGAGAGAATCCCCTTGACTCAGACTCACCAAGTGACAGCAGACGTCTGCCAGGCGACGGGACGCAGCTCAGAGCACAAACCCGGCCCCGCCACCTGCCGGCTGCGCACCTCTGAGCGCCTGTGAGCTCACCCACATCCCCTGTGGTATAACAGGGACAGCAACAGCACTGACACAGGTCTGCATGGTCACTAAGTTCATACAAACAACTAAGCAGCACACACCTCCTGGTAAATGGTGATGTCTTAACAAGTTACGACTTTTATCATATTTCATGTCTTTTTTTTAATTATTATTTTTTGGGGGGCTGTGTTGGGTCTTTGTTGCTGTGCACAGGCTTCCTCTAGTTGCGGTGAGTGGGGGCTACTCTTCGTTGCGGTGCACAGGCTTCTCGTTGCGGTGGCTTCTCTTGTTGCGAAGCACGGGCTCTACACGCTTGGGCTTCATTAGTTGCAGCACGCGGGCTCAGTAGTTGTGGCTCACGGGCTCTAGAGCACAGGCTCAGTAGTTGTGGCGCACGGGCTCTAGAGCACAGGCTCAGTAGTTGTGGCGCACGGGCTTAGGTGCTCTGTGGCATCTGGGATCTTCCCAGACCAGGGCTCGAACCCGTGTCCCCTGCATTGGCAGGCGGATTCTTAACCACTGTGCCACCAGGGAAACCCCCATATTTCATGTCTTAAGGTACAAAGACGCAGATCAATGATACTGTGGTGGATCGAAAGTAGATCTATCAAGACTCAAAGTAGCAATTTTAGAGAATCCCAGGCCTACTCCTGTCCCTCCCTAAAAACCTACAAAATTCCGACCAAGTCTCTGCAAGTCCACGTCGAGGCTGTTCTGGAGGCCGGGGCCAGCTGCCCTGCGTTCTGCCCGCTCCTGAGCAGTGTCACTCCTGCCCCGGGGACCAGAGCAAGCTGGCAGAGGCGGGCTTACGGTGGGGAGGAGAGACATTTTCAGGGAAGCAGCGGGGTTCAGTGAGAAACAGGCCAGGCGCACAGCAAGGGCAGAGGGAGGCCCCACGTCCCCAGACGAGCCTGCCTCCCACCCACTGCATGGGGCTGGGACCACCAGGAGGGGCGGGGGCCGACAGCGGGCGCTGGGGCCCTGGGATGAAACAAGGAGGAGGCTTGCCTCACCCCAGCCCCACACAGAACTTCACTCCACATGGTCAGCGACCTAAATCACAGCTAAAAGTATAAAAACTCAGACACAAACGGGTAAGCGTCACGACCTCAGGTTTGGCAATGGATTCTTAGTCTGACACCGAAAAAGCACGAACAACCAAAGAGAAATGCTGTTATTGCACAATTAAACTACGGGATGGTGTGAACATTATTTTTATATTCAGTGGGAAACCAAAACATTTGTGTGCCTCGCTTTATTGAGGTATCTGCTTTATTGAGGTGGTCTGGAACCAAACCCACAGTATCTCCAAGGTCTGCTGGTATCCAAAAGAAATGAAAACATATGTCCACAAAGAAACTCACACATGGGGGCTTCCCTGGTGGTGCAGTGGTTGAGAGTCCGCCTGCCAATGCAGGGGACACGGGTTCATGCCCCAGTCCGGGAAGATCCCACGTGCCGTGGAGTGGCTGAGCCCGTGAGCCATGGCCGCTGAGCCTGCGCTCCGCAACGGGAGAGGCCCGCGTACCGCAAAAAAAAAAAAAAAAAAAAGAAAGAAACTCACACATTCATGTTTATAGCAGCATTATTAATAAAAGCCAAAGGTGGGAACCCAAATGTCTATCAGTGGATGACTGGATAAACAAACTCTGGGATATCAACACAAAGGAATGCAATTCAACCACAAAGAAATGCTATTCAACCACAAAGAAATGAACTGACACTTCATGAACCTTGAAAACCTGCCAAGAGATAGAAACAGACACAAAAGGCCATGTGTTGTATGATTCCTTTTATATTAAATATTCAAGACAGGCAAATCCACAAATGAAGGCAGATCAGCGGATGCCAAGGCCCGGAGAGGATTATGTAACAGAGACATGTATTCTTCGAGTAGACAAAAAAGTTTTGAAAATAAAGAGAGATGGTATTTCCACACACCACATGGCAAGTGACTGAATGCACTGAACTGTACTGGTTGAAATGGTTAATTGTGTGTTCTCTGAATTTCGTCTCAATATGGAATTCAAAAACCCAATGCAACACCTACAGTCAAGGTAGTTCCTCCAGAAAATTATTTCACAATCAAGATAACCAAGGACAAAGGCTTGACTGCATCAGGACAAAAGGCTGAGTAGACAGTCAGTGGTCCCGTGGTACCCAAGGTAGGGCCAGTTCCAGGACCCCCGCGGACACCAGGATCCAAGGATGCTCAAGCCCCTTGTAGAAAATGGTGTGGTATCTGCATATAACCTACATCCTCCTACACACTTTAAAGCACCTCCAGGTTGCTTTACCTAATACAATGTGAATGCCATGTAACTAGCTGCCTGGACCAGACAAATTCAAGTTTTGCTTTTTGGAACTTTCTGGAATTTGTTTTTCGATCTGAGGTTGGCTGGATCTGCAGGTGCAGAACCCATGGAAACAAAGGGCCAGCTGCCCAGGAACCCAGCTGCCTGGATGCGGGCGAGACGCTCCCAGTAAGAGAGGAGGCCGTCAACCCACTCACCCGGGAGCCCTCAGCCGACGGGCACCAGGCAGGTGCGTGTCCCCCTCCCTCCAGCCACAGGAGGATCTTGAGATGGAGGGAAATGTCACCCACTCAGAGAGGAGCTGATACCCCCTCTCATGCCCACATACATCCTCACACCCTCTGGGAAAACTAAAATAACTCTTCCTAGAGGCAGACACAAAGCTAAAAGCACTCCTTTTACAGCCTCTGTGGCTCACACAGGCAACATGCACGGGCCCCTGTGACTCGACATCAAACAAAAACCTGTATGAAACTAAGAAGCACGAAACCAAATCTTACTCAATGACCTGGATCCCAACACCGTCCTGCAGAGCAAACCTGCCAGCAGTGGGTCAGGACGGGCCCTTCCTCCTGGGGGCCACTTCTGCCACGTTACACCAGGCAGGGTCACAGGGCAGGTCGGACAGAGGAGCAGAAGCTTCGTCCTCCCACAGGCCGCCAGCAAAGACCCCATAGCTACTGACGTCCTGGTTTTAACTGAACACTCACAAAAAAGCAAATACTCAGACAAGACTCCCCGTGGGCCTCTCGTGCTCCTCCGCTGAGAAGCCGCAAGCCCTGGGAGAAACCCTTCTAGGAATCCACGTCAGGCCCCCGTGTTATTCTGTCTGTGGGGGTCCCGGAGGCAGGACTCGGCCCAGGAATCATGGCTCCTTGGCCCTCAAACATCAAGCTGCCACTCTGACGGGGCTCTAGAGCAGCTCGAGATGCAGGGCCGGGGGTGGGTGATCCGCTTGCCCACCAGGGCTCCTCTCCCGCGCCCTCCCCTGCCACCTGGACACAGAAAGCTAAGCTTTAGCGTTGTTAACACACAAGCACACACACGCTCACACACACAACCTGCAATAAACTCCTGGGCTCTCCCATTTTGTGGTTTTGTCTCTTGAAGAAAACCTTCTAAAACTTATTCATTCTGGCCAAAGTAGAGGCAGAGTTTATCAATCAGGTTGATAAAATTAATAAACACACCAATTTCTCGACTTTTGTGAGGGGGGGAGACGGGATTGCTGACCCCCGCCCTGCCAGGCAGCCGCTCACTCACAGCCTGTGAAGCACCACCAGGGCCCCCAGCTCTCCTTCCAAAAAGGCCACTTAGCTCCTGGTAACAGGCTGACCCCCAGCACTGGCTGCAAGTTCTCACCTGCAAGTGAACTGAGGCACGACCTCTGGAGACGACCGAGTTTGGATGAGCCCATTCCTACTACTTAAAAGGCCTGAGAACATCTTTCACCAGAAGGCTAGGTCACACCAAGCTATGTTCTAGAAAAGGGTCTGTGGTCTGGACCTTCTGAAAGTGATTTTCTTACAGATATCCTAACAACCTCAGCATCGTTTGACAGAAAACACAATTCTCAACGAGGGAAACACATTCAGTGACGACAGTCAGAAAATCAAGCCAAGAGCAAAACTTAGCCTCACGTCGTCACCTCTGGAAGGCACTACTGTCTGACTAGGAAACGTGAGCTCACCTCAACGCCAGCCTCTCCGCAGACACTGAAAACACTGCAAACCCGTTACAGAAACCACTAAATTCACCCAGTACCCCCCACCCCCACGATGACACCGACAACCTGAAGCTGCATTTAAGACCTGTGCAAATTTCTGCCTGACCTAATACCTAACCGTGCTTTTCAGAGAAAGATGGGTCTCTGATGTCCCGTTAAAGAAAGTCATCGCTCAGGGTTACACGACTTTATGTGACCTCAGGCACGCTGGGCACGTGCCCCTCGTGGGCTCAGTTTCTCTCTTTCCCTCCCCCTGGAGTTCCACGAGGAGAGCACAAGCTACTTCAGACAAAGGTGGACTCCCAAGAGAGTAGAAGGTTAAATTCACAGAAGGAGAGTCAGGGAGGTGACCCCAAAGCCCAGGAGGCGTCGTGGGGTCTTACCCAGGTTGTGCCTTTTCGACTTGGCGTGCTCGTGAATGTGCTTCTTCGTGAAACAGCCAAAGAAGACGCAGTGGAGGCACGAGTGCAGCCGGTTCAGGTGGACGCCGCACACGTGACACACGCACGACTTCGCCTGAAATTCAGAAGAGAGAGTTAGAAACCAGGGGTTCTCAGAAACACCAGGGCAAGGTAGATCCCAACGGACATAGCTCGGGAGGAAGGGAAAGCCCGGGTTTCCTCTCAAGGTCTCACTGCCTAAAGGGTCATTTCGTTAATCCTGTCCGTTGCCCCCCAAAAGGCACGTAGGTCATCTAGCTCAGAAGTGGCTCCGTGTAAGAGACCTCAGCCCTTTTCCAACTCAAAGCCGCTCAGACAAAGCGCCTGGAGCTCCAGGAGCAGTAGAGGTCCTTCCGTATCCAACAGGGCCCCCAGCCCCAGGTCACCTTTAACCTGCACTTCACTTCCAGTTTGGTATTCCAGGTTCCAAGACCACAGTAAGCCTATAATCAATCAATCCAAATGAATATGAATCAAAGCAATACACAGAAACAAGAAAAAGAACGGTTTGCGTCCGAGAACCAGACCACAGAAACCTAAAGTTTTAACCTCAGCGATTATGAGCACCATGGTTAACAGTTCTCGTCCCCCCAAGACCACCCAGGAACGCCCGGCACGACAATTACACCAGTGCCAACTGTGAACCCTTGCAGGTCACCAACTTGAACTCCCAGCCTCTGTGATGACACCACACAACATAACCCTCTTGCTCAGATGGGGTGCAGGGAGCTTGGGGTGAAGGGAGGTGGAAGATGAACAGGGCCTGGGAGATAAGGTTAAAACAGAAAAGGCCCAGAAACAAAGGATAGCAGCACAAACGTGACACAGACACTGGCGCCGGGTACTGGAGCGATTATGCCGTTTGATCCTCACCGCCAGCCCCGAGGAAGGCCACGAGCCCTTCTGACGTGCGTCTGCTGGTGTCCACACAGCTGGCACGTGCACTAGGACCTCCTGACCCCACAGGCCCACGCTCCCCAACTGGGTCCAGAAGCAGCCCCTCCGAGCCTCAATCTGCACACACAAGACCAAGGCAGGAGCCGCCCGGGGGCCAGGCTGACTGTCCACCCTCGATGGAAGGCGCGTGGAGGGCATGGCCTGAGGACCAGTCACAAACCTCTCTTCACATGAAACTCGAGTCACAGTTTTTCCACCAGGAAAAGCTGCACAGAGACTTAGTAACTCCTCCAGCCTCCAGAAGAGCAGGAAGTGGTGCAGGGGAGTTGGGGGAGGGTGTGTGGATGCTCCCCCAAGACAAGAGCCCCGAGGCTGGAGTACGGGTCTGAGGACAGAGCAGACCGGCTGGCAACAGGCACACAGGGCGGCCAGACCACCAAGTTCCTCAACGCCAGGGATTCAGCTTGAGAAACACAAGTCCTCAAGGGCAGCCACAGGCCAACAGGCCCTGTCCTGGAAGCACAGCCTCAGGAAAACCTCACGCCCAGGCTGATCTTTCACCTCCACGTACACTTTATCTCTGGACCCAAATGCAACTCTGATCATTACCACCGTATCTCTTCTTGACTAAGAGTTGCTCTCGGGACTCCCCTGGTGGCGCAGTAGTTAAGAATCCACCTGCCAATGCAAAGGACACGGGTTCGAGCCCTGGTCCGGGAAGATCCCCCATGCCGCGGAATAGCTAAGTCGGTGCGCCACAACTACTGAGCCTGCGCTCTAGAGCCCACGAGCCACAACTACTGAGCCCACATGCTACAACTACTGAAGCCCACATGCCTAGAGCCCGTGCTCCGCAACCAGAGAAGCCACTGCAATGATAAGCCCGCACACCGAAACGAAGAGTAGCTCCCGCTTGCCGCAACCAGAGAAAGCCCACGAGCAGCAACAAAGACCCAACACAGCCAAAAATTAATTAATTAATTAAATAATAATAATTTTTAAAAAGAGTCGCTCTCAATGGCTAGTTACTTACCTTTTTTTGACACCAGGAAGAGGTTACCTCTGCAAACCCTGTATGGTCAAGCCCCAACGCAGGCCTCAGCAGAGGGGACCCGTGTGTCTGCTCCGGTGGCGCACGGTGTTCCCATGGATGGCAGGATGTCCAGCGACATCCCTGGTCTCCACCCTGGGTCTCAGGGGGCGCCTGCCCCCTCCCAGCAGGAACCCCTGCTCTGGGACAATTCCACAGGAGTGCGAGGTTCACTGGAAAGACTTGTCTAAAATGCTAGAAACAGTAGTTGTATCACCTATTTACTCTTCCAACGATCAATCTAAGGAATTAACTAACTCGTCCTCAGTAACACAGGACATTTTTATTTACTTATTTTTTAACACAAGGAAATTTCTAAATTACATAATAGTTACTTGATGTGTAATAAATAATGCTTCCCAGTACCCTTGAAATTTTTCTTTATATAAATACTGTTAGGAACAGATTCCTGGAATCTGTTTACTGCTCACTACAGCTACAGATGTAAAGAAAAGATTAAGAGATATTCCTTATTTTTATCACTCAGGATATATTAAATGTGTGATCATAATTTTATTAAAATTCCTCTATGAACTTAACAAGAAATCCAATTCTGTTTATATAATTCGAGAAAGAATTCAAGACTAGCATTACCCTGAAAATATAGACGTATCAGGCTTAGTATATGATTTTAACACATCATTTTTTCCCCTTAAAACACACAAAAGCTTTAAAAACAGATCAAAATTAAGCCCTGAATTTTAAATGTAAATCTGTATCACCTGTTCTCTTGCAGAACTTCACAAAAGAATAAAGCCTTCAAAAATTTTAGCTGCACAAAAAAAAGAACTACAGAAATTAAACAGAGGCAGATGGGCTACAACCAGAAACAAAGAAACTGGTCACATCCTGAAACAGGTCCTGGAAAAGAAAGCCCCAGGTTAAACACACACATACAATTTGACTAAACCTTTTTCACATAAATAAAGCCCATGCTCAGGACTCATTTTAAGGCCGTGAATCAGATTTTATAACTAGGGCTCCACTGACAGGCAGTCCCAAGCACTAAACCTATTTTCCATAAACACCAAAGACACGCCACCTGCCCCAGGCAGAAACGCTTGGCTTAGCTGGTGCTTCCATGAACGGCAGCTCCCACAAGCCAGTGACTCCAGCATGACGGGCATGAGGAGGGAGGGGAGACAGCTTGGGAATTCCCGCTGGGCAATTCTGGCCCTATCTGAGCACAAAAATGAGTAACAGAAAGAATGGGTTATATACACTGTACAAAAAAAGAGTCCCCCAAGTCCACTCTGAAACTGACACTGTACGCACACGCTGCGCAGTCTTCTTCATAGGAGGATTCCACCTACTGCAGTAGAAAAGACAAGACTACAAAGCCTTCATTTTATAATCATCATAGTAACAACTGATTCAGGCAAAAAAAAATGGGGGTGAAAAAATATTAGGTCATTGACAATAGTTAAAAGGTGGAAACAGCCCAAATCTCCATTAATGGATCAATGGATATACAAAATATGGTGTATCCACCCAACGGAGTACTACCCAGCCATAAAAAAAAAAACAAAGTACTAATTCATGCTACAACGTGGATGAACCTTCACAACATGCTAAGTGAGAAAAGTCAGACACCAAAAGTCACATACTGTGTGATTCCGTTTATATGAAATGTCCAGAATAGGCAAAACTAGAGAGAGAACAGAGATCAGAGGTTGCCGGGGGCTGGAGGGAGCGTGGATAGCAGGTGACACGGTTTGAAGCTTAACAAAGGCAGTTGGTGATCGTACAATGCTGGGAACTCACTGGGAGTTTAAAGTGGTTAATTTTTGTGTGAATTTCACCTCAATAAAGAAAAAAAATACATCAAAGTATTCACGTGTGTATACATATGCAGGTATGTATGTATACTGGGGTGTTGGATATTTTCAAAGTATCACCCCAGAGACTACTTCTGTTAATTAAACGGGAAAAGGTTATGTTTTGCAAAAGAGAACTCTGGCCAAGACGGCCTTCACCAAACTTAACATCCCCAAAAGGAAAAACTTATGAATCCATATAAATGTACAGCTGACCCTTGAACAACACAAGCTTGAACTGCACGGGTCCACTTATATGTGGATTTTCAATAAATATACAAAATATATGCGTGTAGAACATTATATGCAAGAATTGTGAAGTGGACAGCCTATCCTCACATAGGCATAAGGTAAGGGATGTTTAATATTAAATAAAGTATTCATTTCTTACTGTTTTAAAACTTTGCTTTCAAAGAATTACCATACAGAATGCGCCCCTTGCTCCCCCTCTCCTCGCAATCGGAGACACTGTGTATCAGTCTATCATCACGGGTAACTTTTTAATTTAACAATGTTTCCAATACTGTATTATGAACATGACTGTGATGCTGTGTACCACAGACATTTTACAATTATTCAATCATTACTGTACAAGCTACTGTACTGATGTGATTACACTCAGCTACCATAAAGCAATCACACTGCTACTTCTTTGTTACCAGTACAGAATTGCCCTACCTATAAACTAATATGAATTTCTTTTTCACATTATCTTTTCATTTCTGACGTTAGCTCCATCCCCCAACCTCCATCAACAACCTATGATTTAATCAATCACACCTGTGTAATGATTTAATCACTGCCTATTTTTAAAATAAATACATTTATTTACTTTGGCTGCATTGGTTCTTCACTGCTGTGCGTGGACTTTCTCTAGTTGCGGCGAGCGGGGGCTACTCTTCACTGCGGTGCGCGGGCTTCTCATTGCGGTGGCTTCTCTTGTTGCGGAGCACGGGCCCTAGGCATGCAGGTTTCAGTAGTTGCAGCACACAGGCTCAGTACTCATGGCTCGCGGGCTCTAGAGCGCAGGCTCAGTAGTTGTGGCGCATGGGCTTAGTTGCTCTGCGGCACGTGGGATCTTCCCGGACCAGGGCTTGAACCTGTGTCTCCTGCATTGGCAGGCGAATTCTTAACCACTGCACCACCATTAATCGTGACTATATAATGAAGCCTCCATAAAAACCCTAAATGATGGTTCAGAGAGCTTCTCGGTAGGTGAATGCATCACTGTGCTGGGGGGTGATGCACCCTAACTTCACTGGGACAGAAGCTCCTTTGCTCAGCACCCCCCAGACCTCAGCCTACGGATCTCTTCATCTAGCTGCTCACCTGTATTCTTCACAATAACTTTTATAAAAAATGGGTAAACATATGTAAATGTTTCCCTGAGCCTTGTGAGCCCAAGGAGGGGAGCACAGCCTTGCGACTGGTGTCTGAAGTGGGCGCACCCTGTGGGGCTGAGCCCTCAACCTACAGGATTGGCCGCCAACCCCAGGTCGACGAGTCAGACAGTCAGATTTGTGTGACGCCCAGCTGGTGTCAGCTGAGACTGGAGAATTACTCGGTCGCACTGGAAAACATGCCCAAATAATTTAGCTGGAGCATGCACTTCAGAGTCAGACTGACCTAATTTCAAGGCCCAGAACTGGCATTTAATCAGTGACCTTGTACAGGGCAGGAGACTTAACTGCCAAGGCCACCTAAAGTGCACCGTGAGTTCCAAAACAAAATTACGTGAGATGCTTTACAAAACGCAAAATGCTATGTAAATACAAAGTAGGATAATCATAAACGAAAAACAGGTGAGCCCAAGAGACATGGAGCCGTCCAAGGTCGAAGGGCACACACCTGGCAGAAGCAACCCCAACCCTGCCCCAATCACCTCCCAACTGTCCATCACAAGTGCCCACAAGAAGCCATCAGATTATCCTAGAACCTCATTTAACCTCCTGCTCCCGCTGTCCTCCCCAGAACTGCTAACAGGTGATGAAAGTGACGGCCACACCCTCCTCTACAGGTGCTGCCGGGTTAAGATGAGGCCAGGCATCTGTGAGGCAGGTCACCTCAGTCTCTGGAAACCTCAGCTTCTCAACATGTGCTTGACACCTGCCTCCTCAGGTCTGGGCACTCAAGGCAGCAGGACCTTCAGGAAAGACACAGCACTGCTTCAGATCTCGCCTGAGTGCTCAACTCAGGTCTGATGCAGCCTCTGAATCGGCTGCCAATTTGCAGGAAATAGAACGAAAGATGAATTCGTGCCCCAAGCCTGCAACCAGCAAATCCAGACCCGGCAAAGCCGCAAGCTCTTCAGCAGATGCCACGTGCGGACCAGGGGTGAGGCGACCGAGACACATCGGTACAACCACGAGGGGACCCCACCCAGGGACGAAAGGCTGGGAGAGAGCTGAGCGGGTGAAGCGCGGGGTCGAGGGTGTGGTGTTCTGTGAAGCTCGCGGTGGCAGACGCTGCTCACCTGCACCTGCCGCACCAAGTGCAGACCTTAATAAATAAAGGCTTGGGCTTCCTCTTCAAACCTGGAACCACAGCCGTGAACCATGAGGGAAACATCAGACAAACCCAAATCGAGGGACGTCCTACAAAATACCTGAGCAATACTCCTCAAACACTCCTCAAAACCCCTAAGGGCATCAAAAACAAGGCAAGTCTGAGAAACTGTCACACACACAGGAGGCTGAAGAGACTCAGACCAAACCTCAGGTGGGATCCCAGAGGGGGTTCTGGGATGGATCAGGGAAAAACTAATCAAATCTGAATAAAGTATGACCTTAGTTAATAATAATGTATCAAGCTTGGCCATTAGCTGTGACAAAACGTACCAGAGAAATGTAAAAAGTTAACAATTGAGGAGATGGGGGGTTGATACAGGACCTCTCTGTATTTTTTTTTTTTTTTTTGGGTTGCGTGAGGTTTTAGTTGTGGCAGCAGGCTGCTTAGTTGCGGCATGCGAACTCTCAGTTGCAGCATACATGTGGGATCTAGTTCCCTGACCAGGGATCAAACCCAGGCTCCCTGCATTGGGAGCGCAGAGACTTATCCACTACGCCACCAGGGAAGTCCCTCTGTGTTATTTTTGATAACTTTTCTGTAACTCTAAAACTACTCTGTTATTAATTTGCATAGAACTAAATACACAGATGTGCACAAGTAAAAACTGGGGAAATAGGAATAAATGGGCTGATTGTATCGATACTGACTCGTGGTTGTAACAGTGTATTAGTTTCGCTAGATGTTACCATCAGGGGAAACCAGATAAAGTTTCTCTGCTATATATATATATTTTTTTAAATATTTATTTATTTATTTATTTTTGGCTGTGTTGGGTCTTCGTTTCTGTGTGAGGGCTTTCTCTAATTGTGGCGAGCGGGGGCCACTCTTTTTTTTTTTTTTTTTTTTTTTTTTGAGGTACGCGGGCCTCTCACTGTCGCGGCCTCTCCCATTGCAGAGCACAGGCTCCGGACGCGCAGGCTCAGGCCATGGCTCACGGGCCCAGCTGCTCCGCGGCACGTGGGATCCTCCCGGTCCGGGGCACGAACCCGCGTCCCCTGCATCGGCAGGCAGGCTCTCAACCACTGCGCCACCAGGGAAGCCCGGGGGCCACTCTTCATCGCGGTGTGTGGGCCTCTCACTGTCGCGGCCTCTCTTGTTGTGGAGCACAAGCTCCAGACGCGCAGGCTCAGTAGTTGTGGCACACAGGCTTAGCTGCTCTGCGGCACGTGGGATCTTCCCAGACCAGGGCTCAAAGCCATGCCCCCTGCATTGGCAGGCAGATTCTCAACCACTGCGCCAACAGGGAAGCCCGGTTCTCTGCTATTTTTCACAACAGCTGGTCAATCTACAATTACCTCAGAAGAAAAACTGTTTTCATTTTAGATCTTTTACTTGGAATGGCCTGTCCCCTGCTTAGTATGAATGATGCAAAGCTTTGTTGTGATGACTGAGAAGATCCAATTCATCAATAAATAAAGCAAAGGTCAATTCTGCAAAGCAAGAAGTTTTGAAAAGGAAAAGAGTTTACTTTAAAAAAATGGACATATCTAAAAAATGAACCAAAAATAAAAATGACGGACAGGAGACAGCTCTCTGCAGCATTCTCATCACCATCACGTAAGTGCCTGGCAGAGTCAAAAAATACTAATTTAGTCACTGGTGGAGCCAGTAATGCTGGACTTTTCACAGCTCTCGGTCTACCACCTACCAGACGCTGTGTCCTGTCACTTCAGGTATTTTTTCTAAGCCAGTGACAGCTGAACTGTTACTCTCCGAAGATCATTTCTACTAAAAAGTTCAAACACAAGGGATTCATTCAGATCTCAGGAGACAGATCTCAGACTCTAGAACTGAAGGAACACTGATAAAAAGAGATGACCAGTAAGAACCCTAGAATAAATCTTCTAAAACACATAGTAGGGACTTCCCTGGTGGTGCAGTGGTTAGGAATCTGCCTGCTAATGCAGGGGACACAGGTTCGATCCCTGGTCCAAGAAGATCGCACATGCCACAGAACAGCTAAGCCCGTGTCCCACAACTACTGAGCCTGCGGGCAACAACTACTGAAGCCCGTGTGCCTAGGAGCCCGTGCTCCGCAACAAGAGAAGCCACCGCAATGAGAAGTTCGTGCACTGCAATGAAGAGTAGCCCCCGCTCACCACAACTAGAGAAAGCCCGCGCACAGCAACGAAGACCCAACACAGCCAAACTAAATAAATTACTTAAAAAAAAACACATATAGTAAAGTAACACTGACTCAAGATAAGTAAGACCATTTTCCACCTGAAATAACCTCCCTTTCCACACTGCAACCAAAGGCTTGAACCATGCTTCTAAAATACTGACTACCCAGAAACAGAAAGACAAATATATGATATCACTTATATATGGAATCTAAAAGACAACACAATGAACTTATCTACAATACAGACTCACAGACATAGAGAGCAGACTTGTGGTTGCCAAGGGGGAGGGAGGGATGAAGTGGGAGTTTGGGATTAGCAGATCCAAGCTAGCATATATAGGATGGATAAAAAAGGTCCTACTGTGTATCACGGAAATATATTCAATATCCTGTGATAAACCAGAATGAAAAAAATATGAAGAATGTATATATGTGTGAATGTAACTTTGTTCCACAGCAGAAATTAACACATTGTAAATCAACTAGACTTCAGTAAAATAAATTGAAAATAAAATGAAATACTGACTACAAAAGCTTCCCTCATCTTAGGCAAGTGTTCATAGGCTGACAAGCTATACTGTCCCTTTGTAAAGATATGAAATGGAAGTTAGGGCATTCCACTTGTACTCTATGAAAGTATGTTATCTTAGACTTTTACATTTTACACTTTTTAAAAATTTCTCTACTCTGTTTCCCTTACATAAAACTGCACTTTTTAAATGCATCTCAGGTTTATATCAAGTAAACAAATCACATTTCAATCCCTCAGCAAACCAAAACTCATGCAGTTAAAAGGGTCTTGACCAAGATTATTCCTTCTTAAAACTGATTACCAGGCTTAAGTTTTACAAATTCTTAGTAAATCCTCCAAACTGAAAGCCTGGGGGGTGGGGGGAGAGCAAAATACACAATGCCATTTCCATCCAATGGAATATTAATTGCACAGTTCAACAGTGATATCTGTATGCATTAGGAACAAATGAAAAAAGGAAACAGTATACACAGCATGTATATTTACAAAAACAAAAATGTGTAACTTTGTTGTATATGGCTTTGGCTTTGAAGTGTTCTCTATTTTTTTTTTTTTTTTTTTTTTGCCATACCACACGGCATGCAGGATCTTCCCCAACCAGGAATGGAACACGTGCCCCCTGCGCTGGCAGTGTGGAGTCTTAACCACTGGACCACCAAGGAAGTCCTGAACTGTTCTCTTTTTAAACACTGAGAACATATTCATATTACTTCTGTAATTACTTTTTAAAACTATGTGGATTCACGAATTTTAATCTTTCTCAGTAAAATCAACATCTTCAGCATCTAGAATTATTTACACATTCCTTCACGTATGTTTAGGCTACAATTATCTTATGTGTAGGAACTGCCATTGGACATCTACAAATACTGTAACTTTTTTTTTTTTTTTTTTTTTTTTTGCGGTATGCGGGCCTCTCACTGTTGTGGCCTCTCCCGTTGCGGAGCACAGGCTCCGGATGCGCAGGCCCAGCGGCCATGGCTCACGGGCCCAGCCGCTCCGCGGCATATGGGATCCTCCCAGACCGGGGCACGAACCCGTATCCCCTGCATCGGCAGGCGGACTCTCAACCACTGCACCACCAGGGAGGCCCTAAATACTGTAACTTTTAAGGCAGGTATTTAGTATCTTGCTATTTGATACCTACTATTTAAATGGCCTTTAAAAATTATGATTTCAATTCCTCAAGACAGAAACCTGGGGTTAAGAGTTAGTTGGCTCTGACTCAACAACAAAAAAACAACCAACCCAATCAAAAGCTGGGCAGAAGACCTTAACAGACGTCTCTCCAAAGAAGACATACAGATGGCCAGGAGGCACGTGAAAAGACGCTCAAAATCACTAATTGTTAGAGAAACACAAATCAAAACTACAGTGATGTACCACCTCAAACCAGTCAGAACAGCCATCATTAAAAACTCTACAAGGGGACTCCCTGGTGGTCCAGTGGTAAAGAATCCATGCAGGGGACGCGGGTTCGATCCCTGGTCAGGGAACTAAGATCCCACGTGCCGTGGGATAACTAAGCCCGTGCCACAACTACTGAGCTCACGCTCCTCAATGAGAGAGCCTGTGGGCTGCAAACTACAGAGCCTATGTACCCTGGAGCGCCCGCCACAACTCAACTAGAGAAAGAAGCCCGCGTGCCGCAATGAAGACCCGACACAGCCAAAAAAATAAATTAAATAAATATTTTTTTAAAAACCTCTACAAATAATAAATGCTGAGGACTTCCCTGGTGGCACAGTGTATAAGACTCCACGCTCCCAGTGCAGGGGGCCGAGTTCGATCCCTGGTCAGGGAACTAGATCCCACATACCGCAACTAAGACTTCACGTGCCACAACTAAGATCCAGTGCAGCCAAATGAATAAAAAACAAGTAAATGCTGGAAAGGATGTGGAGCACAGGGAACCCTCTTACACTGCTGATGGGAATGTAAGTTGGTGCAGCCGCTATGGAAAACAGTACGATGGTTCCTTAGAAAATTAAAAATACAATTACCATACCATCTAGCAATCCCACTCCTGGGCTATACCCGGACAAAACTATAATTTAAAAAGATACTATACATAAAGAATCCTAAAGATGCTACCAGAAAACTACTAGAGCTAATCAATGAATTTGGTAAAGTAGCAGGATACAAAATTAATGCACAGAAATCTCTTGCATTCCTATACACTAATGATGAAAAATCTGAAAGTGAAATTAAGAAAACACTCCCATTGGGCCTCCCTGGTGGCACAGTGGTTGAGAGTCCGCCTGACGATGCAGGGGACGCGGGTTCGTGCCCCGGTCTAGGAAGATCCCACATGCCGTGGAGCGGCTAGGCCCGTGAGCCATGACCGCTGAGGCTACGCGTCCGGAGCCTGTGCTCCACAACGGGAGAGGCCACAACAGTGAGAGGCTCGCGTACCGCAAAAAAAAAAAAAAAAAAAGAAAGAAAGAAAACACTCCCATTTACCACTGCAACAAAAAGAATAAAATATCTAGGAATAAACCTACCTAAGGAGACAAAAGACCTGTATGCAGAAAATTATAAGACACTGATGAAAGAAATTAAAGATGATACAAATAGATGGAGAGATATACCATGTTCTTGGATTGGAAGAATCAACATTGTGAAAATGACTCTACTACCCAAAGCAATCTACAGATTCAATGCAATCCCTATCAAGCTACCACTGGCATTTTTTACAGAACTAGAGCAAAAAATTTCAAAATTTGTATAGAAACACAAAAGACCCCGAATAGCCAAAGCAATCTTGAGAACGAAAAATGGAGCTGGAGGAATCAGGCTCCCTGACTTCAGACTATACTACAAAGCTACAGTAATCAAGACAATATGGTACTGGCACAAAAACAGAAAGATAGATCAATGGAACAGGATAGAAAGCCCAGAGATAAACCCACGCACATACGGTCAACTTATCTTCGATAAAAGAGGCAAGAATATACAGCGGAGAAAAGACAGTCTCTTCAGTAAGTGGTGATGGGAAAACTGGACAGGGACATGTAAAAGTATGAAATTAGAACACTCCCTAACACCATACACAAAAATGAACTCAAAATGGATTAAAGACCTAAATGTAAGGCCAGACACTATCAAACTCTTAGAGGAAAACATAGGCAGAACACTCTATGACATAAATCACAGCAAGATCCTTTTTGACCCACCTCCTAGAGAAATAGAAATAAAAACAAAAATAAACAAATGGGACCTAATGAAACTTCAAAGCTTTTGCACAGCAAAGGAAACCATAAACAAGACCAAAAGAGAACCCTCAGAATGGGAGAAAATATTTGCAAATGAAGCAACTGACAAAGGATTAATCTCCAAAATTTACAAGCAGCTCATGCAGCTCAATGTCAAAAAAACAAACAACCCAAATCCAAACATGGGCAGAAGACCTAAATAGACATTTCTCCAAAGAAGATATACAGATTGCCAACAAACACATGGAAAGAATGCTCAACATCATTAATCATTAGAGAAATGCAAATCAAAACTACAATGAGATATCATCTCACACCGGTCAGAATGGCCATCATCAAAAAATCTAGAAACAATAAATGCTGGAGAGGGTGTGGAGAAAAGGGAACCCTCTTGCACTGCTGGTGGGAATGTAAATTGATACAGCCACTATGGAGAACAGTATGGAGGTTCCTTAAAAAAAAATAAAAATAGAATTACCATACGACCCAGCAATCCCACTACTGGGCATATACCCTGAGAAAACCATAATTCAAAAAGAGCCAAGTGGGCTTCCCTGGTGGTGCAGTGGTTGAGAGTCCGCCTGCCGATGCAGGGGACACAGGTTCGTGCCGGGGTCCGGGAAGATCCCACATGCCGCGGAGCAACTGGGCCCGTGAGCCATGGCTGCTGAGCCCGCGCGTCCGGAGCCTGTGCTCCGCGACGGGAGAGGCCACAACAGTGAGAGCCCCGCGTACTGCCAAAAAAAAAAAAAAAAAAGTCACGTACCAAAATGTTCATTGTAGCTCTATTTACAATAGCCAGGACATGGAATCAACCTAAGTGTCCATCAACAGATGAATGGATAAAGAAGATGTGGCACATATACACAATGGAATATTACTCAGCCATAAAAAGAAACGAAATTGAGTTATTTGTAGTGAGGTGAATGGACCTAGAGTCTGTCATACAGAGTGAAGTAAGTCAGAAAGAGAAAAACAAATACCATATGCTAACACATATATATGGAATCTAAGGCAAAAAAAAAAAAAAAAGGTCATGAAGAACCTAGGGGTAAGACGGGAATAAAGAGACAGATCTACTAGAGAATGGACTTGAGGATATGGGGAGGGGGAAGGGTAAGCTGAGACAAAGTGAGAGAGTGGCATGGACATATATACACTACCAAACGTAAAATAGATAGCTAGTGGGAAGCAGCCGCATAGCACAGGGAGATCAGCTCTGTGCCTTGTGACCACCTAGAGGGTGGGATAGGGAGGGTGGGAGGGAGGGAGACGCAAGAGGGAAGAGATATGGGAACATATGTATATGAATAACTGATTCACTCTGTTATAAAGCAGAAATTAACACACCATTGTAAAGCAATTATACTCCAATAAAGATGTTAAAAAAAAAAAAAAAGATACACGCACCCGTATGTTTATAGCAGCAGCACTATTCACAATAGCCAAGGCATGGAAACAACCTAAATGTTCATCAACGGATGAACTGATAAAGAAAATGTGGTACGTACATACAATGGAATACTACTCAGCCACAAAAAAGAACGAAATATCATTTGCAGCAACATGGATGACCTAGAGATTATCATACTAAGTGAAGTCCGAAAAAGAAAAATACCGTATAAAACCACTTATATGTGGAATCTAAAATATGGCACAAATGAACCTATATACAAAACAGAAATAGACTCACAGACATAGAGAACAGACTTGTGGTTACCGAGGGGGGGAGGGAGAGGGATGGACTGGGAGTTTGGGATCGGTAGATGCAAACTATTACATTTAGGAATGGATAAACAACAAGGTCCTACTGTAGAGCACAGGGAACTATATCCAGTCTCCTGGGATAAACCATAATGGAAAAAAAAAGTTTAAAAAAAGCAAGTCTATATGTGTAAAACTGAGTCACTTTGCTGTACAGCAGAGATTGGCACAGCGTTGTAAATCAACTATACTTTAATAAAAAAGAAAAAAAGAGTTAGTTGACTCTGGACTGAAGAGAAAATGGGAGATCTAAAAAAATATGGAATCAGCCCACTTTCTTCCAAAGGGTGCCCGGTCCATGGTTCTTTAAATAGTAGCATTAAGCCCACAAATGCAGAAACAGAAAAAATGCTGGAGCAGGCAAGGTCTGACTTCTGTGCCTGAGAGCATCTAGAAACAGTCCCTTCTCTCCAGCCCCTTTTCTCAAACAAAAAACCTCTCATAGATTTTCTACCCAAAGGGTTGCCTTAGTCCCCAAATTTTGTGCTAAGAAAGCTTCAAGATGGTTTCCTGTCCTCCAGATTACTGTCCAAATTAAACCAAAATCAGCAATGGTCCAGAAGTGCCAATGCTTCTCCACTTTGCGGTGACGTACTTTGGTAAAAATATTTACCACAGATACAAGTGCTCCGTATTTTTGAGGACAAGCTGCTGAAAAATTTTAGAATCACAGAAACCGTTCAGAAGACAGAAGGGATTATTTAAAACAACATTACCTGCCCCTCAAAGTGTCTTTATATTCAAAATAGAACACAGGCTGGGTTAAGTTATAAAAACCAGAAGAACTGAAAATTCCTGATGTCTTCATTTCCCGTTTTCATTTTCACATACAAACCCTCAAGTGGTAAGACACATGCCAGAGACATCCAGTATCTCTTGAGTTCTCAATCGGGGAACATTTTTCCATTCAGAAAATTATCAAATCTGATCACGCTCTTCTCTGTCCACCAAAAGAAAAATCAAAGTTTGGATATAAAAATCATAAACCACCTCTACTTAGAGGAGACAGAGTTTTAACCCCTGTAATTTCACTGTAGCTGAGACCTCACTGCAGCTTCTTTGAGCAACCTCAAAGAAGTTTAACTTAGGTTGAAATATTTTTATAGACAACTTCCCGGTGTTAAAACCAAACTACTAAGCCTGCACACCTGCTGAGAAACCTCTGCAAACTGCCAAACGTGCATTACTCACTGTTCACCATTCCTCAAACCAAATCCTCTTTGGCTGGGCCACCAGGGTTGTAGAAATGCACGTTCAGGGAATGACAGATGGAGGACATAGGGTTCACTGCTGGGATACGACCATAAAGCACTGCAGCATGACAGACCCGAGTTCTGAAACAGGTTCTCACACCACTTCTTGTCTGTCTATAGCTCAAGTTCTTACTAGTAAGTAATACAGACGTGGTTCAACAGATTTCAAACTAAGCAACTGACATTTAAAGATTAATCCAAGCCACATATGAGCAAAAAAGAAAAAGAAAAAGTGATCCTTTCCTCAGGAAATTCGGCAAAGTTATTGATGGGTTAAACTTGACTCAAGTTAAAAATTACAGGGGTGGGGGGTGACAAGGAGGGGAAAAGTAAAAGGGCAGGGGCTCCCTCCTCAACCCAATGTGGAGATGCGTCACATGCATATTGACCAACAAACAATGTGGAGCAGTAACACAATTATCACCTGAAAAACAGTATCAACCAGGCGATTTCATTTTAAGGGCACACAATTCCACCAGCAAGAATCTCACTCCCATCCTCGTAGAAATCTGTTTCATCTCCGATTTTAGTTCATTCTAACAGGCAGTGCTTACCAACACCAATACTGATAAAAATAGAGAAAACTGGTGCTTAACATTCTCTACATGCTCAGCTGATGTTAGTTTTCGCATAAAAAATGCTACTCAAGGTGGACACTGCCTAACACAGCGCCTGCCCTCAGGCTGCGAACTGCAAAATCGCGTTACACGGTAAAAAGTTTCTTCAGGTAAGATAAAGAAATGTCATTTTCTGATTTCCAAGTCACTAATAAACCTAATCGCTTAGACGGTACCTACGCCCGAAAAACAGGACACTGTGTACCGTTCCCTCAGTACCTCAGGGAGGCGCCCCAGTCCCACCTGCCTGTAGACAGTCCTTCCTTTTTTTTTTTTTTTTTTCTTTTTTGTGGTATGCGGGCCTCTCACTGTTGTGGCCTCTCCCGTTGCGGAGCACAGGCTCCGGATGCGCAGGCCCAGCGGCCATGGCTCACGGGCCCAGCCGCTCCGCGGCATATGGGATCCTCCCAGACCGGGGCACGAACCCGTATCCCCTGCATCGGCAGGCGGACTCTCAACCACTGCGCCACCAGGGAGGCCCCAGTCCTTCCTTTAAACCCGCTCCTGCGCAGCCAAAGGGGACACCTCAAATGCCCGTCGTGCCGGGAAACACGCGACTCTAAGCGGCAGAGCGGGCTGGTTTCTAGGACTCGCGGCGCTCTGCACCTGCGCCCGTGCACACCTGCGGGGAGCTGGCGCGTCCCGGAACGTCCCTGCGGACCCTGGGCCCGGGGGTGCCCCGCGCTGAAATGGGTGGCGCGTGTCCCTGCGGACCCTGGGCCCGGGGGCGCCCCGCACTCAGAGGGCGGGGCGGGCGTCCCTGCGAACTCTGGGCGCTCGGCGGCTGTATCCGCTTCCCGGTGACCACGCGCCTCCGACCCAGCAACCCTCAGGCACCAGCCAGGGCAGCGGAGGCTTTGCACAGCGTGGGCGGCACAGGCCGCGTCCTCGACAGCTGCGTCCTCTCCCTCTCAGCGTCTCAGTCCCCAGCCCGACCCCGCCCGGAGGGTCCCTAAGACACGCCCCGCGCTGCAGCGTCAGGGACCCTCCCCCTCCTACCCAGCAGCCCCGGGAGAGACCGCCCCCCGCACGCACAGCCGCGCCCACCCCGCCCCCGCCCGGCGTGCAGGAGGTGGGGGAGGGGACAGCGAAGTGCGAGTTCCCCCCCAACGCAGGGCCGCGCAGCAGGGGATGCACCTTGCGCTTGCGGGCCTCCGCCGAGCCGCTCCACACGAAGCACTGGTAAATGGCGCGCAGGTTCTGCTTCCAGTTGTCCACCTTGAAGCTGCCCAGGTGCGCACAGCCCGGAGGCGTCACCACCAGCTCCGCGTCCATGGCCTCGCCGTCCGGCTCGCGCCGGGGCGCCGGCGGAGACGAGGACGACGCCAGCGCGACGCGGGGCTGCGGGCAGCAGGGCCGAGAGACAGGCCCGGGACAAAGCGGAGCCGCGCAACCGGGGTGGTGGGCGCCGCCCGCGCTGTGCTCGCGGGTAGCCGAGGCCGCAAGAGGGCTACGTCATTGCCGCCGGGGCGCACGGCGCATGCGCCAGCCGCCAGCGGCTCGCCCGCCGCCCCCTTCCCCATGGGCTTGGGCGGTCGATGGGTGGGGCTAGCGAGGCCCCGCCCCTTCGTCCCCGCCATTGGTCGGCTGCGGCCGCGTGACGTCCCGCCCTCCGAGGAGGCGAGGCGGGACTGGACCTGTTTGCGCCGGCGGGCGCTGCCGCAGGGGCGGAGCTGGCGGGGTTGGGGGGCGGCGGTCGCTGGGCCCCACCAGGTCGCAGTCCGGTGAATCCGGTCAGGCCGCCCGCGCGTGGAATCTGGTCTTCACGATGGGAAGCAGGGAACCACGAACTCGCGCGCTCGATCAGGTTTCGCCGAGGCGTCGCCGTCCAGCTCGCGAGCCGCACATTCACGGCTCCGGGAGCTCGAGTCCCGCGTCCTTCGGGCGGGCTGTGCTCCTGCCGGCGGACCCCGCACAGGTGCGGGAGGTCCGTGAAGACAGGTGCCAGCTTCTCGGGGGCTGCTCACTGCGCCCCGCTCCGGGCCACCTCCGCAGCGAAAAGACGCAGAAATAAATATGCTGTCGCGGCAGTTAGAGCTCAGGTCCCGGCGGGAGGGATATGGGGTGAAGCTTCTCTGGTCAGGACACTGGCCGGCACGCTGGCCTAGGGCCTTGGTGCCTGCAGCCCCTCCTCCTGGAGCCGGCCCGCCCCCAGCCCGTGGCTTTATCAGACGCCGCTTGCCCAGCGAGGCCTTTTCCTCCACCCTACTGGACCTCACGAGCCCCCTAAATTTTTCATCTCCTTACCCAAAGAATTTATTTACTTGTTCTTTTAATATTTGTTTATTTATTTGGCTACACCGGGTCTTAGTTGTGGCACGTGGGATCTTCTTGCCCTATGCGTGATCTTTAGTTGGCATGCGGACTCAGTTGTGGCATGCATGTGGGCTCCAGTCCCCTGACGAGGGATGGAACCCGGCCCCCTGCATAGGGAGGGAGGAGTCTTAAGCACTGGACCACCAGGGACTTCCCTGCCCTGTTTTTAAATTAACTATTCCCAACGTAGCTTGGAAACTCCATGACGATAATGATGTTTGTGTTTTATTAACGTCAGTATCACCCAGTGACCCGAGTAGTACTAGTTATATGCAGGTTCTCAAAAATAAATGTTTAATTAGCTAATTTAACCCAAACAAACTTTTATAGGAGAATCTAATAAGATCATTCTCAGAATAAAGCACAGGTGAAGTAAGGCACGTTATGGATATGTTAAAGAAAGATGTATCCGTTTAATAAAAAGTAAACTCAGAAATGGGAATTACAAATTATATGTGATTCACCTCTATTAATATTCAATGTCATGAGTATTTTAGTTTTACTGTCCTTGCAAATATGATTCGGTTTCAAGAATGTGCGCTTAGGGCCTTACCTGGTGGCGCAGTGGATAAGACTGCACTCCCAATGCAGGGGGCCCTGGTTCCATCCTTGGTCAGGGAACTAGATCCCACTTGTATGCCGCAACCAAGAGTTCGCATGGGTAGCCCGCCTGCTGCAATTAAGACCCGGCGCAACCAAATAAATAAATAAATATTAAGGAAAAAAAAGAATGTGCCCTTAGAATTCAGGCCCCTAATATCTATTGATCACATTTTTTATCAGTATGGTCATCCAACCTTGGGAGAATTTCTATGCTCTCTACTTGGATTATAAATAATGATTTGAAATGCCCTGTAATCAGCCTCATACATAAATAAGATTAAAACATGATATATCCTTGAGAAGCAGTTCCGAGAAGAGTCATGGATGAAACTTAACCGCGGCATTTTTTTTCTAATGGGAAAAAAGCTGAAAACACCCTAAATGACCATTAATAGGCAAATGATTGAGTAAACTATTAACTAGACATTCTAGGGAATGCTATGCTGCTGTAAAAAGAATGACCTAGGTTTCTAAGTACTAATATGGAAAGTCTATAAAACATACATGAATAAAACAAGTTGCAGAAAAATACAGATAGTATGGTGACATTTACCGAAAAATAATATTGTACGTGAGTATCTATTAAAGGGCTGGGAGAAACAAACAAATCAATCATAGTTAATGTCTGGTGAGGGAGAACTTCATCTATGGCATTTGAATTATTTTATAATAAGAATTAATTGTAGTATTTCATACTTAAAAAAATCACTAAAACTTGAAATGACAAAATATTCTAAGGCGGGGAAAGGGGACTTGCTCAAGTTCCACACCATCTAGAAAACAGGTCCAGAAGTTCCATTCATCCATCCACCCAGAAAACAAGTCAGACTCTTAACCTTGAGTTCTGGCTCCACCACTTTCTGCCTGTGTAACATGAAGCAGATTGCTTATCTGTTAAAATTGGGGTGACACCAACTCAGTGCTTATATTAAAGGGTTACAGCACAGAATAAATGGTAATCCATGCCAAGCTCTTAGTACGTGCCTGTTGTTTATTAAGGGCTTGAGAAACAGGGACTTCCCTGACAGTCCAGTGATTAAAACTCCACGCTTCCACTGCAGGGGACTTGGGTTCAATAACTAGTTGGGGAACTAAGATCCCACATGCCGCAGAGCAGTGCAGCAAAAGGAAAAAAAAAGGAACATTAGCAATTGATCTGGAAGTTGCTGGGCATTGAAACGATGGACAATATCCTACTTTAAGAATTCCACAGTGTAGTGGGATAAATAGGAACACTAGCAGGCAATTTCAGTACAGCCATTGCTGTGTATCCATAGGTACCACATCCAAGGATTCAAGCAACCTCGGATGGAAAATATTTGAAAAAAAATGCCAGAAATTTCCAAAAAGCAAACCGTGCACTGGCCACAACTTACATAGCTTTTACATTGTACTTACAACTATTTACACAGCATTTACATTGTATCAGGTATTATAAGTAATCTAGAGATGATTTAAGGTATACAGGAGGATGTGGGTAGGTTATATACCACTTTATATAAGGGACTCGAGTATCTGCAGGTTTGGGTATCTACAGAGCGTCCTGGAACCAGTCCCTTGAGGATACTGAGGGATGACTGAAGGATGAAATTGCAGAGATAGAGGAAAGTCCAGGTAAAATGAAAACACTCCAAGACACCTCTCACCCTAACCCTGCCCAGGCGGTTGCAGTGGAGGGGATCCGGAAATGTTTCCTATGCCTGACCTAAGAGTAGAAGGATGGGCAAGAGCTGGCCAGTTTAAAAATAAGTGATATGGGGCTTCCCTGGTGGCGCAGTGGTTGAGAGTCCGCCTGCCAATGCAGGGGACACGGGTTCATACCCCAGTCCGGGAGGATCCCACATGCCACGGAGCGGCTGGGCCCATGGGCCATGGCCGCTGAGCCTGCGCGTCCGGAGCCTGTGCTCCACGGCGGGAGAGGCCACAGCAGTGAGAGGCCCGGGTACAGCCAAAAAAAAAAAAAAAAAAAGTGATATGGTCAGGTATTTGCCTCAAAAGGCATTTCCCACATGTTAGTCCCATGGGACTAACATGGCCTAAAATGTTATTCTCTGTATCTGTTTTTTGTTTGTTTTGTTTAGTTTTCAATTTTTTTTCATGTAAACATCCATGGAATTATGCTTTCAACATGGTCAAATATATCCTATAATCCTCTCTCAGATAACAACTATGAACTCTTGACAGAATACAAACACAAACACCTGAAGGCATTGGAGAATGAGCGAAATTGTAAGGAAGTAGATGCTTGGAAGAAGGGACCTGCCCAGACGAAGAGACCTGTTTTTTATGGTTTATAGACTGAGGACAGGGCACGCTAGCAGGAGCCCAAACAGGGAGGCTGAAGCTCTGATAGAAAACGCAGTCTTTCTGGACTGAAGAATTAGAGAACAGAGCACAGGACAGCTAAAGCCACTGAAAAGCGAGGGCAGAGTCAGGGAAGGGGAGCCCCAGAGTCTGTGGATAAACCACGTCCAAGCTGACCACTGAATCACTCGTGTGTGGGGCAAATTCCAGCAGCCCAACTGGAACGAAAAGAAATGAGTGGAGATTTAAGCTGCTGCCCAAGAAATGGTTAAATTAAAAAAAAAAAAACAAGTTTCTGTTTTTTAAAATATCCAATAGTTTACCCACGTTGCTTGATATGGAAATGGTGTGGTTTAGCTGAAACGTGATTTCAGCTCTTAAGTTCAAGTCTTTTTGTGTGTGACGTAAGAAAGTAGTCCAGTTTCATTCTTTTGCATATAGCTGTCCAGTTTTCCCCACCCTGTTTTTTGTTTTTTTTTTGTTTTTTTTTTTGGCCGCGCCATGTGGCACGCGGGATCTTAGTTCCCCGACCAAGGACTGAACCCACGCCCCTTGCAGTGGAAGCTCGGAGCCCTAACCACTGGACCGCCAGGGATTGCCCCCAGCACCACTTTTGGAAGAGACCGTCCTTTCCCCATCGTATATTCTTGGCTCCTCTGTCGTAGGTTAATTGACCATGTCTGAGAGAGTTTACTTCTGGGCTCTTAATTCTGTCCCACTGATCTAGGTGTCTGTTTATATACCAATACCACACTGTTAATCGCCCTAGCTCTGGGATACAGTTTGGAGTCAGGGTGTGCTGCCTCCAGTTTCCAGCTTTGTTCTTCTTTCTCAAGGTTTTTTTTTTTGTTGTTGTTGTTCTTTTTTTGGCTATTCAGGATCTTTTGTAGTTCCATACAAATTTTAGAATTATTTGTTCTAGCCTATAAATTTTTGTGAGGCTGCTTTCTGTTCTCTTGGGAATATACTTAGGGATGGAATTGTTGGGTCCATGATAACTTTATGTTTAACCTTTTGAGGAACCTCCAGACTGTTTTCCACAGCAGCTGTACCATCTTACTTTCCCACCAGCAGTGTATGAGTGTTCCAATTTCTCCACATTCTCACCAGCATGTTATTTTCCTTATTATTTTTTAAAATATTTATTTATTTATTTGGCTGTGCTGGGTCTTAGTTGTGGCACACAGGATCTTTGTTGCAGCACGCGGGCTCTTAGCTGCGGCATGTGGGATCTAGTTCCCTGACCAGGGATCGAACCCAGGCCCCCTGCACTGGGAGCGTGGAGTCTTAACCGCTGGACCACCAGGGAAGTCCCTCCTTATTACTTTGTTTGTTTATTATTTATTTATTTATGGCTGCGTTGGGTCTTTGTTGCTGCACACAGGCTTTCTCTAGTTGTGGCGAGCGGGGGCTACTCTTCATTGTGGTGCACAGGCTTCTCGTTGCAGTGGCTTCTCTTGTTGTGGAGCACGGACTCTAGGCATGCGGGCTCAGTAATTGTGGCGTGCGGGCTCAGTAACTGTGGCGCATGGGCTCAATAATTGTGGCGCACGAGCTTAGTTGCTCCGTGGCATGTGGGATATTCCCAGACCAGGGATCAAACCCGTGTCCCCTGCAAGGGCAGGCAGATTCGTAAGTGCTGTGCCACCAGGGAAGTCCCTCCCCGGCTATTTTAGATAAGTGTGGTGATTAATATCCTGAAATGTTAAAATTTCACCAAATCATGTTACAACTTTCCAACCAGAATTGTTAATAAAGTAATTCCAAGAGTATTATTTATTTTCAGTTTGAAATTAGTAATGCCCACTACATAAAACACTAAAACTGTTATGTCTTAGGGAAAAAGTTTTTCTAGATGCAACAAGTGTTAACTTCTGTCCTGAGCAGGTTGAATGATCACAATTTCTTAATCAGCAGAGTTCACACTCTTCATTTAAACTCTCAAACTCATTGTTAAATAATAAACCCAGGAGAGTTGGACATTTTCCATCATGCATTTGGGAAAAGTGAAAGAGGCCAGTGATCCTTGTGGTCAGATGTAACAGATAAATCTTGGAAGTATCTAGTAAGAATACAGAGACTCAGTTACAAGACTCCCTCCAGAGCAACAAACTATCAACCAAGATAACCCTCTAGAAGTAATGTCCTTCCTGTAGGTTGTTTTGTTTTGTTTTTGCAGAATGTGAAAACAATTTCTAAAGCTTCTGTGTTCGAGTAACACATGCAAGAAAAAATTTATTTTAATCACGGACAGAAGTTGGAAACTGTTATATTCACACCAGTCCCAATTTTGCATCAGAAGATAGGATCTTGTGACCACTCTTAACTTACCATCCTATCAAATTGGATTATTTTAAATTGTTTGTGATTATAACAGATTGTTTAAATAGTTTAGATTATTTAAGATAGGTTATTTAAGATATTTTATGATGTACAACATTCTCTCTAACCCTTAGATCTTCAATTCTTTCTGAAACTCCCTTTGTTCTTTTTTTTTTTTTTAACTGCGTCAGGTCTTAGTTGCGGTATGTGGCATCTTCGCTGAGGCATGCTGGGTCTTTCATCACTGCGCGGGCTCTTCATTGCAGCACGTGGGCTTCTCTCTAGTTGTGGCATGCAGGTTTTCTCTCTCTAGTTGTGGCACACAGTCTCCAGGGCACCCAAGCTCAGTAGTTGTGGCGTGTGGGCTGAGTTGCCCCCGAGGCATGTGGGATCTTAGTTCCCTGACCAGGAATCAAACCCGCGTCCCCTGCATTGTAAGGCGGATTCTTTACCACTGGACCACCAGGGAAGTCCCTGTTAGTTTTTTTTTTTTTTTTGCGGTACGCGGGCCTCTCACTGCTGTGGCCTCTCCCGTTGCGGAGCACAGGCTCCGGACGCACAGGCTCAGCGGCCATGGCTCACGGGCCCAGCCGCTCCACGACATGTGGGATCTTCCCGGACCGGGGCATGAACCCGTGTCCCCTGCATCGGCAGGCGGACTCTCAACCACTGCGCCACCAGGGAAGCCCCCCTGTTCGTTTTTAAGACTTGTAGTTTTTAAGGCCTGGCTGTGAAATGGCCTCTTATTCAGCATCTCGTGCAAAGAACATACCTGCAAAGTGCCTTTTTGCTGGCAGAAATGGAGCAAAGACTGAATATGGATCTTACTTAATAATGAAAAGAACCTGCTATATAAAAAAATAAATAAAATAAAAATTAAAAAAAAGTATTACAGACGTGTGTCAGGCAGTTACAGATTTTGTGATGTTGGTCAGCTTTTAAAATTCGTAACTTGTGATTTCTTTCCTTGGTTGAAATAAATAAATAAATAAATAAATAAATAAATAAATTTTAATTTTTGCAGTACGTGGGCCTCTCACTATCGCGGCCCCTCCCGTTGCGGAGCACAGGCTCCAGACGCACAGGCTCAGCGGCCATGGCTCACGGGCCCAGCCGCTCCGCGGCATGTGGGATCCTCCCGGACCGGGGCACGAACCTGTGTCCCCTGCATCGGCAGGAGGACTCTCAACCACTGTGCCACCAGGGAAGCCCTAAATATAATTTTTATACCTAAAAGAAAAATAGTAAAATGAAAGTGAAGAGTGTATAGAAATTTTCTTCTTTGAAACTAATTGGGCTTTCCTATATTTAACTTTCTTTTGGAAAACGCTCAAGATAGTAATAACCCCTCATGCTTCTTGACAACTACTTTCCCATCCACACCTTTGTGTAATTGTCACAGCAGCCCTGGGAAGCAGGCACTAACTTCCACGTTGCCCATGAGGGGCCTCAATGACGCTCAGGGCTTTTGTGGCAGAATGAAGACTGGAAGCCTGGTTTTGTGAGGCTTTGAGGAGGGCAGTGATATGAGTAGTAATGGCAACAACTAATATTTATTTAATACTTACTAAGTACCAAGCACTGTTCGTGATATAAATGCCCTCCTAAGAGCCCAATGAAGCGGTTACCAAGACTAACTCTATCTCACACTGATGCACCAGCCTCTTTTTTTTTTAAAGTTTTTCCTCCCTAACATCTCCTTACTCTTGCTATTCTTTTTTTAAAACTTTATTTTTTTAATTTAATTTAATTTATTTTTATTTTGGGCTGCATTGGGTCTTCATTGCTGCATGCAGGCTTTCTCTAGTTGCAGCGAGCAGGGGCTACTCTTCCTTGTGGTGCGCGGGCTTCTCATTGCGGTGGCTTCTCTTATTGCGGAGCCCAGGTTTCAGTAGTTGTGGCACGCAGGCTCAGTAGTTGTGGCTCGCGGGCTCTAGAGTGCAGGCTCAATAGTTGTGGCGCACGGGCTTAGTTGCTTTGCAGGATGTGGGATCTTCCCGGACCAGGGCTCAAACCCGTGTCCCCTGTGTTGGCAAGTGGATTCTTAACCACTGTGCCACCAGGGAAGTCCCTCACTCTGCTTTATTAACTTTATATGGAAGTCAGTAAGATATATTGTGACTTACCATTTTGTCCCTCTAAAGGACAGTGTTGGGGTGAGGGTTGTAGGGTATGTGATCAGCTCGTGGACATTTTTCTGGTTGGTTGGTGGTGAGGTGACAGGGTGATGTTTTGGAAATTAACATTATCAACCTTCTGGTTCCAATTATGCTGGGGTCTACATGCTGGTGCTCAGTATGCAATTAACTTCTTCCACCTGGTGGCGGTTTTAGTACAGGCAAAATAGTTCAAGAATATGGCTCAGGATCTTGTCTACAGCCCTTGAGGGGGAAATAAATGTCCTTGACTTTGTTTTATTGCTAAACTATTATTATTTTGTCTTGCTTGATTGTTTTGTTTCTGTGTGTATATATATATATGTATATGTGTGTATATATACGTATATTTTTCCCCCCCTTTGGCCACACTGCACAGCATGCAGGTTCTTAGTTCCCCAACCAGGGATCGAATCCACGCCCCCTGCAGTGAAAGCACAGAGTCTTAACCGCTGGACCTCCAGGGAAGTCCCATTTTTTTTTTTTTTTTTTTTTTTTTTGCAGTATGCGGGCCTCTCACTGTTGTGGCCTCCCCCGTTGCGGAGCACAGGCTCCGGACGCGCAGGCTCCGGACGCGCAGGCTCAGCGGCCATGGCTCACGGGCCCAGCCGCTCCGCGGCATATGGGATCCTCCCAGACCGGGGCACGAACCCGTATCCCCTGCATCGGCAGGCGGACTCTCAACCACTTGCGCCACCAGGGAGGCCCCCATTTTTTTTTTTTTTTTTTAACTTCTCTGATTAAATTTTTCTTTTTGGGACTTGAGGAAGGCCTAGGGTGCTAAAGCTTTTCTACAAACAAGAAGCAGGAGGGGCTTCCCTGGTGGCGCAGTGGTTGAGAGTCCGCCTGCCGATGCAGGGGACGCGGGTTCGTGCCCCGGTTCGGGAAGATCCCACATGCCGCGGAGCGGCTGGGCCTATGAGCCATGGCTGCTGAGCCTGCGCGTCTGGAGCCTGTGCTCCGCAACAGGAGAGGCCACAACAATGAGAGGCCCACTTACCGCAAAAATAAAAAAAAAAAAGAAGCAGGAGACATGGGGGACATGTCCCCAGGAAGTCCCCGCAGGGTCCTGCTCGGTTTCAGTGCTATAAACCCACTTGTGGCTTCCACTGCCAACTGAAAAGAGTCCAGTCCGACCCGATCTACTTCCCCACATCTCATGTCTCATCCTCACAGTAGCCAAATTAAAGAACTGACCATTCTGTCTGTTCCTCTGTGCCCTTGCTAATGTCCCAAGGGTGAAATGGACGTGTCCGAATTCTCCCATCCTTCCAAGTCCCACACAGATGTCTCCTCTTCCATGCAGCCTTCTTGGATGCACTTCCTAGCTCCATCTCCTGGATTCCCACAGCGATGTGACTGAAACTCCCCTACACTGCATGCCATTTCCTCCTGCCCCAGCTACATGTGGACATGTCTTCTCTCTCCCCAGGTCATGCGTGTCTTGTGGGCCAGAGCTGTGCCCGTATTTTCCTTGTGCTCCCACAGTACCCTGCACACAGTAAGTGCTGCATAAGCATTGGTTGAATGAATACAAAGGAAATGGGAAGTGAGGAAATGTGGTGCATTTCTCCACAGGCGACACCATGATCCAGGAGAGCGCCTGTCAGTACTCCTCTGAGCGCTCACAATGTCCTAAGGCCAGGCCTGGACTCCTGGGCTCCACGGAGCTGAGCCCCAGGCTCCTGGGCTCACACTGTGTGCTTTTCCACCCTTCCCTCCCCTCCCATTTTATCTCATAGATCAGATGGTTTAACTGACACAGAAATGTCATGGACCCTGCTGTGCCATGGCTGATGGGGCGTCTGTGGGCAGCAAGGGTACAAAATAGGTTTTTATAGATACTTAAACAGAATGTGTGAGAGTCGTAAGTGTTTTCAAAAACCCAAAATACCTTCTCAGTGGCTGAAAGTCTCTAAATTGCTAAATGGCGGAGGCTGCTGCTTTTTGAGCCCTGACAACTTGCTGCCTTCCTGGGAGAAACCTTGAGATCAAAGCTATTTTTTTAAATCTCAGAGACAGAATTTCCCTGCCTCAAAGAGGGATGTGACCATCTCAGGAATACAGACATGCTTAGACATATAAAGTCTCTTTTTTGGATAAGTCTGTGCTAAAACAATAGAGAAATATTGAAGTGAGCAGCTCTCTTTTTCCTTGGCCTCCTTAAATGTCCTCTATAAACAGCGAAGGGGAAATGGAATTGCTTTAGGAAGGGGTTTCTTTAGAAGAATATAAAGAATGGAAAGAGTCTACCCTGCGTAGCCAGCATTACTTATGCACAATTCTAGTGAGAGGCACTTGGCAAGGGTAGCTGTTAAGACTGGAAGAAAGGGACAGACTAGCAACTTCCCCCGGGAGTCTCAGTACAGACGCCTCCTAGTGGCCGGTGGAAGAAGAATGGGCCCGCTCTAAGTGGCACCGTCTGCAGGCACCGTGCCCCACTTGACGCTGGAGCCCCAGGCAGCCGGGCCAGGCCTTTGTCCTGGCTTCACAGTCAAAAGGTCCTCACGTTTTGACTGCAGAGTCACAGCGACACTGATGGGACAGAGACAGGTGTGGCTCCTCATGGCATCTGCGCTCCTGTCCCAGCACAGCCTCTGGGGCAGCTGTCTTTGAGTAGATTTCCCGTGAATTCTGTACTTCTCCTGTAAATAACACAAACACATCACACTGTATTTGCGTGTTAAATTGCGTGCTTTCTTTTTTTTTTTTTTTTTTTTTGGTGGTATGCGGGCCTCTCACTGCCGTGGCCTCCCCCGTCGCGGAGCACAGGCTCCGGAGGCGCAGGCTCCGGATGCGCAGGCCCAGTGGCCATGGCTCACGGGCCCAGCCGCTCCGCGGCACATGGGATCCCCCCAGACCGGGGCACGAACCCGTATCCCCTGCATCGGCAGGCGGACTCTCAACCACTGCGCCACCAGGGAGGCCCTGCGTGCTTTCTTAAATGGAAAACTTACAAATGTTCCATAAGTACTGTAATCCCATTAGGGGATTTTTTTTTCCATTTATTAAATACACCCAGAGACTCAGAAAGTGGAAGTCCTGGGACTGAATATAGGAGAGAGAAGCAAGTCGGACCATGTTTCATGAAGCCAAGATTCAGATGCAGCAACTGTCAAATTGATTTATTCTGATTCAAACAAAACCCAAATTGTTCCTGGTGAACGTAAAATTGGGTTGGCTTCTTAGGAGGCCTTCCACACTTTTTGCACACACCTGAGGCGTGTGCGTGTCTGTGCATGCGCGTGTGTGTTGGGGGGATGCTTCTGCGTCCACAGGACCAAGTCAGAGGGCTGACTCCCTGGGCTTTAAGTGGGGACCGCCACGTCCTGGCGCCACGCTCTCTTCCCGGAAGGGCCGGGTGGCATGACTGTTTCCAGGGATATGCTCTGGGCCAGACTTCCGGGTTCAATTCCCAGTAACCAATGTTTAGTTTTTTCCATTTGACAACAGCTCACTGTCTGACACGCAGATGTCTCCCACAGGACTAGAGATACTTGGTGGAAATAACAGAGGGTAGAAGGGCTGTTTGTCAAGGGTAATGTGCCCTCGCTGTGACTCATCTAGCACATTCCTCCAGAACTTTCTGGGGTGGTAGAAATGTTCTGCATCTGGTGGGACTGAGGAACTGAATTTAAAAATTTTTTTGAATTAATTTACATTTAAAGAGCCATGGGTAGCTAGTGGCTACTGTCCTGGACAGCACCGTTCTAGCCCTAGATGCCACGAGCTTCCTGTGGAAGAGTCGGTCTTATTAAAATGTTCATTGCATCTGACACAGCCTTTATGGATATTCCTCTTGAATATTACATCTGATTGAGGATTTGAAGAAATACAGTGTAGATATTATTTGTTAGAATAGGCAACAGGACACTACAGGACACTTTAAAAAGTCTTCAACCCTTCCTTCCAGGAAAGGAATATCACCTTTCTTATTTCTGGGAGTCACAGCAGTCGCTTTTCTCTTAAGTTTCAGTGAGGTGCAGTAAAACTCCCCTTCCTGCCAAGAGGCTGAACATGTCCTAGGAACCACAAGTAACAACGCGTGTCTGTGTCTCTGGCTGACACAGCAACAGCTTTCTTCTGTTATCAGATCCCTGTTCTTCTGACCATTTAGTAACCTCGGCAAAACATGGAGCTGGGCAGGAGGTTTCCGGGAGGAAGGGGTGGTCTGACACGTGTACACCACTGAGGAGGGGCCTCGAGTCATCATCCCCCAGTTCCAAGCAGCATCATACAAAGCACATCACTAAAGAGAAGTTCTTATAACTACAGGAAACCTCTGTAGGTACCAGGAAAACATGTTTTCTTTTCCGCCCTCATCAGAGGAAAGCCCACTTATGCAACTTCGTATTCTTGCAACAATCACCCCACCAACAGCAATCAAAGCAACAGCTACAGTTTACTGATCACAGCTTACGTGGTTCTTTACAACTGCCTTTCAGACAGGCAGGGACCTGGGACCCTTTGCTGCAGTGCTTGCACCTGGACACACCTCTCCTCCAGCAGCAAAATACAAGGAAACTATATAGGACTAAATATAACTGAGTGCATGCACAGTTGGGGTAAATTCTGGACAAAAGATACAAAGAGACCAAAAAACCCAGCTGCCACTTTTGAAGAGCCAGGAGCAAAAACAGCGTACTGCGCAAGCCCCCTGCTCTCAACACCACCTAAGGGGTGGGCAAAACAGCTAAGCCACCCCTCTGACCCGACCCCTGGACACACCCCTACCTTCACCCCCTGTGAGGAACAAGCCCGCCCCCTCTCAGGGAGCTGGCAAACAAGGGAACCTGTTGTTTGTTCTCCCTCCCCGCTGCTGCATCAGCGGCCCTAATAAAGCTTTGCCTGAATTTCTTGTCTGCCCTCTGATCAATTTCTACTGGTTAAGGAGGCCAAGAACTCTTCTGGGTCTCACACTTTATTATCTTCATTTTAGGTTGAGAAGCCTGAGGTTGCAGGTGGTAAGAAACTCAACATCTGTCATGTGGGGTATTTTATTTTTAAATTTTAAACCTTATTTGGAATGAATAATTTTAATTTTAATTTTAAACCTTATTTTGACTACCAGGGAAGTCCCTCTTTGTCCGTGTTTAAATTGAATTGTCCATTTGTTTACTGTTGAGTTTTGAGAGTTCTTTATGTAATCTAGATATGAATCCTTTTTCAGATATATGATTTTCAAATATTTTCTCCTAGTCCGTAATTGGTTTTTGCAGCCCATTAACAGGGTTTTTTGCAGAGCAAAAGATTTTAACGTTAATTAAGTCCACATTATCAATTTTTTCTTTTATGGAACATACTTTTAGTGTCATGTCTAAGAATTCGTCAACTCCTAGTTCTGCCAAATTTTCTCCTGTCTTCTAGAAGTCTTATAAATTTATATTTTAGGGACTTCCTGGCGGTCCAGTGGTTAAGACTCCGTGCTTCCACAGCAGGGGGCACAGGTTCCATCCCTGGTTGGGGAACTAATATCCCACATGCTGCGCACTGTGGCCAAAAAAACCCCAAACCCTATAATTTTATGTTTTACATTTAAATCTGGTTCATTTTGAATTAATTTTTACAAAAGATGTGAGGTTTAGATTGATGTTCTTTATTTTTTATTTATTATATGTTTTGCCTATAGATATCCAATTGCTCCAGCACCATTTGTTGAAAAAGACTATCCTTTCTGCACTGAATTGCTTTTTCAACTTTTTCAAAAATCAGACGGACATAATTGTGTGGAGCTACTTCTGGATCCTCAATTCTGTCCCATTGATCCATGTGTCCATCCCTCAACATCACAGAGTTTGAGCTATATAATAAGGTTTGTAATCAGGTAGAGTGATTCCTCCCACTTTATTATTCTTTTTCAAAATTGTTTTAGCTATTGTTGTTCCTTTGCCTTTCCACATACATTTTATTTATTATTATTTTTTAATTAAGTTATTTAGTTTTGGCTGCATTGGGTCTTCGTTGCTGTGTGCGGGCTTCTCATTGCGGTGGCTTGTCTTGTTGCAGAGTGTGGGCTCTAGGCGTGCGGGCTTCAGTAGTTGTGGCTCACGGGCTCAGTAGTTGTGGCTTGTGGGCTCTGAGCACAGGCTCAGTAGTTGTGGCACACGGGCTTAGTTGCTCCGCGGCATGTGGGATCTTCCCGGACCAGGGATCGAACCCGTGTCCCCTGCATTGGCAGGCAGATTCTTAACCACTGCGCCACCAGGGAAGCCCTTATACATCTTTTATTTATACCTAAGTATTTCCATTATTAAAACATTATAGTTGATTTACAATATTGTGTTAGTTTCAGGTGTATGGCAGAGTGATTCAGTTATATATTTTTTCAGATTATATTGCATTATAGGTTATTACAAGATATTGAATATAATTCCCTGTTATACAGTATATCCTTGTTGCTCATCTATTTTATGTGAGGTAGTTTGTATTCTATTTTCATTTTCATTCAGCTCAATGTATTTTTATTTATTTTATTTAATTAATTTATTTTTTAAAGTTTTTTTTGATGTGGACAATTTTTTTTAAGTCTTTATTGAATTTGTTACAGTATTGCTTCTGTTTTATTTCTTGGCCCTTTGGCTGCAAGGCATGTGGGACCCTAGTTCCCCAACCAGGGGTTGAACCCTCACCCCCTGCACTGGAAGGCAAAGTCTCAACCACTGGACCACCAGGGAAGTCCCTCATTCAGTTCAATGTATTTTTAACTTGAGACTACCTTTTAGATACATAGATTATTTAAAAGTGTGCTGTTCAGCTTCCAAGTTTTTGGATTTTCTTATCATTCTCTTATTGATACCCAATTTTTTTTAAAGTTTTTTTTTTGATGTGGACCATTTTTAAAGTCCTTATTGAATTTGTTACAATATTGCTTCTGCTTTATGTTTTGTTTTTTTGGCCATAGGGCATGTGGGATCTTAGCTTCCTGACCAGGGATTGAACCCACACTTCCTGCAATGGAAGGCGAAGTCTTAACCACTGGACCACCAGGGAAGTCCTGATAACCAGTTTGATCCCATTGTAGTTGGTACACACTCTATAAAATTTCAATTATTTTAAATATGTTGAGGTTAGTTTTTATGGCCAGGATATGGTCTATCTTGATTTATGTTCTGTGAGTGCTTAAAAAGAATGTGTTGTCTCTGGTGTTAGCAGGTGTTCTGTAAATCTTGATTAGGTCCTGTTGGTTAATGGTATCATTAAGCCTTTCCAAATCTTTGCTGACTTTTTATTTGTTCTATCAAGTACTGAGAGAGGTGTGTTGAAGTCTTCAGCTGTAATTGTGGATTTGTCTCTTTCTCCTTTTAGTTCAGATTTTTCTTTGCATATTTTGCACCTCTGTTGTTTGGTGCATAAAGATTTTGGGTTGCTGTGTCTTCTTAGGGATTGACTCTTCTGTATGTAAGGTACCTTTCCGTCCCTGGTAATTTTCTCTGCTCTTTTTTTTCTTTTAATATCTTTATTGGAGTATAATTGCTTTACAATGGTGTGTTAGTTTCTGCTTTATAACAAAGTGAACCAGCTATACATATACATATTTCTCTGCTCTGAAGTCAATTTTATCTGGTATTAATATAGCCATTCCTGCTTTCTCTTAATTAACTTTTGCATAGTTTATCTTTTTCCATCCTTGTACTTTCTACCTACCTATACAATTGAGGTTCTTGTAGCTAGCAGAGTTTGGTTATATTATTTTTATCCACTTCTGCCAATCTCTTTTTTTGTATTTAGACCTCTTTTAATGTTGTAATTATTAATATGTTAAGGTTTAAGTGTATCATTTTATTCTTTGCTTTCCATTTTTGTTTGTTTGTTTTGTTGGCTTTTTTTCTTCCTGTGGTTATTTGAACATTTTTGGATTCCATTTTGATTCATCTATAGTATTTTTTAGTATATCTCTTTGTATAACTTTTTAAGTGGTTGCCCTAGGGATTTCATTATATATACATAACTTATCACAGTCTACTGTTGTCTACATTTTATCAGTTCAAGTGAAGTGTAGAAAGCTCACCTCCTTTTATGTCTGTCCCTTCACATTTCTAATTGTTTTAAATATTTCCTTTGCATACACTGAGAACCATATTGGAAAGTGTTATAATTTTTCCTTCAACAATTCAACGTAATTTAGAAAATTTAAGAGAAGTCTATTTTGTTTACCCATATCTTTACTCTTTCAGTGTTCTTTCTTTCTATATCTTAGAGGCTAACATTCTAAGATTCCTTCTTTATCATTGCCTTTCTGTTTATAGCACTTCCTTTAGTCATTTTTGTAGGGTAGGCCTGTTGGTGACAGATTCTCTTAGTTTTCCTTCATGTGATAATGTCTGTTTCCCTTTCATTCCTGAAGGATACTTTTTTTTTTTTGCTGGATGTAGAATTTTGAGTTGCACTTGAAAAGTGTTGTGTCACTTTCTTCTGGCTTCTGGGTTTCTAATGCAAAATCTGCTGTCAGTAAAATTTCGCTCTAGGGCTTCCCTGGTGGCGCAGTGGTTGAGAATCTGCCTGCCAATGCAGGGGACACAGGTTCGAGTCCTGGTCTGGGAGGATCCCACATGCTGCGGAGCAACTAGGCCCGTGAGCCACAGCTGCTAAGCCTGCGCGTCTGGAGCCTGTGCCCCGCAACAAGAGAGGCTGCGATAGTGAGAGGCCCGCGCACTGCGATGAAGAGTGGCTCCCGCTTGCCACAACTAGAGAAAGCCCTCGCACAGAAACGAAGACCCAATACAGCAAAAATAAATAAATTAATAAAAACTCCTGACCCCAACATCAAAAAAAAAAAAATTTCGCTCTAGTTTTCAGATTTTGTGGATACTTGTGAGGACTTCCATGGTATGTTAATTGACTAAAGCGAATAAAAGCAGTGTGTAGAGTATTATGTTGTTTGTATAACAAGGGACGGTGGGGAGAATGCTGAACATATACATAATTGCTTGACCACACATAAGATGGCTCTGGAAAGACAAGCACAGCTGGCACTGTTACCAAGGTGAAGGAGAAAGGGGTGCCTGAAAAAAAGGAAGGGAGGTTTTTCAATTTATACACTTTTGCCATCTCTTGAATTTTGAATCATGAGAATTCCCCCCAGTTTCTCTCTCCACATCCTCTTTCCATGCTTCCTCTTTTACTACTTGACATCTTTACAAAATTTATTTGCAAGAATTACTTCTATATTCTAAATAAAAGTCATCTTCAGATATACGTATTGCAAATATCTTCTCCACTCTATTGCTCGCCTTTTGCTCTATTGATGGTGTCTTTCCACGTCTTAAAGTTAACGATGACCAATTTATCAGCATTTCCCTTTAAGGTCGGTAGTTTTTAATGTCCTGCTAAAAAGTATTTTCCTCTCCCACGGTCACGATATTCTGCTGTTTGGGACTTCCCTGGGGGTCCAGTGGTTAGGACTCGGCGCTTTCACTGCTCTGGCAGGATTGGATCCCTGGTCCCGGAACTAAGATCCCCAAAACCGCGCGACGCAGCCAAGCAAAACAAAACTAAAGACCCCCGATATTCCGCTGTTGGCTGTTATTTTCCAGAGTCGTGTCTTTCACATTTAGGTCTACAACCTAGCTTGGATTGATTTTTTTGCGTGAGGTAGGGGTTACGGTTCGTCGCCCAACCCCGCCAAGGACATTCAATTGATCGAGCACTTTTCCTTCAAAATAACTCTTCTATTTCATTACAGTGGCTCTTTTGTGGGGAGAAGACATGTAACTACATACCCGTGGGTCTGTTTCTGGCTTCTCACTTCTTTTGCATTGATCTTTTTATTTATCCTTGGGCCAGTATCACACCGCTTTAATTACTAAAGGCTTTATGCTCCGTAGCATACATTCTTCAACTTTGTGTCCCCTGCCCTCTTCCCGAAGAGTGCACGGAACTCAAACCGTGACCTTCCGAATTTCCCTCCGAAGATGGAGGGACGGCACTTAGGCTGGAGGACGCAATTCACACCTCCGCATCCAGCCCCTCCTGCGCATGCGCAGCTCACGACTGGGCGAGGGAAAAATACGTCACCGGAGAGGCGGGAGGATGGGGTTGATTCGCCATGGCCTCCGCCCCGACCAGGTAGGGCTGCGGGCGGGGGAACCTCGGTGGCGAGGGGCGCGAGGTCCCGCCCCGAGCTGAGGCGCGCGGCAGGTCCCGGCTCGAGCTCGTCCCGCCCGCTGAGGGGAGAGAAGTGGTGTGGAGGCCGAGCGGAGGCCGCGGACCCGGAGAGGCTCCGGGCTCAGCGTTTTCTGGATGGGGAGCCGCGCCTTCGCTGAGCTTTGAGCCTCGGTTTGCGCGGCTGCAAGTGGGTGTAGGCAGGCGGCGGACCCGATTTCCCCGATTCCGCGCCGTGCGCGGGCGAGGCTGGCGGCACCTGGCCGGTGCAGAGTTAGCGCAGCAGGTACCTTTGTTCGGAGGCAGGGCGGGGTGCTGCCTGCTGCGTACCCGCGGTGTGGCTACGGCATCTCTTGCTCCTCCTGCCCTTGCTCTGCCGTTCCCAAGCTGTGCGGCTTGGACCAGTGTCCTCAGCTGTAACTTTGGGAATAAAATGCCTCCCCCCGCCACAATGAGTTTGTCGAGAAGCATGGTGAGATTGCGCATGGGTGGTACTCAGCAAGCGTTTGGCACAGAATAGGTGCTCAACAAATGGTACCCATACAACCCTCTTTTTAGTTTCCTTTGCTATGGTGATTTGAGAATTGACGAGTTACTTTTGTTACGAAATAGTTAACGAAGTAATTTTTGAGCTTCATATACACGTGTGTTCAGTGAACATAATACTTGCTTCTCTTAATGGAATTACCAGGAAGTGCTTTTCACGTCTTCCAACCTGTGTATGGGGAAAACAGGAAGTCAGTTTCTAGAAAAGTGGCAGATAGAAAAGGGATCCTCAACTTGGTGATACAGGGATAGAATTAGCAAAAGTGATCTAATTCTTAAGGATAGGCAGGGAACTAACTTTTTTGAGCACCCACCAAAATGACTGTTGTAGATATCTCTTATTCCTTAGCACGAGAGAGTATAGTATAGTGAGTGGTATCACCATATTTTCCAGCCCAGTTTTGGGTGCTGAGAGCACCCACAGCAAATAAGTGAGGGAAGCAGGCTTTTAAAACTAGGCTTCGGTATAAAACAAACTCATTCTAGTACAGGGATTGCTTCTGAAGAGGTCCTTGCTCAAGAATTTATTTTTTTAAAATATTTTTTTAAAGTGTATTTATTTTTGGCTGCGTTGGGTCTTCATTGCTGTGCGTGGGCTTTCTCTAGTTGTGTCCAGAGGGGACTACTCTTCATTGTGGTGCGCGGGCTTCTCATGGTGGTGGCTTCTCTTGTTGTGGAGCACGGACTGTAGGTGCACGGGCTTCAGTAGTTGCAGTACGCAGGCTCAGTAGTTGTGGCGCACGGGCTTAGTTGCTCCGCGGCATGTGGGATCTTCCCGGACCAGGGCTCGAACCCATGTCCCCTGCGTTGGCAGATGGATTCTCAACCACTGCGCCACCAGGGAAGTCCTGTCTTCGTTTATAGTAGAAGAAATGGACTCAGAGATGGGAAGAAATTTAGCACTGAACTAGTAAGGGCAGAGCCAATTCCATGTCACTCCAAAAGCTAGTGCTTGTCTATGTATTTCATTAATTCCTTCACTTCACAGATATTTATTGAACAGCTGGTCTGTACCAGCAGGTGCTAGGTGTTGGGAATACACTGATGGCCAAAGCAGACACAGCCTCTGTCTTCAGGTAGCAACTTGAGTTGAAGTAGCAACTCAAAAGCAGTGAGTCTAGCAAGAGAGACACAGATAATAGAAAATGACCAACTAAATATTGGCTGTGGTCGTGGTACCCGCCATAGGAGACAGTAGAGGGCGCTGTAAGAATAGATAATGGGGTCAGTGGCAGCAGGCCGGGTGAAGAGGGACAGGGTCGCCTTTCCTGAGGAGATAGTAGTCAGCTGAGACCGTAAGGACCGAGTTGGAGTTAAAATGGGCAAAGAGAGGGCTTCCCTGGTGGCGCAGTGGTTGAGAGTCCGCCTGCCGATGCAGGGGACATGAGTTCGTGCCCCGGTCCGGGAAGATCCCACATGCCGCGGAGCGGCTGGGCCCGTGAGTCGTGGCCGCTGAGCCTGCGCGTCCGGAGCCTGTGCGTACCACAAAAAAAAAAAAAAAAAAAAAGAAAGAAAGAAAAATGGGCAAAGAGAAGAGTGAAGAGAAGGAGGGACGCACGTGAGGCCTCGAGGGTCGGAGGCGCTGTGTCTGGTAGTTTCGGAGCTACCCATGTGGCCGGCAGTGGAGAGTGCGTCCAAGGCAGAAACGGACACAGGTTGGGTCCCATCCGAGCAGTGCTGCGCCCCAGGGTTTATTTGCTTCCCAGCACATATAATCATCTCCACAAACTGTGTCTGTGTTCCAGCTCCCGGCCTCCTTCTTCAGACATGGTTAGGCCTCTGATTGCCCTGGGTGGGGACGGATGTGCGGAGGGGCAGAGACCTCAGTGTGACACTTGCTCAGTGTTGGTTACTTGCATGGCAAAGCTGAATAGACAGGAGTGCCTGTATTGTATTTCACCCTATTTGTCTCTGGTTTGCAAAATTATTTAACATTTTTTAGTCTCCCGATGGTCCAAGTCCTATGTTAGCTACCTAGGATACAAACGTGTAAGGATAGTTATTAATTTAATTCATGTTTTATTTGCTTTCCATTTAAGATGCTACAGTTATTTTAACAATATTGTTCTTCAGATGTGTTTGTTTACCATCTACTATGTGCTAGGCACTGTGCTAGGGACATAGCATGAGCAAACAGACATGGTCTGTGTCCTCCTGGAGCTTAAGCTCCCAGTTGGGGCTGGAGGACGGAGAGGGAGGGGGAGCGACTCAGGGAGATGGGGTTGGAGAGGTAGGCAGGGGTCAGACCATGCAGGCCTCACAGGTCATGCCAAGTATATCTGGGGCTTCTCCTAAGGATGGTGGGAGGCCACTGAAGAGTCTCAGTCAGGGAGTAGAACCAGCAGGTGTGTGTTTATGAAAGATCACTCTGGCTTCTCCCTCTGCGGAGGCGGAAGTCGATGGGTGTGAGGGCTGTTTAAAAGGTAGGATCAGTGGGACTTGGTAATAGGTTCACTCTGGGGTAAGATGGAAGAGGGAGGCTCAGGGCTGATTCGTTTTCTGGCCTGTGTATCTGAGATCGGAACTCAGAGGAAGGACATGAGTTCAGTTTTGAGTAAGACGTCTTTGAAATGATCCCGGTGGGGTGTCACAAAGGCAGGGATGTAGGAAGGTTTGGCACTCACATGACCGGAATGGCTGAGTCTCTAAAGCTCTTGTCAGAGAGGAATGAACACCTTTCCCATTTTTTTGGCGGGGGGCTGTGCTGTGGGGCATGTAGGATTTTAGTTCCCTGACCAGGGATCGAACCTGTGAGGTGTGGAGCCTTAACCACTGGACCGCCAGGCAAGTCCCCACCTTTCCTTATTGAGGGAGCTGTCAAGGTGGGACCCGTGAGGTGGTCCAATGAGAGTAGAATTTCTCCACATTTATGTTGGGGAAAGGTAAAAATAAAATCTCCTGCCAACCTAGGAAATGCTCTCCACAAATGCGGAAAGAAAAGAATTCTGTTTTTCAAGCATTAACCGAAACTGGGATACAACACAGGTAATCTGCAAATGAGACTACAAAAACAGAAAACATTTACAGCCCATTGCATACATAATCTCAAGATTAATGGTAATTTGTTCTCTTGTAAAAAGACTGGACAACACCATTTGCTGTATGTGTTTTCATCCTGAATTTACCTGGTGATTGGGGTGGCTGTCTGTGCTAGTCAGTTGCCTTTCTCTGAAAGAAAAATAAAACATCCTTAATTTCTATGAGCAGGTAGTCGAGGTGCCTAGGCTAAACTCCCACAATGTTACCTTAAGAGAGGTGGCTCCCAGGCCCTTCAGAAAAAAATTCTTGGGTTTTACTTGTGGCTGGAGCTAGCTTATTTAGCCTTTAAAAAGGTTTGCTTACATACCAAAGGGACAGAGGAAGGATTTACAAACTCTAGGTTTTTCAAAGAAATGCTCTAAGAAAAAGAGAGAAAAATCTCTTTCCCTTTTTGCAACAGGGAAAAGTCAGTTTAAAAAATTTACTTAGGGCTTCCCTGGTGGCGCAGTGGTTGAGAGTCCGCCTGCTGATGCAGGGGACACGGGTTTGTGCCCGTGGGAAGATCCCACATGCCGCGGAGCGGCTGGGCCCGTGAACCACGGCCACTGAGCCTGCGCGTCCAGAGCCTGTGCTCCGCAACGGGAGAGGCCACAACAGTGAGAGGCCCGCGTAACAACAACAACAGAAAATTAAACAGTGCAGTAAAATGTTGGACTGGAGCTCTCACAGTATGGGAATTGTTCTGGAGATGATCTTTAAGTGAGTTCCATGTAGTTGTGCATAGTTAGGATGCCTGCAGGTGGTCAAATCTAGCCCATAATTTCTTGTACATTGATTTAAAGAAAAATATAGATACAGATCCTGCTGGTTTCCAGCCAGAGCTCTTGTCTCTGGTAGTTAACCCTTCCAGGACTTGTCCTCTTTAATGTCAATAATGTAATTTCTCACTCCTACCCATTGTTAAAAACATAAAATTCAACTGAGTAATTTTTTAAAATTAATTAATATATATATATATATATATATATATATATATATTTGGCTGTGTTGGGTCTTTGTTGCTGCACATGGGCTTTCTCTGGCTGCGGTGAGCGGGGGCTACTCTTCGTTGTCGTGCACGGGCTTCTCATTGCGGTGGCTTCTCGTTGCAGAGCATGGTCACTAGGGCGTGAGGGCTTCAGTAGTTGTGGCACGCAGGCTCAGTAGTTGTGGCTCGTGGGCTCTAGATCGCAGGCTCAGTAGTTGTGGCACATGGGCTTAGTTGCTCCGCGGCATGTGGGATCTTCCCGGATCAGGGCTCGAACCCGTGTCCCCTGCACTGGCAGGTGGATTCTTAACCACTGCGCCACCAGGGAAGTCCCTAACTGAGTACGTTTTAAAGATCTTACTGGCTTTCTTTGAGTCATGAATCGGGCAGCATCCCATCTAGCAGATAGAGAGGAGCTCCGAGGAGCTGTACAAAGTGAAAGACTTTTACAGGCAGAAGGAGCGGGAACAGGAAGCTCTACTTGGGGAAAAAACGGGTTGGTTGTGGCAAGGTCACCCCCCTTTAAGGGATGCAGGGGTCCACCAGGCAGATGACCTCACTGTGCTGACCAGGCGATTCCTGATTCCCTGGTTTAAGATTCCATTTCTGGGAGAGGCTGAAACTAATTAAGTGAAGTTTGGTGATGTGAGGCTCAGCGTCGGTGACTCCACTTTGAGCATATTTTCTTGTTTTTAACACCAGTTCTTCATATATGAGATATTTGGTAGGTAAAGTTATGATTTTAATGCAGAAATGAACTCCCCACTAATCTATTCTGGAAGGTCATAAATGTGGGGATGGAAATTGAGACTGAATGGCATGTAAATTCAGCTTGGAAGCTGCTTTCCACTCACCGACGTAGTAAATGCCACAAACTCTCCGTTAGATCCTACCTGAGCTATCCCTTCCATCTTCTTAAGTTCACGGTAACCTGAGACTTGGCCACTAAACTGCTTACTGGAGGGAGAGACCGCTGATGGCAGCTGAAGTGATTGAACATTGCTTACCAGTAGTTTGAACTTGTTTGCTGTTATCAGCCTTTTTTCATCATTAGTGTATAGGAATGCAAGAGATTTCTGTGCATTAATTTTGTACCCTGCAACTCTACCAAATTCATTGATTAGCTCTAGTAGTTTTCTGGTGGCATCTTTAGGATTCTCTATGTATAGTATAATGTCATCTGCAAACAGTGACAGTTTTACTTCTTCTTTTCCAATTTGTATTCCTTTTATTTCTTTTTCTTCTCTGATTGCCATGGCTAGGACTTCCAAAACTATGTTGAATAGTAGTGGTGAGAGTGGACATCCTTGTCTTGTTCCTGACCTTAGAGGAAATGCTTTCAGTTTTTCACCTAGTATATCTTCTTTGGAAAAGAAAGTTTAGAGAAGAAGCAGCTCATTTTTTATCTGGGTTATCTTTTATTCTTGTGTTGCACGAGTTCTTTTTATATTCTGGACACTTTACCCTTATGAGATACATGATGTGCAAATATTTTCTCCCATTCTGTTGGTTGTCTTTTTTGATAGTTTTCTTTGAAGCACAGAAGTTTTAAATTCTGATGTTCAATTTATCTTTTTCTTTTGTTGCTTTTGCTGTAGTGTCATAGCTAAGAAATCATTGCTTAATCCAAGATCATGAAGATTTACACTTAAATATTCGTTAAAGTATTTTATAATTTTAGCTCTCACATTTAGGTCTTTGATCATTTTGAGTTAATTTTTATATATTGTGTTCTGTAAGGTTCCAACTTTATTCTTCAGTTTAATAAAGTTATCCAGTTGTTCCAGCATCATTTATTGAAAAGACTGTTCTTTGCCCATTAATTTACCATAATGTAAAAGTCAAAGCCATTCTTTAAAAACTCACTTGATTGCTCAAAGATTTCTATTTCATTTATGGGAAATGGCTTATGAGTAGTCTTTTTTTAGGTAACTGCCTAATTCTCCTTGAGTGGTTTTTTTCCTTTTGTTTCAAAGAAAATGAAATGAGCAGGTGGGATGTATTCCATGAATGCAAGGTTGGTTCAATATTGGGAAATTGATTAGTATCTTATACAGCATTATTAAGTGTTAGGAACAATGATATTATTTCTCTAGATGCTGAAAAGCCTGTCAAAAAATTCAATACCCATTATAATAAAAGCACTTAGAAAATAGGAAAAAAAAAAAAAAAAAGCCTTTACGCTATTACATACCCTAGCAATAAACATGGTGAATGCACAAAATACGTTTTCGATTTAAGGTATTTTTTTTTCTTTTAATATGGGCTCTGGAATTTGCCAAGTAATTTTTTTCAATCCTGAAAAGGCTCTGCGAGAGGAATAAGGAGGGAAATATGTATGCGGAAAAGTAAATCTGCCAACAGTGTTTGGTGAAATAAACAGATCGTTTGATGGCTTACTGTGGACATGTCCTGAGGCGATGTGGCCATGTCCTTAGGGAGCTGTTTGGGGGGTTGCTGGGAAATAAAGTGATAGGTCACCGGCTAGGCTATTTTTAAATGAAAGCTTAGAAGTTGGCTCTGGAAAACCCTCTCAGGTTATTATGCTTCCCTCCTCCTTTAGTCCTCCAGAACGTGAGATTCCTTTCCATGTGTTTTCTGGCATTAAAGTCAGGACACTCTTAAGTTTTAAGTGGAAGCATTATTAAAAACTGCTTCAGAGTAAAGGGCATTTCCTAGTTAAATTTCACAATTATGTTTTCCAGTTCCAAAAATAACTTGGGGGACTTCCCTGGTGGTCCAGTGGCTAGGACTCCACACTCCCAATGCAGGGGGCCTGGGTTCGATCCCTGGTCAGGGAACTAGCTCCCACATGCCACAACTAAGAGTTTGCATGCCGCCATTAAAGATCCTGAATGCTGAAACTAAGACCCAGCACAGCCAAATAAGTAAATAAATAAATTAATAATAGGAAAAAAAGCCTTGGAACTCAGAGTGAACCATCATCCTAAATAAATTGTCTAAGAGAGAGAACAGTGGGCAGAGGCAAATAATTTATCCAAATTCATGAGGAAACTAATTTGTTAGAATTTTAAAATAATCTGATTTCAACCATGAGCCTACTTGAAATTAGACAGCATTTAATGTTTAATCCTTTATGAATGACACACTTAAAAATTTTTTTATGGTAATAAAATATACATAATTTGAACTTACCATCTTTTTTAAAATTAATTTATTTTTTTAAAATTTTTGGCTGCATTGGGTCTTCATTGCTTCGTGAGGGCTTTCTCTAGCTGTGGTGCGCGGGCTTCTCATTGTGGTGGCTTCTCTTGTTGTGGAGCTCGGGCTCTAGGTGCACGGGCTTCAGTAGTTGTAGCACATGGGCTCAGTAGTTGTGGCTCACAGACTCTAGAGTGCGGGCTTAGTTGCTCCGTGGCATGTGGGATCTTCCTGGACCAGGGTTCGAACCCGTGTCCCCTGCATTGGCAGGCGGATTCTTAACCACTGCGCCAGCAGGGAAGCCCCCTTTGCCCATTTTTGAATCAGGTTGTTTTTGTTTTGTTTTAAATTTTAGGAGTTCTCTATTTTATTTTATTTTATTTTTTTTTTTTTTTTTTTTTTTTTTTTTTTTTGCTGTACGCGGGCCTCTCACTGCTGTGGCCTCTCCCGTTGCGGAGCACAGGCTCCGGACACACAGGCTCCGCGGCCATGGCTCGCGGGCCCAGCCACTCCGCGGCATGTGGGATCTTCCGGGATCGGGGCACGAACCCGTGTCCCCTGCATCGGCAGGCGGACTCTCAACCACTGCGCCACCAGGGAAGCCCTGGAGTTCTCTATTTTAGATATTGCTCCCTTATCAGATATATGATTTGAAAATATTTTCTGCGACCCTGTGGGTTATCTTTTTACTCTGTGAATAGTGTCTTTTACTGCACAACATTTAAAATTTTTCATGAACCAATTTATCTAGTTTTTCTTTTGTTACCTGTGCGTTTATAGAGTCTTATCCAAGAAATCATTACCAAATCCAATGTCATGAAGCTTTTGCCTATGTTTTCTTGTAAGAAACATGTTTTAGGTCTTACATTTAGATCCTTGATCCATTTTGAGTTAATTTTTGTATAAGGGTCCAATTTTGTTCTTTTGCAAGTGGATATCCAGTTTTTTTAAAAATTAAATTAAATTAAATTTTTTATTTTTTGGCTGTGCCATGCAGAATGTGGGGTATTATTTCCCCAACCAGTGATCAAACCCATGCCCCATGCAGTGAAAGCACAGTCTTAACCACTGGACTGCCAGGTAAGTCACTGGATATCCAGTTTTCTTAGCATCATTTGTTGGAAAGACTATCTTTCCCCCATTGAATGGTTTTGACATTCCTGTCAAAAATTACTTGACCATATATGCAAAGGTTTATTTCTGGCCTCTCTATTCCATTGGTCTATGTCTGTCTTTGTGCCAGCACCACACTGTTTTGATTACTCTAGCTTTATAGTAAGTTTTGGTATCAAGAAGTGGTTCTTCCAGCTTCTTTGTTCTTTTCCAAGATTCTTTTGACTATTCAGGGACCTTTGAGATTCCATGTGAATTTTAGGATGAGTTTTTCTCTTTCTGCAAAAGGCATTGTTGGGATTTTGATAGGGATTGAATTGAATCTGCACGTTGCTTTGATTGGTATTGACATTTTAATAGTAATAAGTGTTCCACTTCATGAACATGGGATGTATTTCCATTCATTTATGTCTTGTTTAATTTCTTTCAGCAATATTTTGCAGTTTTTGTTGTACAAGTCTTCACCTCCTTGGTTAAGTTAGTTCTTAAGTATTTAATTCTTTTAGTTGTTATTGTAAATGGAATTGTTTTTGCATGTATAGAGATACAACTGATTTTTTTGTGTTGACTTTGTGTCCTGCTACTTTGCTGAATAAATTTATTCTAACACATTTTAAACACATTTTTGTGGAGTCCTTAGGGTTTCCTACATACAAGATCATATCACCTGCAGATAATTTTACTTCTTCCTTTCCAATTTAGATGCCTATTATTTCTTTTTCTTTCCTAATTGGTCTGGCTAGAATTTTCAGTACTATGTTGAATAGAGGTGATGAAAGTTGGCATCCTTGCTTTGCTCCTGATCTTGGAGGAAAAGCTTTCAGTCTTTACCATTGAGTCTGATGTTTGATGTAGGTTTTTAATGTATGGCTCTTATTGTGTTGAGTAGTTTCCTTGTATTCCTATTTGTTGAGTACTTTTATCATGAAAGGGTGTTAAATTTTATCAAATGCTTTTTCTGCGTCAACTGAGTTGATCGTGTGGTTTTTTCCTTCAGTTGATGTGGCATATTGTTGATCATCTTCATATGTTGTAGGATCCTTGCATTCCAGGAACAAATCCCACGTGGTCAGGATGTATAATCCTTTTACTATGCTGCTAAATTCAGTTTGTTAGTTTTTTTTGTTGAGGAGTTTGGTGTCACTCTTCAAAAGGGATATTGTTCTATAGTTTTCTTACAGTGTTTTTTCTTGGTATCAGGGTAATGCTGGTCTCATGGAATGGGTTAGAAAGTGTTCTCTCCTAAAACGGAGGAGTCACTAGCTAGGGCTGCCCTGGGCCGGTTGTGTGCCATGTGGCCAGCACACCAGCTTGGGTGGTTTTGACTTTGAATCAAAGCTTCAGGTGAGGCTCATCCTCTAGACAGAACACCTTATCACAATTCTAGTCGTTTAATTTTTGTGTTTCTTTGTTTATCGCCACTCTGTCTGTCTAGGCGGTGAGCTTCATGAGGTCAGAACCCACGTCTTCTTGGTCCATCGCCCTGCAACCCCGGCCCCGCCAGCACCCGGTGTGAATGGCATCTCGTGTGCCTTAGGTGAACAGGTGAGCCAGAGCCATCCTGGAGCTGAAAGGAGGCTCAGCACGTGAGGTGTGGATGTAAAGTAGGGAGCTTGGTCTTTTTACAAAACGCTGTTAACGCTGCCTGTCTGGGGACTTACCTGGTGGTCCAGTGGTTAAGACTCCATGCTTCCAATGAAGGGGGCGCAGGTTTGATCCGTGGTCAGGAAACTAAGATCCCACATGCCGCATGGTGCAGCCAAAAAAACCCAGCTGCCTGCCTGGCTGCCTTTGCTCAGTTCCTGTCTGAGATCCTCTCTGGAAATGCTTTATTGCTTTTTTTCAGTTAGCTTATGAGTCAGCAGGACCTTAGCATTTACAAAGTGCTTCCCATGTGGTTTCTCATTGGAATAATCACCCCCATTTTGAAGTTAGAACACTTAGTTGCAGAGAATAAATCTGCTTGTGTCACACAGCAGGGACATGACAGTGTGAACTTGAACCCTGCTCCCCAGTGCCAACTTGGTGCTTTTTCTGCTTTACACCCACGGTGAGCGCCTTGTGTGGTTTCCGTCGAGGAGTCTGGGCCTCTTGTGTGCTCTGGGAAAGAGGGCAAGATCACTCAGGCATCTTCCAGTAATACTAAATTCATTTTATAAAGCACATTAGAAATAAAAATTGTGGGACATCCCTGGTGGCGCAGTGGTTGAGAGTCCACCTGGCGATGCAGGGGACACGGGTTCGAGCCCTGGTCCGGGAAGATCCCACATGCCGCGGAGCAGCTAAGCCCTTGCGCCACAACTACTGAGCCTGAGCTCTAGAGCCTGCAAGCCACAACTACTGAGCCCGCGAGCCACAACTACTGAAGCCCACGTGCCTAGAGCCCGTGCTCCGTAACAAGAGAAGCCACTGCAACGAGAAGCCCGTGCATCACAATGAAGAGTAGCCCCCGCTCACCACAACTAGAGAAAGCCTGTGTGCAGCAACAAAGACCCAACACAGCCAATAGTAAATAATAAACTAAAAAAAAAAAAAAAAAGAAACCAAAATTGTTTTTTGTGACAAGGTGTCTAGGTTGCTATCATAAGTGCTGTTTTTAAAAACTGAACAAAGACTTTGGCCCATAATAAACGTTAGCCTCCAGCACCCTGTCCTCGTGTCAGGAGCCCGTGCTGCAGGGTCTGGAGCTGTGCTCAGCACCTCTCATCCCACCCTCCCAGGCTGGGCATGCTGTGCAGCGGGGGGCCCAGCATCTTACTGGAGAGCAGTGCTCGCTTCTCCAGGACTGGATGCTCAGGACCTGGTCTGAAATACTCGTAGGCTTTCCTTTTGGTTCTGCCTTCACTAATGCCAGCCTGCACTCCTTTAAACTGGGGGCCCTAAGGCTGGCATCCCAAAATGCACCCCATAGACCACTCGTTCATGGCTCGTTCCAGCATTCCAGGGAGGGCCTGCTGACCTGAAGGTATCCTCTGGCCTCTGGTCCAAGTTACTCTGCCCTGGGTCAAAAGACCAGAGTAGACATGGGTACTGGGAACTGCCACTGGTGAAGTATCTGCTGTCTGAGGTAGGATGCTATCTTTTCTTTTCAGTCAGAGATGGCCTTAGCTGCTGCTTCTCATACGCTTGAGACCAAGAAAGAGTGGCTTTACTCTGCTTTTACTTTCTGAAATTAGATACGTATTTTCAGATATGGGTCATAAGCATGACCTGTAGCTTACGTCACCTGTAATAGAACAGCTGGCTGTCAGCGCTAACACACAAAAGTGGATGTGGGCTGTGGGAACTGAGCCTGACTGCTTTTGCTGCCAAGCCCCTCCTTGCCCTGTGGCCTCAGTGTCCTGCCGTCCAGTTGGAACCCCTCTCTGCCCTTTAGCCTGATTTTCTTGTGCATAACATGGCAGCTTATTTCACGACTAATCCTTCCAGACCTGAACTCATTATCATTTTTTAAAATTAATTAATTAATTAATTTTATCTTTGGCTGCGCTGGGTCTTCGTTGCTGTGCGTGGGCTTTCTCTAGTTGCGGCGAGTGGGGGCTACTCTTGGTTGCGGTGCATATGCTTCTCATTGCGGTGGCTTCTCTTGTGGCGGAGCATGGGCTCTAGGGGCGTGGGTTTCAGTAGTTGTGGCACGTGGGCTTCAGTAGTTGTGGCTCGCGGGCTCTAGAGCGCAAGCTCAGTAGTTGTGGCGCACAAGCTTAGTTGCTCCGCGGCATGTGGGATCTTCCCGGACCAGGGCTTGAACCCGTGTCCCCTGCATTGGCAGGCAGATTCTTAACCACTGCACCACCAGGGAAGTCCCTCATTATCATTTTTCACTTTGGAGGGTTTTCATATCCCCTCCTTTGATTTTCAGATGTAGCTCCTAATGGTTTAATTTATATGTGTGGTTTCTGAGTAGATTCTAACAACTTGTTTTTATTGACGGTTCAATTTATTTTATTTTTGTAACCGAGAAGAAAGGAATCTTTGGAACAGATTCCATCTGTGAAATGCAATGTAGAATTTTGGCTAAAGGGTGGAGAATGGAACAGATGGCATAAGAGGTGACGTGCCTGCTCCGAGTTGGTTTCTCGGTGACGGTCTTGTTTCTAGTTTGAGGTTTCAAAAGCCTCAGTAGAAAGTAGGAGAGCAGTGCAGACCCACAAACTTTCCGGCCGCCTGGCCCAAGTAACAGGCACCTGTGAAGGTGCTTTTCCACCTTCACACTCTTTTGACTTAGGTCTGGAGCTCCGTTGTGTGTGCTGCGAGAAAACACAAGCAGACACCTGGGCTTGTGACTTCCTCTCTCTGGTGACTTCCTGTGTGGGGAGTGAGTGGATGTGGCTGGTGCGGGTGGGCGGAGCCTGCCTCCCCTCTCGCCACGTGCCTGTCCTGCTTTTGGCTCTGGCTCACAGCACTGCTGGGCTGACTGTCCCTCTGTGCTATAAGCTCATCTCCAAATGCTGGGAATCGTGAGCAAGATTTTTTTCCCACTCCCTTTTTTTTTTTTTTACCACCAGTCTTGTCTTCCAGTTATATCTGAAACTAGCAGTTTTAAGAAACATTTTGGTATAAAATACAAAATTTATAAGCATGTTATATGTCATTTTCAAAAAAAACCAGGCCCCTTTTGACCTTGCTTTACATAGGAGATTTATTTCCTGATCTGGAAATGTGGCCAGCCAAGACTTAGTTCCTTTCTTCCACTTGGGAGCCCCTTTTGCTCGGAGAAGGCCCCCAGACACCACAGCAAGTCAGTGGGTCTGAGTTACTTCTTTGTCTAGCTCTCCTGGCCATCATAACTGCTGAGGGGGAGACAGGAAGGAGTTGGCACAGCGACCTCTGAGCGTCTGGGAGGCCCGGGGCCCATCGGTGTGGCGATGTGTACTGCAGAGCAGAATGGCAGGTGGGAGATCTTTAAGAATTTGAAAAACTCCCAGAAAGAGTTGAGATTGTCTATATTAGCAGCTTCACCTGGTCAGGGGAGTTATGCTGAAGTTGAACCTGACTCTAAAATTAGTGGCTTGCTCTGGGGTGTCTTTTCCCACCATCATCCTGAGTTACTGGGCAAAGCTGCACTGGTTTATAGTTTACGTTCTGATTCTGTGAGAACTTGCCAGACTGAATGCAGATGCACTCTCCTTACAGAAAGTGGGCTGAGGATGGACCCCCTTAACCTGGTGCCATATTTGCCTCGGGCAGAGTGGTCCCTGGGGCCAGGAGACCAAGGCTGGCTCGCGATGTTGGGTCAGGTGCTCAAGGAATACCAGACATGTACAAGACGGTGTGTGGTTTCTCTCTTTTCTTCACATCAAGGGTTGCCGGCTGGGGCTTTGAACAGGTGCATGGAGCTGTGGTTGTCTGAGTGGGGCGCCTTGCTGGGTGGGTTTATCTTCATCCTGTTCCTCCCCTGGGTATGAGAAAGGGGTGGACAGGACATTGTGGCCCTTGTCTGCTCTCTCTTTGCTGTGTTGGCCTCCATGACTATTGTGTTGGCCGCATTTTGTTTGTTTCTTTTTTATTTTTTTTAAGTTTATTGAATTGTAGTTGGTTTACAATGTTGTGTTAACTTCTGCTGTACAGCAAAGTGACTCAGTTATAGATACACGTATTGTTTTTCATATTCTTTTCCATTATGGTTTATCAAAGGATATTGAATGTAGTTCCCTGTGCCATACAGTAGGACCTTGTTATTTTTTATTTTATTTATTTATTTTTTTTGCGGTGTGCGGGCCTCTCACTGTTGTGGCCTCTCCCGTTGCGGAGCACAGGCTCCGGATGTGCAGGCTCAGCGGCCATGGCTCACGGGCCCAGCCACTCCGCGGCATGTGGGATCTTCCCGGACCGGGGCACGAACCTGTGTCCCCTGCATCGGCAGGCGGACTCTCAACCACTGCGCCACCAGGGAAGCCCCGGTTTGCTAATATCTTGTTGAGGATTTTTGCATCTATATTCATCAAAGATATTGGCCTATAATTTTCTTTTTTGATAGTATCTTTGTCTGGTTTTGGTATCAGGGTGCTTGTGGCTTTATAGAATGTCTTTGGGAGTGTTTCTTCCTCTTCAATCTTTTGGAAGTGTTTGAGCAGGATCAGTGTAAGTTCTTCCTTGTATGTTTGGTAGAATTTGCCTGTGAAGCCATCTGGCTCTGGACTTTGTTTGTAGGGAGTTTTGTTTGTTTATTTGTTTTTACAGATTTTATTTCACTTCTAGTGATCGGTCTGTTCAAGTTATCTATTTCTCCTTGATTCAGTTTTGGTGGGCTGTATGTTTGTAGAAAGTTGTCCATTTCTTCTAGGTTGTCAAATTTATTGGCATATAATTGTTCATAGTATTCTCTCATGTTTTTTTTGTATTTCTGTGGTATCAGTTGTGATTTCTCCTCTTTCATTTCATATTTTGTTTATTTGAGTCTTCTCTCTTTCCTTCTTAGGGAGCCTGGCCATTGGTGTGTTAATTTTTGTTTACCCTTTCAAAGAACCAGCTCTGAGTTTTATTGATTTGTTTTCTATTTTTTTTAATCTCTATTTTATTTATTTCCTCTCTGACCTTTATTACCTCCTTCTTTCTGCTGACTTCAGGTTTTCTTTGGCCACACTTCCTCGTCTTCCTTTCCTTCTTTTTCTTGGCCATGCCAACGAACCTGTCTTACCGACAGAGGTGCCGAGGCCTCAGCGGTGTGGCCCTGACCCAGGCTGGTGAGTAGCTGAGCCAGGATGTGAACCCGGCCAGGAGGCGACCCTGTGCTGCCACTCCATTAGTTGGTGTTTTCCAGGTGGTCTCTGAAACCTCTGAATTTTTAGAGGCAATAGGGCTGCGTATTGGTGCTGGATCCCTTGTAGCCTTCAGTGAAGTTCTGACTTAGCCCCAGGTTATGGGTCTGAGACAGGCAGACTCCACAGACCCAGAGGCTGAGCTGGTTGTCCTTTCCTGAGCAGTGTCCCCACCTCCCTGGGCTTCCTGGGCATTGTCTGGGCCCCGGCTGATTTGAGCCAAGCAGGGTGGTCCACCTTGGGACCTACGTGGTATAAGGATCTGGGATTGCCCTGGGGATAAAGCTCTTCCCGCACAGCTGTCCCGCTGGGCTGAAATGTACCCCACAGCCTGCCGTCTTCAGGGGCTGTGCCCTGTGAAGGCCCCCAGGCAGCACCCACAGACTCACAGAACGGCGGAGGTGCTCCTGCCCGCTCTCAGCCTCTCTCAGTACTACCAGGTGCCAAACAAAGGATCTTTGTTTTTGTTTTTGTTTTTTTAATTAATCAATTAATTTGGCTGTGTCAGGTCTTAGATGCGGCATGCGGAATCTTCTTGCGGCACATGGGCTTCTCTGTAGTTGGAGTGCACAGGCTTCAGGGTGCGTGGGCTCAGTAGTTGTGGCACACGGGCCTCTCTAGTTGTGGTGCACGGGCTCTAGAGCGCAGGCTTAGTTGCCCCGTGGCATGTGGGATCTTAGTTCCCTGACCAGGGATCGAACTCGCGTCCCCTGCTTTGGAAGGCGGACTTTTAACCACTGGACCACCAGGGAAGTCCCCAAACAAAGGGTCTTTGGGTTCTCACCTCTCCCCTGGGACTCGGCCCTGCCTGAACATCCAGTTGAGGGCAGGGGTTGGTGCCAGTAGTACCCGGGTAAAGAGCTCGGCACTTCACAATCCACTTGGATTGCCAGGGCATCCACGTGTGGGTTTGGCACAGTGTAGGGTAAGAGGAAAATGTGTTCACTTAGCAGACAGTAGCCGGCGTCTTTCAGGAGTAGATTAAGTGGAGGTTGATAGGAAAGAGTCATTTTTGCAGATGTTCGTCCAAGGATGTTAATTTTTTATAGTGATCAAGAATTTGGGCGTATTTGGAAAGGGAGGTGAAAAATTAAGCTAAATACTAAACTAGCTTAGTTGACAGTTCAAACCGGAGCAGAACCTTTTAACTTAGATCGGGACGGCCCCTCCCAAACCTGGACTTCAGAGTCAAAGCAGCTCAGGGCACAGGCGGATCCGTGCTGGCATGTGTGTGTTCTTGGCTTCACGGTATCCACACAGTGGGTGCTGTCTTGGGAAGGGAGCAGAGATATGCTTTTAAATATGCGGAGTTGAGGGCTTGGTGGGTGGGCGAGGGCTTTACTCGGTCACCGCGGTGTGATGAGTGATTGAAGGCTGCAGGCTTGTTCACGGAGCTGTGCGCTTACTTCCCAGCCCCTTCCTCCCCTGGAAGCTGACGTGCTTCTAACATCATAGTCTGGAGGGCCCGGGTGGGCATCTCAAGGCGGCTGTGTGGTGCTGCTCCCCCGTAGCTCCTCCTCAGCGTTCCTTTAACCCCGTGTCTGCCCTCTTGGCTGCTGCTCTGGGCCCAGGGCCGTGGAGGGTGGGAATGAGGAAGGGAAGGGCAGTTGTAGAAGGAACGGATGTTTCCTAAGCATGGACCCCGCATGGTAGCGCTCACCACGCTCCTGTGGGCTCCTGATTGGTCAGGCTGACGCAGCTCGCCAGGGGCACTTGGTGGGCATGGGCCACAGTACAGCAGGGCCTGCACTCCACGGCCTGAGTCTGCGCCCACTTGGCAGAGGGCTGCTTGCCCTGCCATGAGTCCCCCAGGCATCCGGAGGCCTGTGGCCGTGGAGCAGCCTGTCCAGGGAGGAGTGTAAAGATCGATCGGTATGGCTCCTTTTTCCTTTTAAAAAAAGTTTTTAGAAAAACTTTTCTAGTTTCACAAATATCAGGAATTGAAAATGATACTGGGTGATATTAAGTTCCTCGAAACAGATTTCTGCAGGAGGCTTGGGGCCTCCTTGACGCCCCTCAGGAGCTGGTCCTCAGCCTGCCTGGGCGACGTGCGTCTGCGCCCTGCCGCCCGCTCGTGTCCGTGCGGAGAGGACACTGGTCCCACCATGCTGGACGGTCCACACGGGGCGCGGGCCTGGGGAGACACAGACAGGCTCAGAGCTGAGGTCCGCACGAGAGATTTGGGGTCTGTGTCAGACTTGGGGGAGGAGGGTTGGTGAGTCCCTGGCGTCGTCCCACCTTGTCACTAATTTATCTGCTTTGTTCTTCCAGAAGGAGTCTGCTGAGGGCGAGGGTCATGGACTGTATCACCTCCACGGCTATCCTGCCCCTGCTGCTGGGCTGCGTGGGCGTCTTCGGCCTCTGCAAGCTGCTGCGGTGGCTGCGCACGGGCGCCTGCGTCCAGAACGCTGTGGTGGTCATCACCGGTGCCACGTCGGGCCTGGGCCGAGGTGGGTGGTGGGGCAGTGCCGGGCGGGGGGCAGCGGCGTGGGTGCAGACACGCGAGGAGGGCCGGCAGCTGGGCGGCAAGGGCGGCACTGCCCTTGGTCCAGATGGAGACGGAGAGCTTAAGCGCAGGGAGAGACGACCCTGACCTTCAGCACCGGGGCCGGAGGCGGAAGCCAGGGAGGGGGCCGCATGTGCACGTGGGGCAGCCTCAGCGCCAGTCGGTGTGGAAACAGGCACTTGTATGTGGAGACTTTCAAAAATGGACACTAACTTAGGGCCAAACAAAACGTTCCTTATCCTGAGTTCAGCGAGCATCCCAGGTTTACGGCTTTGGTGTAACCTCCAGCTTGCCGTCCCCTCATGGGGCCGTGCCTCCAGCCGTGCCCTGGCACCTTGGCAGGTGGGGACAGGAGCAGTGAGGCCTCAGCTGTTCCTCAGCCGGGTTCTCCAGTTGAGCTCAGATCTAACCTAGTGGCCACATGGAGCTGCTGGGTCCCAGGCCCACCCCACGCGCCTGTGCCAACCGTGGCAGTGTACCAGGGCAGGTGCGGGTGTATCAGCTTCCGCACATGCTCTGCACCACCCCCGCACGCCCCCCACGCTCACGCTCAGTTCCATGGAACGAGGCCGAGAGGCGCCCTGAGTTGGGGTACACCCAGCGCTCCTGCGTCTCCTGGCCGGTGAGAGTACAGCCAGTGTGGCCCAGGGCCACGTGCTGGCCCCTAGGCCAGGTGCTGGAACAGACGGATGTGAGGCAGGGTCCCTTCCCTCTGGGAGCCCGTGGTCTGTGCAGAGAGGAAGGACTTCTCTCCGTGTGTTGCCCTTTCAGCACGGGTGTTCCCAGCGGGCTGGCAGGGGAGGCACCTAGGTGCGTGCTGGCTTGGGCTTATCTCCTGAGTCCTCACAGCTGATGCTCAGAGAAGGTGTGACTTGCCCTGTGACTTGTAGGCAGGAGCGCGGAGCCAGGACTCAAGCCCTCGTCTTGTCTCCCTGGGGGAGGGGGCAGGGTGGCCGTGAGCAGTAGGGTCATGCAGGGGCTGCTGGCACTTGAGATCTGCGGGAACACAGAGGAACAGACGGGGAGTGGCGGCAGGCTGCCAGGGGACCTGGGCAGAGAGCGGGGAGCAGGGTCCGTGCGTGCACCAGCGTGGCGTTCAGGTGAGCTCTCGGGGTGACCCAGGGTCTGCCATCAGATCTCCAGGCCCCAAGCCATAGCCGGCCTCTGACCTTACTCAGCTGCTAAATATAGGGTGTCAGCAGCCGCTGCTCCACCACAGAGAGAAGCTTTTTTTTTAACGTCCTTGAAGTGTGTCTGGGGTTGGCTGTGAGGGAAAGGCACACTGCGGCGCCGACGTGCACACGCGTGACGGAGGTGCTGTTCTCTCTCCATCCGCGCTTCCTCCTGTGACACCAGGGCCAGGAAGGGGATGGAAGACACAAAGCCCACTTGTCTGTGTGCGTCCGTGCTCTTTCCACCATCTCCTAGATTCCATCGGAGGGCCAGGAGGGCGTGTATCCCTCCCCCTCTGGCTGTCTCAGTACAAACACCCCTCAGCGACTGCCCAGGAGGCGTGGGGAGGAGACCCCGGCCACCCTCATGGCTCTGCCCACCCTGTCGGCCGCCCTGGAGGCCTGGGTGGCGTGCTGAGTGTTCGGACAGCTCTCGTGTCTCTCCTGCCTTGTCTCCTGGCTTGTCCTTGTGGGCTGGCAGGACACTGGGTGAAGGGACACGTCTCGGCCCCGAGGCCATGAGCCTACTGGACTTATAAGCCAGTAGTGCTGGTGGCCTGGGGACCGGCTGACAGCCCAAGATAAATGTATTCCTTTTTCTCTCCACCCTCTTGCCTCTATATCACTTTTTTCAAGAAATGAAAATGGAATTTTCTCAGCCTGTTGGCATTTATGTCATTCTCTACACGAACTTTAATTTCCTCCCTTGGCTTTCCTTGGGAAGCAAAGCTTAAGCAGAACGCGGGTGACCAGTTTCCAGAGCTGTTCAGACACTTGTGTGTCCCCCACCTTGGATCTTGGTGGCACCTCACTGAATGTCCATTGTGGTGGCCAGGCCGGGACAAAATGGGGTGAGGAAGCCAGCAGGGCTTCGGGAGTGATAGGAAACGGGCCTCAGGAGTGCCTGCCCCCAGCCCCACCCCCAAGGAGGCTCTGCAGGGCAGGTGGGATGGGGGCCGTGACCCAAGCAGACCCTGGGGCCAGAGCGGGGGCTGTGGCTCCGTCTGGGTTTGTGCCCTCGGTCAGGGTGAGCTTCAAAGGAGACAACACCGCACGCCTGGAAGTGCACCGGTTTAGTTGACTTGAACCTCCTTCCAGAAAGCTCCATCTGGGTGAGGCTGGGAGGCGCCGGCCCCGGGATAGCAAGTGAAGGTGCAGGAGGCGCCGCGTCTGGAAAGAAGGCTTTGCTGCCAGGGAGCCTCCTCCCTCCTTCCCTGAGGGACGCTGGCATTCTCCCCGCTTCGCTTTCGCTTTCAAGGCGTGGGTGGGGGAAGGACCCTGCCTGGACCTCCGAGCCTCCTCCCTTCCTGGATCCCTGACCCTCCAGTGGGCTCTTGGGGCCGGCCTTGCCCTCCTAGCAGCCCGTGGCACCAAGACTCCGCTTGAGCACCCGGCCCCCGAGACTCAGTCTGGGCCCTGGGGGTGGCCGCATGGTCAGCCGGGGCTGCGGGGGCCGCACACACCTGCTCTTGAGGGAAACCTCAAGAGCCTCTAGTGAGGACAGACTATGCCCCCTTAAGCCCCACGTTTCCATTCGCACTAACAGTCATTCTTTTTTTTTTTTTTTTCTTTTTGCGGTATGCGGGCCTCTCACTGTTGTGGCCTCTCCCGTTGCGGAGCACAGGCTCCGGACGCGCAGGCCCAGCGGCCATGGCTCACGGGCCCAGCCGCTCCGCGGCATATGGGATCCTCCCAGACCGGGGCACGAACCCGTATCCCCTGCATCGGCAGGCGGACTCTTAACCACTTGCGCCACCAGGGAGGCCCCAACAGTCATTCTTTAGAACATTTTAAGAAGGCAGCTTAGAAGCACGACGCAGCGCTTGTGCAGTGCTTTCTCTCTTCGCGGTGCTGGCCTGGCCGCTGTAACCCGCTCAGTCCTAGCGCTGCTGACCTGCACCTACAGAAGAGGAAAGTGGGGACAAAGAGGTCGAAACTTCCCACATCACAGGGCCAGTCAGGGTTGGGAGTCTGAGTTGGACACAGGAAGTCTCGCCCGTGTCCGTCCTCTTGACCGCAGGGCTGTGCTGCTCTCCGTGGGCTGTGAGCCTCGGGGTACTAAGCACTCGGCTGTGTTTGGGGGCAGGGTGAGAGGCCCTCAGCCCCTGCTTCCTCCCTCTCCCTGCCCCTCCCGTAGTGGCCTTGGGATTCACATGTGACCCTGGCTGGCCTAGTCCTAGTAATGCTGCCCCCACCAGGGCTGATCTGGTCCCTCCCAAGGATTTGGACACCAGAGCTTGGAGGGAACGGGCCAAGGCCACCCTTGTCTGGCCTGGGAGTGGTGTCCACGGGAACGCTGCGCTGTCTGCAGCCCGCCCCCATCTGGTGGAGAGGCCAGGCTGGGAATGAAGTGGGGAAGGGACCTGCTAGCATTCAGAGAGCTTGATTCCTACTGCCCAGGACCCTGGGCCACCAGCACTCCTGTCCTTCCCATCTGAACCATTCAGCTCCTTCCCTTAATCCTTGAGCTACCCTGGAATCCTGATAAATCCTCTTATTGCTTTGCCCCGGGTGACTTGAGTCTCTTTTCCTGCCACCAAAGAATATTGACTAAGAGAGGTGCCCAGATAGTTCTGGACCCCCCCCGCCATGGTCTTCGTCAGTTGTCACCTGGATGCTGTAGTGACTCAGAGGAACCCCCAGCAGGAGGGAATTTTTTTAAATGATGCCACCCTTGGACTTCCCTGGTGGCGCAGAATCCTCCTGCTGATGCAGGGGACACACGTTCAGGCCCTGGTCTGGGAAGATCCCACATGCCGCGGAGCAACCAAGCCCGACAGCCACAACTACTAGAGCCCATGCTCCACACCAAGAGAAGCCACCGCCATGAGAAGCCCGTGCATCGCAGTGAAGAGTAGCCCCCGCTCGCCACAACTACAGAAAGCCCGCGCGCAGCAACAAAGACCCAACGCAGCAAAAAAAAAAAAAAATGATGCCACCCTTAATGCCACCCTGCTGCGTGGGCGCTCGGCATGCTTTAGCTCTTTAACCTCCTCGCGAGGCTGTCAGCCTCCCCACGTTCTGTCCCCGTTGCGTGTGTCCACGAGCCCTCGGGCCTGTGTACTCTCGGGAGGAAGAACCTGGGGGCTTCAGGCCTCGGGGGAGCCTCTCCGCCCCTTCTCACCAGAGTCCTGTGTCCCCCATGTGTCCACAGAACCACAGAAGCAGCCCCGGCAGGTGTGTGCCTGCTGCGTTGAGGCAACGGCATCCCCGAGCTGGCGCCGCCTGCCCGTCGGGCACATCCCTTGCCTCACTGAGCTCCTCGCCATGAAAGTGGGGAGATACTGCTCGCAGGGTGGATCAGAGCTAAAGGTTATGCTGGAAAGTTCTGAGCCTGGTACCTAACAGCCTGTCCCCTAGCTGCTGCCTTCCTCCTGCCCGTGGACGTCTGTCACAGCCCTGGACGTTGGCTCCGCAGTGGTGACAGCAGAGCTCCCTGTGCCGGGTCCCTAACCCTGCCCCATGGACTTCCACAGCGGGCTGGTGCCGATGGCTGCGGAAGAAGTAGCCCTGTGGTCTGGGGCTGGGGAGCTGGGAGCTGAGCTGACGGTGAAGGCCTGGGCCTCCCCAGCTGCCACACTGCTTTCTTCTTCCTCTAGAATGTGTCAGAGTTTTCCATGCTGCCGGTGCCAAGCTGGTGCTCTGTGGCCGGAACGCCGAGGCCCTGGAGGAGCTCACCCGAGAACTTGCTGCTTCCCGGGCTACCGAGGTGAGCCCAGGGGTGGTTTTCGTGGGGAAGAGGGGCAGCCGCGGTCGGCCAGCTGGGCTCAAATCCACCACTTGCGCAGTGCCGCGAGTTTAGGGAGGCCCCTCTGAGTGCCTTCTTCCTCCCCCATGTCTCCGCTAATACCTATTCACCTCTTGGCGGTGGTAGCCGGGAGACTGGCGGTGACTTTTGACACTTTAAGTTAAGATGACATTTAACATTTCCTTTCCAGTTGAGGTGCCTTTTATCCTTTTTCTTGTCTAACTGCTCCGATCAGAACAACAAGCTATGCTGAATAGCTGCAGTGAAAGCAGACATCCTTGTCTTGTTCTGGAGCACAGAGGAACACTTTCAGTCTTACACCACTGGACATGATGTTAGTTGTAAGTTTTTCATAAATACCTTGGGGAATTTCCCCCCTGTTCCTAGTTTTCTGAGAGTTTTTATCATGAAAGGGTGTTGGATTATGTCAGATCTCTTTTCTGCGTCAATTGAGATGCTTACGTGGTCCTTCCCCCTTCGTTCTGTTAATGTGGTGGGTTATACTGATTGATTTCCTTACGGTAAACTACCCTTGCATTTGCTAGGATAAATTTAGCCTGTTCATGATGAATAATCCTTTTAATATGCTGTTGAATTTGATTTGTTAGCATCGGTACTCATAAAGGATTTTGGTCTGTAATTTTCTTGTGGTGTCTTTATCTGGCCTTGGTATCAGAGTAATGCTGGCCTCACAGAATGAATCAGTAAGTGTTCTCTCCTCTTCGGTTTTTTTTTGTTTTCTAAATATTTATTTATTTGGCTGCGCCAGATCTTAGTTGTGTAATGCGGGATCTTTTGTTGCATTGCGCGGGCTCCAGAGCGTGCAGGCTTAGTTGCTCTGTGGCATGTGGGATCTTAGTTCCCTGACTAGGGATCAGACCTGCGTCCCCTGCACTGGAAGGCGGATTCTTAACCACTGCACCACCAGGGAAGTCCCTCCTCTTCAGTTTTTTGGAAGAGTATAAGTATTGGTGTTAATTCTTCTTTAAAATTTGATAAAATTCACCAGTGAATTTGGTTCAGGATATTTTCTATTGGGAGGTTTTAGGTTACTGATTCAATTTCTACCTGTCACATGTCTGCTGAGATTTTGTTTCTTCTTGACTCAGTTTAGGTAATTTGTGTGTTTCCAGGAATTTGTCCATTTCTTCTAGGCTATCTAATTTGTTGGCATACAGTTGTTCATAGTATTTTTTTATAATCTTTTTTATCTATGTAAGGTCCCACTTTCAGTTCTAATTTTAGTTATTTGCATCTTTTCTTTTTTCTTTGGTCTAGCTAATGGTTTCTCAATTTTGTTGATCTTTTCAGAACACCAACTTGTGATTTCATTCATTTTCTTTGTTTTCTATTCTCTCTATATATATGTTTGTTTTTAAATATTTTATTTATTTATTTGGCTGTGCCGAGTCTTTAGTTGAGGCACTCGGGATCTTTATTGCCGTGTGGAATCTTTAGTTGCAGCATGTGGGATCTAGTTCCCTGACCAGGGATCGAACCTGGGCCCCCTGCATTGGGAGTGTGGAGTCTTAACCACTGGACCACCAGGGAAGTCCCCTGTATTTTGTTTATCTTCTTTCTAATCTGCTTTCTCTCCTCTGCTAGCTCTGAGTTTAGTTTGCTCTATTTCCCTAAGATGCAAAGATATGTTAAAGATATGTTATTGATTTGAGGTTCTTCCCCCCCCCCCGGCCATACTGCATGGCATGTGGGATCTTAGCTCCCCAACTAGGGATCGAACCTGCACCCCCTGCACTGGAGGCACAGTCTTAACCACTGTACTGCCAGGGAAAGCCCCTTCTTTTTTAATACAGTCATTTATAGTTATAAGTTTCTCTCTTAGCATAGCCTTCACTGCATCCTGTAAGTTTTGGTATGTTATGTTTCCATTTTCATTTTGTTCTAAATATTCTCTAATGTCCCCTGTGATTTCTTTTTTGGGTCAGTGGTTGTTTAATGTCCCCTTTTCTCCAGTTTGCATGGTGCTATTGGTTTCTAGCTTCATCACTCTGTGGTTGCAGAAGATAATTTTTATGATGTTTATCTTTTAAAATCTGTTGAGACTTGTTTGCGACCTAACATGTGGTCTGTCCTGGAGAATGTTCCATGTGTGCTTGTGAAGAGTATGTATTACACTGCTGATGGGTGGAGCGTTCTAAATATGACTGTTAGGTCCAATTTGTTTATAGTGTTGTTCAGGTCATCTATTTCCTAATTGATTTGTCTGGTTGTTCTATCCATTATTGAAAGTGGGGTATTGAAATATCAAAATATTATTATAGAACTGTCTGTTTCTCCCTTTAATTCTGTTGATTTTTGCTTCCTATATTTTGAGGGTCTGTTATTAGGTACATAAGTGTTTATAACTGTTATACCTTCTTGTTGTAATGTACCTTTTAACGTTGTTATATAATGTCCTTCTTTGTCTCTTGTAACCTTTTTTGATTTAAAGTATTTTTTTGTCTGATATTAGTTTAGGCACCCTAGCTCTCTGTTTGGTTACTATTTAAATAGACTATCTCTTTTCATCCTTTTCCTGTCAACATGTCTTTGGATCTAAAGTTAGTCTCTTAAAGACAGCATATAGGGGGCTTCCCTGGTGGCGCAGTGGTTGAGAGTCCGCCTGCCGATGCAGGGGACACGGGTTCGTGCCCCAGTCTGGGAGGATCCCACATGCCACGGAGCGGCTGGGCCCATGGGCCATGGCTGCTGAGCCTGCGTGTCCAAAGCCTGTGCTCTGCCACGGGAGAGGCCACAGCGGTGAGAGGCCCACGTACCGCAAAAAAAAAAAAAATGTTTTGTGAATGAAGAATGAAACTGATTTGGCCTGAGAAGGATAGCAGCTCTGTGACGTAGGACAGTGCAGCGCCAGGCTGGCACAGGGCGGCAAGGGGAGCCATGCTTCCATCATACGTGACCCCTGCCCCATGGCATTTACAGTCAGTTAAGGAGAAAGGCTGCCCAAGTCAGGTATGAGCAGGGTTGGCAGGCTCCTCCAGGTCACATCCTTCAGAGAAGTGTTGTGACCTGTCCCTTCACGGCCAGGCCCTCCCAGCACCGAGAAGCAGGGCCTGTGGCTCCCATGCCCGTTGCTCTGAAGCTACGTTTGGCTTCTGTCATTCTTGCCCAGGTGCAGACTCACAAGCCTTGCACGGTGACCTTCGACCTCACAGACCCTGGGGCCATAGTGGGGGCCGCCGCGGAGATCCTGCAGTGCTTTGGCTATGTGGATGTGCTCATTAACAACGCTGGGGTCAGCTACCGCGGCACCATTATGGATACCAGCCTGGACGTGGACAAGAGAGTCATGGAGACAAACTACTTTGGTCCAGTTGCTCTGACGAAAGGTAACGGTTGTGGGTGAAAAGGAAGATGAGCACAGGCACGTCGGCATTCTTTGTATTTCCCTTGGTTCCTTCTTCCTAGACCTGGCCTGTCCCATCCATTTGACCCTGGAGTCAGTAGTTTCCTTACATCCTGGGTGTTGGCTTTTCTGGGCTTTTATTTGCATTTTCTTCCACTGCTTTATGGTCTTACATCGAGATGTTCTCCTCAGCAACAGCCTCATCTGCACAGTGATGTCTTTCCACTGTGTCTGCACACCTACAGAGTGGGGCATTCTGACGTCCAGCCACGGTTCTCACTCCAGGGGGAAGCCCTCCCTCCCCTCCTGGGCGCAGGGGCTAAGAGTTCCAGTAAACAGTCCCCCCCCACGACTCAGCATGAGCTGCAGCAACCTCTGCCCTCTCCCCACAGCGCTCCTGCCCTCTATGATCAGAAGGCGCAAGGGCCACATTGTCGCCATCAGCAGTATCCAGGGCAAAATCAGCGTTCCTTTCCGATCTGCATGTGAGTACTTCCTTCTCCTCCCCACGTTTCCTTTATTGTTTTCTCCCTGTTATAAAAACAACACGTTTACTGTCCAGAACTCAGACATTAGAGAAGCACTCAGCACAGAACGTGCAGGGGCGTCATCAGCGCGTGCTCCTGAGCAGAGGCCTGAGCTCAGCCCCAGCTCTGCTCCTCGTGCCACGTGCGACCTCGTGCCGTGGCCCCCGTGCTGTGCCTCCCGAGTGTCGGCCCACAGGTGCTGCCCCGCCACCACTTAACCGCATGTGCCTCCAGAATTCTTCTACATGGGATCAAATGTGCAAAACTGGGGTTTTGTGGTTCGCTTATTCCATTTGGCAGTGTATCTTTCTGCATCAGCACATATGGGTTTACCTAGTTCCTTTAAGTGGATATGCAGTCATTAATCGAATGGATGTGGCATAATTTCTTTAGTAGTTTTCGTGACACATGAGGATTTGCGTCCCTTCAGTCGGTGACTGGTAGCAGTGATGTGCTGTGCACAGCATCCTTCAGTATTTTTATCTCTGGGCGCTCATGGGAGCGTTTCAGTAAGATTAGTTCTGAAAAGTGGACATAGGACCAAAAAATTAACGCTGCCAGCTTGACTTCAGTTCCGACTCTCACTCCCTGCATGAATGGCTACGCCAGAATGTTGAGACTGCGCCATCACAAGCACCAGCAAGCAGATTCTACTTTTGTTAAAAGATCTGAAAGATGATTTCACAAACTGTCCTGGGAACTGCATTCTTTGCTCCACCGTCTGCAAGGAAATGCTCAGCTGTAATAGTCTCCCCCTCTCCAGATGCTCAACGTAGCCACGGGAAGGGAGGGGAGGGGCGAAGCCGCCTCCACACCGTGAAAGCACGGCCACGCACACCCAGCTGGACAACTGGGAACCACCTGTCAGCCCGAACGCAGCGCAGCCATCCTTCTGGTGCTGGCTGTGTGTCTGGGTCAGCTGTGGGACTCGTCTGAGCCCACACTGCCCCCTCATGTCATCCGACAGTCTCCATGGCCGTGCTCAAGACAACGTGAGACACCCGCCGTATCCGTGCTTGTTTCTGGGGCAGTTATTTCCCTTTGCCAGTTCTCTGTCTCACTTCGCTGGCACAGGACAGCCTCCTGAGGAATAGATATGCAGGCATCACATGTGACAGAGCAGATGAGGCAATAATAGGGAAAAGAATATGCAGGGTAAAGGAGTTCTTTGCAAAGTGTTCCTGGACTGAATTATTTCCAAACTTCACTTGGATTTAGTGCCACTGAGTTTTGTCCTCCCCTTGGCTGTGACTGCGTAGGTCACACTTGGTTGTTCTGGGTGCTTTATAACCACCAGGCCAGACAAGGCAACGCCTCCTGGGCACGTCGGCCAACCCAACGGGCAGCAGTCTCCCCACTCGTGAAGTGTGGGTGGCTTCGTGTACCTCTCGGGGCTGCTGTGAGGCCGAGTGGGAGGATCCAGGATGTGTGTAGAGCACGTGGAGCCCTGGGGACCACAGTCACGGCGTTTAGGTTAGCACAGCCTGGCCGAGGACCTACCTACAGCCCAAGAGCCGTGGAGACCGGGGGTCAGGGAGGCCCCCAGGTGGCTCAATCCTCTCGGGCCTCGGCGTGGGCCGTGCCTCTGGAATCATGGCTGGTAGGAGCGTGTCTCTAGCCACCCACCCGCAGAGCGTTCGTTCGGCCAGGCCGCTCCTCCAGAGTCTCTGCAGAGTCTGGACGCTGCTGGGCTGCTCACAGGACCTACAGTTACGTGGCTGATGGATGCCCTTTCCTCAGGCTCGAACGTGTGGACTCCAAATCTGGAAACCGTCAGTGGAGATGCCGTTTCCCAGGAGTGCCATCGTAGGGTTCCTCTGTCCCCTCAGAGCACCTGACGCCGTGCAGAGAGGCTGTTGCTGGGGAGCGGAGGGGGCCCGGACAGCTCTTCCAGATGAAAGGCCATCCTGTGGAAGCTGTCAGACAAAAGACGTGAGAAGGCCAGCTGTGGGGTTGTACACACGCTCCTGCACGTGCAGGGAGCCTCCCTGGATGCACTGTTGCAGTGTGGCCTGTGACCACGAGGGGCACGGCAGCCGCCCCGTCTGTCCCCCGCTGGAGAGAGCTACGTGCAGGAATGACATGGAAACAGGCACAGCGTGAGGCCATGTCCGCACAAATAGGACTTCTGTGTCGCACCCCGTGTAGGTACCTGGTTGATGTGAGAAATGAATGCTGAGAAACCGGCAGCTTGGCTCCCTCTGGGGAACTGTACTGGAAGGCACGAGGAGGACTTTCACTTGGTTACTTTATTTCCTCCTGAACTATTTGAATATTTTACCCAGTAGGCACTGTTTTTTTAAAAAAAAACTTTTAATTTAGATTAATTTCACACTTAAACCTTGCAGGAACAGTACAAAGAACACCCGTGCACCCTTCCTACGCATTCCCAGTGGTTCACATTTGACCATGTGCGCTGTGTAATGTTGTGTGTGAGCGTACCTGTATGTCAGTGTATCGTGTACAGTGTTTTCCCTGAACCACACGAGAGCAGGAGACCTGACACCCCCGCGCCTGTCCAGGGCCCAGACTGGGTGCCTCTGACTCAGGGAACAAATGCGTCCCCACCCCTCACTCACCTGCCTCTCTGGCCACCGACCTTTGCAGACGCGGCCTCCAAACACGCAACCCAGGCCTTCTTCGACTGTCTGCGGGCCGAGGTGGAGCAGCATGACATCGAGGTGACCGTCGTCAGCCCCGGATACATCCACACCAACCTCTCCCTCAATGCTGTCACGGCCGACGGGTCCAAGTATGGAGGTTAGGCCCTGGTGTCACTTTTCTTCTATGCAAAGCCACCTGATGATTCTGTGGTCGTTTTCATGTTCTTTCAGAAAATAAGTTTAAAACTAAACCACTTGACACGTGGGCGTTGGTCGTATATACTGAGGACTGACCTCACTCGGCATGAACCCGAGCTCAGTGAGTCTCTCGTTTCATTTCAGTGATGGACGAGACCACGGCCCAGGGCCGAAACCCCTCGCAGGTGGCCCAAGATGTGCTGGCTGCCGTGGGGAAGAAAAAGAAGGATGTGGTCCTGGCCGATGTGGCGCCTTCCCTGGCTGTTTACCTGCGGACTCTGGCTCCCAGGCTCTTCTTCAGCCTCATGGCCTCCCGGGCCAGGAAGGAGCGGAAACCCAAGCATTGCTAGTGCCTGTCCGGGCAGGTGGCGCGGCAGCACCGCTGCTGCACAGGGACAGGTGTGTTTGTGTGGACTGTACTCGATTCTTGCCTCATGGGGAGGAGGGGGAGGGAGTCACGCCTCTCCCGCAGACCCCCAGCCTGTCCTGCTGGAGGAGGACAGGCTTCCTCCGGGGGGAGGGGTAAAATGCAGCTGGATCTAAACTCTGGGACTGAAGTAAAGGGTTGAGCTGTGGAGCTGTGATCCCCGAGGGCAGGCAGAACCACACCTCCTTTGAATTTGGGTCTTGAGATCAGAAGACATCCTGTCATCTGACCCAGTTCTCGTATTTGACTCACCTAGCGCTGGGGGCAGAGCCCATCCCTGGGGCTCAGGGAAAAGGCTGCTGCCGCCTTAACACTGTTCACAGGGTCCCCCAGCATCTTGTTTAGCGCGGCCAACAATCAGCATGTGACTGGCTTCTCGAGGTGTCCCATCGTTCAGTGTGCTGGAGCCGCCCATCCACACCTGGCTTGTTTCTGGTGACAGCTTCTGCTCAGCTGCCCCAAGGTGGCCACAGCTTGTCCGTCTCCAGCTGCCTCACCCATGAATCTGATCTGCAGGCAGATCACAGGCTCCCTTTCCAAATCTGGCCTGTTTATTACAGAAACACCTCCCAGTCCCACCCAACAGGCTCGGGAGGGTGGTGGGCACTGCACGGTCAAGACAGGTCTGTTTAGGATCACTGCCAGTTTACCCTTGTTCCAGACCATTTGCCACCCAGCACCCAACTGAGGGACCAGCATTTCCAGGCCCCGTGGAATTAAGTCAAAGTTTCTCACTCTTCTGAAATCTCTGGCTCTCCCCCTATGAACAGATGGCCCCATCACCCCCATACACCCTTTTGACACCTTCCCTGCACCCCTTGTTACTCTCTGGTGTCTGATCTTCCTGAGGGATCCTTTAAAACTACGTGAACATCAGTCTGGTTGCTGCTTAGAAAAGTGCCCTTTAGGGATGACCGAGCAGAGCCTCGGGCCAGCATGGCCCCCTTTTCTGTGGAACACGAAGGGGGCAGCAGGTTGAACTCAGGACACATCAGGACAGCTTCAGTGCTTTAAAAAAAAATACAGATGTTAGTTTGTGTTCTCCTAAATCAGAATCTGGACAAGAGGTCCCAGGCCCCAGCTCGCCAGGTGAGCCCAATGGAGACCCAGTGACTGCCAGGCCTCGCTACCTACCTGTCCTGCCACACCTCTGAGCGGCACTGAGCTGCGCTGCCTTGGACCAAGGCCAAGGCGAGCGAGGCGTGACGCTGCTCTGGGAGGGGCTGGGCTTGCCTGTCGAGAGGCCTGTTCGCGCTACAGGTGGTGCCCCTCCTGCCGCCTGCATGCTCCCACCAGGACCATCACGGACAGAGCAGACACCTGGAGATGAAATTCTTATAATTTTAATGGTCAATAGCTTCTGGTTGGCTCTGGATGGTACAGCTAAACAACATACTTAACGACCCCCCAGGCGCGTTCATATCCCCTCAGTAGCGTTGCTTCCATCACATCCTGCTGCCTGGTCGGTCTTCCACAGCCTCAGGCCCCCGTGGGTTATGGGAATCCACATCTTAGTGTGATGAGCTGAAAAAACCCCTGGTACACTTGTGATCTGTTATTTCTTTAAAATAACAAACGTGCAGCCAGATGCCTTCCCGGGCTCCATTCTGCCACCTCGCTGCCGGGCTGCCTGCTCCCCTTACTCTGCCCCGATCATACGGCGCAGAGCTCGTAAATCTTCTTTACACAGTACACCAGGGCCGCCAGTGCTATCGTGTTGTGCAGTCTCTTTCTGTGCAAGTCGTCCTTCCGGACCAGCACCACCGGGGTGGAGGAGGTGAGTGTGTGCAGGGGCAGTCGGGACAGTTTGTAGGCGTCGTACTCCACCTGGTACTTGCAGCAGGGGTCGAACTGCCAGGAGATGCCGTAGAGGGTGCAGCAGGCCAGGCTCAGCACGCCCGCAGGCAGGGAGATATAGTGGGAGTAATCCAGCGGCAGCGCCAGCGGGGTGAAGAGGCAGGCAGTACCCGCCAGCACGGTGGTCTTGTGCAGGCAGTTGCCCACAGTGATCCAGCGGGCTGTCTCGTCACCGATGCGGGTGGGCTCGATCACGATGTACTTGTACTGGGCTTCCAGGGCCTGCTCCAGCTCGTACTCAAACTGGTCTTGGGCATTCTCCCCGTTGTAGATCTCATGCACGATGTAACAGTCTGTGGCCGCCAGGCTCACCCTTAGGAGGAAGGGGTGGGGAAAAGAAGAGCTGGTTGGAGGCAGCTGCTCTGCGGAGGTGCCGTCCCCAGAGTGGGGGCCCCTGCCCTGCGCACACCAGGCGGCCGCCGGGAGCGGGGCTCAGCTGCCTGGTCAGCGGCTGCACGAGGGGCCGCACGCATAGGTACCAGGGAAGGCTTGTGAAGCGAGGTCACCCCAGAACCTCCAGGGTTGGCATTTCCTTCCAAGAGGAAAGCTGTTATGTATTCAAGGCAGCGGAGACCGGACTGCTGGGCAAACTCCTGGGAGGAAAGAGATGCAAGGCAGAGCCGGCCACTGGTGCCCCTCCTTTTGTGCTCCCAGGGGGATTTTTTTGGAGGCCGTGCTGCATGGCATGTGGGATCTTAGCTCCCCAACCAGGCATCGAACCCGCGCCCCCTGCATCTGAAGCGTGGAGTCTTAGCCACTGCACCGCCAAGGAAGTCCCCCTCCCCATTTGGTTTTAACTCGGAAAGGAGACAGGCTCCCAGGCAGGACCCAGCACCTTACAAGGCACCTTAGCAGACAAGCAAAGCTAAGAGGCAGGGCCTCACTCCGGCGGGAGCAGCTCTGGCACAGAGATTCCCTTTGTGTTCTCAAGTTCATCAGCCAAGACAGGCACAGGGAGAGAAGCACGGGAAAAGGGAGGGTCTGTGCCACCCCGCTGACTGTCAGAGTGAGGCCAGGGGACGATGCCTCCCTGTCGGCGTCCAAGGTGAGCTTTCTGGCCACAGAGTCCCTCTGGAACGCTCAGAGCAAGGCGCGGGTGTCAAGGCCGGGATTAGAGAACGTTCTTGCCCAAACCCTAACCTGAGTGCAATGACAAAACAGGCCCAACAAGGAAGCACCAGTTGAAGCCCCAGCGTCCAAACAGACTGCTCCATCTCGGGGACACGTCGGTGAGCAGACCCCACCCTCACCTGGCGCTCACCCAGGCCTTCCTGTCTGCCCCGCCCTCACGCTGGCGCCCACCCCAGGGGCGGGCTCCTGGTTCCTCCCACAGCGTGCTGGGCGAGCCCATCTCCACAGGTTGGTGGCTGTGCCTACAAGTCCCTCCAGGCTGCTGGCTCTGGCCTGATGGCACGGGAGCAACTATCAGTGGACACGGGCAGTCGGCACTGCACAGCTGAGGGTGTGTGGATGGGGCGCTCACCCACCAAGGCCGCCTGGAGCCCCAAGTCTTACGGTGGGCCTGTCACCCCACTCCTGTCCGTCACCGCCAACCAGTGACCAGCCTTCCACAGCGCGGAGAACCCTCCCCGGCGCCTTCCAGCACAGCAGGCTCAGGAGCCAGCCAGCCCAGCGGGCACACTGCCCTGGGCTCACCACCAGTTCTGCTTTAGAGGCCAAACCTGCTTTACCTGCTCAGGAAAGGATGGACCGTGACACACACACAAGCAGATTTCCAGGACTCCAGTGTGCAGGGAAGGGAAGCAGCACAAGGTCCAAAACACCCAGACCCACCAGGAGGCGCCCCCTTTGTCAGAGGACCCACCCTGCGGTCAGCACGCACCCACAGCCCCACCTGCGGGGGGGGGGTGCGGGGAACCCTCTGCCCTGCAAATGTAGTTTCAAAGGCTGCCTGGACCACCAGATTCAGTCCTGCAGTTGACAGGGACTGTTGCTTCTCAAGCCAGGTGGCCGAGGACTCAAAAGTGAGCCATGGCCACCACTGCCCAGCTACCCCAGCGCCCACTGCATGTGGCCTGCTTTGTTTCTGGGTCAGAAGTAACCCAATTAAGGAAAGAACCCAGTCAGAAGTTTGCCTTGAACCATCTCAGAGCACCACCAGCCAACCCCCAACTTGAACCCTGTACACAAAAGCAGATTAAGAAAACCCAACAACTGATAGCTAATTGGGATCCTTTGAGTCCTGGGCTTCCTAAGCGACTATATTTTTGCATTTTGTTGCAGGTGTGAAGTGACCAGCAAGAGAGCATAGTAAAAAGGGTTCACGCTGAAAAATAAAACTGAGAGCGCACCGATAATGGAAAGGTCTTTAAAGTGAAAAAGTCAAGTACAGTACAGTGTTTGTAGCCTGTGATCTTCAGTGCCTTTCTGAGAAAGTGTACGTTTGCTTTTAGATGCACAAATGTTTCTGGGCTGATATACAAAGACCCAAAAGTTACAACTGTCTCTGAGGAGGGGAATGGAGGGGCTCCAGAAAGAAAAGGGGCTCCTTCCTACCAAATGACTTTAGAACCCTTTGAATTTGGAAGGTTCCATGGAGCTTACAGGAAGGAACTGGCCTGCACAGAAGAGCACAGCCTGCTGGGCCACAGGGGCTGCTGCAGGCGCTGCCTTGGGTCAGGGTCACGGGCTCTCCCTGGGGGCTTGGGAACCTGCCTCCAGCTGGGGTCAGTCTCCTCCTCTCCTCGTCAGAATCGGCTCCAGCAGCACCCAGGAAATAGTCCTCAAAGGAATCCTGGGGAACCTGGCAGCCACCACGAAGAGCCCACAGAACAAACCTCATTTTGCCAGCACAGTATCTGGCCCTGGGGATCCCACGCCATCTGGAAGCCGGTCTTGAAGGAACCTGGGATTACAGGAGCCTCAGACATGGGACGAACAAAGTCTGGAGGCAGTTCCAAAAGTCAGGGGTGCACAAGAATGTTCAAAGCAGCACTCTGGTGAGAGCAGAAGTCTCGAGAGCAGAGAGAAAGAGACCGTGACTCGGCCAAGGGAGGGAAAGCCGTGGAGGCACAGCCGCCCAGTCCCTCCCGACCCTGAAGGGGAAGTGGGCGCACCACACCCGTGAACCCCTCCCCCCACCACACACACGGTTCAGAAGCATGCAGAACCAAGCACGTGCTGTCACGCAGACGATGGAGGATTCAGGAGTAAGGTGGCTGCTGCCTGAGCTCGGGAGGGAAGTGTGGGCCAGGGAGATGCTAGCACTTGGTTTATTAATTTTTTTGTAAATTATGGTAAAATACACATAACACAGAATTTACTATCTGTAAATTCTGTGTTATGCGTCCAGTTATGTGTCCAGTTCGGTAAGGTTAAGTACACTTAGACACTGTTGGGCAACCAATCTCCAGAACTTTTTTGTCTTAACAAAACTAAAACTCTGTCCCCATTAAACCACAAATCCCACCCCACCCCACCCCACCCTTCTACATTCTGTCTCTATGAATTTGGCTGCTCAGGGAGGGACCTCATGTAAGTGGAGTCACACAGTATCTTTTTTTGTGGCTGGCTTCTTTCACTTAGCATAATGTCCTCAGGGTTCATCCAGGTTGTAGCAAGTGTCAATTTCCTTCCTTTTTAACGCTGAGTAATATTCCCTGTGTGTATAGACCACGTTTCGTTATCCATCCATCCATCGATAGGTTGCTTCCACCTTCTAGCTATTGTGAACAATGCTGCTGTGAACACGGGTGTAAAAATATCTGTTTTAGTCCCTGCTTTTAATTATTTTGGATATATACCCAGAAGTGGGATTGCTGGATCATGTGGTAGTTCTATTTTTAATTTTTTGAGGAACCGCCACACTTTCCCACAGTGGCTGTACTAATGTACATTCCCACCAACACTGCACAAGGGTTCCCTTTTCTCCACATCCTTGCCAACACTTTTGTTTTCTGTTTTTTCCATACTAGCCATCCTAGTGGTATGAGGTGGCATCTCATGGTGGCTTTGACTTGTGCTTCCTGAATGACAGCTTTATTGTGATAGATTCACCCACTTAAACTGCACAAGTCAGTGGCTCGACACTTTGAGTTGTGCAACCAACACCACGATCAATTTTAGAACATCTTCCTCACCTCAAAAAGTAACCCCGTCACTCCCCATTCTCCCCTGACCTCTGTCCCTGGCAATCACCAACCTACTTTCTGCATCATGTGGCACGCGGGCTTTGGAGCTGATTCCTTCATTTAGCCTCGTGTTCCCAAGGTCGTGCATATGGTAGCAAGTTTATAACTTTTCATATGGTAAAGACATACTTTTGTCTTTAACATATAATTTTTAAAATTCCAAGACAAAATATCCAGTGGGAAGCATCAAAGATGCTCTGCATAAAAAAAGGCCAATACTGGTTTTCTCTGGATGGTGGCCCAACAGGCAACTTTTAAATTTTAGTTTTCTGTATTTTTCAAAAACAAAAAATAAACGTGTTTCTTTTGTAATGGGAAAATTAATTATAAATTTTTTCATAAAAAGAAAAATCCTGTCCAATAGCTCTGTATCCCTTGGGGTGGAAGAGACCAGACAGGGTAGGCCCTCCCAGCCGAGGAGAGGGGGCCCCCCTCCTGCTCCAGTGGGCACTGGCCCTGCAACCCGTCACCTTTTCTGGTCATGCTGGAACCAGAAGAACCGACCCAAACACCTGCTTTAAGACCCCTTCCTGGAGCGGCCCTGGGCTCACAGTCTCAGCTCAAAGAGAGGAGGAGGTGATGCCAAGCTCCTTGAGGGCAGTGACTGTTTTCATCGCAGTCTGCTCTGCTCCGCCCCACCCCACCCTGGGCCTGAATGTGACAGGTTCCCAACAGACTTAGAGGAAGCACGTTTGAAAGGACTGACAGGAGATGAAAAACAATTAACAGTAATTAAGAGCACCTGTGGCTGAAAATAAATTAGGTCCATGCATCAGGTTGCTTTCCACCCAATAAGCACAGGGTCACGTGACCAGCTGTGACATGCCGCGTGGTGCCACCCCTGCATCCCTGGTCTAGGGAAACCCACTTTTAGCAAACCCCACATCACTTCCTTGGTAGCCAAGGAAAGCAGTAAACTCCTATGCTGTGGATTCAAAGGCCAGTTAGGACTGAAAGGCACAGGCTTGTAGCTCCAAATACTGAGGATGTTTCCAAACTGGCACCTGACGTTCTCCTTGTTTCAGAAGAAGCCACGTGCCAGGGAACAGGCTCCCCATGGTGCTCCAGGGACCGGGCAGCTCTGCTTTGGGGACAAGACCACGGCGCACCAAGAGTGGGAGCCGAGAGGCCTTGGATTCCGGTTCCTCTCAGTCACTCACTGGCTTTGTGTCCAAGGACAAGCCCCCTTGCTGCTCTGAGCCAGCTTCCCTCGTGTCAAATGGTGCAAAGGCCCCAGCTCGCAGAGTGAAGATGGGGTGAGATGGGATGGGCCGGGCATGCAAACAAGGTGACAGCTGCAAAGCGCCACCCAGTGTAAGGCCCAAGCACTGTTTAAACTTAAGTAAAATTGAGTGAAATTTAAAATCCAGTTCCTGGGCTTCCCTGGTGGCGCAGTGGTTGAGAATCTGCCTGCCAATGCAGGGGACATGGGTTCAAGCCCTGGTCTGGGAAGATCCCATATGCCGCGGAGCAACTGGGCCGGTGAGCCACAACTACTGAGCCTGCGCGTCTGGAGCTCATGCTCTGCAACGAGAGAGGCCGCAACAGTGAGAGGCCGTGACAGAGGCCCGCACACCGCGATGAAGAGTGGCCCTCGCTCGCCGCAACTAGAGAAAGCCCTCGCACAGAAACGAAGACCCAACACAGCCAAAAAAAAAAAAAAATTCAGTTCCTCAGACACACTAGCCACATTTCTTGACAGCTGCAAGTGACCAAAGGCTGCCCTAGTGGACAGCCCTGAGTGGAACTGCCAAGACTGCCCAGGAGCCAGTGCAGAGAGGCCAGGTTCAGGACACAAGACCACCCTCCCTCCTTCAGAAAGTCAGGCCTGAAGGACTGAACCATAGAGGCACGAGTTACTGCCGTTGGAACCCCGACGGCTTGAACGAATCAAGGCAAATGGAGATTCACCCCAGAGGATGAACCCCAGCAGACCCTAACCTACAACATCCAACTTCCAGGATCAGAACCTTCTGGCAGCCAGCGGAGCGGGACCCACACCCTCAGGCCTGCACACCCGCGGACCTGGGTGCAGATGCTGTACTGGCACGACTCATACAGACCAGGAGGAAAGAAACTAGAGAGAAAGAAAATCTCCACATCCCCTGGAGGTCCTCAGCTCTAAAGGAAATGACCAGGTCAGAATGAGGGGAACGTCACCCTGGGAATGTTAGCCACCTGCCCACGTGGCTCGTGGTCCACCTGTTCTGGGAACTAAACCCTCCACCAGCCACAGGCAGAACCACATCCATCCAGTTCAAAGATTACAGCAAAGCTGTCAAAGAGGAGGGCCCAGTCCCCGGGAATAAAGTGTAGCACAAAAGACGTGGAAGTAATCCCACAGAACTGGCTACCTAGAAATGCTGGAGCAGCACCTGCATAAGCCGGGGAGGGGAAAGGCCACAAAAAGTGGTTTCACCCTAAAACCTGAGCATTCAGTGCAGCACGCCCGGCCCTCTGAACACTGCAGGCCTTTAAACAGCACTGCTGCCTCACGTCATGATCGGAATCGGATCCCGTGCATCCTCACGGGCTGCACTCACATTCAACAGTCACAGAGAACCAGGGACACTCGGGGGCCCTTCAGGAGGAGGACAGGCAGCCCACATGGGACGGAGGGGGGACTCTGTGAGCTGGCCCAGGTTGGCACCAAGCGGCAGAACACACAGATACCTGCACCGCGCCTTCCCAGACGGGCAAGTTTGTCTCAAAGAGGCCGACAGGACAAGTTGCAATCTGTTTGCTGTGCTTGCTGCCAGTGTGCAGAGTTTTGGACAAGAATTCAGGTTACAGCTCAGGGTCTGATGTTCTTCATTACAAACACTGTGGGTTCCCTAGATCTAATGGACTGAAGAGACAGATCAACATGCAAGCGCTCTCATTTTGCTGTTTCCACCCCTCTCCTATTTTGTTCTAGACCAGCGCTGACCTTTCTGTTCTCTATCTGCGCTGTGCAGTATATTAGCCATGAGCCATGTGTTGCTACCAAGCACTTGAAATGTGAATAGTGTGACTGAGGAGCTGAATTTTTCACTTTATTTAATTTTAATTAATTTAAATTTAATTGCTGCAAGTGACTAGTGGGCACTGAATTAACACAGCTCTAGACTCAAGAACCAGGTAAAGCAAGGATTCACACACTATGGATTCTAAACTGGACCGTCATTAGCACACAGCAGACAACAGTAACTCCTGCGGAAGGTCTGGCACCAAGCAGGGCCTTCGAATACAATGCAGGCTTCAGAGTTTGCAGCCACAGGGAAATCTGGAAAGTCTGCCCAAAGCGTTGCTCTGCTCCAACCGATGCCCCAAACTAGACGACGTTTCCTTGGGTGTCAGCATAAAGCAGATTCCAACCAAGTGTGTGCAGCAACTCGGGAAAGTGGTCTTACAGTGTGGAGCTGAAATCTGAGTCAGCACAAACGTGACATGGAACAAAGTCATTTAAGAGCACCATAATCAGCCTACTTTGGTCACAGGAGCCACTAGGTATGCTTGGGCCTCAATCTATGGTGTGGGCAATCAATTAATCCAGCCTGCCCCACCAGGAAGTCTTCCCACCCACTGAGCAGGAATGGAGGTGTGCCCAGGCTAGGTTTCCATCCCCTACTCAGCTTGGAGGATCTCAGGGAAACAGCCCAGGCAAACAGTCCTCCAAAAGAGCCCAGCTAGGGCCTCATGGCAGAGGCAAACAAAGGGGTACCCACAGCCACTCCATGTTATCTGGAAGGATGACAGATGGTGCCCCCCAAACCACAAAACCAGACGCCCCATCCCTGGCTGACACACGACATATGCATGTGCAAGCAGAGCCTGCCGTTCAGGCCAAAGGGTGCAACCTGAACACCTAAGGAGACCAGGCAGGTAACTGCAATGAGTCAAGCTGTCAGGTGAGGAATAATGAGCACCTGCCTTGACCAAAAAGAGCCAACACGCAGCTTTTCAAGCGGAGTTTTATGTGAAATATTCCCGTTTATAACCATTGGCAACTAACTTAAATTCTCTTAAAAACTGAGTATCACAGTCAAGGACTAGTTTCAGACTTTGGGATCCTCGTTTGCAAACTCAGTTTCGAATTAACACTTGTCTTAAACCAAAGAGAAAAAAAAAAAACCCCGATATCCAATTTCTTAGATCAGTAAAAGCGTAACTTTTGCTGGCACGGCCCCTGTGTGGTGCCTGGGGCGTCCTCATTTGGCCCTTTCTGTTGTTTTTATCCAGTAAGAAGGAATGCTTCTCTCTCTGCAACTGAGTCTTCTAAACCAGTTATTTCCTATTACTAAAGGATTAATGTTTGCATTGAAGATCTTGAAAACCTTTGCTAGTTTTTAAGGCCATCTGGAAACCATCGAGATCGCTTCTTTAACTTTTTATGGTCTGATCTAAGAAATAACCAGGTGGGAGGTGGAAAAACAAAAATACTTGCTGGCCATTCACTGCTGCTTCTCCAAGAAGAGGAAGTGCAGCAGGGACAAGGCTGGATAATTCCGAGCTCGAGAATAAAACGCAAGCTGGAGGGGTCTATCAGCACAGCTAACCCAACAGGAAGGTGACCACAATGAGTACGTGATGCAATCAAAGAAAGAGAATAACGCAAAACAGTCGAGAGAAAAAGAGAGCGGGGCGGGAGGGGAGGAAGGGGGAAGAGAAAAGAAAGAGAACTTTTCAACAATCCTCACCAAAAAAACCCCCAACAAACCCGGAGATCCTACTGACCTATATCTACCGCACCAGCCCACTCGTGACAGAATGGTCAGGACAGTGCAAACCGGATGACTCCACGAATACACATCCTTTCCCAAACTTCTGGGGCCTGAACAGGTTCTAGTGGCTTCTACTAGCTGAAACTGTTTTCCAGAAGCAAAAACTGTAAATTCAACACGAAACACGAAAACAACGACTCCAATCTTATCTTCTAGAAATGAGTCCTTCAAATAGAGATCTACCTTGTGAGAAACAAGCTCCCGACTCCCTACTCACGCACCGTTCGTTAGGAAAGGTCGCTGCAAAGGACTTCCACGGCAGGGGCGCTCGCGGAGACGCCTCCAAAGTCCCAAGGATCACCCCCGGGGGAAGCGGCCGGCTCCCCGCCCGGAGTCACAGCGCGGAACGCTGAGGCCCCTCGGTGACCGTGCGAACCGCCCCGCCCGCCCCGCACCGACCCGCGCTGGGAAGGCTTCCCCTTCTTCCTCCGTCCCCGGAGCCACTCCTCGCTACGGCTGAGAGGACCACGCGCGCGACCAGGCGGCCGGGGTCTCCGCGCCGCTCGGCCCGCGGCATTCAGGCGGGTACCGCCGCGGCCCGGCCGTGCCCAGCCCGCCATCGCCCCTTCCTGAGCCCTCCGCGGAGGCCGCGTCGGCCAGGACCGGGACCCCGCGCGCCCAGCGGCGGACCGGGACGAGCCGCGGGGCGGAGGCGGGGACGGCGCTGCAGCCTGAGGAGCCCCGCTGGCTTCCAGCCCCGAGCCGCCCGCAGGGAGCAGCCCGCGCCTCACCTCTCTCGGGCGGCGGCGCCGCCGCCGCCGCCGCCGCCGCCCGGGCCAAGACGCCTCCTTCCCCACGCGGCCATCTTGGAGACTCCCCGCTCGCGGACGCCTCACGCCGGACGGCCTCGCGACACCCCGCGGGCGGGAGGGAGTTGTAGTCCGGCCGCCGCCCCGGACGGCGCGCCGGCTGGGGATAGGGCCCCGCGGGACTATAAGGTCCACAATACACTGCACGCCGGAAGCCCACCCCGAGGCCGCCTGGGAAACGCGGGCCCAGACAGGAGGAGCTGAGGGCCCACTTCCGGACTAGCCGGCGCTAGGCCTCCTGCGTTTCGAGAGCTTCGACCGCCGAGGTCACCGAGGGGCCACTCTCGCTCATCCCCCAAATTCTCGGGAGGCGAGACAGACGCGGTCCCCGCCGCCAGGGTGTCCCTGCTGGCAGGCTGTTGGCAGAGAGTGTCTGGAAGCGGAGAAAGGGGAGAATTTAACGTGTGATGACTGCTGGGAGAGACGGGGCGCCGCGCACGTCGCACCCTCGTCCGGCCGTGGTGGCGAGGACACAGCCCCGCACTCGGGCGTCTTCGAAGGCGGGTGCTGGCCCCTCACCCCGCCGGCGGGAGCCCTGCCTGGACCCTGCCAAGTCGGGAGGGAGGACGGAGCCAAGTGACTCCTGCCTGCTGACCCCTCCGAGCAGGGGCTGATCCGGGGGACCCGTCGCAGCTCTGAACTTGTAGTCCCTCCCTTGCTTCCGACTGACAGCGTTGCTAGACATATTAGTTGGTCCCATAAGCATTTAAGCAACTCTCATGCCGAAATCAGCTCCGTGTTCAGAGAGGGGGGAAGCACGGCGCCTGCTCTCAGCACCCCCGGTCTGGCCGAACTGGGCGAACCAGGGCCCGAGGGCTGTCGGGTGTAGATGCGGCTCCCATTGTTGAGGATTCCTCACGATTTCCTTCCGGTTCACAGTCTACAATAGTCTTAATAGTCTGTCACGGGCCCTCAGTACCTACAAGATGCAACTCAGGCTCCTAAGTGCAACCCAGAAGTCCCTCCGTAATGTGGAGGTTGCTCCCCTCTCCAGCTTCAGCTGCCTCCCTTCCCTGCCCAGAGCCAGGTTAGCAGTTTCGGAGGTCCCCAGATGGTCCATGCTGTGCCTAAAATGCCTTTCTCTCCCTGCCAACCATCCTTCAGCAGTACCTGCTCCTCCTGCTGGGTCACAGTCCCGCCTCCAGGTAACAGCGTGCGGCACTGCTGGAGACCTCTGAACGATGACCATCTCGCCTTGTGATCAGTCTGTTTTCTCTGGACCAGTTTGCTGATTCAGAGGGTTTCTAGGGATTCTAGAACAGCTGGGTTTGAAGCATGGATCTGGATCTGGAGTTGCTTTTTGGGGCGGGGGGGCTGCTTTTATAACCTCTCTTTCTCAGCCTCCCAGTTTGTAACCTGGGTGTGATAGTAGCACCTCTCCTCAGAGGACCAGTATGAGTGTTACATAAGATGACACCTGTAGAACTCAGACCACCACACAAGGTAACAATCAACTGACATTTAAGTCAGGCCAAGCCCTGTTCTAATTATTTTAAGTGATTAACTCTTAAATCTTCACAACAGCCCTGTGAAAGTGACACTGTTTTTATCCACATTCTCATCTTGCAAATGAGGAGGACCTACCTGAGTGACTCGCTAAAGTCATGCGCCAGGATTTGAGCCCAAGCTGTCTGGTTGCCGAGATTTCGCTATGCTATGGTGTCTCTCGGGAACAGTCAGGCCAGGATCTAGTGCACAGAGGAAAGTGCTCAAGCAACTGTGGGCCTGGGACCATCTCCCCATCTCCTTGCTTTTGCACTTAACTTCTAACAGGCCATCTGCCTCAGTCTGCTGACTTGAGTGGAAACACCCAGAATGTCACCTGTTCATCACCGCTAGTGCACAGACACCTTCTGGAAGATTCATGGGCAGGTTGATTCCCTCAGCGTGTAGTAACTGAGCTCCCACAGAGGGCACAGCCTGAATGGTGAGAGGTGAAATTCCGGTGGGCCCCCAGAGAGCCCTGATTGCTGGCAGAGAAGCAGCCAGCAGGAAAGGTGGGTCCTAGCTGGTGCTCAGAAATCTCTGCCACTTCCCTTACTACTCTTTTCATTCATTCTTATAGCAAATAATTGTCGTGTGCACAGTCAGTACCAGGTACTCTCAGGCACCAGAGTCACAGCATTTAGTAAGACAAACACTTCCTGGTCTCATGGAGTTTCCAGTCCAGTGGAATAAACAACTAAGTAATTAAGAGTTTTCAGTGCATGATAAATACTAACAAGAAACTAAGCAGGATGATGTAATAGATGACTTGGAGATTACAGCTGGCTAGAGGGCTTTTCAAGAGGTGGCATCTGCATGGGGCCTGGATGAAGAGTGTGCAAGGAAGAGCTGGGGACAGCATTGTGACCCAGTAACGGGACCAGGGTGACAGAGGAGAGGTACTGGGTTTGCCTTTGGTTAGTCGTTTCCTTTCTCTGAATGTCACTTTTCTCAACTGTAAAATGGGGGTAGTTTTATCTATATTAGTCAGTGTCTAACTAGGAAAAGAAATCCACCCGAGGTATTTCAAACAGAAGGGATTTAATACAGGGCATTGTTTGTGGAGGTGTTGGGCAGGCTGGCTGAATCACTATCTTGAACACCTGAAACTTATTTAATATTGTACATCAACTATATCTCAATTTAAAAAAACCTGCTTTCTTTTACCCAAAGGCTGCCTGCTGTGCCTGCGCGCTGTGCCTGCAGCTCTGTCCTGCCATCTAACTCCAGGCTTTGAACCTCCCAGGACCACCTTGCCAGCCAGGCTGCCTTGAGGGGACCCTGCCCCATGCTGTGAGCAAAGAGCCCTCCCCCAATCCAGATCCCACTGGGGGTGTGTTTTCCTCTCTCCCCATCCAGGCCTCAGAACACAGGCTCCTTGTTTGTATGGCTGGAACTCACCCCCAGCCTGCCCTGCAGCAGTGCTGGGAACACGAGGGGCCCCTGGGCCCCGTCATGCCCGTTCCACAGCTGGATGTGGTCAGCTTTGGGGATGGGGACTCTGCAGGCTGGAGGGGACATGGACCCTGAGTTGCTGCTCAGAGCAAAGCCTGGTCACACCCACGTGGTCAGGAAAGAGCCACAGAAAGTGTGCAGACTCCTCCTGAGAGGTGGCCACTGGGAAGCAGGATGAGGAGGGCTGGGTGGGCATGGGTCACTCAGCACCCATGACTCCTGCCCCGGCTGCCGGCTCCTGCCCTCCCTCCTCCCGGTGGGACCTTTACTGGGTCTGTCCTGTCCCTGCCCCGCCGTTTCATTCTGGTTCAGGGTAGATGGTAACTTGGGTTTTACTTCTAGACCCCAGGTGGCTGCAGGGCGGTTGCTGGGGGTGTCCCTGGATATTGCCCTGTGAAGTCTCCGCCACGGGATGTGGACGTGGAGGGGCAGGAACTGGGCGTGGGTCATGGTCCCCTAGCCTTCCTGCAGCCTTGTCACCCCCCCGCCCCCAGCCTCTGGTTCCCAATACCTGGTGTCTCACGGAGCTGCTATGGGAGCCGAGCTGGCCACGATGGAGGGCTGGTGACCTGGTGACCGCAGAGCCCCTTTCTCTCCGTCGGGGCAGCGACGTGTCCCCTCCCCCCCCCCCCCCCCCCGCCAGGTGGACCTAGAGGAACACGCCCCATCCAGGAGTCCTCAGGCTCCAAACACCATGCCGGAGGCTCTCCATCGTCTGTGTTCTGAGTGACGCTTGCCCCTGGCCTGTGGCCCCCTGGGCCAGGAGCTCCAAGGGTAGGCTTCCTGGGGAGAGAGGGACAGGGCTAAGAGCAGCAGATGTGACCTGACAGCCTCTTCCTAGTCACCCCGTCCAGCTGCTCCCAGCGAGGGGAGCCAGTGCCGGGGGTATGACTGTGGCCTCAGAGGGGCCCGTACCTGGGAGGAGGCACGGGCCGTGCCGGCAAAGCCCCCAGATCCTGACGCCACCTGCGCCTCTCAGAGCCTTGCTTCCGCTGCCGCCAGTTAGGATGCGGGAACGCAGAGCACCTGCCAGGTCTGCCCTCTCACTCCTCCCTCACACCTGAGGGCCCCTCCCAACCTGGGTGGAGCCCGACTGTCACGGGGGTGGAGCAGAGGCAGGGGCCGGGGGCGGGGGAGTGCCCCTGCCCTTCCAGAAGCAGTCCTGGAGCTGCACTGGGTCACACCTTTTATTGAAATGTACGTCATGCAATCCGTCTGGAGACCAGCCCTGGCCCAGACGCCACCTGCAGCAGGTCCTGAGTGGGAAAGGCACGTGAGTGACCACCTGTCTCGACCGGGCGAGAAAGAGAGACCCACAAAGTTAGCTGTGGCAGGAGGGCACGGGGCCTCGGGGGCGATCTGCTTGGGGGGCCTGGGTGGGTCTCTGACTGTCCCCCTGCCCTGCCAGTGGCACACAAACTGGCCCACGTGACCTGCCTCCTGAGCAAGAGTTCCCCGGGTGTCCCGGGATGGGTGGGGCTGGGGGCCAAGGCTGGGACGCCAGTCAGTCAGGGTAGCACCGGGGTGGGGTGGGGTGGCCAGCCACAGCGGGATGGGGTTAGGCGTGCTGGCAGAGGGGGGCTGGGGCTCCGGGGCAGGGGTCTGCAGTGGACCCAGCCCGACCCGGGAAAGTTGGCCGTTGCTGCCGGCGAGGGCTCTAGGGGGAGCAGCAGCGGCACTTTAAGGCAGCCCTAGGCAAGGAAGCCCGGGTCGCACCTACAGAAACTGGGGACAAGCTGTCCCTGGGTCCAGTGCTGCAGGGGCCCTGGAGGCCCCGCACATCCCCTGGTTCAAGTACTAAGTGTTTTGTCTGCGTGCTGGCTGGGTACCCAGAGTCACCTGCTGTTAGAACACAGGTGCAGGCTGGGATGGGGGTTGGCGGGCCCTGGTGCCACTCAGCCCTGGGGTCCCCTGCGCCACAGCTGCAGGACACCCTCCCACAGACAGCGCCTCCTGGAACTGGGCCCCTTGCCCCAACGGCTGCAGAGGGATCAGCACCAGCTCGCTGAGCTACTGGAGAGAAGTTCTCATGATGGAGTCTGTGCTTGAACTTGGGAGGGTTGTGTGGACGGGGAGGGGGTGGTGCTGGAGAGGGAAACGGCTCAGAGCCTGGGCTGCCCGTCAGTCCACTCTCAGGCCTACAACCCACTCTTTCCTTTTGCTGCACCAGGAAGGGGACACCCCCGGGCTCGGAGGGGGCCCAGCAGCCGAGCCCACCTCCTGCCAGCACAGTAGAGGCCCAGGGGCCTCCCTGACTCCCCCAAAATCCCTTTGCAAACAGAGCTGGGAGTGCGGTGGGTGCCCTTGGCCCTCTCAGGAATTCCTGGAGGCCAGAGGGGGGCTGGGGGTTGGGACCTGGGAAGGGTGGGGGATGCTGAGGACGGGGACTCTGGGGCTGCCAGGGCTTCAGGCACGCAGACAGAGAGGTTCCCACCACCAGGTGAGAAGGCATTTGTGCACAGGTGTTTGGGGGCCCCAGGCCACTGCAGTGGAGGAGGGGGGCTTGGTGCAAGACTGGGAGCGGACGAGTGGGAAGAGGACACAGGCCAATGCCTGCCGAGGTCAGGCAGGGAGGAGTCAATGGGGCAAGCAGCCCACCCTAGCCAGAGGGCTGAAGGGGCCACGTCACTCACGCCTCAGCCCCAGAGGGACCGGACTCCTGGGCTCCCCTCCAGCCCCACAGAAGAGCAGGTGTGGATTCAGCCCTCGTGGGGAACACGGCAGAGGAGGCTGGTACCCTGAGCCCTAACCAGCCCCCAAGAGGAAGCCCCCAGAAAGGCTGGCCCCACAGGACAAAGGGTGCTGGGGTGCTTGCTCCTCAGGCTGTTCCCAGGAAGGCTGGTCCGGGAGGGGCCCCAGAGCTCCTGACGGGCCACGAGCTCGCAGGAAGGCAGAGACGCTCTGATGTCTGGCGGCTGCACAGGAAATCCCTCTGCAGAGCTGCTTCTTCCTCTTGGGTGGTGCGGATGGTTCGTGGAGGACGGCTTTCTCCCTCCCACCCCAGCTCGGAAGGGCCCTCTCTTGAGAAAGCTCAGCCACAGCGAGAGGCCGGCACCCCCAAGATACTCGGGCTGGAGGGGGGAAGGCAGCCTCGGGGGGCCTGCCTCTTGCAGAGCTGAAGGGCATGGCAAGGAGTAAGGAGACGTGTGCGTGCACGCTTGGCCCGATGCCCCCAGCAGTTGGCACACAAGGTTCCTCGTGGCTCCTCATCTGCGGAGAGGACCCGGCCTGGGCATGTTGGCAGGGCCCCAGATCAGCCCCCCTGCCCATCACGGAGCGGGGAGCAGCAGGTGGGACCCAGAAAGACCAGAGGGACGCCCCTGTCCACGTTCCGGTCCTGACTGCGGGCCCTCACGGTGTCTGCAGAGCAGGAACAGCCGGGCCCCGTTCGCCACGGCAGCTGGGCCACGGCCACAGATGAGCGTCCTTACAAAAATAACTCTGAGTCTGTCCCCGTGGGGACCAGGGTTCCTGAGAGCACGCAGAGGCCGGGGCGAGGCCCGGAGGGAGGGTCCGGTGGGCGGGCTCGGGCCCCGCGGGGCCGGGGCTACGGCTGCAGGCGCTCCAGGTACTGCGGCAGGGGGTTTTCCTTGACGAACTTCTGGATGTACCAGCACGTGACATGGGCCCTCAGGTCCTCCTCCACTACGAAGTCCAGAGCGGCCTGGCAGCCGGGCAGAGAGAAGAGCGGTCAGGGCCCCCAGCAGCACCTCGGCTCAGAGGCCCAGCCCCTCAGGCCCCGGGCTTTCCCTGGGGTCTCCGATGGAGCCAGGGTGCTGCCACCACCCCCGTTACAGTCGGGAAGCCGGGGCAGGAAGCTCTGGTGAATTGCCGGAGGAACAAGGCAGGGAAGAGAGAGGCCAGGGTCGGATCCACCCTGGGAGAACCCCGCCCGCCCGTCTCCACAGCGAGCCGGGGTGCCCACCAAACTCCTCCGCTAATTCTTCACTGGACACTCCTCCAGGAGCCTCCCCTATGGGCTGGGTCAGGGCACCCGGGGCTCCCTCCACCCCTGGCAGAGGTCACTGAGTTTTCACAGGGATCCCAAGAGCAGCAGCCGGGGGTGGGGGTGTCAGCATGCAGTTGTCGTCCTGGTGGGTCTGGTGCACCTCCCTGCCCCAGTGCCCTGCACACACTGGTGCACAATAAACGTTTGCTGAAACAGTACAGCACAGTCTGGGTGTAGCTGGAGGGTCTGATGACAAAGGCCGAGGGCCAACTAGGCGCCTGGGCTCCTGGTCGGCCGTCTGACCGTCCGGCCCCCCCCCCAGCGGCCCACACCTGACCCCGGGTTTCAACCCGAGAGCCTCTAGTGACAGGATTCCAGGCTCTTCTCCCATTTTGCAGATAAGCGCCCTCACCCCTGGCAGATCCCTTCTCCTGTTACCCAGGTAGCAACTCTGGGTTCCTCGCTTGTAACGGGGTGGGCCCACAGACCAGCTCGAGCTGCTACTGAAAGACACCTGTCCCCCGCCGGGGGGGCCGGGGGAGGGGGCGGAGGGAGCAGCGGGGCAGCAGGGGGAGGGGCTGGGCCCCAGCAGCCGTCGGGGGAACGCAAGGCCGAGCTCTGCTCCAGGTCAAAGCCCCTTGAAGCCCAAGCTGCTCTCCTAGCGGCTGGGGATGCAGGGACAAGAGCCAAGTCACTCCAATGTCTGTACACCTGTTCAGCAAGGGTTCACGGAGCACCTACTACGTGCCAGACATGGGGTCCCGGCAGTGAGCTCCCGGCACCAGGCAGGTGTGTGCGTGTGGTGGTGGGGGCCCGGAGGCCCGGCCCCGATTGGAGGGGAAGAGGATGAGGCGGCAGCAGCCGCGGAAGGAGGGCGGGGCCTGGCCTCGAGAGGAGGGGAAGCGGGCGAGGCGGCCGCAGCCGCGGGAGGAGGGCGGGGCCTGGCCCGGAGAGGAAGGGAAGGGGGCGAGACGGCCGCAGCCGCGGGAGGGCGGGGCCCGGCCCCCGGGGCGTGGTCTCCTGTGAGTTGGGGGCAGCCCCCACGCCCCTACCTTGGCCAGGTGCTTGGCGATGCCACGCCCGCGGTAGGCGTCGGGGACCTCCGTGTGCTGCAGGTCCACAATCCGCTTGCCCACGTACTCGTAGAGCAGGACAGCCCGGTCGTGACACCCTGTGGGGAGGGTGGTTGGCGGGTGAGGCCCGAGCCGGCACGGAGGCCTGGACCTTGGAGGTGCAGGCGTTTGGAACCCGGCTGGGGAGCTGGTTCTGGAAGAGCCTCTCTGCGCCTCAGTTCCGCGTCCATAAAGTATGGATGTAACAGAACATTCCTCATTAGGGTGCCAGCATCCCAGGGCCCCCGGCGCCCCCAAAGCCCAGCTCTCTGCATCCCCACCGGAGCACCTGCCCGAGGGTCTCGGAGCCCCAGGCCCAGCGCTGGATGAAGAGCAGAGCTCAGCAAGTCGCCAACTAAACCAGAGCCTGAAGAGACAAGAGAGTAGGACCACCCACCGGACCCTGGGGAAGGGCAGAAGGAGGGGCACACAGGAAAGCCACGCCAGGCACAGGAGGCAGAGCAAACTGGCCTTCATGCCCTCTCAGGCCTGGCACTCTGGTCTACCCTGTTTTCCTGCTGGAAAAACATTTAACTGGAGTTCCTCCAACCCAAGTCTTCAGTTCCTCATCCTCCTGTCTGTCTGTCCATCCAACCACACACCCACCCACCCATCCGGCCCCCATTTGCCTGCCCATCTACCTGCCCAGGCATCCCATCCACCCATCTGTCCACCTGTTCCCCTTGACAAAAGTTCACTAAGGCCCAGACACTGTTTCAGGAGCTGAGGACAACTCCATGGGTTACTATTTCAGGAAGTTTCAAGTGTATGAAGGAAAAAATAATCTGGGCCAGGGGAGACGGGCATTTAGCCAGGGAGGTCAGGGGAGACCTCCCAGGAGGAAACCTCTGAGCTGAGGGGTAACTGGGGAGCAGCAGACGTCTGAGGGAAGAGCAGGGGAGGGGTGGGCAGAGGGCACAGCCAGCGTAAAGGCCCCGAGGCAGAATGTTTACGCAGGGCAGCAGGCCACTTCGGGGCTTCATAGGCACTGTGCAGACCTCCGCTTCTGCACTGTGGCCCCCCTGCAGAGAGGGGGCGGGGTCTGGAGCCCCTGTCAGCCTGCTCCCGGTCCCCGCTCACTTGCTCACCCATCGCCTCCGTCAGCATTCCTGAGTGACCACTTGGGCCACAGATGGACCAGATCCCAGGATGGCCTGGGGGATTCTCTGCCCCTCCACCCCGCCAGCTCCTGGTGGTCCCAGGGGCTCAGTCACCACCACATCCCCAGTGCCCGGGCCGTGGCAGATGCCCAAGAAATACCTGCCCCACAAACTCCTGCTGTTCTCTGTGCCAGATGCACAGCAGGAACTGGAGGCCGGTTCGTGGCTCCTGTATGCCCAGTGCCTCCCCGGAGCCCGACCCCACGCCCTTGGGGACACCAGGACAGGACAGCTGCAGCTCACATTGGTGGGGCGCACTCAGCCCCTGCACACACCAATCCTCACGAGAACCTTACAAAATGGGCAGGGTTCTCACAGCCCCGTCGACAAACAGGGAAACCGAGGCTCTGGAGCAGCTCGGCATGTGTGGAGCTGTCTGGGGCCCCGGGTCTTGCGGCTGAGAGGAGCAGAAGGGTATCGGGCCGCGGGGCAGACGTGGCTGCATGTGAGGGAAAGGGCGTGACGCTGACCCCTCTCCCCGCCCCACACCTCCCTGGGCTGCGGAGGAGCCAGACGCCAGAGGACAGCCCTGGAACACCTGGGCCTCAGTGACCGCAGAGACCGCCCAGTCCCCACTGCCCCACGCTGCCTGGAGACGGCCACACCCCGAGGCCCTTCTCATACGTCTCTCAGCCTCTGCTCTGACCTCCGGCAGGCCCGTGGGCACAGCTTTCAAAACATGCCCGGAATCTAGCCACTTCATACCTCCGCCGGCCCCTGCGCCCCCCGTGGAAGCTGAGTCACATCCTGTCCGTCCTCTGCTCAGGGGCCTCCTCGTGGCCCCTCACGTCCACCCAGCCTCGGTCGGGTGCTCCCTCTGCCTGGCGCCTCCCGCCGGAGACCCCCCTGACCTGCCCCCCTGGGCACCACGGCCACCCCATCCCCGGCATCTGGGTCCGTGGATCCCACAGCCTCTGCTCATGGCAGCCTGGCTGGACCCCAGGCCCTTCTCCGGGCTGGGCCAGTACTTGCCATCTGGGGGCCATGGAGCCAGCCAGGGCCCCGGCTTCCAGTCCCAGCTCTGCCAGGAGACCTCAGACCTCACCAGGTCTGGGACAACCGCTACCTCCCTCCTGGGCCTGAGAGTCACGTCGAGATCATGGGCTGTGACTGGTTTTGAGAAAAGTTAAAGCAACCTGGCAAACGAGGAGACCTTCCCTCGGTCTCCGCCCTGCCTGCACCAGTTCCGAGAGCAGGCCCAGCAGATCAAAACGCCTGTTATACAGACGATGAGGCTGAGGCAGAGGCAAAGCCAGAACCCAGGTCCTCTGCGCCCTCTGGGAGGTAGCTGGCCAAGGACAAGTGGGAGAGGGAGCCCAGGGCGGGCAGCACTGCCTGGCTTCTCTGGGCATCTCCACCTGCAGGGGCCACGTGCTGGTGGCTCAGAGCTGGGAAGCGTGAGAGGGCAGACCCTGAGGGCCGCCCAGGAAGCCCACCCACAGGCCCAGCTGGTCCCCCCACCCAGGCACCCTGCCCAGGGACCCGCTCTAGCATGCATCCCAGGACTTCTGTGCCCCTGGGGGCACAACGTGGCTCGAGCTGGGGCCTCCTGCCCGGGAACTGGGATCTGAATGTAGGAGGCCTCTGCTGCGCTTTCAGCCCTGCTGCCCCCAGGGCCTCAGTCTTCCCATCTGCAAAGTGGGGGCTGGGGAGGATGTGGAAGGCGCTGGGTTCTAGGACCCCCAAATGACACTTCTTGGAGCAAATGGGACACTCGGCGCTGGCTGAGAGGGGAAAGCAAAGGCCAAGGGTGGGGCCGCCCAGGGGTGGGAGCTCAGTTCTGGCTTTGAGGTTTCCCCACTGATGAAATGGTGATACAAGCTAGCTTTCCAGACCCTGGATCTGGGGACCAGACAAGCCTGGGCACCTGCGTTCTCTCATAGCCCACATCAGCAAGACCCATCCACGCTTCTTTCAGCAACCATCCAGGAGCTGGGATCTCTCCCCTCCTCTCACACCGCCTGCTCCAGAGCAGTAGCCATCCTTGTTCTTGTCTTGCCCCGGAGCAGCCAGAGGGAGCCCAGGACATCCCACCCGCCCTCTGCTCAGGACCCTCCCAGGCACCCACCTCACCCGGAGTCAAGTCCTCACAATGCCTTCCACGGCCCCGCACCACCTGCCCCCAAGACCTCTTGACTTCCTCTGCTATGCAGCCTCTCCGTCCTCCCATCCCTGCCGCTCCCGATACACACCAGGCATCCTAGGGCCTTTGCACTTGCCTCCCCTTCCACATGGACTGCCGTTCCCACTGTAGCTCGCTTCCTTGCCTCCTTCCCAGGGCGGCCCTCCCAGACACCTGACTCTAAACAACAGCCCTTGAGACCTCCCTGGTGGTCCAATGGTTAAGACTCTGCGCTTCCAATGCAGGGGCCACGGGTTCGATCCCTAGTCAGGGAACTAAGATCCCACATGACGCGCAGCGCAGCCGAAACAAACAAACAAACAAAGAGCCCTTTCCTGACACCCAACCTTATTTCTCACCAGTCTTGCTCTCTAGGATGCTCTACACCTTATCGTCCACTGCCCCCCAGACGGTCGGTCCCAGGAACCTCCAGCACCTACAACAACGTTTCGCAACACGTAGTAGGTGTTCAATAAACACTTGTGGAATGAATCCTAGTTCTTCTACCTCCAAGGTGCAAGCCCCTGGGCAGGTCAGTCACTTTCCCTGCCTCAGCTTCCTCCTCTGTAAAATGGGCAGAGCAGTTCAGACAACACCGCCACCCCCCACCAAGGCTGAGGATAAAACGACTCTGCCTGCATGGGGCCTCCTGAGGACTGCATGCACACAGCTGCTCAAACCTCTTCTCTTCCCAGACCTGGAGCCTGCTGGAGGCTCATCAGCCCAGCTCTGCCAGGGGATGGCCGGTACACACCTGCACCTGGAGCCCCAGGGCCGCTCTGCCTCTCGGCCTCAGTGTCCACATCTCTCACTGGGTGCAGTGAGCTGGCCTCCGGGGCCTGCCTGCAGGTCAGGAGACACCACGGCAGGCCGTTCCCCTCCCCAGCTGGGGTGGGGTGGGGGCTTGGGCACAGGTGACTCCCCGCCCCCTATATACACCCAGACCAGGTCCGGCCTGGCTGCACAGCCCCCACCTCGCGGGCGGGCGAGGAGCTACTCCTGGGCTTGGCTGGAGATCCCGGTCCACTCTACAGTTAGCCATCTGAGCAGTAGGCAACAGAGGGGCAAGTTTAGAAAGATGGCTGGTCACGTCCAGCTCTGACCTCAGCCAAGTCTAGAGGGGTGTCCTTTGGCTGTACTCACTAGGGAAAGAAAGAAGGAAAACCCCAAACATTCCCTTTTTCTTCTTTCTCTGAGTGTCTAGGGCCTCCTGAGCCCCCCCAAAGGAATCTAAGCCCTCTCTGGAGCTTCAGAAAGAGGATTTGAAAACCCATGGGGCCTCGTCCAACGAGAGCAGCGGGGCCCGGAGAGTCACGGCTGGCCAGCCAGCCGGGCCACTGCAGGCAGCATGGCAGTGGAAGTACATGCCTCCAGGTGGAAAGACACGTGTTTGAGTTCCGGCCTGCGCTCCTCCCCTGCGCTGGCCTCGGCTTACTCCCCTGAGCTGCGGTGGTGATGCCCAGGTCACAAGGATGTTGTGACAGGGATGTGCTCAGTGCACAGCACAGCCCAAAAGGGGGTTCTGAGGAGGGTCCGCGCTCCAGGTCCCAGCCCCTCCCGGCTGTCCAAGTGCAGGTGGGAGGAGTGGGCCCAGGTAGGACCCCATCCGGGCTCTGCACATCCCCCCCACCTCAGGAAGCCTGCCCCTTCCCTCCTCAGAAATGGGCACAGCGGCCCATAAGGGCCCTTCCAGCTTGGACACTGCCACAGGGGGCCCAGCTGGGAGGGAAGAAGAAGTTATTAAGGCAGAAGTGGTGGGACACGGATGAAAGTTCACTCCTCCATTTCATAATTCCACTTTCCACCCCCAGACCTCTTAGGCGGAGGGAGTGCGGGCTAGTAAGTGGTGGAAGCTTTCTTTACAGGAAATGAGGACTTGACTTTGCTTCTGGTTTAAAAGTAATGCCCAGGGACTTTCCTGGCGGTCCAGTGGTTAAGACTCTGCACTTCCAGTGCTTCCACTTCAGGGGGCACGCGTTCCATCCCTGGTGGGGGAACTAAGATCCCGCACGCTGCGCCTCTGGGCCAAAATAATAATAATAATAATAATAATAATAATAATACTCAGTCAATGTTCACCAACATTTACTACCTGCCGCAGGCGCTGTTCTGAACCTTACTCTTACTGGGGCATCTGGTCCTTACCACCAGCCAGGAGTTATGCGCTGGTGTACCCAATTGTAGAGACGGAGAAACTGGCGCGCACAGAGATGAGGCAACTTAGCCAAAGTCCCAGAGCCTCTGGGGTCTGATGGCGACACCATCCCTCTACACCCCCCGCCCCTCCCAGGCAGAAGTCCCTCTGTCTGTTAGCCCCGGGTCGGCCCAGAGGATTCTTCCAATCCCCTTGGTGCAGAAAAGCTAAGGTTCCCAGGGGCAGCCAGAAGCCATTGAACACCGAGGAAAGGGGAGGTGGTGGCTCACCACTATCCCCAGGACCTCGGCAGCAGCCCGGAAAACAGCCAGGCCAAGCAGGTGCGGGTTCCCCGGGGCCGAGGCGGGATCGGAGCTGCCTGGCGCCTGCCTCCGCCTCCCCGGGGCCCTCTCCACCCCGGGCGCCCGGCGCGGGCTCGACTCTCCCGGCAGCCCGCCTCCACCCGGCCCGCGAGTGCGCCCCCAGCCCCGCGGCGCGCAGACAAAAGGCGGGGGCGGGCCGGGCCCCGCGTTACCGTTGAGCCGGACGGTGAACTGGCGGCGCCTACGGTCGTGCTCCACGCGGATGGGGCAGCCCTGCTCCGGCGCGCCCGGCGGCACGGCGGCCGGCGAGTGCGCCATGGGCGCTGGGACCCGGGCTGCGGGCGCGCGGCCGCGAGAGGCGCGCGGACCCGCACCGTGGGCCGACCGCAGGCGGCGGCGCAGAAACTGACACTCGGCGGCGGCAGCAACAAAAAAGGGGGGCAGGAAATCAGCTGTGCGGTCACGTGCAGCGCGCGGCCAGTGAGCGCGCGGCCGCTCTGTTTTGGTGCATTCCGTTTGGCTCTTAAAGGCGCCGCGCCGCTCACAGCTTCGCGCCTGGGCCCTTGGGGCTCTGGCCTCAGCTGGCAGGAGACTCTGGGGCCCCCACGGACCCCTTCTCAAAGACACGTGACGGGGCTCCCCTGGTGGCGCAGTGGTTGAGTCCGCCTGCCGATGGAGGGGACACGGGTTCGTGCCCCGGTCCGGGAAGATTCCACATGCGGAGCGTCTGGGCCCGTGAGCCATGGCCGCTGAGCCTGCGCGTCCGGAGCCTGTGCTCCGCAACGGGAGAGGCCACAACAGTGAGAGGCCCGCGTACCGCAAAAAAAAAAAAAAAAAAAAAGACACGTGACGACCTGTAGGTCAATTCTCACCGTCCCCTCGCAGCCACCACTTTTTTTTTTTTTTAAATTTATTTAGTTTTGGGCTTCCCTGGTGGCGCAGTGGTTGAGAGTCCGCCTGCCGATGCAGGGGACACGGGTTCGTGCCCCGATCCCGGAAGATCCCACATGCCGCGGAGCGGCTGGGCCCGCGAGCCATGGCCGCGGAGCCTGTGTGTCCGGAGCCTGTGCTCCGCAACGGGAGAGGCCACAGCAGTGAGAGGCCCGCGTACAGAAAAAAATAAAAAAATAAAAAAAAAAAATTAAATTTATTTAGTTTTGGCTGCTTTGGGTCTTCGTTGCTGCTCGCGGGCTTTCTATAGTTGTGGCGAGCGGGGGCTACTTTTGGGGTGCGCGGTTTCTCCTTGCGGTGGCTTCTCTTGCTGCGGAGCATGGGCTCTAGGCACGCGGGCTTCAGTAGTTGCGGCGCACAGGCTCAGTAGTTGTAGTGCACGGGCTTAGTTGCTCCGCGGCAAGTGGGATCTTCCCGGACCAGGGCTTGAACCCGTGTCCCCTGCATTAGGCAGGCAGATTCTTAACCACTGCGCCAGCAGGGAAGTTCCTCGCACCCACCACTTTTTAAGTGCTTGCTGTGTGCCTGCGCTGAGCAAAGCCCCAGCGAAGCTTGGGAAGTAGGTGCGCTTAACCCCTTGTCACCGGGAGGACAGGGGGCCGGGGAGGCCTGCGAGGTCACCTTGCTTGCTTTGGATCCGGTGAAATGCCACCTCTACCCCAGAGGCAGCAGCGCGGGAAGCGCCTTGGAGATGCCTGGAGCCACTCAAGTGGGGGCTGGGGGGAGGACTGAGTCCCAAGAGGTCCAGGGACTTGCTTGAGGACACACAGGACTGGGGGTGTGAGGACCAGACTACTTTTTTGAAAGGGGACTGGACAACCCCTCCCCCCCCCAGCTTTGCTCAGATCAGAAGCAGCCCACCGAGTCAGGTGACTGCAGGTTTTACTCGTTCGGTAATGAAGGTGTAAGCATGACGTCACTCCCACGTGACCACTGCCCAATACCAGATACCCGACCCTTGTGTTTCCCCCTTCCAGCCAGTGCCCCACCACTTGACTAATTTGCTTTTCCTAGAACTTCATGTAAACAGCATCATATAGTATGCACTTTCAGGGTCTAGTTTCTTTTTTTCAACATTTTATGTGTGAGGTTAATCCTTGTGGTTGTATCTTTTTCATCACTGAATGGTATTCCATCGTATACATATTCCACAATTTATCCGCCTGCTGTTGATGGGCCTTTGGGTTGTTTTTGGATTTTGACTGTTATGAATAAATGTACTGTGGACATTCTTGAGCATGGTGCTCCTTGCAGGTGGCTGCGTCTTATAGTCAGTGTACCTTGAGTTTTATGAGGACTTGCCAGGCCTTTTTCCAAAGTGGTTGTACCATTTTTACACTGCTGCCAACAATTTTGAGAGTTACGTTTGGTACTGTCAGTCCCTTTAGTTCTAGCCGTCTGATGAGTGTGAAGTCGTCACTAACTGGCTTAAGTTTGCATTTACCTGATGACCCATGACGTTGAACCTTTTTCATCCACTCCTTGACCGTTTGGATATCTACTTTTGTGAAGTGCCTGTTTAAGTTTGTTTAGGTTTTTTTTTTTGGAGTTCTTTTTATTGTCTGGTTATTAGTCCTTTGTCAGATATATTTATTGAGAATATCCTATCCTAGCAGATTAAAAAAAAAAAGTGTGTGTTGTGTCACAGAGTTTGGAAACAAAACAGGGCTGAGGAGTGAGTCATCACATACAAGGAGATAGAAAAGGATCCTGGGGTCAGAGGGGGTCTTGACTTGAGCTGAGTCAGGGCTGGCTGCAATCCTGAGCAAGACGTAACCTTGTGTGTGTCTCAGGTGATTTCTTTGTCTCCAAAGAACTTGAGCGGTGTGGGGAAGCCAGAACAAGTTTCTGGAAATTCCATCAACTGGCTATGCTGTTTCCCATGCTGGGCCTTTGCATGCGCTGCTGTCCAAGCTCACCTCCCTTGGAAGGCCCTCATCGAAGCTCCTCAGCCCTCTTGGGTCCAGGGGAGATTCCTGGCAGGGCCGAGGGCACACCAGGTCCACCATAAGAGCCCAGGATCCTCCCTGTTTTTGATTCCCTTCTTTCTGTCCTAGTTTTAAATGTCTATTATCTTGTTGGGGTCTTTAAACCTTGTGGAAATCCTCTGTGGAACAGGCAGTGGATCAATCAAAGAGTAAAGCAAGCAATCAGGCTTTACAGAGTTGAAAAGACTTGCCTCTATCTTTCAACACCAAAGCATGCTGGTCACGGAGGAGCCTTGGGGAGGGGCTCCTGAATGAACCTGTGACCCCCCCAAAGTTAGAAAGCAAAGCTGGGTCCCAGCAGTCCTGGGGAGATGGGCCCTGGGTCATGAAAGCCCCAATGGCCAAAGCTTGGTGGGGCCACACGGAGACAGGGTCCCATGTATTGTATATAGGGTATCATTTATTCGGTCAGCCATTAATTCATTTAGCAAATATTTATTGAGCACCTACTATGTGCCAGTCACTATTCTAGGGGCATCCAGTGAACAGACCAAACTCCTTGCCCTTCAGGAGCTGACATTCTAGGGGAGGGAGAGGCACCAAGAAGGAAATAAATCCGTGGTCCATCTCACTGAGACAAGGGCCCAGGGAGACTCAGTGCCGGGGAGGGGAGGAGGTGCCTTTGGAGAGGTTTCAGAGCGGGTATCGAGGACAGACCTCTACAACCGGGCTTTTTTAATGAAAGACTTGAAGGAGGTGAGGGAGCCTGGTCCAGGCAGAGAGAACAGCCAGTGCAAAGACCCTGGGGTGGATTTAAAGAGCTGAGGCCATGTGGCGTCTTCAGCTTTCATTCTGAGCCAGGAGGGGCCGTGGGAGGGTTCTGAGCAGACCAGGGATCTTAGGTTTTTTGTTTGTTTGTTTTTTAATATTGGAAAATTTCAAACACATATGTAAGTAGAGAGAATTATAAAATGAAGCCCAGCGTACCCGTCGTGGCTATGGTGTTTGTTTCTGTGTTTTTTTCTTTTATTAAAAAACATTTTAGGTAGTGTTTACATATAGCAAAAATGACCCCTTTTTATAGTTTTGACAAATGTGTACCCCATGCAGCTGCCATCACAACCCAGTTGTAAAGCACTTTTATGACCCCTGACCCTGTGCTGCTCACCAGCCCCACATCCTCCCCCGGGAGCTCACCGTCCCGCCCAGTGCCCCCCTCCCTGCCTCCACCCTGGGACAGAGCCTCTCCTGTCCTTCCTGCCTGAGTGGATGCACGAGGGGCCTGACTTACAGTCTTCCAAATAATCAGGAAAATATCCAGGAGGCCGAGCCCCTCTGAGGTCCACGGCTGGGGTGGCGTGTCCTCCTGGGTGGCTTCTCCTCCTGCGACGTCATTCCTTCCTTCCTTGTATGGAGCAAGTGCCCTGGTTCTAGAGTCTGGGAACTCAGCAAATAAGGCCCCCAAACTGTTCATGTGAGCTCTTTACATACAGGTAGAGTGTTTCCTCCAGCACAAGTGGACTCATATTCACTGTTTTGTAGTCTTTTTTCCCATTTAACAGTATACTGTGAGCAAGTTCCTTTGTTAATATATAGGAAACCACAGAATCATTCTTCAAGAATATTCTTATATTTAATTTTTGATTATGTAATATATTCACGTTTCCAAAACTAAAACAAAATATACACAAGCCCCAGGGGACACTCTACCTCCCTCTCCCATCTTCCCCATCCTCCCCTGCCTCACAGAGGGAAGCATTCTCACTTGCTATGAATTTTTCCAGTTTTCCACACATAAACCCAAGTAAATACAAATGTATATTCTTTCTTCCCATTTGAACCCCAAAGTTAGCATATAAACCCAAAGTGAGGGCTGTCACTGAACCATAGGTCCTGCAGCCCGGTCGGTGCCAGCACGTGCCAAAGACCCGCCCTTCGCCCAGTGTGTGGTCATCCGCTGAGTGGACACCATGACGTCAGTAGCAGAGGGCAAGGCCCTGGCAGCACCCCCCGCTCCATGGCCCTTTACTGTCAGGCACTTGAGTCGTTTCTAAATACAGCCTCTGTCGCAACTGTGACTCTTCCATCTTAAGGAGACAATGATCCTCTGAGCGGCCCCTGTCACTGGGCCGTTGGATCAGGCGCCAGGCTGTCACTGCACTGAGTGTGTGCTGGGTGCTTCCCGGGCAAAGTCTCATTTTCTCTCTCACCCCCATGAGGAGCCAGGATCCATCGAGCTGAGAGCACTGGACTGCTGAAGCCCTCTGGGGGGAGGTGGTGGAGCCAGGACTCAGAGCCGGGAAGGCTGAGGCCAGGGCTGACATTCCAGGTGGAGGACGGGACGGGCCTCCGGGCAGGCCTGACCAAGGAGGCTCCCGAGATGGCCTGAGGCCCTGAGGCCCTTGGGGTAGATCGGGGTCAACAGTGCAATGGGGGTGGGCCCAGGCCTGCTATGGTGCAGGGACTGGGAAGGCAGGCGGGTGCTAGGCAAAAGGGGTCAGTGCGGAGTGTGGCAAAGTGGGGCTTCCTGCACTGCCTCCCCCACTGGGGCTGACAGCTCACGTGGGAAACCTGGCCGGGTCTTCTGACGTTTCAGTAAGAGCTGGAAAGAAAAAATGAAGTGAGGCCTCCTAATACTTAAATGATGGCAACTGATTAACTGCACAATTACACGTGGCTGCTGCTTACTCTTAAATGGTTAGCAGAGAGAGACAGAGGATCTGGCAGGTAACGTCCGTCTACATGTTCATTGCAGGATTCTGGCCATTCTTCTGGAGATGTAAATTTTTTTTTTTTTTTCGGTACGCGGGCCTCTCACCGTTGTGGCCTCTCCCACTGCGGAGCACAGGCTCTGGACACGCAGGCTCAGCGGCCATGGCTCATGGGCCCAGCTGCTCCGCGGCATGTGGGATCCTCCCGGACCGGGGCACGAACCCGTGTCTCTTGCATCAGCAGGCAGACTCTCAACCACTGCGCCACCAGGGAAGGCCTGGAGAAGTAAAATTTTTTTAAATTAAAAATGTGGGGACTTTCCTGGCGTTCCAGTGGCTAGGACTCCATGCTTCCACTGCAGGGGGCACGGGTTTGATCCCTGGTTGGGGAACTAAGATCCCACATACCTCTCAGCGCGGCCAAAAAAAAAAATTGTGGGGAAAAAAGAGATAAAACCAAGTAGAATATGTGAATCTTGTCAGATCCTGGTTTGAAAAAAAAATCAGCCATAACAAACATGCGGGGTTAATGGGGTACTTGAATGTGGCCTGTGTATTAGGTGTCTGTGGCATGATGGCTTTTTTCTCAGGTGGGATAATCGTGTTGTGGTTACGAGGAAAATGTATTTGTTCTCCAGGGACACATGCTGAAGGGTTCAGAGAAAAAGCTTATGCCAGCGAGAGAGCCCAGGGGCTCCGCGTGAACATGGCTGGCCCAGGCTGCTACTTCCCGTGTGCTTTAAGCTTTGCATAATACAAATTTGAGGGGAAAGGGGGGAAAAGACAGGCATGGAGGTAAAGCAGAATGTGTGTGGGTGCTAACTGTGGCCCCCAGTTTCCCACCTGTCATTTAGCCAGTTTGCTCCCACGAGCCGGGGAAACTGAGGCCCAGGGAGGAGGGAGTGTCCCCTCTGGCCGCTGACCTACCTTCCTGATTGGTTTCCCCACCCAGCGTGAGAGCAGGTGTCGGCCACGTGGGGACGGGGCCCAGGCAGCGCTTTTCAGGCCTTCGTCTCTCTCCCCCCACTTCATGGAGGTGGAAACTGAGGCCCAGAGAGAAATGAATGGACTGGGCTGTTCATCAAAAGCCTCAGGCCTCCTGTTTTCCCTCTGTCCCCAGAGCAAGGACACTAGCTTTGGAGTCGGCAGGTCCGGCTCTGTCACCGGCTTTGCTGTGGGGACTCACCTGACCTCTCTGAGCCACAGCTTCGGATGAGAAGGCTCCTGCCTGCTGCCCTGTGCACATTGGTGCTGTCACATGTCCCTCTGCCCTGCGTCCTTGAAATCTCAGCATCTCCAGCAGCCTTCCCACAGGCTGCCCTGGGCCTGAGCCCTTCCCTCCACAGCCTTGGCTCCCCCAGCCCTGGCTCCACCTGAGTGAGGCTTTCCCACCAGCCTCACTGCCAACCTGTCCACATCCCCTCAGGTCAGCATTTGCCACAGGCCTCAGAGCCATCACGTCACCTTCTGAGCCTCGGTTTCCTCATCTGTAACACAGCAGGGACTGCCCCAACAGGAAGGGAAGACAGGCTTCCCTCCACCCCCAACGCCAGCTTTAATAAGGTATAATTTGCATACAATAAAATTCAACATTTAAGTGTGTTTGACAATTTTTGGCAAATGTATAGTTACGCAACGACCACCACAAGCATCATTTCCTTTATCACAAGTTCCCTTGAGCTCCTTTGCGGTTAACCCACCGCCCCCGCCCTGGCAGCCACGGCTCTGTCTTGTGTCTAGTTTTGCCTTTTCCACAATGGCATTCAAACGGAATCGTGCCGAGTGTCACCTTTTAGGTCTGGCATCTTGGACTCAACGCCCTTGGGACGCACCATGTTGTTCCCATATCTGGAGTTCGTTTCTTTGTATCTGAGGAGTCGCCCATTGACGGATTGACCACATTCGTCTGTCCATTCGCAAGTTATGTGGGCATTTGGGGTCTTTCCAGGATTTAGTTATAATGAATAAAGCTGCTATTAATACTTACACACAAGTTTTGTGTGTGTGTCAGTGTAGGTTTTCATTTCTCTTAGGCATAGAATGGCTGGGTCGTAGGTAGGTATAGATTTGACTTTATAGGAGATTGCCAAGATGTTTGTAGCAGATGTAAGCTTTTATATATAGGATGGATAAACAACAAGATCCTACCGTATAGCACAGAGAACTATATTCAACATCCTATGAAAAACCATAATGGCAAAGAGTATGAAAAAATATATGTAAATGTGTAAGTGAATCACTTTGCTGTACAGCAGTAATTAACACAACAATGTAAATCAACTATACTTCAATTTTTAAAAATCTGTGTATAAAAAAAAATCTTAGCTGTCCTAACAGGTGTGCAATGGACTCTTTCCGTGGTCTCAGTTTGCAACCCTGGTGACTGGTGGTGAAAGCATCTTTTCATTGGCTTGTTTGCTGTCTGGATAGCTTCCTTGGTGAGGTGTCTGTTCAGGGCTTTTGCACATTTTTTATTGGGTTGTTTGTTTTCCTATGATTGACTTGTAAGAATTCTTTGTATATTCTGGGTACAAGCCCTTTATCAGAGATGTGTTTTGCAAATATTTTCTCTCAGGGTTATTTTGAGGATTAAATAACACCATAAACACTAAGTAAGTGGGTACTCTTATCATTATTATTCTTTTTACTACTGTTATTTATCACTCGATTTTGTCCTGTGGATAGAATAAGACCTCACGCCTCTCTGCCCAAACTCCTCATGGCACCTGCAACAAGGCTGCCCGAACCCCATCCCCCCAGGTCCCCTTTGCTGGAACTCCCTGAGGGGGCCCAGCCTCCGCTGGAGCCCAGGACATCTGTGTTGTTTGTTGTTTACATGTTCACTTATCAAAACCATCCAGCCGGCCCTGGACGCTTGGCTGGGCCCAGAGGAGGCTGCAGAGATGGCCTCGCCTCACCCGCCCCACTCTGCCTGCAGGACGGAGCCACATCCCTCCCATCTCCAGCCCACACTCCTCGTGCCAGCATGCACAGACATGCCCCTCATTTGAACCTCATCACAGCACCCAGGATCCGAGTCCCATGTGCCAGATGAGGGCTTCCCTGGTGGCGCAGTGGTTGAGAGTCCGCCTGCCGATGCAGGGGACATGGATTCGTGCCCCGGTCCGGGAAGATCCCACGTGCCGCGGAGCGGCTGGGCCCATGAGCCATGGCCGCTGAGCCTGCGCGTCCAGAGCCTGTGCTCTGCAACGGGAGAGGCCACAACAGTGAGAGGCCCGCGTACCGCAAAAAACAAAATGAAACAAAACAAAAAAACAAAAACAGCCATGTGCCAGACGAGACAGGCGAGGTTCAAGGAGCCAGTGTGGCCACCCAGAGTCCACAGCCCAGAAGGGGTGCTGTGGAGGCCCTGGCTCTCATGCCCTGAGCGTGTCATCTGCAGCACTGTCACTTGGCAAATGTCCCCCAAGGCTGAGTGGAGGACCAGTGGAAGCAGACAGGGACCACTGAGCACCTGGCTCTGCGTGAGTGATCTCCCTCCAGGGAGTAGCTGTTATGGCCCCATTTTACAGACGAGGAAACTGAGGCTGAGAGAGACCAAGTGACTCAATAAATCAGTGGCAGAGTAGGATTTGAGCCCAGGTACCCTGTCCCCTCAGCCTGAGTGCTTGACTGCTGGGCCAGGCTGAACCCATGGCCTCTGTCCCTTCTGTGGGGCCTGCCCCAACTGGGTGAGGGTGGCGTGCACCTCATTGACCGTCACGATACCCGTGGGAAGTCAGTCACGCCACCACCACTACACCCATGACTCCCCACTTCCCTTCTCCCTTCAAGCTCATTGTGACCCCCCTCCCCGTCTCTGTACCCTTGTCTGTGCTGGGCTGCTTCCCGACTGCCCTCCCGACCCGAGCACCCCCTATTCAGTAGACCCTTCCCTGTGGACATGGCTGGCTCAGAGCCTCTGCTGGCCCCAGAGTGCGGAGGGCAATGTAGCCACATCTGGCTACACTGAGGAGTGTGTGCCCTTTTCCAGCCGCCCCCTCGGGACTGTCTTCCTCGGATACACTCATGTGGGTGGGAAATGGTGTTTGCACGAAGACATTCATTGTCAGCGCAGAAGTCCGGAAGGCACCCGAATGCCTGTCAGCAGGGGACTACTGAGTGCCCTGCGGGGGGAGTCACTGTGTGGACACTCTGTAGGCCGCTGTGACGAGGACGGCTGCTCTCCCCATGCTGAGCTGAAAGGACACTCAGGGCCTTGGGACGTTGAGTCACAAAGGGACGGTGTGTGGAGAACAGAGGCTGCCTTGCCCCGCAAAGATGCACACGGGCTACGTTGCCGGGGGGCACCTGGGCATCGGGGGACAGAGCCGGGGACACTTTTCACTCTACGTCTTATCACTGCTTGAATTTTGAACTGAAATGTCTCCCTCCTCCGGAGGCCACCTTTGATTCCACCCCCTGAGGTGTCCCCACCACAGTGCTGTTTTGAGTAACTTGCGGGTCAGGTGACAAACCCCCCTTTTCTAAGTCTGCTGCCCGCCCACGAGTTCTTGGGGAGCGCCTCCCACCAGCCCTTCCCTTGTGGCCTTTGGGTTACACTGGGCACCCCTGAGGGAGGGGCCTGGCATCCAGCTCAAGACCCTAGGTGGCCTCTGAGTTGGCCCAGATCCTAGGCCTGTTCCTGCCTGACCTCAGGAGGGGGCTGGTTTCTCAGCCCAGCCCCGCTGAAGCTCTGACTGCGTGCTGGGCACATTCTAACCCTCACCCTGCCTCTTAAGAGTGAAGACCATTAAAATACCCACTTTACAGAGGAGGAAACTGAGGCTCAGAGCAGTTCAGAGATCCCTTAACTCGCCTGGGGTCACACACTAGTGAGGGAAGAGCCAGAATTCCACCCTAGCGAGGCTTCTGGCGGCCCTTGGAGGGATATTGCTCTTCCTGGCGTGGCGAGGCCCCTCAGCCTGTAGGTGCCTTTCTCCTGCCCTGGATGAGGCTGGGGCCTCAAAGATGCACTGTCCTGGGACTGAGGACTCTGAGCCAGTGTGATGAGGGCAGAACAGGGCTTTCAGGAACCCAGAGGAGGGAACAGTAATTCCACCTGAAGGAGCAGGGAGGGCTTCCTGGGGAAGGTGGTGCTGGCACTCAGCCTGCAAAGATGAGGTGGCCGTCAAATCTTCAGTCCAACGTGTTCCCACCAAACTCACTATCTTCTCTTCCCACACCTACTGCCCCACCCCATTTTATTTTATGATTGACACCCTCCTCCAGGCCCTGGAGGAGGCTGCGAGCCTCCCCGTAACCCTGGCCTCCTCCCTTGGCCTCTACCCTCTTCCTACCAGCCACTAAGGCTTCTGAGTCTTTCTCAGATCCCGTCCCCACCTTCCAGCCACACTCCTGTCCCACATGGACTTGCTCCAGCCTCCTCACTGGAGGAGGAAGTCCCTGCTGGGGCCCTGCCCTATGAGTCACGCTGTCACACTGGGAAGTGCGGTAGGTAGCTCTGTGAATGGTCACTGCCCATGACGAACTGCAAAAGGGGTATGGAGGTTTTGAAAAATGGCTGCAAGTTGTCTGTCATTACACTCATTGTGGGGCAGGGTCGATGTCTCCGCCCCTTAAAACTGGGCGGGTTGCTTTGGCACACAGTCAGGCAGCAGCAACACCAGCAGAAAGGACCATGCAGCTTCCACCCTCTGTCCACCCCCTGTGAGGAAGCCCTGGCCAGAGACGGAGGTCGTGTGGAGGGGCTCCAGCCCTGGAGTCCTCCCAGCCCAAGTGCCAGACTTGGAAATGAATGGAAATGAAGGGCCTCCGGGTGAATCCAGCAGAGGCCCCAGACATTGTGGGACAGAGACACCATGGTAAAATAGTTGCTTGACACCAGTGAGTTTAGGGAGGTTGGAATGCAGCAGGAGATAAGCAGAGGGGGATTCTGTGACTTTCCCCATCTCTGATGTTATTCCTTTCTCAACACATTTCTGCTGGGACCTCTGAGGGGCTGGGCTGCGGAGGTGGTGCCGGTGCTGTCTCGGAACTCGGCCCAGGCTCAAACCCTAGAGCCACTGTTTACCCCTTCCCTGTGAAACTAGGGGGCTGGATTAGAATCAGGGGACATTGGCCATGACCATCTGCTCCCCCCAAACCACTACATACACCCAGCCCCTGACACCACTGGAATAGAGCCTTGGGTCACTAGGTGGTGTCAAGTCTCATGAGGATCAATTTGGGTAATCCAGGAAGGCTGCATGTAAGAGGCAGGATTTAGTTGTAAAGAACAGTCAGAGTCAAAAATAATGATGTCATTTTGCTTGTTTACATTAAAATATCAAAATAATATAATTATATTAACTGACTTTTTAACATATTAAAATATTATGTATTTAATTTATATTAAAAATAACAAATAATTCTTGGGACTTCCTTGCTGGCGCAGCGGTTAAGAATACGCCTGCCAGTGCAGGGGACACGGGTTCGAGCCCTGGTCCGGGAAGATCCCACATGCTGCAGAGCAACTAAACCCGTGAGCCACAACTACTGAGCCTGCGCTGTAGAGCCCACAAGCCACAACTACGGAGCCTGTGAGCCACAACTACTGAAGCCCGTGCGCTTAGAGCCCGTGCTGTGCACCAAGAGAAGCCATCGCAATGAGAAGCCCGTGCACCGCAACGAAGAGTAGCCCCCACTCGCCACAGGTAGAGAAAGCCCACGCGCAGCAACAAAGACCCAACGCACTCAAAATTAAAAATAAATAAATTTATTAAAAAAACAACAACAAATAATTCTTGCAGAAATGTTTGACAAGAAAAGCATAACGAAGATAAACACATTCCTTGTGAACTTAGGCCCAGATATCATTATGGCCTGTTGGAGTATTCCTACCTTCCCCCCTTGCAACTGGGACCAGGCTGCAACTTTGGGCAAACTTTCCATTTCCCGGTGGTTCAAACAAGGCACAAACCAGCTGGCAGAAGCGGGTGTTCCCAACAGCAGCAGAGGAAGCCAGGCTTGGGGCATGTGGTCCCGGCCGGCGTGGAGCCCTCCTCCCCTGCCCCCGCCCAGCGACCAACAAAAAGGTCATCATGCAGCTGGTGCCCTGGTCCTTCACAGAACAGCCCTGTGGAGGGACACCTCCGAGTGTGCCAGACCCAGCATCCTTCCTGCCACCTCTCGGCCCTCTAAGCCCCAAGCACAATAACCCCCAGACCCAGGGCAGTGGAAGCCACTTGTCGGGGAGCTGGGGGATCCTGGGGGCCGCTCAGCAAGTGTCAGAATCAGTCTGAGTCCTGGGCCTGGGGAGGAAATGAATTCCTTCCTCTGGGCATCAAGGCACCCCGCCCCCAGCAGCCCGAGGGGGGAGGGGGGGAATTCTTCTTTCTACCCCAGAGTGTTTGTGACCCTCCAAGGTCAAGCACTTGAACTTGTACTGTCTCTGGCTTTTCAGAGGACGACGTGTCGGCCGCTGGAGAGGGTCTGGGAGCAGAACGTTCCTCGCGGTGGGGCTCCGCGGTCTCAGGGCGCCAGGCCGCGCCCTCGCCCTAGGCCTGGGCAGCCGGAGGGAGACGCTGGTAGAAAAACGTCGACATTTATAGCATTTTCTGCTGCAAAGCGCTGGTCACAGTGCCCCGTGGGGTACCACGCAGGACGGATCTGGGGCTCAACTCGGGGTCCAATGGCCGGTCGGCCCGGATTCCTCCCCAGCGGGCCCCTCGCGGGCCCCGCGCCCACGCGACCGGCTCCGCACTCGGGGCTGCGCTGGAAACCAGGCTGAGGGCAGAAGGGCGGCTCCGGGCGGGGTCGCAGGGCCAGCACCGCCGAGGCTGTGGGAGGGCGTCTGGCTCGCAGGGCTCTGGGGAGACTTGCGCCTTTGTTCTTGAGCGGGTAGCTGGCAGGCCGGACAGCCCAGATCTTCTAAAAATATTCCATTTTTGGCTTCCCACGCCCCAGGCCTGCTGACCTCATAGCCTCAGGTCCTCACTCCGGGGTCCTCGCCTCCTGCTTGGGCTGTACTCTAGACACGCTGGCCTTTAAGTGTTCCTTCAAGTGACTTCTAATTCTTATTAGATCGATGCGGACACATAGTGTTAGAAGTCAGAGGGCACTGCAAGGCCTATGAGACCAGGAACAGAAAACCAGCAGCCACCTGCTTGCACCCACTGACAAACAGGAACTGAGCACCTACTGTATACTGGGCTCTAGGCACTGGGGATGCAGCAGAGACCCAAACGGACCCTCCCTCAGCTGACATTCTGGTGGGACTGCTTCCAACCCTTGTAGTTCCCCCTTACTTCTCAATCACATGCTTGTATTGCTATTTCATTTCTCTCTTTTCAGTGTTAGACAGTATCTGATGCTTCCTACTACAGGCAAGGACTTAGTCCCTTACACATGGATCCCTGAACTTCCCCTGCCCCAGTGCTCACTCTCTTTTCGTCACAATTTTTGGATATATCAGCATTTGGTGTTTTGGTTTACATATTATGATTATGTAAATATTGTTCCCAGCTGAGCTGTGCAGTACTTTATGACTACATTTTCTTTTCTTTCTTTTTTTAAAAATAAATAAATAAATAAATAAATAATTATTGCTGTGTTGGGTCTTTGTTGCTGCGCTCAGGCTTTCTCTAGTTGTGTCAAGCGGAGGCTACTCTTCGTTGCGGTGTGTGGACTTCTCATTGTGGTGGCTTCTCTTCTTGCAGAGCACGGGCTCTAGGTGTGCGGGCTTTGTTAGTTGTGGCACGGGGGCTCAGTAGTTGTGGCTGGCAGGCTCTAGAGCGCAGGCTCAGTAGTTGTGGCTGGCAGGGTCTAGAACGCAGGCTCAGTAGTTGTGGTGCACGGGCTTAGTTGCTCCGTGGCATGTGGGATCCTCCCGGACCAGGGGCTCAAACCCGTGTCCCCTGCATTGGCAGGCAGATTTTTAACCACTGTGCCACCAAGGAAGTCCCAATGACTACATTTTCTATTTTGTGTTATTTGTTTTTCCAGGAGTTGATAACTGCCTTGTTTTCTTCTTACATCCAGCTGGGCATTGAGGGGGGTCCTTTCAATCTGGGAACTCATGACCTTCGTTCTGGGAAGTTGGAAGGCATAACTCCTCCTTTCACAAACTCTTAGCTTATTTTCTTTTCATCCCTGCCTGCCCTTCCACCTCCAGAGGGACCTGGTGTCTCCCAGGCTGCTGTTTCTAGGGGCTGTCTGTAGGTGGTCTGGCTGCAGATTGGCTTCCTCCCCTGTAGACTTTCATTTCACTTTCCTCTACTCTACTAAGTTGGTTACCATTTTTCTATTCATTTAACAGCTTCAAAAGTTTTATAGATTCTGTCCCTGTCATAGACTTTCCTGTTCTCTTTGTCCTTGTGAGTTTGTGCCTTAAAGTTTTCTTATTTTACTTTTATTTTAGTGGAGTTTTGGGAGGGAAGGGAGAAAAATATCCCTGTTCAGTTCATGGTTAATTAGGGGTCCCCCTCACCTTCTCTTTGAGCACCTGTTGTGTGCCGTGGACTATTTAAAGTCAGCTCCTACACCCAGTTTCACATAGCTCTTTTTTTGTCACCCATGTCTGAGCTCAGAAGAAACCTCCTCCAGGTAGGCCTCCTTGGCCACCCATCTAATGGAGCCACCCCAGTGCCTCTCTATCATGTTGCCCTGCTTTACTTTTGTTTTTAGCCCTTATCACTATTTGAAATTAATTTATAGATTTACTTTCATTGATATATTTGCCTTCTTTTTCAACCTCCCCCAGAAGGCTTGCTCCATGAAGGCAGGGACCCTGTCTGTTTTGTTCTTCACTGCCCCCTCAGCATGTAACATGGTGTCAGGCAAAAATGTTCAGGAGATATGTGTTGAATGGATGGATGGATTTGAGCCTGGGATCTTCAAGAGGCAACTTCAGCATAACTTAAGGAAGAAGCTGGTAATGGGCAGAGTTTCCTGGGAATGGAAGAAACTGCCAGTGAGAGGGTGGACCCCTCATCAGGGAAGGGATGTAAGCCCAGGCTTGGGGATGGCTGAGAGGGGACACAAACTCTAGTGAGAATGGATGTGATCACCTCCAAGGCCTGGCTGAGACAGGTGATTAGCTTAAGGTCACTCATGTCCATCCTGGTGGAGCCAGGACTCCCCTCAGATTGGAAAACAGCCCTTTGCAGGCAGATATTGGGATGTGTCTGGGTCGTGGAGTCAGCCCGGCCTGGACACAGTTCTCTCTCTCTTCTCCCTGGTCCTGTGATCTTGGGGACGTGGCTTGTCTCTGTGTTTGCAGTACTTCTCCCCCACACCACAGTGATGAGGACGACTCTCAGGTCCTGGGTTCTAGGGGACGGGCTTGAACCTGCTAGTAAAATGCCTGATACATAGCACGCTGCTCCTGATCAGGGCTAAGAGCCTGGCTTTGTGCTACCTGGCAGTGGGACCTGGGCCAGCTGCTTGAAGACTTGGGCCTCAGTTTCCTTGTCTGTGAGATGAAGGTCTAACCACACTGGCCTTGCTGGGTCACGTCAAGTCTTGGGCTTGGAGTGTAATGCATGTCAGTGAACCCCTGGCCCTGCCTCCCGGGCATGAAGTGCTATGTGTGAGGGCCTGGGGACAGACAGGCTCTGGGCCAGGGCTCCTGGGATGCCCTGAGCCCCTGGCTGCCTGGCAGATTTCCTGGGGGAAGCCTCAGGGTTTCTGTGCAGCCGTGAAGGGTCCTGGGCTGGACATACCCGAGGGCTCAGTCAGAAGCGAAGCACTTGGCATCTTCCCAGAAAGCGGTGGAGGGAGTTCAAGGGCGATGCGATTTGCCCAGAAGGAGGGTGTTGCAAACTACTTGAACTAATGGAAGCTTGGGCAGGGAAAACTCTGTCTCCATCTGACCGTTCCAACAACAGCTCTGCCATCGCCAGCAGCCTTCAGCCCCTCTCTGAGCCTCCACTTCTCATCTATTACACTGGGATGATGATAACAGCTGCCCCTTGCTGCAGTACTGTGAGCCATCCTCCTTTCCACAGCTGTTCACTGCACACCTGCAGTGTGTGGGGGCACTGCAGTGACCAGAGCAAAGTCACAGCCCCCATGCAGCTTGATTATAGTGAGTCCACAGAATCATGAACTTCAAGGGATTAGCACATAGTAGGTGCTCTAACAATGGCGCTTGCTGTTTTGCTCCTGGAGCCACCTAACTGGTGTGAATTCACCCTTTGATATTCAAGAGTGATGGCGGCTTAGATAGAGCAGGTGAGCTCCCACCCTCCCTCGAGGTCTCCTTCTTTGTAAACTGCAACGTCAGGGCCTGACCCTGAGGGAGGCTCCCACCTCCCTCCAAGCTCAAGGGCAATTACTTACTGCCCTAAAGCACCACCTCCAGCTGGCCTGATGCTGGGCCAGAAAGAACTCAGCCCCTGCCTCGGAGCAGCTCGATTCTGCTGGAGACACAGGTGAGGTTTCCGCCCCTGGCAGAGATGGGGTCCCTGGGGGCAGTGTCAGGGAGAGCCTCCCCTCCCTGTTTCAGAAGTAGGCCTTGAGGGGTAGGAATGAGTCAGGTGGAGAAGGCAGGGAAGGGCATTCCAAGCTGAGGGAACAGCCTTTGTAAAGAAAGGTTCAGGGAGGAACGGGGAGGGGGAGGGGGAGCAGACGAGGTCCCGGAAGTGCCCAGGGCTCCGTAGAGTGACCAGTTCACGTCCAGCCGCCATGCCAGGGCTGGCCACCAGAGGGCACTGTGGGCGCAAGCTGAGGGGGCCCTTGCGGAGTCAGGGCCGTGTGTGTGTGTGTGTGTGTGTGTGTGTGTGTGTGTGTGTGTGTGTGTGTGTGTGTGTTATCTGTGCACACGCCTGAGCCTGCGTGGCCGCTCCGCGGGCAGGTCTATGCTTGTGCACCCCGCCGTGCTCACAAGCGTGTGCATGTGTCTGGGGTGTGTGAACTTGGGTGTGAGCTGGGGGGGTGGGGGGCGAGGGCGTGAGTGAGCACTGCAGGGGTGCATAGAGGTGAGAGCAGGGCCCTCATCCCCCGCTGCTCCCGCCTGTTCCTCCCCCACCAGCCGTCCACCTCAACGCCTTTGCACACGCTGTTTCCTCCCCCTGGAGTGCTCTTCCCCACACCCTCATGACAACTCCCCCACCTGCTCAGGTCTTTACTTACATGTCACCTGCCGGTGAGGCTTGTCCTCCCTCTTTAAAATTACAGCCCCACCCTCAGACGCACGCCAGTCCCCTTCCCTCCTTTCCCAGTAGCAGATCCTCCGGTGACTACAATTTAATTTGGGCATTTCGCTTGTGTGTTTCGTCCACCAGTCACTTCCCCAAGGGCAGGGCCTTGTGTCTGTCTCTTCAACGTCGTGCCCTCAGCGCCAGGCACACAGTCAGTGCTTACTACGGAGCTGTCGAGTGAATGAAGGGATGAACTCCTGCCATCCTGGGCGCAGACATCCTCTCTCCAGCCCTTGGTAACCCCAGGCCCCGCCCACCTCAGCTCACACCCAGATCCTGATCTGACCACACCCCTTTCCCTGAGTCCACGGAGAAGGGTGTTGGGGACCTATCTTCTAGGAGTCAGGGCAAGAAGCAGCCTGTTACAGGGACCCTGTCCAATATCTCTTCTGGTTTCTGAGTGGTCATGGAGCTGCAACCAGCGAGGAAGGGACGACGGAGCCCTGCCTCCCCGCCGGGCCCTCACACGGGGCCGCTTGCACAGCACCAACCTTCTACAGGGAGACTGTTTCTCGCTTCTCTGCTTGATGAGCTCACAAGCTCCTACTGGTCCTTAAAGGCCCAGTCTCAAAGTCACCTCCTCTGAGGAGCCTTCCCGACCTCACCTGGGTGGAGCCTGGCACCATCCTGGGACTCTTGCTCATGCATCTATTTATAGCAGCCCACATGGAGTTTTGTGATTCTTGGGCTGTCTGTCAGGCTCCCTGACTAACCGTCACCTCCTCCAATGGCAGGGCCTCGTCTGAGTCATAGGAGCAGGCCAGCATGGGACTAGAGTTGCTTCCAATGTCTGTGGCCTGCTTTCTGTCTGTCCTTTGCTCATTCCTCAAACATTTTTCCTGGCCTACTACGTGCCAGGCCCTGGGCTGTGCATCGGGAGTGCCCCGCAGGGAGTGAGTTGGCCAGATTCCTGCCCAGGAGGCGCTGACAGTCCAGATTAAGAGTCAGATTAAAAGCAGAGGAAATAGGAAAGGCATTGGTGGCATGAATGCTGTGCAGAGAATTACAACTGATTTGGGGGTATGGCCGGAAAGCCTCTTAGGGGAGTTCATTTAAGAGGAGGCCTGCAGGATGAAAGGGACCAGCCCCAGCAGTCATGGTGGGAGGCTAGGGGAGAAAGATGTTTCAGGCAGAGGGAACAGCAGAGGCACAGGCCGTGAGGCAGGACCGGTATTGGCGTGTACAAGGGGCAGCACTGAGAACCCGTGCATATGGCATGGAGCGGAGGGGGCGACGGGGAGCATGGGGGGGAGCAGGAGTCCGAGTGGTTGGCAGGGGCCTGAACCCAGAAAACCCACCAGACCAGGCCTGCAGTCCCACTAGGGAGGTATCTGCTACTGGTGTCCATTTTGCAGATAGATAAGCAGCAGGACCCATTTGGGACCGAGTGCCCTGGGCCACTCCAGACACCCAGGTGTGGTGAGGCCGGGTCAGCTTCCTGTAGGAAATTTTTTTTTTTTTTTTTTTTTTGCTGTACGCGGGCCTCTCACTGCTGTGGCCTCTCCCATTGCGGAGCACAGGCTCCGGACGCGCAGGCCCAGCGGCAATGGCCCACGGGCCCAGCCGCTCCGTGGCATGTGGGATCCTCCCGGACCGGGGCACGAACCCGCGTCCCCTGCTTCAGCAGGCAGACTCTCAACCACTGCACCACCAGGGAAGCCCCTTTAGGAATTTTAAAAACATTTGCTGGGCACCTAGTGAGTGCCAGGACCTAAGCCAGGAACTTCCAAGCTTACACTTGTGAACCAACTTCGGAGAGGCCGCCCTGTCTCCGTGGCACAGGTACGTCAACAGGCACGGAGTGGCTCAGGACGTCTCTGAGTGGCAGGGTTGGCATTTGAACCTGTAACCTGATGAGTCCATAGCTCATGCCTTTCCTCCCACTGCCTGGGGATGCAGGAGGAAATAATGACAATTAGCAGGCCTCCCCTTATCTCATCTGGCCCTCCCCATCACTGTGTGGGTAGGCCCTGCTGTCACCCCATCTTACAAGTGGGAGGGCTCCAAGCCTTTCTAGCAGGTGGTGGAATCTGCTTCCCTCATGTGAGGCTCCTGGCAGGTCACACACTCACGCCCGCATGAAGCGAGGGACTGACCCCGTGACCTTTGCCAGGCTGTCCATTCTATGGACCTGGTCCCACTGCCAGATTGGTCAGTGGCTCCCGAAATCCTCCAAGGCTCCACGTGGGAGCAGAAGGGAGGGCTGGCCTGTCTGGACTGAATAGTCAACAAACACCTCCTGAGTGTCCGCGGTAGCCCAGGTCCCTTTCCACCAGCTGCGACCGGAGGCGCGGACGCGAAAACAAGCTCCGGGGTGACCTGAGTTGCCCAGGTCAGTCCCGCTAGAAAGTAGTCGAAGCGGGATCTGACCCTGGCCTCACCCGGGGGGTGCACTTTGACCCCCGCAGCACCCACCTTCCCGCTCCCCAGGGCCGCAGCTGGGAGGGCCAGGGGTACCCAGGGCTTCTGCGCACAGGAGCCAGCGCGCGCGAGGCGGGGCCCGGGAGTGGGCGGGGCTCGCGTCCGGACAGGCACTGGGAGGGACCCGCCGGGGCCTGGGGGGCGGGGCCTGACGGGTTTCCCGGTGGTGGGCGGGCTTGACAGGCGGTGGGAGGAGCCGTACCCCGGGCCAATGGAGGGCGAGGCTTGAGCTTGACGGGCAGACCCCGGCCGGAGGTTGATAGGCAGGGGCCGGGCCCGGAGACCGGCGGGCCAATGGGTGCGCGGGGCGGGGCCTGCGTCGGCGCCGTCCGGCCGGGGCCCCCGCCGCGCTGCCCAGTCTGGCCCCGCCGCCGCCCGCCGCGGACGCGTACCGGACGACGCCCTGCTAGCCGCCCGGGCCGCCCGCCCGCAGCCATGAGCGTGCTCCGCCCGGGCCGAGCTCGCCGCCCCCTGGACTAGTCCCGCCGCCGCCCCGACCCGCCTGCACCATGGAATCTCCTGCCGCGAGCCAGCCCGCCGGTGTGCCCGCGTCCAAAGGTAGGAACGCCCGGGCTGCGGACCCGACCTCTGCGCGGGCCCCCGGTCCGCACCCGGGCAGCTCCCCTGCCCGGAACGCCTCCCTTAGGCCCCGGGCCCAGCCGGACCCCAGTTTAGGCCTTGGGGCTGCACCCAGGCCCGAAGTCGGGAGAGGGTCTCGTTCTGATCACCCCGCTCCAGGTCAGGAACCTTGCTTGGACCTCCCGCTTTGGGCCTTAACTGCACCTTGGACAGGAACTCTCCCAGTCTGGGTCTCTCAGCTGGACCCAGGTGGGATTCACTCTGATCTTGCACCCAGCCCCCTTCCACTCCCGGGTCCCAGGGCTGTATCCAGCCTGGGCCCCCAGTGGTGCTCCCCTACTGCGGATCTCTCTGTAAACGCCCCTCCCGTGTGGCTGCCCTGGCCACGGTCCAGCTCAGAACTCCCCGTCCTCTCCCCGAAGGCTCTCCACCCTCCTAGGTCCCACATTGCCCCATCCCTGGCGGCCTGCACCCCGTCCTGCAGCTCTGTCTGCAGCCTCGTCTTCCGGGGAGCCTCTCTTGGCCTCCCACCCCACCCTACTGCATGGCCTCTCCATCGGCTCCCTCATCTGGACTTGCAAGCTTCTCTGTGCACGGGGGCGGGCGGGGGGGCGGTGCTCACCTCTGACGCTGCCTGTGGGTCCTGGGCTGGCTGCCCGGTGGGTGCTGGCCGTGCGATGGGCTTGCTCTTGTTTTCTCCAGGCAGCCGGCCTTCCTGGAAATGTCTGTGAGGTGGCGGCTGAGGCAGCAGGCTTTGTCATGCAGAGGGGGAGGATGAGACTTGGAGGGCGAAAGGGGGATTTTTTTTGGCAGGAAGAGGAAAGGATGTTTTGGGCATGTCGGAGTCTCAGCGGGCTGGGCTGTGTGAGAGAGTTCCAAACCGGACGCAGCCGTAATGAATGGGCTGCCCGCGGCTCCCTAACTTGCTGTCTCTGGGCCTCGGTTCCTTTATCACACCTACCTTCCGTGGACTCCTGGCGTAGGATGTGAGATAGTGAATACTAAAGAGCTCTAGGCAAGTGTGGGCGATGAGATGAAGAGCTCAGAGGTGCTGGGGAAGGGGCACTTGCTGTGTTTTATTACTGTTACCATTCTTCTTGCTAGAAAGGCCTCAGCCATGTGGGATCCAGGCCTTGCCTCTGTTGGGCTGTAGCTTCAGAGTGAGGGGGAGAAAGGTAGCAGCTGGCACTTAGGGGGCCCCTAATCAGGGGTTGTCTCTGCCTCTTTTTCTTTGCGGTGGGGGGAGCCCAGGCAGCTGGAGGGCTTGTGGGGTCCTGGGGAGGGTGTGGGTCCTTCGCTGCCCCTGCTCCTGGTGGCTGCTGTGGCTGGGGCCAGAGCCCAGCCGGCCGGGTGGGCAGGGTAATTACGTCTTACATAAGTGGGAGGCCGGATCCCTGACCGTTGCCCAACCACTGTGAGTAACCCAGGAGGCACTCGAGGGGGAAGACGGCTGGGGAGGGACTTGCACTGCGCAGACCTCGTGGAGCTTGGGAACCGGGAAATCAGACACTTCTTTTCCCCAGCTCCAGGTGTAGGCCTGGCCTGGCCAGCGCTGTGAGACCTCGGGCAGGTCCATCAACCTCTCTGGGCCACAGTGGTGTTTTCATGGGTGGAAAGAAGAGGTTGGAAGCAGTGTTTTTTTTTTTTTTTTTTTTTTTTGCGGTATGCGGGCCTCTCACTGTTGTGTGTGGCGTCTCCCATTGCGGACGCGCAGGCTCAGTGGCCACAGCTCACGGGACCAACCGCTCCGCGGCATGTGGGATCCTCCCGGACCGGGGCACGAACCCGTGTCTCCTGCATCAGCAGGCAGACTCTCAACCACTGCGCCACCTGGGAAGCCCGCAGTGTTTGTTTTTGAAGGCCCTTCAGCTCTTCCAGGCAGGGAATGTCTCATCAAAATAAAAATTAAAGTTGCAGGGTTGGGAAGGAGAAAGATCATGGGTGTGAAGGAATAAAGCACTTTGGGGAAACACTCAAATGCTGTGTGACCTGAATCCTGGCATTGCTTTCTCTGAGCCTCTCTGCAGAGAGAGGGCCAGGATGCATTTCCAGTCTGTGGGTCCAGGTAACAGATGATGTTGGGTGGGGACACCGTCAGCCTCTTTGGGGTCTGTGGCAGCATGTGGTGGGAAGCCATAATGACCTCTTGCCAAAAATCCCAAGAGCTCCCACGTACCAAGGTTTTTCCATGTGCCATGTGCTAGCCCGTTTATTGCTCACAGCCCCATTCACAGACGAGGAAGCTGAGGCTCAGAGGAATTCATTGCCTTGCTTGAGGTCACACAGCTGTGACAGATGGAGCTGCTGTTCTAGTGCTCAGTGCTCCTCTGTGTCCCATTTCTGTGATGGGTCCTTGGGCTGAGTTGGTGGGATACTCCCCCCTCCCCCGTCATACCTCTGTTCTGAGGCATCTCCTCTAGCCCATGCCTGACCTGGAGGACAGACTGAGCGGAGGACAGACTGAGCGGAGGACGGACTGAGCAGAGGTGATGTCTCCTGTGTGCAGAGCCCTTTATAGCTGGCACATTTCATACTCTCTGCGGTCTGACCCATTTGTCAGGTGACAAAACTGAGGTCAGGTGGGAGGAGTGGCTTGACCCAGCCCTCCGTGTCCTGGGCACAGGCCACAGTGTTGTCCTTCTCGCCACCTTCTCAAGGAATTTGGACCAAGCAGGATGTGGTTGGCACTCGACCTTAGGGAGTTTTACCTCTAAGCTTCCTGCCCTGCAGGGGTGCCCTGCCCCCGTCCTCCATGCCACAGCCCTTGGGAGTTTTCCGGGAGTGCGCAAGGCCCCAGGCCCTACAGCCCTGCTGTTTTCCCCCGCTTCCTCGCCCACATGCCATCTCTGCCTGGGATCAGAGGCCGAGGGCAGCTGCGGCCAGAGGGCAGGGGCTCTGCTGCCTCTGGCCATGTCTGTCCTTGGGGTGCCCCCACTGCACCGTGAGTGCTGCCCCCGTGGGCACTTCCTGGTTCATCCTCATGCGGCTCCTGGATGCCTGACGGGGACACTGAGGCTGCAGGAGCACCGTGTCCCGGCCCTTCCTGCTGTGCAGCTGCCCTCCCCTGACCTGTCCTGTCCTGTCCCGGCTCTCGGAAAGATTGGAAGGTGGCACTTGGGGACATCCCCCACCCCTGGCGTGACGCACAGGAAACTATCCGCCAACCTGTGGCTCAGGGCCTGAAGGGAGCAAAGTTCTCAGTCGCTTGTGTGGGGAGAGGGCCGGGGCAGCGGAAGGCTTCCGGCGTGAGTCAGCGGGCACTGGGCGCTGACTCACCCGTGGGGCACGCCAGCCGGTTGGCTGCAGCTTAAAGGGCCAGTGCCTGGCCGCTGGTGGGTGGGAGGGGGCTGGGAGTCCCCACCTCGTGGCCTGGAGCTGGGCACGGCGGTGGCCCCCCTCCTGGACCTGGGATAGAGCTGGGAGCCCCCTCCTGGCCCTGCGCCCATCCCCCCAGGAACTTCCTCTGTTAAGCAAGGGCCCTGCTTCCTCTGTTCAGGAAGCAGCGGAGGAGCAGGTGACAGCGGCTGTTTACCGCCCTTGGCCCAGGGCCTCCTCCGGCTCCGGCTCCCGCTCCGACTCCGATGTGCTCCCGGGGGCCGCGGGCAGCCGAGGAGCAGAGGTGGTGTGGGGTCCCCTGGGCTCCCGGGAGACAGGGCTGTGCAGAGGTGAAAACTCTGCCGTCAGATCCCAGCTCAGCCCCTTCGCTGTGACATTGGATGTCCACTGCCTGCTGTAAATGCTTTCAGTCCCCTGGCACTGCCCGGCTTTTGGATGTGAGGCCTCGGTTTCTTCACCTGCAAAATGGGAGTGGGAACCCTGCGTGGCGTCTTGCCGGCAGCCGCGAGGACAGGTGTAGACAGCCTCATTCCACTCTTGTTAAGTGTTAGGTCCTGGGAACAGCGAGACTGCCCTCTGCCCACAAAGAACCTCAGCGAGACAGGAAGTAGGGCAGAGCCTGGGCTCGGGGGTGGATGGACCTGTGTTCGAATTCTGACTCACTCCACTGCTTCCCAACTTCCTCACGTGCCCTCTCTGACCCTCAGTCTCCTCTTCTGTAAAATGGGAGAAAACAGCCCCCCTCAGGGTGGTGGTAAAGGTGGGAGATGGTGTTTGTCAAACAAATGTCATCTGTTATTATTTTCTCATTGTTATGGTGGTGGCAGTTGTTCGTTCGTGGATGAATAACCAGGATGGGGACCTCTGGTGATGGACTTTAAGCTCTGTGACACGACTCTGGCTGCAGGGTCCTGTAATGGCAACTAGAATATACCTGGCTCTTTCCCCACTGGTCCCCAAGCTGGAGCTGGGAGCTTCATTGCCTCTTGGGCCTTCCTGGGGAGGGCTTGCGGGGAACAGAGAGGACGGCGTGCCTGCCTCGGCCTGCACATCCGCGTCCCCTGCAGCATGGGGGTGTGTGGGACCGGGAATTGGGAGGGGGGAGCCTCCTAGGCCAGCCCCTCAGTGGGTGGAGCTCTGTCAGGGCCAGGCAGGGCACCTGCTGCAGGAGCGCAGGGCTGGGCGGAGAGCGCCCTAACCGTGGAGTGGAAGGAGGCCGCTGGGGAAGTGGTTCTGAGGGTCCAGCTCCAAGGCCTCCGTGTCGGTGGGCGGCAGTGGGAGCAGCTGGGCGGGGCCTAGGCCGCTGTGGGGAGCATCGTCAGCATCTTGGGAGGGGTCACTGTTGGGTCCTAGAAGAAGAACGGCATGCAGGGCCCCGTCCCAGCTGGGTGCGGCGACGGGGCGGGCCTCCCTGAGCTCAGCTTCCCACGCTGGGGCTCATTGCCCTCCCGGGACTGGCCGGGCCTCTCGGTGTGGCCCCTGTGGTCAGGCCTGCTTCCCCAGCAGTGACCGTGGAACCCCCCCGAAGCCTCATATAAAGGGTGTGAAGAGCAGGCAGGGCTGGGAGGCAGCCCCTCTGCAGCTCAGACACCACGCTTGGGCCCACGTTCCACCCCAGAGGGGGTCACCAGGCTCACCCTGACAGGGCTTCCCCCTGCCTCATCCCCCCAGTCCTGGGCACAGGTCCCTGTCACCCTCTCCCTGTCCTGAGGTCCTCTCTGGGGTGTCCTTGCAGGCTAAGCTGGCATCCAGGGGCTGCCCTGGCTTCTCTGGGAGGCCGTGTCCAGTCGCCCCTCTCCCCCAGTGCTCGCCCTGGGCCGCTCTGCACTGGCCCTTCTGCCCTGTCAGGGCAGACACCGGAAGGATATGTAGAATGTACCTCTACTTTTTTTTTTTTAATTTAATTTATTTTATTTTTGGCTGTGTTGGGTCTTCATTGCTTGCACGGGCTTTTCTCTGGTTGCGGAGAATGGGGCCACTCCTTGTTACGGTGCGCAGACTTCTCATTGTCGTGGCTTCTCTTGTTCTGGAGCACAAGCTCTACGCACGCGGGCTTCAGTAGTTGTGGCACACAGGCTCAGTAGCTGTGGCTCGCGGGCTCTAGAGCACAGGCTCAGTAGTTGTGGCGCACGGACTCAGTTGCTCCGCAGCATGTGGGATCTTCCCAGACCAGGGCTCGAACCCATGTCCCCTGCATTAGCAAGTGGATTCCTAACCACTGCGCCACCAGGGAAGCCCTACCTCTACGTTTTAAAGAATAAAGGAAAGTGAATTCTGTATATCCAACACCCAGCTAAAGAAATCTCCCCTTGCTGTGCCCCTGCGGCCCGTCAGTGTTGCCTCTCTCTGACCACTGTCCTGATGTGGGAGCTTATCATTTCTATATTATTGTTTTAAATCAAGCCCTAATGTACGTGTGGTGTAGTTAAGCTCACTGGCCTGCAAGAGCCCGGGGCCAGTGTCCACACCGTGGTCCATGGGACAGGCACTGGTGTGTAGCGGTGTTGGGGGAACGGCTAGAGCTGGCTGGCGGTCAGGGGCTGCACTGCGGGGGTGATACTGGGACCTACGTGGATGATTCAGCGTGTTAACATGTGGCCGCACTAAGTATGGGGCCTCAGGGTTAGCGTGTCGAGTGCCTGCAGCTGTTATTGCTGTTGCTTCAAGTGAACGTTAAGCCCAAGTGGTGCAGTGCTCGGATGGTGCAGCTCTACCACCGCCCTGAGTTTCCTTGTCTGTGTCACTGTGCAGCTTCGAGGGTTTGTCTTAAGGTTTGCACGAGCCAGTGGGCACGAAGGGACAAGTGATGGGCCTCGGATGTCAGTGGAGGTGTTTGGGTGCCACCAGGAAGTAGAAAGGGGGCCGAGGGGCATTGCTGTGCCTCCAGTAAGTGGGTGCTTCCTCGGTGTTGGCAGTCGGTGGCTGCTGAGGCCTGGATGGGAGGTTGGCCCGAGACCGCTCTGGGCGCGGGGGCTGGAGACTGTTCCCTGCCCTCTTTGTTCTTCTGTGCACCTGGGTCTGGGCCTCTGGCCCACCCCATCCCCTCTCACTCCAGCCCAGCTTGTCCCATCCCGAGTTGCCCTGCGCAGACCCGGATAGTGTGGTTGGACCCTTGCTGGGTGAGCCTGTGGGCGCTTCCACCCCGAGCTCCCTGCCTAGATTCCCCTGCTGCAGAGCTTTCCAGGTTGCCTCCTCTTCCCTGTCAGCCTCCACTCAGATCTCACCTCCGCAGGGTCCCCTGCTTCCTTTTTCGTCAGAGCACTTACCACTGTGGAAATCTACGTAAACGGTGTGTACCCGGACTTTGTCTGTTAGTTGGCTTTGTCTGTTGCCCTGTCTCTCCCCAGCCCCGGGCGTCTAGGGCCGGATCGTTCTGGCTTGTGGGGCAGCACCTCTGGCCTCTACCCACCAGATACCAGTGGCATCCCAAGTTGTGACAAGCAGATTGTCTTCAGGCTTTGCCACGTGGCTGTGGTTAGAGTGTGATCCTGGGAGGGCAGGGCCCCGTCTGCTCACTGCTGAGGGGACGGATGCTGTGAGCTGCGTGGGCTCAGGACCCTCCCCACGGGCTCTGCAGATGAGAAGGGCCCTGGAGGTGGGGGGACGAGGGATGCCGAAGGCCTCTGAGGCCAGGGCCTGGCCCGGGAGCCACCGTGCCGCTGGGGGGGCGCAGGGCAGGGCTGCTGGGTTGAGCGGACCCCCGCCCAGCCTGTCACTCCCCTGTGGGCTCGGTGCTAAGGGCACTGTGGCGGGTGCGGGCCCGGCCCGTGGAGGCTCCCAGGAAACGGAGAGCCCTCCCCTCTGTGGGACCTGGGGGAGAGGCCATTGCAGAGCTGGGGAGCCGAGTGTGAACGTGAGGGGACGTCCCTGCTGTGCCTGCCTCTCCGTGTCCTCGCTGGACACGCCCGCAGAGCGGTAACGGGGGGTCATGATATCAGGGGGTGGATATAGGCCTTGGCTTGGCGATAGACATTAACTGTGCAGGTGAATCTACTGCCCCCCTGAAAGCCTCCCCTTCTCGGGGCCTCAGTTTGCCCACCTGAGCAGTGGGAGCGGGTTGGCCTGGTTGATCTCTCTCTATGGGACCCCCACAGGATAGAGGTGGCCAGCTGGGGGCAGGGCCAGGCGGGTGTGTGGGCATCCTCGGACATCTGGCCTCTGACACCTCCGTGGTGGCACGTGCTTCCTTACCTGATGGGCACGGACCCGGAGGACCCAGGACATCTCCAGCAGGATTGGAAAGCACGAGAAGCACCCCAAATATCCAAAAGTAGGAGACGGGAATAACAAAGTGGGAGCCGGTGTTGCTTTCGTCGGGGAGGCCACGGATGAGACAGAACGTGGCGGGGTGTGGGGCTCCCGTGCGAGTGAGGCCCGGCAGGGCCCGTGGTGCGGGGTTGTCTGCCCTGCCCCCCGCCCCGGACGGAGCCTGAGAGCCGGGCAGAGCTGGTTTGTTGGAATCTCTCCAGGCCCCGCTCAGGGTCTGCTCCCCACCAGATGCCCACTGTGACCTCGCCTGGCGCCTCCTCTCCGACCCTCTTGGTGCAGCAGACCCGTGAAGACACTTCCAGGGCTGCTGAGGGTGCTGACAGAGTGGCCGTCTGGGCTGCGGGCCCGGTGTTAGCTTGGGTCCCATGCGTTTCCAGGCGGCTCAGTCTAATCTTCCTCGCGCCAGGACCACTGAGGCAGGGTACTGGACCGCGTGGGATGCGCTGATACCCGTGCGAGGTCGGTCCATTGTCCCCACGTCACAGTTGAGGCCCAGAGAGGTGAAGTCGTTTGCCTGAGGGCACCCAGCTAGGAAGCGGCAGCTTTGCGGTTCAAGCCCAGGCTGCCTGGCTCCAGAGTCCGTGCTGCCTCTGAGATGTAACTACAGGGCCGTGACTTGTGGGGTGCCGGCTGGACACGGGAGAGCCAGTTAACAAGGGCGCTTAGCTGTACGACCAGGGGGGCCTCTCTGAATAGACAGAAGCTGAGGCTCACACATCAGCTGGGACAGAGTTGCAGGGAAGAGCATTCTAGGCAGCGGGAACAGAACCAGCAAAAGCCCTGAGCTGGGAACATCGGTGGCTCATTCAGGTCATGGCTGGAGTCCTCGTTGTCTCCTGTGGCTCCCCTGGAAGGCTGGAGCGGACGAGGACACAGACACCCGGTACTGTGCCCTCCTGTGCTGGGATCCCTGCAAGCCGAGGCTGGCGGGCTCATCGTGCTTTGCTGGTGGCAGCCCACAAAGTCTGTTTGTTGTGGTGACAGTCGCCACAGTGGCCTGCACCTGGGCAGCCCCGGCCCGGCGCTGATGGCTCTGGCAGACGGTGGGAGGGGCCGGCAGCCTGTTTCTGGCCGCCCCGCAGACCCAGTTGTGTCACTCTAGACGTAGGCCTGGGGACCCTGGCAGGCAGGGGGTCCTCGCCCTCTTCCCCTCACCCCCACCACCACTGCAGCCACAGGCAGGGAGACTGAGGCTTGTAAGGGGGACGTTCCCAAAGCCCAGGGCAGGCCATGGGTGTGCAGGCTGAGCCCAAGAAAGGTGGAGAGGGGGCTGAGAGCAGAGGAGGTGCAGGTGGGCCCCGGAGACCCCCACGTGGATTGTTACCTTGTAACTTAAAATGTTTTATCTTCTGGTTACAAAATAGCATCAAGTCAAGAATAAAAGCCACCCATATTTCTCATTACTTAGGACGGATTTTTTCACCTCTGCAGAGGCGCTGATGATAACTGTGGTGTCCACTTGCGGGCCATTAGAGGGTCACCTACTGTGTGCCAGACCCTCGGCCTTGCCTTTTAGGGCGGCAGGTGTACCTCCAAGCGGGTGAGAAGTAGAGGTGCGGGCAGGAGGGCGCTGTGCTGGGCTCCAGCCGGGCTGCAGAGCTGGGCTTCCTTTGGCCTGGCCTGTGGCCACCACACGCCGTGGACCCCTGCGCCACCTTGGGGCCTGGTGGTGACTAAGTCTGATCTGGGGACAGTACAGAAGTGGCCTCAGGAACTGAAGCCCCGGCTTTTCTGTTTTCCTCTTGGCGTGTGGAATGTGCTGGCTTCCCTTGGGGGAGTGTGGCAGGCCTGTCCCCTCTTCCCTGCAGGAGGGGCACTGTGAGCCGCTGGCCTGGCCTGTTAGGGTCTCCAGGTGTGACTCCTGGCCAGACCCTTGACTAACGTGCAGTGACTCCACCTCCGAGCCTTGGTTTCCCCAAGTAAAACGAGGCTAAGAGCTCCTCCTCCAGGGTCATCGGGGTGTCTGGAGGAGATGGGAAGGGCCCGTGTGTGAGTGGCAGGTTGCTGCTCTCATGGGCGAAAGGACTTTGGAGGGAGACCCCCCACCCTGGCCCCTGACAACCAGCCACCTTGCCTTGTCTGTAAAGCAGGTTGAAATCTCTCCACACACAAGGTCATGATTGTGCAGCTGGCACACCCCCGTGCTGGGCACAGGCAGTGGCGCCGGTCAGGTCCTGGACAGGCCCCTGGGGCTTCAGAGGTGGTGAAGTAGCTCGATGCAGGCTGAACGCTGTTCTAAGTGCTTTATCTGATAACTCTACAGGGAGGTGCTGTTTTTCTTTTTCTTTTTTTTTTTTTAAATTTGGTTGTGCTGGGTCTTAGTTGCGGCAGGCGGGCTCCTTAGTTGTGACATGCAGGCTGCTTAGTTGTGGCATGTGAACCCTTAGTTGTGGCATGAATGTGGGATCTAGTTCCCTGACTAGGGATTGAACCTGGGCCCCCTGCATTGGGAGCGTGGAGTCTTAACCACTGTGCCAGCGGGGAATTCCCAAGAGGTGCTGTTTTTGTCCCCATTGTATGGATGAAGATACTGAGGCTCAGAGAGGTGTGGGCACTTGCCCAAGATCACCCAGCCTGTAAGGGGCAAAGGTGGGATTTGAACTTGTGGCAGAGAGAGCCCATGCTTTTGGCAACAGGGTTGCACGAGAGTCAAGCCTGGTGTGGAGTGAGCAGGGACCCCGGCTCTGGGGCTGTGGACTGTGCCGTCGGAGCACTGACTTGGCTGCAGGCCCAGGCCCGCCTGGGCCAGGGCCTTTGGCCAGGACTGAGGCTCTCCTGCTGGCCGCCAGGGCACAGACGGATGCACCTCAAGCCTGGCATCTGGGGGCCCCTGCGGGTGCTTCTATGGAGAGGCTGCAAGTGTCTGCCTCCGTCACCCACCCTGGGGTAGATGCTGGGACCCCACCCCCACCGGACTTTTCCTGGTGGTTCACCCAGCTCTCAGGACAGCTGGGCCCGGGCCTCGTCTTCCCAGGGGCACTGATAACCCCTCCTATCATGGACATTGGTGCCAGGCCCCCCACCTCCCCGCTGCTGGGCCCGAGCGCGTGGGCCTGTCTGGATTCACAGATGAGGCTCCGAGGCTGCACAGCAGGTGTGTGGAGGCTTGATCCAAACGCGGTTCAGAGGTGACTTCAGGAGGGTGTGCACAGGGTCTCCTGGTGCCCTGTGCACACCTGCGGCACGAGGCACGGGGTCTTGGGCGGGAGGCGGAAGGACGTGCCTTCAGGAGAGGCACATGGGCACCGTTTCTGTTCTGGGTGGTTTTGGGAGGTCCTGGTCGAGTCCCAGGTCTGCCCAGTGCTCTCGATGCCGATTCTTCTTTAGCACCGGCCGTGTGCCAGGCACCGGCCAGAGAGTCCTGGAGAGGCAACACTTCTTTTCGGTCCCTGGCGGTGAGGGGTGAGGGAGGCGTTGCCTCGGGACTCAGGCCCACCCAGCAGCCTGGGGGTGGGAGTGGGCTTCCTGGGGCCGTGTGGTGAGCATGTGCACAGACTCCGGCCTCCAGGGTGAGTGGGCCCAGCCAGAGCTGGCCCTGCCCGCCCCTTGGGTGGTCCTCCTCCCCTGGGACGTGGACCCCGCCGGGCCCCCCTCACCTCCCACCCTGTTGGCTAGAGCTGGGGGTGGGGCTCCTCACAGATGGGGATACTAAGGCCCAGGGGCACTGCAGTGTGCCCGGGGCAGTGGGCAGGGGTGAGATGAGGCCATGGGTCCGTTCTCCAGGCCTGGATCTGCCCTGCTTTGGACCCTGCAGGCCTGCTGGGCTTACTTCCCGCTTCCCCAGGAAGGTGGGCCCCCAGGAACCTCCCCCGCTCCCAGCCTGGCGTGAGCCTGGGCGGGGATGCTGACAGCATCAGGTGTAGCTGTGGGTACAGACACCTCAGTCTCGCCGTCTGTCCACGGGGAGGGCTGTGTGGAGGGCTGGGGAGCTGGCCCCAAGCACAGGCAGCCTTGGCGGCAGTGGGAGCTTGGCCGGTCCAGTGCCCTCACTCCACAGGGGACGTCCTGCCCTGCCCTGGACACCCCCGGCTGTGGAACCAGCAGACCTGGGTGCACATGCGGTCCTTTCCCGACTCACCTTCCTGCCCTTGGCCCTGGCCCCGTTTTCCAAACTGAGCCGGGGGCCGATGCCCTGGCAGGTGGTCCTTGTCCTCATACTTTGTCCACCCGGGGCCCCTTCTGGGGAAGCTGAGGCTGAGAGGGGCGGGGTGCCTGCACACAGGGTCCCGGCCCATGGGCCTGGCTGTGGACACCCCTGGCCGGGTTGCATGTGATGCCTGCCGGCAGGGCCCCCAGCCTACGTCTGCGTTCCAGCACGACGGGTGGGGACGTTGAGGCTCAGAGGCGGGGTGGGCGGCAGAGCCGAGGCTCTGGCTCGCCGGGTGCTCCCCCACCGAGGTTAACACTGCACGGGCTTGGGGTGGGTAGAGGCCCTGCTACCCTCCTAGGCTGCTGGACAAAGCCCCACACGCTGCACGGCTTCAACACCGCAACCTCCTGTCCCCCGTCTGGAGGCCTGAGCCCATCCAGGTGTCGCAGGGCTGGTCCTGCTGCGGCCGTGACGAGAGGAGCCTCCCCAGTCTCGCCCCCGGGACTGCAGACGGTCGTCTTCTCTGACATGTGTCTGTCTCTGTGTCCAAATTCCCCCCCCCCCCGACCTTTTTTTCTTTTTGCGGTACGCGGGCCTCTCACCACTGTGGCCTCTCCCATTGCGGAGCGCAGGCTCAGTGGCCATGGCTTACGGGCCCAGCCGCTCAGCGGCATGTGGGATCTTCCCGGACTGGGGCTTGAACCCGTGTCCCCTGCATCGGCAGGTGGACTCCCAACCACTGCGTCACCAGGGAAGCCCTAAATTTCCCCCTTTAAAAAGGGCACCTGGGCTTCCCTGGTGGTGCAGTGGTTGAGAGTCTGCCTGCCGCTGCAGGGGACACGGGTTCGTGCCCTGGTCCGGGAAGATCCCACATGCTGCGGAGCGGCTAGGCCCGTGAACCATGGCCACTGAGCCTGCGTGTCCGGAGCCTGTGCTCCGCAACGAGAGAGGCCACAACAGTGAGAGACCCGCGTACCGCAAAAAAAAAAAAAAATAAAATAAAAAGGGCACCTGTGGGCTTCCCTGGTGGCACAGTGGTTGAGAGTCCGCCTGCCGATGCAGGGGACGCGGGTTCGTGCCCCGGTCCGCGAGGATCCCACGTGCCGCGGAGCGGCTGGGCCCGTGAGCCATGGCCGCTGAGCCTGCGCGTCCGGAGCCTGTGCTCCGCAACGGGAGAGGCCACAGCAGTGAGAGACCCGCGTACCGCAAAAAAATAATAATAATAAAATAAAATAAAATAATAAAAAAAATTAAAAAAAAAGGGCACCTGTTATGCCGGATTAGGGTCTCACCTTAATGATCTCATTTTAACCTGATCATGTCTGTAATTCTCCAAATAGGACCATGCTCGGAGGTACTCGGGGTTAGGACTTCAGCTTTCAGGGGTTAGGACACAATTCAGGCCTTCAGGGAAACTTGGGACATAGGACTCTGCGTGGGTGGGAGCGCGGGGGCCTGATGGGGGCTGTGGGGGCCGGTCTGTGACGGTGCATCTTCCTTGGAGGCGCTGTCTCTTCTCAGGTGGCTGTGGGGTGACTGTTCCAGGAAGACTGGAAGGGCTCAGGCCCTCCAGCCCAGGCTGGGCACGTCCTCTGGGCTCCTGGAGACCCTGGGGCCCCGTCACGGTGCCGACCACGCTGACCCTCGGCGTCTGTGTCTCTGCCGGGACCCTGGGGAGGCCCTTACTGTCCCGAGAGACGCTGACTGATCAGTGGCTGAGCGGACGCTCCCTTCTCTCCCTCCCATTTAGGAAAGTCCAGGAGGAAGAAGGATTTACGAATCTCCTGCGTGTCCAAGCCGCCGGTGCCCAGCCCCACGTGAGTTGGCCTCGGGTTTCCCCCGGCGCCGCCCAGACGGCCTCCTGAAGGGACCACCATGAGAGCCAGGCCCCTGCCTGGGCAGCACCTCCTCTGGGCAGCTGCGGGGGCCACGGGCCTCTCACGTCCGCTCAGGGCCCTGCTCTCCCGTCGAGGACGGAAGGCGAGGCCCTGGCCACGTCTGCGTGCTGTACCGCGTGCTGCCCCGCAGACGCTCGGTGGCTGGGGGGTGGGGGCTCCCAGGCAGGATATGTGCCAGGCTGGGCTGCCCGCTCAGGAGGGTGCGGCTCCCCGGGCTCACGGCCCTGCTCCTCTCTGTAGGCCCCCCCGGAACCTGGACTCCCGGGCCTTCATCACCATCGGGGACAGGGTAGGTGTCGTCAGGCTGTGGGAGGTGGCTGTGGGTGGTGGACAGAGCTGGGCTGGGGCGGAGCGCTGGCTCCCCACTGCTGACCAGTGGCCCGTCTGGGGCAGAGGTGGTGGCTGCCTTCTGGGGCCCTGGTGAGCCGGAGCCGGCGTGGAGCTCCCCGACCTCAGAGGAGTGGTGCTGAGTGCGCAGATCCCTGGCCCTGCCCTCGGGGCCAGTGCCCGGGGACCTGCATTTCACTCACACTTCCTGATGGCTTGGGAAGCCCGGCTTGGGGACTGTGTGTCGACCACAGGACACGCCGACGGTGTCCTGTTCGTCCCCGTGCTCGCTCCCTTTTTTGGCTGCTCCCTGTGAGGCGAGACCTTTCTGTTGTCCTCTCCGTGTCCCCGGTGCCTGAAACAGGGACTTGCATGCAGTAGGTGCCGCACGAGTGATTCAGTCTGTCCACCTGAGTGGGGCGGGGCGAGAGGGAAGGAGCATCTCTCAAGGGCCCCACGCCTCTGGGAGCACTTCCCAGACCGGCCTGCTGACACTTCGCAGCAGCCCTTGGAAGTAGGTGCTGTGCCTGTTCTGTAGAAGGTGAGGGGAGGCTCAGAGAGGTTACGTGAGTTGCCCCAGGGCACGCAGCAGAAGTGGTTCGGGCAAGATTTGAGCACAGGTCTGACTGGCTGGCGGTCCTCTCTTTCTGCTGCCCCAACGTCTCCACTGGCGCCTGACTTGGCCCCTGTGAACTCTCCCTCTTTTGTGTCCCCCAAGAACTTTGAGGTGGAGGCGGATGACCTGGTGACCATCTCGGAGCTGGGCCGAGGCGCCTACGGGGTAGTGGAGAAGGTGCGACACGCCCAGAGCGGCACCATTATGGCCGTGAAGGTGAGTGGGACCCCCAGCACAGGGCTGTCAGGGCCGGGGGCACCGGGGGCCGCGCACCTGCCCCCCAGCCCCTGACCGCGGCCCTTGCCCCGCAGCGCATCCGGGCCACCGTGAACTCCCAGGAGCAGAAGCGCCTGCTCATGGACTTGGACGTGAACATGCGCACAGTCGACTGCTTCTACACCGTCACGTTCTACGGGGCCCTCTTCAGAGAGGTGGGCCCTCGCGGAGTGGGCCCGGGGGCTGGGGGCTCAGCCAGGCCCAGGCCGTGGTAGGGGAGACACGCCAGCCTCTCCACAGGCCGGGTCAGAGCTGGCAGGGGGCCCAGGGCCTTAGGGGTACCCCAGGGGGTGCTGCACCCAGCCTTCTCAGAAGGCTGTCTCGGGTAGGGGTGGGCGGTGGGGGGCTGGCGGAGGAAGGGCCCGTCTGCCAGGCTCAGAGCTGGGACGAGCCATGGGGCGGCGGGGGGGCCGGTGTGGGGCTGAGGCAGGAGGGGTCTGCAGGGCCGGGGCATGGAGCTGAGCTGGCACAGGTGGGTCCCAGAAGCCCCCACTGAGGGACACAGTCACTTCTCTCTGGAAACTGCCGTGGAATTAGGGGTCAGATGGGGGCGCGAAGAGGTGACAGTGGCGGTGGGGGGGCTGCTGTGTGGAGCCAGCAGAGTGGGCAGGCCTCGGGGGAAGGGGGAGGAGCTGGGAGGTCGGGGCATCCGCAAAGGCTGAGGGGTGTAGGTGTGTCGGGGGCGCCGGCCAGCTCCGGGGAGGTGGGCACGGGTGGACGCTGGGCCAGGCGGTCCTGGGCGGGCATGGCTGAGTTCCCCATGTCCACGTGCAGGGAGACGTGTGGATCTGCATGGAGCTCATGGACACATCCCTGGACAAGTTCTACCGGAAGGTGCTGGACAAGGACATGACGATCCCCGAGGACATTCTCGGGGAAATCGCTGTATCTGTAAGTGGCTCAGGCCCTGCTGGGGTGGGGGTCCCGATGATGTTGTCTTGGGCAGAGTCGGGCTCCCGGTGTGGCCCCCAGCTGTGGCCCTGAACCTGGGCGGCTGCCCCTCGAAGCCCAGCTGCCGCCACCCTGGACCAGAGCCTCCCTGCTGAGGAGACCGGGGCTCCTGGAGCCAGGCAACTTTGGCAGAGCCAGGCCCTCTGGGCCTTCCTGTGCAGCTCCTGAGCTTCTAGGCCACGAGAAAGGACTTAGTGCTTACAACTTCCTCATGCCGAGGAGGACGAGGACACTCTGGGGCAGCTCACAGAGGCGCAGTGTCGGGGGAGGGGTTCGTCTCCGTGCTTGCCCCCTGAGCTTGCATGTCCCTAGGGCAGGGCAGCAGCCCTGGGCATGAGCACCCCGGCAGCCAAAGCAGGAAGGGAAATGGAGTCAGCGAACCAGCGGTCCTTCCTCCTGACCGCACCTGCGAACGTGTGAACATCCCCCTGGCGTTGAATCAGGATCTTTGGGGTCATTCCTGTGGGGAATGGCTCCGAGCATGTAGCCCACTGACTGCTGAGGGAGGGAGAGGAAGCAGGGAGGCTGCAGAGGGCTGGGTTCTACCAGGAGCCTGGCAGGGGGAAGGGACAGCACCCTGGGGGCTCATAAGTCTGGGACTCTGCAGGGTCCTGGGCATATCACCTGAGACCCTTGCCCCCTCAGAGCAATGCAGGAACCGAGTGCGTCTGCATCAAGGTTGCTGGGACCCCACAGCAAAGGCTGGGGTGTGGGCAGGAGCCTAGGGTAGTGAAGGGTTGGGTGTGTACCTGGGAGAGGGCGATGGACGGCCCTGGGTGGGGTGTCTTACAGCTCTGTCATTGTTGATGCAACCGGGAGTCACAGCCATCCGGTCTCTTCCCCCCCTTCCTGTTCCAAATGCCAGATTGTGAGGGCCCTGGAGCACCTGCACAGCAAGCTGTCCGTGATCCACAGAGGTCAGTGCCCAGGCCGGCTGGCGGGAGGGGGCCTGGCTGCTCACACACACGCTCTTGCCCAGTCCTGCTGGGCCCGCACTACCAAGGCTCAGAGGCAGCCGGCTCTGACGTGCCTGTTGGGTCAGGAGCTGAGCCTGTTGCCCGGTCCAGGCCACTGTCCACTCCTCCCAGCCATTTTCCTCAGCCCCCAGGCCCAGTCCCAGTTCTGCTGGCTGGTGCTCAGAGCACGGATGGTGTGGGCCGTTGTCCTGGGAAGGCTGAGCCATCTTGTTTTGATGTGTTGTTTACGTGTTGCAAGACACGCAGGGGGTTTGTGTACCACTGTGTGAATCTGATCATTGTTGACACTGTGTAACCCCCGCCCATCAAGATGAAGGTGTTTCCAGCCTCCCCCTCCCTCCCGGCACGTTCTCAGCCCTTGCTGCTCAGTCATGCCCCCAGCCCCCCACGTCCTGGAGCCACACTCCTCTGATTTTCCCACAGTGGGTTGGTTTTGCTTGTTCTCAGCCTCCCGCTGGGCCCGGTGATTCTGAGACTCCCCCAGGCAGCGTACGTCCTGCCTCTTCATCTGTGTTCTGGGTGCTCTACTTTTCCAGACCAAGTCCATTAGGCTAAGCCCCCTTGACCACTCAGTGGCAGGTTGTCACGGAACCTTCGGTCCTTTTTCTGTGCGTCTGTATCCACACAGAAGTCCCCATAGAAGGCAGCAGAGATGCGTGTGTGTCCTGTGTGTGTGCTCGCTGGATGGTCCCTGCTGTGCCCTCCAGCACACTCCGTGTCCACCTCGAGTCCGGGGGCTCTGGGTTCTCCTGCAGACCCATCTCCTGTGTTTAGCTGCTGCCCTGCGCTTCCTGGACAAATCTGCCGAGCCCTGTGGGTGGGCACGGGGTGGTTTCCAGTGCCCACGCTGTCAGTGATGGGTCCCCCTGGAGCCTGGGTGGACCACAGAGCTGGAGGTTGTGCGGGAAGTGGCGGCTGAGTCCCAGCTGGTTGGCTGCAAAGACATGGTCCCAGGCGAAGCCCCCGAGCCCTGACTTCCTCCCCTACTTGTGGCTGGAGCCCAGGGCTCCTGGCTGTGTGGCCACCAGCTCTGCCCTGGGCAGTGGGGGCCCCACAACCAGGAGCTGAAAGGCGTGTCCTGCCCCCGGCAGACGTGAAGCCGTCCAACGTCCTCATCAACAAGGAAGGCCACGTGAAGATGTGCGACTTTGGGATCAGTGGCTACCTGGTGGATTCCGTGGCCAAGACGATGGATGCTGGCTGCAAGCCCTACATGGCTGTGAGTGGTTCCTGGGCCACCCAAGGAGGAAGCAGCCAGGCTTGGCCACCCCCGCCGTGTCCTGTGTCCATCAGGGATGAGGCCTCCCCAGACCCTGAATTTCCTGCCGTTGGGGGCAGAGGGGTCTGCTGCCCGGCCCTCTCCACCCCTGTCTGACTGGCCCCGTGGTGCCCATTTGGATAATAAGTCTCACCTCAGGGAGGTGGCTGGTGGGGCCTGCGGGGTCCCACCCCTCCCCCAGTGTCCCGAAGGTGGGACCCCCAGGCAGGGCAGCTGCGTGGCAAGACTCAGGCCTCCACCTTGAGACCCTGGCCCTCACTGGCCTCAGCTTCCTCACTTGCCCCAGGGGAGATGGGATGGGTGAGCCCTGGCCCCTCGGTTAGGGGTGGGGGAGGCCAGACCCAGCTGAGGATGCCTGGGCGACCCTGCTCTGGTCCCTCTTACAGCCTGAGAGAATCAACCCGGAGCTGAACCAGAAAGGCTACAATGTCAAGTCCGACGTCTGGAGCCTCGGCATCACCATGGTACCACCTGGGGCTCCCTTGCTATTTGGGAGGGGCTGTACCAGGTCCTTGAGCTTCCGGGGCCTGGGAAATAGTTTAGCCTTGGACAGAAATGTTGGTTGGCTTCACAAACTGAGGAGAGACTGTGTCATCAAAAATTACGGTGTCTTGGGCTTCCCTGGTGGTGCAGTGGTTGAGAGTCCGCCTGCCGATGCAGGGGACGCGGGTTCGTGCCCTGGTCTGGGAAGATCCCACGTGCCACGGAGCGGCTGGGCCCGTGAGCCATGGCCGCTGAGCCTGCGCATCCGGAGCCTGTGCTCCGCAACGGTAGAGGCCACAACAGTGAGAGGCTCGCGTACCACAAAAACAAAAACAAACAAACAAAAAATTACGGTGTCTTAAGGGGAGCGTGTGCAAGTGCCTTACACCCGCCGTGGGGTGAGGGGCAGCTTTACATAGTTCTCGATGTCTCTGATGACTCGTCCATTGGACTTTACCCAGTGCTCATGGTGCTTGTCGAGAAATCACAGTCAACCCCAAATTAAGTGAGCTCCTCATACATGTGGCCCTCAAGATCACGGTGAGACTCAGCCCTGGCGCTGGACGGTCATACTGCTTCTCGACGTTTACTATCACAGATAACATCGTACTGTGCATCTCTGTGCCCAGAGGCTGTTTATATTTTTGTTTTTCTTTTTTTGAGCTCCTTAGAAAAAATTAGCAGGAAAGGAATTACGAGGTCCAGGGTTTGGACACTTCTCTGTTTTCCTACTTGTAAACTCTGGTTGGTGGTCCTTCTCTGCAGCCCAGGCAGGGTCCTCACTTCTGTGTGTCGGAATCATTGGGAACTCTAGGGAAAAAAGCAGGCTGACTTTGTCCTATGAAAATCTAGGGTCACACCCACACCCACCGCACTGTGCCACCTCCATCTGTGGGATGCATTTGTGTCTTGGCTGGAAAGGGGCCTTTAGCCTAACGGGAAGGTGCTTTCTTAGCACAATGACTAGCGATCTGTTTCGGTGCCAGTCACCACCAACAGGAAGCATTTGCTTGAGCTAAGGTCTCTTCTGTTCATTACGGTGATCACTTGTCAGGGAAAGGGGCCTGGGTGGACCTGATTTGTGTTTTCATCTCAGCAGTCAAAATCGGAACCCAGAGTTTGCTGTGAGCTGCCAGTCTTTTTTAAAAATTAATTAATTAATTAATTAATTAACGGCTGCCTTGGGTCTTTGTTGCTCTGTGCGGGCTTTCTCTAGTTGCGGCGAGTGGGGGCTATTTTCGTTTCGGTGTGCGGGATTCTCATTGTGGCGGCTTCTCTTCTTGCAGAGTATGGGCTCTAGGTGCGAGGGCTTCAGTAGTTGTGGCTCACAGGCTCAGTAGTTGTGGCTCGCGGGCTCTACTTTACGTTTCGGTGTGCGAGCTTCTCATTGTCGTGGCTTCTCTCGTTGCAGAGCATGGGCTCTAGGTGTGCGTGTTTCAGTAGTTGTGGCGCATGGGCTCAGTAGTTGTGGCTTGCGGGCTCTAGAGCACTGGCTCAGTAGTTGTGGCGCATGGGCATAGTTGCTCTGCAGCATGTGGGATCTTCCTGGACCAGGGCTCGAATTCGTGTCCCCTGCATTGGCAGGCGGATTCCTAACCACTGCACCACCAGGGAAGTCCTGAGCTGTCAGTCTTTCCCACAGATGACTCCTGCCAACTGCAAGTGAGGCACCCAAGGCACAGGGAGGTCCGGGTCTAGTAGGAGAGATGAGGCCATGGCAGCCTTGTGTCCAGGGAGTCAGGGAGAAACAGTGATGAGGTCAGAGCTGGAAGGCTTCCTGGAGGGGGAGGCATTGGATATGGGCCTTACAGGTATTGGTGGCTGGGCAGTGGGGGCTCTGTGGAGGAGGAGGGACCTGTAAACTTCATTTCCTAATAGAGTCTGGTGGATTGTTGCACAGTCCAGGAGATGAAACTCACGGTCAAAGGCAGACCTCACAGTCTAACATTCCTTCTGCAAACACATGAGAGTCATTTCATTTCCTGTTGCCCTTTCAGTAATAACAACAGCCCAAATAAATGGCAGCAGACGCTTAAGTCATTGTTGAGACATCAGGGAGTGGGGAGTGGCCTGTGGCAAAGGAAAGGGAAACTGGTTGCCTATCCGAGTTCCTTTGCTGCCGTTGGCCTGTGGGAAAGCATCCCCAGGTTGCCAATTCCTCTGATTTTTTCAGATTAGCTGAAACCTGGGTTTTCAGGTACAATCTTCTGAATTCAGATTGTTTGAAAACCTGATGATAGCTAAGCCAGTCAAAACTCAGGGTTGGATTTGCTCCATGAGCCATAGCTGCTGGCTGGGTCAGAAGAATTAACTACTGGTGTCCCCTTGGCTTTCATCTTTGGTATGATGTCATCTATCAGCCCCTTGACTTGCCTCACAGTCCAGCTCTGGGTGCTGGACCAGGACAGGCAGGATCTGTGAAGGCCCTGCTTCCACGTACAGAATGTGGGTGCATCTGACCCAGTGCCGCTGTTGCCACTGCAGATCGAGATGGCCATCCTGCGGTTTCCTTACGAGTCCTGGGGGACCCCGTTCCAGCAGCTGAAGCAGGTGGTGGAGGAGCCGTCCCCGCAGCTCCCAGCTGACCGCTTCTCCCCCGAGTTTGTGGACTTCACTGCACAGTGGTGAGTCTCAGCCCTGCCCAGACCTCTGGGCCTCCCCAAGCCCAGTCAGTACCCCTCCCTGTCCTGGCCAGATCCCAGCTGCTCCCTGGGCCTGGTCTCCTTCTCCTTTAGCAAATAACCCCCAAACAACATAGCATCAAAATAAGTAAGGCACACATAGTTTGAGTACAAGGAAAATTTGACCAACTATGGTCCTAGTGGGGAGATTTTAAAATAGTCCCTCTAGAAATGGACAGATCATGAAGATGGAAAAAGAAAACAAAAAGCATATGGAGGGTTTAAATGCATAACAAATTTGCTTTCATTGATGTTTAGAACTTCATATCAAATTAAAGAATGCCCACAGGATCCTTATAAAAATTAATTATGTTTGAGATTACAAAGGAAATAAGGGAAGAGGCAGAAGGCAAAGCCATATAGGCCACATTCTCTGACTAATTAGCTGGAACAGGAAATCCATAACTGAAGAGAAAAAAGCTACATGCAAATTAAAAGTAAATTCTTCTAATGCACTCTTGGGTTATGAGAGAGATTTAAACAATAAAATTATAAACTAGTCAGAAGTGAAGACAATGAGAATATAACATGTCAACATCTATGTGTTGTGGCCAAAGAGATACTCAGAGGAAAATTCGTAGCCTTTATTTCTTTTATTGGAAAATAAGAAAGACTGGAGACAAGTGAGCCTGTTAGACAGAGTCATTTTCTCCCAAGACCTGTGGTAGGGGGTATCCCAGTGAAGGATACCAAGTAAGTGATTGTTAATGTTAGCATTTTGGTATTGGGATCATTGTAAATTCCCTAGATCACTCTAGAGACAAGAAAGCTAACACCCCAAGAGGCAAAGAAACTTGGTCCAAATCTCTGTAGTTTGCACCATGGATCCCACTCTGCCCTTGGAAGCCCCCCAGGACAGTCCGGCCCCTTCCTCCCTGAGCCCGAGGAGCATGTGTGTTCCCTTGCTGCCCGCGCAGGGCTGAACCCAGACTGGCTTGGCTGGCCTGGATGGGGTGGACTCACTTCTTCCCTGCCAGTCTGGCTCCAGCCTGCCCTCAGCCTACCCTGTTCTGTCCTAGCCTGAGAAAGAACCCTGCAGAACGCATGAGCTACCTGGAGCTGATGGTGAGTGTGGGCACGACTCTCTGGGAGAGGGCTGCCTCTGTGCACAGCAGTGGGCAGCTCCTCTGGCTTGCCTGTGCATTCACTCCTAGGAACTCCTGTCACTCATTCACTCACATGTACCCTGGCTCCCTCCTCCCCCCTCCATGCCAGGCCCTGTGGAGGGAGGCAAAGGGCAAGGGGGGGGCAGGTGGACCATTTTCTTTGGAGGCATCAGGGAAGGCTTTGCAGGGGAACTGGGCCTAGAAGGGTGACTAAGGATTTACCCACTGAGGGACAGAGGCCTAGCATGCACGGGGAAGAGTGAGTTGAGGGTGGCTGCGGGAGGGCTGAGCAGGAGGCCATGAACGTTGCCTCTAACAGGAGGGCTTCTTGGGGGGCAGAGGTCCTGGAAGGAAGACTGGGAGTTTGCTGAGCAGGAGAAGCATGTGGGGGCACCTCCACCTCCCCCACTCCAAGGTGACTGACTGCCGTCTATCCCCATCAGGAACATCCTTTCTTCACCTCGCACAAAACCAAGAAGACCGACATCGCTGCCTTTGTGAAGGAGATCCTGGGAGAGGACTCGTAGGCGGTGGGGCCTTGGACCCACTCTGGCCCTGCGGTGTCCCGCAGCCCTCTGCTGCGGCAGTGCTTGCCCACACCCATAAGCTACTGCCAACCTGGCCTTGGGCACCCGGGAGGAATCCAGGGGGCTGCTCCCGCCTGACAGGCTGTTGGTCCCAAGTGCCAAAGAACCAGACCATCGGGGCCCTCCAGTGCCTCTGCCCCTGCTGCTCCAAGGACTCTTGAGACTCTGGACTTGGAGGGGCCAGACACCCCTCACAGAGAAGGCAGTGGTGCCTTGTACAGGCCGCTGCCTTGGCCCGGCCCTGGATGCCACCCAAGTTGTATATTTTTTTATCTCTTGACTGAATGGACTTTGCACACTTGGCCCAGGCTGGCCACACCTCTGTCCCGGCATTGGTAGGGGGACCCAGTAGGGGGATGAGCCATGTGAATCCCCTGGAGCCCCCATGAGGCAGATGCCAGAGCCACCGAGGCCTTCACCCCAGCACTGGCAGACAGGGCTCTAAGGGCACCGGGGCCACCTCGCCCTTGCCTGCCGCCTCTAGGGGTGTTGTTTCACTTTTATTTTTTTAATTTATCCTCTTGATTTTTTTCTTTCGCTTTGTGGGTTTGGCTGGTTTTTCTTGCATGGTTTGGAGCCGATCACTTTTCTGTCACCTGCTAGGGGACCAGCAGGCTAAGACCTGCCCTCTCTGCTCAGGCTGGGGTCTAGGGGGATGGACACAAGGTCTCTGCTCAGAGAGGCGCGAGGGGAGCCATCCAACTCACTCTCCTTGGGGACCGGCTCGACGGGGGCTGTGGATTTGCTTTTGGTATTGTTTTAAAAAAAAAGAAGAAAATATATTTTTTTGAAGAAAGGACTGCCCGTCCAGGGTCCTGTCCCTGATTGGTTGGGGCACTTGCCTGATTGCTGTTTTAATTTAAAAAAAAAAAAAGTGGGACAAAAGGTCGTGTGAGACTGTGTGTCATAGCGGCGAGCCCTCCTCCTGCTCAGTGACGGCTGGTGGCCCTGGAGGGGGGACCCCTTACCCCCGGGACAGGGACACGGCAGCGTGATCAGGGGAGTGGGGGCCTCTCACCTGCTGGGGCCCTGCACTTCCACATGTGAGGACACGAGGCTGCCCCCAAGGGCCGTGACGAGCTGCCAGGCCCTTGCTGAACACTGGACAGAGCGGCAACACAAGCCCAGTCCCCTGAGGGGCCCCCTGTCCCCCTGGCATTGACGAGTGCATTGCCAGGTGCTGCACCTGGGCCTGGGCCGTCACCTCACTGAGGGGTAATGTCATTATTCCCAGCTCACAGATGAGAAAACAGGCCCGGAGAGCCGAAGTCACTTGCCCAAAGCCACATGGCTTGTGAGATGGAGAAACAGGCTTGGGGACAGGTAGTAGCCCCTACAGAGGGAGTGGGGCAGCTGGAAGAAGGCATCCTTGGCAAGATCCGGTCTGGCTCTGTCATCCTTGGGGCCTGGGCTGGGGCAGAATGGGGTAGAAGCCCTCTTCCATCAGATTGAAGCAGAAGGGGATTTAATAGCTCATGTAAGCAGAACTGTGTCTGGCTTCAGGCATAGTGGGATCCAGGAGCCAGGTTACTATCCTGTGGAACTTAAGTCTGCCTTAGCTGTTTTCTCTGCCTCAGTTTCACACTCCCCACATGGGGCCATGTCAGGACTCAGTGGCTCCCACCAGCTTAGCAAAGGGGCCCAGAGCTCCCACCGAAGTCCCAGGGCCGGCTCTTCTCAGCTAGGAAGGGTCATATGCTCATCCCCAAGCCCATCTCAGGCTAAAAGGGCCCAACACAGGAGAGTCAGCCTCCCTACATCCCAAGGTCTGAGGACTAGCCTTGCTAGTCCTCCAAGGGAAATGGGTGTGTTCCCACAAGGAGACACAGATCCCTCTGGGGTCCATCTCCCCTCTGCCTCGTCCACCAGTCCTCCCAGCCTCAGTTCAGCCAGAGGCAGAGTCCAATTCTCGTCCTCAGCTAGCCTCAGTCTGGGACAGCCTCTACCTATAACCCTCCCTGGCACAGCATTTAACAGCTCCAACCTCCTTCCCACGTGAAGGCTGTTCTGACCTCGGGGCCTTTGCACTGATAGTGCCCTCTGTGTGGAACGCTGCTCCCCATCTCCTTGTGGCCCCCTGCTCACCGGTTCCTGTCTCCCCTGTCACTTCCCCAGGGAGGCCCGGCACCTGGTCCCATCGGTGTACTAACCTCTCTCTGATTTATCTGGGCCGATCGGACCCGCCACCATCGTGTGCTCAGTGCCCGCACCCGGGGAGCGCTCAACCTGTGTTCAATGAAAACACTAGTGAATGAACACACGAAAGAAAGGACGAGGGCGTGAGTCCTGAAGGTGCGCGCGTGGGCGGATCGCCCTGCGTGCGACTGTGGCTCCGTGTGCACACACGGCCTCACACACGCACGCACGCACGCGTGTCCTCCGCGCGCGCGCAGGACCAGTGGACCCAAGTCCCGGCCGCGGCCCCGGCCCCTCCTCCCTCCGCGGCCACCAGGAGGCGGCAGAGCCCGCGCTTCGACCCCGCGGCCCCGGAGCGCCCGCCCCCAGCCCCACCCGCGCTTGGGCCTGGGGAGGGCTGTGTCTGGGTTGCGGGGAAGGGGTCGGGGGGACCCTCGCCGCCCAGCTCTGCGCCCCGGACCGGAGCCTAGGACCGGAGCCTAGCCGGCGGCCCGCGCGCGTCCGTCCTCAGCGTGGAGGCGTGGAGGCCCGGAGGGGAGCCCGGGGCCGAGGGAGGGCGACTCCTGACGCACGTCCTCCTGGGTGCACAGCGCTCTACAGCTGGCAAGTCATCTGCAGTGTCCAGAGGACTTTGCGGTTTACAAAGCCCAGAGCTGTTTACAAAACACAGCTTACAGAGTAATTTATCGTGCACAGGGCCTCCGCAGGATTATGAGGCGCTTTATAGCTCAGCAAGGGGTTCCCAGTTTGCCAAGCCCTGGCCATATTAGAACGTTAGCGTTTGTAGATTCCTCTCGGCATTAGTGCAAACACGGTTGTTTACAGCTTCAGGTACTATTTAGGGGACGCTTCAGCTTTTACAAAGGGTGTCCAGGCATCCAAGTGGGAGAAGCCAGTGTGCAGGTCACTGACATTTACAAAGCACATGCCAGTGCCCAGGCCCTTGACAGTTTATTCAGCCCGTGATTGCCCCAAGTGGCAGGGCCCCCTTCCCTGTCCCTTGGCTGGGGGGTGGCGGTCATGGGCACAGGGACCAGATGGGCAGACAGGGGCCTATCCCAGACCTGGGGTGAATGAGTCTCCCTGGACTGACAGCCAGCCACATGGTGGAGGTTCCTGGACTTTCTGTTTCAGCTACAGCCACGAGAGCCTCCTCGACCGCCAGCATTAAAAATACAGCGTCTGGGCCTGGTTGGGAGCAGGTGGTGGCCTCTGAGGGAGAATTTGGCGAACTCCCTTCTGGAGGCCAGGAAAGGCGGCTTTGCTTGTTAGACACCAGCTCGGCCTCCCCTCTCCTCAGAGCCCTGCTGTGGCTCCCGCCTCCCTCTGTCCAAGCCTCCCCATGGCCCCCACCAGCCAGCCCTCTCCCCACCCCCCTGCCCGTACTCTCCCTTGCTCCCTGTGCTGCAGCCATGCTGTGATCACCTGCCTCAGGTCCTTTGCACTAGCTGTCCTCTACTGCCCAGAATGCTCTCCCCCAAGCCATCCTCCTGGCTGGCTCAGGACACCTCTGCTTACCTCCTCAGAGGTGCCATCTCCTCAGTGAGGCCTCCCTGACCACCCTGTCTCTCTGTCCCTTTATCCTGCTGTGTTTTCCTCAACCTATTTATTCACACTCTTGTCTGCTGGCCAGCTCCCTCACTAGACTGGGAGCTCTTCTAGGGCTGAGATGGGTCTGTCTTGCTCAGAGCCTGGCATGGACGAGGGTCAGGAAATGACAGAGGAAACAGGGCAAGTGCAGGGAAGGTGCCCTCCGGCCCCAAGAACGATCCCAGAACCAATGCAATGGGGCCCAGAGAGCAGGGCCCTGCCAGATCTGTGCGAAGGCTTCGGCTGGGGGTGGGGGTGGGCACTGCAGTTCTATTTATTTGGGGCTGTGGGTCCCAGGAGGGCTCTCTAGGACCGAGGCAACCCCCTGGTTGTACTGAACGGGGACTCTGTGCGTCAGAGAAGGGAAGCGATGAGCTCAAGACCACACAGCGAGCAGCACCAAAGCTGGGACCACGTTGGGGTCTGAGGCAGGGCTGCCTGCGTCACTGCGGATGTCAGCACAGCAGTCCCGGGAGCGGTAGGTTTACCCACCCATCCCCCCACCCTTGCTCCAGTTTTTAAGTCCGTCGGGATAACTCTGGCTCAGGAAAAGGGGAAGGGGCCAGCACCTGGCTCCTACCACCAGCCCTACTTCCGGCTGCATCCCTGACTGCTTTGTGGGCAGGGGCAGTGGCTGAGAAAGCAGGGCTGGTGCCATCTTCTCTCCCAGCAGGGACTTAGCATCTGGCCAAGCCTCCATCTGGTGCAGGGATCCCTCCCCACTCACACCCCCGCCAGGGGCTGAGGCCTCTGCTTGCACACCGCCTCTGATGGGGAGCTCATTCTCATTCAGATGTGCTTCTTAGAGGGATCTGAGATTCTTCTTGTCCTGGTTCTACTCCCTGAGGCTTGTGACGTGGGAGCCTCATGTGTAAACTCTGGCACGCTCTAAATGTTCATTTCTTTGCCTCTTGTGAAAGCCGTTTTGAATCCTTTTGGAAACCAGGTGGGAGGGTCTATATATAAATCAGCTGTGCTATTTTTAGTGTAGCTCGTTCATCCTCAGGCCCAGGGCAGTCAGGCTCTCCTGGAGGCCACAAAGCCTCTGTGAGGGTCCAGGCTTGCCTGAGGCCCACCAGACAGTGAGCCAGTAACCCAGGATTTACCCTACCCCCAACTCCCACCCTGAGTGAGCCACCTGCCGAGCTGGGTTTAGCTGCATCCACCCCCTCCAGCCTTGCAGAAGACGTGGGCTGCTCTATTTCTGTCCTGGGCTGGCCTGGAGGCGGGACTTGGGTGGGGAGAGGCTTGGGATGCAGCAGCAGCTGCCAGCTCTGGTTGGGGATGCACCAGTCCAAGAAGTTCTCCTTTCCTGGCTCCTAAACCCTCCATGGCTCCCTATTGCCCACAGAATCCAGGGAGGGGAGGCCCAGCACCACCTTTCTACGGCAGAGCCTTGTCTGGATTATTCTCTGCAGGGCTTGGCACGTGGAAGGTGTTACCTGAGCACCTACTGTGCGCCAGCAGCGTTCTAGAACTAGAGCTGTAGCAGGACCTAGACAGACCTGGCCTACCCTCCTTGAGCTCAGAGGGCATCAGACAGAGCATAAGCAAACTCATAAATGCTTACAGCAACATTTCCCACTTTTTTTTCCCATTATCATTCCCTAAGGAGAAACATTGACTTATTGAATTAAATCACTTAATTAAACTTAATTACAATTAAGTAAATTATTTAATTTCTCCCTAATGAGAGATACAATACTAATGAATAAGATTTTGTCATGTGGGGCCACAAGTAATTGTAACATCTATTTTTTCAGTCCCCCAAGAACCAAATTTTGCCTCCCTTGAAAATCCACGGCTCAGAGGATTATAATCTGTGCTCAGTGGGGTGAAAAGGAGACACACGAGGTGGGGGGACCCTTACGGGGTGCTTGTCTTGGGGGGCGGCCCACAGCCTCAGAAGACTCCCAGTGAGCAGGCAGGGCAGCAGCGGGAGGGCTGGGAATCATGTAGGTGAGGAGTGCAGAACAGATCGGGAACAGCCTGTGTAAAGGCCCTGGGGTGGGAGGGGCCTTGCTGCCACCGAAGAGAATCAGGGGTTGGGGGCAGATCACGCAAAGCCATGTCAAAGACTCTGGACTTTATTTTCAGGGGGTAAGGGAAGTCGTGGTAGGCTTTTAGGCAGGGGAGAGATGCAACTGGATTTACATGAAGAGCAACAATAACTAGAGGATCACCTTTCTGAAATGTCCTCATGTCTTTTTGGCTTCAAAGCCCTGTTCCATGCCTCCCACCCCCAGCGCTTGGGTCAGACAGCCCTGAGCTTGAGGGTACTAATGCTGATCGTACAGGATAGCAGGTGGCTTCCACGAAATGCTGGAGAGCTCAAGGCCCATCACGATCCTGGCACACGGTAGGTGCCCAGTTAATGAACCTGTCCTTCCAGTTCCTGGGCCGCCCCTTGGGCCAGGCCCAGAGTGTGAATCATGAGCTTCAGTCCCTGTATTCCATGGTTCCAAATTCATTCCCTGTCTCACAGTGGCCTTTAAAACAAAGCTTCATTCCTCCTTGTCCCCCTAGGATGTATGGCTGTGGCCGAGATGGGCTTGCCTTTTAAACCTTGGTCTCAAGGTCTGTCCTTGGGACTATAGGATTTCACAGGCTGCTGTGGCAGGTGGGATCGGACCTGCCCATCTCGGGGTGCTGGAGCCCCTGACTGGAACAAGGGCAGAGCCTGGCGAGCATCTAACCCTCTATGGGCGACCTTCAGCAAGTCACCACTTTTCTCAGGGCTCAGCGTTGTTGGCTGTGAAATGGATTGGAGAGGCCGACCCCCATCCAGCCTGCCCCCATGTGATCGCAATGGTCTCAATAAGGGAAGCTTGGGGGAGGAGGGTGGGGCTCGGGTGCAGGGCCTGGGGGACAGGATCACTCATGCAATCGCTCCCTTCCATTTCTTGCTTATTCTGGTCTTTCTGCCAGGATTTCCCTACAGAGTTCTTTGCTGCGAGCAACACAAAGTGACTCTGTCCACCATAAGTAAAGGGGGGCATTTCTTGGCTCAATCTCAGGGCTTACAGAGTGGACAAGAGAACTTTCAGGGGCTAAGGGGGCTACAGGGGCCTGGGCATCAAGGCCAGTATGGTCAGGACTCCCTTGTCGTCATTGCCCCAGATATTAAGCTTCAAAGTCCCAGGCAGGAGTGGCCTCCTGACCCGACCAAAGTCTGGCCCTTTCAGTTTCTGCAGTGGGAAACAGGACCCTGCCCACTGGGGACTCTACACAGAAGGATCCCCCCCAACTAAGAAGGGGTTTGGGTGCAGGAGAGCCACCCCACCCCAACACACATATTCCCTACACCCCCTTTTTTGCTGGCGAACTCCTACTCATCCCTCAAAAGTCACTTCCACAGGTACTGGTCACCTCCTTTGCAGGGTTCCCCCCAGCCCGCTGCTTCCCTCCATCCAGCCCCAGTCACACAGGTGGCCATATCCATGTCCCAGTCTGCTTCCCACACCGAATCTGCTGCCTTGAACCAGAGGTTGGTCAGCATGTTTCCAGCACTCGTTCTGTGCCAGGCACATCCCCAGCCCATGCTCTTTGCAGGAGTTATGCATTGAACCCCTAGGAGGTGGCTTCTGTTACCTTTTCCATTTTACAGATGGAGAAACCAAAGCACAGAGAAGCTAGGCAACTGTCCAAGATCACACAGCTGGTAAGGGGAAGACCTGGGATCCAAATCCAGCAAGCCTGGCCCGAAGGACAGGGGAGTGAGGGGCTGTCCAGTCCCCCAGGGCTGACTCCATCCGGGTGGGATCTGGCACTTTACTGCTCTTCCCCTCTCAGGTGTTTGAAGACAGTGACCTTCCTCCCCCAAAGTGGGTTAATCAAGTGAATAGATAAAATGCCAGTGTCCAAATGAAAAGCTCTACGTCACTCAATTCTTGAAGTTGTTCAGATAAAGGAGGCACACAGGTCTCAAACACTGGCATGCTTTATTTATTCATTTATTGCCGCTGGGCTTGTGGCATCTTAGTTCCCAGGCGAGGGATGGAACCAGGGCCCTTGGCAGTAAAAGCGCGGAGTCCTAACCACTGGACAGCCAGGGAATTCCCGCTATTTCTAGAACTTAGAGGGAGAAAGTGCTGGAAGGAGTGTAAGGATTTTGTGCCCAGGGCCAGAGGGGCCACAGGAAGCCCCTGGACTCTGTGAGGAAGAAAGTACCAGTCTGAGCTGGTGCAAAGTGTCGGCCCTGCCCCGGCCCCAGGCTCCGCCCCTGCAACCCGGCCGCGCCCCGGCCCGCCCCGGTGCCAGGCCCCGCCCCCTCCCGGCCCCGCCCCACAGGCCCCGGCCCCGCCTCGCAGACCCCTCCCTGGTGCCGGTGCCGGTGCCGGTGCCGGTGCCGGTGCCGCCGCCGCCGCCGCCGCCGCCTCAGCCCCTGCCCCCGAGATTTTTTGGGCCCTCGCGGCCCCCAGCTGCCCCAGCTGCATGCAGCTCCACGCGCTCAGAGGACCTGTGTTGAAAACACGCCCTGTCTCGCTTTCCTGTGGGCATTTCCCAGGATTTCCTTGCACCTAAATCCTCCTCAGTGTCTGCTGCCTGAGAGGGAGCACCTCTGCGAATGAGGGTGGGGACGCAGGCGCTAACCGAGGTCAGGTTTTCAGTCTGTAGATGTGCTCGGTAAGTGACACCTGTAGTCATTACAGGGATCCTACCGCGGCGCTGTCCCCTCCCCATCAGCTCAGTCCTGGCTCTAAACAGAATCTGGGGTCTACTTCTCCCGGGTTCTCTCAGGGCTTTTCTGTTACACTGCCCCTCCCCTGGCCCACCCACCTCAGTCTCTCCACTTCTGCTGTGTGGCCATGGGCAAGTCGCTGCACCTCTCTGATTCTCTCTGTGCTGGGACTTGTTGCCTTTTCAGGGCAAAGGCCAGCATGGCTTACTGGGCAACCAAATCCCCGGTGTCGTGGCATCTGCCAGCACTCTTGGCTAAGGGTCCCAGGGAAGTGTCTGTGGGGCCGTTACTCACCTCGTCTGGGGCCACAGTGTGAGCAGGGTGGAGAGGCTGACAGGATGGGAATCGCAAAAGTTCTGGGGGGCTTCCTTCTGTGTGTGGAGCCCTGTCGGCACCTTGCCAGAGCCTGCAAGGGAACCTCATATCTGGTCCCCCCACTGTTCTGGGCCTGGCAGCTGGCCACTCACATCTCAGACCTGCTTCAGAGAGTGGCCCTCAGGCCCCCGGAGCTGCATTGCCCTGAACAGCTGGCATGCCTGGGAGTTGACACCTGCCTCCCTGGGCACCTCCAGCCCATCTGCTACAGTAGGAGAGCCCAGCTTCTCGCCTGGAGCAGCACAAACTCAGAGGTGTGATGGACACTGCAGAGTCCCCTGGGGTCGGGCCATGGCCAGGACAGAAGTGCACCCTCGGTGGGCCTCTGCTGCTCTCTCCTGTTCCCCTTGCTCCATACTGGTTTCTGCTGGGAGAACTTCCTTCCTGAAGCTCTGGCACCTGAATCCTTGCCTCAGGTTCTGCTTCTGGGAGAATCTGACTAGACAGCCTGCTGGCACTGGGTGCCTTGGGGGCATTTTAATCAGGCGAGTTTATTGGTTAGGATCGAGGTTTGGTGGCTTATTAAAAACACCAACAAAACCAAGCTAATGTTGGTTTAAACCAGATAGACGATCATCTCTCTCTCCTGTAACAGTTTGAGGGTCAGTGGTCTGTAGCAAAAGGGCCGTTTCATGGAGCAGGGCCTAGGTTCCTTCCATCCTGGGTGTTTGATGCCTTCATCCACATGACCCGAGATGGTCCCCGGCACCAGCCCACAGTACTGGGCGGCAGGACGGCGGGAGAGGTGGAGAGGTGGCACATCCCTTCCCTTGAAAGGCACACGCATCATTGGCTCACATCCTGTTTCAGTCACATGGTCACCACGCTGCAAGGGAGGCTGGGAAGTGTAGTCCATACAGGCAGCCCAGCACCCACCTAAGCTTCAGGGGCTGTATGGCCTAGGAAGAGGGGGATAGAAAAGGGGGAAGTCTGTTTATTCTCAGCACACGTAAGGAGGACAGAATATTACTCTAAAGCTGGAACAAAATTCTTCCTTCAGAGATAATGGTCTCTGTTTAAGAAAATATGCTTAGGTTCCTGTGGCAGTAAAGGGGCTCCTGTTCGGGAGGGCCGTGGGTGCAGGGGAGGTTAGGGCTTGTGCAGTGCAGCCGGGACTGGGCAGGCAGAGACAGGAAGGGGCCAGGAGGAGTGGCCTGTGGGAGGGGCCCCTCCCTGTGGAACCCACCAGCGTCCACTCTTGGGTGGAACTGTGCCCCACTGCAGCCTGGGCGGGGCTTGTCCGCGGGCAGAGGGGAGAGTTGCAAAAGACAAAGCTGACCTAGAGATGTGAGAGACACAGGCCAGAGAAGGCTGGGTTTGAGAGCTTCTGGAGGATCTCAGGGAAAGCCGATGCCCCATGAGGGGCCAGGGTCAGGGCATCTTAACACGCTTCATACTCACAGCGTGTCCCATGAAGCTGATAAGGGCTCCGCTCATTTTCCACATATGTTTGCAAAACTGGACTCCTGACAGACGTACAGACGTGTATCCTCGGTTCACCCAGCGTTAAGTCCACCAATTTCCGTTTTGGTGGCTGCCCAGCGGTCCATCGCCATGATGTCCGTGCTTCACTGACACGACCCCTGTCGCGGGATGCGGCCCCCCAACACCAAGCTTTCACCCCAGTAACTGCACCGATGTGGACATCCTCGAGCAGGCAGGTCGGCTGGCGTTTCAGGTTTAGATGATTTCCCCGGGCACGATTCCCAGAAGAGAAGTGGGGCGGAGGGAACCACATTTGCCTGTAAGGCCACGGCTTGTGCAGCCAAATGGCTTCCTGGCTGGGTCTTGCCAAGGGGCCCACCCGCCTGCAGAGCCCGGGCGAGAGGGAGCCAGTTTGGTTTAATCTTTCTTTACCAGATTTTTAAAGTGCTATGTGTTCACTGTAGAAAATTTAGAAGATAATGAGCAATTTAAAAGAAAATTTATCTATAATCCCATCTGCCAGAAGTATTTATGGCTAGCATTTTTAGAATTCATTTTCACTGAGATACAATTGACATATAACATTGTGTGAGTTTAAGGTGTACAGCTAGCATTTCGATTTATATCCTTCCAGGCTTTTTTTCTATATATGCTTTTATTATGCAAAAATTTACATACATAAAGCTTTTATTATGAAAGGGTCAAACGTATACAACATTTGGTTGAGTAATGAGCCTTCAGGCACTCAGCACCCTGTTTCAACAGTGATCAGCACACACCAGTCTGGTCTCATCTCTGCCCTTGCCACTTTTTCCCTCCCCAATTGTTGGGACAGTCGTCCTGTTCATCCCAGACATTGTGTAACTTCATCCACAAATATTTCAGAGTGTATTTCTGAAAGGTTATGACGTAAAAGACAATATAATTGTTTAGACCTTCATATGTAACAACCATTCCTTAATATCAGCAAATATCCAGTCTAAGTTTACAATTGTCTCCTAAATGTCAAAATGAACAAAATATGGTTTGAATCAGGATCTGAATAAGGTCCCCACGTCACACTGCCTGATGTAGCTGCTAAGTATCTTTCATCTAAAGGCTCAGCCGGTGTTTTCTTCCTTGTAACTTACTTGTTGGGGAAACTGTATTCCCCCAGTGGGAGGCGCGGCGTCCTACCGTCTCTGCTGTGTTAGCAGCTGCTGATTCTCAGCACCTGGATTCACTACTTTATTAGTGGTTGCAAACTGGTGACGTCCTAATTCTACCATCCCTGCCTCATTTGTTAGCTGAAATGTTTCTCGGAGAGAAAGTTGCCCTCCGCAGTGTTTGGCTACCTGGTGGTGCGGTTTTATAGAGGAAAGGCAGGATATATGCTTGCCTTGTCCCTGTAACAGTTTTCTGATTAAGTTGGTCTTCCAGTGGTGATCAAGTAGGGATTAAAAAAACAATTAGGAACACATGGATTTAAAGATATTTTATGTGTTTCAGCTGTTTGTGATAATCACCCTTATTGAGGGTCTCTCCCCAGTCTGTAACCATTAAAAAAAAATGGTTTAGGGCTTCCCTGGTGGCGCAGTGGTTGAGAGTCTGCCTGCCGATGCAGGGGACGCGGGTTCGTGCCCTGGTCCGGGAGGATCCCACGTGCCGCGGAGCGGCTGGGCCCGTGAGCCATGGCCGCTGGGCCTGCGCGTCCGGAGCCTGTGCTCCGCAGCGGGAGAGGCCACAGCGGTGAGAGGCCCGAATACCGCAAAAAAAAAAAAAAAAAGGTTTATCCTTGGTGGCCATTGTAGTTGTGAAACACAGCTACGAATTCTTGGACACACGTCTCATTGAGAAGTGTGGTCTCTGTCCACCCCCCCTTGACTCTGGGGAACTTGGGCCTGCTCCAGCCACTGGCAGAGTGTGGCTGACAGGCGCTGGGGGCTCAGCAGAACTGGGTGTACACGCCGCAGAGCCGCGCTCCGTGGAGACCCGGTGCTGGAGAGCCAGGTGTAGACACACCAGTCCAGTCTCCGCGAGCCCAGCCTCCAGGCCAGCCTGTCCTCCAGCTGGATGCCAGTGAGGGACCTCCGTCAACGCCACGTGGAAAAGGACCCGCCTGGGCTCCTGAACACGAAATCGTTTACATGGTGAACTGATCGTCTGAGCCAGCCATGGGGTGGTGGTGGGGCAATAGGTCATCGAAACTCTCTCCCCCGAGCATCGAACACTGGAACACGAGCTGACACCTACCGCGTGCACCTCCCCCTATGGCACAGCTGCTCCCTCCACCTCACTCTTTCCCTGGATGGCGGGCTCTGGAGGTCACTCCAGCTTTGGAGCTTCCTTTCTTAGCCAACCTGAAAATCTGTTTTCTATTAATAGGTGAGTTAAGACCGATCGAGCAATATGTTTCGCCTCAGTTCTGCATGGTGTTTTATGTTACATTTACACCTACCCGTGCAAGACTTTTAAACAATTTGTCTTTCAGTGTGGTTTTTATTTTATTTTATTTTTTAAATTTTTTTATTTCTTGCGGTACGCGGGCCTCTCACCGCTGTGGCCTCTCCCGCTGCGGAGCACAGGCTCCGGACACGCAGGCTCAGTGGCCATGGCTCACGGGCCCAGCCACTCCGAGGCATGTGGGATCTTCCTGGACTGGGGCACGAACCCGCGTCCCCTGCATCGGCAGGCGGACTCTCAACCACTGCGCCACCAGGGAAGCCCCCGTAACCTTTTCTGTTGTTCATTTTTATCTGAAATGCCTTTCAGAACTTTCAAGAGGAGGACTGGGCCAGCGTCATAATCTTTAGTTTCCTTTTCTGCTGTTTTCATGAAACGTTAAAACAAAATGGTCTTGTATTCCCTCCTTTCTCCCTCCCTCCATCCCTTCCTTTCTTCCCCACTCCTGCACCTTTCATATCTAGTTTTTGGCCCCTCTTGTCTCCGTTCTGCCCATTTTGGACTCTGTTCTCAGCACCTCCTCCTCAGTGGAGGGCCCTGCCCTGGAGGGGAGTTTAGTTTGTGTTGAGAGTTGCAGGCCCGCCGTAGCTCCTTCACACATTGCCCGCTTACAAGCACACACACCTGGGCGTGTGCAGCGAGCCCTCCCAGTTCCCAGGCTGCGTACACGGTCTCTCCACCTCCATCACTGCTGTGGTCTTCTTGGGAGGCAGAGCTGTGTCGGGAGGGCCCGGGCCCCCAATCAGGCCATGCCAGACCACGTGGGAGCCAACAGTGAACTTTTAGAGTGGGGAGCCTTTGAACTCTGGGGCTCATTCCACAGCCTTCCCTGTTCTGACTCACAGAGAAACCAACACGGAGGAGAAATGCTGCCACTGCAGACCCGAGGCGGGGGGCGCTGGCCTAGCTGAGTGTGGCCAGGCGGCCAGGACACCGACATCCGGGGCTGGAAAGATAGAGCTGCATCTGCAGAGGTAAACCATTTGTAGACCAGCCTCCTTTGAGGGTTGGGAAGGTGCATGGAACAGCTCCTGAGTTCATAGTTCCCGGGGAGAAGTTGGAAAAGGAGGGGTTGGTAATGTTTCTTTGCTGCCACCAGCTGCATTTGGCAAGGGTTACAGGAAGGAAATCAGCTCAGAAGGAATGGAAAGGTGTTGGGGTGAGTCAGAGGTTCAGGACAGAGCAGGGCGGGGACACTCGGGGGCCTCCTGATTCTTGACAGTCAAGTGGGGTTTAAAAGGCTTTGGGCCAGAAACCCAGACACATCTCTCGCTGGGTAAACGTTAGAGTGAGGATTTGGCCTTCCCAGCTCTGTTTCAGATAGATTCAACCAGTAACTAGGGAAAGAGGCCCATAGATGATAAAGGGAAATTGCGTAGGTGAGAACTGTTTCTTGGGAAGAAGAAGTTCAGGTGTAGTGACTGGCCCGTGGAACAGACCTGAGGCGAGCAGGTCAGAACCTGCTAGGTTTCCAAAGGGAGTGTAATTCCAATGGAATCCCATTCCTGGCCTGCAGAAGCCTCGGTGACTGGAGACTTGAAATGGGATGAGGTGGCGTGGGGACTTTCACCCTCCCTGGAGACGGGCAGTGGGCTGAGCGGTGAGGAGAGTCACTCCGGATGCGGCCAAGAAGGGAAACGAGGTAGGAGAGAAACAGGCGCATCCCCAAAAGGCAGAGCGAGGGCCCACCGGGACACGGCTCGCGGCGCAGAGAGGGCTCAGGGCCTAATGCCTCAAGACGGGGCTGCACAAAGTGTGCCTGGTGGCTTTGAACTTGGAAGTGTCTTGATGGGCTCCAGATGGGAATCTTACTGTTGTTGTCTGATGCCTGTATCTTGTGTGTGTGTGTGGAGAGGGTCGATAACCCACTGTTTTAGTTCACAAGGCTCTGGAGTTAAGAGGAGCCGCCCAGACAGTGGCCACTGCACGTCCCCAGAGATCCCTTGCTCTGAGCTGGAGGCCGTGCTGGACGGGATGAGGGGTGTGTTCTCTGTGTAGGAAGGAGGGGGCAGGCGTGTTTGGAGGATTACAGCAGAGGCCACGAGCATTTGCTGGAGGCCCGTGTTTCCAGTCTCCCTGGCCATTGGGTTGGGGCCGCATGACTTGTTTGGCCCATGGGCAATGAGCAGAAGTGACATGTGTTAATTCCAGGATGACACAGGTGGGAGCTGGAGCTCCTCCATCCTCCGCCTTGTGGACAGAAACTCTGCAGGTTTTGCACAAGAGGGTGGAGGCTGCCCGGATGCCAGCTGTAGTCAGCATGCAGGGGAGAGCGGCTGCGACCATCGGCCAGCTTGTTCTAGGCTGGGACATGAGTGTGAGAAGCATAGTTTGTCTCACCCACCAAGACTGTGGGCTTCTGTCACCCAGTGTATCCTAGTCTGTCCTAACCAACACAGATGTGTACTGGTTTTCTTTACACAAAATTGAGGCCCTACCAACCATGTTATTTTTTTTTAGTTAGTTAATTAATTTATTTATTTTTGGCTGCATTGGGTCTTCGTGGCTGCGCGTGGGCTTTTCTCTGGTTGCGGCGAGCGGGGGCTACTCTTCATTGCGGTGCGCGGGCTTCTCATTGTGGTGGCTTCTCTTGTTGCGAAGCATGGGCTCTAGGCGTGTGGGCTTCAGTAGTTGTGGCTCGTGGGCTCTAGAGCACAGGCTCAGTAATTGGGGCTCACGGGCTTAGTTGCTCCGCAGCATGTGGGATCTTCCCAGACCAGGGCTCGAACCCATGTCCCCTGCATTGGCAGGCGGATTCTCAACCGCTGCGCCACCAGGGAAGTCCCCAGCCATGTTATTTTATAACATTCTTTTCAAAAAGGCTGTTAACAGTCTGCTTTATTGAGGCATAATTTATGGATAATAAAATCCACCAATTTTAAGTGACACCTTGATGAGATTGATAAGTGTCGACAGCTGTATAATCGCCGCCTTGATCAAGGTAAGGAACAGCACTTCCTTCGTTCCCGAAATTCTCTCTGACCAATTGGCAGTCGACCTCCAGTCCCACCTCTGGCTCCTGGCAAACGCCGGTTAGTTTCCTGACACTGTGGTTTTGCCTTTTCCAGAATGCTGTATAAATGGAATCCCACTGTATGTAGCCTGTTATGTCTAGCTGCATTCACTTAATGTGATGCTTTTGAGATTTACCCGAAAGTCTGTTCCTTTTTGTTGCCAAGCAGCCCTCCACAGTATGCATGACTGCTCCCCAGTGGACAGACAATTGGGTTCTTCCCAGTTTGGGCTGCTGTGAGGAAAGCTGTTATGAACATCTGTGCCCAAGTTTTGTGTGGTTGTGTTTTCCTTTCTTGTGGGTAAATACCTAAGGGTAGAATTGCTGGGTGTTGTGGCAAATGCATATTTGACCCTAGAAGAAGCTGCCAGGCTGTGTTCCAAAGCGACTGCACCACGTTGTTTCCCAATCAGCTGTCTATCAGAGCATAACCTGCTTCTAAAGTTAACTCATATATCAGCAATATTTCCCTGAAACAGGATTTCACTGGTCTTGATAATTCAGACCATCCCCTGTTGTTTAGCACTTAGGGCACTTGCATTTTTCCTCATTACAGGTATGACTGTGAAGGACCTCTATGTGATGTTGGTACCCATCTCTGGTTATTTTCTAAGGCAAAAAATTCCTAAAAGTGGGATTACTAGGTTAAAGGGTCTCAACTTTTCTTTTGACTTTTGATATATATCAATGCGTATCGCCTTCTTAAACCGTGCGACCGACTTATATCAAGACCGGCAGTGTGGGAGCGTGTTCATCTTTTCTTAGCTGATTTGGAAGGGCCCTTCATATAGTGGTGATGTTAATTTCTTCTGCCTTATGTTGTGAATACTTTTCACAGTTTTTGTTTTGCCTTTATGACTCTGCTTCAGGCATATTTTATCCACAGACGTTTTTAACTGTTTTGTCATCCAGCATGTCGGCCTATTCCTTTGAGGCTCTGTCTTTGGTGTGATGCTTGGAAAGTCCTTCCTCAGCTGAGGATTATAAAAACAGTTACCTAGATTCCCTTATTTTTTTTTTAAGAACTTCAATCTTTACATTTAGGCCTGTATGTATTTATTTTTAACTGTGAAATCTATGAGACATACCAAAGAGTCTATGACATGAATGCAAGTTTAACAAATAATAGTAATAAACATGCCTACCCCAGAAATAACCAGGAGAAAAAGAAGTGTCAGAAGAGATATCGCATTTACTTTATTTATTTTATTTATGTAGAGGTTATAACTGAACAAAACTGAACTATCTATTGTTTAAGAACATGCCTGGCAAAAGTGTAAAGGAAAGCAAGGACGTGGTGAACACAGCGTCTAAAGGGTAGTTTCTTCTAAGGGATGGGGTGAAATCAGGCAGGGACGCTCAGGGCTTCACAGGGACTATGATGCTCTATTTCTTCAGATGGTTTGGGCCCACGGGGGCTCATCCTCGCATTCTGGTTTAACCTGGATTGTCATTTTATGTACCCTTCTGTATGTGTATATCCCACGTATCATTTAAAAGTATTAAAATTGTGGTAAAATACATGTAACGTAATGTTGAGTATCTTAACCATTTTAAAGTGCATTTGTAAGTTCACTCCTGTTAAGTACGTTCACTTGTCGTGCAGCCAGTCCCCAGAACTCTTTTCATGTTGCAAAGCTGAACTCTGTCCCCAACATAAAACAACTCCTCACCCCCCGCCCCAGGCCCTGGCATCTGCCATTCTGCTTCCTATCTCTATGAATACAAGTATGATATTTGTGTTTTTGTGCTTGGCTTAATTTCATTCAGCATAATGTCCTCAAGGTTCACCCATGTTGTAGCAGGATTTGCTTCCTTTTTTTTTTTTAAGATTTTTTTGGTGTGGACTATTTTTAAAGTCTTTATTGAATTTGTTACAACAGGGGTCCCCACCCCCCGGACCACGGACTGGTACCGGTTTGTGGCCTGTTGGGAACTGGGCCACATAGCAGGAGGTGAGTGGTGGGTGAGTGAGCGAAGCTTCATCTGTGTTTACATCCGCTCCCCGTCCTCACATTACCGCCTGAGCTCCACCTCCTGTCAAATCGGCGTCGGCATTAGATTCTCATAGGAGCGCGAAGCCTACTGTGAACTGCACGTGTGAGGGATCTAGGTTTACGAGAATCTAATGCCTGATGGTCTGAGGTAGAGCTGAGGTAGTGATGCTAGCGCTGGGGAGAGGCTGCAAATACAGATTCTCATTAGCAGAGGGGTCTCAGGGCTCCCACTGGTTCTGCATTATGGGGAGTTGTATAATTATTTCATTACATATTACAATGTAATAATAATAGAAATAAAATGCACAATAAATGTAATGTGCTTGAATCATCCAGAAACCACCCCCCTCCCCTCAACCACCCCCACCCCCCAACCCGGCCCCGGTCCGTGGAAAAACTGTCTTCCATGAAACTGGTCCCTGGTGCCAAAAATGTTGGGGACTGCTGTGTTACAATATTGCTTCAGTTTTATGTTTTGGTTTTTTGGTCAAGAGGCATGTGGGATCCTAGCTCCCCAACCAGAGATCGAACCTGCACCCCCTGCATTGGAAGGGGAAGTCTTAACCACTGGACCACCAGGGAAGTCCCAGGACTTGCTTCCTTTTTAAGGCTGAATAATATCTTGTTGTATGCACATACTACATTCTGTTGATCCATTCATTCATCAATGGGCTCCACATAGAATTTTAAAGAAATAAATAAAAATATGAACCATTTGCTTCTGCATTTGACCCTTTAATTGACCAGGGCTTTATTTGGGTAGATGGTGTGAGGTAGGGGTAGACAGCTCACTTTGAATTTCTCCATTTCTTCACAAACTTTAGTGTAAACATACACCACGTGTAGGGCATGGTGGAGATGCTAAGATGAAGCATCTATTCTTTTTTTTTTTTGGCCACACCAAATGGCATGTGAGATCTTAGTTTCCCGACCAGGGATCGAACCTGTGCCCCCAGCAGTGGAAGTGTGGAGTCTTAACTACCGGACCACCAGGGAAGTCCCAAAGCATCTATTCTTTCTTCACCAAATATTACTTGAGTGCCTGCTACTCGCCAGGCACTTTTGTAGGGTCTGGGGGTACAGCTCCATGAGGATGGATAGTGACCCTGTCCTTGCTCTGCCGTGGGTAGTGACCCTGTCCTTGCTCTGCCGTGGGTTGGTGCCAAGTGCTGAAAGATGGGGACCAACCTATGGGTTACAGGAGGAAGGGGTCACTTCCTACTTTGTGGGGGATGTTAAGAGAAGGTGGCTCTTGATCTGGGCCCTAGAACATGGCTGGGATTTGGAGAGAGTTGAGAAGAGGGACCTTTCACTTAGAAGGAATGACTTAGAGGCCTGGAAGTCGGATGCCGGTATTGTTTCATAGTTTATCAGTTAGAAAGTACTCAGCTGCAGGTGACAGAAATCCCCAACTACAGCTGCTTGAATAATAAACACATTGAATGATCTCATACAAAGAAAAGTTCAGAGGCAGCTAGTTCCACTGGTCAGTGGAGGCCCAGTCTCCTTCCATCCTTCTGTTTTGCCCCCTGCCGTGTATTGGCTTTTGTTCTGAGACTTATTGCCTTATAGCTGCAAGAAGGCTGCCTCAGCTCCAGCCTTCACATCCTTTCACTACAGTCTTCAAAGGCTGCAGGCAAGGGGTGCGTAACCAATGTGTAAAGTGTCTGCTCCTCCCATGTCCATCCCTTTGTACCAGGAGGATCATCTTTCTCAGTCTTCCCTTCTGTCTCCCTGTTCAGTAGAAGAGACCAGCCACTGGCTCTGGGGAATGGGATTCTATGACTGGTTTAGACCCATCAGGATTCATCCTCTAGAGCTGAGGACTTTCTGTGAAGGTGGAAACGCTCTGGATCTGTGCTGCCCGGTGTGGTGGCCGCTGGCCTCACGTCGCCACTGAGCACTAAACTGTATGTAGCTAGTGAGACTGTGGAACTGAATTTTTATTAAATTTAACTTTAATTAATTTAATTTTAAATAGCTACGTGTGGCTAGATGCTCCTGTAATGGGAAGCACAGCTGGAGTAAGGTCTGGGTTCTGGGATCCAGGGAGAAGGCTCTGAGAGGGTCAGCGAGGGGTCTGCTTGGGATGGCCTGTGAGTAGATGAGGATCGGGTGTGTGTGTGGAGGGTGAGGCCCCGTGGCTGCAGGCGCTTCCGTCTCCGCCCAGGCGGGGAGCTGGGGAACACTCACCCGTGGGTGGGTTGGCCGGTGCACTGGGCTCACGGCTTCCAGAACCTTTGGTCCCACCTCGAGCGCTGTAGAAAGTGCAGCTCCCCATCTGGCGTCTCCGAGGACCCTCTGGCTCGGACTTCCAGCTTCTGGTCAATGTCCTGACCCCTCTTCAGGCATCCAGCTGTGGCCCTGCTCCAGAGCACAAGCACTGACTCAGCAGCACAGTGCCCACTGCCCTCATCCTCTGCTGAGTCACACTGAATCTGTGTCACTGCAGGCCACGGTGTGGGGAGCCGGGTGCACATGCGTCCAGGGAAACGCCATGTGGACCCTCATGGGGCAGGGCGACGCAAGCCCATTTCTCGGGGAGGAGAGGTGAGGTGGTCCCCCTGGGCTGAAAGGCAGGGTGTCACCCGGCCTGGCTCCTCCAGAGCCTGCAGGGCCTCTGGAGTCAGAGCTGGAAGCAGCTGCAGACCCCAGCCCGTAAGCCAGGGAAAGTCAATGGAAACATTGTGTGGGTGTGTTTTCAGCCTCACTGGCCAGATCCAGAGGTCGGCATCCGGCCGGCTGTCAGGGAGGATGAATGGGCTTGGCGGTGGGCAGAGGCCTTGGGCTGCTGGGCCTCCTGAGAGAGTCGGGGTGAGGGGGGCGATGAGCCCAGAGGGTGGTGACGTGGCCAAGGTCGCGCTGTGTGTGGGGCAGAGCTGGGAGGTAAAGCGCCTGGGGGGTGGAGTCCTGGGCTCTGGAGTGAGGACTCAGCTCCAGTCCCGGCTCTGCCTCGGGCTGGTTGCTTTACCTCCCTGGGCCTCAGTTTCCTCATCTGCAAAATGGTGTCACAGCACTGCCTTGGGGGTGGACGTGAGCTGGCCACGGCCCACGGCAGACACTCAAAAGCACTAACATTTGTGCAGCCAGTTCTGTTCTGAGCACCTTCCGTGCCAGCCTGCACAGGACAGCTCCCCTCCGGAGGGCGCGGCGCAGACGTCTGACCCCAGGTGGGCGGCTCCAGGCTGCGCTCCTGGCCGCGACCCTGCAGGCAAGGCTGGTTCTGGGGCCATTAGGGCAGCGCCCTTCTCAGTCCTGAAGCCCGCGGCTTCCCGCGCCGACTCCCGTTCTCACTGAGGCCCAGCCCCACCCCTCGTCCTGCCCCACCGATCACCGCCTCTGCTCCCTGGAGACCTCCCGGCTGCCTGTGGTCTTGGGAGATTCTGAGTTTGGCTCCACACGCACTGATTCACTCTCTTGTCCATTCACTCATCCAGCACGCGTCCAGCAGCCCCCGCTGTGAGCAGGCTGTCTGTGGATGCGGCCCCGAACTTGACCTGCCCCGGGGGCTCAGGCTGGGAGGGCGAGTAGATGGCAGAGAAACAAGTCATCCTAATCACAGTCACAGGGGGAGTGAGGCAGGGGCAGCTTTCCCAGGGTTTGCTGAGCCATCTGGGGCCCCCCAGAAGAGGTGACATGAGGTGGACGGAGATGTGGACAGCAGTCCCGGCAGGGCAGGTGCAAAGCGCCTGTGGTGAGGAATAAGCCAGGTCTGTTGGAGGAATGGAGAGAGCAGCTCTCTGGACGTCCAGGCTGGCAGGGCCGGTGGTGGCTGTGGCTAGAGTGCAGCAACAGGGCCTGGGGGTCCACTCGGAGGATGGTGGTGTCCCTTTCCAATGGCTGACTTGGCTTGACCTGGGCCTGCAGTATCTGTGGGGTCAGAGGGAGGCCCGAGGCTGCGTGGCTGGGAAGGGGCAGAGCCAGAGTAAAGCCAGATCTGAAAGCCTCTGGGGCGGGTGTCTCCACAACACCAGGGTTAAGTGGACTCATTTTGTCAACCTTTTCTTCATTGTTCTGCTTAAATAAAGCGTGTTCACGCATCCGCCACGTGGCCACCACCCAGGTCAGGCCCCAGCACCCCGCAGGCAGCCCCACTCTGACGGCATCGCCGAGAACAGACGGGCCCGTTTGCAGGCATGTGTGTGGCTCTGCATCTGGGTCCCTCGCTGGGAACGCGTCTGCAGCGCTGGTCCACGTGACTGGTCCGCGTCGCCGCTGTGCTGTGTGCCGCCGTGTGGATGTGCACGGTGTGTTCACCCTTCCTCTTCTTGACGGGCTGCTTCCAGTTTAGGGTGATTCCGAATAAAGCATCAGTAATGCTCTGCTGTGTACCTTCTAGTGGATTCACTTCCTGTGGGTTCACACCCAAGAGTGGATCTGCTGGGTCACAGGCTATGGGCATCTTTAGCAGATGCTGTCAGATGGCTTCCAAGGTGCTTATCCTAATTACAGTCGTACCCACACTGCATGGAAGTTAACAAACCCATGGAGAAAAAAAAGAAAGAACGTGCTCCAAGCCCTGATATGTAAACCAGATTGGAAGCTGGAGCAAGGTTCAAGGTGGGGGGAGCCTGCATCTCCTGCACCTGGCACCCCTGTGGATCTGAGGGTGCTCTGGGACCCAGTTTAAACCCCTGTTCCAGCCCAGCCCTCCCCAGCCCTGGCCGTGGGTAGGAGTCATGGGCACAGGCAGAGAGGGCAAGGCGTGTTAAAGTACAGGTTCCAGAGCCCCATCCACACAGTGTGATTTGCAGTCTGAGGCCCCCCTGGACCTTACCCAGTGACTCACAATCATGACCGGGTTTGAGATGGCTGGAATGAGTGGACACGGTGCTGGGGAAATGCATTTTCCTGGAGAAGTGTAGTCAGAGCTGGTGCCTGAGTTTTACTTCCTCTAACTTACCTTAATTCAGGTCAAGTCCCTGCTAGGACCTGGCCTGTGCGGGGTTGGAGGACAGGGTGTGGACAGAGTGGCTTCCGCCCTCGAGAGGTTTCCATGCTGGTGGGAAAGATGCTGCTGAACTGTTTATTTCAGCTCAGGGCCCAGGCCTGGGGGTGGGACACAGAGAGATGGATCCTGCCTGGAATCAGGGCCTAAGAGGACATTGACGTGGCTGGGCTTTGAGGGTGGCACACAAGTTGGCCGTGGTCTGACAAGGAAAGAGGAAAGGGTGCACCAGGCAGAGGAAGCCACAGCTGCAAAGACGTGGCAGGTGCAGAGTGTGATCGGCCTGGTGCGGCCGGGGCTGCAGGTGCATGGGAGGTCCTGCCTGCCAGCTGGAAGCAAGGCAGGCTCTGAGCTCCCCTCCTCACCTTCCTGTTGCCCCCACGCAGGCCACAGCCAGCTCTCAGATGGAGGAGAAGACCCCTCCTCGCGGGTCCAAAATCAGTGGGGAGGGGACTGATGCTGGTCCTTGTACCCTTGTCTGCTGGGGCCACGCTGCCCCTCGACCAATGAACAGCCAGTGCAAAACGTTAGGAGGGCTGAGAAGGTGCCCTTGGCGTGAGCCTTATCTGCAGCAACACATCTTCCTCAGTGAGCTGCCAAACTGCTGGCAGAACTGTCACAGCCGTCCATCCCCAGGGTGCGCACTCTTCATTCACTGCGGCTGCGTCCCCTCAGTTCCGTGTGATGGGACAGTGGGTAGGATGCCCCCTTGCAGATGGAGATGAGGCCTGGAGATTTGGCCCGTTGAAACCTCAAATCTCCTCACCTGAGAAATGAGAGTATGATGTGTACCAATCAGCTACTGCGCTGTAACATACATCCCCTAAACGCAGGGGTGCAAAACGACGGTGCTTTTATTTTGCTCACCATCTGTGGGCTGGTGATTTGCGCTGGGCTCGGCTGTTCTCCACTGGGCTTAGCTCACTGTTGGCCAACTCAGGTGGGGTGCCTGGGCCTCACTTCCAAGAGGCCCCTCGCCCTCCAGCAGGCCAGCCCAGGCCAGCTGACCCGAGGCAGAAAGCTGCAGGCCTTTTGGAGACCTAGTCTTAGTCCCGGCCCGGTTTCACCTCTGCCTATCCTACAGCTACTGTAAAGCTCACGATTCAAAGCAACGGGAGATAGAGTCCATCTCCTGATGGCAGTCACTGCGAAGAATGTGTGGCCATATTTGCAATTTACAGGTGGTGAAAAGCCATCATGCAGTCAGTCAGTAAACATGTTCTGAGCTCTCAGGCCTTATGTTAGGTGTTGCTGGGGCCACAGAGAAATCAAACTCAGTGTCTGCTCTCCAGAAGCTCTGGTTTGATGGAAGAGGCAGACACAGTCGGAGGGGGGACTAGAAGTTAGGGTGCTAGAAGTTGATGGAAGTTTTTTTTTGTTTTTTTTTGTTATTTTTTTTTTGCGGTACAGGGACCTCTCACTGTTGAGGCCTCTCCCGTTGCAGAGAACAGGCTCCGGACGTGCAGGCTCAGCGGCCATGGCTCACGGGCCCAGCCGCTTCGCGGCATGTGGGATCTTCCCAGACCGGGGCATGAACCCGTGTCCCCTGCATCGGCAGGCGGACTCTCAACCAGGGAAGCCCTGATGGAAGTTTTGACCTAACAGAAATGAGGTCATGGAGGCGGGATGTGGGAAATAAGCTCTACCGGGCTTTATAAGATAAAAAGTGCTGATTTTGTGCTTATTATTCACCACAGGTGTTTGTGATGTTCTTATCGGCTCTGGGCTATTAGCTGAGGCCCAGGCAGCTGAGGTCACTTAGCCTGAGGTCGGTCGTGGCCCAACCGGCTTTGACCCCAGTGATTCAGTAGGTGTGTGTGCCTGGACTGGACCCCCTCAGAGCCCCCAAGTCAGGCACGGTGAGGGCCTCCAGCCAGGCCTGCTCCCCAGCCCCGCTTGCTCTGGCTCTGCGGCTGACTTCTCCAGCCGACTCACAACCTTGCTTTCCCTTCTGCTGTGTTTGTTGTGTCAGTCATGCCGGGAAGGGGGTGAGGGAAGGTTCTCCCTGAGGACAGCTGCAGGCCCTTGGACAGGATGCTGGCGTCCCCTGCATGGAGGGGCCCCGCCAGCCGCCGCAGCAGCAATGATGGCGCCAGCGTCATTTGCTGGGTGCTGCCCTGGTCTCACCTCCCTTCCTGCTCACGACAGCATCCCACGCTAGGCGTTATTAAGCCCGTTTTGCGGATGAGAAGACCGAGGCAGAAAGGCAAAGAGCTTGCCCAGGATCACACAGTGAGTCAAGGTGTGGCCCTAGGAATGTCGGGCTCGGTGGCCCTGCTCACCTCACTGACTGGCTTCAGAGGCCGGAATGTCAGGCCCAGCCAGGCGCATCATCTGTGTCATGGCCCTGAGCTTCCACAACAAGCTCTGCTGTGGGGCCGATGCCATCAGCCACATGGGGGACGGGAAGGCCACCCATCACTGTCGTGTGGCTGGAAGCGGGGAGCCGGGGTGAGTCGTGAGCCCTAGCTGCCTGGCGGGGAACCGTCCAGGCTCCAGGGCCTGTGGCTGGCGGGTGCTCGGGGAGCCGGTTCTGAGGGCCTGGAGAAGCCATGTTTCTCCTTGGGGAAGGTCACTCCCCAAACCTCTGCTCCCTTGGGGTCTCCTCTGCCCGGCCAGCAGGGCTCTGGCAGACAGGAGACGGTGGGGACAGCAGCCCCAGATGCGCCTGCTCAGAGGGCCACGAGGGCCCTGGCTCTGTGGACCCCCGGCCTCCCCTCGGTCTCAGAGACGACTCTCGTCAGCTGGGCTCTTGCTAAGGGCTTCGTGCACTTGGCCTCACTCGGTCCTGCAGGAGGAGCTGCTGGCCCATGTCCTGTGGAGGAGAGAAGGGGCGCAGGACTCACCTCCCCAGCTGGCGAGAGGAGGGCCCGGGAGGGACCTGGGTCTTGCTCTTTCCCCTCAGAGCCATCGCTGCTGAGGGGCGGAGGCCTGGGGACAGGACGAGTCTCACCCTGGTCCCCCAGTGCCTGAACGAAGAGCCAGGACCCAGCATGGGGACAGAGGAGTGAGGACAAGCCCACGTCCTGGGCAAACCCTTCGCTTCCCCGGGGACTCGGTTTCCCCACCTGTCAGACAGGACGCTCAGGGCATCTCCTCAGGATGCAGAGTGGTTTGAAGGTGACGTGAGTTAAGACACATCAAGCATCTAAACAGCACCTGGCGCGTGTCACACTGGGTGAAGCCACTGTCAGGGGCGTGTTCATAACTGGCCTGGATGTGGTGCTGGGTGTTGGTTCCCACGGAAACCCGACAAGGCAGGGTGCACCCTTTAGTTTACAAGCCTGCTCCCCAGGTGCAGGGTCGAGGCGATGGCCTGAGGCCCCTGAACCAGGAACGCGGGGACGTGGCCCCGTCACCCCAGCCCCACCAGCGGTGAGCGTCCCCTCACCGCATTCCCTGGCCTCAACCGGCACCGGCCCGGCGGGGACCGGACGTGTGCCTTGGACACTTTGGGGTGACACCCTGGTGGCCGGTGGGGCTGCCCAGCAGTGACTTTGTGGGGGAGGGGCCCCCTCACGTTTTGCTGACCAGAAAACTAACAGCGGTGATAAACATGCACGTGGCTCTAACGCTGCACCAGGCTCGTTCTTACAAGCACATGGGGCTGCTCTGCAGGGGGACAGTTCCACCGCTGGTGGGCAGCAGGGCTGGGCTTGAACCCTGGGCAGGGGGCTTGGAGGCTGTACCTCAACCACCCACTGTGGGGCAGGTAGTTTTATCATCACACATTTACTATTGGGGAAACTGAGGCACAGAGAGGTCTTGCGTCTTTCCCAAGGCTCCCCAGCCATGAAGTGGCTGGTGGAGGCTGCCTCGGGCCCCGGCCAGCCCCCTCGAGCCTGTCCGCTCACCCCTCCCTATCAGCTCGCTGGCCACTTCATGTGTTCACCTCAGGACCAGGCCAGCGTGTGTGACCTTCGGTGGAGGGTAACCTCCCCAGGCCTCAGTGTGCCCGTCTGAGAAGTGGCCTTGCAGCCCCACAGGACAGGGGAGGATGGGGTCTCCCGGCCTCCCGCTGCACCCTCCTGGGCCCAGACACACCTGGCCCTTCCCATCCTGCGGCTCCCTTGTCCCACCTCCTCCCCCCCGACCCCCCCGCCCCCCACTGCAAGCACTTCTCTTCCCTTTGAACTGTCTGTCTTGCTGTGGAGGAAGCTATTCATAGCTGAGATGATGCAAAATTTATAAAGCATGGTTGGTAGGGCTGAATCCGCCCCCAGCACAGGCCATGCTGCCCGTCCCCTTCGGGCAGCTCTTTCTGCATGTGTCCGTGTGTGCGTGTGAGGGCCAGCTCCCTCCCCCGCCCTCTCCCCCCAGGCCCCTTCCTTCCTGGCCTCCCCTCTCCGCCCAGCCCGCCTGAGTCTCCACTCTTGGGCGGACTTGGGCTTAGCACAGCCAGTCTGCCTGGCATGGAGCAGCCCAGCCTGTGGCCCCCATTGCACATTCCAGCCTGACCCTCCGTCTCTTCACCTGAAGAACAGGGGTTGTAAGACTAAGACGTTTGACCCACACCCGTGGAGCCAGTGCCGTGAGTCAGGACTCATGCAGGCCTCCCTGCACCCCACAGAGTGGCTGCAATTATTACCCACATTTACAGGTGGAGAGACTGAGGCAGGGAGCCACTGACTGTGGCAACTGGGTCCCGAGGGCGGAGGGCTGGCCAGTGGGGGAGCTGGGATTTGAACCCGTGAGGCTCCGGGAACAGAAAGGTCCTGGGGCTGGGAGCCCTGCAGATGGCTGGTGTCTGGTCCCTTCACAGACAGGTGGGCAAAGCCCCAGACGGGTGGGCAAAGCCCAGGGATGAGATGCCAGCTGACCAAGGATGCGGTGGGACGGCCGCTGTGGCTCAGATCTTGGCCACTGGGGGTGGGGTGGCCGTGGCCACAGACATGGTCTGGGGCAGCTGGGAGCCTTGCCCACCCAGGGCAGCCAGGCTCAGGTGCTGTGGCCCTTGCTGGTGGCGGTAATGTGGCAGCAGGCCTGCTCCAGACACGCCCACTTGTCCTCCCTGCAGTCCTGGAGCCGGTGTGTTCTCCTTTCCCCACAGATGGAGGAATGGGAGCTCAGAGAGGGAAGGAACGTGCCCAAGGTCACATAGCCGGCAGGTGGCAGGAGGCACTTGCACCCGGGCGTCTGCTCACCATGTCACCTGCTGTTGGTGCCGCGGTCCTGCCCTGGCCCTGGTGGTTCCCCCATTTTTATTGAGGCAAAAGTTACATGACATGAAATTACCCAAAGTGTACAGTTCAGTGGCGTCGAGTATGTTGTGTCGTGCAAACGTCTCCACACTCTAGTTCCAGAGTGTTTTCGCTCTCCAGAAGGAGCGCCCTGTGCCCCCCAGCAGCCACCCAGCCCCGGGCAGCCTCTAGGCTGCTTTCTGTCTGTGGATTTGCCTGGTCTGGATGCTGCGTGTAAGGGGTCATGGTCTTTGTCCTTTGCACTGTCTCAGTTGGCATAATGGCCTCCAGGTTCATCCACATTGCAGCCTGGCCAGAACTTAATTCTTTCCGGGGTGGAGTAATATTCCACCGTGTGGACAGACCACTTTTTGTGTGTCCGTTCATCTGTTGACAGACACTTGGTTTGTGCCCCCCTTTGGCCATTGTGGGCAGTGCCGTTCTCAACCTTCTCAGATGGTTTTTTTTTTTTTTTAATTATTATTTTTTATTTTTGGCTGCGTTGGGTCTCCGTTGCTGTGCGCGGGCTTTCTCTAGTTGCGGTGAGTGGGGGCTACTCTTTGTTGCAGTGCGCGGGCTTCAGTAGTTGTGACACGCAGGCTCAGCAGTTGTGGCTCGTGGGCTCTAGAGCGCAGGCTCAGTAGCTGTGGCACACGGGCTTAGTTGCTCCGCGGCATGTGGGATCTTCCCGGACCAGGGCTCACAGGCAGATTCTTAACCACTGCGCCACCAGGGAAGCCCCTCTCAGATGGTTTTGTGAGAACACGGGATTCAGTTCTTTCAGGCACAGACCTTGGAGGGCGTTGCTGGGTCATGGTCCCTGGTGTTTGGAGGGTTCAACCTCCTTCTGTCCCCAGCAGGCTGCACTCTGCTCCTTCCTCCCTTATCCGGGGGACTGCGGCCGGGGACCCAGGGCTCTGAGGAACCAGGTCACAGACAGAGAGGTCGGGGACCACAGGGGCACTGTGGGCCAGTAACCAAGGCCCACGGGACGCCCGAGTCCTGGCTCTCCCACTGTCACTGTGTGTCACAGGGCGGCCTTACCCCGGAGAAAGGCAAGCTGCAGGGCACTCACGGCCCATCTTCCTGGGACATCGGCTTTCCTCGAAAATCCAGGGCAGGACGTGACACTTCCTGTGAGAACAAACCTCGGGCAGATTCTGCAGCAGAATGCCAGCCTCGCGTAGGTTTTTCATCATCAGGCAGAGGCATCCAAGAAACATCAAGACACACCAGGGACAGGGCCCTGGCTGCTCAGTGGCTAGGGTGTGATTGACACTCCGGACAGGCTCCCGGGATGCGCGTGTGGGAGGGGTCTCTGCATCCCCTTCCTCCTCCAAAGAGAGGTGTCGCCCAAGCTCACCTGGCCTCCCTGAAGCCTCAAGGTTACAGGGAAGGAGACCCGCCGGCACGGGCACAGCCCCCGCCTGCGGTGCCAGCGTGGTTGGGACCGTGGCGGTGACGTTTCTTCTTCCAGATCCCGGGCCCCACGCAGTTTGCAGCTCCCCCGACCCTTCTGATCAGCCTTGGACACTTGATAAACATCGAGCTGACCAATGAGTCTGTCCCCCTGGCCTGGCCAAGGGAGCCCCTGAGTGTCCCCGAGGGGCTGTATTTACCACTCCCCTCACTGTGCAGGTGGGGAAACAGGCCTCCAGTGGGGTTACCCACTAAGGACGAGGGGTGGGGATGGGCCTGGTGAGCAGCTCAGGATTCCGGGCAGGGGTTGTCCGCCCTGTGTTCGGTAGCCCTGAGCTGATGTTCTTACTGGGGAAACAGACATAGTGAAATGCCAGGCAGAGGGGAGCACTGTGGGAATAACACTGGGAAACGGAAAGGCGAATAACACAGGGAAGGAAGCCCTCTCAGAGCAGGTACCACCTGAGTGGATATCTGAACACGGTGAGAGGTCTGGAGGAAGAGCTTTCCAGGAAGGGGAGGGTGAGTGCAAAGGCCCTGAGGTGGGCATGGTTGAGGAAGTTGCCCACGACCCGGCTCTGTTGCAGGGACAGGTGAGAATGAGGGCTCCAGGTGGTTTGCGGCCCAACTTCCAGGCCTGGGGGGTGTCCATCCTGTTGGTGTCCTCCATCTGGTGGACACCAGAGCCCTGCCCAGTGGGGCAGAGAGGGACCTGATGCAACCATGGCTCCAGGCTCACCTCGACGGTCCTGGCGTTCCAGGGGTGAGCCTACCTCAGAGAGGAGAGAACCAGCTTTGTGGAGGACATGCACTGTCTCAAGGCCACCAGTGAGGGGGTCAGGGCTGCAGACACCAGCTGCCAGACCTCTGATGATGTCACACCTGGTGGTGTCACTTCCGGTCTCTCCTGGAGGGGGTGGGACCAGGGCAAGTTCAGCAGGCAGGCTTGAGGGTGTCATGAGGAGCCAGCCCCCTCCCCCTGCCCTGAGCATGGCCCATGGAGGCCCCTCAGTGGTGCCTCATGCACGCAGGGTGCATCCTGCAGCCCCAGCAGACACCCCCTGAGGTCCAGTGTCCAGGGCTGGGCACTGCCCACACAGCAGCTCGGGCGGCTGGGAGGGAGACCCCGGCCCTCCAGTCTCTGGGCAAGAAGACTGGCCCAGCCAGCAACCCTGCCTCGACCTCGTTCTCCTGCCCTCTTGGAAGTAGGTGTGCGGGGCTCCGGGCCCTGGACCCGGGACCCCTCCGCACTCTTGACGGACCCAGAGACTCGCAGCCCTCTGGCCTAACTTACTCCCTGAGCCCCGCCCATTTTTAGGGCCAGGTGTATGGGGCTCAGAGGGTCTGTTTTGTGGCCTCAACTCTGCATCCCAGGGCTTGTAGCTGAGGCCAGCCCTCAGTGGCAGGAGCTTCTCACCCCAGCAGCTCTGGTAACCCTGAAGGGCCTGGCCCCTGAGCTCATAGGGTCCTGTTACACACTCTGACAAGGCTGCCCAGAGAGGCTGAGCCACTTGCCTGGGGTCACACAGCACCTGCCCTTGCTGTGCTCTGTCTCCAGCCCCTCTCAGCCCCTCACTCCTTTCCTCTCCTCCTCTTTTCCCAGAAGCTTGGAACTCGGGGGCCAAGTGGGTCCCAAGCACTCAAGTTGAACGTGCCCATTCTGCCTGGGGTCGCCCGGCAGGTGGGACCCCAGAGGCCGTGAGTCCGCCACCTCTGCGCGGCCGGGTCTTCAGAGGGCGCCGGCAGGACCCCGTCTGTGGAAGGAGGGGTGCGGTGTGGTGTGTGTGGGTGACTAGCCTTTCAAAGCTCCTCGCAGCCCCCGTCTGTCCCCCGACCAATTTCTCCGTGTGGTTGTGAGACTGGGAGGTGTGGTGGGAGTGTGTTTCTGTGAGGCTGATTTGGTTGTGCTGGGCCGGGGTGGGGGCTTGTCTCTGAGCCCAGAGTGGGGGCCGCTAACGTGAGTGGAGCGGCCGGCTTCAGGGACGGCAGCCTGCAGGGTGGGTCCTTCCCTGGTGCCCAGCCCCGTGGTAGGGACAGTGATGGTCAAGTGTGGCCTTGTCCTGGAGGAGCCCGCAGGAGAGACCCGTCTGCAGGGTCACGCACAGGACAGCACGCGATGCTGCTGATGCCCCCTGCCCACAAAGCCCAGGCTGTGCTAGGGTAAGCTCGGGGGTGCCGTGGGGGCCTGGCTCAGCCTGGGGGGCAGTGAGCCTGGGGTAGGGCCTTTTTTTTAACATCTTTATTGGAGTATACTTGCTTTACGTTGTTGTGTTAGTTTCTGCTGTATAACAAAGTGAATCAGCTGTATGTATACATATATCTCCATATCCCCTCCCTCTTGCATCTCCCTCCCACCCTCCCTACCCCACCCCTCTAGGTGGTCACAGAGCACCGAGCTGATCTCCCTGTGCTGTGCGGCTGCTTCCCACCAGCTCTCTGTTTTACGTTTGGTCGTGTATATGTGTCCACCACTCTCTGGGGTAGGTCCTTTTACCCCCACCAGCCATACACATTCTCAAAGACACAGAGAAAACAAGGAGAAGATACCAACGATCTGGGCCCAGGGCTAAGCTTGCCCTCCAGACACTTCTCTCTGCACCTGAGCACATCTCACTCTCCTCCTTCTGTGATACCTGCAGTCTGCCTTCCTGCTCACTGGCTGTGCGGGGCGCCGTTTATGCCGTTGGGTCCCATGTGGATGGTGGTCAAGGCTGTCACAGCCCGGCCACACACATGCCAGACACTGTCCCCTGCTGCCGGACGTTGGGCCCTTTCTACCTCTTAGCCATTAAAACAAACCCTGAGGTTACAACTTCACGTCTTAATTATTTCTAGAGGGTTTGTGCACCATTGTAAAATCCCTGGGTCAGTGGGTCATCAGGTTTACATTTACTCAGTTTTTACATTGAGTTTGTAATGGACACATGGGGATGGAGTCTGAGGGAACAGCATGGATGCCTCCTCCAGCCCCCTACTTCTCCCTTCTAGAGGCAACCACTGGGTTTCTTGTGTGTACTTCCGGAGGCTCCCATACACACAGCACTGATACAAAGTCTTTTTTGTGGTTCTCATTTTGAACAGAAAAATAGCATGTTTGAATGCTGTTCCGCACCTTATATATTTTTTTCACTTGTTACCTTTGGAAGTGTCTCCTATCCTGAGCGATCGGCTCTGAAACATTCTGTGTCTGAGGGCACCAATGTTTGTCCCATCAGTGCCCTGCAGTGGGCATCCTGGCTGTCCAACTTTTTGTTCTTGCAAACAGGCTGCAGCAAGCATCTTTGCTCAGGTGCTTCACACATGTGCAAGGAAATTCATGAGCTAAAGTCCTCAGTGGGTCAGTGGTTTCTGGTGAGCTTGCCTAAATGGCCCTCTGGGAGTGGTGGCTATTTGACCAGCGATGAGTGTGGTGCCCACTTCCCCGTGCCCTGCTGAGGTCTTTGGAAATCTGCTGGTGAAAATGGCACCTCCAGGTAGACTGCATTTGGCTTGCACCTCTTAGAGCTGGCAGAGTGGAAGGGGGTGGAGGGAGGGACCCCTGGGCGAGGCAGCCAGCCATCACACGGGGTGGCCCTCCATGTCAGGGGCAGGCAAATCTTCCTGAAAGACTGACTTCATCGGGCCCTTGAGATGGGGGGTTATTGCCCCAGGTGAGAAAGAGGCTGGGCCTCCCGACAGGTGAATCACTGCGGGCAAGGCAAGGAGGTGTGAATGGGAGGGTGGGTTTAGGGGGCAGTGAGGCTGTCAGCTGGGCAGCAGGCGACAGGGACAGGCCTGTGAGAGCCTTGGCGTGTCCGCCTGTCCTCTGGGTGATGGCGAGTCAAGCAGGAGAGGGAGAAGGGAGGACCCAGGAAGAGCGGGCGGGGCGACCCTAGCCTACGAGGCCTTCACGAACACTGGGCCCAGGGCGGAGGAAGGCAGATGTTTTATTCATGCCGATGCAGAGCCATCCATCACCGCCAAGCTGCCCAGCCCCGCCACCTCCATCATCCTGCCACCTCAGGCTATTTTGGGCTTGGGCTCGGCCTCGCCTCCCCCATCATCCAGGCCCCTCTCCCTGCCTGGGGTGGGGGCACTCATCCTGGCTCGAGGCGACAGGCCAGAAGTGTGGGTCCACTCCTGCCTAGAACTTGGGTAAACTGAGGTTCGGAGAGGCGTGAGGCCCGCACTAGTGCAGCCAAGGACCAGGGCCCTCATCTCCCCGACGCAGCCCCCCAGGCACATGGGGCTTGCTTCTCCCATTTGACGGGGGAACTGGAGGCCCTCAGGTGCTGTACGACAGCTGCAGATCACACGGGGCGTCAAGAGAGAGAGACGAAGCTGGAGCTGTCCCCAGCCGTCACCGCTCTTCCCAGGCTCTGTGTGTCCAGCAAGCTCCCTCTGGGAGGGTCCAGCTCCCATGCTGCTCCCTCATTCGTTCCATAAACGCCCCCAAAGTTCTCCTCTGTGCCAGCCCTGTGCCGGCTGGCCACTGTGGCCATGGAGAGGGGCAGCTCTGGGGCACAGCTGGGGGCCGCAGAATGTCCCACTCCATCTGCTCACCACAACTGGTGAAATCCCAGAACCTCAGGGATCCTGGCTGAGCTCCCTCTAAGTATCAACTAGCTCCAGGCTCAGAGAGGGAGGAAATCCACCCAAGGTCACACAGCACTGGCAGGGAGGGGAGAGAGCACATATAATCTATTCTTACTCTGTGCCCGTGGTGTTGAGGCCACATGGCTGCCTGAACCTTGGTCGATCCTCACAACAGCCCCAGAGATCTCAGGGATGAGCCTGAGCCACCGCCAGAGCAGGGCACCTGGCCCTCCCAGCCTGGGGTTGAGGGGCCGGAAGAAGCAAAGAGACAAATGTGGGTGCACTTGCTGCCCAGCCTCCCGCCTGCCACTTGGAGATGCCGTGAGTGGGCGGGGCAGCAGGAACCATGGAGCTGGCTGCATTGCTGGGGCCCACGGGCTTCTCACAGCAGGGTCCCCCAGGCTCCCAGGGTGGCCAGAGCAGCTACTGCACACCAGCCGTGGGTGCACCACGTTCCCACATGTCTGGGGCAATGTCAGGAGCGCTCCCCCAGTGAGGTCCAGGCAGAGGACAGGCGGGGTCCACCCTGCACTGACCCCGGTGCGCCAGGCCTGGGGCATCAGCCAGTAGCACCCCGTGTTCTGCTCCTTTCCTTCCCGGCCCTGAGCACGCCTGAGCCGTCCTGTTTTTCATGGCCACACTGGCATGTTTATGTCTCGTCTTCCCTGGGGAGCATTGCTTCCAGGACGACAGGGACGTTGTCTGATGTACTCACCCCTCCGTGCCCAGGGCAGTGCCTGGCACATAGTGGGCGCTGGATAAATGCTGTTGAATAAAGGAATTGGATGAATGAATGATTGTCCATTCTGTGCTCACTGACTTCTGCCCCTCAAACCCATTCCCTGTCCGTCTTCCCTAGTCTATGACACTTACTGGGCACCTATGGTGTGCCAGTCCCTGTGCAAGGGCTAGGGACCAAGTGGTGACAGAACAACAGCCCCGCCCTCGTGGAGTTGACATTTAAGTTGGGGATTAATGAAAATCAGGAGGAGACAGTGCCTTGAGAAGAAAAAGGCAGAAGAGAGGGGCCCATACTGCTGCGGCGGAGGGACTGCAGGTTAAAATCAAGGAGTCTGGGAAGGCCTCCCTGAGCAGGTCACAGCCGAGCAAAGACTAACAGGCCAAGGACTGCAGGAGAATCCGTTTGGGGAAGAGCATTCCTGGCAGTGGGAACAGCAGGTGCAAAAGCCCTGAGGTGGGATTTCACCGCTTGCCTCCCCTCGCCCCTCAGTAAACCCTGCAGATCCACCTGCTAAATTCCAAACCTCCTCCTGCCACCATCGCTTGACCGGATGTGGCCAGTGGCTGCCTCGTGGCCTCCCTGGGCCACACTTGTCCACTAACCTCCTCTTTGCATGGCAACTGGGCACATGACCAGTGTCTGGGAAATGTTGGGGTAACAGGGGCTATTTCCTGTCCTTAGGCCTCCGTCCCTGAGGAGAGATCACGGCGCCCAGGGCTCACGTCTGGGTGGAGACTGTTTCAAACACAAGACCAAGGGTCTGTGGGAGCCCAGATGAGGTGCTGAGCCAGCCCTGAAGGACTTCCTGGAGGAGGAGAGGGTGAGTGGTGCAGGTTCTGGAAAGGGTGTCCCCTGCAGAAGAAACCACCTGAGCATGGCCCTGGAGGTGGGGAAATGGAGACCTGAAGGCTGAGCCAGGCTGGAGGGAGGTGGGGAAGAAAACAGGGTCCCCAGTGAGTCATCAGGCCTTCCTCTGGGGCCCCATTATGACTTTTAAGCACCCCAGGCACTTTTGCTTTCGTGAGCCCCGTCCTCCGTGAAAAACAATGAAAATTACATTCTGTGACTGAATTGGTATAAAGATGAATATTAATCTGTTCATTGTCTACTCACCTGTTCATCCATCCCTCCCTCTTGACCCACCTGCTCACCCCATCAAGTTGTCCATCCTTCCCTTACATACACTCACCTATCTGTCCGCTCGTCCATCTGTCCACATGTCCATCTTTTTTATCTCTCCATCATTTACTGTGTCAGTCTCTACATTCCTCTCTTGTCTCTAGAGAATTTTCCGGCATCCGACCCCAACCTTCCCAGCACAAACCCCCCTCTTCATCTCCTACTGCCGACAGATCCAAGCCACCCTTCAAGCTTAGCTGGGCTTCAAGGCCCTGCCAGGTTACCTATTCCCCTCTCTCACTCTCCCACCGTTCATCCTAGAAGCTTGTGGGCCCGAGACACTGCAGCTACAGTGCCCAGCGGGTAAGTTGTCCTCAGATGTCCCCCTCTGGCCTGGGTTGGAAGCTGTTCCTGAGGGTCTGTGGCTGGGCTCCTGCAGCTCAGAGAGGAGGGGTGAGCCATGATCACAGGGGCTGGAGGGGAGGGGATGAAGGGAAACAGGTTTGTGCACCGGGCCTCGGTTTTCTCACTTGAAATGAGGGGGAGGAGGGCAGTGTCATCCCCCCCCACATTCTAAGCTGGTTTCTAGACTCCCTAGGTTGCCTGAGTACCAGGGTGGTGGTGGGGGGGCTTGCTCTCTCCTTCCCTCCCTGCCACTTATCCACTTAACAGCCCAGGCGGGCAAGGCCTGCTGCTGGAGGGGGGCAGCTTAGCCCCATCAACACTGTGAATAGCCCCCGGGGAAGCAGCGGCCACCAGGTCGCAGTTGCTTGGCCATTAGCCCCATCCCAACCCTCACTCCAGCCTTAGGACCCGCACTTCCTGGCAGAGCTTCTGGCCCCTCACACCAACCCCTGCAGGCCTCAGAGGCCCCCATCTCTGGTCAAGGACCGGTCGGCCTGTACAGGGCTGTGGGGGACAAAGGCAAGGGGGAGCCTGGCAGCTGTGAGCCGGTGGCTGGAGCCACGGAGCAGGTGGTGATGGCAGGTAGAGAGGTGTGGGTCGTGGGGCCAGCAACTCAGCACAAAATCCCCTCTGTCCCTTTGCCAAGTGGGAGTCGTCCGCTGTTCTCTGCTTTCTCCCCTCCAGCATATGTGAAGTGCCTTTTATCCAGGAGCAGCTGTGCCAGGTCAGGCAGTCAGTCAACAAACGCCCATTGAGCTAACAACCAACAAAGTTCTATCACGCCCTGCGTGCGAGGACGAGACTTAGGCTCCCCTAATTGCAGAATTCATTCATTTACCAGCACATATTTATTGAGCACCCACTGTATGCCAGGCCCTGAGCACAGCAGTGAAAGAGACAAATATTCTGGGCCTGGGGGATGAAAAATGAACATGTGAAGGAACAAATGGGACGATGTTTGAAAGGAAAGTGCCATGTAGAATATAAAACATGGTTTCACGTGAGACAAAGGCGGGTGGCTTCTGTGGTCTGAGGACTTGCGGGGAGGCTCTCGAGGAGGACACCATGGAGCTGAGGCCTGGATGGTGTGGAGCCTGGTGAGCGGAGAGCTAGGGGAAGAGTGCTATAGGCAGCGGCAACAGCAAGTGCAAAGGTCCTGAGGTGGGGACGGAAACAAGGAAGCCAGTGAGAGGGAGAGAGAGAGAGGTGGGAGAGGGCACAGGGAGGACTGAGGGGACCCAGGAGTCTGGCTTCCTGTTACGCACAGGACAGTTGCTGGCCAGCTCAGAGCATGGGGGACACGATCCGGCTCAGGTTTCCTGGGACCCGTCTGGCTGTACGTGGCTGGAAAGGGGCCAGCAGGGAGGCTGAGGGGTGGCTTCTGCCTGTGTCTTGGTGAGCCTCACGGGCTCCAGCCAGCAGGGAGAGCGGAGGGTGGGGATTGCTTGGACTTGCTTGGACTCCCAGTCATCAGGAATTAGAAGCCCCAGGAATCTTAGAATTAGACTCTCCCAGTTAGGGCTAGAACGGGAAGCCTCGCAGCATCTTGGCCTTAGACGCTGGCAGGAAGCTCAGGGAGACCTGGTCCCTTGCCTTGTGGCCTCAGCCCCCTGGGCCCACCCCTACCAGCGTCCCTCATGGCGGGGGGCGGGGGGCGGCCTGTGACCAGCGTCCCTCGTGGGAGGGTGGCCGCGTGCCTGCCCTGCCTCCGGGGTTGCGGGGGGTGGCAAGACGGTCTTGAAGGGAGGAGGAACGTCGAGTGGTGTCTGATTGGGATGCTCGAGGAGAAAAACTGTTACAGGTGCTCAATTATTTTACACCGAGCCGGCCGGTGCAAGCAGAGAGCCCCAGACATTGGCAAAGCTGATGTGTGTGTGTGTGTGGGGGGACGCACGCTGGTGTTGGGGGGCAGGAGGGCTGGACGTCCTTCCTTCTGGTTGCGAAGCCAGGAGGGTCCTCCTGCCCCACAGTTCACTCCCTCATGAGCCTCTGGTGGAGGAATTTCAGGCGTCATGGGGGACACTTTGGTGAGGATTCCAGAGGCTGCCAGACCCTCTGTGCTCGATGGCGCTGGGTGGAAAGGGGTCCCCCTGGGGAGGACAGACCCAGTTTATCTCTGTCTGGGTCACTACCAGCTTACCACCTTCCATGGCCCCCCAGCGACCTCCTGATAAGGCCCCAGCCCCACCAGCCTGGGTGGTCCTTGGCAGCCTGCCCCACAGCCTCCCTCAGGCCCTGCCCGCTCCCTGCTCTGAGCCACTCTGATTCTTAACCAGGCCTGGGAGGTTCCCGCTGCCTGGACCTCCACCTTCCTTTTGTTCATAGCTGGAGAACTTTACATCTTCTTTCCTGGCTTGGTTCAACTTTTCTCCTCAGTAAACCATCTTGTGTATTTCACCTACTGGCAGGAGTCCCTGGTATGTCCTTGGGTAAATGAACCCCTGCCAGGGCCTCACTTACCTCATCTGTTCAACTGGGGCGGGGGTTGGACTGAAGATTCGGAATACTGAAGTGCCCGTGCTGGGAAAGACAGGATCTCCAACCCACAGGCCCCGAGGAGGTTTCCACAGCGGTTGGCCAGAGAGCAGGCACCTTCGGGGGCTCTGCCCCCAAAAGAGCCTGGCCCGTGGCAGGTGGTCAGGATGAGTGAGGCAAAGCTCAACATTATGGTTTCCATTTTACAATTAAATTTTAAATTTCACACTAAGTTTTTAAAACATGATTTTGCCTTCGTAGATATGTCAGGGAATAGAATGGTGGCTGGGATATGGGAACCTGATGGAGAGTCATTGCTGGGGGCTCTCAGGAGCCAGCCCCAGGGACCTCCACTTCTCCATCTGTGAAATGGGAACAGTGATTGTCTCCTTAGTCCTGGGGCCAAGATGAGGCCTCCAGGGGCCGCTGAGCTCTATTAAAAAGGTTCAGTGTTTCCGACAGCAGCTGTGACGGTCTGGGGGCAGAATGTGTGAACAGCCCTGTAGCTCAGAGGCAGGGGTGGGGCTTCTTGGAGTCTTTCCCAATATCCGTCCCTGGTTGATGGTCAGCAGCCTGGATGCAGCTGCTGGGGCCGCAGGAGAGGATTCTGCTGGAGAAACACACATGTCCCCAAAGGCCCATGAAAGCTAAAGGCTGCATCTTGAGGCTGCCTGGGTCCCTGAGACCTGCAGCCCTGGGTAGGGGCATTGTCCCATTTTACAGGTGAGCAGTGGGGACCTCAGCTGTCAGGGAAGACGAGGAGGGCAAGGAGGAAGAACAGAGACCTTTATGCTGTCCCTGCCTTCCTTCCTTCCCTCCCTCCCTCCTTCCTTCCTTCCTTCCTTCCCTCCCTCCCTCCTTCCTTCCTTCCCTCCCTCCCTCCTTCCTTCCTTCCCTCCCTCCCTCCTTCCTTCCCTCCTTCCTTCCTTCCATCCTGCCTTCCTTCCCTCCCTCCATCCCTCCTTCCCTCCCTCCCTCCTTCCTTCCTTCCTTTCTTGTCTTGTTCACATCACCCCTTCTTCCCTCCCTTCTTTATTTCAGTAAACGTTCCCCAGCTCCTACTGTGCACCAGACAGCTTGCTGAGCATTGGGGACACCTGGACAGACACAGGCTCTGCCCTTAGGCCCCTGCAGCTGGGTGGAGGAGAATGGGGAGAGACAGATGCTCAAGCACCTTCCAGGAACTGTGGATGATAATCCACAATTACAGCCACCAGCCCCCTTGAGTGTCTTGGGGGGAGGAGCCAAGGGGCCTTGCCTGTCAGGCTCACTTGTTTGCTCCAGAGGCTTCTCCTGCCTCCCTTTTGGAACCTAAGTCAGCTCAGGTCACCCCTCAGCTCAAAACCTTCCCATAGCTCCGCCTCCCTCGGAGACAAAGGCAAAGATTTCTCAAGGCTCCAGAGGAGCCCCTCCTGAGCCCCCAGCCCTGTTGCCCCCTCTGCTCAGCCCCGTGGGCTTCTGGAGCTCGCCTGGCAAGTGCCACCTCAGGGCCTTTGAACATGCTGCTCTCTCTGCAGGCTGCTCTTTCTCCAGTTACCCTCATGGCCCTTCCCTCACCTCCTTCTCAGTGAAACTTTTGTGGCCCAACCTAAAATTACACCCCCCTGGCCCCTGCTCTATTTTTCTCCATAACACTTGACATTCTGAGTCCTCACTCAGTTTGTTTGTCTCCTGCATTAGAGCCTCAGCTGCTCAAGGACAGGGATTCTGTTTGTTTTGTTATTGCCGTGTTCCCAGCAGGGGACACAGTGCCCGACACACAGTGGGTACCCAACAACTGTGACTTGAATGAATGGATGGTTGATTGATTGATGGATGGATTGCCTCCAGGGCACCCTGCCTGCTCTAGTTGCCAGTCTGGGCTTAGCTGGAGAACAGTGTGAAGGGCTGAGGGTGGGCAGTGGCCCTCCCTCCTCCTCTGCCCTCTTCCACCATGTCAGCCCCAAGGCCTCCACTGGGTCCAGAAGGTGGAGACCCAGGTAAGTTTGAAGTGTGGGTCTGACTGTGTCTTCAGCTAGTGGCAGAGAAAGGGTTTGTACGAGGAAGGTGGCGGTCAGATGGGGGTGAGAGATGAATGAAAAAACTGATGCTCTAAATGACGGAGAAAGGAAACAGATGGAAAGGTAGGTGAATGAGGGGGTAGATAGATGGACAGATGGACAAATGAGTTGATGGGTGGACGGACAAAGGAATGGATGGATGGGTCAATCCATGAGTGGTTGGGTGGGTGAACAGATGGCTCGGAGAAGGATGCGTGTGATGAGGATGAGAAGAAGCAGCTATTATGTCCTGAGCAATTCCTGTGTGCCCTGGCTGCATTTCACACAATCAATCGCATTTAATTCCCATTACAACCCTGTGAGGGAGGCATTTATGTCCCCATCTTACAGACGAAAATAACCGAGTCTCAGAGATGTGAAATGACTTACTAAGGCCTCACAGCTGAGGAGAAGTTGAGGCCAGATTGGTACCTGGGTTAGCTTAGCCTTAAGGGCTGCTTTGCTCTTGATGGGGTCACCACCACACAAGCAGGCACCCTCTGGGCACAGGCAACCCATCTGGGCATCTCTGAAGCTCCCTCCAGCTGGCCTCTGGGGGAGGAAGTCTCTGTGAAGACCTGTAGGCTCCAGTCTGATGTTTACAGCGTCGTTTGGCCCCATAGGAATGAAGTAGTGAGAGCAGCTCACCCACAGCCAGGTTGCCACCCAGCGCCCTGCCTACAGGAAAGGGGGTGTGGGTGGGAGGGCGACAGGCGTGATTCGCAGCAGAGAAAGGGAGCCTGTTCCATCTGGCCCCGCCGTGCCAGGGCCTGTGCTTCAGCCAGCCCCGTAGCCTCAGAGCCCCGAGCCTCAGTGTCCAATGGGTACAACAGGAATCCTGCCGCCCAACTCGCTCCCTGGGACATTGGGAACGTACTGTGAGATGATGAATGTCAAGTGTGTGGCACGCAGTCGGTGCTCAGCTTCTGCTGACCGTGATTCCAACCAGTTGTGCCGTGTCCTTGCCGGGAACTCTGGCCAAGTCATTCTCCCTGAGCCTGTTTCCTTCTCTTTAAAACAGGGATGTGGATGCTTACTTTGCAGCTTTATTAAGAAGATTCTATTCGTTGAACAAAGCTTTATTTTCCCAGGTAAGTCTAGGTGCTGGGAATGCATCAGAGAATAGAACAGACAAATGTTCTTGCCTTTGGGGTGAGATAACATAACAAATAAGTAAATTACACACCATATCATGTGGGGTTTAGTGGTATAGAGAAAAGTAAAGCTGGAAAAGGGGTGATGGAGCGCAGAGGGGTACAGTTTTAAGTAAACATCCAGAAAGGTATATCCCTGAGAAGAGACATGTGAATAGAGACCTGAGGCTGGTGAAAAAGTGAGCCATGCGGAGATGGGGGGGAAGAACATTCTGGTAAAGGAAGCAGCAAGTGCAAAGGCCTGGGGTGGGCAGGACCTGGTGTGTTCTAGGAATAGCAAGGAGGTGTGAGAGGAGGGGATAGGAAATAAGATCCGAGAGGTAGTGGAGGTCTTGAGGCTGTGGCTGAGTTGGGGGATGTGGGAGGGTTTTGAACAGAGGGTTTCACAGGCTGCCAAGTCTGTGATGTGTGAGGAAAGGGCCATTTCTCCCCAGCAGAAAAGTCCCTCTCCTGGGCCTTTCAGAGGCTCAGCCCTGCCCTCCCGGCTCTCACCCCATCCTCTCACCCCTGGTGACCCCTGTGGAGGCTGCAGGAAGCTGGCGGCTGCCCCTGACCAGGGCTCAGGCAAGGGCTGGCATTCAGAGCCCATGAGCCCCAGGAGCCAGGTGGAGACAGCTCCTACATCAGCCCCTCACCTGATACCCCAAACCTGCAAGAAGGAGACTGCAGGTGGGCAGGAGGGCAGGTGCCTGGAAGTGGCTGCCCAGCTCCACGCCTAACCCACATAACTCACTGTCACCTTCAGGAACTTTATCTTTTCCATTTGGGAATGGTTCGTGGTCCAGGTTTTTCCCGAGACAGAAACCCCTAAGGATGTGCATGACACAGCCAGGCATAAACCGAAACGGTTTCTAAAGCAAAACGACAGAAATCCTTTCTCAGTCTCCCTCTGCCCTCCTCAAATGATGCTGGGGGTAGGGGTGTGCCCAACCTTCAGAGCCCCTGAGACTGGCAAGGCTGAAAGGGCCCCCACCCAGGATGGAGGGCCCGGCTGGGGGGCAGTGCCTGCTTCACCCACTGTGAGCTATGTGCTGACACAAAAGCCTGAATTCCGCATCTTGCTTCCCTCAGTGCACCCATTTTGTGCCTAAGCCCTGGCTCCACTGAAGGCCCAGGAGGGATCCCAGGACAATGGTGCCCCAGCTCTGGGCACTGACCTCGTGGCCATGCATGGACACATTCCACTACACACACACACACACACACACACACACACACACACGACAAATTGACCCGAGTCCCCGCCCAGACATCTGAAGCTTGCTGCTCAAGGACAGAAGGGTCCTGGCTACTTGCACACCTCTTGTAATAATGGTCCTCACTGCCCCTCACGGCAGCTGTGTCTGGCTTTGAGCTGCTAGGGTCGTAGGAAAGCTTGCTCCTTCTTCTGCAGAAAGAACTGAGCAGAAAGAGGCTGAGCTCTGGCCTCCAAGAGACCTTAATTCCACACACACTGCCTGGTCCCACCACCAACCCTTTGTCCTTACTGTTCTCTCTGCCCCCGATGCCCTCCCCGCTCCCATTCATGCAGTAATAATGCTGGACCTTTAGGTACCCGAGGACTGCGAGGAACTTGGACCCTGAAAGTTCATTCCTCGGGGAAGGGAGCAGTGCAGCTGTTATGAGCATCAAGTCTGGAGTCAGCTACTCCGTGGCTGTGTGACATTGGACTTCACATCTCTGTGCCTTGGTTTCCCTCAACGTTAGATGGCCAAGATGCTCTAACTGGGAGAATGGAGATGTGGGTGGAGAGGCTGCCTGGAGAATTCAATGTATGGGACCCAGGGATGAGCTGAGACACCCTGAGGTCTTGGGGCCTCCCCAGGAGGCAGAGGTTTTGGGTCTCGATGTTCAGCTGAGCTGCCTGCTTTGGGAATTCGAGGAGGGGGCTGCTTTCTCCACGCAATCCACCTGCTCCATTCCAGAGCCCCTTATTGGGACAACTCCTGGGTCTTCCCGGCCTCCTGATTGGGAGGGGCTCCCCTGCCCAGACCCTCTCGTCACTGTCCCTCCCTCGTCTTCTGAGTGCCAGTGTCAGGTGGCCCCTTTCCACGGGCTTCTGGAGTAGCCAGAGGCTTCTGGAGTAGCCAGAGGCATCAGAAGCCTCAGCCCAGATGCCGGGGAGGGACTGAGACCTGCAGCTGGGGAGGAGGGCTCCCCGGCAGACTCGGAAATGGCGAGGCCAGGAGTGAATGTGTGAGGCCTCTTAGGGCACCCCCAATGACAACACCCCCGCCCGGCCCCCAGCCCCAGGGCTCAGACATCCCCTTCTTGGTCTGACCCCCTGAAGGGGCGTAGGGACACTGGAGCTTGTGCAGATAGATGTGCAAGGCCCAGATCAAGGAAGGGTGAGCTTGGGGCTCTGAGGCACGTGGCCACAGGCCTAGGACTGGAGTTGTGGAGTCTCGGCAGGAGTGTGGCCGGTGGGTCCAGCACCATCGTGGTGCCGTCCCTCTGGGGGCTTCTGGCCCATTCCTGTGCCTTTGACCCCTCCTTAGAATCTTGGTCTTAAATGCATCAAATAACACCCAGGATTCCAAAGGAGCCAGTTATCACAGTGGCTAAAAAGCACATTTGTGATATGGTAAGATGTGTGCTTTTTTGTGAACGCATCGATGACAATGTTGAGTGGCAGATTTAATCCCAACCATAATTTGGGGCCAGAGGTGAATGTAAATGACATTCGCAGGGGTCTGTAACACCAAGAGCAGGACATGAATGCATCTGTGACTTTTCTTGGTGATGAAGTCCTAGGCGCTGCTGCTGATACCGGCATCTGCCGCCTCAATTTACAGCTGAAGGAAATGGTAAATTTCAGCTGTGCCTGGTAAAAATAGTGATCCTCTTCCCATTCAAACACACGGGCCCCGAGTTCCATCCCTGACATTTCGCCTGCTCCTGACCTCCCTGCCAGGAAGAGCAGCAGCACCAATAATGCCACATTCGGTGACGGACGGTGACAAGTGATGATCTCTGGTCTTTATGGGGGCTTTGCACTGCGCCAGACACCGGGTGAGTGCTTTTCCTGCATCTTATCCTTACCACAGCCCTGCAGGGCAGGCACTAGTATAATCCCCATTGTGCAGAGGAAGAAACGGAGGCACAGAGAAGTTAAATGGCTCGCCCAAGGTCACACAGCTTGTAAGTGATGGTGTCAGGATTTTAACCCAAGCCTGTCTGACCCCAGGATCTGTGGTCGTTACTGAATCCCCTGTGTTCAGGGGGACATTCCCTGGGGCTGGACTGGGCTCCGTGGATATGCAGCCGATTCTGTGTTTATCATCCCCATCCCTAGGCAGGCTAATGGATTTCAGACGGAGGCGATACGATCGTCCCCATGCTGTGGATGGGCCAGCCTGGTGGGAGGGATTCCTCCAGCTCTGAACAGAGACCTGCACTGAACCTACTGCCACGATGCCAGTAGGGGTGGCACCCTGGGCCAAGGGAACAGGGGGACAAAGGTGTGTCAGGACCCTATAGACCACCGGGGGACCGTGCACGTCCCTCAGACCAGCGGGTCCTCCTGGCCCCTGGCACTAGGCGGGGCTGTCCCCGAGGAGCTTCTGTGAGATTCAGGTCATCACAGCGTGTTTATTAATCCCACAGACAGGATGGGGTCGGGCAGCTCCTCAGGGAATCTGGAGCGGAAGGAGCCGGTCATGGGGAGGAGTGAGGGGGCGGGTTCAGGGCAGCTTTCTGGACCAGCCTCCTGGGCAGCTGAGAGCCCCAGAGTGGGGAGTCTCCCTCTCCCCTCAGCTCTGGGCTATTTTTTAAATGAATCAATGTGGTGGGCGGGGGCGGCGCACAGAACCCTTGAAGGTGGTGTAAAGGCACAACGAACTCACAGAGAGCGGCTCACCTCCGTCCTGTCCCCTAACCTCCCAATTCTCTTCTTGGAAGCCAGTTTCTGGTGTCTTTCCAGAAGATTCTATCCAACATCCTAGGGTGTATGTGTGTGTGTGTGTGTGTGTGTGTGTGTGTACATATCCTGCTTAAATAAAATCCCAATGATGGCATTCAATCCCCTCTCTTCTGCATTGTGCTTTTTCACTATATCTTAAAGAATTTGCCTCATTAGATCCATTCAACAAATATTTATTGAGCAGCTACTAAGTGCTGTCTTGTGGCTGACAGACCAGACCTCTGTCCTCATGGAGCCCAGTCCTCACTCCACACAGCTGTGTGCCCCCCACACCGGTGCCATGGTGTCCTCATCTCTCCAGGGAGCAGTGCAGAGTGCTGCTCCTACAGAGCGGAAACTTCTGAGGTATGTCTTGGTATGCGTGTGCAAGCACGTCGGTGGGATGAATTCCCAGCATCAAGGGAGGTGTCTTCTTAACTTGGCCAGCTGTGGCCAGATCGTGGTTGAAATGTCAGGGCCTGGGCTGAGGCAGGGAGGTGACCCAGGCTGGAGGTGACGCCGATTCCAGTGGAGAGCGAGATACGGAAGCTGGAAGTGGGACGTGTTGGGGGAGGGGAGAAGCCCCCTCTGGCCTCAAGGAGCCCCCAGTTTGAGGGGTAGGCAGGCTTGGAGAGGAACAGTGATGTGATGTGGGAAGGCTGGGAGGCTGTGGGTGCCCAGAGCAGGTGTGGGACCCGGCCTGGGAGGGCGGGGCACCAGGGGGGTCGCAGGAGCCCCCACTGTGCTGGGCGCGTCCGAGCACTGTCCCCGGGAGAGCTGCGTCCTCTGTCCACTCATCCAGTGAATTCCCTGAGGGCCTCCCAAGCCCCAGGCACCGTACTCGGGCAGCACTGTACCCATTCTACAGCAGAGGAAACGGAGGCTTGGACGGGGAAGGCAGGAGCCGAGGCCCCAGAAACCCAGTCTCCTCCTTCCCCCCACTCCGCCCCCCATCCCTGAGAAGAGCCCAGGCTGTGGGTGCTCCTTAAATAGGAGCTTCCACCCAGACTGATCCCTGGAACTGGACCTCATGACACCAGGGAGCTTCGTCCACCCCGTCATTTTATTACATTTACAGGATAACTTGAGTTAAAAAATGCTGAAGTGATCAATGCTTTCTGCACAAAGTTAAAGAACAAAACAAAACCAGCCCAGAAGCCCACCTGTCCTAAGTGTGCAAACTACTCTCGTTACTCGGAGTGGAGGTTGAGCTCTGCTGAGGTGCCCAGTGGGGAGAGCACAGGGGCAGGGACCCACCAGGTGGGCCTGAACCAAGAGCACTCAGGAAGCAGGTGTAGACATTTGCTTCCACACAGAAGTGAATGAGGGGAAAAGTCTCCGAACCTCCAGGTTTTTTGCTTCGCTGATGCAAATATATCTGTAGTTTTTCTTAACATAAATAGGATCATGTAATAGGCCCTATGCTGCCTCTTGATTCTTTGCGAGGGGCCGCGAGGAAGGGGAGACAGGGTGTCTTCGCCAATTCACTCTCCATTGTCAGGCCTTACAGACCTACTTCTATTTCGGAGTCAGGCCCAATTCAGAGAAGAGACCGAAGCAGAGGGCTCCAGCCCTGCCCCCTTGTAGGATGGAGGGGTGAGGGGCTGGTCCTGGGGACAGAGGCCCCATCCGTGGGGACCTCGATGGGCAGGCGCAGGGAAGAGGTGGGCAGTGCCTACCTGGAGTGGAGGGGCTGGTAATTGGCTGGGTTAACCCAGCGGGGAGGCCTCCCTGGGGAAAGCTATTTTTAACTCTGAGAGCTGAAGCCACTTCCTTCTCTCCCTCTGTTGCCCTTTATTTCTGTCATCCTGGGGCCTGCAGGCCATCCCGGCCCCTCTCGAGGAAGGGTGAACGGGAAGGGCAGCAGGTGGCCTCACCTGCACCAAGTCCTTTACCCTCACGGTTCTGCCAAGGAAGAGGAAAGAGAGGTCCGGGCAGTTTGCGGGGCTTTGTGGAGGCCTTGCTGGTCTTCTTAACATCCACCAGCAGCCCCTCGAGGGCGTGGAGAGGAGTCTTAGAACCCACCTCAAAAATCTCTCAAGTTACAAAAGGGATTATTGCCGTTGCAAAACTCGAAGTTCAGGGATGAATCTAAAGGGCCCCGTAGGCCATGTCTGGAGTCTGTTTCTTGCACCCTCACCTCTGCTTTCCTCTGGGTTGGGGGTTCTCTCAGGTGGGCTCAGCCCATGTTGGGGCAAAGGTGTCCCCAGCAGCCCCTGGGCATAGAGTTCCTTTCCCAGCTGATCCAGCCAAAGTCTTAGGGCCAGTTCTCCTTGGCTGGCTTTGATCACATGTCCACACCCCCAACCAATCACAGTAAAGCTCACAGCCAAGCCTGGGTCACCTGCATCCTGGGCCGGCTGTGGTCCCAGCCATCCCTCCAGCAAGCAGATGGTAGAGGGCATGGGTAGGTGTGGGTAAGGTTCTCAGGAGAGGGGCTTAAACAGTGGGAGAATGTGGACCACTGATGCTTCCAAAGTGGCCCAGCCAGGACAGCACCCGCCCAACGCACAGAAGGTATTGGATCGAGCGGCCTTCACCCGGGTGCTGCCCCCTGGCCTCCAGAGAGCTGCAGCTCCAGGGGCACGGGGAGGAGGCCACGTGCTGAGCCTGTGCAGGAGGGAAGCGTCAGCCGGCCAGCTCCAGGCTGAGATCGATGCCTGCTTCCTGACGGGGTGGGCGGGACTCAGTGTCCTGTTTCCAGGGCTGCCCTCCATTGCTGAAGTTCTGCTCTTCTCAGATCAATGCCAGTAGGGTCAGCCTGGGGCCTGCAGGTGCCTGGGGACGGGTGAGCGCAGGGCCGGGAGCTCGCAGGCTGTCACTTTCTTGACCTCTCCCTGCCAGCATGTCTCCGCAGCACCCCTGACAAAGGGCCTCGGCCTGCACACCTGTCATGTCTTCCCCAGGCAATCCCTTCCCACTGTTTTTGGGGCCCTGGGCTGTGAGCATGCTGGGCGGACGTTGCCCCTGCCCTCGTACAGCTGACAGACCTTGGAGGAGACAGACAGTAAACGAGATGCCGCAGAAAATGGCCAGCTGGGAAGAAAGTAAAACGGGGGATGGGAGACTGTGTGCAGGCCTCTCCAAGAGGGGCCCTGAGCTGGCCCCGAAGGAAGAACAGTCTGGGGAGAGAGCCCAGCAGCAGAACCAAGCTGGTGGTGTCTGAGGCCTGGCTGGCTGGCCGGTGTGTTGGGAAAGGGGGGCTGAGGAGGGGGCGCACTGGAACTTTGGTTCTCAGTCGTGCCCTGGGAGGCCATGAGCCCATTTTATGTTGCGAGGTTCTCCTGCTGAGGAAGGAGAAACCCGGGCAGGCTCCTGGGAGGAGGCAGCCCTCGGGGCTGTGGAGCTCGGAGGGGTCTTGGGGGCATCGGGGCAGCAGCCTGACGGGTGGAGTGCCCAGTTTTCACATCTCAGTCAGTGGTTAATCTATGCTGGTGTCATCATATTAAGATACAAGTATTACAGGAGCTGGTACCTCCGAGCCTGTGGCCACTCAGACCAGTAAACCCCAGCCTGCGGGGGGCCCCCTACCCACCCCACCCTTGCTCCTCATGGCTTTGTGGCCTCGGGAGCAGCCTCCCATCTCTAGGCCTCACAATCCTCAAATGAAGGAGTGGTTCCAGATGGACCGGGGGCTCTTTGCCTCCTGGCCTGTGGCTCTGAGAATGCCCAGCTCAGCAAATGTTTCCTTGAACAGCTACTGTGTGCTCCGCCCAGGGCTGGGAGAGCCTGGGCCCCACCCTGGAGAGGAGGAGAGAATTTCAGGGTTCGGGAAAGCTGGGCACATTCAGAGGGTGCTGGGAAGGGCCGTCTGTAGCCAGAACTCCTGCTGTGTGCAGGATACCTACCTCCTCTGTCTCACTGGCTTCTCATGCACTCCTGGGAGGGGGGGTATTTTACAGAGAAGGAAGTGGGACCTCACAGGGAACATGTCCAGGGTCCCTCTACCGGCCCTGCTTGGCCTTCCTCCACACCACAGGAAGGTGTGATACCCCCCACTGCTCTGGGCAGTGCCCTGGGAGGGCCGAGAGCCTTCTGCCCACAGACTGGAAGCCCTGGGCCCCTCTGTGCTCCAGTTCCTGCACTGGGACGAGGGCGAGTCGCCCCCACCCCCACCCCAGGAAGCTGGTTCCCCTTGTTGTCCAGTCAAGGACTGTGTGTCCGGGGAACATAGCGACTGCTGGTGGGGTGCGTTTAGGGTTAGGAATTGAGTTCCCACCCAGCTGGTAGGTCGGGAGGGAGGGGTGCAGAGCCTGAAGGCCAGCAGCCTGAGGAGTTAGGCTCACCTCTGCGGGACATTCTTTGCTGGGTCACCTTGGGGAAGATACTCGCTGTCTCTGAAATGGGTCTGATAATGGCTCTGGGGGAGGCTTGGGGCCCAGGGGGATGACCAGCTTGCCTCACGCTGGCCCTCTTGGTGAGCAGCTGGGTGAGGGCTCTGTGTGGGGGGCTGTTCTGGGGCTGGGGATGCCCTGGGTACACCCCCTTGTCCCAAGAGCTACCAGAATCCTAGACCCACTGTTGCCCCAAGGTACTCCTGTCCATTCCCCAGCTGAGACCATTTGCTGGAAACGTCTCCCAGCTGAGGGGCATCCCGGCTCCTCTGGGGACCCTGGGTGGGGTCTCACAGGATGGGTGTCTTGGGGCCCCTTCCTCCTACGGTGCAACCGTGTCCTCTGTCTTCTGGGAAACTGGGCAGGGGAGGCTGGGGAGCTGAGCCACTTCCCTCCTCGGTCACTGTGAGAGGGAGAGGGAGGAAAAGTTTCCTGAGAGCTTTTGGTCCCCTGGGAGCTGGCCTCTGAGGAGAAAACCAGGACACTGCGTACCAGTTGGGCAGGACAGGTTGGGGGCATGGGGCTGGAATCTACTGGGATGCCCCTTCTCTCCGCCGCAGCCCCTCGCAGCCGTCAAGGCAAGGGGCAGGGGCTCTCATACTGGGGACAGATATGCTCCTGAACTTGTGAAACAGGGTCACTGTCGTGGTGACAATGAAGTGTCTTCGAGAGTGAGCACTTGGTCAGCGTTCAGCATCTACCCAGCCGTGAGCCTCCCGAGGGCATCAGGTGTGCTCCGTCCTCAGTTCTCACTGCAGCTGCAGGACGAAGGCGAGGAAAGTGAGGCACGGAGAGGCGAGGGCATCTGCCTCCACAGCTGGACAGAGGACCTGGTGTGGCTCCAATCCTGGACAGCCTGGGGTGAGTTTTCTGGGTGGCCTCGGCCAGGCCAAACTCACCAGCTGCCTGGGGCCGGGAGCCTGGGGCTGGTGGGGACTGCAGACCACTCTGTCTGAGCTGTCAGCGATCTGGGCGGTGGCCAGAAAGCCGTCCTCCTTGGTTAGAATCCTGCAGCCAGTCTCCCTGCTGTGCAGACACATAATTATATTTCACATTAAAGGGGAAGCTGGAGGCCGAGGGGGCCAGAGAGCCCTTTGAGGCTTGCGCGCTGAGCAAGAACCTGCCTCCTTGGCCGAAATCTGTGGCCCCAGAGCTGAGCAAGGGGTCAGGCTGGTGATAAAATGGGGTCTCCCTAGGCCAAGGCCCAGCTGGGCAGGTCTGTCTGCCAGGATGAAAGGCCTGGGCCCTGCCCAAGGCTGAGAGATCTGAGGCCCAGACAATAGGCCCCAGGAGGCTTGGAGGGCAGGGCTTGTGGGAACAAGCTGGGAAGAGGCAGAGGCAGGGGTGGCGAGAGAAGAGGGTCACATGGGGGTCAGGTCTGCAGAGAAAGAGGGCAGGGGGAGGAGCACAAAGAGAAAGCAGGAGAGGAAAAACCCAAGCAGAGCACAAGATGAGGAGAGAGATGCTATTAAAGAGGGGGAAACGCTTGTGTCCAAGTGTGCATGCCTGGGGTGCAACGGGAAAGGAGTCCATGGGAATGTTCAAGATGGGACCTGTGTGCACATGTGCCCTCCTGCAGCTATCACCCTTGCACGTGCATGTATGAGTGTGTATTGTACCTGCAACCATCATGCATGTCACGGCATGCATTTTGTATGTGTGGATCCAGACGCCTGAGCTTGTGTACTCGGCTGTGTGCACACGTGTGTGTGCAAGATTTCCTTTCCTGTGTGTGCGCTCGCCATGCACCTGTGTGGGTCTCTGGGAGGACATGCCTCCGTGTGTGTGTGTGTGCACGCGCGCGCGCGCTCCAGTGCGCAAGTGGCTGGCCGTGTGTCTGTGTGTGGAGGGGGGCCGGGGCCGGGGCCGCCGGGCCAGGCCTGGGCTGGGTGGGCGGGGGCAGCGGCGGCGCGGCGCGGCGCGGCGCGGGGCGGGCGTTCTCTCCGCGGAGAGTTAGAGTTGTTGCCGAGCTGGGTTCTGGTGACAGCCGGGCGCGGAGCTGGGTGCGCGCCGAGCCTCAGCTTCCCGCCGCCTCCTCGCCCTCCATTCCGCTCTCCCCGCCTTCTCCGGGCCTTGCCGCTGCCACCGCCTTACCGGGAACGGCAGCCGAGAGCGAGGACGACGGGCCGGAGGGGCCGGAGCGGGCGTGGAGACGCGGGGCGCCTGGGCGTGGGGGAGCGCGCCCGGCCCAGCCCGGGATCAGATAACAGCCGGCGGGGGAGGGGGTGGGTCGGCCGCACGCGCCGCGGGACGGAGGGACGGACGCCAGCCGCGCAGACCGGAGCGTGCGCCCCGCGACCGGGGGCGCCGTCCAGGCGCGCGCCCCCGCCCCGCGACCGGACCGGGGCGATTGGCGCCCCGCACCGACGCTCCCCTCAGCATGGAGCGCCCCCGGGGGCTGCCCTGAGGCCGCGGCGGCGATGCAGGCAGCGCGGCGGCTGCCGGGGCCAGGAACGGCCGCCCGGAGCTCGGAGGAAGCGGAGCGCGCCGCGCCCGGGGCACTGACCGAGGTAAGCGCCGGGGGTCCCGGCTCCAGCTCCTCGCGGGCCCCCTTCCCGGCCGAGCGAGCGCGAGGAGGTGCAGCATTTGGGAAGGTGGGGCGGCGGGGTCTGGTCGACCTCTCGTTTTCTGCTTTTTTTTTTTTTTTTTTTTTTCTTCACCCTCCCTGGTGAGCGTTAGGAGGAAATGCTGACTGCGAGCTTTTCTCCTCTGCCATGTCTCCAGCCACCGCCGCCAGGGAACTTTGCTCCTTGCTAACCTTCGTCTTGGGGGCGCTCCAGGAAACTTTGAGGCGCCCTCGGCCCCCCTCTGGACGCCTCGCACGAGGGGGCTCGGGAGGGAGCGTGAGGAGGCGCTTCCGCAGGCGGCGTCAGTCTTACGAGTGACCTTCCCCGGAGACCCCCCGACCGGGGCGGGGGTGCCGAGCGGGGCGCGGACTACGGGCGGCCCGGAAAATGCCCCGAGGCCCAAAGGCTGCGGGTCCTTGGAGTCGTCGGTCTTTCCCACCTCCTGCGCTCTATTGGAGTAAAGATATTCTGGAAACGGTGTGGTCCTCTGGCGAGTGAGCCAGCCGAGGAGTCCAGCCGCACCTTTTTTCGCTTGTAGAAGTCGGCCTTGATCGCTCAGGGGTGGTCGCTTGGCTGAGAGGCCCCGCGGGTTTCAGGGCCGGGGTCCCCTCACAGTGCTGACGTCTGCTCTGGATGTCCTGGGGCGCGGGGAGGGGCGCGGGGCGGGGGAACCAGCGGCAACTGGGTGGGGAGTTCCTGTGGGGCTTCAGATGGGATTTGAGGCCCCAGTGGGTGTCTGTGCTGCCTGTTCCGATGGAGTGTGCACATGTCATGTGAACATTTTAAAACCTGTGTTCAGAACCGGAGGTCACAGGAAAGTGTCTCTTTGGAGGTGGTCTTTGGTTCTGGGAGGTTCTCCTGCCTCCCCGCGGCCTGGATCTGCTGGGACCGGGGCCACCCTGCTCCCCGTTTCCCCAGCAGCTCTTCATCCGGGAGCCTTGCACTGCCTGGGACCTTTGCTCCTTTCTTCTCTGCTCCCCGTGCCCAGGACGGACCCTGGAATAAAGTACTGGGGACCTCCAGCCCCCCATATCCGCGTCGCGGAGCCCGGGTTCGCAGGCTCCGTCTCCGGGGAGCGCAGAGGCGCCCACACGCCGCTGAAATCAGCAGCCGCCTCCTCGAAGGTGCGAACCCAGAAGGCGGTAGCCTCCAGCCTACCCCTCGCCCGCTCCCTAGGTGCAGAGGACGGCCAGGCCCCAGCTGCCGCCCCATTCGGACCTCAGCCTTTGCTTGTCCTCCTCTGCAGCCCCTCATGGCAGGTCTCCGCCCTGGACCGCCACCACGTGGCTGGAGAGCGCCAGGGAGGGGAGAACCCGAGGAGCGGTGGGGGCGTGTGGTCTTTTTGCGGCCAGCTCCTTCCCCCATTGTGAGAAGAGCACCCTCACCGCGCTGGGACCCCCAAAGAAACTCCTCAGCATGATCCACCCCTCAGCCTTCTGGCGGCCCCTCCTCTCCAGCTAGGGGGCCGGGTGTGGGCAGCTCCAGGAGGGGGCCTCGGAAGGGCTCCAATCATGTGGGCCTCAGACCCCTGAGGGAGAGCAGGGTGCAAGGGGGCAGGGGCTTGCTTGGGCACCCTTGGGGACAAGAAGGGACCTCCAGCATGCTGGACAACAGGGGAGGTCCCTGCTCTCTACAGGTGTACCGCTGAGCGCATATATTGGGCAGTCTATAGATGGTGGGTGTTGGCACTCACCTGGCAGACCTGAATTTCCAGTCCTGTACTCCCTCCTTGTGCCCTCCTCTCCAGATGAGGGCACGGCAGAGCCCCCTCCCAGCCCTGAAGGGGATGGACCTTCCCTCGGGCAAAGGGGCAGAGCCTAAGTTTGTTGGTCTATCCCTGGACCCCCTCCCACGCCCAATTGCCATGTCAGACCCCCGTCAGGCTCCAGGTTGCTTAGGAGGAGACCCCCTCCTCGAGGTATGTGCCTGGTGGAAGGATGTTCAGTGAAGTGTGCTGTGCTGTGAGGAAAAGGTGCCCAGAGAGGGGCAGGATCTTGCCCAAAGCCACACAGCAAGTCAGGTGTTTGAGCAGAAACCTCCACCTAGCTCTCTCCAGGCCAGAGGGCTGCCCTGCCAGGTTTCCTGCCCCAGGGCCATGGTGTCCCTCCTCTCAAGTCTGCCCAGAGCAGGACAAGGTAACACTGGGGGCCCTGAGGCAGTGAAATAATAGTGACAGCAGTGGTAACAGTAACAACACGAACAGTGACAGCAGCGCCCTGCAGTTATGCAGCATTGGGACCAGCTCTGCCTGTGGGCAGTTTCCTCTGGCCTGGCGAGGCCTCCGGTGCCCTGGGCCACGGCTGGCAGCACCAAGCTCGGCACCAGGAGGCCTTGGCACAGCGTCTAGGGTGGAAGCAACTGCATTGTCACTCCCAGCAACCACTGTGGCCCTTGTCTGGCTCCAGGCCGGAGGCTGCTGGAGCCCCCTCGGGGCCCACCTGCTGTCCACTCTCAGGCTCACTGCTCCCAGCTCGGGCTGGGCCGTCCCTCCGACAGGTGCAACTGGCTGTTGCTGGGTCCCTGCTGGGGCTTTTGCTGTGAGTGATGCCTAGGCACACCTGCGCCTGCCCTGGGGCTGCAGCTGGAGCCCTGCCTCGGGCCGGCTGGGAGAGAGGCAGCTCGTGGGCAGCAAGAGGGGTAGAGGCTGGCTGGCCACTTGGAAGGTGTGCGGGGTGTGGGCTCGGTCCACGGGATGGCTGCTCCAGGGGAGTTGGCAGTGTGGCAGGGAGACAGCCAGGGGAAGGCCAGAGATGAAAGAAAGCCAGCCTGAAACTGGGCCGCAGGCAGGGCAGGAGGCCTGGAGGCTTCAGAGGAGCCATGGGGCTGGGGCTGGGGGTGGGGCTGGCCAGGCAGGAGGGTTTTCCAGAGGATATGGGGCCGAGGGCAGAACTGGAACCCTTGCTGGGCACTGGCCGAGGGCCCAGCACTCTGCCAGCTGATTTAATTTCCTAATGGTCTGCTAGTGCAGAGGATGGCAGTAGCTCCGTGAGGCCCAGGGAGGCTCTGGGAGAGACTGGAACGCGGCTCGGACCCAGAGCCCACCTTCCTGCATCCCACAGACAGCCTGCGCAGAATGCATCCGTGTGCCAGGCTGTCTGTGGGGGCTGCCCCCCCTACCACCCCAGGGCTGGTCCCTTACAGGCCCTGGTGCCTGCCTGCCATCCCAGCTCCCAGGTTGCTGTGTCCTCTGGACCTGGTTAAGGCCTGGCATGTAGTAGGTGCTCAGTAAATAATTGGTGGGTCTGTGTCTGGGCTGTTTTCTCTGCTGCTGAAGCCTCACTGGGGGCTGTGGTGGGGCTGTGAGCTCCTGGGGTGGAGGCCCTGGTGCCCTGCTGCTCAGCTGTGGCCCCAGTGCAGTGTCTGGCATACAGAAGGCGCCTAATAAGTGGGTGTTGAGTAAATGGAGACCTGGCCCTTGACCTGGCCCCTTCTCTCATTCTTTCGGGGGAGACTTTAGGGCAGACAGCTAGGGTGAGCGAGGCTGGGGGTCTGACTGTGGCCCAGTCACTTCTTCTCTTGGGTCTCAGATTATCATCTGTGAAGTGGGATCAGAGCGCCAGGTGGGGAGGCTTCTGATAGCACCCAGGATGGGAGAGTGGAAGTGTGCACCTCTGTGCGTGCCTTTGGGGGAGTCTCAAAGAAATGGGGTACGGAAAGGCAGGGCTCCGTGAAGGAGGGCACGTGAGCCTCTGCGATGCCAGAGCCTTGATATCTGCCATCCAGTCCAGCCTTCCCTTGGACAGGGGGGAAACTGAGGCCCAGAGAGGGTAGGCGAGGGTTCTATGGGAGAAGAGGGCCTCCCCCTCCTAGTGTGTCAGCTCTACCCCCTCCCCAACCCACTTCCTCCTCTCACCCCACCCATGTTCTGCATCTCTAGGCTTCCTGCCCAGCTGCTGAAGTGGCAGCTGCAAAGGCTGCGTGAGGCTGTGGGCGCCCTGGGGACCCTGGTCTGGCCCCTGATTAGCCTTCAGCCCTGCAGCGCCAGCCATGTTTCCCTTAGCGTGGCCTCGAGGGTCTTGGGGTCTGGACCCTCCTCACCCTGGTCCGCTGGGCCCGCGGTTTGGCCCTGTTGCTGCCTTCACTGCCCACTTCCGCCCAGGCCACCGGCCTCCCTCCCGCGGTGCCTCCGATGCGCCAGGCCTCCTCTGCCTGGGCCTTTGCCCCGTCTGCCCCCAGCTGCCCTCTCCAGAGCTCCACGGGGCCCTCCCTCATGGCTTCTCAGCTCTTGCCCAGACGCCACCCACTCCCCGCGCCTCTCCTGGCTCCCTGGGCAACACAGCAGCCTCCCTTTCTTTCCCCACTTCCTTCTCCTGCTTTTCTCTCCGTAGAACTCAACGCCGTCTGCCACGTTATGTTTTATTTTGTTTGTTGTCGATCTCCCTTGGGTGCAGGGCAGGCTCTGTCTCCTGAGCTCCCCTCTGGGGCGGAGCCGGGACCCCTTCAGCTCGCCTGGGGCTGTGGCCCCCACGTTGTGAGGGGCGTCCCCGCTGTGCGCGTGGGCAGCCTGCGGCCCAAGAGGGACAGCCCCAGCCAGAGGCGGCAGCAAGGTTGGGGACAGCGGTTGGGACCCTCTGCCCCCGAAGCCTGCTCACAGCTGCTTGGTGGCTTCCCCAGGAGAGCTGGGCTGGTGCGGGGAGGGGGGTGGCATGTGGAGATAGCGAGGTACCGAGCTCTGTGTGTGTGTGCACGCACGCGTGTGTGTGCGTGTGCGTGTGTGTGAATGGCCGAGGTCACGGAGGGGCTGTGTGCCCCCCACCCTGCCCACCTCCCTCTCCTTCCAGCTGCAGCCCAAGCCCCCTGAGCTGGCGGCTTCAGCCCTGCAATTCTCCAGCACTTAAGGCAAAAATAAATCGCTGCCAGCAGCTGGCGTTCTGGGAGGTAGCAGCCGCGCCACCCCCCTGCCCCCGACCCTGTGCCTGTGGGCTCTTGGTTCCAGGCCAAGCCAGGCCGGGGGGGGGGCCGAGGAGGACGGGGGGCCCCGCGGGGAGCTGGCTCCATCCGGCCCCTTCGCAGGATGAGAGGTTGGCAAGTCCCAGAGAGCACAGGGCCTGGCTGGGTCGCGCAGCGAGCAGAGGCAGATGGACGCCGGCGACTCCCGAGGGGACGGGGATCCGGGGCAGGTGAGGGGGCTCAAAGGTGGGGCTTCGCAGGGGCCTGGCCCGTGGCCTTGTGGAAGCAGGGTGTGGGCAGGGCCCTGGACCCCCTTGCACAACGCCCTGGGGACCAGCCCCTGGACATGTCTTTCCTTGCTGGCCTCTCCCTTCCCTTCTCGAGAGCCCTAGAGGTCTCTGCCTGGTGAATCTTAGTGACACAGGCCCTGAGGAGGTCAGAATTCAGCATTATTCATGCTTTTGACTATTGAGTCTGGAGCAGGTACCTTTGCTTTACCCTGTGCCTGGGGCTGGGGGCTGGGAACTGATGGCTGGATTGGGGGAGGGTAAAGAAACCCGTGAACAGACACTTAAGGAAGCATAGAGTTTGTCATATTCCCTTGCTAATTATCACAGTTTTTAATGACAAGAGTGTTACATGCTCACGGTAAAGCATCACAGGATTGTAAGGACAGAAAATGAATTTCTTTTTCTCAAACCTTGTCTCCCCCTCACCCCCACCCCAAAGCTTTATACTCTTGAGGGGACTGTCATTAGAGAACCTTTTAGATTGTCTGAGTGCTTAACAAACATGTGGATGTAGTTTGTGCACACCTGCTAGCAGCTGCAGTGCCCTCTCTCTGTCTCTCTCCCCCTCCCTGTTTCCGTGTTTTCTCATCTTCCCATCCCTGCTGTCCCTGCTGGTGCCCCAGGCCCCATACTCAGGGGCTTCATCTTCTCTCCTTTGATTGACTTGAGGGCTGAGTCACAGTCTTGGGACCATAGAATCTTAGCTGTGGAGTCTAGGAAAGCACTCAGCCACCCAAGTTCCTGGGCAATGGGCTCTGAGTCATGGAGTTGTGGCCTCTTTGGGACAGAGAACCTGGAATTGCAGAATTGGCGTGTCTTAGTCCCGGGAGAGGTGCTGGATCTTTGCTGGGGTACCTCCTTCCTCAGACCCCTCAGGAAGCAGTTGGAGAATCCAGATCTCCTGGCTCTGTCTCCAGAAATTCTGGTTCCCAGGGCCTGGGGTGGGGCCTGGGGTGGAGCCTGGGAACGTGCACTTTTCGGTCTCCCCAGCAGTGCAGCCACCACGGGGAGGTCACCCTGCTGCAGCCCAGTCCTTGACCCTGGGCTGGCCCCGTCCCCTCTAGCCTCGGGGACCACCCGGCCCAGCGTGGACAAATATGAGGCTGAGGCCAGCGCTGTGCTCAAGCCCCGCAGGGAAGGCACTGGCCAGGCTGCTCGTCCGAGGTCCTCGGCAGGGGCAGGCCTCTGCTGGGTACTCGGTCCCCCCACCGACCCACCTCTGAGCTTCCTGTCGGGTGCCAGCACCGTCACTCCTGTCACCTGGTTTGAGAGGAATCGGAAGGACCGTCCCCTCCTGGCTCCACTGAGGGCCCCCGTGGAAAGGGTCTTAGAGGCTAAGTTTGAGAGGGTGTTCGTCACCCCTGTGCTGGTTCCGAGCCTCAGTCTCCCCATGTGTGAGGTGGGCGTGAACATCATGCCCCGTCTGGACATCTGTTTTCTCGTCCCTTTCCCACTTCAGCTCTGCGGTCAGGGCAGCCAGGGCAGCCTCCGCTCTCCCTGCCCCCGGCCCCTCTGCCACACAGGCCGGAGGCTCACCCGTGCCCATCACCTCGGCCTGCTGTGCCTCAAGCTGTCGGGAGCACCTGCCCGGCTGGGGCAGCCACGTTGCCCTCACCCCCACCCCGGGCCCCAGGAGCCTTCAGGACCACTGCGGGGGGTGCCTCCAAAAGTCCCCGGACAGCTACGGAACGGCCCAGCCCCTCCCTCGGGGCTTCACAGCAGAGGAGACCCGAGCCACCCTCTTCCTTTCCTCTGCCGGCCCTGCCAGCTAGAGCCTTGCTGCACCTGCGGGGTCTGGCCCCAATCCTACAGCAGATGCCCCAGCCCTGAGGCTCCAGAGCCCGGTGACCAGGCTCTGGGTCCTGTCCTGACCCAGCTGCCCTCCTGGTGGGCCTCAGGGGTCCCCCACTCACCCTGCCACAGATCAAGCACTGGTGGATGGGGAGTGGAGGGGGAGAAGCACCCCTGGGAGCTGTGACACGAGCCTTTGGCCTCAGTCTCCTCCTCTGGGAACTGGGGACACGAGGGGAGGTGGTTGAACAAAACCACACACCTGACACGTCTGCACTGCCCTGCGAGGGGCAGCCGTCCTATGGGGTGGTCCATCAGCTAGGTCTAGAGGAGAACACAGAAGTGGGATGACAGGGGGAGCGGGTGGGGTCTGTACTACTTTCTTTCATACCAAGTCACCACAAACTGAGGGGCTTAAAACAAAACAGATGATTGTCTCTCAGTTCTGGGGGCCAGAGTCCAAAATCAAGATGTCGGCAGGGTTGCTTCCTTCGAGAATCCACCCCGGGCCTCTCTCCCGGCTCCCGTGGCTGCTGTGACCCTTGGGGTTCCTTGGCATCCCTCCAGTCTGCACTTCTGTCTTCACGTGGCCTTCTGCTCCCTGTGTCTTCTCTCCTCTCATGAGGACACTTGTCATTGGATTGAGGGCATCCTTATCCAGGATGGTCTCATCTCCACATCCTTTGTTATACCTGCAAAGATGCTTTATCTAAATAAACTCAGGTTCAGAGGTCCTGGGTGGACATACATATTTTGGGGGAGCCATCACTCATCCCATTACACATGGTCAACCTGGATACGCTGCCCTGTGTCTTGACTTCTTCTTTTTTAAGAAAAAAATATTTTTTAGCAACATATCTTGGAGACACAAGCATATACGGTATGCTTGGTCTGTGCTGCTTACCAGCTGTGTGTCCTTGGGCAGATTGCTTGACTGTTCTGTGTCTCAGTTTGCTCATCTGCAAAATGGAGGCATTAACGGTTCTTCCCCCCCATCAGGCTGCTGGGAGCGATCAAAGGAAACGCACAGGAGGGGCGTAGTAGACGACCCCTTTGATTAGTACATCAATCAGCAGAATGGTTTTAAGGTCTGCCCAGTATTCCCTGCATTGGGCTGCATTTCTGTTCAGTGAGCCTGCTTCGTTCCGGGGCACCTCCAGCCCTTGGCTGTTATTGCATGTAACGCTGCTATGATCACCTGGGTACTGAGGTCCTTGTGTCAGCACTGTCCAAGCAAAAAGTCCAGAAGCGGCCCTGCTGGGTCGGAGGGCTTGTGCCTTTGTAGCTTTTAGAGCTACCACCACTGCGCCCTCCAGGGGTGGTCCCCACCCCTTGGAGAGTTGAGCGTGCCTGGGTCCCGCCGTGGCCTCCACTGCCTCTGTTTTAGAGCCAGTGGAGTGTTTTTTCCTGTTGAAACACCTTTCTGTCACTCCCTTCCTGGCAGCTGCCAGCTCCTGCAGAGCGGTTATTTCCCTGACCTTTGCCCTCCCCCAGGTTGAGGTCTTTGGGAGTTGGGTGGGTGCCCCTGCCATATGCGGGGCCCTTTCTCATCCTGTTGGGTCCTCATGGGTAGCCCCAGGGATGGGGAGCAGCTGCCCTATTTCCAGACGCCAACACTGAGCCTCAGAGAGATCGCATAGCAGCCCAGCCCATCTCTAGCAGTCCGTCTGTGCCTGGAGCCCGAGGGGCCTCCTCAGGTGTCTTGGTTTCCCTGCAAGCTTCCCTGGTGGCACAGTGGTTAAGAATCTGCCTGTCAAGGCAGGGGACACTGGTTCGACCCCTGGTCCGGGAAGATCCCACATGCCGCGGAGCAACTAAGCCCGTGCGCCACAAATACTGAGCCTGTGAGCCACAGCTACTGAGCCCACATGCCACAACTGCTGAAGCCCGTGTGCCTAGAGCCGGTGCTCTGCAACAAATGAAGCCACCGCAGTGAGAAGCCCACGCACCGCAACGAAGAGTAGCCCCTGCTCGCTGCAACTAGAGAAAGCCTGCACGTAGGAACGAAGACCCAGTGTAGCCAAAAATAAATAAATAAATAAATAAATAAATAAATAAATAAATAAATTTATTTAAAAAACAAACAAAAAACCCCCCCAGCCCTCTCCTCACTGGAGGGAGAGGGCTGGGTTTCACTCTTGCTGGCCCCCCTGCCCAGGCCCCATCCCTGGGCCACCAGGCAGAGTCTGTCTGGAGATGGCTGGTGTGCTGACAAACCACCGTGATACCCTGGCCTGAGGCCATGTGCCCCGGGGGCCTGGGTGTCCTCGGCCCCCTCCCTTGGCTTCTGGCAACCATCAGGATATTTTGGGGGCTTCAGCAAAATGCCCGCCTTGGTGGTGAATTCAGCAGCCTGTGGTGTCACTGGGTGCCTTTATTTCTCAGGAAGTGCCACGATGTTTCACTGAGACTTGGCACCCAAAACAATAAAGAAAATGACTGTTTACTTGGTGTCTTCTGGTGCCAGGCGCTGCGCTCCGTGCTTTCGCGAACATCATCTCATTTAATTCTCAAAACGTACTGGCCGGGAGCGGAGCAGGGATTGAGAGGTGGGGTCCTGAGGGAGGCAGGCGGCCAGACTGGGGAGCCCCACGGCTGGGCCCCCAGTGCCTCCAAAGGCACAGAGGCCTTTAAGAAGGTCTCTCCCTTGAGGGCAGGCCGAGACCTGGGCTGAGGATCTGGGAGGTGCAGTGTTGGGCATGCGCCAGGTTAGCCTGGATTGAAATGGGGCAGCCTCCCATACCCCCCTGCTGTGTGACTCCAGGCAAGCAGCTTCATCTCTCTGAGCCTCACTTCCCTACTCTGAGAAATGGGGCCAAGTCTGCCCCATTCAAACTGTGATTGTGTGTGCCCGGTGTTAGAACTGTTTCAGAAGTCTAGATGATGGAGGGGGGTTCTCAGAGTCCCGTCCACTTTACAGGTGGAGAGACTGAGGCCCCAGGGAGGCAGGGACTGAATGACCTGCCACCCTCCATCCCCTGTGACCTCAGCCACAGGACATGGGGCTGGTCCAGTCTCCCTCGTTTTTACCCTCACAGGACTAGGATAGAAAGACAGACCGTTATTTGAGTGCCTCCTCTGTACTGGGAGGCTCATGCAAGTGTAAGATTTAGGCCAAGGCCCTGCTAAAGTTCTCGGTGTGAGGGTCATGCCCCCTCTGTCCATTTCTTAGGCAGTGGTGGGGCTCACATCTGTCCGTGCGCCCCGTGTCCCGGGAACCCCCCCCCACTCCCGTGGCTGCGTTGTGGGCTTGCTGGGCTTTCCACAGACCTGCACGCGAACCTTTGCTGCTTGGGGAGACAGCAGGGCCACCGATTCACTCACCGCTCGACTCTGGACCCGGGGGAAATGCATCCGCATGGCCTGAGCGAAGTCTCTGCAGAAGTGGGGATGCTGGGGCTTGTGGAGCAGAGAAGGTGCCCCAGGGGAGGGGCTCTGGCCTGGCCCAGCAGGAGACCTCCTAGGGTGAGTGTCCAGCCAGTGGACCTTAGAGAGCCCTTCAGAACCACCCCTGGTGCCCTGGTCCCCCGCCATCTGCCTCCTGAGCCCACCTTATCCCTCCTGGACATGTAGGAAACCAGACTTAAAGGACGTGAGCCCCTGAGTCCAGTTGCAGCCTGCACTGCCCTGGGGCCTCATGGACCCCTCTCTTGCTTCCAAGCTTGGGTCTCTGGCCTCAGACCTCCCCCCTTTCCACCCAGAACCTGCCCTCTTGGTCCCGGGGCCCTGCTTCCTGAGACTCTCCAGGGTCCTGGAGTCTCTGCTGACAGTGTGGCCTCCTCATTACTGAGAAAGTCAAAGGAGAACCTTGCAGCTCCCACCTCCAGCCACCTGCATCCCCTCACCATGCCTCCATCCCTTTCCTGTGGATGGATTGTTGTCCCTCACGGCCACTTGGCCCGTCTGCCTTCACCTACCCAAGGCCGTTGCTGTGGTGGCTCCCTCTCCCTGCTCACCCCTTCCCTACACCCTGCACCTGTTCCTTCCAAAGGGGATCAAGGAGGGCCTGCCATGGGCTGGCACTTCCTCCAAGCACCAGGACACACCAGGGGACAAAGCAAAGCCCTGCCGGCATCCATCTGCAGTAAAAAATCTCAGTAAACTAGGAATAGAGGCAAACTTTCTCAACTTGATAAAGGAACCTACAAAAATCCTGGAGCTGACATCATACTTAATGATGAGAAACTTGGCTTTCCCACTAGGATCAGGAACAAGGCAAAGAAGTCCTCTCTCACCAGTGCTTTTCAACATCGTACTGGAAATCCTGGCTGATGAGATAAGACAAGAAAAGGAAATAAAAGGTATACACATTGGGGAGGAAAACACAAAACTGTCTTTATTCACGAATGACATGATCATCTATGTAGAAAATATGAAAAAATTGACAAGAAAACTCCAGGAACTAATAAGCAGTTATAGCAAGGTTGCAGGATACAAGGTTAATGTACAAAAGTCAATCACTTTCCTATATACCAGCAGTAAAGAAGTGAAAAGTGAAATCTAAAATTAAAATCACAATACCATTTCTATTAGCACCCCCCCCAAATAAACCACTGAGGTATAAATCCAACAAAACCCTGATGAATGAAATCAAAGCAAAACTAAATAAATGGAGAGATATTCCATGTACATGGATAGGAAGACTCCATATTGTTAGACATCAGTTATCCCCAACTTGATCTATAGATTCAATGCATTCCCAATCAAAATCCCAGAAAGTTATTTTATGGATATCGACAAACTAATTCTAAAGTTTATATGGAGAGGCAAAGGACCCAAAACAGCCAACACAGTACTGAAGGAGAAGAACGAAGTTGTAGAACTGACACTAACTGACTTAAAGACTTACTATAGGGACTTCCCTGGTGGTGCAGTGGTTAAGAATCCGCCTGCCAATACAGGGGGCATGGGTTTGAGCCCTGGTCCGGGAGGATCCCACATGCCACGGAGCAAATAAGCCCATGTGCCACAACTACTGAGCCTGTGAGCCACAACTGCTGAGCCTGCATGCCACAACTACTGAAGCCCATGTGCCTAGAGCCCGTGCTCCACAGCAAGAGAGGCCACCACAATGAGAAGCCCGCGCACTGCAACAAAGACCCAACACAGCCAAAAATAAATAAATTTTTAATAAATAAATATATTTTTTAAAAAAGACTTACTATAAAACTACAGTAAACAGGACAGTGTGGGGTTGGCAACAGAGCAGACAGACAGATCAATGGAGCAAAGTAGAGAGCCCAGAAATAGACACAAATATAGTCAACAGATCGCTGACAAAGAGGCAAAGGCAACACAGTGGAGCAAGGATAGTCTTTCAACAAATGGTGCTGGAAGAACTGGATGTCCACACACAAAGAAGTTAATCTAAACACAGACCACACACCCTTCACACGAATTAACTCAAAATGGTTCATAAATGTAAATGTAAAGCACAAAGCTATGAAATTCCTAGAAGATAGAGTAGGAGAAAACCTCGATGACCTTGGGTATGGATATGCCTTTTTAGATACAATATCAAAGGCATGATCTATGAGAAATAATTGACAAGCTGGACTTCATTAAAATTAAAAACTTCTGCTCTGGGAAAGACAATGTTGAGAGAATTAGAAGACAAGCTACCGACAGGGAGAAAATATTTGCAAAAGACACATCTGATCAAGGGCTGTTATCCAAAATAAAGAACTCTTGAAACTCAACAATAGAGAACAAATGACAAACAGACAATAGGAAAAAATGGGCCAAAGATGTGAACAGACACCTCAACAAAGAAGACATACAGATGGCAAGTAAACATATGAAAAGTTGCTCTAGAGACTTCCCTGGTGGGCCAGTGGTAAAGAATCCACCTTCCAGTGCAGGGAACGTGGGTTTGATCCCTGGTCAGGGAACTAAGATCCCACATGCCACAACTACTGAGCTTGTGCACATCAACGAGAGAGCCCGCATACCGCAAACTACAGAGCCTACGTGCTCTGGAGCCCGCGTGCCACAACTAGAGAGAGAAAAACCTGCACGTCACAACTAGAGAGAAGCCCATGTGCCACAGAGAGAGATCCTGCGTGCTTCAACGAAGATCCCGTGTGCCCCAACTAAGACCCAATGTGGCCAAATAAATAAATATTAAAAAAAAGAAGAGATGCTCCACATCATTTGTCAGCAGGGAAAGGTAAGTTAAAACAACAGTAAGATACCACCACATACCTTTAGAATGGCTGGTGAGGATGTGGAGCAACAGGAACTCACCACTGCTGATGGGAATGCAAAATGGTGCAGTCACTTTGCAAGACAGTTTGGCAGTTTCTTACAAGACTAAACATACTTTACCGTATGACCCAGCAACCCTAACTCTAACCCTTGGTATTTACCCAAGGAAGCTGAAAACTTATATCCACACCAAACGCTGCAGGCAGATGTTTGTAGCAGCTTTATTAGTTATTGCCAAAACTTGGAAGCAACCAAGATTTCCTTCAGTAGGTGATGGATAAATAAACCGTGGTCCATCCTGACAGTGCGGTATCTTTTAACACTAAAAAGAAATGAGCTGTCAAGCCATGGAAACACATGGAAGAACCCTAAATGCGTATGACTAAGTGAAAGAAGCCAGTCCTAAAGGGCTACATGCTGTGCGATTCCAGCTATATGATATTCTGGAAAAGACAGAACTATGGAAACAGCAGGCAGATCAGTGGTTGCCAGGGGTGGAGAAGGGGAGATGGACAGGCAGAGCACGGGATATTTAGGGCAGTGAGCTGTTCTGTGTGACACTGTCACGGTGGATACAAGTCTTTGTACATTTGTCCAAACCCACAGAAACTACAGCACCGAGAGTGAGCCCCGAGGTAAACTGTGGACTTTGGGTGATGCTGACCTGTCAACACAGGTTCACTGATGGCAGCGAAGGTCCCGCTGTATTGATGGCTGTTGCCAGTGGGAAATCGGGGTATGTGGGAAATCTCTGTGCCCTCCCCTCAGTTGTTTTTTTTTGTTTTGTTTTGTTTTTTTGCGGTACGCGGGCCTCTCACTGTTGTGGCCTCTCCCATTGCGGAGCACAGGCTCCGGATGCTCAGGCTCAGCGGCCATGGCTCACGGGCCCAGCCGCTCCGCGGCATATGGGATCTTCCCGGACCGGGGCACGAACCCGTGTGCCCTGCATCGGCAGGCGGACTCTCAACCACTGCGCCACCAGGGAAGCGCTCTCCCCTCAGTTTTGTTGTAAACCTAAAACTGCTCTAAAAACCACTCTTGAGAAAAAAAGAGAATCCCTGCCCTCACATGTCCGTGGGCAACTGAGCATAGACTCCTGAATTAGTGAGCAGGGAACATGTGAGGGGGTAGGGCCGTCTGAGCAGAGACCCTCATGGAGCTGGGGAGGAGCTGGCCGGGGTCTGGCAGGCTGCAGCTGGGCTCGTGTCTCTTTCACGTGTCTCCTCATAAAAGTGGATCGCAGTGAACCAAGGTGATCTGTGTCGAGGGGCTGAGCCCCCCGAGCCCCGGGTCCCTGGGCGTGCCGTGGGAGTCACGCCACCCACTCGGGGTCCCAGTGGAGCCGTGGGAACCCCGGGGTCCCGCAGGCCTGGCACACAGTATGTGCTCAGTGTGTGCTCAGTTGAGGGGCACAGATGTGGACGTGTGTGTGCCCAGCAGGCATGGGCTCCCCAGGGAAGGGGGTGTCTGCCTGCTTCTGGGAGGACAGAAAGGCTGGCAGGGGACAGGAGCCCCTCCCTCTGCACCCCACAAAGGCGGCAGCTGCTCCGGGTGGGAGGCGGGGGCACAGCTGATGCCCCACCCCCTAATCAGCGTGTCAGTTCTGAGGGGCCTGCAGGAGCTCCCATCAGGGCTGTGCCGGTGGCTGGATATGGAGGGAATCCCAGCCACCTGGTTCCCCTTGGTCTGGGGGCTGGTGCTGCAGGAGTGGAGGGTCTCATGGACCCCCACCCTCCTTTCTGTGCCCCTTCTTACAGCACAGCATCCTCAGGGGGTGGAGCCCAAGCACGTGGGTTCAGAGGGTGGGCCTGGGACCAGCCGTGTAGGTGGGGTCAGGCCGTCTGAATGGCAGACCGTGTAGACGGGTGTGGACAGTGCGGGGTGCTTGGCTGTGTGTGCTGCGGCCGTGCAGGACCCTGACTGTGTGGCAGGCGCGTGTCTGAGTGTGTAAGCGGGCATGAGGAGTGTGTGCGCTTTGCGCTGTGACCAGTGAGGCGGGTATGACCGATGGCACAGGTGGGGAAGGGCCGTGCCGCCCCGTGCGCTGTGTTTTGACCCTCGGTAACTTTTAGGTCCCCGTGTCTTTCGTTGTCTCCTGTCCCATCACTCTGCTCCCAGCATCTCCCCAGCTCGTGGGTTCTATGGCTCCCCTGTCACCCCGCCTCAGGATCCCCCCGACCCCCCTGCTGGAGGAAGAGTGTGGGCTTCAGGGTCTCAGGAAAGGACGTTCCTGGAAGCTCGTGCTGCTTTGGACTTTGGTGGACGTTGACACATTGCTTTCCTGTGGTGACCCCAGAAGGCGCCAGTACTCTCTTTACCCCCGTTTACAGAGGAAAGCATGAGGCTCAGAAAGGTTACGGGATTTTCTGGGGCCCAAGGTGCTCCTCTGAGCCTGTCTGGGAGTGTGGCTGTGGCTGAGGGGGCAGCCGTCAGAAGCCCAGCTTCAGGGCCCCACGCGGTCTGCCCCTGCATCGCTGGCTACTCGCAGGGCTGGCCCTGCTCACCCCCGCCCCTCTGCCACCCTTCCTTGTGGGCACAGAGTCTCTGTGACTCCCTGCCTTTGTGCAAGGCCTGGAGTGCCTTTTCTTCCTTGCTTATGGGGCCGTCACTGTCCGATGGCCATCAATCTGGTGCTGGGACCCTGAATGCCCCTCTGGGGGCCTCAGACCCCTGTCTGGGTTGACCTGCCAGTAGGAGGTGGAGGCTTGAGTGGCGGGAGACTGGTGGACCCTGGGCCATTAGGGCCCCTTCAGCCCTCCCTTCCATAGCTGATGGCTGAGTGCCCACTTGGCCAGGTGCCGGGCTTGTTCCTACCACCCATTATACAGATGAGGCTTCAGAGGCCGGGAGTGCAGCCCCCACGCACCTACTACTCCACCTTCCATCCGCCATGCCAAGCACTGAAGGCCCTGCGTTTGGGCCAGGATGTGGCTTCCCAAAGCTCGGGGCCGGGGGTGCCACCGAGGGTCAAGGGGACCATCCCCACCGAGAGTCAAGGGAGCCGTCCCCACTGCAGGGCATTGCCGGTCACTAGTGCTGGCCTCTCCTGCCACCCCACAGGCAGAACAGAGAAGGGGGTGGGGTCTGGGCTGCAGCCCACATGGTCTCCAATGTTCAGAGGCCATCCTCCTGTGCCTCGGTTTCCTCCGATGTCAAAGCAGGACTCTCATGAGGCTTAAATGAAAGCATCCAGGTAAAGTCCCCGGGTTCCAGGTAGGCGTGTGGTAGGTGCCCAGAGAGCATGCGCACTCCTTACCGCCATCTGCCCTGGCTGCGCCCGGCCCTGTGCTGGGTGACAGTCAGATCTAGAGGCTCAGGACTCCAGGCTGGGGGTGAGGGGTACGTAGTGTGGTCGCTCTTTGGGCCCCCGTGGCCAGGCTCAGGCTGAGGTGTCGCTCAGAGGTGCCAGCTGCCCTGGCCTTGGAGTCGGGTGGGGTGAGGGTCTGTTTGGCTGTCAAGTGCTCGCTGAGGCCGGAGCACACCTGGACAGGCCCATGGGCAAGGCAGGGACACCAGGGCTCAGAGGGGGACTGCCAGGTGCGTGAGACACACAACCAAGGAGTCAGAGTTGGAATTGGAACTCAGAACTGGCACCCCGCAAAGCCCGTGCAGCTCTGTGGTTCAGCAGGTGGGCTGCTTCGTGCTTTGCAGATGACGTGAAAGCCAACGCCATGACCACTTGCTGAGGGCTTCTCGTGTGAAGGCCTTGTGCTGGGCGCCACATCTTGCGTGCCCACCCCACCCTCAGAGGGCCTGCTGGTGCCTGTCTTATGGATGAGGACACAGGAGCTGGGAGGTGGCCTCACTGCCCTCCGGAGCTTAGCTGGCTCCGTTCCCAGGGTCTCAGGAGAAGCCAGGGCCAGGGGATGCCCAGGGGGTGGAGGTCGGCAGGGGCTTCCCAGAGTTCCCTGCTCTAATGCTGATGCGGCCAGGCGAGGGGCACCTTCTCTGTGAGGGTGATGACCAGAGGTCAGCGCTAGGATTTGAGGGCCCTTCACACTCGTCCCTGTGCTGGTAGCTGGGTCCTTGGAGGTACCAGAACCAGGCAAGCTGCCCTCCCCTGGTGTTTGGAAGGTGGGCTGGGCGTTGAGGCAGGGCCGCCTCACAACGTGAAGGGGCCCCACATGGCTTCTGCTTTAGGTAGCAGTGGGGACTGACTGCCCTGAGCCATCCTCATCCCCCTGGGGCTGTTCCCTGCAAGCGTCGGGGGGGTCGCGCAGGGCATGGATTGGAGCACATTATCAGTCAGGGTCACGCATCTGGCTTCCGTTCCTGGCTGTGTGACCCTGGGCAAGTCACTTCACCTCTCTGAACCTCAGTTTCCTCTTCTGTAAAACAGGAATCATAATGATGCCCACCTCATAGGGCTGCTCTGGGACTCAGTTAGGGAGGTCAAATGCTGCGCAGTAAAAGCCCAGGCTTTGCGGCTGCTTGGCTGCGTTTAGTCCCCAGTTCTGCATCCTACAGGCTGTGTGGCCTTGGGTAAGTCACTTCAGCTCTCCAAACCTCAGTTTCCTCACCTGTCAGATGGGGGCAACTGCAGACTCTTCCTTACAGGGCTTTCTCAGGGCACAGGGAGGCAGGTAGGGCAAAGCCCCTGTAGATGTGAGTGCAGGCCCGGCCCAGGCTCTTGAGCAAGGGTGTGGGCACCTCGCACTTCTGCCTGACGCAGCCCGTGTCGGGGTCTCAGCTCCTGGCTGCTCGTGGGGTGCGGAGCACTGGCGGTCTCATCCCTGTGCACGCTGTCTGATGAGATATAAATAGCGTGCAATGTTTGCGAGCGAGATAGGGAAGCGTCTGGCCGGGCCCTCCCTCCCCACCCAGCAGAGGCAGCGAGGCTGGCGAGCTGGCCGCGGGGATGGGAAGGGGATAGGAGCTCGTGAATAAATCATCACACGACCTGGGCTAATGCACTGGCCACGAGGCAGCGCGTGCAGTTAGTGTGTTAACTGTCCAGAGAGGGTGACTGTGTGTGGCCCGGCCCAGTGCCCCCTGATCTGCAAAGTGCCCGGTGTCTAGGATGCCCTCTTCCGGGGCTTGGTGAGTCTGCAGAGCGGGGGGCCCACCCAGTCCCTGACTGCTGCCATCCTGGGTGGGCTCCCCGGGACTCTGAAGGGACCCCCCACACCAGGGGCTGTCTGCCCGCTGGGTCCTGGGACCTGGGTCCTGGCTGTGGCAGCCCTCGCTGGGTCGGGACAGGTGGGCTGGGTTGCGGTGGGAGCCGTGAGCGGAGGCTGGGGCTGAGCCTCACCCTCACAACCCGCCAGCTCCTTCCCTTCTTTGTGTTCAGTGGTTTGATTTTTTTTTTTTTTCTTTTGAAGCAAGGCTGCCCCAGCTCAGCCAGTTACCAAGGTGACCAGACCATCTCCACCACCACACGGCCACGGCCAGGGTTGGGTGAGGGGCTTCGGTGCGTGCACACGCACATAGCCTGAACATGTGTGCATGCCTGTGCCATACCTTGTGCACACGTGTGCGCACACACAGCTCGCACGTACGCATACACATATGCAGGAGCAGGCGCACGGAGACTCACCCCATGTGTCCATCCTCGGCATGACGTAGGCACAGATGCATTCTCGTGAGGACACAGCCCACGTGCCTTTGCGTGTGTTCCCGTGGGGCAGCAGGGACGCACAGACATGCGCTGCCCGGTGTGAGCAGCAGGCTGCCAGCTTCATACCTTGTGCCCTGGTCTCTGTGTGAGTGCCGCCTGCGGCTGCACAGCTATGGGATGAAACACAGCATCCAGACTCCAGGCCACTGCAGCCCCGCCTCCCATGGCACCCCCTTCCCGCTGATGCCCCTCCCTGGTCACCTCTCTGGGTTCACCTCCCAAGTAAACTACCTGCCCCCAAATCCTTGACTCAGAACCTGTTTCTGGGGAAACAAAGTGAGGCCAGGTGTGTACGTACCACAACGCTCCTGGAATAACATGTACCCACACCCCAGGCCGTGTGTCCATGCAGGATGTGTGCGCCCACGAGCACGTTTGTGTGCTGGACCCGGCTCTGCGCCCTGTGCGTAGACTAACAGCTGTACTAGGCAGGCAGTAGAATTGGGCCCCTTTTACAGATGTGGAAACTGAGGCAGGCATTAGTCATGTAAACACGTGCCTTAGAGGTGGAGGAGGGCAAGCTGGAGCTGGCGGAGGTCCGGACCAGGTGTGGGGGTGTCCCACGGGCCCCCAGCTGCTGGTGGTGCTGGCGTGAAGGTGAAGGCGGGAGCAGCCCCACCATTCCCCCGGCTTCTGGCCATGCACCCCGGCCACTGGGTGCACACAGCCTCTCCAGGACTCCCTGCCTGAGGACGGCGCAGCCCCTGGCACTGACTGGCCTGTGGCCTTGGGGCACTGCATTCTCTCTCTGACCCTGTTGCTTCCTCTTCGGGAAGTGTCTCATAGGATTGTTGAGAGGGGCACACAGTTGGTGCTAAATAAAAGCTCCAGGTGTGAGAAGACTTTTCCTGGGGCTCTCAGTGGCCACCCTTCCTGCTCTTGGGGCAGAGACCTGCTGCTCACACCCCCTGCACCAGGAACCATCCCCCCGCAAATATGCCTCCTCTTCCTGGGCGCAGGCTCAGAGAGGGCTGGTGGCTCAAGCCAAGGTCACACAGCACAGCAGGGCCTAATAGGATCCAGACACCAGGCCTCTGCCCCACCAGTCTTGGGCTCTCAGCAGCCCCTGCCTTCCCGCAGCACCAGTTAGCCATGAGGGAGGGGCAGCCAGGCAGAAGGCTTCCTGTAGGAGGTGGTCCTGAGCCCCTTGGAGAGACCGTGGTTTCTCCTGGAGACATCAGGGCCAGACATGTGTGGTCAGTTCCCGGGTCTCTGTTCCCATGGCCCTGAATCTGGGTTCAGATGATTCCCACCCAGCTCTGGGTGGACCAGCTGTGTGGCCCTGGGCATGGCGCTCACCCTCTCTGAGCCCCAGTCTGTTGCGACTGTCTGAAGGAAGCATAGTGTGAGCTGAGGTAGCACGTGTCACAGTGTTCATGTGTATAGTTCAAGTTGTGGGGTTGGAAAAACGTGTGTGGCATTGAGGTCACAAGCGTGGGAGGCTGCGGTGGGTCAGAAGGTCAGGCGCCCTCCAGCTTGGTGCTTTACCACACTGAGCCTCGGTCTCGTGCAAGGCAGGAGGTGGAAGTGTTTCCTCTGAAAGCCATTTCTGGGATGTGGATTGTTATTGCTGCTGGCAGATGAGAAAGAGGCGGCTCGGGTGCCCCCATTGGCTGTCAGGCTGTGTGTCCCAGGCAGGATGGCTCTCCCTCTGAGTGCTCCCTCCCCTGTCACCTTCTCTCCCTTCTGGCACTTTCGGCTCCGTCCCCACTGCCCTCCCTTGAGTCCCTTGAACACATGGAGCAACATTCCAGCCTCAGGGCCTTTGTCCTTGCTGTTCCCACATTCTCTCCTTTTGAGGCCCCGAGTCAAATGTCACCTCCTCGGAGAGGTCTTCCTATGCCCACCCTGTCTCTGGAATGACGTGGGTTCTTTTCTCCCAGGCATGTTTTTTGTCTGCCTTGTCCCACTTGGATCTCGGCCCTGAGCACCGTGTCTGCACATAGTGGAGGCCCAGTAGGTGTCCACTGAGTGAGTGAATGCCGAGTGCGGGCGGAGGCCCCAGGCCTTGGCATTGCTGCCGGAGCCGAGCTGGCAAGGGGACCCTGGGTGGAGTGGTGGGTCGTCCGGAAGCCCACCCTGTTTTCCCAGACTCCTGATCTCAGAGCACAGCCTCCAGCCCATGCCAGGGTGAACCCCAGCCCTCAGAGGTCTGTCAGGCCCTCCCAGTGAATCTTCTGTTCCCAGAATAAAGCCAGATTTACACAGTGAGGAGGGGAAGAGGAGGGAGGCTGAGAAAACAACTGTCCCTGTGCTCCCCCAGCAAGCGGCCGGGGGTCAGGCCATGTTCTGCCTGGCCTTTGCCAGGCAGGCCTCATGCTGGGCCCAGCCTGCTGTGAAGCTAGGCAGCCCCTGGCTGGGAGGGCTTCTTAGGAAGGAGGTGGCTGGATGCAGAGGGACAGAGGCAGGACCCCTGGATGCTGGGCTTGGAGCCGTGGCTCATAGGCTGGTGACTGTGGACACAGTGCTCTTTTCCGTGACTTACTTCCTCCTTGGTCAGAGACGCTTGGGCCATCCCACCTGGAACATTCTCGGATGCAATGCCAGGCACTCAGCAGAAGCTAGGCATTTGGTTCCAGGGGTCCAAGAAAGATGTGGGGACCTGGCAAGGGGCAGCAGCAGCTCCAGGGAAATCTTGGAAGGCTTCTTGGAGGAGGCATCCTTTGAGCTTGAAAGATGAAAGGCAGAGAGGGGCTTTCCATGGTGAGGGGCCAGCTCATGCTGAGGCTCGAGGTGTGGACATTCCTGAGATGTCACCCACTGAGGATCGCAGGATCACACGATCATTCCTACCATGTCCTTTTCTCTTGTTGATTTATAAGAACCCTTTATATATTAAGTACATCAATCCTTTTCATAACAAACATGTTATCATTTACCTTTTATTTAGCTTATAGTGGGTTTTGATAAGCAATATCATAAATATTTTTATGTTGGCAAATTTTCCAGCCTTTTTTTTCATGGTCTTTCTTGTCCCAGGATGTTTCTTGTCACTATCTCAGGTCCATGCTCTCTTCTGCACACTTAGAAAATGTCTGAGGCTTGAATTAACTTGAAGCTTGAAAAAGTACAGCTGTAAGAAAAATAGACACCATGGTGCCTTTGCTCACTGGGTCCCTCCCATCCTGTCCATCTGGTCTCTCCTTCCTGCTTGGAGGTAAGGTCCAGTCCAGGCCCTCCAGGGACCGGTGGCCCCTCTTCAGAGTGAGTCAGGGGCTCAGAGATGTGATGAGGGGAGGGTGTGGGGGACCAGGAAATTTCCAGCTCCTTGTACTAACTTGATGAAACCCCATCATGACCCCATCGACAGATAACATTTATTTATTTATTTTTTTGCGGTACGCGGGCCTCTCACTGTTGTGGCCTCTCCTGTTGCGGAGCACAGGCTCCGGATGCGCAGGCTCAGCGGCCATGGCCCATGGGCCCAGCCACTCCATGGCATGTGGGATCTTCCCAGACCGGGGCACGAACCCGTGTCCCCTGCTTCGGCAGGCGGACTCTCAACCACTGCGCCACCAGGGAAGCCCCAGATAACATTTTAAATCCCATCTCACAGGTGAGAAAACTGGGCTCAGAGAGGTTATATGACTTGCTCAGGGTCACCCAGGAAGGGACAGAGACAAGATTTGAACGCAAGCCATATTGCCTCAGAATTTATACTTTCTCTGGCACCCCAGTGCCCTTGGGGTCAAGTCCAAGCTCATTAAAATGACTCACAGGGCCTCTCCGAACCTCCGATTCTGCAGGCATCGGTGCAAGGCCTGTGCACACAGGCACTCAGCACACCTCCGCCCTCACTGTTATTAGGGTGACAAGGGGTGCCCCTGCCTGTCTCTCTATACCCACCTCAGCCCCAAATCCTTAGGATCCTGAATTCTGGGACCGGAAGGGCCAGCCCCCTCATTGGCAGGTAGGAGCAGGGAGGCTCAGAGTTGGGCGGGACTTGCCTGAGGCCCAGTGTGTGAAGAGCAGAGCCGGTATGCACCTGACCTGGGGGACCCTGAGTGCCCTGCACTGCGCTGTGCTCAGTCTCAGCGGTCTCTCTCCGGGGACTGGGTCAGATGCGTCCCCTGGGCTCCGAGGGCTCTGCCCGCGGCCCTGACCCTGCCTGTTGTGTTTGCTGCCTAACTCGCTGTCTTCCTGCTCGGCGGGGACACCCCTTGCAGGTGGGCACTCCTGGTCCATCGCCAAGTCCCTGGCACCCTCAGGAAAGTTTGCCTGCCAGAGGGAGGCCCAGAGAGGGACAGGGGCCTACCCTAGGTCACACAGTGAGTTTGAGCAGAGCTGGGAGCCCCAAGAAAACCCCAAGACCCTCCAGGTCCCATTTGCTCCTGGGACCCAAGGAATCCCAGGGATGGGGCAGTGTCTGTAATGGCCACTCTAGCAAAGGGCACCAAGGGTCTGTGTCCTCTGCTGCTTCCAGGGGCCTGGGGCCAAGGACACCTTGTCTCTCTCCTGCCCCTACCCCCCAGGGAAGGATGTTCTCAAGATAAAAATACCCTCGGAAACATTCCCTGGTGCCTGGCATGACCTGTCATCCACCGTGGGGGCCAGCACTTCCTGCCCTGGCTTCACCTCGGGGCTCAGAGAGTGGACACCTGTCCCTCCCGGCTGCTTGGTGCAGCCTATCCTTGTGGTCAGTGCGTGCAGCCTGTCTCCTCCAGGCCATGGAATCTGAGGGGCCTGAGGGGCCGTGGTCACTGTGGTTGCTGTGGCCAGCGTTTACTGGGCACCCCTGCCAGCGATGACACAGAGGAGCGGGGCAGCCAGGCCCCTGCACCCTCAGAGCTCAGGCTCTCCTGCTTTGTTGCCTGTTGGGTGCATCCTGAGAGCATCACAGCAGACTGCATGGGAGGGTCCGGGATGCCCCAGCTTCCCATCGTGTCGGGCATCCTGATGGTTGTCAGAGCAGGAAGACCTTTCAGAGAACACTGGGAGGACCAGTGCTTACCGTGTGTCTGCTGCGCACTGGACCCTGGGGCAGGGCCTCGGTCTACCTTCTTCACAGCCTCCCCAGGCAGGTGGGATCTACCCATTTTGCAGATGAGAAGCCTGAGGCCCAGGGAAGCTCCCCCTGGGAGCTGGGGAGTGATCAGGCCTCGAATGCAGGGCTGGGAGCTCACTGGACCCTGGGCCCCGCCGCTCCGGGGGAGGCTGTGATGGTGGTGACCGAGCCACGTGGTGCCGGGCCTGTGCTCAGCGCACACCTGCTCCCCAAGTTGAATTTCACAGGCACATCCGTGGGGAGGCCGGGCAGGAAAGGGAAGTGCCTCGCCCCTGGCTGACAGGACGGCCCTGGGGGAGGAGCAGGGGGCTCCCCTCCCTTGCTGGGAGGCTGAGGGACAGTCTCACTGTCACATCCAGTCACCCCTGTCACCTGCAGACCTTGCCCCTGCTCCGGCCTCCCCTGTCCAGGACTGTGACCGCCACCCAGGAAAGTGTTTGGTGAACTTCAGAGGGTTGGGGGTCACATCTCATGGGCCATGGCCACTGCAGGGGCAGGGGGAGCGCTGGATGGGGTGTCAGATCCTGGACTCTTGTCTCCAAGCTGCCACCCACTCCGTGGCTTTGTGACCTTGGGCAAGGCCCTTCTCTGATCTGAGCCTCCATTTCCTTCTGTATAGAATGGAGCTGGTTTTGCTTCCCTCATAGGAGAAAGCCCCTTCCAGGAAGCAGGGAGTCAGAGGCTGAGAGGGCTTGGGGCAGGCGGGCTGAGTGACCACGGGAAGTGGGGAGGGCAGGTGCTCCCCTGCTTACCGCCCCCTTCCCTCCCCACGGCCCTGTGACACCTGCTCTGCTCTCGGAGACCTGGCACGAGTGACCTCACCTCCCTCAGCCTCAGTTTCCCTGTCTGTCCCTCGGGGTGGGCTGCGAAGGTTGGAATGACTGAAGCCAAGAGCCCAGCACACAGGGCCGGGCACAGTGGGTGTCCACTCCAGGGGAAGGACAAGAGGTCAGTGACCCGGGAACAGGTCCTCGCCGTGGGGAGTCCAGCTGCGTGATGGGGGTCTGGGATGGAGCCTCCGTTGGCTTTAGAAGGAAACGGCTGAGAGGGGCCAACGGCAGGGCCGCTGGCTGCTGCTCTAGGAACAATGAGGGTGGGGAAGCAGGGGCTGAGGACTGGGCGTCTTGAGGTGGGAGCCTGGAGTGAAGAGGGACCATCCAGGCCACCACTACCAGAGCGAGCAGAAGCCCTGAGCCGGGAAGTGACGCACCCAAGGTCACACAGCTCGTGAGGGACGGAGCTGCGACTTGAACCCAGGTCTGTGTGCTCCTAAACCCACTGGTGGCGCTGCCCCAGGAGGCTTGTGATGTGGGCTGACTCACAGCAGTTCCCTTAATGCCAGCTGGAAAATCCAGTGTCACTGTGGACTCCCGCCGGCGTCGGCTGTGAGAGGGTGACCTGCATGGATGCCGTGGCCGGGAGGGCAGAGGTGACGGGGCATCTCGGGCTGGCTCACCTCCAAGGCTCCCGAGCCCCTCCCTGCTGCTCTCTGCCCTGGCCTCACAGTGCAGTGCCGTGGAAGGCGGGGGCCGTCCGCCCACAGCTGGGCCTGTTGGGGGTGCGTCGGGAAGGCTCTGCAGGTGGCCAGGCGTGCAGGCTGGGCCCCGAGGTCCTCTGTGGCCTGAGGAGAGTTCCCACAGTGCCCACGCCTCTGGAACGGGAACAGCCGTGGGTCCAACTTCTTGGGGCTGTCATGAGGCTTACCTGAGTTGACGTCTGTGAAGCAACTACCAAGTGTCTGGCGTGCAGTGGGCGCTCAGTAGCTACCAGCGGTCATTTTCCCTGGGGGCCCACCTTGTTTTGCCCTTCTCTGGTTCTGAAGGGTTGTTATGGACAGGCTCACGGGCTGTGAAGCTTTGGGGCATTGGGATGGGCTGGAGGCCCCCTCTACCTCCCCTGGGGTCCTGGGCAAAGCAAGCAGAAATGGGGGTTTGGGGCCTCCCTGGTGGCGCAGTGGTTGAGAGTCCGCCTGCCGATGCAGGGGATGCGGGTTCGTGCCCCGGTCTGGGAGGATCCCATATGCCGCGGAGCGGCTGGGCCCGTGAGCCATGGCCGCTGGGCCGGCGCGTCCGGAGCCTGTGCTCCGCAGCGGGAGAGGCCACAACAGTGAGAGGCCCGCATACCGCAAAAAGAAAAAAAAAAAAAAAAAAAAAAAAAGAAATGGGGGTTTGTGTGGAGGTTTCTGACTGTTGAGCTCCCCGAAGGAGAATGGTAACTGTGCTCTGTTAACTTTAGGGTCTTCCAGCCGCTGAGTCCCCTCCAGCTGGTGCCTGGGAAATGGCAGCCGCTGTTAGTGCAGCCTTGAAGACAGCCACTTGCCTGGTGAGCACCGTTACTTAGAAGATAGGATTCCAGAGGTAAGATTAAGGTCATGGATATCTACCTGTCCACGCAGTCATCCGTCCAGCCAGACGCTCATCTGTGCCTCCACCCACCCACTCATCTCTGTGTCCACCTACCCACTCACCCATCCACCCACCTGTTTGACGTCTGATTCACCCATTATCCGTCCATTGGTTCCACACATCCCCCCATCTATCTAACTGTCCACCCACCCCCCCAACCCAGCCAGCCATCTTTCCATCCATTCATCCCACCAGCCATGCAGCCACCCACCTACCCATCCATCTGTTATCTGTCCATCCACCCACCCATCCATCCATCCACTCAATCCATCCATCTATCCGCTCATCTGTCCATTCACTCACCCGTCCATCTGTCTGTCCATCCATCCATCTATCCATCCATCCATCCATCCATCCATCCACTCATCCGTCCAGTCACTCACCCGTCCGTCCGTCCGTCCATCCATCCATCCATCCACCCATCCACTCATCTGTCCCTTCACTCACCTGTCCGTCCATCTGTCCATCCATCCATCCACTCATCCGTCCATCTATTCATCCATTCACTAATCCATTCGCCCAACTCATCTAACCAGTTTTCACCCACCTAAACGAACCATCCCTCTAGTCACCCTCTATCCATCCATCCCCGTCCGTCAGCCCTATTTATCCATCCACATGCTTGACCACCCACCTGTACGTGTAACTGTCTCCTCATTCATTGATTCATCCATCTCCTCATCCATCCCTCTGTTCAGCAGCTTATTCCCTCGTCTTTGTCTGAACACTGAGCATTTCCTGGGTGCCCCCACTGTGCCAGGCCTGCACCATCCTCTCTGGACTTCTGAGGTTGGCCTGAGATGGGGCCCGGGCAAGGCCAACTCTCACACAAGGTGGAAAGTAGCTTCTGGTCCTAAGAGGAGAAGCCCAGGGCCAGAGAATGTAAAAGGGCTTCATGAAAGCGGTGGGCTTCTGATGATTCCTGACTGATAGGGGGATTTCCAGCATTCCCATTGGCTGTGATTGGGAGATTGGGCCACAGAGGGCAAGGCTCACCACGGGAAAACCCTCAGGAGCCTGTTGCTGTGTAGATAGGAGTGGCCTGGACAGGAGGTGTCTGTGGGCTAGGAGCGGGCGGACAGCTTTGATCATTCAGGAGATAAAATACACAGGACCTGGGAAGGGAGTGGATCTGGGGACTAAAGGAGAGAGAGGAGGCCAGGCTTGTGGCTGGGGTAACTGGGGAAGTGGTTGGACTGCCCACTGACCCCATAGTGGGGAGGAGTGGAGGGAAGGGGGGAGGAAGCTTTGGAGGAGACGGGGAGCATGTTGGCCACGTGGCCTGTGAAGGGGGCCCAGGAGCTGAGGGGCCTTGGGAGGCCGAGTAGAGCAGGTGCCCCGAGTATGCCCGTTGTGGTAGGCAGCTGCTCCTGGGACATTAACTCCCTGGCATGCTGGTGCATGGGCAGAGCAAGCTTTCGGGTGGAAAGACTGGTGTTGGTGGTTGGAAACTGGGCAGGTGGGCCTCGATGTGGTGAGGGCCCGGGGACAGCCAAGCACCGGCCATTCCCATCCCCAGCACAACGCAACACGTCTCTCCTCAGGCCTCACAGGGGCCTTGCAGAGGCCTGGCCCAGAAGGCCTGCACGGTGTTGACCCCAAACGTTTTCAAGCCATGGGTGACTGAGGCCGGCTGAATGTTTTGGGGAGGGGGAGGGAATGTGTCTGGGAAAGGTGGGCGGGCACAGGAGATGGCCGTTGTCTCCCCAGAGTGTGAGAACAGAAGTGTCGGCCCCCTAACCCTCCACCTCCTGTCCAGGCCAGCTGTTGGCTCTCCCCAGCCAGCCTCAGCCTCCTCACTGGACCCTGAGGTGCCAGCCTGTTCTCCCCTCCCCACCAGGAGTGCCCCCCCGCCACCTCTGCTCCCCAGTCCTTGGAGCCTGCCGCCCCTGAGCTGCCCTGTCTCACTGCAGTGCACCCTCCAGGCCTGGCCCATGCCTCTCACTTCCCGTGTGACTGAGCAAGGGCGCCCTTCTTGGAGCCTCCGTCTTCCCGCCTGCAGATGAGGGATTGGATTTTGCAAGCTCTTGTGCTAAGTCTGATGGGTAATAACTGGATAAGGATGCTGAGGCCACCACAGGGTGCAGTGAGAAAAGGCTCTGTGACAGATTAGTATGTCTGCCTTGGGCATGGGCTGGGGAGGAGGTGTATGTGGCTGCATGCTGGCTTTCCCTGAAACAAGTGATTTTTAAGGACTCTTCCGAGAGACCATGGACTTGGAAGGACTTGACCGTGAGGTAGTGAGTGCCCTGTCCCTGGATGTTCCAAGCAGGGCCTGAATGGCCATAGATCAGGGGTGCTGGTGAGGGTCTTACCTCTGCTTTCATGTGCTCAGATTGGGGTTATTTGTGTCTTATCACCATGTGGCATTGCAGGGACCCTAAGGACTGAGGCTTGGAATACAGTGTCATGTCCACAGTCTGGCCTTGGGGCCTAGGGGAATCGGGGGGTTGAGTTCTCTCCTACCCCCCCAGACTAGGAGCTCACTCCTGAAAGGCTGTGTGACCCTGGGTAAGTGACTCAAGCTTTCTGAGCTTCAGTTTCCTCATCCAGAAAGTCATGATAAGGGATTATGTGAGCTACTTGAGCTCTTAGCACCTGGCAGGTAGTAAGCACTTGATAAATGCTGATTACTCGCTCATCCCTATGAAGGGGTCCTGCCGCCTGGGAGGCCTCCCGAGGGAGGGGGACACTGAGCTCCTCCTCGGTGCCCCCTCCACTGATCTGACTAGTCAGTGCTTTCTTGGCCTTGCCCTGGTCTCCTCCGGACGTTGCTGAAACCTGAGGCCCAGAGCCTCGGGGGACCTGGCATGGGGTGTCCTGCTCCATCCGGGGGCACTTCGCGATGACTCTTGGCCCTCAGGTCATGTGTTAGCTGCCTCCCTAAAAGCTCCCAGCCCAGGCCCTGCTGGTGCGCCAAGCCTGCCGGGTGCCGGGAGGCTGTGTGCACAAGCGCTGTGGTCGGCGGGGCAGGGACGCGGGCCCTGGAGACGCCGGGCTCGGGACAGCTCCCCCTCCCCTCGGGGTCTCTGGGTCCAGCCTGCTGGGCCTGCCTCGCTCCCAGTCTCCAGTGCTGAAGTCGCCTAGGCTGGCTCAGGTAGGGGACCCTAGTGCCTCTCTCCCCTTTCCCTCCCAGCAACACCTGGGACCCCCACTGGCCAACCTGGGTGCCTGACCAGCGTAGCCTTAATCATTGTCTTTACTGTCTATCTCATCCTGGCCCACAAGGTGTTCTGTGACCTGGGACAAGTCTCAGCCTCAGTTTTCCCATCTATAAAATGGGGATCCGGCCTCCTTGCTTGCTAAAGCCTCTTCCCGCAAAGCAAATCTAATTTCCTTTCTGTCTGATCTAACCGTATGCACCCATTGAGCAGGAGCCACATGGGACCGCACGTCGCTGGTTGAGAATCTTGTCCCTCATTTCTTTTTCTTTCTTTCTTTCTTTCTTTTTTTTTTTGGTCACGCTACACGGCTTGCGGGATCTTAGTTCCCCGACCAGGGATCACACCCGGGCCCCCCTGCAGTGGAAGCGCAGAGCCCTAACCACTGCGCCACCAGGGAAGTCTCCCACATTTCTTAAACCGAGTCCTTAAAGACCGCAGAGCCCTGTAACCTTCTTGACTTGCGTGTGCGGAGGGTCCCTGGACATTTGGCAAGTTTGTGGTGCCGGGGCTGCTACTGTGGATCCTCTTCTTGGCCTTTCTCTGTGGTGGTGTGTTTACCAAGCACCCGCAAGGTACTCCCCCCACCCTTGGCATCTCATGCACGCATACGTGTGCACACATGCGTGCACACAGAGCCTCCCGCTGTGTCTCTGCTCCTTGGCTTCAGGGGATTTTGCACAGGTGACTTTGCTCTGAGTACCAGTTTCCAGCTCTGAGAAGTGGGGGAGCGGCTGCGAATGTGACCTGTTGATTTTCGCTGTGGCTTTAGGAGGAAGCTCAGTAGAAGAGGGGTTCCCAGGCCTGTGCAGCACAGTCTGGGTGTGGCCCAGGCGCCCAGCCCAGGCAGAGATGCCAGTGGTCACTGTGACACGCCCACCTGTCTGCGAGCTGGCCAGGTGGGAGGCTGCCCAGCTGCTGGGAGCAGTGTGCCAGGCTGGGCTCCTCTGGCCTTCGAGTCTTGTGATTCTGTCCCCCGCAGACCTCGAGGTGCTCAGAGCCCCACCTGGGGCAGCCATGACCCGCTGGACGTCCCTCAAGGCCTCCCGGCCACACAGACCTGCCCCTGGTGATCTGGTGGCCTGCTGCTGGCATCTGCGTGCCCCAGACCTGGCCACCTCCCCCTGGAAGGCCCAGGAGTCTAGGGCTGAGCTGTCTTCCTGGCACAGTCCACGGGGTTCCCACCACCACCGGCTCCTGGACCAGGCAGGAGCTGTGTCCACCACTATGGCCTGAGGCCTCAGCTCCTCAGACCCAGGGTGAGGCTGTCAGCTGGAGCAGCCGTGGGGGAAGGATGGCAGCCTGAGCAGAGGCCGCCGCAGAGCCTGGGGTCCCCACGGTGGGAGGCCTTGTGTTAGACAGAAGTGGTTCTGCGCCCAGCTCTCCTGCCGAGTGGTTGTGTGGCTTTGCGGAAGTCACTTGACCTCTCTGAGCCGCCATCCAGAGCGTAGAAGTAGCCACGGTAGCTACCTCCTTGGGCTTCTGAGCCGGTGACACAGGAGCATTTGCTGACAGGTCTGGCCTGCTCTCCCTGTGGATGGATGAGCTGGGCCAGGCAGCAGGGAGCGCCCTGCACCTGCCAGGCCTGGGGATCCAGTGGCTCCAGCGACCGGGCAGGCCCTGGGAGGGGTCTGCAGCCTGGCTGGCCATGTGTGTTTGGAACAGAGGTCAGAGGTCACCCCGTCCCACAGACCAGGGCTGGGTCCCCGTGCTGCCGCCTCCCCTCTGCTGGCCTGGCCGCCCTGGACCTTCTCTGGGGCCTCAGTGTCTCATCACACGTGAGCACCCCGAGGCTCAGCTAGCTCTGACCTCGTCGGGCGACTGATGGGGGTCAGGGGGCGTGGGGTCCATCCGTAGGGGGCGCAGGCCCACCTCTTTGGCGCCCTGCCAGGCCATTCCCGCGGGGCACCCAGCACGGATGGCGGGACAGCCTCCGTGCCCGCGGGGCCAAGTGGTGTTGGGGTCTCCGGTCTGCGGATGCTTCAACCTGGCACTGACAGGCCAGCCCAGAGCCGGCAGGGCACTGGGGGAGGGGTTGCCACCGGCCTGCGCGTCTGGGGCCCGGGTGCCTGCCCCCAGCCGTGAGAACGGGGAGTGGTGCCGTGGAGTGTGCCCCGTGTGTGAGGACGTGCGCCGGCCCGGTGCTCTGCCGAGGGGGCTGAGGACAGGGCTCTTCTGAGGGCTCCCCACCTGCTCTTGTTCAGCGCTGCGGAAGGCGGGGTGGCGGAGGCCGCCGGGCTGAGGTCCGGGGTCAGCGAGCTCCCTGGTGATGGGGTGGCCACGAGCACAGCATATGGGCAGCGAGAGTGGGCACCTGTGGGGAGAGCGTGAGCCTCAGGAGGATGGGTGGGGCCCGGCTTGAGGCGTCTGTCATGCCCAGGTCTAGGCCCTAGGGGTGAGATAGCAGTGAGCAAACAGCAAACGCCCCCACGCTCAGGGCCTCGCGGTCTCGTGGTGGGATGGTGGGTGCAGCCCCAGCGAGCCATTGCTGTCGTTATTATGACCGTTAAGAGGTCAGAGGCCGGTGCAGTGGGGTTACCATGGGGTCCTGGGTGGGGTGCAAAGTTTGCCCAGGTGCAGGGGGGCCCTGAGACACCCTTGTGGCCTAGAAGCCAGGGCCTGGGAGGAGGGTGTCGGGGTGGCCCTGGGGGTGAGCAAGGGTGAGACTGGAGGTGAGGTCCGAGGGGTCCCAGCGGAGGGCGCACTGACTCCTGGCGGCTGCCGTGGGCACTGGCACCGGTGTGGGAGTGGGGAGGCTGGTGTGGTGGCCGTCATGCTGCTCTCGGCGGGTGATGCCAGGGACTCAGGCCGGGAGGTGGGAGGAGGGGCTGGACCCTGAATATCTTTGCAGGCAGAGCCCTTGGTGGGGGAAAGGGAAACTGAGGAAGAAACCAGGCTTCCCGTCTGGAGCAGCCGGGAGAGTGGAGGTGGCCGAGGAGCTGGCTGGGGTGAGGCCGGGTCGGGGCGGAGGCGCAGGTCGGGTGGCTGCTCTGCCGGCCTCACTGCCAGCCTGCTGTCCCCTCTATTGCAGGAGCTGCCCCACCTGGAGCCGGCCCGGGGGCAAGCTGGGGTCCCACCGCCCCCGCCCCCGGGATGACCGCATCTGGCCGTGCCAACCCCTACAGCATCGTGTCGTCCGAGGAGGACGGGCTGCACCTGGTCACCATGTCGGGCGCCAATGGCTTCGGCAACGGCAAGGTGCACACTCGGCGCAGGTGCCGGAACCGCTTCGTCAAGAAGAACGGCCAGTGCAACATCGAGTTCGCCAACATGGACGAGAAGTCGCAGCGCTACCTGGCCGACATGTTCACCACTTGCGTGGACATCCGCTGGCGCTACATGCTGCTCATCTTCTCGCTGGCCTTCCTTGCCTCCTGGCTGCTGTTCGGCGTCATCTTCTGGGTCATCGCCGTGGCCCACGGGGACCTGGAGCCGGCCGAGGGCCGCGGCCGCACGCCCTGCGTGCTGCAGGTGCACGGCTTCATGGCGGCCTTCCTCTTCTCCATTGAGACGCAGACCACCATTGGCTACGGGCTGCGCTGCGTGACCGAGGAGTGCCCGGTGGCCGTGTTCATGGTGGTGGCGCAGTCCATCGTGGGCTGCATCATCGACTCCTTCATGATCGGTGCCATCATGGCCAAGATGGCCCGGCCCAAGAAGCGCGCGCAGACGCTGCTGTTCAGCCACAACGCGGTCGTGGCGCTGCGCGATGGCAAGCTCTGCCTCATGTGGCGCGTGGGCAACCTGCGCAAGAGCCACATCGTGGAGGCCCACGTGCGGGCCCAGCTCATCAAGCCCCGGGTCACGGAGGAGGGCGAGTACATCCCGCTGGACCAGATCGACATCGACGTTGGCTTCGACAAGGGCCTGGACCGCATCTTCCTGGTGTCGCCCATCACCATCCTGCACGAGATCGATGAGGCCAGCCCGCTCTTTGGCATCAGCCGGCAGGACCTGGAGACGGACGACTTTGAGATCGTGGTCATCCTGGAGGGCATGGTGGAGGCTACGGCCATGACCACCCAGGCCCGCAGCTCCTACCTGGCCAACGAGATCCTGTGGGGCCACCGGTTCGAGCCTGTCCTCTTCGAGGAGAAGAACCAGTACAAGATCGACTACTCGCACTTCCACAAGACGTATGAGGTGCCGTCCACGCCCCGCTGCAGCGCCAAGGACCTGGTGGAGAACAAGTTCCTGCTGCCCAGCGCCAACTCCTTCTGCTACGAGAACGAGCTGGCCTTCCTGAGCCGCGACGAGGAGGACGAGGCGGACGGAGAGCAGGACGGCCATGGCCCCCAGGCCAGGCGCGACTTTGACAGACCCCAGGCCGGCACCACCCTCGATCAGCGGCCCTACAGACGGGAGTCTGAGATCTGAGCCGCCAGCGGCCAAGGTGCAGCATCCGCCCCGCCGGGGAAAGGCCCTGAGTCCTGCGAGGGCCCCGGGCCAGAGCGGAATGGGCTTGGGCCCTGGTTGCAGACTCAGTAGCGTTTTAGATGTTTTATGTTTCTTCACAGCAGCCTGGGAATGTTGGTGGGAGAGTGGGTGGCCTGAGTGGCCTCTGAGGCCAGAGCAGGCCTGGGGGCGGGGAGGTGGCCTCCAGGGGGGGCCGGGTCACAGGAGCTGGGGGCTTCTGCCGCAGGTGGGGAGCCACAGCCTGTCCAGAAACGGCTCACCAGCTGCCCGGCCCCTGTGCACGAAGGCTGGCGGGCTGCAGTGCACCTCGCTGGTTTTTAACTTGGGGAGAAACACCTGGTTTGGGCTTTCTCGACCTTAGTTTAAGACTGTTTACAAAAAAAAACTAACATGTGATTGAAAAAAAAGTTTTATAATTTGAGGGGGGGTGGGAAAGGACAATTAGAATTCCATTAGTCTGTCAGGATGCAAGTAGCTGGGTGGGGTTTCCAGAAGGTCCCCGAGGCTGGGCTGGCCTCTCTTCCATGAAGGCCGTGCACCTGCCTGACGCCACGGCCTGAGGGCAAGCACGGAGGTCAACCCTACCTCCCCACCCCGTTGTGCTTTATGCTCACGGGGTGAACTGGATTTCCTTTGGAATGGCAAAACCAAGACCTTGTTAATGATCATAACAAGAGCTTTTCAGTGTCACTGGGGTGGGAGTCAGGGCCGGGAAGAATCCAGTCTGAGCTTTTTAAGTTTGACTCTGTACCTCCTTTGAGGTGCATCTCAGGGCCGGGATGGGACCTGCCTGCGGTGGAAGGTCTGCTCCCCACCCCCAGCCCTACCCACCCTCCACAACCCCAGCCCGCCGGATTCTCCCTCCTTTTCTGCCCCGTGGCCTCCACCCCCTTCCCCGGAGAGGGGCAGCTGGGGAACATAGGGGTAGATGGCTCCATGGGAGGGGGGGCCAGCTTCCCCGACTCCAAGGAAGTGTTTCAGCCCTGTCCCCACGGGGCCCCAGCATGAGTTGTGCCTTAGAGACCCTGGGGGGGGGGTCTGGCTCCAGTTGTCACTGTTTTTCTGGGACTCACCCATCCTCCCTGCTGCCCCCGACTCCACCCTGGCCCTCTGTCTGCGGAGGCCAGGCCGAGCCGGCACCCCATCCCCCCAAGGGTGGGCAGCAGAGGTGAGCCTGGGTGGGGCTCAGCCAGGCTGTGCCCTGGTGCTGAACGCACAGGAACGTCCTAGGAGAGCCGTGGGCTGGTCAGCACACGCATCTGGGCACCTCGGTCAGGTGGCGGCTCGGGCCCCCTGATTTGTCACTGGCTCTTTCCTCTGCCAGCCCAAGAGCTGCCCAACGCAGGCTCGTTCCTGGTGAAGGAAACAGCTGTCAGGGCGGCGCCTGAGCCCTTTCCAGGACTGCTGAGAGTGTTGTCCTCACAAATGACCAAGCCGGTCAGTCATTAGAGAGCCCCAGCCTGCCTACCCAGGCTGCCGTGGGACAGCTCACCACCAGGAGATGCCAGGGCTCCGGCCCAAGTTAGGAGACAGAGGCCGAGTGCAGATGGGCGAGGGGCAAGGAGAGGCCAGGGGCTGCGGTGGGGGCTTCTGCCTCTCTCCTCCTCCAACCCCTGCAACAGCGAGAGGCCTGGCCCTGAAGTCAGGGGCCGTGCAGGGTCCGGGCACCGGCTTTGTATTCCCACCCAGAAAGCCCTGCCCTGGCCTCAGATGCCACCCTAACTTCCGGTCAGGAAGAGTCAGAAGGGTCAGCCCGAGGCAGGTAGAGGCCTCGTTCCTCTCAGGATCTGCTGGACAGGCCTCTGCTCCTTCCCGGCCTGAGCCCCTGCTTCCTCAGCCTTAGTCCTGGGCGGTGATGTGGAGTCCCTGTGGTTGCCAGGTGGGTGGCAGGTGGCCCCGGTTGCTCGGGACTGGCACATGGTCCCATTGGGCCAGCCCTCCACTCACCCCACCAGGGCAGAGCCCCGGGGGCCCTGGGTCCCCCAAGGCCCTAGCTGTCTCGGGTGGCCTGGGGCGCCTCCTCTCGGGCCTGTCCCCCTCCCAGGCCCACGCTGGATGACTCAGGCCGCAGACCCTGCAGGAGGGCCTCCCCGAGCTGCCTTTTTCATCTCTCACCAAAGGCAGATGCTGCGTTTTCAAACTCCGCTGCCCTCTTTTTGCCTCCTCTGTGTGTATTTATTTATTTATTTATTTATTTATTTATTTATTTATTGCTTGTGCTAAAGACCAAAATAGCCTCCCTCTCTAGTGCCCTTGAAGCGGGAGGGCGGATGGGAGGAGCCGTGTGTGCAGAGGCATGATCACGTGGCCCCTGGGGTGCGTGTGCCTGTGTGTGGGGTGTGGAACATGTGAACCCAGCAAGTGTGCGGTGTGCTGTGTGTTGTGTGTGCGCCGAGCACGTGTGTGCGTTACGTGTGGCCTGTGTGCTGAGCGGGTGGGTGTACAAACCTGCTCCCCACCCCACCGCCCCCGGCAGTGGTATTTCTAGGAAGTTTCTCGACAGCCTGGACCCAGTGGTGCAGAGGCTGGAGCTGGCTGAGGCGCCCTCTGCCCTGAGACACTGAGCTGCTTACGTGGGGAGGGGCCTGGGGACAAAATGCGTGTGTGAGCACCGAGGTGTGAATTCCTGCGTGGAATCATCTCATCCGTGTGCCAGTGAAACGTGTCTACTTATGGCTTTTCCTGTAAGTGCACAAGTGTACACGGGAGTGCTGTGCAGATGTGTGCCCACGACGATCTCCGTACACGTGTGAACCTGGGCTGCTGGTGTCTATACATGGTGTATACATGTGTGTAAATGCACACAGGCTCACATAGTTATGTGTATATCTCTCCATAGGTCTGTTTGTGTGCTCGTTGTATACGCAGGCGTTGGTTTAAATGTTTACCAGGCTGTGGGGCTGGGCACACAGTACTCAGGACGGACACCAGCCGTGGTCCCACCAGCCCTCTGCCCCGATTCTGTCCACGTGGGCAGGTGTGGAGCACGTGTGACAGGGTGAGGCTTCTGTGTACCTGGGCACAAGGTGACAGCTACATGTGTATGTGAGGACATGGCCTCCAAAGGTGAGCGTTTGCACGCAGTTGCATGTAGGAGGCCTGTGTGCATTTGTCCACGAACGCACGTACGTGTGTGTGCCGGGCTCCGTCAGCAGGGCTGTTGCCTGCCTGCTGGGGGTGGCGTGTGTGCGTTCATGGACCCACCCGGGTCCCGGAGGTCGTGTGTCCAGACGGGCGAGTGTCTCAGAGCACGGCGCCCCCTGCCTCCCCACCCTCCCTGCCCCGTACCTGCTGGTGCTGTGCCACCCAGTCCCTGCAGCCCTAGGGTCCTGGCGGGGGCAGGGGGCCTGGTGGGAAGGAGGCCCCTGCACAGGTCAAATCGATGTCAAATCTATTTTAAATGGTGAAACTGGAGAATTTTCATGTTATTTTCAATACACAGCAGTATCTAAAGACGTAGGCCACAAGACTAGACCGCATTAAACCATTTTGATCTCTCGGAGTGCCACTGCGTGCAGACGTGTGTTTGAAAGGCTCCGCCTGGCACGGCGGGTGCTGGTGCTGGTGCTGCCTCCACCCAACCCCCCCCCCGGCCGTGTCCTGGGCTGGGGGGCTCCCCAGAGGCCGGCGGGGGAGGGGAGAGAGGACAGAACTGGCCTCCTCGAGGGCCCCCGCGTGCTTTCCAGGCTGTCGCAGACGCCGTCACCTCCCGCCCCCCGCCACCACCGTCCTCTCCACACGGCCCGAGTGTGCCACACCGCCCGCCTTGCCTGGACTTGCGCCCCTGCCTTGCCCTTCCCGGACACGTGCCTCCCTTTTCCTTTCTTCTGCAAGGGTTTGATGAGAGCAGGGCAGGCGCGGTCTGGGCCCCCAGCTCGAGGCAGCCCTGCTTCTCACCGGTGGACAGGAAGCTGGGTGGCGTGCGGGCGCTGGGGCGATGGCGCCGGAGGGCAGGCAGGTGCCGCCGTCGGGGAGAGCAGCGTGCACGTGCACAGCCTGTTCCAGGCAAAGGAGAACGTCATCGCCCCGAGGGCTTCGGTGGCTTCTGGAAGTAGCCCCCAGGGAGAGAGTCCTTCCCTTTGCCCAAACATTCCCTGAGTGGAGACCTCCTCTGTGTCCGTGAAGGACCGGGGCCCTCACGCCGTGGGGTCCAGGTGACATCCCAGACCACAGGGTAAGAAGCCGGGTGACGGGAGGAGCTGGGGTGTTTGCGAAGACTTCTTGGTGGGTGTCCCGTGAGTCGGACCTGGAGATGGTCGGCCTTGTGTGGGCGGGGCTTTCCTTGCCTGGCCCTGAAGCTTCCCCTGCGACCCCAATACCGGAGTCTAAGCCGGTTGTGGCCTCCCCCGCTCCCCGGAGAGCTATTTCCACAGCACTGACAGGTCCGGCCTCTGGGCAGGAGGACCTTGCCCCAGCCGGAGCTCAGGAGTCCCTTGGGGCCCGTCCTGGCTGGGACCCCGGGCCAGACGCCAGGCCGCGTGCTGGCTCAGTGATCTTGAGTAGTGGCTGCCCCACCCCCCCACCGCCCCCCGCCCCCGGCCCCAGTCTCTCCATCGGTGGAAAAGGGTGTTCCTAACAACCGCCAGCTCGCAGACTTGTTGAAAAGAATGGAGGAGAGAAGCCCTTCGTGCAGCGAGTGCTCTGGACCCGTGCCCTCCTGTTTGAACACAGGTCTTCGGGTAGGGGCGACGCAGCCAGGTCCCCTCTGTGTGTGGCCGTCACCACGGGCTCCCTCTGCTCTTTCCTGCCTCCCTGAGGATGAGAGAATCCGCATGAAAACTGGTACACGTGGGGTGGGCGGGGAATCAGGATCAGGGCCCCGAGGAAGTCAGTTCAGGGTCAGTGAGGGCCTTGCCCAAGGGCAATGGGAGGGTAGTTATCTGAGCTGGGGTCAGAGCTAGGCCTCAAGCCCCCAGCCCCCACTGCGGACTTCACGTCTGCTCCTTTGACCCAGATGCCTTCGCCCTCCCGGCCTGGAGGGATGGCCCGGCCAGAGGGTCTGCCCCGGTTTATCCTCCCCAGGTCCACCTCCTGCGACTTGGGAAGAAGTCGGAAGTGGGCTTCTCTTCAGTGTCAAGGGGCCAAGGTCAGAGCAGTGGGGCCTCAAAGGACACCCCCATCCCCCCACGGCCCACCCTCCACCCAGGACCAGAGGGGTCTCAAAACCAGAATCAGGCCTTTTGACCCCGCTGCCTGAACCCCGCCCTGTCTTCCTTGTACACTGGAACTAAAGTCCCCACTCTTTCTCCAGCCCTGGAATCCTGCCCATCCTGCCCCCTCCTCTGCTCCAGACACCCTGCCTCGCTTTAGCTCCTTGAGAGCACGTTTTTGCCCCTACCCCAGGACCTTTGCAAGGGCTGGTCCCTCTGCCTGGATCCCTCTTCCCCCAGACCTGCCTCTCACCCTTCCCAGCCCCCATGCAGAGGCTCCCCAAGGGCAGGGATGGCCGTGTCTCTTGTCCACTCCTGGGTGCCCAGTGCCAAGAGCAGGGCTAGGATGTGCTCCCTGGGTATTCGTCTGACAGATGGTGGGTGGATGGAGGGCAGGCCCTGGGGGCTTCACCACCCAGAGAAGTGTCTACAGGCCTCACCAACCTGCAGCACCCCCTTCACCTTCCCACTCACCCACCTGGGCCAGAGCCCGGCCACCAGCCACGCTGAGGAGACAGCAGCTTGGCCTGGGGCAGGAAGGGTGGAGAGCTTGGTGCTACAGGGGATTTGAGCCCACTGAGGGCTCCGGGCCCTACTTTCTTCCCTCTCAGTGCTGCCGAGAAAGCACAGAAGCGGGCCATCCTTACCCAAGCCTGGACTGGGGGTCTCGAAGGCCTTCTGCCTCCTAAATGCTTACAACCGGCCATCTCTGGGCCTCAGTTTCCCTATGTGAGAAATGGGAGCTCCACCCATTCCTTCAACAAGTGTTTACGAATTGCCACTGTGTGCCAGGCAGGCATTGGCACTCTGGGAAGAAGCAGGACAGGCCCAGCCCCTGATGTCAGTCTAGGGGCTCAGGGGACAGGCGTTCAACAGTGTGAGTCCCCAGAAGTAGAGCCTGCAACAGGGATTCGTGTGCGTGTGATTCACTGGGGGGTTAGGGGCAAGGAAGCAGCAGAAGCAGGAGAGGAGCTGAAGGGCAGAGGTGGGTCCAGCTGACGGCCAGCTGGCCTGACCCTGGGCTCGGGAATGTGAGCTGTCCCACCTGCCGGTGGGGGCTGGGCTTTTGTGCCCTCAGCAGCCAGCCTGTGGCTACTGCCACCCTGCCGAGCGGGGAGGTCCAGCCTCTCAGCCATTTCGGGCCAGGGTGGCTCCTGTTGGCCCAGAATGGTTCTCCAGGGAGGGGGCAGCTGAGAGCCATTAGCAAATGACACAGCGCCTGGGCGCCGGGCTCATCCTGGTAAAGGGGTCCAGGTGGCGCACAAGCCACGCCTGCTGCAGCAGTAGCGATGCCGCGCGGTCCCTGGGTGAGGGACACGAAAGGGTGCCATGGGTAAAGCAAGGGGAGGCCTTGTTGCAGGGACCAAGGCGGGGGGGGGTCCTCCAAGGAAGTGACGTTTCCTCTGAGATCTGAAGGGTGGGTAGAGGTTTGCCAGGTATGTGGGGAGAAGCTTCCCAGAGAGAGAGAGAGAGAGAGACCAGCACCAGCAAAGGCCCTGGGGTAGGAGAGCACAGGGAGAAGCAAAAGGAGCAGCTTGGCTGGGGCAGGGAAGACCACCCAGGGCCCGTGGACCCCACGCAGGGCCCGGCCTCCTTCCCCAGCACTCAGCTTCCCTCAGGCCTCCCTGGCAGCTTTGCTGCATCGCCCTCCTCCTCCTGCAAAGTCAGCCTCTCCGGAGCGGGAACTTCGGTTCTATCTTGCTCACGACGGAGTCCCAGCACCCAGAACAGCCGGTGCCTGGAACCCTGTACGGGCTCAGCTTTGGCTGCTCCCGCAAGATGTGAAAGAACTACGGGAAGTAAGATGTCAGTAGTTGTTCTTGGCCTGTCCTGCGAGTGGCCTGGGGCCTTGCCGCAGGGCTGGCCGGGGTGGGAGGGTCCAGGAGGCCTCCTCCGTGTCAGCCCAGGCTGTCAGGTGCCGGGGAGCCACTTCCTGCAGACTTTAAAATTTTTCTATGTTGTGGTCTTCTTCTCAGAATAACATTTTGAAATGCACAAAATGAAATACCTACGGTTGCAGAGGAAACCCATCCTCGTGCAAAGCAGTTACCAAAATACAAACGAAAAAATGGGTGGGATATTAATAACCACATTTCCTCTCTAACCGCTGATGCCAGCTTCCTGGTGGTGAGCACAGCCTCACTGTCGGGGGTCCCAGAAAGTCACTGACGAAGAACCCCCCCTGCCACCATTCTGCAGGCAGCAGAATCGCCTCCATCCATAAACGAAGAGGATGGCCAATTTCCATTTGAGGTGAGCAACACGGAGATGGACATGTTTCTCGTCCCAGTACATATGCCCCTGGGTTTTCCCCTGAGCCCTGGTGGGCGTGCGGGCCGGGGTTCAGGCCCTGCAGGCCCAGTGGTTTGGAGACAGCCTTGTTGCTGTCAGGCAGGACAGGGGAACTTTGCCGGCAGAGGCCCGAGAATAAATACCGTAGGCTTTGTGGCCGTGAGGTCTCTGGAAGCAGCGTGGCTCTGTGGTGGCATGAAAGCAAACCCGTTAGTTATTAGTTACTGTGTTCAAATAAAGCCTCATTTATGGACGCTGACATCCGAATTTCATATATTTTTCACATGGCGCAAATTATGACTCTTCCTTTGATTCTGCCCCCACCCCACAATCATTAAAAAAATGCAAAAACCATTCTTAGCTAAAGGGCCATACAGAAACAGGCTGTGGGCTACATCAGAACCTCCCAGAGGGCTTCTTTAAACTCACAGCGCTGTGAGTTCTGATTCATCTGGCCAGTGGCAGCCCCCAAATGTGCATTTCTAACAAGTTCCCTCACCTTGAGAACTGCTGTTATTCTGCCTGGGGGATGGAGCCCCGGAGGTTTGTGTGTTGACCCCCTGCCCTGGCTGTCTCATATGGTTATAACCCATCCCGGGTGTGAGTTTAGGTGGCCGGTGTTCCCTACAGAGGTGTCGAGCCGAGGTAGCCCCTCTCTGATGTAGGAGAGGAAAAAGATTGTTTTCCCGTCTATCCTCCTAGGTCCTTCAGCTGGTACCCTGCAAAGTGGGCTGACAAAAGACAGATGAAGGGAGAAACAAGCAGAAGTTTATCAACATATCCATAGCACATACACATGGGGGAACTCAGCGATGAGTGGCGGACAAGGATGGTTAGAGCTTAGAATCTCAACAATGCTTTGCAGATGAGGAAACTGAGGTTCAAGGAAAAGAAGGAGTGGGCCGGCCTCTCAGTGCTCAAGCCAGATCTCTGCACCTCATTTTTGATGCACCCTTTCTCTCCCTCACCTCCCACTCTAGAGCAATACCCTGACCTTTTAACTTTTAAAAATTTGTTTTCAGCCCCAATACGTTTCTCCATCCCGCTGCCACCACCCGGTCCAGGCCACTGTCATCACTGACTTGGATGACTGCAGTTATCTCCTCTCTGGTCCCCTGGGCCCCCTCGCCCTTCTCTACCTGCACAAAACTTTTAGAGTCCCCTGGGTTTTGGTTCTGGGTGACCTGGGCTCCCTGACCCTGATGGGTCCACTGGGGTACTGCACGAAGGCTTCTCCAGCAGGCAGAGAGCTTGGCTGGACCAAAAGGAGCACACCAGTTGCCTGGATCCTGGCACCATCCTCTCTGAGTGACCTGCCAGCCCCAGACCCTCCTTGAAACCTCAGTTTCTGACACATGAGGAATGATGCTCTCTGAGGCCCTGAGTCAGGCCCGCATGCTGAAGGGCTCTTCCTTTCCCTTCCTGGATCAATGCTCCTTCAGTGCTGAGGCCTGGGACTGTTCTTATTCCCTAGTGAGGTGCAGTGCAGAAAGTGAGCTGGAGCTTGGAGACCACAGCTCTGGGCCAGGGCAGGGCCCGAGGTTGTGTACTGTACAACCCCAGGGTGCCATTCACAACCTACTCAACCATGCGCAGCAATGGCAACCGCTGAGGCCTCTTGCCTCTCCTTGCTGCCTGCGGGCTCCGTGGGGAGGGATCCACAGCATGTGTGGAAAGTGGTTTGGGATGCCCGGGGCCCAGATGGGAGCTGCTACTGCAGACACCGACATTTTTTTGTGAACCTACTGGCTAGCTGGAAAGTGTTTGAAAGGGTGGGGTGGCCTCATTCCAACACACACACATAACCACATACAGACCCACACATACACATGCACACACACCTAAAATGTACACAAACGCATGCACTAAACACACACAACAGTGTACGTCGTATTACACAGTAGTGCAAAAGAGCAGCCCCTGATGTGTGCACCAACGTGAAGGGGCCTCACAGTCACAGATGGAGACTTGCTCGAGTTCTAGGATAGACATGAGTCTGTGGGGATAGAAGTCAGGCTGGGGGTTGCCTGTGGGAGCAGCTGGGCCAGTAACTGAGTGTTGGGGGTAGAACTTGGCGGATTTGGGCTCAGAGAACAGGCAGCACCTGGATCTGGAGGGACGGCCCGACAAGGAGAGGTGTTGGGTCCATGTATCCTGCCCAGCAGAGAGCAGGTTTTTATCAATATATGCGTCACACACACACACGCGACAACTCAGTGAGGAAAAAAGATAGATATATATGTATATAGATAGACAGAAAAAGCAGAGACAGATAAAGTGACAGAACAAAAAACATGCAGCCTGATAGATGGACAAAGAGATAGAATCAGAAGGACGGACACATAAACAGATATATTAACAAAAAGACAGAAAGGCAGATGGACAACACATAGAGAAAGACAGGCAGGAATATGGATCGAGAGACACAGGTGGACTAACAGATAAGTGAGGCAGACAGTAAAACAGTTGGACAGGTAGACATGTACACACACATCTGTACATAGAGTCATACACACACAGATGTAGATACAGAGAGAGATGCACAGCCAGTGGAACAGAGGGCCAGACAGCATTTTTTTCTCTTTTTTTTTTCTGCCTTTGAATAGAGGTCCTCTACTGGGGCCTCTAGGGACGAGGTGCTGTGTGGGGCACGGGGCCTGAGAAAGCCACTCCCACAAGGGGCGGCGCCATTCTGAGCTTACTGTTAGCTGGAAGCCTTGGATTCTGGGTGAAACGTTTTGATGACTCCGAATGCTGTGAAGGGCAAAATGATGTAGATCTGACATCTCGTATGGGATCAGAATGCTTTCTGCTCTTTGAATATTTGACTAAGGATATACATCAAGAATTGTCATATTTTTATTTTATTTGTGCTTGTTTTGTGTTTAAGAGGAAACATCCAGGAAAATTCTACCCTGCAACCTTTTTCCTGGAATGCATCTACTGGAACCAGCAGAGGGCAGGAAATCATTAGTCACTAGATGGTGTTGCTTGGTCTGTGGACAGTAAACTCAAGGTTTTCTCGTGTCTTTGCTTCTTGAGCACTTGGTTAATGAACTCCAGGACCTGTGCACACCCATCCACCCTTAATGAATGTGCCGAGTCGTCAGTATTTATAGCACTCAGAATTTGTGCTCTTTCTCAGCAATGAGATATCAGAGGACACAGCTGTTCTTCAAAGCAGGGTGGAAAATCAACGAATATCCACTCAGTATTAACTTTATGGGTGGTCCAATGGGGTTATATTGGATAGAATAAATAACAACCCAGAATGAATATACTACTGAGAACACCAACTTTAAGCTTATTCTTTGTCCTTTATATTGCATTATTTACTAAATTCTGCATTCACAGAAATAAGTTGGCTGTTCAGAAAGAACGACTTTCGGAAGATAAGGAATCAAAGTGTATCTGAGCCCGTTACAATCGACGACCCCCCAGCAATGTGGTCTCTTCATCCAATTGCTGGCAACAATTAGACATGTACTCATCAGTATTTACAGGTGACCCCTCGCGCCTCCACCACCCCCCACCCCGTCACCTCTAATGTAATTTGCAATTATAAATGCATCCTTAAGTTTTTACGGCTTTGGAATAAGTAGGGATAGGCTGATCTTATCATACGAATAAGATCAAGCATGTTTCTCTTTGAACATGGAAATTATGAAACAGAAGTATTCCCATTAAAATTAGCTTAGAGTCAATAAAGTCTGCTGGAATACTGATGAATGTGAAGAGTTAAGAAACAAAGAGAAGGACTCAAGCTAGAACACCGAGCAGACAATACGGTGCTTCAGGTAAAGGAAGGCCCTCTGTGCCCTCTTAATGAACGTCACCCTGTCCCAAAACTAGCCACACTTGTATTCTCTACTGGGCTTTGCCAGTTTCTGGACCTCCAAGCAATGCAAACACACATTAGGTACTTTTTTATATCGAGCTTTTCCACTCAAGGTTACGTCTGTGAAAGTCATCCATATTATTTCATGCAGCAATCATTCATTTCATCATTGCTATGCACTATTGTTTGAATATATCAAAATATATGTATCTGTTTGATTACTGGCATAAAATGTTTAATTGTCTAATTTTTCTAGCTTTTGTGTACTTGCACGTCTTTTCGTGGGCATAAGCCATAATCTCTGCCGGGCTGTGTCAGAGGGGGTATGTATGAATGCTCAGCTGTATAGATACTGCCAAGCAGTTTTCCAAAGTTGTACTAATTTACACTCCCATCAGCAATGCTTATCTTGCCAGTTTTAAAATATTTTATTTAGTCTGTTTAATTTTAGTCATTCTGATGTGTGTGCTGTATATGACATATTCGTTTGAATTTCCTGAACAGTAATGCTGTAGAATTGGCTGTCCGAGGCTTCTTAGCCATTTGGATATCATCTTTTCTTAAGGGCTTGTTCAAACTTTTGATTATTTTTAATTGGGCTCTCTTTAAAAAGAAAATTGATCTGTAGCAGTTCTTTAGACGTTCTGGGTATGAATCCGTTATGGGATAAATGCATTGCAAATACATCGTTCCCATTTGTGTCTATTGTTTTTACTTAAAGTTCTTAATTTTAACAAAGTCCAATTTAGCAATCTTTTACTTTATGGTTATTTCATTTTTTGGGTCCCATTTGAGAACGCTTTTCTGACACCAAATTCACAGATGCTGTAACAGAAAGAAGACGCACTCCTGTGTTTTCTTCGAGACCCTCTGTAATCCCACCTTTCGCCTGGGCAGGACCTTCTCCAAGGTCTGCGTCCCGGCTCTGAGTAGCCCTCTGCCTGCCCAGCCACAGAGGTCTCAGCGCAGCCAGGTGACGGCCCTTCCCCAAGGGCATGGGCTCTGCGAGCCCGGAGCCCTGTCCTTTGTTCCTGCGGCCTCGCGGGCGGTGCCAGCTCCCCGAGTGGGGTCTTTCTTGTCTCGGGTCCCCCCTGCGTGCTTCTCCAGCTCCCTACGTGCACTGGTCTCTGTTAGACTAACTGGTATGGTTTCTGTTTTCCCAACTGGACAATGACGAAATGATTACCAACCTGGAAAATGTAAACTAAAGCTACTTCCAGTGCTTGTTACCTGTCTGATGGGTAACAACTGAGAAGATCAGCAATATCCCGGGGTGGTCAAACCATGGGTAAATATATATACTTCTATGCTATTTTGAGTACATATGAGTGCTATTTTTTGAGGAGCCGTTCGGCGGTACATAGTCATATTACAATGTGTATGGATTTGACCAGTAAATTTTCCTTCATGCCACCCCTGCCTCTAGAGAAAGATGCTCACCTGAGTAGGAAGACTCTTCCTGGCATGATCACCTACATGTGGTTTGGATGTAAATCGTCATAACAGGACAGTTGTCAAACTGGCACCTCTGCTGTACAACATGAGGTGAATCTGTACGGACCGAACAGGGCAGATAGGGTATGAAAGTGTTGATCTGTACAGAGAAGCATCTGGTATAATTGTATAAAATTATGGCCCACAAATTATCTTGTCCTGCTGAGAGTTCCAGGCACTAACCGCTCAGTTCAGTAGATGAGCGCTGCCCTAGGTCATCTGATGTTTGTAGGGGATTGGGGCTCTCGTGGGGATGCTGCTGGACCAGGGGACCACCCAGCTGTGTGGCCCCTGCAGCACGGCCACTGGCCAAGCCCATAAATTCAATACTGCTCAAAATCTTTCCTTGGTTGTTCTGGTCATCCTGATCATGCCGTGAGCAAGTATGTCCCCGGGTAGTCTGAGGGCTGGGACACAGGATATAAGGAGCCTGCTGAAGGCCCAGCAGGCAGTGCACAGCGGCCTCCGTGGACAGCTGGCAACACGGAGAAGTTTGCCTCCCAGGGTGGCTGCCCCTGCTGCTGCTCCTGTGATTATGTCATTTTACAGAGCAAAGGGATTTTGCGGATGTAACTAAAGTTCCTAATCAATGACCTTTGGAGAGATAAGACCCCAGTGGGCCTAATCTAATCACACGAGCCCTTGCGAACTGACTGCTGTCTCTGGCTACAGGCACAAGGGCAAGTCCGGAGCGCCAGGAGCTCAGCTGAGAGGGAACTGAGCTGTTAGGTGTAAGCGATTAAAGCCACAAGCCACAAATGGAAGTGCTAAAGCTTTAATCACTTACTGTGATGAACGATGCAAGCATCTACAGCTGTTCCATTTTCCCCCAGGAAATGGTGCGCCTGTTGAGGGCTATGCAGAGCAGAGCCTCGTAGGGGTCGTCTTACCGCAGGGGGAGGCCCAGCAAAAGGCTCTGTCGGTTCTACGGACCCAAGGATGAGGGTGGGTGTGAGGGGGTGGGCTCAGAGTGGAAACGTTCTGGGTACCAAGTCAGAGTGGGGAAAGTGCCTTCAAGTGCCAAGGCTTCAGATAAAGGGACCTGGAAATGGAGGTGCTGGGGCTGGAAATGGAGGTGCTGGGCCTAGAAATGTACATCTGTGAAGAGCACTGCCGGCCAGGGGGCCTGAGTCCTTGACTGTGTAGGGGAGCAAAATCTGTCATCCCAAAATGTATCTCTCTGGCATGAGGATTCATTTAGGCTGATTATTTTAAGAAACAGAAGACTCAGGAAGTGTTTTTTTTTTATTTTTTTAATTTTTTTTTTTACCTCCCTCTTAGCTGCCTGTAGAATTTAGATAAAGGGTCTGTTCCTGGAACAGAGCTGTCACCACAGAAATCTGCAAAGAACTTGGGTTATGTGTGGCGGGGAAACTCAGCAGAGCCTGGAGACCAGAGTCCAGTCTGCGTCCCACTGTGTCTGCAGGGCCCAGGAAGCGGTGATTTACCAAACATCTGCTTTTCTGTCACCAGGTGAACTGTCTGCATTCCCTTTGAAGCCCCACATCCCTACCCGACATCCTCTATGGTCTTTAGCTGAAGATGGTATTTAAGGTGAAGGTTTGGCCATTGACGAGTTACTCAGTTTCCCTGGGTCTCTCCCATGTACACATGTCATTAAACTTCGTTTGATTTTCTCTTGTTAATCTGCCTCATGTCAATTTAATTCTTATACCAACCAGAAGAATCTAGAAGCGTAAAGGAAAATCTTCCTCCTGGACAGCTATTTCATTATATTTATATATATATATATATATATATGTATCGATACATATCTCACATTTTCTTTATCCACTCATCCATCGACGGACACGGGTTGTTTCCATATCTTGGCTTTTGCGAGTAACGCAGCCATGAACATGGGGCACAGATATCTCTTTGAGATACTGATTTCATTTCCTTTGGATATATACCCGGAAGTGGCATTGCTGGGTCATATGGTAGGTCTATTTCTAATTTTTAAAGGTAACTTCCTACTGTTTTCCACAGTGGCTTCACCAATTTACACTTCCACCAGCAGTGCATAGGAGTTCCCTTTTCTTCCAAGTGAGCGTTTTCAATCTGGGGAGATCATCAGATGCCTCCACAAAACCTCCCTGCTGGTTCCTTCTGGGTCTGAGTACCAGACTTCCCAGCATCGCTGCCTCGGAAGAGACCTGTGGGCAAGAGGGAGCTTGTTCTGCAGAGAGAAGCAAAGGCTGTGGGGATGAGGTGCAGGACCTGTGTGGGGAGGGGCAGAGAGACATCATCACCTCCTTCAGCTGCAGCTCCTCAAAGGGCCCTGGAGGGTGCAGACACGGCCTGGTGCTGTCTTGAGGGCCACATCTGAAGAGTCTGCCTCGAGGGGTTTACTCCATGCGGGTGGCTGGGGTCTCAGTGAAGTCTTGGGGGCACCGGCATCCATTGCAGGCCACTGGGAGAGCAGCCCCATGTCCCCCCTGCCCTGGGCCTATCTCCTCCATGCTGGTGGACACCCACCCTGGTCCCAGATGCACACCTACTCTGAAAACACCTGCTTCACATGCTTTCAAACTGGAAAACATCTGATTTGGACTTTCCTGGGTAAGTCAAAGTTCCTCTTTCATTTTTACCTACGTTAGCCATTATTTCAACGAAGCATGTCCCTTGTGGCTGGGGGACTGAGGTCTCTAAGAATAAAGGACCATAGTTTAAAGTTTTCTCCTCTTCTTCCCGTGCCCCCACCATGTGAGCAGGAACTTCTAGAAATAAGTTGGCAACTCATGTTGTGTGTCTTTTGCTGCATCCAGAGAGATGGTGGTATCCACGCTCTAGCACGTGAGTAGATACGCATGTGTAGAACATTGCTTCTGGCTGTCACCTGCTAATAATTGACATCTAGTAAATGCTAGCTTTTTATTAAGTGGCTACAATGCACGTAAGTCGATTTTTAGGATAATGACCGTGACAGGTGTTGTATGTTCTTTGTCAAGACACTCTTTGCAATGCCTTTTAAAATAAATGTGTTAAATTCTATAATTAATTTACCTAGACCTCGTTAGCGGGCTGACATTTTCAGTCAATAAAGAGTGGTGAGATGTGTCAGATCCCTTACTCGGACCCCACTTAGGAGCAGCTCCATGAATTCAACGGTTCTTTATTGAGCACCTACTGTGTGGCAGCTTCTGTGTTTGGCTCTGGCCCTGCTTAGCTCCTGTTTAATAGATGCTTAGATCTGCGGCTGGAGGACAAAGGCCAAGTGGTCTTGGGGATGTTGAGCCCATGAACGAGTTCTTTTGTCTCCTACGCTACCTTCCTGTGCTCACTGCTTTCAGGAAGCACATCTAGGTTTGGGGGGAGATGGGCGTTCCCCATAGAAACCTGGCCCCTACTGGAGGTCACTGTTGCCTGCCATCAGAACCCCTGGCCTGTCCCCAGACTTGGTCCACAGTTGTCACGTGACTTGTCTTGCACTTGCAGAACCAGGCACCTGTTCACATCTATTCTACAGTCTTTGTGTTCTTCTCATCTCAGTAGCACCGTTACGTGAGCATCTTCTCTTGGAGTGCAAAGTTTCCAGAGTGTTCCTTTATTAGTGCCATGCTGCTGGATATTCCATTTTTTAAGCTATAATAAATAACTTTAACCTTCTAAAAAATACATTCGAGTACTATTCGGGATGAAGATATCATCTTAATAGGTATCAAATTGCTTCACCTGATTTTGCTTATCTTTTCCAAATAAAGGGTCTGTCGTGTGGGCTCCTCTCCTTGTGGAAGACACGCACCCAGTCCAGGCAGGGAGGCAGGATGCCCTGCCCTCAGGGAGTGAGCAGTGTTGGAGGCGTCGGCTCCCTCTCTCTCTCTTTTTTTTTTTTTTTTTGCGGTACGCGGGCCTCTCACTGTTGTGGCCTCTCCCATTGTGGAGCACAGGCTCCGGATGCGCAGGCTCAGCGGCCATGGCTTACGGGCCCAGCCGCTCCACGGCATGTGGGATCTTCTTGGACTGGGGCACGAACCTGTGTCCCCTGCATTGGCAGGCGGACTCTCAACCACTGAGCCACGAGGGAAGCCCTCGGCTCCCTGTCTGACTCAGACACAAGGCCCCAGTGGCATCTGTCCCTCACGGTTGTGGACCTCAGGAGATGGTCACCTGGCGTACAGGTGTGCGGCCTCCCTGAGATCAGACGTTTTGTCTAATGAGACAAACAATGGCAAGGAACAGCAGGCACTCAGGTACGTGCACGTGACCAGGTGACACCCGTGTGCAACTGACCCAGACACCCAGGAAGCCCTAAGGAGCCACACCACATCCCGACGGTCACAGTAAGGCCACCACTTTGCTCACAGTGCGCTCACAAGGCACTTGTTCTCTGTGCTCTGTTATAAAAAGTTCAGCTGCAGCACGGCTGGAGCACAGAGAATGGAAGGCAGGAGGCATTTGCTGTTGTAGGAGAGGCATGCTGGCAGCGGTGACCAGAGGAAGAGACTGGGAAGCTGAGTAGCAGATCTGAGAAATCAAAAAGCCCAGCAGACAGGGCAGCTGGTGTCAGGGCTGCTTCCTTGGGTGCAAGAGCCGTTCTTGCACTATTGTTCAGTGAGCTGTGGCCTGATCTTGCAGACATGTGTACCATGGCCCCCGGCGGGCAAGGGATTTCCCAGGCTCTGTGCCAGGTGCTTGGCAGCCGTGACTCAAGCTGGTGTCCTTCTCACTGTCCGAGGAACAAGGGCATCAGTGGTCTCTGCAAACTGTGCCCCAGGTCTCCAGGTCTCCGGGGGCTGCAGCAGAGACGAGGCCTCCAATGCAGTGCTTTCCCTGGGTCCCCTCCTCGGCAACATTTGTGCGTTTTGGAAGTGGGCCTGACGTTAGCTAATTCAGCCTTATCAACGTTAATAAGATCAAATTGGGTTCTATCATATTACATTAGTTGGCAGCAAATCAAAATAGATATTTTTGAAAATCTGAGTTGACAGAGAAGGCTGCCCCCACAAGTACGTTTTCCAGAAAATAAAGCCATGACTTATGGAGCAGGAACTCACAGCCCAGCGACTTGGCTTGTAGCTGAGAACCTCCTATAAACTCCCCTCCATGGCTCGAGTCACACTTCCTGCTGCTGCCAGGTGGCGATCAACTCCCAGGGCTGGCCTCTGTCCGTGGCACGTACACGGCCTGAGCACAGCCAGATGGGTCGCTGGCATGGAAGCTGGCATGGAGAACTAACAATCTGTGAGCCCAGATGTAATTTCTAAGGGGATCCAGCCTGCAGAGCGGAGCTACCTGGGTGTGTGGCTCTGACACAGAGACATCCGTGGTGCGGAAATGACCCCCTTGGCCTCCCGCTACCCCACCTCCTCCTGTCATAAATGGGTGACTAGAAATTCCAGTTCTAGGTGAACTGAGGGGGTATTAACCCCGGGAGGTGGAGGGCAGCAAACTGCCCCAGGTCCGACTTCTCCCCACTCTGGCCCATCCCTGGTAACATCAAGTCGTCTTTGGCCCCAACCTTCTGCTTCAGGACCAGAGGGAAGGAAACCACTTGAAAAAGCCAATCTCACAGAATCAGCATTTCTTTCCAAGACTCCAAGTCATGTCTGAGAAAGGAAAGATCAGCTACAAGGCAAAAGCACTCAGCTAGTGCTTCTCTGGTGCTCCAGGGGTCCAGGTCCAGGCGGGAGGACTCATGGGGTCGGGGAGTGTCACCAAGCCGGATCCTATGGGACCTTCCTGGGACAGACCCCTCTCCATGTCCTCTGCTGTACCTCTTCCCTGAAGTACCTAGATGAAGTACCTAGACGAAGTACCCTCATTTTGGAAGGTTCTGAAGCACATTCTCTTATTTCCTTGTAAAGCTGTTGTGTCAGAGTTTGAGACACCACCAGGAGACGTCTGGGCCCAGTGCTGCTGTGGCTTCATCAGAAGGGCCCGGGTGGAAAAGAGAACCACTGCAGGCCCCACCCATGTCCCCACTGGGAATGAACCCCATCGGGGCTCCTGGGCTCACAGACTTCAGGGAACCCCTGCCCTCAGGACTGGTCTCCTTCCTTCCAACCAGCTGCTGGTCAGAGGCCCAGGCACCCCCATCCTGGCTCCACCCCCCAGGGCCTGGATTCTGGGACAGCCTAGGGGTAATTCAAGACCCTCACGCTCCTTTATCTGGGGGCGAGAATGTCTTAAAAGCTGCATTTGGCTGATTTTGGAGGTCTGAATTTTTCTAGCCCACATGGGTGGAAAGTTGGGGTGTGATGTTCCTACCTCTGCAGGACCTTCCCAGGGTAAAGATCTGTGTGTTTCCCCCGGCCAGTCAGCATCCTCCAGGAAGCCCAGGTCCGGGATTATGAGGGCAGAGACTCTCCCCTTGCTTATCTGTAACTTCCCACGCCCACAGCAAGGAGCCTGGCTCCCACCATCTGCTATTTATGTGTGCATTGCTCCTTTCCAGGTTACATGTGCAGAGGTTTCAGATGTTAGCTACTACACCCTGGAAAGAACGTCGTAAAATAGAGCCCACTCTTTATATATGGACCATTTTGCCTTTAGTCTACAGATTCCATTCATTTCCACAGGTAACTTAGGTCAGCACCTTTTACCCCATCCCCTACAGTGAGTTGTTTCCATATATTTCTAATACAGTTAGACTCTGTCACATTATGTATTCCATCCTGCAACACTCCTATACCCTAAATAACTAAATTTGAATAGATTATGATTGACCCCTTGAGCTATACAAATCTATGGGTTTGGACAAATGCATAGCGACAAGTATCCGTCCTAAAGTGTCACATGGAATACTTAAAACTCCCCAACACATGGTCTGCTTATCATCTATGTAGCTTTGCCTTTCCTAGAGGGTTGTAAATGGGGTCATACTCCATGCAGCTTCTTCAGACTGGATTCTTTCACTTAGCAATATGCACTTAAGATTCATCCATGTCTTTCCGTGGGTTGATGGTTCATTTCTTTCTATTGCTGAGTAGTGTTCCGTTGTATGTGCGTGGGAGGAAAAACAATTTTCCCTCTACCTTCTAGGTTCTTGGTTGAGATCCTCCATGTAATAAAAGATTAATAGGAGAAAAACAAACAGAATTTTAATAACACTCATACCTCTTGTATATATGGGAGATACACAGGAAAACTGAATAACTCCTTGAAATGGACCAAGCCATCAGCTTAAATACCATCTTCAGCTAAAAACAAACCAATAAAACAAGACTTTGGGGAAGGGGAGAAGCCAGTTATGACAGGTTATCATGCAATGCACAGTAAACAAGGGTATGGTTATTATGCAGATTTAGCTCAGGACTTCTCCACTGATGAGGGTTTCTTGAGATTTAATCATCCTTCTATTCTATTCTATTTAATCATCCTTCTATCTAATCATCTTTCTACAGAGAGGGACACAGCTTTGAAATGGAGATTTCCCTTATAAATGTAAATGTCCCTCAAAAAGGGCAAACTCTACTCAGTTTTCTGAAATTCTTCAGTGTCATTTTATTATAAAAAAACAAATCAGATCAAAATAATCCCTACACCTAAGAGCATTTTGGGGTGGCATATTCTGTTCCCCATGACATGGATGTACCCCAGTTTGCTTATGCATTTATCTATTGAAGGACATCCTGATTTCTTCCAGTTTTTAGCCATTATGAGTAGAGCTGTTATGCATAATTCCATCCTTGTTTGTGTTTGGATATAGTTTTTCAAAGCAGTTACCTAAATACTGGAAGCACAATTGTTGGATCCCAAGGTAAGACTTGTTTAGTTTTGGAAAAAAACTGCCAAACTGTCTTACAAATTAGCTGAACATGCATTCCACCAGTAAGCAGGGAGAGTTCCTGCTGTTCCTCACCTTGCATTAACTGGTATTGTCATTTTCTTGGGGTTCAGCAGTTCTAATAGATGTACAGTGATATCTTATTGTTGTATTAATTCCTAATTCCCTCATGGTGTATGATACTGAGCATATTTTTTTTTACTGTCTGTATATCTTCTTTGTCCAGGTGTCTGTTCATATCTTTACCTATTTTTAGTGGGGTTGTTTGTGTTAGAGGTCTTTGTATATTTGAGACAAATCCTTTATTAGGTATGTGTTTTCAGATATTTTTCTCCCAGCTTCTGGCTTGTCTTTTGATTTTCTGAATAAGGTCTTTCACAGAGTGGAAATCTTTAAGTTTATAAAGTCCATGCTATTACTTGCTCTTTTTTTGTGGATTTCCTTTTCGTGTTGTGTGTTAAAACTCAAAGCTCATGATCTACCTAACCGAACACAAGTTCATGTAGATTTTCTCCTATAATTTTTTTTTTTTTTTTCGGTACGCAGGCCTCTCACTGTTGTGGCCTCTCCCGCTGCGGAGCACAGGCTCCGGACGCGCAGGCTCAGCGGCCGTGGCCCACGGGCCTAGCCGCTCCGCTGCTTGTGGGATCCTCCCGGACCAGGGCACGAACCCGTGTCCCTTGCATCGGCAGGAGACCTCCCAACCACTGCGCCACCAGGGAAGCCCTTCTTCTATAATTTTGAAGTTGTGCCTTTTAAATGTGTCTAAGAATAATTTTGAATGAGTTGGCGTAAGTTGTAAAGTTCGTGTCTACCTCCATTTCATGTCCCACGGCTTCCAGTTAACGGTTCCTTAACTATTTTTGGAGAAGTTATGGGACACAGTCTCCATTTCAGTGAACGCCCAAAGTTGAATGGGTTCCGCAGTTCTGCCTGCAGGGAGCGCTGTGACCCGTGAACTGTGAGGGACGCGCGGCCTGCAGTTCCTGAACTGACCACACGGTGGCGCTGAGCGGGCCTCTCTGACCCAGGGCGCATGCGTGTTCCCCCTCCCTGCGAGCAGCTGAGAGGAGTTGTGTCTCCTCAGGCACCGCTGAGACGCCGGCTCAGCGTCTCTGCTGACAGGAATTCAGTCTCCTTAGGACTCGCTGGGGTTTCGGTTTCAGGACGACGCAGGGCTGTGTCCACGGAAGCTGAGTTTCCTGAGGACCCAGGCGACGCCGGGAGGAAAAGGTGAGAAGAAGTGGGGAGAAGCTTCCTGTGGGCGACTGACGGCTGACGGGGGTCCGTCTTCATGCGACCCAGGAAGGGCTTGGTGTGGAAAGCTGGGTTTTTAGTCACTTCGGTGTGCTGTGTAGCCAGCATGTGGTATGGGGGGTCCACTTTTCCCAGCACCATTTATTGTGGGGCCTGTCCTTCCCCTCGGTGTGTCCTTGGCCCCCTTGTCGTAAATTAACGGGCCCCACGCGTGCGGGGTGGATTCTGGGCTCTCCGTCCCGTCCCTCTGGACCGTGTGCCTGTTTTGGTGCCAGTTCCGCACTGTTTTGGTGACTGTAGCTTCTCAGCAGAGTGTGGAGTCAGGGAGCGAGATGCCTCCATCCCGTTCTCCTTTCTCAGGGTCGTTTTCGCTCTTCGGGGTCCTTTGTGGCTCCACACAGATGTTAGGAGGATTTGCTCTGTTTCTGTGAAAAATACCATTGGAATTTTGGTAGGAGTTACGCTCACTGTGTACATTGCTTTGGGAAGAATGGAGATTTTAACGCTATGACTTCTTGCATTCCATGAGCACGCGATACCTTTCCGTTGATTTGTGTCTTCAGTTTCTTCACCAAAGTTTTCAGTGTGCGGGTCTTTCACGTCCTTCGTTAAATTTATTCTAGGTATTTTGTTCTTTTTGATGGAATTGTAAATAGCTTTTGTTTGTTTGTTTGTTTTTTCCCTCTTTCTGATGGTCCATGATTAGTGTTTAGAAATGCAGTTGATTTTCTGTGTATTGATTTTGTAACTTCACTGAGTTCCTTTATTATTTCTAATAGTTTTTCGGTAGAGTGAGGTAGAAAACTGGAACTCGAAAATCCCACGGTTTCTATCATATTTAGGTCATCCACAACACCAAAGACACAGTGTCTCCCACTAGAGTCTTCCCACAGTGCCTGTCAATTCCATGCGGACTCCTATAAGGGCAGTTAGGTTCATGACTTTGTGTGAAGTGGATCTGGATTAAGGCTTGGCCTCTATAAGAAAGTGTAATATGTTCTCTGCCTTTCTGGTGTGGTCTTGACATGGTGTTTTGGAAAGTTATTGACTTTGCAGTAACTCCAAACCTACAGAAACTTGTAATAGCAGAACAGGGTACCGTGTAGCTGCACACTCATATTACCCAGACTTCCTTGCTTTACTGCTTTAGCCACTGAACACAAAATACTCCAGTGCATTTTACCCAAAACGGGGGCACTCTTCCAGGGAACCAACACAGAACCTCCAAATGAGGAAATTATGATGGTTTCCACATTGCGGTCCAATCCACAGGCCCACTTCAACTTTCACCAGCTGCTCCAGCTCTAGGGAAACGTCTTTTCCCATTCTGATCCAGGTTTCTTTTTCTGGAACAATTACTGATACTTTCCCTCATTTTCACAACCTTGATGGATTTAAAGCACACAAGATGAGTAGGATCTGGGTGGCTTTTCTGTATTGTAACATGTATCAGTACTTCATTTATTTTGTGTGTGTGTGATTAAATGTACGGATCATTTACCATTTAAACTATTTTAAGTACACCATTCTATGGCATTAACCACGCTCACATTGTTGTACAAATATCCTCACCATCCACATTCCGATCTTTTCAGTTTTCACTGTTGAAACTCTGTAGCCATTAAACACGAATTCCCCTCAGCCCCTGGCAACCACATTCTACTTTCTCTCTCTGAATTTGACTTTTCTGGGTACCTCATATAAGTGGAATCATATCATTTTTGTCCTTTTGTGATGGAGTTATTTCACTTATCCTAATGACTTCAAGGTTCATATATGTTGTAGCACGTGTCCGAAGTTCCTTAATTTTTAAGTCCGAATGACATTCTTTTGTGTGTATAGCACATTTAGTTTATCCACTCATCCATCAGTGGACACTTGGATCGCTTCCACCTTTCGCTATTGTGATTAATGCTGCTGTGAGTGTGTGTGTACCCATATCTCTTCCAATCCCTGCTTTTAGTCTTTTGGGTATATACCCCGATGTGGAATTGATGGATCATATGTTAATTCTGTGTTTACCTTTTTGAGGAGCTGCCATACTATCTTCCACAGGGGCTGCACCATTTCACTTTATTCCTTTCATGGCAGAATAACATGGCGGTTTATGGATCAACCCCATTATGTTTATCCATTTACCCACTGATGGACGTTTGCATTGTTTCTTCCTTTTGGCTCTTGTGAACAGTGCGGCTATCAATATATACGTACACCTGTTCTCAGTTCTTTGGGGTCTCTAGGAGTGGAGGTGTTGAACCATATGGTAATTGCACATTCATATTGTAAACATAGGTTGCATGCTTTTCCATTTCCATGAGTCATGCTTAAAGGTTCCAATTTCTCCGCATTGTTGCCAACATTTGTTATTTTTAATTCTCTTGATTATAACTATTTTAGAGTGTGTGAAGGAGTTATTGCATTGTGGTTTTAATTTGCATTTCCCTCCTGTCTTGTCATCTGCTTGTTGACCATTTTTTCATGTCTTGTGCAAAGAAGGGTCTATTTAAGTCCTCTGTCCATATTTAAAATTGGGTTGTTTGTTTTTGTTGATGAGTTATGAAAGTTCTTGATATACACTGGATAAATAAAGACTCATCAGATATATAATGTGGAAATATTTTCCTCCATTATGTGGGCTGTCTTTTCACTTTCTGGATTGCATCTGGTCATTGTCAAGCCACGGAGAGAGGCTTGACAGACAGGGCTGTGAGGGACAATTATGTTTGACTTGGCCAACATGTCAAATCGACTTGGCCGACACGTCACATTTCCTTCAAGCCTCCAGATCTGTGAGATAATAAATTTCTATTGCATATAGCTGCTCAGTGTGTGGTATTTCATATGGCAGCCCTAGAAAATAATAAAGATTTTGGTATCAGGAAGAGGAAGGCTGCTTAACACTTACCTACTCGTGTGGAAATATTTTTAGATTGGGGTAATGAAAAGAGGCTGGTGTTGGTGTGCTTAATAGGAAAAGCTCAGATAGATTGGAAGACCTGTTGGTAGAAAATGTACATTGATGGAGATTATGGTGAGACATCAGAAATGAAAGAGGAAAGCTGAGAGAAACTTCTGTAATCTTAGAAATACATATATAAGCATAAACAAATGAATGTTGGTGATATCTCAGATGGAAATGGAGAACATGCCATTGAAAACATGTGGAAAGGTGAATCTTGTAATAAAGTGGCAGAAAACTTTTCTGAATAGTATTAGGTTGCGTGTACAAACTAGAATTTGAGTGTGATGATTTTGGATGTTTAGCTGAAGAGATTCCTAAGCAAAGTATTGAAGAAAGTATGGCCTGATTTCTTCTTGATGCTTGCAGTTATGAGAAGAGAAAGTAAACTGCAGAGAAAATTATTAAGAAAAGCAGAAAGAAATCCTCAAGTTTTGGAAACATCTCAGTCTATCCAGATAACCTGCTTTTGAAATAGAGCCAAGGGTGTGCCTGGAAAAACTTTTGCTAAAGGGTTGATGCATGTGATTCATACAGTCAACCATCTCAGCAGAACCAGGAATAGCTATGTGGTCATACAGGAAAGGCCTGTGGAGGATCCTCTTGTCTGATGACCTGAATCTCATGAATTGCATAGAAGGCCAAGAAGGGTTTTGATAGTCTGACAGTAGCAGGCACAATGTTGCTCTGGACTGAAGTAACCAAATGGGATGAAGTAGAGAAAGATTGATTTGAGGACAGGGACAGACGGAGTGGCTCACTTGGTTGCTACTGCCACCCGGTGTTCAGAGGGCACAGGCTGAGGTGCCAGGGTCACAGACAGGTGGGCCCAGAGCATGCAGATGAAAGGGAGCAAAATTTGCCACCCCAGTGTGTCTCATTATCTTGAGGATTAAATTAAGGTCATTCTTTTTAAGAACAGAAGAGTCAGGAAGAAATTTTGACCTCCCCCTTAGCTACCTATAGAATTTAGATAGAGGACCTGTTACCAGAATAGAGCTGTCAGCAGAAATATGTGCAAAAAACATGGGCTAGGTGTGGTGGTGTGGGGGCCAGGAGACTTAGCAGGGCCTAGAGATCAGAGTCCACTCTGTGTCCCATTGTCTCCACTGGCCCAGCAAATATTTATTTATCAAACATCTACTTTTCCATTTTCATGTGAATTGCCTTCTTCCCCTTTGAAGTCCCAAACCACTAACCCCAACCTCCTCTTTCGTCTTTAGCTTAAGATGATATTTAAGGTGAGTTACTCAGGTTTCCTGGGTCTCTCCCATGTATACATATTATTGAGTGTTTATTGGAATTTTTCCTTTTAATCTGTTTCATGTCAACTTAAATTTTAGACCAGCCAGAAGGACCTAGAAACGTAGAGGAAAATTTCTTCCTCCTTGATAGAGCCAATACATTTTTTTTCTTATTGTAAAATCCAATAGAATTTGCTCTGTTTCTTTCTGACTTGCTTGACACCTTGTTTACATCATTTTGCTTTTTTACTTTGGGAATGAGAAACTCTATCCTATGCCTGCCCCACCAGTGTAATTTGAAAGCAAAGAACTTGGGTTAAAGAACAACAAATTATAAAACTTATAAAAATAGCAAGTGAGACTCTATTCAGTACTACTGCAACACGAGGCAGACTGGACTAAACTCCAAATACAACAGGGACAAGTGGGGTTTTGGAATGGATGAGGCAGGGTAGGTATGCTGAGTAAAATTAGTCCTGGATAACTTGAATAATTTTGTCAGGCTCTTGGGCATGTGTGGTCCCTGGTTGTCTGAGACCTGGCCCTGGGGTGATCCAGGTCAGGAGGAATGTGGAAAGGTGTGTGAGAGCTTGTAAGAGAGATGGAAAATAGAGATATGCTCTGGATTGGTGGCTTGTATATCAGAGGTACACCTGCAGGAAGGTGTCTGATATCTGCAGGAATTTGCAGCCCAGGAAGGGGCAGTCTGTGCAAGATCAAGGCCCCCCAAATCAGAACATTGAGAATACAGAAATAGGAAAATATAGTTACTACAGTTGTCCCTGCGGTGCTCTGGCTTCAAATTAAGGGAACTTTGGGTGAGTGACTTTCAGAGAATATGGTAGAAGTCACTCTAAATGGAATAAAACATTTTACTATGGGAGTAGGAAGAACAAACACAAGTAAAAGTTTATAAAGATTCCTTGTAAACTGGCTCATCACCAAGTCCCCATTTGTATGACATTAGCCAGGAAAATAGATTTGACGTTTTGGGTCTCTCTAACAATACCTGGGCGGAGTTGTGAAGAGTTGTGCTCAGGTCAAGGAGGTGGGTCCAGAAGTTATGCCCTTTGAGAGTATGAACTGTAAGTAAGTTTATGCAAAGATAGTAGTACTTGTGTATAGCCAAGGCTGTAGTAGGAGCCGGTGGTCCTACTCCATAGGGGTCAAGGTGTTGACTGAAAGGAGGCCGGTGCTTCCTGGAGACAACATTTATGTCCATTATTTTCTTTCTTTTTTAAACTTCTGCTCCCTGCATTCATTCATTCATTCATTTATTTATATTTTTGGCTGCGTTGAGTCTTCGTTGCTGCGTGCGGGCTTTCTCTAGTTGCGGTGAGCGGGGGCTAATCTTTGCTGCAGTGCGCAGGCTTCTCATTGCGGTGGCTTCTCTTGTTGCAGAGCACGGGCTTCAGTAGTTGTGGCTCGTGGGCTCTAGAGTGCAGCCTCATCCATTATTTTCTTTAAATAAAGACTTTATTTTTTTTTAGAGCAGTTTTAGGTTTACAGCATAATGGGGGGGGGCAGTCCAGAGCTATCCCATATACGTACTGACCCTCACATGCACAACCTCCACCATCATCACTACCCTCAGATGGCACATTTGTTATAGCTGATAAACTGTCATGACACATGGCAATTACCCGACGTCTATAGCTTACCTTAGGGTTCACTCTTGTACATTTCACGTGACTTTACAAATGTATGACATGTGTCCAGTATTAAGGGATCATAAGGAGTATTTCTCTGCCCTAAAAGTCCTCTGACTTCACCTGTTCATCCATCTTCCTCTTCCCGAGCTCTACACAATCACTGATCTTTTTACTGTCTCCATAGTTTTGTGTTTTCCAGAATATCACAAAGTTAAAAGCATACAATATGAAGCCTTTTCAGATTGGCTTCTTTTACTTAGTAACATGCTTGCCTCTTCCATGTCTTTTCGTTCTTTTATTGCCAAATAATATTCTGTTGTTTGGATGAACCACAGTTTATTTATCTGTTCACTTACTGTAGGACATCTTGGTTGCTTCCAAGTTTTGTCAACCATGAATAAAGCTGATATAAACATTTGTGTGCAGGTTGTCACGTGGGCCTGTGTTTTCTGTGTCTTTGGGTAAATACCAAGGTGTATGATTGCTGGGTCATATGGTGAGAGCATGTTTCCTTTCATAGAAACTGCTGAAATGTCTCCCAAAGTGGATGCACCATCTTGCGTTACAACAAGTGGTGAATGAGTTCCTTTCCTTCTACAGCCTTGCCGGCATGTGGCAGGTAATTGCAATGTGTCATGACAGCTTATCAGCCTTTCTGGCATGTAGTGTGGTCCATGTTCTAGATTTTGGCTATTTGAATAATTGTGTATAGTCATCACATCATGGTTTTACTTTGCATTTTTCTGATCACATGTGAAGCAGAGCTTCTTCTCATATGCTCATTTGCTATCTGTTTATCTCCGTTGGTGAAGTTTCTATTCAGGTCTTTGGCCCATTTTTTTTTTAAATAAATTTTTTTAATTTTAATTTTTTTTAATTTTTGGCTGTGTTGGGTCTTTGTTGCTCTGTGTGGGCTTTCTCTGGTTGCGGTGAGTGGGGCTACTCTTCGATGCAGTGCACAGGCTTCTCATTGCAGTGGCTTCTCTTGTTGCAGAGCACAGGTTCTAGGTGTATGGGCTTCAGTAGTTGTGGCACACGGGCTCAGTAGTTGTGGCACACGAGCTCTAGAGTGCAGACTTAGTAGTTGTGGCGCACGGGCTCAGTTGCTCTGTGGCACCAGGGCTCGAACCTGTGTCCCCTGCATTGGCAGGCGGGTTCTTAACCACTGCGCCACCAGGGAAGTCCCTTTGGTCCACTTTTTAATCAGGTTTTCTGTTTTCATATTGTTGAGTTTCAAGTGTTCTTTGTATAATAGGGTAACAGTACTTTACCAGATGAATCTGTTACAAATAATTTATCCTAGGCTGTGGCTTGTATTCTCATTGTCTTGACATTGTCTTCCACAGAGCAGAAGTTTTTAAATTTAATAGAATCTAGCTTATCAAAGACTTATTTTATGGATCCTAAAAAGTCATCATTCATTCTACCCCAAATCATATAGTTTTTCTCCTGTGTTATCTCATGGAGGTTTTAGAGTTTTGAATTTTACATTCAGCTCTGTGAACCATTTTCAGTAAAGTTCTGTGAAGACTATAAGGTCTTTGCCAAGATTCACTTTTTTGCATGTGGATATCCAGTTGTTCCATTTGCTAAAAAAGCCCCATTAATTTTCAGAATGGCACAGATAGGAGTAATATCTTCCAGACTTTGCTTTAATCTTGGGAAAACGGGGGTGTACATTTTGGCAGAGAGCAAGGGTTATACCAGGATTGTGGTCTAAGCAGAGGGTGAGCCCAGACACATAATAGAGATCCAAATATCAAAGGAAGAAAAGCAGTAAAGGCTATGTGTTCATCATTTGTGTTTTAAGAGAGACCATCCATAGGCTTTACTGGGGCTCAGGATTTAGCATCCAGGATGAAGTCATCACCAGTGGGAAGGTCTTGAGTTGGACGGGTATCATCTGGGATGTGGACTGGAGAACCTCCAAGTGAGTTCCTGTTGCAGTGGATGTGGGTCTCAGCATTTGCCATGGTTGATTGAAGCAGTGTCTCTGTGGCAGAGTGGGCTTCCAATTATAATTTAATGAAAACAACTAGACCGTTACTAATTAGATCAGCAGTCATCAGGATGATGCGAGCTGTGCTTGACCGGTCTCCGTTGTTGTTGCTGTTTGTGGGCATATAGGGTCCTGTATCAAATGAGCCACCTGCCCTGTAGGACAGGTTATGGTTAGTGCTTCCAGGAGAGTATGTGCCCTAGATCTGTTGTCCAACCCTTTCAGTATGGGGGAAAGATAGTAAAATATATTAAAAAATAAATTAAGCCATGGGAAAAGGGAGAGACACATTCAGGGGATTATGTGCCTGACTGGAATTTGGAAAGGAATTATTTGAGAAGAGCGTTATGTTTCTAATATCAAACATCTGTCTAGGACCTATCAGGGACATGATGGTTCTATTGAATGATATTCCAAGACCCTACATTGTGTGTATTGAAAATGAAATGTGTAGTTTAGTTACTATTAGTAAAGTTTGTAACTCCAAAGGAAATAAGTACTGCCCTAGTAAGGCATTGTAGGTCTTAGCATACATGGACATATGTGTCATTTTGATTGATGTTTTAGGTATCTTTGAGGCAAGAGATTCCCAGATACTTTTACACCAAAGGGGACAATTTTTGGACAATGGCCCAATAGTTTATTATAAATGAGAAGATGGGGTTATTTGTTGTCCAGGGTATCCACCGCTAAGGCCACTGCACCTGCCCTGTCCCTGGGACTAGACCTCATGCTCCTGAGTCCAGAGCACTCCTTAGTGTCCTGATGACACCCTGCAGCGCAGCCCCTCCTGTCTCCCTGTGGGGAGGTTTGTGTCTGGGCTCACACTGACCTCCCTTTATTGTGTCTCTTACACAGTAATGCATGGTTCCTGTCCACGGCTCTCAGGCTGTCCATCTGCAGATATAGCATGTTCCTGGCATTGTCTCTGGAGATCACAGATCAGTCCTTCACAGAGTCTGCATAGTTAGTGCTACCAGTACCAGTATTAATGGATGAGACCCACTCCAGCCCCTTCCCTGGAGCCTGGCACACCCAGCTCATCCAGTAGCTACTGAAGGTGACTCCAGAGGCTGCACAGGAGAGTCTCAGAGACCCCCCAGGCTACACCAAGCCTCCCCCAGACTCTACCAGCCAGACCTCTGCAAACACAGAGACATCCTGGTCAGGAGACTGTCACACATCCACTGATTCCCTCACTCATATCCCCTCACATCCTCAGTATCTCTTGTTCTCCATCAATTACCTTGTAAAATAGCAACAAAGACAAAGCAGCTCAGCCCAGACTCCACGGTGTGTTGTCTGTATTCAGTCCTTGCACAGCTGTTGCCGAGGCAGGGCCATAACAGTGAGGTGTGGGGGTCCTCTGAAGGACGACTTGGGCTCAAAGATGCCCCAGCTGGTCCTTTCTTGGACTGAAGGACACTTGATGTCCCATCCAATCTTACTTCTCTCTCTATCACTCAGGGTCAGAGCTGCGTCAGGGCTGACATCACTCTCAGCATCACAAACTTACTTTCCTAAAAACAAATTCCATGCACATGGAATCCATTTTCGATGACTGCTTTTTAGGTGACCTGAAATAACTGAAAAAACCTTAGCATAGTTATTGATAATATGAACCTGCTTCTTTAGGCAAATATAAAATATAAAATAACAATGGCGATGGTCAGTTTTATGTGTCAGCTAGCCTGGGCTCCCTCTCCAGTTATTCAGTCAATCCCTAATCCAGGTGTTACCCCAAAGGTATTTTGTAGATGTTGTTAAATTCTATTATCATTTTACTCTAACCTAGGAATATTATCCTAGATAACCTGGTTGGGCTTGGTTCAATCACAGCAGACCTGAAGAAGATGCAATTCCACAGTGGACAGCAGCTTCATCTACTACTCGAGATTTCCAGACTGGCCTTCCTGACATCTGGCCCCATGAAGATTGTATGTCTCCAACTGGCCGCACAGCCTCCATCCTCCAGAGCTCCCAGCACAGCAGCGGGGTGTCCATCAGGCTCTGCTGGAAGCTACAGGTCAGGGTGGTGACCCCACAAGAGTTTGATCAGGACAAGTTCAAACTCCATATCCCGTTGTGTCTAAACAAACATCACTCCCTTGAGTACTCGTGTCCACTTACCTTCCCCAGTGAGTGCACGTGCAAAGGACAGCAGGCACATCCTGGTCCACAGCAAGTCTGAAAGTCCCATCACACCTTCCCAGGTGCCTGCAAGAGCCACGGCCTGGGCCACACCTGAGCTCCAGGTAGAGGGCCTGCCCCTGGGGTTTAGACAACAGAGAGGACATGACCCCTTTTCAGAGAGTGGAAAGAGAAAGGGTTTGGGGACAAAAAGATGAAGGAGAAAGAAAACTGATTCACAGAAGAAGAGACAGCCTGACCAGTGTTCACTGTTCAGCGTTGAGTCTGGTGAGAGGAGGGTTAGATTGAAAATCCATCAACTTCTCTAAGGGACTGGCCCAGCCTTAGGCTCCGTCTGGCTGGGACCAGGACAGCAAAGACTGTCCTTGTCTAGGATTTCTATTGAGGTCTGTTCTCCCAGTCTGATAGGAAAGCAGCAGCCAGCTTCCTCGGGCTTCCTCACATCCCTGCTGCTGGTGACAATCAGCAGTCATTCCTGGCTCTGTAAGTGGGACTCTGCATTGGTGCACGTGAGACTGCGTGCTCGTGTTAGAGCAGAAGCTTCTAATCAGAAATCTATAGTTGACAAACAATTACAAACATAGAGAGGGTCTACAAGAAATGGTGAGACGCAGAGGGAACCACAGGCTCTGGCAGGAAACCTCTACCTTCATCCGCACCTGCTCGTGTGGCTGGTCTCTGCTCAGTGGGTCCTGAGCATGCCCTGGTGGCCTCAGCCCTGCCTCATGGTCCTCAGTGAAACCTGCAGCCCAGCCCCTCCTGTCTCCCTGCAGGGAAGTTTCTGTCTGGGCTCACCCTGACCTCCCCTCCCTGTGTCCCTCGAACAGTCCGCAGCCATGCCCTCGGTGGTCACAGAGCTCAGCTGCAGGGAGAACTGGTTCCTGGACGTGTATCTGGAGATGGGGAGTTAACTCCTAGGGGCTGGGTCTGGGTCTGTGTCATCTTTCTAGCATATTCCTGATGACCAGTGCAGCCCCTCCCCCAAGGGCTGATGGATCCCAGCTCCAGCAATAACCACTGGTTGGGATGAGGAATCCAGAGACAGCACAGGTGAGGGAGAGGGTCTGCAAGGTGCGGTCCTGGGCCCAACTCCTGTGCCTGCACCTGGGACAGGACACCTGGCAACAAGGAGAATCAGTCGCTGTCAGTCACCTGTGGCCACAGCCATCCCCACAGCCCCATGTCTGACACCTGCGACCCTCACTTTGGGGAGGTATCACCAGGCGGAGGAGAAGAACCCACAGCCTCCTCTTCTTCCGGACCACAGCTCTGCCTTCCCCAGGGACCTCAGCCCTGTCTGCGGAGGGAGCTGTGAGCTCCTGCAGCCCAGGGGCGGACTTTACCCTCGAGCTTGAAGAGGAGTTTTCATATTGGAAGCCTTGTCCTTAGAAGTGGGGAGAGACTGAAGAACTCCTTTTCTGTTATTTCTTATTATTTCTAACCAACATATAATCATTCTCCCAACTTCCTAAGGACTCAGATTGTTTTCTATCCATAATGGCCCTTTTCTCCTTTCTTTTCAATTAGTTTTTGCAGGTGTTAAGTGGAAGAAATGGTCCTACTCTCTTTTCTGATGTTTGAGAGCTGACACCTTAAAGTTCACTCCTCTCTTCTTCCTCTGCCCACGGCTGGGAAATTTGGTAAGAAGCACAGCTTCTTCCTCCTTCAATGCAGGTGGGAGATCAAAACCACATGAGCCCCACCTGTGAGCACAACACTTAACCCTCCCACACCCAGGAACCACATTAAAAACCCTAATCCGTCTCCATTGCTGGTGCTATCAAACCATTTCTGATGTTCTTGAGAGGTCTGCCCTGCTCTCAACAGACACCTCAATAATGGAGGTGACACATTTTTCAAATTCCTTCCATGTGAGCCTGTGGCATCATCAGACTGAACTTCTCTATTGAGCTTTGGTGGGGGATGGGTGTCACTAGGCATTGCCTTGATGTCCACTATTAATACTGTTGGTGCTGTGAGTGTGGTGTCAAGTCAGTAACCACCACCACCAGGGCCTTCCTTCTCTTGCTTTGGGTGTGTGATGCCGGTGTTGCCTGATACCCATCATGCACTTTAAGGTGCTGCTTGCTGGCTAGTTGTGCTCTGAGCTGTGCCGTGTAGTGCTGCGTTGTTGACTGCAACAGAGCCTCTTGTATGGATTTAGCCAGCTTACTTCAGAAGTTTTGATAATTAATTGGTATTTACGGACAGGAGTAAGGGACTCTGCCTTCTGTGCATGGGAGTGTTTTCCTCCTATGGCAACACATCTTCCTAATTCAGAGGTTTTGGAGTTAAGCATAGAATCATGAGGCAGAGATGGGCTGGGGGAGACTGCTCTAAGGAGAGGAAGCCCCAGACCCCGGCAGGGAACAGCCCTGAACCTCCATCTGTGCCTGCTCCTGCGATCAGCCTTGTGCTGGCAGCGCTGACCTCCCTCTGAGGCCCTGAGATCTCCTGGGAGACCCTGACTGTTACCCGCAGCCCCCACACCTGCCCCTGTGAGGAGGCTTGTGTCTGGCTCACCACACACTCGGACTGCAGTGTCTCGGACACAGCTGTACCTGCCTGCACTCCTGGCCTTGGAACTGCACAGCTGTGAGAACACTTGCTTCTTGGTTGTGTCCCTGGAGATGGTGACTCAGGACTGGAGGTCATGCTGTCCTGAGTGTGCCCCTGAGCCCAGGCCACAGCAGCTGCTCCAGCCCCTTCCCTGGGTGAATGTGGACCCACCACAGGGAATATTTTGAAATTGGGAACATGTAGATGACCCAGGTGAGGGTGAGCCTCTCCATGGAGACCACCTCTCCCTCATGCCTTTGTACAATGTGGTTCTCAGCCTGGGTACCTTGGAAGAGAGAAAAATCCTGAGTCACACAGGCACATGGCCTCATCCCATCATCCCACTTCTGAAGGAAAAGTCTGATTCTCTTCAAGTGGTTTAAGATAGCAGTTAAGTCATACTTCTCATCATGATGTATAGGCAGACAGAAGGGCTTGTGGCCTCCGGATTCTGAGGGGGAATTAGTGCAAGTCTGTAGTACTGTACCTATGAAACTGGGCCCTAAGAAAGCACTTCATGCTGAAGAAAGTACTTTAATGGAAGACACAGTATGAAAAAACAAGTTAGAGTCCATTGTCAACTAACAGGCACCAAAGGAGATTATGAGATATAATTTGACAGTAAAATGAAAACAGGCCCATATAGAAGATGGGAGAAGAAGAAAGAAATGAGAAGCAAAAAGGTAAAAGCCATATGTGTAAGCATAATTAAATGGTGAATAGAGGGAAAAGAGTACATCATCTTGTACAGGGTATAAATTAAAAGAGTAGAATTAACATTCAGAAGGTCAGTGGGAATTCGTTTGAGAGGGCAGAGCTGTGAGCACTTAGAGTGAAGCCCTGGGACTGCACAGGGGGGTAAGGGAAACATCATTAGATTTTTATGGGTCAATTACCCTCAGCCTGTGCTCCGCGAAAACCCTAATGTGGAAGTGAAAGAGCGTCCAACTCTCGCCCTCTTGGAGGGGAAAATTAGCTGATGTGTTAGATCCATCAGGGATGAGCAGGCCCAGTTGGGACAGGGAGGAATACAGAACGGCAGGCAGAAGGCAAGGAGTCAACGTCCTACTGTGGAAGTTCATCCCCGATCACATTCGGTTTAAGTCACAGGACTATGTTTGTAAATTAAAAGGGAAATATTCATAGTCTGGAGGACAATGAAATTTTTCTTCTGATCATGACCTGGTACTAGATTTTTTTCCTCCCCTCAAAACAAGTACAAAATTTCACAAGAGTGAAATATTTGTTCTCTCACATTGGGAACCAACAGAGAGAAGGGATCAGCACGTGCATAGGAGGAACCTACCACTGTCCAGGAAAGAACCGCAGAAAAGGACTAGAGGGAACACCACCTGGGGCTCTCACATGGCCAGGAGCAGTGTCTCTTCTCACCCGCTGGGGCGAGGAAAATAAAATCTGATAATTAAGGGAGCATCAGATGGTGGACTCTGAAGGGTTTTACAGAGCATTGAGGAACGATTACTCCTACTCTAGATGCTGACCCAGTAAGCCCTCAATTCCATGGTAGCACTCATGGACATAGTCCTCCGCTCTCCCACCTCAGCGCTGGCTGAGTCCGTATCCAGACCTATCCACTGCCACACCCTGGCACTGTTACCTAATCCCATTAGGAGACCCACCCAGTGACCTCTTATTCTCTGTCACTGTCTCCTCTGTAGGAAGTGGCCACAGCAGATGGTGTAGACCTGGCTCCTGTGGGATCCTGCTTTTAACTCATTGGCAGATGTCCCTGAGCAGGGCCCCAAGGCTGGCAGAGGGCCAGGTCACTCTGGGGGCAGCCATCTTGCTGCTTGGACTCTGGGCAGTACTGGCTCCAGTCCAGTGCTCTCAAGGCCGTCCCTCATGGCGCTACATCTCTTCGGAGTTGGTGATACCCAGGAAGGAGTTGCACCGAGGCAAGGGTGTTCAGACGCCAGGCTGGCTCTCCTGCAGCCTGCGTTTTGGGGGCCAGAGGCACGTTATCCACATGCAGTGCAAGAAGTTATTTTGGCCCGTACACCTGCTGCTGATGACTCAGGATGACCAAGGAGCCTTGCAGATGGACTACCCCTTCGTCCCTTCAGATTGTTACTACCTTGGCTACCTGGAGGAGATTCCTTTTTCCATGGTCACCGTGGACACGTGCTATGGGGGTCTTGAAGGTATTATGAAGTTGGATGACCTTGTGTATGAAATCAAACCCCTCAAGGATTCGGAAAGGTTTGAACATGTGGTTTCTCAGATAGTGGCAGATGCCAGTGCAACGGGACCTGCATATGGACCGGGACACAAGGAGGATAGACACCCACTGTTCTCTGAAGCAGATGTCAGTGCAGCCCCCAGGAGTGGTGCGAGGGTGTTTGCAGCACATAAGGGAATTATGAAAGGATTCTTCAATATTCTAATTCAGTGTATCATGTATACAACAATGTGTCTAAGTGTGTAGAAACCCTGGTACATATGTGTACTATAGTGGACTCCTTTCAACAAGGTCTTGCTGTAAGGTTCTATCTAGTTGCAGTGGTGCTATTTAATGAAAGGGATCCAACTGTCATGAGTGACTGTAGAGTACCAGGTGGTGCATATGCTCGTTACCACGCAAACAATTTCAGACTAGTTACAGAAACCACTTCATCCTTGATAGTAATTCGTGATGGACCACGACCAGGTCAGTTTGATTCAGAGACCTATACTATGTGTACAACTGATCGTAGTCTACTCTTCGTTGGTTATCTAGGCAGACATTATTTAATATTAGCTATGGTATCGACCCAACTCATTGGGAGAAGTTTTGGTCTGTGGTATGATGGTGATAATTGCTATTGCATGAGAAGGAGCACCTGCCTTATGGCAAAATACCCAGCCTTGACAGATGCCTTCAGTGACTGTTCCATTGGGCAGTGGTGGAACATAGTAGGAATATGGGGTAGTTGTATGTTTAACAAAACGGTGAGCTATTTTAATGAAAGCCTGATAAAGATGCGTTGTGGAAACTATATAGTAGAGGATTGGGAGCAGTGTGACTGTGGCTCCTTCAAGCAGTGTTATAGCAACAAATGCTGTGAGTATGGCTGTATGTTGGCAGAAGGGGCTACTTGTAATGAAGGACTATGCTGTACAAACTGTGCCTACTCTGAACCTGGGACACTCTGCAGACCAATCCAAAATACATGTGATCTTCCAGAGTACTGTTTTGGAACAACCAATCAATGCCCAGAAGATTTTTATATGCAGGATGGAATGCCCTGTACTGAAGAAAGCTACTGCTATCATGGAAACTGCACTGACCGCACTACGCACTGCAGAGAAATCTTTGGAAGACACGCTATTAACGCTCATGATGTCTGCTATACAATAAATAGAAAAGCCAATCGATTTGACACTGTATAAGAAATGATAGGGTGTTGAACCATGCTGCTTGTGGAGAAGCAGACATAAAATGTGGAAGGCTGCAGTGTAGCAATGTCACTCATGTTCCCCGGTTGCTGGAACATGTTTCATTCCATCAGTCAAAGATCTCAGGGGTCTGGTGTTGGGGAGTAGGCAGTCACTATTCCCCAGAAACAACTGATGTTGGTCATGTGAGAAGTGGTACCCTCTGTGCTCCTGAGAGGTTCTGTCTCAATAGCACCTGCAGTGCTCGTATAGATGCAATAACTTATGACTGTCCCCCTAAGAAATGCAATCATAGAGGAATTTGCAACAATAGAAGGAATTGCCATTGCCATGTAGGCTGGGAGCCTCTACTGTGCTTAAAGAGAGGTCCTGGAGGGAGCATGGACAGCGGACCCAGTTCAAGAAGAATTCGCTCAGTAAAAACAAGCCAAGCATCGATCCTATATTGGAAACTGGTCTTTGGTCGCATTTATGCCTTCATAGCTGCGCTCCTCTTTGGTGTGGCCACCCATGTTAAAAATGTCAAGACCTCCAGAGTTAAGGAAGTGATAGTAGGTGATAAATAAATTACAAACCAGCCTCCCGACCCCTGTACAACCATTGGTAATGTAGAAGTAATATCAACATATATGATGGAATCAGTAATAAGATGGCAAGGATGAATATCATGTTCTAGAAGTCTGCAGGAGATGACAGCAGATTTCGGTACATCAGGGGCGGTCGATGTTCTCACATCAGGTCTCTTTGATAGGTTGCTGATCAGCGCTCCAAAATAAATCTTGAAAAACCACTTGTTGGTGCCCTCTAATATTTTGTAAACTCTAAGAGAGCAAATTGAGCCTGAGACTTTGGCCCGGAGAGAGACCTGAGTCAGCAGCTGGGTCTTGACCTGAGTTCACTGGTCCCAGTAATAACAAACATTTTCATGGGCTTCTTTAGGGGCAGATTCATGACATTTCTCCAAATTAGTGTTCTTGAACACTGGGGTTTTCCACTTCCTCTATTTAATCTCTTCTTCTCTAAACCCAAAGTGGGTTCAGGGTAATAGAGGGCCCCTCCCAACCAGCACTGTCTATCTCCTTCTGGGGTGGCTGTGGTCTGTGGAGTGAGAGTGATGTGGTCTCCATTCCCACCTAGCATAAACTAGGACACTCTGGAGAGCCTATCTCCCAAGGTGGGACACGGAGATCAGGAGGCTGAATGTAGCATTCACTGAAATTCCATCAGAAAGTTAGGTAGAACCGCCTCTCAGTTGCTCTGGCATTCAGAGGGAGTCCTGTGAACGTTAACCCCTCCTTCCTTCTTACGTCTACATTTCAGTGCACTTTCAGTGAATGTAAGCTGAGGAATTCCTGATGAATAACAGACACTAGTCTTTTTTATTTTATTTTATTTTTTATTTAACATCTTTATTGGGGTATAATTGCTTCACAATGGTGTGTTAGTTGCTGCTGTATAACAAAGTGAATCAGCTATACGTATACATATATCCCCATATGCCCTCCCTCTTGCGTCTCCCTCCCACCCTCCCTATCCCACCCCTCTAGGTGGTCACAAAACACCGAGCAGATCTCCCTGTGCTATGCGGCTGCTTCCCACTAGCTAGCTATTTTACATTTGGTAGTGTATATATATATATATATGTGCCTGTCACTCTCTCACTTCGTCCCAGCTTACCCTACCCCACCCCCCGTGTCCTCACGTCCATTCTCTACGTCTGCGTCTTTATTCCTGTCCTGCCCCTAGGTTCTTCAGAACCTTTTTTTTTTTTGGTTCCATATATATGTGTTAGCATATGGTATTTGTTTTTCTCTTTCTGACTTACTTCCCTCTGTATGACAGACTTTAGGTCCATCCATCTCACTACAAATAACTCCATGGCCTTGCTGTCCTCTCTTAGGGACTGTGGCATCATCTCCATAGAAGGAGGTGGGTCAGCTTGAAGCCCAGTTCCCTCTTCTGCACGTTTCTTCTTTCTCTCCCAGCGATGGTGCTGGCCGAGCTGTGCCAGAGCAACCAAGGCAAAAGGGTCGTGCACAGAATGACTGAGAACTTTGACTAGGTGCCGTGGACTCCTCAGAGGCAGTGACCCAGATATGAGGCCCCAGAGCCTCCTTCTGAGTGTTGTGGCCCCGGTGCCCCTCTCACGGGAATTGTTGTCAGGCTTGATGGTTGACGCAGCCATGGTATCAAGATTTCACTGGTAGAAACTATTCCTTTTCTTCCCTGGGAGAAGCAGGTCTCCTTCTACTTTGTTGGGGAGACACCCTTTTTAATAAACAAAAATGATAAGCTGTAAGTACATATTAAGTTTTAGGTTATGTATATGTAAAGAATAATCATAAAGATCAAGAAACAGAACATGATGAGTGGACACCCAGGAGTGCCCTTCCCTCGTCCCAGCCTCCTCCTCACCGTGAGGTAGCTGTTCTCCTGATTTTGTGTCAGTGACTTGTCCTCATAGTTTATTCCCGGGCACGCATCCCTAAATAAGGCAGCCCAGCTTTGCCTAGTTCCAAAGTCCGTAAGTGGGTGTACCGTGCCGGCTGCTTTATTGCTCTTGATGGCTCAGCATTGTGTCCATGAGATTCTTTCCTCTTGTGAATATAGTTTTTTTTAAAAAATAATTTTTATAGTTTTACTACCTTTAAACAAAATGTACTCCATTGCTGTGGAATATTCCTTCCTAGGAGCGTGCACGGTTCATTTCTGCATCTGCTTGTGATGACCTTCAGGTTCTTTCAGGTTTGGCTCCTGTGGCTGCGGAGTCCATGTCCATGTGTCCTGGTGCAGGGCTGGGGGGTTTGTGTTCAGCTGGGAGGAGCACTGTGGGTCTGTGTGCACGGACTTCGCTCTCTGAGGCCCGATTGTTTCAGAAGTGGTTACATCCCCCGCTGCGCACCAGGCTTTCCATTGCTCCACATCCTGCTGATATTTGATACTGTGTCTTCATGTCTGCCATTCTGGTAGATGTGTGCACAGTAGTTTTCTTATGGTTTTAATCCCTCGGTTGTTAGTGAAGTTGTGCATCTTGTGGTATTCATGGACTATTTCCTGTTGTTTTTAAAGAAGTTTTAAAAATTGTGGTCAAATACACATAACATAAAATTTGCTATCTTAACCATTTTTAAGTGCACATTTCAGGGTCATGAAGTAATTCTCACTGTTGTGCAAACCTGACCGCCATCGTCCTCCAGAACTTTCTCATATTGCAAAATTGAAACAGTCCCCATTAAACACTCAGTCCCCATTGTCCCTCCCTCAGCCCCTGGCACTCAACATCCTACTTTCTGTCTCTATGTTTCAGACGGCTCTAGGGGCCTTGTATGAGTGGATCAAACACTGTTTGGTTTTTTTGTGTCTAGCTTACATCACTGAGCATAATGCCCTCAAGGTTCATCCCTGCTGCAGCCTGTGTCAGAATTGCCTTTTTAGGCTGAATAACATCCCCTTGTATGGATGGACCATGTTTTTCTTCTCCATTCATCCATTAGTGGACACATGTAATATCTACATTCATTTCTCATGTCTTATAATATTTGTGGAATAACGTCGGAAAGTCCTATGAATCAAAAGTCATTTGCCATTAACTTTTTTCTTAAACTTTTTATTGTGAAAAACATCAAAGCTAAGAAAAAGGGAAGAATACATGTCAGCCTCACTTGTGTTCAGGAATTAATGCTTTACGGTATTCACTTTATTCCCTGTGTGTGTGCTATGTGTGTGCATGTGCCTGTTTGCATACATGTGCATAGGTATGTGCACTTGCACACGTTAGTGTGTGCATGGGCATTTGCGTGCGTGTGTGTTCATATGCTAGTGTGTGAATATATTTGTGCTGTGCACGTGCATGCGTTTGTGTGTGTGCTGTGCCTGCCTGTGCGCACACCTGTGTGTTTGCTGGAACCACTTGCAAGTTGGTTGCAGAATGAATTGTGCCACAGATATGTCCGCACCTGCTCCAACAATCCTGCGTAGTCACGTAAAGGTCACAGATCTCGGGGGTTTAAATGGATGGAGCAGGATGTCCTGACACAGAGTCTGTCTTCCAATGACTGTCACTGTCTCAGTAACATCCTTCACACCTTCTTTAAGCCCCATTCAGGGTCCAGTTTAGACGCCCATTACATTCAGTCACCTGCCTCAGGTCCCCTAAAGCTACAATGTCACAGTTGGAGAGCCCGGCCAAGGCTGGGGGTGCCCCTCCTGTTGGCCTCGCCTCCAGGCTCTGCACTTGGCTCCTGTGTTCCCATCTCTCAGCCAGGCCCCGACTTGGATGGGGCCGCCACCTCTTTCCTCACAGGGTCCCATCGCCCAGTCAAGGGGGTTCATTCTCCCAAACTCATCATCAGGAGCGGTGGGGGGTGACCGCTCCCAGTGGGTCTCCTTCATGTGAGACCCTGTGCTGTTGAAAGAGCAGGCACCCTGCCCTCGGGGGTGGGGGCTGGGGGGATGACATGCGGCCCACGATGGGCAGGCGGGTCACCAGGTGGGGCGAGCCAGTGTGCAAGGAGTTCTGTGGTGGGTTCTCCTCTGCAACGGCTTCTGTGCCCCTACCCCTCCCCGTGCCTCCCCTCGAAGACAGCGCGGTGCCCGGGACCGGAGCCATGGGAGCCGTCAGCCACCGCCCCGTCTACACACACACACACACACACGCACACGCACACGCACACACGCACACGCACACGCTGCAGGGAAGCAGGACCTGAGTGCAGGGCTCTCAGCGGCCCTGAGCGCCCCGCCCAGAATCGACCAGCGGAATGGACAGACCGGATCTCCCGGCCCGGACCATGCAGGACTGTCCTGCCTGGGCTTCCAGTGCGGCTGCCTCCTGGAAGCCTGGGAGGCTGGAATCAGGCCACTTCTTGTCTGTCCTGGCAGCAGACTGGGCTGCACTCTCAGAAGTTCGTGGCTTACCCGTGGATCCTGACCATCAGGTGGCCAGAGATATTGCTAACATTTCGGTTTTGCCTGTTAAAATGTTTAGTGACAAAGATTATGTTCACTTTCCTGATGTGGGTGTCCAAAGATGAGAGACCCATGTGTGTGACCTGTACCTCCTATGAGATCAGCCCTAAGCTAGTTTAAACATGATCAAGTTCTGTCTACACAGTAGATTTAGACCTCTGCATGTCCTGTCTACTGATTATGTTTAGACCTGACCATGTTCTGTGTATGCTAGGACTATGGGAACCTGGGTAGAAACCCGGCCTGGCCTCAGTACTGGGAAGCTCCGTGCCTGCATCTGAAGGTCAGTGCTTTGATGTCTGGGGTCCGGAGCTGAGGAGGGCTTGTCTAAGTAACAGCCTCTCTTCTGAGCGTGGTTACCTGGTCCTCCCAAGGGTCCGTGCTATGGTCAGGGCCTTAGTCTTAATCCCGGCAAGGTTCACCTTCCCTGGGGCTCATGGAGAATCTGCAGGAGGGCTACCTGGCAATAATTCCAATTCACCAGCACGTGCATGGTGTGTAGGGAGGCAGGTTTAGCTGGTGAATTGATTGCAGGGCACGCAGATCAGGCAAAAGGCTGATGGGTAACAGCTGAGGCTGCTGCTGAGCTCTCCTTCCAGTCTACTGTCCCTACTCAGAAGCGTCCAAAGCTGCCCCTTGGCTTTCAGCCCTGCTGTCCTGTGAGTTTTCTCAACATGTAAGTGAGACAAGAAAGGACTGAGCCTGCCAGATCCAAGGAAGTGTGTTCAACTCTAGCATGAAAGCTTTAAAAACAGGTAAAATCAAGAGAACCAAAGTGAAAAGAGGAGGACTTCTCTGGGACAAGTGTGGGGAGAGGAGACCCACCTGACACTTCTTTTGCCATCCCAGGAGGTCCCAGGAGCCCAGCTTGTTTCCACATTAGGGGAGCCACCAACAGAGCCATGGTGTCCTGACCAAGGGGAGGTGTGACCCCCAGGTGCAGGCTCTGGGGAGGTGGAGTCACCTGCTGAGTGAGAATGTGTGACTTTAGATGCAGGCTCTGGGGAGGTGGGGTCACCGTGGTGAGTGTGGATGTGTGACCGCAGGTATAGGATGTGGGGATTTTGTGGGTCTCACCACATCTGCATGGGTCAGGATCACATGTATGGGGAGACCCCATATGTGCTCTTTGCCTGCAGTGTGTCTTGTCCCCTTTGAGAGTTCCAACCTCTGCATTAAGGGTGTTGCCCTGATTAACCTGTGGTTCCTTTTCTTCTCTTAATCTTGTCACATTCATATGAGGTCAGGCATGCTTGAGTGGGTTGCTGCTCTGTGTTCTGGTGAGTGACAACCCTTGGTGGTATAATATTAATAACATATCATATCATATGTCTAATCTATGGGGGTCACCACTGCCTGGGTCTCCCTGGACAGAGGTCAGGTGAGCACAGACTACCCCCCCTAAGAATGGTCCCCCACATGCCATGTGAGGGTACCATGATGGCCCCTAAGCTGGGGGACTGTGTTTGGGCCTCCAAAAATTGTGATGAAGGGGAGTCGAAATGGAATCTCAGTTAACAAGACATTATTTTAAGAATTTATTTTAGGGCCTCCCTGGTGGCGCAGTGGTTGAGAGTCCGCCTGCCGATGCAGGGGATACGGGTTCGTGCCCCGGTCTGGGAAGATCCCATATGCCGCGGAGCGGCTGGGCCCGTGAGCCATGGCCGCTGGGCCTGCGCATCCGGAGCCTGTGCTCCGCAACGGGAGAGGCCACAACAGTGAGAGGCCCGCATACCGCAAAAAGAAAAAAAAAAAAAAAAAAAAAAAAAAAAGAATTTATTTTAAGTGAAATAAAACACACGTCACATACCCTTTACCATCATCACCATTTTAAGTGCACGTTTCTGAGGCATCAGATATACTCACCTTCTTGTGGAGCCATCACCACCATCCCTAGAACTTTTCATCTTGCAAAATCAAACTTCCACAACCATGAAAGTCTCACTCCCCATCCCCTCCCACTGCCCCTGGCACCGATGTCCACTTCAGTCCCTGAGTTGTCGGCTCCAGGGCACCCATTTGAGTGAAATCCTGCAGTGTTTGCTGACAGGTTATTTTGGAAGAGCTGACTTTCAGTCTGACGCTCTGACTGTTTGCATCTGAAGAATCTGCATTTAAGGAGAGGGCGTATGAGGAAGGGGGTGTATGAGGGACAAAGGTGTCCGGCGTGCAGATGAGCCAGGACCTGACCAGCTGCCTGTTGGGCCCTCTGGTCCCATCTCTTGGTCTGTGCCTCATCTGCATCATCACTGTCCCTGCTGGCACCCCTGGGGTGTTGTTGTCTGAGTGAGATTCCTCTGGTGCCCCTGCTCCCCTCCCCTCTTCCTGCTGGTTGGGGAGGAAACTGCTTGCTGTGTGGTCTCTACTCCTGAGGCACGAAGGACCCTGCAGAATGGACCTGCAGAGTGTGGGGTGTGGTCCCAAGAGCATGGGGCCCACACAGGACACAACATCGGGGCGTGACAAGTGCTAGGGCTGCCTCATCACTGACAGGGAATGTTGCCAAGATTCTGCTCGGGAGGGCATGGTGGGTGTCCTGGGACCCCAGAGGCCCCATTCCTATCCTGGAGCTTGGAGAGTGCATCCCCATGGGTTCCAGATTCACCCCATATCTCAGCCATATCCCTCTGTTCTGTCTTTGAACTCAGGAAAACGACCTCTACTGATCATTGTCCACAACATAGGCCTGGTCGTGTCGGTATTAGGATTCTTTAATTTAGGCGTCCTGGGATAGCAGCTCTTTTTAGGCTGGAGAAGGAACAGCTGAGGAGTGTACAACAATTTCAGATGAAACTAATATTCAATGACTATCTCTATACTACTCAGTTGTTGACTTCTATTAGTCATTATTCACCTGGTTTTAGCTCTGATGTGGGGATTACAGAGGTGTCAACATTTAAATCTTCATAATCTGTGTATTTGTAGCTTCAGTATCATTACTGATCCATAGTATGGTTTGGGAAGAGTTATTGATTTCATGTATCATGTAAAGGATTCACAGTGATGATAGGGCAATTAAGATTACAATAATGGCTGGTAAATTGTTCACATTTTCTTTACCTGTGCATCTGTTGTACATATATGAGTTAGTTTAGTTGTCAATATTAGTGAAATAATATAGAGGACTAGAGAACTTATTTTAAAAATAACTATTAATGTGTGATTATGAAAATGTAAAAGTTCTTCCATAATTGGTGATGTTGTATCTTGAGAGCCTAGATGAAATTGATATGCCTTTGAGATATACACTATTTTAGCCTATAATTTAACTTTGACAAAGTTACATCACTTTTAACTTTTATCTCATTTATTGAGAAAGACATAATTGTTATGCTGTTGGCTTGAAACTGCTTGAAAAGGACTTGAATCCTTCCTTATTTTACATTTACATAGGTAGGATCTTCAAACATAGGATATGGTGGAGGGCATCCGTGCAACCATTCTAGGTTAGGAGTAGCAGTTTCCACTGCTGAGACTTCTTGTTTAGACACAAATGCTTTTCACAGTATGAAGATTATTAGCATTACTGCTGCTACTGAGATGAATGAGCCTAAAGACAAAACACTTCATGTTGTGTGTACCTCACGGTACTCAGACTAACGTAGTGACCTCCTTGAGAGGCTGAGAAAGTGCTGCAGAAAGTCATATTTACTACTACAAATATACCTGTGAAGTGAGTTTTGCTACTGCTGAGTTAACTGTGTAACCTGAGAATAGTGGGAATCAGTGTAGGAAGCCTCCTATAATAGTGAAGACTGCTCCCATGGACACTACGTCATGGAAATGTGCTACTACATAGTATGTACCCTGGAGGACAATGTCCGGGGATGAGTTGGCTAAGATGATTCCTGTCAAACCACCTACTGTAAAAAGGAAAATAAAGCCTAAAACTCATAATAGAGTGGGAGCTCATATAATATTACCTCCGTGAAGAGTTGCTGCTCAGGGACTTCCCTGGTGACGAAGTGGTTAAGAATAGGCCTGCCAATGCAGGGGACACAGGTTCGATCCCCGGTCCGGGAAGATCCCACATGCTGCAGAGCAAAAAGCCCGTGTGCCGCAGCTACTGAGCCTGCGCTCTAGAGCTTGTGAGCCACAACTACTGAAGCCCACATGCCTAGAGCCTGTGGTCTGCAGCAAGAGAAGCCACCGCCATGAGAAGCCCGCGCAAGGCGACGGAGAGTAGCTCCTGCTCACCGCAACCAGAGAAAGCCAGTGCGCAGCAACGAAGACCAATGCAGCCCCCGCCCCCAAAAAATAACTAAATAAGGAGTTGCTAATTGGCTACATACTTTTACTCCTGTAGGGATAGAAGTAATTATGGTAGCTGATGCAAAGTATGCTACTGAGTCGACAGCTATCCTTATGGTAAATATAAGATGGGCCCACAAGAGAAATCCTAAAAAGCCAGTGGACATGACTCATAATATTCCCAAATAGCTGAAGGGCAGTTTTTGTCCTAAATAGTATGTAATGATATGTGAAATTATAACAAACCCTGGTAGGCCATGAATACACACTTCAGGGTGACCAAAGAATCAAAATAGGTGTTGGTATATGATTCGGTTTCCTCCTGCAGGGTCAAAGAATGTAGTGTTGAGATTTCTATCTCTTAACAGTGTGGCAATTCTGGCTGCTCGGACTGACATTGGTAATTATAGAAATATGACTATAGTTGGGGAAGATTAAACAAACAATGGAAAAAAAATAATGGTGTTTGGTATTGGGATATGACTGCTGGTTTTGGATTAAAGACTATAGTAATACAAGAAATAGCACGAAGAATTGAAGAGACACCTGCTAAATGTAAGGAGGAAATGGTTAGGTCGACAGAGGCTCCTGCGTGGGCCAGACTGCAGGCTAGAGCTGAATACATGATTCCACTGGTACCAGAACCAGCTTCTACTGTTGGTGATATGAGTAGGAGTAAGAATGATAGGGTAAGTAGTCAAAAGTTTACATGATTTATTTGGGGAAATGCTACCTCGGGTGCCCCAGTTATTAGTGGCCCAAGTCAGTTTCTGAACCCTGCAATCATAATGGGTACAGCTATAAAGAAAATTATTACAAGTTCAGGGACTGTTATGACTACCGTACAGATTTGGGCATCTCCAAGTAGCGCTCCAGGTTAGCATAGCTCAGCCTGGATTAATATACTCAAGGTGCTGTCTGCTACTCCAGCTCAAGCACCAAATAGTAAATACAAAACACCGATATCTTTGTGATTTGTTGAAAATAATCAGCAGTGTATGAACAGAAGTAAAATGACTTGAGCTCGCATTAGACTGTAAACGTAAAGACAGAGATTGAGCCCTCTGCTCTTGTCCTGTTTAGCTGTGGATCTAGATGGAGTCAATGCAGGTTTCATCACAGCCCCTGAACGAATTTTGTAACAGTTTCTCCCTGTGTGTGTGGTTTTTTTTGTAATTTATTTTTATAATGGGGTATAGCTGATTTTCAATGCTGTCTTTCTTGCTGCTGCACATCCACTTGATTCACTTACAGAGAGACATCCATAAATTCTTTTTCAGATTCTTACCAGTCGTATATATTCTTTTATGGTGACTAGAGTGTGCCCAGTCCAGTTCTTTGAGCTATAGAGTAGGTCTTGTCGATTACCTATTTGGTCTTTGGAACCCTATCTGTGCTAATTTCAACCCTCTGGTTTATGCCTCACCCCACCCCACCTTTCCCCTGTAGCAGCCATAAGTTTGTTTTCTAAATGTGTGACTCTCTTTTGTAATTTAGTTCATGTGTAGCCATTTTTAGATTCCACCTATAAGTGATATCTTATGCTAAGTGTCTTTTTGTGTCTGACTTATGTCACTTAGAATGATCGTACCTAAGTCCACCTGAGTTGCTGCAACTGGCCTTATTTCATTGATTTCATGGCTGAGTAATATTCTATTGTACATAAGTACCATATCTTCTTTATCCATTTTTTCCTTCCAAGGACATTTATATTGTTTCCAAGTCGAGGCTCCTGCAAAAGGGCTGCACTAATACTTGAAGTGCCTGTGTCCTATGGATTTATGGTTATCCCGAGATATACACCCAGGAGTGGAAGTGCCGTATGCTCTGTAGCTCTATTTTTTTTAATTAATTATTTTTTTTTTGCCTGTGTTGGGTCTTTGTTATTGCACGTGGGCTTTCTCTAGTTGCAGCAAGTTGGGGCTACTCTTTGTTGAAGTGTGTGGGCTTCTCATTGCAGTGGCTTCTTTCTTGCAGAGCATGGGCTCTAGGTGTCAGGCTTCAGTAGTTGTGGCTCATGGGCTCTAGAGCACAGGCTCAGTAGTTGTGGTGCACGGGCTTAGTTGCTCCGCGGCATGTGTTATCTTTCCGGACTGGGGCTCGAACCCGTGTCCTCTGCATTGGCAGTTGGATTCTTAACCACTGCGCCACCAGGCAAGTCCCTATAGCTCTAGTTTTTAGAATTTTTAGGAAACATCATACCCTTCTCCAGCGTGGGTGTTAGCAATTGACATTCCCACCATCAGCGTAGCAGGGTTCCCTTTTCTCCACGTCCTCTCCTCCATTTCTTGTTTTTACACTTTGTGAGGATGGCCATTCTGACTGGGGCAAAGTGATACATCTTTGTAGTGTTGATTTGTATTTCCCGCATGTTTGGTTGGCACAAGGGCATATGGATTTACACCTGTACACCCTTTTTGGCCAACTGAATCATAGGCAATGTTGAGCAGCTTTCATGTGCTTTAATGGCGAGTCCAATCTACCTCTTGCAATCCGGTTCTTGCAATTCTGCCTTGTTTTCAAGTCCTTTTCAATTACTTACCCCAAGACATTTTCCCACCATAGTTGTCATTTACAACCCTTCAGGCGTTGTGGATTGCAGTGCCCCTGAGCAACTGTCTTCAACTTGTTTCTGAAACCGGCCACAAGGTGGCAGGATTGCTTCAAGCCCCATTCTGGTTACGGGGGCAGCCTGAGCCTTTGGGAAATTCCTCTTCCTGATGGGAAATTAGAGTGGCATGCGCTGTCCAAACATGTAGAGCTTGTTTCTCATTCTTCCCCCCCCACTTCCCCTTCATCTTCCGGACAAATTCCAAGCCGTGCACGACCGGCTGTTGAGTGTGCTGACTTCCCCAGGTGGGGAGACTCTAAGGAAGGAGGTGGGCGCGGGGACCCCTCCCCCAGGACATGTGGAGATAAGGTGCCTTTTCCAAACTCTTCCTGCCCATCCGGGCCCCCATCCTCTGGGGTTCTGTCCGGACACTGCGAGGTTTCCAGCGGTGTGGGGCTCTGGCGCCGCCCTGCAGGGAGCAGCCCTGCTACCCGCGCCTACAGCGCCGCCTGCTTGTCTCTCCGTCCTCCCGTCGGGCACAGTCTTCCACCTTCCCTGCTGCCTCGGATACTCTGTCTCCACACTGTCCTGTGATCAGCCCCTCGTCCCCACCGCCATCACCCCCAGCTCCATACCCCTCGTCCAGCCTCAGGGATGACCCAGGACCCTTCCTGGGCTCCCTGCCTGCCCACCCTTGGTCTGTGTCCTCAGTCCACCTGTGCAGACAGGTGAGGATCCCCTCCAGAGGCTCCCAAACGCTTCACCCCTACATCCTTCCCGGGTTCGGCCCATGTCCTGTCAGGATGTTCCACCCCCACCAAGCCCCCAAGTACATGGCAAGGGTAGGCATCAGGCCTTCTGCGTGCACTGCTGTGCGTCCTGCTGTATACACAGGCATGACCCTGCCCCAGGATGCAGGAAAGGCAGCTCTACCTCGGGATGTGGGGAGAGGAGCTGCCCACAGGGTGGACATCAGCTCTCGGCTCACCAGGCAAGGGCAGCCAGCTTCTTGCTCCTTGGACCCTTTCTCACCCAGCCTGACCATGACCCGGCTTTGTTCCCACCCCCGTTTTTCCCTCCATTGGCCTCGCTCTTGTGAGCAGAGCAGGACAGTGTGGTCTGTGGTTACAGGCTGAGAGACACAGACACTGGCTGACCCGTGTGCACACATGCTGACCACACGGAACAGGCACTGCACCAGGGCCCGTGCGGTGTGGGTTCACCTGCCCACAGAGAGGCCAGGCCTCTCTCCTGGCTCTGGGAGGTGACCTTGAGTCTGACGGGAGTGTCCATGCTCCATGGGCCTCGCTCCAGGCTGGTCTGTGCTGACGACGTGATACACGGTGGGGCTTCCTGAGTCGTTCCCGGGGGCTGGAGGCTAAGGTCAGGCACATCGTGGTCCCCACATTGACGTGACAGACCCCAGTAAACCCTGCACTTCAGGACTCAGGTGGGCTTCCCTGGGCTGCCACAGCCGAGGAGGCTGGACCCTGCTCATCCCCCCTGTCCTCGCTGATTTTAACTTGCATCCTTCACCATAATAAACCCTGGGTATAACAGCTTCAGGGAATTCTGGGAGCCTCCAAGAGAAAAGAAGCCGGGGAGGGGATCTCTGGGTCCCTGACTCTACAGTTGGGGTCAGAAGTCGGTGGGGAGGATCTTGGGGCCCTGGAATCTGAAGGGCCCCTCTACCAGGGGAGGGGTGGGAGACCCCGGGTGGTAGTTAAGCTGAGTCCAAGGGCCTCCTGCGCAGGAGGCATCCTAGCCCAGGGGATCCTGAAGAGGCCAGCTCCCTCCTCCCCTCAGCCCCCAGGCCTGGTCCCTGCTCTTGAGAAATTCCCTAGGGTGGAGTCCTAGTGCTGGAGGTGCCCCAATGCTGTGGCCTCCTGAGCCTCCAGTGAGGATAACGGGAGTGGGGGAAGACCTGTTTACAGAAAGGGAGCTTCTGTCAGAACAAAGCCTGGGTCTGCTGCCCCTGACCCCAGGTGCACTGGGGCAGGAATGTGAGAGCGAGGCTCCCTCCCCTCCCAAGACACACAGGGCAAGTGGGCGCTGGTCACTGGACTCCCACACGATATGAAAATCTCCCACGCAGGCCTGATGGGTGAGAGACACTATTTAAAGACTATTAATGGGACCAGGGGGGACCAGAGGGTGAAGCTGGGTGTGGGGAGAGTTGGAAAATCACCCAAGGACACGCTCTCCCTGCAGCAACCCCCCAGATGAGACCAGGAGGAGGTGGACCCCTCAAGTCAGAGCCCACATTCAGTGTCTTTGGGGGACAAATAGCCAAGCACCCCCAGTCCTTGCCTTCACCTGCTGCAGTTAGGGCCTGCCTTGTCTTCTTCATGGCCAAGTTCTCACCCCTCCCAGAAGCCCTCTTGGGGGTTCATGGGATGGGGGTGTCCATGGCAGGACTGGAGGGTCAGTGGTGGGCTGGAGGCCACGTGGCAGGCAGGAGGGCTCCCACCGACCCTGCCGGTCCACACCTCCTGGTCATAGGCCTGCACAGAGTCCACGAGGCTGTGGATGTGGTAGAAGGTGCAGAGGTGCGGGGACTGGTCCAGCCCATGCTGGTGTCTGACCACCAAGTGGTCAGTGTGGAGTATTCCCGGGGAGCCCTGGCCGTGCTCGCATCCTCCCGGGAAGGACACGTCAGCATGGTCCCTGGAATGACTGGGAGGTCAGCTGGCAGCGCCCCCCACCCAACCTCACTGTTACCACAGGAAACAAGAGACAACTCCGTGAGGAAACACAGAACATCACCAGCCTGATGCTGTCCTGAGGAAGGTCGGCTGGCATCTGGGAACTGGGTGCTATAGTGGGTTGAATGGGGGCCCCCCAGAAGTTATGTCCACGTCATGTCCCCCAGAATCTGAGAATGGAACCTCATTTGGAAGTAGGGTCTCTGCAGGTATAATTAGTTATGGATCTGGAGATGAGGTCATCCTGGATCCGGGTGGCCCTGAGTCAGTGACAGTGTCCTTCTAAGACACAAGCGGAGAGACACAGACACACAGACACCACGTGAAGACGGAGGCAGAGACGGGAGGGATGCGGCCATAAGCCCAGGGACGCCTGGAGCCCCCAGAAGCTGGAAGAGGCAGGCAGGACCCTCCCCTGGAGCCTCCGGAGGGAGCGCAGCCCAGGGGCACCTTGACCTCAGACGTCTGGTCTCCAGGACTGAGAGAGGACAGGTTTCTGTTGCTCTGAGCCTCCGTTTGTGGTCATTTGTCACAGCTGAACCGGGAAGCTAATGCAGCTGGTGAGCAGCTCCTGGGCCTGATCTAAACCCTCCCTCCTCCCGTTAGGGGCAGCCCCCTGCACCTGTGCTGTGTGCACAAACCATGAGGTTCATGCTGAACCCCGGCTCCCCTTCTGGGCACTGGCATTTTGGAGGGTGAGGGCAGAGAACACCACGCGACCAGCCCCCAGCCGGTGCCAAGTCTCTAGTGAGCTTCCCTGGGGGCACAGGGGTGCGGGTAACTGTCGTGGTTCTGCCCTTCGTCGCTGGGGGAAGAGACACCCTGGAGACCCTTGAGGGAAGGAGGGGTCATGAAGGGTCATGAGGTGACCGGAGCAGGGACCCTCCCTCCCGGGCATCCCTACTGCATGCTGTGACCCATCTCAGCTGTGAGGACACAAGCCACGAGCATGTGCTGGGTCCTGTGAGCCTCCCAGCCAGTCCCTGAAGGTGAGGGCGGCCCTGCAGACCCCAGCCCTCTCCTCCACGTCTAGTAGGTGGAAGACCCACTTCTGCTCGCCATTCCAGAAGCGGTTCTGGAGCAATTCTTGGAGGGCTTCTGGGGTTATGCAGGCTGAGCCCCTGTTGCTATGTCCCCACTTCCCCACAAGAACCTCCAGAGCAAGCTGTTTGCCCTGTTGCCTGAATGCCTCCCCGCACCAGTTTTCTCAGGAAAGAATCAGGGGTTTCTGTAGCAGCGTCTGCAGGCAGCTCTGCATCTGGACCCACATTCACATCTTCTGTGTAAACACCGAGAACCTTCCCTGACATGTGCCCCCGGCTGACCACCTCCACATGCCGACCACAGGCCCCAGTGCGGACGTCAGACTGACCACCCGTCTCAGCCTCCTCTTGTTGTCAGAGCTGCTCCAGGCCCTGCTCAAAACCCGTGGACCCACCTTTCACAGGGCTATCCTCCAACCACACCTTCAACAGTTCACCTAAGTATTTAAATTAAGGGGTCCAGAGATAAAAAAGGAAGCTACAAACAAACAGACAGATGGAGCCAGCTGGGACCAAGATGGCAACGAATGTGACCTCCAACAGACCCTGAGTCTCATCACAGGTTGAATTTACTATATCAGCATATTAAGTGACACACCTACCGGTGGCCATGACTGGACATGAAGGACCAAAAACGGGTAAAAGGAGGTGGTAGCCCACCCCCTTGGAAAAAGCCCCGCCCCTTCCCCGGAAGGCCTCTTCATCCCCATCACTAGCCTCACTCCTCCTCCCTTTGTCTTTACTCTTTAAAATGAAACCACTCTCTCCAGGAGGGCGAGAAGTTGATCTGTGAACTTAGTTCCTGCTTCTCCATTCTTTGGCCACTGAATAGAGCCTGTGCTGTGGTGGTCTCAGCTTTGGTTTTGTTGTTTGCCTACTTGAACCCACGTGGAAAAAGGAAACCTTCCCCGCTGAGGCGGAGTGCCTCACCAGGCTGGGGCCCGAGCAGGGCCCACATGACTTGGTAGCAGTCTGTAAGGGGACGGTGGTCTCTGCCCGCGGAGTGGGAGAGGGAACACCTACAGCCACAGCACCGGCTCTGTGGATGGCACGGCCCCTCGTGGGCCTGGACCGTGTGCTCTCGTCCCCCCACGCCTGACACCCCCTGACAGTTGTGACACGGTGACACTGGCTGCTGGGCGTCCAGTCAGGAGGGACCAGAGGCAGCACCTGGTGCCAGGTGAGACATGCCTTTTCACGGGCAGGGGACATAGGAGATATTAGGACTTTGTGTCTGGAAAACAAACCAAGCGGCTAGAAGGTGATCTGAGCTGTGGACCTGAAACCCACATGCCAGGTGAAAGCTCCCACTGGACACTGGCTTGGAAGCTTCTGCACAGGCGAGACCACACCAGTGCTTCCCGCCCGACCCCTCCAGGCCTCCCTATGGGCACAGCTGGACCTGCACTCCAGAGGCTCCCCGACCCAGAGCCTGAAGGGCTGACACTGCCAGGGCCTGGGGACGCAAGGGGTCCCTCCACCAACGCTGCTCGGCCCCTCCTCCCCGGTGACCAGGGGAGGGAAGCCCCGTGGAGTCTCAGACCCGGTGCAGGCAAAACTGGCACACACCCCCCCCCCAGGACCCCCGGCCCAGCCCTGCTTCCTCAGGCCCACCGTCTGCCCGTCACGGTGCCCGCATCCCACCGACCCACATTTCCGGTGTGGACGTCCACGTGCACAAGCTGCTCCGTGTCCTCTTCCCACATGGGACACCCCCATCCGTGCTTCTCCCTAATGACGGCCTGGACCCCGAATGTTCTGGGCAGGAAGAGGGCCGAGGAGGAGGCCAGCCTGTCCCGTCTGCCTCCCGGGGGCCCAGACACAGGGCTCGGGGTTGCTGGGCCTTGAGGTCTGGATGCTTCCAGGTGTGGGATGAAGCTGCCACTGCCCGCTGGAGCTGCTCCTTCCGAGACTCAGGAAACAGGGGAAACCACCAAACGGAGCCCGTCCCCAGGCTCTGCTGAAAGTTTGCTCGGATTTGCTCTCCCGATCCTGAAGGCAGACCTGCGGGAAACAGGGCCTGCGATTCCTATACTGACGGTGTTCTGTGGAATTTCCACTAGACCCCTTCCTACCCTGTTCTGAGCAAAATTGCTAGTCAATCCATGCTACCATCACCCCACGAGCAGACCAGGAAACTGAGGCTCTGAGAAGCCAAGTAATCCAGCCGGAAGCACAGATGTGGGACACGGAGGGGGGTCTGCACCCGCCACACACCCCAGGGGACTGCCCACTCCCCGCAGGTTCCACGCCTGTTCCCTTCAACCCCCTCCTGGGACCAGCTCACAGAGCCTCCTCTTGGGGGGATGCACTTACCTTCTTCTAACAGGATCTGTCTCACTATCCTGTTTTGTGATCATCCGGAAGGTTTGTCACTCTGAAGCAGGTTCAGCCTCACGTCACCAGAGCAGATTTCCTGGATCACACTCACCACCTGCACGTCCACTCTCAGCTCAGACCTAGAAAGGCCCCCTCAGCCCTGAGCCCCATGGCTCTGCCTGGGCTCCCACACCTTCCTGCCTGGTCCATCCCTCTCATGTCCCCTGCAGGGTCACCAGGAGCTCCCACCTGCCCCAGGCAGGCTGTCTCCTCTGTCCTGGGGAGGCCTCCATGGTGTCAGGTGGAAGACACAAGAGGTACCCGTGGGGCCTCCCTTATGCAGCACAGTGGCCAGCACCCACCTACTGACCTCATCACTCTAGATGGACAGGGGTTCAGGGGGTCCGTGGCATCTCCTGTTTCTCATTTCATCCCAGCACTGCCCACAGGGAAGTTGCTAAGCAACTCTGTGCCGGCTGCACAGAGAGGACGCTCATACACGCCCCCCTCCCAGCACACGGGGCTCTCATGGCCAGGCACCCTCCCAGGGTATGGAGCTCACCTGGACAAGTACCCAGCAGCCCACGGGGCTCTCGTGGTCAAGCCCCTCCCAGGATATGGAGCTCACGTGAGCAGGTACCCAGCAGCCCACAGGGCTCTCGTGGTCAGGCCCCTCCCTGGGTATGGAGCTCACCTGGGCCGGCACCCAGCAGCCCCTGGGGCCCTCGTGGTCAGGCCCCCCCAGGATATGGAGCTCACCTGAGCAGGTACCCAGCAGCCCCCGGGGCTCTCATGGTCAGGCTCCTCCCCAGGTATGGAGCTCACCTGGGCAGGCACCCAGCAAGCCTGGGCACCCAGGAACCGTGCACATAGCCCTAATTGCAGAGCACCCCCAGCCTACCTGTTGGTCAGAGCTGACCCTGAGCACCTCAGAGCAGGACCTGAAGTAACAAACAGCAGCTACTGGACAGGTCTGTGACCCTGGGCTTCACTCTGTGTGACCTCCTTCCACCGGGTCTTCCAGAGGCTTCCAGTGCAGCTGGGGTACCAGGCCTCTGTCTTCACCCACCACCCCTCCTCTCCCTGACTCCTGGGTTCCTCTCATTAGGAGAGGGTCTTCTTGAAGTTGTCTCCCACTCATAGGCCAGATAAAATGATTAGAAAACAAGCAGCATTGCAGCCCCATGTCTATCCTGACCCTCAGGACCCCACACCTGTTCCTGGGACCTGGCCAGTGCAGCAAGGCCCATTTTCTGCAACTCTGAGCCCCTGATGGGCAAGGATTGGCTGACCTGGGCAGCCTGACCCTGCCTGCCAGCTCTCCCCAGGTGTGCCTGGGTTGAGGTCAAGATAAACACCCCTCCAGGCAGCAAGAGCCCCTGCAGCTGTGCCTGACGCCATATTCTCTGCCCTGTCAGCAGTCTCAGGGGCTGGGCTGGTGGGAGGGAGTGAGGGCCCACGGCTCTGTGGGTGGCCCGGTGTGAGTGGGGCTCTGCTGGACTTTCCGCAGGAGTTGCTGGACTGCCACCTGTTAAAGAAGAGGTTGTGTCACCAGTACTTACCGTTGGAATTTCTCCCCCGGCAGAGGTGAGGAAGGAAAAAAGCAGTGGGGGCCGGGACAGGAGGGGTATCTCAGGCAGGGAAATGGAAAGCTTCCAGAAGAGCGCCCGGGGCCAGGACCATCCTGGCTGGCCTGCAGGCACCAAGTCGGCCTGCGTGCTGTCGCTGGTGTGACTCCAAGCCCTTTCCTCTAGGCTTTCAAGTCTGTGTACGTATTCAGGTGTTTTACCTGGGAAGGGTGGGAACAGTTCAGCAGCAGCTGGCCTGGGGCTCAGCTCACGTTTACTCACAGACGCCTCGGCACAGTCCCTCAGCTTTGCAATGAGGATGCTCCTTGCAGGGGGGCTGCTGGCTGCATGGGAGACGATTCCCCACCTCTGACCAACTTCAGAATTGTTTACCACTGGAGCAAGTGTCCTGATAGGGTTTTCATCTGTGTAACTAGTGGGTTCTTAATTAGCAACGTGAACGGTGACATCAGAAGTCCTGAATCAGGATGAAAATACTTATCCCTAACAGGTACAGGCGAAAAAACCTGGGGAGGCCGTGTGCAGCCGGCAGCCTTAGGGATGGGCTTCCTACTGACCCCTCAACATTCTGGTGTCCAGCCACTGCTTTAGGATTTCTGGGGCTCAGTGCTGACTCTAAGGGTTCTGCAACCCAGCCTCTGCCAGCCTTTAATGAGACCCGCACTTCCAGGATCCTACAGAGCAGGGACTGTGTGACCATTCTGTGGCTTCTGTAACAAATGACCACAAGGTGGTTTAAAACAACAGGAATTCATCCTCCCCCAGTCCTGGAGACCAGGCAGCTGAGATCAAGGTGTTGCAGGATGGAAGTCTCTCCAAAGGCTCCAGGATAGGGTTCTTCCTGCTTTTTCCGGGTTCTTCCTGCCTTTTCCAGCTTCTGGGGGCTCCAGGCGTCCCCAGGCTTACGGCTGCATCCCTCCCATCTCTGCCTCTGTCTTCACGTGGCTTCTCCTCTATGTCTGTGTCTCTCCTCTTTTGTCTTTCATAAGGACTCTCTCAATTGGATTGAGGGCCACCCTAACCCAAGATGACCTCACCTCGAGATCCTTAGCTACATACACAGAGACTCTTTTCCCAGATATGGTCCTGTTCACGTGTTCTGGGGGGGTACATCTTTTGGGTAACCCATTACCTGTGTATAAAATAACCCTCATTTTAGGAGGTTACCAAGGTCCCGTATAGACTGGCACAGACAGCAGCCAGCAGCCATGTGGGTGGGGGTCTGGACAGAGTGAGGACCCTGGAATCACCTGGAAAGGATGAAGTCCTGGCTTCATTAGGTGAGCTCTTCCACCACGGGGCCCGTGGAAACAGCCACTCCACTCTGCCCGTGGAAAGGGACCCCGTGCTGAGTCCAGAAATGGTTATATTGCAAAGCTGGCTCTTATGGGATTTCATTATCAATAGCATCATGTAACCAATAACTACGGGCTTGGAGGAGTCACTCTCTGGCACATGATGACAGCACTGTCACTTTAGGCTTATCAAGCCTAGAATAGGAATGTTTGAAGGAGAAGAGTTTGGGAGATTGAAAAGCTTAGTTGTCAAGGAAACTGAGCAGGTTTGTCAAGGTTGTCAAGGAAACTTCTCCCTTAAACTGAAGGCAGGGCTGGGAGAGCTGAACGCCAGGGATCTTTTAAAGGGGCTGCTCTGAAGCACCATCACCTGAGAGGTGGTCTCAGCATGAGCTGGGGTTTGAGAAAAGTGTGATGAGATTAAGCCTGCCTTTCTGTGACAGCTGGGGAGCGGTTTGTAAAGCACCTTCGCTTTTAAGGCAAAAGTTTGTTGCTGGGACAAAGTGTCTCCCAAAACTGGACTGAAGCTCAAGATGTCTCTGTCCCCTTCTTGTGAGAGTCCAGGGCAGGTTGGTGTCAGGGGGGCTCTGTCCCCCTTGTTTCTCCTCCCTGCTTCCAGGTGAGGGCTCCAACCAGCAGGGTGGGATGACCAGGTGGGCATCATGCCCTCCATCCTAGGATGCAGTCTGGTCAAGGCCCTCACCACCTCCACCCCTTCCCCTTGGTAACACGAGACACTGTGCCCCAGCTGTAAGGGGTGGGAAGGCTGGGAGGTGCAGGGTAGCTGTGAACAGGAAAAAGGGAAATGGGTTCTGATGGGCAGCTGTGCGGCTCTGCTGTGAGGGTCACCTGGACAGTAGTGCACAGACTCTGGGGCCTGTGAAGCTTCGATGCTTTGTGGTTCTGGAAATCCTATAGGAGACGGTCCACAGCAGGTGAAGCTAATGCTCTCAGTGGAGCTGGTGAAGCCAAAGATCTGCAGTTCAGACTGAAGGTGCCGATGTGGGTGTACATACAGGGCAAAACCATCTCGTGTGAATGGATTTCAGGCATGTTTAACATGAATGCAGTCATGTTAATACCTACCATCTTCTATCTTGTGCCTCCCATCAGGGACCACCTCCTCAGTTCCTGAGGATTCTGTAACTCACGTACTGGGGGATGGAGAGTGGGCTCTGTCCAGTCTGAGCCCTGAGTTACCCTGCATGTGAGTCTGCTCAGGGCTGCTGTAACAAATAGCACAGACTGGGCAGCTTGAATAACAGACCTATCTCCCAGTCCTGGATGCTGTCGGAGGTCAAATTGTCTGCACGCTGGCTTCTCCTGAGGCCTCTCTCCTTGGTGCTTAGACAGCCGTCTTCTCCCCAGGTCCTCACATGGTCTCCCCCTGTGCCTATCTGTGTCCTAATCTCTTCTTGTAGGACATCAATCCTATTGGATTAGGATCCAGCCTAGTGACCTCATTTTTACCTTGATCACCCCATCTCCAAATACAGCCACGTCCTGGGGTTCTGCGGGTTAGGGATTCAGCCTGTGAATTTGGGGGGACGTGACTGAGCCTATACCATCCTCCTTAGGAACCAAGTGTGCTTCGGTCCTTCCTTCCCTCAAGTCACACGAGGTGATGTAATGGCTCAAGGAGAGGCCACTCATGCAGAGTTTGTGTGCCAGCTGGGGAACCCTTCTCTGCTCTCTTTGATCAGGCCGTGGCAGTGCCAGTCCCCTCCTGAGGTGAGCAGTTCTGGGGTTTCCTGCCATGTCTCCTGGCCTGCCGAGGTGCTCATTGTCAGGGAACTTAGGAGCCAGCAGCCTAGTGGGGATGCCAGGGACTCTCAGGGCCTTTGCAGATGTCTCTCCCAGCAGATACCCTAGCGAAAATGGGGAAACATTTGGGGGATTACAGGTGGGAGAGAGTCACAGTCTTGTTTCTGCTTCAGAAAGACCACGTTGGGTGGGATGTGAGATGCACCGGGGGACAGGGAGCTTTGTCAGGCCTGATGGAGGAACCAGGCACAAGATCGGGCTTGGGCCAGGGCTGTGGGTGTAGAGGGGAATTAGTGTGGGAACTGGCCACAGACTGTTGTCGAAATATCGGCTTCCCTGTGCACTGAGGCTGAGCAGAAATACAGAGACAGGGATTTTGGAGGAAGAGAGAGATGGCTTTATTTTTCTGCCAGGCAGAAGGGAAGACACAGCCGGCTAGCGCCTCAGGAACTGGGCACACCTCCTTGAGAATCAGGGAAGATTTTATATGTGGGGCTCTCGCAGTCTGGGGTATAGGATAAGGATAAAAGTAGTGAAGGTCTTGCATTCCTCCTTTCCTTTGCATTATTTCAAAACAGTCATAGTTGGCGTCAGGCTGCCCGGTAATTAGGGTTCAGCAGTCTGGTAATTGCGTATGTTTGTCTCTGGTTTATCGGCCAATGAACTTGTTTCTGAAATGAAAAACTAGGGGGTGATTTGTTAGGATGGGCGTATAGAATGTAAGTGCTGGACATAATAAGGTTAGGGAGTGAGAGGCAGGGGATGTAACTCACACAGAGTCAGGGGTGATGGGGGCCAAATGTAAATTACATAGTGTCAGGGAGTGAGGTTAGCTTTGTAAAGTACAAATCTAGTTACTGCAAATGAGTGACAAAGTAAAACAAGGAGTGATGAACTCTTCCAGGCCAGGTTATGTTTCTTCTCTAGCCTGTTCGCTGTTCCCTTTGTTTTCCTTGTTCTCAAGGGAAGGAAGACTTCATTTCTATTTTTGCTGCAACAAGACTCTGGAGGAGCAAATGACAGTCACTGGGGCGCAAGGAGGGTGGGAGCCTGGGAGACCCCAGTGTTACCGAACAAATCGTGGGTCCGCTTGCCGGAGTGCAGTAAAGCCAGTCTACTGACACTGGGTGTGGTGAAGGAAAGTGCAGCTTTAATTGTACAAGGGCCAATACAAGGAGGCCAGGTGGCTTGTGCTCTAAAACCCCGAACTCCCTGAAGGATTTCAGCAAAGAAATTTTAAAGGCCAAGTGAAGGAGGGGGGTCGCAGGGTATGTGATCAGCTGGTGCACAATTCTCTGGCTGTTGGTGAGGTAACAGGCAGTTAACATTATAAATTCTTAGGCACCAGAAGCTCCGGGGCAACCTGTTCATGATCATCAAGTAGTTAGTTAATTTCTTCCACTTGGTGGTGGAGGAAGCATGCGTCAGACACTGTTATCCGGGTACTTCAGAGAGGACCTACAGCAGAGGACGTAGGGGAGGGCTCTGTTCTGGGAAGGCCCCGTAGGGTCCTGCTCGGTTACACCCGGTGCCTGGGCTTGGCAACCTGGGAAGGTGGGGCTGCTCCTGGGTGTAGGGAGCTGCGGGATCCCAGTCCTCTGAGGGCCCTGTTAGCCCCCAAGGTGAGATGGGGGTGCAGTGGCTGGACAGAGGCGTCTGGCCTGGGGGAGGGGTCCAGGCTGGAAATGTCACTGAAATCATTGCAGGGAGGGAGAGGGAAGGCAAAGTGGGGGCAGATGGGTCACAGCAGACTACGTGCAGGTGACTGCGGTCCTGTTGGAAGCAACTCAGAGCCAGAAAGGAGTGGCTGTCGGGCTCAGCTCCATTCTCTTGTTCCTTTGTAAAACCACTGTGTCAGAGTTTGAGACACCGTCGGGAGACGTCTGGGCCCAGTGCTGCCGTGGCTTCATCAAAGGGCCCAGGGGGAACACAACCACTGCAGGCCCCGCCCATGTCCTCACTGGGAATGGACCCCATCGGGGCTCCTGGGCTCACAGATTTCAAGGAACCTCTGTCCTCAGGACCGGTCTTCCTCCCTCTTCTCACCTGCTGGTCAGAGGCCCAGGAACCCCCAACCTGGCTCCACCCCCAGGGCCTGGATTCTGGAACAGCTTAGGGGTAAGCAAGACCCTCATGCTCCTTTATCTGCCTGGGGATGAGAATGTCTTAAACGCTGCAATTGCCTGATTATGGAGGGCTGAGTGCTTCCAGCAGGTATGGGTGGAAAGATGGGGTGTGAAGTTCCTGTGTCTGCAGGGTCTTCCCAGCGTGAAGATGTGTGTGTTTCCCCCGGCCAGTCAGCATCCTCCCAGGAAGCCCAGATCCAGGATTAGGAGGGCAGAGGCTCTCCACTTGCTTATCTGTAACTTCCCACGCCCACAGCAAGGAGGCTGGCTCCCACCATTTGCCATTTATCTGTGCATTGCTCCTTTCCAGGTTACATGTGCAGAGGTTTCAGAATTGTTAGCTACTACACCCTGGAAAGAACTTCGTAAAATAAAGCCCACTCTTTATATATGGACCATTTTGCCTTTAATCTACCGTTTCCATTCATTTCCAAAGGTAACTTAGGTCAGCACCTTTTACCCCATCCGCTACAGTGAGTTGTTTCCATATATTTCTAATACAGTTAGACTCTGTCACATTATGTATTCCATCCTGCAACACGCCTACATCCTAAATAACTAAATTTGAATAGATTATGATTGGCCCCTTGGGCTATACACATCTGTTGGCTTAGAGAACTGCATAGTGACAGGTATCCATCCTAGAGTATCACATGGACTACTTCAAACCCCCCACCCCATGATCTGCTATCATCTATGTAGCTTTGCCTTTCCCGGAATGTCATCAATGGGGTCATACTGTGTGCAGCCTCCTCAGACTGGATTCTTTCACTTAGCAGTATATACTGAAGATTTATCCATGTCTTTCCATAGGTTGATGGTGCATTCCTTTCTGCTGAGTAGGATTCCACTGCGTGTGTATGGGAGGAAAAACAATTTTCCCCTACTTTTCTAGGTTCTTGGTTGAGGCCCCCCTGCCCCTCTAATAAAAGACAGATTACCAGGAGAAAAGCAGAAGTTTAATAACATGTATACCTCCTGCATACAGGGGGGATACCACGGAAACTGAGTCACTCCCTGAAATGACCAAAACCATCCCCTTAAATACCATCTTCAGCTAAAAACAGAAGAAAGATGCTGCGGAAGGGGGGAAGGCCAGTTATGGCAGGTTATCATGCAAAGCACAGTAAACAAGAGTATGATTGCACATTAAAGTCAGGACTTCTCCATTGAAAAGAATTACTTAAGATTTAATTATCCGTCTATGTTTGGTGCAAAGAGGGACATACCCTTATAAATGGAGATTTCTCTATTGTAAATGTCCTTCATAAAATGGCAATCTCAGTTTTCTGAGATTTTTAAAAATAAATTTATTATTTTATTTTTGGCTGTATTGGGTCTTCATTCCTGCATGCAGGTTTTTCTCCGGTTGTGGCGAGCAGGGGCTACTCTTCATTGCGGTGCGCGGGCTTCTCATTGTGGTGGCTTTTCTTGTCACGGAGCACAGGCTCTAGGCATGCGGGCTTCAGTAGTTGTGGCACACGGGCTCAGTAGTTGTTGCTCATGGGCTCTAGAGTGCAGGCTCAGTAGTTGTGGCGCACAGGCTTAGTTGCTCTGCAGCATGTGGGATCTTCCTGGACCAGGGCTCGAACCTGTGTTCCCTGCATTGGCAGGTGGACTCTTAACCACTGAGCCACCAGGGAAGCCTTTTTTTAATTTTTAATTTTTTTTAAGCAGATAAATAATCCTTATGCCAGAGAGACATATTTTGGGGTGGCATATTCTACTCGCCTTGACATGGATATACCCCAATTTGCTTATGCATTCATCTTTTGAAGGATATCATGATTTCTTCAAGTTTTTATCCATTATGAAAGTGCTGCTGTGCATAATTGCATCCTTGTTTGCATTTGGACATAGGTTTTCAAACCAGTTGCTTAAATACTGGAAGCATGATTGTTGGATCTCAACATGAGACTTGTTTAGCTTTGGAAAAAACTGCCAAATTTTCTTACAAAGTGGCTGCACATGCATCCCCCCAGTGATGAGGGAGAGTTCCTTTTGTTCCTCACCCTCTAGCATTGGTATTGTCCTATTTTTGGAGCTTAGCAGTCCTAACAGGTGTGCTGTGATATCTCATGATTTTAATTTGTAATTCCCTAATGGTATATGATGTTGAGCTTGTTTCTGTATGACTTTTACTATCTGTGTATCTTTTTTGGCAGGATGTCTGTTCAGATCATGCTGTTCACGTTCACGCTGATGGGAGCCCTGTCTCCTCAGGACCCGCTGGGGCTTTGGCTTCTGCGACACGCGGGGCTGAGTCCACGCTGACGGCCGGGCTTTGGGACAAGCCGGGGTCGAGTCCACACTAACAGAAGCCGGGTCTCCTCAGGACCCGCTGGGGCTTTGGCTTCTGGAACACGCAGGGCTGAGTCCACACTGACGGCCGGGCTTCGGGACAAGCTGGGGTCGAGTCCACACTAACAGAAGCCGGGTCTCCTCAGGACCTGCTGGGGCTTCAGCTTTGGGACACTGTGGGGTCCAATTCATGCTGACAGGAGCCTGGTCTCCTCAGGACCTGCCGGGAGGTGATGCCGCAGAGGGAGAAGGTGAGGAAAAGTGGGCAGAAGGTTCCTGTGCGTTGCTGACCGCTGAGGGTGTCTGTCTTCAGAGGGCCCAGGAGGGGAAGGGCTTGATGTGGAAAACTGGGTTTTTGGCTCCTTTTGTGTGTGGTGTAGACAGAGTGCAGTGTTGTTCTTTGGTGAGTGGCCTCTGGTTTTCCCAGCACCATTCATTGAGGGGACTGTCCTTTCCCTGGTGTATGTTCTTGGCTCCTTTCTTGTGAATCAACTGATCACATACCTGTAGGTTTATTTCTGGGCTCTCCGTGTGCCTGTTTTTGTGCCAATTCCACACTTTTTTGGGGACTGTAGCTTCGTAATGAAGTGTGGAGTCAGGGAGTGAGATGCCTCCAGCCCGTTCTCCTTCCTCAGGGTCGCTTTGGCTCTTCTGGGTCCTTTGTGGCTCCACACAGATGTTAAGATTGTTTGTTTTGTTTCTATGAAATGTCATTGAAATTTTGGTAGTGATTGCGTGTGTGTGTACATTGCTTTGGGTAGCATGGACATTTTCACAATATTTTCACCCATGTGCACGGGATATCTTTCCATTGATCTGTTCAGTTTCTTTCATCAATGTCTTAGTTTTCAGTGTGCAGGTCTTTCAAGCCCTTGGTTGAATTTATTCCTAGTTTTTTTGGGGATGAGATTATAAATGGAATTGTTTTCTTAATTCCTCTTTCTGATAGTTCATTATTAGTGTATAGAATCACAAATGATCCTGCAGTTTTACTGAATTCATTTTTTTAGTTCTGACAGTTTTTTTGGTGGTTTTATGTAGAAACCTAGAATTCAGAAATCCCACTGTTTTCCACTCCATCCAGGTCATCCACAGCACCCAAGACCTAGTGGCTCCTAATATTATCTCCCACGGTGCCTCTCATTACCATGTGGACAAAGTGAATAGCATCATCACTTTGCTTGAATTTGGTCTGGGTAAGTCTTGGCCTCTCTAGCAATGTTTGATGTCGTCTCTGATTTTCTGGCATGTTACTGACATGGTTGTATTGAAAGGTGTTTTCTAGTAAATTTCAAATGTTTAAACTTTAAATAACAGTACAAAGTTTTCTACATTCACACCAAATACTGCAGTGTGTTTTAGCCAAAACAGGGCCAGTCTCCCAGGGAACCAGGACATAACCCCAAAATGAGGGATAATTATGGTGTCCACATTATAATCCTACCTACAGGACCACTTCAGCTTTCACCAGCTGCCCCAACTTTGTGGAAATGTCTTTTTCCATTCTAATCCAGGTTTCTTTTTCTGGAACCATCACTGGTCTTCCCTCATTTTAAAAACCTTCATGGATTTAAAGTGTACAAGATGAGTATGATCTCGGTGGATTTTCCTGTATGGCTTCTTTCACTTAGGATGTTTCCAGTGTTTATCCATATTGTAATATGTACCACTTTTTTCATTGTGATTGAAAACACATAACATTTATCATGTAAGTCATTTTAAGTATACACTTCTATAGCATTAAATACATTCACATTGTTGTAAAAACATCCTCACCACCCATCTCCAGAACTTTTTCATTTTCCCCAAGTGAAACTGTAACCATTAAACACTTATTCCTCTCAACCCCTGGCAAACTTATTCTACTTTTTGTCTTTGAATTTGACTTATCTGGATACCTCATACTAGTGGAATCATAGAATGTCCTTTTGTGTCTGGCTTGTTTCACTTAGCATAATGACTTCAAGGTTCATCCACATTGCAACCTGTGTGAGAATTACCTTAGTTTTAAAGTTTGAATCATATTTCATTGTGTATATACTATACTGTACTTATGCATTCATCTGTTGAAGGACACTTGTGTTGCTTCCACCTTTTGGCTATTGTGAATAATGTTGCATATGGGGTACAGATATCTGTTCCAGTCCTTGCTTTCTAATATTTTGGGTGTATACCCTGGAGCAGAATTGAGGGATCATACGTTAATTACATGTTTAAGATTTTGAGGAGCTGCCATACTGTTTTCCACAGCAGCTGCACAATTTTACTTTATTCCTTCATATGACAGAATAATGCATCTTATGGATCTACCTTATTTTGCTTATCCATTCACCCGTTGGTGGACATTTTAATTGTTTCTACCTCAGGCTATTGTGAACAGTGCTGCTGTGAATATTGGTGTATAAGTTTTTATTTGAACACTGTTATCCGTTCTTTGGGTATATATCTAGGAGTGGAGTTGTTGAAACATATGATAATTACATTTTTATATTTTTGAGAAAATGCCAAAGTTTTGTACACATAGATTGCACCATTTTACATTTCCATAAGTAAAGTTTAAGGGTTCCAATTTCCCTACATTGTTGCTAACATTTGTTATTTTTATTTATTTTTAATATAAGCATTCTAGTGTGTGTGAAGGGCTATCACATTGTGGTTTTAGTTTGCATTTCCATCATGACTCCTGATGTTTGACATCTTTTCATGTGCTTGTTGACCGTTTGTATGCCTTGTGTGGAGAACAGTCCATGCAAGTCCTTTGTGCATTTCAAAAATTGGGTTGCCCTTTTACTGAGTGGTAGAAAGTTCTTGATGTATTCTGGATAAAGACTCTTATTAGATATATAATGTGCCTATGTTTTCTTCCATTCTGTGGGCTGTCATTTTACTTTCTGGATAGCCTCTTTTGATGTACCAAGGTTTGTAACTTTGAGGAACTCCAGATTATCTGTTTTCTTCTTTCATTGCTTGTGTTTTAGTGTCAGATCTAAGAAACTACTGCTAAATGCAAGGTCATGAATCCCTTGGTTTATTCCAGAGTACCATCATCCCTCAGTATCCACTGGGCTAGGGTTTAGGTCTGGGGTTTGAGTCAGGTCAGGGTTTAAGGGTCACGGGTCAGGCTTTGAGAGTCAGGGTAGAGCGTCTAGGGTTCTGGAGTTAGGGTGTTAGGGTTAGAGGTTAGGGTTCCTTAGGGTTAGGGTTAGGTTTAAGCATAACTGGCCCCCATTGCCCTTCCTTTCTCTTCTCTGAGGTCTCCAGGATGGATAGGATTTGCCCAGGGTCACACATGAGTCAGGGAATTGAGCTGGACAACTGTCTTTCTACCCCCCAGTCCTGGGCTCTGAGAGAAGAATGAAATGTCTGTACTGTCTCTGAGTGTTTCACATTGAACTCGATGTCAGTCACGGGGTGTGGAGGGTGTCTGGAGTCATGCCTGGTTCCTTCCTGCCCTCACATCTGGGAAAGGTGGTGTTGGCCCTGCTCTGCCTGGGCAGCCCCAGTTCCAGCAGAGTGCCCAGACAGGAGGGCACTCAGTGGACTTGTGTGGATTAATGCAGAACTGGGTGTAGCAACCTGCCAGCCCCCTGCCTACTTGAGGGCTGCTGGGGCCCTCCTGGGGCTGCAGGCATCCTTTGTCCCATCTGAGTGGGTAGCAATAGACAATCAAGTCTCAGGCAGGACAGTCCTTGACCTCTGACCATTCAAGCAGGCATTTGTGGTCCTCTAGCTCAGTTCAGCCTGGGCCCTGTCAAGACCCCATGGACAATTAGTTAGCTGACCATGTTACTGAGCAATGGAACAGCTACCTGGGCAGTGTAGACATTTCTTTGAGATGTTTCAACTACCAACATCCATGTGGTTGAGAAAAGGGCCTCCCCTTCACAGCCTTCACAGCCTCATAGCCTGCCAAGAGAGGTAATAACCCTCTAAATATTTGAGTGTGTCCCTGACACAACAACCATACAGCACACCATGGCCCTTCAATCCTTTGTCCTTTTAGGTGTTAGAATTTTTTAAATTATAATGGAATTTTATTAAGAATTTATGTTCATCAAGACAATCATAATAGTGTCTAAAAGCAACCCATGGGCAGAAAAAAATATTTATAGTATATTTATCTGACAAAGAACTTATACCCATGATATATTAAAAAAACTCCTACAAATCAGTAATCTCTTGCAAATCACACAACACATAAAGAAACTGTACAAAAAGAGTTGAACCCTTCTCACAAGAGAATGTCCAAATGCTTAATAAACATAAAAAGATGTTGAACTTCATGAGCCACAAAGGAAATGAAAATTAAGACGCCCACAATGGAAGATGATATATTTGTGATATAGTTGCATGGCACAAAAGTAGTACCCAGAATATAATAAAGTATTTCTGAAAATCAAATGAGTAAGACAGACTACCCAATAGAAAAATTGGCAAAAGACTTGAACAGGCTTTTCACAGAGAAGAAAATCCAAAGAACCAATAAACCAATAAAGGTGTTCAACTTCCTCCATCATCAGGGAAATACAAATTAAAAACCACAATGAAATATTATGACATAATGACTAGGTCAAGTAAAGTCTACCAATAACAAGTGTGGGTAATAATTTAGAACTAGTTGTTAGAAATTTTGACATTCATATTCATTAAGAATCAAAGTTATGGGAGAAACTGGGCCTCCCAATAGGAGGTTTACACTGACACTGCATTGTCTTGGAGAGCCATATGCATCCATGTGGCCTCTGGAAAGCCTGCCAATTACGGGTTCCATGGCATGGAATAATTCTTGAGCCTCCTGTTACTTCATTGCACAAGAGTTTCCTTACCACCCTAGCATTTGGTTTCTTCCCTTAGAAAAGGAGAGAAAAGAAACTGGAAAAGGAGCAGTATTGTTTTTCAGGGATGGGTAAGTTAATATGGCCAGGGAGATGGCATAGCTCAAGGGCTCCCACCTCTCAGGGGCAGGAATGAGGTCTGTGTGTCTTCTGAGGGCACATGGGCTGTTCTGGGCCAGCCTCTGAGATGTGAGGGCCTGATGCCCAAGGCAGGAGACTTGAGTTTACCAACAAAAATGATCCTGCCTTTTCAGCAAGTGAAAGAACTTCTTGCAGTCTTGGGAGGACAGTAAGAGCACTGGATGAGTAGCTGCAGCCCCTGACCCTAAGTGAACCCCTTTCTTCCTTTTGTGTCAGATTCTGTGTTGTGCAGTGAGCTGTCAGGGACATAGAATCTGCTGCTTTCTCCCATCCAGCATCTGTTCTCATGTCCAAGTCTGGTGCCTCAGTTTTCCTTTGGGAATTGCGTCTCACCTGCTTCCATTCCAGATAGTTCCAGAAGGATGAGCCCATGTTCCACCCAGCTCGAAGATGGGTTTACAACCCACATCTAGCCAGTCCCATTTTCCATCTTCTGGTGATGGGTCAAGGATGAGAGTGAAACCCAAGCCAGGCCAGAGGTACTCAAAACCATGACTTTTCTTAGAACCCAAGAAAAGGAGAAACTTTTTCTTGGAAAAAGAATGGTGAGTGGTTGTCAGCCTAGAATTGCTGTTGGCCCAAGGGCAGGGAGAGAGCCTGTGCCTGTGAATGGGGTCTCCCAAAGGCACTGAGGAGGACAAAGGTTTGGAAAGAAATAAGGTCACCCTGAGAGAGTGTGAGACACTGGACCTGCCAGGTCCAAGCCCATTCTTCAACTTGCCACTTGCAAGTATTAAATTATTTCTACCCTTACAATAAATACTAATTTATTTTACTTCAGTAAGTGTGTCCAGTCGCTGAGAATAAAAAAAGTCCTAGTTGAAACATCCGAATCAATAATCCCTGATCCATCCTCAGGTGTCCTAAGTGGGTAGGCATGGCTGGGGGAGATGAAGACACTGGGTGAGGTCATATACTAGGGGAGCTGCCAGACATCTTTGTCCCTGTTCTTTCCCTGTCCCGGGAGAGGAAAACCCTGGAGAAGTGATAGGATAACCAGTAGGGGAAGAGGTTCCTCAGTGGTTAATTAGTCTTTTTGTATTTTCCTTAATTTAGGGTCCATTTTGGTAATGTGTTTTTACAAAGAAATCACCCGTTTCCTCTAGATTTCCAGTTTGTTACAATAGGTTTCTCTTATTTGACTTTTAATTTTTCCAGTCTAATTTTCTACAGAATCATCACAAATAATGAACAAATATTGATACTTAGTATTAACTGAAGTCTCTATTCTTGTTCCCTTTGTTGTACCTTTCCTTGTTCCAGGGTCTCATAGGACATTGGGTCATCATGTCTTTTTAGTCTCTTCTGGGCTCTGACAGTTGCTCAGACTCTCCTTGTTTCCATGACCTTGACAGTGTGGAGGAGGACTGGTCAGGTATTTTATAGACTGCCAGGCACTGGGATTTGCTTGGTGTTTTTGTTGTAATTAGACTTGGCTTTGAAAAAGCAGATCAGAGGTAAAGTGACTCCTCTTCACTATATATCAAGAGAACAGGCTCTTAAGGGAACTCCTCCCTTATATTCTTAACTTTGGTCACCAGGCTGAGGTAGTGTTTGTGAAGTTTTCCCACAGTGAAGTTAATTTTTTCCCATGTCCATCCTGTGTGTCTTATTTAGGAGGAAGTCATAATGCAGAAGCCACACTTGAGGAGAGAGGGGTTAGCTTCACATCCTTGATGGATAGCTGAGTGACTATATGAATTGTTTAGAAACTTTCTGCATAGGAGATTTCTATTTAACACCATTCATCAAAAACTCTGTAACTTATTTTTACCAGTTTGGACACATGAATAATTATTGTAAACTTTTGTTTATAATCCAGCACTACATTATTAGACTGCTTAGTTCATTCTTGCTTTGCTTGTTGAGAGCTTTTTCCATTTGCTCCTGTTTTCATTTTACATAATTTTTCTTTTGTGGGTTTTTAAAATTTTGGGTACTTCTTTACTTTCTGACATTTTAAGATTATCCTGTTTCATATATTTACTGTCTCAGTCCTAACATCAGCCCTTTCTTCAAAGAGCCCTTGTTCCTTTTTATTAGAGAATAGTATTAAAGACTTACATGTTGGGGCTTCCCTGGTGGCGCAGTGGTTGAGAGTCCGCCTGCCGATGCAGGGGACATGGGTTCGTGCCCCAGTCTGGGAAGATCCCACATGCCGCGGAGCGGCTAGGCCCGTGAGCCATGGCCGCTGAGCCTGCGCATCCGGAGCCTGTGCTCTGCAATGGGAGAGGCCACAACAGTGAGAGGCCCGTGTACTGCCGAAAAATAAAAATAAAAAATAAAGACTTACATGTTGGAGCTAAATATGCTCAGCTGAAAGTGCATGGAAATATATGCATGTATCCCAGCCTATGCATATACACATAATTATTAAGATTTCCATGTGGAGCTATGTGTATCTCTGTTAGGCTAAAGATAGTTTATACTTGATGTCTCCAACCTGATCTATTATGACATAGATATTGCAACCTTACTTTGTTTGTGACTTCTCACTCCAGTGGTTAAGAAACCTGGCTTCCACCATTTGTCATTAAATTCAGGGCTTGTTCCGTTCGATTACTGATATAGTAGTTTCAGTACTGTGAGCTGCGCTCCCCATGGGAAAGAACTTACAGGGTCCACTGTGTATGTACGGCATATTTCACCTTTGGCCTACAGAGTCCTCCCATTTCCAAAGTTAACTTAGGTCAGCCCATTCTGTCCCATCACCAACAGTGAGATTTTTTCATACTTTTCTAAATCAGTTAGATTGTTTGTTACATTCTGTATGCCAGTCTTTGACACTCCCATATCCGAAGTAACTAAATTTGAATAGATTATAATTTACTTGTTGGGCTGTAAAAAAAAAAAATCTGTGGGTGTAGACAAATGCATAGTGACAGGTATTCACTACTAAAATATCATACGGACCTTTCAATCACATATTCCATAAACTGCTTACCATGTCTGTTTTGCCTTTTCTAGAATGTCATATAAATGAGGTCATACAGTGTGTAGCACTTCAGACTGGATTCTTTTACTTAGCAATATAAGTGTTAGATTCATCTATTTTTTTTGCACGGGTTGATGATTCATTCCTTTATATCTCTGAATATTATTGCATTGCATGTATAGGAGAGGAAAAATAATTTTCCCTCTACCCTTCTATGTTTTTCATTGAGATCCCCCTTGTAATGAAAGGGAGATGAACTGGAGAAAAACAATCAGAAGATTAATATATACCATGCATACCTCCTGTATACTTGAAAGATACCCAGGAGAACTTAGTCTGGCCCAAGCCATTACCTTAAAGGCTACCTTCAGCTAAGAAAAGAAAAAATATGTTAAGGAACGGAGGAAGCCATTTAAGGGAGGTTTTAGGCAAAGCACAGTAAACAAGGGTATGGTTGTTATGCAGATTTACATCCAGACCTATTTCATTGACAAGCTTTTTTTTAAAAAAAATATTTATTTGGCTGCACCAGGGGTTAGTTGCGGCATGTGGGATCTAGCCCCCTTACCAGGGATCGAACCAGGCCCCTGCATTGGGAGTGTGGAGTCTTAACCACTGGACCACCAGGGAAGTCCCGACAAGTCTTTCTTGATATTTAGTCATCATTCAATTCCTGGTCCAGAGAGGGACATACCCTTACAAATGGAGATATCCTTAATAAATGTAAATTTACCTCATAAAAGGGCATTTTCTACTTGGTTTTCAAAAATTCTCCTGGGTCTGCTCTTTTTAAAATTAATCAGTCCAAAATAATCCATTTGTCAAAGGGACATATATTAGGGTGGTGTATTCTGCTCCCCTTGACATGGATGTGCCCTAATTCGCTTATGAATTCATCTACAGAAGAACATCCTGATATCTTTAAGTTTTTAGCCATTATGAATAGAGCTGCTGTGCATTACTTGATCCTAGTTTTTGTTTGAACACAGGTTTTCAAAGCAGTTGTCTAAATACAAGAGGTACGCTTCTTGGATCCTAAGGTAAGACTATTTAGATTTGAAAAAAGAACTGCCAAACCGTCTTCCAAGCTTGGTTGTACATGCATTCCACCAGCATCTTGAGTATATTCTTGTATGCTTTTTTAGTATCTGTTTATCTTCTTTGGCCAGGTGTGTGTTTCAATCTTTACCAAATTTTAATGGCATTGTTTGGTATAATTTGAGTACAAACCTTTTTATCAGACATGTGTTTTGGAAATAGTTTCTTCCAGTTTGTGGTTTGTCTTTTGGTTTTCTGAATAAGTTCTTTCATAGAATAGAAATTTTTAATTTTATAAAGTCCACATTATCAATTATTTTTCTTTTGTTGATTGACTTTTGGTGTTGTGTGTTTAAAACGCATCACCAGACCCAAGGTCATGTAGATTTTCTTTTTTTAAAAAAAATAAATTTATTTATTTATTTATTTTTGGCTGCGTTGGGTCTTCGTTGCTATACGTGGGCTTTCTCTAGTTGCAGCGAGTGGGGGCTACTCTTCGTTGCGGTGTGCGGGCTTCTCATTGCAGTGGCTTCTCTAATTGTGGAGCATGGGCTCTAGGTGTGCCGGCTTCAGTAGTTGTGGCACGTGGGCTCTAGAGCACAGGCTCAGCAGTTGTGGTGCACGGGCCCAGCCGCTCTGCAGCATGTGGGATCCTCCTGGACCAGGGCTTGAACCCATGTCCCCTGCATTGACAGGTGGACTCCCAACTGCTGCGCCACCAGGGAAGTCCCAGATTTTCTTTTTTCTTCTAGAATTTTTATAGTTTGGTAATTTAAACTTGTCTATGGGCACTTTTGAGTGAATTTTGGCTTACATTGTAAAGTTTGTGTCTACATTCATTTCATTACATATGGTTTCTAATTAATTGTTCCTTAACCAGGTTTTGAGAAGATACAGTGAGATACTTGGCTCCATTTCAGTTTGGATTTCCAAACAGCAGAACAGCATTCGGGATGAGGCCTCTGGATTTGTGAGTGTGGTGCTCCCGGCACTTCTATGATGTCCCACAATGGGCAATGAACACACCTGTCTGGCCCTGGGGGCACAGGTGCATCCGGGCCACAGACTTTGCTCTGTGACAAGCTGACGGGAGCTTTGTCTCCTGTCAGGCCTTAGGTTTCTGGACCACGGGGCAGTGTCTATATTGACTGGAGCTGGCTTTTCTCAGGACCCACTGGTGAGGAGATGTCACAAGAGGAAAAAATGAGAAAGTGTGGAGAATCTTCCTGTGCAGCTGACTGCGGAGTAGGTGGGGTGCATCTTCAGGGGACTCAGGAGAGAAAGGGTTTAATGTGGAATACTGTGGGCTTTTAGTTAGTTTTATGTGCAGTGTAGATGGTGACAAGTGTCGTTCTTTGGAGTCTGGTGTCTAGTTTTCCTGGTTCTGTTTGTTGATGGCTTTGGGTAGAATAAACATTTTAATAATAGTCATTTTTTCTGAGGCATGAGCATGGAATATTGTTTTCTATTGTGTCTTCAATTTCTTTATCAGTGCTTTATAGTTTTCTGAGTATAGGTCTTTCATGTCCTTGGTTAAATTTATTCCTGAATAGTTTGTTCTTTTTGATGGAGTTGTAAATGGGATTGTTTTCTTAATTTTTCTTTCTCATGGTTTGTTAAGTGTATAGAGACAAAACTGATTTGTGCGTATCGATTCCATATTTTGCAACTTTACTGAATTTATTTTTTTAACATTTTTTTGAACGTGAAAAATTTTAATGCTAAAATCTCATGGTTTCTACTGCATCCCAGGTAATCCGCAGGACCCAAGACTTGGTAGTTACTAATATACTCCTCTCATGGTGACTTTTTAAAAAAAAAATTATTTATTTTATTTATTTTTGGCTGAGCTGTGTCTTCGTTGCTGTACGCGGGCTTTCTCTAGTTGTGGCGAGCAGGGGCTACTCTTCGTTGCAGTATGCAGGCTTTTCATTGCAGTGGTTCTCTTGTTGTGATGCATGGGCTCTAGAGCGCAGGCTCAGTAGTTGTGGCCCACGGGCTTAGTTGCTCTGTGGCATGTGGGATCTTCCCGGACCAGGTGTTGAACCCATGTTCCCTGCATTGGCAGGCGGATTCTTAACCACTGAGCCACCAGGGAAGCCCCATCCACTTTGCCTCTTAATACTATGTGGACTCCTACAAAGGAAATAACAGTCACAATTTTGGTTGAACTTTGTGTGGGTAAGTCTTGGCCTCTATAACAAAGTTTGTTGACTGCCTTATCTGATTTTCTGGCATAGTACTGACATGGTTGTTTTGAAAAGTAATTTACTTTCCAGTAATTTAAAATGTACAGAAAAGTTTCAGTAATGGCAAAAGTACTCACATTTGCCACTTCACACAAAATGCTCACAAAACCATGACTAGTTTTGGAGAAGTCAGGGGATAGTGAGAGGGACACTCTCCTGAGAAATCAACACATAACCCCTAAATGAGGAAATCATGATGTCTACATTATAATTTAATACTCAGACCCACTTCAAATTTCGCCTGTTGTCCCAACTGTATGAAAATGTCTTTTTCCATCCCGATCCAGTTTTCTTTTTCTGGAACTATTACTGAGTTTTTCCCTCATTTGGACAACCTTGATGTATTTAAAGCAGACAAGATGAGTATGGGATCTGGGTGGCCTTTTCTGTATGGCTTTTTTTTCACTAAGGATTTTTTTTAACATCTTTATTGGAGTATAATTGCTTTACAATGGTGTGTTAGTTTCTGCTTTATGAGAAAGTGAATCAGATATACGTATACATATGTTCCCATATCTCTTCCCTCTTGCGTCTCCCACCCTCCCTATCCCACCCCTCTAGGTGCTCACAAAGCACCGAGCTGATCTCCCTGTGCTATGCGGCTGCTTCCCACTAGTTATCTGTTTTACGTTTGGTAGTGTATATATGTCCATGCCTCTCTCTCGCTTTGTCACAGCTTACCCTTCCCCCTCCCCATATCCTCAAGTCCATTCTCTAGTAGGTCTGTGTCTTTATTCCTGTCTTACCCCTAGGTTCTTCATAACATTTTTTTTCTTAAATTCCATATAGATGTGTTAGCATATGGTGTTTGTCTTTCTCTTTCTGACTTACTTCACTCTGTATGACAGACTCTAGGTCTATCCACCTCATTACAAATAGTTCAATTTCGTTTCCTTTTATGGCTGAGTAATATTCCATTGTATATATGTGCCACATCTTCTTTATCCATTCATCCGATGATGGACACTTAGGTTGTTTCCATCTCTGGGCTATTGTAAATAGAGCTGCAATGAACATGTTGGTACATGACTCTTTTTGAATTATGGTTTTCTCAGGGTATATGCCCAGTAGTTGGATTGCTGGGTCATATGGTAGTTCTATTTGTAGTTTTTTAAGGAACCTCCATACTGTTCTCCATAGTGGCTGTACCAATTCACATTCCCACCAGGAGTGCCAGAGTGTTCCCTTTTCTCCACACCCTCTCCAGCATTTATTGTTTCTAGATTTCTTGATGATGGCCATTCTGACTGGTGTGAGATGATATCTCATTGTAGTTTTGATTTGCATTTCTCGAATGATTAATGATGTTGAGCATTCTTTCATGTGTTTATTGGCAGTCTGTATATCTTCTTTGGAGAAATGTATATTTAGGTCTTCTGCCCATTTTTGGATTGGGTTGTTTGTTTTTTTTTGTTATTGAGCTGCATACTAAGGATGTGTTTAATGTTCATTTATGTTGTAAGAAATATCAGCACTAAACTTTTGTTTCATTGTCATTAAAATACAAAACATGACATTTACCATTTAATTCATTTTACTTATACAGTTTTGTGGTATTAACTACCTTCATATAGTTGCACAAACAAGTTAACTAACATGTGTACCTCCTGTATGCATGGGAGATACTCAGGAAATTGAGTAACACCCTGACATGGCCCAAGATGTCACCTTAAATACCGTCTTCATCTAAAAGGAAAAAAAAGGAAGGGTATAGTTGTTTCTGTCTACATTCATTTAATTGCATATAGTTTCCAATTGATTGTCGTATGACTAGTTTTGGAGAAGTCATGGGATAGTTGGCTTCATTTCAGTTTGAATTTCCAAATTGGGTGGATTCTGCAGGCTTGATAAAAGGTTTACAAACTTGATATTGGATCAGGACATCCCATGGTGTAATTGGTATCAATGGTTTGTTCAACAATTAAAGTTCTGTGTGATATGAGTTCGAACTGGAGTAATCCTGGTTAGTTTCTATCTGTTATACATTTGACCCAGGATGAAAGGACAAGAAAAATAAGGCCTACTTTATAAAAGTGTCTTCATACTAATTGATGGTATAATCTCAACCTAGTTTTCTAAAAATTTATTTCATTGAAGTATAGTTGACTTACAATGCTGTGTTAATTTCTGCTGTACAGCAAAGTGGTTCATATATATATATATATATATATACACACACACGTACTGTTTATTACATATATACATATGGTTTATTACAGGGTACTGAATATAGTTTCCTGTGCTTTACAGTAAGACCTTGTTGTTTATCCATCCTCTATATAATAGTTTGCATCTGCTAATCCAAAACTCCCAATCCATCCCTCTCCCATCTTCCCCTTGACCACCACAAGTCTGTTTTCTATCTCTGTGAGTCTGTTTCTGTTTTGTAGATTCATTTGTGTCTCATTTTAGATTTCACATATAAGTGATATCATATGTTCTTTGTTGTTCTCTGTCTGACTTCACTTAATATGATAATCTCTAGGTCCATCATGTAGATACAAATGACATTATTTCACTCTGTTTTATGGCTGAGCAATATCCCATTGTATATATTTATCACCTCTTCTTTATCCATTCATCTGCTGATGACATAGAGGTTGCTTTCATGTCTTGGCTATGGTAAATATGGCTACAGTGCATGTTTGCCTGGCTGTGTTTTTCCGATTCTGGTCTTCTTAGGTTATAGGCCCATTAGTGGATCAGCCGGATCATGATAGCTCAATTTTTACATTTTAAACGCAGCTTCATTCTGTTCTCATTATTAGCTGTTACCAGTTTATATCCAGCCAACAGCATATAGTGGTTATGCATTTCTTCACAAATCCTTCAGCATTTCTTGCTTGTAGACGTTTGCTGATGGCATTTTGAATGTTGGGTGGTGATACCTTTTGGTAGTTTGGATTTGCATGTGACCAATAATTCCTGATATTGAGCTTTTATCCATGTACTTTTATTAAAAAAAAAAGAGTGAGTAAAACTTACGACTTCAAATTATTTTCTTGAAAAATTTTTGCTGCTTTGAATGTTTCTGGCCATTACATATGCCAGGACGTTTTTTGAGGGCAGGTGTCATTTACAAGCCATGCAATAATTATGAATATTAAGTGACCATTAGCACTGGGTTTAAAGCTGCTGTGGTGGGAAAAGGCCACAAGGCGGCAGCATTTCTCCATTCCCAAATCTGATTACTAGGGCAGAAGAGTCGTGTTCCTAGGTGGTAAATTAGAAATGAACGTGCCAGGAAAAACGTCCATAAGTTTATGTCTCATTACTTGTTGTCCGTTGTTCTATTTTTTTTTTGCAGTACGTGGGCCTCTCACTGTTGTGACCTCTCCCATTGTGGAGCACAGGCTCCAGATGCGCAGGCTCAGAGGCCATGGCTCACGGGCCCAGCCGCTCCGTGGCATGTGGTATCTTCCCGGACCGGGGCACGAACCCGTGTCCCCTGCATCAGCAGGCGGACTCTCAACCACTGTGCCACCAGGGAAGCCCTAATTTAATTTTTTAAATTGGGGTAATGATTACAATGTTGTTTGTTCTAGGTGTACACAATCTGGTTCATTTGCACATTGTATATATCCATTCATGTACAGATCCTCTTCCCATGTACATTATTACAGAGTGTTCCATAGACCTCCCTTGGTATATGGTTGGTCTTTTTCATAAATGTATTTAATATGTATTTGTATACGTATGGTAAACCTAATCTTAATTGATCCATTCCTCCCATCTTTCCTTTTAGACAACCATAGTTTGTTTTCTAAGTCTGTGAGTGTCTTTCTTTGTGGAAATGTGTTCATTTGTGTCAGTTGTTGGATAACACCTATAAGTGGTATCATAGGATATGTATCTCTTCCTTTCTGACATACCTCATGTTCTGTGATTATCTCTAGACTGATCTGTGGTGCCTCAAAGAGCAGTGTTTCATTGTTTTCCGTGGCTAATATTCCACTATGTACATGGACCACTTCTTCTTTATCCATTCACCTGTTGATGGACATTTTAGTTGCTTCCATGTCTTGGCTATTGACAATATGGCTGCAGTGCAGCTGTTGCAGCCTGTGTCTTCTTGATTCTGGTCTTCTCAGGTGAGAGGCCCAGAGGTGGGCCTGCTGGATTGAATGTAGCTCAGTATTTACATTTAAATGCAACTCCTTTCTGTTCTCATTATTGGCTCTTACCACTTTGCATCTCACCAGCAGCTAGAGAGGACAAAGTTCTCAAAAACCAATTCAGCATTTAATGTTTGTAGACATTTTGCTGATGGTCTTCCCAGTGGCGTGAGTTGAAACCTTTTGTAGATTAGATTTACATGAGTCTAATAATTCCTGATGTTGAGCTTTTATTCATTTTCCTTTTTTTTTAAAGAGTGAGCAACACTTACCCCTTCTTAGGATCTTCTTGAAAAATTTGCTGTGTGTTGAGTTTTTTTGCCATTCCCTAGCTCAGGACATTTTTTGAGGGCAGGTATCCTTTACAGCCCTGAGTCCTTGTGAATGTTAAGTGACCATTAGCTGTGGGTTTAAAGCCGCTCTTGCGGGAAACGGCCACAAGGCGGCAGCATTTCTACATTTCCAACTCTGGGTTTTTGGGCAATAGAGCCTTCCTGGAAATCGTGTTAGTAGGCTGCAAGTTAGAGTGGAATGTGCCAGCGCAAACCCCCAAGAGCTTGTATCTCCTTACTTCTTGTTTGTTTTTTAAATTTAATTTTTATTTATTATCAGAGCAAATTTGATAAAAATGTTGTGTGTGTTCTAGGTGTACAGAATCTGGTTCATTATATCTATGTGTTGATCAATTCATCTTTGGATCCTTTACCGTGTAGGTTATTACAGAGTGTTTAGTAGACCTCTCTTGGTATTACATAGATATTTTGTGATTATATATTTCATATGTATTAGTACATGTCTGTTAACTCCCATATCCTAATTCATACATTCCTTACACCTTTCCATTTGGTTAAACATAATTTGTTTTTCTGAATCCATGTGTGTCCTTCTCCTGGAAATAATTTCATGGGTATCAATTTTAAGGTAACACCTATAAGTGATATCATAGGATATCTGTCTTTCGGTTTCTTTCTTCCTTCAAGTTGGGTGATTATTTCTAGATCCTTCTATGGTGTTGCCAACAGCACTATTTCATTCTTTTCCATGGCTAATATTCCATTGTGTACATGGACCACTTCTTGGTGCATTTTTCTGTTGATGGACATTTTGGTTTTTTCCAAGTCTTAGCTATGGTACATGTGGCTGAAGTGCAGGATTGCCAGCCTGTGTCTTTTTGATTCTGGTCTGCTCAGGTGATAGGCCCATCAGTGGGCCTACCACATCACATGGTAGCTCAATTTTTACCTTTAAACGCACCTCCATTCTGTTCTCACTACTGGCTGTTACCAGGTTACATCCTACCAGCAACTAGAGGGTACGCAGTCCTCTAAAACCCTTTCAGCATTTATTCTTTGTAGACTATTTTCTGACGATCATTCTGACGGCTGTGAGGTGAACGTTTTTGTACATTGGATTTGCATGTCTTTATTAATTCCTGATGTTGAGCATTTTTTCCATGCCCTTTTTTTAAACAACAACAAAAAAAGAAGAGACAGAATGTGCATAAAATATGCCTCGTGAAAATGTCTTTTGAAATGTTGATGTCTTTTGAATTTTTTGGTCGATTTACGACCCCAGAATTTTTTTTGAGGGCAGGTGTCATTTACAGGCTGGCAATTACTTTGAATATTAAGTGACCATTAGCGCTGGGTTTAAAGCTGCTGTTGTGTGAAAAGGCCACAAGGCGGCAGCATTTCTCCTTTACCAAAACTGGTTACTAGGGCAATAGAGCCTTAGTGGAACTCGTGTTCTAGGTTGTAAATTAGGATGGAATGTGCCAGGAAAAAACCCCTTAATGTTTATTTTTTATGACAGCAAATTTGATTACAGTGTTTTGTTTGTTCTAGGTGTGCAAGATGTGGTTCTTTTACACATATACATATATCTATTCTTCTTCGGATCCTTTTCCCATGTAGGTTATGACACTGTGTTGAGTAGTCTTCTCTTGGTATTCTGTAGGCCTTTGGTGATTATATATTTCACATGTGTTTGTATATCTCTGTTAACCCCAATATCCTAATGTATCCAATCCTCACACCTTTCTATTTGGTGAACAGTAAGTTTGTTTAATGAATCTGTGATTGCCTTTCTCTGTGGAAATATCTTCACTGGTATCAATTTTTAGGTAACACATATAAGTGATATCATAGGATATGTGTCTTTTGCTCTCTGACTTACTACCAGTTGCGTGATTACTTCTGGACTCATCTGTGGTGCTGCAAATGGCATTGTTTCATTTTTTTCCTTGGTTAATATTCCATCTGTACATGTACCAGTTGTTCTTTGTTCACTCATCTGTTGATGGACTTTTTGGTTGCTTCCATGTCTTGGCTATTGTAATACTGCTGCAATGCTGATTTGTCTGCCTGTGTCTTCTCAACTCTGTCTTCTTAGGTTATAGGCCCAGGAGTGGGCCTGCTGGATCATATGGTAGCTCAATGTTTACCTTGGAAAGGCACCTCCATTCTGTTCTCATTAGTGTCTCTTACCAGATTACGTCTCACTTAAAGTTGAGGGTATGCATTTCTCCACAACCCCTTAAGCATTTATTCTTTGCAGAATTTTTGCTGATGGCCATTCTGACTGGTATGAGCCGATAGGTTTTTGTAAGTCAGGTTTGCCTGTCCTTAATAATTCCTAATGTTCAGCATTTTCCCACGCCTTTTTCTTGTTAAAAAAATTGTCAGTAAAATATACCTCTTGAAATTGTCTTCTTGAAAGGTTGTCCTCTTTTAATTTTTTGGTCACTTTTCGACCCCAGGATTTTTGTAGAGGGCGGGTGTCTTTTACAGGCCTGCAATTATTGTGAATATTTAGTGACCATTAACACTGGGTTTTAAAGCTGCTGTTGCGGGAAATGGCCACAAGGCGGCAGCATTTCTCCATTCCGGAATCTGATTACAAGGGCAGCAGAGCCTTTCTGGAAGTTGTGTTCGTAGGTTGTAAATTAGAATGGAATGTGCCAGGAAAATCCCCCATAAGTTTATGTCTCGTGAGATCTTGTGCGCTGTTGTAATTTTTAAAAATGGAGTAATGATTACAATATTGTTTGTTCTCGGTGTACACAGTCTGTTTCATTTGTACATTATATATATTCATGTACAGATCCTCTTCCCATGTAAATTATTACAGAGTGTTCAGTAGACCACCCTTGCTAAATGGTCGGTCTTTTTTTTGTTTGTTTGTTTGTTTTGCTTTCTTGCGGTACGCGGGCCTCTCACTGTTGTGGCCTCTCCCTTTGCGGAGCACAGGCTCTGGACGCACAGGCTCAGCGGCCATGGCTCACGGGCCCAGCTGCTTCGCGGCATGTGGGATCTTCCTGGACTGGGGCACGAACCTGCATCCCCTGCATCGGCAGGCGGACTCTCAACCACTGCGCCCCCAGGGAAGCCCTCGGTCTTTTTGATATATGTATTTAATATGTATTTGTATAATATGGTAAACGTAATCTTAATTTATCCATTCCCTCCACCTTTCCTTTTAGATACCCATAGTATGTTTTCTAAGTCTGTGAGTATCCTTCTCTTTGGAAATATGTTCACTGCAGCAGAATTACACTAGCTAAGACATGGAAGCAACCAAAATGTCCATCAACAGAAAAATGCACGAAGAAGAAGTGGTCCATGTACACAATGGAATATTAGCCATGGAAAACAATGAAACACTGCTCTTTGAGGCACCATAGATGAGCCTAGAGATAATCACAGAACATGAGGTAAGTCGGAAAGTATGATATCACTTATAGGCATTATCTAACAACTGACACAAATGAACATATTTCCACAGAGAAAGATACTCACAGACTTAGAAAACAAACTATGCTTATCTAAAAGGAAAGGTGGGGGGAATGGATAAATTAAGATTAGGGTTACCATATGTTTACAAATACATATTAAATACATATATCAAAAAGACTAGGGCCTCCCTGGTGGCGCAGTGGTTGAGAGTCCGCCTGCCGATGCAGGGGATACGGGTTCGTGCCCCGGTCTGGGAGGATCCCATATGCCGCGGAGCGGCTGGGCCCGTGAGCCATGGCCGCTGGGCCTGCGCATCCGGAGCCTGCGCATCCGGAGCCTGTGCTCCGCAATGGGGGAGGCCACAACAGTGAGAGGCCCGCATACCACAAAAAAAAAAAAAAAAAGACTGACCATATAGCAAGGGAGGTCTATGGAACACTCTTCAATAATGTACATGGGAAGAGGATCTGTACATGAATATATATATATATATATATACACACACAAATGAACCAGACTGTGTACACCTAGGACAAACAATATTCTAATCATTACCCTGATTAAAAAAATTAAAACAACGAACAAGAAGTAATGTGACATAAACTTATGGGGGTTTTGCCTGGCACATTCTATTCTAATTTACAACCTGGGAACACGACTTCCAGAAAGGCTCCGCTGCCCTAGTAACCAGATTTGAGAATGGAGAAATGCTGCCGCCTTGTGGCCGTTTCCCACAACAGTAGCTTTAAACCCAGTGCTAATGGTCACTAAATATTCAGTCATTACAGGCCTGTAAATGACACCTGCCCTCAAAAAAAATCCTGGGGTTGAAAATCGACCAAAAAATTCAAAAGAGGGCAACCTTCCAAGGAGACAATTTCAAGAGGTTTATTGTACTCACAGTTTTTTTTCTGTTTTTGTTTAACCGAATTAAAAAAGGCGTGGAAAAATGCTGAACATTAGGAATTATTAAAGACATGCAAATCCAAATTACAAAAATGTATCAGCTCACACCAGTCAGAAAGGCAATCAGCAAAAATTCTGCAAACAATAAATGCTGAAGGGGTTGTGGAGAAATGTGCATGCTGGGTTCTAAGTGGGACGTGGTAAGAGCCACTAATGAAAACACAAAGGAGGTGCCTTGAAAAGGTAAACATTGAGCTACCATTCAGTCAAGCATACCCACTTCTGGGCCCATCACCTGAGAGGATGAGAATCAAAAAGACACAGTCTGGCAATCCTGCTCTCCAGCAATATTTACCATAGCCAACACTTGGAAGCAACAAAAATGTCCATCAACAGAGGAATGCACAAAGAAGAAGTGCTCCATGTACACAATGGAATATTACTCCAATAAAAAATATAAATTCAATTTAACAAACAAACATAAGTAAGGAGACATCAGCTTTTGGGGGTTTATCCGGGCACATTCCACTCTAATTTATAACCGAGGAACACCACTGGCAGGAAAGTCTGTTTCCCTAGTTACCAGAGTGGGAAACGCAGAAATGCTGCCGCCATCTGGCTGTTACCTGCAACAGCAGCTTTAAAACTTGTGCTAATGGTCACTTCATGTGCACCAGTACTGGAGGGCTGTAAATGAAACCTGCCCTCAAAATGTCTTGAGGGAGGTAATGGCCAAAATATTTCAAAATGTGGCACATAGTTCAGGAAAACAATTTGAAGAGGTAAGCTGTACTCACAGTTTGAGGAAGAAAAGGACATGCCTGAAAGCTCAATTTCAAGGGATTATGAGACGCATGCAAATCCAACCACAAAGAGGTATCAGCTCACACCAGTCAGAATAACCATCAGCAAAAAAACTACAAACAGTAAATGCTGAAGGTGTTGTGGAGAAGTGCATACCCTCAAGTTTAAGTGGGACTTAACCTGGTAAGAGCCACTAATGAGAATAGAATGGAGGTGCCTTTCCAAGGTAAACATTTTGCTACCATATGATCCAGCAGGCCCACTCCTGGGCCTATAACCTAAGAAGACAGAATTGGAAAGACACAGGCAGGCAAATGTGCATTGCAGCAGTATTACAATAACCAAGACATGGAAGCAACCAAAAAGTCCATCAACAGATGAGTGGACAAAGAAGAACTGGTACATGTACAGATGGAATATTAGCCAAGGAAAAAAATGACACAATGCAGTTTGCAGCACCATAGATGAGTCTAGAGGTAATCACGCAACTTTTAGTAAGTCAGAAAGAGAAAGACACATATCATATGATATCACTTATAGGTGTTACCTAAAAAATGATACCAGTGAAGATTTTCCACAGACAAAGGCAATCACAGATTTATTAAACAAACTTATGGTTCACCAAATGGAAAGGTGTGAGGATTGGATACATTAGGATATTGGGGTTAACAGAGATATACAAACACATATATGTGTAAAAGAACCATATCTTGCACACCTAGACCAAGCAAAGCATTGCAATCAAACTTGCTGTAATAAAAATAAAAGTTGAATTAAAAAAAGAACAGAAAGTAATGAGACATAAACTTAAGGGGCTTTTTCCTGGCACATTCCATTCTAATGTACAACCTAGAACACGAGTTTCCTTGAGGCACTGTTGCCCTAGTAACAAGATTTGTTAAAGGAGAACTGCTGCTGCCTTGTGGCCGTTTCACACAACAGCAGCTTTAAACCCAGTGCTAATGGTCAGTTGATACTCAAAATAATTACAGGCCTGTAAATGAAACCTGCCCTGAAAACAAATCCTGGGGTCGTAAATCGACCAAAAAATTCAAAAGATGTCAACATTTCAAAACGACAATTTCAAGAGGCATGTTTTACGCACTTTTGTCTTCTCCTTCTTTTTTGTTAAAAAAAAGGGCATGGAAAAATGCTCTACATCGGGAATTAATAAAGCCATGCAATTCCAGTCTACAAAAGCGTTCACCTCACAGCCGTCAGAATGATCATCAGCAAAGAAGTCTACAAAGAATAAGTGCTGAAAGGGTTTTAGAGAACTGCATACCCTCTAGCTGCTGGTGGGATGTAACCTGGTAACAGCCAGTAGTGAGAACAGAATGGAGGTGCGTTTAAAGGTAAAAGTTGAGCTACCATGTGACCTGGTAGGCCCACTGACGGGCCTATCACCTGAGTAGACCAGAATCGAAAAGACATAGGCTGGCAATCCTGCACTGCAGCAACATGTACCATAGCCAAGAATTGGAAGAAACCAAAATGTCCATCAACAGAAAAATGCACCAAGAAGAAGTGGTCCATGTACACAGTGGAATACTAGCCATGGAAAACAATGAAACACTGCTCTTTGAGGCACCATAGATGAGCCTAGAGATAATCACAGAACATGAGGTAAGTCGGAAAGCAAAAGACATATATCCTATGATATCACTTATAGGCGTTATCGAACAACTGACACAAATGAACATATTTCCACAGAGGAAGAAACTCACAGACTTAGAAAACAAACTATGCTTATCTAAGGTAAAGGTGGGGGCAATGGATAAATTAAGACTAGGGTTACCATACGTATACAAATAGATATTAAATACATATATCAAAAGGACCGACCATATAGCAAGGGAGGTCTATGGAACACTCTGCAATAATTTACATGGGAAGAGGATATGTATATGAATATATATATATATACACACACACACATACATACATATGTGTATATATATATATATATATATATATATATATATATATAAAATGTACAAATGAACCAGATTGTGTACACCTAAAACAAACAATATTCTAATCATTACCTCGATTTAAAAAATTAAAACAACGAACAAGAAGTAATGTGACATAAACTTATGGGTTTTTTTCCTGGCACATTCCATTCTAATTTACAACTTGGGAAAACGACTTCCTGAAAGGCTCTGCTGCCCTAGTAACCAGATTTGAGAATGGAGAAATGCTGCCGCCTTGTGGCCGTTTCCCACAACAGCAGCTTTAAACCCAGTGCTAATGGTCACTAAATATTCACACTCATTGCAGGGCCGTAAATGACACCTGCCCTCAAAAAAAATCCTGGGGTCGAAAATCGACCATAAACTCCAAAAGAGGGCAACCTTCCAAGAAGACAATTTCAAGAGGTTCATTGTACTCACAGTTTGTTTTCTTTTTTTGTTTAACAGAAAAAAAAGGCATGGAAAAATGCTGAACATTAGGACTTATTAAAAACATGCAAATCCAAATTACAAAAATGTATCAGCTCACACCAATCAGAAAGGCCATCAGCAAAAATTTTGCAAACAATAAATGCTGAAGGGGTTGTGGAGAAATGCGTACCTTGGGACGTGGTAAGAGCCACTAATGAAAACACAATGGAGGTGGCTTGAAAAGGTAAACATTGAGCTACCATTCAATCAAGCATACCTACTTCTGGGCCCATCGCCTGAGAGGATGGGAATCAAAAGTCACAGGCTGGCAATCCTGCGCTCCAGCAATATTTACCATAGCCAACACTGGAAAGCAATGAAAATGTCCATCAACAGAGGAATGCACAAAGAAGTGGTCCATGTACACAGTGGAATATTACTCCAATAAAAAATATAATTTCAATTTAAAAAACAAACATAAGTAAGGAGACATCAGCTTTTGGGGGTTTATCCGGGCACATTCCACTCTAATTTATAACCGAGGAACACCACTGGCAAGAAGGTCTGTTTCCCTAGTTACCAGAGTGGGGAACGCAGAAATGCTGCTGCCCTCTGGCTGTTGCCTGCAACAGCAGCTTTAAAACTTGTGCTAATGGTCACTTCATGTGCACCAGTACTGGAGGGCTGTAAATGAAACCTGCCCTCAAAATGTCTTGAGGGAGGTAATGGCCAAAATATTTCAAAATGTGGCACATAGTTCAGGAAAACAATTTGAAGAGGTAAGCTGTACTCACAGTTTGAGGAAGAAAAGGACATGCCTGAAAGCTCAATTTCAAGGGATTATGAGACACATGCAAATCCAACCACAAAGAGGTATCAGCTCAAACCAGTCAGAATAAACATCAGAATAATCTATTCAGAATAAACACCAGTGAGCATAAACTTAGTGTAGCTGAAGTGAAGCATTCACCTATTAATTTACATATTATTTCAATAAAATGTATTTAACTTTAATTCTCTCTATGGTAACTAGAGATGCATACACACATATACATAATTATACTTAAATTATATGTGTAGAGAGATTATCTTATCTCTGCATCTGATTTCAGAAAGTGAGGGGAGCGTTACAAAGTACTTGATATAAAAGGGGTGAGGGTCTGATGGGCTGACAGAACACCCATGACATGGCATTTCATTCCCCCTAAGGTGCTAGAATCCAAAGGACGATAAAAAGGGAAGAAATTGGAACATTCAAAAACCGCTACTGGGAATGTGAAATGGTGCCACCATTTTGGAAGGCAGTCTGGCACTTCCTCAGAATGTCAACATGGAGTCACTATAAGACCCAGCAATCCCACTCCTACGTATAAACCCAAGAGAAAGGAAAACACACGTCCACACAAACACTTGTACATGCATGTTCATAGCAGCATGACTCAAAACAGCCAACATGTGGAAACCACCCAAATGACCATCAACTGGCAAATAGAGAAGAGATACACACAATGTGGTCCATCCACACAATAGAATATTACTCAGCCATGAAAAAGAGTGAAGCACTGACACTTGTTGCAATGTTTTTTTTATTAGTTTCTGCTTTATAACAAAGTGAATCAGTCATACATATACATCTGTTCCCACATCCCTTCCCTCATGCATCTCCCTCCCTCCCACCCTCCCCAACCCACCCCTCCAGGCGGTCACAAAGCACCGAGCTGATCTCCCTGTGCTCTGCGGCTGCTTCCCACTATCTATCTACCTTACGTTTGGTACTGTATATATTTCCATGCCTCTCTTTCGCTTTGTCACAGCTTACCCTCCCCCCTCCCCATATCCTCAAGTCCATTCTCAAGTAGGTCTGTGTCTTTATTCCTGTTTTACCCCTAGGTTCTTCATGACATTTTTTTTCTTAAATTCCATATATATGTGTTAGCATACGGTATTTTTCTTTCTCTTTCTGACTTACTTCACTCTGTATGACAGACTCTAGGTCTATCCACCTCATTACAAATAGCTCAGTTTCGTTTCTTTTTATGGCTGAGTAATATTCCATTGTATATATGTGCCACATCTTCTTTATCCATTCATCTGATGATGGACACTTAGGTTGCTTCCAGCTCCGGGCTATTGTGACTAGAGCTGCAATGAACATTTTGGTACATGTCTCTTTTTGAATTATGGTTTTCTCAGGGTATATGCCTAGTAGTGGGATTGCTGGGTCATATGGTAGTTCTGTTTTTAGTTTTTTAAGGAACCTCCATACTGTTCTCCATAGTGGCTGTACCAATTCAGATTCCCACCAGCATTGCCAGAGTGTTCCCTTTTCTCCACACCCTCTCCAGCATTTATTGTTTCTAGATTTCTTGATGATGGCCATTCTGACTGGTGTGAGATGATATCTCATTGTAGTTTTGATTTGTATTTCTCTAATGATTAATGATGTTGAGCATTCTTTCATGTGTTTATTGACAGTCTGTATATCTTCTTTGGAGAAATGCCTATTTAAGTCTTCTGCCCATTTTTGGATTGGGTTGTTTGTTTTTTTGCTATTGAGCTGCATGAGCTGTTTATAAATTTTGGAGATTAATCCTTTGTCAGTTGCTTCATTTGCAAACATTTTCTCCCATTCAGAGGGTTGTCTTTTGGTCTTGTTTATGGTTTCCTTTGCTGTGCAAAAGCTTTGAAGTTTCATTAGGTCCCATTTGTTTTTCTTTGTTTTTATTTCCATTTCTCTAGGAGGTGGGTCAAAAAGGATCTTGCTGTGATTTATGTCATAGAGTGTTCTGCCAATGTTTTCCTCTAAGAGTTTGATAGTTTCTGCCCTTACATTGAGGTCTTTAATCCATTTTGAGCTTATTTTTGTGTATGGTGTTAGGGAATGATCTAATCTCATACTTTTACGTGTCCCTTTCCAGTTTTCCTAGCACCACTTATTGAAGAGGCTGTCCTTTCTCCACTGTACATTTCTGCCTCCTTTATCAAAGATAAGTTGACCATATGTGCGTGGGTTTATTTCTGGGCTTTCTATCCTGTTCCATTGATCTATCTTTCTGTTTTTGTGCCAGTACCACACTGTCTTGATTACTGTAGCTTTGTAGTATACTCTGAAGTCAGGGAGCCTGATTCCTCCAGCTCCGTTTTTCGTTCTCAAGATTGCTTTGGCTATTCGGGGTCTTTTGTTTTTCCAAACAAATTTTGAAATTTTTTGTTCTAGTTCTGTGAAAAATGCCAGTGGTAGTTTGATAGGGATTGCATTGAATCTGTAGATTGCTTTGGGTAGTAGAGTCATTTTCACAATATTGATTCTTCCAATCCAGGAGCATGGTATATCTCTCCATCTATTTGTATCATCTTTAATTTCTTTCATCAGTGTCTTATAATTTTCTGCATACAGGTCTTTTGTCTCCTTAGGTAGGTTTATTCCTAGATATTTTATTCTTTTTGTTGCAATGGTAAATGGGAGTGTTTGCTTGATTTCATTTTCAGATTTTTCATCATTAGTGTACAGGAATGCCAGAGGTTTCTGTGCATTAATTTTGTATCCTGCTACTTTACCAAATTCATTGATTAGCTCTAGTAGTTTTCTGGTAGCATCTTTAGGATTCTCTATGTATAGTATGTCATCTGCAAACAGTGACAGCTTTACTTCTTCTTTTCCAATTTGGATTCCTTTTATTTCCTTTTCTTCTCTGATTGCTGTGGCCAAAACTTCCAAAACTAGGTTGAATAAGAGTGGTGAGAGTGGGCAGCCTTGTCTTGTTCCTGATCTTAGTGGAAATGGTTTCAGTTTTTCACCATTGAGGACAATGTTGGCTGTGGGTTTGTCATATATGGCCTTTATTATGTTGAGGAAATTTCCCTCTATGCCTACTTTCTGCAGGGTTTTTATCATAAATGGGTGTTGAATTTTGTCGAAAGCTTTCTCTGCATCTATTGAGATGATCATATGGTTTTTCTTCTTCAATTTGTTAATATGGTGTATCACATTGATTGATTTGCGTATATTGAAGAATCCTTGCATTCCTGGAATAAACCCCACTTGATCATGGTGTATGATCTTTTTAATGTGCTGTTGGATTCTGCTTGCTAATATTTTGTTGAGGATTTTTGCATCTATATTCATCAGTGATATTGGCCTGTAGTTTTCTTTCTTTGTGACATCCTTGCCTGGTTTTGGTATCGAGGTAATGGTGGCCTCATAGAATGAGTTTGGGAGTGCTCCTCCCTCTGCTATATTTTGGAAGAGTTTGAGAAGGATAGGTGTTAGCTCTTCTCTAAATGTTTGATAGAATTTGCCTGTGAAGCCATCTGGTCCTGGGCTTTTGTTTGTTGGAAGATTTTTAATCACAGTTTCAATTTCAGTGCTTGTGATTGGTCTATTCATATTTTCTATTTCTTGCTGATTCAGTCTTGGCAGGTTGTGCATTTCTAGGAATGTGTCCATTTCTTCCAGGTTGTCCATTTTATTGGCATAGAGTTTCTTGTAGTAATCTCTCCTGATCTTTTGTATTTCTGCAGTGTCAGGTGTTACTTCTCCTTTTTCATTTCTAATTCTATTGATTTGAGTCTTCTCCCTTGTTTTCTTGATGAGTCTGGTTAATGGTTTGTCAATTTTGTTTATCTTCTCAAAGAACCAGCTTTTAGTTTTATTGATCTTTGCTATCATTTCCTTCCTTTCTTTTTCATTTATTTCTGATCTGATCTTTATGATTTCTTTCCTTCTGCTAACTTTAGGGGTTTTTTGTTCTTCTTTCTCTAATTGCTTTAGGTGCAGGGTCAGGTTGTTTACTCGAGATGTTTCCTGTTTCTTAAGGTGGGATTGTATTGCTATAAACTTCCCCCTTAGAACTGCTTTTGCTGCGTCCCATAGGTTTTGGGTCATCGTGTCTCCATTGTCATTTGTTTCTAGGTATTTTTAAATTTCCTCTTTGATTTCTTCAGTGATCACTTTGTTATTGAGTACTGTATTGTTTAGCCTCTATGTGTTTGTATTTTTTTACAAATCTTTTCCTGTAATTGATGTCTAGTCTCGTAGCATTGTGGTCGGAAAAGATACTTGATACAATTTCAATGTTCTTAAATTTACCAAGGCTTGATTTGTGACCCAAGATATGATCTATCCTGGAGAATGCTCCATGAGCACTTGAGAAAAATGTGTATTCTGTTGTTTTTGGATGGAATGTCTTATAAATATCAATTAAGTCCATCTTGTTTAATGTATCATTTAAAGCTTGTGTTTCCTTATTTATTTTCATTTTGGATGATCTGTCCATTGGTGAAAGTGGGGTGTTAAAGTCCCCTACTATGAGTGTGTTACTGTCGATTTCCCCTTTTATGGCTGTTAGTATTTGCCTTATGTATTGAGGTGCTCCTATGTTGGGTGCATAAATATTTACAATTGTTATATCTTCTTCTTGGATCAATCCCTTGATCATTATGTAGTGTCCTTCTTTGTCTCTTCTAATAGTCTTTATTTTAAAGTCTATTTTGTCTGATATAAGAATTGCTACTCCAGCTTTCTTTTGATTTCCATTTGCATGGAATATGTTTTTCCATCCCCTTACTTTCAATCTGTATGCGTCTCTAGGTCTGAAGTGGGTCTTTTGTAGACAGAATGTATATGGGTCTTGCTTTTGTATCCATTCAGCCAATCTGTGTCTTTTGGTGGGAGCATTTAGTCCATTTCCATTTAAGGTAATTATTGATATGTATGTTCCTATTCCCATTTCCTTAATTGCTTTGGGTTCGTTATTGTAGGTATATTCCTTCTGTTGTGTTTCTTGACTAGAGAAGTTCCTTTAGCATTTGTTGTAAAGCTGGTTTGGTGGTGCTGAACTCTCTCAGCTTTTGCTTGTCTGTAAAGGTTTTAATTTCTCCATCAAATCTGAATGAGATCCTTGCTGGGTAGAGTAATCTTGGTTGCAGGTTTCTCTCCTTCATCACTTTAATTATGTCCTGCCACTCCCTTCTGGCTTGTAGAGTTTCTGCTGAGAGATCAGCTGTTAACCTGATGGGGATTCCCTTGTGTGTTATTTGTTGTTTTTTCCCTTTCTGCTTTTAATATGATTTCTTTGTGTTTAATTTTTGACAGTTTGATTAATATGTGTCTTGGCGTATTTCTCCTTGGATTTATTCTCTATGGGACTCTTTGTGCCTCTTGGACTTGATTACCTATTTCCTTTCCCATATTAGGGAAGTTTTCAACTATAATCTCTTCAAATATTTTCTCAGTCCCTTTCCTTTTCTCTTCTTCTTCTGGAACCCCTATAATTCGAATTTTTGTGTGTTTAATGTTGTCCCAGAGGTCTCTGAGACTGTCCTCTGTTCTTTTCATTCTTTTTTCTTTATTTTGCTCTGCATCAGTTATTTCCACTATTTTATCTTCCACCTCACTTATCCGTTCTTCTGCCTCAGTTATTCTGCTATTGATCCCATCTAGAGTATTTTTCATTTCATTTATTGTGTTTTTAATCAATGCTTGATTCATCTTTAGTTCTTCTAGGTCCTTGTTAACTGTTTCTTGCATTTTGTCTATTCTATTTCCAAGATTTTGGATCTTGCATCAGCTTTACTATCATTATTCTGAATTCTTTTTCAGGTAGACTGCCTATTACCTCTTCATTTGTTTGGTTTGGTAGGTTTTTATCTTGCTCCTTCAACTTCTGTGTGTTTTTCTGTCTTCTCATTTTGCTTATGTTACTGTGTTTGGGGTCTCCTTTTTGCAGGCTGCAGATTCGTAGTTCCCGTTGTTTTTGGTGTCTGCCCCCAGTGGCTCAGGTTGTTTCAGTAGGTTGTGTAGGCTTCCTGGTGGGGGGGGCTAGTGCCTGTGTTCTGGTGGTTGAGGCTCGATCTTGTCTTTCTGCTGGACAGGTCCACGTCTGGTGGTGTGTTTTGGGGTGCCTGTGGCATTATTAAGTTTTTAGGCAGCCTGTCTGCCAATGGGTTGTGTTGTGTTCCTGCCTTGCTATTTGCTTGGCATAGGGTGACCAGCACTGTAGCTTGCTGGTCATTGAGTGAAGCTAGGTGCTGGTGTTGAGATGGAGATCTCTGGGAGATTTTCGCCGCTTGATATTATGTGGAGCTGGGAGGTGTCTTGTGGACCCGTGTCCTGAAGTTGGCTCTCCCACTTCAGAGGCACAGCACTGACTCCTGGCTGCAGCACCAAGAGCCTTTCATCTACCCAGCTCAGAATAAAAGGGAGAAAAAGTAGAAAGAAAGAATTAGTAGAAGAAAGAAAGAGAGAGAGAAAGAAAGGAAGAAAGCAAGAAAGGAGGGAGGGAGGAAGGATGGAAAGAAAGAAGGAAAGAAAGGAGGGAGGGCGGGGTGAAGGAATGAAAAAGAAAGAGTGAATGGAAGAAGGGAGGGAGGGAGGAAGGAAAGAAAGAAAGAAAGACAGGATGGAGGGAGGGAGGAAGGAAAGAAAGATAGACAGGATGGAGGGAGGGAGGAAGGAAGGAAAGAAAAAGTGAAAGGAAGTAGGGAGGGAGAGAGGGAGGAAGGAAAGAAAGAGAGAAAGAAGGAAAGGAGGGGTGGAGGGAGGGAGGGAGGAAGGGAAGGTAGGGAAAAAAGAAAGAGCAGCTAAAGTAAAATAGAATAAAGTATAAAATATAGTAGTGTTTTTAAAATTAAAAAGTAATTATTGAAAAAAAAACGGACAGATAGAACCCTGGAACATATGGTGGAAGCAAAGCTATACGGAGAAAATCTCACACAGAAGCATACACATAAACATTCACAAAAAGAAAGCAGGGGGAAAAATCGAAAATCTTGCTCTCAAAGTCCACCTCCTCAATTTGGGATAATTCGTTGTAAAAAGAGGAAAAGGGGGAAAAGCCTGAAATCTTGCTCTCAAAGTCCACCTCCTTAATTTGGGATAATTCGTTGTAAAAAGAGAAAAAGGGGGAATAGTCTTAAATCTTGTCCTCAAAGTCCACTTCCTCAATTTGGGATGATTCGCTGTCCATTAATGCACTCCACAGACGCAGGGCACATCAAGTGGACCGTGGAGCTTTAATCCACTGCCTCCGAGGCTGCACAGAGAGATTTCCCTGTCTCTTCTCTGCTCTCACAGCTCCCGGTCTCAGCCTTGGACCTGGCCCCGCCTCTGCGTGTAGGTCACCGGAGGGCATCCGTTCTTCGCTCAGACAGGATGGGTTTAAAGGAGCCGCTGATTCGGGGGCTCTGGCTCACTCAGGCAGAGGGGAGGGAGGGGCGCGCAGTGTGGGGCGGGACTGCAGCGGCAGAGGCCGGCGTGACGTTGCACCAGCCCGAGGCGCTCCGTGCGCTTTCCCGGGAAAGCCGTTCCTGGTTCACGGGACCCCGGCAGTGGCGGGGTCCACAGGCCCCTCGGAAGGCAGGGTGGACAGTGACCTGCACTTGCACACAGGCCTTGTGGCGCCGGCAGCAGCAGCCCCAGCATCCCACACCCGTCTCCGGGGTCCGCGCCTTTAGCCGCGGCTCGCGCCCATCTCTGGTGCCTCTTTAAGCAGCTCTCTTAATGCCCTCTCCTCGTGCACCAGAAAACAAAAGGGAAGAAAAAGTCTCTTGCCTCTTCGGCAGCTCCAGACTTTTTCCCCGGACTCCCTCCGGGCTAGCCGTGGTGCACTAACCCCTTCAGGCTCTCTTCCTGCCACCAGCCCCAGTCCTCTCCCTGCGCTCCGACTGAAACCCGATACCCGAGCCTCAGCTCCCAGCCCCGCCTGCCCCAGCGGCCGAGCAGACAAGCCTCTCGGGCTGGTGTGTGCCTGAGGGCACCGATTCTCTGTGCCGGAATCTCTCCGCTTTGCCCTCCACACCCCTGTTGCTGTGCTCTCCTCCACTACTCCGAAGCTTTCCCCCTCCGCCACCTGCAGTCTCCGCCCGCGAAGGGGCTTCTAGTGTGTGGAAACCTTTCGTCCTTCACAGCTCCCTCCCACTGGTGCATGCAGGTCCCGTCCCTATCCTTTTGTCTCTGTTTATTCTTTTTTCTTTTGTCCTACCCAGGTATGTGGGGAGTTTCTTGCCTTTTGGGGGGTCCGAGGTCTTCTGTCTGCGTTCAGTAGGTGTTCTGTAGGAGTTGTTCCACGTGTAGATGAATTTCTGATGTATCTGTGGGGAGGAAGGTGATCTCCGCGTCTTACTCTTCCGCCATCTTCCTCAGGCTACTTGAATTTTTAACATTTATTTTTGCGTCATGTATTTTGAAGCTCTGTTACTAGGTGTGTAAATGTTTATGAATTTTAAATCTTCTGCTTGTCATGGACACAATTTTTGCATGTGTCTTAGCAACAAAATGTAACACAGCTTAATCTTCTTGGATAAATCTTCATTTTATAGGCCCAATAATGCATTTCTTTTTGTTTGGAAGGAAAATATGATTACATCTCTTGCTATGATTATTTGTTTCACTAACTTCAAACATATGCTGTGTTTCTGGTACTGTGTTTCTGTGACTTTCTGTGTATTCAATTCAATGCTAAATTATAACATAATTTTCAAAGATATTTTACATGGCAGTTAAACTTCACACATGTAGTTTCAACAATATACAAACTCCAATGAAGAAATAACAACATGAGCAGATATGACCAAGTTTGAGCATGTCCAGGCAATGCCAATTATATCTGATTGCAGTCTCAATGACACTAAGTGTAACACACACCTTGAGGTTAAAATGTGAAAAAAAAATCTCTTAAAGTCTAAGAAATATGGTATATATTAGATAAGAAATATAGGATTCTATTCAGTGATGGATGAAACAGCCAAGATTACTGCCTCCATTGACCTTACATTCTAGTATGTAAAGGCCAATATGAAACGAGTATAAAGTAAGCAAGGTAATTCTTGCCCATGTTATATATTATGAAAAAAGAAAGAATGATGTATTGGCCTTTCTGAAGATGTCATGAGTGAGATGAATGACATTCACAGCTGAAGAGTGAGAAGAAACCATTGGGGGATGTCCCAGGGGAGGAGCATTTGAGTGAGAGCAAGTGGAAAGCCTTTTGGTCAGGAATGAACTTGATATTAGAGAAACATAATGAAAACCAATGTGGCTGGTATTTAGTGGTTAAGGTAATCATGGTACCAAGTGAAGGTACAGAGTGGTTGATGGGGGCTATTTTTGCATCAGTTTCTCTAAATTTGAGCCAGATTAAGTATTCCTTTAGTACATTACAGTGATGAACACATTACAACTCATGGATCAGTTTCAGTTCAATCCTGTTTGGGGACTAAAAGCAGAAGAAAATAAGTTGAGCCTCCCAGGGTGCTTAGCATCTGTACTACATGTAATTTAGCACTTGGATATATGTTTCCATATGTTACTTGCAAATTGTATCATCTGTTTAAGCCTTTTCACTCTGAGGGGAAAGAGCCATGTTATATTGGTTTGATTAATACTACAGGGCTTCTCAAAACGATGGTTATGGTTGGGGGAAGTGGGGTGTAGGAGAGGGCTGATGCAAAATCAGCAGGTTTCCTGGCAATTATATTAACCTGTTAGCACTTAGAAGGAGTATAATTGGAACATCTTTCTGGAGGGAAATCAGGAAGTATGTATCAACAAATCTAAGATTTTTGAAAGTTTTTCATCCAAGAAAGTATATGAAAGAAATGATCAGGGCACAGATGCTTTAACAAGGATGCTCACTGAACTTTTTTTTTTTATGACAGCAAAAAAATTTGTCGGTAAGTTAATGTTGGAAAACAGTCACCATAAAATATTATATAGTATTATGAAATATTATATAGAAATATTATGTAGTTGTGATATAGATTTATGCTTCTTGACCTGAAAAAAATGTCTAAACTATTTTAAGTGAAAAATTGGGGATAGACAGAGTATAATCCCTGTGTTGGAAAATAACAAATTTGTATATGTGTAAATAGAAAAAGAAAACAATGTCAGTCCATATACAAAATTGGAAACAGTGGTTATTTCTTTGTAGTGGGGTTATGGGTAGGTTCCCTTTTATCTTTACACAGTTTTGTATTGTCTGAGTATTTTACAATGAGCATACATTATGTATATTAAATAATTAGGAAAAAACCCTGTTTCTATTTTGGAAAAAAAATAAGGGTAGGTAAACTGCTAAAGGAGCTGACTTAAAGAGTAAAAAGTAAAGCTAAGTCTAAACACTTTCTATGATGCTGTTGCTTATGTTTCTGGTGCTGGGGCCTGAAGCAGGACAAGAAGTTGGGAAGGAAAGATGAATGAGAAACGGGTAAGGGGAATGATCAAGAACAAACAGGAATCTGCAAGTACAAGCAGAAACCCATGAGGATGGACTGAAATCCAAACCTCCACGTCCAACACTGGGGGTGACCTATCAAAGAACATGGTGCCTTTCATCAAAAAGCTAAACACACACCTGACCCAGGAGTCAGATAAAGATGAGATCTATTGGACAAGATGAGCTGGAAGAGTTATTGACTTAGTTGCTTCACCACCCTAGCAGGTTGAGCCAGCAGATAAATAGCAGCATGTGTGAGCTGCCGTGACTCCTCGTGTTTAGCATCATCCTTCTGAGTGTAAAAAGAACATGGCTGATGCTTCCTTCTTGCTTCCCAAATCTTGTATAAAATGTTTTTCGCGCTCCACACTTAACCTTAAGAAAAGTGATCAACATTCTTTTGGGGTCAAACCTAAAGGATTCTACCTGTGCATTATTTGTATGCACCTTCTTTTATATAAGGGTTAGACTCCTGAAAAGATTTTTAAAAATAAAACTTACATAAAACTTGAAAAAAAAGAAGTAAAGCTAAGAACATATTTGGGTCTAGTTCAGAAGAAAGTGGTTTCTGGCATTGTGCCTGGCACATAATAGATAATAAATAGTAAGTGGTTGTTATGAGGTGAATTTTGTCCCCTTGCCCCAAATTCATATGTTGAAGTCCCAACCCTCAGTACCTCAGAATGTACCTGTATTTGGAGAGAAGGTCTTTAAAGAGGTGATTAAGTTGAAATGAGGCCATTACGATGAGGCCCTAATCTGATATGACGGGTGTCCTTTTTAGAAGAGAAGGGACAGCAGGGAGGCACACATGCAAAGAAAAGATCATGTGAGGGCACGGTGAGAAGGTGCCATCTACATGCCAAGGAGAGAGGCCTCAGGAGGTACCAAACCTGCTGACACCCTGATCTTGGCCTTCTAGCCTCCAGAACTGTGAGAAGATACATTTCTGTTGTTTAAACTACCCAATCTGTGGTACTTTGTTATGGCAGCCCTAACAAATTAATGCAGTGTTCAAAAATGATGGCTGCTTATATTGATAAGAGTTATCAAATGTCAGGTACTACACTAAGTACTTTACATGTAGTATCTTATTTAGTCATCACAAAATCTTATGTTAGATGCTGCAATTCATGCACACTTTGCAAGTTAAGCAGTGGAGGCTTAAGAATCTTAATTCATTGCATAGCTAGTAAAGTGGTAGAACAAGTTTTGTTTTAAATACATATATTTATTTTTGGCTGCGTTGGGCCTTCGTTACTGTACATGGGCTTTCTCTAGTTGTGGCGAGCGGGGGTTACTCTAGTTGCAGTGTGCAGGCTTCTCATTGCAGTGGCTTTTCTTGTTACGGAGCATGGGCTCTAGGCATGCGGGCTTCAATAATTGTTGCACACAGGCTTAATTGCTCCGAGGCACGTGGGATCTTCCCGGACCAGGGCTCAAACCCGTGTCCCCTGCATCGGCAGGCAGATTCTTAACCACTGCACCACAAGGGAAGTCCCAGAACTATGTTCTGAATGTAGGTTGTCTGATGCTATAACCCCTGCTCTCAAGGGCTGCACTAATATTAGTATAACTATATAGCAGTGTGCAAAGTTAGGGTCCAAGGAAGTTGACATGGCAAAACCAATAAATAATCTGGTGCATTAGTCCAACTACAGATAATACAACACAATACAGCTATTTTCATATATTGTACACGATTTTTATATCTTTTTTTGTTGAATTAAAAAATCCTCCTCGTGCTTCCCTGGTGGCGCAGTAGTTGAGAGTCCACCTGCCGATGCAGGGGACACGGGTTTGTGCCCCGGTCTGGGAAGATCCCACTTGCCGCAGAGCAGCTGGGCCTTTGAACCATGGCCACTGGGCCTGCGCGTCTGGAGCCTGTGCTCCGCAACGGGAGAGGCCACAACAGTGAGAGGCCCGCGAACTGCAAAAAAAAAAAAAAAAAAATCCTCTTCTTTATTTTTATTTTTTAATTTTTTGCCTTAATTCTGCCGTTATTTGCCAGCTGTCAGCCATTCAGGTTTCTAAACCAGCAGACTTCTTTTCATATTTATGTTTTTATAGTTATGAAATATTTCAAATATAGAAAAAATAAAAATACTATATTTGACATTCCTATACCCACAACCCAGCTTTACCAAATTTAACTTTTGCCACAATTATTTCAGTTAAAAAAAACCCAAACAAAACCTCTCCTAAATTGTATTTTCCTCCCCTCCGTAACCTTCCCAGAGGTTCTTCTATCTTGAATTTTGTATAGATTATTTCCATAAATATTTATGTACTTTTATTCATTAGCTTACACAAAATCCTCCTCTTTATAATAAGGTAAGGATATTTCATGATATTTTGAATCTCTGGGGGTATAATCCCATACAGCTCAATGCAAATAATTAACTTCTCCAACTGTGTCCAGGTCTCTTGGAAACTAAACAGAGACCAAGAATAAAAAAGGAAGTTATCATTTGGAATCTGAAGCCCTTAAATAGCCAGTGCCCCTTGACAGGTCAAGTGGCCCTTTATTTTGGGTGTTCTTTCATGTACTCTTCAAATCAACCTTTTGAGGAAAGGCCTACTATTGGTGAAAAAAGTTAAGTTCTGAGAGATTAAGCAACTTCTTTAAACTCACAGGTCTGAGAAGTGTTCTGATGTCTTCTTACTCCTGTGACGTGATTGAAGAGGAGAGTCCTGCTCATCAGGGGAATTAACCCTTTCTATGTAACCATTAATTTATATTTATTTCACGTTCACTCTATAGAAGACTTTGGGATTTGACTGTATAGAAGAAAATCCCTGACCTCAAGGAGTTTTGAACTTCAGATAATTAAGACTTGGAAAATTTAATTCCCCAAAATAACTTAATGGAGACTAACTAGGGAAAAAATGGGAGGAAATCACCCTTGTAATCCAAGGGTTCCAAAACAATACTAACATTTAATCATTTAGTGAATGTTTACTATGTGCCATGCACCATGAAATATTATCTTACTTAATCCTCAGGAACTGTTGTGAGACAAGCATTACTGTTATGTTCAGTTTCTACACTAGGAAACTAATTCCTAGAGAGAGCAGGGAAAGTGTGCAAATAGAATGTGGTTAGTACCGGATTGTAGCCCAGGTGCTTTACAAACACCCTGTATTGCCCTGGGACCTAAACTAGAAGAATTGGGATTTTGATTTCTTGTGTCCCCTTCCTGCCGTCAATATGAGCCAATCATTTGTTGTCTCCTTTATATATTGGGAGGTAGTAGAAGCTGCAGTACAGCACAGACCCACCCCCTGCTTTAGAATGAGGCATTCATTTCTCTAGATGATGGGAATGTTGGCTGCTAACAGGAGTTCAGAACTGAATCCCTCTCTGGACATTTCCCTTAGCCAAGGAAGTGGTCCTTCTCCAATGACTAGTTGATACAGCGTTTAAGAAGAGCAGGATAACTCTGAGGAGCCATACAGAGCTTCCTCCAGGGTTGGCTGAGGCTTCTTTGTGGTTTATCTGACCCAGTCTTGCTTCTCTCATCCTCTTACAAGTGTTGTTCCTGAGACTGCTTTCTCAAACACCTTGCACTCTAATCTCTGCCTCAAAGTCTAGTTCCTGATCTGGAAACTGATCTGAGTCAGATGCAAAGTAAAATTTTATTTCATTCATTCATTCATTCTCCAGATAGTATTAAACACCTGATATTTGCCAGGCAGTATTCAAGGTCTTGAGAATATATTGGGATTTTGGGGATTTCTGAAAGCAAAATCCCTGTGGAGCTCCTTAGTGCTTTTACTTAAAAATAAAAGTGCTTTATGCTAGGAGGAAGGCTTAGCACTTTATCATCATTAAGTGTTCTTTAGTTTTTTTATGACTAAATTATAAAAGTTACCCTAGTCAGTATAAATCCTGATTTGGGTTGCAGCATCTCCCACCTCAAATTATTAAAATAACTTCTTCCTAGGTCTTTCTAACTAAAATCTCTTGTCTCACATTGTCCCTAGTTTTCTCCTTGAAAAGCAAATCTGATCATTTAAAGCATCTGATATGATGTAACTTTCTTAGCGTGGCAAGCAGGCTCTTTACAGACTGGCTCCATGCAATTTTTTCAGCTTAAACTCCCATCACTACTCCCCTATAATTTAACTTCTTTCCATCAGGCCTCACTGATACTTCTTTTCCTTTACTATACAGAAATAATTGCTCTGGTCACGTTATTTCATATTCTTGAGGCATCGTACATCATTCCCTCCTCCTGAAAGGCCACTTCATCTCCCAGGTCATCTGTAGCCCCCATCAGCACTTCCATTTATTAATCCTCTGGCTCGAATGTAACCTCTTAAGTTTTCATGTTTAATTATCTTCCCTCCCCCACGTAATATAAACCAAATACAGTAGGTTGATTCCTTCCTTTTTCTATCCTCCCATGACATTTTGTGTACCCATCCTTTGTTCACTTCACCACTTTGTGCTGCAATTTCTTATGTGTATCCTTTGAAGAACTGTTACATCCTTGAAAGCAACGACTATCTTATCTTTATATCTCCAGAATTTTACAGTTTGTGTACAGCAGAAACTGGATGTGTTGCAGTTGAATGCATATCTTGTTTTTCTGCTTGACTGTCGGAGATACAGAATTAGCATTCCATCCCACTGGATTTCTTTTACACAATGAAAGTAATATTTTCATATTAGTTTGTATTAGTTCCTCTAGGGTAAATGTCAAGTGAGGAGAAATGGATACATGGTGGCGCTGTTAATGCCTTTTCTTTATTTAAATGATCTATTTCTTTGTTTTTGCTGCTATTTACCATTGTCTTTTTGCACTGACTTAGTTCATAACGCAGATCTCTTCAGTCAGTAGATACACTTGGAATAGTTAGCGTCTGTCATGCTGTTTGAATACCTTGTTAGGCCTTCTGTCTAACAAGTACTGTAGAAGGGACTTGAGGGCTTCTGTTGGGAGGGAGGGGCTGCAAGAAGAAGGCTGAGGTATTACGGAGAGCACGGGAAGGAAAAGCAGGAAATCTTTTTCAGTTTGGAAGAAGTCATCTTTACCGTAAATAGTAACAGTTTAATTTTTAAGGATTTTTTTTACCTGGACAATAACTGTATATATGAAATAGGTGCCAGTATGCAGGAACAGGAATACTTTAGCTCTGTCCCTTCACTCCTGCTCTCCTTTTCACTTAAAATTGGGCAACTGGTGGATCATTAAACCCACTAGGATTCTCTCCCCACTTTGCATCTACCTCTTCCTGTTCTCCCTGACACATGCACCTAAAATACTCTCCTATTCAGTCCTCAAATGTCACCTCTTCTATTATGTTTTCTTGACTTCTCTTACATCAGCTCTTTATTTTTTCTTCTGTGATGTCAGGTTAGGTTGTTTGCATCCATACTATTATTCTGGCAATGACATTTAATTATTTGCTTGTGTGTCTGCAAAAAAGAGGCTCCAGTGACTCCAAAAAGAGGACAAGTCTTACACACCTTGGCATTCTCAGAAGTTGCATGGTGAATGGGACAAAGTAGTAATTAGGAAAAATATGTTCTGTATAAATGATTAAATGATTCAGAAGAAATATTTATTGAGGTTTTTTTTGCATATTACCTAACACAACTCTTCTAAAATGTTCACCTGCTTCAACAGTAACTTGGTTTCACTCAAGAATATGATAAAAAGACTAGTACATGGCAAAGAAAGATTAGAATTAGAAATACCAGCAATATACTTTTTGTTTGTCTTTCTCTCAGACATGAAAAGTTTTTATGATTTAAACCAGAAAATTTTACTCCTGAGTCTAAGCGACTATTAGATGTGGCATGAGCCTTTAGTATGTTTAGTATTTAGGAAACCAGAGGTAGTGTGTGATTTAAAAATGTCAATAATGGAAACCTGATGGAATCTTACTCCTCATGGAAGTAATTGGTCCAAGTGTGCACAACAGTCAGATGTTAAGACTGGCTCAGGTGGATATATATTGATTATGTATTGTGTATATTTAATGAGTTTTGTGATTGATCGTTATTGTGCTACTATGTCCATTATTTCTGTAAAAGTATTAGCTAGGAACTAGCCTAACTTGGTGTATATCTGCTCTTTCTAAAATTTATCTCTATATACTTTTCAGTATTATGGATTTGTTATTTTGAGGAGGGAAGAACATGTTGGTTAAACTTATAAATAATCCCTTTGCCTAAACCACTTACTAAATGCAAAAATGGACACCAGTGGCACATATGAATGTTGAATGATGTGGGCAGATAAGCCTTCTTCCAAACAAAAGTTGAGTACTCACCAATTATACTAATTAGAGTCCAGCTTCTACACTAGCTTCTTCTTAAGTGGAAAACCATTTCTGTTAATCTCTTCCTTTGAGTTGAGCAATCAAATAGAATTTCCTGAATATTTGAAATAGTACCATATATATATATATTTATTTATCGGTACGCGGGCCTCTCACTGTTGTGGCCTCTCCCGTTGCAGAGCACAGGCTCTGGACGTGCAGGCTCAGTGGCCATGGCTCACGGGCCCAGCCACTCCGCGGCATGTGGGGTCTTCCCGGACCAGGGCATGAACCCGTGTCCCCTGCATCGGCAGGCGGACTCTCAACCACTGCGCCACCAGGAAGCCCCCTAAATATTTTAATTAATGTCTCTCAAAGGGAGGTTTTACTAAAGCAAATGAGAGGCACCTTGATACATATCCATTTATGTACCGAGGCTTATAAGCAGGGGGCTGTGACATTCCCTAAAGATCACACCTCTTTCTTGGAGTAGATAATGCTTACCACTCTGATGATAGGTCTGCATTCCTTCTACTATATCACTCCATTCCAGAAGAAAAGGAAAAGAATAAATCCATTAATCAGATGGTGAGCCATTGAGTGCTGGATAATTGGCTTTGCATTAAGATCTATTTGGAATTTTTGAAATGTATTCATATTGTTAGGTAGTTTATTAATTTCCTGAGAGGACAGGGTGACTGGGAAAAATATTATATATGAGTCCACTGTAAATCCATCATGAGAAGATTCAATGCCTTCTACCTAGAAGAGTACACTTTGTTTTGCTTTAAGTTATAACTAGTCTTGCATATTGGATATTTATTAGGTACCCAGGAGTTAGGTTAAACACTTCACATGTATGATCCCTTTTAAGTCTAAACACTTCACATGTATGATCCCTTTTAAGTCTAACCACAAGTCTGTGGTATACATACTATCAAGATCATCATGTTTTAGAAGAGGAAACTGACTTACAAGATGAAATATCTTGTTGAAGACCATATTGGGAGTGAGTAGTAGAACCCACATTCAAACTCAGGGAATCTAATTCCAGAACATGAATTGGAGATTATCTAAGATTCAGACTGAAATAGTTCAAGAGTGTCTAGGACAGAAATCATCCTTTGTTCTTATTCTGGGACTCACAACAATAATCTCACAAAGGAAGGCATGTTTTAAAGAATAGTAACGGTGTCAGTATATATGGAAGACAAGACAAGAATTTCTAAATGTTTCGTAAAACACAATTCAGAAGATATAAGCCTTGTATGATTTCTGGAAAGGAATAAGCAGACTGACCTTCTGGTTCTACCTCCTGTTACCCTTAATTAGCAAATATTTGTCTTCTGTGAGCAGAAACTGAACAGTCATTGGGGTTTAAACAAGTCATAATCCACATGAAAAGAAAACAGTAATTTCTTTTTGGGAAGCAATGGGATTTCATTATTTGATTTGGTTCTTAAGGTCTCGACATAGTCAGTGGATATCCACTGAATTCACAGTGGATCTCAGCTAAAGCAAAAGGCCAAACTCCCTTTCTTTGATTAGTAAGGAGGTACTTCAGGGAGAGTCAATATGAACTCTGTGGGTGTGACAGGACTGCTGAGAACGGCCATGGACAATCTTCTATGCCATTGAACTCAGCTTTCCATTTGCTTTCTATCCTTGATGGACCTTTGAAAAGTTAGTCATTTTCACATTCATATACATATATATTTAAACATTCCCATTCAGCACTTTTAATAGGTTTTCTGTAGTGGTTGGTTCCATCTCCCATAGAATGAGCCAGCATTAATCTCTTGATGTTTGATAATATTGATTAATTTTCCAGTAATATTTCAATATTCATCAGTAATGAATTTTTATAAGGGCTAATCTTTGATTCTCTCTTCTCGCACCTAGGATAAACTCGAGTTGACCTGGTAGTCTGTATACGGAGGGTGATATTCGACATTTAAGGATGTTGAAGGTCAGACAAAGGAGGTTACCAACTGTGTTGATATACGGATGTACTACCAATAGGTGACCTAGCACACTAAGATCATTCACTATCCTAAGGGCTAAAAACCAGAGGGGCTAGAAACCTAGCTAACAAAAGGCAGTGCCCACATTACAATCAAGTGCTCATTTGTCAGTATTTATTGGGGAGTCATGCCTTTCTTTTATTTTCAGTTTATCAGTGGCTCTAGGTTTAGTGCACAATTACAGTAAAGCCAGGTTTGGGCTTCTGTAAATGCCAGTGCTATTTGTGATCTTTTTCTAGCCTGGCATATCAAAGGCTAAGGAGCCCACCAGAGAATGAAGTTGGTTAGACTGGCATACCTGTTTTCTTTTTTTCTTTCTTTCTTTCTTTTTTTTTTTTTTTTGCGGTACACGGGCCTCTCACTGTTGTGGCCTCTCCCATTGCGGAGCACAGGCTCCGGACGTGCAGGCTCAGCGGCCATGGCTCATGGGCTCAGCTGCTCCACGGCATGTGGGATCTTCCCGGACCGGGGCACGAACCCGTGTCCCCTGCATCGGCAGGCGGGCTCCCAACCACTGCGCCACCAGGGAAGCCCCATGCCTGTTTTCTTATAACTGGATTCTTCACTTGGAATCCTAATATTTTAAGCAGCCCTCAGGAAAATCATATGACGTTCATAGACATAGTCACATAGGAGTTTAAAAACTGTGTGTGATTGGGGTGTGTGTGTGTTATATAATAATAAGAAAAGAAAAATAGTAAAAAGATCCTTTGAAATCAGAACTCAGAATGGAAATTACATCACTACCATTTGCTACCTGGGCAATTTAGGCAACTCATTTATCTCTATGTTAAATAATTCTGCTTGCCTACCTGATATCCAGTCCCATTTATTTATTCTTTCATTACTTAATTCCTTCATTTCTTCATGTATTAAACACATAGCACTTAACTATGTGTCAGATTTTATTCTAAGCACTTTACATATATTAACTCATGACTAACTCTGATTTTAGTCAGGACTACACTGGAGTTCAGAATATTCTAAATACTCAATTCACTGGCTTCTCTTGCAGATATAGGTGGTTATGTAATGGAGTTCTGAGCAAGAAGATTAAGCTTTGGGTATGGCTTTCAGAAACTCTGTTGTCCTTTTGATAAAAAGGGACAGGTTTGCCTGGCGTGGTTCTTTTCTCTTCACCTTTTGCTCTTCCATATTCCTTCATCTTCCTATCTGGAATGTATTTATAATGCCCAGAGGTCCAGAAGCCATGTTGAAAGAATAAGGATAAAAGCCACATGCTGGGGATGGTGTACAGGCAGGCAGAAGGAGCCTGAGTCCCTGATGGCAATGTTGACTCTGTGTACTAGCCTCTGCTGTCACCCCAGACTTCCTATTTCATGAGAAACAAGGCTTTACTTGCCCAAGTCACTGTTAGTCAGGTTTTCTGTAGCTTGTAGGTACAATTTAACAACTGTAGAATTTAACAGTTCTATAATTAACAAAGGTAGAATTTAACAATTCTAAGTGTTAAACTCTCTCTGGGCTTCAGTTTATTCATCTGTAAAATGAGAACTGTATTCTCTGAATGAGGGGATTGTTAGGATTCAACAAGATAGAGCATCTACAACACGAAATACATAATATTGTTCAGTAAACTCTAGTTCTGCTTGCCATATGGACATAAAATTTTCTCTATTTCAGCACACATGAGTTAGGGTTAAGGGTAGGATGTTAGATAATATTGATAGCCATTAACATTTTATACTCATTTGGTTAACTTTTAAACTATAATTATCTATTCTTTTCTGTTTTTGTTTTGTTTGTTTTTTTGTCTTTATTTCCCCTCAGACATTGCTATGAGGCACAGCGACTGCCCACTCAATGTGAAGTCATGCCAAATTTGCTTCTTAAAACTTCTTATATTCCCTTCAAGGGAGGAGGAATAGTAGTGTTCAGGTGAGACCAGATAATGGGCCCTGCTGTGTTTTTGAAAATATATGCTTGGATGCTGGAATGATCTGTTTTTGAGTCCCATCTCTTCAGTGTATAAACTGTGTGACCATATTGGCAAGTTGCTTACCCTTTCTAAGCCTCAGTTCCCCACCTGAAGACAAAAAGGATAAAGCCCATCTCTCAGGCTCCTTGTAAATGTTAAATAAGTTAGTGCCCTTGGATGCCCAGTGTCTGGCCTTCAGAGGGGTTCTGTAAGCATTCCTTTCTTTTAGCCTACTTTTCAGGTTTTTTTCTCAGCCAATAGTTAGGCTCTTTTTGCTCCAGTCAATGTTTGTGGCACAATTCCAAGAATTTTCTTAGAGCACATTCTCTGAAGTGGCCAGAGAAAAGAAGGATGTCTCTGTGTTGGACATCTTCAGATGGAGCTCCATTATGATGAAGCTTAAATATTACTATAATGTCTCTCCAAAGGGATTCATGCTAAGTGATGTTTTGTACTGTGGGACGATGGATTTCATTCGTGGAACAGAAGATAAAAGCTTTGAGCATCGAAATTTCGTTTAGATGCAGAATCCTAATAAACACTGCATTCTGGAGAGATTGAAGTTTAGGAAACAAAATGGAAATGCAGGCAGAAAAAAATGACAAGTCTGAACTTCTCTCCTTTGTCGCCCCTCATAGGCTTAAGTGGAGATTTGCTCTGTCCGAAATAACCATTGGCATCACAACACTTGCAAGTGAGTAACCCAAACAGATATTGGAGAATAACACGTATCTTTAAGCTGTTTGCCTTATCTGTAGTGGTGTATGGGGCATGGAGTGAAAAGTGACAGAAAAAAGTGGTTGAAATCACATCAAATGATGAAATTTCCAGAGGCTCAAAAGATAACAGATTCCTGGTCACTTATTGAAATTCTGAGAGACAGCAGATATCATCAGTGTTACTGAAATGGAGCAGGACCCCATGGTCCTTGTCCCCCACCCCCCATCTCCTCAGCCTGCATTTTGTCTGTGGAAAAAATTTAGCCAAAGAATAAGTTTAATCAGAGAAGTGAAAAAATGCAGAAACAGAGGAAAACAGTCAAAGGAGACCAAATAATAATAGTTTAGTCATTAAGCATAGTCAAGGACCTCTAGTTCCTCCTTAAGGGCTATAGATAATATTCTGAGCCGTATCCTATGAGCTGTCTTATAGATACTGAAACCCCCACCAGGTGGGAGAAGTTGACTACATGATTACCAGACTATAGCCATGACATAAGCTGCCACAGTTTCAAGAATAGGCCTCAAAGAAATGGAAACAAACCAACCCTGGAACTGAAGATTAACTGTACCTAAAACAGTCAAGATGATGCTGGTCAGACCACCAATGACCAACTTCAAGATGACTGACAGAGCTGACTGTATTGTTTCTGCTAGTCCCCTCCCTCTGTCTATAGAACTTCTTGCCCCCTGATTGTCGGGGCAGGGCAGGGGGCAGAAGTTGGCCTTTGGACAGGCGTCCGCCCTCCCCCGCTCCCCCGCTCCCTGGTTGCTGGCCTCTGAAATAAAGCAGCTTTTCCTTTCCTACCAACACTTGTCTCTCGAAAATTGGCTTTTGAGTGGCAAGCAGCCAGACCTGGGTTCAGTAACATTACCTTAAGAGGCAGTGGCCTCATGCAGTTACAGAAATACCCAAGGACAGAGAGAAATATTTAGAACTGTCTCCAGATGGAAAAGCTGCTTCTGAAAAAAGTGGGTTCTTTTGCATCAGAGGAATTGTAGAGGGTATATTTGTCATATCAATTAAAACAAGTGCTTTTGATTTTCTTAGCAGATTGGGGTCTGTTCAGTGGGTGCCTTCTCTAGGGCTGAGACTCTGACAGCCACTTTCTGCTAGATAACCCTCCCACATTGGGAAGAGATGACAGGACTAGAGTTAGACATCCAGTCCAAGCTGGATCAGTCATATTCTTTGTCTGATAATTTAAAACGTGAAAAATAGAAACTAGAAAGTGGACTCTGAGCCAAGGCAATGGCAGATTTCTAGTTGGAAGTTTTAATGACCTCTAAACCCGAGGTCCTTGGAGGCTCTCACCCTTTCTGAGACTTGTTATAGGAGATCTGCTCGGAACATTCTCTACCCTTGTATCACACAGATCTACTTTTCCACACAGGTTTGGGAAACAACTCTTCCATGGTTTCTGCAGCCTTTCTTCTTGAGGGGAATTTCAAAAAGAAGGAGGTCACTGAGATGAACTGTAACTCCCATCACTGCAGTTGATATTGGGGCTGCTCTCCTCCTTTATTATCCATTCTTAAATTCCCTTTACTCTCAGCTATCACTTTGGCAAGTCTGTGTGGCTTACCTGGTGGTGTGACCAAACCTTCATTCTTTTTTTAAAAAAATTTATTTATTTTTGGCTGCGTTGGGTCTTCATTGCTGCACAGGGGCTTTCATCTAGTTGTGGCGAGTGGGGGCTACTCTTGGTTGCAGTGCACGGGCTTCTCATTGAAGTGGCTTCTCTTGCTGTGGAGCATGGGCTCTAGGCACGTAGGCTTCAGTAGTTGTGGCACGTGGGCTCAGTAGTTGTGGCACGTGGGCTCTAGAGCACAGGCTCAGTAGTTGTGGCGCACAGGCTTAGTTGCTCCGCGGCATGTGGGATCTTCCTGGACCAGGGCTCGAACCCGTGTCCCCTGCATTGGCAGGCGGATTCTTAACCACTGCGCCACCAGGGAAGTCCCAAACCTTCATTCTTGAATGATCTGAACACTTGATAATCATACCCTTCCCAGTTTAGGGTTGTTAAATATGTGCGCTCACAGTTATTCTGAGGCCAGAGAGTACCTGGAGACACCCAGTGGATTACCTAGGTTCAACATATATTTCTCCCAAGCCCTATCTCCTCCTGCTGATGAGGGTAAACTACTCCTGCCAGTATGGTGACTCCTCTTTTCATCTACTGGCCTCTGGACACAAGGAGTCCAGATGGCCCTGGAGGAGTCTGTATTTTGTAGTTCAGTAGATTGAACCTGGTGATGTCTGCTTATAAGAGTTTGCCCCCTCTTGGGACCAATATCTCCAACCTTGCATTGCCCAGAATTAAAGGGGCAGAAACCACAAGGTCTCCGTGTGGTTCATTGGGAGAGAGGGTCATTGGCAGAAAGGGTAAGTCTTCTACTCTTTCATTCCCAAACCCATATATTCCTTCTACTGGGGAGACAGTATCATATAGTGATCTCTAACTTAGTAAGTTTACTATATCTTGAAGGATGACACCCCATCCTTTTAGAGTGTTTCTTCCAAGCTGGCACTTTATTTGTGCCTTTAGAAGCTGTTCTAGTGTTCTGTGAAGCTAACTGACTACTTTTGGATGGTGTAGTATGTGATATGACTAGTAAATCCCATAGTCATGGGTCCACACCTACACCTCTTTTGCTGTAAGTGGGTCCCATCTTTGGATGCTATGCGATATGGAATTTCATGCTTGTGGACTAGAAATTCCATAAATCCCCAGATAGCAGTGCTGGAATAGGCTCTCTGTGAATGAAAGACAAATTCATACCAGAAATAACTGTCTGTTCCTTTAGGTCTGTGAGGCACATCCTTATGTTTGCCACAGCTTCTTAACTTGGACTTTGAAGCTCCCAAACCTCATTTTTTGAAGCCCAATTTTCCCGCTACTGTATTTCATGAAGCCTATATTCTGGTTAGATTATGGACTTTCCTGCTTTGTGCCTCAACACATTTGACAAGAGAAAGGGAAGAAATGTAACTCACATTTATAGTATGCCTCATGAATCAGGATTTAGCTTTACCATCCTTTTTGTTTATTTGCTCACTTGTACATCTGTTTTACAGATAAGGAAACTGAACTTAGAAAGAAATTCTGCTGTGTTACAGACTTCCATGTCAGGAAGCTATGTAGAGTTATTCAGGGTGAGACAAGTAGTAAATGCTTTCTGATAACTCTCATAATCTTGGCTTTCTGTTTTACAAGGTTATCCCCAAAGGAAGCTTGAAGATTTCTCTTTTCGTCTTCTAGAGAAAATATCTCTTTTCCTAGATCAGAACTTTGAAAATTTTTGCTTTGCTTTTTGCATGCAGAGTTTTGGAAAACTGGCCAACCAAGGTGAGACTGAAAAATCCCTATGATTCGTGGAAAATATTAACATAGTCCTATATGGAAATAAATGTACATTTTCTCCAGAGTTCAAAGGGCTTACCATATGGTTTGATCTGCTGAACTATATTGGAAGAATATCCCCTCTTCTTTCACCCCTTTTTTCCTCTATGCTTTTGCTATATGAAATCAAGCCCTGAGTTTTGTTTTGATTTAACTCTAATTGGAGCCATGCTTTTACTGAATCTAATTTCAGTTGGAACTAATTACACGGGAAAAGGTCATAGCTGTACTGAGAGTATTACTCTGCTTACAATATATTGGCACCATATAACACTAACTCAATTTTTATAGAGACACAAATGAAGATAAGAATAAATGACCAAAATGTTCTGCATCTTCCTTTTGTTTAAATCAGTAGGGAAAAATCCATACATAGTTATTGACAAGAAAACCTGTCTTGGGTATGAATAAATACAAGTTTTTCAGTTGATTTTTGTCTGTTTCCTGACAACAGTCTGGGTATTGCCAAGTAAGACATGTATGTTGGGGCTTCCCTGGTGGCATAGTGGTTGAGAGTCCACCTGCCGATGCAGGGGACATGGGTTCGTGCCCCGGTCCGGGAAGATCCCACATGCTGCAGAGCGGCTGGGCCCGTGAGCCATGGCTGCTGAGCCTGCATGTCCGGAGCCTGTGCTCCGCAATGGGAGAGGCCACAACAGTGAAAGGCTCACGTACCACAAAAAAAAAAAGTCACTTTGTTCCCTTCTGGCTTATATGGCTTCTGATGAGAAGTTCTTCTATAATTAATATCTTTGTTCCTTTTAATGTAATATGTCTTTTTCGTCTGACTACGTTCAAGATTTTCTCCTTATGCTTGGTTTCCAGCAGTTGGAATGTGATGTTTCATTCATTTACTTGAAAAATCTTGCTTGGTGTCCTTGGAACTTCTTGGATCTTTGATTTTACATCTTCCATTATTTTTGGAAAATATTTTCCATTATCTTTTCAAATGTTTCTTCTGCCCTTTTCTTTCTCTTTTCCATTGAGGAGTCCAATTACATGTGTATTGGACCTTTTGTTATTGTCTTAAACCTCTTGCATACTCTGTTCTTTTTTCTTTTTTTTATTTTTTGACTCTTGCTCTGCATTTCAGTTTGGATAATTTCTATGACCTAACTTCAAATTCACTGATTCTTTCCTCAGTTGCCTAGAGTACTGATGAACCCACCAAAAGCATTATTAATTTCTTTTACCATTTTCCCCTAACATCCCATTTGATTCTTTCTTGTAGTTTTCATCTCTCTGTTAAAATTCTCCATTTGTTCATTTAGATTTTTCACCTTTACCACTGGAGTTATAGCAAGTTACATTTCTTTACTTGTCTTAAGGACTTTCTTAAGGAATTTAAAATTCTATGTCTGATATTTTGAACTATCATGAGTCTAATTCCATTGATTATTTTGTCTCTTGACAATGGTTTTTTGTTTTTTGGTTTTTTCTTTCTAATATTGAGTCTCATCACTTTTGGTTGACTGGGTGATATTCTCTGTAGAACAGTAGAGACTAAGGTATATGCCAGGAAAGAGACATAGCTCTTTTTCTGCTAGGCTATTAGTGTGTGGAGTTCAATTAATTTACCCAAGAGGTGTGCTGGGTTTGTGTTTTGTTGTTACAGTGGTTCCTCTCAGTAAATCACTGGCTTCAAATTCCTTTGATTACTTTCTGCTTAGGTGGGGGTTGGGTGTTGGAGGGCTTCTCTCAGTTCTTCTGTTCTACTCTAGATTTAGACTTCTCTTATCTGCATGAATGTCAAGAGTGAGAGCTTTTCCCTAAGTTTTGTACCTTTCCCCTGAATTAGACTGCTGTTATGTGTGACTTGCTCATTGCTACCTGGTGGTATGTGTCGGGGGGGATTCTGTCTCATTGTAGCCTCAGTCTTAGGCACACCCATTGTTTCTTGGTCTTGAAGATGAGGATTTTTCAGTGATTCTGCCCTTACCTAGTGGGTAGCATTAGGGTATTTCTAATGGTAGATCCAGGATGGAGCCTTGCCCCTTCTTGAGGCAGAGGATTATTATTATTTTTTGTTTCCTTCCAGTTGCTTCAATGGGTCTTCACCTGTGCTGTGTGGGCCACAGGGTTTCCTGCTCATGACTTTTGTTCTTTAGGGGAGATAGGAGAGAAAGATCCGTATGGGGCTTTGTGCCTTTCCTGTGGTGAATTGCTGCTCCTTTCTGCCAGGCCAGCACCAGTGAGGGAAGCTATCTCTGGTTTCCCACTCTACTCCCATTTTTCTCATGAGCACGGCACTAGTTTGCTAATGGACAAAGGACCTCAAACTGGGTCACTTAAACAGCAGAAATTTATTGTCTTGTGGGCTAGGAGTCTAGAAATGTATCATCAAGGTGTTGGCAGGTTTGGTTCCTTCTAAGGTCTCTGAGGGAAGGATCTGTTCCATGCCTTTACCTGACTTGTAGGTGGCCACCTTCTTCTCATGTCTCCGCATCATCTTCCCTCTATGTGTATCTCTGTCCAGATTTCCCCTTTTTATGAAAACACTGGTCATATTGGATTAGTGCCCACTGTAATGAACCTTGTTTTAACTTGATTATCTCTATAAAGACCCTGTCTCCAAATAAGGCCACATTCTGAGTTACTGGGGATTATGACTTCAACATATAAATTTTCAAACCGTAACAGGCACCCATTAGGTTCTATGGGGAAGAATCTAGAAATGGACTACAGACACTCATTGTGTCTGTAGCTCCTAGGGGTTCTATCCTTCAGGAGTTTGTTAAAAAATTTAATGGAAATATTTTTACCTGCTTCTATGGTGGCTTTGTCTTTGTCAAGTGCTGTGTCTTAGGTAAAGCAGTGCTGTGTTTTCATCTCTCCTTGGAGATGTCTGTCTTTCCTTAGGCTACTTGGTTGCTGTGACCACAGCTCTCCAAAAGATTTGACAGAAGTTATAGTTTTGTTGATTATCCGGCTTTTCCTTATTGTTAGGTGGGAGTGATACTCTTTCCAGATATACACATACTAAGGGAGAGAAGGCAACACTTTAAAAATCTGTTTACAATTTTTCATTACTATATGAAGAAATACAGTTGATTTTTATGTTGATCTTTTTTAAAAATTTAATTTAATTAATATATTTATTTGGGGCTGCATTGGGACTTCGTTGCTGCACGTGGGCTTTCTCTAGTTGCGGCGAGCGTGGGCTACTCTTCGTTGTGGTGTGCAGGCTTCTCATTGCAGTGGCTTCTCTTGTTGTGCAGCATGGGCTCTAGGTGCATGAGCTTCAGTAGTTGCAGCATGCGGGCTGAGTAGTTGTGGCTCGCGGGCTCTAGAGCACAGGGTCAGTAGCTGTGGTGCACGGGCTTAGTTGCTCCACGGCAGGTGGGATCTTCCTGGACCAGAGCTTGAATCCATGTCCCCTGCATTGGCGGGCGGATTCTTAACCACTGCACCACCAAGGAAGTCCCTATGTTGATCTTGAATTTTTCAACTTTGCTAAATTCACTTATTAGTTCTAGAGTTTTTTTTTGGGGTAGACTTCCTTGGGTTTTCTATGAAGACAATCTTGTAATTTGAAAATAAAGATAGTTTTATTTCTTCTTTTTCAATATATATACTATTATTTATCTTTATACATTTATCTGTTTATCTATCTATCTACATATCTTGACTAGATGCACTGGCTAGGACCTTCAGTATAATGTGGAATAGAAGTGGGGAGGGTGGATATCCTTCTCTTGTCCACTCTGCAGAAAAGTATTCAGCCTTCACCATGACGTATGATGTTAGCTGACCCAGGATTTTTCCTAAATGCCCTTTATTAGCTTAAAGAAAGTTTTCTTCTGTTCCTAGTTTGTTGAGGGTTATTTACCATGAATGGATGTCGAATTTTGTCAAATGCTTTTTGACAAGGCATTTTCAACCTGGTTGATTCTTCTTACTTCTTGAGAAGAAATACTTGTACAAAAATTATTGAGTGACTTGAGTAAAACATTTCAGTAATGGCTATAATCCCAGATTACCAGGAGTTTAAAATGACTGTTTCTTCAGTCTCACCTTGTGATTTTTTTATTAGTTTCTGCTTTAAAACAAAGTAAATCAGCCATACATATACATCTGTTCCCACATCCCTTCCCTCATGCATCTCCCTCCCTCCCACCCTCCCCATCCCACCCCTCCAGGCAGTCACAAAGCACCGAGCTGATCTCCCTGTGCTCTGCGGCTGCTTCCCACTATCTATCTACCTTACGTTTGGTAGTGTATATATGTCCATGCCTCTCTTTCGCTTTGTCACAGCTTACCCTTCCCCCTCCCCATATCCTCAAGTCCATTCTCAAGTCAGTCTGTGTCTTTATTCCTGTTTTACCCCTAGGTTCTTCATGACATTTTTTAAAATTCCATATATATGTGTTAGCATACGGTATTTGTCTTTCTCTTTCTGACTTACTTCACTCTGTATGACAGACTCTAGGTCTATCCACCTCATTACAAATAGCTCAGTTTCGTTTCTTTTTATGGCTGAGTAATATTCCATTGTATATATGTGCCACATCTTCTTTATCCATTCATCCGATGATGGACACTTAGGTTGCTTCCAGCTCCGGGCTATTGTGACTAGAGCTGCAATGAACATTTTGGTACATGTCTCTTTTTGAATTATGGTTTTCTCAGGGTATATGCCTAGAAGTGGGATTGCTGGGTCATATGGTAGTTCTATTTTTAGTTTTTTAAGGAACCTCCATACCGTTCTCCATAGTGGCTGTACCAATTCAGATTCCCACCAGCAGTGCAAGAGTGTTCCCTTTTCTCCACACCCTCTCCAGCATTTATTGTTTCTAGATTTCTTGATGATGGCCATTCTGACTGGTGTGAGATGATATCTCATTGTAGTTTTGATTTGCATTTCTCTAATGATTAATGATGTTGAGCATTCTTTCATGTGTTTGTTGGCAGTCTGTATATCTTCTTTGGAGAAATGCCTATTTAAATCTTCTGCCCATTTTTGGATTGGGTTGTTTGTTTTTTGCTATTGAGCTGCATGAGCTGTTTATAAATTTTGGAGATTAATCCTTTGTCAGTTGCTTCATTTGCAAACATTTTCTCCCATTCTGAGGGCTGTCTTTTGGTCTTGTTTATGGTTTCCTTGGCTGTGCAAAAGCTCTGAAGTTTCATTAGGTCCCATTTGTTTTTCTTTGTTTTTATTTCCATTTCTCTAGGAGGTGGGTCCAAAAGGATCTTGCTGTGATTTATGTCATAGAGTGTTCTGCCTATGTTTTCCTCTAAGAGTTTGATAGTTTCTGCCCTTACATTGAGGTCTTTAATCCATTTTGAGCTTATTTTTGTGTATGGTGTTAGGGAATGATCTAATCTCATACTTTTACATGTCCCTGTCCAGTTTTCCCAGCACCACTTATTGAAGAGGCTGTCCTTTCTCCACTGTACATTCCTGCCTCCTTTATCAAAGATAAGTTGACCATATGTGCGTGGGTTTATCTCTGGGCTTTCTATCCTGTTCCATTGATCTATCTTTCTGTTTTTGTGCCAGTACCACACTGTCTTGATTACTGTAGCTTTGTAGTATAGTCTGAAGTCAGGGAGCCTGATTCCTCCAGCTCCGTTTTTCGTTCTCAAGATTGCTTTCGCTATTCGGGGTCTTTTGTGTTTCCAAACAAATTTTGAAATTTTTTGTTCTAGTTCTGTGAAAAATGCCAGTGGTTGTTTGATAGGGATTGCATTGAACCTGTAGATTGCTTTGGGTAGTAGAGTCATTTTCACAATATTGATTCTTCCAATCCAGGAGCATGGTATATCTCTCCATCTATTTGTATCATCTTTAATTTCTTTCATCAGTGTCTTATAATTTTCTGCATACAGGTCTTTTGTCTCCTTAGGTAGGTTTATTCCTAGATATTTTATTCTTTTTGTTGCAATGGTAAATGGGAGTGTTTTCTTGATTTCACTTTCAGATTTTTCATCATTAGTGTACAGGAATGCCAGAGATTTCTGTGCATTAATTTTGTATCCTGCTACTTTACCAAAGTCATTGATTAGCTATAGTAGTTTTCTGGTAGCATCATTAGGATTCTCTAGGTATAGTATCATGTCATCTGCAAACAGTGACAGCTTTACTTCTTCTTTTCCAATTTGGATTCCTTTTATTTCCTTTTCTTCTCTGATTGCTGTGGCTAAAACTTCCAAAACTAGGTTGAATAAGAGTGGTGAGAGTGGGCAGCCTTGTCTTGTTCCTGATCTTAGTGGAAATGGTTTCAGTTTTTCACCATTGAGGACAATGTTGGCTGTGGGTTTGTCATATATGGCCTTTATTATGTTGAGGAAATTTCCCTCTATGCCTACTTTCTGCAGGGTTTTTATCATAAATGGGTGTTGAATTTTGTCAAAAGCTTTCTCTGCATCTATTGAGATGATCATATGGTTTTTCTTCTTCAATTTGTTAATATGGTGTATCACATTGATTGATTTGCGTATATTGAAGAATCCTTGCATTCCTGGAATAAACCCCACTTGATCATGGTGTATGATCCTTTTAATGTGCTGTTGGATTCTGCTTGCTAGTATTTTGTTGAGGATTTTTGCATCTATGTTCATCAGTGATATTGGCCTGTAGTTTTCTTTCTTTGTGACATCCTTGCCTGGTTTTGGTATCGAGGTAATGGTGGCCTCATAGAATGAGTTTGGGAGTGCTCCTCCCTCTGCTATATTTTGGAAGAGTTTGAGAAGGATAGGTGTTAGCTCTTCTCTAAATGTTTGATAGAATTCGCCTGTGAAGCCATCTGGTCCTGGGCTTTTGTTTGTTGGAAGATTTTTAATCACAGTTTCAATTTCAGTGCTTGTGATTGGTCTATTCATATTTTCTATTTCTTCCTGATTCAGTCTTGGCAGGTTGTGCATTTCTAAGAATTTGTCCATTTCTTCCAGGTTTTCCTATTTATTGGCATAGAGTTTCTTGTAGTAATCTCCTGATCTTTTGTATTTCTGCAGTGTCAGTTGTTACTTCTCCTTTTTCATTTCTAATTCTATTGATTTGAGTCTTCTCCCTTGTTTTCTTGATGAGTCTGGCTAATGGTTTATCAATTTTGTTTATCTTCTCAATGAACCAGCTTTTAGTTTTATTGATCTTTGCTATCATTTCCTTCATTTCTTTTTCATTTATTTCTGATCTGATCTTTATGATTTCTTTCCTTCTGCTAACTTTGGGGGTTTTTTGTTCTTCTTTCTCTAATTGCTTTAGGTGCAGGGTCAGGTTGTTTACTCGAGATGTTTCCTGTTTCTTAAGGTGGGATTGTATTGCTATAAACTTCCCCCTTTGAACTGCTTTTGCTGCGTCCCATAGGATTTGGGTCGTCGTGTCTCCATTGTCATTTGTTTCTAGGTATTTTTAAAATTTCCTCTTTGATTTCTTCAGTGATCACTTCGTTATTGAGTAGTGTATTGTTTAGCCTCCATGTGTTTGTATTTTTTACAGATCTTTTCCTGTAATTGATGTCTAGTCTCACAGCATTGTGGTCGGAAAAGATACTTGATACAATTTCAATTTTCTTAAATTTACCAAGGCTTGATTTGTGACCCAAGATATGATCTATCCTGGAGAATGCTCCATGAGCACTTGAGAAAAATGTGTATTCTGTTGTTTTTGGAAGGAATGTCTTATAAATATCAATTAAGTCCATCTTGTTTAATGTATCATTTAAAGCTTGTGTTTCCTTATTTATTTTCATTTTGGATGATCTGTCCATTGGTGAAAGTGGGGTGTTAAAGTCCCCTACTATGAGTGTGTTACTGTCGATTTCCCCTTTTATGGCTGTTAGTATTTGCCTTATGTATTGAGGTGCTCCTATGTTGGGTGCATAAATATTTACAATTGTTATATCTTCTTCTTGGATCAATCCCTTGATCATTATGTAGTGTCCTTCTTTGTCTCTTCTAATAGTCTTTATTTTAAAGTCTATTTTGTCTGATATAAGAATTGCTACTCCAGCTTTCTTTTGATTTCCATTTGCATGGAATATGTTTTTCCATCCCCTTACTTTCAATCTGTATGCGTCTCTAGGTCTGAAGTGGGTCTTTTGTAGACAGAATGTATATGGGTCTTGCTTTTGTATCCATTCAGCCAATCTGTGTCTTTTGGTGGGAGCATTTAGTCCATTTCCATTTAAGGTAATTATTGATATGTATGTTCCTATTCCCATTTCCTTAATTGCTTTGGGTTCATTATTGTAGGTATATTCCTTCTGTTGTGTTTCTTGCCTAGAGAAGTTCCTTTAGCATTTGTTGTAAAGCTGGTTTGGTGGTGCTGAACTCTCTCAGCTTTTGCTTGTCTGTAAAGGTTTTAATTTCTCCATCAAATCTGAATGAGATCCTTGCTGGGTAGAGTAATCTTGGTTGCAGGCTTCTCTCCTTCATCACTTTAATTATGTCCTGCCACTCCCTTCTGGCTTGTAGAGTTTCTACTGAGAGATCAGCTGTTAACCTGATGGGGATTGCCTTGTGTGTTATTTGTTGTTTTTTCCCTTGCTGCTTTTAATATGATTTCTTTGTGTTTAATTTTTGACAGTTTGATTAATATGTGTCTTGGCGTATTTCTCCTTGGATTTATTCTCTATGGGACTCTTTGTGTCTCCTGGACTTGATTAACTATTTCTTTTCCCATATTAGGGAAGTTTTCAACTATAATCTCTTCAAATATTTTCTCAGTCCCTTTCCTTTTCTCTTCTTCTTCTGGAACCCCTATAATTCGAATTTTTGTGTGTTTAATGTTGTCCCAGAGGTCTCTGAGACTGTCCTCTGTTCTTTTCATTCTTTTTTCTTTATTTTGCTCTGCATCAGTTATTTCCACTATTTTATCTTCGACCTCACTTATCCGTTCTTCTGCCTCAGTTATTCTGCTATTGATCCCATCTAGAGTATTTTTCATTTCATTTATTGTGTTTTTAATCAATGCTTGATTCATCTTTAGTTCTTCTAGGTCCTTGTTAACTGTTTCTTGCATTTTGTCTATTCTATTTCCAAGATTTTGGATCTTGCATCAGCTTTACTATCATTATTCTGAATTCTTTTTCAGGTAGACTGCCTATTACCTCTTCATTTGTTTGGTTTGGTAGGTTTTTATCTTGCTCCTTCAACTTCTGTGTGTTTTTCTGTCTTCTCATTTTGCTTATGTTACTGTGTTTGGGGTCTCCTTTTTGCAGGCTGCAGATTCGTAGTTCCCGTTGTTTTTGGTGTCTGCCCCCAGTGGCTCAGGTTGTTTCAGTAGGTTGTGTAGGCTTCCTAGTAGGGGGGAGTAGTGCCTGTGTTCTGGTGGTTGAGGCTCGATCTTGTCTTTCTGGTGGACAGGTCCACGTCTGGTGGTGTGTTTTGGGGTTCCTGTGGCCTTATTAAGTTTTTAGGCAGCCTGTCTCCCAATGGGTTGTGTTGTGTTCCTGCCTTGCTATTTGCTTGGCATAGGGTGACCAGCACTGTAGCTTGCTGGTCGTTGAGTGAAGCTAGGTGCTGGTGTTGAGATGGAGATCTCTGGGAGATTTTCGCCACTTGATATTATGTGGAGCTGGGAGGTGTTTTGTGGACCCGTGTCCTGAAGTTGGGTCTCCCACTTCAGAGGCACAGCACTGACTCCTGGCTGCAGCACCAAGAGCCTTTCATCTACCCAGCTCAGAATAAAAGGGAGAAAAAGTAGAAAGAAAGAATTAGTAGAAGAAAGAAAGAGAGAGAGAGAAAGAAAGGAAGAAGGAAAGAAATGAAGGGAGGAAGAAAGAAAGAAAGAAAAGAGGGAGGGAGGAAGGATGGAAAGAAAGCAAGAAAGGAGGGAGGGAGGAAGGAAAGAAAGAGTGAAAGGAAGAAGAGAGGGAGGGATGAAAGAAAGAAAGAGAGAAAGAAAGAAAGGATGGGCAGAGGGAGGGAGGGAGGAAGGGAAGGTAGGGAAAAAAGAAAGAGCAGGTAAAGTAAAATAGAATAAAGTATAAAATATAGTAGCCTTATTAAAATTAAAAATTAATTATTGAAAAAAAAACGGAGAGATAGAACCCTGGGACATATGGTGGAAGCAAAGCTATACAGAGAAAATCTCACACAGAAGCATACACATAAACATTCACAAAAAGAGAGCAGGGGGAAAAATCGAAAATCTTGCTCTCAAAGTCCACCTCCTCAATTTGGGATAATTCATTGTAAAAAGAGGAAAAGGGGGAAAAGTCTCAAATCTTGCTCTCAAAGTCCATCTCCTTAATTTGGGATAATTCGTTGTAAAAAGAGGAAAAGGGGCAAAAGTCTTAAATCTTTTCCTCAAAGTCCACCTCCTCAATTTGGGATGATTCACTGTCCATTAATGCACTCCACAGATGCAGGGCACATCAAGTGGACTGTGAAGCTTTAATCCGCTGCCTCCAAGGCTGCACAGAGAGATTTCCCTGTCTCTTCTCTGCTCTCACAGCTCCCGGGTCTCAGCCTTGGACCTGGCCCCTCCTCTGCATGTGGTGTCACCGGAGGGCATCCGTTCTTCCCTCAGACAGGACGGGTTTAAAGGAGCCACTGATTCAGGGGCTCTGGCTCACTCAGGCAGAGGGGAGGGAGGGGCGCGCAGTGCGGGGCGGGCCTGTGGCGGCAGAGGCCGGCGTGACGTTGAACCAGCCCGAGGCGCTCTGTGCGCTTTCCCGGGGAAGCCGTCCCCGGGTCCCGGGACCCCGGCAGTGGCGGGCTGCACAGGCTCCCCGCCACGGGGGTGGGCAGTGACCTGCGCTCGCACACAGGCCTTGTGGCAGCGGCAGCAGCAGCTCCAGCGTCCCACGCCCATCTCTGGGGTCTGTGCCTTTAGCCGCGGCTCGCGCCCGTCTCTGGAGCTTCTTTCAGCAGCCCTCTTAATGCCCTCTCCTCACGCACAAGGAAATAAAAGGGAAGAAAAAGTCCCTTGCCTCTTTGGCAGCTCCATACTTTTTCCCCAGACTCCCTCCAGGCTAGCCGTGGTTCACTAACCCCTTCAGGCTCTCTTCCTGCCGCCAGCCCCAGTCCTCTCCCTGCGCTCCGACTGAAACCCAATACCCGAGCCTCAGCTCCCAGCCCCGCCCGCCCCAGCGGCCGAGCAGACAAGCCTCTCGGGCTGGTGTGTGCCTGAGGGCACCGATCCTCTGTGCCGGAATCTCTCCGCTTTGCCCTCCACACCCCTGTTGCTGTGCTCTCCTCTGCTACTCCGAAGCTTTCCCCCTCCGCCACCTGCAGTCTCCGCCCGCGAAGGGGCTTGTAGTGTGTGGAAACCTTTCCTCCTTCACGGCTCCCTCCCACTGGTGCAGGTCCCGTCCCTATCCTTTTGTCTCTGTTTATTCTTTTTTCTTTTGTCCTACCCTGGTATGTGGGGAGTTTCTTGCCTTTTGGGGGTTCTGAGGTCTTCTGTCAGCTTTCAATAGGTGTTCTGTAGGAGTTGTTCCACGTGTAGATGAATTTCTGATGTATCTGTGGGGAGGAAGGTGATCTCTGCGTCTTACTCTTCTGCCATCTTCCTCCTCACCTTGTGATTTATAAACAAATTTTCAGTATCAATCAGGTTAGTAGAGTTTTCTAGTCAAGTGAGAGCTTTATCTATAGAAGTACCAAAGGGCCGCATTATAAATAAATGTCACCTCCAATGTAGTCCCGGATGAGTTATCACAAAAAGCATTTTAGTAACTCTGTTTTTATTTTGTGCTATGTTTTGGGCATTGTGCTTGTTGTCTGGCATCCAGTGTCTCATTTAGTCTTAACAAAAACTCTGAAAAATTGGTATTGACATCTTCAGGATATTACAAGATTTGAGAGTATGAACACTGCAGACCAACTGCCAAGGTTCATATTTCAGCTCTACCACTTGCTGAATGAGCACAAGCAAGTCATTTAACCTCACTTAATTCATTGCTTCACGTGTAGAATAGGGAAGAGAGTAACAATATGAGTAGTTGTTAAGAGATTTAAATGAAGCTATTCAATATTACACCTTAACATATTTTCTGGTGCATTGTAAACACTACATCAAAGTTAGATATACATCCTGCTATCTTACAGATGAGGAAATGGAGAGATATGGAAACAAATGCATATAACTAATGTAAGTCAGAGTTTAGATTCAAATCTAAGCCTAGCTGCTTCCAAAGCACACCCTCCCTACCCCCATCATGCTGCTGTTTTCTTATGTTCTGATTAGGAAGAGAATATTTTGCTAATATATAGTGTCATTATATATCCTAGTTTATGCCTGTTGTCTCAGTGCAATTATTAATTGTGCCCCCTTTAACTCTCATGATTGTCCATTTTAGATAATAATTTATATGATCACTCTACTAATAACCCACATTCTAATTTATGTTTCAGTGGCAAATTATTATTTTTATTTCTAAATTTTCCTGTGGTCCAAACTCACCAACACACACACACACACACACACACAGAATCTAGCCTACAGTGGATTTTATAAGGAAGTTGCAGATACTATGTGTGTTTTGCATCTAAGACATTAATCACAATTTAGCAACTTCATGGCTTTATGCAGAGTAAACATACACCCTTTCAAAAATCTTATGTTTTTTTTAAAAATTTATTTATTAGGTCACACCACGTCTCAGTTGCAGCAGGCTGGCTCCTTAGTTGTGGCTTGTGGGCTCCTTATACTGACACAATTGCAAATCTATTCCTCATGTTGGGAGTGCCATACCAATTCCACATGAATGGATACACATTGAAGTTGACTACTGTTGAAATGAATTTGGGCTATTAATAAAATGCTATTGGTTGTCCAAACCAGAAAAATATGGTCTAGTAGACAATTAGAGTCTACGAATGGTTTCTAGGTATGATTCTTTTGGGGACTTGTTTCAGAGAGAGGAAGATAAAGGCTATGAGGTATTTCCAACATAAGGTTTTGCCCCTTAATGGGAATTTAGCTCATATCTGACTTTTCTTAGTATTTTCTTAGTAGTTCTATAGATGAATATTATTAGTCCTTTAAATAAACATTCTTGTTGTGAGGAAAAGTATCTTCCTTTGTTGCCTTCACTTTTAAACATACAGTATAACTGAAGTGTCTGTGCATATATCATAACTGAAATGTTTGCGTTAGTGAGACTCAAAGTGAGAGCCAAGAATTTTATTTTCCATAGACACTAAACCTTTATAGAGACCAAAATTCAATCAATTTTATTTTTATTCCTTTGAGGCTTGGTGCTATTCACACCTTTATATTCCTTATAGCTAGTATTTTATTTTACAATGTATATTTCAGTCTCAAGATAGTTAAATTAATTCCTTTTATACTACATTTTATGAACACCTTTTTTCAATTGTCATTGGAGGCCTACCATAAGCAATGTGTTTAGCCTTCTGTTCACCCAATCATATTCAGCACAAAAAATAGACTTTCATCTGAAGAAATCCCCTGTGGAGTAGGAAACACAGCTGTCTCATCGTACTAGACAGCCTGCAGAGAGATACTATTTTCCTTGCGGGAAAGGACACTCAAGTTTTGAGAATCTAGGTACTGCCCCATTGGGGAAAAAGATGAAAAGAAAAGAGACCATCCTTTTCAATTCTATTGTGCAGAATATAAAGAAACTCTTTGTTAAGATTTCATGTCCTCCTCCTCCTTTCTCAATCTTTAGTCTTTTAAAATTCTACCCTTAACTAAATGGGTGAGCTGGGTGTAAGTAAGCCCAGTATGAATTCTGGAAAGTATGTCTTGAGAGCCATTTATTTTTTTTTTCAAATGAGGAAACTAAGGTACAAAGAGGCCAAGTGACTTGTTTAACTCATATATATGAAACACTCTGCTTTCCATAGTACTGATCTTTGGCACGGGCAATAAAAGGCACCAAGCAAAAAGATTAAACTTAAAAATATACCAGGAATACAGAATGAAGAGAGGTGATTGATCTTTGAGTACGTATCCAACAGTGCAATGAAATTCTCAAGCAGGTTCCTTTTTATTTCAAAATGGGTTTGATTCAGAGAGATTTTATAGCTGCTAAATCATGCGGTTGGCAGAGATTGTGCGTGCTTCTTACAGTTACTTTGAAAGATGTCCAATTTGGCAAAGGCAGTAAAAATACTGGGATTTACTGAGTTTGCTTTTTTTTCTCTTCTAGAGAATGCTCTAAAATTCAATGTGCTCAGAAGTAATACAGTACAATTCTGAAAAGTGTGCAGAATTGCAGATTTCACAGAAACAGTGTGGCTTTCTCAGCCAGTGTGTTGCGACTGCATCTTTGGCAAAAGCCTTTGTTAGTTGTTACAGAAGGCTCTTCTTTACCACCAGTGTACTTTCAGTGTCATTGCCATTGGCATCTGAAAGCTGCTCATTTCCAGCATGATAGTTCCTGAACAGCCTTACTTTGTTCATCCAGAGAGGAGGTCTGAAGCAACACTTCTGGCCAGGTAGACTTACCTACACGAGACCACTACCCTATATCCAATTACTCTATATTGGTGCAGTATTGGTGCATCATGAGCATGGCTCTGGTTTGATGAATGCCTTGGTTTGATTATCAGTTCCACTGGTGACTTGCATAACCCTTCCAAGCCCCAGCTTTACTAAGTGTAAATGGAGGCAACAGACAATTTTATTAGGCTGCTAGGAGATTAAGTGAGATACAAAGTGCTTAAGGCAGATACATAAGTATCAATAAATGCCATTATAACTATTGTCATTATGATGTTCAATGAATGGAATTTATTATTATTATTAGATTATCTCCAGTCCAGGAGAATAGATTATTATTCATAAAGTTCACATTTGTTCGCATGACACAAATGATGCAATTGTTACTACTAAACTTATAATACAATATACCTCACTTCTATCTTGTCTGGAAGAAAGTGATACCCACTGTCTGTGAGTCCCTAAATGCTGTTCTGCTACCAATCAGATTCAGATTGCTATCTCTATTTGTACATTAAAAAAATTAGCTTTTTAAAGCTAATTTTGTTCCTAAAGCCAAGCTTATGGCCCCCTTGATAGATAAATGTGTATTAATATACAACAATATATATAATATAATTGAAGGATGAACCCAACTGGTGTGGTCTAGGTAATATGCTAAGAAGTTGCTCATTCCTAGCAGATCATATATAAATCCATTCCTAAAATCCATTGGCATCTGCAGCTCAAAGAAGCCTTGATTATAGGACAGGAAGTCAGAGTAGTGCTATAATTCTAAGCACTTCACTTTCTGATATCCAGAGCTCTATAAATGTGGCTTTTAAAAATGTATCTGCTATGTGCTAGTCAATGTGACAATTTAAAATTTTTTATCCTTAAAACAATCTTATCGTCCCCATTTCCAGATGAAGACACTTTCTTGTTTTAGAGGAAAATGTTGTTAATTAATATGACCTTTGACCTTAACACTTTGAGATGCATTTATTCAGTCATTTATTCTCTTTTACAGAGGAATAGCCTGTCTTATCAATTACTATAACCCTAGTGGCCAACACAGCGCCTGAAACATAGTACACGTTCCATAAATATTTTAAGTGTGTGCATAAATGCTAATATAGAGATTCTGAAGAACTATAATGTCTTCATTTTCTATATCTCTTTTAAAACCTATCCCTAACTATAATAAAGTATACAAGACCCTGGTTCCTTGAATGAATGGTAAGGATGGATTATGGTGCAAACCAAGACTGTTGAAGCTTCAGGGATTACTCCAAACTGTGACTAAGCCTCTATTGTAGGACTAATGGGATTAGGCAGAAATTAAACCATCAAGGCAAGTAAGATGATGGAAGCATTTAACTAAATCTCCCAACTGTGCCAACTGGAATAAATATAAATGAGCAGGTCCAATGTTATAGACGGTTGATAGATAATTGAGGGGCAGATATTGTAGACCACTTTCTCATTCTGTTTTCTTCATAAAAGTCCAAGGAATATGTTTTAAAATGTAAATTGGTTTGTCCCACATCCTCACTTAAAATGCACTCGTGTCTTGTGGCATTTTTAATGTAACATAAGCGCTACCATGACCTACCACATCCTATATGATCTAGACCTTTTGCCGCCAAACTGTCCTCTCAATTGTATATTCCAATCACACTGCTCTTTGCATCTCAAAATCTTTTTCTTATTGTTCCCTTACCTGGAGTTTCTCACAGCTCTTTTCATTTCTGATCCTTCAGTTTCAGCTCAAGTGTCACCCTCAGACCTTCCCAGGCTATTGCATCTAAATTGCCCTCCATCTTCAGACTCTATCACAGTGCCTTGATGATTTCAGCTTGTGATAAATGCAATGAAAGGAGCCATTTCTGACTAGGGGTTCTCCAAAATAATGAAGTCAGCAAATAAGTTTTGTGTGAGTGGGGGCTTCTTTTTTTCCCCATATTTAAGACTGATAAAAGCCTAGAATTTGGTATGTTCTTAACAAATATTTGTGGTACATATTACTGTCTGAAGAATGCAATGCTGGGTACTATGGGCTGGCCTAAAATATGAAAGATTTCTGATTTTGATGATCTGATTGTTCTTGAAATGACTAGGGACATTATGCTGCTTGACAGTTAGGGATTGGTATTACAGCACAGAAAGCTGTGTGCCAAAACCTGTACAGAGGAGACCAGCAGCAAACGAAAACTTATGTTGGGGTTGAGGGCATTCAGATAATATAACCTGCCCAGACAGCAACCCTAAGAGAGGATTGTAATGGTTAATTTTGTTTTACTTGGCTGGGCCATGGTATTCAGATATTTGGTCAAACATTATTCTGGATTTTTCTGTGAGGGTGTTTTTAGATGAGATTAACATTTACATTGGTGAACTTCTTTTGATACGTGGGCCTCTCGCTGTTGTGGCCTCTCCCGTTGCAGAGCACAGGCTCCGGACGCGCAGGCTTAGAGGCCATGGTTCACGGGCCTAGCCGCTCTGTGGCATGTGGGATCTTCCCGGACCGGGGCATGAACCCACGTCCCCTGCATTGGCTGGTGGACTCTCAACCACTGCATCAACAGGGAAGCCCTACACTGGTGAACTTTAAGTAAAGCAGATTGCCCTCCTAAATGTGGGTGGACCCCATCCAATAATTGAAGGTGTGAATAGAACAAAAGACTGACCTCCCCTGAGTAAAAGGGAATTCTGCCAGCAGACAGCCTTTGGACTTGAACTGATACATTGGGCTCTTCCCTGAGTCTCCAGCCTACTGGCCTACCCTGCAGATTTTGGACTTGCTAGACTCCATAATCATGTGAGCCAATTCCTTAAAATAAATCTCTATACATGTTCTATTTGTTCTTTTTCTCTGGAGAACCCTGAAAAATACAAGGATACTGGGGTGAAGGATCCGAAAGGCTCTGAGAGGTTACAGATAATTGCAATAATTATAGCAGAAGGCTTATTACAGTTGGTGAGACATCGGCTGGGGTGCTTCCATTTTGAAGTCCAGTAGGATAGTGGTCATACCTGGGAATCTGTCCAAATAAAGTAGTATTTCCCTTAGTGGCTTGGAAGTGTGCCCAAAAAGCTTCAATTTGGAGAATGGGCAGAAACAGTAAGCAGCAAGCCATCAGATGGAGTTGATAGGACGCCACAGATAACACTGTGCAACTTTTCTGAGGAAAGATGAAATGGGAATATGTAGTAGCAAAGATAAGGCTATCATCAGGGGCTATCTCACATGCTTTATATGCATTATCTTACTTAATACCCTCAAGGAAGCCTTCAGGGTAGATGAGAATATTCCTATATTACAAATGAGAAAACTGAGCCTCAGAAGAGTGAAATTACTTTGCCAAATTCACGTAGCTGGTGGGTGCTGGTGACAGGACTCACACCGAAGCATGCTGTTTCTAGCATCTGTCTTGGCCTGCTGTGGTGTTTCCTTTAGCACACTGGCTCTGAAAGACACTTGAGGGTAGGAGTTGGTAGAACTCAGAACTTAGAGGGTTGTATGGAAGCAGTGGATCCTTGGATTAAAACAAAAGTATGTTTCATATTTTTAGTGCCTTCATTTTTGAAATGATTAGTATTATCAAGTGGACATAACATCTAGAATGATTTTTCACAGTTGAAATCTCTGACTGCATGAAATTTCATGTACTGTATTTCAGAGCAGTATATCCATTCCCTTCCACTGCCCTCTAGAAGATTGTGGGAAGTGTGCACATGAAGGGAAAAATGATACACACTGTATCTCTTTAGGTATTAAAATATTTGAGTATTAGAAAATGTCTTCTTTTAAGAGGCCATGCATTCATATGAATCACCTCTCCCCATCTACTCTAATTAGACATTCTACTGTATTTCTTCATTGTGAAGAAGTTCAGGAAAAATATGGACAGATATGTGCAGACTCAAAATGTCAATAGTGCTGCCTTTCTAGAGAAATAAAGATCACTTAACACAAGTATTTAATGAGCATTTACTATTTTGTATCTAATTCACCACATATATAATCATAAAAGTATAAATCATAATATCTTCCACAGTGAGATTACTTTAGTGGATGGAGCGAGTAGTGATGTTATGTTTCATCAAATATAAATTAGAATTATTGCCAAAGGATAAATGTTCTGAAAGAATATATATTTTTTCTTCTTCTTTTGCTTGTGTCTTTTTTTGTAGAAATCTTGGTTGCTATTTACTCACAGAACTGAGCTTTGGAATGTTTCAGGCCTAGCATGGAGTGCAGGTTTTACACAAGTTGTAAGTGAAGTAGAAGATGAATACATGTAAAAAACTGTGTGTAAAAACAATCATGCAGTTATTGGTTAGCTGGGTGTAAGTAAGCCCAGTATGAATTCTGGAAAGTATGTCTTGAGAGCCATTTATTTTTTTTTCAAATGAGGAAACTAAGGTACAAAGAGGCCAAGTGACTTGTTTAACTCATATATATGAAACACTCTGCTTTCCATAGTACTGATCTTTGGCACGGGCAATAAAAGGCACCAAGCAAAAACACTCAAGTTAGCATTGTCATGGAATCCCACTGATGCCCCTCCACTATGTGAATGGTCCATGAAGTTCCACTTTTGAATTTAACTTTTATTCCTGCTCATGTGCAAAGTTCCTACCTGCTTAAAATGTATGCAACACAGAGCTGCAAACAACTAAGTTTAGCACGGAATTCTTCTGGGAGCAAAAGGTGTGGGTGCTTCCCCAACCATTATTAGCTCTTTTAAATGGTAAAGCAGAAAGAATTCCTGAACACCCACCACAGGGCTCTCCCCAGCCACCCAGAACATTATTTTTCAAAAAGCATATATCTCTGAAGTGAATTATCTGTGGCCAGTAGGAACCTTTGAGGAATGGAAAAATACGTTGTTTGTGTTCAGCTGTAGTGTGAAAAATATAAAGAAAATACATTGCTGTAGCCTAATTCAATATACTTTCTTTGCTGACTACTCTTCAATAAGAAGTGTGGGTTTTACACCTCTTCAGCTCAAAAATTTTGTGATTCCTCATGATGGAAGGAAATGATAGTGGGTACGTTCAATGGCCCGAAGGCGATTTTAGACTCAAGGTAAAGAGCTCTTCTACACCTGGCTTTGGAAAAGACTCTCTTCCCTGTTTTGTGGTTCAGACATCCTGCTTCACACAGTTCACACATTTTGGTTTAATGAAGGTGTTGAGGCTGTGTCTGGAGCTGGATTAGCAATTGCTGCTGATGCCTATCTTTACCGGGGTGGGGGGGGCGGGAGGGGGCTACTTCCTTTCCCTTGTTAGTTTGCTGATGCCTGCCTTGGGGAGAGAGCACCAAGGGTCAGTTCTTCTTTTGCCAGCACGCCAGAGAGCAGGCTCATGAGGTCCCTTCACCAGGAGGCTTTAGTAGCCTCAATACAAGTCTTAAACTCACCACCTTTCCTAAACATCCTATAACACCAAGAGTTCCTTATAAAAATCAGAGTTTCACTATACTTATGTAGGCAACACAGGAAAATACATTGTGGAAATCAATCAATCAATCAATCAATCACAGTTTAAAAATTAATGAATTCATTCAAAAACATTCACTGAGTGCCGTACCCACTGTGTTTCAGCACTGTAATAAGTGCTGGGGATACAAAGACACATAGGGCACGGACTTTGTCCCCAAGAAGCTTTCATACTGGAAGGAGAAAGATGGATGTTGATGTGAAAACATACATGAGAGCCATTCTGGCATCTATGCAGCAGAGTAACAAGGAGAGGGACGGGGGTGGTGAAGTAGAAAATGGCTGGTAGGTTAGAAAAGATTTGTAATGGAAGAGGCACCAACTTCTTCCTTTTGAATTTGTGTTCCTCTTAAATGACAGAAACAGGTAGTGAAAGAATCAGAACTATCTGGTGTTGGAACTAAATTAGTACTGTACTCCTAAAACTCATTCACACTTACTTTCAAAAGATTGTCACAGTATATAGTAAGTCTGTTTTGGGCTAAGTCTTTCTAATAGAAAAAGCTAATTTGCTTCAGGAAACATTTGCCATGGTGAGATATAAACTTTATTGCATCTCTTTCCAAAGGCAAGCCACCAAGGGAAGATGCCACCCTTGAGCTAAGTCATTTTACTACCTATAATGACATATTACTGGGGTGTTTATAAGTTACCTGCATTAAATAAGTTTGGAAAATGGCCCCAGCTGAGGTGGATTTATCATGAATACAATGAAGCTTAAGCTTCAGGGATCCTCACTTGCATAGGTCCCTTCCAAGCTCTTGAGAGGGGTCCTAGCGATTTTTCTATTTATAACTTTGCATGTTTTTATTAGATAGGATTTCCCAAAGTAGATGAGGTTCAGGCCCCACAAAACCTTGGTTCATCACCAGATTTCAGGTACTTATAAGTCAGTAGGTTTCTTGAATGAAGCCTCTTTGTTATTGACAAACATCAGGTGAAGTAGTTAGCAGGGTGGTAGTCTATTTTAAATCTGAAATCTACCTCAAAGATGAGCCAAGAGCTTCTTAATTAATAAAGTACCACTTTTTGAATGGTGGTAGTAATCATATCTCTTTCAGATAAAATCAGGGATGAAATATGTTATGGAAAACCAGCAGTGGTTGATAATCCTAAATGTTAAGTATACTTTTTTTTCTGACTTTAAAGTGTTTCTCCTTCATTCAGCTATGCAGGTCCAGACTGGTGGCTTATTTTTACAAATTCTTTTAGTCACTTCATTGGTTCTAACAATACAATCTCCATGATTTTAGAAACTGAAGGACTCTACAATGTAGAAAGGCTATATAACTTACCCAGAGAGAGCACATTCACATGCTGGTTTGTCTGTGGTACATCAATATTGTACCAAACACATAAGTACTAAGAGAGAATAAGAGGGAAATCAAAGCCTTATCCCTATTGAATTATTTACCCCATTGTTGAGAATATCAATGAGGGAGGTGTGGCCACACTATGAAGGCAAATTGAGCTGCAGTAACAGAGCCGCCCTAATGCTCCCCCAGTCAACTAGCATTGGTTTCCTTTACATAGCTATGTACACACAAAAGCTTACACACTTCAGGGTGTTGTCATCAGTTTTTGCTATGTACTAGAATCCTGGCAGCTTCTAGGATTTAGAATGGCATAAGCCCTAATAACAAAAATAACTTGGGTCTGCCCTTTGGGGTGATTCAGGGTGGCTGTTTTATTTGTAATAGTTCAAAATTTTGAGATTGTCACACCTAGAAACTAATATACTTTTTTTCTCGCAACTGCATCTTATTCTTCCCACCTGTAGTATTTTCTCTGATTCTCTATGTTTTTTCACTTTCTTGATAGTGTTCTTTGAAGCACAAACTTTTTAATTTTTATAAAATCCAATTCATCTATTTTTTCCTTTGGTTGTTTGTGCTTCTGGTATCATATCTAAGAAACTGTTGTCTAATGCAGGTCATAAAGATATACTCCTGTGTTTTCTTCTCAGCCTTTTATAGCCTTAGCTCTTACATTTGGATATTTGATCCATTTGGAGTTAATTTTCATATATGGTGTGAGGTGTTGGAGTCCACCTTTATTATTTTGTGTGTGGATGTACAGTTGTCCCAGTGTCATTTGAAAAGACTGTTCTTTCCACACTGAATTGTTTTGGCACCCTTGTTGAAAATCAATGGACCATAAATAGGAGGGTTTATTTCTACACTGTCAATTCTGTTCCAGTGATTTACATGTCTTTTCTTATACCAGTACCACACTGTGATTGCAGTAGCTTTTAACTTAGTTTTGAAACCAGGATTTGTGAGTCCTCCCACCTTGTTCTTTACCAACATTATTTTGGTTATTCTGTTTCCTTGAATTGCCATATGAATTTTAGAATTAGCTTGGAACTTTCTTGAAAGAAGTCAGCTGGGATTTTGATAGGAATTGCAATGGAACCATGGTCAATTTGGGAAGTAGTGAAATTTTAATAAGATTAACTTCCAGTCCATGAATCCAGCATGTCTTTATATTTATTTAGATCTTTTTCAATTTCTTTCAACAGTTTTGTACTTTTCACTGTGAATCTTGCACTTACTGGTTAAATTTTTCCCTAAGTATTTTATTTGTTTTGATGCTGTTACACATGGAATTGTTATCTTAATTTCAGTTTTGAATTACTCATTGCTGGTGTGTAGAAATAATATTGATCTTATATCCTACAACCTTGCTGAATTCACTTATTAATGCTAACAGTTATTTTCCTAGATTCCCAGGAATATGTCTTGTGGTCTTCCAGTTTCCCAGGAATACATTGGAACATTTCAGATTCTCTGTGAACATCTCATTCCTCAGCTTTTCTTTTTAAGCTTTTTTGGTTGGGCTGTTTTTTGCCCCCAACTGTTTTCCATTGCCTCATGCAACCTCCATGTTAAAATATTTGCCTGAAACTGTTTTCCAGAAATGCCACCTAAGGAGAGGCTTTTCTCACTAGACAGCTCTCAGTCAGGTCAAAGGCATGCCTTTCAAGTGAGGTCTTCCAGGGGACCACCAGACATGTAAAACAATGACAGTTCTTTGGGAATGAGGCTTTGAAGGACCTCCAAGTCCATGCTGCTCCTTCTGGTACCAGGGATGTGGACTGTTTTTCAAGGCTTCCTCTGGCATGGAGAACCAAGGTCAAGGACAAGTTAAAGAAACACAGATCTCATTGTTCTTACAGGAATTAATATGTTTTCCTTGAATAAATTGCTCCCCAATTTGCTGCAAGCCTGTTGGTTAAATTTCCAGAGTTCAGAAGAAGTTGATTCTGACCATTTTCGCCAGTTTTGTTGTTGTTGTTATTGTAGTGTTGCTTCTATGGAGGGATGAATTATCAGATGTCCTTCCTCCATCATTTTTACTGATTTTCCTGCAATATTTTTTAAAATCTCTAAAGTCCCAATGACCATAGGCTAATTAAATATTTATCATGGGAGATGATTAAGGAACAAATAAATAAAAAGAGAAATAAATAAATAAATGAAAAGAAGAAATATAATTCTCATAGAGGCTTTCCCAGATGGGTCGATGAAGTCTGAAAAGGTATTTCTATATTTAGTGCTCTCAAAATTAAGGTTAAAGTAACAGATGTTTTAAAACCCCCCTTTTTTCATTCAGGTTAAGCACAGGCTTTAGAGTCAGAACTGAGATCAAATTCCATCTGTGCTTCTTACTAGGTTGATGACTTAGGACAAGTTATATAACTTCACTGTGCCTCAGTTTCCTCATTTGTACAGTGGGGTAATATATCTATCACATAAGGTTACTGTGAGGATTAAATGTTAAATGCTGATCACAGATGCCTGGCAACCCAAAAGATATTAGTTTTGATAATTATCTTTATAATATTCTGCAAAAATACGCTAGTAATTCTTGTGTAGAATTAACCTAAAGTCAGATATTCTTTTCTTTCTTCCTGTTTGTTTTGGGTTTTTTTCCCCCTTATTTGTTTTAAAGAACTAAGAAAAAGAAAGAAAGAAAGAACTAAGAAGAAAATCTATTCCAGCATTTTGGAAAAATTTTGTTCCCCAAAATTAATATGTTTATTTTATTGATATATAAACAAAATGTTATTTATTTATTCAGCAAACATTTATTAAATATCTACTAAATATTTGGCTCTATGTCAGGCACAGGAATAATGATGACAATAAAATGTGGTTCCTGCTCTCAAGTTGCTGACAGTCTAGGAGACTGACAAGTAAACAGGTGATTACATACACAGTAACAAAGTCTATGATACAAGAATACACATGGGACTATGTGATGGGAGTATGGCTTTCACCAGTTCCTGTTTGATTTATCTCTTCTTCTTTGTCTCCAGAACCAAGGAATTAGCCCTATTTTTGTTTTTAACTGAGCAGTTTAAATCATGAAATTTTTAAAAATTTGTAGAGATGAAAGAAAAACACCTTGAATTGTGGAGGACACTAGAAATAGTACTTTTTTACAGAGCAAGGGCTTCCTACCAGCATAGGCAGTTCTAGGGTTTTTAACCTGAAAAGTTCTTTGGCATATTTTTTCTTTGGTAGCCACTTTTTTTCTATTTTTTGATTGTTAGTTTGTTTCTCTTGTCCACTTTATCATCTAGAGACCTGAGTAGTTCCCAATGAAAGAGTGTTTTACAAATTCTAAGGATGATTTATAGGTAAAGACAGAAAATAATTTTTTTTAACCTTCAAGTTCCCTACCAAAAAAAATGAACATAGGCTTTCATGGACATAATTGAAAATGCAGATAATTTTAATTCCATTCCATTTTTCAGAATTCTCAATCATAATCCTTTAACAACAGTTTAAGATTCTTATCTTTTTAAATTGCCAGCATTAAAATATTTGTAAGTATTGCAACAGTTTCATGGCTCATGAGATAATTTCTGCTCTTTTTTACTTTCATGAAAGATTGAGTACTTTGGCTAAAAAGTCATAATTTAGATTTTAACTGGGTCATTGAAAATAAGAGTTATTGTCAAAGAAAAGGATTAAGAAAGAATATATATGGGTAAGACAGCCAGCAGAGAATGGGAATTGCGTTGAAGAACACATATAGATATGGAACATATAGATGCATATAGGAATATTATTTATTCCGGAAAGCAAAAAGAAATAAGGGGTACATTGTTTTTTTTAAACACAGTGATCAAAAGAGGTAGATGCAAATGAAAATGAGAAGTTAGGATAATAAAAAATGATTGTACTGTTCAGCACCAAGGTCATTAATGTGATGATGCAAATTTAAATTTCTTCAATAAGAGCTCTTTAGAATTATCATCTATGGCAAGTAAGAAGCCAGAATTGAAGTAATCACATGTTAAGTATCTTTTTAAGTTTAGAATTTTTACCTTCAATTTTATATCATGCATGTTTGGGCTTCTCGTTCAGAGACATGGGAACAACACAAGTGTCACTTACAACAATTGAAAGCATCCTCATGATGACCCTTGAATTGGAAAAGCTGTAAGTTGATTTTTCTTACATTTTTTTCACTCAATTGTTTTTTTAGGTTTGTTTTATTATTTTTTTAAGTCAGGTTTATTTATGTATAATTTTCATTTAACAAAATTCACTATATTATAATATACAGTGTGATGTGTTTTGATGAACGTATAGTTCTGTAGCCACCACCACATTTGAGGTAAAGAAAACTTCTGCACTCCGAAAAGACCCCTAATGTCCCTCTGTATTCAATCCATCCTCCTCCCACTACCAGCCTTTGGCAACCACCAATCTGATTTTTGTCCATATAATGTTGCCTTTTCCAGAATATCTTATAAATGAAATCATGTGATATGCAGCCTTTTGTTTTTGGCTTTTTTTCCCTTAGCCAGTCTCTTTGGAGATTCATCTGTTTTGTTGCACCTGTCAGTAGTTCATTCCTTTTTATTGCTAAGTAGTATTCTAGTTGTGTGGATACACAGTTTGTTTCTGCATTCATCGTTTGATGAACATTTCAGTTTTTTCTAGCTTTTTGGTTATTGTGAACAAAGCCTCTGAAAACACTCGTGTGTGTGAATATATGTTTTGTGCGAGCATATGTTTTCATTCCTTAAGGGTAAAATACCTAAGGGTGGGATTGCTTCATCATATGCTAAGTGCATATTTTACTTTTTGAGAAACTGCTAAACTGTTTTCTAAAGTGCCTGTGCCATTTTGCTTTCCCACTAGCAGTCTATGAGAGTTACAGTTGCTCCACGTCTTCACCTGATCCTTATGTTTGTTTTAAAAGAAATTTTAGCCTTTCTAGTAGGTGTGTAGTTGCATCTCGTGGTTTTTGCCACATTTTGCATTTCTGTAATAGCTGATGATGTTGAGTGTCTATTCATATGCAAATATCTTTTTAAATGAAGTGTCTGTTCAAATCCATTCTTTAATTGTATATTGATATTGAGTTTTAAGAGTGCTTTATAGAAAAAGCAATGGAAAAAGTCCTTTCTCTCAGATATGTGTTTAGTAAATATCTTCTCCCAGATTGTGACTTATCTTCATTGTATTAAAGTGTCTCTGAAGACTAGAAGTTTTAAATGTTTGATGAACTCTCATTTAGCATTTTTTCTTTTTTTCATATTTAATTTATTTATTTGGTTGTGCTGGGTCTTAGTTGCGGCAGATGGACTCCTTAGTTGCAGCTCATGGGCTTCTTAGTTGTGGCATGTGAAATCTTAGTTGTGGCATGCATGTGGGATCTAGTTCCCTGACCAGGGATCGAATCCAGGCCTCCTACTTTGGGAACTCTGAGTCTTAACCACCAGGGAAGTCCCTTAGCAATTTTTCTTAGATGGTTTCTGCTTTTTTGTGTCTTATCTAAGAAAACTTTGAGACCCCGTTGTTTCACCCAAAATCAAAAAGATTTTATCCTATGTTTTTTTCCAGAAGTTGTATAGTTACCTTTAGGTCTATGATTCATTTTGAGTTAATTTTCATATATGTTGTGAAGGAAGGGTCAAGTTTCATTTTTTTGCATTAAAAAAACTATTTCTGTAGGACCCTATTGTGACAGTTTATTACACAACTTACTGCACCTTAAATTGTGCCATCCCCCCTCCAATATGGCAAGCTAATAGAAAATTTCCGTTATGCCAAGGTTAGTTGAGGGGATTGCATGAGATTAGTATGCAGAAAGGGCCCTGCATTTAGCCATCTGTTCCAACCGTCTTTGTCAGGTCAGCTGACAAATGACTGTCTTCATCATGCCATCACACATTGGTCACTGCTCTAGCCTCATCTTCCTCAGTGTCCCACAGCATCTGCCACAATTGCGATCCTTCTCTTGTCAGCTAGATGCCCTCCTCTCTGGATATTAAAAATTATGTCCCTATGTAATGACAATACTGTTAACACACAGTATTGAAGAAATTAAATTCCTACACAATAATATTACCTAATAAAGTGTTTCTATTCAAATTTCCCCAATTGTTTCTCTCATATAATATCATTTCTTTTAACAGCTTTCTGAGGTATAATTGACATACAGTAATCTGTGTTCACACACACACATACATACACACCATGAAGACATCACGAAAATCAAAATGTCCATCACCTCAGAAAGTTTCTTAATGTCTCTTTGTAATTCTTCCTTCCCATCGTTCCGTGCCCTTCCCACTCGCCATGCCAGCATTCATCTGCTTTCTGTTTGCATTTTCTAGAATTTTATGTAAATGGAATCATACAGTGTATACTTTTTTCTAACTGGCTTCTAACTCAGTGTGATTATTTTAATCTTCATCCATATTGTTGTATATAACAGTAATTCATTTCTGTTTATTGCTGAATAGTATTCCATTATATGGATGTACTACAATTTATCTATTCACCATTGAAGGACATTTGAGTTGTTTCAGTGTTTGTCTATTACAGATAAAGTTGCTATGAATATTTGTGTACAAGTCTTTGTATGGATGTATATTTCCATTTCTCTTGGGTAAATACCTGCAAGTAGAATGACTGGATCATTGGTAAGTGTATATTTAAGTTTTTAAAAAATACCTATTTTCCATAGTGGTTTGATCATTTTACATCTCTACCAGCAGTGTATGAGAGTTGCATTTTCTTCACGTTGTGGCCAACACTTGCTGTGCTCAGTATTTTTAATTTTAGATAGTTTACTAGGTGTGTAGTTGTGTCTCACTGTAGCATCCCTAATGATTAATCATGTCAAACATCTTTTCATATGCTTGTTTTCCATCTGTATATCTTTGAATCTTTTATTTATATTTTTCTGGAGTTTTGAGAGTTCTTTATATATTCCGGAAATTAGTCCTTTATCCAATATGTAAGTTGCTAAATATTTTCTCCCATTCTGTGATTCATCTTTCTTTTTTTGTGTGTGGTACGTGGGCCTCTCACTGTTGTGGCCTCTCCCATTGAGGAGCACAGGCTCTGGACGCGCAGGCTCCGTGGCCATGGCTCATGGGCCCAGCTGCTCTGCAGCATGTGGGATCTTCCCAGACCTGGGCACGAACCTATGTCCCCTGCATCGGCAGGTGGACTCTCAACCAATACGCCACCAGGGAAGCACTCTGTGGCTCATCTTTTCATTCTCTCAGGAGTGTCTTTTGCACAGCAGAAATTCTTAATTTTGTGTGATTTATCTTTTTGTGTGTGTGTGTGTGGATTATGCTTTTGGTATTGCAGCTAAGAAATCTTGCCTAACTCAGCATCATAAAATTTTTCACCTGTTTTGTTCTAGATGTTTTATAATTTTATGTTTTATAGTTTTCTGTTTTACATTTAGATCTTTGAAACAGTTTGAGTTCGTTTCTGTGTATGGTTTGGATGGAAGTTATTGGGTTTTTTTTGCACCTTTATATTCAATTATTCCAGCATCATTTGTTGAAAAGACTATTGTTTCTCCACTTAAATGCCTTTGAACCTGAAAGTCAGTTGTCCACATCATTCTACTTCTGAACTTTCTATTCTGTTCCTTTGATCTTTTTGTCTATCTTTACACTACTATCACAATGTCTTGAAAGTGTAGCTTCATAAGCCTTGAAATCATTTACTGTTAGTTCTTCAACTTTGTTCCTTTTCAAAGTTGTTTTATTTATTCTAAATTTTATTTCCATATGAATTTTAGAATTAGCTTGTCAATTTCTATAGAAAAGCCTACTGGAATTTTGATCTATAAATCAATTTGGGGAGTATTGATGTCTCAACAATATTGAATCTTCTGGACCATGAATACATTATATCTCTCTATTTATTTAGTTCTTCCTTAATTTCCCCCAGCAATATTTTACAGTTTTCAGTGTGCAAGTCTTTTACATCTTTTGTCAGATTTATTCTAAGTATTTTATATGTTTGATTCTATTATAAGAAGTATTTTAAAACTTTGCTCTCTGATTGTTTGTTGAGAAAAATTAATCTTTTTGTATGTTGATCTTGTACCCTGCAAAGTTGATAAACTCATTTATTAGTTCCAGTAGCATTTTTGTAGATTCTATCAGGTTTTCTACATAATCATGTTATCTGCAAATAAAGATAGTTTTACTTCTTCCTTTCCATTCTGAATATCTCTTTTCTTTTTGTTGCCCTATTGCAGTGGCTAGAACCTTCAGTGCAATGTCAAATAGAAGTAATGAGAGCAGACATCCTTGCCTTTGTCCTGATCCTGGAGAGAAAGTACTTTTTCCTCACCATTAAATATGATGTTAAGTTTTTTGTAGAAGTTGTTTATCAAGTTGAGGAAGTCTCCTTCCATTCCTAGTCTACTGAGGGCTGTTTTTTTCTTTAATCAGGAATGGATGTTAGATTCTTTCATTCTTTTCCTGCATCTATTGCAATGATTATGTGATTTTTCTCTTCTTTTCTTAATTTGATTATTTATTTTTGGCTGCATTGGGTCTTCATTGCTGCAGGCAGGCTTTCTCTAGTTGTGGTGAGCAGGGACAACTCTTCAGTGCCCTATACAGGCTTCTCATGGCAGTGGCTTCTCTTGTTGCAGAGCACAGGCTCTAGGTGCATGGGCTTCACTAGTTGTGGCACATGGGCTCAGTAGTTGTGGCTCACGGGCTCTGGAACGCAGGAACAGTAGTTGTGGTGCACGGGCTTAGTTGCTCCGTGGCATGTGGGATCTTCCCGGACCAGGGCTCCCACCCATGTCCACTGCACTCGCAGGTGGATTCTTAACCACTGCCCCACCAGAGATGTCCTGATTTTTCTTTTTTAGTGTACTAAGTTGGTTAAGTTGATTTTCAAATATTAAACCAACCTTTCATTCTTGAGATAAACCCCACTTGGTCATGATGTATCATCTTTTTATATATTATTGGATTTGATATGCTAAAATTTTGTTAAGAATTTTTGCCTCTGTGTTCATGAGAGATATTGGTCTATAGTTTTCTTGTAATGTCATTGTCTCATCTTGATACGGTGAAAGTTGGCCTTATAAATAAGTTGGGAAGTATTCCCTTCTCTTCAACTTTCTGGTAGAGTTTGTGTAGAATTGGCATTATTTTATGCCTTAAATGTTTGGTAGAATTTATCAGTTAAGCCACCTGAACTTCAAGCTTTCTCTGTTGGAAGGTTTTAAACTGCACATCCAATTTGTTTAATATCTTTATTCTTGAATAAACTTTAGTAGTGCATGTCTTTCAAGGAATTTGTCCATTTCATCTTGAATTTATTGGTATAAAGTATTCTATAGTATTCTCCTATTATCCTTTTAATATGTATAGTATTTTTCTGTTTTCCATTTTATTTACTTCTACTTTGATCTTTATTGTGTTCTTTCTTCTCTTACTCTGTGATTAATTTGCTCTCATTTTTACAGTTTAAGGTGGAAGTTGAGTAAGCTGAGTACAGTGTTAGCCATATCCCAGATGTTGACATATTATGTTTTCAGTTTCCGTGAGTTCAGAATAGTTTCTGAGTTCCCTTTTGATTTCTTCTTTGACCACAAAGTTACTGAGAAGTGTATTGTTTAGTTTCCAAATATTTAGAGCTTTTTCGGATTTGTTAATTTCTAATGTAATTCCATTGTGATCATAGACATATATTGAATGACTATAATCCTTTAAAAATTTTTTGTAAGTATTTCTTTTTCATTTATTTTTTTGCTGCTTTGGGTCTTTGTTGCTTCACCTGGGCTTTTTCTGATTGCGGCGAGCAGGGGCTACACTTTGTTGCGGTGCACCGGCTTCTCATTGGATGGCTTCTCTTGTTCAGAGCACAGGCTCTAGGTGTGTGGGCTTCAGTAGTTGTGGCACATAGGCTCTAGAGTGCAGGCTCAGTAGTTGTGGCGTACGGGCTTAGTTTCTCCGCTCATGTGGGATCTTCCCAGATCAGGGATCGAACCCATGTCCCCTGCATTGGCAGGCAGATTCTTAACCACTGAACCACCAGGGAAGTCCCAATTCCACTATTCTTAATCTTTTGTGTAGATCCTTATTCCAACCTGGTTTCATTTTCCTTCTGCTTAAAAATATTTAATGTAATATTTCTTATAGTGAAAGTCTACTAGTAATGAATTCTTTCAGCTTTTGTATGTCTGAGATAGTCTTTATTTTGCTTTTGTTTTGACAGTTCTGGGTATAGAATTCTAGCTTGGTAGAATTCAATTCACTGCTTTAAAGATGTTATTCCACTGAGTTCCGTTTACATTGTTTCCAACAAGAATTCTGCTGTCATTGTTATCTTTGTTCCTCTGTATGTAGTATATAGATTTTCCCTCTGGCTGCTTTAAAATTTTTCTCTTTATTGCTGGTTTTGAGCAATCTCTTTATTTTTTGTACCTTGGTGCAGTTTTCTCCATGTTTCTTATGCTTAAAGTTCATTGATGTTCTTGACTTTGTGGGCTTATAGTGTTTACCAATGTGGAAAAATTTTGGCTATTATTTCTTCAAATATTTGTATTTCTCCTCTCCTTCATGGACTCTAAATACACATGTATTAGGCCACTTGAAGTTGTTGCACAACTCACTGATGCTCTATTCATTTTTGTTGTTGCTTTGTTTTGTTACTCTTTTTGTTTCATTTTGGATAGTTTCTGTTTCTATGCCTTAATGTTCACTGACCCTTTCTTCTGCCGTGTCTAATCAGCCTTTAACCTCCTGCAATATCTTTTTCATTTAGACATTGTTTTTAATCTCTAGAAGCTCAATTTGAGTCTGTTTTACATTTTCCATGCCTGGACTTAACGTTTTCAGTGTTTAGTCTGGGTTTCTTAACATATGAAATACAGTTATAATAACTTTTCTTCATGTATAATAACTTTTTAAATGTTCTTTTCTGCCGATTCTAACATCTGTATAGATTATGGGTTAGTTTTGATTGATTGCCTTTTCTCCTCAGTATGGGTCATATTTTCCTACTTCTTTGCATGCTTGGCAATTTTTCATATAATCCCAGATGTGAGTTTTAGTTTATTGTTTTCTATAGTTATTTATATTCCTGTAAAATGCTTGGAATTTGTTTGGGTGAAATTAAGTTACTCAAAACAATTTTATTCTTTTAGGTCTAGTTTTTAAGATTCCTTGGATAGGAGTCCAAGTAGCCTTTAGTTTGGAGCTCATTATTTGCAACTACTGAGACAAGTCCTTTCTGAATATCATGAGGTTTTCCAGTCTGACTTGTAAGAACAGGTACTATTCCTACAACCCTGTGTGATATCCAGTTATTCTTAATCCTTTCATGTGGATCTTTTCCTGGCATCAAGTAATTCCTCACACAAATGTATTGACCAATACTTTGTTGAATTCTCAAGAGATCCCTCTGCATATCCCCAGAGTTCTTTGTGCACTTCTTTTCTCTCTGATACTCTGCTTTGTGAGCTCTAGTTACCTTGGTTTTCCCAGACTCTCAGCTCCATTTCCTCAGTCATGGAGTCCACCAGTCTCTGGTTGGACTTCTCTTCCCTTTACCATGACCTGGAAACTCTCTCAGAGAAGTAAGTTAGGGCTATTATAGGGATCACTTCATTTATTTTCCATCTCATGGGGATCACTGAACTTTATTGCCTGAGGTCCAGTTTCTTGAAAACTGTTGTTTCATATGTTCTGCCTGATGTTTTCATTGTTTCAGGTGGGAGGTTAAATTGGTCTTTGTTACTTCATCTTGGTCAGAAGCCAATAACATTCTTTAAGTCTGTTTTGTTTTGATACAAGGTCCAATTAAAGATTAGGCATTGCATGTCATGTCTTTGTTTCCTTTAATCTAGAATATTTCCCTAATATTTTTTTGTTTGTTTTTTTTGTGACATTGGCATTTCTGAAGAGTCTAAGCCAGTTGTCTTGTAAATTTCCCCACAATCTGGATTTGTCTGTTTCCTCATTAGATTCAAAGTATACATTTTGGGGAAGAATACTATATAGGTGATGTATTCTTCATACTTCATCACTTCAGGTGGCCCAGTGCTAAGTTTGATCACTTGATTAAGGTGGTATGTTCCATATCTCTCCATTGTAAAATTATTTTTCCCCTTGGTAACTGAGAAATAATATGTGGGGTGATACTTTGGGATGAGTGAAGATCCTACTTTCAAACAACTCTTCACTCAACTGAGCATCAATGATAATCCTTGTCTGAATTGATTATTACATTGATAGTTGCAAAATGACACTCGCCTAATTCTATCATTCCTTTTGCATTTATTAGTTGACATTATTCTATACAGAAGAGCTCCCCCACTTTTTATTTTGAGTGTCATTATGAACTCATGTGCTTTTTAAAAAATTAACTATGTTATACCTTATTATAATGATAATGTTATTCCTTGGAATGTTCCTTTTGGCCAGTCATTGGCCAATGATCCAGATTTGGCCAATGAGATCTCTGTTATTGTTTAACCACACGATGCTTTTTTATTACTTGATTAATTTCTAATATATTACTACTCACGAATAGGAACTGAGAAAGGGACTCCAGAAGGTGCGGTATTATTCAGACTCTTCTTAGAAGTCTGCCTTCTTCCTGTGTACTCTTAACCCAAAGTGAGGCTTTCGGGTTGGAAGGAGATACTTCTGAATTAAACTACAGATCAGTGTCACCCAATTCTAATCACTATTCCCTTTTTTCTAGACATACCATATCTACTGCAATCCTAATCCTTCTGTTGAGCACCTCTCTCCTCCTCTATATTTATTTACAACAGTCAAGAGCAGCAATTGGCCAACTGGCCCCTATCCAGCTCTCCAGTCCATATGCCCCAAGAACTCCTTTTTGCACTGGTCTGTGGTGGCCTTGGCCTACGTCTTCTACCTACTTAAGTAACTCTTTTACCACGAATTTAATTACCTCTGTTTCCATTTATAGGATCTTACCTAGCTGTATGGCCTGCTTCCTCTGCCAATTTAAAAATACTATTAGGTTGTCTGTAAGACAGTCAAGATGTGTTGTGACAGTGAATGCCTGAGAGACGTCACATATTGTGGTGAGTCTCAATTGCGGGATAATAAATTTTTAGTTTTTATTTAATTTTTATTTTTAATCAAGAATGATAAATTTTAAAATTAATGATGTAATTGCATTATATTAATTAATTCATTCAGAGTTTCAGCTCCCTAAGTTTCTAAGAACTAGCCCCTTGCTAAAAATCAGATTCTTGGTTACATTATTAAGCTAATAATAGCTCAGTTACATTGTTAGCTTAATAATGTAACTGATCCGCATACATAAAGGAACAAGAGAAAGGAATGGAAGGGGGAAGGGAATTCACATTAATGGCCACATATCCTATGCTGTGCTCTCTGCAAATGAGAACTTATTCATATAGTGCATCACAGTTTGTAAACTGATTTTATATACATTAGGTCTCAAGTACCCTTTGTCTTATAAGACAGGTGTAAATATATTTTTGTTTATTTTGTTTGTTTCTGCAATTTTATAAAGGGTACAAGTGATGCTGTTTTATGTCCTATATTTGGAGCCTGAGATTTTCTGGTTCCATAACCAGAAGCTGCTACCTAGCCCTTCTAATGGATGGGAGAGCTAGTTTATACTTAGACTGTGCAGCTCTGAACTTGCTCTGAATCTCAAGCTTTTCTATCCACAAAACACTCAGGGGCTTTCAACTATTTTTCTACATATTAGATGTATTGGCACTAACTTGATGACTTCCAAAATGTGCTTTCATGCCCACGTAGCTTGAATACAGGTCTATTTCAGTGATCTAGAGCACATCATAAATAATAACACTTTGCTACTTATATAAAGACAATATTGCTGATTTTTCAACACAATTTTTTTTGTCCGTGCCACACAGCTTGTGCGATCTTAGTTAACCAGGGGTTGAACCCTGGCCACATAAGGGAAAGTGCCGTGTCCTAACCACTAGACCACCAGGGAACTTCCCCAAACAATTTTTTGACTAATTATATTACTCCCTTCTCCCCCAGAAGTGGGCATAAAAGGCATTTTTAATCTCCTTTAACAGGTGAGGAAAAACAAGATCAGAGGTGTTAAGTGCTATGACCCTAGTGCCCTGATCTCTGTCCCCAGTTTGGGACTCTCTGAAAGCCCATGCTCCTCCTTTCTCATGACCCTTCCCTCCTCCTTTGAGCCCTACCAAAAATACTTTTAATCCTTTTGGAAGAGAAGCCCAGCTACCCAGTGGTACACATTACCTTCACACAGTCACAGCTTTAGATGGTTCCCCAAGTAAAGCTGGAAATATTAGAAGTAAAATGAAATGAAAGAAAAGTAGCCATCTGACAGATGTTGCTTTTTCCCTTCTCCAGCTTAGGACCTCAAGTATTATTCCATTGATTTGTTGAACATTCCACATTGGCATTCAGTCTGGCAAATCTCTTAACTTATTCCCCACATCCCTGCCCAAATTTTAGCAAAGAGCCAGGTTGGACATAGTGTTTTTTTCTGTATAGAGCTTTCTGTTATGGTGGCTGGGATATATGGAAGCAGGGACTGAGCAGAGGACTCGGTGGGTGGCTGGAGAAGGACATGTCCACATGACAACCTGTTAGCGGTGGTTGTTGTCGTGGTCATCTGTGATAGCAGCAAGAACACAAGCACACTGAAGAGGTGGAGAGAGGAAGCCTCACACTCCTCTGCCTCTGAGGCAGGACAGGATGGGGTATATGAATGTGAGGAGTCACAGTAGATCTGCAGAGAGTCCAGCTGAGTAGGGGAATATTTGTCTTCCAGCCTTGGCTTTTCTTGAGTACTGGCCCCTGGGAACCAGTGGAGTAATCCTGAATATAGTTACTATATTTCACGCTACAGAATTTTCTGAGTAGATAGCCCCTTTTTCAAGAGAGATTTTTTTCACATTTTGTTGTTGCCAGTCATAGGCTAAAGTGTGGGTTTCTTTTTCCCCTAAGTGGCACTCAAACTTTGACTGATTCCTAATTTCTTTGGCTGTGGACTGACAAAATGCTGTCCCATCAGTTTTCAATGATCAAAAACAGTCCCTTCTTTTTTGACAGATGAAGAAACATCTATAGGGAATGCAGGAGGATCGTTGATGAAGGTGTTACAAGCCCAGAAGAAGAACAACAGCACCGAGCTGACTATTGAGTCAGAGAGGGCGTCCTCAGATAAAAGTGCTGTCAGCTTGTCAGGCTTCATGAATGAGCAGCTGGACTTTAATAATAAAATTGATATTATCAGTGCACTAAATTATGTCCTGCCTTATATCTCAGAGGGAAACCTAGGAGATGTGGAATCACCATTATTACCATTCATTCAACTTCTTTTTTCAAATACACTAGATAGAGATATGCCGCTGGGCCTTTTGAAAAACACTACAAGGAGCCCTTCTGTTAAACCTGTACCCAACAATTCAACTAATAAAAACAAATTAAGGAAACTCTATTTTGTGGAAAATTTGTTAGATGCAGAAACTCAAGAAAAAATTGATGAGGTTAAAAAGGAAGAAAAACCTGCCACACGTACGCGTTCCAACCTTTTAAGTGCCATGTTTAAAAACTACATCTCTCAAAAGATATTGGAAACTGCCCAGCCACAGAAAGACAGCCTAGCAGAGGTTGAGAGTACAGAGGAAAAGCTGCTGAGAGTGAACAGCGTCCTCAAGGGCCCAAGGGGCGTACAGAAAATGCACCTCAAAGCAGTGGGAGATGAGAGCGTCAGGAGGAAACAGAATGCCCAGCCATCTGTGGGGAACACTGCCGAAGAACAAAAGCTCAGGAGGCCATCCACAAGAAAGCTGCAACAGCTTCTCATGGTGTAGAGGCCCAGGAAGCTGGTGGGAAAGTCCTCCAATGCAGAGTCTTCATTCGTAAAGGAACACAAGGCCACAGACTCCTCTTCCCTGAAACCGTACTTCAAGGGCAGGCCTTCTGCCTCCATCCCTCCAAAATCCCCAGCTGAGCTTAAAAGCAGATCAAAAGACTTATCCAACACTATTTTTATTTTCGAAGCTGCAAAGGCTAGAGTTAGAAATATTAGGGCTCCTGAACTAATCTCACATTCTGGGAATAAATGCATCTTCAATAAAACTCAGTCTCATCGGGTCCACAGGAAACCCAAAGTCAAAAGGAGTCGAAAGTTCAGAAAGAAAATTTCCCTCAATAGAATGATGCTTGCAAGCCCTCCATTCTCTGCAGCGAGGAGTCTCATAAATTCTCCTCCAGGAGAGGCTGTTTCATCTTCAAGAGAAGTGACTTCTCAGGAAAATCCTTTTCCAGAATTATTTTCTCTTTCAGACCCTTCTATAGAAAACACTACTTCAGAAAACAATGCTGCACAAATGTTTCTGAAGAAATTATTTATACAGGAAACTCTACTCTGCCAGGAGGAACCGGCCCTGGAAACACTACCCATAGGAACGTCTCCACTGCACATTCTACTGTTGCTGCAGACAACAGTATGCCAACTGTTCAACACACCAAGGAAACACATTGGGAGCACCACAACACGGGCACTGAATTATGTTCTAAGCCCACAGCCTTCACTTTCCCAGGGCTCACATCCCCGGGTGATCAAGTTGAAACTCAGCTAAACCAGCAGCTACAGTCCCTCATCCCCAACAATGACGTGCGAAGGCTCATTTCTCATGTTATCCAGACTTTGAAAATGGACTGCTCGGAGACCCACATGCACTTGGCCTGTGCCAACCTCATCTCTAGAACAGGCCTCCTGATGAAGCTTCTCAGCAAGCAGCAAGAACTAAAGGTGGCCAAAGAGGAATGGGATACGGACCAGTGGAAAGCTGACAACTCTATCAGTGAGAGCACAGAAGCCCAGAGTGAGCAGAAAGAGCAGCAGTCAAGTGAGGTGAGGATAACCCCTGACACATGGGACCTGGACTTTTACTCAGTTTAGGACATGCCATTAACGAGCCCAAGTGGGAATACCACAGGCTCCTAGTCTGTATCTTATCTTCAGCCGTGAAACTGCCTAAACAGTGATCTCCCACTTTGCTCATTTAGACAGTGTGCCACTATTCCTAGGGTAGACGAGAAAAGGACATAACACTAGATAAATAAATTGTAGATAAATTGTAGAAGAAAATGCTAATGATAAGATTAATAACATTAAATTTGGTTTGTTCTTATAGAAGCTACTCACCTGAAAGGATTGGGTTTTATAGTAGTTTAAGAATAGTTAGCTATTGTTTAGAATAGGTTTAAGAATGGTTAGCTTTCATCCCTTCTATCTCCTTGTTTTTAAAAAACTGTTATTTATTTCTTTAGCTCACAAAAGAAGTTCCAGGATATGGCTATAACAACAAACTCATCTTGGCAATATCTGTACCTGTAGTAGTGACAATTTGGGTTACAATTCTCTGTCTCATTGTGGTAAGGGCAATAATTAATTCAGATTCAGAACCTACAACCTGAGAATCAAAGCCACCTTTCCACCTACTACTACTTGATTCTTCTCTTTATTCATGAGGAGTGAGATACACTTTGTTCTTTTACTGAAAAGTATATTCTCAGAATTTTATTTTTTTATTTTTATTTTTTTGGCTGCATTGGGTCTTCATTGTGGTGCACGTGCTTCTCATTGTGGTGGCTTCTCTTGTTGTGGAATACGGGCTCTAGGCACACAGGCTCAGGAATTGTGGCACACGGACTTAGTTGCTCTGCAGCATGTGGGACCTTCCCAGACCAGGGATCGAACCCATGTCCCCTGCACTGGCAGGCGGATTCTTAACCACTGCACTACCAGGGAAGTCCCCACAGGATTTTTAAAGGAACTCCACTCCCAGGAGATCTCTATGGAATTGGATCCATGATAACAAGCCATTGGACTATTTTGAAAAGTTAAGTTTATAAGAAGGCCAGAGTTGACATGATAGAAAAATTTCTTCAACACAAACAACTATGCTGATTTGATGTACTCACCCATCACTCTCATTCTACTGTTGATTTCTTTCCTTCTTGGCTGAAGTGATGAGAGATATAGGATCCCCATACTCATGGAGCTATCAGTCACCCTGGAGGGCTAAAAGGACATGCCTAAAAGATAAAAGTGTGATCTCATCAGTTCCTCAGGTTTACTTAGCAGCTTTCTTCTCTGGTGAATTAGGAATTCTGTAGATAGGTTCCATTAAAACACTGCAAGTAAAATCTTGCAGCAGGCTACCCTAAAGTATGTCATATTTATAGTAGCCTATTCCTGGAGCTAGCCTGTTTACCTTTTGTTCAGTTACATAGTGGTTTATTACTTTTCCCAACAGGCAGTTGCTAACATTAAAAGAGTGATTTTAATAAGCTGACAATCTCGATTCTACCCTACCAATCCAACCTACTTTATTTACCTTTTCTCTTGTAATGGCAGCCCTCCATTCCAGCCAAAGCAGCTCCTCACTATACGCTAGTTACACCATACCCATTCCTACTTTTGTCTGTGCCTTAGCCCATCTAAAATTCCTTTATTTTGCTTTGCCTGCGGAACGCCTATGAATCTCTCAAAAGCCAACTCAAGTTCGGATATATTTCTTCGTAAAGCCTTCCCTGAATACTCCAGCCATCCTGATCCTAGTCCTGTGAGGTTTGTCACCATTTCTTAGGGGCCATAGCACAGCAGTCCCCTCCCCTCAGAACTCACAAAAGTGGTAAGCAGTTTTTTAAAAGGCAGCCCCCTAAGAGAGAAACACCAAGTTAGCACATCATGGAGCTGAGCAGAGATGTACTAACTGTACTAACCTGACATGATGTACTAACTTCTAAAGAGAAATGTGTCTATCTGAAGGAGGATTGGTCACTAGTGAAAGCATAGAAAAGGTGAGGAGAGACCAACATGGGCAGTGCCCATCCTCACATTACCCGGGAATAGAGATGGCACCTTAGCATAAATGAAGAGTCAGGGCCACTAGCCAGGCTGTGCCTGTTGAGGAGATGGATGGATCCAGCTACCTCAGGCCTTCCCATTAAATTCTGGATTCAGCTGATTCCTTTTCTAATTCTGTTCTCACCAAGTAGCCTTCGATTGTGTGATTGTGCTTTACTGTGCCAAGGAGGCCTGTCTCCACAGAAGGTAATTCTCTGATTGTGTAGACACGGATGCACTGTGTGTAGAACAGATGTATTTCTCATTGTAAAGTAATAATTTGGCATTCTGATTTTTGATCAATCCTGTGATATTGATAAACTGAGACTGCCACAACAGGAAGACATGTGTTCTTTCTTGGTGAGGAAGAATATGCTTTCTGATCCTAGGAGGCTGGGGACTAGCATGGGGTCAGCTTGCTAGTCATTGACCATTGCCCAGACTGTATCCCCTATATCTCAGGTGGCATATGGCCTTTTGCAGTTTTAGAGTTTCTGGAAAGTCCCTTTTTTATTGTTTTTAACTTCGATGTAGTTTGACCTTGCATTTGTTTTGTTTTGTTTTGGTTTGGTTTTCTTTTGGCCTGCGTGACCTTAGTTCCCCAAGTAGGGATTGAACCTGTACCCTTGGCAGTGGAAGCAAGGAGTCCTAACCGTTATTACCTCTCACCACTTATACAATAAGCTTTTTGAGGACAGGGGCCATGCAGTGTTCTTCCTATGGTAGACAATAATGGTGTTCAACGGAAGAGATGAGGCGTTATATCAATTCCACAGTGAGGAATAATGCAACCGAATATTTATTTGAAGTAGCATAGAGTCCAGCAATAGACCCCTGTGTTCTTAAGACTTTTGAAATGTCATGTTTTAATATTGCAATCAGTGGAAGAAAATGAATAAATGGTGATAGAATAGCTGCCTAACTATTTGGGGGGTAAATAACAGATCCCCATGTTTCATCTTTAATAAATGTATTTCCATAAATGTGAATAAAGACCACATAAAGGTATTAGAAGAAAATAAAAGCAATATTTCTATAATCTTATGGTGGGAAAGAGCCTTCAGAGTCTGATGCCACAAGCAGAGCCTTTGATATATTCCACCACCTTGTCTGTGACACCAGCTTAGCACTGATTCATGCCAAGCGTAAGAGGAAGAGTTTTCCATATATTGTCTGATTTAATGCCCACAGTCCTGTGAGGATGATATTACTATCCCTCCTTCATAGATGAAGGAAATCAATGTAAGGCCCCAGTGGCCAAACCAAAAGCAGAAGCCAGTTTCACCTGACTGCAAAGCTGGTGCTCCCTACTCCACTCTTTTGTCTTGTCTCCTTAGAGACAAAAACACTGGAAAGATTCAAAACACTGAAATTCAATGAAAGCCAGTATTTCTTAACTATAAAGAGGTTTGTTTGTTTGTTTGTTTGGAAGTGGCAGGGTTTGGCCAATCTGTGCAGCTTGCGGGATATTAATTCCCTGTCCAGAGATTGAACCTCGGGCCACAGCAGTGAAAGAGCCAAGCCCTACCCACTGGACCACCAGGGAACTCCCAGGAGTTTTATAAGTCAACCATAAGAAGACAAACAGTCCAAGGGAAAAGGGGGCGAAGGCTGTGAAGAGTAGAAAGTGTGTTGACAGTCTGCCACCATATCTGCCCGTCCTCTCCTCATGGCTCATGTGGGGTGGTTTTTGTTAGCCAGACCTTTTTCAACTCATGATGTAGAAATCATCTCTAATATTTTCTTCAAGTACTTTTATAATCTGTCTAGAATTTGTTGTATTTGTTTTTAGTGAGGTTGAAGTAGGGGATCTAACTTTTTCCCCCTACATGACAATCTAATCATTTTCAAATCTTTCACTAAATCATTTATTCTTTCTTCCCTGGTCTATTATACTATCGCCACCTGGACTCTATTCTGTGATCCAGTTATCTTGTCCTGTACCACTACTAATATCACACTCCTTAATTCCAGTTGCTCTATAATATATTTTATATCTGGTAGGGCAAGTTTCTACTCTTTGACCTTCTTTTGCATACATTTTATAACTATTCTTACATATATTCTCTACCAAATGTCAGCTGGCCAGGTTTATTTAAAAATTGTTTTGGCTATAAATGGATTGCATTGAATTTATAGTTTCATTTGAGGAGAACTGACCTCTTTACAACATTCTAGGAAGATGGTATCTTATGCCATGTAAGTACTTCTTAATGTCCTTCAGAAAAGTTTTAATATTTTCATCACATAAGTCTTACAAATTTGTGGTTAAGTTTATTCCTAGGTACTTTATGCATTTTTATTGATATAGTAAATGGGATGTTTCTTCTGTTTTTTAGTTAGTTAGTTGTGTTATATGGGAAAGCTATTGAGGCTTATATGTTGATTTCTTGATTCTGTATGGAGCCATCTTACTCATGTTACTTCCAATAAAATTTTGGTTGATTCTTTTGGTCTTTTTAGGTCCCTCGTTTCATATGCAAATACGTTTGTCTCTTCTTTCCAATGCTTCATTTTTCTTATCGTGCTGATTAAGACCTCCTCCACAATGATCAATAGTAGCAGTAATGATTGGGCATCCTACTCTTGTTCTTGACTTTAAAACAATGCTTAGGGTTCTGCTTAGGATTATTTTCTTTTCCTACTTCTAAGAGTTTTTATTACGAATTATCTGTTGAACGTTATCTAAAACAGTCAATAAAATATATCGCCAGCTACATGCAAGACCCTAAGTTAGGTACTGTGGAAGAGCCAAAGGATTATTAAACAGGGTAGAATTCCTTTCCTTAAAAGAGTTATCCTCTCACTGGGTAGATAAGATTTAAAGTAAAAAGGAATGAATAAGGATTTGGAAATAGTTGTAATGGATAATCATGATCATGTTTTCTTTCAAAACAGATTTATTCTCATAGAATTGCAAAAGAGGAAGATAGAAAAAGAAGCAGAAAGTAAATATTGGTCTTTAAAAGCAGAATTTTACAACTAGAGGAGACCTTAGAACTCATCAATTTCAATTTCCTCACCAAAGGCAGGAGGAATGTTTAATTACCATAATGGTTTACCCTAATTTATTTATCAGCAGAATTAGCTCCCCAGCCCAAGCTGAGTTAGAACAGGACTGGCACACATTCATCTGCTTTCACTAGTCCATTAAGGAAAGAGGGTGGACGGGGGGAGGTTTTGGTTGTACCTGTTCTTGCTGGCCTGATGCCTGGTTCCTAGGCATCAGGCCAGTCCAGAGGCCTTCTAGGAGGCTCTGGGGTCAGGAGGGCCACCTGGTTGGGGAATCTGGGGCTGGCCTCACTCAAAGCTGACGAAAGGTAGAACATATGAGTCCCTTCTGGAAAGTGGCAAGAAAACTTCCTTTCTTATCCTACTGTTTTTCAGGCCCCTACTCTCTCTTCCCTTTATCCAAACCTCATAGAATTTTAACCAGAGAAACTTTAGACAGTAATCTGTCTCTTTCTTTTATAATAAGGAACTGGAGAAAGAGAAAGGGAAAATATCTTGCCCCATGGTCATACTGCTAGTGATTACCAAGAAGAAGATGGTCCGTTTCCACTGAGGACTTCTCTACTGATCACACACTGTGCTTGGGCTGTGAGCTACTTTTTATGTCACAGTTGAGTAGACACATATTATACGGACATAAGTAGTTTCTGAAACAAACTTATTGTGCGCTGTGATTTTTTTCTATTCTATTTGTATTCGAAAAGAGTATTTTGTGCTTCCCTGCTGGTCACGGCCTTTAAACTGATTCCACAATTCACTGACACCTGAGTGACAGCCTGCAGAGTGAAAGTCAGAGAGCTATAGATGACTTTGCTCGTTGGGTTCAGGTGTTTACTTGGTGTGATTCAACTTATAGGACAGAGCAGCCAGGAAAATAAAATCACCTTCTCCCCACACCCACACTCCAAGCAAATGCTGCATGTGCAACTAAGTCCGAAGCGGACTGTTGTGAAGCGCATCTGGGGCTGAAAATCCCGCCTATACTCCATGTTAAGCCACATACAAAGGTCTCCCCAGAGACACTGGGGGGCCATTTTGGACAGACACAGAGAACTTCCAGCATGCTTGTAATGAATTTCAAGATCCTGCATTTGTGGTGATTTTGCTCATTGTGATTATGGACTGAGGTACCCGTTTAGTTCTAATAAGACCAGAGATAACACATTGTGCGAGAGATGAAAAGTGACATGTAACACTAACTGTGTGTGTTTTTCTCCAAGGGGCTTTTTTCGATTTCTTCTGCATAAGAGAAGCTCAGGGGAAAGTGAGAGTCAGGTAAGTTTGAGGAGGGTAAAATACTGTGGCCAGAGAAAACAGGGGAGATGCAGAATTAATATTTCCCTTTCTGTGTTCTAGGAGGGCTTTTTTGGGAGAAGGCGGCCACTGTGGCTTAAGGATATGTATAGGCCTCTCAACGCCACACGCAAGGAGAACATGGCAGAAAAGCTACATGGCAGGGGGTCTTCTGATGAGGATGAGATATTCTATAAGGATGCACCATAAATAATAGGGTACAATTTAAAATTCTCATCTAAATTGAGGAAATAATGAAATATAATTGTTCCTTTCAAAAGTAAAAGCTTTGGCATTATTCTTCTTACCCCAGGGAAGTCATCAAAGCCCCAGCAGAGAAGCTTCTGGATGCATATTGGATTGATGAAAAGGCAGGTGAGGAAAGTGAGACAGCACACAAGACTGCCACAGAGTGAATCCTGTTCTGCCTCAAGCCACCTGCAAATTTTATTTTCTAATATTGGCTTCTCAGCATTGCTTGTAAAATAAATATTTTTCTCATATTAAAAGGTATAAATTCATAACCAAGTCTAACCATGTGGTAAGGAATTAAAATGTAAATAGTTGAATATTTATATACCAATAACAAGGGCCTGCAAGAAGAAACAGAGCTGAAACTAGAATCCCTCATGGCAGCCAGTACTTCCACAAGAGGAAATGTGGGCAAAGGAGGATGAGTGGAAGGATGAAGAGGGGCTTCCCTCCCTTGTTTCCCCAGTATCATCCGTCTCTCGGAACTGGAAAACATACCATCCACAAGGGGCATAGATCATTAAATCAAATAGTTTATTCTGGTGCTCTCTCTCCTGGTTCATCAAGTACCAGTTATTTACAACATGCTCGAATTCCTGCCCATAGAGGATCATCTACTTCTGGCCTCTCTTGTAGGTCATTGTGGTTGCGAGAATATTTGGATCATTGGGCCTCCCTCCACTGTGGAGCCAAGGCCTGACTTTTCTCCCAAGTTCTCAAACTCATGTACAAATGTGTACCCTGTCTTGGTAGGGGATTCTCCACCATTTCAAGCTGGTGGAATATTCCCATTGGGTGGTTTTTTTCTTTAAAAAAATCCCAACCCTTGGATAACTAGCAGGGAGGTGCCAGAAAGACAGGGTAAAGAAGAATGTGTGAGAGCAGCCATTGCCCAAGACAGCACTCCTCAGGCCCTGGCCTCTCCTGACCCCACTGCGGGTCAGCTGTGTGCTGCTCGGCTCCCTCCAGCTCAGCCCAGCACCAAACCTAGCCACCTCCTGCCTCACCCAGCACAGGCACAGGGCTGCATGATTCCAAGTGATTATATAGTGAGAGTGCCACCTGTGGAATTTGCAAAGGCTCTTCCACTCCTGCAAAGAAAGTCATTCATCACATTTATTAAGTCAGTGAGAGTTAAATACATTAATGAGTAAAAGAAATTCTGCATGAACAAGACTTCATACTCTACCAAAATGACCACAGATAGTGCTGGTGGTTTAGTAATATGAGGTGAAGGACGGTGCAAACCATGGGGTGATAGCACACGGTCCCCCAGAGGATCAGTGGGCCTGGGAGATGGTCCAGCAGGTTCTGCTGGTTGGCTGGGGTTCCAAGCAAAGTGAAGGACCCATCAATGCTTCTGATCTGTTAGTTTGCTGATGCTGCATGAGAGACATCTCTTCTCTCAGTGCCTGCCCAAGTCACCTCCCAAAGTTTCTTACTGAGAATGAAAAACAAGTGTTTTTCTCTGGGCGATGACTTCAGTGAGCCAACAAGTATTTACTGTGTTGAAGGCACATGACTAGTACTACTAACAATAGGAAACAACAGCAGCTAACATTCACCACTTGCTTGCTTGGTGCAAAGCCCTGGGTTAGGCATCTTATGGTCTTATTTAGCCCAACAGTCCGTGGAAGCATATCTTGTTATTCTCATTTGACAGATAGGAAACAGGGTTTAAAGAATGTAGGTAACCTGCTCAAGGGCCCAAGGCCCCACATCCAAAAGTGTGAGTTAAGTTTGGAGCCCAGAACTGTTAGACTCCAACAGGGATGCAGAGAAGTATAAGCTGTGTTTGCCACCAAAGAGTTGATAACAATGATAATAGTGAGGAGAAGGAGGCAGCTGCTGTTTATTGAGCACCTGCTATGGACCAGGTACAGTACTAGGCACTTTGGTTACACTATTAGGTCACAAGAGCGGAAGGTCCCCATGCCCGCTCAAACTCTGTAATGAGTGGGGGTCTAATTTCAATAGGAGAGGTGGTCACAAAGACAGGGAGCTGACGAGAAACCAGGGGTAGAGATCCTTGTACTGCTGGGCTTCCCAAAGTGTGGACCAGGATTCCAGGTAGCTCCAGGTTCCTATTTTGGGATAGTTCCATTATTTCAAAGTTGGTACATAAATGAGGCTTAGGTAATATTTTTTGTATCATACTACCTCAGATTTGCACAAGTTTTTATTAGTCTCAAATGCTACCCTACCATATTTCTAAATTAAAATTCCCAAGAGTAAGATTCTGCTTTGCCCAGCTTGACTTAGATTGGGCAGTGTTTTTGCCAGAGCCAGAGACTTCACCTGGCCAGCCTGTGAGTGAGCTGTCTCTCCTTGGATCAGGGACTCATCCCTGGCTCTGGCCCAGAAGCAGGAGGGGTGCACAGGGTCAGGTGGTACAAAACATGGCTGCCTGGGGCTGCCTCTGTCACCATCTTATGATGGACAAACTAGCTCAGAGCCCAACTCCTTAGTGAGACCTGAGAGATAGAAGGGGAGAGGGAGATACAAGGCCAACAGCTACTAAATGAATGAAAATTCTGATTCCGATGAAATCTGTCAGAGAAATGATCCACTTTTTAAAAGATAATGAAATGAGACAATATATGATTAGGGCAAAAATGATACAGAGAAGAAAATTGTAGGATTCAGAGGAGGGAGGGTTAGGAAATTAAGGAGGGTCCATGAGAAAGGTAGAACTTGATCTGGGCCTGGATTATATGCCAGACACTGTGCCTGGCGCTGGGGAAAGAACTGATTAGGACAAAGTCCCTGCTCTTGTGGGGCCCTAAGACTGAGAGGAGGCACAGTCACCTGAAGACATATTATACATGGAAGACAGTGTGTTGATATGACAATGGCAGTGTACCAAGAAGTGGTTCAGCTCTTGGTTGGCTGGAAAGGAGTAATGTGAGGGATGGCTTAGAGGAGGGGAAGAAGAAGAAACGCAAACAGAAGTTTCTTGGGAGGACGAGTTGAAGGAAAGGCATTCTAGATGGAGGACAGTACAGAGGCAAGAGGCATGAAAGCTTGGGTGGGCTTGAAGCATGTGCAGGCTGGTGTTCCCAAGCATGAAGCACAAGGAGGAAAGGGCAGTAGGTGAGGCTGTGCGGGCGAGCAGAGAACCAATCCCAAAGGGCCTGGTCAAAACACATGGCCTTGACCAAACAGAGCACAAAGTACAATGTTTTAAACAGAGAAGAGACATGACGAAGCTTTAGTTTTATAAAGAGTACATTGATGGTGGCTTAAAATTAGAGAGGCCGAGAGGTCAACCTGGGTGTTTAGACCAAGTAGGAACTGGGCAAAAATGGGACACCAGACCAGAGGTTTTGATGCAACTGAAGAGCATGTACGGTGGATAAACATGAGTGAGAACTGAAAGGACAAGAGCTTATGTTCAGAGAATGAAAGATTGTACTTTAAAAAAAGATTGTAGATTTAAGATTTTTTATGACAAATTCTAGATGATGATAAGGTCCAAATGTAACCTTGGAATGGAGATCAGTGAGGTGTTGGGAATCCAGAAGATGATGAGAAATAATTCGGATAATCCTGAACACTCATTCCTTTCCACTTTCAGTAGCTCAGCAAAAAGCTAGCTCAGCAGGTACCAGCGAGCTCAATGGAAAAAATAGGCTCCCCCTCCTACTGCGACCATTTCTGTCACCAAGCAGTTGCCACTGTTAGTAGTATAGACGTTCCCTGCCTCACATCCCTGTAACTGTGACGCACTCCAGGCTGGCTCCTCTTCTACGGGAACTCTGGTCATGGGACACACAATGCAGCTAAGTGTGGTCTAATCCCCTTCTCTGAAAGCTTGTGGGATTGAGTGCACACTGTTATTGTTTTGCTTATAAGTTCCCACCCCACCCCCTGAACAATAAAACCCTACTGTATATTTGCACAGTAGGGGGTTGAGGAATTTCGTGCCCAGGAAAATCTGTGGGTTGTTGGCATGGCAAGTATTGTGTTAGAGGAAAAGACTTGGAGCCCAGGACCGAAGTCCCCAACTGTTACGAGCGCATCATTCATTAATATGCCAGTTCAATATATTGAGGGTCTCAAGTCTGTCTGGTTCAACCCCTGAATCAGACAGTGTATTGATTATCTGGTGGTATGTAACAGATCACACCAAAATAGTGGCTCAAAACAACAATAAACATTTATTCCTCACAATTTCTGAGTCAAGCCTTTAGGAATATCTTGGGCAGTTGTGTCTCTGGGTCTCTCATGAGGTCCTCAAGATATCGGCCAGGGCTGCAGTCATCTGACAGCTGGACTGAGGCTTCAGGGTCCACTTCCAAGATGGTTCACTTCCTTACCTGGCTGCCAGGGTTGTGCTGGTTGTTAGAGGGAGGCCTCATTTCCTCCCTGCATGGGCCTGTCTGTCCACCTGCTACTTGATTGAATGTCCTCACTACATGATGGCTGGCTTCCTCCAGAGGGAGCTGTCCAGGAGAGAGACAGAGGTCATTCCTCTTATGGCCTGGCCTCAGAAGGCACATAGCACCACTTCTGCCACATAGCATGGTTAGAGGTCAGTCACTCGTTCCAGCTCACATTCAAGAGGAGGGGATTTAGACTCCAGCTTTTGAAGAAAGAAGAGTCAAAGAATTTGCGGACATATTTTTAAACTACCATAGACAAGAAAATAGAAAGCACTCTAGATATTTCAAGCAAAAAAAAATGCCAGAAAGAAAGGGAGATTATATCCAAACAGTTGGTGCTTATCATTGAGGGGGCTAATGGCGGTGAAAGTTGGGGATGGGGGCATTGTAGCACTAGCCTTCAGGTTACTCCACCACAGCTGCTTCCCATAGACTCAAAACTGCTGCTGCCACTCAGAAGTCAGGAAACTTTGGGAAACCACTGATGAGGTCATTGCAGCCCCAAAGCCCCAAGGGTGTGACTAAATGGGGAATATGGTGTCTACTGCAGAGGAGGAAAGAATGATTTCCATCTGCTTTCCACCTTCCAAATTTCACACAAGTACATTTTATTGGCAGAACCCAGCTATCGAAGGGATCTGTGAAATATGGTTCCCAGGCTTCTAGCACCTGCAGAGAAGGGGGTAGAAATGGGGGTCAAGAGCCAACCAACACTATCCAACATGTGTCCGTATACAGGTATGGTGTGGAGGCACCACCTGTACTTGGAGAAGTCCTGGAGCCCTACTCCTTTTTTTAAAGTAAGCTTATGGGTGTCCAAGGCTTTGTAAAAGGGGGGTGGTGTCTACATAGAATAACGTGGTGGAGAGCTAGCTGAGTCACAAATCTGGAAGGTGTCACTGTACTTGGGTAGCAGGTAAGGTACTGGTTGCTGGTGACATGCAGCCAGCCCCAGAGGTGACTGGAGAAACACCTGGAGTTGATCCTTAGTTGGTCTCTGGAATGTTCTCACTGGAATGAAAGCTGGGTAGACTGCAGGCAGTGCAGCATCAGAGAGCATAGCTGCCATTCAAAAGCGCTGCCAGAGGAAAGGTGTCCATAGGGAAATATCATTTCTCAAAATATGGTCTGTGGACCTCTACACTCAAACATCTCTGGGCTGCTTCTTTAAAAGGCGGATCCTGGGAATTCCCTGATGGTCCAGTGGTAAGCAATCCGCCTTCCAGACTTCCCTGGTGGCGCAGTAGTTAAGAATCCGCCTGCCAATGCAGGGGACATGGGTTTGAGCCCTGGTCCGGGAAGATCCCACCTGCCGCAGAGCAACTAAGCCTGTGTGCCACAACTACTGAGCCTGTGCTCTAGAGTCTGCGAGCCACAGCTACTGAGCCCTCGTGCTGCAACTACTGAAGCCCGCTTGCCTAGAACCTGTGCTCCACAATGGATTAATTCCAAGTATATTTGAGTACCTAATAGAGTATGAATGTGCTAGGTACTAGAAAAAGGATGATAAATCTGTAAATATTGTTCATGAGGGGTTCATAATCTATCTGGAGAAGATTATGGATCTTCTCCATACACAGATAATGGATACAATGAATAAATGTATACATACAATGAATGCCATGGATAATGATATAGATAATAAATCTATAGTTATTGGTTTGAAACAGTATCAACATCCAAGTAATTCCTCCAAAGTCAACAATTTTTGAAATAAAAGAGCTCAGAACTAGGTAATGGGTGGGGCTAAGGGTCTGATATATTGAGGTGGAGAAAGTCATGGTGGGGATGGTGAAATGTGCTCGGTGATTTGGGGGTACTTTAGGAAAATGGGCTAGAAACAAGCTTTTTAAGAATTTCATATTAGACTGTTGATGGCTTTAATGAGTTATACCTTGATATGCATATTTAAGGCTCATGAAAACACTCAAGTCGAAGGATTGTATCTGTGGTGGTCATTTCTCACACCGAGTTGGGAAATCTAAATTTTTAAAGTTCATTGGATTGTTAGCGCTAACTACTTAGTACTCTAGTCTTCTCTGAGAGTTTGAAGATGAAGCCAGCTGCTATAAAGATGTCCGCACCATTCGATCCTGTAAACTCACACTTTGGACTCTATGCTAAAAATACACTTGAATAGAAGCGCTAAACTCCAAGACTTCTGGCCGCGGGGGTTGCAGAAGGGAAACTAGAGGCAGAGACAAGCCGGGAGTGGGAGGGGCGAGGGAGAGGTCCAAGCACCGCCCTCATCCCACTCCCACCAAGCTGGCTCCGCCCCTCAGGCTCCCGTTTTAAAAAAGCGCGGGCTCGCGTGCGCAGGCGCAGTCCGCTTGCGCCCTGAGCCGCGCACGCACGGTGACGGTAGGGTGGTGGAGTTGGTACCTTTTGCGTTTCCCATCGGGGGTGACAAAACCTTGCTGGTGTGGGAGCTGAGCTCTGGGCCCACGGCTGAGGACCTGCAAGTGAGCCGAGCCGGGGCGGAGGGAGGGGTGGAGGAAGCCGCCCCGAGCCCCAGTAACTGGGCGCCCCGGGGTACTGCTTCAGCGCCTCATCTGCCTGTGGTCTCCACTGAGAGGAATCTTAGTTCTAGAGCCGACCTGAGCAGTCAGCTCACCCCCATAGCGTTTTGAGAGATAGTTCCCAACAGACGGCATTGCCTCCTAATGCTTCTTGAAGCTTAGGATTTCAGAGGGAAACGTGTTCATGAAATGAGAAGTGTTTGGAGTTGCAGGCTCACCACAGTTGCCTGTGGCGAAGGGCTGGGGGAATATAAGGGAATGGGTGGTTTGGTTTCCTGGGCGTGAAATTTTCTGCACTTACTTAGCGTGGGACCACCCTACAGCATTCTCTGTTCACAGTCTTCTCCCAGTTTGGCCTTCTGTATTCGGTCCGAGTCTTCCCAAATGCAGCAGTGGCCGGTCCTGGGTTCTATGCCATCATCAAGTTTTATTCACCAAGGGATGCCCACAGAGCCCAAAAGGCATGCGACCAGAAGCAGCTTTTTCAGACATCTCCAGTGAAGGTGGGTCCAAATGTGGAATTCCTCGCTCTACTAGGATGAAGTGCTGAATTTAAAACTAATAGGCCATCGAGAATTCCCTGGCGGTCCAGTGGTTAGGACTCTGCACTTTCACTGCTGAGGGCCCGGGTTCAATCCCTGGTCAGGAAAATAAGATCCTACATCCCAGGGAAAAAAAAAAGGCCAACGTTTCTACAGCACTGTGGTATACAGAATGCCCTCAGATGCACTGCTCCACTGATCCCCCAGTTCCCCAGTTCTTTCTTTCTTTTTTTTAGATGAAGAAACTCCAACTCAGGATGGTTAAGTGACTTACTTAAGGTTCATGACAGTAAATGTGGAAACTAGAGGCCAAACCCAAACTTAACTGATGTTAAACCCCATGTCATTTTATGCTGCCCCTTAATTTAAGAAATCTTCACAAGAGACTTCCTTATATTTACTTTTATGTGGATTTTTAATGTGTGAGGTTGACAAATTTTTCTAATTAATTAATTAATTTTTGGCTGCGTTGGGTTTTGTTGCTGTGCGCCAGCTTTCTCTAGTTGTGGCGAGCGGGGGTTGCTCTTCATTGTGGTGCATGGCTTTCTCATCACGATGGCTTCTCTTGTTGCGGAGTATGGGTTCTAGGCACACGGGCTTCAGTAGTTGTGGCTTACGGGCTCTAGAGCACAGGCTCAGTAGTTGTGGCACACGGGCTTAGTTGCTCTGCGGCATGTGGGATCTTCTCGGACCAGGAATCTAACCCACGTCCCCTGCATTGGCAGTCGGACTCTTAAACACTGTGCCACCAGGGAAGTCCCGAGCTTGACAAACTTTTCTCAGATGTAACATAAAGGAGGCTTCATCATCACCATCACTCTCAAACTGCCTATTCAGAGCTCCCTTCAGATTCCAGAAAATGGTTAAAATATTCTTTAATGCACTGTAGAAGCCTTATTCCATATTAACATGCCATCCAATTTTACTGCCCCAGAATTAACATTTCATTATGTGCCTCTATTCAGCCACCATTCCTTTCTCAAGGACCTTTTCATTTCCACTGAATAAGTGAGTGAGGCTTAGATTTCCCAGACCTTTCACTTTATAATTGTGTCTTCTCCGATTGGCTTCTTACTCTGGCTACTTCCTACTGATCTTGCTGCCTATTCTCACCCATATTTCTTTACTCACTGATTTCACCTTTATTGAATCTGAGAACTCTCCTCAGATATGACTCCAGGTACACTACCTCCCACTTCTGTGCCCTGTTTACAACCCTCTTCAATCCTGGCTGTACTCCCTGGGATTGAACTGATTTTGTGTCAGACATTCTTTAATTTGCAGACCCTGCAACCATTTCACATAACCACTCAGATATTACAGATGGTCCTGGAAAGATTATGAAACAGTTACTTGGTATCAGTTGTGAGTAATGAGTTCTTTTCTTATATTGGACATTAAGACCATTCCATAAGCTTAGGTACTGAGATTTTCACAGCAGAAAGCCCGTCACTGACAGAGTAAAGAAGAAAAGGTACTACAAGTCTCTAAAGAGTTGAGAGGAAAGGGCATTCGTATTATATTTCTTTATTTAATGCAGAGCCTTAGTTTACTACCGACAGCCCCGAAATTGTTACCTCCTTTAATTATGCATTCTTTTTCAATTTTATTTATTTATTTATTTGATTACACTGGGTCTTTGTTGCAGCAGGTGGGCTCCTTAGTTGCGGCTCAAGGGCTCCACAGTTGCAGCAGGCAGGCTCCTTTAGTTGTGGCTTGCAGGCTTCTTAACTGTGGTGTGTGAACTCTTATTTGCATTATGCATGTGAGACCTAGTTCCCTGACCAGGGATCAAACCTGGACCCCCTGCATTGGGAGCATGGAGTCTTTTTTTTTTAAACACCTTTATTGAAGTATAATTGCTTTACAATGGTGTGTTAGTTTTTGCTTTATAACAAAGTGAATCAGTTATACATATATCCCCATATCTCCTCCCTCTTGCATCTCCCTCCCTCCCACCCTCCCTATCCCACCCCTCTAGGTGGTCACAAAGCACTGAGCTGATCTCCTTGTGCTAGGCGGCTGCTTCCCACTAGCTATCTATTTTACATTTGGTAGTGTATATATGCCCATGCCACTCTCTCACTTCATCCCAGCTTACCCTTCCCGCTCCCCATGTCCTCAAGTCCATTCTCTAGTAGGTCTGCATCCTTATTCCCATCCTGCCCCTAGGTTCTTCATAACCTTTTTTTTATTAGTTTCTGCTTTATAACAAAGTGAATCAGTCATGCATATACATCTGTTCCCACATCCCTTCCCTCATGCATCTCCCTCCCTCCCACCCTCCCCATCCCACCCCTCCAGGCAGTCACAAAGCACCGAGCTGATCTCCCTGTGCTCTGCGGCTGCTTCCCGCTATCTATCTACCTTACGTTTGGTAGTGTATATATGTCCATGCCTCTCTTTCGCTTTGTCACAGCTTACCCTTCCCCCTCCCCATATCCTCAAGTCCATTCTCAAGTAGGTCTGTGTCTTTATTCCTGTTTTACCCCTAGGTTCTTCATGACAGCTTTTTAAAAAAATTCCATATATATGTGTTAGCATACAGTATTTGTCTTTCTCTTTCTGACTTACTTCACTCTGTATGACAGACTCTAGGTCTATCCACCGCATTACAAATAGCTCAGTTTCGTTTCTTTTTATGGCTGAGTAATATTCCATTGTATATATGTGCCACATCTTCTTTATCCATTCATCTGATGATGGACACTTAGGTTGTTTCCAGCTCCAGGCTATTGTGACTAGAGCTGCAATGAACATTTTGGTACATGTCTCTTTTTGAATTATGGTTTTCTCAGGGTATATGCCTAGTAGTGGGATTGCTGGGTCATATGGTAGTTCTATTTTTAGTTTTTTAAGGAACCTCCATACCATTCTCCATAGTGGCTGTACCAATTCAGATTCCCACCAGCAGTGCAAGAGTGTTCCCTTTTCTCCACACCCTCTCCGGCATTTATTGTTTCTAGATTTCTTGATGATGGCCATTCTGACTGGTGTGAGATGATATCTCATTGTAGTTTTGATTTGTATTTCTCTAATGATTAATGATGTTGAGCATTCTTTCATGTGTTTGTTGGCAGTCTGTATATCTTCTTTGGAGAAATGCCTATTTAAGTCTTCTGCCCATTTTTGGATTGGGTTGTTTGTTTTTTTGCTATTGAGCTGCATGAGCTGTTTATAAATTTTGGAGATTAATCCTTTGTCAGTTGCTTCATTTGCAAATATTTTCTCCCATTCTGAGGGTTGTCTTTTGGTCTTGTTTATGGTTTCCTTTGCTGTGCAAAAGCTTTGAAGTTTCATTAGGTCCCATTTGTTTTTCTTTGTTTTTATTTCCATTTCTCTAGGAGGTGGGTCCAAAAGGATCTTGCTGTGATTTATGTCATAGAGTGTTCTGCCTATGTTTTCCTCTAAGAGTTTGATAGTTTCTGCCCTTACATTTAGGTCTTTAATCCATTTTGAGCTTATTTTTGTGTATGGTGTTAGGGAGTGATCTAATCTCATACTTTTACATGTCCCTGTCCAGTTTTCCCAGCACCACTTATTGAAGAGGCTGTCCTTTCTCCACTGTACATTCCTGCCTCCTTTATCAAAGATAAGTTGACTATATGTGCGTGGGTTTATCTCTGGGCTTTCTATCCTGTTCCATGATCTTTCTGTTTTTGTGCCAGTACCACACTGTCTTGATTACTGTAGCTTTGTAGTATAATCTGAAGTCAGGGAGCCTGATTCCTCCAGCTCCGTTTTTCGTTCTCAAGATTGTTTTCGCTATTCGGGGTCTTTTGTTTTTCCAAACAAATTTTGAAATTTTTTGTTCTAGTTCTGTGAAAAATGCCAGTGGTTGTTTGATAGGGATTGCATTGAATCTGTAGATTGCTTTGGGTAGTAGAGTCATTTTCACAATATTGATTCTTCCAATCCAGGAGCATGGTATATCTCTCCATTTATTTGTATCATCTTTAATTTCTTTCATCAGTGTCTTATAATTTTCTGCATACAGGTCTTTTGTCTCCTTAGGTAGGTTTATTCCTAGATATTTTATTCTTTTTGTTGCAATGGTAAATGGGAGTGTTTTCTTGATTTCATTTTCAGATTTTTCATCATTACTGTACAGGAATGCCAGAGATTTCTGTGCATTAATTTTGTATCCTGCTACTTTACCAAATTCATTGATTAGCTCTAGTAGTTTTCTTGTAACATCTTTAGGATTCTCTATGTATAGTATCATGTCATCTGCAAACAGTGACAGCTTTACTTCTTCTTTTCCAATTTGGATTCCTTTTATTTCCTTTTCTACTCTGATTGCTGTGGCTAAAACTTCCAAAACTAGGTTGAATAAGAGTGGTGAGAGTGGGCAGCCTTGTCTTGTTCCTGATCTTAGTGGAAATGGTTTCAGTTTTTCACCATTGAGGACAATGTTGGCTGTGGGTTTGTCATATATGGCCTTTATTATGTTGAGGAAAGTTCCCTCTATGCCTACTTTCTTCAGGGTTTTTATCATAAATGGGTGTTGAATTCTGTCGAAAGCTTTCTCTGCATCTATTGAGATGATCATATGGTTTTTCTTCTTCAATTTTTAATATGGTGTATCACGTTGATTGATTTGCGTATATTGAAGAATCCTTGCATTCCTGGAATAAACCCCAGTTGATCATGGTGTATGATCCTTTTAATGTGCTGTTGGATTCTGCTTGCTAGTATTTTGTTGAAGATATTTGCATCTATCTTCATCAGTGATATTGGCCTGTAGTTTTCTTTCTTTGTGACATCCTTGCCTGGTTTTGGTATCAAGGTGATGGTGGCCTTGTAGAATGAGTTTGGGAGGGTTCCTTCCTCTGAAATTGTTTGGAAGAGTTTGAGAAGGAGGGGTGTTAGCTCTTCTCTAAATGTTTGATAGAATTCGCCTGTGAAGCCATCTGGTCCTGGGCTTTTGTTTGTTGGAAGATTTTAAATCACAGTTTCAATTTCAGTGCTTGTGATTGGTCTGTTCATATTTTCTATTTCTTGCTGATTCAGTCTTGGCAGGTTGTGCATTTCTAAGAATTTGTCCATTTCTTCCAGGTTGTCCATTTTATTGGCATAGAGTTTCTTATAGTAATCTCTCATGATCTTTTGTATTTCTGCAGTGTCAGTTGTTACTTCTCCTTTTTCATTTCTAATTCTATTGATTTGAGTCTTCTCCCTTTTTTTCTTGATGAGTCTGGTTAATGGTTTATCAATTTTGTTTATCTTCTCAAAGAACCAGCTTTTAGTTTTATTGATCTTTGCTATCATTTCCTTCCTTTCTTTTTCATTTATTTCTGATCTGATCTTTATGATTTCTTTCCTTCTGCTAACATTGGGGGTTTTTTGTTCTTCTTTCTCTAATTGCTTTAGGTGCAGGGTCAGGTTGTTTACTCGAGATCTTTCCTGTTTCTTAAGGTGGGATTGTATTGCTATATACTTACTCCTTAGAACTGCTTTTGCTGCGTCCCATAGGTTTTGGGTCGTCGTGTCTCCACTGTCATTTGTTTCTAGGTATTTTTAAATTTCCTCTTTGATTTCTTCAGTGATCACTTCGTTATCGAGTAGTGTATTGTTTAGCCTCCATGTGTTTGTATTTTTTACACATCTTTTCCTGTAATTGATGTCTAGTCTCATAGCATTGTGGTCGGAAAAGATACTTGATACAATTACAATTTTCTTAAATTTACCAAGGCTTGATTTGTGACCCAAGATATGATCTATCCTGGAGAATGTTTCATGAGCACTTGAGAAAAATGTATATTCTGTTGGTTTTGGATGGAATGTCCTATAAATATCAATTAAGTCCATCTTGTTTAATGTATCATTTAAAGCTTGTGTTTCCTTATTGATTTTCATTTTGGATGATCTGCCCATTGATGAAAGTGGGGTGTTACAGGCCCCTACTATGAGTGTGTTACTGTCGATTTCCCCTTTTATGGCTGTTAGTATTTGCCTTATGTATTGAGGTGCTCCTATGTTGGGTGCATAAATATTTATGATTGTTATATCTTCTTCTTGGATCAATCCCTTTATCATTATGTAATGTCCTTCTTTTTCTCTTTTAATAGTCTTTTTTTTAAAGTCTATTTTGTCGATATAAGAATTGCTACTCCAGCTTTCTTTTGATTTCCATTTTCATGGAATATCTTTTTCCATCCCCTTACTTTCAACCTTTATGTGTCTCTAGGTCTGAAGTAGGTCTCTTGTAGACAGCATATATATGGGTCTTGTTTTTGTATCCATTCAGCCAATCTGTGTCTTTTGGTGGGAGCATTTAGTCCATTTCCATTTAAGGTAATTATTGATATGTATGTTCCTATTCCCATTTCCTTAATTGCTTTGGGTTCGTTATTGTAGGTATATTCCTTCTGTTTTGTTTCTTGCCTAGAGATGTTACTTTAGCATTTGTTGTAAAGCTGGTTTGGTGGTGCAAACTCTCTCAGCTTTTGCTTGTCTGTAAAGGTTTTAATTTCTCCATCAAATCTGAATGAGATCCTTGCTGGGTAGAGTAATCTTGGTTGCAGGTTTCTCTCCTTCATCACTTTAATTATGTCCTGCCACTCCCTTCTGGCTTGTAGAGTTTCTACTGAGAGATCAGCTGTTAACCTGATGATGATTCCCTTGTGTGTTATTTGTTGTTTTTGCCTTGCTGCTTTTAATATGATTTCTTTGTGTTTAATTTTTGACAGTTTGATTAATATGTGTCTTGGCGTATTTCTCCTTGGATTTATTCTCTATGGGACTCTCTGTGCCTCCTGGACTTGATTAACTATTTCCTTTCCCATATTAGGGAAGTTTTCAACTATAATCTCTTCAAATATTTTCTCAGTCCCTTTCTTTTTCTCTTCTTCTTCGGGAACCCCTATAATTCGAATGTTGGTGCGTTTAATGTTGTCCCAGAGGTCTCTGAGACTGTCCTCTGTTCTTTTCATTCTTTTTTCTTTATTTTGCTCTGCATCAGTTATTTCCACTATTTTATCTTCCACCTCACTTATCCGTTCTTCTGCCTCAGTTATTCTGCTATTGATCCCATCTAGAGTACTTTTCATTTCATTTATTGTGTTTTTAATCAATGCTTGATTCATCTTTAGTTCTTCTAGGTCCTTGTTAACTGTTTCTTGCATTTTGTCTATTCTATTTCCAAGATTTTGGATCTTGCATCAGCTTTACTATCATTATTCTGAATTCTTTTTCAGGTAGACTGCCTATTACCTCTTCATTTGTTTGGTTTGGTAGGTTTTTATCTTGCTCCTTCAACTGCTGTGTGTTTTTCTGTCTTCTCATTTTGCTTATGTTACTGTGTTTGGGGTCTCCTTTTTGCAGGCTGCAGATTCGTAGTTCCCATTGTTTTTGGTGTCTGTCCCCAGTGGCTAAGGTTGTTTCAGTAGGTTGTGTAGGCTGCCTGGTGGGGGGGACTAGTGTCTGGGTTCTGGTGGTTGAGGCTCGATCTTGTCTTTCTGGTGGGCATGTCCACGTCTGGTGGTGTGTTTTGGGGTGCCTGTGGCCTTATTATGTTTTTAGGCAGCCTCTCTGTTAATGGATGGGGTTGTGTTCCTGTCTTGCTAGTTGCTTGGCATAGGGTGACCAGCACTGTAGCTTGCTGGTCGTTGACTGAAGCTGGGTGCTGGTGTTGAGATGGAGATCTCTGGGATATTTTTGCCGCTTGATATTATGTGGAGCTGGGAGGTCTCTTGTGTGCCCATGACCTGAAGTTGGCTCTCCCAGTTTAGAGGCACAGCATTGACTCCTAGCTGCAGCACCAAGAGCCTTTCATCTACCTGGCTCAGAATAAAAGGGAGAAAAAGTAGAAAGAAAGAATTAGTAGAAGAAAGAAAGAGAGAGAGAAAGAATGGAAGAAGGAAAGAAAGGAAGCAAGGAAGGAAGGAAGAAAGAAAGAAAGGAGGGAGAGAGGGAGGAAGGATGGAAAGAAAGAAAGGAGGGAGGGAGGGAGGAATGAAAGAAAATGGAAGAGTGAATGGAAAAAGGGAGGGGGGGAGGAAGGAAAGAAAGAAAGAGGAGGGAGGGAGGGAGGAAGGAAAGAAAAAGAAAGAGTGAAAGGAAGAAGGGTGGGATGGAAGGAGGAAGGAAAGAGAGAAAGAAGGAAAGGAGGGGCTGAGGGAGGGAGGGAGGAAGGGAAGGTAGAAAAAAAAGAAAGAGCAGGCACAGTAAAGTAGAATAAAGTATAAAATATAGTAGCATTATTAAAATTAAAACGTAATTATTGAAAAAAAACGGACAGATAGAACCCTGGGACATATGGTGGAAGCAAAGCTATACAGAGAGAATCTTACACAGAAGAATACACATACACATTCACAAAAAGAGAACAGGGGGAAAAATCAAAAATCTTGCTCTCCAAGTCCACCTCCTCTATTTGGGATAATTCATTGTAAAAAGAGGAAAAGTGGGGAAAGTCTTAAATCTTGTCCTCAAAGTCCACTTCCTCAATTTGGGATGATTCGCTGTCCATTCATGCACTCCACAAACGCAGGGCACATCAAGTGGACCGTGGAGCTTTAATCCGCTGCCTCCGATGCTGCACAGAGAGATTTCCCTGTCTCTTCTCTGCTCTCACAGCTCCCGGGTCTCAGCCTTGGACCTGGCCCCGCCTCTGCGTGTAGGTCGCCGCAGGGCGTCCGTTCTTCACTCAGACAGGACGGGTTTAAAGGAGCCGCTGATTCGGGGGCTCTGGCTCACTCAGGCAGAGGGGAGGGAGGGGCACGCATTGTGGGGTGGGCCTGTGGCGGCAGAGGCCAGCGTGACGTTTCACCAGACCGAGGCGCTCCATGTGCTTTCCCGGGAAAGCCTTCCCCGGGTCCTGGGACCCCGGCAGTGGAGGGGTGCACAGGCCCCCCGGAAGGCGGGGTGGACATTGATCCGCGCTCGCACACAGGTTCCACAGCGGCGGCAGCAGCAGCCCCAGCGTCCCACGCCCGTCTCCGGGGTCCGCGCCTTTAGCCGCGGCTCCCGCCTGTCTCTGGCGCTTCCCCAAGCAGCCCTCTTAATGCCCTCTCCTTGTGCACCAGGAAACAAAAGGGAAGAAAAAGTCTGTTGCCTCTTCAGCAGCTCCAGACCCTTTCCCCGGACTCCCTCTGGGCTAGCCATGGTGCACTAACCCCTTCAGGCTCTCTTCCTGCCGCCAGCCCCAGTCCTCTCCCTGCGCTCCGACTGAAACCAGATACCCGAGACTCAGCTCCCAGCCCCGCCCACCCCGGCGGCCGAGCAGACAAGCCTCTTGGGCTGGTGTGTGCCTGAGGGCACCGATCCTCTGTGCCGGAATCTCTCCGCTTTGCCCTCCACACCCCTGTTGCTGTGCTCTCCTCTGCTACTCCGAAGCTTTCCCCCTCCGCCACCTGCAGTCTCTGCCCGTGAAGGGGCTTCTAGTGTGTGGAAACCTTTCCTCCTTCACGGCTCCCTCCCACTGGTGCAGGTCCCGTCCCTATCCTTCTGTCTCTGTTTATTCTTTTTTCTTTTGCCCTACCCAGGTACGTGGGGAGTTTCTTGCCTTTTGGGGTGTCTGAGGTCTTCTGTCAGCGTTCAGTAGGTGTTCTGTAGGAGTTGTTCCACGTGTAGATGAATTTCTGATGTATCTTTGGGGAGGAAGGTGATCTCCACGTCTTACTCTTCGCCATCTTCCTCCGGGGGCGGAGCATGGAGTCTTAACCACTGCACCAGCAGGGAAGTTCCAATTATGTGTTCTTTTATTCATTGGCAGGTATACATACTTCTTATCTTTTTTCCCCTGTATTTTTTTTTATAAATACAGAAAAGAGAATTACATCTTAAAATAAAATGAAGGAAAGGCCTAATGTATCTGAGTTTTCCTCAGTAGCATGAAGGGAAATGTTTGCCAGCAAGAACTGTGACAAGGTTATCCAAGATGTCAGCTCTCTCTACTACCCAGGGGCTCAGAGCCCTTCTGAAGCTTCCTAATTGTCCAGGACAGCTCCATTATGACTCACCGTACAGGGCCTAGCCTCCCATGTGACACACAACATTTAAAAATTAGTCTTCATTTCTCCTTCCCAGCAGGCAGCTTCAGTTGGAGAAAGTAATTTCATTTTCTTATGTACTCATTCTTTCACTCAATCAACAGAACATCACTCCTCTATTATATGCCAAGATCTATGCTTGTTTCTGGAAAGAATAATATATGGTTCCTTCAAGCACTTAAGGAGCTCATAAACTAGTGACAGAGGAAGATGCAGAAAGAAATCAATAAAGAATTAACAATGCTTTGACTTTATTTGTATTATTTGAATTTTTATGACTATATTTATATACTACACCCTGTTCAAAGTGGAAATAGACATTTAAGAAAGAACTAGTGGTGAAAAAATCCACAGTAATATGTAAGTTATTTAGAGAGTTAAGACTGGAAATATTTGCACTCTCAAAGAAGCTTGTTAATGCAAATGAACCTCTAATTATTTTGGTTGCTTTATTTATATTTATAGAGGTATACATATTCCCTCTTCTAACAGGGTTTAGTAACTTGGGAGGGGGTGCTGCAGATTAAGGTCCTAATTCAGTGGCAGGTCCATCTTATCTCCTCTTCAGCTCATACTCTTAAGCAGGGACTACAGGATGAGACGACTAAAACAGTTCACTTCCTTTGCTTACCCCCAGCCCCATAATAGGCTTCTGCTGGGCTTCCTTGGTTGCTTTCATCATCACTTTCACCACCAGAGGTCAGGGAACCTTCCGGTTAATCAAGGGCCCTGGAAATGATGCAGAAAATTACTGACTTAAAAATAATAGGCTTCCCCGGTGGCACAGTGGTTGGGAGTCCACCGGCCAATGTGGGGGACGCGGGTTCGTGCCCCGGTCTGGGGGGATTCCACGTGCCATGGAGCGGCTGGGCCCGTGGGCCCTGGCCGCTGGGCCTGCACGTTCGGAGCCTGTGCTCTGCAACGGGAGGGGCCGCAGCAGTGGGAGGCCCACATACCACAAAAAAAAGAAAAAGAATAAAAATAACATTTATTTAGGGCTGACTGTGAACTCATTGCTTAAAATGTCCTACTTAATCTTCACAACCACTCTAGGAAATTGGTATTGATAAATCTCAGGTATATCCAAAATAAGTCTCTATGTAGGATTGTGATATTTTTAGGTCTTTTATGTCTTTAGGTTCATCTCGGCACCAGACATAAGGCGGTTCAACATAATACGCTGGCCCTAAACAGCTCCAGATGCCAAGAATTGGCAAATTACTACTTTGGTTTCAGCGGGTGCTCAAAAAAGATCATCAAGGTAAACTTGGTAGATTTTCTTTGACTAAGCAGACTCCTTTCAACATTGAACTCCTAGATTTTAGAGAGAAGAATAGAACAGGGCTATGGGGAGGAGATGTGAGAGGCTTCCACATGGAAGTATCTGAGCATTGGCCTGCCACCTAGAATTAGTGATAATCTCAATGACTTGGACAGTGGTGTCCATAATTTTCTCCAGTATTTGTATGGTATATAATAAAAAATAGTTGTCCATATCTAGTCAGTCATTTGCAAGTCTCACTTGATTTTGAAGCTATAGCATACCTAAACTATTACCTGGGATTGCTGGAGTTTAGTTTTTATTTCTAACAACAGAATATTTTGAAGTCTAGTCTTTAATTCAAAATCCTAACAGCTTCAGCATCTTTCTAACCTTGAAGAAAGGGAAAATGAAGATATTGTGACACCACTTCAGAAGCAAAGCCTGAAGTTGTTTTGTGCTTTAGAGGTGGTGTTTTCCTCCCACGAGTGCAGGAGTCCCGGAGGTGGCATGGCTGAGGAACCTTTGGATAAGTTGTAGGAAGGTCTGTTTTCCAGTATGTGTGTGTGTGGGGAGTGAGGGAGTGGGATTTCTCTGTTTTCCTTTCTTTCTGAAACTCAACTTTTCAGATACATAATCACCTTTGCCAGGCAACTAATGACCTGGGCAGAATTTTTCTGCCTGACAATATAGGTTTTTATCTTAGGCAATACCTGACAGCACCTTAAACTTTAGAATTTTAGAACTGACTGCCTGCAAAGAAGCTTAGGAGGGGGGAAAATTAGGGGTTTTTTTGTTTGTTTTTTGGTTAATAATTTGTTTTGTGCTAAAACAGTCCTTCAAATACAGATGTCTTCTGGCCTTCAGTTATCCCAACAAAGTCGTTGTCTAAAGATTGAAATAAACTCTTGTGTAAATATGCAGTCCTTTGCCTCCTATAGAAGGGCCTGAGCAGAAAAAGTAAATGTAGATCCCTAGAAGGAGGATTCCGATTGGTACTGAGTTTTTTCCTAGGATCCATGGCACTGGGGCTTAGGGTTTTAAGTCAGAGACAGGGCTGTTAGCGAATGGAGTGGAGGATGCTCCACCATCCACCTGAGTGGGTGATGGTTGAGGAGAGGCCGGATCATCTGCACTACCGGCAAATCTATCTCACTGTATGAATCCAGCCCTTTACGCACAGGAGAGCAGGGTCTGTAGCAGTGCAGCCTCAGCTTGTCCATTTGAAATCTGTGAGTAGTATGAGATTTGTGCACGTTCTTGGTTTGCATATCCCATTGAGTATTTTAGGAACTTTCAGAATAGATCTGAGCAGTAAAAATGTGCCAAGCCAGGGTATACCTACAACAGAGACATTCACCCATACCCCAGTGTTGTGCCTGCCCTTAATCACTAAGATAATGATCTAAGAATCACAGATGCATTTTTAGTTTTAAGCACATAACCTAGAAATCAGTTATGCAGACAGGCATTTTAAATTCATCTGTTTTGGTTGGATTTAGGGTCATTAGCATTCCTTATGAAAAGGAAGGTAACCCCGAAGCTTGCTATGTCAGAAGGCTATGACAGATGCATTCCAGAAACTGCTGATTGTGGTTTTAGGTAAGACCTTTTTGATTGTCCTTGAAGTGCTTCAGTTTCATTGAGCAAATAAAGTTATATGAAAAGTTAATTGGATGAAAATAATGGTTATCTAAAACATTACATATTCTTTCATTCACCAGATGCTTTCACAGCAGCAGTGATGTAGAATGACTTGCCTCAGTTCATACTGAAGGTGTTGATCCAGTTCTTCCTCAATTGCTTGCTTATCTTACAGAATAGTGTGGTGATTACAAGCCTTGGACACCTGTGTTTGAGTCCTAACATTGTCTCTTAGATTTTTTGTTGTTGTTGCAATTTTAGGTTTTTCTAGCCAGAGACATTTGAAGGTATTTAATATCTCTAAGCTGCAATTTCTTTATCTGCAAATAGGGTTAGTAATTCAGCTTATCACCTAATGGGGGATATTGTAAGAGTAAATGAGATGATGAATGTAAAAAGCTTAGAACTATGCCTGAAACATAGTAAGCCAACAAAATATATGGACTATTATTCTTATCGTTGGTGTTTTCTTGTTGAAGAGTTTATTAGATTATGTTTTTGGAATCAATTTAATTTCAGTTTTCACTTCTGATATATTGGGTGAATATGATTCTTATATAATAATCGGCTACGTTTTTGTGAGCCTTAAAAGTGGTCATGCTACTGAATAGCATTGATTGTGTTCCCTATCAAGTTATACAGCAGTGAGAATGTCACAGGCTGTGCCCAAAGGAAACTTTATGATTAGTAGATTCTTGGAACAAAATTGCTCCCCTGCTTCACAGCCCTACAGGCTTAGAGACTGAGAAATCCTAGCTAAGTTGTCAGAGACCTTATTTGCTTGTAAGAGTTGACCCTGGATTGGTCTTGGCCTTCCAGCCTGGGCAGTCCTTCCAGTGAAGTTTGACTTCCCTGGTCATCAGGCAGAATCTCCATCAACTGTCAACTCTGGGTAACAACCTTTAAGAACCAAACTAAATGTCTGGGTTGTTTGTCCCTAATATGCCAAAGTATTCCTTATATGTACTCAAAACTCCTTAGACCAAAAAGCCTGGTGGCTCTAGCTTGCCTTGAGGAAAGCTGTATTGTCCAAAAGGTACATGGTCCAGTTTCTGCCAGTAAAGTGTGCAAATGCTCTCTCTCTCTCTGTCTCCAACACTTTGTTCATTGTATCTGGTAGAATTTTGGTCCCAAGGAGTAGGCACTTACCTTGTTTCTAATATGAAGTGTCTATTATAGTCCAGTGGTATCTATCCCAGGTTTGAACTCACTTTGACCCCCACCTAATGCCTTCCTATTTAATTGTATTGTGATTGAACATTTTTGTTTCCACAGCTTTTAATTCCTATGCCATTATTCCTTAGTTCTTATTTCTAAGTTCATAAAAGTTTTTGAAACAAAATTGATACTTCTTATATATTTTTTCAAAAATAATTATGATAAAATTGAAGTGTCAGATGAGGGAACTTCTAGGAAAATGCTCTTATTTTCTGCTTTTAGAAATCAAAAGAATATCTAATTATTGGGTGCTACCATTGTATACAGGAAGTTTTAGAACAAGAAAACTTCTGAATTGATCCTTGTTAACTTTATTTCAGAAAGTGGTAAAATAGCTGTGGCATATAGACCCTGTGAAGAGGTCACAGTTGCTAGAACGGAAGAGGAACTACAGGATTTAATTCATGTATGTGGAGATAAAAACTCAAGGGGTACACAGCCAGTGTAGCCATAATTCAAAACATCCAGCAGGATTTGGAAGACTTTGGCATGTCTACTCAGCTCTGTCATCCTTAGGAAAATGTGAAACTCTGAAACTGCTTTTGAGGCAGGGTATTTCTAGGACTTTTCCAAGTTCAGAGCCTTGTCTCTGGCCCCTTATTTGAAGTTTGGAGAGCAGGATTGAGGGCCATCAATGTACGTCTACAGTTGTGGACACAGGAGAAGACACAGGCCGTTTAGAACTCCCCTCAAATAGAATTGCAGGAATTTGGGAACAAAGTAACTATGGCCTTAAGTGTGATTATGCTACAGTGTTTAAAAACTATTCATGCATTTCAAGTAAGGTATATTACCCAGATCTCAGCATCTCATATATATCTTGTATTAAATATTTTGCCAAAGAACCTTGCTGTAAAGCAATTATATGGATGCCTCGAATTAGGGATCAAATACTCAACATAATTTCTAAAAGAAAACAGTAATGTACTGCACATAGGATTTTTATTAAAAAGGAGCAAAAAATGTGTTTCATGTCATTGAGAGCTTAATTTGGGGCTAGATTTCTGATTAGTTAACTCACACCAATGTTGCAAAGTTTGTTTTGAAGGGAAGAATGTAGAGAAAGAAAAGGTGGTTGGTTATGTTCTGAAAAATGTAAAAATTTTGAAAGTTTTTCCTGTAGAAAATAATTATTTTAATTCAATTTAAATCAGTCAAGGAAACTTCAGACGTATCCATATTTGGGCTTTAAGAAGTCTAGCTTACTGTGAAATGTGAGAGGAAAGGATTCCGTATTGATACTAAAGATTTTGGAAACCTGATTATAACAACAGATCCATTTCTAAATGAGGCCAATCGTGGAATGAATTCCATTTAGAAACCATTATGTGCTAGGCACTGGAAATAAGATGAAGCTCCTTCTCTCTTGGAGTTTAGGTGTTAGAGGTGTACCAGACAATTAAAAAGGACTAAAATTAAATAGATTATGAAAAGGACTGTGAAGAAAGTAAACTGGGTGCTAGTTACAGTATTTCAAGAAAATTACTTAACATGCTGACTTTAACATTCTAAGTGTCTTCTCCATGTCTGCACCCAGGGAAGACCTCTGAAAAGTGACACTGTAGTTTTCTCTAGATTAATGGCTCTGTTGAGACAAGGTGGGGTGGGAGAAGTTTTCCCATGCTAATGTAAAGTGCCATTCACTTGGTTTTAGAGTCTCTTTCCCAGAATGGATTATTCATCTGCCCCAAACGCCTCCTATAGAAGTTCTGGAGTCATCACTGATTCAGTGGTAACCCCTAATAATAGAGTGGTGAATTATTAATGAGACGTGAATACTGAGAGTTTGGAGGAAATGGCAACAATTTATTTTATTTTTTAACATCTTTATTGGAGTATATTTGCTTTACAATGCTGTGTTAGTTTCTGTTTTATAACAAAGTTATACATCAGTTATACATATAAATATGTTCCCATATCTCTTCCCTCTTGCACCTCCCTCCCTCCCACCCTCCCTATCCCACCACTCTAGGTGGTCACAAATCACCGAGCTGCTGTGACAAAGTGAGAGAGTGGCATGGACATATATACACAACATTTTTGAATAATTGTAAGGTGTGTTCCCCTCCCGCCACGCTAAGTGGTGCTCATTTCGCAGGTCAGCTACTTTTCTTGTCAGCCGTGTGGCCAAAGGGAGGAAGAATGTCTCTCAGACTTCAGCTCGGAGGAGGAAGAGTTCATATTGCCAGAACTAGACTAGCACTTTTGAATTTCCCAGAATGCCACGTCCTGTGGTTTCCTCAGGAAGCTCTACATCCTTCCAAACCCCCTTCCACCCCTTGGCTGCTGGAGTTTGGGGCCACTCGGGTCTGAAGCCCCAATCCCACCTCATTGTTTGGGGCCAGGGAGGGCAGGGAGGGGTTGGGAAGAGGGCCCGGCAGGAGGTAATTGTCGCCTTTGCAAGGGGAAGGATGGCTTGTGCCCTGGGTCTCTGGGAAAAAGGCCCACTCTGGTGGCACGGATTGGATCTCCGCACGAGCCTAATAAAGGTGGCGTAACTAAAGATGTCATAAATAACGGGTGGGAAGTTGGGGGGGAGGGGCGCACGGTTGCTAACGTGAGCCCTCGCCTCGGCACTGGCATAGCGGTTCAGCTCGGACACAGGATGTGGCTCTGGATCCTCACTGGCATGTGTCACTGCGCCTGGGAGCTGCTGCACATTATGTCCCGGTCATTCCTTTGGTTGCCACGGCTCTTCCTCACGTGGCAACAACTGTGGCTTCTAGTCCAGGCAGTTCAGCCTTCGGAGTGGGCCCTGGACCCCGTTCAGGTGACCCCCCAACCCCACGCATCTGACGAGGCTTGGTCTTCATACGCCTCAGACCCCCCTCCCAAATTGCCCCATGCCCTTACACCCCTGGCAGAAGCCGGAGGCTTTAATTAATTGATGTCCCCGTCTGCAGTCCAGATGTTGGCCCCGCCTCATCAGGAGTTGACTGAGACTGAGGCTCCATACCCGGACACGGATTCCATTGGAGAGCTGCCTACAGGACAAGATCAGTTTACTGTTCCACATCAGGATCTGAATAACAAGCAAACCCAACATCAAAAGCTCCCAGAGGTAGTTCCAGTGCTAGATTAGAATCATAATCAATCCTTGGTTCTGCCTTCTACACAAAAATAAGGCTAAAAACATAGGTCTAGATCAGGCTGAAGGTCACCAATCATTTGAAATACTTGTTCCACCTCTAGGTAGTAAGGTCTCAAAACCAATGAAGTTTATTGTATCACCCCCAAACCTGAAGAATGATCCAGTTCAGCATCAACGTCTTGCCAAAGTTGTTGGAACGACGGCCAATTTGAAAAAAACACTCAGGGTGTAGAACAACAGTTGCAGGGTGATTATTTAGATCACAGTACAGATGCTTCTTATTCGGAGGAGACCCTTGTAGGGATTTTCTGGGGAGCCCAGATGAACCTCCAGAGCCCCCTGAGGTAGCTGAAATTTCTCCATCCCAGCAGGAGGCCCAAACTCGTCATCCAGAGCTCACTGAGGAGGCAGAATGTTTACCGCAGCAAGAGGCCCCTGCTCAGCATCCACAGACCCCTGAGGAGGTTGAATCTTTTTCACCCCAGGCAGAGGACCAGGATCAGCATTCAGAGCACACTGAAGAGGCAGAACCACCTTCACTTCAGCAGCAGACCCCATCTCAGTCTCCAGAGTGCCCTGAGGAGATTGAACCTTCTCTACTCCATCAAGAGGCCCCAACTCAGGCTCCAGGGTTCCCTACTGATATGTAATTCCAATTCCAATGAGTGTAGAGGTAGCATCTCTACCTGGCGTTCAGTGTCATGCTCATTCAAACTTGCCCAGTGTTACACTTCAACCTCTGGATTTGGAACTTCCCATCACTCCAGAGCCCACTACGGAAGCTGAATTTCCTACAACTTAACAGGAGGCCCTGGCTCCACCTCTTGAGCATCCTGAGGAGACAGAATCTTCTCCAACCCAACAAAAGACCTCAGTGAAGCCTCCAGAGCCTCCTGGAGAGGTTGAGCCTTCAAGGGATCAGGAGCAATGAGCTCAGCCTTCTGAGCCTCCTGGGGAAGTTGAACCTTCTACAACCAAGCAGGAGCCCACAGGTCAGCCTCCAAAGCCTCTTGTGGAAGCTGAGCCTTCTCCAAGTGAAGAGGAACAAACTGACTCAGCCTTCTGAGCCTACAGAGCCTCCTGAGAAGGTGAAACCAGCAACCCAACAGGAGACCCCAGATCAGCTTTCAGAGTCTTTTGGAGAACCTGAAACTTCTGCAACCCAGGAGAAAGCCTCAGCTCAGTCTCCAGAGCCCACTAATGAGGCAGAATCTTCTCCAACCGAGCAGGGGATCCCAGCTCTGTCTCCAGTGGAGATAGAACCTTCTGCAACCCTGCAGGAGCAACCAGCTCAGACTCCAGAGCCTTCTTCAGGGGAGGTGGAACCTTCTCCAACTCAACAGGGACAGCCAGCTCAAGCTTCAGACATCAGGAAATGACAGTTCCACCTCCAAGTCACCCTCATGCTAAGCATTTAAACATCCAGTGTCACTGTCAAACCTGCAAATGTGGAGCTTACATAACAAAAGAACCCACTCCAGAGGTGGAACGTTCTCCAAATCAGCACAAGCCTTCAGCTCAGTCCTCAGTGCCCCTCACTAATGCAGAATTTTCTACAACCCAGCATGAGACCCCCACGCTGCCTTCACAGCCACCTGAGGAGGTTGAACCTTTGCCAGTTCAACAGGACGCTCCAGCCCAATCTCCAGAAGCCGGTACACATAATAAATCTTCAGTACAAGAGGAGACCATAGCTCAGTATCCAGAGCATTCTGGAGAAGAAGTTATACCTGCCACAAGCCAGCAGGAGACTCCAGATCAGCATCCACAGGCTCCTGAGGTTGTACCTTCTCCATCTCAGCAGGAAGCCACAGCTCAGCATGCAGAGTCTCCTGGTGAGTTTGAATCCTATCCAACTCAGTCTCTAGAGCTCTCTAATGTGACTAGTTTTCTCTCCAGAGCATCCTGTGACAACAGTTTCTCCTCTCGGTCAGGATCAAGCTCAGCTTCTTCAGCGGCACGATGTCACTGTTAAACCTGTGGATCTCGCACTTATCGTAACTCCAGCGTTCACTAATGAGCGTTTCCACCTCAACAAGAAACCTAGGCTCAGTCTACAGTGTCCCCTGAGCAGTTGGAACCTTTGTCAGTCCGGCAAGAGGTTTCAGATCAGCATCCAACCCCCTTTGAAAATGTTGAACCTTCTCCAGTTCAGCAGGGAGCCCCAACTCAACCTGAAGAGCTTCCTGAGGAAACTGAACCTTCTCCAAGCCAGCAGGAGAGCCCAGCTCAGCATCCAAAGCTCACTGAGTGGGTTGGACCTTCTCCAGTCCAGCATCAGCACCCAACTCAGCCTCCAGGGGCCTCTACAGATGGTGCAGTTGAGCCTTCAGTGCATAATGAAGTGACATTCTCACCTCTCAGTCCAGGGGAGTTGAACATCCAGTGTTGCCTAATATCACAGTTAAACCCATGGGTCTTGCAGTTATCTTAACTCTAGAGCCCACTAAAGAGGTTGAACATCCTCCAGTGCATCAGGAGGACCCTACTCAGACTCCAGATCCCCCTGGAAGGATAGAGCTTTCTTTAGTCCAGGAGTAGGCCCCAGCTCAGTCTCCAGTTACCCAGCGGGACTCAGCTACATCTCCTGAGCCCCCTAAGGAGGTGGTACCTTCTCCCACACAGCAGGAGCTTCAGGCTCAGTCATCAGAGCTCCCTGCAGAGGTGGAACCATTTCCAGTCCCTCAAGGGACCCTTCCTCAGCTTCTACAGCTCCCTGAGAATATGGAATCTTCTCCAGTCCAACAGAGTTCTCAGACCTACCTCTGGAACCACTTAAAGAGACAGAACCTTATCCAGCCGAGCAGGAGGCCCCATCTCAGCCTCCAGCACCACCTAAGGAGGTTGTAGCACAAACTCCAGTGCATTATGAGATGACAGTTCCAACTCTAGGACAGGATCAAACACAGCATTCAAACATGCCCAGTGTCACAGTTAAATCTTTGGACCAGGGGCTTCCCACAGCTCCAGAACCTACAATGGAGGCTGAACATTCCGCAGCCCTGCAGCAGACTGCAGTTCCTCCAACATACCCCAAGGTGACATTTCCAAATCCAGAGCAAGTTCAGGCTCAGCATCCAACCTTGACTGAGGTCACACTTCAACCTTTGGACCTTGAACTGACCATAAGGCCAGAACCCACTAAGGAGGATGAATCTTCTCCAACCATGCAGGGGACCTTAATCCAGCCTCCAGAACCACCTAAGGAGGTTTTTGTAGCTCAGCCTCCAGTATATCAGAACCCAGTAGTTCCAACACCGGATCAGGATCAGGCTGAGCATCCAACATCACCCAGTATCACAGTTAAATCTTTGGACCTGGAGCTTACTGCAACTCCAGAACCTACTACAGAGTCTGAACTTTCTACAGCCCTGCAGCAGACTACAGCTCTCCCTCCAAAACACCCTGAGGTGACACTTGCACAGCCAAACCTGACTCAAGTCACAATTCAACCTAAGGAGGTGGAACTTACTGTTACTACAGGATCCAATATGGAGACTGTACCTTCTCCAATCATGCAGGAGACCCAAACTCAGCCTCTAGAGGCACCTCAGGGCATTGTAGTTCAATTTCCATTCCAGCAGGAGGTGACAGTTCCAACTCCAAGGAAGGATCAAGGTCAGTATTCAACATCATCCAGCGTCACAGTTCATCATGTGGACCTAGAGCAAGCCACAACTCCAGAACCCACTACGGAGGCTGGACATTCTACATCCCTACAGCTCCCTCACCAAAACACCCTGAGGTGACACATGCACAACCAAACCTGACTCAAGTCACAGTTCCACCTGTGGACCTTGGAGATAACACATCTCAGCAACCAAGGCCATCTGAGACAGTTCTTTTTCCTTCAACTCAGTGTTCAGTATCCACAGGCCTTCCTGATGTAAAATATACCCCAGAAAAGAAGCAGCCAGAACAGAATGCCACCACAAACATCAGCTTATGTGAGCTCTGTACCTGCAAAAATGAGACGCTGTGATGTGTTGGTCTCAGCCCAAAGCAGAAGCTCCACAGAGTGCCTGAGCCAGAGCCTAACACCTACAACGGCACCTTCACCATCATGTAAGAATCGCCTTTCCTCATTTGTTCTCTGCATTCTGCCTGACATGGCAGCCTTTCTTCAGGTCTTCCTGGGTCCTCCTTTTCTCCCCAATCCACATTGACTGACTTTCTGTTTCTACCTTTTGCTTCTCAATGATTCCTTATCTTCATTCTCCTTCTTACTATTTTGCCCTCTCCTTCAGTCTTTTACTTTTAATTGCCCTTATATTTTCCTTCTCCATTTTTTACCCCATTATTTAATTCCTTAACATCTACTCTTCTCCCATCTTTACTCCATCCTCTTTACAGCAACATGTCCCTCTCCCCATCTCATTGGTGGTAATACAACAAAGTGGTTAAGAGTAGAGATTCTCTCCTGTTCCACTGATCTATATTTCTGTTTTTGTGCCAGTACCATACTGTCTTGATTACTGTAGCTTTGTAGTATAGTCTGAAGTCAGGGAGCTTGATTCCTCCAGCTCCATTTTTCATTCTCAAGATTGCTTTGGATATTCGGGGTCTTTTGTGGTTCCATACAAATTGTGAAATTTTTTGTTCTAGTTGTGTTGAAAAATGCCAGTGGTAGTTTGATAGGGATTGCATTGAATCTGTAGATTGCTTTGGGTAGTAGAGTCATTTTCACAATGTTGATTCTTCCAATCAAAGAACGTGGTATATCTCTCCATCTATTTGTTTCATCTTTAATTTCTTTCATCAGTGTCTTATAATTTTCTTCATACAGGTCTTATTTTTCCTAAGGTAGATTTATTCCTAGATATTTTATTCTTTCCAGTGCAATGTAAATGGGAGTGTTTTCTTAATTTCTCTTTCAGATTTCTCATCATTAGTGTATAGGAATGCCAGAGATTTCTGTGCATTAATTTTGTATCCTGCTACTTTACCAAATTCATTGATTAGCTCTAGTAGTTTTCTGGTAGCCTCTTTAGGATTCTCTATGTATAGTATCATGTCATCTGCAAACAATGACAGCTTTACTTCTTCCTTTCCGATTTGGATTCCTTTTATTTCTTTTTCTTCTCTGGATTGCTGTGACTACCACTTCCAAAACTATGTTGAATAATAGTGGTGAGAGTGGGCAACCTTGTCTTGTTTCTGTTCTTAGTGTAAATGGTTTCAGTTTTTCGCCAATTAGGATGATGTTTGCTGTGGGTTTGTCACATATGGCCTTTATTATGTTGAGGAAAGTTCCCTCTATGCCTACTTTCTGCAGGGTTTTTACCATAAATAGGCATTGAATTTTGTCAAAAGCTTTCTCTGCATCTATTGAGATGATCATATGGTTTTTCTCCTTCAACCTGTAGGCATAACACTCTATGATATAAATCACAGCAAGATCCTTTTTGACCCACCTCCTAGAAAAATGGAAATAAAAACAAAAATAAACAAATGGGACCAAATGAAATTTAAAAGCTTTTGCACAGCAAAGAAAGCTGTAAACAAGAACAAAAGACAACCCTCAGAGTGGAAGAAAATATTTGCAAATGAAGCAACTGTCAAAGGATGAATCTCCACAATTTACAAGCAGCTCATGCAGCTCAATAACAAAAAAACAAACAACCCAATCCAAAAATGGGCAGAATACCTAAACAGACATTTCTCCAAAGAAGATATACAGATTGCCAACAAACACATGAAAAAACACTCAACATCATTAATCATTAGAGAAATGCAAGTGAAAACTATAATGAGATATCACCTCACACCAGTTAGAATGGGCATCATTAAAAAATCTACAAACAACAAATGCTGGGGAGGGTGTGCAGAAAAGGGAACCCTCTTGTACTCTTGGTGGGAATGAAAATTGATACCGCCACTATGGAGAACAGTATGGAGCTTCCTTAAAAAACTACAAATAGAACTACCATACGACCCAGCAATTCCACTACTTGGCATATACCCTGAGAAAACCATAATTCAGAAATAGTCATGTACCAAAATGTTCATTGCAGCTCTATTTACAATAGCCAGGAAATGGAAGCAACCTTAGTGTCCATCAACAGATGAATGGATAAAGAAGATGTGGCACATATATAGAATGGAATATTACTCAGCCATAAAAAGAAATGAAATTGAGTTATTTGTAGTGAGGTGGATAGATCTACAGTCTGTCATACAGAGTGAAGTAAGTCAGACAGAAAAAAACAAATACCGTATGCTAACACATATATATGCAATCTAAGGGGGAAAAAAAGGTCATGAAGAATCTAAGGGTAAGACGGGAATAAAGACTCTGACCTACTAGAGCATGGACTTGATGATATGGGGCGGGGGAAGGGTAAATTGTGACAAAGTGAGAGAGTGGCAAGGACATATATACAGTACCAAACGTAAAATAGATAGCTAGTGGAAAGCAGCCGCATAGCACAGGGAGATCAGCTAGGTGGTTTGTAACCACCTAGATGGGTGGGATAGGGAGGGTGGGAGGGAGGGAGATGCAAGAGGGAAGAGATATGGGAACATATGTATATGTATAACTGATTCACTTTGTTATACAGCAGAAACTAACACACCATTGTAAAGCAATTATACTCCAATTTAGATGTTAAATAAAAAGAAAAAAAGGATCCACTTGCCAACGAAGGGGACACAGGTTTGAGCCCTGGTCCAGTAAGATCCCACATGCCACAGAGCAACTAGAACCGTGTGCCAAAACTACTGAGCCTGTGCTCTAGAGCCCGCGTGCCACAACTACTGAAGCCCATGCGCCTAGAGCCCATGTTCCACAAAAAGAGAAGCCACCATAGTGAGAAGCCTGTGCACCCCAGTGAAGAGTAGCCCCCACTTGCCGGAACTAGAGAACGCAGGCGTGTAGCAACAAAGATCCAATGCAGCCAAAATTAAATGAATAAAAAATAATATAATTTAAAAAAAATCTCTAAAAAAAACTGCAAGTAAAAATAGAAAAATCCACAACTACAATCAGATATATTTAATAGAACAAATAGACAGAATATTAGTAAAGATATATATGTCTTGAAAACCACAAACAAATTTGGCTTAATTGACATTTATAGAACATTCCTCCCAGTAACAGCAGAATACACAGTCTTCAAGTGCACATGGAATATTGCAAAGGCAGAACATAATCTGGGCCATAAATTAAGTCTCAGTAAATGTAAAATAATTCAGGACAAACGAAGTATAGTCTCTGTGTATAATGAAATTAAAATAGAAATCAACAGAAATATCTCTAGAAAATCCCAAAATATTTGGAAATGAAATAACAGCCTTACAAATAACCCATAAATCAAAGAAAAAATTAACAGAAAAATTAGAAAAGTTTTTCAATTGAATAAACATAAAAGTACAGCATATTAAAATTTTAAGGATGCTTTCAAAGCACTGGTGGAGATGAAATTTATAGCACTGAGCACCTATGATTTTTTAAAAAGGAGGAGGAGGAAGTGAACAAGAAGGAGGATGGGGAGAAAGGTCTCAAATCAATGACCTTAGCATCCATCTTGATAAATGAGAAAAAGATCAAATTAAACCCAAAATTTGCAAAAGAGACAAAATAATTAAGATTAAACTGGAAGTCGATGGGGCTTCCCTCGTGATGCAGTGGTTGAGAATCTGCCTGCTAATGCAGGGGACATGGGTTTGGGCACTGGGCTGGGAAGATACAACATGCCACGTAGCAACTAGGCCCGTGAGCCACAACTACTGAGCCTGCGCTTCTGGAGCCGGTGCTCCGCAGCAACAGAGACCATGATAGTGAAGAGACCCGCACACCGCGATGAAGAGTGACCTCCGCTTGCTGCAACTAGAGAAAGCCCTTGCACAGAAACGAAGACCTAACACAGTCAAAAATAAATACATACATAAATAAATAAATAAATAAATAAATAAAAGGTTACTATTAAAAAAATGTGGAAGTCAGTGAAATAGATAAACAAGAGAGAAAATCAACAAAACCCAAACTCGGCTGTTTGGGAAACCAAAAATACTGAAAAACCTCTACCAAGATTTTTCACAAAAAGAGAGAGAGAACAAATTACCTATATCAGGAATGAGAGAAGTAAAATCACTACAGAGTCTAAAGATAATGAAATATTATGAATAATTTTATAACACTAAATTAACAACTTAGACGAAATGGAAAAATTTCTTTTTTTTTAATTTTAAAAAAATTTTTTTGCTTTATAACAAATTTAATCAGTTATACATATACATATGTTCCCATATCCCCTCCCTTTTGCGTCTCCCTCCCACCCTCCCTATCCCACCCCTCCAGGCGGTCACAAAGCACCGAGCTGATCTCCCTGTGCTATGCGGCTGCTTCCCACTAGCTATCTACCTTACGTTTGGTAGTGTATATATGTCCATGCCGCTCTTTCACTTTGTCACAGCTTACCCTTCCCCCTCCCCATATCCTTAAGTCCATTCTCTAGTAGGTCTGTGTCTTTATTCCTGTCTTACCCCTATGTTCTTCATGACATTTTTTCCCTTAAATTCCATATATATGTGTCAGCATACAGTATTTGTCTTTCTCTTTCTGACTTACTTCACTTTGTATGACAGACTCTACGTCCATCCACCTCATTACAAATAGCTCAATTTCATTTCTTTTTATGGCTGAGTAATATTCCATTGGATATATGTGCCACATCTTCTTTACCCATTCATCTGATGATGGACACTTAGGTTGTTTCCAGCTCCGGGCTATTGTAAATAGGGCTGCTATGAACATTTTGGTACATGTCTCTTTTTGAATTATGATTTTCTCAGGGTATATGCCCAGTAGTGGGATTGCTGGGTCATATGGTAGCTCTATTTGTAGTTTTTTAAGGAACCTCCATACTGTTCTCCATAGTGGCTGTACCAATTCACATTCCCACCAGCAGTGCAAGAGTGTTCCTTTTTTTCCACACCCTCTCCAGCATTTATTGTTTCTAGATTTTTTGATGATGGCCATTCTGACTGGTGTGAGATGATATCTCATTGTAGTTTTGATTTGTATTTCTCTAATGAGCAAAGATGTTGAGCATCCTTTCATGTGTTTGTTAGCAGTCTGTATATCTTCTGTTGAGAAATGTCTATTTAGGTCTTCTGCCCATTTTTGGATTGGGTTGTTTGTTTCTTTGTTATTGAGCTGCATGAGCTGCTTATAACTTTTGGAGATTAATCCTTTGTCAGTTGCTTCATTTACAAATATTTTCTCCCATTCTGAGGGTTGTCTTTTGGTCTTGTTTATGGTTTCCTTTGCTGTGCAAAAGCTTTTAAGTTTCATTAGGTCCCATGTGTTTATTTTTGTCTTTATTTCCATTTCTCTAGGAGGTGGGTCAAAAAGGATCTTGCTGTGATTTATGTCATAGAGTGTTCTGCCTATGTTTTCCTCTAAGAGTTTGATAGTGTCTGGCCTTACATTTAGGTCTTTAATCCATTTTGAGCTTATTTTTGTGTATGGTGTTAGGGAATGATCTAATCTCATACTTTTACATGTCCCTATCCAGTTTTCCCAGCACCACTTATTGAAGAGACTGTCCTTTCTCCACTGTACATTCCTGCCTCCTTTATCAAAGATAAGGTGACCATATGTCCGTGGGTTTATCTCTGGGCTTTCTATCCTGTTCCATTGATCTATCTTTCTGTTTTTGTGCCAGTACCATACTGTCTTGAATACAGTAGCTTTGTAGTATAGTCTGAAGTCAGGGAGCCTGATTCCTCCAGCTCCATTTTTCGTTCTCAAGATTGCTTTGGCTATTCGGGGTCTTTTGTGTTTCCATACAAACTGTGAAATTTTTTGCTCTAGTTCTGTGAAAAATGCCAGTGGTAGTTTGATAGGGATTGCATTGAATCTGTAGATTGCTTTGGGTAGTAGAGTCATTTTCACAATGTTGATTCTTCCAATCCAGAAAAATTTCTTGAAAAACACAAAATACCATTCACTTGAGAAGAAATAACCTGAATAGTCCATATCTATTAAATAAATTTTATCTACAGTTAAAAGCTTTTCCACACACACACACACAAAATTAAAAAAAAGAAAAAAAATGTCCAGGCCCAGATAGCTTCACTGGTGAAATCTGCCAAATATTTAACAAAGAAATAATACCAATTCTACACAACTCTTGCAAAAATTTGAAAATGAGGGAATACTTCCTAAACCATTACACAAGACTAGCATTATCCTAATACAAAAATAAAAGATATTACAAGAAAACTATGTTGCAATAACTCTCATGACCATGAATACAAAAATTCTAAGCAAAATTTTAGCAAAATAATTCCAACATTTACAAGGATAATACATCATGACCAACTTGAGTTTAATCCCAAAAAGGCACACTTGGCTCAACATTCAATATTCAATGTAATTCACCTTATTAACACACTAAAAAAACCCTATATCATTGTCTCAGTAGATACAGAAAATACATTTGACAAAATCCAACATTAATTCCTGATTAAAAAAGAAAACAAAAAACTCTCAACAAACTACACACAGAAGAGAACTTTCTCAATGCAATAAAAGCAGTCTACCTAAAATGTACAGCTACCATCAAAAATAATGGTAAGAGGGCTTCCCTGGTGGAACAGGGTTGAGAATCCGCCTGCTGATGCAGGGGACATGGGTTCAAGCCCTGGTCCAGGAAGATCCCACATGCCATGGAGAACCACAACTACTGAGCCTGCACTCTAGAGCCCACAAGCCACAATTACTGAGTCCACGTGCCACAGCTACTGAAGCTTGCATGCCTAGACTTGTGCTCCACAAGAAGAGAAGCCACGACAATGAGAAGTCTGTGCACCACAAGTCACTGCAACTAGAGAAAGCCCACGTGCAGCAAAGGAGACCCAACGCAGCCTAAGATAAATAAATTTTTTTAAAACAAATTTTTAAAATAATAATAATAATGGTAAGAGACTGAATATCTTCCCCCTAAGAACAGGAACAAGACAAGGATGTCCATTCTCATCAGTTCTAGTCATCATTGTACTAGAGAGTCTGATCAGGGCAATAAGGCAAATAAAGGGTATCCAGTTTGGAACAAAAGAAGTAAAACAGTCTTTATTCATAGAAGACATGGTTGTCTACGTAAAAACATAGACAACATGATGGAATGTGCAATAAAGCAACTAGAACTGGTAAGTGGATTTAGAAAGGTTGCAGGATACAATATCAACATATAAAAATCGGGCCTCCCTGGTGGCGCAGTGGTTGAGAGTCCGCCTGCCGATGCAGGTGATACGGGTTCGTCCCCCAGTCTGGGAGGATCCCATATGCCGCGGAGCGGCTGGGCCCGTGAGCCATGGCCACTGGGCCTGCGCATCCGGAGCCTGTGCTCCGCAACGGGAGAGGCCACAACAGTGAGAGGCCCGCATACCGCAAAAAGAAAAAAAAAAACATATAAAAATCAATTATATTTCAACTTACCAGCAACAAACTATTGAAAGTTGAATTTTTTAATATATCATTTTCAATAGCATCAAAAATATTAAATTATTAGGGACAAACTGGATAAAGTATGAGCAAGATGTGAACACAGAAAACTACAAAACACTGTTGAGAGAAGCTGAAGACCTAAATAAATGAAGTGATAAACTGTGTGTATGAGTCAGAAGACTCAAAATCATTAACATATCAATTCTCCCCAAATCAATCAGATAAAATCACAATAAAAATCGAAACAGACCTTTTTATAGAAATTGACAACGTTTTTCTAACACTTATATGGAAATACAAAGGACCTAGTATATCCAAAACAACTTTGAAAAAGAAGGAAAACCTTGGAGGATTAGCATTATTATTACAAAAGCTATGGCAATCAAGAGTGAACTATTGCCAAAAAAAATTATCAAATAGATTAACCTAACAGAATAATGAATTCAGAAATCAGATTCAAACATATATAAACAACTGGTTTTCAAAAAAGGCACAAAGACAATTCAGCAGAAAAAGAATAAGCTTTTAAACAGATGGTGGTGCAACAATTGGATATCCATATGCAAAAGCAGAAAAAAATTATCTGATACATCCTCATATCACATAGAAAAATTAACTCAAAGTGGGTCATAGACCCATTGTAATAACTGAAAATTATAAATTTCTAGAATAAATCATGGCAGAAAACTTTTGTAATTTGAATTAGGGGTAAATTTCTAAGATATGACATCAAAATAATGGTCCATAAAGAAAACTGATATATTGGACTTTGTACTAGTCAACAGTCTCCAGAGAAACAGAGCCAATAAGATGTGTATACATATATACAGAGAGAGAGAGAGAGAGAAGAAACTTATTGTAAGGAATTGGCTCATGCAATTATGGAGGCTGAGAAGTCTCAAGATCTGCAGTCAGCAAGCTGGAGACACAGGATGTGTACTTCTAGTCTAAGTCCAAAGGCTTGAGAACCAAGAGAGCTGATGGTGTAAGTTCCAGTCCAAAAGCCAACAGGCTTGAGAGTAAAGAAGAGCCAACGTTTCTGTTTGAGTCCAACATCAGAAAAGACTGAAGTCCCAGCTCAAAGCAGTCAGGCAGGAGTTTCCCCCTATTAGAGGAGGAGGTGGGCTTTTTTGTTCTATTCAGTCTTTCAGATGACTGGATGAGGGCCATCCAGATTAGGGAGGGCAATCTGCTTCACTTAGTCTACTGATTCAAATGTTAATCTCATCTAAAAACATCCTCACACAGGACCTCCCTGGCGGTACAGTGGTTAAGGCTCTGTGCTTCCATGGCAAAGGGCACAGTTCGATTCCTGGTTGGGAAACTAAGATCCCACATGCTATGCGGTGTGGCCAATAAAAAAACAAAAAAACCCCCCAAAATCCTCACAGACACACCCCTAATAATGTGGGTCCAAATATTTGGGCACCCCATGGTCTGGTAAAGATGACCCATCAAATTAACTATCACAGACATGATCAAAATTTTAAACTACTCCTCCTTGAAAGACGCTCTTAAGACAATGAAAAGACAAGCAAAAGACTGAGAGAAAACATTTGCAAGGCATATACCTGGTAAGGGACTCTTATTTGGAATATATTAAGAACTCTCAAAATTCAACAATAAGAAACCAAACAATCCAGTTTTTAAAAATGAGCAAAAGATTTGAACATATGGTTCAACAGAGAAGATGTATGAATGGCAAATAAGTATATGAAACAATTCAACAACTTTAGTCATTAGGAAAATGCAAATTAAAACCACAACAAATCTATTTAAATGGTTAAATTTTTAAAAATGATCATACCAAGTATTGGCAAAGATGTGGAGGAACCGGAACTTTCAAACATTGCTCATGGAAAGTAAAATGGTAGAAGTGCTTCCAAAAATGTTGGGAATTTTCTTTAAAAAGTTAAACCTACCATACAATCCAACCATTCCTCTCCTAGTTATTTTTTTAAATAAATAACTATATTTATTTATTTATTTAGATTTGGCTGCATTGGGTCTTTGTTGCTACACAAAGGCTTTCTCTAGCTGTGGTGAGCGGGGGCTACTCTTCCTTGTGGTGTGCGTGTTTCTCATTGCGGTGGCTTCTCTTGCTGTGGAGCACAAGCTCTAGGCATGCGGGCTTCAGTAGTTGTGGCTCGCGGGCTCTAGCACGCAGGCTCAGTATTTGTGGTGCACAGGTTTACTTGCTCTGTGGCATATGGGATCTTCCGGGACCAGGGCTCGAACCCATGTCCCCTGCATTGGCAGGCAGATTCTTAACCACTGCGCCAGCAGGTGAGCCCCTCTTCTAGTTATTTACCTAAGAGAAAGAAAGCATATGTCTATACAATGACTTGTGCACAAATATTCATAACAGATATATTTGTAATGTCAAAACTTGGAAACAACCCAAAGGTCCATCAATGGGTAAATGAATGAATAAATTGGTATATCATACAAAGGAATACTGCTGACTACCAAGTGTGTGGATTCCAAGTTTGCATAGCTCCACTGCAAGGGCCCACTGACTCTCCCTCTCCTCATTTTCCAGCCAGTCTCTGGCTACAGGTCTGGAACTTGTTCTGACAAGAACCCTCAGGCTAGATCTAATCCACAGTGATAGTTTAGCAGCAGCCAGGACAGTGAGAGCATCCATGCCAGGACGGTGACAGCAACTAGTGGGCCAGCACAGGCACCCTCTAAAGATACACCAGAAATACATCTACATGTGGAACAACTCCTACAGAACACCTACTGAATGCTGGCAGAAGACCTCAGACCTCCCAAATGGCAAGAAACTCCCCACGTATTAGGGTAGGGCAAACAAAAAAAGAATAAACAGAGACAAAAGAATAGGGATGGGACCTGCACCAGTGGGAGGGAGCTGTGAAGGAGGAAAGGTTTCCACATACTAGGAAGCCCCTTCATGGGCGGAGACTGCGGGTGGTGGAGGGGGAAAGCTTCAGAGCCATGGAGGAGAGCACAGCAACAGGGGTGCGGAGGGCAAAGTGGAGAGATTCCCGCACAGAGGATCGGTGCCGACCGGCACTCACCAGCCCCAGAGGCTTGTCTGCTCACCCGCCGGGGCGGGCAGGTCTGGGAACTGAGGCTCGGGCTTCAGTTGGAGCTCAGGGAGAGGACTGGGGTTGGTGGCGTGAACACAGCCTGCAGGGATTAGTGCACCACGGCTAGTCGGGAGGGAGTCTGGGAAAAGTCTGGACCTGCTGAAGAGACAAGAGACTTTTTCTTCCCTCTTTGTTTCCTGGTGCTCGAGGAGAGGGGATTCAGAGCGCTGCTTAAAAGAGCTCCAGAGACGGGCACGAGCCACGGCTAAAAGCGCAGACCCCAGAAATGGGCATAAGACACTAAGGCTGCTGCTGCTCCACCAAGAAGCTTGTGTGTGAGCACAGGTCACTATCCACAACCCCCTTCCGGGGAACCTGTGCAGCCCGCCACTGCCAGGGTCCCGGGATCCAGGGACAACTTCCCCAGGAGAACGCATGGTGTGCCTCAGGCTGGTGCAATGTCACGCCAGCTTCTGCCGCCACAGGCTCTCCTGACACTCCGTACCCCTCCCTCCCCCCGGCCTGAGTGAGCCAGAGTCCCCGAAGCAGCTGCTCCTTTAACCCTGTCCTGTCTGAGCGATGAACAGATGCCCTCCTGTGACCTACACGCAGAGGCCGGGCCAAATCCAAAGCTGAGCCCCGGGAGCTGTGAGAACAAAGAAGAGAAAGGGAGGTCTCCCCCAGCAGCCTCAGAAGCAGCGTATTAAAGCTCCACAATCACTTGATGTACCCTGCATCTGTGGAATACATGAATAGACAACGAAGCATCCCAAATTGAGGAGGTGGACTTTGAGAGCAAGATTTATGATTTTTTCCCCTTTTCCTCTTTTTGTGAGTGTGTATGTTTATGCCTCCGTGTGAGATTTTGTCTGTATAGCTTTGCTTCCACAATTTGTCCTAGGGTTCTATCCATCCGGTTTTTAAAAAAATTTTTTCTTAACAAATATTTTTTATTTTAATAACTTTATTTTATTTTCTTACTTTATTTTATTTTACTGTATCTTCTTTCTTTCTTTCTTTCTCTCTCCTTCTCCTCTCCTTTTCCTTCTTCTTCTACTACTACTATTACTAATTAATTCTTTCTACATTTTCTCCCTTTTATTCTGAGCTGTGTGGATGAAAGGCTCTTGGTGCTGCAGCCAGGAGTCAGTGCTGTGCCTCTGAGGTGGGAGAGCCAACTTCAGGACACTGGTCCACAAGAGACCTCCCAGCTCGACTTAATATCAAATGGGGAAAACGTTCCAGAGATCTCCATCTCAACACCAAGACACAGCTTCACTCAACGACCAGCAAGCTACAGTACTGGACACCCTATGCCAAACAACTAGCAAGACAGGAACACAATGCCACCCATTAGCAGAGAGGCTGCCTAAAATCATAATAAGGCTACAGACACCCCAAAACACACCACCAGACATGGACATGCCCACCAGAAAAATAAGATCCAGGCTCATCCACCAGAGCACAGGCACTAGTCCCCTCCACCAGGAAGCCTACAAACCCACTGAACAAACCTTAGCCACTGGCGACAGACACCAAAAACAACGGGAACTATGAACCTGCAGCCTGCAAAAAGGAGACCCCAAATAAAGTAAGATAAACAAAATGATAAGACTGCAAAACACACAGCAGATGAAGGAGCAAGGTAAAAACCCACCAAACCTAACAAATGAAGAGTAAATAGGCAGTCTACCTGAAAAAGAATTCAGAATAATGATAGTAAAGATGATTCAAAATCTTGGAAATAGAATAGACAAAATGCAAGAAACAGTTAACAAGGACCTAGAAGAACTAAAGATGAATCAAGCATCGATTAAAAACACAATAAATGAAATGAAAAATACTCTAGATGGGATCAATAGCAGAATAACTGAGGCAGAAGGACGGATAAGTGATGTGGAAGATAAAATAGTGGAAATAACTGCTGCAGAGCAAAATAAAGAAAAAAGAATTAAAAGAACAGAGGACAGTCTCAGAGACCTCTGGGACAACATTAAATGCACCAACATTCGAATTATAGGGGTTCCAGAAGAAGAAGAGAAAAAGGACTGAGAAAATATTTGAAGAGATTATAGTTGAAAACTTCCCTAATATGGGAAAGGAAATAGTTAATCAAGTCCAGGAGGCACAGAGAGTCCCATAGAGAATAAATCCAAGGAGAAATACGCCAAGACACATATTAATCAAACTGTCAAAAATTAAACACAAAGAAATCATATTAAAAGCAGCAAGGCAAAAACAACAAATAACACACAAGGGAATCCCCATCAGGTTAACAGCTGATCTCTCAGCAGAAACTCTACAAGCCAGAAGGGAGTGGCAGGACATAATTAAAGTGATGAAGGAGAGAAACCTGCAACCGAGATTACTCTACCCAGCAAGGATCTCATTCAGATTTGATGGAGAAATTAAAACGTTTACAGACAAGCAAAAGCTGAGAGAGTTCAGCACCACCAAACCAGCTTTCCAACAAATACTAAAGGAACTTCCCTTGACAAGAAACACAACAAAAGGAAAATACCTACAATAACGAACCCAAAACAATTAAGGAAATGGGAATAGGAACATACATATCAATAATTACCTTAAATGTAAATGGACTAAATGCTCCCATCAAAAGACACAGATTGGCTGAATGGATACAAAAACAAGACCCATATATATGCTATCTACAAGAGACCCACTTCAGACTTAGAGACACATAGAGATTGAAAGTAAGGGGATGGAAAAAGATATTCCACGCAAATGGAAATCAAAAGAAAGCTGGAGTAGCAATTCTTATATCAGACAAAATAGACTGTAAAATAAAGACTATTAGAACAGACAAAGAAGGACATTACATAATGATAAACGGATTGATCCAAGAAGAAGATATAACAATTGTAAATATTTATGCACCCAACATAGGAGCACCTCAATACATAAGGCAAATACTAACAGCCATAAAAGGGGAAATCGACAGTAACACACTCATAGTAGGGGACTTTAACACCACACTTTCACCAATGGACAGATCATCCAAAATGAAAATCAATAAGGAAACACAAGCTTTAAATGATACATTAAACAAGATGGACTTAATTGATATTTATAGGACATTCCATCCAAAAACAACAGAATACACATTTTTCTCAAGTGCTTATGGAACATTCTCCAGGATAGATCATATCTTGGGTCATAAATCAAGCCTTGGTAAATTTAAGAAAATTGAAATTGTATGAAGTATCTTTTCTGACCACAATGCTATGAGACTAGATATCAATTACAGGAAAAGAGCTGTAAAAAATACAAACACATGGAGGCTAAACAATACACTACTTAATAACGAAGTGATCGCTGAAGAAATCAAAGAGGAAATAAAAAATACCTAGAAACAAATGACAATGGAGACACAATGACCCAAAACCTATGGGACGCAGCAAAAGCAGTTCTAAGTATATAGCAATACAATCCCACCTTAAGAAACAGGAAAGATCTCGAGTAAACAACCCGACCCGGCACCTAAATCAATTAGAGAAAGAAGAACAAAAATTCCCCAAAGTTAGCAGAAGGAAAGAAATCATAAAGATCAGATCAGAAATAAATGAAAAAGATATGAAGAAAACGATAGCAAAGATCAATAAAACTAAAAGCTGGTTCTTTGAGAAGATAAACAAAATTGATAAACCGTTAGCCAGACTCATCAATAAAAAAGGGAGAAGACTCAAATCAATAGAATTAGAAATGAAAAAGGAGAAGTAACAACTGACACTGCAGAAATACAAAAGATCATGAGAGATTACTATAAGAAACTCTATGCCAATAAAATGGACAACCTGGAAGAAATGGACAAATTCTTAGAAATGCACAACCTGCCAAGACTGAATCAGCAAGAAATAGAAAATATGAATAGACCAATCACAAGCACTGAAATTGAAACTGTGATTTAAAATCTTCCAACAAACAAAAGCCCAGGACCAGATGGCTTCACAGGCGAATTCTATCAAACATTTAGAGAAGAGGTAATACCCATCCTTCTCAGACTCTTCCAAAAAACTGCAGAGGAAGGAACACTCCCAAACTCATTCTACGAGGCCTCTATCACCTTGATAAAAATACCAGGCAAGGATGTCACAAAGAAAGAAAACTACAGGCCAATATCACTGATGAACATAGATGCAAAAATCCTCAACAAAATACTAGCAAACAGAATCCAACAGCACATTAAAAGGATCATACACCATGATCAAGTGGGGTTTATTCCAGGAATGCAAGGTTTCTTCAATATACGCAAATCAATCAACGTGATACACCATATTAACAAACTGAAAGAGAAAAACCATATGATCATCTCAATAGATGCAGAGAAAGCTTTTGACAAAATTCAACACCCATTTATGATAAAAACCCTGCAGAAAGTAGGCATAGAGGGAAATTTCCTCAACATAATAAAGGCCATATATGACAAACCTACAGCCAACATCATCGTCAATGGTGAAAACCTGAAAGCATTTCCACTAAGATCAGGAACAAGACAAGGCTGTCCACTCTCACCACTCTTATTCAACCTAGTTTTGGAAGTTTTAGCCACAGCAATCAGAGAAGAAAAGGAAATAAAAGGAATCCAAATTGTAAAAGAAGAAGTAAAGCTGTCACTGTTTGCAGATGACATGATACTATACATAGAGAATCCTAAAGATGCTACCAGAAAACTACTAGAGCTAATCAATGAATTTGGTAAAGTAGCAGGATACAAAATTAATGCACAGAAATCTTTGGCATTCCTGTAAACTAATGATGAAAAATCTGAAAGAGAAATCAAGAAAACACTCCCATTTACCATTGCAACAAAAAGAATAAAATATCTAGGAATAAACCTACCTAAGGAGACAAAAGACCTGTATGCAGAAAATTATAAGACACTGATGAAAGAAATTAAAGATGATACAAATAGATGGAGAGATATACCATGCTCCTGGATTGGAAGAATCAATATTGTGAAAATGACTCTACTACCCAAAGCAATCTACAGATTCAATGCAATCCCTATCAAACTACCACTGGCATTTTTCACAGAACTAGAACAAAAAATTTCAAAATTTGTTTGGAAAAACAAAAGACCCCGAATAGCCAAAGCAATCTTGAGAACGAAAAACGGAGCTGGAGGAATCAGGCTCCCTGACTTCAGAGTATACTACAAAGCTACAGTAATCAAGACAGTGTGGTACTGGCACAAAAACAGAAAGATAGATCAATGGAACAGGATAGAAAGCCCAGAGATAAACCCACGCACATATGGTCACCTTAGCTTTGATAAAGCAGGCAGGAATGTACAGTGGAGAAAGGACAGCCTCTTCAATAAGTGGTGCTGGGAAAACTGGACAGGGACATGTAAAAGTATGAGATTAGATCACTCCCTAACACCATACACAAAAATAAGCTCAAAATGGATTAAAGACCTAAATGTAAGGGCAGAAACTATCAAACTCTTAGAGGAAAACATAGGCAGAACACTCTATGACATAAATCACAGCAAGATCCTTTTGGACCCACCTCCTAGAGAAATGGAAATAAAAACAAAGAAAAACAAATGGGACCTAATGAAACTTCAAAGCTTTTGCACAGCAAAGGAAACCATAAACAAGACCAAAAGACAACCCTCAGAATGGGAGAAAATATTTGCAAATGAAGCAACTGACAAAGGATTAATCTCCAAAATTTATAAACAGCTCATGCAGTTCAATAGCAAAAAAACAAACAACCCAATCCAAAAATGGGCAGAAGACCTAAATAGACACTTCGCCAAAGAAGATATACAGATTGCCAGCAAACAAACGAAAGAATGCTCAACATCATTAATCATTAGAGAAATGCAAATCAAAACTACAATGAGATATCATCTCACACCAGTCAGAATGGCCATCATCAAATAATCTAGAAACAGTAAGTGCTGGAGATGGTGTGGAGAAAAGGGAACACTCTTGCATAGTTGGTGGGAATGTAAATTGATACAGCCACTATGGAGAACAGTATGGAGCTTCCTTAAAAAACTACAAATAGAACTAACATATGACCCAGCAATCCCACTACTAGGCATATACCTTGAGCAAACTATAATTCAAAAATAGTCATGTCCCAATATGTTCATTGCAACTCTATTTACAATAGCCAGGACATGGAATCAACCTAAGTGTCCCCTGAAAGGTGAATGGATAAGGAAGATGTGGCCCATATATACAATGGAATATTACTCAGCCATAAAAAGAAAGGAAATTGAGTTATTTGTAGTGAGGTGGATGGACCTAGAGTCTGTCATACAGAGTGAAGTAAGTCATAAAGAGAAAAACAAATACCGTATGCTAACACATATATATGGAATCTAAGAAAAGAAAAAAAAAGGTCATGAAGAACCTAAGGGTAAGATGGGAATAAAGACACAGACCTACTAGAGCATGGACTTGAGGATATGGGGGGGGGGAAGGGTAAGCTGTGACAAAATGAGAGAGTGGCATGGACACATATACTCTACCAAACGTAAAATAGATAGCTAGTGGGAAGCAGCCGCTGAGCACAGGGAGATCAGCTCGGTTGTATGTGACCACCTAGAGGGGTGGGATAGGGAGTGTGGGAGGGAGGGAGATGCAAGGGGGAAGAGGTATGGGAACATATGTATATGTATAACTGATTCACTTTGTTATAAAGCAGAAACTAACACACCATTGTAAAGCAATTATACTCCAATAAAGATGTTTAAAAAAAAACAAAGCTAACTGCATTGTAAGATCCTTCTTGGTCCAGAATTTTGAGGTCAATACCTGTGAGAAAAGGTATTTCCCCTTCCATATCCCAAAGCAACCTAATGATTGAAATTCTGTGTTTATTTTAAAAATTAATTTTGGCAGGACCTCTTGAAAATCAGTAAGAAAAAATGTAAACTTATTTTCCATTATACAAGTAATACACGATTATATTCTCAATATATAACAATGAAATAACAGGTATAGTGAAAACCCTCCTTGTGCCTTAATCCCCCAGCCACTACTTTGAGTTTAGTATTAATCCTTCCAGCCTCTTTTCCATACGTTTGAGTACATACATATTTACAGATATCCAAATAGGTCTGTGTGATTATCTTATCTTTTTTAACATAAGTAACATTCTGCAACTTGATTCCATTTCATGATAAGTCTTAGATTTCTTTCCTTCCCAGTACATAAAGGGTTACCCCATTCATTTAAACTCCTGCATAATATTCCATAGTATGAATGTATCACAGTTCAATAATGTCCTTATTGAAGGATGTTTAGATTATGTCCAGTTTTCTTGTTACTTGCATTGCTGCAATGAATATCCTTGTACATGCGTTTTTGTGAGCCTGGTCATTTATTTCTATAGAATAGTTATCTAGAAATGGGATTTTTGGGGTGAAGACTATTTAGATATAAAATTTTAATTACCCTCAAAAACTTTGTGCCACAGTTCCGGCAGAGAGCGTGGAGAGAAGCGGATCGTGGCCTTCTAGCCCGGGGCCCTCCAGGCCCTCCAGCCTCCAGTCGGCAGGTGAATTGGGGGGCCCCCGCGACAGGCTCAGGCTGTGTCTTGTCGAGCCCCAGAGCCCTCGCCGCAGCCGCCCACTGGAAGGGCCCGAGCCTGGAAGCAGCAACGAACTGCTCCCCCACCCCCACCTCCGTGACCGAATGGCGGTGGCCCCTTGGAGCCCAGATCCCACCTAACGCCGGGTATCCTGACCCCACGCTGCAGGGGTTGGGCGAAGCCTCTGGCAGGCCACTGAGGACGTGGTGCCTTTGGGCGTCGGGCGTGGCAGGGCGAGAAGAATGGCGGCCACTGGAACTCTGCGGAGTGCCGTTAGAGCCTCGAGGGCCTGGGAAGGCGGGTTTACATGGACGCCAGCTCAGCCACCCTTAGGCTTTGGAGCCCGCGCAATCCGGGACCTGAGGTGACCTCTCTGTCCCAGTTGGACGAGACCTCACGTCGTCTGGACAATGACGGACAAAGGCCTTAATGGGTCCGGATGGTGAGCGGAGCCCTGGTCGACGACGGGTGCAATGTTAGTGGGTCATCGGGCGGTTGGTCATCATTCTACCAAGACCTCGATGTCGGAAGATAGAAATGGTAGAATAACGTACCACATGCAGCCCATAGGAAGTGCCCACTACCCTTTGGGAAGATTTACTGGCCGTTTATAGAAGGCCTGTGTATATAATATGAAAAAGCTGCTCTCAACTTTCCCCCCAACCTTTCGATAATTTTCGCTACATATAGGCCTTCTAGATGTGAAGAGGTTGCCGACGTGTGATAGAGTTAAAGTCACATGTCTTGTAAATGCCCATTTGTTTCTTTAAAAACACCGTAGAAAAGAAATGTCTTCTGGAAATGACTTTTTGAACTGCAATTGTTTGACCACTTCTGGAGGCGACATCAGGAGCCACAGAAGTCCACGTTTGTTCAGTGGATCAGAGGACATGGAATGGAAGACGCTGAGGAGGAAGAAAAGAAGCTTCTATGCCAGACTGGTCAGAGTTAGGAGATATATCTAGTCTTAGATATATTATTAGAAAGACTAATGTCTAGTCTTTCTAGAAGTTCTGAAGTGCCTGATATATGTTCAAAGTAGAGGTAGTAAAAAGACATTTTGTAAATATCTTTTTGTTAAAATTCGTATGAAATGTTGTTTTGGGGGGAGGGTTGGCCAAACCACCTTTTTGAACAGTACGCAGTATGCACTGTGTTTGTTTGTGCACTGGTTCAAGGTCGGGGGGAGGAGAAGGAAGTGCAAAGAGCTCTGTGCCAGTGTATTTATAGTGAGGCAACATTAACCATTGTCTTTTTTATGTTCCTGCATTTTGTTTCACTTTGCTGTGTATATAGTGTATATAATGGACAAATGAGTCCTAATTTACAACACCTAGCCTTTCCAGATGTTAGAGGTTGCCAGTGTATGACAAAACTAGAGTTAGTAAATAATACATTTTGTACATTTTGTGTTAAAATTTCTAGGAAAGATTGTCTTCTGAAAATTTGAGCATTATAGCCCTCTGGGTTGGTGGAGCTGGGAGAGAGAGAAGGGAGTTGGTCTTAGAATGGCTAGAATGCTGGTATTTTGAAGACACTTTCAGATTATAACTGTTACATGTGTGCAGTTCATTCAGTGCTGCTCTGTATATAGTGGACAAATTAAGTCCTTATTTGAAACATCTAGTCCATCTAGATGTTTAGAAGTGCCCAACATATGTTAAATGTAGACGTAGTAAAATATCACTTTGTAAATATCTTTTTGCTAAAATTCATAGGAAGTACTGTCTTTGGGAATGTTAAATGTTAAACCACCTCTCTGAGCAGTATACTATTGTCTATACTTGTTCAGTGGTTTGGAGGAGGGAGGGAAAGAATTACAAAAGGTCATATGCTAGTGTCTTCATACCTGGACATTTTCAGACAAAACCATTTTTGTATGTTCATTTTGTTTTGCTGTGTATATAGTGTATATAATGGACAAATTGAGTCCTAGTTTTGCAACATCTAGTCTCTAGATGTTAAAGGGGTTGCCAGTGTATGACAAAGTAGTAAAATTAGCACATTTTGTACACTTTATTGAAATTCATAGGAAAGCTTGTCTTCTGTAAATGACTTTTGGATATGAATTTGTTCAACCACCTCTAGGCATTACACATGCATGTACTTGTCCACTGGATTGGCGGTGGAGAGAAGGAAGTGAGGGAGGAAAATGGTTCAGGCCAAAATGGCCATATTTAGAAGATACCTCAGATTATAACCATTGTTACATGTGTGCAATTTTATTTAACAGTGCTGTGTACATAGTGGACAAGTAAGTTCTTACATGAAATATCTATTCTTTCTAGATGTTTAGAAGTGCTTGATGTATTTAAAAATAGTTTTAGTAGAATAATGATTCTTGTAAATAGCTTTTAAAAATTGATGGGAAATAGTCTTTGGAAATGGAATTGTTAAACCTCCTCTCTGAACAGTATACTCTGTGCTTGTTCATTGGGTTTAGGGAGGTGGGAGGGAAGATTGCAAAAGATGTTTTGCTAGCAGGTACTGGAACATTTCAGCTTATCCATTGCTCTATATGTTACATGCATTTTGTTTAACTTTACTGTATATATTTTGTATATACTGAACCAATGGGTCCCAATTTTATAATATCTAGTCTCTAGATATTAAAGAGGTTGTCAGTGAATGACAAAAGTAGAGTTAGTAAACTAACACATTTTGTACACTTTGTGTTAAAATTCACTGAAAGGCCGTCTTCTGAAAAGGACCTTTGGAGTGAAATTGTAAATCACATCTAAGTGACACCTGTGCCTGTACTTGCCCAATGTTGGATGGATGGCAGAAAGGAGGTACTGCGAGAAATGAAGTGTTCTAGATTAGAATGTTCCTATGTAGAAGACACTTTCAGATCTAACCATTGTTACATGTGTGTAGTTTATTCAACACTACTGTGTATATAGTGGACAAACTTAAGTCCTTATTTGAAACATCTAGTTTTTCTAGATGTGTAGAAGTGCACAAAGTATGTTAAAAGTAGAGGTAGTGAAGTAACATATTTTATAGATATATCCTTTTGTTAAAATTCATATGAAATACTGTCTTTTAGAAATGGAGTGATCAAAATGCTCAAACCGCCTCTCTGAGCAGTACACATTATTTTCAGGGAGAAAGAAGAAAGTGTAAAGGGCTTTTTATCAAGACTAACCATTGTCTGCTACGTCTCTGCATTTTGTTTTACTTGGCTGTGTACATAAAGGACAGAGGTCCGAATCTACAACATCTCATCTTCCCAGGTGTTAAAGCGGTTGCCAGTGTGTGACAAAAATAGCTGATAACTACATTGTGTACACTTTGTGTTAAAATTCATAGGAAAGACTTCTGAAAACAACTGGAGGAAGTAAAATTGTTAAAATCCCCTCTAAACATTACAGATGCTTATTATTCTTGTCCACTGGGTTGATAGAGATGAGAAGGGGAAGCTTCTAGGCCAGAGTGTTCCTGTTTAGGAGACACTTTGTGACTATAACCTTTGTGTGCAGTTTCTTCAGTGCTACTACATGTATACATAGTGGGCAAACTTAAATCTGTATTTGAAATATCTAATCTTTCTAGATGTGTAAAAGTGCACAACATATGTTGAAAGTAGAGAGTTAAAAGTAACGCATTTTAAGTATTTTTTTCTGTTAATTCATAGGAATGCTTGTATTGGGGGAGTGGAAATTGTTAAACTTGAGTCTTGGAGAGTAAGCTGACTATTCACTGGGTGGTGGGGAGGCGGGGAGCGGACAGGGAAGGAAGTACAGAGAAGGGACCTGTGCCCATGAGTCTTTAGACAAGTTCAAATTGTCTAACCATTGTTCTATTTGTGTGTTTTAGTTAATATTGCTGTGTATTAAAGAATAAGCAAGTCCTAATGCCCAAAGTGTATTAAAAGTAGAGGTAGTAAAATAACCCCTTAATAAGTGCTCTTTTGTTGGTTTTTAGGAAGGGCTGTGTCTTCTGGGAGCGTCTATGTTTATCCACCTCTTGGAGCTAGATATAGTCCTGTACTTAGTCACTGATATGCTGGAGGAGGGGTAAGAGGAACGGTGAAGGGAAGGGCTCTTAGCTAATATCTCCATATCTAGAAGACAGTTTTAGGTTATAACCATAGGTCAAAATGTGCATTTTTGTAAAATACCAATGCTTTTTATGGACAAGGTTCATTAATTATTTTGCAACATCTAGGCTTTTTAGGAGCCCTGAGGTGATAATGTATGATAAAAAGTAGAGGTAGTGAATTAACCAATTTGTAAATATCTTGTTATAATTGATAAAAAAGTAGCATCTTGGACATGGAATTGTTAAACCATCTGAGAAATGTACACCAGGACTTGTTCATTAGGTTGGCAGCAGAGGGGCAGAAGGAAGTATAAAAGGGAGGGAAGTATGTGGATGTGTTCCTTTTTATATTTTGATGATAACCATTGATGTGTGTGCATCTCTTAGCTGTACTATAGGAATATATTGTTAAGTAATTCAGTGGAAACATACCTCCTTACTAATACTTTAATAGTATAGATCAGATAATGAATCCTCTTAAAAGCATTTTACTTTGGGTACTGTGTTGCTTTATATCTCATTTTTAATTGAACGTTAAGGGAATGTAGTATTTAAATCATAACTCTGCCAATATCTTTATCTAGAGGCCTCTTGCCATTTTTGTCTTTTCTGAAGTTTTTGTTGCCAAGAAAGGATTACATTTTTTTTCCTTCCAGATTGAGTTGGTGCAGAGTATTTTTGGTTATCAAAATACTCATAACTTTGGGACTTTGAAATGGTAAATATTCATGATGTGTGAAAAAGCATGATACATAAATGTATGATCTTAATTACATAAAAATGGATGCTTAGTTGCATTTAAATACACAAACGAGACCTAGAAGGCCAAATCAAATGGTAAACTGCTTATGATGATGGATGACTTTGTTTTTTGCTTCTTGTGTTCTTTGGTTTCCTATTATGCACATGTTAACTTTTAAGAAATAAATGTTCTTTTGAAAATCTTAAAATAAAAAGTTGTGCCAGCTTATACTCCAGTCATCATGCTGTGATGACATTCATTTCCCCACACCCTTCCACTACTGGATATTCTCCTTTTTTTTTGCTGATCTGACGGGTGAATAAAAGGGGTCCCATCTGAACTTGAATTTTTCTTATTACTTGTCGACTTAAATATCTTTATATGTTTACTGAACATTTGTATTTTATCTCTGAATTATTTGTCTTTTGCCCATTTTTCTGTTACTATTTATTTTATTGATTTGTAGAAAAAGTCAGTTTAGATACATAAGTGGTTTTGGCAAAAAACATTCAAAGTAATTTTTCATGACAGTCTGTGGTCATATCCTTAGTTCAACTTGAATAGACAAGTCATAAATGACTTCTGAATTAATAATAAAAGACATAACAGTCAATCTAAAACAGGTATTATGACCACCCTTAAAGAGATGCCCCCTTAGTCTGATATCTTACTGGTAAGGGAAAAAATGCTAGAACCAGACAATTTTTTTAAAATTTACAGATTTCCTGAATACTATATGTAGCTTATGTTTCTCATGATAGTATCTAACTTGGAGATTTTATTTCCCAAACTTGTAAGAAAAATGAAAGTCATTTGGCACAAGAAATAGATAATTTCCTCTGGGAGTGGAGGGGGTGGTAGACTAAGGGACAGAGGTAAGAGAAAAAGTTTGAATTGTGTGCTACATATTTTTGGAATTTTGAGATGTGAATATATATTACATATTTTTAAAAAATAAATTGAAATTAAAAAATTAATTTTTAAAAAGCATGTGTTTGGGAGGCGATACACTATAACATGAGTCTGGTAAGGTTTGAAGATTTCTAAATCAGCTTGATGTTTATACCTTATAAGCGGAGGTTCCTTACTTGAGGTCAGTGGTTCCCCAAAGCAGAATTTCTTAACCTCCCTCCTGCTCCCCCATGTATACCTCTGTGTCAAGCTGCAGAAGATTATGTTCTTGGGATAATGTTTTAAAATATATAATAAGTCAAACTATATAGAAAAACAAAGGAAACCAACTATATTGAAATAGTTTTCAGAATATTTTTTAAATTAGTGAAATAGTAATAAGTATGCTTCTCTTAACACAGTAAATAGCAAGATATAGTGGTAGGTCTAATAAATATTAAAACTCCAGGGTAGTGATGAGAATAAATGATATTTCGAGGTATCTGCAGCACATACGTGATATGAAATGACCTGTGATTTCTATTGGGGACCAAATTAACTATACTGCTGACCTACTGTGGTTTGTTGCCTACATTTGTAATGGAAGGAAGTGCTGATTTTAGTTAGAGATTTGTGAAAACTGAGATGTAATTTTATTTCCCATCCAAGTTTGGCACTCTGGATTCCGTCCTCTCTATTCACAGACCTCTGCCCTAAAAGGATGATCCACAAGTTGAAATTGCATGCACACTTTTGCGTGTGTTCAAGAAAGTGCAGTTTTTTAGGAAAAAGAGCCATTGCTTTTATGAAATTCTCAAAGGATTCTTGTCTCAAAAGATTGATTCACACATGTAGGGGAGAAGAAAGATATTTCTTTTCCTGTACTTATCCTCATGAATGACGATAAATGGATAATTTGTTTTAAATAAAAGTATCTGATAGTTGATAACTTGTCACTTTCTGAATTCATTCAATAAATATTTTTCAAGTATCTATTATATGCCAGGAACTGTTTAACATGCTAGGGTTACAGGCCCAAGAATGAAAGAGCCCATGTATCCCAGTTCTCAGGGGGTTTACAAATATATAAATATAAGTATATAAGTATAATAAATAGACAGATATAACTTCAACCATTGATAAGTACTTTGGAGAGAAAGAAAGCAAGGTAAGAAGAGTAAATCAGTTCCAGAAAGGCCTATTTTTTGCATTATGTATATAGTTAAATCAATCAAACAAACAAACCCTGAGCCCTCTCAATTTCCTAGAGGTTACAGAGGTGGAGAGAAGGATAATTGTCAATAATACAGAATCAAGAATGAATGTGAAATTCAGAAGATTGCCTTACAACAGCACCCTGGTCAAAAGTTAGACATGGATCTTTCTTAAATGTTACTTCATGCCTGGTTTTGATATTTTCACGGTGTGAGGGAGTTTTAGATCTGGCTTTAACTCTTGACTCCCCATAGTTTTAAAATCTTTTCTTCAGTCAAAATGAATGTTTGGAGTTCTACAGATTAATGTATTTTATTTCAGTTATTCACTTATTCCTTACTTGAAGCTCCTTTTTGGGTAATTTTTTGGTGCCTGACTCATTCTTAGTCTAAACTTTACTTCTAGGCTGAATTTACCGTTGTTATTTTTTAAAATTTCTACTGTCCTGTCATCCAAACAACTTCACAGAAAGAAACCCCATTACTTTGAAATACATACTGTTTTGTTACCCCCTGTCCTACTATGATATACAAACTCTAATAAGTCTGATATGGGCATCAGCCAATCAGAGAAGACAGTGCCATGAAGAGTTGAGGATCAGCCCCATCACTTTGCTGTACTTCCTGAATCCTTGTCAACGTTCAATGTTATAATTAGTATATATGAGTTCCACTTTTGTGTAGTTTTTTTTCATATACCATCACTTCCTGTGACATTTGTATATCATTTATGGTATATACATACAGTTTTGTTACACGATATTGGGAGGTAGAGTTTATTCCTACCTTTGAAGGTATGAAAACGGTTACCATACATATTGTTGGACATATTGATTTGTTTTTTTTCTTTTTGGATCATATCCATGGAAATATGAAACCACTTCTTAGAGGTGAGAAAACAATCAATCTTAGCACCAACTGTTGACAATTCCCCCTAACATGTGTTCTGACAATCACTGCAATTCCTTCTAACATGGTGAATTTCAAATTGAGGTCAGGGTCTTTGAAGCATGCTCAGGGGTCCAAGAGTTCTTTGAGGGAATTGAAGCCTTTTGTGTTTTTGTGTTAATGATCTTTTAAAAATGTGTGTGACAATATTCTGTACAATATGAACCACCTTAATAACTGAGTTGCAGAGTTTCCAGGTAGTAATATTTTAATTGTCATAAGCTATGAGTAAATAATTAATTTATGAGCTGGAATTAAGCTATGTGATGGAATTAATATAAATATGTGACAAAGAGACACTGTGAGTGAAAAGCAGAAGGTTTTAAATGCAGAACTCAGTGGAAATAGTTTCACAAGGCAACATAGCCTGTGCTCAGATCCCCAAGGCTCCTGAAGGATGTACCACTGTTAATACCACCTGCAAGGAAGGGGATCCTTCCAGGCAAGAGAAACCTCCCTTTGACATCTTATAGAGTTTCTTCTGTACTGGCTCTCTCTACCACTCCCTCACTCCACTCTTGGGATACTGGCTATGTGCCTTCCTGCTTATCAGATGTAAGAAACTGGTGCAAAACACCCACCCTCCTCCCCACAGCATGTTCCTAGTCTTTATTGTGAGACTAGTAGAAGAAAAGGGCTTAATATTCCTCGGGCAGACCCAGGCACCAGGCTTGATTGTAAATCTTTCCTGCTCCCTTCATTCTGCATTCTGGAGAAGTCATTGGCTGGATCTCTCAGTTTCCTAATTTATTCTTTAACTGTAATTTCTGCTGCTCATATACTGAGTTGTTTTATTATTGCTAACACTTTTCATTCGTATATTCTTTTTTTTTTGCAGTATGCGGGCCTCTCACTGTTGTGGCCTCTCCCATTGCAGAGCACAGGCTCCAGACGCACAGGCTCAGTGGCCATGGCTCACGGGCCTAGCCACTCCGCAGCATGTGGGATCTTCCCGGACCGGGGCCCAAACCCGTGTCCCCTGCATCAGCAGGCGGACTCTCAACCATTGTGCCACCAGGGAAGCCCCTCATTTGTATATTCTTGAGTTGATTAATGCATGCACTATCTGCTTACATCTGTCTGAGTGTAATAATTGTGCTATCCTAAGGTCCTCTTGTGCTTTGTTAATTCTGATTCATTGGCTATAAGCTCTTATGTTTGTTTTTGTTTTCTGTCCTTAATGGAGTTGTCTCTCTCACATTGTTTGGTCATTCCTGAATGTAATTCATCTTTGTAGTTGAGATTCTACTGCCTTTGTTTCCCAGCTTTATGGGAGAAGTGAAATGAGCTGTTGGGGCTTATTACTCCCAATGGGTTCCCCTGCGATTAAGGCAGAGGTGGAAGCTGCCTTCTGGTGGCTAGTCAGGGAGTGCATACCTTTCTTCCAGGGTTCTAGGACGTTGCCCCCTTTCTAACACCAATTGCTCCTGCCTAGAGGAAGACACCTTTTGCTGCCTGGATCAAGGAGGGAAGACGTGGAGTTGATGTGTGTTGTAGGCTGCTCCTACCACATTATTCGAACTGATCACCCTGTAGGTAGCTCCGGGACATTTCTGGTAGGGGAGCATTTGTCGAGCTGCTCCCACACATTGAGCTAAGGTGGTGATTTTTAAGTTATATCTTTTCTATCATTCTTAGGGATTTTGGTGGAAGTTGAAGGGGTGAAAACTTGACATGTTTCAATCTGCCAACTTGAAATAGTACAAGTTGTTAGGAAACAATTTTGTATCCCTATTACATCCTAGACAAACTCAGGAAAATATGTATCAGGTTACAAATACAAGAATGTTCAAAGCAGTATTGTTTTTAATAAATAAAAACTATAAAAATCTCAGCATATACAAAGAGTTGAATGAACAATGTGTGGGATAATCATACTTAGAAGTCACTCTTCATCAGAAACATAATGCAGATCACATAAATAATCTTAAGTTTTCTGGTAGCCACTTAAAAAGAAAAGAAAAATGAAACAAAATGAAATAAATGTTAATATGTTTTACTTAACCCTTATATCCAAAATATTATCATTTTAACATGTAATCATTGCATACATTATTAATAAGATATAATACATATTTTTCATAGTAAGTATTTAAAAATATCCAAAGTATTATCATATCTACATGTAATCAATATAAAAATTAGTGAGAGAATCTACATTTTTTCCCCATACTAACTGTTTGAAATCACAATTTGGTTGCTAAATTTTATTACAAATACTTGATCGGTATTTAGATTTCATAAAATTTACAGTCGAAAAAGTAGTATCACATATGCAAGTTGTTGCTAACATAAACATTTTCCAATAATTACATTATCAGTTTTTAAAATTTTAATTTTAAAATAATTGAAATTAATTTAATTAAAAATTCAACTCCTCAATCACATTAGCCACGTTCAAATATTCAGAAGCCTCATGTAGTCGGATATGCAACACTACATACTACAGGCAAAAAGAAAATAATTTTACAAAATAATGTTGAATGAAAGAAGCAATGTGGAAAATAATACATATAATATGATTCCACTTATATAAAGTTCAAGAAGAAGCAAGACTAAACTGCGCTGCTTATGGTTGATAGAGAAAAGGCAAAACTACATTTAAAAAGCAAGGAAATTATTCTTAAAGTCAGGATAGTGGTTCCCTCTAGGAAGTCAGAGAGAGGGTTGTGATTAGAAAAGGGCACATGGGGTGGGCTTCTGGGATGCTGGCAGGATTCCTTCTTAACATGAATGGTGTTACGTGGGGATCTGTTTTGTAATTATTAAACAGTTGAACAGTAGTTCGATTGAATTATTGAACATTTATGCATATTGTATGCCCATTTTAGTTTTCAAAAAAAATTTAATGGGGGAAAATCAGATGGCTTCATTTTCCCTGATATAATTCTGTGTGGGACTTCCCAGTAAGGTTTGGGGAAAGAGAGGAGGGAAGGGCAGCTCTGCAACGTTGGTGCCACCAGAGCTGGGTTCTGACAGAGACATCGTGATCTAGAGAGTAGATATTAACTATATGATTTGGTGTGAAGCACGGGTGGGGTGTTGTGTGTGTGTGTGTGTGCATGCATGTGCGCACATGTGTGATGGAGAGAGATGGACACAAAGAAGGACGTGAAAAGAAAGTTTAAATGAAAACAGAGCAGAAATCACCATCCTTAAATTAAATAAGAATTAGGTTGTTTAGGTGGCACCATTACCCAGCTTTCCTCCACATATAGGAGTTAGTCCTATGTAGTATATAGTTGTAGTTATTGTGCACTTTGACCCAGAAATAACCTTTTCATTTTTCAGAATTCTCAGTGAAAATTATTTGACTGAATTACATAAGGACTCATTTGAAGGCTTGCTATCCATCCGATATTTGTAAGTTAATCATATTTATTTATGAGTTCTTATCTATAAAGTAGATTATCTATAAAGTAATTAAGGGGTTAAAGTTAGATAATCTCTTCAATTTCTTCTGGTAATAAAGTTCTACAATTCTGTAAGTCTATGTAGGGCCCCAGCCCATCACTAGCACTAAATATCTACTATTCATTTTTAATTTTGTAACTATATAGACAATATATAGATAGAAAAATATAGATAGAAATATAGATAGAAAAATAAACTTTAGTTGGAGAGGAAAAGTGGTAATGAAGTCTGAGCAATTATAGACTCCCACATGAACCTTGTTATATAAGTGTTCATATAGTCCACATCTGTATTTATATTTTGTTTATGACCTATGGATCAAATCTGGCCCACAGTCCGTTTTTATACAGCCCATAAGTTAAAAGTGATCTTTAAAGAGATGTAAATGAAAAAAAAAGAAACGAAGAAATATATGTGACAGAGACTGTATGTGGCCTGCAAAGCCTAAAATATTTGCTTATCTGGCCTTTACAGAAAAGGTTTGAAAAAGTTGGTTTAGTGAAATGAGGAGAATTAAATTTAACCTGAAATTGTCACCTACAAGACAAGAAAATATAGAACACTTATATTAATATGAATGCCATTAACACCTAACTTTGATAATTTAATCTAAATTAATTTAACATTTAAATGTTAAATATTTAAGCAGATGAATTATGTAAACAGTATTGTTAAGGGACTTCCTTGGTGGTCTGCTGGTTAAGACTTTGCCTTCCAATGCAGGGGGTGCAGGTTTGATCCCTGGTCAGGGAGCTAAGATCCCACATGTCTCATGGCCAAAAAACCAAAACATAAAAAAGAAGCAATATTGTAACAAATTCAATAAAGAATTTAAAAATGGACCACGTAAACAAACAAACAAAAACATCTTTTAAAAAATTGGTATTGTCAAGAACACATTAAGTTACCAAAAGAACAAGCTGTTGTTAAGGATTTCAATCCAGGAATTGTGATACCAATATTAAGAATGTTTAAGATGATGGTTAAGTGGTATATTTAGAAACGTTTACACAAAATAAGCATATCAGAAATGCCCTTAACAAAAATCTCTCCAGGTTTATTTTTTTTCTGTTTTTTTTGTTGTTGTTTTTTGGGTCACACCACACGACTTGCAGGATCTTAGTTCCCTGACCAGGGAATGAACCCAGGTTCCCAGCAGTGGAAGCGCCGAGTCCTAACCACGGATCACCAGAGAATTCCCTCTCCAGCTTCTTTATCAAAGAGGAAATGTTTGCCTAGTATTTCTTTTTATTTAGGGATGAGGAGATAACTGTGTTTTTTGCTATAAAAGCTCAGTTTTTGTCCTTTGTACATGGCATCCAAAGCTGTTTATGTCATTAATACTTATTAAGCCTATTAATGATCCTCTTTAGCAAATAGATTTTTCTTGCAAATATAAAAGGCTTAAGGGAAGTGGGTATAAAGAGCCTCAAATGACCCTAAAAATAGTTCTTTTAATTATCAAACCTTCCAAGCCTTAAGGGGTAGTCATCTTTATATTAGTCTCTTCTCTTCCATCTGGGCTCCAAAACTTACAAACACATTTTGGGGAAAAACAAATAAGATAATTGCTCAGTGAACCAGGCCCTTCATTACTTCTACTATGAAATACTTTATAACCTGTTTATTTCAGGTTAGCATAAGTATTCTCATTCTTTAAAAAAATGCCAATCAATAAAAAAGCAAAAAAGGAATATACTAATAAGCACTATGCCTACTGCTGTAAACACGAAGATGGGTAGGGCAGGATTCCTTTTAGCAACTCATGATCTCACAGGGAAAATAAACATATAATAAGCTCAAACTAAAATGACAAAGTGCTGTGGAGGCACCATGAAGTAATAAAACTACATTTCTTTCAAAACAGTCATTTCCTCCTTCTATCCACTCCCCAGCAATTTGTTGATTTTATAAATATTTCAGTTTGCTTTATGTCCACGCATTGGCTTTAAACATGATAGACGATGCACATAAGCAGGATCTAGTCCATACTTTGAAGGAGTTTATGCTCAGAGGAAATGGGTTGCAAAAATAGCTATATTTAAAGAAAGAAATGAATATGGGCAATGAGAGCTATAACTTGGTATTGGAGCACAAAAGAGGGAAAAAACACTTCAAACTGGATCAGGGAAGATGTTACTAGAGCAATGCTGTTTAAATGGGACCTCGAAGGGCCATTGGGTATCAATGACAGACAGCTTGGGAAGAATAAACTTGCAAAAGGAAAGTGGGAGAAAGGCAAAACACAGGAAAAATACTCTGAGTTCCTGTAGAGTACAAGTGGGAAGAGTAGGAGATGAGAGCCAGATCATCTAGGGCTTTGGAGGCCAAGAAAAGGATAACATGCCAAGCTACCATGTTACCACAGCAGAGCTTTAGGAAAAGCTTTAGCCTTCAACAGAAGCAACCACTTGGAGGACTGTGAAAACAGAAGCTTCACCCCCATAGTTACTGATTCAAGAGGTCCAGAGTAGGGCTGAGTATTTGTAACTTTAATAAGTTGTGCTTCACACCAGTCTGCTTCGGACTTAGTTGCACATGCAGCACTTGCTGGGGGTATGCGTGTGGGGAGAAGGTGCTTTTCTTTTCCTGGCTGCTCTGTCCTATAAGTTGAATCACACCAAGTAAACACCTGAACCCAACGAGCAAAGTTATCTATAGCTCTCTGACTTTCACATTGCAGGCTGTCACTGAGGTGTCAGTGAATTGTGCAATCAGTTTAAAGGCCATGACCAGCAGGGAAGCACAAAATACTCTTTTTGATTACAAATAGAATAGAAAAAAATCAGAGTGCACAATAAGTTTGTTTCAGAAATTACTTATGTCCATATATATGTGTCTACTTAATTGTGACCTAAAACGTAGCTCACAGCCCAAGCAGAGTGTGATCAGTAGAGAAGTCCTCAGTGAAAGGGACCATCTTCTTTTTGATAATCACTAGCAGTATGACCATGGAGCAAGATATTTTCCCTTTCTCTTTCTCCATTTCCTTATTATAAAAGGAAGAGACAGACTTCCGGGTAAGATGGTGGAAGAGTAAGACGCGGAGATCACCTTCCTCCCCACAGATACACCAGAAATACAGCTACACGTGGAACAACTCCTACAGAACACCGACTGAACGCTGGCAGAAGACCCCAGACCTCCCAAAAAGCAAGAAACTCCCCACATACCTGGGTAGGGCAAAGCGGAGAGATTCCTGCACAGAGGATCGGTGCCGAGCGGCACTCACCAGCCCGAGAGGCTTGTCTGCTCGCCTGCCGGGGTGGGCGGTGCTGGAAGCTGAGGCTCGGGCTTCGGTCAGAGCGCGGGGAGAGGACTGGGGCTGGCGGCGAGAACTCAGCCTGAAGGGGGCTAATGTGCCACAGCTAGCCAGGAGGGAGTCCGTGAAAACTCTGGAGCTGCTGAAGAGTCAAGAGACTTTTTCTTCCCTCTTGGTTTCCTGGTGCGCGAGGAGAGGGGATTAAGAGCACTGCTTAAAGGGGCTCCACAGACGGGCACGAGTCGTGGCTGAAAGCGTGGAGCACAGAGACGGGCGTGGGACACTGGGGTTGCTGCCGCCGCCAAGAAGCCTGTGTGCGAGCGCAGGTCACTGTCTACACCGCCCTTCGGGGAACCTGGGCAGCCCGCCACTGCCGGGGTCCTGGGATCCAGGGGCGGCTTCCCTTGGAGAACGCATGGCGCGCCTCGGGCTGGTACAACGTCACGCCGACCTCTGCTGCTGCAGGCTAACCCCGCACTCCGTGGCCCTCCCTCCCGCCCGGCCTGAGTGAGCCAGAGTCCCTGAAGAGGCTGCTCCTTTAACCCTGTCCTGTCTGAGCGAAGAACAGACGTCCTCCGGCGACCTACATGCAGAGGCGGGGCCAAATCCAAAGCTGAGACCCAGGAGCTGTGAGAACAAAGAAGAGAAAGGGAAACCTCTCCCAGCAGCCTCAGAAGCAGCGGATTAAAGCTCCACAATCAACTTGATGTACCCTGCATCTGTGGAATACATGAATAGACAACAAATCATCCCAAATTGAGGAGCCAGGAGTCAGTGCTGTGCCTCTGAGGTGGGAGAGCCAACTTCAGGACACTGGTCCACAAGAGACCTCTCAGCTCCACATAATATCAAATGGCGAAAATCTTGCAGAGACGTCCATCTCAACACCAGCACCCAGCTTCACTCAACGACCAGCAAGGTACAGTGCTGGACACCCTATGCCAAACAACTAGCAAGTCAGGAACACAACGCCACCCATTAGCAGAGAGGTGGCCTAAAATCATAAAAGGTCCGCAGACACCCCAAAACACACCACCAGACGTGGACCTGCCCACCAGAAAGACAAGATCCAGCCTCATCCACCAGAACACAGGCACTAGTCCCCTCCACCAGGAAGCCTACACAACACACTAAACCAACCTTAGCCACTGGGGACAGACACCAAAAACAACGGGAACTACGAACATGCAGCCTGCAAAAAGGAGACCCCAAACACAGTAAGATAAGCAAAATGAGAAGAGAGAAAAACACACAGCAGGAGAAGGAGCAAGATAAAAACCCACCAGACCTAACAAATGAAGAGGTAATAGGCAGTCTACCTGAAAAAGAATTCAGAATAATGATGGTAAAGATGATCCAAGATTCTATTTCCAAGATCCAAAATCTTGGAAATAGAATAGACAAAATGCAAGAAACAGTTAACAAGGACCTAGAAGAACTAAAGATGAATCAAGCATCGATTAAAAACACAATAAATGAAATAAAAAATACTCTAGATGGGATCAATAGCAGAATAACTGAGGCAGAAGAACGGATAAGTGAGGTGGAAGATAAAATAGTGGAAATAACTGCTGCAGAGCAAAATAAAGAAAAAATAATGAAAAGAACAGAGGACAGTCTCAGAGACCTCTGGGACATTAAACGCACCAACATTCGAATTATAGGTTTTCCCGAAGAAGAAGAGAAAAAGAAAGGGACTGAGAAAATATTTGGAGAGATTATAGTTGAAAACTTCCCTAATATGGGAAAGGAAATAGTTAATCAAGTCCAGGAGGCACAGAGAGTCCCATACAGAATAAATCCAAGGAGAAATACACCAAGACACATATTAATCAAACTGTCAAAAATTAAACACAAAGAAATCATATTAAAAGCAGCAAGGCAAAAACAACAAATAACACACAAGGGAATCCCCATCAGGATAACAGCTGATCTCTCAGCAGAAACTCTACAAGCCAGAAGGGAGTGGCAGGACATAATTAAAGTGATGAAGGGGAAAAATCTGCAACCAAGATTACTCTACCCAGCAAGGATCTCATTCAGATTTGATGGAGAAATTAAAACGTTTACAGACAAGCAAAAGCTGAGAGAGTTCAGCACCACCAAACCAGCTTTACAACAAATGCTAAAGGAACTTCTCTAGGCAAGAAACACAACAGAAGTAAAAGACCTACAATAACGAACCCAAAACAATTAAGAAAATGGGAATAGGAACATACATATCGATAATTACCTTAAATGTAAATGGACTAAATGCTCCCACCAAAAGACACAGATTGGCTGAATGGGTACAAAAACAAGACCCATATATATGCTGTCTACAAGAGACCCACTTCAGACCTAGAGACACATACAGACTGAAAGTAAGGGGATGGAAAAAGATATTCCATGCAAATGGAAACCAAAAGAAAGCTGGAGTAGCAATTCTCATATCAGACAAAATAGACTTTAAAATAAAGACTACTAGAAGATCAAAGAAGGACACTACATAATGATCAAGGGATCGATCCAAGAAGAAGATATAACAATTGTAAATATTTATGCACCAAACATAGGAGCACCTCAATACATAAGGCAAATACTAACAGCGAGAAAAGGAGAAATCGACAGTAACACAATCATAGTAGGGGACTTTAACACCACACTTTCACCAATGGACACATCATCCAAACTGAAAATAAATAAGGAAACACAAGCTTTAAATGATACATTAAACAAGATGGATTTAATTGATATTTATAGGACATTCCATCCAAAAACAACAGAATACACATTTTTCTCAAGTGCTCATGGAACATTCTCCAGGATAGATCATATCTTGGGTCACAAATCAAGCCTTGGTAAATTTAAGAAAATTGAAATTGTATCAAGTATCTTTTCCGACCACAATGCTATGAGACTAGATATCAATTACAGGAAAAGAGCTGTAAAACATACAAACACATGGAGGCTAAACAATACACTACTTAATAACGAAGTGATCACTGAAGAAATTAAAGCGGAAATTAAAAAATACCTAGAAACAAATGACAATGGAGACACGATGACCCAAAACTTATGGGATGCAGCAAAAGCAGTTCTAAGAGGGAAGTTTATAGCAATACAATCCCACCGTAAGAAACAGGAAACATCTCGAATAAACAACCTAACCTTGCACCTAAAGCAATTAGAGAAAGAAGAACAAAAACATCCCAAAGTTAGCAGAAGGAAAGAAATCAGAAAAATCAGATCAGAAATAAATGAAAAAGAAATGAAGGAAATGATAGCAAAGATCAATAAAACTAAAAGCTGGTTCTTTGAGAAGATAAACAAAATTGATAAACCATTAGCCAGACTCATCAAGAAAAAAAGGGAGAAGACTCAAATCAATAGAATTAGAAATGAAAAAGGAGAAGTAACAACTGACACTGCAGAAATACAAAAGATCATGAGAGATTACTATAAGCAACTCTATGCCAATAAAATGGACAACCTGGAAGAAATGGACAAATTCTTAGAAATGCACAACCTGCCAAGACTGAATCAGCAAGAAATAGAAAATATGAATAGACCAATCACAAGCACTGAAATTGAAACTGTGATTAATAATCTTCCAACAAACAAAAGCTCAGGACCAGATGGCTTCACAGGCGAATTCTATCAAGCATTTAGAGAAGAGCTAACACCCCTCTTTCTCAAACTCTTCCAAACATTTTCAGAGGAAGGAACACTCCCAAACTCATTCTACGAGGCCTCTATCACCTTGATAAAAATACCAGGCAAGGATATCACAAAGAAAGAAAAGTACAGGCCAATATCACTGATGAACATAGATGCAAAACTCCTCAACAAAATACTAGCAAACAGAATCCAACAGCACATTAAAAGGATCATACACCATGATCAAGTGGGGTTTATTCCAGGAATGCAAGGATTCTTCAATATACGCAAATCAATCAATGTGATACACCATATTAACAAATTGAAGGAAAAAAACCATATGATCATCTCAATAGATGCAGAGAAAGCTTTCGACAAAATTCAACACCCATTTATGATAAAAACCCTGCTGAAAGTAGGCATAGAGGGAACTTTCCTCAACATAATAAAGGCCATATATGACAAACTCACTGCTAACATCGTCCTCAATGGTGAAAAACTGAAACCATTTCCACTAAGATCAGGAACAAGACAAGGTTGCCCACTCTCACCACTATTATTCAACCTAGTTTTGGAAGTTTTAGCCACAGCAATCAGAGAAGAAAAGGAAATAAAAGGAATCCAAATCGGAAAAGAAGAAGTAAAGCTGTCACTGTTTGCAGATGACATGATACTATACATAGAGAATCCTAAAGATGCTACCAGAAAACTACTAGAGCTAATCAATGAATTTGGTAAAGTTGCAGGATACAAAATTAATGCACAGAAATCTCTGGCATTCTTATAGTCTAATGATGAAAAATCTGAAAGTGAAATCAAGGAAACACTCCCATTTACCATTGCAACAAAAAGAATAATATATCTAGGAATAAACCTACCTAAGGAGACAAAAGACCTGTATGCAGAAAATTATAAGACACTGATGAAAGAAATTAAAGATGATACAAATAGATGGAGAGATGTACCATGTTCTTGGATTGGAAGAATCAACATTGTGAAAATGACTCTACTACCCAAAGCAATCTACAGATTCAATGCAATCCCTATCAAACTACCACTGGCATTTTTCACAGAACTAGAACAAAAAATTTCACAATTTGTATGGAAACACAAAGGACCCCGCATAGCCAAAGCAATCTTGAGAACGAAAAATGGAGCTGGAGGAATCAGGCTTCCTGACTTCAGACTATACTACAAAGCTACAGTAATCAAGACAGTGTGGTACTGGCACAAAACAGAAAGATAGATCAATGGAACAGGATAGAAAGCCCAGAGATAAACCCACACACATATGGTCACCTTATCTTTGATAAAGGAGGCAGAAATGTACAGTGTAGAAAGGACAGCCTCTTCAATAAGTGGTGCTGGGAAAACTGGATAGGGACATGTAAAAGTATGAGATTAGATCACTCCCTAACACCAGACACAAAAATAAGCTCAAAATGGATTAAAGACCTAAATGTAAGGGCAGACCCTATCAATCTCTTAGAGGAAAACATAGGCAGAACACTCTATGACATAAATCACAGCAAGATCCTTTTTGACCCACCTCCTAGAGAAATGGAAATAAAGACAAAAATAAACACATGGGACCTAATGAAACTTAAAAGCTTTTGCACAGCAAAGGAAACCACAAACAAGACCTAAATACAACCCTCAGAATGGGAGAAAATATTTGCAAATGAAGCAACTGACAAAGGATTAATCTCCAAAATTTATAAGCAGCTCATGCAGCTCAATAACAAAAAAACAAACAACCCAATCCAAAAATGGGCGGAAGACCTAAATAGACATTTCTCCAAAGAAGATATACAGACTGCCAACAAACACATGAAAGAATGCTCTACATCATTAATTAGAGAAATGCAAATCAAAACTACAATGAGATATCATCTCACACCAGTCAGAATGGCCATCATCAAAAAATCTAGAAACAATAAATGCTGGAGAGGGTGCAGAGAAAAGGGAACACTCTTGCACTGCTGGTGGGAATGTGAATTGGTACAGCCACTATGGAGAACGGTATTGAGGTTCCTAAAAAAACTACAAATAGAACTACCATATGACCCAGCAATCCCACTACTGGGCATATACCCTGAGAAAACCATAATTCAAAAAGAGACGTGTACCAAAATGTTCATAGCAGCCCTATTTACAATAGCCCGGAGATGGAAACAACCTAAGTGTCCATCATCGGATGAATGGGTAAAGAAGATGTGGCACATATATCCAATGGAATATTACTCAGCCATAAAAAGAAACGAAACTGAGTTATTTGTAATGAGGTGGATGGACCTAGAGTGTGTCATACAAAGTCAAGTAAGTCAGGAAGAGAAAGACAAATACTGTATGCTGACATATATATATGGAATTTAAGAAAAAAAAGACATGCAGAACATAGGGGTAAGACAGGAATAAAGACACAGACCTACTAGAGAATGGAATTGAGGATATGGGGAGGGGGATGGGTAAGCTGTGACAAAGCAAAAGAGCGGCATGGACATATATACTCTACCAAACGTAAGGTAGATAGCTAGTGGGAAGCAGCCGCATAGCACAGGGAGATCAGCTCAGTGCTTTGTGACCGCCTGGAGCGGTGGGATAGGGAGCGTGGGAGGGAGACGCAAAAGGGAGGGGATATGGGAACATATTTATATGTATAACTGATTAAATTTGTAAAAAAAAATAGGAAGAGAAAAACTACTGTCTACACTTTCTCCCGGTTAAAATTCAATGAGGTTTGGATAAAGGGAATAGAGTGTAGGGGCCTGAAAAACAGTAGGATAAGAAGAGATTTTCTTGCCACTTTCCAGAAGGGACTCGTATGTTCTACCTTTGGTCAGCTTTGAGTGAGGCCAGCCCCTACATCCCCAACCATGTGACCCTCCCTACCCCAGAGCCTCCTAGAAGGCCTCTGGCCTGGCCTTATGCTTACGAACCAGGCCTCAGGCCAGCAGGAACAGGTACAACCAATTCCTCTCCCCGTCCACCCTCTTTCCTTAAAGGACTAGTGAAAGCAGATGAATGTGTGCCAGTCCTGTTCTAACTCAGCTTGGGCTGGGGAGCTAATTCTGCTGATAAATAAATTAGGGTAAACCATTATGGTAATTAAACATTCCTCCTGCTTTTGGTGAGGAAATTGAAATTGATGTGTTCTCAGGTCTCCTCTAGTTGTAAAATTCTGCTTTTAAAGACCAATATTTACTTTCTGCTTCTTTTTCTATCTTCCTCTTTTGCAATTCTATGAGAATAAATCTGTTTTGAAAGAAAACATGATCATGATTATCCATTACAACTATTTACAAATCCTTATTCATTCCTTTTTACTTTAAATCTTATCTACCCAGTGAGAGGAAAACTCTTTTAAGGAAAGGAATTCTACCCTGTTTAATAATCCTTTGGCTCTTCCACAGTACCTAACTTAGGGTCTTGCATGCAGCTGGTGACATATTTTATTGACTGTTTTAGATAATGTTCAACAGATAATTCGTAATAAAAACTCTTAGAAGTAGGAAAAGAAAATAATCCTAAGCAGAACCCTAAGCATTGATTTAAAGTCAACAACAAGAGTAGGATGCCCAATCATTACTGCTACTATTGATCATTGTGGAGGAGGTCTTAGTCCTTATGATAAGAAAAATGAAGTACTGGAAAGGAAGAGACAAAAAATTTGCATATGAAATGAGGGACCTAAAAAGACCAAAAGAATCAACCGAAATTTTATTGGAAGTAACATGAGTAAGATGGCTCCATACAAAATCAAGAGATCAACATATAAGCCTCAATAGCTTTCCCATATAACACAACTAACTAACTAAAAAACAGAAGAAACATCCCAGTTACTATATCAATAAAAATGTATAAAGTACCTAGGAATAAAGTTAACCAAAATTTCTAAGGCCTATGTGATGAAAATATTAAAACGTTTCTGAAGGGCATTAAGAAGAAGTACTTACATGGCATGTGATACCATCCTCCTAGAATGTTGTAAAGAGGCCAATTCTCCTCAAATTAACCTACAAATTCAATGCAATCCATTTATAGCCAAAATAATTTTTAAATAAAATCTGGCCAGCTGACATTTGGTAGAGAATATATGTAAGAATAGTTATGAAATGCATGAAAAAGTCAAAGAGTAGGACCTTGCCCTACCATGTATAAAATAAGTTATAGAGCAACTGGATTTAAGCAGTGTGATACTGGTACTGATATAGGACAAGATAACTGGATCACAGAATAGAGTCCAGATGAAGATAGTATATTAGACCAGGGAAGAAAGAATAAACCATTCAGTGAAAGATTTAAAACAATTAGATCTTCATTGTGTAGGGGGAAAAAGTTAAATCCCCTACTTCAACCACCCTAAAAAACAAATACAACAAATTCTAGACAGATTATAAAAGTACTTGAAGAAAATATTAGAGATGATTTTTACTTCATGAGTTGACAAAGGCCTGGCTAACAAAACCCACCCCACATGAGCCATGAGGAGAGGATGGGCAGTTATGGTGGCAGACTGTCAACACACCTCCTACTCTTCACAGCCCTTGCCCCCTATTCCCCTGGACTGTTTGTCTTCTTCTTGTTGACTTTTAAAAATCTTGGGAGTTCCCTGGTGGTCTAGTGGTTAGGGCTTGGTGCTTTCGTTGCTGTGGCCCAAGGATCAATCTCTGCTCAGGGAATTAATATCCCGCAAGCTGCACAGCATGGCCAAACCCCGCCACCTCCAAACAAACAAACAAAAACTCTTTATAGTAAAGAAATACTGGCTTTCATTGAATTTCAGTGTTTTGAATCTTTCCTGTGTTTTTGTCTCAAAGGAGACTAGACAAAAGAATGGAGTAGGGTGCACAAGCTTTGCAGTCAGGTGACACTGGCTTTTGCTTTTGGTTTGGCCACTGGGGCCTTACTTCAATCTCCTTCATCTATGAAGGAGGGATAGAAATATCATCCTCACAGGACTGTGGGCATTACATTAGACAATATATGGAAAACTCTTCATCTTACGCTTGGCATGAATCAGTGCTAAGCTGGTGTCACAGACAAGGTGGTGGAATATATCAAAGGCTCTGCTTGTGGCATCAGGCTCTGAAGGCTCTTTCCCACCAGAAGATTATAGAAATATTGCTTTTATTTTCTTCTAATACCTTTATGTGGTATTTTTTCACATTTATGGAAATATTCTTATTTAAGATGAAAAATGGGGATCTGCTCTTGTTTACCCTCCAAATATTCAGGTAGCTATTCTATCACCATTTATTCATTTTCTTCCACTGATTGCAATATTAAAACATGACATTTCAAAAGTCTTAAGAACACAGGGGTCTATTGCTGGATTCTATGCTACTTCAAATAAATATTTGGTTGCATTATTCCTCACTGTGGAATTGACATAATGCCTAATCTCTCTTCCATTGAACACCATTATTGTCTACCATAGGAAGAACACTGCATGGCCCCTGTCCTCAAAAAGCTTATCGTATAAGTGGGGAGAAGAAATAATGATTAGGACTCCTCGCTTTACTGCCGAGGGTACAGGTTCAATCCCTACTTGGGGAACTAAGGTCACGCAGGCCAAAAGAAAACCAAACCAAACCAAAACAAAACAAATGCAAGGTCAAACTACATCGAAGTTAAAAACAATAAAAAGGGGACTTTCCAGAAACTCTAAAACTGCAAAAGACCATATGCCATGTGAGATATAGGGGGTACAGTCTGGGCAATGGTCAATGACTAGCAAGCTGACCCCATGCTAGTCCCCAGCCTCCTAGGATCAGAAAGCATACTCTTCCTCAAGAGAAAACACACGTCTTCCTGTTGTGGCAGTCTCAGTTTATCAATATCACAAGATTGATCAAACATCAGAATGCCAAATTATTACTTTACAATGAGAAATACATCTGTTCTGCACACAGAGCATCCGTGTCTACACAATCAGAGAATTACCTTCTGTGGAGACAGGCCTCCTTGGCACAGTAAAGCACAATCACACAATCGAAGGCTACTTGGTGAGAACAGAATTAGAAAAGCAATCACCTGGATCCAGAATTTAATGGGAAGGCCTGAGGTAGCTGGATCCATCCACCTCCTCAACAGGCACAGCTTGACTAGTGGCCCTGACTCTTCACTTATGCTGCCTAAGGTGCCATCTCTACTCTCGGGCAATGTGAGGATGGTCACTGCCTATGTTGGTCTCTCCTCACCTTTTCTATGCTTTCACTAGTGACCAATCCTCCTTCAGATAGACACATTTCTCTTTAGATGTTAGTACATCATGTCAGGATAGTACAGTTAATACACTTATTACAGTTAGTACATCTCTGCTCAGAGCCATGATATGCTAACTTGGTGTTTCTCTCTTGGGGGGCTGCCTTTTAAAACACTGCTTACCATTTTTGTGAGTTCTGAGGGGAGGGGACTGCTTTGCTATGGCCCCTAAGAAATGGTGACAACCCTTATATGACTAGGATAAGGAGGGCTGGACTATTCTGGGAAGGCTTTATCAAGAACGATATCTGAATTTGAATAGGCCTTTGTGAGATTCATAGGACTGCCACAGGCAAAGCAAAATAAAGGAATTTTAGATGGGCAAAGGCACAGGCAGGGACTTCCGGGTAATATGGCGGAAGAGTAAGACGCAGAGATCACCTTCCTCCCCACGGATACACCAGAAATACAGCTACACGTGGAACAACTCCTACAGAACACCGACTGAATGCTGGCAGAAGACCCCAGACCTCCCAAAAGGCAAGAAACTCCCCACATACCTGGGTAGGGCAAAGCGGAGAGATCCCCACACAGAGGATCGGTGCCGAGCGGCACTCACCAGCCCGAGAGGCTTGTCTGCTCGCCTGCTGGGGTGGGCGGTGCTGGAAGCTGAGGCTCGGGCTTCGGTCAGAGCGCAGGGAGAGGACTGGGGCTGGTGGCGAGAACTCAGCCTGAAGGGGGCTAATGTGCCACAGCTAGCCGGGAGGGAGTCCGGGAAAACTCTGGAGCTGCCGAAAAGGCAAGAGACTTTTTCTTCCCTCTTGGTTTCCTGGTGCGCGAGGAAAGGGGATTAAGAGCACTGCTTAAAGAGCTCCACAGATGGGCGCGAGTCACGACTGAAAGCGCGGAGCCCAGTGACGGGCGTGGGACGCTGGGGCTGCTGCTGCCACCGCCAAGAAGCCTCTGTGCGAGCGAAGGTCACTGCCCACACCGCGCTTCCGGGAGCCTGTGCAGCCCGCCACTGCCGGGGTCCCGGGATCCAGGAGCGGCTTCCCTGGGAGAACGCACGGCGCGCCTCGGGCTGGTGCAACGTCACTCCGACCTCTGCCGCTGTAGGCTCGCCCCGCACTCCGTGCCCCGCCCTCCCGCCTGGGCTGAGTGAGCCAGAGTCCCCGAAGAGGCTGCTCCTTTAACCCTGTCCTGTCTGAGCGAAGAACAGACGTCCTCCGGCGACCTACATGCAGAGGCGGGGCCAAATCCAAAGCTGAGACCCAGGAGCTATGAGAACAAAGAAGAGAAAGGGAAACCTCTCCCAGCAGCCTCAGAAGCAGCGGATTAAAGCTCCACAATCAACTTGATGTACCCTGCATCTGTGGAATACAGGAATAGACAACACATCATCCCAAATTGAGGAGCCAGGAGTCAGTACTGTGCCTCTGAGGTGGGAGAGCCAACTTCAGGACACTGGTCCACAAGAGACCTCCCAGCTCCACATAATTTCAAACGGCAAAAATCTTCCAGAGATCTCCATCTCAACACCAGCACCCAGCTTCACTCAACGACCAGCAAGGTACAGTGCTGGACACCCTATGCCAAACAACTAGCAAGTCAGGAACACAATGCCACCCATTAGCAGAGAGGTGGCCTAAAATCATAAAAAGTCTGCAGACACCCCAAAACACATCACCAGACGTGGACCTGCCCACCAGAAAGACAAGATCCAGCCTCATCCACCAGAACACAGGCACTAGTCCCCTCCACCAGGAAGCCTACACAACACACTAAACCAACCTTAGCCACTGGGGACAGACACCAAAAACAACGGGAACTACGAACATGCAGCCTGCAAAAAGGAGACCCCAAACACAGTAAGATAAGCAAAATGAGAAGAGAGAAAAACACACAGCAGGAGAAGGAGCAAGATAAAAACCCACCAGACCTAACAAATGAAGAGGTAATAGGCAGTCTACCTGAAAAAGAATTCAGAATAATGATGGTAAAGATGATCCAAGATTCTATTTCCAAGATCCAAAATCTTGGAAATAGAATAGACAAAATGCAAGAAACAGTTAACAAGGACCTAGAAGAACTAAAGATGAATCAAGCATCGATTAAAAACACAATAAATGAAATAAAAAATACTCTAGATGGGATCAATAGCAGAATAACTGAGGCAGAAGAACGGATAAGTGAGGTGGAAGATAAAATAGTGGAAATAACTGCTGCAGAGCAAAATAAAGAAAAAATAATGAAAAGAACAGAGGACAGTCTCAGAGACCTCTGGGACAACATTAAACGCACCAACATTCGAATTATAGGGGTTCCCGAAGAAGAAGAGAAAAAGAAAGGGACTGAGAAAATATTTGAAGAGATTATAGTTGAAAACTTCCCTAATATGGGAAAGGAAATCGTTAATCAAGTCCAGGAGGCACAGAGAGTCCCATACAGAATAAATCCAAGGAGAAATACACCAAGACACATATTAATCAAACTGTCAAAAATTAAACACAAAGAAATCATATTAAAAGCAGCAAGGCAAAAACAACAAATAACACACAAGGGAATCCCCATCAGGATAACAGCTGATCTCTCAGCAGAAACTCTACAAGCCAGAAGGGAGTGGCAGGACATAATTAAAGTGATGAAGGGGAAAAATCTGCAACCAAGATTACTCTACCCAGCAAGGATCTCATTCAGATTTGATGGAGAAATTAAAACGTTTACAGACAAGCAAAAGCTGAGAGAGTTCAGCACCACCAAACCAGCTTTACAACAAATGCTAAAGGAACTTCTCTAGGCAAGAAACACAACAGAAGTAAAAGACCTACAATAACGAACCCAAAACAATTAAGAAAATGGGAATAGGAACATACATATCGATAATTACCTTAAATGTAAATGGACTAAATGCTCCCACCAAAAGACACAGATTGGCTGAATGGGTACAAAAACAAGACCCATATATATGCTGTCTACAAGAGACCCACTTCAGACCTAGAGACACATACAGACTGAAAGTAAGGGGATGGAAAAAGATATTCCATGCAAATGGAAACCAAAAGAAAGCTGGAGTAGCAATTCTCATATCAGACAAAATAGACTTTAAAATAAAGACTACTAGAAGATCAAAGAAGGACACTACATAATGATCAAGGGATCGATCCAAGAAGAAGATATAACAATTGTAAATATTTATGCACCAAACATAGGAGCACCTCAATACATAAGGCAAATACTAACAGCCATAAAAGGAGAAATCGACAGTAACACACTTATAGTAGGGGACTTTAACACTCCATTTTCACCAATGGACAGATCATCCAAACTGAAAATAAATAAGGAAACACAAGCTTTAAATGATACATTAAACAAGATGGACTTAATTGATATTTATAGGACATTCCATCCAAAAACAACAGAATACACATTTTTCTCAAGTGCTCATGGAACATTCTCCAGGATAGATCATATCTTGGGTCACAAATCAAGCCTTGGTAAATATAAGAAAATTGAAATTGTATGAAGTATCTTTTCTGACCACAATGCTATGAGACTAGATATCAATTACAGGAAAAGAGCTGTAAAAAATACAAACACATGGAGGCTAAACAATACACTATTTAATAACGAAGTGATCACTGAAGAAATCAAAGAGGAAATTAAAAAATACCTAGAAACAAATGACAATGGAGACACGACGACCCAAAACCTATGGGATGAAGCAAAAGCAGTTCTAAGAGGGAAGTTTATAGCAATACAATCCCACCTTAAGAAACAGGAAACATCTCGAATAAACAACCTAACCTTGCACCTAAAGCAATTAGAGAAAGAAGAACAAAAACATCCCAAAGTTAGCAGAAGGAAAGAAATCAGAAAAATCAGATCAGAAATAAATGAAAAAGAAATGAAGGAAATGATAGCAAAGATCAATAAAACTAAAAGCTGGTTCTTTGAGAAGATAAACAAAATTGATAAACCATTAGCCAGACTCATCAAGAAAAAAAGGGAGAAGACTCAAATCAATAGAATTAGAAATGAAAAAGGAGAAGTAACAACTGACACTGCAGAAATACAAAAGATCATGAGAGATTACTATAAGCAACTCTATGCCAATAAAATGGACAACCTGGAAGAAATGGACAAATTCTTAGAAATGCACAACCTGCCAAGACTGAATCAGGAAGAAATAGAAAATATGAACAGAACAATCACAAGCACTGAAATTGAAACTGTGATTAAAAATCTTCCAACAAACAAAAGCCCAGGACCAGATGGCTTCACAGGCGAATTCTATCAAGCATTTAGAGAAGAGCTAACACCTAATCTTCTGAAACTCTTCCAAAATATAGCAGAGGGAGGAACACTCCCAAACTCATTCTACGAGGCCACCATCACCTTGATACCAAAACCAGACAAGGATGTCACAAAGAAAGAAAACTACAGGCCAATATCACTGATGAACATAGATGCAAAACTCCTCAACAAAATACTAGCAAACAGAATCCAACAGCACATTAAAAGGATCATACACCATGATCAAGTGGGGTTTATTCCAGGAATGCAAGGATTCTTCAATATATGCAAATCAATCAACGTGATACACCATATTAACAAATTGAAGGAGAAAAACCATATGATCCTCTCAATAGATGCAGAGAAAGCTTTCGACAAAATTCAACACCCATTTATGATAAAAACCCTGCAGAAAGTAGGCATAGAGGGAACTTTCCTCAACATAATAAAGGCCATATATGACAAACCCACAGCCAGCATCATCCTCAATGGTGAAAAACTGAAACCATTTCCACTAAGATCAGGAACAAGACAAGGTTGCCCACTCTCACCACTATTATTCAACCTAGTTTTGGAAGGTTTAGTCACAGCAATCAGAGAAGAAAAGGAAATAAAAGGAATCCAAATTGGAAAAGAAGAAGTAAAGCTGTCACTGTGTGCAGATGACATGATACTATACATAGAGAATCCTAAAGATGCTACCAGAAAACTACTAGAGTTAATCAATGAATTTGGTAAAGTTGCAGGATACAAAATTAATGCACAGAAATCTCTGGCATTCCTATATTCTAATGATGAAAAATCTGAAAGTGAAATCAAGGAAACACTCCCATTTACCATTGCAACAAAAAGAATAAAATATCTAGGAATAAACCTACCTAAGGAGACAAAAGACCTGTATGCAGAAAATTATAAGACACTGATGAAAGAAATTAAAGATGATACAAATAGATGGAGAGATGTACCATGTTCTTGGATTGGAAGAATCAACATTGTGAAAATGACTCTACTACCCAAAGCAATCTACAGATTCAATGCAATCCCTATCAAACTACCACTGGCATTTTTCACAGAACTAGAACAAAAAATTTCACAATTTGTACGGAAACACAAAAGACCCCGAATAGCCAAAGCAATCTTGAGAACAAAAAATGGAGCTGGAGGAATCAGGCTCCCTGACTTCAGACTATACTACAAAGCTACAGTATTCAAGACAGTATGGTACTGGCACAAAAACAGAAAGATAGATCAATGGAACAGGATAGAAAGCCCAGAGTTAAACCTACGGACATATGGTCACCTTATCTTTGATAAAGGAGGCAGGAATGTACAGTAGAGAAAGGACAGTCTCTTCAATAAGTGGTGCTGGGAAAACTGGATAGGGACATGTAAAAGTATGAGATTAGATCACTCCCTAACACCATACACAAAAATAAGCTCAAAATGGATTAAAGACCTAAATGTAAGGGCAGACCCTATCAAACTCTTAGAGGAAAACATAGGCAGAACACACTATGACATAAATCACAGCAAGATCCTTTTTGACCCACCTCCTAGAGAAATGGAAATAAAGACAAAAATAAACACATGGGACCTAATGAAACTTCAAAGCTTTTGCACAGCAAAGGAAACCATAAACAAGACCAAAAGACAACCCTCAGAATGGGAGAAAATATTTGCAAATGAAGCAACTGACAGAGGATTAATCTCCAAAATTTATAAGCAGCTCATGCAGCTCAATAACAAAAAAACAAACAACCCAATCCAAAAATGGGCAGAAGACCTAAATAGACATTTCTCCACAGAAGATATACAGACTGCCAACAAACACATGAAAGGATGGTCAACATCTTTATTCATTAGAGAAATGCAGATCAAAACTACAATGAGATATCATCTCACACCAGTCAGAATGGCCATCATCAAAAAATCTAGAAACTATAAATACTGGAGAGGGTGTGGAAAAAAGGGAACACTCTTGCACTGCTGGTGGGAATGTGAATTGGTACAGCCGCTATGGAGAACGGTATGGAGGTTCCTTAAAAAAACTACAAATAGAACTACCATATGACCCAGCAATCCCACTACTGGGCATATACCCTGAGAAAACCATAATTCAAAAAGAGACATGTACCAAAATATTCATAACAGCCCTATTTACAATAGCCCGGAGATGGAAACAACCTAAGTGTCCATCATCGGATGAATGGATAAAGACGATGTGGCACATATATACAATGGAATATTACTTAGCCATAAAAAGAAATGAAATTGAGCTATTTGTAATGAGGTGGATAGACCTAGAGTCTGTCATACAGAGTGAAGTAATTCAGAAAGAGAAAGACAAATACTGTATGCTAACACATATATATGGAATTTAGGAAAAAAAATGTCATGAAGAACATAGGGGTAAGACAGGAATAAAGACACAGACCTACTAGAGAATGGACTTGAGGATATGGGGAGGGGGATGGGTAAGCTGTGACAAAGCGAAAGAGCGGCATGGACATATATACACTACCAAACGTAAGGTAGATAGCTAGTGGGAAGCAGCTGCATAGCACAGGGAGATCAGCTCGGTGCTTTGTGACCCCCTGGAGGGGTTGGATAGGGAGGGTGGGAGGGAGACGCAAAAGGGAGGGGATATGGAAACATATGTATATGTATAACTGATTAAATTTGTTATAAAGCAAAAAATTTAAAAAATAAAAAATGAAAAAAAAAAAGGCACAGACAAAAGTAGGAATGGGTATGGTGTAACTAGCGTATAGTGAGGAGCTGCTTTGGCTGGAATGGAGGGCTGCCATTAGAAGAGAAAAGGTAAATAAAGTAGGTTGGATTGGTAGGGTAGAATCGAGATTGTCATCTTATTAAAATCACTCTTTTAATGTTAGCAACTGCCTGTTGGGAAAAGTAATAAACCACTATGTAACTGAACAAAAGGTAAACAGGCTAGCTCCAGGAATAGGCTACTATAAATATGACATACTTTAGGGTAACCTGCTGCAGAATTTTACTTGCAGTGTTGTAATGGAACCTATCTACACAATTCCTAATACACTGGAGAAGAAAGCTGCTAAGTAAACCTAAGGAATTGACGAGATTACACTTTTATCTCTTAGGCATGTGCTTTTTAGCCTTCCCACTGTGACTAATATCTCCATGACTATAGAGATCCTATATCTCTCATCACTTTAGTCAACAAGGAAAGAAATCAACAGTTGAATGAGAGTGACTGGTGAGTACATCAAATCAGTAAAGTTTTTTTGCGTTGAAGAAATTTTACTATCATGTCAACACTGGCCTGCTTATACACTTAACTTGTTAAAAGAATCCAATGGCTTGTTATCATGAATCCAATTCCATAGAGATCTCCTGGGAGTGGAGTTCCTTTAAAACTCCTGTGAGGACTTCCCTGGTGGCGCAGTGGTTAAGAATCCTCCTGTCACTGCAGGGGTCACGTGTTCAATCCCTGGTCTGGGAAGGTCCCACATGGTGCAGAGCCCATACTCCACAACAAGAGAAGCTACTGCAATGAGAAGCCCGTACACCCCAATGAAGACCCAACGCAGCCAAAAAAAAAAAAAAAAAAAAAAACAACTAAAATGAGATATCATCTCACACCGGTCAGAATGGCCATCATCAAAAAATCTAGAAACAATAAATGCTGGAGAGGGTGTGGAGAAAAGGGAACACTCTTGCAATGCTGGTGGGAATGTGAATTGGTACAGCCACTATGGAGAACAGTATGGAGCTTCCTTTAAAAACTTCAAATAGAACTACCATATGACCCAGCAATCCGACTACTGGGCATATACCCTAAGAAAACCATAATTCAGAAAGAGTCATGTACCAAAATGTTCATTGCAGCTCTATTTACAATAGCCAGGAGATGGAAACAACCTAAGTGTCCATCATTGGATGAATGGATAAAGAAGATGTGGCACATATATACAATGGAATATTACTCAGCCATAAAAAGAAATGAAATTCAGCTATTTGTAATGAGGTGAATGGACCTAGAGTCTGTCATAGAGAGTGAAGTAAGTCAGAAAGAGAAAGACAAATACCGTATGCTAACACATATATATGGAATTTAAGGAAAAAAATGTCATGAAGAACCTAGGGGTAAGACAGGAATAAAGACATAGACGTACTAGAGAATGCACTTGAGAATATGGGGCGGGGGAAGTGTAAGCTGTGACAAAGTGAGAGTGGCATGGACATACATACACTACCAAAATTAAAAGAGATAGCTAGTGGGAAGCAGCCGCATAGCACAGGGAGATCAGCTTGGTGGTTTGTGACCACCTATATGGGTGGGATAGGGAGGGTGGGAGGGAGGGAGACGCAAGGGGGAAGAGATATGGGAACATATGTATATGTATAACTGATTCACTGTGTTATAAAAGAGAAACTAACACACCATTGTAAAGCAATTATACTCCAATAAAGATGTAAAAAAAATAAACAAATTTTGTATGAGTGAAAATAAAAAATAAAAAAACATCTTGGAATATACTTTTGAGTAAAAGAACAAAATGTATCTCAGACTTCATGAGTAAAGAGAAGAATCAAGTAGTAGTAGGTGGAAAGGTAGCTTTGATTCTCAGTTTGTGGATTCTGAATCTGAACTAATTGTTGTCCTTACCTCAGTGAGACAGAGAATTGTAACCAAAATCCTCACTACTACAGTTACAGATATTGCCAATATGAGTTTGTTGTCATACCCATATACTGGAAATTTTTTGTGAGCTAAAAAAAGAAATAAAAAAAATTTAAAAGCAAGGAGATAGAAGGGATGAAAGGTTACTATTCTTAAACCTATTCTAAACCATAGCTAACTATTGTTTTTCGTTTTTTCCTTTTTTTTGTGTGGTACGTGGGCCTCTCATTGTTTTGGCATCTCCCATTGCGGAGCAGAGGCTCTAGACGCACAGGCTCAGCAGCCATGGCTCACGGGCCCAGCCGCTCCGTGGCATGTGGGATATTGCAGGACTGGGACATGAACCCGTGTCCCCTGAATCGGCAGGCAGACTCTCAACCACTGCACAACAAGGGAAGACCTAACTATTCTTAAACTACTATAAAACCCAACCGTTTTAAGTGAGTAGCTACTATAAGAACAAGCTGAATTTAATGTTATTCACTTATCATTTGCATTTTCTTCTACAACTTATTTATCTACAATTTATTTCTCTTGTGTTATGCCCTTTTCTCATCTACCCTAGGAATAGTGGCACACTGTCTAAATGAACAAAGTGGGAGATCACTGTCTTAGCCAGTTTCTTGACTGAAGATTAGAAACAGACTAGGGGCCAGTGGTATTCCCGCTTGGGTATGTTGAGGGCATGTCCTAAACTGAGTAAAAGTCCAGGTCCCATGTGTCAGCGGTTATCCTCACGTCACTTGACTCCTTCTCTTCCTGCTCACTCTGGGCTTCTGTGCTCTCACTGATACAGTTGTCAGCTTTCCACTGGTCTGCATCCCATACCGCTTTGGCCACCTTTAGTTCTTGCTGCTTGCTGAGAAGCTTCATCAGGAGGCCTGTTCTAGAGGTGAGGTTGGCACAGGCCAGGTGCACGTGGGTCTCCGAGCAGTCCATTTTCAACGTCTGGATAACATGAGAAATGAGCCTTTGCACGTCATTGTTTGGGATGAGAGACCATAGGTGCTGGTTTAGCTGAGGTTCAACTTGATCACCCGGGGACGTGAACCCTGGAAAAGTGAAACCTGTGGGCTTAGGGGATAATTCAGTGCCCGTGTTGTGGTGTTCCCATTGTGTTTCATTGTTGTGTTGAACAGTTGGCATACTGTTGTCTGCAGCACCAGTAGAATGTGCAGTGGAGACGTTCCTATGGGTAGTGTTTCCAGGGCCGCTTCCTCCTGGCAGAGTAGCTTTTCCTGTAGAAATAATTTCTTCAGAAACATTTTGGGCAGCATTGTCTTCTGAAGTAGGGTTTTCTGTAGAAGACTCTGAAAGAGAAAATAATTCTGGAAAAGGATTTTCCTGAGAAGACAGTTCTCCTGAAGGTGAAACAGCCTCTCATGGAGGGGAATTTATGAGACTCCTCACTGCAGAGAACGGAGGGCTTGCAAGCATCAGTCTATCGAGTGAACTTTTCTTTCTGAACCTTCGACTCCTTTTGACTTTGGGTTTCCTGTGGACCCGATGAGACTGAGTTTTATTGAAGATGCATTTATCCCAGAATGTGAGATTAGTTCAGGAGCCTTAATATATCTAACTCTAGCCATTGCAGCTTCTAAAAAAATAGTGTTGGATAAGTCTTTTGATCTGCTTTTAAGCTCAGCTGGGGATTTTGGAGGGATGGAGGCACAAGGCCTGCCCTTGAAGTACTGTTTCAGGGATGAGGAGCCTGCGGCCTTGTGTTCCTTTATGAATGAAGACTCTGCATTGGAGGACTTTCCCGCCAGCTTCGTGGGCCTCTGCACCATGAGAAGCTGTTGCAGCTTTCTTGGAGATGGCCTTCTGAGCTTTCGTTCTTCAGCAGTGTTTGCCACAGATGGCTGGGCATTCAGTTTCCTCCTGACGCTCTCATTTCCCAGTGCTTTGAGGTGCATTTTCTGTATGCCCTTTGGGCCCTGGATGACCCTGTTAACTCTCAGCAGCTTTTCCTCTGTACTCTCAATCTTTGCTAGGCTGTCTTTCTGTGGTTGGGAAGTGTGCAATTTCTTTTGAAATATGTAGCATTTACACATGCCACTTACACTTACACTTGGAACGTGCACACCTTGCAGGTTTTTCTTCCTTTTTAACCTCATCAATTTTTTCTTGAGTTTCTGCATCTAACAAATTTTAAAGAAAATATAGTTTCCTCAATTTATTTTTATTTGTTGAAGTGTACAGTACAGGCTTAACAGAAGGGCTCCTTGTAGTGTTTTTCAAAAGGCCCACTGGCATATCTCCATCTTGTGTATTTGAAAAAAGAAGTTGAATGAATGGTAATAATGGTGATTCCACATCTCTTAGATTTCCCTCTGAGATACAAGGCAGTATATAATTTAGTACACTGATAATATCACTTTTATTATTAAAGTCCAGCTGCTCATTCATGAAGCCTGACAAGCTGAGAGCACTTTTATCTGAGGACATCCTCTCTGACTCAATAGACAGCTCGGTGCTGTTGTTCTTCTTCCGGGCTTGTAACACCCTCATCAACGATCCTCCTGCATTACCTATAGATGTTTCTTCATCTGTCAAAAAAGAAGAGACTGTTTTTGATCATTGAAAACTGATGGGACAGCATTTTGTCAGTCCACAGCCAAAGAAATTAGGAATCAGTCAAAGTTTGAGTGCCACTTAGGAGAAAAAGAAATCCACACTTAAGCCTATGACTGGCAACAACAAAATGTGAAAAAGATCTCTCTTGAAAAAGGGGCTATCTACTCAGAAAATTCTGTAGCGTGAAATATAGTAACTATATTCAGGATTACTCCACTGGTTCCCAGGGGCCAGTACTCAAGAAAAGCCAAGGCTGGAAGACAAATATTCCCCTACTCAGCTGGACTCTCTTCAGATCTACTGTGACTCCTCACATTCATATACCCCATCCTGTCCTGCCTCAGAGGCAGAGGAATGTGAGGCTTCCTCTCTCCACCTCTTCAGTGTGCTTGTGTTCTTGCTGCTATCACAGATGACCACGACAACCGCTGCTAAGAGGTCGTCATGTAGACATGTCCTTCTCCAGCCACCCAACGAGTCCTTTGCTCACTCCCTGTTTCCATATATCCCAGCCCCCATAACAGAAGTCTCTATACAGAAAAAAACACTATGTCCACCCTGCCTCTTTGCTACAATTCGGGCAAGGATGTGGGGAATAAGTTAAGAGATTTACCAGATTTTATGCCAATGTGGAATGTTCAACAAATCAATGGAATAATACTTGAGGTCCTAAACTGGAGAAGGGAAAAAGCAACTTCTGTCAGATGGCTACTTTTCTTTCATTTCATTTTACTTCTAATATTTCCAGCTTTACTTGGGGAACCATCTAAAGCTGTGACTGTGTGAAGGTAATGTGTACCATTGGGTAGCTGAGCTTCTCTTCCAAAGGGTTTAAAAGTATTTTTGGAGAGGCTCAAAGGAGGAGGGAAGGGTCATGAGAAAGGAGGAGCATGGGCTTGCAGTGAGCCCCAAACTGGGGACAGGAGATCGGGGCACTAGGGTCATAGCACTTAACACCTCTGATCTTGTTTTTCCTCACCTGTTAAAGGAGATTAAAAATGCCTTTTCTGCCTACTTCTTGGGGAGAATGGAGTAATATAATTAGTCAAAAAATTGTTTGGGGGAGTTCCCTGGTGGTCTAGTGGTTAGGACCCGGCACTTTCCCTTCTGTGGCCAGGGTTCAATCCCTAGTTGGGGAACTAAGATCGCACAAGCTGTGTGGCACAGACAAAAAAAATTATGTTGAAAAATCAGCAATATTGTCTTTATATAAGTAGCAAAGTGTTATTATTTATGATGTGCTCTAGATCACTGTAAGAGACCTGCTACCTGAGCATGAAAGCACATTTTGAAAGTCATCAAGTTAGTGCCAATACATCTAATATATAGAAAAATAGTTGAAAGCCCCTGAGTGTTTTGTGGATAGAAAAGCTTGAGATTCAGAGCAAGTTCAGAGCTGCACAGTCTAAGAATAAACTAGCTCTCCCATCCATTAGAAGGGCTAGATAGCAGTTTCTGGTTATAGAAACAGAAACTCTCAGGCTCCAAATACAGGACATAAAAGAGCATCACTTGCACTCTTTATAAAATTGCAGAAAGAAACAGAATAAAAATATATTTACACCTGTCCCATAAGACAAAGGGTACTTGAGACCTAATGTATATAAAATCAGTTTACAAACTGTGATGCACTATAGGAATAAGTTCTCATTTGCAGAGAGCACAGCATAGGATATGTGGCCATTAATGTGAATTCCCTTCCCCTTCCATTCCTTTCTCTTGTTCCTTTATGTATGCGGATCAGTTACATTATTAAGCTAACAATGTAACTGAACTACTATGAGCTTAATAATGTAACCAAGAATCTGATTTGTAGCAAGGGGGTAGGTCTTAGAAATGTAGGGAGCTGAAACTCTGAATGAATTAATTAATTAATATAATGCAATTATATCATTAATTTTAAAATTTATCATCCTTGATTAAAAGTAAAAATTAAATAATTAAATAAAAACTAAAAATTTATTATCCCGCAATTGAGACTCACCACAATGTGTGACGTCTCTCAAGCATTCACTGTCACAAAGCATTTTGACTGTCTTACAGATAACCTCAATAGTATTTTTAAATTGGCAGAGGAAGCAGGCCATACAGCTAGGTAAGATCCTATAAATTGAAACAGAGGTAATTAAATTCGTGGTAAAAGAGTTATTTGAGTAGGTAGAAGACATAGGCCAAGGCCACCACAGATCATTGCAAACAGGAGTTCTTGGGGCATATGGACTGGAGACCTGGATAGGAGCCAGTTGGCCAATTGCTGCTCTTGACTGTTGTAAATAAATATAGAGGAGGAGAGAGGTGCTCAACAGAAGGATTAGGATTGCAGTAGATATGGTATGTCTAGAAAAAAGGGAATAGTGATTAGAATTGGGTGACACTGATCTGTAGTTTAATTCAGAAGTATCTCCTTCCAACCCGAAAGCTTCACTTTGGGTTGAGAGTACACAGGAAGAAAGCAGACTTCTAAGAAGAGTCTGAGTAATACCGCACCTTCTGGAGTCCCTTTCTCAGTTCCTATTCGTGAGTAGTAATATATTAGAAATTAATCAAGTAATAAAAAAGCATCGTGTGGTTAAACAACAACAGAGATCGCATTGGCCAAATCTGGATCATTGGCCAATGACTGGCCAAAAAGAACATTCCAAGGAATAACATTATCATTATAAAAAGGTATAACATAGTTAATTTTTTAAAAAGGGCATGAGTTCATAATGACACTCAAAATAAAAAGTGGGGAAGCTCTTCTGTATAGAATAATGTCAACTAATAAAAGCAAAAGGAATGATAGAATTAGAAGAGTGTCATTTTGCAAGTATCAATTTAATAATCTATTCAGACAGGGATTATCATTGATGCTCAGTTGAGTGAAGAGTTGTTTGAAAGTAGGATCTTCACTGATCCCAAAGTATCACCCCACATATTATTTCTCAGTTACCAAGGGAAAAATAACTTTACAATAGAGAGATATGGAACATACCACCTTAATCAGGTGATCAAACTTAGAACTGGCCTACCTGAAGTGATGAAGTATGAAGAACACATCACCTATATTGTATTCTTCCCCAAAATGTATACTTTGAATCAAATGAGGAAACAGACAAATCCAGATTGTGGGGCAATTTACAAGACAACTGGCTTAGACTGTTAAAAAATGACAATGTCATAAAAGACCAAAAAATAATTAGTGAAATATTCTAGATTAAAGGAAACAAAAACATGACATGCAATGTCTAATTTTTAATTTGACCAGACTCTAAGTCCATCCGCCTCACTACAAATAACTCAATTTTGTTTCTGTTTATGGCTGAGTAATATTCCATTGTATATATGTGCCACATCATCTTTATCCATTCATCTGTCGATGGACACTTAGGTTGCTTCCATGTCCTGGTTATTGTAAATAGAGCTGCAATGAATATATTGGTACATGACTCTTTGTGAATTATGGTTTGCTCAGGGTATACGCCCAGTAGTGGGATTGCTGGGTCGTATGGTAGTGCTATTTGTAGTTTTTTTGTTTTTTGTTTCTGTTTTTGTTTTTGCGGTATGCGGCCCTCTGACTCTTGTGGCCTCTCCCATTGCGGAGCACAGGCTCTGGAGTGCATACTCAGCGGCCATGGTTCACTTGCCTAGCCGCTGCGCATCATGTGGGATCTTCCAGGACCAGGGCACGGACCCATGTCCCCTGAATTGGCAGGCAGACTCTCAACCACTGCACCACCAGGGAAGCTCCCCTATTTTTAGTTTTTGAAGGAACCTCCATACTGTTCTCCATAGTGACACTATCAACGTACATTCCCACCGACAATGCAAGAGTGTATCCTTTTCTCCACTCCCTCTCCAGCATGTTTTGTTTCTAGATTTTTTGATGATGACCATTCTGACCGGTGTGAGATGATATCTCATTGTAGTTTTTTTTTCTCTAGAAACTCAGATTTATTTCCTTATTAGCTTTACATAAAGAGAGTTTATGTATCAAGAATCACTTCAGGAGAAGGAGAAAATAAGGGGGTGGGTAGGTGTCAATATTATCACATCTGTTTACCTGCAGCATCTCTGGTCTCTGACATGACCTGCGGCTCTTGGGATTTCTCCTTTCTGGCCTCTACCTTGAAACCTTGCTGTGTTGGGATAGGGGTTGCCTTGGTTTCAGTCTCCTTGCTTATGCTTGACAAGTGCCTACCTCTCTTTCTTTCCAAATTTCCTGTTTCTTTGGGCCACTGACCTTAATGAGCAAGGATCCTCAGACTGTACTTATGTCTGGAACATACTTATTAACTTTTCTTTATTATACAGCAATATGTATTTATTATAGAAAAATACAGGTGAGGAAAAAATAAGAATCAAAGGAAAAAAGGGAGAAAATATAAAACCAACCATAATTCTATCATCTAGAGGCATCAATCATTTATTAGCCATTTTGTGTATATCATTCCAGGATATGTTTTCAAAAAGAGTCATACAGCATAAACTACTTTTCCTACTTAATATAGCAAACACATTTCCATATTATCATTAACCTTTATCAAACCAGTATAAAAGGCTGAATATTATTTTGTGTAATGGATGTAGCATAATTAGCTTAATGTTTTCAACATTGTCAGACAGTTTATTTCTTTTTTTTTTAGAATTCTAGGTTGACTTTTTTTTTTACAAATTTAACCAGTTATACATATACATATGTTCCTATATCCCCTCCCTTTTGCATCTCCCTCCCACCCTCCCTATCCCACCCCTCCAGGCGGTCACAAAGCACCGAGCTGATCTCCCTGTGCTATGCGGCTGCTTCCCACTAGCTATCTACCTTACGTTTGGTAGTGTATATATGTCCATGCCGCTCTTTTGCTTTGTCACAGCTTACCCTTCCCCCTCCCCATATCCTCAAGTCCATTCTCTAGTAGGTCTGTGTCTTTATTCCTGTCTTACCCCTATGTTCTTCATGACTTTTTTTTTCTTAAATTCCATATATATGTGTCAGCATACAGTATTTGTCTTTCTCTTTCTGACTTACTTCACTTTGTATGACAGACTCTAGGTCCATCCACCTCATTACAAATAGCTCAATTTCGTTTCTTTTTATGGCTGAGTAATATTCCATTGTATATATGTGCCACATGTTCTTTATCCATTCATCCAATGATGGGCACTTAGGTTGTTTCCATCTCTGGGCTATTGTAAATAGGGCTGCTATGAACATTTTGGTACATGACTCGTTTTGAATTATGGTTTTCTCAGGGTATATGCCCAGTAGTGGGATTTGATTTGCATTTCTCTAACGATTAATGATGTTGAGCATTCTTTCATGTGTTTGTTGGCAACTTATATATCTTCTTTGGAAAAGTGTTTATTTAGGTCTCCTGCCCATTTTTGCATTGGGTTTTTTGTTTTTTTGTTATTGAGCTGCATGAGCTGCTTGTAAATTTTGGAGATTCACCCTTTGTCAATTGTTTCATTTGCAAATATTTTCTCCCATTCTGAGGGTTGTGTTTTGGTCTTGTTTATGGTTTCCTTTGCTGTGAAAAACTTTGAAGATTCATTAGGTCCCATTTGTTTATTTTTGTTTTTATTTCCATTTCTCTAGAAGGTGGGTCAAAAAGGATCTTGCTGTGATTTATGCCATAGAGTGTTCTGCCTACACATTGATAGAGAAAAACCATATGATCATCTCAATAGATGCAGAGAAATGTGTCAACAAAATTCATCACCCATTTATGATAAAAACCCTGCAGAAAGTAGGCAAGAGGGAACTTTCCTCAGCAAAATAAAGGCCATATATGACAAACCCACAGCCAACATCGTCCTCAATGGTGAAAAACTGAAAGCATTTCCACTAAGGTAAGGAAAAAGACAAGGTTGCCCACTCTCACCACTATTACATGCTAGGCCCAAGAGTGAAACAGCCCAAGTATCCCAGTTCTCCAGAGGTTTGCAAATATATAGAAATAAGTATATAAATATAATAAATAGATAGATATAATTTTAAGCATTATTAAGTACTTCGGAGAGAAAGAAAGCAGAGGAAGGAGAGTAAATCAGTTCCAGAAAGTCCTATTGTTTGCATTATATATATAGTTAAGCCAATCAAACAAACAAACCCTGAGCCCTCTCAGTTTCCTAGAAGCTACAGATGTGGAGAGAAGGATAATTGTCAGTAATACAGAATCAAGAATGAATGTGAAATTCAGAAGATTGCCTTAGACCAGAACCCTGGTCAGAAGTTAGATATGAATCATTCTGAAATGTTCATTCACGTCTGCTTTTGATATTTTCATGGTGTGAGAAAGTTTTAGATCTTGCATTAATTCTGATTCCCCATAGTTTAAAAAATAATTCTTCTGTCAAAATGGATATTTGGAGTTCTACAGATTAATGTATTTTATTTCAGTTATTAGGTTATTGCTTATTTGAAGCTACTTTTTGGGTAAATTTTTGGTGCCTGACTCATTCTTAGTCTAAATTTTATTTCTAGGCTGAATTTACAGTTGTTATTTTTTAAATTTCTACTATCCTGTCATCCAAACAATATCATAGAAAAAAACCCATAATTTGAAGTACATACTGTTTGGTTACACTAACACTAACCTGTGCCCTAACACGTAACTTGACACTAACACGTTTCCATACCATCACCTGTACCCTAAACCTTACTGTTCGCTAACCCTAACCCTAGCCCTAACCCTAAACCTAACTACAAATTTACCCCATACCCTAAACCATAGCCTAATCCTAACCCATACACTAGCACTAACCCATGCCCTAACACATACACTGACCCTAACACATGTCCGTACAATCGCCTGTACCCTAAACATTATGCATATGCTAACCCTAAACCTAGCCCTAAATCTAAAACTAACCGCAACCTTATCCTTACCCTAACCCGTACCCTAAATCTAACCCATACACTAACACTAACCCGTGCCCTAACACGTACCCTGACCCTAACACGTTTCCAATCCATCACCTGTACCCTAAATCTTACACATACGCTAACACTAACCCTAGCCCTAAACCTAAACCTAACCCCAACCTTATACCTTACCCTAACCCGTAACCTAATCCTAACCCATACACTAACACTAACCATTGCCCTAACACGTACCCTGACCGTAACACGTTTCCGTACCCTCACCTGTACCCTAAACCTTACCGTTTGCTAACCCTAACCCTAAACCTAAACCTAACCCCAACCCTAGCACTTACCCTAACCCCTAACCTAATCCTAACCCGTACACTAACATTAAACCGTGTCCTAACACGTACTGTGACACTAACACGTTTCTGTACCATCACCTGTACCCTAAATCTTATGTGTATGCTAACCCTAACACTAGCCCTAAGCCTAAACCTAACCCCAAACTTATCCCTTACCCTAACCGGTACCCTAATCCTAACCCATACACTAACACTAACCCGTGCCCTAACACGTACACTGACCCTAACACCTTTCCGTACCCTCACCTGTACCCTAAACCTTACCATTTGCTAACCCTAACACTAGACCTAAACCTAAACCTAACCCCAAACTTAAGCCTTACCCTAGCCCGTACCCTAATTCTAACCCATACACTAACACTAACCCATGCCCTAACACATATCCTGACCCTAACAAGTTTCTGTACAATCACCTGTACCCTAAACCTTACTGTTCGCTAACACTAAACCTAGCCCTAAACTTAAACCTAACCCCAACACTACACCTTACCCTAACCCGTACCCTAATCCTAACCCATACATTAACACTAACCCATGCCCTAACACATACCCTGACCCTAACACGTTCTGTACCATCACCTGTACCCTAAATCTTATGCATATGCTATCCCTAACATTAGCCTGAAACCTAAACCAAACCCAAACCTTATCCATTACCTAAGCCGTACCCTAATCCTAACCCATACACTAACACTAAACTGTTCCCTAACACGTACCCTGACCTAACACCTTTCCGTACCAGCACCTGTACCCTAAATCTTACGCGTACGCTAACCATAACCCTAGACCTAAACCTAAACCTAACCCCAACCTTATCCCTTACCCTAACCTGTACCCTAATCCTAACCCATACACTAACATTAACCCATGCCCTAATACCTACCCTGACCCTAACACGTTTTTGTACCCTCACCTGTACCCTAAACCTTACCGCTCGCTAAACCTAACCCTAGAAATAAACCTAAATGTAAAACCAACCCTACCCCTTACCCTAAACCATACCCTAATCCTAACCCATACACTAACAATAACCCTTGTCCTAACACGTACCCTGACCCTAACACGTTTCCGTACCATCACCTGTACCCTAAACCTTATGCGTATGCTAACCCTAACTCTAGACCTAAACCTAAACCTAAACACAAACTTATCCCTTACCCTAACCTGTACCCTATTCCTAACGCGTATAGTAACAATAACCCTTGCCCTAACATGTACCCTGACCATCACACGTTTCTGTACCATCACCTGTACCCTAAACCTTACCATTTGCTAATCCTAACCCTAGACCTAAACCTAAACCTAACACCAACCTTATCCCTTACCCTAACCCGTACCCTAATCTTGACCCATACACTAACACTAACCCGTTCCCTAACACGTACACTGACCCTAACACGTTTCCGTACCATGACCTCTACCCTAAAGCTTATGCGTACGCAACCCTAATCCTAGACCTAAACCTAAACCTAACCACAAGCTTATGCCTTACCCTAATGCGTACCCTAATCCTAACTCGTAAACTAACACTAACACATGCCCTAACACATACCCTGACCTTAACACGTTTCCGTACACTCACCTGTACCCTAAACCGTACTGTTCACTAACTCTAACCCTAGACCTATACCTAAACCTAACCGCAACCTTATCCCTTACCCTAACCCATACCCAAATCCTAACCCATACACTAACACTAACCCGTGCCCTAACATGTACCTTGACCCTAACACGTTTTCTTTACATCACCTGTACCCTAAACCTTATGCATATGCTAACCCTAACCCTAGACCTAAACCTAAATCTAACACCAATCCTACACCTCACCCTAACCCGTACACTAACACTAAACCATGCCCTAACACGTACCCTGACACTTACACATTTCCGTACCATCACCTGTACCCTAAACCTTACTGTTTGCTAACCCTAACCCTAGCCCTAACTGTAAAGCTAACCCCAACCTTCTCCCTTACCCTAACCCATACTCTAATCCTAACCCATACACTAACAGTAACCCGTGCCCTAACACGTACCCTGACCCTAACACTTTTCCATATGCTCTCCTATACCCTAAATATTACCCGTAGGCTAAACCTAAACCTAACCGTAAACCTAAATCTAAACCCAACCCTAGTCCTTACCCTAACCCGTACCCTAAATCCTAACCCGTACAGTAACACTAACCCATGCCCTAACACATACCATAACCCTAAAACTTTTCTGTAAACTCAACTGTACCCTAAAACTTACTGTTCGCTAAACCTAACCCCGACCCTACAACTTACCCTAATCTGTACCCTAATCCTAACCCAGACACTAACACTAAACTGTGTGCTAACACGTAATGTGACACTAACATCTTTCCGTACCATCACCTGTACCCTAAATTTTATGCATACGGCAACCATAACTCTACCGCTAAACCTAAACCTAATCCCAAACGTATCCCTTACTGTAACCCATACACTAATCCTAACCAGTACACTAACCCATGCCCGAAAACATACCCTGACCCTAACACGTTTCCGTTCCATCACCTGTACCCTAAATCTAACACATACGCTAACGCTAACCCTAGACCTAAACCTAAACTTAACACCAACCTTATCCCTTACCCTAACCTGTACCCTAAGCCTAACCCGTACGCTAACACTAACCCATGCCCTAACACGTACCCTGACCGTAACATGTTTCCGTACCCTCACCTGTACCCTAAACCTTATTGTTCGCTAACCCTAACCCTAGACGTAAACCTAAACCTAAACCCATCCCAACCCCTTACCCTAACCCATACCCTAATCCTAACCCGTACACACAGTAACACATTCCCAAACACATACCTTGGCACTAACACGTTTCCATACCCTCTCCTGTACCCTAAAGGTCACCCGTATGCTAACCCTAAACCTAGCCCTAAACCTACATCTAAACCCAACCCTACTCCTTACCCTAACCCGTATCCTAAATCCTAACCCGTACACTAACACTAACCCGTTCCCTAAGCCTAACCCGTACACTAACACTAACCCATGCCGTAACACGTACCCTGACCCTAACACGTTTCTGTACCCTCAGCTGTACCCTAAACCTTACCGTTCATTAACCCCAACCCTAGACCTAAATGTAAACCTAAACCCAACTTATCCCTTACCGTAACCCGTACCCTAATCCTAACCCATACACTAACACTAACCCATGCCCTAACATGTACCCAGACCCTAACATGTTACTGTTCCATCACGTGTACCCTAAACCTTATGCGTAAGCTAACCCTAACCCGAGCCCTAAACCTAAACCTAACTCCAACCTTATTCCTTACCCTAACCCGTACCCTAATCCCAACTTCTACACTAACAATAACCCATGCCTTAACACGTACACTGACCCGAACAAGTTTCCATATACTCACCTGTACCCTAAACCTTACCGTTCGTCATCCCTAACCATAGACGTAAACCTAACCCTTACCCCAACCTTATACATTACCCTAACCAATACCCCAATCCTAACCAGTAAACTAACACTAAACCATGGCCTAACACGTACCCTGGCCTTAACACTTTTCCGTACCATCACCTGTACCCTAAACCTTACTGTTCGCTAACACTAAACCTAGGCCTAACCCTAACCCTAACCCCATCCCTACACCTTACACTAACCCGTACCCTAATCCTAATCCATACACTAACACTAACCCATGCCCTAACACGTATACCCTGACCCTAACACATTTCCGTACAGTCACCTGTACCTTAAACCTTACCGTTCAGTAATCCTAACCCTAGACCTAAACCTAAACCTAACCCCAAACTTATACCTTACCCTAACCCATACCCTAATCCTAACTCATACACTAACACTGACCCATGCCCTAACACGTACAATGACCCTAACATTTTTTCCGTAGCATCACCTGTACCCTAAATCTTAGCGTTCGCTAACACTAACCCTAGACTTAAACCTAAACCTAACCCCATCCTAACACCTTACCCTAAATCGTACCCTAATCCTAACCTATACAGTAACGTTGACATGTGCCCTAACACGTATCTTGACCCTAACACGTTTCGGTCCCTCTCCTTTACCCTAAAGATTACCTGTACGGTGACACTAAACCTAGTCCTAAACCTAAACTTAAACCCAACCCTACGCCTTACCATAACCCGTACCCTAAATCCTAACCTGTACACTAACACTAACCCATGCTCTTACACATACCCTGAACCTAAAACTTTTCCATACCCTCACCTGTACCCAAAACATTACCATTCACTTACCCTAACCCTTGCCCTAAAACAAAACCTAACACCAACCCTACACCTTACCCTAACCTCTGCCCTAACTCTAACCTGTACACTAACTCTAACCCATGCCCTAACAAGAACTCTGAGACTAACACGTTTCCGTACCCTCACCTCTACCCCAAACCTTACCATTCGCTAACCCTAAACTTAGCCCTAACCCTCACCCTGACCCCAAAAGTACTCCTTACCCTAAACCTTACCCTAATCCTAACCCGTACACTAACACTACCCCATGCCCTAACACGTACAATGAACCTAACAGGTTTTCGTACCCTCACATGTACCCTAAACCTTACCCATTCGCTCACCCTATTCCTAGACCTAAAACTAACCTTAACCCCAAACCTGCCCCTTACCCTAACCCGCAACTTAATCCTAAACCATACACTCCCATGCCATAACACATACCGTGATGCTACCACGTTTCTGTACACTCACCTGTACCCTAAACCTTACCGTTCAATAACCCTAACCCTAGACCTAAGCGTAACCCTAACCCCAACTCTACACTTTAATGCGTACCCTAATCTTAACCCATACACTAACACTAACCCATGCCCTAACACGTACCCTGACACTAACACTTTTCCGTAACCTCACCTGTACCCTAAAACTTACCCGTTTGCTAACCCTAACCCTAGTCATAAACCTAACCCTAACTGCAACCCTACACCTTACCCTAACCCGTACCCTAATCCTAACCTGTACACTAACACTAACCCATGCACTAATATGTACCCTGACCCTAAAACGTTTCTGTACCCTCACCTGTACCCTAAACCTTACAGTTCACTAACCCTAACCCTAGATCTAAACCTAACCTAACCCAGGCCCTAACCCTTACATTAACCCGTACCCTAATCCTAACCCATACACTAACACTAACCTGAGCCCTAACACGTATCCTGACCCTAACACGTTTCCGTACCCTCACCTGTACCTAAAAACTTACTCGTTCTCTAACCCTAACCCTAGCCCTAAACCTAACCATAACCCAAGCCCTAAATCTTACCCTAACCCCTACCCTATTTCTAACCCATACACTAACATGAACCCTTGCCCTAACACGTACCCTGACCCTAACACGTTTCTGTACCCTCACCTGTACCCGAAAACTTACCCGTCGGCTAACCCTAACCCTAACCCTAGCCCTAAACCTAACACTAACCCCAATCCTAAACCTTACCCTAATCCTTACACTAATCCTAACCCGTACACTAACACTAACCCGTGCCCTAACACGTACCCTGACCCTCATACATTTCCATACCCTCAACTGTACCCTAAACCTTACCCATTCACTAAACCTAACCCTAGCCCTACCCCTAAACCTAACTCGAACACTAACCCTTACCCTAAACTTTACCTTAATCGTAACCCGTACACTAACACTAACCTGAGCCCTAACACTTACCCTGACCCTAACACATTTCCATACCCTCACCTGTACACTAAATGTTACCCTTTCACTAAACGTAACCATAGACCTAAACCTAACCTTAACCCCTACCCTACCCCTTACCCTAACCCCTACCCTAATCCTAACCCGTACACTAACACTAACCCGTACCCTAACACGTACCCTGAACCTAACACGTTTCCGTATGCTCATCTGTTCACTAAACCTTACCTTTCGCTAACCCTAACCCTAGACCTAAACCAAAACCTAACACCAACCCTACCCCTTACCCTAAACTGTACAATAATCCTATCCCATACAGTAACAGTAATGCGTGCACTAACACATAACTTGACCCTAACACTTTTCCGTACCCTCACCTGTACCCTAAACCTTACCGTTCACTAACCCTAAATTTAGACCTAACCTAAACCTAACCCCCACCCCACACCTTCCCGTAAACCATACCCCAAACCTATCCCATACACTAACACTAACCCATGCCCTAACATGTAGCCTGACCCTAACACGTTTCCATTCCCTCACCTGTACCCTAAAACTTACCCATTTGCTAACCCTAACACTAGCCCTAAACCTAACCCTAAACCCAACCCTACACCTTACCTTAACCCGTACCATAATCCTAACCTGTACACTAACACTAACCCATGCCCTAACATATCACCTGACTCTAACATGATTCTGTACCCTCACCTGTACCCTACACCTTACCTGTTCACTAACCCTAACCCTAGCCATACCACTAACCCTAACACCAACACTAAACCTTACCCTAACAAGTACCTTAATCCTAACCTGTAGACTTACACTAACCCATGCCCTAACATGTACCCTGACCCTAACACTTTTCTGTACCATCACCTGTACCCTAAACCATATGCGTTCGCTAACCCTAACCCAAGCCGTAAACCTAATCTTAACCCCAACCCTACACCTTACGCTAAACCATACCATAATCCTAACCCATACACTAACACTATCCCATGCCCTAACATGTACCCTGACCCTAACACTTTTCCGTACCCTCACCTGTACCTTAAACCTTACACATTCACTCACCCGAACTCTAGTCCTAAACCTAAACCTGACCCCAACCCAACACCTTACCCTAACCGGTACCCTAATCCTAATCCGTACACTAACACTAACCCGTGCCCTAACACATACCCTGACCCTAAAAGTTTTCCGTACCCTCAGCTGTACCCTAAGCATTACCCGTTCGCTAACCCTAACCCTAGTCCTAAACATAAACCTAACCTCAACCCTACACCTTACCCTAACCCATATCCTAATCCTAATCCATACACTAACACTAAACCATGCCCTAACATGTACCCTGATCCTAACACGTTTCTGTACCCTCACCTGTACCCTAAAACTTACTGTTTGCTAACCCTACCCCTAACACTAAACCTAGCCCTAACCCCAACCCTACACCTTACCCTAACCTGTACCCAAATCCTAACGCGTACACTAACCCATGCCCTAACACGTACCCTGACCCTAACAGGTTTCCGTACCCTCACCTGTACCCTAAACCTTACCGTTCACTAACCCTAACCCTAGCCATAATCCAACTCTAACCCCACCCCTACACCTTACCCTAACCCATACCCTAATCCTAAACTGTACACTCACACTAACTCGTGCCCTAACACGTACCCTGACCCTAACACTTTTCCGTATCCTCACCTGTACCGTAAACGTTACCCGTTCACTCACCCTAACCCTAGCCCTAAACATAAACTAACCCATACCCTAATCCTAATGCATACACTAACACTAACGCATATCCTCACACATACCCTAATCTTAAAAACATTTTGTACCCTCAAATGTTCCCTAAAACTTAACCGTTCGATAACCATAACACTAGACCTAAACCTAGCCCTAACCCTAACCCTAAACCTTACCCTAACCCATACTCTAATCCTAAACCATACAATAAACTAACCTGGAACCTAACACGTACCCTAAACCTAACACGTTTTCATACCCTCACCTGTACCCTAAACCTTACCTATTCGCGAAACCTAACCCTAACCCTAACCCTAAACCTAACCCTAACCCTAAACCTTACCCTAACCTGTACCCTAATCCTAACCCATATACTAAAACTAACCCATACACTAAGATGTTCCCTAACCCTAACAGCTTTTCATACCCTCACCTGTACCCTAAACCTTACCCGTTCATTAACACTGAACCTAAACCTAAACCTAACCCTAACCCTAACCCTACCCCTAAATCTTACCCAACCCATACACTAATTCTAAACTGTACACTAAAAGTAAACCGTAACCTATCACGTACCCTAAACCTAACACGTATTCGTAACCCTCACATGGAACCTGAACCTTACCCATTTGCTATCCCTAACCTTAACCCTAAACCTATCCCTAACCCTAACCTCACCCTAAACAGTACCCCAATCATAACCCATACACTAACACTAACCCGTACCCTAAGCTTAACATGTTTTTGTACCCTCACTTGTAACCTGATACTTACCTGTTCAATATCATTAACCTTAACTCTAAACTTATCCCTAACCTTAACCCTAAAACTTACCCTAACCCGTACCATAATCCTAACCAGTACACTAACACTAATGTGTACCCTAAGACATTTCCATACCCTCACCTGTACACTAAATATTACCCATTCACTAACCCTAACCCTAACCCTAAACCTATCCCTAACCCTATCCCTATACCTTACCCTAACCCGTACCCTAATTCTAATTGATACACTAAGTCTAACATGAACCCTAACACATACCCTAAGCCTAACATGTTTTTGTACCCTCATGTGTACCCTAAACCTTACCCGTTTGTTATCCCTAAACCTAACCCTAACCCTAACCCTAACCCTAACCCTAAATCTTACCCTAACCCGTACCCTAATCCTAACCCATACACTAACACTAACCCATACCATAACACGTACGCTGACGCTAACACGTTTCCATACCCTCACCTGTACCCTAAACCTTACCGTTCGATAACTCAACCCTAACCCTAAACCAAACCCTAAACCTAACCCTAAACCTTACCCTAACCCGTACCATAATCCTAAACCATACACTAACAGTAACCCTTACCCTAACATGTAACCTAACACTAACACGTTTTTGTACCCTCACCTGTACCCTAAAACTTACCCGTTCACTAACCCTAACCCTAAACCTAAACCTACCTTAACCCTAAACCTTAGCCTAAGCCATACCATAATCGTAACCCATACACTAACACTGACCCATACCCTAATATGTTCCTTAGCACTAAAAAGTTTTCATACCCTCACCTGTACCCTAAACCCATTCGCTAATGCTAACACTAACCCTAAACCTAACCCTTACCTAACCCGAACCCTTATCCTAACCGAACCCTAATCCTTACCAGTACTCTAACTCTGAATCCTACCCTGACACATACCTTAAACTTAACATGTTTTCATATCCTCACCTGTACCCTAAAACTTACCCATTTGCTAACACTATACCTAACCCTAAACCTTACCCTACACCATACCCTATTCCTAACCCTTACATTAACAATACCCCATAGACCGCCTGGAGGGGTGGGATGGGGAGGGTGGGAGGGAGGGAGATGCATGAGGGAACAGATGTATATGTATGACTGATTCACTTTGTTATAAAGCAGAAACTAATAAAAAAAAAGAAACAATACCCCATAACCTAACACTTACCCTAAACCTAACATTTTTTCATAGTCTCACCTGTACCCTAAAGCTTACCCATTGGCTAACACTAACCCTAACCCTAAACCTAATGCTAACACTAACCCTAACCCTTACCCTAACACATACCCTAATCCTAATCCGTACTCTAACACTAACCCATACCATAACTCTAAAACGTTTTTGTACCCTCATCTGTACCCTAAACCTTACCCTTTCGCTAAACCTAACCCTAACCCTAACCCTATACCTTACACTAACCCTTACCCTGATCCTAACACGTACACTAACACTAACCCGTACCCTAACACGTTCCCTAACCTTAACACGTATTCTTACCCTCACCTGTACCCTAAGCCTTAGACATTCACTAACCGTAACCCTAACTCTAAACCTAACTTTAACCCTAACCCTTACCCTAACCGTACACTAATCCTAAACTGGACACTAAGAGTAACACATACCCTAACATGTACACAAAGCCTAACACGTTTTTGTACCCTCATCTGTAACCTGAACGTTACCCGTTCACTATCCCTAACCTTAACCATAAACCTATCCCTAAACCTAAATTTAACCTTTCCCTAACCCATACCCTAATCCTAACCCATACATTAACAGTAACCCATACTCTAAAACATTTTCGTTCCCTCACCTGTAAACTAAATGGTACCCATTCACTAACCCTAACCCTAACCCTAAACCTAACCCTAACCCATACCCTAATCATAAACCGTACACTAACACGAATCCGTACCCTAACATGTACCCTAAGCCTAACACTTTTTCGTACCCTCACCTGTACCCTAAACCTTACCCATTCGCTGACCCTAACCCTAATGCTAAACCCAACCCTAACCCTAAAACTTACCCTAACCCATACCCTAATTGTAAGCCAGACACTAACATTAATCCATGCCCTAACACATACCCTAACCCTAACCCTAACAAGGAACCTAAACCTAACACCTTTTCATACCCTCACTTGTACCCTAAATCTTACCCATTCGCTAACCCTAACCCTAGCCCTAAACCTAAACCTAACCCCAACCCTACACCATACCCTAAACTGTGCCCTAATCCTAACCTGTACACTAACACTAACCCGTAACCTAACACATAACCTAACCCTAACACGTTATCGTACCCTCATCTGTACCCTAAAACTTCCCCATTCTCTAACTGTAAACCTAATCCTATACCTAACTCTAACCCTAACCATAACCCTTACCCTAACCCGTAAACTAATGCTAACATGTACACTAACACTAACCCATACGCTAACACGTACCAAAACCCTAATATGTTTTCATACCCTCACCTGTACCCTAAAACTTACCCGTTCTCTAAGCCTAACCCTAATCCTAAACCTAACCCTATCCCTTACCCTAACCCGTACCATAATCCTAACCCATATACTAACACTAATGTGCATCCTAACACATACCCTAACCCTAAAAATTTTTGTACCTTCCCATGTACCCTAAAATTTACACGTTCGATAACCATAACACTAAACTTAGACCTAAACCTAACCCTAACCCTAAACCTTACCCTAACCCGTGCCCGAATCCTAACCGGTACACTAACACTAACCTGTAACATAACACGTACCCTAAACCTAACACGCTTTCGTACCCTCACCTGTACCCGAAACCTAACCCTTTCGCTAAACCTAACCCTAACCCTAACCCTAATCCTAACTCTAACCCTAAACCCTACCCTAACCTGTACCCTAATCCTAACCCTTATACTAACTCTAACCCATACAGTAAGATGTACCCTAACCCTAACAGCTTTTCGTACCATCACCTCTACCCTAACCCTTACCCATTCGCTAACCCTAACCCTAAGCCTGAAACTAACCCTAACAGTTACCCTAACCCATACCCTAATCCTAATCTGTACACTAACACTAACGTGTACCCTAACACTAGCACATTTTCGTACCCTCACCTGTAACCTAAACCTTACCCATTCACTAACCCTAACCCTAAACCAAAACCTACGTTAACCCTAAACCTTATCCTAACCCGTACTCTAATTGTACCACGTACACTAACACTAAACCGTACCCTAACATGTACCTTAACCCTAACAGGTTTTGCTACACTCACCTCTACCATAAACCCATTCACTAATGCTAACACTAACCCTAAACCTATCTCTTACCTAACCCTAAACCTTGCCCTAAACGTACCCTAATCCTAACCAATACTCTAACACTAACCCATATGCGGACACGTACCCTAACCTTAACACGTTTTCGTATCCTCACCTGTAACCTAAATCTTACCCGTTTACTAACACTAAACCTAAGCTTAAACCTAACACTAACACTAATCCTAAACCTTTCCCTAACCTATCTCCTATTCCTAACCCATACACTAACACTAACCTGTAATCTAACATGTACCCTAAACCTAACACGTTTTCGTAGTCTCACCTGTACCCTAAATCTCACCCGTTCACTAACCCTAACCCTAACCCTATGGCTAAACCTTACCCTAACCAGTACCCTAATCCTAACCCGTACACAAACACTAACCTGTAACCTAACACGTACCATAAACCTAACATGCTTTCGTACCCTCACCTGTACTTGAAACCTAACCCTTTCGCTAAACCTAATCCTAACCCTAACCCTAACACTAACCCTAACCCTAAACCTAAACCCTACCCTAATCCTAACCCTTATACTAACCCTAACCTGTACACTAAGACATACCCTAACCCTAACAGCTTTTCGTACCATCACCTGTACCCTAACCCTTACCCGTTTGCTAACACTAAACCTAAGACTAAAACTAACCCTAACACTTACCCTAACCTGTAACCTAAACCTAACCCATACACTAACACTAACGAGTACCCTAACACATAAGCTAACACTAACATGTTGTCATACCCTCACCTGTAACCTAAACCTTACCCATTCGCTAACCCTAACCCTAAACCGAAATCTACCTTAACCCTAAACCTTAGCCTAACCCGTACTCTAATCGTAACACGTACACTAACACTAAACCGTACCCTAACATGTACCTTAACCCTAACAGGTTTTGTTACACTCACCTCTACCATAAACCCGTTCACTAATGCTAACACTAACCCCAAACCTATCTCTTACCTAATGCTAACCCTTGCCCTAAAAGTACCCTAATCCTTACCAGTACTCTAACACTAACCCATACACTGACACATACCCTAACCTTAACACGTTTTCGTATCCTCACCTGTAACCTAAATCTTACCCGTTTACTAACACTAAACCTAAGCTTAAACCTAACACTAACACTAACCTTAAGCATTTCCCTAACCCATACCCTATTCCTAACCTGTACACTAACACTAACCCATAATCTAACAGGTACCCTAAACCTAACACATTTTCGTAGTCTCACCTGTACCCTAAATCTTACCCGTTCACTAACCCTAATCCTAACCCTAAGCCTAACCCTAACCCTAACACTAAACCTTACCCTAACCCATACCCTAATCCTAACCCGTACACAAACACTAACCTGTAACCTAACATGTACCATAAACCTAACACACTTTCGTACCCTCACCTGTACTTGAAACTTAACCCTTTCGCTAAAGCTAATCCTAACCCTAACCCTAATTCTAACCCTAAACCTAAACCCTACCCTAACCTGTACCCTAGTCCTAACCCATATACTAACACTAACCCATACACTAAGACGTACCCTAACCCTAACAGCTTTTCGTACCATCACCTGTACCCTAACCATTACCCGTTCGCTAACCCTAACCCTAACACTAAAACTAACACTTACCCTAACCCGTACCCTAAACCTAACCCGTACACTAACACTAACGTGTACCCTAACATGTAGCCTAACACTAACATGTTTTCATACCCTCACCTGTAACCTAAACCTTACCTGTTCGCTAACCCTAACCCTAAACCGAAACCTACCTTAACCCTAAACTTTAGCCTAACCCATACCCTAATCATAACATGTACCCTAACATTAACCCATACCCTAACACATACCCTAACCCTAACACTTTTTCGCACACTCACCTGTACCCTAAAACTTACCTGTTCACTAAACCTAACCCTAATCCTAAACCTAACACTAAACCTAACACTACCCCTTACCTTAAACCGTACCCTAATCCTTACCTGTACACAAACTGTAATGCGAATCCTAACACATGCCCTAACCATAAAAAGTTTTTGTACCCTCACATGTACCCTAAAACTTACCGTTCGATAGCCATAACAATAAACCTAAACCTCACCCTAACCCTAACCCTAAACCTTACCCTAAACCGTACCCTAATCCTAACCAGTACACTAACACTAACCCTTAACACGTACCCTAAACCTAACACGTTTCTGTACCCTCACCTGTACCCTAAACCTTACCCGTATTCTAACCCTAACCCTAAGCCTAACACTGACCCTAACCCTAAACCTTACCCTAACCCGTACCCTAATCCTAATGCGTATAACACTAACCCATACACTAACACGTATCCTAACCCTAACAGCTTTTCGTACCCTCAGCTGTACCCTAAACCTTACCCGTTCCCTAACCCTAACCCTAACCCTTAAACTAACACTAACCCTTACCCTAAACCATACCCTAATCCTAACCCATACACTAACACTAACCTGTACCTTTACACGTACCTTAACCCTAACACGTTATTGTACACTCACATGTAACCTGAACCGTACCCATTCGCTCTTCCTATCCCTAACCCTAACCCTAAACCTAACCCTAACACTAAACCTTACCCTAACCAGTACCCGAATCCTAACCCGTACACTAACACTAACCTGTAACCTATCACATACCCTAAGCCTACCACGTTTTTCGTACCCTCACCTGAACCCTAAGTCTTACCCGTTCACTAACCCTATCCCTAAACCTAAACCTAAGCCTAACCCTAACTCTAACCCTTACCCTAACCCATACCATAATCCTAACCCATACATTAACACTAACCCATAATCTAACACGTACCCTAACCCTAACACATTTTGGTACCCTCACCTGTATCCTAAACCTTACCCTTTCACTAACACTAACACTAACCCTAAACCTAACTCTTATCTAACCCTAACCCTTACACTAACCTGTACCCAAATCCTAAACCGTACACTAACACGTACCCTAACATGAAGACATTTTTGTACCCTCACATGTAATCTGAAATGTACACGTTCGCTATTCCTATTGCTATCCCTAACCCTAACCGTAACCCTAACCTGTACCCTAATCTGAACACGTACACTAACAGTAGCCCATAACCTATCACATACCCTAAGCCTACCACGTTTTTCCTACCCTCACCTGAACCCTAAGTCTTACCCATTCGCTAAACCTATCCCTAAACCTCAACCTAAGCCTAACCCTAACTCTAACCCTTACCCTAACCCATACCATAATACTAACCCATACACTAACGCTAACCCATAATCTAACACATACCCCAACCCTAACACATTTTGGTACCCTCACCTGTATCCTAAACCTTACCCTTTCACTAACACTAACACTAACCCTAAACCTAACCCTTATCTAACCCTAACCCTTACACTAACCCGTACCCAAATCCTAAACCGTACACTAACACTAACAGTACCCTAACACGAAGAGGTTTTTGTACCCTCACATGTAATCTGAAATGTACACGTTTGCTATTCCTATTGCTATCCCTAACCCTAACCCTAACCCAAACCTTACCCTAACCTGTGCCCTAATCCGAACACGTACACTAACAGTAACCCATACCCTAACACGTACCCTAATCCTAACACATTTTCCTACCCACACCTGTACCCTAAATGTTACCCTTTCGCTAACACTAATCCTCAACCTACCCCTAACACTAACCCTAACCCTAAACCTTAGCCTAACTTGTACCCTAATCCTAACCCATACACTTACACTAAACCATAACCTAACACGAAACTTAACCCTAACAGGTATTTGTACCCTCACCTGTACCCTAAAAGTTACCTGTTCGCTAACCCCAAACCTAACCCTAACGCTAATCCTAAACCTTACCCTATCCCGTACACTAACACGAACCTGTACCCTAAACCTAACACGTATTCATACCCTCACATCTATCCTAAAGCTTACCCATTCGCTAACCCTAACCCTAAACCTAACCCTAACCCTAACTCAAAACCTTACCTTAACCCATACCCTAATCTTAACCCATATAGTAACACTAACCTGTAACCTAAGATTTACCCTAACACTAACAACTTTTGGTATCCTCACCTTTAACCTAAACCTTACCCATTTGCTAAGCTTCACCCTAAGCATAACCCAAACCCTAACCCTTACACTGACCTGTACCCTAATCCTAACCCATACACTAACACTAACCCATACAATAACACGTACCCTAACCCAACACATTTTCGTACCTTCACATGTAACCTGAACCTTACACGTTTGCTATCCCTAACCCTAAGCCTAATGTTAACCCTAACCCTAACCCTAACCCATACCCTAATCCTAACCCGTACATTAACACTAAACTGTAACCTATCACGTACCCTAACCCTAAAACATTTTTGTACCCTCACCTGTACCCTCAACCTTACCCGTTCGCTAATGCTAACCCTATTCCTAAACGTAACCCTAACCCTAACCCTAAACCTTACCCTATCCTGTACCCTAATCATAACCTGTACACTAACACTAACCCATAACCTATCACGTACCCTAACCCTAACACCTTTTTGTACCCTCACCTGTGCCCTCAAACTTACCTGATCACTAATTCTAACCCTATTCCTAAACCTAACCATAACCCTAACCCTAACACTTACCCTAACCCGTACCCTAATCCTAACCCATACACTAACACTAACCCATACCCTAACACGTACCCTAAACCTAACACGTTTTTGTACCCTCACCTGTACCCTAAACCTTACCCATTCACTAACACTAACCCTAAACCTAAACCTAACCCTAAACCTTACCTGAACCTGTACCCTAATCCTAAACCATACACTAACACTAACCCATACCCTAACACGTACCCTAACCCTAACACGTTTTCGTACCTTCACATGTAACCTGAAACTTACCCGTTTGCTATCCCTAAACTTAACCCTAAACCTAACCCTAACCCTTACCCTAACCTGTACTCTTAACCTAACCTGTACACTAAAACTAACCCGTAACATAAAACATTTTTGTACCCTTACCTGTACCCTACATCTTACCCATTCACTAAACCTTACCCTATTCCTAAAGCTTACCCTAAACCTAACCCTAAGCCATACCCTAACCCATACCCTAATCCTAAACCATACACTCACACTAACGCATATCCTAACACATACCCTAACCCTAAAAATTTTTTGTACCCTCACATGTACCCTAAAACTTACCTGTTCAATAACCTTAACTCTAAACCTAAACCTAAACCTAACCCTAAACCTTACCCCAACCTGTACCCTAATACTAAACCGTACACTAACACTAACCCATAACCTGTCATGTACCCTAACCCTAACACGTTATTGAAACCTCACCTGTATCCTAAAACTTATCCATTCGATAACCATTACCCTAACCCTAACCCTAATCCTTACCCTAACCTGTACCCTTATCCTAACCCATAAACTAGCACTAACCCGTTCCCTAACACATACCCTAACCCCATCAACTTTTTGTACCCTTGCCTGTACCCCAAACCATACCCATTTGCTAACCCAACCCCAACTCTAAACCTAACCATAAACCTAACCCTAAACCTTACCCTAACCCATACCCTAATCATAAATCGTACATTAACAGTAACCCTTACCCTAAAACTTAACCTAACACAAACACGTTTTCATACCCTCAGCTGTACCGTAAACCTAACCCTAACCCTAACCCTAAACCTTACCCCAACCTGTACCCTAATCCTAACGCATACATTAACACTAACCCGTAACCTATCACGTACCCTAAACCTACCACGTTTTCGTACCCTCACCTGTACCCTCAACCTTACCCGTTCACTAATGCTAACCCTATTCCTAACCCTAACCCTAACCCTAACCCTAACCATAAACCTTACCCTAACGCGTACCCTAATCCTAAACCATACACTAACACTAACCCGTACCCTAACATGCACCCTAACACGTACCCTAACCCAAACACATTTTTGTACACTCACCTGTACCCTAAATCTTACCCGTTCGGTAACACGAAACCTAAACCTAAACCTAACCCTAACCCTAACACCAACCCTAAACCTTACCCGAACCCGTAGCCTAATCCTAACCCATACACTAACATTATCCCATACCCTAACATGTACCCTAACCCTAACACGTTTTCGTACCCTCACATGTAACCTGAATCTTACCCGTTTGCAATTCCTAACCTTAACACTAAACCTATCCCTAAACATAACCCTAACCCTTACCCTATCCCATACCCTAATCCTAATCTGTACACTAACAGTAACCCATACCCTAACACGTACCCTAAGCCTAACAAATTTTCATACCCTCACATGTAACCTGAAACTTACCCATTCGCTATCACTAACCTTAAACCTAAACCTATCCCTAACCATAGCCCTAACCCTTACCCTGACCTGTACCCTAATCCTAACCCATACCCTAACACGTATCCTAACCCTAACATATTTTCGTATCCTCACCTGTACCCTAAATCTTACCCATTCGCTAAACCTAACCCTAGCCCTAATCCTAACCCTAACCCTAACACTACCCCTTACCCTAACCCGTATCCTAATCCTAACCCAACAACTAACACTAACCCATGCCCTAAGAAGTACCCTGACCCTAACACATTTCTGTACCCTCACCTGTACCCTAAATGTTACCCATTGGCTAACCCTAACCCTAGCCCTAAACCTAACCCTAACCCCAACCCTACACCTTACCCTAACCCATACCCTAACCCTAACCCTAACCCTAAAGTTTACCCCAACCCGTACCCTAATCCTAACCCGTACACTCACACTAATGCGTATCCTAACACATAACCTAACCATACAAATTTTTCGTACCCTCACATGTACCTTAAAACTTACCCGTTCGATAACCATAAGTCTAAACCTAAACCTAACCCTAACCCTAACCCTAAACCTTACCCCTATCCATACCCTAATCCTAAACCATAGACTAACACTAACCCATAACCTATCACGTACCCTAACCCTAACACGTTATCGAACCCTCACCTGTACCCTAAAACTTAACTATTCAATAACCATTTCCCTAACCCTAAACCTAACCATAACCCGTACCCTAACCCTTACCCTACCCCATACCCTAATCCTAACCCGTATACTAACACTAACCATTTCCCTAACACATAACCTAATCCTAACAACTTTGTAACCTTGCCTGTCCCCTAAACCATACCCGTTTGCTAACCCAACCCTAACTCTAAACCTAACCATAAACCTAACCCTATACCTTACCCTAACCCATACCCTAATCCTAAATCGTACACTAACAGTAACCCTTACCCTAAAACGCAACCTAACACAAACACGTTTTCATACCCTCGGCTGTACCCTAAACCTTACCCCTTTTCTAATGCTAACACTAAACCTAAACCAAAATTAACCCTAACCCTTACCCTAACCCTTACCCCAATCCTAACCTGTACACTCACACTGACACGTATCCTAACACATACCATAACCTAAAAATTTTTCGTACACTCACATGTACCCTAAAACTTACCTCTTTGATAACCATAAATCTAAATGTAAACCTAACCCTAACCCTAACCCTAAACCTTACCCCAACCTGTACCCTAATCCTAACCCATACACTAACACTTACCCATAACCTATCATGTACCCTAACACTAACACTTTTTTGTACCCTCACCTGTACCCTCAACCTTACCCGTTTGCTAACGCTAACCCTATTCCTAAACCTAACCCTAACCCTAACCCTAAACCTTACCCTAACCCATACCCTAATGCTAAACTGTACACTAACATTAACCCTTACCCTAACACTTACCCTAGAATGTACCCTAACCCTAACACGTTTTTGTACCCTCACCTCTACCCTAAATCTTACCTGTTCGCTAACACTAAACCTAAACCTAAACCTAACCCTAACCCTAAACCTTACCCATACCCGTAGCCTAATCCTAACCCATACTATAACACTAACCAATACCCTAACACGTACCCTAACCTTAACACGATTTCGTACCCTCACCTGTACCCTAAAACTTACCCGTTCACTAACACTAACCCTAATCCTCAACCTAACCCTAACTCTAACCCTAAGCTTAACCTAACCCATACCCTAATTCTAACCCGTACACTAACAATAACCCATACTCTAACATGTACCCTAACATTAACACATTTTCGTACCCTCACCTCTACCTTAAAACTTACCCATTCGATAACCATTACCCTATCCCTAAACCTAACCCTAACCCTAAACCTTACCCTAACCCATACCCTAATCCTAACCCGTACACTAACACTAACCCGTGCCCTAACACATACCCTAACCCTAACACCTTTCGTACCCTCACCTGTACCCTACATCTTACCTGTTTGCTAACTCTAGCCCGAACCCTAAACCTAACCCTAACCCTACCCCTAACCCTTACCAGAACCCATACCCTAATCCTAACCTGTACACTAACACTAACCCGTACTCTAACACATACCCTAACCCTAACACTTTTTCGTACCCTCACCTGTACCCTAAACCTTACCCGTTAGCTAATCCTAATCCTAACCCTAAACATAACCCTAACCCTTATCCTAACCGTACCCTAATCCTAACCCGTACACTAACACTGACCCCTACTCTAAAACGTACCCTAACCCTAACACGTTTTCGTACCCACACCTGTTCCCTAAACCTTACCCACTCGCTAACCCTAACCCTAACCCTAACCCTAACCCCTACCCTAACCCTTACCCTAATCCTAACCCTTACACTAACACTAAACCATACCCTAACACGTACCCTATCCTTAACACTTTTTCGTACCCTCACCTGTACCCTAAAACTTACCCATTTGCTAATCCTAACCATAAATCTTAACCTAACCCTAACCCTAACCATAACCCTTACCCTAACCCGTACTCTAATCCTAATCCATACACTCACACTAACCTGTGCCCATGACAGTGCCCATAGTGACAGTGCCCACGGTGAAAGTGCCCACGATGACAGTGCCTCTGGTGACTTTGCTTATGGTTTTAATGCTCACGGTAGCTGTGCTCATGGTGATAGGGATCACAGTGGCAGTACCCACAGTACAGTTCCCATGGTGACTCTGCCTACGTTGATAGTTCCTATGGTAACAGTTCCCATGGTGGCAGCCCCCATGGTGAGAGTGCCAATGGTGAAAGCACCAATGGTGATAGTGTTTATGGTGTTAATGCTCACGGTAGCAATGCTCATGGTGATAGTGCTCACGGTGGCAGTTCCCATGGTGACAGTGCCCATGGTGACAGTGCCCACGGTGATATTGCCTATGGTGACCTTTCCCATGGTGGCAGCGCACAAGTTGACAGTGCTCATGGTGACAGTGCTCATGGTGGCAGTGCCGTGTTGACAGTACCCATGGTGAGAGTGCTCATAGTTACTTTGCTCAAGGTGACATTGTCCATGGTGACAGTGCTAACGGTGACAGTGCCTCTGGTGACAGTGCTCATGGTGACAGTGCCCATGGTGACAGTGCACATGGTGGCCATGCCCAAGGTGATAGTGCCCATGGTGACAGTTCCAATGGTGAAAGTGTTCATGATGGCAGTGCCCATGTTTGCAGTGCCCATGGTGACAGTACTCACGGTGATAGTGACCCAGTGTGAGAGTGCACATGGTGGCCATGCCCATGGTGACAGTGCACATGTTGACAGTGCCCATAGTAAGAGTGCTTATGTTGATAATGCTTACTATAACAGTGCTCATGGTGGCAGTACCCATGATGACAGTTCCCAAGGTGACACTGCCCATGGTGATAGTGCCTATGGTAACAGTACCCATGGTGGCAGCTCCCATGGTTACATTGCCAATGGTGACACTGCTCATGGTGGCATTGAGCCTGTTGACAATACCCATGGTGACAGTGCTCATAGTGACAATGCTCACAGAGATAATACCCAAGGTGACAGTGCACATGGTGACAGTGTTCACGGTGACAGCGCCTATTGTGACAGTGCTCATGGTTATAGTGTCCATGGTGGCAGTGCTTGTGGTGACAATGCCTATGTTGATAGTGCACATGGTGATAATGCCCGTGGTGACAGTTGTGATGATGATAGTGCCCATGATGATAGTGCTTACAGTGATAGTAACCATGGTTAAAGTGTGAATGGTGACAGTGGTCACAGTGAAAGTGCCCATTCTTATAGTGCACTTGGTGGCCATGCCCATGGTGATCGTACACATGGTGACAGTGCTCTTGGTGATAATGCCCATGGTGAGAGTTCCCATGGTGGTAGGGCACATGGTAGCAGTGCAAAATGGTGACAGTGACCATGGTGACAGTGCTCATGTAGTTAGTGCCCATAGTGGCCATGCCTATGCTGACAGTGCACATGGTGGCATAGCCCATGGTGAGAGTACCCGTGGCTACAGTGCTCATGGTGAGAGTTCCCATGGTGAGAGTGCCCATGGTGGTAGTGCACATGGTGGCAGTGCAAAAGTGATATTGCCCATGGTGACAGTGAAAACGGTGATATTCCCCATGGTGACAGTACTCATGGATACAGTGTTCATTGTTGCATTTCCCATGGTGACAGTGCTCACAGTGGCAGTGCCCTTGGTGGCAGTGCCCATGGTGACAGTGCTCATGGTGACATTTCTCATAGTGGAAGTACCAATGGTGACAGTGCCCGTGGTGACAGTGCTCAAGGTGACAGTGCTCACAGTGATAGTGACCATAGTGACAGTGCCCATGGTGACAGTGCTTATGGTGATAATACTCACTGCAACAGTGTTCATGAAGATAGTGCTCACAGTAGCAGTGTCCACGGTGACAGTGCCCACCATGATAGTGCCCATGCTGGGAGTTCCCATGGTGACAGTGCTCATAGTGACAGTGCCCATGGTGATAGTGCTCACAGTGATAGTGACCAAGGTGAAAGTGCCCATGGTGACTGTTCCCATGGTGAAAGTGCTCATGATGTCAGTGCCCATGGTGACAAGTCTCACTGTGATAGTGACCATTGTGACAGTGCACATGGTGGAAGTTCCCATGGTGACAGTACACATGGTGACAGTTCTCACAGTGATAGTGTCCATGGTGATAGTGCCCGTGGTGGCACCATGGTGACAGTCCTCACAGTGACAGTGCCATCATGGCAGTGCCCATGGTGCTTGTGTCCATCGTGACAGTGCTTCTGGTGATAGTGCTCATGGTAGCACTGCTCATGATGATAGGGTTCACAGTGGCAGTGTCCACTGTGACAGTGCCCACAATGACAGTGCCCATGGTGACCGTGCCCATGGTGACAGTGCTCCGTGAGGAATGTCACCATGGTGACAGAGCTCATGGGAATAGTGCCCATGGTGACAGTGCTCATCGTGACTGTCCCCATGGTGCCAGTTCCCATGGTGACAGTTCTCATGGTGATAGTGCTCACGGTGATAGTTCTCACGGTGGCAAAACCCATGGTGACAGTACTCATGGTAAAAGTGCTCATGGTGGCAGTTCTCATGGTGACAGTGCTTATGGAGGCATTGCCCAAGGTGGCAGTGCTCATGGTGACAGTGCACATGGTGACAATGCCCATGGTGACATTGCTCACGGGGTTATTGCCCGTGGTGACAGTGCTCATGGTGCCAGTGTCCATGGAGAGAGTACCATGGTGACAGTGCCCATGGTGGCAGTTCCCTTTGTGACTTGTGGCAGTGCCCATGGTGGCCATGCCCATGGTGACAGTGCCCATGTTGACAGTACCCATGGTGACAGTGATCACAGTGATTGTGTTCATGGTGACAGTGCCTATGGTGGTAGTGCACATCGTGGCAGTGCAAAATGGTGACAGTGCCCATTCTGATACTGCTCATGGTGACAGTGCTTACAGTGATAGAACTTACGGTGATAGTGCCCATGGTTACAGTGCACACACTGACAGTGCTCATGGTGACAGTTCTCACTGTGATAGTGCACAGGGTGATAGTGCCCATGGTGAAAGTGCTCATTGTGACAGTGCTCATGATGATAGTGCTCACGGTGATAGTGCTCATGGTAACAGTGCTCATGGTGAAACTGCCCATGGTGACATTGCCCACGTTAATAGTGCTCATGGTGAGATTACGCATGGTGACAGTGCTCAAATTGATAGTGCTCACGGTGACAGTGCTCACAGTGATAGTGCTCACAGTGATAGTGCTCATGGTGACAGTGCAGATGGTGACAGTGCTCACAGTGTCAGTGCCTATCATGACAGTGTTAATGGTGACAGTGCCCATGGTGACAGGGCCCATGGTGACAGAACTCATGGTGATAGTTCCCATGGTTACAGTGCTCATGGTGACATTATCCATGGTGATAGTGCTCACAGTGATAGTGCCCATGATGACAATGCACTTGGTGGCCATGCCCATGGTGACAGTGCCCATGGTGGCATGGCTAATGGTGGCAGTGCAAAATGGTGACTGTGCCCATGGTGACAGTGCTCATGGTGGCACTTCCCATGGTGACTGTGCCCATGGCGACAGAACCCATGGTGACAGTACCCATGGTGACAGTGCTCACAGTGAGATTTCCCATGGTGAAAGTGCCCATAGTGGTAGTGTACATGGTGCCAGTGCAAAATGGTGATAGTGCTCATGGTGGCAGTGCCCATGGTGACAGTGCCCATGGAGACAGTACTCACAGTGACAATGCCCATGGTGAGAGTTCTCATGGTGACAGTGCCCATGTTGATACTGCCCATGGTGACAGTGCTCATGGTGAAAGTGCCCATGGTGACAGTGCCCATGGCAACATTCCCCATGGTGATAGTGCCCATGGTGACTGTGCTCACAATGGAAGTGTCCATGGTGACAGTGCTCACGGTGACAGTGCCCATGGTGAGAGTGCTCATGGTGAGAGTGCACATTTTGAGAGTGCTCAAGGTTATAGTGCTCATGGTGACAAGTCCCATGGTGGTAGTGCACATGGTGGCAGTGTAAAATGGTGATGGTGCCCATGGTGACATTGCTCACAGTGATAGGGCTCACGGTGACAGTGCTCACCGTGATAGTGCCATGGTGACAGTGCTCATGGTGACCATCCTCACGATGACAGTGCCCATGGTGGCAGTGCCGATGGTTACAGGGCCAGTGGTGACAGTGCTTATGCTGATATTTCTCTCCGTGGCAGTGCTCATGGTGATAGTGCTCATGGTATCAGTGCCCAAGGTGACAGTGCCCACAGTGACAATGCCCAGGGTGACAGTGCTCATGGTGAGAGTTCCCATGGTGACAGTGCCCATTGTGGCAGTGCTCATGGTGACAGTGTTCATGGTGGCAGTGCCCATGGTGATATTACCCATGTTGATACTGCTCATGGCGACAGTGCTCACGGTGATAATGTCCATGGTGGCAGTGCCCATGGTGATATTACCCATGGTGACACTGCTCATGGTGACAGTGCTCATGGTGATAATGCCCATGGTGACAGTGCCAATGGTGACAGTGCTTATGGTAATAGTGCTCACGGTGGCAGTGCACAGGCTCCGGATGCACCAGCTCAGTGACCATGGCTCACGGGCCCAGCTGCTCTGCAACAAGTAGAATCTTCCTGGACCAGGGCATGAACCTGTGTCCCCTGCATTGGCAGGCGGACTGTCAACCACTGCACCACCAGGGAAGCCCCATTCCCACTTTTGAGAAAAGGAAGCTAAGACAGGGAAGCAACTTGCCCAGGCTGTACCTAATTTAGGGTTGGATCGAGGCTTTGAGTTTAGGCTGTCTGCCTGTTCTCTTAAACCTCACTCCCTACTGACTCTCAAATAACAGAAGACTTAACTGCACATAGAACAGAATATAAATTTCAACTTTGACAATGTAAAAGCTAGGTTTGGAAGGTAGACAGGAGGTAGAAAAAATGGAAGATGGTATGAATGTCCTCATTTTACAAAGCGTGACGTTGAGAGAATTTATAGTTGATTAACAATTTAGGTTTTTAAGTATATAACTACAAGTCAAAGAGATCATGAGCAGTGAGATAACTAATGATAACATAACTTTACTGAGCATTGTGGACATAGGAAGAGTGTAAAGGAACTAAACCCTTAGTAAAATAGAAAGTGAACAGATAATGCCTCCAATTTAGTCAGAAAATAGTCATGTAAGAGTATTACTTGGAAATGGAGAAGAATTCAAAATAACAATAGTTGGACCTCCCTTCTGGCGCAGTGGTTAACAATCTGCCTGCCAAGGCAGGGGACATGGGTTTGAGCCCTGGTCCGGGAAGATCCCACATGCCATGGAGCAATGAAACCCTTGCACCACAACTACGGAGCCTGTGCTCTAGAGCCTGCAAGCCACAACTACCGAGCCCATGTGCCATGACTACTGAAGCCCACACACCTAGTTCCTGTGCTCCATGACAAGAGGAGCCACTGCAATGAAGAGTAGCCCCCACTCGCTGAAACTAGAGAAAGCCTGCACGCAACAACAAAGACCCAACACAGCCAAAAATAAATAATAAAAAAAATAACAATATTTGACATAAACCTCATACAAAAGGGAAATCCAAACAGCCAGAAAACACAGAAAAGTGTATGACTTCATTAAGTAATAAGAGAAAAGTGAGTCAAAACCAATGAAACTACATGCCAATCAGTTTGACAAATACATAAATAAAGGGTGGTAGTATCAGGTATTGTAGACCTGGAGTACTATGGGAATCTTCTACCCTGCTTATACTGGAGTATAAATTGACACAACTACTTTGGAAAGCATTTAGCACTCTCCATCACCTGAAGTTATATAAATAAGCTGTGACCCAGCAGCCCTCACCCCCTCCCTGTGTAAATGCACCAGAATAATCAGTACAGCAGGATTCCTGTCCATGATTTGCATTAGCACAAACAGAAAACAAACCAAATGTCCATTAAAAGTCAAAAATTAAATAAATTTTGTGTATTCGTACAGTGGGAAAACTATCAAGGAATAAAATTAAATGAACTAGAGCTACAGGCTGCAATGTAGATGAATTTTTTGAACCAATGTTGAGTGAAAGAAATACGATAGAAAAGACTTCATATACTATGATCCTCTACATAAAGCTAGATGTTGACAAAACTAAACTCTTTTGTTAGGGATACATGCAGGTTAAAGGAAATGATTGTCAAGAAATGAGGATGGTGTTTAACTGGAAGAGGGAAGGAGACTGTGATGAGAAAAGGATATGGGGGGGATTGAGATGCTGACAAGTATCAATACTTTCAGATTTGAGTAGTGGTTATGTAAGTCTTCTCTTTTTATTTGTCACATTGACAGTTTTGTCCTGTGCACTTCTCAGTACACATATCATATTTTACAACTAAAACCCTGAGGAGAGAATCGGTCATTCTTGACTGCTGGATGTGGGAGTGGGATGAGACTATTTCATTTTAAGCCCTTCACTACTGCTTGCTTTCACATGTTCATTCATTCAGCCTTAATTGAACATATGCTGTGTACCAAGCACTCTTCTAATTTTATATGTATTTTTATTAGTTTCTGCTTTATAACAAAGTGAATCAGTTATACATATACATCTGTTCCCATATCCCTTCCCTCTTGCGTCTCCCTCCCTCCCACCCTCCCTATCCCACTCCTCCAGGCGGTCACAAAGCACCGAGCTGATCTCCCTGCGCTATGTGGCTGCTTCCCACTAGCTATCTACCTTACGTTTGGTAGTGTATATATGTCCATGACTCTCTCTCGCTTTGTCACAGATTACCCTTTCCCCTCCCCATATCCTCAAGTCCATTCTCAAGTAGGTCTGTATCTTTATTCCTGTTTTACCCCTAGGTTCTTCATGACATTTTTTTCCTTAAATTCCATATATATGTGTTAGCATATGGTATTTGTCTTTCCTTTCTGACTTACTTCACTCTGTATGACAGATTCTAGGTATATCCACCTCATTAAAAGTAGCTCAGTTTCATTTCTTTTTATGGCTGAGTAATATTCCATTGTATATATGTGTCACATGTTCTTTATGCATAAATCCGATGATGGACACTTAGGTTGTTTCCATCTCCCGGCTATTGTGAATAGAGCTGAAATGAACATTTTGGTACATGTCTCTTTTTGAATTATGGTTTTCTCAGGGTATATGCCTAGTAGTTGCATTGCTGGGTCATATGGTAGTTCTATTTGTAGTTTTTTAAGGAACCTCCATACTGTTCTCCATAGTGGCTGTACCAATTCACATTCCCACCAGCAGAGCAAGAGTGTTCCCTTTTCTCCACACCCTCTCCAGCATTTATTGTTTCTAGATTTTTTTTCTTTTTTGCAGTATGCAGGCTTCTCACTGTTGTGGCCTGTCCCGTTGTGGAGCACAGGCTCCAGACACACAGGCTCAGTGGCCATGGCTCACGGGCCGAGCCACTCTGCAGCATGTGGGATCTTCCCGGACCGGGGTACGAACCTGTGTCCCCTGCATCGGCAGGTGGACTCTCAACCACTGCGCCACCAGGGAAGCCCTGTTTCTAGATTTTTTGATGATGGCCATTCTGACTGGTGTGAGATGATATCTCATTGCAGTTTTGATTTGCATTTCTCTAATGATTAATGATGTTGAGAATTCTTTCATATGTTTGTTGGTAGTCTCTAAATCTTCTTTGGAGAAATGTCTATTTAGGTCTTCTGCCCATTTTTGGATTGGGTTGTTTGTTTTTTTTTTGCTATTGAGCTGCATGAGCTGCTTATAAATTTTGGAAATTAATCCTTTGTCAGATGCTTCATTTGCAAATATTTTCCCCCATTCTGCGGGTTGTCTTTCGGTCTTGTTTATGGTTTCCTTTGCTGTGCAAAAGCTTTTAAGTTTCATTAGGTCCCATGTGTTTATTTTTGTCTTTATTTCCATTTCTCTAGGAGGTGGGTCCAAAAGGATCTTGCTGTGATTTATGTCATAGAGTGTTCTGCCTATGTTTTCCTCTAAGACTTTGATAGTTTCTGGCCTTACATTTAGGTCTTTAATCCATTTGAGCTTATTTTTGTGTATGGTGTTAGGGAGTGATCTAATCTCATACTTTTACATGTCCCTGTCCAGTTTTCCCAGCACCACTTATTGAAGAGGCTGTCCTTTCTCGACTGTACATTCCTGCTTCCTTTATCAAAGATAAGGTGACCATATGTGCGTGTGTTTATCTCTGGGCTTTCTATCCTGTTCCATTGATCTATCTTTCTGTTTTTGTGCCAGTACCATACTGTCTTGATTACTGTAGCTTTGTAGTATAGTCTGAAGTCAGGGAGCCTGATTCCTCCAGCTCCACTTTTCGTTGTCAAGGTTGTTTTGGCTATTCGGGGTCTTTTGTTTTTCCAAACAAATTTTGAAATTTTTTGTTCTAGTTCTGTGAAAAATGCCAGTGGTAGTTTGATAAGGATTGAAATGAATCTGTAGATTGCTTTGGGTAGTAGAGTCATTTTCACAATATTGATTCTTCCAATCCAGGAATATGGTATATCTCTCCATCTATTTGTATCATCTTTAATTTCTTTCATCAGTGTCTTATAATTTTCTGCATACAGGTCTTTTGTCTCCGTAGGTAGGTTTATTCCTAGATATTTCATTCATTTTGTTGCAATGGTAAATGGGAGAGTTTTCTTGATTTCACTTTCAGATATTTCATCATTAGTGTATAGGAATGCCAGAGATTTCTGTGCATTAATTTTGTATCCTGCTACTTTACCAAATTCATTGATTGGCTCTAGTAGTTTTCTGGTAGCATCTTTAGGATTCTCTATGTATAGTATCATGTCATCTGCAAACAGTGACAGCTTTACTTCTTCTTTTCCAATTTGGATTCCTTTTATTTCCTTTTCTTTTCCGATTGTTGTGGCTAAAACTTCCAAAACTATGTTGAATAAGAGTGGTGAGAGTGGGCAGTCTTGTCTTGTTCCTGATCTTAGTTAAAGTGCTTTCAGTTTTTCACCATTGAGGACAATGTTGGCTGTGGGTTTGTCATATATGGCCTTTATTATGTTGAGGAAAGTTCCCTCTATGCCTACTTTTTGCAGGGTTTTTATCATAAATGGGTGTTGAATTTTGTCGAGAGCTTTCTCTGCATCTATTGAGATGATCATATTGTATTTCTCCTTCAATTTTTAATATGGTGTATCACGTTGATTGATTTGCATATATTGAAGAATCCTTGCATTCCTAGAGTAAACCCCACTTGATCATGGTGTATGATCCTTTTAATGTGCTGTTGGATTCTGTTTGCTAATATTTTGTTGAGGATTTTTGCATCTATGTTCATCAGTGATATTGGTCTGTAGTTTTCTTTCTTTGTGACATCCTTGCCTGGTTTTGGTATCAAGGTGATGGTGGCCTCGTAGAATGAATTTGGGAGTGTTCCTCCTTCTGCTATATTTTGGAAAAGTTTGAGAAGGATAGGTGTTAGCTCTTCTCTAAATGTTTGATAGAATTTGCCAGTGAAGCTATCTGGTCCTGGGCTTTGGTTTGTTGGAAGATTGTTAATCACAGTTTCAATTTCAGTGCTTGTGATTGGTCTAGTCATATTTTTTATTTCTTCCTGATTCAGTCTTGGCAGGTTGTGCATTTCTAAGAATTTGTCCATTTCTTCCAGGTTGTCCATTTTATTGGCATAGAGTTTCTTGTAGTAATCTCTCATGATCTTTTGTATTTCTGCAGTGTCAGTTGTTACTTCTCCTTTTTCATTTCTAATTCTATTGATTTGAGTCTTCTCCCTTGTTTTATTGATGAGTCTGGCTAACGGTTTATCCATTTTTTTATCTTCTCAAAGAACCAGCTTTTAGTTTTACTGATCTTTGCTATCGTTTCCTTCATTTCTTTTTCATTTTTTTCTGATCTGATTTTTATGATTTCTTTCCTTCTGTTAACTTTGGGTTTTTTTGTTCTTCTTTCTCTAATTGCTTTTGGTGCAGGGTCAGGTTGTTTATTCGAGATGTTTCCTGTTTCTTAAGGTGGGATTGTATTGCTATATACTGCCCCCTTAGAACTGCTTTTGCTGCGTCCCATAGGTTTTGGGTCATCGTGTCTCTATTGTCATTTGTTTCTAGGTATTTTTAAATTTTCTCTTTGATATCTTCAGTGATCACTTCGTTATTAAGTAGTGTATTGTTTAGCCTCCATGTGTTTGTATTTTTTACAGATCTTTTCCTGTAATTGATATCTAGTCTCATAGCACTGTGGTCGGAAAAGATACTGATACAATTTCAACTTTCTTAAATTTACCAAGGCTTGATTTGTGACCCAAGATATGATCTATCCTGGAGAATGTTTCATGAGCCCTTGAGAAAAATATGTATTCTGTTGTTTTTGGATGGAATGTCCTATAAATATCAATTAAGTCCATCTTGTTTAATGTATCATTTAAAGCTTGTGTTTCCTTATTTATTTTCATTTTGGATGATCTGTCCATTGGTGAAAGTGGGGTGTTGAAGTCCCCTACTATGAATGTGTTACTGTCGATTTCCCCTTTTATGGCTGTTAGTGTTTGCCTTATGTATTGAGGTGCTTCTATGTTGGGTGCATAAATATTGTTATATCTTCTTCTTGGATCGATCCCTTGATCATTATGTAGTGTCCTTTGTCTCTTCTAGTAGTCTTTACTTTAAAGTCTATTGTGTCTGATATGAGAATTGCTACTCCAGCTTTCTTTTGATTTCCATTTGCATGGAATATCTTTTTCCATCCCCTTACTTTCAATCTGTGTGTGTCTCTAGGCCTGAAGTGGGTCTCTTGTAGACAGTATATATATGGGTCTTGTTTTTGTATCCATTCAGCCTATCTGTGTCTTTTGGTGGGAGCCTTTAATCCATTTCCATTTAAGGTAATTATTGATATGTATGTTCTTATTCCCATTTTCTTAATTGTTTTGGGTTCGTTATTGTAGGTATATTCCTTCTGTTGTGTTTCTTGACTAGAGAAGTTCCTTTAGCATTTGTTGTGAAGCTGCTTTGGTGGTGCTGAGCTCTCTCAGCTTTTGCTTGTCTGTAAACGTTTTAATTTCTCCATCAAATCTGAATGAGATCCTTGCTGGGTAGAGTAATCTTGGTTGCAGGTTTCTCTCCTTCATCACTTTAAATATGTCCTGCCATTCCCTTCTGGCTTGTAGAGTTTCTGCTGAGAGGTCAGCTGTTAACCTGATGGGGATTCCCTTGTGTGTTATTTGTTGTTTTTGCCTTGCTGCTTTTAATATGTTTTCTTTGTATTTAATTTTTGACAGTTTGATTAATATGTGTCTTGGCGTATTTCTCCTTGGATTTATTCTGTATGGGACTCTCTGTGCCTCCTGGACTTGATTAACTATTTCCTTTCCCATATTAGGGAAATTTTCAACTATAATCTCTTCAAATATTTTCTCAGTCCCTTTCTTTTTCTCTTCTTCTTCTGGAACCCTATAATTCGAACGTTGGTGTGTTTAATGTTGTCCCAGAGGTCTCAGAGACTGTCCTCAGTTCTTTTCATTCTTTTTTCTTTATTCTCCTCTGAAGCAGTTATTTCCACTATTTTATCTTCCACATCACTTTTCCGTTCTTCTGCCTCCGTTATTCTGCTATTGATCCCATCTAGAGTATTTTTAATTTTATTTATTGTGTTTCTAATCATTGCTTGATTCATCTTTAGTTCTTCTAGGTCCTTGTTAACTGTTTCTTGCATTTTGTCTATTCTATTTCCAAGATTTTGGATCATCTTTACTATCATTATTCTAAATTCTTTTTTAGGTAGACTGCCTATTTCCTCTTCATTTGTTAGGCCTGGTGGGTTTTTATCTTGCTCCTTCACGTGCTGTGTGTTTTTCTGTCTTCTCAATTTGCTTATGTTACTGTGTTTGGGGTCTCCTTTTTGCAGGCTGCAGGTTCGTAGTTCCTGTTGTTTTTGGTGCCTGACCCCAGTGGCTAAGGTTGTTTCAGTGGCTTGTGTTGGCTTCCTGGTGGAGGGGTCTAGTGCCTGTGTTCTGGTGGATGAGGCTCGATCTTTTTTTCCTGGTGGACAAGTCCACGTCTGCTGGTGTGTTTTGGGGTGTTTGTGTGCTTATTATGTTTTTAGGCAGCCTTTCTTCTAATGGGTGGGGTTGTGTTCCTGTCTTGCTAGTTGCTTGGCATAGGGTGAAGAGCACTCTAGCTTGCTCATCATTGAGTGAAGCTGGATGCTGGCATTGAGATGGAGATCTCTGGGAGATTTTCGCCATTTGATATTATGGGGAGGTGGGAGTTCTCTTTTGGCCCAGTGTACTGAAGCTGGCTATCCCACCTCAGAGGCACAGCACTGACTCATGGCTGCAGCACTAAGTGCCTTTCATCCATCCAGCTCAGAATAAAAGTGAGAAAAAATTAGAAAGAAAGAATTAGTAGAAGAAAGAAAGAAAGAAAGAAAGAAAGAAAGAGAGGAGGGAGGGTGGGAGGGAGGAAGGAAAGAAAGAAAGAGATAGAAAGAAAGAAAGGAGGGAAGGAGGAAGGAGGGAAGGTAGGAAAAAGAGAAAGAGAGAAGATAAAGTAAAATAGAATAAAGTATGATAAAATATAATAGCATTATTAAACTTAAAAAGTAATTATTAAAAAAATTTTTTTAAAGAAAAACGGATAGATAGAACCTTGGGGCAAATTGTGGAAGCAAAGCTATACAGACAAAATCTCACACAGAAGTATATACATACACATTCACAAAAGAGAACAAGGGGAAAAAACGTAAATCTTGCTCTCAAAGTCCATCTCCTTAATTTGTGATAATTCGTGTAAAAAGAGGAAAAGAGGAAAAAATCATAAATCTTGTTCTCAAAGTCCACCTCCTCAATTTGGGATGATTCATTGTCTATTCATGTATTCCACAGATGCAGGGTACATTAAGTTGATTGTGGAGCTTTAATCCGCTGCTTCTGAGGCTGCTGGGAGAGATTTCCCTTTCTCTTCTTTATTCTCACAGCTCCTGGGTCTCAGCTTCGGATTTGGCCCCGCCTCTGCGTGTAGGTCGCTGGAGGGCGTCTGTTCTTTGCTCAGACAGGATGGGGTTAAAGGAGCATCTGCTTTGGGGGCTCTGGCTCACTCAGGCCGTTGGGAGGGAGGGTATGGAGTGTGGGGAGAACCTGCAGTGGCAGAGGCTGGCGTGACGTTGCACCAGCCCGAGGTGTACTGTGCGCTCTCCCGTGAAAGCCATCCATGGATCCCGGGACCCTGACAGTGACAGGCTGCACTGGCTCCCTGGAATGGGGGCATGGACTGTGACCTGCGCTCATACACAGGTCTCTTGGCGTTGGCAGCAGCAGCCCCAGCATCCCACGCCCGTCTCTGGGGTCCGCGCTTTCAGCCGTGGCTTGCGCCCATCTCTGGAGCTCCTTTAAGCAGCACTCTTAATCCCCTCTCCTCGAGCACCAGGAAACAAAGAGGGAAGAAAAAGTCTCTTGCCTCTTCGGCAGATCCAGACTTTTTCCCGGACTCCCTCCTGGCTAGCTATGGTGCATTAGCCCCTTCAGTCTGAGTTCACGCCACCAACCCCAGTCCTCTCCCTGCACTCCGACTGAAGCCCGAGCCTCAGCTCCCAGCCCTGCCCACCCCGGCAGGTGAGCGGACAAGCCTCTCAGGCTGGTGAGTGCCTGTCGGCACCGATCCTCTGTGCGGAAATCTCTCTGCTTTGCCCTCCACACCCCTGTGGTTGTGCTCTCCTCTATGACTCAGAAGCTTTCCCCCTCCGCCACCCACAGTCTCTGCCCACGAAGGGGCTTCCTAGTGTGTGGAAACATTTCCTCCTTCACAGCTCCCTCCCACTGGTGCAAGTCCCGTCCCTATCCTTTTGTCTCTGTTTATTCTTTTTTCTTTTGTCCTACCCAGGTACGTGGGGAGTTTCTTGCCTTTTGGGGGGTCTGCAGTCTTCTGCCAGCGTTCAGTAGGTGTTCTGTAGGGGTTGTTCCACGTATAGATGAATTTCTGGTGTATCAGTGGGGAGGAAGTTGATCTCCGTGTCTTACGCTTCCGCCATCTTCCCCCAGGTCCTCATATGTGTTTTAACTCATGTAATCCTCACAAGAGCTCTGTGATATGGGAGCTTATCTCCATTATATAGATGAGTAAGTTGAGGCCTAGAGTTATAGAACTTGTCCAAGGTTATATAGCTAATGGGTAGTGCCAGGCTCATTTGCCTCAGAGAGTCTGAATTTTTACAATATAATCTAAAAGAGAAATTTAATTACTAATTATAAGCAAAAAAATTGCACATTAAAGAAGATGACAAGTTTTCATCTATCCAGTTAGAGAAAAGCACACAGTCTGTCTTTCACACAGGTACATCTTGTATTGGCAGGGATTTTCCTTATTAAGCAATTATTTATTGACCTTCTACATTGTGCTAGGCACAGGTGCTGGGGATAAGCACTTAATAAAATTCACACCCTATCTTCAAATAACTTGCACTCTAAGTGAGGAAATAAGCCAACAGTTATAGTAGAGGTTATATACCAAGTGATACATCGCTGATGGCAGTATAAAATCTCAGAAATCTTTTGGAAAGAAGTTTGGAGATAGGTACCTCAGAGCCTTAAAAATGTTCATTTGCTTTGACCTCAAACTCATTTTTATGGATTTATTGCAAGAACGTTATTCTCAATATGGAAAAAAGCCTTCATGCATAAAAATGGTTATTTTATCTTATACTATTGAAAAGTTGGAAAGAATTTAAATGTGTAAAATGGTTAACCAGTAAACCCGCTCAGTGGAATATTTTGTAGCCCACAAAAAAAATCAAGGTTATGAATCCCCTGATTATATGAGAAATGATTGATTTCAATGTTAAATTGAGAAAAGGTGAACATAAAATTTGATATCCAATATGATGGGAGCTTTGTCTCAGAAAAATCACCCTAGCCAGTGTACAGAAGGGAGGAAGGGAGAGCAGATGACAGGAAGGAAAATTATTCCAAAGCCTTATCATTAGTTTTACTTAAGTAATAGAATATCAAGCAATTTTACTTTCTAACTTTTTTGGTTCCATATTTCCATGTAAGGGACATGAATTATTAATACTTTGTAGGAGGGGAGTACACTTTTTCACAAAAATTTAACACTGTGTTCTAATTCCCTCCACTAGAGGGAGAAACTATTCCATGTAATTGCGCTTTGATGTGCTCTTTAGAACCAGTCAGGAAGTGTTACTCTACTTTCCTCTGACTGTGATTAGGGTTTTTTTGTTTGCTTGCTTATTTGTTTAGAATTTCTTTGAAATCGGTTTTAGAAGATTTATTAAACCATTATATTGAAAGAAGAGGAATTTTGCAATTTTTTCCCCTTTTTCCCCATTGAAAACTTGGCTGGCTTTAGTAATGAAACATTAAAGAATTTGAAGTTCTTAGACTGTCAGTTTTTTAAACATGATCTGAATAAAAAAATATATGTTAATTGAGAAAATTTTTGAAAACAATGAACAACTCGTTGAAGGAAATAAAAGCCACCTCTGCATGTACACACTCCTAATCTGCTCTTTTGTCTCAAAAGAGTATGAAAAATATTTTGTCTTGTCACTAAATACTCTTTTACATCAGAGAATTTGATTAAGCTTATGCACCATCTCCCAGGAAAAACGCACAGATATATTTTGAATGTAGAACTCCTGAAGCCCATTCATCAACTCTGGTTGAGACCTGTTGTCATTCTTTTCTTAGTGGCTTCATAGCGCATTCCTTCATATGGTGAGCTGTTTTTGTTTAAACCAATCCCAATTTGGAGGGTCTTAGCTTTCTTCTAGGGTTTGGTTATAAACAATCTTATGACATCATGTTGGTAGGTAAATCTTTGCCCACCTCTTTGATTTCTTTAGGGTAAACTCCTGCTGTAGGATTGTTGTTAGGTACCCAAAGCTACTCTCCAGAAAGTGATACCAGTTCCTCTCCCAATGATGGCATATAATAGAGTTCCTCATTCTTTAAGTAATTGTTCAAAGCAGTTAACATGTATAAATATACCTTACTGTTTTCATAAGTATAGGTATTATGATTGCTTATCACTGCATAAGAAACCACCCCGAAACAGTGGCCTAAAACAATAACAATCATTTATTTTGTTCATGAACCTGGAGGTTGAGTAGGATATTGATTCTTTTACTACACTTACTGACTGAAAACAATACCTATTTGACTAGTTCACAGCTCTGTAGGTCAGAAGTCCAGGCACAGCATGACTGGGCTTGTTGCTCAGATACACTCGGGAACATGTGGGTTCCCTCCTGAGAGTGTTAAAGCACGTGAAATTTAAGTGTAAGATATTGAGCCCCAAACGTTGGATGTTCACCATAGTTTGTGTGGGTCACAGAGCTGAAATCAGGATGTCAGTCTGGCTGTGTTAGCATCCAGAGGCTCTGGGAAAGAATGCCTCCAAGCTTCTTCAGCTTGGCATAATTCAGATTCTGCAGTTGCAGGACAGAGGTCCCCATTTCCTTGCTGGCTGTCAGTCGGGGGACAGTTTCAGCTCCTAGAGGCCTCTCTCTTGCCTTCCCTGCCGCAGCATTGGACTTCTTCAGAGCCAGCAATGGAGAGTCTCCCTCTTGTCCATTTTGTACTTCAATTCAGGAAGAGTTCAGGTCCTTTTCATGGGGTGTCTGAGTAGGCCACATCCACCTAGAATAGTCTCCCTGTCTTAAAAAATCAACTGATTTTGAACCTTAATTCCATCTGCAAAATCCCTTCACTACAGCACCTAGATTTAGAGTTTGATTGGATAAGTGGAAGGTTTGTGTACTTCAGTAAGTAGGAATCTTGGGGGCTCTGTTAGAATTCTGCCTATTGCAAGCAGTGTCCCCACTTCAAGGACTGAAGTGTCTTAGTTCCTAAAACTCCAAGAGAGTTTATCAGTGTTCATTTTATTTCAGTGACCTTGGTGAATGGGAAGACTACCACCTCCATGAACAGGAATGACACCCAGCTTCATGAGTCCACAGTGTGGCTCTGCTACTTAGTGGTGTGACCTTGGCTGTGCTGCTCTACTTATTCTACTTCTCTGCCTCTGTTTCCCTCATCTGTAAAATAACATGGAGTTAGTGATCATTCTTTCCTTGTAGGTTTTTTTGTTTTATAAATTTATTTTTGGCTGCGTTGGGTCTTCGTTGCTGCTCGTGGGCTTTCTCCAGTTGCATTGAGCGGGGGGCTACTCTTCATTGTGGTGCAGTGGCTTCTCTTATTGCGGAGCACAGGCTCTAGGTGCACAGGCTTCAGTAGTTGTGGCACGTGGGTTCTAGAGCGTAGGCTCAGTAGTCGTGGCACACGGGCTTAGTTGCTCCACGGTATGTGGGTTCTTCCCGGACTAGGGCTCAAACCCGTGTCCCCTGCACTGGCAGGCAGATTCTTAACCACTGTGCCAACAGGGAATCCCCCTCTTAGGGTTTTGATGATTAGATTATTTAATACCCAGGGAATTCCAGGAACAGTGCTTGACTGTAAATTGCTTTAAAAGTGATTACTTTTTAAAAACATGCTTTTGAATCTGCAATTATGCAATTCATGTATGCTAAGCATGTTCGTTAATAGGACTTCCTGCTATAAAGAGACCCACAAATAAAATTAGAATTGTCCTTTCTTGGTCTTAACTTCTTATTTCTGACTTACTATGTTATACGCATATGCCTTTTATGGTGGGCTGCCACAAATTTATGTTGGAAAGAGTGGAATTCAAGTAAATCTTTACTATGTTAATTTGATAGATTTTGATAATTCATTTTACTAGCATAGTAAAGAAGAAAAGAAGGCACTTGAAGAAGGAAAATCAGAATCAAAACAGGGTGCCCCAGGACAAATGCAAAATATCCAAGTAAATGGACAGAACAGCACTTAATGATTCTAAGAATGATTAGCAAAAAGGAAATGACCAAGTCAGGGAGAAAACAATAATGATCAGTCTCTAATAGTTCACATGCTTGGGAGGTAGAAGACTCTGGAATCCTTTCCAAATCTGAGATTAGTAAATATGTGCCCATTTCATGATACTGTATTGTTGTAAATAAGGAGAGTGGAAGTTCTTTAGAAAATTTATGAGTTAAAGCAAACTATCCTTAATGAAGAAAGAAGACATTAGAGAAAATATTCCAGATTTTAAATGTATAAATGTCTATTCTATTCATATTTTATCTAGGTTTCTATTTGTATGCAGTCAGCTTACAATGAAGGAACACTAATGAAGGTACACATACTGATATAATTTTTAAAATAAGTAATCCAGACATAGCTAATAGGTAACATATTACAGTGAATCACCTGGTTATGGGAATGGGAGGGGAAAACCTGTCAGCTTTTCCTTTAGCCTTACTTGGAGCCCCCATCAACCAATCTCAGACTGGTCTTGGGAACTGACAGCTTGATAACACAGTCTGGTTACAAACTATATACTGTTTACATGTGCCTGGAGGATAGAAAAGAAATTAATTATCTTACAGAATAGGGTTTTATTTTTAGTGAGGGAAAGGAAATGGATAATAACTACCCCAATCACCAAAGTCTGAAAATGTAGTGGAGATAGCCTTGGATATAGCTAGGTTAAGCTGAGAATCACTTGGCAAGATATAATTACAAAAACAACTGGCTCTGAAATCTTCTGAATAATCAGTTGACTGTGTTAATAATAAGATTACAGAGTAACATTGAAGTTTTGAACTCTTGTAATGATTGGCTTTGTTCATCACTGAATTTTTGTCTTGTCTTTTGTTTTTCCCTCCAGTTTCAGAAAACTACAGGTGATGCTAGGATTCCTTTGCCTCTCGACTCCTTCCGTGTCCCAGTGTCTACTCAGGAGGACTTAGAAACTTCTAAAGACAACCTGGGGGTCCCAGTCACAGAGCAGCAGCAGCAGTCTTTTGAAGGTTTCATTGTTAGAACATGTTCTCCTTCAGCAGACGTCATTTCTGGAACTGGAAGTCAAAGAAAAGAAGAGGAATTATCTAGAAATAGTAGGTCTTCTTCAGAGAAAATGAGCAAAGCAGGTCAATATACCAAAAAATACTCTGCTAAGAAACAACCTGGGAAGGACCTGCATTCCTGCTCTGACTCACCTGTAAAGCAGCAAAGCAAAAGAATTGGGTAAAATAATTCTTTGGTTAATAAACCAATTAAAAGTGAGTCTTCAAACAAACACATTTCTGTTAAGAAAGAAGGTAGAATAGTGACTGCTTCATCAAAGACAACTAAAAGTAAACTCAATCTACGAGAACATTCTGAAAGGGATACTCTTGGATCTGATTGTGAATTTCAAGAAAGCATCCATACTCTATCACGCCTAACATAGGTCTAAATCTTTTAAAATTATGTTTTTGCATTCAAATTTTAATAAATTACTTATGTTTTTATTATAGGATATGGTGTTTTCAGTTACTGACTGGAAGCCATTAGAGAAAGATTTATCTATCCTTTTTTATTATAATGAAAGTTTTGGTGTACTTTTCCTTGTAACACTCTGCACCATTCATTCAGCTAGTGTTTATTTAGGGCTTTATATGTACAGTACTCTTCTAGGTGCTATTGCTTTCAGCAGTGAACAAAATAAAGCCTTTACTCTCCTGGAACTAGAACTCTGTGGTGGGAGAAAACATAAACAACAAAGCAAGCTAAGGGTTAAAAAGAGATGGGAATAATAAATGGAATAGTTTTACCATTTGGTTAAACATCAAACTATTATAAATCACACGGCCAGAAGCCATTGACGTATTTTAATTCACAATAACCAGAGAGCCTCAAACATTTACCAAGGCACTTAACTGTGTTTATGGATTACAGCAACGCTCTGAGGTAGGGAACTGTTACCATCCCCATTTTATAGATGAACAGTCTGAGGAGACATTATGTGAGTTACCCAGAATTACACAGCTATAAGTAAATGGGAAGTTGCAATGTGACCCGAACCCATGCTCTTTTTTTTTAATGTATGGACTTTATTATCTTTCATTTGTTTCTGATTTATGTGAATTTTTTCTTTAAAGATTTTTTCTGATGTCAACCATTTTTAAAGTGTTTATTGCATTTGTTACAGTATTGCTTCAGTTTTATATTTTGGCTTTTTGGCCACAAGGCATGTGGGATCTTAGCTGCATGACCAGGGATTGAACCCTCACTCCCTCCATTGGAAGGTGAAGTCTTAACCACTGGACCACCAGGGAAGTTCCCCTTATGTGACAATTTTTCTGGCAATTTAAAAAAATTTTATTTTTTATTGATGTACAGTTGAATTACAGTGTTGTGTTAATTACTGCTCTACAGGAAAGTGACTCAGTTACACATTTATATGCATTCTTTTTCATATTCTTTTCCATTACGGTTTATCACAGGATATAGAATATAGTTCCCTGTGCTCTACAGTAGGACCTTTTTGCGTTTTTATAAATACATCCATTTTAAAAAAATAAATGTATTTATTTATTTATTTACTTATGGCTGTGTTTGGCCTTCATTGCTGCACGTGGGCTTTCTCTAGTTGAGGTGCACATGCTTCTCATTGTGGTGGCTTCTCTTGTTGCAGAGCATGAGCTCTAGGTGCCTGGACTTCAGTAATTGTGACATTGGGCTTATTTGCTCTCTGGCATGTGGGATCTTCCCGGACCAGGGCTTGAACCCGTGTCCCCTGCACTGGCAGGCGTATTCTTAACCACTGCACCACCAGGGAAGTCCCATGTAGGACCTTTTTGTTTATCCATCCTGTATATACACAGTTTGCATCTGCTAATCACAAACTCCCAATCCAAACCTCTCCCACCCCCTCCTCCTTGGCAACCACCAGTCTATTCTCTATGTCCTTGGTTATGTTTCTGTTCACACATAGGCAGAACCCAGGCTCTTAATTACTTTGTTATCCTGTTTCCTTGTTAAGAGAAGAAGGGTTTAAAGAAGGCACTGAGAGAGAAGCCAGTGAGCACTAGAAGTGCAAAAACAGTGGGGCTGTCAGAAAGCACAGCTGTCTCCTTCCCCCATCGTGAGCAGAATTTTTAAATGGCAGAGTATGTAAGAGTATGTGATGACACATCTCTGGATTAAATTATGTCTCCCTGGTAAAACATGTACAGATAAGTCTTTAGTTCAATCAGAGTGAAAGGTGAGATCAGAGAAAACCTGGAGTGTCAGATTTCCTGTAGAAGGTCCTGCCTGATTGTTACTAAGAGGGTTACTACAGTACTAGTTAGTTCATTAGTCATGGGTTGAGTGTTACAGGAGTGAAACAATGAGCAAGATATAGTGTTGGCCCTTTAACAGTGGAGTGAGAGGGGAATACGCACAGCAGATGTCTCATCCTGCACGTGACATGCTGTGACGGGCATATTTAGGGCTTTTAGTCACTGTTTGTGAAGAAGAAGGGGAGCTGTGAGGCAAAGAAAAGTCATCGAAAGAGGCAGTCCCTAAGCTAAGTCTTAAAGGACTCGTGAAAAACTAGTGAGTCAGCTGGTGAAGGGCACGGACACTCAAGGCAGAGAGGACAGTGGAAGTCCAGAGACATGAGTGTGCGAGGGGTGTGTTATGGAGCCACAGGCACAGGCTCTGTAGAATCAGTGCAGTGTCACCAGGCAGTGGCAAGTGCCCCTAAAGGAGGCAGCGAGGAGGAGGAGAGCGGGTCTTAACCACCCATGTGCGTGGAGCTGGTTTCCTCAGAAAATAGTTAAGAATGGAAAGGACAAGTTCAGGTGGCATTTTAGACCACTGACGTCAGTATAGATGAGGAATTTGAAGAAGCCTGGAGACAATTATGCCCCACTCTTCTGAGGAGCAGTGTTTTTTATTTTCAACTGGGACTTTCACGCTGCCACCTCCTCTCCTGACCCTACTGAGAGGTTTATAGGCCGGCAGAAGGAAGAACCTAGCTTAAGTAAAGTTAATCAGGTTTCTTTACTGTACACATTCTTGGGCCTGCTGTAGGCTAATGTTCATTCTGGGTAGTCACAGCAGGCATATGGTACACAGCCATCCTCAAAGCTATTTGACTCTAGAGTCCTTTTTTAATAGAAATGTCTAACAACTGGTTCCACCAAACAGCAATTTGGTAACTTCTAGACCAGGTAATAGCAAGAAGAAAGGGGTCTGAAATAAGGTATAGATGAAGGGAGGAAATAAGTTCTAATTGTATTTAGGAAATTACAAGCAAGACTTGATCTTTGGAAGTAAGGAAGAAATAGGAGGTGGAGGCTGAACCGCCATCTGTGTGACTAAAGATGGGTGGTGGTATCATTGAGTTTGGAAATAGGGGATAAAGAACTGAATTGGGGAAAAAACTTTAGTTCTGGACATGTAGAATTTTAAAGCACCTGTAGAATTCAGAAGACAAACTGATAGATAACTGGACATGCACGTGAAGACATGGAAAGATAAAAATTTGAATGTCATCAGCACATATCAGCAGTCATTAAATTCATGAAAATGGATGAGATTTCAGAGAATTGTGAGTACTGACAACATTTAAGTAATAAGCAGAGAAAGAATTCTGGGAAGGAGAAAGGTGATAGAGTTTCAAGAAGGAGGAAGTAGATGACAGTGTCATCCTTTAGAGAATGTGAGTGTCCATTGGATTTGGGCAGTTAGGTCCCCAGTGACCTTAGAGCAGTTCAGTGAAGTGGTGGACAAAAAGCCAGATGGCAATAAATTGAGGGTGTAGGGCTGTCTGTGGGGGCCAGGTGGGGCTAGTGAAACAGTGGGAATAGGCTACTCTCAAGGAGTTTGGATGAAAAGAGAAAATAATTAGCAAAAAAGAATTTTTTAGAATGAGAAGGACTTATATTTTATATGTTGAGATGAAGGAACTGATAAAGGAGATCCTGAAGATGTAGATAATAATTTAGAGAATTGGGGAAACATGGACATATCAATAAGAAAAAAAAAACCTTTCACAGTATATAAAAATCACTTGTATTCTTTGAGTTGGATGGATACTGGTAAGTTTGGGAGGAAATAAAGGTAAGAAGAGATAGAAGTTAAATGAGTTTATACTGATAGCCTCAGTTTTCTTTGACACAGATTTTTCAGTGACACATATATACACATACATAATTACCATTTTAAAATTATTTCATAGTTACATGTTTTATTAATCACGTCTGAGAAAAGTCACTGATTTTCATTTTGTACAGCATTATCTTGTAAGGACAAGATACAGTGACAACTTCCAAGCTTTTTGCATATCAGAGCTGAAACTGAAAGTATCTCCATAATTGAATTTTCACTTCTTATTTGTAATAAGTTTATCCTTAGGAGGATACTTTCATAGTGTTTGATCACAGATGAGTTTGGGCATTGCTATCACTCAATCATGTTAAGCATCTGTCAGGTTCTCTCCTATACTATATATTAATTTTTTGTCCGTTAAGCAAATATTTATTGGCGGCCTGTGGGAATAAGATACACCTAGGTCCTATTGCCTTGGTATATTCACAAAAGCCTCTGAAACTAAATTTCCAAGTCAGGCCGTACTAAGGCCTGGCATAATAAGTTTTCATCGTTAACAGATTTTTGTGTGTTTGTGGGGTTTGTTTGTTTTTATTTTTTATTTTTGAAGCAAGGATAAGACACTGTCTTAACTCAGTAGTTGTCCATTCATTAATAAGTCAAAGAAGACATTGATGAAGCATGGTATTTTGAATACCCTTTCCACAGAATAGGTAATGGGCCATCCTGAAACTCTGGTGAGATGCTTATCATTTTCAGATTTTGGAGTGGCTGAGAAAACCTTATTACACCTTGAATTATCACTAGAAACATGAATTCAGCCAAATGAAAACAGTGCCTCTGCCTACTGAGGTTGTCAATTTCCATCTCAACAAAAGTGAACATTTCTCCTTTAGATTAAAATCAAGAAAATCCCCTCTGTCCAGGATGCAATAATGGGGTGCATGAAAGAGGAAAACTGAAGCTATTCCCTCTTTACACCTGAACAGTGATATCAAATTGTGATATCATTGTGATATCAAATATTTGTTTGATTCTGTTATGACGAGGTGCTTTATTGTTTAGAGACCAAGTTACTGTTCATTCCTGCTAAGTAAGGAAAATTCATTTTTTAGGACTCTGAATAGTAACTTTATATATTTTATATATATATTAAAAATAAATATATATTATCTGTAATATATATTCCACCTATTCAACAAAATTGTAATTTTCATCATCTCTTACGAATGATGAACTGTATTCACTCTTTGGAAAGGGCTTATAGGGAATTAAAGTCTCCATATACATTTTATATAAGACCATGGAAACCAAATTCTCAACTGGGAGCAAACTTAGGTTTTGCTATGAAGGTTTATGTTTGCCTGGCCTTAGAGTGGTAGGCCAGGAACTCAAGGTGGAGGTTTTTTTCCCTCTAAGTTACTTTCATTGATGCCACCCTGAAAAAATTTGGAGGGAGTATTTTTGAAATAGCTTTATCTCAGTAACCCTTTAGAAATGCTTCAGAGTATGGGGAACATAACTGTCAAAATGTTCAAGCAACTCTTGTTGATTTAAGTGTGATTGATCAAGAGCAATACAGGAAGGAGCTGGGTACAAAAGACAAAAGGTGCGAGGCTATTTCATGTATTGTTTTTGGCTTATTGTACAAAACAGAGAAAGTCTCATACACTCACGCAGCCAAGGTCCCCTTTTGTTCTCTCCTTTCAGTAGAAATAAAAGAGAGCTAGTTTCTCAATAGCAACATTCTATCCTTACGTGGGTACACAGTGATATTCTAATGGTCTCTGGAGCAGAGAATAATTCCGTGGCAGCTCTGACCTCCAGTCACCGTGTTCTCTGTAACTTAGTCTTTCATGGCCAAGGACTATAATCATTATTTTGATTTATATTTAGCATCTCAAAATTGAAAGGATTCCATGGACAACAAGTTACTGAGTTACTACTGGTTTTGTATTTTACCTAGTTGTGAAAACACTGAGAGAGTTGTTCTTGGGTTGAACTTGACCTGCCTCTGGGAATGCTCTCTGTTCTATCCATCTTGAAAAGCTTTATTCAAGTGCATTTCTTTGCCTTCCTTCTCCTCACTTGCACCCCTTGGGAAAACAAAAGATGCTCAAATATAGATGTTAACACTGCAGATGCTCTGTTTGGCAATGATGTCTTTCAGCTTCACAGTAAAAAATTATATTGCTGACCACCCATTTGACTGAAAAGTGACTCATTTTACTGACAGATATCTGGATTGAGATGCTAAAAGAAATAGGTCATTTCAAATTTCCTTTTTAAGTCATAGCTTTGTGTTGCAACACTACTTGTTCAAAAGTTAGATCATGAACGTTTCTTCCTATGAGCTCCAAATAATTAATCAAAATGTTCTTCAATAGGCTATATAAAAAGCAAGCAGAATATTCCTAATTACCAGTCTTTCTCTTGAGTCATATAGTTCTTGTAATTTCAAGGAAGAGAAACTCAAATGTAAAGTGTTACAATAGCCAAGCATACCAGCACTATTATCTAACCATTCAGCAATTTTCTCTGCCAAGTCACTCTGAACCTTAGACTACCGAGAACATCTTCTTAATTAATTTTTAAGGATTTCCTCTTTTGAGTTAAAAAATGGTCACAATTTTCTAATTAAAATGAAAGAAAAAAACAAAATAGAACATCTGAGATATTTGCATTAGGCATTATATATATATATATATATATAATTTTAATAGATATACATATATAAATGCACTGGGATAAATCTCCATCTTCTGTGTCAGTCGGACATAGGTCCATTTTCTTAGGAATAGGGAACTCCTTTCACAATGGAAGTGAGGAAATTGGCTGGACCATCCTTCTTGGATATAATTCCATGAAGCCACCATTCCTTCTAGCAATTTACTACTCCAACAGTGTGTAGTTCATCAAATTCAGGTCTTTCTGAAGCCAGGCTAGAAATACAAAGTGAGGTGGATGACTAAGTTAACTGACCAAAAAGGAGGAAAGGAAGAGGAGCAAAACAATTTCACAATTTCATTTTTTCACATATTCTCTGTGCTTGACAAGGGAAAAAGTATTCGGGTCTGAGTTCCTGTCGTTCTTAGCCATTGTTAGTTCAAAGTCTGAGGGAAAAAAAAGTAAAAACGAAAATATGGAGTCCAGAATTCCGTTAGCTCTCTTGCATGCAATATCACAATTTAAAAGGCCTTCCAAAATGGAGGGATAAACTTTAAAAAATATAGCCCAATCTTTTCAATCTAAACAAGTAAACACTAAAAATATATTTTAGAAATCCAGCAAACACACTAACCACAGTCAAAGCAAAGGAAGGCTTATGGCTTACCAAATGACAGTGACTGTCTACAAGAGAGAAAAAGAGAATAGTCAAAAATTCTATCTGACCTGGCAGAGCTCAGCACAGCTACTATTCTTTCCTAAAATCAAGGCATAAAGAAATTGAATAAAACTTGCCAAAATGTCACCCGCTGCCTCCAAAAGCAGATTAAAGAAGGGAGTGTCCAGAAATCACGATGAAGAAAACTACTTAGAGAAGCCCCTTCTCCTATCAGTGGACCACCAGGGTTTATCTGGGTAATAAAATGATAATAGGCCTTTCTGTCATCTTCTTTTTATAATTTATACATTTAAATTTCAGTTAACATTTAAAAAATATCCAATCAGAATGACAGGCATTTCCAGAAGTATCTGTTTTTTATTTCCTCACCCTTTTACAAATGTGAAAACTGAGGCTCAGTATAGCTGTCAAGGAATTTTCCTAAATCATTGAAGCTGTAAATTTGGGACCTAAGTCTAAATCAGTTTCTCATTTTATCTTGGCTATCTTCTTAAAATTCTGTTTAGGGACATGGGGAGGGAGAAGGGTAATCTGGAACGAAGTGAGAGTGGCATGGACATATACACACTACCAAATGTAAAATAGCTATCTAGTGGGAAGCAGCCAAATAGCACAGGGAGATCAGCTCGGGGCTTTGTGACCACCTAGAGGGGTGGGATAGGGAGGGTGGGAGGGAGATGCAAAAAGGAGGGGATATAGGGATATATATGTACATATAGCTGATGCACTGTTATACAGCAGAAACTAACACAACATTGTAAAGCAATTATACTGCAATAAAGATATTAAAAAATATATAAGAAAGTTATACTATAAAATAGATACAGTGATAATATATCTGAGAGATGGAATTATGGCTGCTTTTTAATCTAATTTTGGATTATTTGATTACATGATTTCTCTATAAAGAATACGAATCTCTTGTGTAATAAAAGTTACTCAGAACCAAACCAAACAAAACAAAACAATTCTGTTTAGGAAGAGAGGATAGAATGAAGGTTTGAGCATAGAAATCATCTAGAAATCACTGAAGATACTGGGCCTGTAGTGCAGTTCATTTGTAGTGGGTTTAGCTTACATTTAGTTTTATTTCTATACAACTATCAAAGAAGGAGAAAGAAGTTGGGTAATATTTGCATTTTCAACTAATCAAAGAGGGATTGCTTTTAGCTTTAACAAAAAGATCATTTTGTGATCTCAGATTAACATCTTTATTCTTAAATGGAGCATAAATAACATTTATTGGCTAAGATTATTTGCAATAAACAGGACTGTTTACTGTTTACCACCTAGCAGGTGACTATTTGTAAGTCTCACTGAGTATGCTAAAAGCTTATACTGAGCTCTCATTTTACCAGAGTGAATTTAAATTAACTTCAGCAGCCAGAATTAATGAAACCAGGTAAATGATGCAAAGATATTCCACCGGGTATTCTGGTTTGTTTGGGTTTTTTTTGTTTTTCTGTTTTGTTTTGTTTTCTTTTGCGGTATGTGGGCCTCTCACTGTTGAGGCCTCTCCCGTTGCGGAGCACAGGCTCCGGATGCACAGGCCTAGCGGCCATGGCTCACGGGCCCAGCCACTCCACAGCACGTGGGATCCTCCTGGACCTGAGCACAAACCTGTGTCCCCTGCATCGGCAGGCGGATTCTCAACCACTGTGCCACCAGGGAAGCCCAGGATATTCTGTTTTAATTAGAGATAGAAAATGTGAGTCAATAGAGGTTTTAAAAAATGTTGCATTCTATTACTTTCTCATATTTTAAATCTAAGAATATAGATGAAAACTAAAAAATGTTAGCAACCTTAGTTCAGTTTTTAATGTATATGAGCTCTGAATTTATATTGAATGAATAGTAAAGACTCTGAATGAAGAACATAATCTGGAGGCATTCAGGTACAAGTCATAAATTTTATTAGAAGTTGAGTATCTGTTAATTAGCAGGCAGCCATATAACTTAACTATAAAGCCACTACAATTCAAACATTGTAGCATTACTACATGAATGAACACATATACAAATTAAACAGAAAAGAATATCCACAAATAGTTCTAAGTATGTCTGGGAAGTTTGATTGTGATAAAGTCAGGTTATAATCTTTAAAACTGATGCCTAGAAAACTACACACCCATTGAAAACTAAAGTCTGTACCTCACACTGCATACCAAAATAAATTACACCAGTTGTACCTGTAAAAAGCTTGCAAGTTGCCACTTTACCCTAACAAGATGCGTCTTTTATAAATGTGTTCTCCCACTCTGTGGCTTTTCTTTTCATTATCTTGATAGTGATTTTCACAGAGCAGAAATTTTCTATTTTAGTGAAGTCTAGCTTATCAATTCTTTCTTTCAGGGATTGTGCCTTTGGTGTTATATTTTATTTATTTATTTATGCGGTATGCGGGCCTCTCACTGTTGTGGCCTCTCCCACTGCGGAGCACAGGCTCTGGACGCGCAGGCTCAGCAGCCATGGCTCACGGGCCCAGCCGCTCCGCGGCATATGGGATCCTCTCAGACCGGGGCACGAACCCGTATCCCCTGCATCGGCAGGCGGACTCTCAACCACTTGCGCCACCAGGGAGGCCCCTGGTGTTATATTTTAAAAGTCAGGGTTTCCCTGGTGGCGCAGTGGTTGGGAATCCACCTGCCAATGCAGGGGACACGGGTTCATGCCCCAGTCTGGGAAGATCCCACATGCCGTGGAGCAGCTGGGCCCGTGGGCCACGGCTGCTGAGCCTGTGCTTCTGGAGGCTGTGCTCCACAGTGGGAGAGGCTGCGACAGTGAGAGGCCTGTGCAAAAAAAAAAAAAGTCACTGCCATACCCAAGGTCATCTAGGTTTTCTCCTATGTTATCTTCTGGAAGTTTTACAGTTTTGTGTTTTACATTTAGGTCTGTGGTTCATTTTGAGTTAATTTTTATGAAGGTTATAAAGTCTGTGCCTAGATTTTTCTTTTTTTTTACTATGGACATCCAGTTGTTTCAGCACTATTTGATGAAAAGACTATCTTTGTTCCATTGTATTGCCTTTTGTTCTTTTGCCAAAGATCAGTTGATTGCATTTATGTGGGTTTATTTTGGGGCTCTTTATTCTGTTCCATTGATCTATTTGTTCTTTCACCAATACCACCCTGTCTTGATTACTGCAGCTTCATAATAAGTCTTCAAGCTGGGTAGTGTCATTCTTTCAACTTTGTCCTTCTTCAATGAGGTGACAGCTATTCTGGGTCTCTTACCTCTTCATATGGACTTTAGAGTCAGTTTGCCAATATCCATAAAATAACTTGCTGGGATTTTGATTGGGATTGCACTGAATTTCTATAGATTAAGTCATAAAGAACTGACATTTTGATAATACCGAGTCTTCCTCTTCATGAACATGCAATATCTCTCTATTTATTTAGTTATTCTTTGACTTAATTCATCACTGTTTTATAGTTTTCCTCTTATAGAGGTTGAACTTATTTTATTAGATTTATACTGAAGTATTACATTTTTCGCAGTGTTATTGTAAATAGTGTGGGGTTTTTTTGTAACCTATTCCACTTGTTCATTATTGGTATATAGGAAAACAATTGCCTTTTGCATATTAACCTTTGGTCCTGCATCCTTGCTATAATCACTTACTAGTTACAGGAGTTTTTGGTCAACTCTTTAAGATTTTCTACATAGATGATCATGTCACCTGTGAACAAAGACAGCTTTAGGTCTTCCTTCTCATCTATACACATTTTATTTCCTTTTCTTGCCTTATTGCATTAGCAAGGACTTGCAGCACAATATTGAAAAGTTATAATAAAGGAAGACATACTTGCCTTGTGCTTAATCTTAGAGGAAAAGCATTGAGTTTCTCTCCAGTAAGTATGATGTTAGCTCTTGGTTTTCTTGTAGATCGTATTTATCAAGTTAAGAAAGTCCCTCTCTATTCCTAGTTTACTGAGAGTTTTTCTCATGAGTGCACGCTGGATTTAAATAAATATATGCATCTTCCACATGTATTTATATGTTTTTGTTTTCCTTTTTTGTCTTGGGTGGATTATATTAATTAATTTTCAAATGTTGAACCAGCTTTACATACCTGACACAAATCCCGTTTGGTCATGGTATATAATTGTTTTTATATTTTTTTGGCTTCAATTTGCTAACATTTTGTTGAGAACCTCTGACACAATTTTTATCACATTTCTACTATAAAAGGTTTGGGATTCTAACAAATTTAAGCTATTAATTAGTCTTATCAAATTGTGCATTTTATTCAAAGATACACCATAGCAGAACCCTGAGGGAATGGATGGTGAATGGTAAGGCCTGAATTTACACTTCTTTTATTCTTTATACCCTGAACCCGTCTCTCAACCAGTGTTTATGGTTGATGTTTATTTTTTTGGAAATTACACATAGCTCACTCCATTCATTCATTCAACAGATTCTACAGCAGAAGGGAGGCTTCTAAGGAGGTAGGTTGTATTAGTGGGGCTGCAGGTTATTACAGGGAATCCAAGCAAGGCCTCATAATGGAGACGGTGATATTTGAGAAAAGACCTAAAAGCGTGAGTGGATGAGTATTGTAGATAGTAAAGAGAACAGCAATTCAGGTAAAGAGAACAGCAAGTGAAAATGTCTGCCTACTATACTTTAGTCCTATACATCAAGGACTAAAGAGTATAAGGTGTTTGGAAAAGAGTGAGCAAGGAGTAGAGGTGGAGGAGATGAGATCAAATATATAATGTGGAGGGTAATCATGTAGCAACTTTCCAGCATTTTAAGAACTTCAGCTTCAACTATGCTGAAGGGGAAGACACTGAAGTCACATAATTCTTCTGACTTAGGTTCTCAAAGGGTTCTCTGGCCACTGTGTTAAGGACACATTTCAGAGAGATAATAATTTAGATGACAGACAACGAAATCTTAATCCTGAGTGGTAATAGTGGAAAAATCGAGATATTGTCAAATTCTGGTTCTATCTCAAAGATAGGGCTGACACATTTTGCTTCTGTATTGGATGTGAATGGAGAGAGAAAGAAACATGTCAAAGATGAATCCCATTTTGTAACTGAGCATCAGGAAGAATGGAGCTGCCCTTTTCTGTTTTGGAAAGTCTACAGGAAAAGCATGAGTGACTATGTGTGCATTTGATTGCAAGGTATATTAAATTTGGGATGTCTATTAAATGAGATATTCTGTTAGTAACCAGCCTTGTTAGGTGGACCCAGTCCATAAAGGACAACCATCAACCTACCTAATCTGCTCAATTTGAAGACCCATAAAGGACTTTGGGGCATTAGTGTGAAGAGGGCTTCCTTTTCTGTTTGTGTGTATGTGTGTTATTTGCTTTGACACTGTGGTTAGGCTACAGTAGCACTATTCTGGGCTTTCATCTTTGGCAACTTTTTTCTCACCAAGAAGCTTTTTTATTGGGTTGATGCCAAAAGAGTATTTGCCTGATTCTTCATATCCTGATTGTTTAAGTATTTTCCTAGTTTGGACAGCCACAAATTTGGTTAGTATTTGTTAATTTCACCCTTCAACGTGGACACACTTGAAGTGAAGTGAACTCCCACCACACTGATGGCAGACTCCATCTGAGCATGCTCAAAAGAACACAGAAGGTTGTCCACGGGGAGGGTACTATCAGAGGCTGTTTGACAGTCTCTGTGTTGTAGACCAACTTAAGGGCAAACACATATGGTTCTTATGCTTTCCTGCTCCTGATAATAGGCAATGGCAGGCTCTGGATCACAATGTTTGTACCCAGCAGGAAGAGTTGTGAACTCTATGTGGCATGACTAGGATAAGGGGTATATATCTTACCTAGCATGTATATTCTTTTTTATGCTACACAAATACAAGGCTGTCACATTCTGAGACATTACTTTCTCTGGCTGTGACAGATTCAAAGCAGCTGCCAAGTTAGAAACATATCTGAATCAGGTGATTTGGGTTCTTGACCAGGTTAAAAAAACAAAACAAAACTGTTTTTCTTCTTGGTTTCACATTTAAACAATATGAGTTAGTCTAAACTATATGACCAAAAAATAGAACTACTAAAATAACAGGCCCTTATCATTATTATTTTGATGTAATAAATTATAGAGGGATATTGTTTTACTAATAATTACCAGCATTTAGTAATGACAAGCCAAACATTAAGCCTTTAGGAAATTTGTGAACCCCTTCATTTCTTACAATAACTCTGTCATATTGGTACCAGTATTTATCCCCATTGATGAAGAAAGTCAGTTTCAGAGGAAGACACTGAGGCACAGAGAAGTTAAATGTAACTTGTCCATAATTGCCCTAGCTCCTATACTAGTCTGCTTCATCAACCACTATCACCACTATCACATTTCTTTAATTGGACTTTTGATTCAGATAAACAACTTTTCCTGGTTGCAAGGAAATCATTCAACAAGTCCAGATTGCAATGCTTGAAATGCAAGTCTGAGCCCAAATCTGAGAACCCTAAACCATGTGATCACTAAAAATACTGAGTATCAATTCTGAGCCTTATAAAATGAGTTTGCATTTAAAATAACAGGCCCTATTAGGAATAAGTGTACAAATGGCATTCTAGGAGGGAATATATCCAACAGGTGTTTTAAATTCCTTTAGTGGCAGTGAAAAAGTATGAAGTCATTTCCTGCAATACTAAAGGAGCTGATTTGCTTTTGGTGGGTAAACACTGAACTTTGTTTACAAAACTTAACCTGAAAGTATTTTCTAAGTATCCTGCTATTACTCTACTCAAAGTTAGCCTTGTTATCTCCTTTAACAAACAAGAATGGTAAGACACAGCCTCAGTTAGTATAGTATGGATAAATCATTTGCTGTCTTGGGTAAACTTGTACCTTAACGAGTGTCTTCAATTTGGGGAAGACACGAATTCACAATTGCCATTCTCTATGCATATTATTGCCATAAAAACTAATCCTAGCAAAAGAAATCTATAGTTAGGTAGATCCTTTCATAAAGTGATGCAGTCACTCAAGAATACTTTATAACCTAAACCGACTGGACAGTCACTAACCAATGAATTCTCCTAATGCTGATTCATCTGAGAGGTCCTTTATTCCAATGACTTTCGCTGCTATCCTTCTCTTTTCCTTTTGGGATTAAGAACTATACATAAAGTCTTAGTTACTCTAAGGTTCACCTTGTACTTCTCCTGTCATACAACTTGTCACTTTCCCCATCATATGCCACCAAATGCCAAAAAGAAATCTGAGTACTCTGCAGTCATGGCACAGGTATTTCTAATGAGATGAACACCTATTCAAAAGTCACTAATCCGAGAATAAATATATGGGGAAATAAACTGGGGACATGACTGGAATCAACTGAAACTGTGAGAGGACAGCGGGGCAGATATGTGTGTCTGCATGTGCCTTAAAGAATAATGTTCTCTATGAGAAAAAATGCTTTATTGCCCCAAACTTTAATCCAATTAATATCTGGGAATATATTTCAAGACCACTTGTATATATGTGTAGGTACATAATGTTAGCATTGTATATTAGTTGTATTATGTTCTCCCTTCTATTCATGGGAATATGTTGCCTTCAAAGTTTAACCTTTCTTGTTGATTTTGTACATGGATGAAGGTTCACACAGTAAGATAAGTTCAAGGATTTCTTTCTGCAATACCATTGATATGAATTCCTGTTACTTAATTTCGTTTTAATAGATTTTCAGATGACAGTCCAAGATAATTCTGCCAATGGAAATCACAGGGCTACAAAATATGGAAAAGACTTTGGAACACTTAGAGTGTGTTTTCATGGTCTGCATCAGAATTCTACAGAAGGCTTTTGGCTGAATTGACAGTGAAATGAGAATGGAAAGTTAGTGTATCAGTTACTTTTCAGTGTGGTATGTTTTCTTTTCTACTATTCTACTATGTATTAGAAATTATGTAAAAATCAGAAGAAGAGAAATGGTTAAGAATAAATATAATCTGTCATGTTAAAGACATTCGGCACTTACCTAGACTCACAGGTAACATGAGAGAACATGAGTGCTGGCTTGTGAGAGCTAACCTTGTTCCATTACCCTCACTGTATTGATGAAAAGCTTTGAGGTTCAAAGAAGGAAGTGACCTTGCCAGAAGCATACCATGAATCAGTGATGAAAGGGAGACTCCTTGGCTTCTGTAGAGCCATGCCTCTGTGTGCAAGGTATTAAAGAAGCATTAATTAAATGCCCCTTTACCTAACAACGTGGAGCTTAATCATAGGGTTTGGGCTTCTTGTCTCTTTTCTTTTGCTTTCTCTTTTACATCCTTGGGGGCCTTAGTTTTTAGTTACTCTCTGAACTGGATTTACAAGATATTTATTTTCACTAGCCCTTATTTTTTTTTGGATTGTAGGCTGAATTTTTAAGAAGTTGGGGAAGGATACTGAACTGCCAAAAGTTAACAGATTATTGGCAAAGAAATAAAAATAATTATAATGCCAAATTCCCTGGGTATTCCCTGTGTGCGTTAGGGGTAAAAATAGTATTTGTAAAGTGATTTCAAAATGTGCAAATATTATCTGTGGTACATAACCTACTGGTTAAGAGCACTAACTCTGAAATTAATTTGCCTGGATCTTTTTCAGCCAGCTCCACCACTATTAGTGGTGGGATTTCAGGAGTGGTACTTCTTTGTATTTCACTTCCTCCTTGAAAAACAAGGGCCTAATAACCTCACCCATTATACAGAGCTGTGGCGTGGAGTTAATACATGTAGAGTGGTTAGGAATCCATGCCACTCTTAAGTCTTTTAAAGTAAATCTTACTCTTGTTGTTACTACTATTATTATTTTGTTAGCTGTCCTTGAAAAAGCTTTCCAGCAGTACTCACTTGCTTTTATTTTTGTTGTATATTCTCTACATCCCACTTAAGCGTTCTACCAAACCCTAAGAGGCTCTTTTCAGATATTTTACACCTCTTTGTTTGTCACAGCAAAAGTAAAAGGAGTGTGGCTCCCCTTGATCAAACAAACCAGAACTTTTGGTTTTCTCCCATTCATACACATTGGTGAACAGATGTGAAAAAAGGACTCCATGGGGATTTCAGTCTGGAGCCAAACATCCAGGCTCTGTGTAACTCGACGTTATTATGCTCACATGTTGGTCTCTTGGGACCCAAAAGAATCTCAACTAAACCCATCATTATTTCAGGAATATGAAGAATGCTTTTTGTGAAGTAGTTGAACATAACAGAAATACAAGAAAAAGCAGAGGTGTTTCGTATCACAACTTTTTGAGAAATGCTCAGAGATCTAAGATGTAGCTGACAATTCCCCCATCAGCTAATGCTTTCAAAGTTACCATAAATTTCACCATAAATACATTTATTTCAGCAATGGCAATAACTCGGTGACTATACTGCTCAATTCCTCACAGTGTCAGTACTAAATACATTAAAAGAGTAAGTGAAAATATCTGTCTGATTGCTTCTGACATAACCCTCAGATCTCTTCTATTTCTGTACTCCATCTATTATAATGTGGAACATTAAGACAAATTATTTCTAAACACTAACAAGGAATGTAGCAACAAGTGCAGACAATCAAGGGGAATTTTGCAATAGCATGGTGCTTATTTTGTTACAAGCAGGAATGCAAACCCAAAAAGATGTAATTTAGAGGAAACTCTGTCCTGTATATTCTCTAGGGACTAGAACAAGGAGACTGAGAGAAGATGATTCTGGGTAAATCAAACCATTTTCTCCTAATTACAGCTGAATAATAGGGAGCAAACTCTCATGGAAGGTTGTGATCTGCTTGAAGAAAGCTAGGAGGTTGCCCTGGTTAGGGTCTTTCATATACAGTTATTCAAACTCAGACTTGATAATCTGTCAGGGATGCTATAGTAGGGAGAGTTTTGCCATAGCTCTGAGACTCAGCAAGATCACTTCCAACTCTAAAACCTACAATTTTAATTTAATCACCAACACCAGCCATCATTAAGAGCGACCTCAAATAACTCCAAATCTGTTCATCTACTCACATATTCTTTACACAGTCAACAGACCTCGAGTGATTACTACATGCCAGACACAGTTCTAAGACCCAGAATAAGGGATAAGAATGGTAACAACCTCTGTCACTGTGGGGCTTGAGTTCTTTGGGAAGAAATTCATCTAAATACAAAGAGACACCAAAGATAATATTTGTTTTGATTATTATCCTGTGAAAGAAGTAAGGTAATCTGATAAATTGGGACTGAGTTAGGCTAGTAGGACAATCAAGGAAAAAATATCTTTAAGAGATGAGTGCCAAAGAATAGAAAGGAATCACTTATAGAAAATTTTTCTGGAAATAATATTTCCAAAACATGGGAACAGTGAATAAAAAGGCCCTGAGGCAAGATTAAGTTTAACTACAATCGAGGAAAAAAAAGAAGCTAAAATGTTAGGTCAGGAGATAACCACACAAATTTACACCAGCTGATCCCTAACTTCAAGTCTATGTGGATATATTCTTGAGGTGAGTTAGACATATATATCATCCAAAAAACAAAAAAAAAAGACTCCAAATTTACCCTGGAAATTCTGAGTGAGACTCTTTACAAAGGCACAACCATATTAAAGATCACAGACATCATTCTCCAAACTCCACTCTGGCCATCACTTGCAGGCATTTAACGGGGGAGTTTCATATCCTCTCTAAAATATTGGGCTGGAAGATCAAACATCCTAGCATGTCTGCACTGTGCACCTAGTGTCTCACAATTAAAAAGTAGCTGGAACTCACCCTGCTGATGGCTTTGGCGGTTTCTTTAACCATTTATTAAGAGTCCCATCTCTTTTAAGAACTGGGATACAGTTTTTGAGGAAATAAACTACAGGAAAATTCAACTGACAGAGATCATACTGTAGCTGACTTTTCTGTTCTTTGTTACATTTATTTGTTGAGACAAACGTCTGTTCTTAGCCTTTTTAAAATGACTCTGTTAAATAGAATGGACACAGTACACTGCACATACTTAAAAACACAATTTAAGTTCTGAAATATGCATAAACCCATGGAACTGCCAACACAGTCAAGAAAAGGAACATATCCATCACTTGCAAGTGTTTATGCCTCATTCATAAAGCCTCTTTTTCCCTCACATTCCACCCCTCAACATCCCCAAGTGAGCACTGATATGCTTTCTTTCATTATAGATGTGTTTGCATTTTTCTAGAAATTTATATAAAGGGATTCACAGAGTGAGGACTCTTTTATATGGCTTTTTTCACTCAATGTAATTATTTTGAGAGTAATTCATATTTTTGTGGGTATCAATAGTTTATCACTTTATTTTGCTGAGTAGTGTTTCACTGTATGGATATACCACAGTATATTTATTCATTCACCTGTTGATGGGTGCTTGAGGTTATTTCAATTCTGTCTATTAAAAATAAAGATGCTATGATGATCCATGTACAAGTCTTTGTATGAACTATGCTTTCATTTTTCTTGCATAAATATCTAGGTGAAGAAAGGCTGGATCATATGGTAGGTGTATGTTCAACTGATAAAGAAACAGTGAAACTGTTGACTGAAGTGACTGTACTATTTTCCTTCCCACTAGCAGTGTAAAAGACTTGCAGTTCCTACACTGCCTCACCAATACTTGATGTGGTTGGACTTTTCTAATTTTAGCCATTCAATAGGTGTGTAGTGGTATCTCCTGGGACTTTCATTTTCATTTAGCTAATAATTGATTACATTGAGCAACTTCATGTGCTTATTTGCATCCATACACCTCCTTGGAAGGATCTCTTTTTAAATATTGTTACCCATATTGTTAATTTAAAAAATTATTTCTAATCACTGAGTTTTGAGAGTTCTATACATGTTAGGGACACAAGTCTTTTCAGGTATACAATTTGTAAATATTTTCTTCCAAGCTGTGGCTTTTCTTTTATTAATAATGGCTTCCAAAGATGAAATCCAATTTATCACTTTTTTTTCTTTTATGGATCTTGTTTTTGGTGTCATCTCTAGGAAATCTTTGCTTAACCCAAGGTCAAAAAGATTTTGTCCACGTTTTAGAGATTTATGTTTTGATCTACATTTAGTTAATTCTTTATATAGTGTGAAGTAAGGATCAAAGGTCATACTTTTGCATATGGCTACCTAGGCACTATATCCATGTACTACATGCTTCCAGCACCATTTGTCAAGAAGACTATCCTTTCTCCTCAAAATTGGCTTTGCACCTCTGTTGAAATGTGTGGATATGTTTCTGGGATCTACATTCTATTTGATTGACCTATTATATCTGACTCTTGGTTATAATATATTCTTTCACTGATTTATTTTCACTTGCTCATGTAAATAGTCTCCCAGCAATATAGCCTTACCATTTGACTGGACATACCTAGGTATACCTGAAATTCATTTGATAAATCGATGGAACTTGCACTCAAACTAGGGTTACTTTCCAAAAACACTTGAAATGTTGAGGTGTAAAAACGATGTACTCTACAGCCTTCCTGCCTCAACCAAGTGTATGTTAACACATCCCCACACAAGCTATTTTGCATGTGTATGGGGCTGTAGAGTCTGGGGTGTATGAGAGTGGTATGTGCTGTCTATCCCAAAAGATCATCATAGAAGGCAAAGGAAACATTAAGGAAATAGATAGGAATAGTCAAATGCCAAATGTTAACATATTTCTCATGCATTTTTAATATTTACATTGAGATAAGTAAGCAAATTATTATAAAATAAAATACAAAACTTTAGAGAATATTTCAAATGCTCTTTTTTGCCAGATGCAACAAGATAATAGGAATAGAGGAATTTTCTGGAACCAGCTTGTCTTTCCTTTTTTTATCACCATCGAGTGATGGGGTTGTATTTCATTCAGTGTATTGTACATGTGGGTGTGAATAAGATGGAACTTGTCTCAAAAAGAGAAATGAGCAAAGAATATATGTTGTCAACTTGTCTAAAACATTTTTTTCATATTCTGACTCATTTTTCTTTGTATTGGCATTTCAAGGCATTTTGTTTTCTAGTTTGACTATAAAAAACTTGATAACTTCAGTGAAATCCCATGAAGATAATAAACAACAGTAATGGGAAATGAAAAGATGATAATAGCACTGTGATATTTCTTGTCAGTGTTCTTTACTATTTAGAATAGTAACACATCCCATATTAATTTGACTTTTTGAACTTTGGCCTTTACTTTGGTGGAAGAAGTTCCTTTCACTCTGCTTATTACCTGTGTGCAATTAAAAACAATTAATGACCATACTTTGATATGATCATGTTAGAGTTGTATAGAGGGAGGATAGTTATGTAACTATTTATATATCTTTGGGTTCAAGGAAGTTTAAAGGCTTGATATTTGAATCCTGTGGAATGTTTCCTCCTTTCCCAGTGGGAAATGAATATATACATGTACTTAATGTAGTTTAAACTAAAGCAACACCTTTTTGTAGAGGAACCTTCTATTCCAGGCATGTTTAGGTATAGGGAAGGGGAACAAGAGCTATAAAACATAATTCTTGTCTATAAGGAGTTTACAGTTTAGGGGGGTTGAGGGCACTCAATGACTCAACGAGGATGAGCCTGATGCAGGTGGCTACAAGGTCACCCTTGAATAAACCCTGCTTTAGGAAAGACCAGCCTACTCTTATTCTGTTAAACTCTTTAATGTGGTGCCCAATAAACCTGAATATCAATCTCAAACGCCACTTTAGAAATGTTTCCAGGGGTGCTAACAGCCAACAAGTTAATATGATTCCTATACACTTGACACAACTCACCAGAGGTCTTGAGTTTGGTGAGCATGTTGACCTCCTTTAAGAAAGATCACCCGTTAAACTTTGAATGCTACCTTCTAAGAGAATGAAGTAAGTAATAAGTGATATTCAGGTTCAGAGTGGAAGAGAAAAGAGGTCTCACCTTGAGTAGAACATTTCGTTGGATTCTCCAAAGTGGCAAACAATAAGGAGAACAGTAACTAACTAAGACTCTGAATAAGTTGAGAAATAAGATGAAAGCCTAAGATGGAGGTCAAAATGTCCCCTAGATTTAAGGATACACTTAGGCTGAAAGGGAAACTATTGAAAAAGATGTAGAAAATGCTAAATATTTCACAAAAAATTATTAGAACAAAAAAATCTATTAGAATAAACCAACTTAGCAAAGTTTGTTTGCAGAATATGAAATCAACATACACACATCACTTGCAGTTCTGTACATTAACAATGAACAATCTGAAAAAGAAATTAGGAGAACAATTCCATTTACAATACCATCAAAAAGAATAAAATACTTAGGAATAAGCTTAACCAAAGACATGAAAGACTTGTACACTGAAAACTACAGCAGTACTGAAATAAATTAAGGAAGACATAAATAAATGGAAGGACGTCCCATGCTCATGAAGTATTGTTAAAATGTTCATGTTACACAAAGCAATCTACAGATTTAATGCAATGCCTATCAAAATCCCCTATTTTTGCAGAAATAGAAGAAACGACTCCAAAATTGATATGTAACCACAAAGGACCCTCAATAACCAAAGCAAACTTGAAGACCTCACACTTTCTTTTGAAATGAAGTTTTCTTGTTATTGTGGGTTAAAAATCCAAAGTCCTAAGTGTCCATAAATTATCCTCCTAAATTTATATTTTGGTTCATTCTCAGTGACAGGGCTTTCAGTGCCTGAGGGGCATTGAGGGCCCCTTCAATATCTGTAACTTGGACTCCTGTCACTGACATGTTGTGTGTATCTCACAGCCTTGGCTCTTTTACCAGTTTATAAAGTCCCAGATGAACCATGCTCAGAAGGGCCCCACGCTTGCTTGGTTTCATGCTCTGATATTGCTGTCTTAATATTCTTAATGATTTTATCTTTGAACTTACGTTCTGTAAGTAAAGTTTATGGGACAATAAAATATATGCATGAGCAGAGGACACGTGCAATATGTGTGTCTGTCACCATTCCTGCTGCCCCATTCACATCTAGTTTTCACCCTGTTTATGGTGTGCTTTCCATGACATGCTTATTTGGAACCCATTTGGAGTCTTACTGAGTTCCACCAGAATTCTGTGCTACTGGTCACATCCAAGACTAAGTGAAGGTGTTAACAGGTCTGGAGGCCATGTTTTCCATTTGAATCTGAACTTACTTCTAACACAGAAAGAAAGTGTTGTTTTTTTAAGAAACAAGAAGGTCCAAGGAATCTTATCATACCCTTTCTTACTCGTGTTACTTCCCAATATTAGCCAAACACTTCTGCTGAAAAAGATGACATGTATGAAAAAGAAAAGAGAGAACAACCCACAGAACCCATTTAGGGCTCACCCTAATCTAGTATGATGTCATCTTATCTCGATTCTATCTGAAAAAAGAATTTACTTGGGCACATTCATAGGTTCCAGGTGAACATGAATTTGGGGAGGACACTATGCACCCCAGTGCAAATACTTTCAACAAGACTTTATCTTTGCAGTTGGAACAAGAGGCACTATATTTTCATTTTGCACTGGAGACCACACATTATGTCACTTTTTACTATTTCCCATGTTGGAAAATGGGGCTTCATGACATAGCCAAGTGAGTCTGTCAACTGAATTCTAGAATTATCCAGACTTACCCACTTTGTTGTAGCATGCTGTTTCCAGGCAAACCCATGTGAGGGGGGCATGTCCACAGTGGAGCAGAGAACTTTTGTCTTTCTATCACCAGACTCACTCCCAAGATGAAGGAAAGAAGAGCTTAGCAAAGCATGGCCAGTTATTCTTCCCAACTTTGCCAGTCAAGTAGGTCACGTCACCTAGCCAGTGTCAGTGAATATAAGAGCAGGGAGGTTAAAAGTTATACTAATCAAATTCCCTTCACATGCTGGTACCATTAGGAACGAGAAGGGAAACTGTCACTGATGTTCCCCTGTTTTTTTCAATCTCTTAACCAACTCAACTATGCCTTGAAGCCTATAATGAATGGAATATGCCTCTCCCTTCAGGAAAAAGAATAGACCTTTATCAGGACAGTCTTGCTCACACTTTTATGGGGCTACTCATTTGAGTGGCCTCTGGGAACTGCTGGTGGACGACTTAGAGTTTCATCCCAGAAGTCTCTGATATGGGTGAGAAATTGCATTAATTTAAATTAACTCCAAGGCTACTCATCCAATGATCAGAAACAACTTTTTGTTCTACCAGCCATCCACAACACAGCTAACCATAGACATTTGATGAGGTAAATGACAAACTAAGATTAAATACATAAAAGCATCCAATAATACAATTCAGAAATCATAGAAATGTTGCAAATTTGAAAGTACACGTTTGCCAGTATCAAGTTCTTCACAGAGAAATTAAAAGGGCACACATTACACACTCTTATGAATTAAGGTTCCAAAGTATTAAATCCCAATTTTGAAATCAAGTTTCCTTGTTACTGTGGGTTAAAAATCCAAAGTCTTAAATGTCCATAAACCATCCTCCCAAACGTACATTTGGTTCATTCTCAGTGACAGGGCTTTCATTGCCTGAATGGGACTGAGGCCTCCTTCAGTATCTGTAGCTTGGACTTCTGTCACTGACACGGGTGTGGGTCTCTCAGGGCCTTGGCTGTTTTATCAGTTTATCAAGCCCCTCATAAGCCATGCTTTTAAAGAGTCTAAAGAGTTACTAAGATACAATTTGATTTTACAGCACTATCCCCAAAATTTAAAAACAATCTCAGAAGCAAGCCAGTCCCCCTCTCCTAGAAGAGTGAAACTAGGCACATTTTGGTTCCCGGAATCCAGTAAAGAATTTGACCAAAGAACATTGCAGAAACTCAATGGCATTTGAGAGAAAGATAAAGTCTCTTTGGTTTTAGCCTCACTAGAATGTCCATTAGTCTATGCCATTTAACTGAAATTTCTGACCTGCAAACTTTGAAACAGGAGGAAACTTTTAGCTTGACGTTGATTTGTCACTATGAATTTACCATGTGCAGTGCACAGCCCTGAGCATCTGTCACACATGGACTCTTAAGTTATCCTTCCTCTTTGATGACCTTGTTGTTTACACTGCAGTACTTAACTGTTTATGAGTTCTGTCAAGTGGCATTACACCTCCAGTTCTGATGCATAGATTTGACAGTCCTATGCCATCATGGCCATTTTCACTGCATCCTGCTATGGAACTGCATAGACCAAAGGCAGCTGCCTTTAAGAGAACATTTCTTTCTCCAACATAATTGACAAATCCAGTGTCAGCTTGGGTCCACATGTAAAGGGAGTCACTTGAGCCTACGGTAGACCATATGTGTCAATGCTGACAAGTTCTATAAAACATGTTTTCCTTACAATTGAGTCTTTGTCTCAGTCATGCCTGCTTGGGAAAAACTGTACATGAAGAGTAAGGCAAGGTGGACAGCTGCCTGAGACTTTCCTGCCCTGTAAACTCCTTCACACTCTCAAGTCAAGTGCCAGGTAAAGGTCTCTGTATACTAAAAACCCTCCAGGTGCCTTATTCATTCCGCTCCAGGTATCGCTCAGTCACCTGCAACTCCCTAACGCCCCTTTTCTTTATGTCAGAGCTTTACTTAAGTGACTCGAAAGAAGCAGCCAATCTCCCACACCATAAGCTGCAGCCATCAGCCAAAATCAAAGTATCTTATGGCTGGTGTAGTGGGGCTGGTGTAGTGGGTTGGATGGTGGCCCCCAAAAGGATATATCCATGTCCTAATCCTTGACTGTTACCTCATTTGAAAAAAAATGTTTTGCAAATATTATTAAGGACCTTGAGATGGGATTTCCATCCTATATTATCTGGCTGGAAACAAGGTCACATGATCACAAGGCCAGGGAAATGAGGTGAGGGTTGTGAGGGATGTGATGTGAGGGAGGGGAAGGAGGTGACGTGGGGAAGGTGAGGTGAGGGATGTGAGGTGAGTGAGGATAGATGAGGGTGGTGAGGGAGTTGAGGTGAGAGTGGTGAGGTGAGAGAGGAGAGGTGAGGGAGGTGAGGGAGGGAGGTGAGGTGAGGGAAGTGAGGGAGGTGAGGTGAGGGAGGAGGACTGACAGAAGTGAGGGAGATGAGCTGAGGGAGGCGAGGTGAGGGAGGTGATGGAGGTGAGATGAGGGCAGTGAGTTGAGGGAGGAGAGTTGAGAGAGGAAATGTGAGGGAGGTGAGGTGAGGGAGGTGTGGGTGGTGAGGTGAGGAGAGGTGAGGGAGGTGAGGTGAGGGAGCTGAGGTGAGGAGAGGTGAGGGAAGTGAGGGAGGTGAGGTGAGGGAGATGAGGGAAGGAAGGAGGTGAGGAGAGGGATGCGAGGTGAGGAGAAATGAGGGTGGTGAGGGAGGTGAGATGAGTGAGGAGAGGTGAGGGTGGTGAGGGAGGTGAGATGAGTGATGAGAGATGAGAGTGGTGAGGGAGGTGAGGTGAGGAGAGGTGAGGGAGGTGAGGAGAGTTGAGGGGGGTGAGGTGAGGGAGATGAGGGAGGTGAGGTGAGGGGGAGACGTGAGGGAGGTGAGGAAAATGAGGGAGGTGAGGTGACGGAGGTGAGGTAAGGGAGGTGAGGGAGGTATGGTGTGGTGAGGAGAGGTGAGCAGTGAGGGAGGTGAGGTGAGGGAGGTGAGGTAAGAGAGGTGAGGGAGGTGAGGTGAGGGAGGTATGGGAGTTGAGAGTGGTGAGGTGAGGTAGGAGAGGGAGTTGGGGAGGGTGGGAGGTGAGGGAAGTGAGCGGAGGGAGGTGAGGTGAGGGAGGATATGTAGGATGTGGAGGTGAGGGAGGTGTGGTAGGTGAGGTGAGGGAGGGGAGGAATGTGATGTGGGGAGTTTAGGGAGGTTAGGAGAGGTGAAGGAGGTGAGGTGAGGGTGGTGAGGGGAAGAGAGGAGAGGAGTGGTGACAGAGGTGAAGTGAAGGCAGTGAGGTGAGGGAGAAGAGTTGAGGGAGGAGAGGTGAGGGAGGTGAGATGAGGGAGGTGTGGGAGTGAAGGAATTGAGGTGAGAGAGTTGAGGGTAGTGAGGCGAGTGATGTGAGGGAGGGAGGGAGTTGAGGTGAGGAGAGGAGAGGTGGGGGAGGGTATATGAGGGAGGGGAGGGGAGGAGAGTGGAGGGAGGGGAGGAAGGTTTGCTGAGGGAGGAGGGGTGAGGGATGTGAGGGAGGTAAGGGGGATGACATGAGGGTGTGGAGGTAGGTGAGGTGAGGGATGAATCACCATTCATCAGAGGTGAGCAGTGAGGGAGATGAGGTGAGGGAGGTGAGATGAGGAGAGGTCAGGGAGGTGAGGTGAGGAGAGCTGAAGAAGGTGAGGGATGGGAGGTGAGGTAGGGAGTGAGTGAGGTGAAGAAATTAGGGAGAAGAGGTGAGGGAGGTGAGGTGAGGGAGGTGAGGTGAGTGAGGAGTAGTGAGAGGTGCAGGAGGTGAGGTGATGGAGGTGAGTTGAGGCGAGGTGAGATGAGTTGGGAAAGGGAGTTGAGGTAAGGAAGGTGAGAGAGGTTAGGGAGTTGAGTTAAGGGAGGAGACATGAGGGAAATGAGGGAGGTGAGGTGAGGGAAGTGAGAGAGGTGACAGAGGGGAGGTGAGGTAGGTGAGGTGAGGGATGTGAGGGAGGAGAGGTGAGGAATGTGAGGGAGGGAGCGAGGTGAGGTGAGGGAGGTGAGGGTTAGGTAAGGGGGGAGAGTTGAGGGATGTGAGGTGAGTGATGTGAGCTGAAGGAGATGTGGTGAGGTGAGGGAGGTGAGGCAGGTTAGTGAGTTTAGGTGAGGGAGGTGAGGGAGGTGAGAGAGGTGAGGTGAGTGAGGTGAGATGACAGAGGTTAGGTGAGGAGATTTGAGGGAGGGGAGGCAGGTTAGGTGAGGGAGGAGTTGTGAGGGATGAGAGAAGGTGAGGGAGATGATGTGAGGGTGTGGAGGTAGGTGAGGTGAGGGATGTATGGTGAGGTGAGGAGAGGTGAGCAGTGAGGGATGTGAAGTGAGGGAGTTGAGAGAAGTGAGATGAGGAGAGGTCAGGGAGGTGAGGTGAGATAGGTGAGGTGACGGAGGTGAGGGATGTGAGATGAGGGAGGTGAGGTAAGGAGAGGTTTGGGAGTTAAGGTGAGGGAGGTGCAGTGATGCAGGTGAGACAGGTGGCGTGAGGGAAGTGATGTGAGCGTGGATAGATGAGGGAGGAGATGTGAGGGTGTTGAGGGAGGTGAGGTGAGGGAGGTGAAGTGAGGGAGTGAGGGAAGGTGGGTGGTGAGGGAAGTGTGGGAGTGAGGGAGTTGAGGTGAGAGAGTTGAGGGAGGTGAGGTGAGGGAGGTGAGAGAGGTAAGGGAGGTGAGTGAAGTGAGGTGAGGGAGGTGGGGGAGGGTGGGAGGTGAGGAGAGGGTAGAGAGGAGAGTGTGGTGAGGGAGGTGAGGTGAGGGTGGTGAGGTGAGGGAGGAGAGGTGAGGGAAGTGAGGGAGGGAGAGAGGTGAGGTGAGGGAAGTGAGGTGAGGAGAGCTGAGGGAGTTGAGGTGAGGGAGGTAAGGTGAGGGAGATGAAGTGAGGACAGGTGAGGGTGGTTATGTGAGGGAGGTGAGGTGAAGGAGGTGAGGGAGGTGAGTGTGGTTATGTCAGGGAGGTGAGGTCAGGGAACGGAAGTCAAGGAGGTGAGGTGAGGGAATTGAGGTGAGGTAGGTGAGCCAGGTGAGGGAGGTGAGGTGAGGGTAGTGAGGGAGTGAGGGAGGGAGGTGAGTTGAGGGACGTGAGGGATGTGAGGTGAGGAAGGTGATGGTGGTGAGGGAGTTGAGGTGAGGTGAGGGAGGTGATGTGAAGGAGGAGAGGTGAGTGAGGTGAGGGAGGGAGTGGGGAAGGGGAGGGAGGTGAGGGTGTTGAAGTGCGGTAGTTGAGGGAGTTGAGGCAGGTGAGGTGAGGGAGGGAGGGAAGTGAGGTGAGGGAGGTGATGGATGGAGGAAGGTGAGGTGACGGAGATGAGGGGAAGAGAGTTGAGGGAGTTGAGGGAGGTGAGGTGAGGGACGTCCAGGAGTTGAGGTGAATGTGGTGAGGGAGGTGAAGTGAGGGTGGTGAGAGAGGCGATGTGAGTGAGGTGAGGTGATGGAGGTGAGGTGAGGAGAGGTGAGAAGATGTGAGGGAGGTGAGGTGAGGGAGGTGAGGTGAGAGAAGTGAGGGAGGTGAGGCGAGGGATGTGAGGTGTGGTGAGGTGAGTGTGATGAGGTGAGGGAAGTGAGGTGAAGGAGGTGAGGGAGGTGAAGTGAGGGAGGTTAGGAAGGTGTGGTGAGGGAGGTGAGGGTGGTGAGGTGAAGGAGGAGATGTGAGAGAGTTGAAGGGGATGTGATGAGGGAGATGAGTTGAGGGAGGTGATGGAGGTGAAGTGAGGGATGTGAGGTGAGACAGTTGAGGTGAAGGAGGGGAGATGAGAGAGTTGAGGGAGATGAGGTGAGGGAAGTGAGGTGAGGGAGGTGAGTTAAGGGAGGAGATGTGAGGGAGAGAGGGATGTGAGGTGAGGGAGGTGAGGGAGGCAGGTGAGGGATGTGAGGAAAGGAGTGATTTGAGGTTATGCAGGTGTGGGAGGCTGGAGGTGAGGTGAGGGAGGTGATGTGAGGAGAGGTGAAGTGAGGAGAGATGACGGTGGTGTGGTGAGGGAGGTGAGGGAGTTGAGATGAGGGAGGTGATGGAGGTGAAGTGAGGGAGGTTATGTGAGGGAGATGAGGTGAGGGAGGTGGGTTAGGTGAGGGAGGTAAGGTGAGGGATGCGAGGGAAGTGAGGTGAGGGAGATGAGGTGAGAGAAGTGAGACAGATGAGCTGAGGGAGGTGAGGTGAGGGAGGTGATGGAGGTGAGGTGAGGGAAGTGAGGTGGGGCAGGTCAGGTGAGTAGAGATGAGGGAGGTGCAGGAGGTGAGGTGAGTGAGGGGAGGGGAGGGAGGTGAGGTGAGGGACGTGAGGAAGGTGAGGTGAGGGAGGTGAGGTGAGGGAGGAGAGGGAGGTGAGGTGAGGGAGCTGAGGTGAGGGAGGTGAAGGAGGTTATGTTAGAGAGGTGGATACTCCTGGGTGCCTCTTCCCCTTGGTGTTATGTGCCCTCTTGGGTGAGGTCACAACTGCTGGGTTCCTCACCTTTTTATGATGTGGACCCTCTTGTGTGAGGTGACTCCTGCCTGGTTCCCATTCCCTTGGTGATGTGGGCCATTTGATGTGAGGTCACTCATGCCTGGTATCCTTCCCCTTTGTGATGTGGCCCTCTGCTTTGATGTGGATCCTGCTGAATTCCTCAAACCCTTGGTGATGTGGACCCTATGTTTTGTGGTCACTCCTGCTTGTTTTCTCACCTTTTTATGATGTGGACCCTCTGTTATTAGGTAACTCCTGCCTGGATCCCAAATCCTTGGTGATGTGGGCCTTCTGGCGTGAGGTGGATCCTGCTTGGCTCCTCATACCTTTCGTGATGTGGGCCCTCTGCTGTGAGGTGGCTCCTGCCTGGATTCCACCCCTTTGGTGATGTGTGCCCTCTGGTGTGATTTCACTCTGGCCTTGTTTCCATCCCCTTTATGACGTGGGCCCTCTGGTATGAGGTTGATACTACTGGGTGAGTCTTCCCCATGGTGATGTGGGCTCTCTGTTGTGAGGTCACTACTGCTTGGTTTCTCACCTTTTTATTATAAGGGGCCCTCTGGTGTGAGGTCACTCCTCCCTGGTTCCCATCCCCTTGGTGATGTGGGCCCTCTGGTGGGAGGTGAAACCTGAAGGGTTCCTCATCGCCTTGGTGATGTGGGTCCTGTGGTGTGAGATCACTCCTGTCTGGTTCCCATCCTCTTGGTGATGTGGCCCTCTGCTGTGAGGTCATTCCTGCTTGGTTTCTCACCATTTTTTGATGTGGGCCTTCTGGTGTGAGGTCACTCCTGAGTGATACCCAACACCTATGTGATGTGTGCCCTCTGGTGTGAGGTGGATCCTACTGGGTGCCTCTTCCCCTTGGTGATATGGGCCCTCTGGTGTGAGGTCATTCCTGCTTGGTTTCTCACCTTTTTATGATGTGGGCTCTCTGGTGTGAGGTGGATCCTGAAGGATTCTTCATCACCTTGGTGATGTGGGCCCTGTGGTGAAAGGTCACAACTGCTGGGTTACTCACATTTTTATGGTGTGGGCCCTCTGCTGTGAAGTCATTCCTGCCTGCTTCCTATCCCCTTGGTGATGTTGGCCTTCTGGTGTGAGGTGGATTCTGCTGGTTGCCTCATCCCCTTGGAGATGAGGGCATTCTGGTGTAATGTCACTCTTGCCCTGGTTCCCCTCCCCTTCATGATGTAGGACGTCTGGTGTGAGATGCTTCCTACTGGGTTCCTCACTTCTGTTGTTGGCTTTCTGCTTGAGGTAGGTCCTGCCTGGTTCCCATCACTTTTGTGATGTGGGCTATCTGGTGTGAGATGGATCCTGCTGTGCTCCCACCCACTGGGTGACGTGGGCCCTCATGTGCGAGGTCACAACTGCTGGGTTCCTCACTTTTTGTGATGTGTGCCCTCTGGAGTGAGGTCACTCTTACCTGGTTCCCATGCCCTTTGTGATGTGGGCCCTATGGTGTGAGCTGGATTCTGCTGTGTGCTTCATCCCCTTGGTGATGTGGGCCCTCTTGTGTGACTTGGATCATGCTGGGTGCCTCATTCCCTTGATGATGTTGGCCCTCTTTTGTGAGGTGGTTCCTGCCTGGTTCCTGTCACCTTGGTGATATGTGTCCTCAAGTGTGTGGTCACAACTGATGGGTTCCTCACCTTATTATGATGTGGACCCTGTGGTGTGAGATCACTCCTGCCTGGCTCCCATCCCCTTGGTGTTGAGGGTCCTCTGCTGTAAGGTCACTCTTCCTTGGTTTCCCACATTTTTATGATGTGTGCCCACTGGTGTGAGGTGGTTTCTGCCTGATTCCCATCACCTTTGTGATGTGGGCCCTCTGGTGTGAAGTGGATATTGCTTGCTGATTCATCCACTTGGTGATGTGAGTCATCTTGTGTGAGGTTACTCCTGCTTGTTTTCTCAACTTTATATAATGTGGGCCCTATGGTGTGAGTACACTCCTGCCTGGTTCCCTTTACCTTGGTGATGTGGGTCCTCTGGTGTGAGGTGGATCCTGCTGGGTTCCTCATCCCCTTGGAGATGTTGGCATTCTTGTGTGAGGTGGTCCCTGCCTGGTTCCCATCCCCTTGGTTATGTGGGCCCCCTAGTGTGAGATGGATCCTGCTGGGTTCCTCATCCCCTTGGTGATGTTGGCCCTCTGGTCTGAGGTCGTTCCTGCCTGGTTCCCATCACCTTGGTGATGTGGCTCTCTGCTGTGAGGTCACTCTTCCTTTGTTTCTCACCTTTTCATGATGTGAGCCCTCTGGTGTGAGGTTGATCCTGCTGGATGCCTCATTCCCTTGGTGATGTGGGCCATCTGGTGTGAGATCGTTCCTGCTGGGTTCCTCACCTTTTAAGATGTGGGCCTTCTTCTGTGAGGTAACTCCTGCCTGGTTCCCATCCCCTTTGTGATGAGGGCCCTCTTGTGTGAGTTGGATCCTGGTGGGTTCCCATCCACTGCGTGACGTTTACCCTCTGCTGAGTGGTCAGAACTATTGGATTCCTCACTTTCCTCACACATGTAGGCCCTCATGTGTGAGGTCATTCCTGCCTGGTTCCCATGCCCTTGGTGGTGGGCGCCCTCTGGTGTGAGGGGGAATCTGCTGGGTTTCTCATCCTATTGGTGATGTGGGCCCTCTGGAATCAGTTCACTTTCGCCTGCTTCCTATACCCTTGGTGATGTCGGCCCTCTGGTGTGAGGTGGATCCTGCTGGGTGCCTCATCCCCTTCATGATGTGGGCCCTCTGATGTGAGTTGGATTCTGCTGGGTTCCTCATCCACTTGTTGATGTTTGCCCTCTGGCAGGAGGTGGTTCCTGCCTGGTTACCATCCCCTTCATGATGTCGGCCATCTAATATGATGTCACAACTAAAGGGTTCCTCACCTTTATATGATGTGGGCCCTCTCGGGTGAGATCACTCAGGCCAATTTCCCATCCACTTGGTGATGTGGGGACTCTTGGTGTGAGGTCACTATTGCTTGGTTTCTCACATTTTTATGATGTGCATGCTCTGGTGTGAGGTCACTTTTGTCTGAAACCCATCCCCTTTGTGATGTGGGCCTTCTGGTGTTAGGTGGATCCTACTGGGTGCCTCTTTACCACGGTGATGTGGGCCCTCTGGTGTGAGTTCCCTCCTGCTTGGTTTCTCAACTTTTTATGACGTGAGCTCTCTGGTGTGAAGTCATTCCTGCCGGGTTCCAATCACCTTGGTAATATGGGCCCTGTGGTGTGAGGTGAATCCTGAAGGGTTCCTCATCGCCTTGGTGATGTGTGCCATCTGGTGTAAGATCACAACTATTGGGTTCTGCACCTTTTTATGATGTGGGCCCTCTGACGTGTGGTTAATCCTGCTGGTTGCCTCATCCACTTGCTGAACTGGGCCCTCTCCTATGAGGTGGTCCCTGCTCTGCTCCTCGCCATTTTATGATGTGGGCCTTCTTCTGTGAGGTGGATCCCACTGGGTAGCGATCACCTTGGTGATGTGGTCCCTCTGGTGTGAGGTGGATCCTGCTGAGTGCCTCATCCACCAGATGATGTAGGCCCTCTAGCATGAGGTCAGTTCTGCCTGGTTCATATCACCTTGGAGATGTGGGCACTCTGGTGTGAAGTCAGTCACATTGATGCACATTCCCTTGGTGATGTTGGTCCTCTGTGGTGAGATCACTCTTCCTTGGTCTCTCTACTTAATATGATGTGGGCCCTCTAGTGTGAGGTGGTTTCTGCCTGATTCCCATCCCCTTTGGGGTGTGGGGCCTCTGGTGTGAAGTGGATATTGCTTGGTGCCTCATCCCCTTGGTGATGTGGGTCATCTCGTGTGAGGTCACTCTTGCTGGGTTTCTCAACTTTATATAATATGGGCCTTCTGATTTGAGTGCACTCCTGACTGGTTCCCATCCTCTTGGTGCTGTGGGCCTTCTTGTGTGAGGTGAATCCTGCTAAGTGCCTCATCCCCTTGGTGATTTTGGCCCTCTGTTGTAGGTGGTTCCTGCCTGGTTGCCATCCCTTGATGATGTTGGCCCCCTTGTGTGAGGTCAGTCCTGCCTGGTTCCCATCCCCTTGGTTATGTGTGCCCTCTAGTGTGAGGACACTCCTGCCTGGTTCTCATCCCCTTGGTGATGTGGGCTCTCTGGTGTGAAGTCACTGATACCTGGTATCCATCACCTTTGTGATGCTGTCCCTCTGGTGTGAGATGGATCCTGCTGGGTGCCTCAAACCCTTGGTGATGTGGGCCCTATATTTTGTGGTCACTCCTGCTTGGTACCCATCCCCTTGGTGATGTGGGCCCTGTGGTGTGAGTTCGATCTTGAAGGGTTCCTCATTGCCTTGGTTATGTGTGCCCTCTGGTGTAAGGTCAGAACTGATGGGTTCCTCACATTTTTATGATGTGGGCCCACTGCTGTGAGTTCATTCCTGCCTGGTTCCTATCCCCTTGGTGATGTTGGCCCTCTGGTGTGAGGTGGATCCTGCTGGTTGCCTCATCCACTTGCTGAAGTGGGCCTTCCGCTTTGAGGTGGTCCCTGCTGTGTTCCTCACCATTTTATGTTGTGTTTGTGGTAGCTTCTGCTTGGTTCCAATTGCCATGGTGATGTTGGCCCTCGGGTGTGAGGTGGATCCTGCTGGGTACAGATCCCATTGGTGGTGTGGTCACTCTGGTGTGAAGTCAGTCCTTCTTGATTCCCATTCCATTGGTGATGTGGGCCCTCTGGGTTGAGGTCACTGCCTGGTTCCCATCCCCTTGGTGATGTGCACCCTCTGGTGAGAGGTGGAACATTCTGGCTTCCTCACATTTTGATGTTTTGGGCGCTTTAGTGTGAGGTCACTCCTGCCTGATTCCCATCCCTTTTGTGATGTGGGCACACTGGTGTTAGGTGGATATTGCTTGCTGTCCTATCCCCTTGGTGATGTTGGCCCTCTGTTTTTTGGTCACTCTTGCCCAATTCTCATCCCCTTGGTGCTGTGGGCCCTCTGGTGTGAGGTGGATCCTGCACGGTGCCTCATCACTTGGTGATGTTGGCCCTCTTCTGTGAGCTGATCCCTGCCTGGTTCCCATTCCCTTGGTGATGTGGGCCCTCTGGTGTGAAGTGGATCCTGCTGGGTTCCTCTTCCACTTGGTGATGTGGGCCCTCTTGCCTTAGATCAATCCTGCTAGGTTTCTCAACTTTTTATGATATGGGCCCTCTGCTATGAGGTAACACCTGCATGGTTCCCATTACCTTGGTGATGTGGGCCCTCTGGTGTGAGGTGTGTCCTGCTGGGTACCTCATCCCCTTGGTGATGTGGGCCATTTGGTGCGAGATGGTTGTTGCTGGGTTCCTCACCTTTTATGATATAGGCCTTCTACTTTGTGGTAGTTCCTACCTGGTTCCCATGCCCTTGGTGATGTGCGCCCTGTGGTGTAAGGTGGAATCTGCTGGGTTCCTCATCTCATTGATGATATGAGCCCTCTGGAGTGAGTTCACTCTCGCCTGGTTCCCATCCTCTTGATGATGTGGGCTATCTTCTTTGAGGTCAAAAGTGATGGGTTCCTCACCTTTTTATGATGTGGGCCCTCTGGTGTGAGATCAGTCCTGCCATTTTCACATACCTTGGTGATGTGGGGCCTCTGCTGTGAGGTCACTCTTGCATGGTTTCTCAAATTTTTATGATGTGGTCCCACTGGTGTGAGGTCACTCCCACATGATTCCCGTCCCCTTTGTGATGTGGGCCCTCTGGTGTGAGGTGGCCCCTGCCTGGTTTCCATCCCATTGGGGATGAGGGCCTTCTGGTGTGAGGGGGATTCTACTGGGGGCCACTTTACCATGGTGATGTGGGCCCTCTGTTGTGAGTTCCCTCCTGCTTGGTTTCTCAACTTTTTATGATGTGGGCCCTCTGGTGAGAGGTCACTCCTGCCTGGGTCCCATCCCCTCGGTGATGTGGGCCCTGTGGTGTGAGGTGGATCCTGAAGGGTTCCTCATCGCCTTGGTGATATGTGCCCTGTTGTGTAAGGTCAGAACTGCTGGGTTCCTCACATTTTTGTGATGTTGGCCCTCTGCTCTGAGGTCATTCCTGCCTGGTTCCCATCCCCTTGGTGATTTAGGCCCTCTGCTGTGAGGTGGTCCCTGCTGCATTCCTCGCCTTTTTGTGATGTGGGCCTTCTGCTGTGAGGTAGCTCCTGCTTGGTTCCAATTGACATGGTGATGTTGCCTTCGGGTGTGAGGTGGATGCCACTGGGTACCAACCCCCTCGGTGACGTGGTCCCTCTGGTGTGAGGTGGATCCTGCTGAGTGCCTCATCCCCTAGATGATGTGTGCCCTCTATCGTGAGGTCAGTTCTACCTGGTTCATATCCCCTTGGTGATGTGGGCACTCTGGTGTGAAGTCAGTCCTTCTTGATTCCCATTCGCTTGGTGATGTGGGCCCTCTGGGGTGAGGTCACTCTGCCTGGTTCCCATCCCCTTGGTGATGTGGACCCTCTGTTGTGAGGTGGAACCTCCTGGCTTCCTCACATTTTTACATTGTGGGCCCTCTGGTGTGAGGTCACTCTTGCACAGTTCCCATCCCCTTGGTGCTGTGGACCCTCTGGTGTGAGGTGGAACCTCCTGGGTTCCTCATTACCTTGGTGATGTTGGCCCTCTTGTGCCAGGTGGTCCCTGCCTCATTCCCACCCCCTTGGTGATGTGGGCACTCTGGTGTGTAGTGGATCCTCCAGGGTGCCTCATCCCCTTGATGATATGTGCCCTCTGGTGTGAGGTGGTTGCTTCCTGTTTTCCATCCCCTTGTTGATGTGTGCACTCTGGTGTGAGTTCACTCCTGCCTTGTTCCCATCCTCTTTATGATGTGGGCCCTCTGGTGTGAGGTTGTTCCTGCTGGGTGCCTTATCCCCTTGGTGATGTGGGCCCTTGGGTGTGAGGTGGATCCTGCTGGGTTCCTCTTCCCCTTGGTGATGTGGACCCTCTTGCTTTAGTTCACTCTTGCTAGGTTTCTCACTTTTTGATGATGTGGGTCTTCTGGTATGTGGTAATGCCTGCCGGGTTCCCAACACCTTCTTGATGTGGGCCCTCTGGTATGAGGTCACTTCTGCCCGGATCACATCTCCTTGGTATGTGGGTCCTGTGGCATGAGGTCGATCCTGAAAGGTTCCTCATTTTTCTTGGTGATGTGTGCCCTCTGGTGTAAGGTCAGAACTGCTGGGTTCCTCACATTTTTAAGATGTGGGCCTTCTGCTGTGAGGTCATTCCTACCTGGTTCCCATCCCCTTGGTGATGTTGGCCCTCTGGTGTGAGGTGAAACCTTCTGGTTGCCTCATCCCCTTGCTGAAGTGGGCCCTCTGCTGTGAGGTGGTCCCTGCTGTGTTCCTCTCCTTTTCAAGATGTGGGCATTCTGCTGTGAAGTAGCTCCTACTTGGTTCCAATTGTCATGGTGATGTTGGCCTTCTGCTGTGAGGTGGATCCTGCTGGGTGCCTCATCACCCAGATGATGTGGGCCCTCTAGCGTTAGGTCAGTTCTGCCTGTTTCATATACCCTTGGTGATGTGGGCCCTCTGCTGCGAGGTCTCTCTTCCTTGGTTTCTCACATTTTATGGTGTGGGCCCTCTGGTGTGAGGTGGTTTCTGCTTGATTCCCATCCCCTTTGTGACGTGGGTCCTCTGCTGTGAGGTCACTCTCCCTTGGTTTCTCACCTCTTTGTGATGTGGACCTGTGGTGTGAGGTGCTTTATGCCTGATTCCCATCTACTTTGCGATATGGACCCTCTGCTGTGAAGTGGATATTGCTTGGTGCCTCATCCCCTTGGTGATGTGGGTCATGTGATGTGAGATCACTCCTGCTGGGTTTCTGAACTTTATATAATGTGGGCCCTCTGGTGTGAGGTGGATATTGCTTGGTGTCTCATCCCCTTTGTGATGTGGGCCCTCTGGTGTGAGGTGGATCCTACTTGGGGCCTCTTTACCATGGTGATGTGGGCCCTCTGGTGTGCGTTCCCTCCTGCTTGGTTTCTCACCTTTTTATGATCAGGGTCCTGTGGTGTGAGGTGGATCCTGAAGGGTTCCTCATAGCCTTGGTGATGTGTGCCCTGCTGTGTAAGGTCAGAACTGCTGGGTTCCTCACATTTTTATGATGTGGGCCATCTGCTGTGAGGTCATTCTTGCCTGGTTCCCATCCCCTCAGTGAGGTGGACTCTCTGTTGTGAGGTGGATCCTGCTGAGTGCCTCATCCCCTAGATCATGTGGGTCCTCTAACGTGAGGTCAGTTCTGCCTGTTTCATATCCCCTTGGTGATGTGGGCCCTCTAGGGTGATGCCACTCTGCCTGGTTCCCATCCCTTTGTTGATGAGGGCCCTCTGCTCTGAGGTCACTCTTCCTTGGTTTCTCACCTTTTTATGACGTGGGCCCTCTGGTGTGAGGTGGTTTCTGCCTGATTCCCATCCCATTTGTGATGTGGGCCTTCTGGTGTGAAGTTGATATTGCTTGGTGCCTCATCCCCTTGGTGACGTGGGTCATCTGGTGTGAGGTCACTCCTGCTGGGTTTCTCAACTTTATATAATGTGGGCCCTCTGGTGTGAGTTCACTCCTGCCTGCTTCCCATCACCTTGGTGCTATGGGCCTTCTTGTGTGAGGTGTATCCTGCTAGGTGCCTCATCCCCTTGGTGATTTTGGCCCTCTGCTGTAGGTGGTTCCTGCCTGGTTGGCATCCCCTGCTGATGTTGGCCCTCTGCTGTGAGGTCAGTCCTGCCTGGTTCCCATCCCCTTGGTGATGTGGACCCTCTGGTGTGAGGAGGAACCTCTTGGCTTACTCACATTTTTATGTTGTGTGCCCTCTGGTGCGAGGTCACTCTTGTCTGGTTTCTCACCTTTTTATGATATGGGCTCTCTGGTGTGGGGTGGATATTGCTTGATGTCTAATCCCCTTTGTGATGTGGGCCCTCTGGTTTGAGGTCACTCTTGCCCAGTTACCATCCCCTTGGTGCTGTGGGCCCTCTGGTGTGAGGTTGACCCTCCTGGGTTCCTCATCCCCTTGGTGATGTTGGCTCTCTTGTGTGAGGTGGTCCCTGCTGGGTTCCCATCCACTTGGTGATGTGGGCCCTCTGGTGTGAAGTGGATCCTGCAGGGATCCTCTTCAACTTGGTGATGTGTGCCCTCTTGAGTTAGTTCACTCCTGCTAGTTTTCTCAACTTTTTATGATATGGGCCCTCTGCTATTAGGTAACTCCTGCCTGGTTCCCATTACCTTGGTGATGTGGGCCCTCTGGTGTGAGGTGGATCCTCCTGGGTGCCACATCCGCATGGTGATATGGGCCCTCTGGTGTGAGGTCATTCCTTCCTGTTTTCCATTCCCTTGTTGATGTGTGCACTGTGGTATGAGTTCACTCCTGCCTTGTTCCCATCCCCTTTATGATGTGGGCCCTCTGGTGTGAGGTGGATCCAGTTGCGTGCCTCATCCCCTTGGTGTTGTGGGCCCTCTTGTGTGAAGTGGATCCTGCTGGGTTCCTCTTCTCCTTGAAGATGTGGGCCATTTTGCGTTAGGCCACTCTTGCTAGGTTTCTCACTTTTTTTATGATGTGGGTCTTCTGGCGTGAGGTGGATCCTACTGAGTACCTCATCCCCTAGATGATGTGGGCCCTCTAGCATGAGGTCAGTTGTGCCTTGTTCATATCTCCTTGGTGATCTGGGCACTCTGGTGTGAAGTCAGTCCTTCTTGATTCCCATTCCCTTGGTGATGTGGCCCCTCTGGTGTGAGGTCACTCTGCCTGGTTCCCATTCCCTTGGTGATGTGGACACTCTGGTGTGATGTGGAATCTCCTGGCTTCCTCATATTTTTTTTACATCTTTATTGGAGTATAATTGCTTAACAATGGTGTGTTAGTTTCTGTTTTATAACAAAATGAATCAGTTATACATACACATATGTTCCCATATCCCCTCCCTCTTACGTCTCCCTCCCACCCTCCCTATCCCACCCCTCCAGGCGGTCACAAAGCACCGAGCTGATCTCCCTGCGCTATGCGGCTGCTTCCCACTATCTATCTACCTTATGTTTGGTAGTGTATATATGTCCATGCCTCTCTCTCGCTTTGTCACAGCTTACCGTTTCCCCTCCCCATATCCTCAAGTCCATTCTCTAGTAGGTCTGTGTCTTTACTCCTGTCTTACCCGTATGTTCTTCATGAAATTTTTTTCTTAAATTCCATATATATGTGTCAGCATATAGTATTTGTCTTTCTCTTTCTGACTTACTTCACTTTGTATGACAGACTCTACGTCCATCCACCTCATTACAAATAGCTCAATTTCATTTCCTTTTATGGCTGAGTAATATTCCATTGTATATATGTGCCACATCTTCTTTATCCATTCATCCGATGATGGACACTTAGGTTGTTTCCATCTCTGGGCTATTGTAAATAGGGCTGCTATGAACATTTTGGTACATGACTCTTTTTGAATAATGGATTTCTCAGGGTATATGCCCAGTAGTGGGAATGCTGGGTCATATGGTAGTTCTATTTGTAGTTTTTTAAGGAACCCCCATACTGTTCTCCATAGTGGCTGTACCAATTCACATTCACACCAGCAGTGCAAGAATGTTCCCTTTTCTCCACACCCTCTCCAGCGTTTATTGTTTCTAGATTTTTTGATGATGGCCATTCTGACTGGTGTGAGATGATATCTCATTGTAGTTTTGATTTGCATTTCTCTAATGATTAAAGATGTTGAGCATCCTTTCATGTGTTTGTTGGCAGTCTGTATATCTTCTGTGAAGAAATGTCTATTTAGGTCTTCTGCCCATTTTTGGATTGGGTTGTTTGTTTTTTTGTTATTGAGCTGCATGAGCTGCTTATAAATTTTGGAGATTAATCCTTTGTCAGTTGCTTCATTTGCAAATATTTTCTCCCATTTTAAGGGTTGTCTTTTGGTCTTGTTTATGGTTTCCTTTCCTGTGCAAAAGCTTTTAAGTTTCATTAGGTCCCATGTGTTTATTTTTGTCTTTATTTCCATTTCTCTAGGAGGTGGGTCAAAAAGGATCTTGCTGTGATTTATGTCATAGTGTGTTCTGCCTATGTTTTCCTCTAAGAGTTTGATAGTGTCTGGCCTTACATTTAGGTCTTTAATCCATTTTGAGCTTATTTTTGTGTCTGGTGTTAGGGAGTGATCTAATCTCATACTTTTACATGTCCCTGTCCAGTTTTCCCAGCACCACTTATTGAAGAGACTGTCCTTTCTCCACTGTACATTCCTGCCTCCTTTATCAAAGATAAGGTGACCATATGTACGTGTGTTTATCTCTGGGCTTTCTATCCTGTTCCATTGATCTATCTTTCTGTTTTTGTGCCAGTACCATACTGTCTTGATTAATGTAGCTTTGTAGTATAGTCTGAAGTCAGGGAGCCTGATTCCTCCAGCTCCATTTTTCATTCTCAAGATTGCTTTGGCCTTTTGGGGTCTTTTGTGTTTCCATACAAATTTTGAAATTTTTTCTTCTAGTTCTGTGAAAAATGCCAGTGGTAGTTTGATAGGGATTGCATTGAATCTGTAGAGTGCTTTGGGTAGTAGAGTCATTTTCACAATGTTGATTCTTCCAATCCAAGAACATGGTATATCTCTCCACCTATTTGTATCAACTTTAATTTCATTCATCAGTGTCTTATAATTTTTTGCATACAGTTCTTTTGTCTCCTTAGGTAGATATTTTATTCTTTGTGTTGCAATGGTAAATGGGAGTGTTTTCTTGATTTCTCTTTTAGATTTTTCATCATTAGTGTATAGGAATGCCAGAGATTTCTGTGCATTAATTTTGTATCCTGCTACTTTACCAAATTCATTGATTAGCTCTAGTAGTTTTCTGGTAACACCTTTAGGATTCTCTATGTATAGTATCATGTCATCTGCAAACAGTGACAGCTTTACTTCTTCTTTTCCGATTTGAATTCCTTTTATTTCCTTTACTTCTCAGATTTCTGTGGCTAAAACTTCCAAAACTATGTTGAATAAGAGTGGTGAGAGTGCACAACCTTGTCTGGTTCCTGATCTTAGTGGAAATGGTTTCGGTTTTTCAGCATTGAGGACGATGTTGGCTGTGGGTCTGTCATATATGGCCTTTATTATGTTGAGAAAAGTTCCCTCTATGCCTACTTTCTGCAGGGTTTTTATAATAAATGGGTGTTGAATTTTGTCGAAAGTTTTCTCTGCATCTATGGAGATGATCATATGGTTTTTGTCCTTTAGTTTGTTAATATGGTGTATCACATTGATTGATTTGCGTATATTGAAGAATCCTTGCATTCCTGGAATAAACCCCACTTGATCATGGTGTATGATCCTTTTAATGTGCTGTTGGATTCTGTTTGATAGTATTTTGTTGAGGATTTTTGCATCTATGTTCATCAGTGATATTGGTCTGTAGTTTTCTTTCTTTGTGACATCCTTGCCTGGTTTTGGTATCAAGGTGATGGTGGCCTCGTAGAATGAGTTTGGGAGTGTTCCTCCCTCTGCTATATTTTGGAAGAGTTTGAGAAGGATAGGTGTTAGCTCTTCTCTAAATGTTTGTTACAATACACCTGTGAAGCCATCTGGTCCTGGGCTTTGGTTTGTTGGAAGATTTTTTATCACAGTTTCAATTTCAGTGCTTGTGATTGGTCTGTTCATGTTTTCTATTTCTTCCTGATTCAGTCTTGGCAGGTTGTGCATTTCTAAGAATTTATCCATTTCTTCCAGGTTGTCCATTTTATTGGCATAGAGTTTCTTATAGTAATCTCTCATGATCTTTTGTATTTCTGCAGTGTCAGTTGTTACTTCTCCTTTTTCATTTCTAATTCTATTGATTTGAGTCTTCTCCCTTGTTTTCTTGATGAGTCTGGCTAATGGTTTATCAATTTTGTTTATCTTCTCAAAGAACCAGCTTTTAGTTTTATTGATCTTTGCTATCGTTTCCTTCATTTCTTTTTCATTTATTTCTGATCTGATCTTTATGATTTCTTTCCTTCTGCTAACTTTGGGATGTTTTTTTTCTTCTTTGTCTAATTGCTTTAGGTGCAAGGTTAGGTTGTTTATTTGAGATGTTTCCTGTTTCTTAAGGTGGGATTGTATTGGTATAAACTATCCTCTTAGAACTGCTTTTGCTGGATCCCATAGGATTTGGTTCGTCGTGTCTCCATTGTCATTTGTTTCTAGGTATTTTTAAATTTTCTCTTTGATTTTTTCAGTGATCACTTCGTTATTAAGTAGTGTATTGTTTAGCCTCCATGTGTTTGTATTTTTTACAGATCTTTCCCGTAATTGATATCTAGTCTCATAGCATTGTGGTCGGAAAAGATACTTGATACAATTTCAATTTTCTTAAATTTACCAAGGCTTGATTTGTGACCCAAGATATGATCTATCCTGGAGAATGTTCCATGAGCACTTGAGAAAAATGTGTATTCTGTTTTTGGATGGAATGTCCTATAAATTTCAATTAAGTCCATCTTGTTTAATATATCATTTAAAGCTTGTGTTTCCTTATTTATTTTCATTTTGGATGATCTGTCCATTGGTGAAAGTGGGGTGTTAAAGTCCCCTACTATGAATGTGTTACTGTCAATTTACCCTTTTATGGCTGTTAGTATTTGCCTTATGTATTGAGGTGCTCCTATGTTGGGTGCATAAATATTTACAATTGTTATATCTTCTTCTTGGATCGATCCCTTGATCATTATGCAGTGTGCTTCTTTGTCTCTTCTAGTAGTCTTTTTTGGTCTATTTTGGCTGATATTAGAATTGCTACCCCAGCTTTCTTTTGGTTTCCATTTGCATGGAATATCTTTTTCCATCCCCTTACTTTCAGTCTGTATGTGTCTCTACGTCTGAAATGGGTCTCTTGTAGACAGCATAATTATGGATCTTGTTTTTGTATCCATTCAGCCAATCTGTGTCTTTTGGTGGGAGCATTTAGTCCATTTACATTTAAGGTAATTATCGATATGTATGTTCCTATTCCCATTTTCTTAATTGTTTTGGGTTCGTTATAGTAGTTCTTTTCCTTCTGTTGTGTTTCTTGCCTAGAGAAGTTCCTTTAGCATTTGTTGTAAATCTGGTTTGCTGGTGCTGAACTCTGTCAGCTTTTGCTTGTCCCTAAAGGTTTTAATTTCTCCATCAAATCTGAATGAGATCCTTCTTGGTAGAGTAATGTTGGTTGCAGGTTTTTCTCCTTCATCACTTTAAATATTTCCTGCCAGTCCCTTCTGGCTTGCACAGTTTCTGCTGAAAGATCAGCTGTTAACCTTATGGGGATTCCCTCATGTGTTATTTGTTGTTTTTCTCTTGCTGCTTTTAATATGATTTCTTTGTATTTAATTTTTGACAGTTTGATTAATATGTGTCTTGGCGTATTTCTCCTTGGATTTATCCTGTATGGGACTCTCTGTGCCTCCTGGACTTGAGTGACTATTTCCTTTCGCATATCAGGGAAGTTTTCAACTATAATCTCTTCAAATATTTTCTCACTTCCTTTCTTTTTCTCTTCTTCTTCTGGAACCCTTATAATTCGAATGCTGGTGCATTTAATGTTGTCCCAGAGGTCTCTGAGACTGTCCTCAGTTCTTTTCATTCTTTTTTCTTTCTTTTGCTCTGCAGTAGTTATTTCCACTATTTTATCTTCCACATCACTTATCTGTTCTTCTGCCTCAGTTATTATGCTATTGATCCCATCTAGAGTATTTTTCATTTCATTTATTGTGTTTTTAATCATTGCGTGATTCATCTTTAGTTCTTCTAGGTCCTTGTTAACTGTTTCTTGCATTTTGTCTATTCTATTTCCAAGATTTTGGATCATCTTTACTATCATTATTCTGAATTCTTTTTCAGGTAGCCTTCCTATTTCCTCTTCATTTGTTAGGTCTGGTGGGTTTTTAGCTTCCTCCTTCTCCTGCTGTGTGTTTTTCTGTCTTCTCATTATGCTTATCTTACTGTGTTTGGGGTCTCTTTTTTGCAGACTGCAGGTTCATAGTTCCCGTTGTTTTTGGTGTCTGTCCCCAGTGGCTAAGGTTGGTTCAGTTGGTTGTGTAGGTGTCCTGGTGGAGGGCACTATTGCCTGTGTTCTGGTGGATGAGGCTTGTTCTTGTCTTTCTGGTGGGCAGGTCCTCGTCTGGTTGTGTGTTTTGGGGTGTCTGTGGACTTTTTATTATTTTAGGCAGCTACTCTGCTAATGGGTGGCGTTGTGTTCCTGTCTTGCTAGTTGTTTGGCATAGGGTGTCCCACACTGTAGCTTGCTGGTCGTTGAGTGATGCTGGGTCCTGGCGTTGAGATGGAGATCCCTGGAAGATTTTCGCCATTTGATATTATGTGGAGCTGGGAGGTCTCTCGTGGACCCGTGTCCTGAAGTTGGCTCTCCCACCTCAGAGGCACAGCACTGACTCCTGGCTCCTCAATTTGGGATGATTTGTTGTCTCTTCATGTATTCCACAGATGCAGGGTACATCAAGTTGATTGTGGAGCTTTAATCCGCTGCTTCTGAGGCTGCTGGGAGAGATTTCCCTTTCTCTTCCTTGTTCTCACAGCTCCCGGAGCTTAGCTTTGGATTTGGCCCCGCCTCTCCATGTAAGTTGCCGGAGGTCATCTGTTCTTTGCTCAGACAGGACAGGGTTAAAGCAGCAGCCACTTCGGGGACTCTGGCTCACTCATTCCAGGAGGGAGGGAGGGTCAAGGTGTGCGGAGCGAGCCTGCAGTGGCAGAGGCTGGTGTGACGTTGCACCAGCCCGAGGCACGCTGTGCGTTCTCCTAGGGAAGCTGTCCGTGGATCCCGGGACCCGGGGAGTGATGGGCTGCACAGGAAGGGGGGCGTGGACTGTGACCTGTGCTCGCACACAGGCTTTTTTATGGTGGCAGCAGCCCCAGCGTCCCATGCCCGTCTCTGGGGTCCACGCTTTAAGCCACGGCTCGTGCCCGTCTCTGGAGCTCCTTTAAGCAGCGCTCTTAATCCCCTCTCCTCGCACACCAGGAAACAAAGAGGGAAGAAAATGTCTCTTGGCTCTTCGGCAGGTCCAGAATTTTTCCCGGACTTCCTCCCGGCTAGCTGTGGAGCATTGGCCCCTTCAGGCTGTGTTCACGCAGCCAACACCAGTCCTCTCCCTGCGCTCTGATTGAAGCCCGAGCCTCAGCTCCTAGCGCCGCCCGCCCCGGCGGTCGGGCAGAGAAACCTCTTGGCCTGGTGAGTGCTGGTTGGCACTGATCCTCTGTGCGGGAATCTCTCTGCTTTGCCCTACCCAGGTACGTGGGGAGTTTCTTGCCTTTTGGGAGGTCTGAGGTCTTCTGCCAGCGTTCAGTAGGTGTTCTCTAGGAGTTGTTCCACGTGTAGCTGTATTTCTGGTGTATCTGTGGGGAGGAAGGTGATCTCCGCATCTTACTCTTCTGCCATCTTCCCCGGAAACCCCTAACATTTTTATGTTGTGTGCCCTCTGGTGCGAGGTCACTCTTGTCTGGTTTCTCACCTTTTTATGATGTGGGTCCTCTGGTGTGGGGTGGACATTGCTTGGTGTCTCATCCATTTTGTGATGTCGGCCCTCTGGTTTGAAGTCACTCTTTCCCAGTTCCCATCCCCTTGGTGCTGTCGGCCCTCTGGTTTGAAGTCACTCTTTCCCAGTTCCCATCCCCTTGGTGCTGTGGGCCCTCTGGTGTGAGGTGGATCTTCCTGGGTTCCTTATCCCCTTGGTGATGTTGGCCCTCTTGTGTGAGGTGGTCCCTACCTGGTTCCCATCCACTTGGTGATGTGGGCCCTCTGGTGTGAAGTGGATCCTGCAGGGATCCTCTTCAACTTGGTGATGTGTGCCCTCTTGAGTTAGTTCACTCCTGCTAGTTTTCTCAACTTTTTACGATATGAGCCCTCTGCTATTAGGTAACTCCTGCCTGGTTCCCATTACCTTGGTGATGTGGGCCCTCTGGTGTGAGGTGGATCCTCCTGGGTGCCACATCCGCTTGGTGATATGGACCCTCTAGTGTGAGGTCGTTCCTTCCTGTTTTCCATTCCCTTGTTGATGTGTGCACTCTGGTGTGAATTCACTCTTGCCTTGTTCCCATCCCCTTTATGATGTGGGCCCTCTGGTGTGAGGGGGATCCTGCTGCATGGCTCATCCCCTTGGTGTTGTGGGCCCTCTTGTGTGAAGTGGATCCTGCTGGGTTCCTCTTCCCCTTGGTTTTGTGGGCCCTCTTGTGCTAGGTCACTCTTGCTAGGTTTCTCACCTTTTCATGATGTGGGTCTTCTTGTATGTGGTAACGCCTGCCGGGTTCCCAACCCCTTGTTGATGTGGGCCGTCTGGTGTTAGGTCACTCCTGCTTGGTTTCTCACCTTTTATTGATATGGGTCCTCTGGTGTGTGGTGTATCCTGCTGGGTGCCTCATCCCCTTGATGATATTCATCCTCTGGTGTGAGTTCACTCCAGCCTGGTTCCCATCCCCAGGTTATGTGTGCCCTCTATTGTGTGGTCACTCCTGCCTGGTTCCCTTCCCCTTGGTGATGTGGGTCCTGTGGTGTGAGGTCACTGATGCCTGGTATCCATCTCCTTTGTGATGTTGTCCCTCTTGTGTGAGGTGGATCCTGCTGTGTGCCCTCAAACACTTGGTGATGTGTGCCCTATATTGTGTGGTCACTCCTGCTGGGTTTCTCACTTTTTATGATGTGGGCCCTCTGTTTTGAGATCACTCCTGCCTGATTCCCATTCCGTTTGTGATGTGGGCCCTCTGGTGTTTGTTAGATGAATATTGCTTGGTGCCTCATCCTCTTCGTGACATGGGCACTCTGGTGTGAAATCAGTCCTTCCATATGCACATTCCCTTGGTGATGTGGACCCTCTGCTGTGAGGTCACTCTTTCTTGGTTTCTCACTTCTTTGTGATGTGGGCCCTGTGGTGTGACGTATTTTATGCCTGATTCCCATCTACGTTGTGATATGGGCCCTCTGCTGTGAAGTGGATATTGCTTGGTCCCTCATCCCCTTGGTGATATGGGTCTTCTGGTGTGAGGTCACTCCTGCTGGGATTTTGAACTTTATATAATGTGGGCCCTCTGGTGTGAGTTCACTCCTGTCTGATTGCCATTCCCTTGGTGCTATGGGCCTTCTGTGAGGTGTATCCTGCTAGGTGCCTCATCCCCTTGGTGATTTTGGCCCTCTGCTGTAGGTGTTTCCTGCCTGATTCCCATCCCCTTGCTGATGTTGGCCCTCTGGTGTGAGGTCAGTTCATCCTGTTTCCCATCCCCTTGGTTATGTATGTCCTGTAGTGTGAGGTCACTCCTGCCTGGTTCCCATCCCCTTGGTTATGTATGCCCTGTAGTGTGAGGTCACTCCTGCTTGGTTCCCATCCCCTTGGTGATGTGGGCCCTCTGGTGTGAGGTCACTGATGCCTGGTATCCATCACCTTTGTGATGCTGTCCCTCTGGTGTGAGGTGGATCCTACTGGGTGCATCAAACCCTTAGTGATGTGGGCCCTATGTTGTGTTGTCACTCCTGCTGGGTTTTTCAATTTTTATGATGTGTGCCCTCTAGTGTGAGGTCACTCCTGCCTGGTTCCCTTCCCCTTGGTGAAGGGGGCCCTCTTGTGTGAGGTCACTCTTTCCTTGTTACCATCCCCTTGGTGATGTGGGCCATATGGTGTGAGATGGTTCCTGCTGGGTTCCTCACGTTTTATGATGTGGTCCTTGTACTGTCAGGTAGCTCCTGCCTGGTTCCCAACGCCTTTGTGATGAGGTCCCTCTGGTGTCAGGTGGATCCTGGTTGGTTCCCATCCACTGGGTGACGTTAGCCCTATGGTGTGTGGTCACAACTGCTGGGTTCCTTACATTTTTATGATGTGGTCCCTCATGTGTGAGGGAATTCCTGCCTGTTTCCCATGCCATTGGCGATGGGCGCCCTGTGGTCTGATGTGTAATCTGCTGGGTTCCTCATCCCATTGGTGATATGGGCCCTCTGGTGTGAGTACACTCTCACCTGGTTCCCATACCCTTGGTGATGTGGGCCCTCTGGTGTGAGTTGGATCCTGCTGGGTTCTTCATCCCCTTCATCATGTTCACCCTCTGCAGTGAGGTGGCTCCAGCCTGGTTCCCATCCTCTTGATGATGTGGGCTATCTAGTGTGAGGTCAAAACTGATGGGTTCCTCACCTTTTTATGATGTGGGTCCTCTGGTGTGAGGTCACTCCTGCCTACTTCCCATGCCCTTGATGATGTGGGCCCTGTGGTGTGAGGTCGATCCTAAAGGGTTCCTCATCGCCTTGGTGATGTGTGCCCTCTGTTGTGAGGTCAGAACTGCTCGGTTCCTCACATTTTTATGATGTGGGCCCTCTGCTGTGAGGTCATTCTGACCTGGTTCCCATCCCCTTGGTGATATTGGCCCTCTGCTGTGAGGTGGTCCCTGCTGTGTTCCTCCCCTTTTTATGATGTGGGCCTTCTGCTGTGAGGTAGCTCCTACTTGGATCCAATTGACATGGTGATGTTGGCCCTCAGGTGTGAGGTGGATGCCACTGGGTACCAATCCCCTTCTTGATGTGGTCCCTCTGGTGTGAGGTGGAACCTCCTGGCTTCCTCACATTTTTATATTGTGGGCTCTCTGATGCGAGGTCACTCTTGTCTGGTTTCTCACCATTTTATGATGTGGGCCCTCTGGTGTCAGGTGGATATAGCTTGGTGTCTCAACGCCTTTGTGATGTGGGCCCTCTGCTGTGATATCTTTCTTAACTGGTTCCCATCCCCTTGGTGATTTAGGCCCTCTGGTGTGAAGTGGATCCTGCTGGGTGCCTCACCATCTTGGTGATATGGGCCCTCTGGTGTGAGGTGGTTCCTTCCTGTTTTCCATCCCCTTGGTGATGTGTGGACTCTGGGACAGCCATAGTCTAACCAAGTTTCATTCCACAAGCATTTATTTACAATTCTGAAAACTTCCACATAATTACAAATGGGACAATGCTAGTAAAGTACTATTTGGATAAAGAAATGATACAATTGAGCACAACATAGTTTACAAACTTACAATTATGCACATTCAATTTGGTGCTAAGTCATAAAATATTCTTTTGCAATTTATGAAAAATATCCAATAGGCATGTAATGGCCTAAAAGTACAACTGATAGAAATATCTATAGACATGACAATGTACAAATTGTGACATAAATCTATCAGAAACTAGAAAATCAATGTTGGCCTTATAGTTCCAGCTTGTTAAAAGATACAGGGTTTGGTTGGGAACACAAAACAATCCAGACCTGGCCATAACAGGGTTTCCAGAAAGTATGGGAAGTAGCAAAGAGTAGGCCTCTCAATGGGGGTGGGTTCAACATGAGATGAAACCATGCCTCAATGGGTATGTAGTATGCTGGGATGGAAAATATAGGAGCAAGGGATATTTGGAGAATCAGACAGCTAAGTATTTGACACTAACAAAATCGACCAATATCCCATAGGGCCTCAGGTACCATGCAAGGGTTTGAGGGATTCCAGTATTTAATTAAATCACAATGTGACAATGGGAAGAATTAAGGAGAGCGTCAGGGGTAGATGAACTGGGGATGTTACACCAAGACATGTCTCAGTTAACCTGATGGGTTCAAAATGCAGGAAGTGGGTATACGGGACAAGACAATACCCTAACTCTAAGAATAAAAGTTTGGGTCAGCATAGGGCCTGAGCTCTTTAGTTTCTTCCCCCTACATGTAAGATTCTTTTAGATGCTAAGATGAAGCTGAGCCTGCAAGCAAAAGTTACATGGCTGGAACTAGGGAGAGAAAATAAGTTACATAGGCTCGGAACCAGGAAAAGCCTAAATAAGGGTTTGCCTCAATAGAATTGAATGTTGGAACTGAATATTTTAATATGTAAACATTTTACTGATACCAAAATGTGTCTTCCCACAGTTCCCCCAATCTCACACCACCCACCCTAACCTGCAGTAGCTATGGGTCCCTTGATTTCCATGGAAATATAGAGAAAAGAGACACTGATCTGGCTTGCAGGTATTTAGTAAGTTGTTAGCCTCACATCACATACTAGTATCATGTAAGTAGGCCATCTGAAATAGGCAGCTTAGGGGAAAAACCCTGAGAAAAACTTAAAATCTTAAGCCACATCTCTATACTACAACACCTTTCACAATTTCTTCTCAGATAAGCATCATCCCCATCAGTGAAACAACTCATATCTCATAATAGGAAAAACAGGCCTAAAAATTAAATGTGTGTCTTTGGAGGTCCCATCTATGGGATATCTTCCTGGTACTAGAAAATCCCCAGAAATATCAATCTTCGCACCCCTCCCTGAAAGCTTACCACCAAGGAAAATAACTGGATCCATAGATTTCCTACCTCAAACCAGCTAACCTCACATATAAATCAATAGCAACTCAGCCCTTACTCTTATCACAGTCACAAGAGCGGTTAGGGAGAAAAGTACTAACTGCAGGAACTAAAACAGAGGCAATCCAGGCCAAGTTGGGCTGATGGTATATATCTGCTCCTTACACTTGGGTGCATAATGCGACTCACCACAATGTCTTTTTCACAGACCCTTTTTAAACTTTCTCCACAAAATCCAACAGGTCAATTTCGTTCTTGATGCTTCAAGATAAACAATCATCATGAGAAAAACATGCAATATGTCTTACAATGTTGGAGTCCTTAAAAATATGACAAGGAAATAACCATGTATACAAAACCAGAGCATTTTAAAAAATCTGTATTCTACAAACATACCAGTGAATTCTATTAAGAAGGCAATATGACATAAAACAAAATGAGGAATACATGTAAGACTGTTCTCTTTAGTGTACAGAATTCATGGCAGTTGTTGCACTATCGAGCTACTTATATCTATGACTGTCTGTTCTGGTCATACAAAATGTGGCCAAAGTTTTTTAACCTGTTTCCCACAGAAACCAAAAACTCTACATGAATCTCTTTTCTCCTGGTCCCTTTCACCTTATCTGCTCCCAGTTCTCCACAAATGTCTTCTTCCTTCTCTAATTATTCTCCTCCTCATTTTGCTTGGCCTTGCACCCAAGCATGCAAGACAGAGAATCCTCGAGGTCCAAGATTCCAGAGTGGCTGTTTGCAAGGGGGAGGAGATTACAGTAACTGCCACACTGTATATACTTCTGTGCAAAGAAAAAGGGACAGTATTCAGAATGTCTCTCACGTATAAAAGAGCTGGATGGCAGGATACCTGTGTGGCCCAAGGAACCAGATGTAGCAAATTATCGGCAAAAGAATTGAAACCAAAGGCATTTCAGAACTCTTGTTATGATAGTGCCAGTTTAACTGTCCTCACTTCCTTAATTTATACCAGGATTTAAGACCTTAGGGTCCGAGATCCTGTCCAGAGCAAGCAAGCTAAGACTCTGTCGTTGTTTATATATTTCATCAGGGAGGGCTCTACTCCCTCTCCTAGTTCATGGTGTGAAGTGTTCTTAGCCTCTCAGGAAAGTGGGGAGAAATGAAAGGACTCTATATGAGAATGCTAGGCTTTGTAAAACATTTCATGTTTTAAAAATAAGACTCATTTTTAATTGACTTATAACAATCCTATGAAATACAAAGAAAACGAAGAATCAGTGACATGAAATGATCACCAGTAAGAATTACAATAGTCACCACTTATCTCATAGCATAGGACACTGTCCATGATCCTTACGAAGAGTCGGTAGAAATGCCTTGCCCATCTTGCCCCTAAACACCAACACAGCAATCATGTACCTTGAAAGGTACATGATTGCTGTGTTGGTGTTTAGGGGAAACATCTCACTTACCAGGGACTGACTTCTACCTTGATTCCTTTGTAGGGATGGAGACTTCCCTGGTGATGAAAACTTCCCTGGGATGTCAACCTCCAATCCAGACATTTTGTGTGACACAAACCCAAGAACTCCCCAAGTCCTGCAGGAGCAGAAATATTCAGATACTTGAGAGTAATCCACCACCCGCACTTGGGGACATTTCAGGGACAGCTCCAGTCCAGACTGCCAGACTGTAGTCTGTAGTCAGGAGACTGTAGTCTCCTGGCCCTGCCTCCAGCTCCAAGCTAGGGACAAATAGAGAGTAAGAACTTGGAGGATATTAAAACCAAGCTTTCAAAGCCTCTGGATGCCTACCAGATCCCAAGAGAAAAACAAGAGCGTCCACTACTCCCTTCTAGAAATCCCTGATATTCACCAGCTCCCAGGCTGCACTGACCCCGTCAGCCAAGAGGATCAGCCTGGTTCTGAAAATGCTGATCTGGGAAAGAACAGCCTGAGTCTTGAGGACCTAAAGACATTTGAAAATGGGATGGAATCTAGCAGTGGTTTTTCAGACATTACTACACTGGCGGAGGATATTCACTTTCCCCAGCTCTTTAATTCATTGAAAGATCCTGATCAATCCAAAGGTTCCAACGTGATCAAAGCCAAAGATACCAGAGCCATTAAAGTGAGTCAGGTGCAGGAAAAGCCAAGTGTCATAAAGGTTCCCTCTGATCAACCCAGGAAGAACAAACATAAGGCCTCTGAGCCTATCAGTGGTGCTCCCAAGGCCAAAATCCAGCCAAAGAATCCAGAGTGCCTGTTAGGAGGAGAAATGGTTCTAGGCAATGCTGCAGTCAGTGACAGGGCTCCTCTGAACACGGCCAAACATTCTAAAGGCAAACCTCAGAAAGCTGCGTCCAGAAAGATCAGCAAAACTAAGAGCCACGGGCGGGAAAAGACCTCAAGGACCAGAAGAAGAAAGAAGGCTGAAGAGAATAAGCAGTCAGGGAACAAAGTCAAGGCAGAAGAGAAGCCAACAATTCCCAAGACGAAGTGAAAGGAACACCAAACTGAGCTTATCCATGAGAGCATTAAAAAGCCTCGAACCTCCCTAGGCATGTGCATGCTGGAGTCTGTGAAGGTTTTTCATGCACTGGGGAAGAAGAATGGTAAGAAAACTGGGCTCCCTTCCTGTCGGGTCTTGGGAAATTCAAGCAACCCTAAAGACCCCCAGCCACACCCAGCTATCCAGCCATGGAGGTGTACCCCACATGAGGGTAAGAGTCCTGAGAAAACTCAAGTCGAAGCCCAGAAACCAGACAGCAGTGCTGAAAAAGAGTGTCCATCTCCATCCCAGTATGAGCTGCCTCCACCTGAGAAGGTCAAGTTGGTACCTCTGCCTTTTTCTGCCTGGGACAAGCCTCAAGCTCGACCTGCTCCTCGGAGGCCACAGTCTCTGGCCTCACATCGGCCTGCTGTGGTGGACCATGCCCAGCCTGCTTCTACTAACTCAGCTCAACCTGCTGCAGCCAGTTCATCCCAGCCAGGTCCTGCCTCTTTGCCAGGTCCTGCCAAACCAGCTCAGCCAACTGTGACCAACCCAACCCAACTGGGGGGGACCAACCATACCCAGCCTAGTGTCCCTCAGTCTGCTGCTCCTAGGCCTGCACCCTACAAAACTTCATCTTGTGCTTCTCTCCATTGGGAGCCTGTTCCCCCTGCTGTGACTAAGCACCACTCCCCACCCAAGCTCCAAACCCCATTTCTACTCCAAGACTTCAGCAAGCAACGAAGACCATGGAGGGAACCCAACGTTTCTGAGCCAGTCATGTCAAAGCCCATCGAACAAGAGCAGAGACCATAGTGGGAGGCCATGAAGAGGCAGGCTCAACAAGAATGTGAGAATGCTGCAAAATACACCTCTTTGGGGAACCTGCAATTTTTCATTGAGAGGGAAAAAGAAATGGAAATTGCTAACAACTATGGATATTTATAGTAAGAGCTGCTAGGATTGTTGGTGCCACCTTGGGTACCAGCTCTTCTTCCATATATAAATAAGATAGGTATAAATTTCTCTATTTATTTTGATATATTTTAAAACAATAAAACTGAATAAGTAAATATAATAGAATTAAAAGATGAGTAATAAACCTTTTGAATTTTGAGATGCTGCTAACTGTGGCGTGCTTTAATTTTTTTGTTTTGTTTTGTTTTTGATGGGGTTGGAATCAAAGTCTGCATGGGAAAGGAAGGACTGAAAGTCGGATGGGAGAATGAAGGAAAGGGGAGGAAAGGCATAAAAACTGATGAAAGAGGAAGGAACGTGGCCCAGGGCTAGGAAGGTCGAAAGAGATTTATGGATTGCTGAAAGGAAGCAGGAGTGAGGTTGAAATGGCAGAAGTAAAAAGCAGGGTCAGAGGTCAGGGTTGAAAGAACAAAATGTGGGTGGAGTTGAAGATGACAGAATGTGAGTCTAGGTTTACTAGGAGAAATAGAAAAAGTCTCTTGGGGAGGTTGGCCTTAAGTCTCACAACCACCACATAGGTATTTAAGAAAACAAGAGGTTCAGGACACATCTCTGAAAGGTTTGAGTTGCCTTATGCAGGTGTGATTATAGTTAGGGGTACAGGGAAATCTACCAGAGAGGTGGCTAGGGCTCAGAGTTATCCTAGGGGCAGCTGATGATAGGGGCAGAGCCAAGGGAACTGCTGCATCAGGAGGCCCACGAATAGGGCCTGGTATGAAAATCACCATGTACTCAACACCTAAGCACCAGGGCAGCTAATGCACTATTCAGTTAATCCTGGCAATGACAGGCAAGGCCAGTACTCCTGTGCAACTTCACTTAGAGACGTGCAGCAAAGGGCTGAGGTCACAACGCATGTGGAGGTACAAGGCCTCAATTTGAGGCCCAAACGCCTCTGAAGTCCTCAGTATTTACAAGTGCCTGCAGGCGTCCAACCTGGCTTTCAGAACACAGCATGCTGAGGTTACTCGTGGACGAGATCAAACTTCTGGACAGGCCTAAGTATTAACTTGAGGGGCTTCCTCCATTGACCAGGGGGTGTGCCACCTTCTGTAAACATCACCATCAACTGAAACACACGAGAAAAATCCGATGGAAGCATCCACTCTCACGGGTGAGAGCTGTGGGGGCACGGGCACTGGGCAACCGCTCCAACAGCCACAGGACGCAGATGCCCAGCGGTTCAGGGGCTCCCTTGTAGGTCTCATGGGTCTGCTCGAGGGAGTGAAGATGGGAGAGAGTGGCAGGGGGTGGGCGTGAAAAGGAATGCAGTGGGGCGAATGGAGAGATGGAGACAGTGGATCGTGGACAGTGACCATGGGAAAACTGGCAATTTTCATTTTCAAAATTAATTTTTTGAAATGTCATTCACATGCCATAAAATTCACCTCCTGAAACTGCAAATTCAGTGTCATTTCGTACCTTCTCAAGCATAGGCAACCATCACCATCATCTATCCCATCACGTTTTCATCACTCCAAAAAGAAGCCCCTGTAACCATCAGCAGGCCCTCTTCATCCCCTCCTCCTTCAGTTCCTGCAACCATTCATTTCCTTTCTGTCACTATGGTTTTGCCTTTTCTGGACATTTCATGAAGTAATCCAAATGTGGCCACTGTGTGGGGCTTCTTTCACTTAGCATAATGTTTTCAAGTTCGTCCATGTCATAGCATGTGTCAGTACTTCATTCCTTTTTATGACTGTGTAATATTACACATATACACCACATTTAAAATATCCATTCATCCATTGATGGGCATTTCGGTTTTTTACACTAAAACTCTCCATTTATTGACAATTGATTCTGTGCCAGGCAGCACCAGGCTAAGTTACTGACCTTATTTCACAGATAAAGAGGCTTGGAGAGTGTGAAGAGTTTGCCCAAGATTAAGAGCTAGTAATTGGGGGAACTGGGGTCTGAATTCAGGTGACCTTCAGAGGTAATAAATTCACATGACAGAACATTAGAAAAGGTACACAGGGTATTCAATGAAAAGTCACCCTTTTCCCCACATTCCCCAGCCACACATTTCCCTCCTCAGAGACATCTGCTTTTGCCGTGCCATGGATCCTTCCAGAGAACTATTTATACCTCAACATGTATGTATCACAATTTATTGACTCATGTGTCCCACGGGTTTGAAATGTCACTTTTATGGTATAATAGATTCTTATACGTACTTATATTACTCTTTTCAGAGCTGTCCTGACTCTTTTTTGCCTATCTTTTATGTTTGCCATTTCTCTAAAATTCTTTTTATCTTGTTTTTGATTTTAAAAGCCTTTTCCTATTCTTGTTTGTTTCTCTTAAGGAATTATCCATTATGTTCATTCGCTCGTATTATTTTATTTTATTAATTTATTTTTGGCAGTGTCGGGTATTAGTTACAGCACGTGGGCTCTTTCTTGCGGCTTGTGGACTCTTTAGTTGTGGCGTGTAGGCTCCACAGCACGTAGGCTCAGTGGTTGCGGCGTGCGGGCTTAGCTCCCTGGTGGCATGTGGGATCTCAGTTCCTCAACCAGGGATCAAACCTGCATCTCCTGCATTGGAAGGCAGATTCTTAAGCACTGGACAACAGGGATGTCCCCACTCTTGTATTATTTTAAATTTAATCCTCATTTCTAAATTTTTTTTCTTTTAGTTTGAATTCTGTCCTGAGTTCTATCATCTTACCTAATTCTGGTTTATGCTGTTCATTCATCTGTTTTTTTATTATGGTAAAATATACATAAAACAAAATTTAGTATTTCAACCATTTTCAAGTATACAATTCAGTGACATTAAATACATTCACAATGCTGTGCAACCATCAGCACTACCCAAATTCAAAATAACTATGTCAAAAGATGGAGAAGGACCTCAGAAAGATGGAGGCAGCAGGACAGTTTCTGAATCTCTCCAAACCCGTTCATGGAAGAAGATCAGCTAAAACCAAACACCCATAGTTGGCATTTATCAGCATTTACCATTTCCATAACTTTTTCACACTCCCAAACAAAGACTCTATAACCATTAAACAATGACTTCCAATTCCCTTCTTGATCCACGTTCTTTCATCTTTTCCATTGTTTTTCCTAACGTCATTTAGCCCACTTTGAAATAATAGGTTTCAGGGGTTTTTTGGGTTTTTTTTTTCGGTATACGGGACTCTCACCACTGTGGCTTCTCACCGTTGTGGCCTCTCCCATCATGGAGCACAGGCTCCAGACACGAAGGCCCAGTGGCCATGGCCCACAGGCCCAGCTGCTCCGTGGCATGTGGGATCCTCCCGGACCGGGGCACGAACCCGTGTCCCTTGCATCGGCAGGTGGACTCTCAACCACTGCACCACCATGGAAGACCTAGGTTACAGTTTTCATCTGTTTTGTGGACCTGTCTTTTCCAACTTGATTTTATTGTCTGAAGAGATGTTATTCTGCTCATTACTCTCCTTTTTCTTACGCTACCTCTGTATCAGATTTGATCCCAATTATTTTCTTTTATTGATTTCTGGATGAAAAAAGTTTTAAAGGGCTTTGAAAAGGAGGTATGAGGCGATGGCTGTTTCATCAATGCTTCACTTATACTCTTTGAAAAAACTGTGCTCCAGGAGCCATAAACCAGTGGGCTTTATCATTGGACAGAGTGCAGAGAAAAGACCCCACGAAAGCTGATCACCTAAGCAAAAATGATTTAGTTATGATTTCACCCATGATTGGTGACAAACCAGCCTGGGAAACTCAATGAACTAGAGACAAGGTATAATGCCATCTTTCCTTCTCTCTGCCTCAGCTCTCAAGGATTGGTCACCTACATGTTATTAGTAATTATTAGCTGGTTTCTGTTCATAATTACTATCAGAAGACACAGCACTTATGGGCCTAATTACACTGCCCAGCTATGCACCATTCTTCTTCGTTTTGGCTTCCCGTGCACCAGCAGGAACCTCATTTATTTTTGTTCTCCCTTCACCACAGCCCAGTAAGGTTTGTGAATGACTCTCAGTCTCACCAGAATCTGTATCTCTCACTCTGCCCCAACATCCCACCCTATCATGCGTTCCCTGAAATGTACTCTAGAAATTTAGGTAAACTGGGTATTTTACCACTGTTCACCATCTCTTATGAAACCAGAAGAAGAGTAGCTTTCTTATGGAATGATGGAGAACTTGTAAAGATAAAACACCAGTCTGCAGGAGAAAGGGAAGAAGAGAATGATGGAAATAGTTTCTGGAAAACTATTTTTACATTATGTTTCGTTTGTTCCTGGTAAATAAATTGAAATCTTCAAAACATTAAAAAAAAATCTAAACCACTAAATTCAATAATACAGGAATATAAATTTTTAAAAAAATTTCTTTGGCTGAGCAGCATGTGGGATCTTAGCTCCCCAACTAGGGATTGAACCCACGTCTGCTGCATTGGAAACACACAGTCTTAACCACTGGACCACCAGGGAAGTCCCAGGAATATAACTTTTAGAGGAGAAGTTATAAACCCCTTGGTTATATGAACTGGAGATTCTTAGTAAGAAGTCATGTATTTTAAATGACTTGGAGCTTTAAAGAAAGGAAGGAAGGAGTGAAGGAAGGAAGGAAGGAAGAAAGAAAGAAAAAGGACTTCCTTGGTGGTGCAGTGGATATAATATCAAAAATATATTAATTAATTAAATAAATTTTAAAAAGAAAAAAACATGCTGAAATCCACTGACTAATTATTCAGGCTGTTATATCTCACTATTTCCAGATACATCCCTTTATAAACTTTTAGTAAAAGGTTATATTATGTCAGAACAAATTAATTACAAACTTTCCTCTTTTTCCAAAATTTGAGAAATTCCCCTACACTTCTACCTTCAAATTTTATAAAAATGGAAAAGTAGTGACAACCCTTATACTTACATCCAATTGCATCATCTGGCCTCATGCTTTCTACATCAATCAAATATCTACAAAACAACAAAATGCGAGTCATTTGTAAATAAAAAGAAAAGAAAATCAAGTTTTTGCAAAGAAGGTCCAATTTTGCTCTACAAATATAGATATAAAAATCCTAAGAAAATATCAGCACATCTAATCAATAATTATTAAAGAATTATATACACCATGACTACAAAAAGGCATTATTCCAAGGACACAAGGATAACGCAACTTTAGAAAATCTATTAATATAATTATTTACATTAATACAACAATTTAATTAATAAATGAAAGAGAATAAAATACAGGCAGATGGTAAAAAGTTATCTGATAACATGCAACAGTCAGTTTCGGTGAAAATGCTCTGTACACTATAAACAGGAGACTTAATAGGACAGAGTATTCCTCAAGAACCAACAAATAACAAAAGAAAAATTAGGATAAATATGAACATCATATCTAAAAAACCCTATCTAACCAACCATCGGAGCCAGAAACTTAGGAATCACCATCACTGACAGCTATTTCTCCCTCGCCCTCATCCTCAACCCACCACCAGTGTTAACAATGATACTGCCTACATACCTCTAGAATCTGTCCACATCTTTCCACCAAAATGATCACCATACCCTGGTCCAAACCACCATTATGCCCAATTTCTACAAAAGTCTCCTACCTTGTTTCCTCACTTCCACTCTTTCTCCCTGCAGTGTATTCTCCACTGGGTAGCAAAATGATAGGTTGAAAGTGCAATTGGGTATGTTCCACACACTCACCTTCAACAAAAAATGTTCAATGGTTTTCTATTACTCTTAAAGTCTGAAACCTTAAACATAAGCCTGCACGATCGAGCTCCTACCCACACTTGTAGCTCCATTATAATCACATGCTACCCCAACAGCCCCACCTTTCTGGCCAGTTCCTCCAACACAGCATATGCTTTCCTCTTATAGGGTCTTTTGCTATTCCTTATGCTCAGAAATCTCTCCCCAACGTCCCTCTCTGGTTAATACCTACTCATCCTTCAGATATCAGCTGAAACATCCCTAAATAAACCTTCTCTAATCTCCATGATGAGATCAAATCCTCCCTAAAATATGCTCTCATGGTACCATGTTCCTCTCCTTGGCACTTGTCAGAGTTGTAATTCTACATGCAGAGTATGATCCTTGAATATCTATTCCCTCTCTGGACTGTTAGAATTCACAAAGGGCAGGTCAAGTATCTTCACTCACAAAATTTCACAAGTCTTTTTGCTAGCACCCAGCACAGTGCTTAAACATAACACGTGCTCAATAAGTATTTCCTGAATGAACAACCATAAATTGGTACAGTATAGCAACATCCACAAAAACCATAAGGGCATAAACTCTTTGATGCAGAAATCCCATTCTGAGTGAAGTTAACTGAGACAAAGCATATATATTCAAAGGTGTTCACACAGGAATGTTCATTACTTTGATGTTTTATAATACCAAAAACTTCTGACTTTTATATGTTCATCAGTAAGCAAAGGAACAGTGCAGCCTTAAAACAAATAAACAAATGGGACCTAATGAAACTTAAAAGCTTTTGCACAGCAAAGGAAACTATAAAAAAGACGAAAAGACCACCCTCAGAATGGGAAAAATTATTTGCAAATGAATCAACAGACAAAGGATTAATCTCCAAAATATATAAATAGGTCATGCAGCTCACTATTAAAAAAACAAACAACCCAATCAAAAAATGGGCAGAAGGCCTAAATAGACATTTCTCCAAAGAAGACATACAGATGGTCAAGAGGCACATGAAAAGCTGTTCAACATCACTAGTTATTAGAGAAATGCAAATCAAAACTACAATGAAGTATCACCTCACACCGGTTAGAATGGGCATCATCAGAAAATCTACAAACAACAAATGCTGGAGAGGGTGTGAAGAAAGAGAACCCTCTTGCACTGCTGGTGGGAATGTAAACTGATACAGCCACTATGGAGAACAGTATGGAGCTTCCTTAAAAACTAAAAATAGGATTACCATATGATCCAGCAATCCGACTACTGGGCATATACCCAGAGAAAACCATAATTCAAATAGACATATGCACCCCAATGTTCAATGCAGCACTATTCACAATAGGTAGGTCATGAAAGCATCCTAAATGCCAATCGACAGATGAAAGGACAAAGAAGATGTGGTACATATATACAATGGAATATTACCCAGAGATAAAAAAGAACGAAATTGGGTCATTTGTAGAGATGTGGACGGACCTAGAGACTGTCATACAGAGTGAAGTAAGTCAGAAAGAGAAAAACAAATATTGTATATTACTGCAGATATGTGGAATCTAGAAAAATGGTACAGATGAACCGGTTTGCAAGGCAGAAATAGAGACACAGATGTAGAGAACAAACGTATGGACACCAAGGGGGGAAAGCGGGGCAGGGCAGGGGTCGGTGGTGGTGAGATGAATTGGAAGACTGGGATTGACATATATACACTAATATGTATAAAATAGATAACTAATAAGAACCTGCTGTATAAAAAATAAATAAATTTTTAAAATTCAAAAATTAATTAAAAAAAATTAATTAAAAAAAAAAGAATGAGGTTGGAAGACTGCCAAAACAGCACACAGATTACACACTCAAGCCCCGGAAGATGAGGAAGTGCCTTAAGTCCCCCACTTCGGATGACATCTCCCTGCATCACAAGTCTCAGTCCGACTGGGCTGGCTTTGGCAAGGGGACGGAGCTGGATCAGGAGCCGCTGCTGCCATATCTGGATCAAGTTCCAGTTTTGGTCTATCATCCAACACCTAGCCAGACTCGCCTAGCAACTCAGCTGAGAGGAACCAAATAGGATAGCTCAAAAGAATAGGCCTCATACAGCATCAGCCTAAAGGAGTTTATGACCCTGGAAGAAATGGATCAGGAGAAAGGATACGGGGGAATTCCCTGGTGGTGCACTGGCTAAAGACTCCACACTCCCAATGCAGGGGGTCTGGGCTCGTTCCCTGGTCATGGAACTAGATCCCACATGCATGCCGCAACTAAGAGTTTGCATGCCACAACTAAGGAGCCCACCGGCTGCAACTAACACCCAGCACAACCAAAAAAAAATCAATCAATAAAATAAAATAAATATTAAAAAAATATTTCTGGAAGAATACGGTATTAACTTTTGCTTACCTTTTTTAAAGGAACTTTGAAAGCAATGAAACGAGTCCCAGGCATCCGCTGTCCAACTGGGAGATAGTCTTTCCATCTATTAATATATTTTTTGTTAGGCAAATTTTATGTTAGGCTGTTTCCCTGCATAGGATGAATGCGCCCTGAAAATGGAAATCATATCCTTCTATAGTAGGTCCCTCTTCTTTCTGCTTTGCACTTTGCTGCTCCACTTATTCAACCCCACCTTGTAATAAGCTATACTTCCCTTGCTCCTGTTTTCCTATCTTGAAAACAGATAAAAGGCAACAAAACAATGCAAAGGTCTCAACAAATAAGGGATATCTAAACCCAGAGATGGCCAGAACTTCTGTACCCCTGATAAAACCTAGCCCGGTGTTGACTACTATGGTATCATTAATACATGCATGTTGACTGAAAGAGTTTGAACTCAATTCTTCCACTTCACAGTTTAGTTTTAGTCCTCATACAAAACCTGATAATAAAATTCCTTAATGCTAGGAATCACAATGAACAATAATATCTGAACTGACTCCTGTAAGATGAGTGAGAACTAAGGTTAATTCAGTGTATCTGAAGCATAGAAAGTGAAGGCAATAGTGGCACAAGATGGGGCTAGAGAAGCAGAGAGGATTCTAGACCATGCAGAGTCTTAAAGGTCAACAGTTTGTTTTCTATTCTCAAAACAATGTTTCTGAGTGCTGTCTATGAACAATGTTCCAACTTGCTTTTAAGGTTTCTTGTGTGAAGAATGGATTGGAAGGAAACAAGAAATATGGACACTAGTTAGGACCTAATTGCAACAGACAGGCAAGTTCAGTATTAGGATGTTGAGGAAGAGTTGACAGATTCAAAAGAAATTCAGGAGATAAACTGAAGCGGGCTTAATGGGCTATGAGATGGAGGAAAGGAAGGTCTTAGGGAATTAAAGCGTTTACTGCACACATGAGAAAAGTCTCAAAATTAATCATTTGAACGTACAGAGGTAGATCTCTCAAATGACACTGGTTAGGAAGCAACAGTACGCCCTTTATAATTCCTAGAGACAACAGAAATCAACTGTTTCAATGGAAAATTTGGCAGTACCCGTGCGTTTTTTCACTCAAACATAGTTCCAGTTCCTCTTACTCACATTTTCTCTGCCAAAACAACACAGCTTGAGGAATTGAAGGGGATTCCATTTTTGTAATTAAGGAGTGTCCCCAACACTGACAGTCCCATCTTAAAAAGCAGTCCCTCTGCATTTTACCCGAGGAGCAATGGCCAGAGCCTCCCTTTTAAAACGATGGGGGGAAATCAGAACATCTCACACTGTCCCTTTCAGCCACTGTAAACTGAGCCACGAGATGACCAATACCCCCTAGCACAGTGCGGATGAGGCAGCACGTGGGGGCAACAGTGACAGGAGACAGCACAAGAGACGAAGCCCAGGCCCAGGGGCTCTGAGCTCCACCGGCAAAGCCCAGGAGCCAAGGCATATTACCTCTCCGGGGTATGCTTTCCGCCCTTCCTCCTGGCCGATGAATGTCCAGAAAAGCCGCAACGCTGACCCCAGCGCCCACGGGCATGATGCCACTGGCTCATGTCACCCCCAACATTCCGCCCACCCAATGCCAAGAGTGCCAAAGTCGCCAACCCGGCGGCCCAGGGGCCAGCACAACGCCCCGAGCCACAAGCGCCTAGGCACAAGCCCACACAGCTCGCGCACCTCCTTCTACTGCACATGCACCACCGCCCATCCAGATGACATCCTCACGCCGGTGGACTGAAAGGCTTCATTAGGGAAGAGGACTCTGATGCGTGCAATTTCCCTCCTTAGCTGGAGGCTGGTAGCAGACGTTCATTTGTTCGTGTGTGTACCCTTCAGAATTCCAATCATACGGGACATGGAAAGTTGTCCCACTCTCCCAGTTTCTTGTGTGGTTATTTCAGATATTTCCCAAGTGCTTACATTCACACTTGTTCTATCTTGTATGTCTTTCTACGTAATGGATATCCTGTATTTTATAGAAGAGCAGTATAACATACACAGTCTGCAATCTGTCTTGGATAGTGATTTTCCCAGTCAATTTTTGTGTACATCCATTCTATTCTCTTTAATAGCTGCATCACATTACATAATTTACATGGCCAGTCCAATATTGATGGACTTTTAGTTGTTTTCAGTTTGGGGGTATTTTTTTTGGTTTTTGTTTTTGGCCTCTGTTACAGATAGGTTGCAATGTGAACCTCTTTATACATGTGTAGAGCTATATATAAATTTCTAGGCGTAGAATTTCTGGAATGAAAGAGGTGCAAACTTAAAATATTGAAAGATTTTCAATCAATCTAATCTGCCTAATCAACCTTCAAAAGTATTCTATCAACTTATACTCCACTCATAGTGAAACATTTATTGGGTTTCTATTATGTGCCTGGTATCATGCTGGAGGTTGGTTGACAGTATGTATTTACATTTTAGACAATACCACAAAAAGCCTGAGAGAGATAAGAGTGGAGCTCAGGTATAACATTTCCTCACAGTATCAGGCATAGGGATCTAGAAAAACTATGAATCCTGCCACAAGTGGAACAGCAAAGAACAGCATGTCCTACAGTAGGTCTGAAGGTATAATAGCATACTAAATTCCATTGTTATTTATAATAACAAGTGTTTTTTGTTAGTTTTACTTTTTAGTTTCTAACTTCTGAAAGTATCTTACATACACTGTTAGTAATCTTCACAACCATTTGAGCTGGGTAAACTGAGTCAGGAAGGTCACAATTATTGAATGAATGAATGAATGAATGAATGAGTAAAAGGATCACTAGCTTTAACGTATCTGGGACAGTCATAGTCTAACCAAGTTTCAATCCACGAGCATTTATTTACAATTCTGAAAACTTCCACATAATTACAAACGGAACAATACTAGTAAAGTACTATTTGGATAAAGAAAAGATACAAGTGAGCACAACATAGTTTACAAACTTACAATTACGCACATTCAATTTGGTGCTAAGTCATAAAATATTCTTTTGCAATTTATGAAAAATATCCAATAGGCATGTAATGGCCTAAAAGTACAACTGATAGAAATATCTATAGACATGACAATGTACAAATTGTGACATAAATCTATCAGAAACTAGAAAATCAATGTTGGCCTTATAGTTCCAGCTTGTTAAAAGATACAGGGTTTGGTTGGGAACACAAAACAATCCAGACCTGGCCATAACAGGGTTTCCAGAAAGTATGGGAAGTAGCAAAGAGTAGGCCTCTCGATGGGAGTGGGTTCAACATGAGATGAAACCATGCCTCAATGGGTATGTAGTATGCTGGGATGGAAAATATAGGAGCAAGGGATATTTGGAGAATCAGACAGCTAAGTATTTGACACTAACAAAATCGACCAGTATCCCATAGGGCCTCAGGTACCATGCAAGGGTTTGAGGGATTCCAGTATTTAATTAAATCACAATGTGACAATGGGAAGAATTAAGGAGAGCGTCAGGGGTAGATGAACTGGGGATGTTACACCAAGACATGTCTCAGTTAACCTGATGGGTTCAAAATGCAGGAAGTGGGTATACGGGACAAGACAATACCCTAACTCTAAGAATAAAAGTTTGGGTCAGCATAGGGCCTGAGCTCTTTAGTTTCTTCCCCCTACATGTAAGATTCTTTTAGATGCTAAGATGAAGCTGAGCCTGCAAGCAAAAGTTACATGGCTGGAACTAGGGAGAGAAAATAAGTTACATAGGCTCGGAACCAGGAAAAGCCTAAATAAGGGTTTGCCTCAATAGAATTGAATGTTGGAACTGAATATTTTAATATGTAAACATTTTACTGATACCAAAATGTGTCTTCCCACAGTTCCCCCAATCTCACACCACCCACCCTAACCTGCAGTAGCTATGGGTCCCTTGATTTCCATGGAAATATAGAGAAAAGAGACACTGATCTGGCTTGCAGGTATTTAGTAAGTTGTTAGCCTCACATCACATACTAGTATCATGTAAGTAGGCCATCTGAAATAGGAAGCTTAGGGGAAAAACCCTGAGAAAAACTTAAAATCTTAAGCCACATCTCTATACTACAACACCTTCACAATTTCTTCTCAGATAAGCATCATCCCCATCAGTGAAACAACTCATATCTCATAATAGGAAAAGCAGGCCTAAAAATTACACGTGTGCCTTTGGAGATCCAATCTATGGGATATCTTCCTGGTACTGGAAAAGTTCCCAGAAATATCAATCTTCGCACCCCTCCCTGAAAGCTTACCACCAAGGAAAATGACTAGATCCATAGACTTCCTCCCTCAAACCAGCTAACCTCGCATATAAATCAACAGCAACTCAGCCCTTACTCACATTATCACAGTCACAAGAGCGGTTAGGGAGAAAAGCACTAACCACGGGAACTAAAACAGAAGCAATCCAGGCCAAGTTGGGCTGATGGCAGATATCTGCTCCTTACGCTTGGGTGCATAATGCGACTCACCACAATGTCTTTTTCACAGACCCTTTTTAAACTTTCTCCACAAAATCCAACAGGTCAAGTTCGTTCATGATGCTTCAAGATAAACAATCGTCATGAGAAAAACATGCAATATGTCTTACAATGTTGGAGTCCTTAAAAATATGACAAGGAAATAACCATGTATACAAAACCAGAGCATTTTAAAAAATCTGTATTCTACAAACATACCAGTGAATTCTATTAAGAAGGCAATATGACATAAAACAAAATGAGGAATACATGTAAGACTGTTCTCTTTGGTGTACAGAATTCATGGCAGTTGTTGCACTATCGAGCTACTTATATCTATGACTGTCTGTTCTGGTCATACAAAATGCGGCCAAAGTGTGTCAACTTGTTTCCCACAGAAACCAAAATCTCTACATGAATCTCTTTTCTCCTGGTCCCTTTCACCTTATCTGCTCCCAGTTCTCCACCAATGTCCTCTTCCTTCTCTAATTATTCTCCTCTTCATTTTGCTTGGCCTTGCACCCAAGCATGCAAGACAGAGAATCCTCGAGGTCCAAGATTCCAGAGTGGCTGTTTGCAAGGGGGAGGAGATTACAGTAACTGCCACACTGTATATACTTCTGTGCAAAGAAAAAGGGACAGTATTCAGAATGTCTCTCACATATAAAAGAGCTGGATGGCAGGATACCTGTGTGGCCTAAGCAACCAGATGTAGCAAATTATGGGCAAAAGAATTGCAACCAAAGGCTGGAAGAGGAAAGGTCTACAACCAGTTCTGTCTCCTGGCTCTCTGCTATTTGCTTCCAACGGGCAGAGTCTATTTTGTGAAGCATCAAGCACTGAAAAGAAGACTGGGACTCTCAACTTTATATGATGTGGGCCCTCTGGTGTGTGTTCACTCCTGCCTGGTTCCCATCTGCTTAGTGCTCTGGACCTTCTTGTGTGAGGTGGATCCTGCTGGGTGCCTCACCCCCTTGATGATTTGGCCCTCTGCTGTGAGTTCACTGCTGCCTGTTTCCCATTCAATTAGTGATGAGGGCCGCTCATGTTAGGTCAGTTTTGCCTGGTTCCCCTCTCAAGGTTATTTTGCCCTCTTGGGTGAGGTCACTCCTGCCTCTTTCCATCTCCTTATGGATGTGCGCCATCATTTTCATGATGTGGGCCATGTTGTGTGAGGTCACTCCAACCTGGTTCCCATCCCCTTGGTGATGTGGGCCCTCTGGTGTGAGGTCTCTCATGCCTGGTATCCAGACCCTTTGTGATGTGGTCCTTCTGGTGTGATTTGAATCCTCCTGGGTGCCTTAAAGCCTTGGTGATGTGGGCCCTATGTTGTGTGGTTCCTCCTGCTGGGTATCTCACCTTTTTATGATTTGGGCCCTCTGTTGTGAGGTCAGTCCTGCCTGATTCCCACCCCATTTGTGATGTTGGCCCTCTAGTGTGAAGTAGATATTGATTGTTACCTCGACTTTTTATGATGTGGGCCCTCTGGTGTGAGGTGTATCCTGAAGGATTCTTCATCGCCTTGGTGATGTGGGCCCTGTGGTGTAAGGTCACAACTGCTGGGTTACTCACATTTTTGTGTTTTGGGCCCTCTGCTGTGAGGTCACTCCTGCCTGCTTCCCATCCCCTTGGTGATGCTGGCCTTCTGGTGTGAGGTGGATCCTGCTGGTGGCCTCATCCCCTTGGAGATGTGGGCATTCTGTTGGGATGTCACTCTTGCCTGGATCTCATCCCCATGGTGATGGGGGCCCTCTGGTGTGAGTTGGATCCTGCCGGGTGCCTCAAACCCTTGGTGATGTGGGCCCTATATTGTGTGGTCACTCTTGGTGGGTTTCTCACCTTTTTATGTTGTGGGCCCTCTATTATTAGGTAACTCCTACCTAGTTCCTATCTCCTTGGTGATGTGGGCCCTCTGGTATGAGGTGGATCCTGCTGGGTTCCTCGCCTTTTATGATGTGGGCCTTCTACTGTGAGGTAGCTCCTGCCTGGTTCCCATCCCCTTTCTGATGAGGGCCCTCTGGTGTGAGGTGGATCCTGGTAGGTACCCATCCACTGGGTGATGTTGGCCCTCTGGTGAGTGTTCACAACTCTTGGGTTCCTCACCTTTTTTTGATGTGGGCCCTCATGTGTGAGGTCATTCCCACTGGTTTCCATGCCCTTGGTGATGTGGGCCCTCTGGTGTGAGGTGGAATCTACTGGGTTCCTCATCCCACTGGTGATGTGGGTCTTCTGGAGTGAGTTCACTCTTTACTGGTTCCCATCCCCTTGGTGATGCTGGCCCTCTGGTGTGAGGTGGATTCTGCTGAGTTTCTCATCCCCTTGATGATATTCGCCCTCTAATGTGAGGTGGTTCCTGCCAGGGTCCCATCCCCTTGGTGATGTGGGCTATCTAATGTGAGGTCACAAATGACGGGTTCCTCGCCTTTTTACAATGTGGGCCATCTGGTGTGAGGTCACTCCTGTCTGATTCCCATCCCCTTTGTGATGTGGGCACACTGGTGTGAGGTGGATATTGCTTGGTGTTTCATCCGCCTGGTGATATGGGCCCTCTGGTGTGAGGTCACTCTTGCCCAGTTCCCATCCCCTTGGTGCTGTGGGCCCTCTGGTGTGAGGTGGATGCTGCTGGGTGCTTCATGCCCTTCTTGATGTGGGCCCTCTCTTGTGAGTTGGTTCCTGCTGGGTGCCTCATCCCCATGGAGATGTGGGCCCCTCTGTGTGAGGTGGTTCCTGCCTGCTTCCCATTCCCTTGGTGATGTGGGTCCTCTCGTGTGAGGTTACAACTGATGGGTTCCTCACCTATTTATGCTGTGGGCCTTCTTGTGTGAGATCACTCCTGCCTGGTTCCCATACCCCTGGTAATTTAGGCCCTGTTTTGTGAGGTGGATCTTGCTGTGTGCCTCACCTTTTTGTGATGTGGGCCTTTTGCTGTGAGGTAGATCCTGCATGGTTCCCATCTGCTATGTGATGTTGGTCCCCTGGTGTGAGGTGGATCCTGCTGTGTGACTCATCCTCTTGGTGATGTGGGCCCTATGGTGTGAGTTGGATCCTGCTGGGTGCCTCATCCTCTTGGTGATGTGGGCCCTCTTTTGTGAGGTCACAACTGATGGGTTCCTCACCTTTTTATGATGTGGGCCCTCTGGTGTGAGATCACTCCTGCCTGGTTCCCATCCCCTTGGTGATGTGGGCACTCTGTTGCGAGGTGGTTCCTGCAGGGTACATCATTCCCCTGGTTATGTGAGCCTTCTGTTGTGAGTTCACAACTGCTGGGTTCCTCATCTTTTTATGTTGTGGGCCTTCTGTTTTTTTTTTTTTTTTTTTTGCGGTATGCGGGCCTCTCACTGTTGTGGCCTCCCCCATTGCGGAGCACAGGCTCCGGACGCACAGGCTCCGGACGCGCAGGCCCAGCGGCCATGGCTCACGGGCCCAGCCGCTCCGCGGCACATGGGATCCTCCCAGACCGGGGCATGAACCCGTATCCCCTGCATCGGCAGGTGGACTCTCAACCACTTGCGCCACCAGGGAGGCCCGGGCCTTCTGTTTTGAGGTAGCTCCTGCCTTGTTCCCATGCCCTTGGTTATGTGGGCCCTCTGGTGTGAGGTGGAATCTGCTGGGTTCCTCATACCCTTGGTGATGTGGGCACTCTTGGGTGAAGTGGAAGCTTCTGGGTGTCTAATCCCCTTGGTGATGTGGGCCATCTGGTGTGACCTGGATCCTGTTGCTTTCTAATACCCTTGGTGATTTGGGCCCTCTGGTGTGAGCTGGATCCTTCCTGGTGCCTAATCCCCTCGATGATGTGCACCCTCTGGTATGAGGTCACTCCTGCCTGTTTCCCACCACCTTGGTTATGTGTGCCCTCTGGTGTAAGGTGGAACCTGCTGGCTTCCTCACATTTTTATGATGTTGGCCCTCTGGTGTGTGGTCACTCCTGCCTGGTTCCAATCCCCTTGGTGATATAAGCCTTCTGGTGTGAGTCGGTCCTCTGGGTGCCTCATCCTGCTGGTGATGTGGGCCCTCTGGTGTGAGGTGGATCCTGCTGTGTGCCTCATCCCCTTGATGATGTTGTCCCTCCTGTGTGAGTTCACAACTGCTGGTTTCCTCACCTCTTCATGATGTAGGCCCTCTGCTGTGAGGTCACTCCTGCCTGGTTCCCATGCCCTTGGTGGTGTGCACCCTCTGGTGTGAGGTCACTCCTACCCGTTTCCCATCCCCTTAGTGATGTGGGCCCTCTGGTGTGAGGTGGATCCTGCTGGGTGCCTCATCGCCTTGGTGATGTTGTCCGTCCTGTGTGAGGTCACAACTGCCTGGTTCCATCCCCTTTGTGATGTGGGCCTTCTTGTGTGAGGTGAATGCTGCTGTGTGCCTAGTCCCCTTGGTGATATGGGTCCTCTGCTGTGAATTGGATCCTGCTGGGTGCCTCATCCTCTTGGTTATGTTGTCCCTCCTGTGTGAGTTCACAACTGCTGGTTTCCTCAACTCTTTATGATGTGGGCCCTCTGGTGTGATGTCACTCCTGCCTGGTTCCCATCCCCTTGGTGATGTTGGCCTTCTGATATGAGGTGGAGCCTGCTGGGTCCCTAATACCCTCGGTGTAGTGGGCCTTCAGGTGTTAGGTGTTTCTTGCTGGGTTCCTCAACTTTTTATGATGTGAGACTTCTGCTGTGATGTAGCTCCTGCCTGGTTCCAATTCCCATGGTGATGGGGGCCCTCTGGTGTGAAGAGGATCCTGCTGGCTTCTGATCCCCTTGGTGCTGTGCTCCCTCTTGTGTGAGACAGATCCTTCTGGGTTCCTCATCCCCTTGGTGTTGTGGACCCTCTTGTGTGATGTCAATCCTGCCTGGTTCATATCTCCTTGGTGATGTGGGCCCTCTGGTGTGTGGTCACTCCTGCCTGGTTCCCATCCCTATTGTGATGTGGACCTTCTGGTGTGGGGTGAATCCTCTGATTGCCTCATCCCCTTGTTGAAGTGGTCCTTCTGTTGTGAGATGATTCCTGCAGGGTGCCTCATTCCCCTGGTTATGTGAGTTCACAACTGCTTGGTTCCTCACATTTTTATGATGTGGGCCTTCTGCTGTGAGGTAGCTCCTGCCTGGTTCCCATCCCATTTGCGACGTGGGCCCTCTGGTGTTAAGTAGATCCTGCTGGGTTCCCATTCCCTTGGTGACGTGGGTCCTTTTGTGTGAGGTGGATCCTCCTTGGTGCCCAATCCCCTCGAAGATGTGCACCCTCTTGTATGAGGTCACTCCTGCCTGTTTCCCACCACCTTGGTTACGTGTGCCCTCTGGTGTGAGGTGGAACCTGCTGGGTTCCTCACATTTTTATGATGTGGGCCCTCTCTTGTGTGGTCACTCCTGCTGGGTTTCTCACCTTTTTATGGTATGGGCCCTCTGGTGTGAGGTGGATCCTGCTGGGTGCCTCATCCCCTTGATGATGTGGGCCCTCTGGTGTGAGGTCACAACTGCCTGGTTCAATCCCCTATGTAATGTGGGCCTTCTTGTGTGAGGTGGATGCTGCTGTGTGTCTCATCCCCTTGGTGATGTGGGCCCTCTGCTGTGAGTTGGGTCCTGCTGGGTGCCTTATCCCCTTGGTGACGTGGGCCCTCTTTTGTGAGATGGTTTCTGCTGGGTGACTCATATTTTTATGATTTGGGCCCTCTTGTGTGTGGTCACTCCTTCCTGTTTCCCATCTCCTTGGTGATATGAGACTTCTGGTGTGAGGCGGGTCATCTGTGTACTTCATCCCATTGTGATTTCGGCCCTCTGGTGTGAGGTGGATCCTGCTAGTTGCCTCTTCCACTTGGTGATGTGGGCCCTCTTCTGTGAAGTCATCCTGCTTGGTTTCTCACCTTTTTATGATGTTGGCACTCTCGTGTGAGGTCACTCCTGCCTGGCTCCCATGCCCTTGGTTATGTGGGCCCTCTGCTGTGAGGTGGATTCTGCTGGGTGCCTCATCCCCTTGGTGATGTGGGCCCTCTGGTGTGAGGTTGTTCCTGCCTGGTACCCATCCCCATGGTTATGTGGGCCCTCTGGTGTGAGGTCACTACTGCCTGCTTCCGATCCCCTGTGTGATCTGGGCCGTCTGTTGTGAGGTTGATCCTGCTGGGTGACTCGTCCCCTTGTTGATGTGGGCCCTCTTGTGTGAGGTCACCCTTTCTAGGTTTCTCACCTTTTTATGATGTGGGCCCTCTGGAGTGAGATCACTCCTTCCTGGATCCCATCCCCTTGGTGATGTGGGGCCTCTGGTTTGAAGTGGATCTTCCTGGGTGCCTCATCCTCTTGGGGATGTGGGCCTGCTTGTGTTAGGTGCTTCCTGATGGGTTCCTCACCTTTTTATGATGTGGGTCTTCTGGTGTGAGGTAGCTCCTTCCTGGTTCCCATCCTCTTTGTGATGTGGGTCCTCTGGTGTGAGGTGGATCCAGCTGGGTGCCTCATCCCCTTAGTGATGTGGGCCCTCTGGTGTGATGTCACTCATGCCTGGTTCCCATCCCCTTTGTGATGTGGGCCTCCTTGTGTGAAGACACTGCTGCCTGTTTCCCATCCTCTTGTTTATGTGTGTCCTCTGGTTTGAGGTCACTCCTAACTGGTTCCCATCCCCTTGGTGATGTGGGCCCTCTGCTGTGTGGAGGGTCCTACAGGGTGTCTCATCCCCTTGGTGATGTGGGTCTTCTGCTGTGAATTCACAACTTCAGGGCTCCTCTCTTTTTATGATATGGGCCCTCTTGTGTGAATTCACTCCTACCTGGTTCCCATACCCTGGATGCTATGGGTCTTATTGTTTGAGGTGGATCCTCTGGATGCCTCATGCCCTTGGTGATTTGGGCCCTCTGGTGTGAGGAGGGTCCTGCAGGGTGTCTCATCCCCTTGGTGACGTGGGCCCTGCTTGGTTTCTCACCTTTTTATGATGTGGACCCTCTGGTGTGAGGTGGCTCCTGCTGTGTTCCCATCCCCTTGCTGATGTAGGCTCTCTGTTGTCAGAAGGATCCTGCTGGTTGCCTCATCCCTTTGGTGATGTGGGCCCTCTGCTGTGAGGTCACACTTCCGTGTTTTCTCACCATTATATAATGTGGGCCCTCTGCTGTGAGGTCACTGCTGCCTGTTTCCCATCCCCTTTGTGATGTCAGCCCTCTGGTGTGAGGTGGATACTGTTTGATGCCTCATCCACTTGGGGATGTGGGCCATCTGGTGTGAGGTCACTCCTGCTGGGTTTCTCACCTTTCTATGATATGGGTCCTCTGGTGTGAGTTCACTGATGCCTGGTTCCCATCCCCTTGCTGCTGTGGGCCTCCTTGTGTGAGGTGGATCCTCTGGGTGCCTCATGCCCTGGTGATGTGGGCCTTCATGTGTGAGGTGTGTCCTGCAGGGTGCCTCATCCCTTTGGTGATGTGGGTCTTCTGGTGTGAGTTCACAACTTCAGGGTTCCTCACTTTTTATGATATGGGGCTTCTTGTGTGAGGTCACTCCTTCCTGGATCCCATGCCCTTGGTTATGTGCACCCTCTGGTGTGAGGTGGATCCTCCTGGGTGCTTCATCTCCTTGGTGGTGTTGGCTCTCTTGTGTGAGGTGGTTCCTGCGTGGTTCCCATCCGTTGGTGATGTGGGTCCTCTGGTGTGAGGTCACTCCTGCCTGTTTCCCATCCCCTTTGTGATGTGGCCCCTCTGGTGTGAGGTCACTGCTGCCTGTTTCCCATCCCCTTTGTGATGTCGGCCCTCTGGTGTGAGGTGGAACCTGTTGGTTTCCTCACATTTTCATGATGTGGGCCCTCTGGTTTTGCTCACTCCTGCCTGGTTCCCATCCCCTTGGTGATGTGGGCCGTCTGGTGGGAGGTCACTCCTGCCTCGTTGCCATCCCCTTGGTGATGTGGGTCCTCTGATGTGAGGTTTATACTGCTGGGGGCCTCATGCCCTTTGTGATATGAGCCCTCTGGTGTGTGGCCACTCCTGCCTGGTTCCCATCCCGATTGTGATGTGGGCCTTCTGGTGTGAGGTGATTCCTGCAGGGTGCCTCATTCCCCTGGTTATGTGAGCCTTCTCTTGTGAATTCATAACTGCTTTGTTCTTCACCATTTTATGATGTGGGCCTTCTGCTGTGAAGTAGCTCCTGCCTGGTTCCCATACCATGTGTGATGTGGGCCCTCTGGTGTGAGGTGGATCCTTCTGGGTTCCCATCCCCTTTGTGATGTGGGCCCTCTGGTGTGAGGTGGATCCTCCCTGGTGCCTAATCCCCTCGATGATGTGGGCCCTCTTGTGTGAGGTCACTCCTGCCTGTTTCCCATCCCCTTGGTTATGTGTGCCCTCTGTTGTGAGGTGGACCTTGCTGCGTTCCTCACATTTTTTTGATGTAGGCCCTCTGGTGTGTGGTCCCTCCTGCCTGGTTCCAAAGCCCTTGGTGATGTGAGACTTCTGGTGTGACGTGTGTCCTCTGGGTGCCTAATGCCCTTGATGATATGTGTCTTCTTATGTGAGTTCACAACTGCTGGTTTCCTCACCTCTTTATGATGTGCACACTCTCTTGTGAGGTCACTCTGGCCTGGTTCACATGCCTGTGGTGATGTGGGTCCTCGGGGGTGAGGTGGAACCTGATATGTTCCGCACATTTTTATGATGTGGGCCTTCTTGTGTGAGGTCACTCATGCTTTGTACCCATCCCCTTTGTGATGTGGGTCCTCTAGTGTGAGGTGCATCCTCCATGGTGCCTCATTCCCTTGGTGATGTGGGCCCTCTGTTGTGTGGTCACTCCTATTTGGATTCTCACCTTTTTATGATATGGGCACTCTGGTGTGAGGTCACCGCTGTCTGCTACCCATCCCCTTGGTGATGTGGCCCCTCTGGAGTGAGGTGAATGCTGCTGGGTATCTCATCCCCTTGGTGATGTGGGCCCTCTGGTGTGAGGTCACTCCTGCCTGGTACCATTCCCTTGGTGATGTGGGCCCTCTGGTGTGAGGTGGATCCTGCTGGGTGCCTCATTCCCTGGTAATGTGGGCCCTCTGGTGTGAGGTCACTCATGCCTGGTTCCCATCCCTTTGTTATGTGGGCCCTCTGGTGTGAGGTCACTCTTTCATGGTTTCTCACCTTTTTATGATGTGGGCCCTCTGGGGTGAGATCACTTCTTCTTGGATCCCATCCCCTTGGTGATGTGGGGCCTCTGGTTTGAAGTGGATCTTGCTGGGTGCCTCATCCCCTTGGTGTTGTGTGTCCACTTTTGTTAGGTGCTTCCTGATGGGTTCCTCACCTTTTTATGTTGTGGGTCTTCTGTTGTGAGGTAGCTCCTTCCTGGTTCCCATCCCCTTTGTGATGTGGGCCCTGTGGTGTGAGGCGGATCTAGCTGGGTGCCTCATCCCCTTGGTGATGTGGACCCTCTGGTGTGAGGTCACTCATGCCTGTTTCACATCCCCATGATGATGTAGGCCTCTGGTGTGAGGTGAATCCTGCTGTGTGCCTCATCCTCTTGGTGATGTTGGCCCTCTTGTGTGAAGCCACTCCTACCTGGTTCCCTTCCCCTTGATGATGTGTGCTCTCTGGTGTGAGGTGGATCCACCTGGGTGCCTCATCCCCTTGGTGGTGTTGGATCGCTGGTGTGAGGTTGTTCCTGCCTGGTTCCCATCCCTTTGATGATGGGGGCCCTCTGCTGTGGGGACACTCCTGCCTGATTCCCATCCCCTTTGCGATGTGGGCGCTCTGGTGTGAGGTGGATATGCTTGCTGCTTCATCCCCTTCGGGATGTGGGCCATCTGGTGTGTGGTCACTCCACCTGGGTTTCTCACCTTTCTATGATGTGGGCCCTCTGGTGTGAGTTCACTCCTGCCTGGTTCCCATCCCCTTTGTGTTGTGGGCCTTCTTGTGTGAGGTGGATCCTCTGGGTGCCTCATGCCCTTGGTTATGTACGCCCTCTGATATGAGTTGGATCCTGCAGGGTGCCTCATCCACCTCGTGATGTGGGTCTTCTGGTGTGAGTTCACAACTTCTGGGTTCCTCACTTTTTATGATATGAGGTTTCTTGTGTGAGGTCACTACATCCTGGTTCCCATGCCCTTGGTTATGTGTGCCCTCTGGTGTGAGCTGGATCCTGCTAGGTGCCTCATCCCCTCGGTGATGTGGGCCCTCTGGTGTGTGGTCACTCTTGCCTTGTACCCATCCCCTTTGTGATGTGGGCCTTCTGCTGTGAGGTGGGTCCTGCTGGGTCCCTCATCTACCTGGTGATGTGGGTCTTCTGGTGTGAGTTCACAACTTATGGGTTCCTCACTTTTTATGGTATGGGGTTTCTTGTGTGAAATCACTCCTTCCTGGTTCCCATCCCCATGTTGATCTGGGCCCTCTGTTGTGTGGTCACTCCTGCTGGGTTTCTCAACTTTTTATGATGTGGGCCCTCTGGTGTGAGGTAACGCTTCCTGGTTCCCATCCCCTTGGTGATGTGGGCCCTCTGGTGTGATGTCACAACTGCAGGGTTCCTCATATTTTTATGATGTGGGCCCTCTGGTGTGTGGTCACTCCTGCTGGTTTTCTCAGCTTTATCTTGTGTGCACCTTCTTGTGTGAGGTCACTCCTGCCTGGTTCCTGTCCCCTTGGTGATTCCTTTGGGAAGAAAAGGAGTTTTCCGTCCTAAAACATGGTGCATCCAAGGCCTGGTAGGGAGCTCATGCTGTGATTCTGTATACCTAAGTGTAGACCCAACGTGAGCTCTTGCCTCGAGGTAAATCTCTGAATAGCTCTGCTGAAGCGGAGGCTTGCAGCAGTTTCCTCATTGCAATTATGGATTATTATTCTTTTTTTTCCATACAAAGGTCTCACACTGTTGTGGTCTTGTCCGTTGCAGAGCACTGAATACAGATGCACAGGCTCAGCGGCCATGGCTCATGGGCCCAGTCGCTTGGCGGCATGTGGGATCAACCCAGACTGGGGCACGAACCCATGTCCCATGCATTGGCAGGCGGACTTTCAACCACTGTGCCACCAGGGAAGCCCCAAGTTCTGCATTATTTTAACGTTATCACACCTTTGTGGACACTTAGGACCCTTGTGTGGGCACTCTATTCCCTGCAAGAACACTGTGTAGCAGCAGGCTACACTGGCCTGCTCAGAAACATCCAGGCCCGGAAGCCCTTCCCAGTCACTCTGTGTATGCTGAGTGTAGGGCAACACACTGCACTCTTCCTTGGGACAGCTTGATATCCTCAGCACTCCAACAGCTGCAGGAAATCTGTTCTCCCACATGCTACATGCCATGAAAGTCTGCATCATTACCCGCTTCTGAGCTGCACATAGAAAAACAATCTGCTTCGCCTTTCCCTTAAGGACTCACACCTGACGACACCATACCAACAGGAGAAAGCCAGTTTGCATTCCTACTGCAATTAAAGCAGAGATCTTCCTTTTACACTGCAACATTTTAGAACATGCTAAGGCCCGAGAGTCAACCTAGAGCGTTCCTTCGATGAGGGAGTTCGCTACATGCTGAACACACTGTGAAATAAAGTTGATTCAGGGAAGGAACCACTGTGTATCTAGAGTTGCCTTAGACTTGTTAGAAATCTCGAGGATATATGCTGCATGTTCCCTGGAAATGGGGGCCAGATGGCACAAGCTTTGTTGCACTTATTTTTTTTCTTTTTTTTCCTTCATATCCACGGGCCTCTCACACTTTTGGTCTCTCCCGTTGTGGAGCACAGGCTCCAGATGCTCAGGAAGGGCGGCCATGGCTCACGGGCCCAGCCGCTCCGCAGCATGTGGGATCGTCCCGGACCAGGGCACGAACAAGTGTCCCCTGTTTCGGCAGGTGGACTCTCAAACACTGCACCACCAGGGAAGCACTGCTCGTCCATTTCAAATCTCCATTCATGCTGCCTTGAAGCTTCCTAAAACACAGTGTTTCTGACAGGCCTGTAGACACTGTAGACAGCACCCTGGGAAGAAAACGAGTTTTCGTTAAAGAAACAGCGTGCTTCCATAGCCTGGTTAGGAGCTCATCCTGTCATGCTCTAGAGCTAAATGGAAAATGGATATGAGTACTTACCTCAAGTAAGGTGTTGAAGAGCCCTGCTGAAGCGGAAGCGTGGAGCAGGTTCCATGAGGTCTTAGTCGCAGTTCTGCATCATTTGAACATTAGTTCACTTTTCCGAACACTTCGGACACTCACGTGGACACCCTGTTCCCTACAAAAACACTGAGGAGAGGAGGCTCCACTGGCCTGCTCAGAAACATCCAGGCCGGGAAGCCCTTCAGAGTCACTCTGTGTATGCCGAGTGTAGGGCAACACACGGCATTCTACCTTGGGAGAGCTAGATTTGCTCAGACATCCAACAGCTGCAGGAAATCTGTTTGCTCACGTCCTACATGCCATGGAAGTCTGCCTCATTGCCCTCATCTGAGCTGTACTTAGAAAAACAATCTGCTTCGCATTCCGTCTAGGAACTCATACTCAAAGATCCCATAGCTACAGGAATAAGCTTGCATTCCTCTGCAACTACAGCCCAGTTCTTCCTGTCATTCTGCAGGATTTTAGAAATGGCCAAGGCCCAATAGCTTTCCTAGCGCGTTCCTTGAATGAGGGAGTTCGCTACATGCAAACACCCTGTGAAGAAGAGTTGATTTGGGTAAGTGTGACCAGTGTGTCCCTAGAGTGTTTATGACTTGTTAGAAATCACAATGATAGAGGCTGTGTGTTCACTGGAAATGGGGGCCTGATGGCACAAGCCTTGCTTTCCCATTTTGAAAGCTCCATTCATGCTGCCTTGAAGTTCAGAAAAAACAGTGTTTTTGACGGGCCTGTAGACCCGGTATGCAGGACTCAGGGAAGGAAAGGAATTGCCTCTAAATAAACAGGGTGATTCCATATCCTGCTTAGGAGCTCATCCTGTCATGCTCTACAGTGAAAGGGAAATTCGATGTGAGTATTTACCTCAAGGTAAGGCCTAGAGTAACCCTGCAGGAATGGAGCATACAGGAGTTCTTTGAGGTCTTAGTCACTGTTGTGCTTTATTTTAACTGTGGTACATTTTTCAGGACTCCAAGACCCTTCGGGGGTGCACCCATTTCCCTACAATATCACTGAGTACATCCCGGTCCCTCCAGGCCAGTGGAGTAACACCCAGGACAGTAGGCCCTTCAGAGGCCTTCTGTGTATGCCGAGTGAAGGACAACACACAGCACATTCCCTTGGGACTGCTATATTTCCTCAGAAATCCAACAGCATCAGGAATACATTTCTAGCATGTACACTGTGCCATTGAAGTTTTTGTCTTTGCCCATCTCTGAGCCACATTGAGAAAATAGTCTGTTTAGAATTCCTTTAACGACCTCCTTCCGAAGTGACTCTACGTGAGGAGAAAGTTCGCTTGTGTTCCAACTGCAAGTAAAGCACAGCTCTTCATGTAACACTGCACTCTTATGGGAGAGGCAAATGCTTAGAGGCCTAACTAGAGACTGCCTTGGTTGAGGCAGTTCACCCCACGCAGGACAACCTGCGTATAGAAGTTCAGTCGGGGAAGGGCCCATTGTGTACAGCGTGGGAGAAATGCTGCTTGTGTTCCACCTGCAACTAAAGCAGAGTTCTTAGTGTAAAAGTGCAGTGTTTTGGGAGAGGAAATGCTGAGAGGTCTACATAGAGCCTGTCTTGTTTGAGGCAGTTTGCTACATGCAAAAGACCCTGCGTAAAGAAGTTGACTCAAGGAAGGTCCCATTGTGTACCTTCTGTGTCTTCTGACATGTAACATCTACAGGTAAGTATAACTGCGTGTCTACATGAAAATGTGGGCCTGATGGCACAAGCCATGTTTCCCATTTTGAAAGTTCCATTCACGGGGCTGAATATCCCGGAGAGGCAGAATTTTTGAGGGGCCTGTAGAAACTGTAGGCATGGCTTTGGGAAAAAAGGGGTTTCTCTACTAAAACATGGTGCTTCCAAGGCCTGGTAGGGAGCTTGTGCTGTGATGCTGTATACCTAAGTGTAGACGCAACATGAGCTCTTGCCTCGAGGTAAGTCCCTGAATGGCCCTGATGAAGCGGACGCATACAGCAGTTTCCATGAGCTCTTCATCACAGTTCTGGATTATTAATTTTATTATTACAGTTTTGGTACACGGGTCTCAACACTGTTGTTGTCTCCCCCACTGTGGAGTACAGACTACAGTCACCCAGGCTCAGCGGCCATGGCTCACGGTCCCAGTCGCTCAGTGGCATGTGGGATTTTCCTCGGCCGGGGAACAAACCCATGTCCCCGGCATGGGCAGGCGAAGTCTCAAACACTGCGCCACCAGGGAATCACTGCTAGCACATTTTGAAAGCTCCATTCATGCTGACTTGAAGATTCCTAAAACACAGTGTTTCTGATGGGCCTGTAGACACTGTAAGCAGCTCCCTGGGAAGAAAAGGAGTTTTCGCTAAAGAAACAGCATGCTTCCGTAGCCTGGTTAGGAGCTCATCCTGTAATGCCCTAGAGCTAAAGGGAAACTGTACATGAGTACTTACCTCAAGTAAGGTCTTGACTAGCCCTGCTGAAGCGGAAGCATGGAGCAGTTTCCATGAGGTCTTAGTCGCAGTTCTGCATCATTTGAACGTTAGTACGCTTTTCCAGACACTTAGGACACTCACGTGGGCTCCTTGTTCCCTACAAAAACACTGAGGAGAGGCAGGTTACACTGGCCTGCTCAGAAACATCCAGGCCATGAAGCCCTTCAGAGTCACTCTGTGTATGCCGAGTATAGGGCAACACACGGCACTGGACCTTAGGACAGCTAGATTTCCTCAGCCATCCAACAGCTGCAGGAAATCTGTTTGCTCACGTCCTACATGCCATGGAAGTCTGCCTCATTGCTCTCATCTGAGCTGTACTTAGAAAAACAATCTGATTCGCATTCCTTCTAGGAACTCATACCCGAAGACCCCATAGCGAAAGGCGTTAGTCGGCTTGCATTCATACTGCAACTAAAGCACTGTTCTTCCTGTCATTCTGTAGGATTTTAGAAATGGCCAAGCCCAGATATCTTTCCTAGCACGATCCTTGGACGAGGGAGCTCGCTCCATGCAGAACACCCTGTGAAGAACAGTTGATTCAGGTAAGTTTGACCAGTGTGTCCCTAGAGTGTTTATGACTTATTAGAAATCACAATGATAGAGGCTGTTTGTTCAATGAAAATGGGGGCCTGATGGCACAAGCCTTGCTTTCCCATTTTGAAATCTCCATTCATGCTGCCTTGAACCTTCTGAAAGAACAGGGATTTTGACGCACATGTAGACCCAGTGTGCAAGGCTCAGGGAAGTAATGAAATTTTCTCTAAATAAACTGGGTGCTTCCATATCCTGGTTAAGAGCTCATCCTGTCATGCTCTACAGTGAAAGGGAAATTCGATGTGAGTACTTACCTCAAGGTAAGGCCTAGAGTAGCCCTGCAGGAATGGAGCATACAGGAGTTCTTTGAGGTCTTAGTCACTGTTGTGCTTCATTTGAACTGTGGTACCCTTTTCAGGACTCCAAAGCCCTTCGAGGGAGCACCTGTTTCCCTACAACATCACTGAGGACCTCCCCGCCCCTCTGGGCCTGAAGAGCAACACCCAGGCCAGTACACCCTTCAGAGGTCTTCTGTGTATGCCGAGTGAAGGACAACACACAGCATTTTCCCTTGGGACTGCTATATTTCCTCAGAAATCCAACAGCATCAGGAACACATTTCTAGCACGTACACTGTGCCATGGAAGTTTTCGTCTTTGCCCATCTCTGAGATGCACTGGGGAAATAGTCTGCTTAGAATTCCTTTAACGACCTCCTTCTGAAGTTGAGCTTTCAAAACGGGAAACACAGCTTGTGCCATCATGCCCGCATTTGCAGGTAGATAGGCAGTTATACTTACCTGTAGATGTAACATATCAAAAGACACAGAAGGTACACATTGGGCCCTTCCCTGAATCAACTTCTTTAGGCAGGGTATTTTGCGTGTAACAAACTGCCTCAAACAAGACAGGCTCTAGTTAGGCCTCTAAGCATTTCCTCTACCAAAAGACTGCAGTTTTCCCCAATGAACTCTGCTTTAGTTGCAGGTGGAACACAAACAGCCTTTCTCCCACAAGGTACACAATGTGCCTTTCCCAGAATGAACTTCTATACACAGGGTGTCCTGCGTGGTGCGAACTGCCTCAACCAAGGCAGGCTCTAGTTAGGCCTATAAACATTTGCCTCTCCCAAAACAGTGCAGTTTTACACAAAGAGCTGTGGTTTAGTTGCAATTGAAACACAAGAGGACTTTCTCCTTGCATAGAGACACTTCAGAAGGAGGTCGTTAAAGGACTTCTAAGCAGACTATTTCCACAGTGCAGCTCAGAGATGGGCAAAGAGGTAAACTTCCATGGCACAGTGTACGTGCTAGAAATGTGTTTCTGATGCTGTTGGATTTCTGAGGAAATATCGCAGTCCCATGGGAAACTGCTGTGTGTTGTCCTTTGCTCGGCATACACAGAAGGCCTCTGAAGGGCCTACTGTCCTGGGTGTTGCTCTGGAGGCCCACAGGGGTGGGGAGGTACTCAATGATGTTGTAGGGAAACGGGTGTGCCCCCGAAGGGTCTTGGAGTCCTGAAAAGTGTACCACAGTTCAAAGAAAGCACAACAGTGACTAAGAGCTCAAAGAACTTGTGTATGCTCCATTCCTGCAGGGCTACTCTAGGCCTTACCTTGAGGTAAGTACTCACATTGAATTTCCCTTTCGCTGTACAGCATGACAGGATGAGCTCCTAACCAGGATATGGAAGCACCCTGTTTATTTAGAGAAAATTCCTTTCCTTCACTGAGCCCTGCATAACGGGTCTAAAGGCCTGTCAAAAACACTCTTTTTTCGTAAGCTTCAAGGCAGCATGTATGGAAAATTCAAATTGGGAAAGCAAGGCTTGTGCCATCAGACCCTCATTTCCAATGTACACACAGCCTCTATGATTGTGATGTCTAACAAGTCATAACACACTCTAGGAACACATTGTTTATGCTTACATGAATCAATTGTTTTTCACAGGGTGTTCTGCATGCAGCAAACTCCCTCGTCCAAGGATCATGGTAGGAAAGCTATCGGGCCTTGACCATTTCTAAAATCCTGCAGAATGACAGGAAGAACAGTGCTTTAGTTGCAGTAGGAATGCAAGCCAACTTACTCCTGTCGCTATTCGTTCTTCGGGTATGAGTTCCTAGAAGGAATGCGAAGCAGATTGTTTCTCTAAGTACAGCTCAGATGAGGGCAAGGAGGCAGACTTCCATGGCATGTAGGACATGAGCAAACAGATTTCCTGCAGCTGTTGGATAGCTGAGGAAATCTAGCTGTCCCAAGGACGAGTGCCGTGTGTTGTCCTACAATCGACGCACACAGAGTGACTCTGAAGGGCTTCATGGCCTGGATGTTTCTGAGCAGGCCAGTGGAGCCTGCCGCTCCTCAGAGTTTCTGTAGGCAACAGGGTGCCCACGCGAGGGTCCTAAGTGTCTGGAAAAACGTAGTAACGTTCAAATGATGCAGAACTGCGATTAAGACCTCATGGAAACTGCTCCACGCTTCTGCTTCAGCAGGGCTAGTCAAGGCCTTACTTGAGGTAAGTACTCATGTCCAGTTTCCCTTTAGCTCTGGAGCATGACAGGATGAGCTCCTAACCAGGCTACAGAAGCATGCTGTTTCTTTAGCGAAAGTCCTTTTCTTCCCAGGGAGCTGCTTACAGTGTCTACAGGCCCATCAGAAACACTGTATTTTAGGAATCTTCAAGGCAGCATGAAAGGAGCTTTCAAAATGGGCAAGCAGGGCTTCCCTGGTGCTGCAGTGTTTGAGACTCCACCTGCCGATGCAGGGGACACGAGTTCGTGCCCCGGTCTGGGAAGATCCCACATGCCACTGAGCAACGGGTCCTGTGAGCCATGGCCACTGAGCCGGTGCGTCTGTAGTCTGTGCTCCGCAACAGGGGATACCACAACAGTGAGAGGCCCGCATACCAAAAAAGATAATAATAATACAAATAATCCAGAACTGCCACGAAGAGCTCATGGAAGCTGCTGTATGCGTCCGCTTCAGCAGGGACATTCAGGGACTTCCCTCGAGGCAAGAGCTCACGTTGTCTCTACACTTAGGTATACAGGATCACAACACGAGCTCCCTACCAGGCCTTGGAAGCACCATGTTTTAGTAGAGAAAACTCCTTTTCTTCCCAAAGCCATGCCTAGAGTTTCTACAGGCCCCTCGAAAAGTCTGCCTCTTGAGGATATTCAAGGCCCCGTGAATTGAACTTTCCATACGGGAAACACAGCTTGTGCCATCAGGCCCGCATTTGCACGTAGACACGCAGTTATACTTAACTGTAGGTATAACATGTCAAAAGACAGAGAATGTACAAAATGGGCCCTTAACCGAATCAACTTCTTTACGCAGGGTCTTTTGCGTGTAGCAAAGTGCCTCAAACAACACCGGCTCTAGTTAGGCCTCTAAGCATTTCCTCTCCCAAAACACTGCAGTTTTACACGAAGAACTCTGCTTTAGTTGCAGGTGGAACACAAGAAGCATTTCTCCCACAATGTACACAATGGGCCCTTCCCCGACTGAGATTCTTTACTCAGGGTTTCCTGCATGGGGCAAACTGCCTCAACCAAGGCAGGCTCTAGTTAGGCCTCTAAGCATTTCCTCTCCCAAACACTGCAGTTTTACACAAAGAACTCTGCTTTAGTTGCAGGTGGAACCCAAGCAGCTTTTCTCCCACAATGTACACAATGGGCCCTTCCCCTACTGAACTTCTAAACACGGAGTGTCCCACGTTGGGTGAATTGCCTCAAGCAAGGCAGGCTGTAGTTAGGGCTATAAGCATTTGCGTCTCCCGGAAGACTGCAGTGTTATACGAAGAGCTGTGCTTTACTTGCAGTAGGAACACAAGGGGACTTTCTCCTCGTTTAGATTCACTTCAGAAGGAGGTCGTTAAAGGACTTCTAAGCAGACTATTTCCCCAGTTCAATTCAGAGATGGGCAAAGAGGAAAACATCCATGGTACAGTGTACGAGCTGGAAATGTATTCCTGGTGTTGTTGGATTTCTGAGGAAATATAGCAGTCCCAAGGGAAAGTGCTGTGTGTTGTCCTTCTCTCGGCATACACAGAAGGCCTCTGAAGGGCCTACTGGCCTGGGTGTTGCTCCGCAGGCCCAGAGGGGCGGGGATGTACTCAGTGATATTGTAGGGAAAGGGGTGCACCCCCGAAGGGTCTTGGAGTCCTGAAAAGGGTACCAGAGTTCAAAGAAAGCACAACAGTGACTAAGACCTCAAAGAACTCCTGTATGCTCCATTCCTGCAGGGCTACTCTAGGCCTTACCTTGAGGTAAATACTCACATTGAATTTCCCTTTCACTGTACAGCATGACAGGATGAGCTCCTAAGCAGGATATGGAAGCACCCTGTTTATTTAGAGAAAATTCCTTTCCTTCCTTTATCCCTGCATATCGGGTGTACAGTCCCATTCAAAACACTGTTTTTTCGGAAGCCTCAAGGCAGCATGAATGGAGATTTAATAATTGTAAAGCAAGGCTTGCGCAATCAGGCCCCCATTTCCAGTGAACACGCAGCCTCTATCCTTGCTATTTCTAACAAGTCATAAGACACTCTAGGGGCACACTGGTCATACTTGCCTGAATCAACTCTTCTTCACAGGGTGTTTTGCATGAAGTGAGCTCCCTCGTCCAAGGATCGTGCTAGGAAAGATATCGGGGCTTGGCCATTTCTAAAATCCTACAGAATGACAGGAAGAACTGCGCTTTAGTTGCAGTAGGAATGCAAGCGGAGTTACTCCTGTTGCTATGGGATCTTCAGGTATGAGTTCCTAGAAGGAATGTGAAGCAGATTGTTTTTCTAAGTACAGCTCAGATGAGGGCAATGAGGCAGACTTCCATGGCAGGTAGGACGTGAGCAAACAGATTTCCTGCAGCTGTTGGATGGCTGAGGAAATCTAGCTGTCCCAAGGACGAGTGCCGTGTGTTGCCATACACTCGGCGCACACAGAGTGACTCTGAAGGGCTTCCCGGCCTGGATGTTTCTGAGCAGGACAGTGGAGCATGCCGTTCCTCAGTGATTTTGTAAGGAACAGGGTGCCCACGCGAGGTTCCTAAGTGTCTGGAAAAGCGTACTAACGTTCAAATGATGCAGAACTGCGACTAAGACCTCATGGAAACTGCTCCATGCTTCCGCTTCAGCAGGGCTAGTCAAGGCCTTACTTGAGGTAAGTACTCATGTCCAGTTTCCCTTTAGCTCTAGAGTATGACAGGATGAGCTCCTAACCAGGCTACGGAAGCACGCTGTTTCTTTAACGAAAAGTCCTTTTCTTCCCAGGGAGCTGCTTACAGTGTCTACAGGCCGGTCAGAAACACTGTGTGTTAGGAATCTTCAAGTCAGCATGAAAGGAGCTTTAAAAATGGGCAAGCAGGCCTTCCCTGGTGGCGCAGTGTTTGAGACTCCGCCTGCCGATGCAGGGGACATGGGTTCGTGCTGCGGTCCAGGAAGATCCCACATGCCACAGAGCGGCTGGGCCAGTGAGCCATGGCCACTGAGCCTGTGCGTCCATAGCCTCTGCTCCGCAATGGGGGATACCACCACAGTGAGAGGCCCGCATACCTAAAAAATAATTATAATACAAATAATCCAGAACTGCCACGAAGAGCTCATGGAAACTGCTGTATGCGTCCGCTTCAGCAGGGCCATTCAGGGACTTTCCTCGATGCAAGAGCTCACGTTGGCTCTACACTTAGTTATACAGGATCACAGCACGAGCTCCCTACCAGGCCTTGGAAGCAACATGTTTTAGTAGAGAAAACTCCTTTTCTTCCCAAAGCCATGTCTACAGTTTCTACAGGCCTGTCGGAAACTCTGCCTCTCCGGGATATTCAGGTCCCCGTGAATTGATCTTTCTGACCAGGAAACACGGCTTGTGTCTTAAGGCCCGCATTTGCATGTACACACGCAGTTATACTTACCTGTAGATCTCACATATCAAAAGACAGAGAAGGTATACAATGGGCCCTTCCCTGAATCAACTTCTTTACGCCGGGTCTTTTGCGTATAGCAAACTGCCTCAAACAAGACAGCCTCTAGTTAGGCTTCTAAGCATTTCCTCTCCCAAAAAAATGCAGTTTTACACGAAGAACTCTGCTTTAGTTGCAGGTGGAACACAAGCAGCATTTCTCCCACAATGTACACAATGGGCCCTTCCCCGACTGAACTGAACCCTGCATATAGAAGTTCAGTCGGGGAGGGGCCCATTGTGTACATTGTGTGAGAAATGCTGTTTCTGTTCACCTGCAACTAAAGCAGAGTTCTTCGTGTAAAACTGCAGTGTTTTGGGAGAGGAAATGCTAAGAGGCCTAACTAGAGCCTGCCTTTGTTGAGGCATTTCGCCCCAGGCGGAACACCCTGCCTATAAGTTCAGTCAGGGTAGGGCCCATGGTGTATATTGTGGGAGAAATAGTGTTTCTGTTCAACTGTAACTAAAACAGAGTTCTTCCTGTAAAACTGCAAGGTTTTGGGAGAGGAAATGCTTAGAGGGCTAACTACAGCCAGCCTGAGTTGAGGCAGTTTGCCCCACGCGGAGAACCCTGCATGTAGAAATTCAGTCGCGGAGGGACACATTGTGTATATTGTGGGAGAAATGCTGTTTTTTCACCTGCACCTAAAGCAGAGTTCTTCGTGTAAAACTGCAGTGTTTTGGAAGAGGAAATGCTTAGAGACCTAACTAGAGCCTACCTTGGTTGAGGCAGTTCGTCCTACGTGGGGAACACTGCATATAGAAGTTCAGTCGAGGAGAGACCCATTGTCTACATTGTTGGAGAAAAGCTGCTTGTGTTCAACCTGCAACTAAAGCAGAGTTCTTCAGGTAAAACTGCGTGTTTTGGGAGAGGAAATGCTTACGGTCCTTACTAGAGCCTTCCTTGGTTGAGGCAGTTCACTCCACGAGGGGCACCCTGCATATTGAAGTTCATTCGGGGAAGTGCCCATTGTGTGCACTGATGGAGAAATGATGCTTGTGTTCCACCTGCAACTAAAGCAGAGTTCTTCCATTAAAATTGAGTGTTTTTGGAGAGGAAATGCTTACAGTGCTTACTAGAGCCTTCCATGGTTCAGGCAGTTCGCTCCACGTGGGACACCCTGCATATTGAAGTTCATTCGGGGAGGGGCCTTTTGTGTAGACTGTGGGAGAAATGCAGCTTGTGTTCCACCTGCAATTAAGGCAGAGTTCTTCGGGTAAAAGTGCCGTGTTTTCAGAGAGGAAAACCTTAGAGATCACAGTAGGGCCTGCCATGGTTGAGGCAGTTCGCTCCACGCGGGACACCCTGCATATAGAACAAGTTCATTCAGGGAAGTGCCCATTGTGTGCACTGATGTAGAAATACTGCTTGTGTAAAACCTGGAACTAAAGCAGAGTTTTTCGGGTAAAACTGCCATGTTTTTCGAGAGGAAATGCTTAGAGGCCTCAATAGAGCCTGCCTTGGTTTAGGCATTTCACTCCACGCAGGACACCTTGAGAAAAGAAGCTCTTTCAGGCAAAAGCCACTGGGTATACTGTGGGAGAAAAGCTGCTTGTGTTCCACCTGCAACTAAAGCAGAGTTCTTTGGGTAAAACTGCGTGTTTTGGCAGAGGAAATGCTTACCGTCCTTACTAGAGCCTGCCTTGCTAGAGGCAGTTCGCTGAACGTGGGACACCCTGCATATAGAGGTTCATTCGGGGAAGGGCCCTTTGTGTACAGTGTGGGAGAAATGCAGCTTGTGTTCCACCCGCACTTAAGGCAGACTTCCTCAGGTAAAAGTGCCGTGTTTTCAGAGAGGAAATCCTTAGAGACCACAGTAGGGCCTGCCATGGTTGAGGCAGTTCGCTCTACGTGGGACAGCATTCTTTTAGAACAAGGTCATTAGTGGAAGTGCCCATTGTGTACACTGTGAGAGAAATGCTGCTTCTGCTACACCTGCACCAAAAGCAGAGTTCCTTGGGTAAACTGCGTGCTTTGGGAGAGGAAAAGCTTAGAGTCCTTACTAGAGCCTGCCTTGCTTGAGGCATTCCACTGGACGCGGGAGAGCCTGCATATTGAAATTCATTCGGGGAAGGGCCCTATGTGTACAATGCAGTAGAAATGCAGCTTGTGTTCCACCTGCAATTAAGGCAGAGTTCTTCGGGTAAAACTGCCGTGTTTTCAGAGAGGAAATCCTTAGAGAGCACAGTAGGGCCTGCCATGGTTGACGCAGTTCGCTCCACGCGGGAGACACTGCAAAAAGAACAAGTTCATGCTGGGAAGGGCCCATTGTGTGCACTGATGGAGAAATGCTGTTTGTGTTACACCTGGAACTAAAGCAGAGTTCTTCGGGTAAAACTGCCGTGTTTTGGGAGAGGCTATGCTTAGAGACCTCACTAGAGCCTGCCTTGGTTTAGGCATTTCACTCCACGCGGGACACCTTGAGTATAGAAATTCTTTCGGTCAAAGGCCCATTGGTTACACTGTGGGAGAAAAGCTGCTTGTGTTCCACCTGCAACAAAAGCAGAGTTCTTCGGGTAAAACTGCGTGTTTTGGAGAGGAAACGCTTAGAGGCATAAGAAGAGCCTGCCTTGGTGGAGGTAGTTCACTCCATGCGGGACACCCTGCGTATAGAATTTCATTCAGGGAAAGGCCCCTTGTGTACACTGTGGGAGAAAACCTACTTGTGTTCCACCTGCAACTAAAGCAGAGATCATTCATTAAAACTGTGAGTTTTGGGAGTGGAAATGCTTACAGTCCTCACTACAGCCTGCCTTGGTTAATGCAGTTTGCTCCAGGTGGGAAACCCTGCATATAGAAGTTCATTTGTGGAACAGCCCAAAGAGTACACAGTGGGAGAAATTCTTCTTGTGTTCCACCTGCAACTAAAGCAGAGTTCTTTGGGTAAAACTGCTGTGTTTTGGGAGGGGAATGCTTAGAGACCTCACTAGAGCTTGCCTTGGTTAAGGCATTTCACTCCACGTGGGACACCTTGAGTATAGAAGTTCTTTCGGGCAAAGGCCCATTGGGTACACTGTGGGAGAAAAGTTGCTTGTGTTCCACCTGCAACTAAAGCAGAGTTCTTCGGATAAAACTGCACGTTTTGGGAGAGGAAATGCTTACAGTCCTTCCTAGAGCCTGCCTTGCTTGAGGTAGTTCGCTGCACGTGGGACACCCTGCATATAAAGAGTTCAGTCGGGGAAGGGCCCTTTGTGTACAGTGTGGGAGAAATGCAGCTTGTGTTCCACCTGCAATTAAGGCAGAGTTGTTCGTGTAAAAGTGCCGTGTTTTCAGAGAGGAAATCCTTAGAGACCACAGTAGAGCCTGCCATGGTTGAGGCAGTTCGCTCTACGTGGGACACCATTCTTTTAGAACAAGGTCATTAGTGGTAGTGCCCATTGTGTACACTGTGAGAGAAATGCTGCTTCTGCTACACCTGCACCTAAAGCAGAGTTCCTCGGGTAAAACTGCGAGTTTTGCGAGAGGAAATGCTTACAGTCCTCACTACATCCAGCCTTGGTTGAGGCAGTTTGCTCCACGTGGGAAACCCTGCTTATAGAAATTCATTCGTGGAGGAGCCCAAAGAGTACACACTGGGAGAAATGCTGCTTGTGTTCCACCTGCAACTAAAGCAGAGTTCTTTGGGTAAAACTGCCGTGTTTTGGGAGGGGAAATGTTTAGAGACCTCACTAGAGCCTGCCTTGGTTTAGGCATTTCACTCCATGCGGGACACCTTGAGTATAGAAGTTCTTTCGGGCAAAAGCCCATTGGGTACACTGTGGGAGAAAAGTTGCTTGAGATCCACTTGCAACTAAAGCAGAGTTCTTCGGGTAAAACTGCGTGTGTTGGGAGAGGAAATGCTTACAGTCCTTACTAGAGCCTGCCTTGCTTGAGGCAGTTCACTGCACGTGGGACACCCTGCATATAGAAGTTCATTCGGGGAAGGGCCCTTTGTGTAGAGTGTGGGAGAAATGCAGCTTGTGTTCCACCTGCAATTAAGGCAGAGTTCCTCGGGTAAAAGTGCCGTGTTTTCAGAGAGGAAATCTTTAGAGAACACAGTAGACCCTGCCATGGTTGAGGCAGTTCGCTCTACGCGGGACACCATTCTTTTAGAACAAGGTCATTAGTGGTAGTGCCCATTGTGTACATTGTGAGAGAAATGCTGCTTCTGCTACACCTGCACCTAAAGCAGAGTTCCTCGGGTAAAACTGCGAGTTTTGCGAGAGGAAATGCTTACAGTCCTCACTACATCCAGCCTTGGTTGAGGCAGTTCGCTCCACGTGGGAAACCCTGCTTATAGAAGTTCATTCATGGAGGAGCCCAAAGAGTACACAGTGGGAGAAATGCTGCTTGTGTTCCACGTGCAACTAAAGCAGAGTTCTTTGGGTAAAACTGCCGTGTTTTGGGAGGGGAAATGTTTAGAGACCTCACTAGAGCCTGCCTTGGTTTAGGCATTTCACTCCATGTGGGACACCTTGAGTATAGAAGTTCTTTCGGGCAAAAGCCCTTTGGGTACACTGTGGGAGAAAAGTTGCTTGAGATCCACTTGCAACTAAAGCAGAGTTCTTCGGGTAAAACTGCGTGTGTTGGGAGAGGAAATGCTTAGAGTCCTTACTAGAGCCTTCCTTGCTTGAGGCAGTTCGCTCCACGCGGGACACCCTGTATATTGAAATTCATTCCGGGAAGGACCCTATGTGTATATGGTGGGAGAAATGCACCTTCTGTTACACCTGCAATTAAGTCAGAATTCTTCAGGTAAAACTGCCGTGTTTTCAGAGAGGAAATCCTTAGAGACCACAGTAGGGCCTGCCATGGTTGAGGCAGTTCGCTGCACGCAGGACACCCTGCATATAGAACAAGTTCATTCTGTGAAGTGCCCATTGTGTGCACTGATGTAGAAATGCTGCTTGTGTTACACCTGGAAGTAAAGCAGAGTTTTGTTGGGTAAAACTGCCGTGTTTTGGGAGAGGAAATGGTTAGAGGCCTCACTGGAGCATGCCTTGGTTTAGGCATTTCACTCCACGCAGTACACCTTGTGTATAGAAGCTCTTTGGGCAAAGGCCACTTGTGTACACTGTGGGAGAAAAGCTGCTTGTGTTCCACCTGCAACTAAAGCAGAGTTCTTCGGGTAAAACTGCGTGTTTGGGTAGAGGAAATGCTTAGACGCATAAGAAGAGCATGCCTTGGTTGAGGTAGTTCGCTCCACGTGGGACACCCTGTGTGAACAAGTTCCTTCGGGGAAAGGCAGATTGTTTACTCTGTGGGAGAAAAGCTGCTTGTGTTCCACCTACAACTAAAGCAGAGTTCATTCATTAAAACTGTGAGTTTTGCGAGAGGAAATGCTTACAGTCCTCACTACAGCGTGCCTTGGTTGAGGCAGTTCGCTCCACGTGGGAAACCCTGCCTATAGAAGTTCATTCCTGGAAGAGCCAAAAGTGTACACAGTGGGAGAAATACTGCTTGTGTTCCACCTGCAACTAAAGCAGAGTTCTCTGGGTAAAACTGCTGTGTTTTGTGAGGGGAATGCTTAGAGACCTCACTAGAGCCTGCCTTGGTTTAGGCATTTCACTCCAGGTGGGGCACCTTGAGTATAAATGTTCTTTAGGGCAAAGGCCCTTTGGGTACACTGTGGGAGAAAAGTTGCATGTGTTCCACATGCAACTAAAGCAGATTTCTTCGGGTAAAACTGCGTGTGTTGGGAGAGGAAATGCTTACAGTCTTTACTAGAGCCTGCCTTGTTGAGGCAGTTCGCTGCACGTGGGACACCCTGCATATAGAAGTTCATTCGGGGAAGGGCCCTTTGTGTACAGTGTGGGAGAAATGCAGCTTTTGTTCCACCTGCAATTAAGGCAGAGTTCTTCGGGTAAAAGTGCCGTGTTTACAGAGAGGAAATCCTTAGAGACCACAGTAGAGCCTTCCATGGTTGAGGCAGTTCGCTCTACGTGGGACAGCATTCTTTTAGAACAAGGTCATTAGTGGAAGTGCCCATTGTGTACACTGTGAGAGAAATGCTGCTTCTGCTACACCTGCACCAAAAGCAGAGTTCCTTGGGTAAACTGCGTGCTTTGGGAGAGGAAAAACTTAGAGTCCTTACTAGACCCTGCCTTGCTTGAGGCATTCCACTGGACACGGGACAGCCTGCATATTGAAATTCATTCGGGGAAGGGCCTTATGTGTACAATGCAGTAGAAATGCAGCTTGTGTTCCACCTGCAATTAAGGCAGAGTTCTTCGGGTAAAACTGCCGTGTTTTCAGAGAGGAAATCCTTAGAGAACACAGTAGGGCCTGCCATGGTTGACGCAGTTCGCTCCACGCGGGAGACACTGCAAAAAGAACAAGTTCATGCTGGGAAGGGCCCATTGTGTGCACTGATGGAGAAATGCTGTTTGTGTTACACCTGGAACTAAAGCAGAGTTCTTCGGGTAAAACTGCCGTGTTTTGGGAGAGGCTATGCTTAGAGACCTCACTAGAGCCTGCCTTGGTTTAGGCATTTCACTCCACGCGGGACACCTTGAGTATAGAAGTTCTTTCGGTCAAAGGCCCATTGGTTACACTGTGGGAGAAAAGCTGCTTGTGTTCCACCTGCAACAAAAGCAGAGTTCTTCGGGTAAAACTGCGTGTTTTGGGAGAGGAAACGCTTAGAGGCATAAGAAGAGCCTGCCTTGGTGGAGGTAGTTCACTCCATGCGGGACACCCTGCGTATAGAATTTCATTCAGGGAAAGGCCCCTTGTGTACACTGTGGGAGAAAACCTACTTGTGTTCCACCTGCAACTAAAGCAGAGATCATTCATTAAAACTGTGAGTTTTGGGAGTGGAAATGCTTACAGTCCTCACTACAGCCTGCCTTGGTTAATGCAGTTTGCTCCAGGTGGGAAACCCTGCATATAGAAGTTCATTTGTGGAACAGCCCAAAGAGTACACAGTGGGAGAAATTCTTCTTGTGTTCCACCTGCAACTAAAGCAGAGTTCTTTGGGTAAAACTGCTGTGTTTTGGGAGGGGAATGCTTAGAGACCTCACTAGAGCTTGCCTTGGTTAAGGCATTTCACTCCACGTGGGACACCTTGAGTATAGAAGTTCTTTCGGGCAAAGGCCCATTGGGTACACTGTGGGAGAAAAGTTGCTTGTGTTCCACCTGCAACTAAAGCAGAGTTCTTCGGATAAAACTGCACGTTTTGGGAGAGGAAATGCTTACAGTCCTTCCTAGAGCCTGCCTTGCTTGAGGTAGTTCGCTGCACGTGGGACACCCTGCATATAAAGAGTTCAGTCGGGGAAGGGCCCTTTGTGTACAGTGTGGGAGAAATGCAGCTTGTGTTCCACCTGCAATTAAGGCAGAGTTGTTCGTGTAAAAGTGCCGTGTTTTCAGAGAGGAAATCCTTAGAGACCACAGTAGAGCCTGCCATGGTTGAGGCAGTTCGCTCTACGTGGGACACCATTCTTTTAGAACAAGGTCATTAGTGGTAGTGCCCATTGTGTACACTGTGAGAGAAATGCTGCTTCTGCTACACCTGCACCTAAAGCAGAGTTCCTCGGGTAAAACTGCGAGTTTTGCGAGAGGAAATGCTTACAGTCCTCACTACATCCAGCCTTGGTTGAGGCAGTTTGCTCCACGTGGGAAACCCTGCTTATAGAAATTCATTCGTGGAGGAGCCCAAAGAGTACACACTGGGAGAAATGCTGCTTGTGTTCCACCTGCAACTAAAGCAGAGTTCTTTGGGTAAAACTGCCGTGTTTTGGGAGGGGAAATGTTTAGAGACCTCACTAGAGCCTGCCTTGGTTTAGGCATTTCACTCCATGCGGGACACCTTGAGTATAGAAGTTCTTTCGGGCAAAAGCCCATTGGGTACACTGTGGGAGAAAAGTTGCTAGAGATCCACTTGCAACTAAAGCAGAGTTCTTCGGGTAAAACTGCGTGTGTTGGGAGAGGAAATGCTTACAGTCCTTACTAGAGCCTGCCTTGCTTGAGGCAGTTCACTGCACGTGGGACACCCTGCATATAGAAGTTCATTCGGGGAAGGGCCCTTTGTGTAGAGTGTGGGAGAAATGAAGCTTGTGTTCCACCTGCAATTAAGGCAGAGTTCCTCGGGTAAAAGTGCCGTGTTTTCAGAGAGGAAATCTTTAGAGAACACAGTAGACCCTGCCATGGTTGAGGCAGTTCGCTCTACGCGGGACACCATTCTTTTAGAACAAGGTCATTAGTGGTAGTGTCCATTGTGTACACTGTGAGAGAAATGCTGCTTCTATTACACCTGCACCTAAAGCTGAGTTCCTGTGGTAAAACTGAGTGTTTTGGGAGAGGAAATGCTTAGAGTCCTTACTAGAGACTGCCTTGCTTGAGGGAGTTCGCTCTACGCGGGACAACCTGTATATTGAAGTTCATTCGGGGAAGGACCTTATGTGTACCTTGAGGGAGAAATGCATCTTGTGTTCCACCTGCAATTAAGGCAGAGTTCTTCGGGTAAAAGTGCTATGTTTTCAGTGAGGAAAACCTTAGAGACCACAGTAGGGCTTGCCTTGGTTGAGGCAGTTCGCTCCATGTGGGAGAGCCTGCATAGAGAACAAGTTCTTTCGGTGAAGTGCCCATTGTGTGAACTGATGGAGAAATGCTGCTTGTGTTACCCCTGGAACTAAAGCAGAGTTTTTCTGGGAAAACTGCCGTTTCTTGGGAGAGGAAATGCTTAGAGGCCTCAATGGAGCCTGAGTTGATTTAGGCATTTCACTCCACGTGGGACAACTTGAGTATAGAGGCTCTTTGGGCAAAGGCCACTGTGTACACTGTGGGAGAAAAGCTGCTTGTGTTCCACTGCAATTAAGGCAGAGTTCTTAGGGTAAAACTGCCGTGTTTTCAGAGAGGAAATCCTTAGGGACCACAGTAGAGCCTGCCATGGTTGAGGCAGTTCGCTCCACCCGGGACACACTGCATATAGAACAAGTTCATTCGGGGAAGTGCCCATTGTCTGCACTGATGGAGAAATGATGCTTGTGTTCCACCTGCAACTAAAGCGGATTTCTTCGCCCAAAACTACGTGTTTTGGGAGAGGAAATGCTTACAGTCCTCGCTACAGCCTGTCGTGGTTGAGGCAGTTCACTCCACGTGGGAAACACTGCATATAGAAGTTCATTCATGGAAGAGCCCAAAGAGTACACAGTGGGAGAAATGCTGCTTGTGTTCCACCTGCAACTAAAGCAGAGCTCTTTGAGTAAAACTGCTCTGTTTTGGGAAGGTAATGCTTAGAGAACTCACTAGAGCCTGCCTTGGTTTAGGCATTTCACTCCACGTGGGGTACCTTGAGTATAGAATTTCTTTCGGGCAAAGACCCATTGGGTACACTGTTGGAGAAAAGCTGCTTGTGTTCCACCTGCAACTAAAGCAGAGTTCTTTGGGTAAAACTGCGTGTTTTGGGATAGGAAATGCTTACAGTCCTTACTAGAGCCTACCTTGTTTGAGGCAGTTCACTGCACGTGGGATACCCAGAATATAGAATTTCATTCGGGGAAGGGCCCTTTGTATACAGTGTGGGAGATATGCAGCTTGTGTTCCACCTGCCATCAAGGCAGAGTTCTTCGGGTAAAAGTGCCTTGTTTTCAGAGAGGAAATCCTTAGATACCACAGTAGAGGCTGCCATGGTTGAGGCAGTTCGCTCTAAGCGGCACAGCATTCTTTTAGAACAAGGTTATTACTGGAAGTGCCCTTTGTGTACACTGTGAGAGAAATGCTGCTTCTGCAACACCTGCACCTAAAGCCGAGTTCCTCGGGTAAAACTGCGTGTTTTGCGAGAGGAAATGCTTAGAGTCCTTACTAGAGCCTGCATTGATTGAGGCAGTTCGCTCCACGCGGGACACCCTGTATACTTAATTTCATTCGGGGAAGGACCCTATGTGTACATTGTGGGAGAAATTCAGCTTGTGTTCCACCTGCAATTAAGGCAGAGTTCTTCGGGTAAAACTGCCGTGTTTTCAGAGAGGAAATCCTTAGAGACCACAGTAGAGCGTGCCATGGTTGAGGCAGTTGGCTCCACCCGGGACACACTGCCTTTGGAACAAGTTCATTCGGGGAAGTGCCCATTGTCTGCACTGATGGAGAAATGATGCTTGTGTTACACCTGGAACTAAAGCAGATTTCTTCGGTTAAAACTGCCGTGTTTTGGGAGAGGAAATGCTTAGAGGCCTCATCAGAGTCTGACTTGGTTTAGGCATTTCACTCCACGTGGGACACCCTGTGTATAGAAGTTCATTCGAGGAAAAGCCCATTGTGTACACTGTGGGAGAAAACCTGCTTGTGTTCCACCTGCACCTAAACCAGAGTTCATCCGTTAAAACTGCCAGTTTTGGGAGAGGAAATGCTTACAGTCCTCACTACAGCCTGCCTTGGTTGAGGCAGTTTGCTCCACGTGGGAAACCCTGCATATAGAAGTTCATTCTTGGAAGAGCCCAAAGAGTACACAGTGGGAGAAATGTGGCTTGTGTTCCAACTGCAAGTAAAGCAGAGTTTTTTGGGTAAAACTGCAACGTTTTGGGAGGGGAAATGCTTAGAGACCTCACTAAAGCCTGTCTTTGTTTATGCATTTCACTCCACACGGGACATCTTGAGAATAGAAGTTATTGTGGGCAAAGGCCCATTGGGTACACTGTGGAAGAAAAGTTGCTTGTGTTCCACCTGCAACTAAAGCAGAGTTCTTCGGGTAAAACTCCGTGTTTTGTGAAAGGAAATGCTTAGAGTCCTTACTAGAGCCTGCCTTGCTTGAGGCAGTTCGCTGCACGTGGGACACCCTGCATATAGAAGTTCATTCGGGGAGGGGCCCTTTGTGTACAGTGTGGGAGAAATGCAGCTTGTGTTCCACCTGCAATTAAGGCAGAGTTCTTCGTGTAAAAGTGCCATGTTTTCAGAGAGGAAATCCTTAGAGACCACAGTAGAGCCTGCCATGGTTGAGGCAGCTCGCTCTACGCGGGACACCATTCTTTTAGAACAAGGTCATTAGTGGTAGTGCCCATTGTGTACAGTGTGAGAGAAATGCTGCTTCTATTACACCTGCACCTAAAGCTGAGTTCCTGTGGTAAAACTGAGTGTTCTGAGAGAGGAAATGCTTAGAGTCCTTACTAGAGCCTGCCTTGCTTGAGGCAGTTCGCTCCACGTGGGACACCCTGTATATTGAAGTTCATTCGGGGAAGGACCTTATGTGTACCTTGAGGGAGAAATGCATCTTGTGTTCCACCTGCAATTTAGGCAGAGTTCTTCGGGTAAAAGTGCTGTGTTTTCAGAGAGGAAATCCTTAGAGACCACAGTAGGGCTTGCCTTGGTTGAGGCAGTTCGCTCCATGCGGGACAGCCTGCATATAGAACAAGTTCATTCGGTGAAGTGCCCATTGTGTGAACTGAAGGAGAAATGCTGCTTGTGTTACACCTGGAACTAAAGCAGAGTTTTTCGGGGAAAACTGCCGTTTCCTGGGAGAGGAAATGCTTAGAGGCCTCACTGGAGCCTGAGTTGGTTTAGGCATTTCACTCCATGCGGGACACCTTGAGTATAGAAGCTCTTTGGGCAAAGGCCACTGTGTACACAGTGGGAGAAATGCTGCTTGTGTTCCACCTGCAACTAAAGCAGAGTCCTTCGGGTAAAACTGCGTGTTTTGGGAGAGGAAATGCTTAGAGTCTTTACTAGTGTCTGCCTTGGTTGTGGCAGTTTGCTGCAGGTGGGACACCCTGCATATAGAAGACTCATTTGGGGAAGGGCCCTTTGTGTACAGTATGGGTGAAATGCAGCTTGTGTTCCACCTGCAACTAAAGCAGAGTTCTTCGGGTAAAAGTGCCGTGTTTTCAGAGAGGAAATCCTTAGAGACCACAGTAGAGCCTGCCATGGTTGAGGCAGTTCGCTCCACGTGGGAAACCATTCTTATAGAACAAGTTCATTAGGGGAAGTGCCCATTGTGGACACTGTGGGAGAAAGATGCTTGTGTTCCACCTGCAATTAAAGCAGAGTTCTTCCGTTAAAACTGCGTGTTTAGGGAGAGGAAATGCTTACAGTCCTCGCTATAGCCTGCCTTGTTTGAGGCAGTTTGCTCCACGTGGGAAACCCTGCATATAGCAGTTCATTCGTGGAGGAGGTCAGAGAGTACACAGTGGGAGAAATGCTGCTTGTGTTCCACCTGCAATTAGAGCAGGGTTCTTCGGGTAAAACTGCCGTGTTTTCAGAGAGGAAATCCTTAGAGACCACAGTAGAGCCTGCCATGGTTGAGGCAGTTCGCTCCACGTGGGAAACCATTCTTATAGAACAAGTTCATTAGGGGAAGTGCCCATTGTGTACACTGTGGGAGAAAGTTGCTTGTGTTCCACTTGCAATTAAAGCAGAGTTCTTCTGGTAAAACTGCGTGTTTGGGGAGAGGAAATGCTTGCAGTCCTTACTAGAGCCTGCCTTGCTTGAGGCAGTTCGCTGCACGTGGGACACCCTGCATATAGAAGTTCATTCGGGGAGGAGCCCCTTGTGTACAGTGTGGGAGAAATGCAGCTTGCGTTCCACCTGCAATTAAGGCAGAGTTCTTCGGGTAAAAGTGCCATGTTTTCAGAGAGGAAATCCTTAGAGACCACAGTAGGGCTTGCCTTGGTTGAGGCAGTTCGCTCCATGCGGGACAGCCTGCATATAGAACAAGTTCATTCGGTGAAGTGCCCATTGTGTGAACTGAAGGAGAAATGCTGCTTGTGTTACACCTGGAACTAAAGCAGAGTTTTTCGGGGAAAACTGCCGTTTCTTGGGAGAGGAAATGCTTAGAGGCCTCACTGGAGCCTGAGTTGGTTTAGGCATTTCACTCCATGCGGGACACCTTGAGTATAGAAGCTCTTTGGGCAAAGGCCACTGTGTACACTGTGGGAGAAAAGCTGCTTGTGTTCCACCTGCAACTAAAGCCGAGTTCTTCGGGTAAAACTGCGTGTTTTGGGAGAGGAAACGCTTAGAGGCATAAGAAGATCCTGCCTTGGTTGAAGTAGTTCACTCCACGCGGGGCACCCTGTGTATAGAATTCCATTTGGGGAAAGGCTCATTGTGTACACTGTGGGGAAAAAGCTGCTTGGGTTCCACCTCCAACTAAAGCAGAGTTCATTTGTTAAAACTGCGAGTTTTGGTAGTGGAAATGCTTACAGTCCTCACTGCAGCCTGCCTTGGTTGAGGCAGTTCGCTCCACGTGGGAAACCCTGCATATAGAAGTTCATTCGTGGAAGAGCCCAAAGAGTACACAGTGGGAGAAATGCTGCTTGTGTTCCACCTGCAACTAAAGCAGAATTCTTTGAGTAAAACTGCTGTGTTTTCGGAGGGGAATGCTTAGAGAACTCACTAGAGCCTGCCTTGGTTTAGGCAATTCACTCCACGTGGGACAGCTTGAGTATAGAATTTCTTTTGGGCAAAGATCCATTGGGTACACTGTGGGAGAAAAGCTGCTTGTGTTCCACCTGCAATTAAAGCAGAGTTCTTCCGTTAAAACTGCGTGTTTAGGGAGAGGAAATGCTTACAGTTCTCGCTACAGCCTAGCTTGTTTGAGGCAGTTCGCTCCACGTGGGAAACCCTGCATATAGCAGTTCATTCGTGGAGGAGCTCAGAGAGTACACAGTGGGAGAAATGCTGCTAGTGTTCCACCTGCTACTAAAGCAGAGTTCTTTGGGTAAAACTGCCGTGATTTGGAAGAGGAAATGCTTAGAGTCCTCGCTACAGCCTGCCGTGGTTAATGCAGTTCGCACCACGTGGGAAAACCTGCATATAGAAGTTCATTCGTGGAAGAGACCCAAGAGTACACAGTGGGAGAAATGCTGCTTGTGTTCCACCTGCAACTAAAGCAGAGTCCTTCGGGTAAAACTGCGTGTTTTGGGAGAGGAAATGCTTAGAGTCTTTACTAGTGTCTGCCTTGGTTGTGGCAGTTTGCTGCAGGTGGGACACCCTGCATATAGAAGACTCATTTGGGGAAGGGCCCTTTGTGTACAGTATGGGTGAAATGCAGCTTGTGTTCCACCTGCAACTAAAGCAGAGTTCTTCGGGTAAAAGTGCCGTGTTTTCAGAGAGGAAATCCTTAGAGACCACAGTAGAGCCTGCCATGGTTGAGGCAGTTCGCTCCACGTGGGAAACCATTCTTATAGAACAAGTTCATTAGGGGAAGTGCCCATTGTGGACACTGTGGGAGAAAGATGCTTGTGTTCCACCTGCAATTAAAGCAGAGTTCTTCCGTTAAAACTGCGTGTTTAGGGAGAGGAAATGCTTACAGTCCTCGCTATAGCCTGCCTTGTTTGAGGCAGTTCGCTCCATGTGGGAAACCCTGCATATAGCAGTTCATTCGTGGAGGAGCTCAGAGAGTACACAGTGGGAGAAACGCTGCTTGTGTTCCACCTGCAATTAGAGCAGGGTTCTTCGGGTAAAACTGCCGTGTTTTCAGAGAGGAAATCCTTAGAGACCACAGTAGAGCGTGACATGGTTGAGGCACTTCGCTCCATCCGGGACACACTGCATATAGAATAAGTTCATTCGGGGAAGTGCCCATTGTCTGCACTGATGGAGAAATGATGCTTGTGTTCCACCTGCAACTAAAGCAGATTTCTTCACGCACTACTACGTGTTTTGGGAGAGGAAATGCTTACAGTCCTTGCTACAGTCTGCCGTGATTGAGGCAGTTCGCTACACGTGGGAAACCCTGCATATAGAAGTTCATTCGTGGAAGAGCCCAAAGAGTACACAGTGGGAGAAATGCTGCTTGTGTTCCACCTGCAACTAAAGCAGAGTTCTTTGAGTAAAACTGCTGTGTTTTGGGAGGGGAATGCTTAGAGACCTCACTAGAGCTTGCCTTGGTTAAGGCATTTCACTCCACGTGGGACACCTTGAGTATAGAAGTTCTTTCGGGCAAAGGCCCATTGGGTACACTGTGGGAGAAAAGTTGCTTGTGTTCCACCTGCAACTAAAGCAGAGTTCTTCGGATAAAACTGCACGTTTTGGGAGAGGAAATGCTTACAGTCCTTCCTAGAGCCTGCCTTGCTTGAGGTAGTTCGCTGCACGTGGGACACCCTGCATATAAAGAGTTCAGTCGGGGAAGGGCCCTTTGTGTACAGTGTGGGAGAAATGCAGCTTGTGTTCCACCTGCAATTAAGGCAGAGTTGTTCGTGTAAAAGTGCCGTGTGTTCAGAGAGGAAATCCTTAGAGACCACAGTAGAGCCTGCCATGGTTGAGGCAGTTCGCTCTACGTGGGACACCATTCTTTTAGAACAAGGTCATTAGTGGTAGTGCCCATTGTGTACACTGTGAGAGAAATGCTGCTTCTGCTACACCTGCACCTAAAGCAGAGTTCCTCGGGTAAAACTGCGAGTTTTGCGAGAGGAAATGCTTACAGTCCTCACTACATCCAGCCTTGGTTGAGGCAGTTCGCTCCACGTGGGAAACCCTGCTTATAGAAATTCATTCGTGGAGGAGCCCAAAGAGTACACAGTGGGAGAAATGCTGCTTGTGTTCCACGTGCAACTAAAGCAGAGTTCTTTGGGTAAAACTGCCGTGTTTTGGGAGGGGAAATGTTTAGAGACCTCACTAGAGCCTGCCTTGGTTTAGGCATTTCACTCCATGCGGGACACCTTGAGTATAGAAGTTCTTTCGGGCAAAAGCCCTTTGGGTACACTGTGGGAGAAAAGTTGCTTGAGATCCACTTGCAACTAAAGCAGAGTTCTTCGGGTAAAACTGCGTGTGTTGGGAGAGGAAATGCTTACAGTCCTTACTAGAGCCTGCCTTGCTTGAGGCAGTTCACTGCACGTGGGACACCCTGCATATAGAAGTTCATTCGGGGAAGGGCCCTTTGTGTAGAGTGTGGGAGAAATGCAGCTTGTGTTCCACCTGCAATTAAGGCAGAGTTCCTCGGGTAAAAGTGCCGTGTTTTCAGAGAGGAAATCTTTAGAGAACACAGTAGACCCTGCCATGGTTGAGGCAGTTCGCTCTACGCGGGACACCATTCTTTTAGAACAAGGTCATTAGTGGTAGTGTCCATTGTGTACACTGTGAGAGAAATGCTGCTTCTATTACACCTGCACCTAAAGCTGAGTTCCTGGGGTAAAACTGAGTGTTTTGGGAGAGGAAATGCTTAGAGTCCTTACTAGAGACTGCCTTGCTTGAGGGAGTTCGCTGTACGCGGACAACCTGTATATTGAAGTTCATTCGGGGAAGGACCTTATGTGTACCTTGAGGGAGAAATGCATCTTGTGTTCCACCTGCAATTAAGGCAGAGTTCTTTGGGTAAAAGTGCTATGTTTTCAGTGAGGAAAACCTTAGAGACCACAGTAGGGCTTGCCTTGGTTGAGGCAGTTCGCTCCATGTGGGAGAGCCTGCATAGAGAACAAGTTCATTCGGTGAAGTGCCCATTGTGTGAACTGATGGAGAAATGCTGCTTGTGTTACACCTGGAACTAAAGCAGAGTTTTTCTGGGAAAACTGCCGTTTCTTGGGAGAGGAAATGCTTAGAGGCCTCAATGGAGCCTGAGTTGATTTAGGCATTTCACTCCACGTGGGACAACTTGAGTATAGAGGCTCTTTGGGCAAAGGCCACTGTGTACACTGTGGGAGAAAAGCTGCTTGTGTTCCACTGCAATTAAGGCAGAGTTCTTCGGGTAAAACTGCCGTGTTTTCAGAGAGGAAATCCTTAGAGACGACAGTAGAGCCTGCCATGGTTGAGGCAGTTCGCTCCACCCGGGACACACTGCATATAGAACAAGTTCATTCGGGGAAGTGCCCATTGTCTGCACTGATGGAGAAATGATGCTTGTGTTCCACCTGCAACTAAAGCGGATTTCTTCGCCCAAAACTACGTGTTTTGGGAGAGGAAATGCTTACAGTCCTCGCTACAGCCTGTCGTGGTTGAGGCAGTTCGCTCCACGTGGGAAACACTGCATATAGAAGTTCATTCATGGAAGAGCCCAAAGAGTACACAGTGGGAGAAATGCTGCTAGTGTTCCACCTGCAACTAAAGCAGAGTTCTTTGAGTAAAACTGCTCTGTTTTGGGAAGGGAATGCTTAGAGAACTCACTAGAGCCTGCCTTGGTTTAGGCATTTCACTCCACGTGGGGTACCTTGAGTATAGAAATTCTTTCGGGCAAAGACCCATTGGGTACACTGTTGGAGAAAAGCTGCTTGTGTTCCACCTGCAACTAAAGCAGAGTTCTTTGGGTAAAACTGCGTGTTTTGGGATAGGAAATGCTTACAGTCCTTACTAGAGCCTACCTTGTTTGAGGCAGTTCACTGCACGTGGGATACCCAGAATATAGAATTTCATTCGGGGAAGGGCCCTTTGTATACAGTGTGGGAGATATGCAGCTTGTGTTCCACCTGCCATCAAGGCAGAGTTCTTTGGGTAAAAGTGCCTTGTTTTCAGAGAGGAAATCCTTAGATACCACAGTAGAGGCTCCCATGGTTGAGGCAGTTCGCTCTAAGCGGCACAGCATTCTTTTAGAACAAGGTTATTACTGGAAGTGCCCTTTGTGTACACTGTGAGAGAAATGCTGCTTCTGCAACACCTGCACCTAAAGCCGAGTTCCTCGGGTAAAACTGCGTGTTTTGCGAGAGGAAATGCTTAGAGTCCTTACTAGAGCCTGCATTGATTGAGGCAGTTCGCTCCACGCGGGACACCCTGTATACTTAAATTCATTCGGGGAAGGACCCTATGTGTACATTGTGGGAGAAATTCAGCTTGTGTTCCACCTGCAATTAAGGCAGAGTTCTTCGGGTAAAACTGCCGTGTTTTCAGAGAGGAAATCCTTAGAGACCACAGTAGAGCGTGCCATGGTTGAGGCAGTTGGCTCCACCCGGGACACACTGCCTTTGGAACAAGTTCATTCGGGGAAGTGCCCATTGTCTGCACTGATGGAGAAATGATGCTTGTGTTACACCTGGAACTAAAGCAGATTTCTTCGGTTAAAACTGCCGTGTTTTGGGAGAGGAAATGCTTAGAGGCCTCATCAGAGTCTGACTTGGTTTAGGCATTTCACTCCACGTGGGACACCCTGTGTATAGAAGTTCATTCGAGGAAAAGCCCATTGTGTACACTGTGGGAGAAAACCTGCTTGTGTTCCACCTGCACCTAAACCAGAGTTCATCCGTTAAAACTGCCAGTTTTGGGAGAGGAAATGCTTACAGTCCTCACTACAGCCTGCCTTGGTTGAGGCAGTTTGCTCCACGTGGGAAACCCTGCATATAGAAGTTCATTCTTGGAAGAGCCCAAAGAGTACACAGTGGGAGAAATGTGGCTTGTGTTCCAACTGCAAGTAAAGCAGAGTTTTTTGGGTAAAACTGCAACGTTTTGGGAGGGGAAATGCTTAGAGACCTCACTAAAGCCTGTCTTTGTTTATGCATTTCACTCCACACGGGACATCTTGAGAATAGAAGTTATTGTGGGCAAAGTCCCATTGGGTACACTGTGGAAGAAAAGTTGCTTGTGTTCCACCTGCAACTAAAGCAGAGTTCTTCGGGTAAAACTCCGTGTTTTGTGAAAGGAAATGCTTAGAGTCCTTACTAGAGCCTGCCTTGCTTGAGGCAGTTCGCTGCACGTGGGACACCCTGCATATAGAAGTTCATTCGGGGAGGGGCCCTTTGTGTACAGTGTGGGAGAAATGCAGCTTGTGTTCCACCTGCAATTAAGGCAGAGTTCTTCGTGTAAAAGTGCCATGTTTTCAGAGAAGAAATCCTTAGAGACCACAGTAGAGCCTGCCATGGTTGAGGCAGCTCGCTCTACGCGGGACACCATTCTTTTAGAACAAGGTCATTAGTGGTAGTGCCCATTGTGTACAGTGTGAGAGAAATGCTGCTTCTATTACACCTGCACCTAAAGCTGAGTTCCTGTGGTAAAACTGAGTGTTCTGGGAGAGGAAATGCTTAGAGTCCTTACTAGAGCCTGCCTTGCTTGAGGCAGTTCGCTCCACGTGGGACACCCTGTATATTGAAGTTCATTCGGGGAAGGACCTTATGTGTACCTTGAGGGAGAAATGCATCTTGTGTTCCACCTGCAATTTAGGCAGAGTTCTTCGGGTAAAAGTGCTGTGTTTTCAGAGAGGAAATCCTTAGAGACCACAGTAGGGCTTGCCTTGGTTGAGGCAGTTCGCTCCATGCGGGACAGCCTGCATATAGAACAAGTTCATTCGGTGAAGTGCCCATTGTGTGAACTGAAGGAGAAATGCTGCTTGTGTTACACCTGGAACTAAAGCAGAGTTTTTCGGGGAAAACTGCCGTTTCTTGGGAGAGGAAATGCTTAGAGGCCTCACTGGAGCCTGAGTTGGCTTAGGCATTTCACTCCATGTGGGACACCTTGAGTATAGAAGCTCTTTGGGCAAAGGCCACTGTGTACACTGTGGGAGAAAAGCTGCTTGTGTTCCACCTGCAACTAAAGCCGAGTTCTTCGGGTAAAACTGCGTGTTTTGGGAGAGGAAACGCTTAGAGGCATAAGAAGATCCTGCCTTGGTTGAAGTAGTTCACTCCACGCGGGGCACCCTGTGTATAGAATTCCATTTGGGGAAAGGCTCATTGTGTACACTGTGGGGAAAAAGCTGCTTGGGTTCCACCTCCAACTAAAGCAGAGTTCATTTGTTAAAACTGCGAGTTTTGGTAGTGGAAATGCTTACAGTCCTCACTGCAGCCTGCCTTGGTTGAGGCAGTTCGCTCCACGTGGGAAACCCTGCATATAGAAGTTCATTCGTGGAAGAGCCCAAAGAGTACACAGTGGGAGAAATGCTGCTTGTGTTCCACCTGCAACTAAAGCAGAGTTCTTTGAGTAAAACTGCTGTGTTTTCGGAGGGGAATGCTTAGAGAACTCACTAGAGCCTGCCTTGGTTTAGGCAATTCACTCCACGTGGGACAGCTTGAGTATAGAATTTCTTTTGGGCAAAGATCCATTGGGTACACTGTGGGAGAAAAGCTGCTTGTGTTCCACCTGCAATTAAAGCAGAGTTCTTCCGTTAAAACTGCGTGTTTAGGGAGAGGAAATGCTTACAGTTCTCGCTACAGCCTAGCTTGTTTGAGGCAGTTCGCTCCACGTGGGAAACCCTGCATATAGCAGTTCATTCGTGGAGGAGCTCAGAGAGTACACAGTGGGAGAAATGCTGCTAGTGTTCCACCTGCTACTAAAGCAGAGTTCTTTGGGTAAAACTGCCGTGATTTGGAAGAGGAAATGCTTAGAGTCCTCGCTACAGCCTGCCGTGGTTAATGCAGTTCGCACCACGTGGGAAAACCTGCATATAGAAGTTCATTCGTGGAAGAGACCAAAGAGTACACAGTGGGAGAAATGCTGCTTGTGTTCCACCTGCAACTAAAGCAGAGTCCTTCGGGTAAAACTGCGTGTTTTGGGAGAGGAAATGCTTAGAGTCTTTACTAGTGTCTGCCTTGGTTGTGGCAGTTTGCTGCAGGTGGGACACCCTGCATATAGAAGACTCATTTGGGGAAGGGCCCTTTGTGTACAGTATGGGTGAAATGCAGCTTGTGTTCCACCTGCAACTAAAGCAGAGTTCTTCGGGTAAAAGTGCCATGTTTTCAGAGAGGAAATCCTTAGAGACCACAGTAGAGCCTGCCATGGTTGAGGCAGTTCGCTCCACGTGGGAAACCATTCTTATAGAACAAGTTCATTAGCGGAAGTGCCCATTGTGGACACTGTGGGAGAAAGATGCTTGTGTTCCACCTGCAATTAAAGCAGAGTTCTTCCGTTAAAACTGCGTATTTAGGGAGAGGAAATGCTTACAGTCCTCGCTATAGCCTGCCTTGTTTGAGGCAGTTCGCTCCACGTGGGAAACCCTGCATATAGCAGTTCATTCGTGGAGGAGGTCAGAGAGTACACAGTGGGAGAAATGCTGCTTGTGTTCCACCTGCAATTAGAGCAGGGTTCTTCGGGTAAAACTGCCGTGTTTTCAGAGAGGAAATCCTTAGAGACCACAGTAGAGCCTGCCATGGTTGAGGCAGTTCGCTCCACGTGGGAAACCATTCTTATAGAACAAGTTCATTAGGGGAAGTGCCCATTGTGTACACTGTGGGAGAAAGTTGCTTGTGTTCCACTTGCAATTAAAGCAGAGTTCTTCTGGTAAAACTGCGTGTTTGGGGAGAGGAAATGCTTGCAGTCCTTACTAGAGCCTGCCTTGCTTGAGGCAGTTCGCTGCACGTGGGACACCCTGCATATAGAAGTTCATTCGGGGAGGGGCCCTTTGTGTACAGTGTGGGAGAAATGCAGCTTGTGTTCCACCTGCAATTAAGGCAGAGTTCTTCGGGTAAAAGTGCCATGTTTTCAGAGAGGAAATCCTTAGAGACCACAGTAGAGCCTGCCATGGTTGAGGCAGCTCGCTCTACGCGGGACACCATTCTTTTAGAACAAGGTCATTAGTGGTAGTGCCCATTGTGTACACTGTGAGAGAAATGCTGCTTCTATTACACCTGCACCTAAAGCTGAGTTCCTGTGGTAAAACTGAGTGTTCTGGGAGAGGAAATGCTTAGAGTCCTTACTAGAGCCTGCCTTGCTTGAGGCAGTTCGCTCCACGTGGGACACCCTGTATATTGAAGTTCATTCGTGGAAGGACCTTATGTGTACCTTGAGGGAGAAATGCATCTTGCGTTCCACCTGCAATTAAGGCAGAGTTCTTCGGGTAAAAGTGCTGTGTTTTCAGAGAGGAAATCCTTAGAGACCACAGTAGGGCTTGCCTTGGTTGAGGCAGTTCGCTCCATGTGGGACAGCCTGCATATAGAACAAGTTCATTCGGTGAAGTGCCCATTGTGTGAACTGAAGGAGAAATGCTGCTTGTGTTACACCTGGAACTAAAGCAGAGTTTTTCGGGGAAAACTGCCGTTTCTTGGGAGAGGAAATGCTTAGAGGCCTCACTGGAGCCTGAGTTGGTTTAGGCATTTCACTCCATGCGGGACACCTTGAGTATAGAAGCTCTTTGGGCAAAGGCCACTGTGTACACTGTGGGAGAAAAGCTGCTTGTGTTCCACCTGCAACTAAAGCCGAGTTCTTCGGGTAAAACTGCGTGTTTTGGGAGAGGAAACGCTTAGAGGCATAAGAAGATCCTGCCTTGGTTGAAGTAGTTCACTCCACGCGGGACACCCTGTGTATAGAATTCCATTTGGGGAAAGGCTCATTGTGTACACTGTGGGGAAAAAAGCTGCTTGGGTTCCACCTCCAACTAAAGCAGAGTTCATTTGTTAAAACTGCGAGTTTTGGTAGTGGAAATGCTTACAGTCCTCACTGCAGCCTGCCTTGGTTGAGGCAGTTCGCTCCACGTGGGAAACCCTGCATATAGAAGTTCATTCGTGGAAGAGCCCAAAGAGTACACAGTGGGAGAAATGCTGCTTGTGTTCCACCTGCAACTAAAGCAGAATTCTTTGAGTAAAACTGCTGTGTTTTCGGAGGGGAATGCTTAGAGAACTCACTAGAGCCTGCCTTGGTTTAGGCAATTCACTCCACGTGGGACAGCTTGAGTATAGAATTTCTTTTGGGCAAAGATCCATTGGGTACACTGTGGGAGAAAAGCTGCTTGTGTTCCACCTGCAATTAAAGCAGAGTTCTTCCGTTAAAACTGCGTGTTTGGGGAGAGGAAATGCTTACAGTTCTCGCTACAGCCTAGGTTGTTTGAGGCAGTTCGCTCCACGTGGGAAACCCTGCATATAGCAGTTCATTCGTGGAGGAGCTCAGAGAGTACACAGTGTGATAAATGCTGCTAGTGTTCCACCTGCTACTAAAGCAGAGTTCTTTGGGTAAAACTGCCGTGATTTGGAAGAGGAAATGCTTAGAGTCCTCGCTACAGCCTGCCGTGGTTAATGCAGTTCGCACCACGTGGGAAAACCTGCATATAGAAGTTCATTCGTGGAAGAGACCCAAGAGTACACAGTGGGAGAAATGCTGCTTGTGTTCCACCTGCAACTAAAGCAGAGTCCTTCGGGTAAAACTGCGTGTTTTGGGAGAGGAAATGCTTAGAGTCTTTACTAGTGTCTGCCTTGGTTGTGGCAGTTTGCTGCAGGTGGGACACCCTGCATATAGAAGACTCATTTGGGGAAGGGCCCTTTGTGTACAGTATGGGTGAAATGCAGCTTGTGTTCCACCTGCAACTAAAGCAGAGTTCTTCGGGTAAAAGTGCCGTGTTTTCAGAGAGGAAATCCTTAGAGACCACAGTAGAGCCTGCCATGGTTGAGGCAGTTCGCTCCACGTGGGAAACCATTCTTATAGAACAAGTTCATTAGGGGAAGTGCCCATTGTGGACACTGTGGGAGAAAGATGCTTGTGTTCCACCTGCAATTAAAGCAGAGTTCTTCCGTTAAAACTGCGTATTTAGGGAGAGGAAATGCTTACAGTCCTCGCTATAGCCTGCCTTGTTTGAGGCAGTTCGCTCCACGTGGGAAACCCTGCATATAGCAGTTCATTCGTGGAGGAGGTCAGAGAGTACACAGTGGGAGAAATGCTGCTTGTGTTCCACCTGCAATTAGAGCAGGGTTCTTCGGGTAAAACTGCCGTGTTTTCAGAGAGGAAATCCTTAGAGACCACAGTAGAGCCTGCCATGGTTGAGGCAGTTCGCTCCACGTGGGAAACCATTCTTATAGAACAAGTTCATTAGGGGAAGTGCCCATTGTGTACACTGTGGGAGAAAGTTGCTTGTGTTCCACTTGCAATTAAAGCAGAGTTCTTCTGGTAAAACTGCGTGTTTGGGGAGAGGAAATGCTTGCAGTCCTTACTAGAGCCTGCCTTGCTTGAGGCAGTTCGCTGCACGTGGGACACCCTGCATATAGAAGTTCATTCGGGGAGGGGCCCTTTGTGTACAGTGTGGGAGAAATGCAGCTTGTGTTCCACCTGCAATTAAGGCAGAGTTCTTCGGGTAAAAGTGCCATGTTTTCAGAGAGGAAATCCTTAGAGACCACAGTAGAGCCTGCCATGGTTGAGGCAGCTCGCTCTACGCGGGACACCATTCTTTTAGAACAAGGTCATTAGTGGTAGTGCCCATTGTGTACACTGTGAGAGAAATGCTGCTTCTATTACACCTGCACCTAAAGCTGAGTTCCTGTGGTAAAACTGAGTGTTCTGGGAGAGGAAATGCTTAGAGTCCTTACTAGAGCCTGCCTTGCTTGAGGCAGTTCGCTCCACGTGGGACACCCTGTATATTGAAGTTCATTCGTGGAAGGACCTTATGTGTACCTTGAGGGAGAAATGCATCTTGCGTTCCACCTGCAGTTAAGGCAGAGTTCTTCGGGTAAAAGTGCTGTGTTTTCAGAGAGGAAATCCTTAGAGACCACAGTAGGGCTTGCCTTGGTTGAGGCAGTTCGCTCCATGTGGGACAGCCTGCATATAGAACAAGTTCATTCGGTGAAGTGCCCATTGTGTGAACTGAAGGAGAAATGCTGCTTGTGTTACACCTGGAACTAAAGCAGAGTTTTTCGGGGAAAACTGCCGTTTCTTGGGAGAGGAAATGCTTAGAGGCCTCACTGGAGCCTGAGTTGGTTTAGGCATTTCACTCCATGCGGGACACCTTGAGTATAGAAGCTCTTTGGGCAAAGGCCACTGTGTACACTGTGGGAGAAAAGCTGCTTGTGTTCCACCTGCAACTAAAGCCGAGTTCTTCGGGTAAAACTGCGTGTTTTGGGAGAGGAAACGCTTAGAGGCATAAGAAGATCCTGCCTTGGTTGAAGTAGTTCACTCCACGCGGGACACCCTGTGTATAGAATTCCATTTGGGGAAAGGCTCATTGTGTACACTGTGGGGAAAAAAGCTGCTTGGGTTCCACCTCCAACTAAAGCAGAGTTCATTTGTTAAAACTGCGAGTTTTGGTAGTGGAAATGCTTACAGTCCTCACTGCAGCCTGCCTTGGTTGAGGCAGTTCGCTCCACGTGGGAAACCCTGCATATAGAAGTTCATTCGTGGAAGAGCCCAAAGAGTACACAGTGGGAGAAATGCTGCTTGTGTTCCACCTGCAACTAAAGCAGAATTCTTTGAGTAAAACTGCTGTGTTTTCGGAGGGGAATGCTTAGAGAACTCACTAGAGCCTGCCTTGGTTTAGGCAATTCACTCCACGTGGGACAGCTTGAGTATAGAATTTCTTTTGGGCAAAGATCCATTGGGTACACTGTGGGAGAAAAGCTGCTTGTGTTCCACCTGCAATTAAAGCAGAGTTCTTCCGTTAAAACTGCGTGTTTGGGGAGAGGAAATGCTTACAGTTCTCGCTACAGCCTAGGTTGTTTGAGGCAGTTCGCTCCACGTGGGAAACCCTGCATATAGCAGTTCATTCGTGGAGGAGCTCAGAGAGTACACAGTGTGATAAATGCTGCTAGTGTTCCACCTGCTACTAAAGCAGAGTTCTTTGGGTAAAACTGCCGTGATTTGGAAGAGGAAATGCTTAGAGTCCTCGCTACAGCCTGCCGTGGTTAATGCAGTTCGCACCACGTGGGAAAACCTGCATATAGAAGTTCATTCGTGGAAGAGACCCAAGAGTACACAGTGGGAGAAATGCTGCTTGTGTTCCACCTGCAACTAAAGCAGAGTCCTTCGGGTAAAACTGCGTGTTTTGGGAGAGGAAATGCTTAGAGTCTTTACTAGTGTCTGCCTTGGTTGTGGCAGTTTGCTGCAGGTGGGACACCCTGCATATAGAAGACTCATTTGGGGAAGGGCCCTTTGTGTACAGTATGGGTGAAATGCAGCTTGTGTTCCACCTGCAACTAAAGCAGAGTTCTTCGGGTAAAAGTGCCGTGTTTTCAGAGAGGAAATCCTTAGAGACCACAGTAGAGCCTGCCATGGTTGAGGCAGTTCGCTCCACGTGGGAAACCATTCTTATAGAACAAGTTCATTAGGGGAAGTGCCCATTGTGGACACTGTGGGAGAAAGATGCTTGTGTTCCACCTGCAATTAAAGCAGAGTTCTTCCGTTAAAACTGCGTATTTAGGGAGAGGAAATGCTTACAGTCCTCGCTATAGCCTGCCTTGTTTGAGGCAGTTCGCTCCACGTGGGAAACCCTGCATATAGCAGTTCATTCGTGGAGGAGGTCAGAGAGTACACAGTGGGAGAAATGCTGCTTGTGTTCCACCTGCAATTAGAGCAGGGTTCTTCGGGTAAAACTGCCGTGTTTTCAGAGAGGAAATCCTTAGAGACCACAGTAGAGCCTGCCATGGTTGAGGCAGTTCGCTCCACGTGCGAAACCATTCTTATAGAACAAGTTCATTAGGGGAAGTGCCCATTGTGTACACTGTGGGAGAAAGTTGCTTGTGTTCCACTTGCAATTAAAGCAGAGTTCTTCTGGTAAAACTGCGTGTTTGGGGAGAGGAAATGCTTGCAGTCCTTACTAGAGCCTGCCTTGCTTGAGGCAGTTCGCTGCACGTGGGACACCCTGCATATAGAAGTTCATTCGGGGAGGGGCCCTTTGTATACAGTGTGGGAGAAATGCAGCTTGTGTTCCACCTGCAATTAAGGCAGAGTTCTTCGGGTAAAAGTGCCATGTTTTCAGAGAGGAAATCCTTAGAGACCACAGTAGAGCCTGCCATGGTTGAGGCAGCTCGCTCTACGCGGGACACCATTCTTTTAGAACAAGGTCATTAGTGGTAGTGCCCATTGTGTACAGTGTGAGAGAAATGCTGCTTCTATTACACCTGCACCTAAAGCTGAGTTCCTGTGGTAAAACTGAGTGTTCTGGGAGAGGAAATGCTTAGAGTCCTTACTAGAGCCTGCCTTGCTTGAGGCAGTTCGCTCCACGTGGGACACCCTGTATATTGAAGTTCATTCGTGGAAGGACCTTATGTGTACCTTGAGGGAGAAATGCATCTTGCGTTCCACCTGCAGTTAAGGCAGAGTTCTTCGGGTAAAAGTGCTGTGTTTTCAGAGAGGAAATCCTTAGAGACCACAGTAGGGCTTGCCTTGGTTGAGGCAGTTCGCTCCATGTGGGACAGCCTGCATATAGAACAAGTTCATTCGGTGAAGTGCCCATTGTGTGAACTGAAGGAGAAATGCTGCTTGTGTTACACCTGGAACTAAAGCAGAGTTTTTCGGGGAAAACTGCCGTTTCTTGGGAGAGGAAATGCTTAGAGGCCTCACTGGAGCCTGAGTTGGTTTAGGCATTTCACTCCATGCGGGACACCTTGAGTATAGAAGCTCTTTGGGCAAAGGCCACTGTGTACACTGTGGGAGAAAAGCTGCTTGTGTTCTACCTGCAACTAAAGCCGAGTTCTTCGGGTAAAACTGCGTGTTTTGGGAGAGGAAACGCTTAGAGGCATAAGAAGATCCTGCCTTGGTTGAAGTAGTTCACTCCACGCGGGACACCCTGTGTATAGAATTCCATTTGGGGAAAGGCTTATTGTGTACACTGTGGGGAAAAAAGCTGCTTGGGTTCCACCTCCAACTAAAGCAGAGTTCATTTGTTAAAACTGCGAGTTTTGGTAGTGGAAATGCTTACAGTCCTCACTGCATCCTGCCTTGGTTGAGGCAGTTCGCTCCACGTGGGAAACCCTGCATATAGAAGTTCATTCGTGGAAGAGCCCAAAGAGTACACAGTGGGAGAAATGCTGCTTGTGTTCCACCTGCAACTAAAGCAGAATTCTTTGAGTAAAACTGCTGTGTTTTCGGAGGGGAATGCTTAGAGAACTCACTAGAGCCTGCCTTGGTTTAGGCAATTCACTCCACGTGGGACAGCTTGAGTATAGAATTTCTTTTGGGCAAAGATCCATTGGGTACACTGTGGGAGAAAAGCTGCTTGTGTTCCACCTGCAATTAAAGCAGAGTTCTTCCGTTAAAACTGCGTGTTTGGGGAGAGGAAATGCTTACAGTTCTCGCTACAGCCTAGGTTGTTTGAGGCAGTTCGCTCCACGTGGGAAACCCTGCATATAGTAGTTCATTCGTGGAGGAGCTCAGAGAGTACACAGTGTGATAAATGCTGCTAGTGTTCCACCTGCTACTAAAGCAGAGTTCTTTGGGTAAAACTGCCGTGATTTGGAAGAGGAAATGCTTAGAGTCCTCGCTACAGCCTGCCGTGGTTAATGCAGTTCGCACCACGTGGGAAAACCTGCATATAGAAGTTCATTCGTGGAAGAGACCAAAGAGTACACAGTGGGAGAAATGCTGCTTGTGTTCCACCTGCAACTAAAGCAGAGTCCTTCGGGTAAAACTGCGTGTTTTGGGAGAGGAAATGCTTAGACTCTTTACTAGTGTCTGCCTTGGTTGTGGCAGTTTGCTGCAGGTGGGACACCCTGCATATAGAAGACTCATTTGGGGAAGGGCCCTTTGTGTACAGTATGGGTGAAATGCAGCTTGTGTTCCACCTGCAACTAAAGCAGAGTTCTTCGGGTAAAAGTGCCGTGTTTTCAGAGAGGAAATCCTTAGAGACCACAGTAGAGCCTGCCATGGTTGAGGCAGTTCGCTCCACGTGGGAAACCATTCTTATAGAACAAGTTCATTAGGGGAAGTGCCCATTGTGGACACTGTGGGAGAAAGATGCTTGTGTTCCACCTGCAATTAAAGCAGAGTTCTTCCGTTAAAACTGCGTGTTTAGGGAGAGGAAATGCTTACAGTCCTCGCTATAGCCTGCCTTGTTTGAGGCAGTTCGCTCCATGTGGGAAACCCTGCATATAGCAGTTCATTCGTGGAGGAGCTCAGAGAGTACACAGTGGGAGAAACGCTGCTTGTGTTCCACCTGCAATTAGAGCAGGGTTCTTCGGGTAAAACTGCCGTGTTTTCAGAGAGGAAATCCTTAGAGACCACAGTAGAGCCTGACATGGTTGAGGCACTTCGCTCCATCCGGGACACACTGCATATAGAACAAGTTCATTCGGGGAAGTGACCATTGTCTGCACTGATGGAGAAATGATGCTTGTGTTCCACCTGCAACTAAAGCAGATTTCTTCACGCAAAACTACGTGTTTTGGGAGAGGAAATGCTTACAGTCCTCGCTACAGCCTGCCGTGATTGAGGCAGTTCGCTCCACGTGGGAAACCCTGCATATAGAAGTTCATTCGTGGAAGAGCCCAAAGAGTACACAGTGGGAGAAATGCTGCTTGTGTTCCACCTGCAACTAAAGCAGAGTTCTTTGAGTAAAACTGCTGTGTTTTGGGAAGGGAATGCTTAGAGAACTCACTAGAGCCTGCCTTGGTTTAGGCATTTCACTCCACGTGGGATACCTTGAGTATAGAATTTCTTTTGGGCAAAGACCCATTGGGTACACTGTTGGAGAAAAGCTGCTTGTGTTCCACCTGCAACTAAAGCAGAGTTCTTCGGGTCAAATTGCGTGTTTTGGGATAGGAAATGCTTACAGTCCTTACTAGAGCCTACCTTTCTTGAGGCAGTTCGCTGCACGTGGGACACCCTGCATATAGAATTTCATTCGGGGAACGGCCCTTTGTATACAGTGTGGGAGATATGCAGCTTGTGTTCCACCTGCCATTAAGGCAGAGTTCTTCGGGTAAAAGTGCCGTGTTTTCAGAGAGGAAATCCTTAGAGACCACAGTAGAGGCTGCCATGGTTGAGGCAGTTCACTCTAAGTGGAACACCTCTCTTTTAGAGCAAGGTTATTAGTGGAAGTGCCCTTTGTGTACACTGTGAAAGAAATGCTGCTTCTGCAACACCGGCACCTAAAGCAGAGTTTCTCGGGTAAAACTGCGTGTTTTGCGAGAGGAAATGCTTAGAGTCCTTACTAGAGCCTGCATTGATTGAGGCAGTTCGCTCCATGCGGGACACCCTGTATACTTAAATTCATTCGGGGAAGGACACTATGTGTACATTGTGGGAGAAATGCAGCTTGTGTTCCACCTGCAATTAAGGCAGAGTTCTTCGGGTAAAACTGCCATGTTTTCAGAGAGGAAATCCTTAGAGACCAGAGTAGAGCCTGACATGGTTGAGGCAGTTCGCTCCACCCGGGACACACTGCATTTGGAACAAGTTCATTCGGGGAAGTGCCCATTGTCTGCACTGATGGAGAAATGATGCTTGTGTTACACCTGGAACTAAAGCAGAGTTCTTCGGGTAAAACTGCCGTGTTTTTGGAGAGGAAATGCTTAGAGGCCTCACTAGAGTCTGCCTTGGTTTAGGCATTTCACTCCACGTGGGACACCCTGTGTATAGAAGTTCATTCGTGGAAGAGCACAAGGAGTACAGAGTGGGATAAATGCGGCTTGTGTTCCAACTGCAACTAAAGCAGAGTTCTTTGGGTAAAACTGCCATGTTATGGGAGGGGAAATGATTAGAGACCTAACTAGAGCCTGTCTTTGTTTAGGCATTTCACTCCACGCTGGACATCTTGAGTATAGAATTTCTTTCGGCAAAGGCCCATTGGGTACACTGTGGAAGAAAAGTTCTTTGTGTTCCACTTGCAATTAAAGCAGAGTTCTTGTGGTAAAACTGCGTGTTTGGGGAGAGGAAATGCTTAGAGTCCTTACTAGAGCCTGCCTTGCTTGAGGCAGTTCGCTCCACGTGGGACACCCTGTATATTGAAGTTCATTCGTGGAAGGACCTTATGTGTACCTTGAGGGAGAAATGCATCTTGCGTTCCACCTGCAATTAAGGCAGAGTTCTTCGGGTAAAACTGCCATGTTTTCAGAGAGGAAATCCTTAGAGACCACAGTAGAGGCTACCATGGTTGAGGCAGCTCGCTCTACGCGGGACACCATTCTTTTAGAACAAGGTCATTAGTGGTAGTGCCCATTGTGTACACTGTGAGAGAAATGCTGCTTCTATTACACCTGCACCTAAAGCTGAGATCCTGGGGTAAAATTGAGTGTTTTGGGAGAGGAAATGCTTAGAGTCCTTACTAGAGACTGCCTTGCTTGAGGCGGTTCGCTCCACGCGGGACAACCTGTATTTTGAATTTCATTCGGGGAAGGACCTTATGTGTACCTTGAGGGAGAAATGCATCTGTGTTCCACCTGCAATTAAGGCAGAGTTCTTCGGGTAAAAGTGCTATGTTTTCAGTGAGGAAATCCTTAGAGACCACGGTAGGGCTTGCCTTGGTTGAGGCAGTTCGCTCCATGCGGGAGAGCCTGCATAGAGAACAAGTTCAATCGGTGAAGTGCCCATTGTGTGAACTGATGGAGAAATGCTGCTTGTGTTACACCTGGAACTAAAGCAGAGTTTTTCTGGGAAAACTGCCGTGTTTTGTGAGAGGAAATGCTTAGGGGACTCAATGGAGCCTGAGTTGATTTAGGCATTTCACTCCACGTGGGACAACTTGAGTATAGAGGCTCTTTGGGCAAAGGCCACTGTGTACACTGTGGGAGAAAAGCTGCTTGTGTTCCACTGCAATTAAGGCAGAGTTCTTCGGGTAAAAGTGCCGTGTTTTCAGAGAGGAAATCCTTAGATACCACAGTAGAGGCTGCCATGGTTGAGGCAGTTTGCTCTAAGCGGCACAGCATTCTTTTAGAACAAGGTTATTGCTGGAAGTGCCCTTTGTGTACACTGTGAGAGAAATGCTGCTTCTGCAACACCTGCACCTAAAGCAGAGTTCCTCGGGTAAAACATCGTGTTTTGCGAGAGGAAATGCTTAGAGTCCTTACTAGAGCCTGCATTGATTGAGGCAGTTCGCTCCACGAGGGACACCCTGTATACTGAAATTCATTTGGGGAAGGACCCTATGTGTACATTGTGGGAGAAATTCAGCTTGTGTTCCACCTGCAATTAAGGCAGAGTTCTTCGGGTAAAACTGCCGTGTTTTCAGAGAGGAAATCCTTAGAGACCACAGTAGAGCGTGCCATGGTTGAGGCAGTTGGCTCCACCCGGGACACACTGCCTTTGGAACAAGTTCATTCGGGGAAGTGCCCATTGTCTGCACTGATGGAGAAATGATGCTTGTGTTACACCTGGAACTAAAGCAGATTTCTTCGGTTAAAACTGCCGTGTTTTGGGAGAGGAAATGCTTAGAGGCCTCATCAGAGTCTGACTTGGTTTAGGCATTTCACTCCACGTGGGACACCCTGTGTATAGAAGTTCATTCGAGGAAAAGACAATTGTGTACAGTGTGGGAGAAAACCTGCTTGTGTTCCACCTGCACCTAAATCAGAGTTCATCCGTTAAAACTGCCAGTTTTGGGAGAGGAAATGCTTACAGTCCTCACTACAGCCTGCCTTGGTTGAGCCAGTTCGCTCCACGTGGGAAACCCTGCATATAGAAATTCGTTCTTGGAAGAGCCCAAAGAGTACACAGTGGGAGAAATGTGGCTTGTGTTCCAACTGCAACTAAAGCAGAGTTTTTTGGGTAAAACTGCCACGTTTTGGGAGGGGAAATGCTTAGAGACCTCACTAGAGCCTGTCTTTGTTTATGCATTTCACTCCACACGGGACATCTTGAGAATAGAAGTTATTGTGGGCAAAGGCCCATTGGGTACACTGTGGAAGAAAAGTTGCTTGTGTTCCACCTGCAACTAAAGCAGAGTTCTTCGGGTAAAACTGCGTGTTTTGTGAAAGGAAATGCTTAGAGTCCTTACTAGAGCCTGCCTTGCTTGAGGCAGTTCACTGCACGTGGGACACCCTGCATACAGAAGTTCATTCGGGGAGGGGCCCTTTGTGTACAGTGTGGGAGAAATGCAGCTTGTGTTCCACCTGCAATTAAGGCAGAGTTCTTCGTGTAAAAGTGCCATGTTTTCAGACAGGAAATCCTTAGAGACCACAGTAGAGGCTGCCATGGTTGAGGCAGTTCGCTCTACGCGGGACACCATTGTTTTAGAACAAGGTCATTAGTGTTAGAGACCATTGTGTACACTGTGAGAGAAATGTTGCCTATATTACACCTGGAACTAATGCTGAGTTCCTGGGGAAAAAGGAGTGTTTTGGGAGAGGAAATGCTTAGAGGCCTCACTAGAGTCTGACTTGGTTTAGGCATTTCACTCCACGTGGGACACCCTGCGTATAGAAGTTCAATCGAGTAAAAGTCCATTGTGTACACTGTGGGAGAAAACCTGCTTGTGTTCCACCTGCAATTAAGGCAGAGTTCCTCGGGTAAAACTGCGTGTTTTGCGAGAGGAAATGCTTACAGTCCTCGCTACATCCTGCCGTGGTTAATGCAGTTCGCACCGCGTGGGAAAACCTGCATATAGAAGTTCATTCGTGGAAGAGAACAAAGAGGACACAGTGGGAGAAATACTGCTTGTGTTCCACCTGCAACTAAAGCAGAATTCTTCGGTTAAAACTGCGTGTTTTGGGAGAAGAAATGCTTACAGTCCTTACTACAGATTGCCTTGGTTGAGGCAGTTCACTGCACGAGGGACACCCTGCATATAGAAGATTCCTTTGGGGAAGGTCCCTTTGTGTACAGTGTGGGACAAATGCACCTTGTGTTCCACCTGCAACTAAAGCAGAGTTCTTCGGGTAAAAGTGCCGTGTTTTCAGAGAGGAAATCCTTAGAGACCACAGTAGAGCCTGCCATGGTTGAGGCAGTTCGCTCCATGCGGGAAACCACTCTTATAGAACAAGTTCATTAGGGGAATTGCCCATTGTGTACACTGTGGGAGAAAAGCTGCTTGAGTTCCACCTGCAACTAAAGTAGAGTTCTTCCATTAAAACTGTGTGTTTAGGGAGAGGAAATGCTTACAACCCTCGCTACAGCCTGCCTTGGTTGAGGCAGTTCTCTCCTCATGGGAAACCCTGCATATAGAAGTTCATTCGTGGAAGAGACCAAAGAGTACACAGTGGGAGGAATGCTGCTTGTGTTCCACCTGCAATTAAAGCAGAGTTCTTTGGGTAAAACTGCCGTGTTTTGGAAGAGGAAATGCTTACAGTCCTCGCTGTAGCCTGCCGTAGTTGAGGCAGTTCTCTCCACGTGGGAAACCCTGCATATACAAGTTCATTCGTGGAAGAGACCAAAGAGTACACAGTGGGAGGAATGCTGCTTGTGTTCCACCTGCAATTAAAGCAGAGTTCTTTGGGTAAAACTGCCGTGTTTTGGAAGAGGAAATGCTTACAGTCCTCGCTGTAGCCTGCCATAGTTGAGGCAGTTCTCTCCACGTGGGAAACCCTGCATATACAAGTTCATTCGTGGAAGAGACCAAAGAGTACACAGTGGGAGAAATGCTGCTTGTGTTCCACCTGCAACTAAAGCAGAGTTATTCGGGTAAAAGTGCCGTGTTTTTAGAGAGGAAATCCTTAGAGACCACAGTAGAGCCTGCCATGGTTGAGGCAGTTCGCTCCACCCGGGACACACTGCATATAGAACAAGTTCATTCGGGGAAGTGCCCATTGTCTTCACTGATGGAGAAATGATGCTTGTGTTCCACCTGCAACTAAAGCAGATTTCTTCTCCGAAAACTACGTGTTTTGGGAGAGGAAATGCTTACAGTCCTCGCTACAGCCTGCCGTGGTTGAGGCAGTTCGCTCCACGTGGGAAACCCTGCATATAGAAGTTCATTCGTGGAAGAGCCCAAAGAGTACACAGTGGGAGAAATGCTGCTTGTGTTCCAACTGCAACTAAAGCAGAGTTCTATGGGTAAAACTGCCGTGTTTTGGGAGGGGAAATGTTTAGAGACCTCACTAGAGCCTGCCTTGGTTTAGGCATTTCACTCCACGCGGGACACCTTGAGTATAGAATTTCTTTTGGGCAAAGACCCATTGGGTACCCTGTGGGAGAAACGCTGCTTGTGTTCCACGTGCAATTAAGGCAGTCTTCCTTGGGTAAAAGTGCCGTGTTTTCAGAGAGGGAATCTTTAGAGAACCCAGTAGAGCCTGCCATGGTTGAGGTAGTTCGCTCCACGCGGGATACACTGCATATAGAACAAGTTCATTCGGGGAAGTGCCCATTGTGTGCACTGATGGAGAAATACTGCTTGTGTTACACCTGGAAGTGAAGCAGAGTTTTTTGGGTAAACCTGCCTTGTTTTAGGAGAGGAAATGCTTAGAGGCCTCACTAGAGCCTGCCTTAGTTTAGGCATGTCACTCCACGTGGGATACCTTGAGTATAGAATTTCTTTCGGGCAAAGACCCATTGGGTACACTGTGGGAGAAAAGCTGCTTGTGTTCCACCTGCAACTAAAGCAGAGTTCTTCGGGTAAAACTGTGTGTTTTGGGATAGGAAATGCTTACAGTCCTTACTAGAGCCTACCTTGCTTGAGGCAGTTCGCTGCACGTGGGACACCCTGCATATAGAATTTCATTCGGGGAAGGGCCATTTGTATACAGTGTGGGAGAAATGCAGCTTGTGTTCCACCTGCCATTAAGGCAGAGTTCTTCGGGTAAAAGTGCCGTGTTTTCAGAGAGGAAATCCTTAGAGACCACAGTAGAGGCTGCCATGGTTGAGGCAGTTCGCTCTAAGCGGCACACCATTGTTTTAGACCAAGGTTATTAGTGGAAGTGCCCTTTGTGTACACTGTGAGAGAAATGCTGCTTCTGCAACACCTGCACCTAAAGCAGAGTTCCTCGGATAAAACTGCGTGTTTTGTGAGAGGAAATGCTTAGAGTCCTTACTAGAGCCTGCATTGATTGAGGCAGTTCGCTCCACATGGGACACCCTTTATACAGAAATTCATTCGGGGAAGGACCGTATGTTTACATTGTGGGAGAAATTCAGCTTGTGTTCCACCTGCAATTAAGGCAGTGTTTTTTTGGGTAAAACTGCCGTGTTTTCAGAGAGGAAATCTTTAGAGACCACAGTAGAGCCTGCCATGGTTGAGGCAGTTCACTCCACCCGGGACACACTGCCTTTGGAACAAGTTCATTTGGGGAAGTGCCCATTGTCTGCACTGATGGAGAAATGATGCTTGTGTTACATCTGGAACTAAAGCAGAGTTCTTCGGGTAAAACTGCCGTGTTTTTGGAGAGGAAATGCTTAGAGGCCTCACTAGAATCTGCCTTGGTTTAGGCATTTCACTCCACGTGGGACACCTGTGTATAGAAGTTCATTCGAGGAAAAGCCCATTGTGTACACTGTGGGAGAAAACCTGCTTGTGTTCCACCTGCAACTAAATCAGAGTTCATCCGTTAAAACTGCCAGTTTTGGGAGAGGAAATGCTTACAGTCCTCACTACAGCCTGCCTTTGTTGAGGCAGTTCGCTCCACGTGGGAAACCCTGCATATAGAAGTTCATTCGTGGAAGAACCCAAAGAGTACACAGTGGGAGAAATGCGGCTTGTGTTCCAACTGCATCTAAAGCAGAGTTTTTTGCGTAAAACTGCCATGTTTTGGGAGGCGAAATGCTTAGAGACCTCACTAGAGCCTGTCTTTGTTTAGGCATTTCACTCCACACGGGACATCTTGAGTATAGAAGTTCTTGCGGGCAAAGGCCCATTGGGTACACTGTGGAAGAAATGTTGCTTGTGTTCCACCTGCAACTAAAGCAGAGTTCTTCGGGTCAAACTGCGTGTTTTGTGAAAGGAAATGCTTGCAGTCCTTACTAGAGCCTGCCTTGCTTGAGGCAGTTCGCTGCACGTGGGACACCCTGCATATAGAAGTTCATTCTGGGAGGGGCCCTTGGTGTACAGTGTGGGAGAAATGCAGCTTGTGTTCCACCTGAAACTAAAGCAGAGTTCTTCGGGTAAAAGTGCCGTGTTTTCAGAGAGGAAATCCTTAGAGACCACAGTAGAGCCTGCCATGGTTGAGGCAGTTCCCTCCATGCGGGAAACCATTCTTACAGAACAAGTTCTTTAGGGGAAGTGCCCATTGTGTACACTGTGGGAGAAAAGCTGCTTGAGTTCCACCTGCAACTAAAGCAGAGTTCTTCCATTAAAACTGCGTGTTTAGGGAGAGGAAATGGTTACAGTCCTCGCTGCAGCCTGCCGTAGTTGAGGCAGTTCGCTCCACGTGGGAAACCCTGCATATACAAGTTCATTCGTGGAAGAGACCAAAGAGTACACAGTGGGATAAATGCGGCTTGTGTTCCAACTGCAAGTAAAGCAGAGTTCTTTGGGTAAAACCGCCATGTTTTGGGAGAGGAAATGCTTAGAGACCTCACTAGAGCCTGTCTTTGTTTAGGCATTTCACTCCACGTTGGACATCTTGAGTATAGAAGTTCTTTCGGCAAAGGCCCATTGGGTACACTGTGGAAGAAAAGTTGCTTGTGTTCCACTTGCAATTAAAGCAGAGTTCTTCTGGTAAAACTGCGTGTTTGGGGAGAGGAAATGCTTGCAGTCCTTACTAGAGCCTGCCTTGCTTGAGGCAGTTCGCTGCACGTGGGACACCCTGCATATAGAAGTTCATTCGGGGAGGGGCCCTTTGTGTACAGTGTGGGAGAAATGCAGCTTGTGTTCCACCTGCAATTAAGGCAGAGTTCTTCGGGTAAAAGTGCCATGTTTTCAGAGAGGAAATCCTTAGAGACCACAGTAGAGCCTGCCATGGTTGAGGCAGCTCGCTCTACGCGGGACACCATTCTTTTAGAACAAGGTCATTAGTGGTAGTGCCCATTGTGTACACTGTGAGAGAAATGCTGCTTCTATTACACCTGCACCTAAAGCTGAGTTCCTGGGGTAAAACTGAGTGTTTTGGGAGAGGAAATGCTTAGAGTCCTTACTAGAGCCTGCCTTGATTGAGGCAGTTCGCTCCACGCGGGACAACCTGTATATTGAAGTTCATTCGGGGAAGGACCTTATGTGTACCTTGAGGGAGAAATGCATCTTGTGTTCCACCTGCAATTAAGGCAGAGTTCTTCGGGTAAAAGTGCTGTGTTTTCAGAGAGGAAATCCTTAGAGACCACAGTAGGGCTTGCCTTGGTTGAGGCAGTTCGCTCCATGCGGGACAGCCTGCATATAGAACAAGTTCATTCGGTGAAGTGCCCATTGTGTGAACTGAAGGAGAAATGCTGCTTGTGTTACACCTGGAACTAAAGCAGAGTTTTTCTGGTAAAGCTGCCGTGTTTTGGGAGAGGAAATGTTTAGAGGCCTCACTGGAGCCTGAGTTGTTTTAGGCATTTCACTCCATGCGGGACACCTTGAGGATAGAAGCTCTTTGGGCAAAGGCCACTGTGTACACTGTGGGAGAAAAGCTGCTTGTGTTCCACCTGCAACTAAAGCCGAGTTCTTCGGGTAAAACTGCGTGTTTTGGGAGAGGAAAGGCTTAGAGGCATAAGAAGATCCTGCCTTGGTTGAAGTAGTTCACTCCACGCGGGACACCCTGTGTATAGAATTCCGTTTGGGGAAATTCCCATTGTGTACACGGTGGGAAAAAAGCTGCTTGGGTTCGACGTGCAACTAAAGCAGAGTTCATTTGTTAAAACTGCGAGTTTTGGGAGTGGAAATGCTTACAGTCCTCACTGCAGCCTGCCTTGGTTGAGGCAGTTCGCTCCACGTGGGAAACCCTGCATATAGAAGTTCATTCATGGAAGAGCCCAAAGAGTACACAGTGGGAGAAATGCTGCTTGTGTTCCACCTGCAACTAAAGCAGAGTTCTTTGAGTAAAACTGCTGTGTTTTCAGAGGGGAATGCTTAGAGAACTCACTAGAGCCTGCCTTGGTTTAGGCAATTCACTCCAGGTGGGACAGCTTGAGTATAGAATTTCTTTCGGGCAAAGACCCATTGGGTACACTGTGGGAGAAAAGCTGCTTGTGTTCCACCTGCAACTAAAGCAGAGTTCTTTGGGTAAAACTGCGTGTTTTGGGATAGGAAATGCTTACAGTCCTTACTAGAGCCTACCTTGTTTGAGGCAGTTCACTGCACGTGGGACACCCTGCATATAGAATTTCATTCGGGGAAGGGCCCTTTGTATACAGTTTGGGAGATATGCAGCTTGTGTTCCACCTGCCATTAAGGCAGAGTTCTTTGGGTAAAAGTGCCGTGTTTTCAGAGAGGAAATCCTTAGATACCACAGTAGAGGCTGCCATGGTTGAGGCAGTTTGCTCTAAGCGGCACAGCATTCTTTTAGAACAAGGTTATTGCTGGAAGTGCCCTTTGTGTACACTGTGAGAGAAATGCTGCTTCTGCAACACCTGCACCTAAAGCAGAGTTCCTCGGGTAAAACAGCGTGTTTTGCGAGAGGAAATGCTTAGAGTCCTTACTAGAGCCTGCATTGATTGAGGCAGTTCGCTCCACGAGGGACACCCTGTATACTGAAATTCATTTGGGGAAGGACCCTATGTGTACATTGTGGGAGAAATTCAGCTTGTGTTCCACCTGCAATTAAGGCAGAGTTCTTCGGGTAAAACTGCCGTGTTTTCAGAGAGGAAATCCTTAGAGACCACAGTAGAGCGTGCCATGGTTGAGGCAGTTGGCTCCACCCGGGACACACTGCCTTTGGAACAAGTTCATTCGGGGAAGTGCCCATTGTCTGCACTGATGGAGAAATGATGCTTGTGTTACACCTGGAACTAAAGCAGATTTCTTCGGTTAAAACTGCCGTGTTTTGGGAGAGGAAATGCTTAGAGGCCTCATCAGAGTCTGACTTGGTTTAGGCATTTCACTCCACGTGGGACACCCTGTGTATAGAAGTTCATTCGAGGAAAAGACAATTGTGTACAGTGTGGGAGAAAACCTGCTTGTGTTCCACCTGCACCTAAATCAGAGTTCATCCGTTAAAACTGCCAGTTTTGGGAGAGGAAATGCTTACAGTCCTCACTACAGCCTGCCTTGGTTGAGCCAGTTCGCTCCACGTGGGAAACCCTGCATATAGAAATTCGTTCTTGGAAGAGCCCAAAGAGTACACAGTGGGAGAAATGTGGCTTGTGTTCCAACTGCAAGTAAAGCAGAGTTTTTTGGGTAAAACTGCCACGTTTTGGGAGGGGAAATGCTTAGAGACCTCACTAGAGCCTGTCTTTGTTTATGCATTTCACTCCACACGGGACATCTTGAGAATAGAAGTTATTGTGGGCAAAGGCCCATTGGGTACACTGTGGAAGAAAAGTTGCTTGTGTTCCACCTGCAACTAAAGCAGAGTTCTTCGGGTAAAACTGCGTGTTTTGTGAAAGGAAATGCTTAGAGTCCTTACTAGAGCCTGCCTTGCTTGAGGCAGTTCACTGCACGTGGGACACCCTGCATACAGAAGTTCATTCGGGGAGGGGCCCTTTGTGTACAGTGTGGGAGAAATGCAGCTTGTGTTCCACCTGCAATTAAGGCAGAGTTCTTCGTGTAAAAGTGCCATGTTTTCAGACAGGAAATCCTTAGAGACCACAGTAGAGGCTGCCATGGTTGAGGCAGTTCGCTCTACGCGGGACACCATTGTTTTAGAACAAGGTCATTAGTGTTAGAGACCATTGTGTACACTGTGAGAGAAATGTTGCCTATATTACACCTGGAACTAATGCTGAGTTCCTGGGGAAAAAGGAGTGTTTTGGGAGAGGAAATGCTTAGAGGCCTCACTAGAGTCTGACTTGGTTTAGGCATTTCACTCCACGTGGGACACCCTGCGTATAGAAGTTCAATCGAGTAAAAGTCCATTGTGTACACTGTGGGAGAAAACCTGCTTGTGTTCCACCTGCAATTAAGGCAGAGTTCCTCGGGTAAAACTGCGTGTTTTGCGAGAGGAAATGCTTACAGTCCTCGCTACATCCTGCCGTGGTTAATGCAGTTCGCACCGCGTGGGAAAACCTGCATATAGAAGTTCATTCGTGGAAGAGAACAAAGAGGACACAGTGGGAGAAATACTGCTTGTGTTCCACCTGCAACTAAAGCAGAATTCTTCGGTTAAAACTGCGTGTTTTGGGAGAAGAAATGCTTACAGTCCTTACTACAGATTGCCTTGGTTGAGGCAGTTCACTGCACGAGGGACACCCTGCATATAGAAGATTCCTTTGGGGAAGGTCCCTTTGTGTACAATGTGGGACAAATGCACCTTGTGTTCCACCTGCAACTAAAGCAGAGTTCTTCGGGTAAAAGTGCCGTGTTTTCAGAGAGGAAATCCTTAGAGACCACAGTAGAGCCTGCCATGGTTGAGGCAGTTCGCTCCATGCGGGAAACCACTCTTATAGAACAAGTTCATTAGGGGAATTGCCCATTGTGTACACTGTGGGAGAAAAGCTGCTTGAGTTCCACCTGCAACTAAAGTAGAGTTCTTCCATTAAAACTGTGTGTTTAGGGAGAGGAAATGCTTACAACCCTCGCTACAGCCTGCCTTGGTTGAGGCAGTTCTCTCCTCATGGGAAACCCTGCATATAGAAGTTCATTCGTGGAAGAGACCAAAGAGTACACAGTGGGAGGAATGCTGCTTGTGTTCCACCTGCAATTAAAGCAGAGTTCTTTGGGTAAAACTGCCGTGTTTTGGAAGAGGAAATGCTTACAGTCCTCGCTGTAGCCTGCCGTAGTTGAGGCAGTTCTCTCCACGTGGGAAACCCTGCATATACAAGTTCATTCGTGGAAGAGACCAAAGAGTACACAGTGGGAGGAATGCTGCTTGTGTTCCACCTGCAATTAAAGCAGAGTTCTTTGGGTAAAACTGCCGTGTTTTGGAAGAGGAAATGCTTACAGTCCTCGCTGTAGCCTGCCATAGTTGAGGCAGTTCTCTCCACGTGGGAAACCCTGCATATACAAGTTCATTCGTGGAAGAGACCAAAGAGTACACAGTGGGAGAAATGCTGCTTGTGTTCCACCTGCAACTAAAGCAGAGTTATTCGGGTAAAAGTGCCGTGTTTTTAGAGAGGAAATCCTTAGAGACCACAGTAGAGCCTGCCATGGTTGAGGCAGTTCGCTCCACCCGGGACACACTGCATATAGAACAAGTTCATTCGGGGAAGTGCCCATTGTCTTCACTGATGGAGAAATGATGCTTGTGTTCCACCTGCAACTAAAGCAGATTTCTTCTCCGAAAACTACGTGTTTTGGGAGAGGAAATGCTTACAGTCCTCGCTACAGCCTGCCGTGGTTGAGGCAGTTCGCTCCACGTGGGAAACCCTGCATATAGAAGTTCATTCGTGGAAGAGCCCAAAGAGTACACAGTGGGAGAAATGCTGCTTGTGTTCCAACTGCAACTAAAGCAGAGTTCTATGGGTAAAACTGCCGTGTTTTGGGAGGGGAAATGTTTAGAGACCTCACTAGAGCCTGCCTTGGTTTAGGCATTTCACTCCACGCGGGACACCTTGAGTATAGAATTTCTTTTGGGCAAAGACCCATTGGGTACCCTGTGGGAGAAACGCTGCTTGTGTTCCACGTGCAATTAAGGCAGTCTTCCTTGGGTAAAAGTGCCGTGTTTTCAGAGAGGGAATCTTTAGAGAACCCAGTAGAGCCTGCCATGGTTGAGGTAGTTCGCTCCACGCGGGATACACTGCATATAGAACAAGTTCATTCGGGGAAGTGCCCATTGTGTGCACTGATGGAGAAATACTGCTTGTGTTACACCTGGAAGTGAAGCAGAGTTTTTTGGGTAAACCTGCCTTGTTTTAGGAGAGGAAATGCTTAGAGGCCTCACTAGAGCCTGCCTTAGTTTAGGCATGTCACTCCACGTGGGATACCTTGAGTATAGAATTTCTTTCGGGCAAAGACCCATTGGGTACACTGTGGGAGAAAAGCTGCTTGTGTTCCACCTGCAACTAAAGCAGAGTTCTTCGGGTAAAACTGTGTGTTTTGGGATAGGAAATGCTTACAGTCCTTACTAGAGCCTACCTTGCTTGAGGCAGTTCGCTGCACGTGGGACACCCTGCATATAGAATTTCATTCGGGGAAGGGCCATTTGTATACAGTGTGGGAGAAATGCAGCTTGTGTTCCACCTGCCATTAAGGCAGAGTTCTTCGGGTAAAAGTGCCGTGTTTTCAGAGAGGAAATCCTTAGAGACCACAGTAGAGGCTGCCATGGTTGAGGCAGTTCGCTCTAAGCGGCACACCATTGTTTTAGACCAAGGTTATTAGTGGAAGTGCCCTTTGTGTACACTGTGAGAGAAATGCTGCTTCTGCAACACCTGCACCTAAAGCAGAGTTCCTCGGATAAAACTGCGTGTTTTGTGAGAGGAAATGCTTAGAGTCCTTACTAGAGCCTGCATTGATTGAGGCAGTTCGCTCCACATGGGACACCCTTTATACAGAAATTCATTCGGGGAAGGACCGTATGTTTACATTGTGGGAGAAATTCAGCTTGTGTTCCACCTGCAATTAAGGCAGTGTTTTTTTGGGTAAAACTGCCGTGTTTTCAGAGAGGAAATCTTTAGAGACCACAGTAGAGCCTGCCATGGTTGAGGCAGTTCACTCCACCCGGGACACACTGCCTTTGGAACAAGTTCATTTGGGGAAGTGCCCATTGTCTGCACTGATGGAGAAATGATGCTTGTGTTACATCTGGAACTAAAGCAGAGTTCTTCGGGTAAAACTGCCGTGTTTTTGGAGAGGAAATGCTTAGAGGCCTCACTAGAATCTGCCTTGGTTTAGGCATTTCACTCCACGTGGGACACCTGTGTATAGAAGTTCATTCGAGGAAAAGCCCATTGTGTACACTGTGGGAGAAAACCTGCTTGTGTTCCACCTGCAACTAAATCAGAGTTCATCCGTTAAAACTGCCAGATTTGGGAGAGGAAATGCTTACAGTCCTCACTACAGCCTGCCTTTGTTGAGGCAGTTCGCTCCACGTGGGAAACCCTGCATATAGAAGTTCATTCGTGGAAGAACCCAAAGAGTACACAGTGGGAGAAATGCGGCTTGTGTTCCAACTGCATCTAAAGCAGAGTTTTTTGCGTAAAACTGCCATGTTTTGGGAGGCGAAATGCTTAGAGACCTCACTAGAGCCTGTCTTTGTTTAGGCATTTCACTCCACACGGGACATCTTGAGTATAGAAGTTCTTGCGGGCAAAGGCCCATTGGGTACACTGTGGAAGAAATGTTGCTTGTGTTCCACCTGCAACTAAAGCAGAGTTCTTCGGGTCAAACTGCGTGTTTTGTGAAAGGAAATGCTTGCAGTCCTTACTAGAGCCTGCCTTGCTTGAGGCAGTTCGCTGCACGTGGGACACCCTGCATATAGAAGTTCATTCTGGGAGGGGCCCTTGGTGTACAGTGTGGGAGAAATGCAGCTTGTGTTCCACCTGAAACTAAAGCAGAGTTCTTCGGGTAAAAGTGCCGTGTTTTCAGAGAGGAAATCCTTAGAGACCACAGTAGAGCCTGCCATGGTTGAGGCAGTTCCCTCCATGCGGGAAACCATTCTTACAGAACAAGTTCTTTAGGGGAAGTGCCCATTGTGTACACTGTGGGAGAAAAGCTGCTTGAGTTCCACCTGCAACTAAAGCAGAGTTCTTCCATTAAAACTGCGTGTTTAGGGAGAGGAAATGGTTACAGTCCTCGCTGCAGCCTGCCGTAGTTGAGGCAGTTCGCTCCACGTGGGAAACCCTGCATATACAAGTTCATTCGTGGAAGAGACCAAAGAGTACACAGTGGGATAAATGCGGCTTGTGTTCCAACTGCAAGTAAAGCAGAGTTCTTTGGGTAAAACCGCCATGTTTTGGGAGAGGAAATGCTTAGAGACCTCACTAGAGCCTGTCTTTGTTTAGGCATTTCACTCCACGTTGGACATCTTGAGTATAGAAGTTCTTTCGGCAAAGGCCCATTGGGTACACTGTGGAAGAAAAGTTGCTTGTGTTCCACTTGCAATTAAAGCAGAGTTCTTCTGGTAAAACTGCGTGTTTGGGGAGAGGAAATGCTTGCAGTCCTTACTAGAGCCTGCCTTGCTTGAGGCAGTTCGCTGCACGTGGGACACCCTGCATATAGAAGTTCATTCGGGGAGGGGCCCTTTGTGTACAGTGTGGGAGAAATGCAGCTTGTGTTCCACCTGCAATTAAGGCAGAGTTCTTCGGGTAAAAGTGCCATGTTTTCAGAGAGGAAATCCTTAGAGACCACAGTAGAGCCTGCCATGGTTGAGGCAGCTCGCTCTACGCGGGACACCATTCTTTTAGAACAAGGTCATTAGTGGTAGTGCCCATTGTGTACACTGTGAGAGAAATGCTGCTTCTATTACACCTGCACCTAAAGCTGAGTTCCTGGGGTAAAACTGAGTGTTTTGGGAGAGGAAATGCTTAGAGTCCTTACTAGAGCCTGCCTTGATTGAGGCAGTTCGCTCCACGCGGGACAACCTGTATATTGAAGTTCATTCGGGGAAGGACCTTATGTGTACCTTGAGGGAGAAATGCATCTTGTGTTCCACCTGCAATTAAGGCAGAGTTCTTCGGGTAAAAGTGCTGTGTTTTCAGAGAGGAAATCCTTAGAGACCACAGTAGGGCTTGTGTTGGTTGAGGCAGTTCGCTCCATGCGGGACAGCCTGCATATAGAACAAGTTCATTCGGTGAAGTGCCCATTGTGTGAACTGAAGGAGAAATGCTGCTTGTGTTACACCTGGAACTAAAGCAGAGTTTTTCTGGTAAAGCTGCCGTGTTTTGGGAGAGGAAATGTTTAGAGGCCTCACTGGAGCCTGAGTTGTTTTAGGCATTTCACTCCATGCGGGACACCTTGAGGATAGAAGCTCTTTGGGCAAAGGCCACTGTGTACACTGTGGGAGAAAAGCTGCTTGTGTTCCACCTGCAACTAAAGCCGAGTTCTTCGGGTAAAACTGCGTGTTTTGGGAGAGGAAAGGCTTAGAGGCATAAGAAGATCCTGCCTTGGTTGAAGTAGTTCACTCCACGCGGGACACCCTGTGTATAGAATTCCGTTTGGGGAAATTCCCATTGTGTACACGGTGGGAAAAAAGCTGCTTGGGTTCGACGTGCAACTAAAGCAGAGTTCATTTGTTAAAACTGCGAGTTTTGGGAGTGGAAATGCTTACAGTCCTCACTGCAGCCTGCCTTGGTTGAGGCAGTTCGCTCCACGTGGGAAACCCTGCATATAGAAGTTCATTCATGGAAGAGCCCAAAGAGTACACAGTGGGAGAAATGCTGCTTGTGTTCCACCTGCAACTAAAGCAGAGTTCTTTGAGTAAAACTGCTGTGTTTTCAGAGGGGAATGCTTAGAGAACTCACTAGAGCCTGCCTTGGTTTAGGCAATTCACTCCAGGTGGGACAGCTTGAGTATAGAATTTCTTTCGGGCAAAGACCCATTGGGTACACTGTGGGAGAAAAGCTGCTTGTGTTCCACCTGCAACTAAAGCAGAGTTCTTTGGGTAAAACTGCGTGTTTTGGGATAGGAAATGCTTACAGTCCTTACTAGAGCCTACCTTGTTTGAGGCAGTTCACTGCACGTGGGACACCCTGCATATAGAATTTCATTCGGGGAAGGGCCCTTTGTATACAGTTTGGGAGATATGCAGCTTGTGTTCCACCTGCCATTAAGGCAGAGTTCTTTGGGTAAAAGTGCCGTGTTTTCAGAGAGGAAATCCTTAGATACCACAGTAGAGGCTGCCATGGTTGAGGCAGTTTGCTCTAAGCGGCACAGCATTCTTTTAGAACAAGGTTATTGCTGGAAGTGCCCTTTGTGTACACTGTGAGAGAAATGCTGCTTCTGCAACACCTGCACCTAAAGCAGAGTTCCTCGGGTAAAACAGCGTGTTTTGCGAGAGGAAATGCTTAGAGTCCTTACTAGAGCCTGCATTGATTGAGGCAGTTCGCTCCACGAGGGACACCCTGTATACTGAAATTCATTTGGGGAAGGACCCTATGTGTACATTGTGGGAGAAATTCAGCTTGTGTTCCACCTGCAATTAAGGCAGAGTTCTTCGGGTAAAACTGCCGTGTTTTCAGAGAGGAAATCCTTAGAGACCACAGTAGAGCGTGCCATGGTTGAGGCAGTTGGCTCCACCCGGGACACACTGCCTTTGGAACAAGTTCATTCGGGGAAGTGCCCATTGTCTGCACTGATGGAGAAATGATGCTTGTGTTACACCTGGAACTAAAGCAGATTTCTTCGGTTAAAACTGCCGTGTTTTGGGAGAGGAAATGCTTAGAGGCCTCATCAGAGTCTGACTTGGTTTAGGCATTTCACTCCACGTGGGACACCCTGTGTATAGAAGTTCATTCGAGGAAAAGACAATTGTGTACAGTGTGGGAGAAAACCTGCTTGTGTTCCACCTGCACCTAAATCAGAGTTCATCCGTTAAAACTGCCAGTTTTGGGAGAGGAAATGCTTACAGTCCTCACTACAGCCTGCCTTGGTTGAGCCAGTTCGCTCCACGTGGGAAACCCTGCATATAGAAATTCGTTCTTGGAAGAGCCCAAAGAGTACACAGTGGGAGAAATGTGGCTTGTATTCCAACTGCAACTAAAGCAGAGTTTTTTGGGTAAAACTGCCACGTTTTGGGAGGGGAAATGCTTAGAGACCTCACTAGAGCCTGTCTTTGTTTATGCATTTCACTCCACACGGGACATCTTGAGAATAGAAGTTATTGTGGGCAAAGGCCCATTGGGTACACTGTGGAAGAAAAGTTGCTTGTGTTCCACCTGCAACTAAAGCAGAGTTCTTCGGGTAAAACTGCGTGTTTTGTGAAAGGAAATGCTTAGAGTCCTTACTAGAGCCTGCCTTGCTTGAGGCAGTTCACTGCACGTGGGACACCCTGCATACAGAAGTTCATTCGGGGAGGGGCCCTTTGTGTACAGTGTGGGAGAAATGCAGCTTGTGTTCCACCTGCAATTAAGGCAGAGTTCTTCGTGTAAAAGTGCCATGTTTTCAGACAGGAAATCCTTAGAGACCACAGTAGAGGCTGCCATGGTTGAGGCAGTTCGCTCTACGCGGGACACCATTGTTTTAGAACAAGGTCATTAGTGTTAGAGACCATTGTGTACACTGTGAGAGAAATGTTGCCTATATTACACCTGGAACTAATGCTGAGTTCCTGGGGAAAAAGGAGTGTTTTGGGAGAGGAAATGCTTAGAGGCCTCACTAGAGTCTGACTTGGTTTAGGCATTTCACTCCACGTGGGACACCCTGCGTATAGAAGTTCAATCGAGTAAAAGTCCATTGTGTACACTGTGGGAGAAAACCTGCTTGTGTTCCACCTGCAATTAAGGCAGAGTTCCTCAGGTAAAACTGCGTGTTTTGCGAGAGGAAATGCTTACAGTCCTCGCTACATCCTGCCGTGGTTAATGCAGTTCGCACCGCGTGGGAAAACCTGCATATAGAAGTTCATTCGTGGAAGAGAACAAAGAGGACACAGTGGGAGAAATACTGCTTGTGTTCCACCTGCAACTAAAGCAGAATTCTTCGGTTAAAACTGCGTGTTTTGGGAGAAGAAATGCTTACAGTCCTTACTACAGATTGCCTTGGTTGAGGCAGTTCACTGCACGAGGGACACCCTGCATATAGAAGATTCCTTTGGGGAAGGTCCCTTTGTGTACAGTGTGGGACAAATGCACCTTGTGTTCCACCTGCAACTAAAGCAGAGTTCTTCGGGTAAAAGTGCCGTGTTTTCAGAGAGGAAATCCTTAGAGACCACAGTAGAGCCTGCCATGGTTGAGGCAGTTCGCTCCATGCGGGAAACCACTCTTATAGAACAAGTTCATTAGGGGAATTGCCCATTGTGTACACTGTGGGAGAAAAGCTGCTTGAGTTCCACCTGCAACTAAAGTAGAGTTCTTCCATTAAAACTGTGTGTTTAGGGAGAGGAAATGCTTACAACCCTCGCTACAGCCTGCCTTGGTTGAGGCAGTTCTCTCCTCATGGGAAACCCTGCATATAGAAGTTCATTCGTGGAAGAGACCAAAGAGTACACAGTGGGAGGAATGCTGCTTGTGTTCCACCTGCAATTAAAGCAGAGTTCTTTGGGTAAAACTGCCGTGTTTTGGAAGAGGAAATGCTTACAGTCCTCGCTGTAGCCTGCCGTAGTTGAGGCAGTTCTCTCCACGTGGGAAACCCTGCATATACAAGTTCATTCGTGGAAGAGACCAAAGAGTACACAGTGGGAGGAATGCTGCTTGTGTTCCACCTGCAATTAAAGCAGAGTTCTTTGGGTAAAACTGCCGTGTTTTGGAAGAGGAAATGCTTACAGTCCTCGCTGTAGCCTGCCATAGTTGAGGCAGTTCTCTCCACGTGGGAAACCCTGCATATACAAGTTCATTCGTGGAAGAGACCAAAGAGTACACAGTGGGAGAAATGCTGCTTGTGTTCCACCTGCAACTAAAGCAGAGTTATTCGGGTAAAAGTGCCGTGTTTTTAGAGAGGAAATCCTTAGAGACCACAGTAGAGCCTGCCATGGTTGAGGCAGTTCGCTCCACCCGGGACACACTGCATATAGAACAAGTTCATTCGGGGAAGTGCCCATTGTCTTCACTGATGGAGAAATGATGCTTGTGTTCCACCTGCAACTAAAGCAGATTTCTTCTCCGAAAACTACGTGTTTTGGGAGAGGAAATGCTTACAGTCCTCGCTACAGCCTGCCGTGGTTGAGGCAGTTCGCTCCACGTGGGAAACCCTGCATATAGAAGTTCATTCGTGGAAGAGCCCAAAGAGTACACAGTGGGAGAAATGCTGCTTGTGTTCCAACTGCAACTAAAGCAGAGTTCTATGGGTAAAACTGCCGTGTTTTGGGAGGGGAAATGTTTAGAGACCTCACTAGAGCCTGCCTTGGTTTAGGCATTTCACTCCACGCGGGACACCTTGAGTATAGAATTTCTTTTGGGCAAAGACCCATTGGGTACCCTGTGGGAGAAACGCTGCTTGTGTTCCACGTGCAATTAAGGCAGTCTTCCTTGGGTAAAAGTGCCGTGTTTTCAGAGAGGGAATCTTTAGAGAACCCAGTAGAGCCTGCCATGGTTGAGGTAGTTCGCTCCACGCGGGATACACTGCATATAGAACAAGTTCATTCGGGGAAGTGCCCATTGTGTGCACTGATGGAGAAATACTGCTTGTGTTACACCTGGAAGTGAAGCAGAGTTTTTTGGGTAAACCTGCCTTGTTTTAGGAGAGGAAATGCTTAGAGGCCTCACTAGAGCCTGCCTTAGTTTAGGCATGTCACTCCACGTGGGATACCTTGAGTATAGAATTTCTTTCGGGCAAAGACCCATTGGGTACACTGTGGGAGAAAAGCTGCTTGTGTTCCACCTGCAACTAAAGCAGAGTTCTTCGGGTAAAACTGTGTGTTTTGGGATAGGAAATGCTTACAGTCCTTACTAGAGCCTACCTTGCTTGAGGCAGTTCGCTGCACGTGGGACACCCTGCATATAGAATTTCATTCGGGGAAGGGCCATTTGTATACAGTGTGGGAGAAATGCAGCTTGTGTTCCACCTGCCATTAAGGCAGAGTTCTTCGGGTAAAAGTGCCGTGTTTTCAGAGAGGAAATCCTTAGAGACCACAGTAGAGGCTGCCATGGTTGAGGCAGTTTGCTCTAAGCGGCACACCATTGTTTTAGACCAAGGTTATTAGTGGAAGTGCCCTTTGTGTACACTGTGAGAGAAATGCTGCTTCTGCAACACCTGCACCTAAAGCAGAGTTCCTCGGATAAAACTGCGTGTTTTGTGAGAGGAAATGCTTAGAGTCCTTACTAGAGCCTGCATTGATTGAGGCAGTTCGCTCCACATGGGACACCCTTTATACAGAAATTCATTCGGGGAAGGACCGTATGTTTACATTGTGGGAGAAATTCAGCTTGTGTTCCACCTGCAATTAAGGCAGTGTTTTTTTGGGTAAAACTGCCGTGTTTTCAGAGAGGAAATCTTTAGAGACCACAGTAGAGCCTGCCATGGTTGAGGCAGTTCACTCCACCCGGGACACACTGCCTTTGGAACAAGTTCATTTGGGGAAGTGCCCATTGTCTGCACTGATGGAGAAATGATGCTTGTGTTACATCTGGAACTAAAGCAGAGTTCTTCGGGTAAAACTGCCGTGTTTTTGGAGAGGAAATGCTTAGAGGCCTCACTAGAATCTGCCTTGGTTTAGGCATTTCACTCCACGTGGGACACCTGTGTATAGAAGTTCATTCGAGGAAAAGCCCATTGTGTACACTGTGGGAGAAAACCTGCTTGTGTTCCACCTGCAACTAAATCAGAGTTCATCCGTTAAAACTGCCAGTTTTGGGAGAGGAAATGCTTACAGTCCTCACTACAGCCTGCCTTTGTTGAGGCAGTTCGCTCCACGTGGGAAACCCTGCATATAGAAGTTCATTCGTGGAAGAACCCAAAGAGTACACAGTGGGAGAAATGCGGCTTGTGTTCCAACTGCATCTAAAGCAGAGTTTTTTGCGTAAAACTGCCATGTTTTGGGAGGCGAAATGCTTAGAGACCTCACTAGAGCCTGTCTTTGTTTAGGCATTTCACTCCACACGGGACATCTTGAGTATAGAAGTTCTTGCGGGCAAAGGCCCATTGGGTACACTGTGGAAGAAATGTTGCTTGTGTTCCACCTGCAACTAAAGCAGAGTTCTTCGGGTCAAACTGCGTGTTTTGTGAAAGGAAATGCTTGCAGTCCTTACTAGAGCCTGCCTTGCTTGAGGCAGTTCGCTGCACGTGGGACACCCTGCATATAGAAGTTCATTCTGGGAGGGGCCCTTGGTGTACAGTGTGGGAGAAATGCAGCTTGTGTTCCACCTGAAACTAAAGCAGAGTTCTTCGGGTAAAAGTGCCGTGTTTTCAGAGAGGAAATCCTTAGAGACCACAGTAGAGCCTGCCATGGTTGAGGCAGTTCCCTCCATGCGGGAAACCATTCTTACAGAACAAGTTCTTTAGGGGAAGTGCCCATTGTGTACACTGTGGGAGAAAAGCTGCTTGAGTTCCACCTGCAACTAAAGCAGAGTTCTTCCATTAAAACTGCGTGTTTAGGGAGAGGAAATGGTTACAGTCCTCGCTGCAGCCTGCCGTAGTTGAGGCAGTTCGCTCCACGTGGGAAACCCTGCATATACAAGTTCATTCGTGGAAGAGACCAAAGAGTACACAGTGGGAGGAATGCTGCTTGTGTTCCACCTGCAATTAAAGCAGAGTTCTTTGGGTAAAACTGCCGTGTTTTGGAAGAGGAAATGCTTACAGTCCTCGCTGTAGCCTGCCATAGTTGAGGCAGTTCTCTCCACGTGGGAAACCCTGCATATACAAGTTCATTCGTGGAAGAGACCAAAGAGTACACAGTGGGAGAAATGCTGCTTGTGTTCCACCTGCAACTAAAGCAGAGTTATTCGGGTAAAAGTGCCGTGTTTTTAGAGAGGAAATCCTTAGAGACCACAGTAGAGCCTGCCATGGTTGAGGCAGTTCGCTCCACCCGGGACACACTGCATATAGAACAAGTTCATTCGGGGAAGTGCCCATTGTCTTCACTGATGGAGAAATGATGCTTGTGTTCCACCTGCAACTAAAGCAGATTTCTTCTCCGAAAACTACGTGTTTTGGGAGAGGAAATGCTTACAGTCCTCGCTACAGCCTGCCGTGGTTGAGGCAGTTCGCTCCACGTGGGAAACCCTGCATATAGAAGTTCATTCGTGGAAGAGCCCAAAGAGTACACAGTGGGAGAAATGCTGCTTGTGTTCCAACTGCAACTAAAGCAGAGTTCTATGGGTAAAACTGCCGTGTTTTGGGAGGGGAAATGTTTAGAGACCTCACTAGAGCCTGCCTTGGTTTAGGCATTTCACTCCACGCGGGACACCTTGAGTATAGAATTTCTTTTGGGCAAAGACCCATTGGGTACCCTGTGGGAGAAACGCTGCTTGTGTTCCACGTGCAATTAAGGCAGTCTTCCTTGGGTAAAAGTGCCGTGTTTTCAGAGAGGGAATCTTTAGAGAACCCAGTAGAGCCTGCCATGGTTGAGGTAGTTCGCTCCACGCGGGATACACTGCATATAGAACAAGTTCATTCGGGGAAGTGCCCATTGTGTGCACTGATGGAGAAATACTGCTTGTGTTACACCTGGAAGTGAAGCAGAGTTTTTTGGGTAAACCTGCCTTGTTTTAGGAGAGGAAATGCTTAGAGGCCTCACTAGAGCCTGCCTTAGTTTAGGCATGTCACTCCACGTGGGATACCTTGAGTATAGAATTTCTTTCGGGCAAAGACCCATTGGGTACACTGTGGGAGAAAAGCTGCTTGTGTTCCACCTGCAACTAAAGCAGAGTTCTTCGGGTAAAACTGTGTGTTTTGGGATAGGAAATGCTTACAGTCCTTACTAGAGCCTACCTTGCTTGAGGCAGTTCGCTGCACGTGGGACACCCTGCATATAGAATTTCATTCGGGGAAGGGCCATTTGTATACAGTGTGGGAGAAATGCAGCTTGTGTTCCACCTGCCATTAAGGCAGAGTTCTTCGGGTAAAAGTGCCGTGTTTTCAGAGAGGAAATCCTTAGAGACCACAGTAGAGGCTGCCATGGTTGAGGCAGTTTGCTCTAAGCGGCACACCATTGTTTTAGACCAAGGTTATTAGTGGAAGTGCCCTTTGTGTACACTGTGAGAGAAATGCTGCTTCTGCAACACCTGCACCTAAAGCAGAGTTCCTCGGATAAAACTGCGTGTTTTGTGAGAGGAAATGCTTAGAGTCCTTACTAGAGCCTGCATTGATTGAGGCAGTTCGCTCCACATGGGACACCCTTTATACAGAAATTCATTCGGGGAAGGACCGTATGTTTACATTGTGGGAGAAATTCAGCTTGTGTTCCACCTGCAATTAAGGCAGTGTTTTTTTGGGTAAAACTGCCGTGTTTTCAGAGAGGAAATCTTTAGAGACCACAGTAGAGCCTGCCATGGTTGAGGCAGTTCACTCCACCCGGGACACACTGCCTTTGGAACAAGTTCATTTGGGGAAGTGCCCATTGTCTGCACTGATGGAGAAATGATGCTTGTGTTACATCTGGAACTAAAGCAGAGTTCTTCGGGTAAAACTGCCGTGTTTTTGGAGAGGAAATGCTTAGAGGCCTCACTAGAATCTGCCTTGGTTTAGGCATTTCACTCCACGTGGGACACCTGTGTATAGAAGTTCATTCGAGGAAAAGCCCATTGTGTACACTGTGGGAGAAAACCTGCTTGTGTTCCACCTGCAACTAAATCAGAGTTCATCCGTTAAAACTGCCAGTTTTGGGAGAGGAAATGCTTACAGTCCTCACTACAGCCTGCCTTTGTTGAGGCAGTTCGCTCCACGTGGGAAACCCTGCATATAGAAGTTCATTCGTGGAAGAACCCAAAGAGTACACAGTGGGAGAAATGCGGCTTGTGTTCCAACTGCATCTAAAGCAGAGTTTTTTGCGTAAAACTGCCATGTTTTGGGAGGCGAAATGCTTAGAGACCTCACTAGAGCCTGTCTTTGTTTAGGCATTTCACTCCACACGGGACATCTTGAGTATAGAAGTTCTTGCGGGCAAAGGCCCATTGGGTACACTGTGGAAGAAATGTTGCTTGTGTTCCACCTGCAACTAAAGCAGAGTTCTTCGGGTCAAACTGCGTGTTTTGTGAAAGGAAATGCTTGCAGTCCTTACTAGAGCCTGCCTTGCTTGAGGCAGTTCGCTGCACGTGGGACACCCTGCATATAGAAGTTCATTCTGGGAGGGGCCCTTGGTGTACAGTGTGGGAGAAATGCAGCTTGTGTTCCACCTGAAACTAAAGCAGAGTTCTTCGGGTAAAAGTGCCGTGTTTTCAGAGAGGAAATCCTTAGAGACCACAGTAGAGCCTGCCATGGTTGAGGCAGTTCCCTCCATGCGGGAAACCATTCTTACAGAACAAGTTCTTTAGGGGAAGTGCCCATTGTGTACACTGTGGGAGAAAAGCTGCTTGAGTTCCACCTGCAACTAAAGCAGAGTTCTTCCATTAAAACTGCGTGTTTAGGGAGAGGAAATGGTTACAGTCCTCGCTGCAGCCTGCCGTAGTTGAGGCAGTTCGCTCCACGTGGGAAACCCTGCATATACAAGTTCATTCGTGGAAGAGACCAAAGAGTACACAGTGGGAGGAATGCTGCTTGTGTTCCACCTGCAATTAAAGCAGAGTTCTTTGGGTAAAACTGCCGTGTTTTGGAAGAGGAAATGCTTACAGTCCTCGCTGTAGCCTGCCATAGTTGAGGCAGTTCTCTCCACGTGGGAAACCCTGCATATACAAGTTCATTCGTGGAAGAGACCAAAGAGTACACAGTGGGAGAAATGCTGCTTGTGTTCCACCTGCAACTAAAGCAGAGTTATTCGGGTAAAAGTGCCGTGTTTTTAGAGAGGAAATCCTTAGAGACCACAGTAGAGCCTGCCATGGTTGAGGCAGTTCGCTCCACCCGGGACACACTGCATATAGAACAAGTTCATTCGGGGAAGTGCCCATTGTCTTCACTGATGGAGAAATGATGCTTGTGTTCCACCTGCAACTAAAGCAGATTTCTTCTCCGAAAACTACGTGTTTTGGGAGAGGAAATGCTTACAGTCCTCGCTACAGCCTGCCGTGGTTGAGGCAGTTCGCTCCACGTGGGAAACCCTGCATATAGAAGTTCATTCGTGGAAGAGCCCAAAGAGTACACAGTGGGAGAAATGCTGCTTGTGTTCCAACTGCAACTAAAGCAGAGTTCTATGGGTAAAACTGCCGTGTTTTGGGAGGGGAAATGTTTAGAGACCTCACTAGAGCCTGCCTTGGTTTAGGCATTTCACTCCACGCGGGACACCTTGAGTATAGAATTTCTTTTGGGCAAAGACCCATTGGGTACCCTGTGGGAGAAACGCTGCTTGTGTTCCACGTGCAATTAAGGCAGTCTTCCTTGGGTAAAAGTGCCGTGTTTTCAGAGAGGGAATCTTTAGAGAACCCAGTAGAGCCTGCCATGGTTGAGGTAGTTCGCTCCACGCGGGATACACTGCATATAGAACAAGTTCATTCGGGGAAGTGCCCATTGTGTGCACTGATGGAGAAATACTGCTTGTGTTACACCTGGAAGTGAAGCAGAGTTTTTTGGGTAAACCTGCCTTGTTTTAGGAGAGGAAATGCTTAGAGGCCTCACTAGAGCCTGCCTTAGTTTAGGCATGTCACTCCACGTGGGATACCTTGAGTATAGAATTTCTTTCGGGCAAAGACCCATTGGGTACACTGTGGGAGAAAAGCTGCTTGTGTTCCACCTGCAACTAAAGCAGAGTTCTTCGGGTAAAACTGTGTGTTTTGGGATAGGAAATGCTTACAGTCCTTACTAGAGCCTACCTTGCTTGAGGCAGTTCGCTGCACGTGGGACACCCTGCATATAGAATTTCATTCGGGGAAGGGCCATTTGTATACAGTGTGGGAGAAATGCAGCTTGTGTTCCACCTGCCATTAAGGCAGAGTTCTTCGGGTAAAAGTGCCGTGTTTTCAGAGAGGAAATCCTTAGAGACCACAGTAGAGGCTGCCATGGTTGAGGCAGTTCGCTCTAAGCGGCACACCATTGTTTTAGACCAAGGTTATTAGTGGAAGTGCCCTTTGTGTACACTGTGAGAGAAATGCTGCTTCTGCAACACCTGCACCTAAAGCAGAGTTCCTCGGATAAAACTGCGTGTTTTGTGAGAGGAAATGCTTAGAGTCCTTACTAGAGCCTGCATTGATTGAGGCAGTTCGCTCCACATGGGACACCCTTTATACAGAAATTCATTCGGGGAAGGACCGTATGTTTACATTGTGGGAGAAATTCAGCTTGTGTTCCACCTGCAATTAAGGCAGTGTTTTTTTGGGTAAAACTGCCGTGTTTTCAGAGAGGAAATCTTTAGAGACCACAGTAGAGCCTGCCATGGTTGAGGCAGTTCACTCCACCCGGGACACACTGCCTTTGGAACAAGTTCATTTGGGGAAGTGCCCATTGTCTGCACTGATGGAGAAATGATGCTTGTGTTACATCTGGAACTAAAGCAGAGTTCTTCGGGTAAAACTGCCGTGTTTTTGGAGAGGAAATGCTTAGAGGCCTCACTAGAATCTGCCTTGGTTTAGGCATTTCACTCCACGTGGGACACCTGTGTATAGAAGTTCATTCGAGGAAAAGCCCATTGTGTACACTGTGGGAGAAAACCTGCTTGTGTTCCACCTGCAACTAAATCAGAGTTCATCCGTTAAAACTGCCAGTTTTGGGAGAGGAAATGCTTACAGTCCTCACTACAGCCTGCCTTTGTTGAGGCAGTTCGCTCCACGTGGGAAACCCTGCATATAGAAGTTCATTCGTGGAAGAACCCAAAGAGTACACAGTGGGAGAAATGCGGCTTGTGTTCCAACTGCATCTAAAGCAGAGTTTTTTGCGTAAAACTGCCATGTTTTGGGAGGCGAAATGCTTAGAGACCTCACTAGAGCCTGTCTTTGTTTAGGCATTTCACTCCACACGGGACATCTTGAGTATAGAAGTTCTTGCGGGCAAAGGCCCATTGGGTACACTGTGGAAGAAATGTTGCTTGTGTTCCACCTGCAACTAAAGCAGAGTTCTTCGGGTCAAACTGCGTGTTTTGTGAAAGGAAATGCTTGCAGTCCTTACTAGAGCCTGCCTTGCTTGAGGCAGTTCGCTGCACGTGGGACACCCTGCATATAGAAGTTCATTCTGGGAGGGGCCCTTGGTGTACAGTGTGGGAGAAATGCAGCTTGTGTTCCACCTGCAATTAAAGCAGAGTTCTTCGGGTAAAACTGCCGTGTTTTGGAAGAGGAAATGCTTCCAGTCCTTGCTACAGCCTGCCGTGGTTAATGCAGTTCGCACCACGTGGGAAAACCTGCATATAGAAGTTCATTCGTGGAAGAGAACAAAGAGGACACAGTGGGAGAAATACTGCTTGTGTTCCACCTGCAACTAAAGCAGAATTCTTCGGGTAAAACTGCTTGTTTTGGGAGTAGAAATGCTTACAGTCCTTACTACAGCCTGCCTTGGTTGAGGCAGTTCGCTGCATGAGGGACACACTGCATATAGAAGATTCCTTTGGGGAAGGGCACTTTGTGTACAGTGTGGGACAAATGCACCTTGTGTTCCACCTGCAACTAAAGCAGAGTTCTTCGGGTAAAAGTGCCGTATTTTCAGAGAGGAAATCCTTAGAGACCACAGTAGAGCCTGCCATGGTTGAGGCAGTTCGCTCCATGCGGGAAACCATTCTTACAGAACAAGTTCATTAGGGGAAGTGCCCATTGTGTACACTGTGGGAGAAAAGCTGCTTGAGTTCCACCTGCAACTAAAGCAGAGTTCTTCCATTAAAACTGCGTGTTTAGGGAGAGGAAATGGTTACAGTCCTCGCTGCAGCCTGCCTTGTTTGAGGCAGTTCGCTCCACGTGGGAAACCCTGCATATAGCAGTTCATTCGTGGAGGAGCTCAGAGAGTACACAGCGGGAGAAATGCTGCTTGTGTTCCACCTGCTACTAAAGCAGAGTTCTTTGGGTAAAACTGCCGTGTTTTGGAAGAGGAAATGCTTCCAGTCCTCGCTACAGCCTGCCGTGGTTAATGCAGTTCGCACTACGTGGGAAAACCTGCATATAGAAGTTCATTCGTGGAAGAGAACAAAGAGGACACAGTGGGAGAAATACTGCTTTTGTTCCACCTGCAACTAAAGCAGAATTCTTCGGGTAAAACTGCGTGTTTTGGGAGTAGAAATGCTTACAGTCCTTACTACAGCCTGCCTTGGTTGAGGCAGTTCGCTGCATGAGGGACACACTGCATATAGAAGATTCCTTTGGGGAAGGGCACTTTGTGTACAGTGTGGGACAAATGCACCTTGTGTTCCACCTGCAACTAAAGCAGAGTTCTTCGGGTAAAAGTGCCGTTTTTTCAGAGAGGAAATCCTTAGAGACCACAGTAGACCCTGCCATGGTTGAGGCAGTTCGCTCCATGAGGGAAACCATTCTTACAGAACAAGTTCATTAGGGGAAGTGCCCATTGTGTACACTGTGGGAGAAAAGCTGCTTGAGTTCCACCTGAAACTAAAGCAGAGTTCTTCCATTAAAACTGCGTGTTTAGGGAGAGGAAATGCTTACAGTCCTCGCTGCAGCCTGCCTTGTTTGAGGCAGTTCGCTCCACGTGGGAAACCCTGCATATAGCAGTTCATTCGTGGAGGAGCTCAGAGAGTACACAGTGGGAGAAATGCTGCTTGTGTTCCACCTGCTACTAAAGCAGAGTTCTTTGGGTAAAACTGCCGTATTTTGGAAGACGAAATGCTTACAGTCCTCGCTACAGCCTCCCGTGGTTAATGCAGTTCGCACCACGTGGGAAAACCGGCATATAGAAGTTCATTCGTGGAAGAGAACAAAGAGGACACAGTGGGAGAAATACTGCTTGTGTTCCACCTGCAACTAAAGCAGAATTCTTCGGGTAAAACTGCGTGTTTTGGGAGAAGAAATGCTTACAGTCCTTACTACAGCCTGCCTTGGTTGAGGCAGTTCGCTGCATGAGGGGCACACTGCATATAGAAGATTCCTTTGGGGAAGGGCACTTTGTGTACTGTGTGGGACAAATGCACCTTGTGTTCCACCTGCAACTAAAGCAGAGTTCTTCGGGAAAAAGTGCCGTGTTTTCAGAGAGGAAATCCTTAGAGACCACAGTAGAGCCTGCCATGGTTGAGGCAGTTCACTCCATGCAGGAAACCATTCTTACAGAACAAGTTCATTAGGGGAAGTGCCCGTTGTGTACACTGTGGGAGAAAAGCTGCTTGAGTTCCACCTGCAACAAAAGCAGAGTTCTTCCATTAAAACTGCGTGTTTAGGGAGAGGAAATGCTTACAATCCTCGCTACAGCCTGCATTGGTTGAGGCAGTTCTCTCCACATGGGAAACCCTGCATATAGAAGTTCATTCGTGGAAGAGACCAAAGAGTACACAGTGGGAGGAATGCTGCTTGTGTTCCACCTGCAACTACAGCAGAGTTCTTTGGGTAGAACTGCCGTGTTTTGGACGAGGAAATGCTTACAATCCTCGCTGCAGCCTGCCTTGGTTGAGGCAGTTCTCTCCACGTGGGAAACCCTGCATATACAAGTTCATTCGTGGAAGAGACCAAAGAGTACACAGTGGGATAAATGCGGCTTGTGTTCCAACTGCAACTAAAGCAGAGTTCTTTGGGTAAAACTGCCATGTTTTGGGAGAGGAAATGCTTAGAGACCTCACTAGAGCCTGTCTTTGTTTAGGCATTTCACTCCACGTTGGACATCTTGAGTATAGAAGTTCTTTCGGCAAAGGCCCATTGGGTACACTGTGGAAGAAAAGTTGCTTGTGTTCCACTTGCAATTAAAGCAGAGTTCTTCCGGTAAAACTGCGTGTTTGGGGAGAGGAAATGCTTGCAGTCCTTACTAGAGCCTGCCTTGCTTGAGGCAGTTCGCTGCACGTGGGACACCCTGCATATAGAAGTTCATTCGGGGAGGGGCCCTATGTGTACAGTGTGGGAGAAATGCAGCTTGTGTTCCACCTGCAATTAAGGCAGAGTTCTTCGGGTAAAAGTGCCATGTTTTCAGAGAGGAAATCCTTAGAGACCACAGTAGAGCCTGCCATGGTTGAGGCAGCTCGCTCTACGCGGGACACCATTCTTTTAGAACAAGGTCATTAGTGGTAGTGCCCATTGTGTACACTGTGAGAGAAATGCTGCTTCTATTACACCTGCACCTAAAGCTGAGTTCCTGTGGTAAAACTGAGGGCTCTGGGAGAGGAAATGCTTAGAGTCCTTACTAGAGCCTGCCTTGCTTGAGGCAGTTCGCTCCACGCGGGACAACCTGTATATTGAAGTTCATTCGGGGAAGGACCTTATGTGTACCTTGAGGGAGAAATGCATCTTGTGTTCCACCTGCAATTAAGGCAGAGTTCTTCGGGTAAAAGTGCTGTGTTTTCAGAGAGGAAATCCTTAGAGACCACAGTAGGGCTTGCCTTGGTTGAGGCAGTTCGCTCCATGCGGGACAGCCTGCATATAGAACAAGTTCATTCGGTGAAGTGCCCATTGTGTGAACTGAAGGAGAAATGCTGCTTGTGTTACACCTGGAACTAAAGCAGAGTTTTTCTGGTAAAGCTGCGGTGTTTTGGGAGAGGAAATGTTTAGAGGCCTCACTGGAGCCTGAGTTGATTTAGGCATTTCACTCCACGTGGGACACCTTGAGTATAGAAGCTCTTTGGGCAAAGGCCACTGTGTACACTGTGGGAGAAAAGCTGCTTGTGTTCCACCTGCAACTAAAGCAGAGTTCTTCGGGTCAAACTGCGTGTTTTGGGAGAGGAAATGCTTACAGTCCTTACTGGAGCCTACCTTGATTGAGGCAGTTCGCTGCACGTGGGACACCCTGCATATAGAATTTCATTCGGGGAAGGGCCCTTTGTATACAGTGTGGGAGAAATGCAGCTTGTGTTCCACCTGCCATTAAGGTAGAGTTCTTCGGGTAAAAGTGCCGTGTTTTCAGAGAGGAAATCCTTAGAGACCACAGTAGAGCCTGCCATGGTTGAGGCAGTTCGCTCTATGCGGGACACCATTCTTTTAGAACAAGGTTATTAGTGGAAGTGCCCTTTGTGTACACTGTGAGAGAAATGCTGCTTCGGCAACACCTGCACCTAAAGCAGAGTTCCTCGGGTAAAACTGCGTGTTTTGCGAGAGGAAATGCTTAGAGTCCTCGCTACAGCCTGCCGTGGTTGAGGCAGTTCTCTTCACCTGGGAAACCCTGCATATAGAAGTTCATTCGTGGAAGAGACCAAAGAGTACACAGTGGGAGGAATGCTGCTTGTGTTCCACCTGCAATTAAAGCAGAGTTCTTCCGTTAAAACTGCGTGTTTAGGGAGAGGAAATGCTTACATTTCTCGCTACAGCCTGCCTTGTTTGAGGCAGTTCGCTCCACGTGGGAAACCCTGCATATAGCAGTTCATTCGTGGAGGAGCTCAGAGAGTACACAGTGGGAGAAATGCTGCTTGTGTTCCACCTGCTACTAAAGCAGAGTTCTTTGGGTAAAACTGCCGTGTTTTGGAAGAGGAAATGCTTCCAGTCCTCGCTACAGCCTCCCGTGGTTAATGCAGTTCGCACCACGTGGGAAAACCTGCATATAGAAGTTCATTCGTGGAAGAGAACAAAGAGGACACAGTGGGAGAAATACTGCTTGTGTTCCACCTGCAACTAAAGCAGAATTCTTCGGGTAAAACTGCGTGTTTTGGGAGAAGAAATGCTTACAGTCCTTACTACAGCCTGCCTTGGTTGAGGCAGTTCGCTGCATGAGGGGCACACTGCATATAGAAGATTCCTTTGGGGAAGGGCACTTTGTGTACAGTGTGGGACAAATGCACCTTGTGTTCCACCTGCAACTAAAGCAGAGTTCTTCGGGAAAAAGTGCCGTGTTTTCAGAGAGGAAATCCTTAGAGACCACAGTAGAGCCTGCCATGGTTGAGGCAGTTCACTCCATGCAGGAAACCATTCTTACAGAACAAGTTCATTAGGGGAAGTGCCCGTTGTGTACACTGTGGGAGAAAAGCTGCTTGAGTTCCACCTGCAACAAAAGCAGAGTTCTTCCATTAAAACTGCGTGTTTAGGGAGAGGAAATGCTTACAATCCTCGCTACAGCCTGCATTGGTTGAGGCAGTTCTCTCCACATGGGAAACCCTGCATATAGAAGTTCATTCGTGGAAGAGACCAAAGAGTACACAGTGGGAGGAATGCTGCTTGTGTTCCACCTGCAACTACAGCAGAGTTCTTTGGGTAGAACTGCCGTGTTTTGGACGAGGAAATGCTTACAATCCTCGCTGCAGCCTGCCTTGGTTGAGGCAGTTCTCTCCACGTGGGAAACCCTGCATATACAAGTTCATTCGTGGAAGAGACCAAAGAGTACACAGTGGGATAAATGCGGCTTGTGTTCCAACTGCAACTAAAGCAGAGTTCTTTGGGTAAAACTGCCATGTTTTGGGAGAGGAAATGCTTAGAGACCTCACTAGAGCCTGTCTTTGTTTAGGCATTTCACTCCACGTTGGACATCTTGAGTATAGAAGTTCTTTCGGCAAAGGCCCATTGGGTACACTGTGGAAGAAAAGTTGCTTGTGTTCCACTTGCAATTAAAGCAGAGTTCTTCCGGTAAAACTGCGTGTTTGGGGAGAGGAAATGCTTGCAGTCCTTACTAGAGCCTGCCTTGCTTGAGGCAGTTCGCTGCACGTGGGACACCCTGCATATAGAAGTTCATTCGGGGAGGGGCCCTATGTGTACAGTGTGGGAGAAATGCAGCTTGTGTTCCACCTGCAATTAAGGCAGAGTTCTTCGGGTAAAAGTGCCATGTTTTCAGAGAGGAAATCCTTAGAGACCACAGTAGAGCCTGCCATGGTTGAGGCAGCTCGCTCTACGCGGGACACCATTCTTTTAGAACAAGGTCATTAGTGGTAGTGCCCATTGTGTACACTGTGAGAGAAATGCTGCTTCTATTACACCTGCACCTAAAGCTGAGTTCCTGTGGTAAAACTGAGGGCTCTGGGAGAGGAAATGCTTAGAGTCCTTACTAGAGCCTGCCTTGCTTGAGGCAGTTCGCTCCACGCGGGACAACCTGTATATTGAAGTTCATTCGGGGAAGGACCTTATGTGTACCTTGAGGGAGAAATGCATCTTGTGTTCCACCTGCAATTAAGGCAGAGTTCTTCGGGTAAAAGTGCTGTGTTTTCAGAGAGGAAATCCTTAGAGACCACAGTAGGGCTTGCCTTGGTTGAGGCAGTTCGCTCCATGCGGGACAGCCTGCATATAGAACAAGTTCATTCGGTGAAGTGCCCATTGTGTGAACTGAAGGAGAAATGCTGCTTGTGTTACACCTGGAACTAAAGCAGAGTTTTTCTGGTAAAGCTGCGGTGTTTTGGGAGAGGAAATGTTTAGAGGCCTCACTGGAGCCTGAGTTGATTTAGGCATTTCACTCCACGTGGGACACCTTGAGTATAGAAGCTCTTTGGGCAAAGGCCACTGTGTACACTGTGGGAGAAAAGCTGCTTGTGTTCCACCTGCAACTAAAGCAGAGTTCTTCGGGTCAAACTGCGTGTTTTGGGAGAGGAAATGCTTACAGTCCTTACTGGAGCCTACCTTGATTGAGGCAGTTCGCTGCACGTGGGACACCCTGCATATAGAATTTCATTCGGGGAAGGGCCCTTTGTATACAGTGTGGGAGAAATGCAGCTTGTGTTCCACCTGCCATTAAGGTAGAGTTCTTCGGGTAAAAGTGCCGTGTTTTCAGAGAGGAAATCCTTAGAGACCACAGTAGAGCCTGCCATGGTTGAGGCAGTTCGCTCTATGCGGGACACCATTCTTTTAGAACAAGGTTATTAGTGGAAGTGCCCTTTGTGTACACTGTGAGAGAAATGCTGCTTCGGCAACACCTGCACCTAAAGCAGAGTTCCTCGGGTAAAACTGCGTGTTTTGCGAGAGGAAATGCTTAGAGTCCTCGCTACAGCCTGCCGTGGTTGAGGCAGTTCTCTTCACCTGGGAAACCCTGCATATAGAAGTTCATTCGTGGAAGAGACCAAAGAGTACACAGTGGGAGGAATGCTGCTTGTGTTCCACCTGCAATTAAAGCAGAGTTCTTCCGTTAAAACTGTGTGTTTAGGGAGAGGAAATGCTTACATTTCTCGCTACAGCCTGCCTTGTTTGAGGCAGTTCGCTCCACGTGGGAAACCCTGCATATAGCAGTTCATTCGTGGAGGAGCTCAGAGAGTACACAGTGGGAGAAATGCTGCTTGTGTTCCACCTGCTACTAAAGCAGAGTTCTTTGGGTAAAACTGCCGTGTTTTGGAAGAGGAAATGCTTCCAGTCCTCGCTACAGCCTGCCGTGGTTAATGCAGTTCGCACCACGTGGGAAAACCTGCATATAGAAGTTCATTCGTGGAAGAGAACAAAGAGGACACAGTGGGAGAAATACTGCTTGTGTTCCACCTGCAACTAAAGCAGAATTCTTCGGGTAAAACTGCGTGTTTTGGGAGTAGAAATGCTTACAGTCCTTACTACAGCCTGCCTTGGTTGAGGCAGTTCGCTGCATGAGGGACACACTGCATATAGAAGATTCCTTTGGGGAAGGGCACTTTGTGTACAGTGTGGGACAAATGCACCTTGTGTTCCACCTGCAACTAAAGCAGAGTTCTTCGGGTAAAAGTGCCGTGTTTTCAGAGAGGAAATCCTTAGAGACCACAGTAGAGCCTGCCATGGTTGAGGCAGTTCGCTCCATGCGGGAAACCATTCTTACAGAACAAGTTCATTAGGGGAAGTGCCCATTGTGTACACTGTGGGAGAAAAGCTGCTTGAGTTCCACCTGCAACTAAAGCAGAGTTCTTCCATTAAAACTGCGTGTTTAGGGAGAGGAAATGGTTACAGTCCTCGCTGCAGCCTGCCGTAGTTGAGGCAGTTCGCTCCACGTGGGAAACCCTGCATATACAAGTTCATTCGTGGAAGAGACCAAAGAGTACACAGTGGGATAAATGCGGCTTGTGTTCCAACTGCAACTAAAGCAGAGTTCTTTGGGTAAAACTGCCATGTTTTGGGAGAGGAAATGCTTAGAGACCTCACTAGAGCCTGTCTTTGTTTAGGCATTTCACTCCACGTTGGACATCTTGAGTATAGAAGTTCTTTCGGCAAAGGCCCATTGGGTAGACTGTGGAAGAAAAGTTGCTTGTGTTCCACTTGCAATTAAAGCAGAGTTCTTCTGGTAAAACTGCGTGTTTGGGGAGAGGAAATGCTTGCAGTCCTTACTAGAGCCTGCCTTGCTTGAGGCAGTTCGCTGCACGTGGGACACCCTGCATATAGAAGTTCATTCGGGGAGGGGCCCTTTGTGTACAGTGTGGGAGAAATGCAGCTTGTGTTCCACCTGTAACTAAAGCAGAGTTCTTCCATTAAAACTGCGTTAAGGCAGAGTTCTTCGGGTAAAAGTGCCATGTTTTCAGAGAGGAAATCCTTAGAGACCACAGTAGAGCCTGCCATGGTTGAGGCAGCTCGCTCTACGCGGGACACCATTCTTTTAGAACAAGGTCATTAGTGGTAGTGCCCATTGTGTACACTGTGAGAGAAATGCTGCTTCTATTACACCTGCACCTAAAGCTGAGTTCCTGTGGTAAAACTGAGGGCTCTGGGAGAGGAAATGCTTAGAGTCCTTACTAGAGCCTGCCTTGCTTGAGGCAGTTCGCTCCACGCGGGACAACCTGTATATTGAAGTTCATTCGGGGAAGGACCTTCCTTATGTGTACCTTGAGGGAGAAATGCATCTTGTGTTCCACCTGCAATTAAGGCAGAGTTCTTCGGGTAAAAGTGCTGTGTTTTCAGAGAGGAAATCCTTAGAGACCACAGTAGGGCTTGCCTTGGTTGAGGCAGTTCGCTCCATGCGGGACAGCCTGCATATAGAACAAGTTCATTCGGTGAAGTGCCCATTGTGTGAACTGAAGGAGAAATGCTGCTTGTGTTACACCTGGAACTAAAGCAGAGTTTTTCTGGTAAAGCTGCGGTGTTTTGGGAGAGGAAATGTTTAGAGGCCTCACTGGAGCCTGCGTTGATTTAGGCATTTCACTCCACGTGGGACACCTTGAGTATAGAAGCTCTTTGGGCAAAGGCCACTGTGTACACTGTGGGAGAAAAGCTGCTTGTGTTCCACCTGCAACTAAAGCAGAGTTCTTCGGGTCAAACTGCGTGTTTTGGGAGAGGAAATGCTTACAGTCCTTACTGGAGCCTACCTTGATTGAGGCAGTTCGCTGCACGTGGGACAGCCTGCATATAGAATTTCATTCGGGGAAGGGCCCTTTGTATACAGTGTGGGAGAAATGCAGCTTGTGTTCCACCTGCCATTAAGGTAGAGTTCTTCGGGTAAAAGTGCCGTGTTTTCAGAGAGGAAATCCTTAGAGACCACAGTAGAGCCTGCCATGGTTGAGGCAGTTCGCTCTATGCGGGACACCATTCTTTTAGAACAAGGTTATTAGTGGAAGTGCCCTTTGTGTACACTGTGAGAGAAATGCTGCTTCGGCAACACCTGCACCTAAAGCAGAGTTCCTCGGGTAAAACTGCGTGTTTTGCGAGAGGAAATGCTTAGAGTCCTCGCTACAGCCTGCCGTGGTTGAGGCAGTTCTCTTCACCTGGGAAACCCTGCATATAGAAGTTCATTCGTGGAAGAGACCAAAGAGTACACAGTGGGAGGAATGCTGCTTGTGTTCCACCTGCAATTAAAGCAGAGTTCTTCCGTTAAAACTGCGTGTTTAGGGAGAGGAAATGCTTACATTTCTCGCTACAGCCTGCCTTGTTTGAGGCAGTTCGCTCCACGTGGGAAACCCTGCATATAGCAGTTCATTCGTGGAGGAGCTCAGAGAGTACACAGTGGGAGAAATGCTGCTTGTGTTCCACCTGCTACTAAAGCAGAGTTCTTTGGGTAAAACTGCCGTGTTTTGGAAGAGGAAATGCTTCCAGTCCTCGCTACAGCCTGCCGTGGTTAATGCAGTTCGCACCACGTGGGAAAACCTGCATATAGAAGTTCATTCGTGGAAGAGAACAAAGAGGACACAGTGGGAGAAATACTGCTTGTGTTCCACCTGCAAATAAAGCAGAATTCTTCGGGTAAAACTGCGTGTTTTGGGAGAAGAAATGCTTACACTCCTTACTACAGCCTGCCTTGGTTGAGGCAGTTCGCTGCATGAGGGGCACACTGCATATAGAAGATTCCTTTGGGGAAGGGCACTTTGTGTACAGTGTGGGACAAATGCACCTTGTGTTCCACCTGCAACTAAAGCAGAGTTCTTCGGGAAAAAGTGCCGTGTTTTCAGAGAGGAAATCCTTAGAGACCACAGTAGAGCCTGCCATGGTTGAGGCAGTTCGCTCCATGCGGGAAACCATTCTTACAGAACAAGTTCATTAGGGGAAGTGCCCGTTGTGTACACTGTGGGAGAAAAGCTGCTTGAGTTCCACCTGCAACAAAAGCAGAGTTCTTCCATTAAAACTGCGTGTTTAGGGAGAGGAAATGGTTACAGTCCTCGCTGCAGCCTGCCGTAGTTGAGGCAGTTCGCTCCACGTGGGAAACCCTGCATATACAAGTTCATTCGTGGAAGAGACCAAAGAGTACACAGTGGGATAAATGCGGCTTGTGTTCCAACTGCAACTAAAGCAGAGTTCTTTGGGTAAAACTGCCATGTTTTGGGAGAGGAAATGCTTAGAGACCTCACTAGAGCCTGTCTTTGTTTAGGCATTTCACTCCACGTTGGACATCTTGAGTATAGAAGTTCTTTCGGCAAAGGCCCATTGGGTACACTGTGGAAGAAAAGTTGCTTGTGTTCCACTTGCAATTAAAGCAGAGTTCTTCTGGTAAAACTGCGTGTTTGGGGAGAGGAAATGCTTGCAGTCCTTACTAGAGCCTGCCTTGCTTGAGGCAGTTCGCTGCACGTGGGACACCCTGCATATAGAAGTTCATTCGGGGAGGGGCCCTTTGTGTACAGTGTGGGAGAAATGCAGCTTGTGTTCCACCTGCAATTAAGGCAGAGTTCTTCGGGTAAAAGTGCCATGTTTTCAGAGAGGAAATCCTTAGAGACCACAGTAGAGCCTGCCATGGTTGAGGCAGCTCGCTCTACGCGGGACACCATTCTTTTAGAACAAGGTCATTAGTGGTAGTGCCCATTGTGTACACTGTGAGAGAAATGCTGCTTCTATTACACCTGCACCTAAAGCTGAGTTCCTGTGGTAAAACTGAGGGTTCTGGGAGAGGAAATGCTTAGAGTCCTTACTAGAGCCTGCCTTGCTTGAGGCAGTTCGCTCCACGCGGGACAACCTGTATATTGAAGTTCATTCGGGGAAGGACCTTATGTGTACCTTGAGGGAGAAATGCATCTTGTGTTCCACCTGCAATTAAGGCAGAGTTCTTCGGGTAAAAGTGCTGTGTTTTCAGAGAGGAAATCCTTAGAGACCACAGTAGGGCTTGCCTTGGTTGAGGCAGTTCGCTCCATGCGGGACAGCCTGCATATAGAACAAGTTCATTCGGTGAAGTGCCCATTGTGTGAACTGAAGGAGAAATGCTGCTTGTGTTACACCTGGAACTAAAGCAGAGTTTTTCTGGTAAAGCTGCGGTGTTTTGGGAGAGGAAATGTTTAGAGGCCTCACTGGAGCCTGCGTTGATTTAGGCATTTCACTCCACGTGGGACACCTTGAGTATAGAAGCTCTTTGGGCAAAGGCCACTGTGTACACTGTGGGAGAAAAGCTGCTTGTGTTCCACCTGCAACTAAAGCAGAGTTCTTCGGGTCAAACTGCGTGTTTTGGGAGAGGAAATGCTTACAGTCCTTACTAGAGCCTACCTTGCTTGAGGCAGTTCGCTGCACGTGGGACACCCTGCATATAGAATTTCATTCGGGGAAGGGCCCTTTGTATACAGTGTGGGAGAAATGCAGCTTGTGTTCCACCTGCCATTAAGGTAGAGTTCTTCGGGTAAAAGTGCCGTGTTTTCAGAGAGGAAATCCTTAGAGACCACAGTAGAGCCTGCCATGGTTGAGGCAGTTCGCTCTATGCGGGACACCATTCTTTTAGAACAAGGTTATTAGTGGAAGTGCCCTTTGTGTACACTGTGAGAGAAATGCTGCTTCGGCAACACCTGCACCTAAAGCAGAGTTCCTCGGGTAAAACTGCGTGTTTTGCGAGAGGAAATGCTTAGAGTCCTCGCTACAGCCTGCCGTGGTTGAGGCAGTTCTCTTCACCTGGGAAACCCTGCATATAGAAGTTCATTCGTGGAAGAGACCAAAGAGTACACAGTGGGAGGAATGCTGCTTGTGTTCCACCTGCAATTAAAGCAGAGTTCTTCCGTTAAAACTGCGTGTTTAGGGAGAGGAAATGCTTACATTCCTCACTACAGCCTGCCTTGTTTGAGGCAGTTCGCTCCACGTGGGAAACCCTGCATATAGCAGTTCATTCGTGGAGGAGCTCAGAGAGTACACAGTGGGAGAAATGCTGCTTGTGTTCCACCTGCTACTAAAGCAGAGTTCTTTGGGTAAAACTGCCGTGTTTTGGAAGAGGAAATGCTTCCAGTCCTTGCTACAGCCTGCCGTGGTTAATGCAGTTCGCACCACGTGGGAAAACCTGCATATAGAAGTTCATTCGTGGAAGAGAACAAAGAGGACACAGTGGGAGAAATACTGCTTGTGTTCCACCTGCAACTAAAGCAGAATTCTTCGGGTAAAACTGCTTGTTTTGGGAGTAGAAATGCTTACAGTCCTTACTACAGCCTGCCTTGGTTGAGGCAGTTCGCTGCATGAGGGACACACTGCATATAGAAGATTCCTTTGGGGAAGGGCACTTTGTGTACAGTGTGGGACAAATGCACCTTGTGTTCCACCTGCAACTAAAGCAGAGTTCTTCGGGTAAAAGTGCCGTATTTTCAGAGAGGAAATCCTTAGAGACCACAGTAGAGCCTGCCATGGTTGAGGCAGTTCGCTCCATGCGGGAAACCATTCTTACAGAACAAGTTCATTAGGGGAAGTGCCCATTGTGTACACTGTGGGAGAAAAGCTGCTTGAGTTCCACCTGCAACTAAAGCAGAGTTCTTCCATTAAAACTGCGTGTTTAGGGAGAGGAAATGGTTACAGTCCTCGCTGCAGCCTGCCTTGTTTGAGGCAGTTCGCTCCACGTGGGAAACCCTGCATATAGCAGTTCATTCGTGGAGGAGCTCAGAGAGTACACAGCGGGAGAAATGCTGCTTGTGTTCCACCTGCTACTAAAGCAGAGTTCTTTGGGTAAAACTGCCGTGTTTTGGAAGAGGAAATGCTTCCAGTCCTCGCTACAGCCTGCCGTGGTTAATGCAGTTCGCACTACGTGGGAAAACCTGCATATAGAAGTTCATTCGTGGAAGAGAACAAAGAGGACACAGTGGGAGAAATACTGCTTGTGTTCCACCTGCAACTAAAGCAGAATTCTTCGGGTAAAACTGCGTGTTTTGGGAGTAGAAATGCTTACAGTCCTTACTACAGCCTGCCTTGGTTGAGGCAGTTCGCTGCATGAGGGACACACTGCATATAGAAGATTCCTTTGGGGAAGGGCACTTTGTGTACAGTGTGGGACAAATGCACCTTGTGTTCCACCTGCAACTAAAGCAGAGTTCTTCGGGTAAAAGTGCCGTTTTTTCAGAGAGGAAATCCTTAGAGAACACAGTAGACCCTGCCATGGTTGAGGCAGTTCGCTCCATGAGGGAAACCATTCTTACAGAACAAGTTCATTAGGGGAAGTGCCCATTGTGTACACTGTGGGAGAAAAGCTGCTTGAGTTCCACCTGAAACTAAAGCAGAGTTCTTCCATTAAAACTGCGTGTTTAGGGAGAGGAAATGCTTACAATCCTCGCTACAGCCTGCATTGGTTGAGGCAGTTCTCTCCACATGGGAAACCCTGCATATAGAAGTTCATTCGTGGAAGAGACCAAAGAGTACACAGTGGGAGGAATGCTGCTTGTGTTCCACCTGCAACTACAGCAGAGTTCTTTGGGTAGAACTGCCGTGTTTTGGACGAGGAAATGCTTACAATCCTCGCTGCAGCCTGCCTTGGTTGAGGCAGTTCTCTCCACGTGGGAAACCCTGCATATACAAGTTCATTCGTGGAAGAGACCAAAGAGTACACAGTGGGATAAATGCGGCTTGTGTTCCAACTGCAACTAAAGCAGAGTTCTTTGGGTAAAACTGCCATGTTTTGGGAGAGGAAATGCTTAGAGACCTCACTAGAGCCTGTCTTTGTTTAGGCATTTCACTCCACGTTGGACATCTTGAGTATAGAAGTTCTTTCGGCAAAGGCCCATTGGGTACACTGTGGAAGAAAAGTTGCTTGTGTTCCACTTGCAATTAAAGCAGAGTTCTTCCGGTAAAACTGCGTGTTTGGGGAGAGGAAATGCTTGCAGTCCTTACTAGAGCCTGCCTTGCTTGAGGCAGTTCGCTGCACGTGGGACACCCTGCATATAGAAGTTCATTCGGGGAGGGGCCCTATGTGTACAGTGTGGGAGAAATGCAGCTTGTGTTCCACCTGCAATTAAGGCAGAGTTCTTCGGGTAAAAGTGCCATGTTTTCAGAGAGGAAATCCTTAGAGACCACAGTAGAGCCTGCCATGGTTGAGGCAGCTCGCTCTACGCGGGACACCATTCTTTTAGAACAAGGTCATTAGTGGTAGTGCCCATTGTGTACACTGTGAGAGAAATGCTGCTTCTATTACACCTGCACCTAAAGCTGAGTTCCTGTGGTAAAACTGAGGGCTCTGGGAGAGGAAATGCTTAGAGTCCTTACTAGAGCCTGCCTTGCTTGAGGCAGTTCGCTCCACGCGGGACAACCTGTATATTGAAGTTCATTCGGGGAAGGACCTTATGTGTACCTTGAGGGAGAAATGCATCTTGTGTTCCACCTGCAATTAAGGCAGAGTTCTTCGGGTAAAAGTGCTGTGTTTTCAGAGAGGAAATCCTTAGAGACCACAGTAGGGCTTGCCTTGGTTGAGGCAGTTCGCTCCATGCGGGACAGCCTGCATATAGAACAAGTTCATTCGGTGAAGTGCCCATTGTGTGAACTGAAGGAGAAATGCTGCTTGTGTTACACCTGGAACTAAAGCAGAGTTTTTCTGGTAAAGCTGCGGTGTTTTGGGAGAGGAAATGTTTAGAGGCCTCACTGGAGCCTGAGTTGATTTAGGCATTTCACTCCACGTGGGACACCTTGAGTATAGAAGCTCTTTGGGCAAAGGCCACTGTGTACACTGTGGGAGAAAAGCTGCTTGTGTTCCACCTGCAACTAAAGCAGAGTTCTTCGGGTCAAACTGCGTGTTTTGGGAGAGGAAATGCTTACAGTCCTTACTGGAGCCTACCTTGATTGAGGCAGTTCGCTGCACGTGGGACACCCTGCATATAGAATTTCATTCGGGGAAGGGCCCTTTGTATACAGTGTGGGAGAAATGCAGCTTGTGTTCCACCTGCCATTAAGGTAGAGTTCTTCGGGTAAAAGTGCCGTGTTTTCAGAGAGGAAATCCTTAGAGACCACAGTAGAGCCTGCCATGGTTGAGGCAGTTCGCTCTATGCGGGACACCATTCTTTTAGAACAAGGTTATTAGTGGAAGTGCCCTTTGTGTACACTGTGAGAGAAATGCTGCTTCGGCAACACCTGCACCTAAAGCAGAGTTCCTCGGGTAAAACTGCGTGTTTTGCGAGAGGAAATGCTTAGAGTCCTCGCTACAGCCTGCCGTGGTTGAGGCAGTTCTCTTCACCTGGGAAACCCTGCATATAGAAGTTCATTCGTGGAAGAGACCAAAGAGTACACAGTGGGAGGAATGCTGCTTGTGTTCCACCTGCAATTAAAGCAGAGTTCTTCCGTTAAAACTGTGTGTTTAGGGAGAGGAAATGCTTACATTTCTCGCTACAGCCTGCCTTGTTTGAGGCAGTTCGCTCCACGTGGGAAACCCTGCATATAGCAGTTCATTCGTGGAGGAGCTCAGAGAGTACACAGTGGGAGAAATGCTGCTTGTGTTCCACCTGCTACTAAAGCAGAGTTCTTTGGGTAAAACTGCCGTGTTTTGGAAGAGGAAATGCTTCCAGTCCTCGCTACAGCCTGCCGTGGTTAATGCAGTTCGCACCACGTGGGAAAACCTGCATATAGAAGTTCATTCGTGGAAGAGAACAAAGAGGACACAGTGGGAGAAATACTGCTTGTGTTCCACCTGCAACTAAAGCAGAATTCTTCGGGTAAAACTGCGTGTTTTGGGAGTAGAAATGCTTACAGTCCTTACTACAGCCTGCCTTGGTTGAGGCAGTTCGCTGCATGAGGGACACACTGCATATAGAAGATTCCTTTGGGGAAGGGCACTTTGTGTACAGTGTGGGACAAATGCACCTTGTGTTCCACCTGCAACTAAAGCAGAGTTCTTCGGGTAAAAGTGCCGTGTTTTCAGAGAGGAAATCCTTAGAGACCACAGTAGAGCCTGCCATGGTTGAGGCAGTTCGCTCCATGCGGGAAACCATTCTTACAGAACAAGTTCATTAGGGGAAGTGCCCATTGTGTACACTGTGGGAGAAAAGCTGCTTGAGTTCCACCTGCAACTAAAGCAGAGTTCTTCCATTAAAACTGCGTGTTTAGGGAGAGGAAATGGTTACAGTCCTCGCTGCAGCCTGCCGTAGTTGAGGCAGTTCGCTCCACGTGGGAAACCCTGCATATACAAGTTCATTCGTGGAAGAGACCAAAGAGTACACAGTGGGATAAATGCGGCTTGTGTTCCAACTGCAACTAAAGCAGAGTTCTTTGGGTAAAACTGCCATGTTTTGGGAGAGGAAATGCTTAGAGACCTCACTAGAGCCTGTCTTTGTTTAGGCATTTCACTCCACGTTGGACATCTTGAGTATAGAAGTTCTTTCGGCAAAGGCCCATTGGGTACACTGTGGAAGAAAAGTTGCTTGTTTTCCACTTGCAATTAAAGCAGAGTTCTTCTGGTAAAACTGCGTGTTTGGGGAGAGGAAATGCTTGCAGTCCTTACTAGAGCCTGCCTTGCTTGAGGCAGTTCGCTGCACGTGGGACACCCTGCATATAGAAGTTCATTCGGGGAGGGGCCCTTTGTGTACAGTGTGGGAGAAATGCAGCTTGTGTTCCACCTGCAATTAAGGCAGAGTTCTTCGGGTAAAAGTGTCATGTTTTCAGAGAGGAAATCCTTAGAGACCACAGTAGAGCCTGCCATGGTTGAGGCAGCTCGCTCTACGCGGGACACCATTCTTTTAGAACAAGGTCATTAGTGGTAGTGCCCATTGTGTACACTGTGAGAGAAATGCTGCTTCTATTACACCTGCACCTAAAGCTGAGTTCCTGTGGTAAAACTGAGGGCTCTGGGAGAGGAAATGCTTAGAGTCCTTACTAGAGCCTGCCTTGCTTGAGGCAGTTCGCTCCACGCGGGACAACCTGTATATTGAAGTTCATTCGGGGAAGGACCTTCCTTATGTGTACCTTGAGGGAGAAATGCATCTTGTGTTCCACCTGCAATTAAGGCAGAGTTCTTCGGGTAAAAGTGCTGTGTTTTCAGAGAGGAAATCCTTAGAGACCACAGTAGGGCTTGCCTTGGTTGAGGCAGTTCGCTCCATGCGGGACAGCCTGCATATAGAACAAGTTCATTCGGTGAAGTGCCCATTGTGTGAACTGAAGGAGAAATGCTGCTTGTGTTACACCTGGAACTAAAGCAGAGTTTTTCTGGTAAAGCTGCGGTGTTTTGGGAGAGGAAATGTTTAGAGGCCTCACTGGAGCCTGAGTTGATTTAGGCATTTCACTCCACGTGGGACACCTTGAGTATAGAAGCTCTTTGGGCAAAGGCCACTGTGTACACTGTGGGAGAAAAGCTGCTTGTGTTCCACCTGCAACTAAAGCAGAGTTCTTCGGGTCAAACTGCGTGTTTTGGGAGAGGAAATGCTTACAGTCCTTACTGGAGCCTACCTTGATTGAGGCAGTTCGCTGCACGTGGGACACCCTGCATATAGAATTTCATTCGGGGAAGGGCCCTTTGTATACAGTGTGGGAGAAATGCAGCTTGTGTTCCACCTGCCATTAAGGTAGAGTTCTTCGGGTAAAAGTGCCGTGTTTTCAGAGAGGAAATCCTTAGAGACCACAGTAGAGCCTGCCATGGTTGAGGCAGTTCGCTCTATGCGGGACACCATTCTTTTAGAACAAGGTTATTAGTGGAAGTGCCCTTTGTGTACACTGTGAGAGAAATGCTGCTTCGGCAACACCTGCACCTAAAGCAGAGTTCCTCGGGTAAAACTGCGTGTTTTGCGAGAGGAAATGCTTAGAGTCCTCGCTACAGCCTGCCGTGGTTGAGGCAGTTCTCTTCACCTGGGAAACCCTGCATATAGAAGTTCATTCGTGGAAGAGACCAAAGAGTACACAGTGGGAGGAATGCTGCTTGTGTTCCACCTGCAATTAAAGCAGAGTTCTTCCGTTAAAACTGCGTGTTTAGGGAGAGGAAATGCTTACATTTCTCGCTACAGCCTGCCTTGTTTGAGGCAGTTCGCTCCACGTGGGAAACCCTGCATATAGCAGTTCATTCGTGGAGGAGCTCAGAGAGTACACAGTGGGAGAAATGCTGCTTGTGTTCCACCTGCTACTAAAGCAGAGTTCTTTGGGTAAAACTGCCGTGTTTTGGAAGAGGAAATGCTTCCAGTCCTCGCTACAGCCTGCCGTGGTTAATGCAGTTCGCACCACGTGGGAAAACCTGCATATAGAAGTTCATTCGTGGAAGAGAACAAAGAGGACACAGTGGGAGAAATACTGCTTGTGTTCCACCTGCAACTAAAGCAGAATTCTTCGGGTAAAACTGCGTGTTTTGGGAGTAGAAATGCTTACAGTCCTTACTACAGCCTGCCTTGGTTGAGGCAGTTCGCTGCATGAGGGACACACTGCATATAGAAGATTCCTTTGGGGAAGGGCACTTTGTGTACAGTGTGGGACAAATGCACCTTGTGTTCCACCTGCAACTAAAGCAGAGTTCTTCGGGTAAAAGTGCCGTGTTTTCAGAGAGGAAATCCTTAGAGACCACAGTAGAGCCTGCCATGGTTGAGGCAGTTCGCTCCATGCGGGAAACCATTCTTACAGAACAAGTTCATTAGGGGAAGTGCCCATTGTGTACACTGTGGGAGAAAAGCTGCTTGAGTTCCACCTGCAACTAAAGCAGAGTTCTTCCATTAAAACTGCGTGTTTAGGGAGAGGAAATGGTTACAGTCCTCGCTGCAGCCTGCCGTAGTTGAGGCAGTTCGCTCCACGTGGGAAACCCTGCATATACAAGTTCATTCGTGGAAGAGACCAAAGAGTACACAGTGGGATAAATGCGGCTTGTGTTCCAACTGCAACTAAAGCAGAGTTCTTTGGGTAAAACTGCCATGTTTTGGGAGAGGAAATGCTTAGAGACCTCACTAGAGCCTGTCTTTGTTTAGGCATTTCACTCCACGTTGGACATCTTGAGTATAGAAGTTCTTTCGGCAAAGGCCCATTGGGTACACTGTGGAAGAAAAGTTGCTTGTGTTCCACTTGCAATTAAAGCAGAGTTCTTCTGGTAAAACTGCGTGTTTGGGGAGAGGAAATGCTTGCAGTCCTTACTAGAGCCTGCCTTGCTTGAGGCAGTTCGCTGCACGTGGGACACCCTGCATATAGAAGTTCATTCGGGGAGGGGCCCTTTGTGTACAGTGTGGGAGAAATGCAGCTTGTGTTCCACCTGCAATTAAGGCAGAGTTCTTCGGGTAAAAGTGCCATGTTTTCAGAGAGGAAATCCTTAGAGACCACAGTAGAGCCTGCCATGGTTGAGGCAGCTCGCTCTACGCGGGACACCATTCTTTTAGAACAAGGTCATTAGTGGTAGTGCCCATTGTGTACACTGTGAGAGAAATGCTGCTTCTATTACACCTGCACCTAAAGCTGAGTTCCTGTGGTAAAACTGAGGGTTCTGGGAGAGGAAATGCTTAGAGTCCTTACTAGAGCCTGCCTTGCTTGAGGCAGTTCGCTCCACGCGGGACAACCTGTATATTGAAGTTCATTCGGGGAAGGACCTTATGTGTACCTTGAGGGAGAAATGCATCTTGTGTTCCACCTGCAATTAAGGCAGAGTTCTTCGGGTAAAAGTGCTGTGTTTTCAGAGAGGAAATCCTTAGAGACCACAGTAGGGCTTGCCTTGGTTGAGGCAGTTCACTCCATGCGGGACAGCCTGCATATAGAACAAGTTCATTCGGTGAAGTGCCCATTGTGTGAACTGAAGGAGAAATGCTGCTTGTGTTACACCTGGAACTAAAGCAGAGTTTTTCTGGTAAAGCTGCGGTGTTTTGGGAGAGGAAATGTTTAGAGGCCTCACTGGAGCCTGAGTTGATTTAGGCATTTCACTCCACGTGGGACACCTTGAGTATAGAAGCTCTTTGGGCAAAGGCCACTGTGTACACTGTGGGAGAAAAGCTGCTTGTGTTCCACCTGCAACTAAAGCAGAGTTCTTCGGGTCAAACTGCGTGTTTTGGGAGAGGAAATGCTTACAGTCCTTACTGGAGCCTACCTTGATTGAGGCAGTTCGCTGCACGTGGGACACCCTGCATATAGAATTTCATTCGGGGAAGGGCCCTTTGTATACAGTGTGGGAGAAATGCAGCTTGTGTTCCACCTGCCATTAAGGTAGAGTTCTTCGGGTAAAAGTGCCGTGTTTTCAGAGAGGAAATCCTTAGAGACCACAGTAGAGCCTGCCATGGTTGAGGCAGTTCGCTCTATGCGGGACACCATTCTTTTAGAACAAGGTTATTAGTGGAAGTGCCCTTTGTGTACACTGTGAGAGAAATGCTGCTTCGGCAACACCTGCACCTAAAGCAGAGTTCCTCGGGTAAAACTGCGTGTTTTGCGAGAGGAAATGCTTAGAGTCCTCGCTACAGCCTGCCGTGGTTGAGGCAGTTCTCTTCACCTGGGAAACCCTGCATATAGAAGTTCATTCGTGGAAGAGACCAAAGAGTACACAGTGGGAGGAATGCTGCTTGTGTTCCACCTGCAATTAAAGCAGAGTTCTTCCGTTAAAACTGCGTGTTTAGGGAGAGGAAATGCTTACTTTTCTCGCTACAGCCTGCCTTGTTTGAGGCAGTTCGCTCCACGTGGGAAACCCTGCATATAGCAGTTCATTCGTGGAGGAGCTCAGAGAGTACACAGTGGGAGAAATGCTGCTTGTGTTCCACCTGCTACTAAAGCAGAGTTCTTTGGGTAAAACTGCCGTGTTTTGGAAGAGGAAATGCTTCCAGTCCTCGCTACAGCCTGCCGTGGTTAATGCAGTTCGCACCACGTGGGAAAACCTGCATATAGAAGTTCATTCGTGGAAGAGAACAAAGAGGACACAGTGGGAGAAATACTGCTTGTGTTCCACCTGCAACTAAAGCAGAATTCTTCGGGTAAAACTGCGTGTTTTGGGAGTAGAAATGCTTACAGTCCTTACTACAGCCTGCCTTGGTTGAGGCAGTTCGCTGCATGAGGGACACACTGCATATAGAAGATTCCTTTGGGGAAGGGCACTTTGTGTACAGTGTGGGACAAATGCACCTTGTGTTCCACCTGCAACTAAAGCAGAGTTCTTCGGGTAAAAGTGCCGTGTTTTCAGAGAGGAAATCCTTAGAGACCACAGTAGAGCCTGCCATGGTTGAGGCAGTTCGCTCCATGCGGGAAACCATTCTTACAGAACAAGTTCATTAGGGGAAGTGCCCATTGTGTACACTGTGGGAGAAAAGCTGCTTGAGTTCCACCTGCAACTAAAGCAGAGTTCTTCCATTAAAACTGCGTGTTTAGGGAGAGGAAATGGTTACAGTCCTCGCTGCAGCCTGCCGTAGTTGAGGCAGTTCGCTCCACGTGGGAAACCCTGCATATACAAGTTCATTCGTGGAAGAGACCAAAGAGTACACAGTGGGATAAATGCGGCTTGTGTTCCAACTGCAACTAAAGCAGAGTTCTTTGGGTAAAACTGCCATGTTTTGGGAGAGGAAATGCTTAGAGACCTCACTAGAGCCTGTCTTTGTTTAGGCATTTCACTCCACGTTGGACATCTTGAGTATAGAAGTTCTTTCGGCAAAGGCCCATTGGGTACACTGTGGAAGAAAAGTTGCTTGTGTTCCACTTGCAATTAAAGCAGAGTTCTTCTGGTAAAACTGCGTGTTTGGGGAGAGGAAATGCTTGCAGTCCTTACTAGAGCCTGCCTTGCTTGAGGCAGTTCGCTGCACGTGGGACACCCTGCATATAGAAGTTCATTCGGGGAGGGGCCCTTTGTGTACAGTGTGGGAGAAATGCAGCTTGTGTTCCACCTGCAATTAAGGCAGAGTTCTTCGGGTAAAAGTGCCATGTTTTCAGAGAGGAAATCCTTAGAGACCACAGTAGAGCCTGCCATGGTTGAGGCAGCTCGCTCTACGCGGGACACCATTCTTTTAGAACAAGGTCATTAGTGGTAGTGCCCATTGTGTACACTGTGAGAGAAATGCTGCTTCTATTACACCTGCACCTAAAGCTGAGTTCCTGTGGTAAAACTGAGGGTTCTGGGAGAGGAAATGCTTAGAGTCCTTACTAGAGCCTGCCTTGCTTGAGGCAGTTCGCTCCACGCGGGACAACCTGTATATTGAAGTTCATTCGGGGAAGGACCTTCCTTATGTGTACCTTGAGGGAGAAATGCATCTTGTGTTCCACCTGCAATTAAGGCAGAGTTCTTCGGGTAAAAGTGCTGTGTTTTCAGAGAGGAAATCCTTAGAGACCACAGTAGGGCTTGCCTTGGTTGAGGCAGTTCGCTCCATGCGGGACAGCCTGCATATAGAACAAGTTCATTCGGTGAAGTGCCCATTGTGTGAACTGAAGGAGAAATGCTGCTTGTGTTACACCTGGAACTAAAGCAGAGTTTTTCTGGTAAAGCTGCGGTGTTTTGGGAGAGGAAATGTTTAGAGGCCTCACTGGAGCCTGAGTTGATTTAGGCATTTCACTCCACGTGGGACACCTTGAGTATAGAAGCTCTTTGGGCAAAGGCCACTGTGTACACTGTGGGAGAAAAGCTGCTTGTGTTCCACCTGCAACTAAAGCAGAGTTCTTCGGGTCAAACTGCGTGTTTTGGGAGAGGAAATGCTTACAGTCCTTACTGGAGCCTACCTTGATTGAGGCAGTTCGCTGCACGTGGGACACCCTGCATATAGAATTTCATTCGGGGAAGGGCCCTTTGTATACAGTGTGGGAGAAATGCAGCTTGTGTTCCACCTGCCATTAAGGTAGAGTTCTTCGGGTAAAAGTGCCGTGTTTTCAGAGAGGAAATCCTTAGAGACCACAGTAGAGCCTGCCATGGTTGAGGCAGTTCGCTCTATGCGGGACACCATTCTTTTAGAACAAGGTTATTAGTGGAAGTGCCCTTTGTGTACACTGTGAGAGAAATGCTGCTTCGGCAACACCTGCACCTAAAGCAGAGTTCCTCGGGTAAAACTGCGTGTTTTGCGAGAGGAAATGCTTAGAGTCCTCGCTACAGCCTGCCGTGGTTGAGGCAGTTCTCTTCACCTGGGAAACCCTGCATATAGAAGTTCATTCGTGGAAGAGACCAAAGAGTACACAGTGGGAGGAATGCTGCTTGTGTTCCACCTGCAATTAAAGCAGAGTTCTTCCGTTAAAACTGCGTGTTTAGGGAGAGGAAATGCTTACATTTCTCGCTACAGCCTGCCTTGTTTGAGGCAGTTCGCTCCACGTGGGAAACCCTGCATATAGCAGTTCATTCGTGGAGGAGCTCAGAGAGTACACAGTGGGAGAAATGCTGCTTGTGTTCCACCTGCTACTAAAGCAGAGTTCTTTGGGTAAAACTGCCGTGTTTTGGAAGAGGAAATGCTTCCAGTCCTCGCTACAGCCTGCCGTGGTTAATGCAGTTCGCACCACGTGGGAAAACCTGCATATAGAAGTTCATTCGTGGAAGAGAACAAAGAGGACACAGTGGGAGAAATACTGCTTGTGTTCCACCTGCAACTAAAGCAGAATTCTTCGGGTAAAACTGCGTGTTTTGGGAGTAGAAATGCTTACAGTCCTTACTACAGCCTGCCTTGGTTGAGGCAGTTCGCTGCATGAGGGACACACTGCATATAGAAGATTCCTTTGGGGAAGGGCACTTTGTGTACAGTGTGGGACAAATGCACCTTGTGTTCCACCTGCAACTAAAGCAGAGTTCTTCGGGTAAAAGTGCCGTGTTTTCAGAGAGGAAATCCTTAGAGACCACAGTAGAGCCTGCCATGGTTGAGGCAGTTCGCTCCATGCGGGAAACCATTCTTACAGAACAAGTTCATTAGGGGAAGTGCCCATTGTGTACACTGTGGGAGAAAAGCTGCTTGAGTTCCACCTGCAACTAAAGCAGAGTTCTTCCATTAAAACTGCGTGTTTAGGGAGAGGAAATGGTTACAGTCCTCGCTGCAGCCTGCCGTAGTTGAGGCAGTTCGCTCCACGTGGGAAACCCTGCATATACAAGTTCATTCGTGGAAGAGACCAAAGAGTACACAGTGGGATAAATGCGGCTTGTGTTCCAACTGCAACTAAAGCAGAGTTCTTTGGGTAAAACTGCCATGTTTTGGGAGAGGAAATGCTTAGAGACCTCACTAGAGCCTGTCTTTGTTTAGGCATTTCACTCCACGTTGGACATCTTGAGTATAGAAGTTCTTTCGGCAAAGGCCCATTGGGTACACTGTGGAAGAAAAGTTGCTTGTGTTCCACTTGCAATTAAAGCAGAGTTCTTCTGGTAAAACTGCGTGTTTGGGGAGAGGAAATGCTTGCAGTCCTTACTAGAGCCTGCCTTGCTTGAGGCAGTTCGCTGCACGTGGGACACCCTGCATATAGAAGTTCATTCGGGGAGGGGCCCTTTGTGTACAGTGTGGGAGAAATGCAGCTTGTGTTCCACCTGCAATTAAGGCAGAGTTCTTCGGGTAAAAGTGCCATGTTTTCAGAGAGGAAATCCTTAGAGACCACAGTAGAGCCTGCCATGGTTGAGGCAGCTCGCTCTACGCGGGACACCATTCTTTTAGAACAAGGTCATTAGTGGTAGTGCCCATTGTGTACACTGTGAGAGAAATGCTGCTTCTATTACACCTGCACCTAAAGCTGAGTTCCTGTGGTAAAACTGAGGGTTCTGGGAGAGGAAATGCTTAGAGTCCTTACTAGAGCCTGCCTTGCTTGAGGCAGTTCGCTCCACGCGGGACAACCTGTATATTGAAGTTCATTCGGGGAAGGACCTTCCTTATGTGTACCTTGAGGGAGAAATGCATCTTGTGTTCCACCTGCAATTAAGGCAGAGTTCTTCGGGTAAAAGTGCTGTGTTTTCAGAGAGGAAATCCTTAGAGACCACAGTAGGGCTTGCCTTGGTTGAGGCAGTTCGCTCCATGCGGGACAGCCTGCATATAGAACAAGTTCATTCGGTGAAGTGCCCATTGTGTGAACTGAAGGAGAAATGCTGCTTGTGTTACACCTGGAACTAAAGCAGAGTTTTTCTGGTAAAGCTGCGGTGTTTTGGGAGAGGAAATGTTTAGAGGCCTCACTGGAGCCTGAGTTGATTTAGGCATTTCACTCCACGTGGGACACCTTGAGTATAGAAGCTCTTTGGGCAAAGGCCACTGTGTACACTGTGGGAGAAAAGCTGCTTGTGTTCCACCTGCAACTAAAGCAGAGTTCTTCGGGTCAAACTGCGTGTTTTGGGAGAGGAAATGCTTACAGTCCTTACTGGAGCCTACCTTGATTGAGGCAGTTCGCTGCACGTGGGACACCCTGCATATAGAATTTCATTCGGGGAAGGGCCCTTTGTATACAGTGTGGGAGAAATGCAGCTTGTGTTCCACCTGCCATTAAGGTAGAGTTCTTCGGGTAAAAGTGCCGTGTTTTCAGAGAGGAAATCCTTAGAGACCACAGTAGAGCCTGCCATGGTTGAGGCAGTTCGCTCTATGCGGGACACCATTCTTTTAGAACAAGGTTATTAGTGGAAGTGCCCTTTGTGTACACTGTGAGAGAAATGCTGCTTCGGCAACACCTGCACCTAAAGCAGAGTTCCTCGGGTAAAACTGCGTGTTTTGCGAGAGGAAATGCTTAGAGTCCTCGCTACAGCCTGCCGTGGTTGAGGCAGTTCTCTTCACCTGGGAAACCCTGCATATAGAAGTTCATTCGTGGAAGAGACCAAAGAGTACACAGTGGGAGGAATGCTGCTTGTGTTCCACCTGCAATTAAAGCAGAGTTCTTCCATTAAAACTGCGTGTTTAGGGAGAGGAAATGCTTACTTTTCTCGCTACAGCCTGCCTTGTTTGAGGCAGTTCGCTCCACGTGGGAAACCCTGCATATAGCAGTTCATTCGTGGAGGAGCTCAGAGAGTACACAGTGGGAGAAATGCTGCTTGTGTTCCACCTGCTACTAAAGCAGAGTTCTTTGGGTAAAACTGCCGTGTTTTGGAAGAGGAAATGCTTCCAGTCCTCGCTACAGCCTGCCGTGGTTAATGCAGTTCGCACCACGTGGGAAAACCTGCATATAGAAGTTCATTCGTGGAAGAGAACAAAGAGGACACAGTGGGAGAAATACTGCTTGTGTTCCACCTGCAACTAAAGCAGAATTCTTCGGGTAAAACTGCGTGTTTTGGGAGTAGAAATGCTTACAGTCCTTACTACAGCCTGCCTTGGTTGAGGCAGTTCGCTGCATGAGGGACACACTGCATATAGAAGATTCCTTTGGGGAAGGGCACTTTGTGTACAGTGTGGGACAAATGCACCTTGTGTTCCACCTGCAACTAAAGCAGAGTTCTTCGGGTAAAAGTGCCGTGTTTTCAGAGAGGAAATCCTTAGAGACCACAGTAGAGCCTGCCATGGTTGAGGCAGTTCGCTCCATGCGGGAAACCATTCTTACAGAACAAGTTCATTAGGGGAAGTGCCCATTGTGTACACTGTGGGAGAAAAGCTGCTTGAGTTCCACCTGCAACTAAAGCAGAGTTCTTCCATTAAAACTGCGTGTTTAGGGAGAGGAAATGGTTACAGTCCTCGCTGCAGCCTGCCGTAGTTGAGGCAGTTCGCTCCACGTGGGAAACCCTGCATATACAAGTTCATTCGTGGAAGAGACCAAAGAGTACACAGTGGGATAAATGCGGCTTGTGTTCCAACTGCAACTAAAGCAGAGTTCTTTGGGTAAAACTGCCATGTTTTGGGAGAGGAAATGCTTAGAGACCTCACTAGAGCCTGTCTTTGTTTAGGCATTTCACTCCACGTTGGACATCTTGAGTATAGAAGTTCTTTCGGCAAAGGCCCATTGGGTACACTGTGGAAGAAAAGTTGCTTGTGTTCCACTTGCAATTAAAGCAGAGTTCTTCTGGTAAAACTGCGTGTTTGGGGAGAGGAAATGCTTGCAGTCCTTACTAGAGCCTGCCTTGCTTGAGGCAGTTCGCTGCACGTGGGACACCCTGCATATAGAAGTTCATTCGGGGAGGGGCCCTTTGTGTACAGTGTGGGAGAAATGCAGCTTGTGTTCCACCTGCAATTAAGGCAGAGTTCTTCGGGTAAAAGTGCCATGTTTTCAGAGAGGAAATCCTTAGAGACCACAGTAGAGCCTGCCATGGTTGAGGCAGCTCGCTCTACGCGGGACACCATTCTTTTAGAACAAGGTCATTAGTGGTAGTGCCCATTGTGTACACTGTGAGAGAAATGCTGCTTCTATTACACCTGCACCTAAAGCTGAGTTCCTGTGGTAAAACTGAGGGTTCTGGGAGAGGAAATGCTTAGAGTCCTTACTAGAGCCTGCCTTGCTTGAGGCAGTTCGCTCCACGCGGGACAACCTGTATATTGAAGTTCATTCGGGGAAGGACCTTCCTTATGTGTACCTTGAGGGAGAAATGCATCTTGTGTTCCACCTGCAATTAAGGCAGAGTTCTTCGGGTAAAAGTGCTGTGTTTTCAGAGAGGAAATCCTTAGAGACCACAGTAGGGCTTGCCTTGGTTGAGGCAGTTCGCTCCATGCGGGACAGCCTGCATATAGAACAAGTTCATTCGGTGAAGTGCCCATTGTGTGAACTGAAGGAGAAATGCTGCTTGTGTTACACCTGGAACTAAAGCAGAGTTTTTCTGGTAAAGCTGCGGTGTTTTGGGAGAGGAAATGTTTAGAGGCCTCACTGGAGCCTGAGTTGATTTAGGCATTTCACTCCACGTGGGACACCTTGAGTATAGAAGCTCTTTGGGCAAAGGCCACTGTGTACACTGTGGGAGAAAAGCTGCTTGTGTTCCACCTGCAACTAAAGCAGAGTTCTTCGGGTCAAACTGCGTGTTTTGGGAGAGGAAATGCTTACAGTCCTTACTGGAGCCTACCTTGATTGAGGCAGTTCGCTGCACGTGGGACACCCTGCATATAGAATTTCATTCGGGGAAGGGCCCTTTGTATACAGTGTGGGAGAAATGCAGCTTGTGTTCCACCTGCCATTAAGGTAGAGTTCTTCGGGTAAAAGTGCCGTGTTTTCAGAGAGGAAATCCTTAGAGACCACAGTAGAGCCTGCCATGGTTGAGGCAGTTCGCTCTATGCGGGACACCATTCTTTTAGAACAAGGTTATTAGTGGAAGTGCCCTTTGTGTACACTGTGAGAGAAATGCTGCTTCGGCAACACCTGCACCTAAAGCAGAGTTCCTCGGGTAAAACTGCGTGTTTTGCGAGAGGAAATGCTTAGAGTCCTCGCTACAGCCTGCCGTGGTTGAGGCAGTTCTCTTCACCTGGGAAACCCTGCATATAGAAGTTCATTCGTGGAAGAGACCAAAGAGTACACAGTGGGAGGAATGCTGCTTGTGTTCCACCTGCAATTAAAGCAGAGTTCTTCCGTTAAAACTGCGTGTTTAGGGAGAGGAAATGCTTACTTTTCTCGCTACAGCCTGCCTTGTTTGAGGCAGTTCGCTCCACGTGGGAAACCCTGCATATAGCAGTTCATTCGTGGAGGAGCTCAGAGAGTACACAGTGGGAGAAATGCTGCTTGTGTTCCACCTGCTACTAAAGCAGAGTTCTTTGGGTAAAACTGCCGTGTTTTGGAAGAGGAAATGCTTCCAGTCCTCGCTACAGCCTGCCGTGGTTAATGCAGTTCGCACCACGTGGGAAAACCTGCATATAGAAGTTCATTCGTGGAAGAGAACAAAGAGGACACAGTGGGAGAAATACTGCTTGTGTTCCACCTGCAACTAAAGCAGAATTCTTCGGGTAAAACTGCGTGTTTTGGGAGTAGAAATGCTTACAGTCCTTACTACAGCCTGCCTTGGTTGAGGCAGTTCGCTGCATGAGGGACACACTGCATATAGAAGATTCCTTTGGGGAAGGGCACTTTGTGTACAGTGTGGGACAAATGCACCTTGTGTTCCACCTGCAACTAAAGCAGAGTTCTTCGGGTAAAAGTGCCGTGTTTTCAGAGAGGAAATCCTTAGAGACCACAGTAGAGCCTGCCATGGTTGAGGCAGTTCGCTCCATGCGGGAAACCATTCTTACAGAACAAGTTCATTAGGGGAAGTGCCCATTGTGTACACTGTGGGAGAAAAGCTGCTTGAGTTCCACCTGCAACTAAAGCAGAGTTCTTCCATTAAAACTGCGTGTTTAGGGAGAGGAAATGGTTACAGTCCTCGCTGCAGCCTGCCGTAGTTGAGGCAGTTCGCTCCACGTGGGAAACCCTGCATATACAAGTTCATTCGTGGAAGAGACCAAAGAGTACACAGTGGGATAAATGCGGCTTGTGTTCCAACTGCAACTAAAGCAGAGTTCTTTGGGTAAAACTGCCATGTTTTGGGAGAGGAAATGCTTAGAGACCTCACTAGAGCCTGTCTTTGTTTAGGCATTTCACTCCACGTTGGACATCTTGAGTATAGAAGTTCTTTCGGCAAAGGCCCATTGGGTACACTGTGGAAGAAAAGTTGCTTGTGTTCCACTTGCAATTAAAGCAGAGTTCTTCTGGTAAAACTGCGTGTTTGGGGAGAGGAAATGCTTGCAGTCCTTACTAGAGCCTGCCTTGCTTGAGGCAGTTCGCTGCACGTGGGACACCCTGCATATAGAAGTTCATTCGGGGAGGGGCCCTTTGTGTACAGTGTGGGAGAAATGCAGCTTGTGTTCCACCTGTAACTAAAGCAGAGTTCTTCCATTAAAACTGCGTTAAGGCAGAGTTCTTCGGGTAAAAGTGCCATGTTTTCAGAGAGGAAATCCTTAGAGACCACAGTAGAGCCTGCCATGGTTGAGGCAGCTCGCTCTACGCGGGACACCATTCTTTTAGAACAAGGTCATTAGTGGTAGTGCCCATTGTGTACACTGTGAGAGAAATGCTGCTTCTATTACACCTGCACCTAAAGCTGAGTTTCTGTGGTAAAACTGAGGGTTCTGGGAGAGGAAATGCTTAGAGTCCTTACTAGAGCCTGCCTTGCTTGAGGCAGTTCGCTCCACGCGGGACAACCTGTATATTGAAGTTCATTCGGGGAAGGACCTTCCTTATGTGTACCTTGAGGGAGAAATGCATCTTGTGTTCCACCTGCAATTAAGGCAGAGTTCTTCGGGTAAAAGTGCTGTGTTTTCAGAGAGGAAATCCTTAGAGACCACAGTAGGGCTTGCCTTGGTTGAGGCAGTTCGCTCCATGCGGGACAGCCTGCATATAGAACAAGTTCATTCGGTGAAGTGCCCATTGTGTGAACTGAAGGAGAAATGCTGCTTGTGTTACACCTGGAATAAAGCAGAGTTTTTCTGGTAAAGCTGCGGTGTTTTGGGAGAGGAAATGTTTAGAGGCCTCACTGGAGCCTGAGTTGATTTAGGCATTTCACTCCACGTGGGACACCTTGAGTATAGAAGCTCTTTGGGCAAAGGCCACTGTGTACACTGTGGGAGAAAAGCTGCTTGTGTTCCACCTGCAACTAAAGCAGAGTTCTTCGGGTCAAACTGCGTGTTTTGGGAGAGTAAATGCTTACAGTCCTTACTAGAGCCTACCTTGATTGAGGCAGTTCGCTGCACGTGGGACACCCTGCATATTGAATTTCATTCGGGGAAGGGCCCTTTGTATACAGTGTGGGAGAAATGCAGCTTGTGTTCCACCTGCCATTAAGGTAGAGTTCTTCGGGTAAAAGTGCCGTGTTTTCAGAGAGGAAATCCTTAGAGACCACAGTAGAGCCTGCCATGGTCGAGGCAGTTCGCTCTATGCGGGACACCATTCTTTTAGAACAAGGTTATTAGTGGAAGTGCCCTTTGTGTACACTGTGAGAGAAATGCTGCTTCGGCAACACCTGCACCTAAAGCAGAGTTCCTCGGGTAAAACTGCGTGTTTTGCGAGAGGAAATGCTTAGAGTCCTCGCTACAGCCTGCCCTGGTTGAGGCAGTTCTCTTCACCTGGGAAACCCTGCATATAGAAGTTCATTCGTGGAAGAGACCAAAGAGTACACAGTGGGAGGAATGCTGCTTGTGTTCCACCAGCAATTAAAGCAGAGTTCTTCCGTTAAAACTGCGTGTTTAGGGAGAGGAAATGCTTACATTTCTCGCTACAGCCTGCCTTGTTTGAGGCAGTTCGCTCCACGTGGGAAACCCTGCATATAGCAGTTCATTCGTGGAGGAGCTCAGAGAGTACACAGTGGGAGAAATGCTGCTTGTGTTCCACCTGCTACTAAAGCAGAGTTCTTTGGGTAAAACTGCCGTGTTTTGGAAGAGGAAATGCTTCCAGTCCTCGCTACAGCCTGCCGTGGTTAATGCAGTTCGCACCACGTGGGAAAACCTGCATATAGAAGTTCATTCGTGGAAGAGAACAAAGAGGACACAGTGGGAGAAATACTGCTTGTGTTCCACCTGCATCTAAAGCAGAATTCTTCGGGTAAAACTGCGTGTTTTGGGAGTAGAAATGCTTACAGTCCTTACTACAGCCTGCCTTGGTTGAGGCAGTTCGCTGCATGAGGGACACACTGCATATAGAAGATTCCTTTGGGGAAGGGCACTTTGTGTACAGTGTGGGACAAATGCACCTTGTGTTCCACCTGCAACTAAAGCAGAGTTCTTCGGGTAAAAGTGCCGTGTTTTCAGAGAGGAAATCCTTAGAGACCACAGTAGAGCCTGCCATGGTTGAGGCAGTTCGCTCCATGCGGGAAACCATTCTTACAGAACAAGTTCATTAGGGGAAGTGCCCATTGTGTACACTGTGGGAGAAAAGCTGCTTGAGTTCCACCTGCAACTAAAGCAGAGTTCTTCCATTAAAACTGCGTGTTTAGGGAGAGGAAATGGTTACAGTCCTCGCTGCAGCCTGCCGTAGTTGAGGCAGTTCGCTCCACGTGGGAAACCCTGCATATACAAGTTCATTCGTGGAAGAGACCAAAGAGTACACAGTGGGATAAATGCGGCTTGTGTTCCAACTGCAACTAAAGCAGAGTTCTTTGGGTAAAACTGCCATGTTTTGGGAGAGGAAATGCTTAGAGACCTCACTAGAGCCTGTCTTTGTTTAGGCATTTCACTCCACGTTGGACATCTTGAGTATAGAAGTTCTTTCGGCAAAGGCCCATTGGGTACACTGTGGAAGAAAAGTTGCTTGTGTTCCACTTGCAATTAAAGCAGAGTTCTTCTGGTAAAACTGCGTGTTTGGGGAGAGGAAATGCTTGCAGTCCTTACTAGAGCCTGCCTTGCTTGAGGCAGTTCGCTGCACGTGGGACACCCTGCATATAGAAGTTCATTCGGGGAGGGGCCCTTTGTGTACAGTGTGGGAGAAATGCAGCTTGTGTTCCACCTGCAATTAAGGCAGAGTTCTTCGGGTAAAAGTGCCATGTTTTCAGAGAGGAAATCCTTAGAGACCACAGTAGAGCCTGCCATGGTTGAGGCAGCTCGCTCTACGCGGGACACCATTCTTTTAGAACAAGGTCATTAGTGGTAGTGCCCATTGTGTACACTGTGAGAGAAATGCTGCTTCTATTACACCTGCACCTAAAGCTGAGTTCCTGTGGTAAAACTGAGGGTTCTGGGAGAGGAAATGCTTAGAGTCCTTACTAGAGCCTGCCTTGCTTGAGGCAGTTCGCTCCACGCGGGACAACCTGTATATTGAAGTTCATTCGGGGAAGGACCTTATGTGTACCTTGAGGGAGAAATGCATCTTGTGTTCCACCTGCAATTAAGGCAGAGTTCTTCGGGTAAAAGTGCTGTGTTTTCAGAGAGGAAATCCTTAGAGACCACAGTAGGGCTTGCCTTGGTTGAGGCAGTTCGCTCCATGCGGGACAGCCTGCATATAGAACAAGTTCATTCGGTGAAGTGCCCATTGTGTGAACTGAAGGAGAAATGCTGCTTGTGTTACACCTGGAACTAAAGCAGAGTTTTTCTGGTAAAGCTGCGGTGTTTTGGGAGAGGAAATGTTTAGAGGCCTCACTGGAGCCTGAGTTGATTTAGGCATTTCACTCCACGTGGGACACCTTGAGTATAGAAGCTCTTTGGGCAAAGGCCACTGTGTACACTGTGGGAGAAAAGCTGCTTGTGTTCCACCTGCAACTAAAGCAGAGTTCTTCGGGTCACACTGCGTGTTTTGGGAGAGGAAATGCTTACAGTCCTTACTGGAGCCTACCTTGATTGAGGCAGTTCGCTGCACGTGGGACACCCTGCATATAGAATTTCATTCGGGGAAGGGCCCTTTGTATACAGTGTGGGAGAAATGCAGCTTGTGTTCCACCTGCCATTAAGGTAGAGTTCTTCGGGTAAAAGTGCCGTGTTTTCAGAGAGGAAATCCTTAGAGACCACAGTAGAGCCTGCCATGGTTGAGGCAGTTCGCTCTATGCGGGACACCATTCTTTTAGAACAAGGTTATTAGTGGAAGTGCCCTTTGTGTACACTGTGAGAGAAATGCTGCTTCGGCAACACCTGCACCTAAAGCAGAGTTCCTCGGGTAAAACTGCGTGTTTTGCGAGAGGAAATGCTTAGAGTCCTCGCTACAGCCTGCCGTGGTTGAGGCAGTTCTCTTCACCTGGGAAACCCTGCATATAGAAGTTCATTCGTGGAAGAGACCAAAGAGTACACAGTGGGAGGAATGCTGCTTGTGTTCCACCAGCAATTAAAGCAGAGTTCTTCCATTAAAACTGCGTGTTTAGGGAGAGGAAATGCTTACATTTCTCGCTACAGCCTGCCTTGTTTGAGGCAGTTCGCTCCACGTGGGAAACCCTGCATATAGCAGTTCATTCGTGGAGGAGCTCAGAGAGTACACAGTGGGAGAAATGCTGCTTGTGTTCCACCTGCTACTAAAGCAGAGTTCTTTGGGTAAAACTGCCGTGTTTTGGAAGAGGAAATGCTTCCAGTCCTCGCTACAGCCTGCCGTGGTTAATGCAGTTCGCACCACGTGGGAAAACCTGCATATAGAAGTTCATTCGTGGAAGAGAACAAAGAGGACACAGTGGGAGAAATACTGCTTGTGTTCCACCTGCAACTAAAGCAGAATTCTTCGGGTAAAACTGCGTGTTTTGGGAGTAGAAATGCTTACAGTCCTTACTACAGCCTGCCTTGGTTGAGGCAGTTCGCTGCATGAGGGACACCCTGCATATAGAAGATTCCTTTGGGGAAGGGCACTTTGTGTACAGTGTGGGACAAATGCACCTTGTGTTCCACCTGCAACTAAAGCAGAGTTCTTCGGGTAAAAGTGCCGTGTTTTCAGAGAGGAAATCCTTAGAGACCACAGTAGAGCCTGCCATGGTTGAGGCAGTTCGCTCCATGCGGGAAACCATTCTTACAGAACAAGTTCATTAGGGGAAGTGCCCATTGTGTACACTGTGGGAGAAAAGCTGCTTGAGTTCCACCTGCAACTAAAGCAGAGTTCTTCCATTAAAACTGCGTGTTTAGGGAGAGGAAATGGTTACAGTCCTCGCTGCAGCCTGCCGTAGTTGAGGCAGTTCGCTCCACGTGGGAAACCCTGCATATACAAGTTCATTCGTGGAAGAGACCAAAGAGTACACAGTGGGATAAATGCGGCTTGTGTTCCAACTGCAACTAAAGCAGAGTTCTTTGGGTAAAACTGCCATGTTTTGGGAGAGGAAATGCTTAGAGACCTCACTAGAGCCTGTCTTTGTTTAGGCATTTCACTCCACGTTGGACATCTTGAGTATAGAAGTTCTTTCGGCAAAGGCCCATTGGGTACACTGTGGAAGAAAAGTTGCTTGTGTTCCACTTGCAATTAAAGCAGAGTTCTTCTGGTAAAACTGCGTGTTTGGGGAGAGGAAATGCTTGCAGTCCTTACTAGAGCCTGCCTTGCTTGAGGCAGTTCGCTGCACGTGGGACACCCTGCATATAGAAGTTCATTCGGGGAGGGGCCCTTTGTGTACAGTGTGGGAGAAATGCAGCTTGTGTTCCACCTGCAATTAAGGCAGAGTTCTTCGGGTAAAAGTGCCATGTTTTCAGAGAGGAAATCCTTAGAGACCACAGTAGAGCCTGCCATGGTTGAGGCAGCTCGCTCTACGCGGGACACCATTCTTTTAGAACAAGGTCATTAGTGGTAGTGCCCATTGTGTACACTGTGAGAGAAATGCTGCTTCTATTACACCTGCACCTAAAGCTGAGTTCCTGTGGTAAAACTGAGGGTTCTGGGAGAGGAAATGCTTAGAGTCCTTACTAGAGCCTGCCTTGCTTGAGGCAGTTCGCTCCACGCGGGACAACCTGTATATTGAAGTTCATTCGGGGAAGGACCTTCCTTATGTGTACCTTGAGGGAGAAATGCATCTTGTGTTCCACCTGCAATTAAGGCAGAGTTCTTCGGGTAAAAGTGCTGTGTTTTCAGAGAGGAAATCCTTAGAGACCACAGTAGGGCTTGCCTTGGTTGAGGCAGTTCGCTCCATGCGGGACAGCCTGCATATAGAACAAGTTCATTCGGTGAAGTGCCCATTGTGTGAACTGAAGGAGAAATGCTACTTGTGTTACACCTGGAACTAAAGCAGAGTTTTTCTGGTAAAGCTGCGGTGTTTTGGGAGAGGAAATGTTTAGAGGCCTCACTGGAGCCTGAGTTGATTTAGGCATTTCACTCCACGTGGGACACCTTGAGTATAGAAGCTCTTTGGGCAAAGGCCACTGTGTACACTGTGGGAGAAAAGCTGCTTGTGTTCCACCTGCAACTAAAGCAGAGTTCTTCGGGTCAAACTGCGTGTTTTGGGAGAGGAAATGCTTACAGTCCTTACTGGAGCCTACCTTGATTGAGGCAGTTCGCTGCACGTGGGACACCCTGCATATAGAATTTCATTCGGGGAAGGGCCCTTTGTATACAGTGTGGGAGAAATGCAGCTTGTGTTCCACCTGCCATTAAGGTAGAGTTCTTCGGGTAAAAGTGCCGTGTTTTCAGAGAGGAAATCCTTAGAGACCACAGTAGAGCCTGCCATGGTTGAGGCAGTTCGCTCTATGCGGGACACCATTCTTTTAGAACAAGGTTATTAGTGGAAGTGCCCTTTGTGTACACTGTGAGAGAAATGCTGCTTCGGCAACACCTGCACCTAAAGCAGAGTTCCTCGGGTAAAACTGCGTGTTTTGCGAGAGGAAATGCTTAGAGTCCTCGCTACAGCCTGCCGTGGTTGAGGCAGTTCTCTTCACCTGGGAAACCCTGCATATAGAAGTTCATTCGTGGAAGAGACCAAAGAGTACACAGTGGGAGGAATGCTGCTTGTGTTCCACCTGCAATTAAAGCAGAGTTCTTCCGTTAAAACTGCGTGTTTAGGGAGAGGAAATGCTTACTTTTCTCGCTACAGCCTGCCTTGTTTGAGGCAGTTCGCTCCACGTGGGAAACCCTGCATATAGCAGTTCATTCGTGGAGGAGCTCAGAGAGTACACAGTGGGAGAAATGCTGCTTGTGTTCCACCTGCTACTAAAGCAGAGTTCTTTGGGTAAAACTGCCGTGTTTTGGAAGAGGAAATGCTTCCAGTCCTCGCTACAGCCTGCCGTGGTTAATGCAGTTCGCACCACGTGGGAAAACCTGCATATAGAAGTTCATTCGTGGAAGAGAACAAAGAGGACACAGTGGGAGAAATACTGCTTGTGTTCCACCTGCAACTAAAGCAGAATTCTTCGGGTAAAACTGCGTGTTTTGGGAGTAGAAATGCTTACAGTCCTTACTACAGCCTGCCTTGGTTGAGGCAGTTCGCTGCATGAGGGACACACTGCATATAGAAGATTCCTTTGGGGAAGGGCACTTTGTGTACAGTGTGGGACAAATGCACCTTGTGTTCCACCTGCAACTAAAGCAGAGTTCTTCGGGTAAAAGTGCCGTGTTTTCAGAGAGGAAATCCTTAGAGACCATAGTAGAGCCTGCCATGGTTGAGGCAGTTCGCTCCATGCGGGAAACCATTCTTACAGAACAAGTTCATTAGGGGAAGTGCCCATTGTGTACACTGTGGGAGAAAAGCTGCTTGAGTTCCACCTGCAACTAAAGCAGAGTTCTTCCATTAAAACTGCGTGTTTAGGGAGAGGAAATGGTTACAGTCCTCGCTGCAGCCTGCCGTAGTTGAGGCAGTTCGCTCCACGTGGGAAACCCTGCATATACAAGTTCATTCGTGGAAGAGACCAAAGAGTACACAGTGGGATAAATGCGGCTTGTGTTCCAACTGCAACTAAAGCAGAGTTCTTTGGGTAAAACTGCCATGTTTTGGGAGAGGAAATGCTTAGAGACCTCACTAGAGCCTGCCTTTGTTTAGGCATTTCACTCCACGTTGGACATCTTGAGTATAGAAGTTCTTTCGGCAAAGGCCCATTGGGTACACTGTGGAAGAAAAGTTGCTTGTGTTCCACTTGCAATTAAAGCAGAGTTCTTCTGGTAAAACTGCGTGTTTGGGGAGAGGAAATGCTTGCAGTCCTTACTAGAGCCTGCCTTGCTTGAGGCAGTTCGCTGCACGTGGGACACCCTGCATATAGAAGTTCATTCGGGGAGGGGCCCGTTGTGTACAGTGTGGGAGAAATGCAGCTTGTGTTCCACCTGCAATTAAGGCAGAGTTCTTCGGGTAAAAGTGCCATGTTTTCAGAGAGGAAATCCTTAGAGACCACAGTAGAGCCTGCCATGGTTGAGGCAGCTCGCTCTACGCGGGACACCATTCTTTTAGAACAAGGTCATTAGTGGTAGTGCCCATTGTGTACACTGTGAGAGAAATGCTGCTTCTATTACACCTGCACCTAAAGCTGAGTTCCTGTGGTAAAACTGAGGGTTCTGGGAGAGGAAATGCTTAGAGTCCTTACTAGAGCCTGCCTTGCTTGAGGCAGTTCGCTCCACGCGGGACAACCTGTATATTGAAGTTCATTCGGGGAAGGACCTTATGTGTACCTTGAGGGAGAAATGCATCTTGTGTTCCACCTGCAATTAAGGCAGAGTTCTTCGGGTAAAAGTGCTGTGTTTTCAGAGAGGAAATCCTTAGAGACCACAGTAGGGCTTGCCTTGGTTGAGGCAGTTCGCTCCATGCGGGACAGCCTGCATATAGAACAAGTTCATTCGGTGAAGTGCCCATTGTGTGAACTGAAGGAGAAATGCTGCTTGTGTTACACCTGGAACTAAAGCAGAGTTTTTCTGGTAAAGCTGCGGTGTTTTGGGAGAGGAAATGTTTAGAGGCCTCACTGGAGCCTGAGTTGATTTAGGCATTTCACTCCACGTGGGACACCTTGAGTATAGAAGCTCTTTGGGCAAAGGCCACTGTGTACACTGTGGGAGAAAAGCTGCTTGTGTTCCACCTGCAACTAAAACAGAGTTCTTCGGGTCAAACTGCGTGTTTTGGGAGAGGAAATGCTTACAGTCCTTACTGGAGCCTACCTTGATTGAGGCAGTTCGCTGCACGTGGGACACCCTGCATATAGAATTTCATTCGGGGAAGGGCCCTTTGTATACAGTGTGGGAGAAATGCAGCTTGTGTTCCACCTGCCATTAAGGTAGAGTTCTTCGGGTAAAAGTGCCGTGTTTTCAGAGAGGAAATCCTTAGAGACCACAGTAGAGCCTGCCATGGTTGAGGCAGTTCGCTCTATGCGGGACACCATTCTTTTAGAACAAGGTTATTAGTGGAAGTGCCCTTTGTGTACACTGTGAGAGAAATGCTGCTTCGGCAACACCTGCACCTAAAGCAGAGTTCCTCGGGTAAAACTGCGTGTTTTGCGAGAGGAAATGCTTAGAGTCCTCGCTACAGCCTGCCGTGGTTGAGGCAGTTCTCTTCACCTGGGAAACCCTGCATATAGAAGTTCATTCGTGGAAGAGACCAAAGAGTACACAGTGGGAGGAATGCTGCTTGTGTTCCACCTGCAATTAAAGCAGAGTTCTTCCGTTAAAACTGCGTGTTTAGGGAGAGGAAATGCTTACATTTCTCGCTACAGCCTGCCTTGTTTGAGGCAGTTCGCTCCACGTGGGAAACCCTGCATATAGCAGTTCATTCATGGAGGAGCTCAGAGAGTACACAGTGGGAGAAATGCTGCTTGTGTTCCACCTGCTACTAAAGCAGAGTTCTTTGGGTAAAACTGCCGTGTTTTGGAAGAGGAAATACTTCCAGTCCTCGCTACAGCCTGCCGTGGTTAATGCAGTTCGCACCACGTGGGAAAACCTGCATATAGAAGTTCATTCGTGGAAGAGAACAAAGAGGACACAGTGGGAGAAATACTGCTTGTGTTCCACCTGCAACTAAAGCAGAATTCTTCGGGTAAAACTGCGTGTTTTGGGAGTAGAAATGCTTACAGTCCTTACTACAGCCTGCCTTGGTTGAGGCAGTTCGCTGCGTGAGGGACACACTGCATATAGAAGATTCCTTTGGGGAAGGGCACTTTGTGTACAGTGTGGGACAAATGCACCTTGTGTTCCACCTGCAACTAAAGCAGAGTTCTTCAGGTAAAAGTGCCGTGTTTTCAGAGAGGAAATCCTTAGAGACCACAGTAGAGCCTGCCATGGTTGAGGCAGTTCGCTCCATGCGGGAAACCATTCTTACAGAACAAGTTCATTAGGGGAAGTGCCCATTGTGTACACTGTGGGAGAAAAGCTGCTTGAGTTCCACCTGCAACTAAAGCAGAGTTCTTCCATTAAAACTGCGTGTTTAGGGAGAGGAAATGGTTACAGTCCTCGCTGCAGCCTGCCGTAGTTGAGGCAGTTCGCTCCACGTGGGAAACCCTGCATATACAAGTTCATTAGTGGAAGAGACCAAAGAGTACACAGTGGGATAAATGCGGCTTGTGTTCCAACTGCAACTAAAGCAGAGTTCTTTGGGTAAAACTGCCATGTTTTGGGAGAGGAAATGCTTAGAGACCTCACTAGAGCCTGTCTTTGTTTAGGCATTTCACTCCACGTTGGACATCTTGAGTATAGAGGTTCTTTCGGCAAAGGCCCATTGGGTACACTGTGGAAGAAAAGTTGCTTGTGTTCCACTTGCAATTAAAGCAGAGTTCTTCTGGTAAAACTGCGTGTTTGGGGAGAGGAAATGCTTGCAGTCCTTACTAGAGCCTGCCTTGCTTGAGGCAGTTCGCTGCACGTGGGACACCCTGCATATAGAAGTTCATTCGGGGAGGGGCCCTTTGTGTACAGTGTGGGAGAAATGCAGCTTGTGTTCCACCTGCAATTAAGGCAGAGTTCTTCGGGTAAAAGTGCCATGTTTTCAGAGAGGAAATCCTTAGAGACCACAGTAGAGCCTGCCATGGTTGAGGCAGCTCGCTCTACGCGGGACACCATTCTTTTAGAACAAGGTCATTAGTGGTAGTGCCCATTGTGTACACTGTGAGAGAAATGCTGCTTCTATTACACCTGCACCTAAAGCTGAGTTCCTGTGGTAAAACTGAGGGTTCTGGGAGAGGAAATGCTTAGAGTCCTTACTAGAGCCTGCCTTGCTTGAGGCAGTTCGCTCCACGCGGGACAACCTGTATATTGAAGTTCATTCGGGGAAGGACCTTCCTTATGTGTACCTTGAGGGAGAAATGCATCTTGTGTTCCACCTGCAATTAAGGCAGAGTTCTTCGGGTAAAAGTGCTGTGTTTTCAGAGAGGAAATCCTTAGAGACCACAGTAGGGCTTGCCTTGGTTGAGGCAGTTCGCTCCATGCGGGACAGCCTGCATATAGAACAAGTTCATTCGGTGAAGTGCCCATTGTGTGAACTGAAGGAGAAATGCTACTTGTGTTACACCTGGAACTAAAGCAGAGTTTTTCTGGTAAAGCTGCGGTGTTTTGGGAGAGGAAATGTTTAGAGGCCTCACTGGAGCCTGAGTTGATTTAGGCATTTCACTCCACGTGGGACACCTTGAGTATAGAAGCTCTTTGGGCAAAGGCCACTGTGTACACTGTGGGAGAAAAGCTGCTTGTGTTCCACCTGCAACTAAAGCAGAGTTCTTCGGGTCAAACTGCGTGTTTTGGGAGAGGGAATGCTTACAGTCCTTACTGGAGCCTACCTTGATTGAGGCAGTTCGCTGCACGTGGGACACCCTGCATATAGAATTTCATTCGGGGAAGGGCCCTTTGTATACAGTGTGGGAGAAATGCAGCTTGTGTTCCACCTGCCATTAAGGTAGAGTTCTTCGGGTAAAAGTGCCGTGTTTTCAGAGAGGAAATCCTTAGAGACCACAGTAGAGCCTGCCATGGTTGAGGCAGTTCGCTCTATGCGGGACACCATTCTTTTAGAACAAGGTTATTAGTGGAAGTGCCCTTTGTGTACACTGTGAGAGAAATGCTGCTTCGGCAACACCTGCACCTAAAGCAGAGTTCCTCGGGTAAAACTGCGTGTTTTGCGAGAGGAAATGCTTAGAGTCCTCGCTACAGCCTGCCGTGGTTGAGGCAGTTCTCTTCACCTGGGAAACCCTGCATATAGAAGTTCATTCGTGGAAGAGACCAAAGAGTACACAGTGGGAGGAATGCTGCTTGTGTTCCACCTGCAATTAAAGCAGAGTTCTTCCGTTAAAACTACGTGTTTAGGGAGAGGAAATGCTTACATTTCTCGCTACAGCCTGCCTTGTTTGAGGCAGTTCGCTCCACGTGGGAAACCCTGCATATAGCAGTTCATTCGTGGAGGAGCTCAGAGAGTACACAGTGGGAGAAATGCTGCTTGTGTTCCACCTGCTACTAAAGCAGAGTTCTTTGGGTAAAACTGCCGTGTTTTGGAAGAGGAAATGCTTCCAGTCCTCGCTACAGCCTGCCGTGGTTAATGCAGTTCGCACCACGTGGGAAAACCTGCATATAGAAGTTCATTCGTGGAAGAGAACAAAGAGGACACAGTGGGAGAAATACTGCTTGTGTTCCACCTGCAACTAAAGCAGAATTCTTCGGGTAAAACTGCGTGTTTTGGGAGTAGAAATGCTTACAGTCCTTACTACAGCCTGCCTTGGTTGAGGCAGTTCGCTGCATGAGGGACACACTGCATATAGAAGATTCCTTTGGGGAAGGGCACTTTGTGTACAGTGTGGGACAAATGCACCTTGTGTTCCACCTGCAACTAAAGCAGAGTTCTTCGGGTAAAAGTGCCGTGTTTTCAGAGAGGAAATCCTTAGAGACCACAGTAGAGCCTGCCATGGTTGAGGCAGTTCGCTCCATGCGGGAAACCATTCTTACAGAACAAGTTCATTAGGGGAAGTGCCCATTGTGTACACTGTGGGAGAAAAGCTGCTTGAGTTCCACCTGCAACTAAAGCAGAGTTCTTCCATTAAAACTGCGTGTTTAGGGAGAGGAAATGGTTACAGTCCTCGCTGCAGCCTGCCGTAGTTGAGGCAGTTCGCTCCACGTGGGAAACCCTGCATATACAAGTTCATTCGTGGAAGAGACCAAAGAGTACACAGTGGGATAAATGCGGCTTGTGTTCCAACTGCAACTAAAGCAGAGTTCTTTGGGTAAAACTGCCATGTTTTGGGAGAGGAAATGCTTAGAGACCTCACTAGAGCCTGTCTTTGTTTAGGCATTTCACTCCACGTGGGACACCTTGAGTATAGAAGCTCTTTGGGCAAAGGCCACTGTGTACACTGTGGGAGAAAAGCTGCTTGTGTTCCACCTGCAACTAAAGCAGAGTTCTTCGGGTCAAACTGCGTGTTTTGGGAGAGGAAATGCTTACAGTCCTTACTGGAGCCTACCTTGATTGAGGCAGTTCGCTGCACGTGGGACAACCTGTATATTGAAGTTCATTCGGGGAAGGACCTTCCTTATGTGTACCTTGAGGGAGAAATGCATCTTGTGTTCCACCTGCAATTAAGGCAGAGTTCTTCGGGTAAAAGTGCTGTGTTTTCAGAGAGGAAATCCTTAGAGACCACAGTAGGGCTTGCCTTGGTTGAGGCAGTTCGCTCCATGCGGGACAGCCTGCATATAGAACAAGTTCATTCGGTGAAGTGCCCATTGTGTGAACTGAAGGAGAAATGCTGCTTGTGTTACACCTGGAACTAAAGCAGAGTTTTTCTGGTAAAGCTGCGGTGTTTTGGGAGAGGAAATGTTTAGAGGCCTCACTGGAGCCTGAGTTGATTTAGGCATTTCACTCCACGTGGGACACCTTGAGTATAGAAGCTCTTTGGGCAAAGGCCACTGTGTACACTGTGGGAGAAAAGCTGCTTGTGTTCCACCTGCAACTAAAGCAGAGTTCTTCGGGTCAAACTGCGTGTTTTGGGAGAGGGAATGCTTACAGTCCTTACTGGAGCCTACCTTGATTGAGGCAGTTCGCTGCACGTGGGACACCCTGCATATAGAATTTCATTCGGGGAAGGGCCCTTTGTATACAGTGTGGGAGAAATGCAGCTTGTGTTCCACCTGCCATTAAGGTAGAGTTCTTCGGGTAAAAGTGCCGTGTTTTCAGAGAGGAAATCCTTAGAGACCACAGTAGAGCCTGCCATGGTTGAGGCAGTTCGCTCTATGCGGGACACCATTCTTTTAGAACAAGGTTATTAGTGGAAGTGCCCTTTGTGTACACTGTGAGAGAAATGCTGCTTCGGCAACACCTGCACCTAAAGCAGAGTTCCTCGGGTAAAACTGCGTGTTTTGCGAGAGGAAATGCTTAGCGTCCTCGCTACAGCCTGCCGTGGTTGAGGCAGTTCTCTTCACCTGGGAAACCCTGCATATAGAAGTTCATTCGTGGAAGAGACCAAAGAGTACACAGTAGGAGGAATGCTGCTTGTGTTCCACCTGCAATTAAAGCAGAGTTCTTCCGTTAAAACTGCGTGTTTAGGGAGAGGAAATGCTTACATTTCTCGCTACAGCCTGCCTTGTTTGAGGCAGTTCGCTCCACGTGGGAAACCCTGCATATAGCAGTTCATTCGTGGAGGAGCTCAGAGAGTACACAGTGGGAGAAATGCTGCTTGTGTTCCACCTGCTACTAAAGCAGAGTTCTTTGGGTAAAACTGCCGTGTTTGGGAAGAGGAAATGCTTCCAGTCCTCGCTACAGCCTGCCGTCGTTAATGCAGTTCGCACCACGTGGGAAAACCTGCATATAGAAGTTCATTCGTGGAAGAGAACAAAGAGGACACAGTGGGAGAAATACTGCTTGTGTTCCACCTGCAACTAAAGCAGAATTCTTCGGGTAAAACTGCGTGTTTTGGGAGTAGAAATGCTTACAGTCCTTACTACAGCCTGCCTTGGTTGAGGCAGTTCGCTGCATGAGGGACACACTGCATATAGAAGATTCCTTTGGGGAAGGGCACTTTGTGTACAGTGTGGGACAAATGCACCTTGTGTTCCACCTGCAACTAAAGCAGAGTTCTTCGGGTAAAAGTGCCGTGTTTTCAGAGAGGAAATCCTTAGAGACCACAGTAGAGCCTGCCATGGTTGAGGCAGTTCGCTCCATGCGGGAAACCATTCTTACAGAACAAGTTCATTAGGGGAAGTGCCCATTGTGTACACTGTGGGAGAAAAGCTGCTTGAGTTCCACCTGCAACTAAAGCAGAGTTCTTCCATTAAAACTGCGTGTTTAGGGAGAGGAAATGGTTACAGTCCTCGCTGCAGCCTGCCGTAGTTGAGGCAGTTCGCTCCACGTGGGAAACCCTGCATATACAAGTTCATTCGTGGAAGAGACCAAAGAGTACACAGTGGGATAAATGCGGCTTGTGTTCCAACTGCAACTAAAGCAGAGTTCTTTGGGTAAAACTGCCATGTTTTGGGAGAGGAAATGCTTAGAGACCTCACTAGAGCCTGTCTTTGTTTAGGCATTTCACTCCACGTGGGACACCTTGAGTATAGAAGCTCTTTGGGCAAAGGCCACTGTGGACACTGTGGGAGAAAAGCTGCTTGTGTTCCACCTGCAACTAAAGCAGAGTTCTTCGGGTCAAACTGCGTGTTTTGGGAGAGGAAATGCTTACAGTCCTTACTGGAGCCTACCTTGATTGAGGCAGTTCGCTGCACGTGGGACACCCTGCATATAGAATTTCATTCGGGGAAGGGCCCTTTGTATACAGTGTGGGAGAAATGCAGCTTGTGTTCCACCTGCCATTAAGGTAGAGTTCTTCGGGTAAAAGTGCCGTGTTTTCAGAGAGGAAATCCTTAGAGACCACAGTAGAGCCTGCCATGGTTGAGGCAGTTCGCTCTATGCGGGACACCATTCTTTTAGAACAAGGTTATTAGTGGAAGTGCCCTTTGTGTACACTGTGAGAGAAATGCTGCTTCGGCAACACCTGCACCTAAAGCAGAGTTCCTCGGGTAAAACTGCGTGTTTTGCGAGAGGAAATGCTTAGAGTCCTCGCTACAGCCTGCCGTGGTTGAGGCAGTTCTCTTCACCTGGGAAACCCTGCATATAGAAGTTCATTCGTGGAAGAGACCAAAGAGTACACAGTGGGAGGAATGCTGCTTGTGTTCCACCTGCAATTAAAGCAGAGTTCTTCCGTTAAAACTGCGTGTTTAGGGAGAGGAAATGCTTACATTTCTCGCTACAGCCTGCCTTGTTTGAGGCAGTTCGCTCCACGTGGGAAACCCTGCATATAGCAGTTCATTCATGGAGGAGCTCAGAGAGTACACAGTGGGAGAAATGCTGCTTGTGTTCCACCTGCTACTAAAGCAGAGTTCTTTGGGTAAAACTGCCGTGTTTTGGAAGAGGAAATACTTCCAGTCCTCGCTACAGCCTGCCGTGGTTAATGCAGTTCGCACCACGTGGGAAAACCTGCATATAGAAGTTCATTCGTGGAAGAGAACAAAGAGGACACAGTGGGAGAAATACTGCTTGTGTTCCACCTGCAACTAAAGCAGAATTCTTCGGGTAAAACTGCGTGTTTTGGGAGTAGAAATGCTTACAGTCCTTACTACAGCCTGCCTTGGTTGAGGCAGTTCGCTGCGTGAGGGACACACTGCATATAGAAGATTCCTTTGGGGAAGGGCACTTTGTGTACAGTGTGGGACAAATGCACCTTGTGTTCCACCTGCAACTAAAGCAGAGTTCTTCAGGTAAAAGTGCCGTGTTTTCAGAGAGGAAATCCTTAGAGACCACAGTAGAGCCTGCCATGGTTGAGGCAGTTCGCTCCATGCGGGAAACCATTCTTACAGAACAAGTTCATTAGGGGAAGTGCCCATTGTGTACACTGTGGGAGAAAAGCTGCTTGAGTTCCACCTGCAACTAAAGCAGAGTTCTTCCATTAAAACTGCGTGTTTAGGGAGAGGAAATGGTTACAGTCCTCGCTGCAGCCTGCCGTAGTTGAGGCAGTTCGCTCCACGTGGGAAACCCTGCATATACAAGTTCATTAGTGGAAGAGACCAAAGAGTACACAGTGGGATAAATGCGGCTTGTGTTCCAACTGCAACTAAAGCAGAGTTCTTTGGGTAAAACTGCCATGTTTTGGGAGAGGAAATGCTTAGAGACCTCACTAGAGCCTGTCTTTGTTTAGGCATTTCACTCCACGTTGGACATCTTGAGTATAGAGGTTCTTTCGGCAAAGGCCCATTGGGTACACTGTGGAAGAAAAGTTGCTTGTGTTCCACTTGCAATTAAAGCAGAGTTCTTCTGGTAAAACTGCGTGTTTGGGGAGAGGAAATGCTTGCAGTCCTTACTAGAGCCTGCCTTGCTTGAGGCAGTTCGCTGCACGTGGGACACCCTGCATATAGAAGTTCATTCGGGGAGGGGCCCTTTGTGTACAGTGTGGGAGAAATGCAGCTTGTGTTCCACCTGCAATTAAGGCAGAGTTCTTCGGGTAAAAGTGCCATGTTTTCAGAGAGGAAATCCTTAGAGACCACAGTAGAGCCTGCCATGGTTGAGGCAGCTCGCTCTACGCGGGACACCATTCTTTTAGAACAAGGTCATTAGTGGTAGTGCCCATTGTGTACACTGTGAGAGAAATGCTGCTTCTATTACACCTGCACCTAAAGCTGAGTTCCTGTGGTAAAACTGAGGGTTCTGGGAGAGGAAATGCTTAGAGTCCTTACTAGAGCCTGCCTTGCTTGAGGCAGTTCGCTCCACGCGGGACAACCTGTATATTGAAGTTCATTCGGGGAAGGACCTTCCTTATGTGTACCTTGAGGGAGAAATGCATCTTGTGTTCCACCTGCAATTAAGGCAGAGTTCTTCGGGTAAAAGTGCTGTGTTTTCAGAGAGGAAATCCTTAGAGACCACAGTAGGGCTTGCCTTGGTTGAGGCAGTTCGCTCCATGCGGGACAGCCTGCATATAGAACAAGTTCATTCGGTGAAGTGCCCATTGTGTGAACTGAAGGAGAAATGCTACTTGTGTTACACCTGGAACTAAAGCAGAGTTTTTCTGGTAAAGCTGCGGTGTTTTGGGAGAGGAAATGTTTAGAGGCCTCACTGGAGCCTGAGTTGATTTAGGCATTTCACTCCACGTGGGACACCTTGAGTATAGAAGCTCTTTGGGCAAAGGCCACTGTGTACACTGTGGGAGAAAAGCTGCTTGTGTTCCACCTGCAACTAAAGCAGAGTTCTTCGGGTCAAACTGCGTGTTTTGGGAGAGGGAATGCTTACAGTCCTTACTGGAGCCTACCTTGATTGAGGCAGTTCGCTGCACGTGGGACACCCTGCATATAGAATTTCATTCGGGGAAGGGCCCTTTGTATACAGTGTGGGAGAAATGCAGCTTGTGTTCCACCTGCCATTAAGGTAGAGTTCTTCGGGTAAAAGTGCCGTGTTTTCAGAGAGGAAATCCTTAGAGACCACAGTAGAGCCTGCCATGGTTGAGGCAGTTCGCTCTATGCGGGACACCATTCTTTTAGAACAAGGTTATTAGTGGAAGTGCCCTTTGTGTACACTGTGAGAGAAATGCTGCTTCGGCAACACCTGCACCTAAAGCAGAGTTCCTCGGGTAAAACTGCGTGTTTTGCGAGAGGAAATGCTTAGCGTCCTCGCTACAGCCTGCCGTGGTTGAGGCAGTTCTCTTCACCTGGGAAACCCTGCATATAGAAGTTCATTCGTGGAAGAGACCAAAGAGTACACAGTGGGAGGAATGCTGCTTGTGTTCCACCTGCAATTAAAGCAGAGTTCTTCCGTTAAAACTGCGTGTTTAGGGAGAGGAAATGCTTACATTTCTCGCTACAGCCTGCCTTGTTTGAGGCAGTTCGCTCCACGTGGGAAACCCTGCATATAGCAGTTCATTCGTGGAGGAGCTCAGAGAGTACACAGTGGGAGAAATGCTGCTTGTGTTCCACCTGCTACTAAAGCAGAGTTCTTTGGGTAAAACTGCCGTGTTTGGGAAGAGGAAATGCTTCCAGTCCTCGCTACAGCCTGCCGTGGTTAATGCAGTTCGCACCACGTGGGAAAACCTGCATATAGAAGTTCATTCGTGGAAGAGAACAAAGAGGACACAGTGGGAGAAATACTGCTTGTGTTCCACCTGCAACTAAAGCAGAATTCTTCGGGTAAAACTGCGTGTTTTGGGAGTAGAAATGCTTACAGTCCTTACTACAGCCTGCCTTGGTTGAGGCAGTTCGCTGCATGAGGGACACACTGCATATAGAAGATTCCTTTGGGGAAGGGCACTTTGTGTACAGTGTGGGACAAATGCACCTTGTGTTCCACCTGCAACTAAAGCAGAGTTCTTCGGGTAAAAGTGCCGTGTTTTCAGAGAGGAAATCCTTAGAGACCACAGTAGAGCCTGCCATGGTTGAGGCAGTTCGCTCCATGCGGGAAACCATTCTTACAGAACAAGTTCATTAGGGGAAGTGCCCATTGTGTACACTGTGGGAGAAAAGCTGCTTGAGTTCCACCTGCAACTAAAGCAGAGTTCTTCCATTAAAACTGCGTGTTTAGGGAGAGGAAATGGTTACAGTCCTCGCTGCAGCCTGCCGTAGTTGAGGCAGTTCGCTCCACGTGGGAAACCCTGCATATACAAGTTCATTCGTGGAAGAGACCAAAGAGTACACAGTGGGATAAATGCGGCTTGTGTTCCAACTGCAACTAAAGCAGAGTTCTTTGGGTAAAACTGCCATGTTTTGGGAGAGGAAATGCTTAGAGACCTCACTAGAGCCTGTCTTTGTTTAGGCATTTCACTCCACGTGGGACACCTTGAGTATAGAAGCTCTTTGGGCAAAGGCCACTGTGGACACTGTGGGAGAAAAGCTGCTTGTGTTCCACCTGCAACTAAAGCAGAGTTCTTCGGGTCAAACTGCGTGTTTTGGGAGAGGAAATGCTTACAGTCCTTACTGGAGCCTACCTTGATTGAGGCAGTTCGCTGCACGTGGGACACCCTGCATATAGAATTTCATTCGGGGAAGGGCCCTTTGTATACAGTGTGGGAGAAATGCAGCTTGTGTTCCACCTGCCATTAAGGTAGAGTTCTTCGGGTAAAAGTGCCGTGTTTTCAGAGAGGAAATCCTTAGAGACCACAGTAGAGCCTGCCATGGTTGAGGCAGTTCGCTCTATGCGGGACACCATTCTTTTAGAACAAGGTTATTAGTGGAAGTGCCCTTTGTGTACACTGTGAGAGAAATGCTGCTTCGGCAACACCTGCACCTAAAGCAGAGTTCCTCGGGTAAAACTGCGTGTTTTGCGAGAGGAAATGCTTAGAGTCCCCGCTACAGCCTGCCGTGGTTGAGGCAGTTCTCTTCACCTGGGAAACCCTGCATATAGAAGTTCATTCGTGGAAGAGACCAAAGAGTACACAGTGGGAGGAATGCTGCTTGTGTTCCACCTGCAATTAAAGCAGAGTTCTTCCGTTAAAACTGCGTGTTTAGGGAGAGGAAATGCTTACATTTCTCGCTACAGCCTGCCTTGTTTGAGGCAGTTCGCTCCACGTGGGAAACCCTGCATATAGCAGTTCATTCGTGGAGGAGCTCAGAGAGTACACAGTGGGAGAAATGCTGCTTGTGTTCCACCTGCTACTAAAGCAGAGTTCTTTGGGTAAAACTGCCGTGTTTTGGAAGAGGAAATGCTTCCAGTCCTCGCTACAGCCTGCCGTGGTTAATGCAGTTCGCACCACGTGGGAAAACCTGCATATAGAAGTTCATTCGTGGAAGAGAACAAAGAGGACACAGTGGGAGAAATACTGCTTGTGTTCCACCTGCAACTAAAGCAGAATTCTTCGGGTAAAACTGCGTGTTTTGGGAGTAGAAATGCTTACAGTCCTTACTACAGCCTGCCTTGGTTGAGGCAGTTCGCTGCATGAGGGACACACTGCATATAGAAGATTCCTTTGGGGAAGGGCACTTTGTGTACAGTGTGGGACAAATGCACCTTGTGTTCCACCTGCAACTAAAGCAGAGTTCTTCGGGTAAAAGTGCCGTGTTTTCAGAGAGGAAATCCTTAGAGACCACAGTAGAGCCTGCCATGGTTGAGGCAGTTCGCTCCATGCGGGAAACCATTCTTACAGAACAAGTTCATTAGGGGAAGTGCCCATTGTGTACACTGTGGGAGAAAAGCTGCTTGAGTTCCACCTGCAACTAAAGCAGAGTTCTTCCATTAAAACTGCGTGTTTAGGGAGAGGAAATGGTTACAGTCCTCGCTGCAGCCTGCCGTAGTTGAGGCAGTTCGCTCCACGTGGGAAACCCTGCATATACAAGTTCATTCGTGGAAGAGACCAAAGAGTACACAGTGGGATAAATGCGGCTTGTGTTCCAACTGCAACTAAAGCAGAGTTCTTTGGGTAAAACTGCCATGTTTTGGGAGAGGAAATGCTTAGAGACCTCACTAGAGCCTGTCTTTGTTTAGGCATTTCACTCCACGTGGGACACCTTGAGTATAGAAACTCTTTGGGCAAAGGCCACTGTGGACACTGTGGGAGAAAAGCTGCTTGTGTTCCACCTGCAACTAAAGCAGAGTTCTTCGGGTCAAACTGCGTGTTTTGGGAGAGGAAATGCTTACAGTCCTTACTGGAGCCTACCTTGATTGAGGCAGTTCGCTGCACGTGGGACACCCTGCATATAGAATTTCATTCGGGGAAGGGCCCTTTGTATACAGTGTGGGAGAAATGCAGCTTGTGTTCCACCTGCCATTAAGGTAGAGTTCTTCGGGTAAAAGTGCCGTGTTTTCAGAGAGGAAATCCTTAGAGACCACAGTAGAGCCTGCCATGGTTGAGGCAGTTCGCTCTATGCGGGACACCATTCTTTTAGAACAAGGTTATTAGTGGAAGTGCCCTTTGTGTACACTGTGAGAGAAATGCTGCTTCGGCAACACCTGCACCTAAAGCAGAGTTCCTCGGGTAAAACTGCGTGTTTTGCGAGAGGAAATGCTTAGAGTCCCCGCTACAGCCTGCCGTGGTTGAGGCAGTTCTCTTCACCTGGGAAACCCTGCATATAGAAGTTCATTCGTGGAAGAGACCAAAGAGTACACAGTGGGAGGAATGCTGCTTGTGTTCCACCTGCAATTAAAGCAGAGTTCTTCCGTTAAAACTGCGTGTTTAGGGAGAGGAAATGCTTACATTTCTCGCTACAGCCTGCCTTGTTTGAGGCAGTTCGCTCCACGTGGGAAACCCTGCATATAGCAGTTCATTCGTGGAGGAGCTCAGAGAGTACACAGTGGGAGAAATGCTGCTTGTGTTCCACCTGCTACTAAAGCAGAGTTCTTTGGGTAAAACTGCCGTGTTTTGGAAGAGGAAATGCTTCCAGTCCTCGCTACAGCCTGCCGTGGTTAATGCAGTTCGCACCACGTGGGAAAACCTGCATATAGAAGTTCATTCGTGGAAGAGAACAAAGAGGACACAGTGGGAGAAATACTGCTTGTGTTCCACCTGCAACTAAAGCAGAATTCTTCGGGTAAAACTGCGTGTTTTGGGAGTAGAAATGCTTACAGTCCTTACTACAGCCTGCCTTGGTTGAGGCAGTTCACTGCATGAGGGACACACTGCATATAGAAGATTCCTTTGGGGAAGGGCACTTTGTGTACAGTGTGGGACAAATGCACCTTGTGTTCCACCTGCAACTAAAGCAGAGTTCTTCGGGTAAAAGTGCCGTGTTTTCAGAGAGGAAATCCTTAGAGACCACAGTAGAGCCTGCCATGGTTGAGGCAGTTCGCTCCATGCGGGAAACCATTCTTACAGAACAAGTTCATTAGGGGAAGTGCCCATTGTGTACACTGTGGGAGAAAAGCTGCTTGAGTTCCACCTGCAACTAAAGCAGAGTTCTTCCATTAAAACTGCGTGTTTAGGGAGAGGAAATGGTTACAGTCCTCGCTGCAGCCTGCCGTAGTTGAGGCAGTTCGCTCCACGTGGGAAACCCTGCATATACAAGTTCATTCGTGGAAGAGACCAAAGAGTACACAGTGGGATAAATGCGGCTTGTGTTCCAACTGCAACTAAAGCAGAGTTCTTTGGGTAAAACTGCCATGTTTTGGGAGAGGAAATGCTTAGAGACCTCACTAGAGCCTGTCTTTGTTTAGGCATTTCACTCCACGTTTGACATCTTGAGTATAGAGGTTCTATCGGCAAAGGCCCATTGAGTACACTGTGGAAGAAAAGTTGCTTGTGTTCCACTGGCAATTAAAGCAGAGTTCTTCTGGTAAAACTGCGTGTTTGGGGAGAGGAAATGCTTGCAGTCCTTACTAGAGCCTGCCTTGCTTGAGGCAGTTCGCTGCACGTGGGACACCCTGCATATAGAAGTTCATTCGGGGAGGGGCCCTTTGTGTACAGTGTGGGAGAAATGCAGCTTGTGTTCCACCTGCAATTAAGGCAGAGTTCTTCGGGTAAAAGTGCCATGTTTTCAGAGAGGAAATCCTTAGAGACCACAGTAGAGCCTGCCATGGTTGAGGCAGCTCGCTCTACGCAGGACACCATTCTTTTAGAACAAGGTCATTAGTGGTAGTGCCCGTTGTGTACACTGTGAGAGAAATGCTGCTTCTATTACACCTGCACCTAAAGCTGAGTTCCTGGGGTAAAACTGAGGGTTCTGGGAGAGGAAATGCTTAGAGTGCTTACTAGAGCCTGCCTTGATTGAGGCAGTTCGCTCCACGCGGGACAACCTGTATATTGAAGTTCATTCGGGGAAGGACCTTATGTGTACCTTGAGGGAGAAATGCATCTTGTGTTCCACCTGCAATTAAGGCAGAGTTCTTCGGGTAAAAGTGCTGTGTTTTCAGAGAGGAAATCCTTAGAGACCACAGTAGGGCTTGCCTTGGTTGAGGCAGTTCGCTCCATGCGGGACAGCCTGCATATAGAACAAGTTCATTCGGTGAAGTGCCCATTGTGTGAACTGAAGGAGAAATGCTGCTTGTGTTACACCTGGAACTAAAGCAGAGTTTTTCTGGTAAAGCTGCGGTGTTTTGGGAGAGGAAATGTTTAGAGGCCTCACTGGAGTCTGAGTTGATTTAGGCATTTCACTCCACGTGGGACACCTTGAGTATAGAAGCTCTTTGGGCAAAGGCCACTGTGTACACTGTGGGAGAAAAGCTGCTTGTGTTCCACCTGCAACTAAAGCAGAGTTCTTCGGGTCAAACTGCGTGTTTTGGGAGAGGGAATGCTTACAGTCCTTACTGGAGCCTACCTTGATTGAGGCAGTTCGCTGCACGTGGGACACCCTGCATATAGAATTTCATTCGGGGAAGGGCCCTTTGTATACAGTGTGGGAGAAATGCAGCTTGTGTTCCACCTGCCATTAAGGTAGAGTTCTTCGGGTAAAAGTGCCGTGTTTTCAGAGAGGAAATCCTTAGAGACCACAGTAGAGCCTGCCATGGTTGAGGCAGTTCGCTCTATGCGGGACACCATTCTTTTAGAACAAGGTTATTAGTGGAAGTGCCCTTTGTGTACACTGTGAGAGAAATGCTGCTTCGGCAACACCTGCACCTAAAGCAGAGTTCCTCGGGTAAAACTGCGTGTTTTGCGAGAGGAAATGCTTAGAGTCCTCGCTACAGCCTGCCGTGGTTGAGGCAGTTCTCTTCACCTGGGAAACCCTGCATATAGAAGTTCATTCGTGGAAGAGACCAAAGAGTACACAGTGGGAGGAATGCTGCTTGTGTTCCACCTGCAATTAAAGCAGAGTTCTTCCGTTAAAACTGCGTGTTTAGGGAGAGGAAATGCTTACATTTCTCGCTACAGCCTGCCTTGTTTGAGGCAGTTCGCTCCACGTGGGAAACCCTGCATATAGCAGTTCATTCGTGGAGGAGCTCAGAGAGTACACAGTGGGAGAAATGCTGCTTGTGTTCCACCTGCTACTAAAGCAGAGTTCTTTGGGTAAAACTGCCGTGTTTTGGAAGAGGAAATGCTTCCAGTCCTCGCTACAGCCTGCCGTGGTTAATGCAGTTCGCACCACGTGGGAAAACCTGCATATAGAAGTTCATTCGTGGAAGAGAACAAAGAGGACACAGTGGGAGAAATACTGCTTGTGTTCCACCTGCAACTAAAGCAGAATTCTTCGGGTAAAACTGCGTGTTTTGGGAGTAGAAATGCTTACAGTCCTTACTACAGCCTGCCTTGGTTGAGGCAGTTCGCTGCATGAGGGACACACTGCATATAGAAGATTCCTTTGGGGAAGGGCACTTTGTGTACAGTGTGGGACAAATGCACCTTGTGTTCCACCTGCAACTAAAGCAGAGTTCTTCGGGTAAAAGTGCCGTGTTTTCAGAGAGGAAATCCTTAGAGACCACAGTAGAGCCTGCCATGGTTGAGGCAGTTCGCTCCATGCGGGAAACCATTCTTACAGAACAAGTTCATTAGGGGAAGTGCCCATTGTGTACACTGTGGGAGAAAAGCTGCTTGAGTTCCACCTGCAACTAAAGCAGAGTTCTTCCATTAAAACTGCGTGTTTAGGGAGAGGAAATGGTTACAGTCCTCGCTGCAGCCTGCCGTAGTTGAGGCAGTTCGCTCCACGTGGGAAACCCTGCATATACAAGTTCATTCGTGGAAGAGACCAAAGAGTACACAGTGGGATAAATGCGGCTTGTGTTCCAACTGCAACTAAAGCAGAGTTCTTTGGGTAAAACTGCCATGTTTTGGGAGAGGAAATGCTTAGAGACCTCACTAGAGCCTGTCTTTGTTTAGGCATTTCACTCCACGTGGGACACCTTGAGTATAGAAGCTCTTTGGGCAAAGGCCACTGTGTACACTGTGGGAGAAAAGCTGCTTGTGTTCCACCTGCAACTAAAGCAGAGTTCTTCGGGTCAAACTGCGTGTTTTGGGAGAGGAAATGCTTACAGTCCTTACTGGAGCCTACCTTGATTGAGGCAGTTCGCTGCACGTGGGACACCCTGCATATAGAATTTCATTCGGGGAAGGGCCCTTTGTATACAGTGTGGGAGAAATGCAGCTTGTGTTCCACCTGCCATTAAGGTAGAGTTCTTCGGGTAAAAGTGCCGTGTTTTCAGAGAGGAAATCCTTAGAGACCACAGTAGAGCCTGCCATGGTTGAGGCAGTTCGCTCTATGCGGGACACCATTCTTTTAGAACAAGGTTATTAGTGGAAGTGCCCTTTGTGTACACTGTGAGAGAAATGCTGCTTCGGCAACACCTGCACCTAAAGCAGAGTTCCTCGGGTAAAACTGCGTGTTTTGCGAGAGGAAATGCTTAGAGTCCTCGCTACAGCCTGCCGTGGTTGAGGCAGTTCTCTTCACCTGGGAAACCCTGCATATAGAAGTTCATTCGTGGAAGAGACCAAAGAGTACACAGTGGGAGGAATGCTGCTTGTGTTCCACCTGCAATTAAAGCAGAGTTCTTCCGTTAAAACTGCGTGTTTAGGGAGAGGAAATGCTTACATTTCTCGCTACAGCCTGCCTTGTTTGAGGCAGTTCGCTCCACGTGGGAAACCCTGCATATAGCAGTTCATTCGTGGAGGAGCTCAGAGAGTACACAGTGGGAGAAATGCTGCTTGTGTTCCACCTGCTACTAAAGCAGAGTTCTTTGGGTAAAACTGCCGTGTTTTGGAAGAGGAAATGCTTCCAGTCCTCGCTACAGCCTGCCGTGGTTAATGCAGTTCGCACCACGTGGGAAAACCTGCATATAGAAGTTCATTCGTGGAAGAGAACAAAGAGGACACAGTGGGAGAAATACTGCTTGTGTTCCACCTGCAACTAAAGCAGAATTCTTCGGGTAAAACTGCGTGTTTTGGGAGTAGAAATGCTTACAGTCCTTACTACAGCCTGCCTTGGTTGAGGCAGTTCGCTGCATGAGGGACACACTGCATATAGAAGATTCCTTTGGGGAAGGGCACTTTGTGTACAGTGTGGGACAAATGCACCTTGTGTTCCACCTGCAACTAAAGCAGAGTTCTTCGGGTAAAAGTGCCGTGTTTTCAGAGAGGAAATCCTTAGAGACCACAGTAGAGCCTGCCATGGTTGAGGCAGTTCGCTCCATGCGGGAAACCATTCTTACAGAACAAGTTCATTAGGGGAAGTGCCCATTGTGTACACTGTGGGAGAAAAGCTGCTTGAGTTCCACCTGCAACTAAAGCAGAGTTCTTCCATTAAAACTGCGTGTTTAGGGAGAGGAAATGGTTACAGTCCTCGCTGCAGCCTGCCGTAGTTGAGGCAGTTCGCTCCACGTGGGAAACCCTGCATATACAAGTTCATTCGTGGAAGAGACCAAAGAGTACACAGTGGGATAAATGCGGCTTGTGTTCCAACTGCAACTAAAGCAGAGTTCTTTGGGTAAAACTGCCATGTTTTGGGAGAGGAAATGCTTAGAGACCTCACTAGAGCCTGTCTTTGTTTAGGCATTTCACTCCACGTGGGACACCTTGAGTATAGAAGCTCTTTGGGCAAAGGCCACTGTGTACACTGTGGGAGAAAAGCTGCTTGTGTTCCACCTGCAACTAAAGCAGAGTTCTTCGGGTCAAACTGCGTGTTTTGGGAGAGGAAATGCTTACAGTCCTTACTGGAGCCTACCTTGATTGAGGCAGTTCGCTGCACGTGGGACACCCTGCATATAGAATTTCATTCGGGGAAGGGCCCTTTGTATACAGTGTGGGAGAAATGCAGCTTGTGTTCCACCTGCCATTAAGGTAGAGTTCTTCGGGTAAAAGTGCCGTGTTTTCAGAGAGGAAATCCTTAGAGACCACAGTAGAGCCTGCCATGGTTGAGGCAGTTCGCTCTATGCGGGACACCATTCTTTTAGAACAAGGTTATTAGTGGAAGTGCCCTTTGTGTACACTGTGAGAGAAATGCTGCTTCGGCAACACCTGCACCTAAAGCAGAGTTCCTCGGGTAAAACTGCGTGTTTTGCGAGAGGAAATGCTTAGAGTCCTCGCTACAGCCTGCCGTGGTTGAGGCAGTTCTCTTCACCTGGGAAACCCTGCATATAGAAGTTCATTCGTGGAAGAGACCAAAGAGTACACAGTGGGAGGAATGCTGCTTGTGTTCCACCTGCAATTAAAGCAGAGTTCTTCCGTTAAAACTGCGTGTTTAGGGAGAGGAAATGCTTACATTTCTCGCTACAGCCTGCCTTGTTTGAGGCAGTTCGCTCCACGTGGGAAACCCTGCATATAGCAGTTCATTCGTGGAGGAGCTCAGAGAGTACACAGTGGGAGAAATGCTGCTTGTGTTCCACCTGCTACTAAAGCAGAGTTCTTTGGGTAAAACTGCCGTGTTTTGGAAGAGGAAATGCTTCCAGTCCTCGCTACAGCCTGCCGTGGTTAATGCAGTTCGCACCACGTGGGAAAACCTGCATATAGAAGTTCATTCGTGGAAGAGAACAAAGAGGACACAGTGGGAGAAATACTGCTTGTGTTCCACCTGCAACTAAAGCAGAATTCTTCGGGTAAAACTGCGTGTTTTGGGAGTAGAAATGCTTACAGTCCTTACTACAGCCTGCCTTGGTTGAGGCAGTTCGCTGCATGAGGGACACACTGCATATAGAAGATTCCTTTGGGGAAGGGCACTTTGTGTACAGTGTGGGACAAATGCACCTTGTGTTCCACCTGCAACTAAAGCAGAGTTCTTCGGGTAAAAGTGCCGTGTTTTCAGAGAGGAAATCCTTAGAGACCACAGTAGAGCCTGCCATGGTTGAGGCAGTTCGCTCCATGCGGGAAACCATTCTTACAGAACAAGTTCATTAGGGGAAGTGCCCATTGTGTACACTGTGGGAGAAAAGCTGCTTGAGTTCCACCTGCAACTAAAGCAGAGTTCTTCCATTAAAACTGCGTGTTTAGGGAGAGGAAATGGTTACAGTCCTCGCTGCAGCCTGCCGTAGTTGAGGCAGTTCGCTCCACGTGGGAAACCCTGCATATACAAGTTCATTCGTGGAAGAGACCAAAGAGTACACAGTGGGATAAATGCGGCTTGTGTTCCAACTGCAACTAAAGCAGAGTTCTTTGGGTAAAACTGCCATGTTTTGGGAGAGGAAATGCTTAGAGACCTCACTAGAGCCTGTCTTTGTTTAGGCATTTCACTCCACGTGGGACACCTTGAGTATAGAAGCTCTTTGGGCAAAGGCCACTGTGTACACTGTGGGAGAAAAGCTGCTTGTGTTCCACCTGCAACTAAAGCAGAGTTCTTCGGGTCAAACTGCGTGTTTTGGGAGAGGAAATGCTTACAGTCCTTACTGGAGCCTACCTTGATTGAGGCAGTTCGCTGCACGTGGGACACCCTGCATATAGAATTTCATTCGGGGAAGGGCCCTTTGTATACAGTGTGGGAGAAATGCAGCTTGTGTTCCACCTGCCATTAAGGTAGAGTTCTTCGGGTAAAAGTGCCGTGTTTTCAGAGAGGAAATCCTTAGAGACCACAGTAGAGCCTGCCATGGTTGAGGCAGTTCGCTCTATGCGGGACACCATTCTTTTAGAACAAGGTTATTAGTGGAAGTGCCCTTTGTGTACACTGTGAGAGAAATGCTGCTTCGGCAACACCTGCACCTAAAGCAGAGTTCCTCGGGTAAAACTGCGTGTTTTGCGAGAGGAAATGCTTAGAGTCCTCGCTACAGCCTGCCGTGGTTGAGGCAGTTCTCTTCACCTGGGAAACCCTGCATATAGAAGTTCATTCGTGGAAGAGACCAAAGAGTACACAGTGGGAGGAATGCTGCTTGTGTTCCACCTGCAATTAAAGCAGAGTTCTTCCGTTAAAACTGCGTGTTTAGGGAGAGGAAATGCTTACATTTCTCGCTACAGCCTGCCTTGTTTGAGGCAGTTCGCTCCACGTGGGAAACCCTGCATATAGCAGTTCATTCGTGGAGGAGCTCAGAGAGTACACAGTGGGAGAAATGCTGCTTGTGTTCCACCTGCTACTAAAGCAGAGTTCTTTGGGTAAAACTGCCGTGTTTTGGAAGAGGAAATGCTTCCAGTCCTCGCTACAGTCTGCCGTGGTTAATGCAGTTCGCACCACGTGGGAAAACCTGCATATAGAAGTTCATTCGTGGAAGAGAACAAAGAGGACACAGTGGGAGAAATACTGCTTGTGTTCCACCTGCAACTAAAGCAGAATTCTTCGGGTAAAACTGCGTGTTTTGGGAGTAGAAATGCTTACAGTCCTTACTACAGCCTGCCTTGGTTGAGGCAGTTCGCTGCATGAGGGACACACTGCATATAGAAGATTCCTTTGGGGAAGGGCACTTTGTGTACAGTGTGGGACAAATGCACCTTGTGTTCCACCTGCAACTAAAGCAGAGTTCTTCGGGTAAAAGTGCCGTGTTTTCAGAGAGGAAATCCTTAGAGACCACAGTAGAGCCTGCCATGGTTGAGGCAGTTCGCTCCATGCGGGAAACCATTCTTACAGAACAAGTTCATTAGGGGAAGTGCCCATTGTGTACACTGTGGGAGAAAAGCTGCTTGAGTTCCACCTGCAACTAAAGCAGAGTTCTTCCATTAAAACTGCGTGTTTAGGGAGAGGAAATGGTTACAGTCCTCGCTGCAGCCTGCCGTAGTTGAGGCAGTTCGCTCCACGTGGGAAACCCTGCATATACAAGTTCATTCGTGGAAGAGACCAAAGAGTACACAGTGGGATAAATGCGGCTTGTGTTCCAACTGCAACTAAAGCAGAGTTCTTTGGGTAAAACTGCCATGTTTTGGGAGAGGAAATGCTTAGAGACCTCACTAGAGCCTGTCTTTGTTTAGGCATTTCACTCCACGTTGGACATCTTGAGTATAGAGGTTCTTTCGGCAAAGGCCCATTGGGTACACTGTGGAAGAAAAGTTGCTTGTGTTCCACTTGCAATTAAAGCAGAGTTCTTCTGGTAAAACTGCGTGTTTGGGGAGAGGAAATGCTTGCAGTCCTTACTAGAGCCTGCCTTGCTTGAGGCAGTTCGCTGCACGTGGGACACCCTGCATATAGAAGTTCATTCGGGGAGGGGCCCTTTGTGTACAGTGTGGGAGAAATGCAGCTTGTGTTCCACCTGCAATTAAGGCAGAGTTCTTCGGGTAAAAGTGCCATGTTTTCAGAGAGGAAATCCTTAGAGACCACAGTAGAGCCTGCCATGGTTGAGGCAGCTCGCTCTACGCAGGACACCGTTCTTTTAGAACAAGGTCATTAGTGGTAGTGCCCGTTGTGTACACTGTGAGAGAAATGCTGCTTCTATTACACCTGCACCTAAAGCTGAGTTCCTGGGGTAAAACTGAGGGTTCTGGGAGAGGAAATGCTTAGAGTGCTTACTAGAGCCTGCCTTGATTGAGGCAGTTCGCTCCACGCGGGACAACCTGTATATTGAAGTTCATTCGGGGAAGGACCTTATGTGTACCTTGAGGGAGAAATGCATCTTGTGTTCCACCTGCAATTAAGGCAGAGTTCTTCGGGTAAAAGTGCTGTGTTTTCAGAGAGGAAATCCTTAGAGACCACAGTAGGGCTTGCCTTGGTTGAGGCAGTTCGCTCCATGCGGGACAGCCTGCATATAGAACAAGTTCATTCGGTGAAGTGCCCATTGTGTGAACTGAAGGAGAAATGCTGCTTGTGTTACACCTGGAACTAAAGCAGAGTTTTTCTGGTAAAGCTGCGGTGTTTTGGGAGAGGAAATGTTTAGAGGCCTCACTGGAGCCTGAGTTGATTTAGGCATTTCACTCCACGTGGGACACCTTGAGTATAGAAGCTCTTTGGGCAAAGGCCACTGTGTACACTGTGGGAGAAAAGCTGCTTGTGTTCCACCTGCAACTAAAGCAGAGTTCTTCGGGTCAAACTGCGTGTTTTGGGAGAGGGAATGCTTACAGTCCTTACTGGAGCCTACCTTGATTGAGGCAGTTCGCTGCACGTGGGACACCCTGCATATAGAATTTCATTCGGGGAAGGGCCCTTTGTATACAGTGTGGGAGAAATGCAGCTTGTGTTCCACCTGCCATTAAGGTAGAGTTCTTCGGGTAAAAGTGCCGTGTTTTCAGAGAGGAAATCCTTAGAGACCACAGTAGAGCCTGCCATGGTTGAGGCAGTTCGCTCTATGCGGGACACCATTCTTTTAGAACAAGGTTATTAGTGGAAGTGCCCTTTGTGTACACTGTGAGAGAAATGCTGCTTCGGCAACACCTGCACCTAAAGCAGAGTTCCTCGGGTAAAACTGCGTGTTTTGCGAGAGGAAATGCTTAGAGTCCTCGCTACAGCCTGCCGTGGTTGAGGCAGTTCTCTTCACCTGGGAAACCCTGCATATAGAAGTTCATTCGTGGAAGAGACCAAAGAGTACACAGTGGGAGGAATGCTGCTTGTGTTCCACCTGCAATTAAAGCAGAGTTCTTCCGTTAAAACTGCGTGTTTAGGGAGAGGAAATGCTTACATTTCTCGCTACAGCCTGCCTTGTTTGAGGCAGTTCGCTCCACGTGGGAAACCCTGCATATAGCAGTTCATTCGTGGAGGAGCTCAGAGAGTACACAGTGGGAGAAATGCTGCTTGTGTTCCACCTGCTACTAAAGCAGAGTTCTTTGGGTAAAACTGCCGTGTTTTGGAAGAGGAAATGCTTCCAGTCCTCGCTACAGCCTGCCGTGGTTAATGCAGTTCACACCACGTGGGAAAACCTGCATATAGAAGTTCATTCGTGGAAGAGAACAAAGAGGACACAGTGGGAGAAATACTGCTTGTGTTCCACCTGCAACTAAAGCAGAATTCTTCGGGTAAAACTGCGTGTTTTGGGAGTAGAAATGCTTACAGTCCTTACTACAGCCTGCCTTGGTTGAGGCAGTTCGCTGCATGAGGGACACACTGCATATAGAAGATTCCTTTGGGGAAGGGCACTTTGTGTACAGTGTGGGACAAATGCACCTTGTGTTCCACCTGCAACTAAAGCAGAGTTCTTCGGGTAAAAGTGCCGTGTTTTCAGAGAGGAAATCCTTAGAGACCACAGTAGAGCCTGCCATGGTTGAGGCAGTTCGCTCCATGCGGGAAACCATTCTTACAGAACAAGTTCATTAGGGGAAGTGCCCATTGTGTACACTGTGGGAGAAAAGCTGCTTGAGTTCCACCTGCAACTAAAGCAGAGTTCTTCCATTAAAACTGCGTGTTTAGGGAGAGGAAATGGTTACAGTCCTCGCTGCAGCCTGCCGTAGTTGAGGCAGTTCACTCCACGTGGGAAACCCTGCATATACAAGTTCATTCGTGGAAGAGACCAAAGAGTACACAGTGGGATAAATGCGGCTTGTGTTCCAACTGCAACTAAAGCAGAGTTCTTTGGGTAAAACTGCCATGTTTTGGGAGAGGAAATGCTTAGAGACCTCACTAGAGCCTGTCTTTGTTTAGGCATTTCACTCCACGTGGGACACCTTGAGTATAGAAGCTCTTTGGGCAAAGGCCACTGTGTACACTGTGGGAGAAAAGCTGCTTGTGTTCCACCTGCAACTAAAGCAGAGTTCTTCGGGTCAAACTGCGTGTTTTGGGAGAGGGAATGCTTACAGTCCTTACTGGAGCCTACCTTGATTGAGGCAGTTCGCTGCACGTGGGACACCCTGCATATAGAATTTCATTCGGGGAAGGGCCCTTTGTATACAGTGTGGGAGAAATGCAGCTTGTGTTCCACCTGCCATTAAGGTAGAGTTCTTCGGGTAAAAGTGCCGTGTTTTCAGAGAGGAAATCCTTAGAGACCACAGTAGAGCCTGCCATGGTTGAGGCAGTTCGCTCTATGCGGGACACCATTCTTTTAGAACAAGGTTATTAGTGGAAGTGCCCTTTGTGTACACTGTGAGAGAAATGCTGCTTCGGCAACACCTGCACCTAAAGCAGAGTTCCTCGGGTAAAACTGCGTGTTTTGCGAGAGGAAATGCTTAGAGTCCTCGCTACAGCCTGCCGTGGTTGAGGCAGTTCTCTTCACCTGGGAATCCCTGCATATAGAAGTTCATTCGTGGAAGAGACCAAAGAGTACACAGTGGGAGGAATGCTGCTTGTGTTCCACCTGCAATTAAAGCAGAGTTCTTCCGTTAAAACTGCGTGTTTAGGGAGAGGAAATGCTTACATTTCTCGCTACAGCCTGCCTTGTTTGAGGCAGTTCGCTCCACGTGGGAAACCCTGCATATAGCAGTTCATTCGTGGAGGAGCTCAGAGAGTACACAGTGGGAGAAATGCTGCTTGTGTTCCACCTGCTACTAAAGCAGAGTTCTTTGGGTAAAACTGCCGTGTTTTGGAAGAGGAAATGCTTCCAGTCCTCGCTACAGCCTGCCGTGGTTAATGCAGTTCGCACCACGTGGGAAAACCTGCATATAGAAGTTCATTCGTGGAAGAGAACAAAGAGGACACAGTGGGAGAAATACTGCTTGTGTTCCACCTGCAACTAAAGCAGAATTCTTCGGGTAAAACTGCGTGTTTTGGGAGTAGAAATGCTTACAGTCCTTACTACAGCCTGCCTTGGTTGAGGCAGTTCGCTGCATGAGGGACACACTGCATATAGAAGATTCCTTTGGGGAAGGGCACTTTGTGTACAGTGTGGGACAAATGCACCTTGTGTTCCACCTGCAACTAAAGCAGAGTTCTTCGGGTAAAAGTGCCGTGTTTTCAGAGAGGAAATCCTTAGAGACCACAGTAGAGCCTGCCATGGTTGAGGCAGTTCGCTCCATGTGGGAAACCATTCTTACAGAACAAGTTCATTAGGGGAAGTGCCCATTGTGTACACTGTGGGAGAAAAGCTGCTTGAGTTCCACCTGCAACTAAAGCAGAGTTCTTCCATTAAAACTGCGTGTTTAGGGAGAGGAAATGGTTACAGTCCTCGCTGCAGCCTGCCGTAGTTGAGGCAGTTCGCTCCACGTGGGAAACCCTGCATATACAAGTTCATTCGTGGAAGAGACCAAAGAGTACACAGTGGGATAAATGCGGCTTGTGTTCCAACTGCAACTAAAGCAGAGTTCTTTGGGTAAAACTGCCATGTTTTGGGAGAGGAAATGCTTAGAGACCTCACTAGAGCCTGTCTTTGTTTAGGCATTTCACTCCACGTTGGACATCTTGAGTATAGAGGTTCTTTCGGCAAAGGCCCATTGGGTACACTGTGGAAGAAAAGTTGCTTGTGTTCCACTTGCAATTAAAGCAGAGTTCTTCTGGTAAAACTGCGTGTTTGGGGAGAGGAAATGCTTGCAGTCCTTACTAGAGCCTGCCTTGCTTGAGGCAGTTCGCTGCACGTGGGACACCCTGCATATAGAAGTTCATTCGGGGAGGGGCCCTTTGTGTACAGTGTGGGAGAAATGCAGCTTGTGTTCCACCTGCAATTAAGGCAGAGTTCTTCGGGTAAAAGTGCCATGTTTTCAGAGAGGAAATCCTTAGAGACCACAGTAGAGCCTGCCATGGTTGAGGCAGCTCGCTCTACGCAGGACACCATTCTTTTAGAACAAGGTCATTAGTGGTAGTGCCCGTTGTGTACACTGTGAGAGAAATGCTGCTTCTATTACACCTGCACCTAAAGCTGAGTTCCTGGGGTAAAACTGAGGGTTCTGGGAGAGGAAATGCTTAGAGTGCTTACTAGAGCCTGCCTTGATTGAGGCAGTTCGCTCCACGCGGGACAACCTGTATATTGAAGTTCATTCGGGGAAGGACCTTATGTGTACCTTGAGGGAGAAATGCATCTTGTGTTCCACCTGCAATTAAGGCAGAGTTCTTCGGGTAAAAGTGCTGTGTTTTCAGAGAGGAAATCCTTAGAGACCACAGTAGGGCTTGCCTTGGTTGAGGCAGTTCGCTCCATGCGGGACAGCCTGCATATAGAACAAGTTCATTCGGTGAAGTGCCCATTGTGTGAACTGAAGGAGAAATGCTGCTTGTGTTACACCTGGAACTAAAGCAGAGTTTTTCTGGTAAAGCTGCGGTGTTTTGGGAGAGGAAATGTTTAGAGGCCTCACTGGAGCCTGAGTTGATTTAGGCATTTCACTCCACGTGGGACACCTTGAGTATAGAAGCTCTTTGGGCAAAGGCCACTGTGTACACTGTGGGAGAAAAGCTGCTTGTGTTCCACCTGCAACTAAAGCAGAGTTCTTCGGGTCAAACTGCGTGTTTTGGGAGAGGGAATGCTTACAGTCCTTACTGGAGCCTACCTTGATTGAGGCAGTTCGCTGCACGTGGGACACCCTGCATATAGAATTTCATTCGGGGAAGGGCCCTTTGTATACAGTGTGGGAGAAATGCAGCTTGTGTTCCACCTGCCATTAAGGTAGAGTTCTTCGGGTAAAAGTGCCGTGTTTTCAGAGAGGAAATCCTTAGAGACCACAGTAGAGCCTGCCATGGTTGAGGCAGTTCGCTCTATGCGGGACACCATTCTTTTAGAACAAGGTTATTAGTGGAAGTGCCCTTTGTGTACACTGTGAGAGAAATGCTGCTTCGGCAACACCTGCACCTAAAGCAGAGTTCCTCGGGTAAAACTGCGTGTTTTGCGAGAGGAAATGCTTAGAGTCCTCGCTACAGCCTGCCGTGGTTGAGGCAGTTCTCTTCACCTGGGAAACCCTGCATATAGAAGTTCATTCGTGGAAGAGACCAAAGAGTACACAGTGGGAGGAATGCTGCTTGTGTTCCACCTGCAATTAAAGCAGAGTTCTTCCGTTAAAACTGCGTGTTTAGGGAGAGGAAATGCTTACATTTCTCGCTACAGCCTGCCTTGTTTGAGGCAGTTCGCTCCACGTGGGAAACCCTGCATATAGCAGTTCATTCGTGGAGGAGCTCAGAGAGTACACAGTGGGAGAAATGCTGCTTGTGTTCCACCTGCTACTAAAGCAGAGTTCTTTGGGTAAAACTGCCGTGTTTTGGAAGAGGAAATGCTTCCAGTCCTCGCTACAGCCTGCCGTGGTTAATGCAGTTCGCACCACGTGGGAAAACCTGCATATAGAAGTTCATTCGTGGAAGAGAACAAAGAGGACACAGTGGGAGAAATACTGCTTGTGTTCCACCTGCAACTAAAGCAGAATTCTTCGGGTAAAACTGCGTGTTTTGGGAGTAGAAATGCTTACAGTCCTTACTACAGCCTGCCTTGGTTGAGGCAGTTCGCTGCATGAGGGACACACTGCATATAGAAGATTCCTTTGGGGAAGGGCACTTTGTGTACAGTGTGGGACAAATGCACCTTGTGTTCCACCTGCAACTAAAGCAGAGTTCTTCGGGTAAAAGTGCCGTGTTTTCAGAGAGGAAATCCTTAGAGACCACAGTAGAGCCTGCCATGGTTGAGGCAGTTCGCTCCATGCGGGAAACCATTCTTACAGAACAAGTTCATTAGGGGAAGTGCCCATTGTGTACACTGTGGGAGAAAAGCTGCTTGAGTTCCACCTGCAACTAAAGCAGAGTTCTTCCATTAAAACTGCGTGTTTAGGGAGAGGAAATGGTTACAGTCCTCTCTGCAGCCTGCCGTAGTTGAGGCAGTTCGCTCCACGTGGGAAACCCTGCATATACAAGTTCATTCGTGGAAGAGACCAAAGAGTACACAGTGGGATAAATGCGGCTTGTGTTCCAACTGCAACTAAAGCAGAGTTCTTTGGGTAAAACTGCCATGTTTTGGGAGAGGAAATGCTTAGAGACCTCACTAGAGCCTGTCTTTGTTTAGGCATTTCACTCCACGTTGGACATCTTGAGTATAGAGGTTCTTTCGGCAAAGGCCCATTGGGTACACTGTGGAAGAAAAGTTGCTTGTGTTCCACTTGCAATTAAAGCAGAGTTCTTCTGGTAAAACTGCGTGTTTGGGGAGAGGAAATGCTAGCAGTCCTTACTAGAGCCTGCCTTGCTTGAGGCAGTTCGCTGCACGTGGGACACCCTGCATATAGAAGTTCATTCGGGGAGGGGCCCTTTGTGTACAGTGTGGGAGAAATGCAGCTTGTGTTCCACCTGCAATTAAGGCAGAGTTCTTCGGGTAAAAGTGCCATGTTTTCAGAGAGGAAATCCTTAGAGACCACAGTAGAGCCTGCCATGGTTGAGGCAGCTCGCTCTACGCAGGACACCATTCTTTTAGAACAAGGTCATTAGTGGTAGTGCCCGTTGTGTACACTGTGAGAGAAATGCTGCTTCTATTACACCTGCACCTAAAGCTGAGTTCCTGGGGTAAAACTGAGGGTTCTGGGAGAGGAAATGCTTAGAGTCCTTACTAGAGCCTGCCTTGCTTGAGGCAGTTCGCTCCACGCGGGACAACCTGTATATTGAAGTTCATTCGGGGAAGGACCTTCCTTATGTGTACCTTGAGGGAGAAATGCATCTTGTGTTCCACCTGCAATTAAGGCAGAGTTCTTCGGGTAAAAGTGCTGTGTTTTCAGAGAGGAAATCCTTAGAGACCACAGTAGGGCTTGCCTTGGTTGAGGCAGTTCGCTCCATGCGGGACAGCCTGCATATAGAACAAGTTCATTCGGTGAAGTGCCCATTGTGTGAACTGAAGGAGAAATGCTGCTTGTGTTACACCTGGAACTAAAGCAGAGTTTTTCTGGTAAAGCTGCGGTGTTTTGGGAGAGGAAATGTTTAGAGGCCTCACTGGAGCCTGAGTTGATTTAGGCATTTCACTCCACGTGGGACACCTTGAGTATAGAAGCTCTTTGGGCAAAGGCCACTGTGTACACTGTGGGAGAAAAGCTGCTTGTGTTCCACCTGCAACTAAAGCAGAGTTCTTCGGGTCAAACTGCGTGTTTTGGGAGAGGAAATGCTTACAGTCCTTACTGGAGCCTACCTTGATTGAGGCAGTTCGCTGCACGTGGGACACCCTGCATATAGAATTTCATTCGGGGAAGGGCCCTTTGTATACAGTGTGGGAGAAATGCAGCTTGTGTTCCACCTGCCATTAAGGTAGAGTTCTTCGGGTAAAAGTGCCGTGTTTTCAGAGAGGAAATCCTTAGAGACCACAGTAGAGCCTGCCATGGTTGAGGCAGTTCGCTCTATGCGGGACACCATTCTTTTAGAACAAGGTTATTAGTGGAAGTGCCCTTTGTGTACACTGTGAGAGAAATGCTGCTTCGGCAACACCTGCACCTAAAGCAGAGTTCCTCGGGTAAAACTGCGTGTTTTGCGAGAGGAAATGCTTAGAGTCCTCGCTACAGCCTGCCGTGGTTGAGGCAGTTCTCTTCACCTGGGAAACCCTGCATATAGAAGTTCATTCGTGGAAGAGACCAAAGAGTACACAGTGGGAGGAATGCTGCTTGTGTTCCACCTGCAATTAAAGCAGAGTTCTTCCGTTAAAACTGCGTGTTTAGGGAGAGGAAATGCTTACATTTCTCGCTACAGCCTGCCTTGTTTGAGGCAGTTCGCTCCACGTGGGAAACCCTGCATATAGCAGTTCATTCGTGGAGGAGCTCAGAGAGTACACAGTGGGAGAAATGCTGCTTGTGTTCCACCTGCTACTAAAGCAGAGTTCTTTGGGTAAAACTGCCGTGTTTTGGAAGAGGAAATGCTTCCAGTCCTCGCTACAGCCTGCCGTGGTTAATGCAGTTCGCACCACGTGGGAAAACCTGCATATAGAAGTTCATTCGTGGAAGAGAACAAAGAGGACACAGTGGGAGAAATACTGCTTGTGTTCCACCTGCAACTAAAGCAGAATTCTTCGGGTAAAACTGCGTGTTTTGGGAGTAGAAATGCTTACAGTCCTTACTACAGCCTGCCTTGGTTGAGGCAGTTCGCTGCATGAGGGACACACTGCATATAGAAGATTCCTTTGGGGAAGGGCACTTTGTGTACAGTGTGGGACAAATGCACCTTGTGTTCCACCTGCAACTAAAGCAGAGTTCTTCGGGTAAAAGTGCCGTGTTTTCAGAGAGGAAATCCTTAGAGACCACAGTAGAGCCTGCCATGGTTGAGGCAGTTCGCTCCATGCGGGAAACCATTCTTACAGAACAAGTTCATTAGGGGAAGTGCCCATTGTGTACACTGTGGGAGAAAAGCTGCTTGAGTTCCACCTGCAACTAAAGCAGAGTTCTTCCATTAAAACTGCGTGTTTAGGGAGAGGAAATGGTTACAGTCCTCGCTGCAGCCTGCCGTAGTTGAGGCAGTTCGCTCCACGTGGGAAACCCTGCATATACAAGTTCATTCGTGGAAGAGACCAAAGAGTACACAGTGGGATAAATGCGGCTTGTGTTCCAACTGCAACTAAAGCAGAGTTCTTTGGGTAAAACTGCCATGTTTTGGGAGAGGAAATGCTTAGAGACCTCACTAGAGCCTGTCTTTGTTTAGGCATTTCACTCCACGTGGGACACCTTGAGTATAGAAGCTCTTTGGGCAAAGGCCACTGTGTACACTGTGGGAGAAAAGCTGCTTGTGTTCCACCTGCAACTAAAGCAGAGTTCTTCGGGTCAAACTGCGTGTTTTGGGAGAGGAAATGCTTACAGTCCTTACTGGAGCCTACCTTGATTGAGGCAGTTCGCTGCACGTGGGACACCCTGCATATAGAATTTCATTCGGGGAAGGGCCCTTTGTATACAGTGTGGGAGAAATGCAGCTTGTGTTCCACCTGCCATTAAGGTAGAGTTCTTCGGGTAAAAGTGCCGTGTTTTCAGAGAGGAAATCCTTAGAGACCACAGTAGAGCCTGCCATGGTTGAGGCAGTTCGCTCTATGCGGGACACCATTCTTTTAGAACAAGGTTATTAGTGGAAGTGCCCTTTGTGTACACTGTGAGAGAAATGCTGCTTCGGCAACACCTGCACCTAAAGCAGAGTTCCTCGGGTAAAACTGCGTGTTTTGCGAGAGGAAATGCTTAGAGTCCTCGCTACAGCCTGCCGTGGTTGAGGCAGTTCTCTTCACCTGGGAAACCCTGCATATAGAAGTTCATTCGTGGAAGAGACCAAAGAGTACACAGTGGGAGGAATGCTGCTTGTGTTCCACCTGCAATTAAAGCAGAGTTCTTCCGTTAAAACTGCGTGTTTAGGGAGAGGAAATGCTTACATTTCTCGCTACAGCCTGCCTTGTTTGAGGCAGTTCGCTCCACGTGGGAAACCCTGCATATAGCAGTTCATTCGTGGAGGAGCTCAGAGAGTACACAGTGGGAGAAATGCTGCTTGTGTTCCACCTGCTACTAAAGCAGAGTTCTTTGGGTAAAACTGCCGTGTTTTGGAAGAGGAAATGCTTCCAGTCCTCGCTACAGTCTGCCGTGGTTAATGCAGTTCGCACCACGTGGGAAAACCTGCATATAGAAGTTCATTCGTGGAAGAGAACAAAGAGGACACAGTGGGAGAAATACTGCTTGTGTTCCACCTGCAACTAAAGCAGAATTCTTCGGGTAAAACTGCGTGTTTTGGGAGTAGAAATGCTTACAGTCCTTACTACAGCCTGCCTTGGTTGAGGCAGTTCGCTGCATGAGGGACACACTGCATATAGAAGATTCCTTTGGGGAAGGGCACTTTGTGTACAGTGTGGGACAAATGCACCTTGTGTTCCACCTGCAACTAAAGCAGAGTTCTTCGGGTAAAAGTGCCGTGTTTTCAGAGAGGAAATCCTTAGAGACCACAGTAGAGCCTGCCATGGTTGAGGCAGTTCGCTCCATGCGGGAAACCATTCTTACAGAACAAGTTCATTAGGGGAAGTGCCCATTGTGTACACTGTGGGAGAAAAGCTGCTTGAGTTCCACCTGCAACTAAAGCAGAGTTCTTCCATTAAAACTGCGTGTTTAGGGAGAGGAAATGGTTACAGTCCTCGCTGCAGCCTGCCGTAGTTGAGGCAGTTCGCTCCACGTGGGAAACCCTGCATATACAAGTTCATTCGTGGAAGAGACCAAAGAGTACACAGTGGGATAAATGCGGCTTGTGTTCCAACTGCAACTAAAGCAGAGTTCTTTGGGTAAAACTGCCATGTTTTGGGAGAGGAAATGCTTAGAGACCTCACTAGAGCCTGTCTTTGTTTAGGCATTTCACTCCACGTTGGACATCTTGAGTATAGAGGTTCTTTCGGCAAAGGCCCATTGGGTACACTGTGGAAGAAAAGTTGCTTGTGTTCCACTTGCAATTAAAGCAGAGTTCTTCTGGTAAAACTGCGTGTTTGGGGAGAGGAAATGCTTGCAGTCCTTACTAGAGCCTGCCTTGCTTGAGGCAGTTCGCTGCACGTGGGACACCCTGCATATAGAAGTTCATTCGGGGAGGGGCCCTTTGTGTACAGTGTGGGAGAAATGCAGCTTGTGTTCCACCTGCAATTAAGGCAGAGTTCTTCGGGTAAAAGTGCCATGTTTTCAGAGAGGAAATCCTTAGAGACCACAGTAGAGCCTGCCATGGTTGAGGCAGCTCGCTCTACGCAGGACACCGTTCTTTTAGAACAAGGTCATTAGTGGTAGTGCCCGTTGTGTACACTGTGAGAGAAATGCTGCTTCTATTACACCTGCACCTAAAGCTGAGTTCCTGGGGTAAAACTGAGGGTTCTGGGAGAGGAAATGCTTAGAGTGCTTACTAGAGCCTGCCTTGATTGAGGCAGTTCGCTCCACGCGGGACAACCTGTATATTGAAGTTCATTCGGGGAAGGACCTTATGTGTACCTTGAGGGAGAAATGCATCTTGTGTTCCACCTGCAATTAAGGCAGAGTTCTTCGGGTAAAAGTGCTGTGTTTTCAGAGAGGAAATCCTTAGAGACCACAGTAGGGCTTGCCTTGGTTGAGGCAGTTCGCTCCATGCGGGACAGCCTGCATATAGAACAAGTTCATTCGGTGAAGTGCCCATTGTGTGAACTGAAGGAGAAATGCTGCTTGTGTTACACCTGGAACTAAAGCAGAGTTTTTCTGGTAAAGCTGCGGTGTTTTGGGAGAGGAAATGTTTAGAGGCCTCACTGGAGCCTGAGTTGATTTAGGCATTTCACTCCACGTGGGACACCTTGAGTATAGAAGCTCTTTGGGCAAAGGCCACTGTGTACACTGTGGGAGAAAAGCTGCTTGTGTTCCACCTGCAACTAAAGCAGAGTTCTTCGGGTCAAACTGCGTGTTTTGGGAGAGGGAATGCTTACAGTCCTTACTGGAGCCTACCTTGATTGAGGCAGTTCGCTGCACGTGGGACACCCTGCATATAGAATTTCATTCGGGGAAGGGCCCTTTGTATACAGTGTGGGAGAAATGCAGCTTGTGTTCCACCTGCCATTAAGGTAGAGTTCTTCGGGTAAAAGTGCCGTGTTTTCAGAGAGGAAATCCTTAGAGACCACAGTAGAGCCTGCCATGGTTGAGGCAGTTCGCTCTATGCGGGACACCATTCTTTTAGAACAAGGTTATTAGTGGAAGTGCCCTTTGTGTACACTGTGAGAGAAATGCTGCTTCGGCAACACCTGCACCTAAAGCAGAGTTCCTCGGGTAAAACTGCGTGTTTTGCGAGAGGAAATGCTTAGAGTCCTCGCTACAGCCTGCCGTGGTTGAGGCAGTTCTCTTCACCTGGGAAACCCTGCATATAGAAGTTCATTCGTGGAAGAGACCAAAGAGTACACAGTGGGAGGAATGCTGCTTGTGTTCCACCTGCAATTAAAGCAGAGTTCTTCCGTTAAAACTGCGTGTTTAGGGAGAGGAAATGCTTACATTTCTCGCTACAGCCTGCCTTGTTTGAGGCAGTTCGCTCCACGTGGGAAACCCTGCATATAGCAGTTCATTCGTGGAGGAGCTCAGAGAGTACACAGTGGGAGAAATGCTGCTTGTGTTCCACCTGCTACTAAAGCAGAGTTCTTTGGGTAAAACTGCCGTGTTTTGGAAGAGGAAATGCTTCCAGTCCTCGCTACAGCCTGCCGTGGTTAATGCAGTTCACACCACGTGGGAAAACCTGCATATAGAAGTTCATTCGTGGAAGAGAACAAAGAGGACACAGTGGGAGAAATACTGCTTGTGTTCCACCTGCAACTAAAGCAGAATTCTTCGGGTAAAACTGCGTGTTTTGGGAGTAGAAATGCTTACAGTCCTTACTACAGCCTGCCTTGGTTGAGGCAGTTCGCTGCATGAGGGACACACTGCATATAGAAGATTCCTTTGGGGAAGGGCACTTTGTGTACAGTGTGGGACAAATGCACCTTGTGTTCCACCTGCAACTAAAGCAGAGTTCTTCGGGTAAAAGTGCCGTGTTTTCAGAGAGGAAATCCTTAGAGACCACAGTAGAGCCTGCCATGGTTGAGGCAGTTCGCTCCATGCGGGAAACCATTCTTACAGAACAAGTTCATTAGGGGAAGTGCCCATTGTGTACACTGTGGGAGAAAAGCTGCTTGAGTTCCACCTGCAACTAAAGCAGAGTTCTTCCATTAAAACTGCGTGTTTAGGGAGAGGAAATGGTTACAGTCCTCGCTGCAGCCTGCCGTAGTTGAGGCAGTTCACTCCACGTGGGAAACCCTGCATATACAAGTTCATTCGTGGAAGAGACCAAAGAGTACACAGTGGGATAAATGCGGCTTGTGTTCCAACTGCAACTAAAGCAGAGTTCTTTGGGTAAAACTGCCATGTTTTGGGAGAGGAAATGCTTAGAGACCTCACTAGAGCCTGTCTTTGTTTAGGCATTTCACTCCACGTGGGACACCTTGAGTATAGAAGCTCTTTGGGCAAAGGCCACTGTGTACACTGTGGGAGAAAAGCTGCTTGTGTTCCACCTGCAACTAAAGCAGAGTTCTTCGGGTCAAACTGCGTGTTTTGGGAGAGGGAATGCTTACAGTCCTTACTGGAGCCTACCTTGATTGAGGCAGTTCGCTGCACGTGGGACACCCTGCATATAGAATTTCATTCGGGGAAGGGCCCTTTGTATACAGTGTGGGAGAAATGCAGCTTGTGTTCCACCTGCCATTAAGGTAGAGTTCTTCGGGTAAAAGTGCCGTGTTTTCAGAGAGGAAATCCTTAGAGACCACAGTAGAGCCTGCCATGGTTGAGGCAGTTCGCTCTATGCGGGACACCATTCTTTTAGAACAAGGTTATTAGTGGAAGTGCCCTTTGTGTACACTGTGAGAGAAATGCTGCTTCGGCAACACCTGCACCTAAAGCAGAGTTCCTCGGGTAAAACTGCGTGTTTTGCGAGAGGAAATGCTTAGAGTCCTCGCTACAGCCTGCCGTGGTTGAGGCAGTTCTCTTCACCTGGGAATCCCTGCATATAGAAGTTCATTCGTGGAAGAGACCAAAGAGTACACAGTGGGAGGAATGCTGCTTGTGTTCCACCTGCAATTAAAGCAGAGTTCTTCCGTTAAAACTGCGTGTTTAGGGAGAGGAAATGCTTACATTTCTCGCTACAGCCTGCCTTGTTTGAGGCAGTTCGCTCCACGTGGGAAACCCTGCATATAGCAGTTCATTCGTGGAGGAGCTCAGAGAGTACACAGTGGGAGAAATGCTGCTTGTGTTCCACCTGCTACTAAAGCAGAGTTCTTTGGGTAAAACTGCCGTGTTTTGGAAGAGGAAATGCTTCCAGTCCTCGCTACAGCCTGCCGTGGTTAATGCAGTTCGCACCACGTGGGAAAACCTGCATATAGAAGTTCATTCGTGGAAGAGAACAAAGAGGACACAGTGGGAGAAATACTGCTTGTGTTCCACCTGCAACTAAAGCAGAATTCTTCGGGTAAAACTGCGTGTTTTGGGAGTAGAAATGCTTACAGTCCTTACTACAGCCTGCCTTGGTTGAGGCAGTTCGCTGCATGAGGGACACACTGCATATAGAAGATTCCTTTGGGGAAGGGCACTTTGTGTACAGTGTGGGACAAATGCACCTTGTGTTCCACCTGCAACTAAAGCAGAGTTCTTCGGGTAAAAGTGCCGTGTTTTCAGAGAGGAAATCCTTAGAGACCACAGTAGAGCCTGCCATGGTTGAGGCAGTTCGCTCCATGTGGGAAACCATTCTTACAGAACAAGTTCATTAGGGGAAGTGCCCATTGTGTACACTGTGGGAGAAAAGCTGCTTGAGTTCCACCTGCAACTAAAGCAGAGTTCTTCCATTAAAACTGCGTGTTTAGGGAGAGGAAATGGTTACAGTCCTCGCTGCAGCCTGCCGTAGTTGAGGCAGTTCGCTCCACGTGGGAAACCCTGCATATACAAGTTCATTCGTGGAAGAGACCAAAGAGTACACAGTGGGATAAATGCGGCTTGTGTTCCAACTGCAACTAAAGCAGAGTTCTTTGGGTAAAACTGCCATGTTTTGGGAGAGGAAATGCTTAGAGACCTCACTAGAGCCTGTCTTTGTTTAGGCATTTCACTCCACGTTGGACATCTTGAGTATAGAGGTTCTTTCGGCAAAGGCCCATTGGGTACACTGTGGAAGAAAAGTTGCTTGTGTTCCACTTGCAATTAAAGCAGAGTTCTTCTGGTAAAACTGCGTGTTTGGGGAGAGGAAATGCTTGCAGTCCTTACTAGAGCCTGCCTTGCTTGAGGCAGTTCGCTGCACGTGGGACACCCTGCATATAGAAGTTCATTCGGGGAGGGGCCCTTTGTGTACAGTGTGGGAGAAATGCAGCTTGTGTTCCACCTGCAATTAAGGCAGAGTTCTTCGGGTAAAAGTGCCATGTTTTCAGAGAGGAAATCCTTAGAGACCACAGTAGAGCCTGCCATGGTTGAGGCAGCTCGCTCTACGCAGGACACCATTCTTTTAGAACAAGGTCATTAGTGGTAGTGCCCGTTGTGTACACTGTGAGAGAAATGCTGCTTCTATTACACCTGCACCTAAAGCTGAGTTCCTGGGGTAAAACTGAGGGTTCTGGGAGAGGAAATGCTTAGAGTGCTTACTAGAGCCTGCCTTGATTGAGGCAGTTCGCTCCACGCGGGACAACCTGTATATTGAAGTTCATTCGGGGAAGGACCTTATGTGTACCTTGAGGGAGAAATGCATCTTGTGTTCCACCTGCAATTAAGGCAGAGTTCTTCGGGTAAAAGTGCTGTGTTTTCAGAGAGGAAATCCTTAGAGACCACAGTAGGGCTTGCCTTGGTTGAGGCAGTTCGCTCCATGCGGGACAGCCTGCATATAGAACAAGTTCATTCGGTGAAGTGCCCATTGTGTGAACTGAAGGAGAAATGCTGCTTGTGTTACACCTGGAACTAAAGCAGAGTTTTTCTGGTAAAGCTGCGGTGTTTTGGGAGAGGAAATGTTTAGAGGCCTCACTGGAGCCTGAGTTGATTTAGGCATTTCACTCCACGTGGGACACCTTGAGTATAGAAGCTCTTTGGGCAAAGGCCACTGTGTACACTGTGGGAGAAAAGCTGCTTGTGTTCCACCTGCAACTAAAGCAGAGTTCTTCGGGTCAAACTGCGTGTTTTGGGAGAGGGAATGCTTACAGTCCTTACTGGAGCCTACCTTGATTGAGGCAGTTCGCTGCACGTGGGACACCCTGCATATAGAATTTCATTCGGGGAAGGGCCCTTTGTATACAGTGTGGGAGAAATGCAGCTTGTGTTCCACCTGCCATTAAGGTAGAGTTCTTCGGGTAAAAGTGCCGTGTTTTCAGAGAGGAAATCCTTAGAGACCACAGTAGAGCCTGCCATGGTTGAGGCAGTTCGCTCTATGCGGGACACCATTCTTTTAGAACAAGGTTATTAGTGGAAGTGCCCTTTGTGTACACTGTGAGAGAAATGCTGCTTCGGCAACACCTGCACCTAAAGCAGAGTTCCTCGGGTAAAACTGCGTGTTTTGCGAGAGGAAATGCTTAGAGTCCTCGCTACAGCCTGCCGTGGTTGAGGCAGTTCTCTTCACCTGGGAAACCCTGCATATAGAAGTTCATTCGTGGAAGAGACCAAAGAGTACACAGTGGGAGGAATGCTGCTTGTGTTCCACCTGCAATTAAAGCAGAGTTCTTCCGTTAAAACTGCGTGTTTAGGGAGAGGAAATGCTTACATTTCTCGCTACAGCCTGCCTTGTTTGAGGCAGTTCGCTCCACGTGGGAAACCCTGCATATAGCAGTTCATTCGTGGAGGAGCTCAGAGAGTACACAGTGGGAGAAATGCTGCTTGTGTTCCACCTGCTACTAAAGCAGAGTTCTTTGGGTAAAACTGCCGTGTTTTGGAAGAGGAAATGCTTCCAGTCCTCGCTACAGCCTGCCGTGGTTAATGCAGTTCGCACCACGTGGGAAAACCTGCATATAGAAGTTCATTCGTGGAAGAGAACAAAGAGGACACAGTGGGAGAAATACTGCTTGTGTTCCACCTGCAACTAAAGCAGAATTCTTCGGGTAAAACTGCGTGTTTTGGGAGTAGAAATGCTTACAGTCCTTACTACAGCCTGCCTTGGTTGAGGCAGTTCGCTGCATGAGGGACACACTGCATATAGAAGATTCCTTTGGGGAAGGGCACTTTGTGTACAGTGTGGGACAAATGCACCTTGTGTTCCACCTGCAACTAAAGCAGAGTTCTTCGGGTAAAAGTGCCGTGTTTTCAGAGAGGAAATCCTTAGAGACCACAGTAGAGCCTGCCATGGTTGAGGCAGTTCGCTCCATGCGGGAAACCATTCTTACAGAACAAGTTCATTAGGGGAAGTGCCCATTGTGTACACTGTGGGAGAAAAGCTGCTTGAGTTCCACCTGCAACTAAAGCAGAGTTCTTCCATTAAAACTGCGTGTTTAGGGAGAGGAAATGGTTACAGTCCTCTCTGCAGCCTGCCGTAGTTGAGGCAGTTCGCTCCACGTGGGAAACCCTGCATATACAAGTTCATTCGTGGAAGAGACCAAAGAGTACACAGTGGGATAAATGCGGCTTGTGTTCCAACTGCAACTAAAGCAGAGTTCTTTGGGTAAAACTGCCATGTTTTGGGAGAGGAAATGCTTAGAGACCTCACTAGAGCCTGTCTTTGTTTAGGCATTTCACTCCACGTTGGACATCTTGAGTATAGAGGTTCTTTCGGCAAAGGCCCATTGGGTACACTGTGGAAGAAAAGTTGCTTGTGTTCCACTTGCAATTAAAGCAGAGTTCTTCTGGTAAAACTGCGTGTTTGGGGAGAGGAAATGCTAGCAGTCCTTACTAGAGCCTGCCTTGCTTGAGGCAGTTCGCTGCACGTGGGACACCCTGCATATAGAAGTTCATTCGGGGAGGGGCCCTTTGTGTACAGTGTGGGAGAAATGCAGCTTGTGTTCCACCTGCAATTAAGGCAGAGTTCTTCGGGTAAAAGTGCCATGTTTTCAGAGAGGAAATCCTTAGAGACCACAGTAGAGCCTGCCATGGTTGAGGCAGCTCGCTCTACGCAGGACACCATTCTTTTAGAACAAGGTCATTAGTGGTAGTGCCCGTTGTGTACACTGTGAGAGAAATGCTGCTTCTATTACACCTGCACCTAAAGCTGAGTTCCTGGGGTAAAACTGAGGGTTCTGGGAGAGGAAATGCTTAGAGTCCTTACTAGAGCCTGCCTTGCTTGAGGCAGTTCGCTCCACGCGGGACAACCTGTATATTGAAGTTCATTCGGGGAAGGACCTTCCTTATGTGTACCTTGAGGGAGAAATGCATCTTGTGTTCCACCTGCAATTAAGGCAGAGTTCTTCGGGTAAAAGTGCTGTGTTTTCAGAGAGGAAATCCTTAGAGACCACAGTAGGGCTTGCCTTGGTTGAGGCAGTTCGCTCCATGCGGGACAGCCTGCATATAGAACAAGTTCATTCGGTGAAGTGCCCATTGTGTGAACTGAAGGAGAAATGCTGCTTGTGTTACACCTGGAACTAAAGCAGAGTTTTTCTGGTAAAGCTGCGGTGTTTTGGGAGAGGAAATGTTTAGAGGCCTCACTGGAGCCTGAGTTGATTTAGGCATTTCACTCCACGTGGGACACCTTGAGTATAGAAGCTCTTTGGGCAAAGGCCACTGTGTACACTGTGGGAGAAAAGCTGCTTGTGTTCCACCTGCAACTAAAGCAGAGTTCTTCGGGTCAAACTGCGTGTTTTGGGAGAGGAAATGCTTACAGTCCTTACTGGAGCCTACCTTGATTGAGGCAGTTCGCTGCACGTGGGACACCCTGCATATAGAATTTCATTCGGGGAAGGGCCCTTTGTATACAGTGTGGGAGAAATGCAGCTTGTGTTCCACCTGCCATTAAGGTAGAGTTCTTCGGGTAAAAGTGCCGTGTTTTCAGAGAGGAAATCCTTAGAGACCACAGTAGAGCCTGCCATGGTTGAGGCAGTTCGCTCTATGCGGGACACCATTCTTTTAGAACAAGGTTATTAGTGGAAGTGCCCTTTGTGTACACTGTGAGAGAAATGCTGCTTCGGCAACACCTGCACCTAAAGCAGAGTTCCTCGGGTAAAACTGCGTGTTTTGCGAGAGGAAATGCTTAGAGTCCTCGCTACAGCCTGCCGTGGTTGAGGCAGTTCTCTTCACCTGGGAAACCCTGCATATAGAAGTTCATTCGTGGAAGAGACCAAAGAGTACACAGTGGGAGGAATGCTGCTTGTGTTCCACCTGCAATTAAAGCAGAGTTCTTCCGTTAAAACTGCGTGTTTAGGGAGAGGAAATGCTTACATTTCTCGCTACAGCCTGCCTTGTTTGAGGCAGTTCGCTCCACGTGGGAAACCCTGCATATAGCAGTTCATTCGTGGAGGAGCTCAGAGAGTACACAGTGGGAGAAATGCTGCTTGTGTTCCACCTGCTACTAAAGCAGAGTTCTTTGGGTAAAACTGCCGTGTTTTGGAAGAGGAAATGCTTCCAGTCCTCGCTACAGCCTGCCGTGGTTAATGCAGTTCGCACCACGTGGGAAAACCTGCATATAGAAGTTCATTCGTGGAAGAGAACAAAGAGGACACAGTGGGAGAAATACTGCTTGTGTTCCACCTGCAACTAAAGCAGAATTCTTCGGGTAAAACTGCGTGTTTTGGGAGTAGAAATGCTTACAGTCCTTACTACAGCCTGCCTTGGTTGAGGCAGTTCGCTGCATGAGGGACACACTGCATATAGAAGATTCCTTTGGGGAAGGGCACTTTGTGTACAGTGTGGGACAAATGCACCTTGTGTTCCACCTGCAACTAAAGCAGAGTTCTTCGGGTAAAAGTGCCGTGTTTTCAGAGAGGAAATCCTTAGAGACCACAGTAGAGCCTGCCATGGTTGAGGCAGTTCGCTCCATGTGGGAAACCATTCTTACAGAACAAGTTCATTAGGGGAAGTGCCCATTGTGTACACTGTGGGAGAAAAGCTGCTTGAGTTCCACCTGCAACTAAAGCAGAGTTCTTCCATTAAAACTGCGTGTTTAGGGAGAGGAAATGGTTACAGTCCTCGCTGCAGCCTGCCGTAGTTGAGGCAGTTCGCTCCACGTGGGAAACCCTGCATATACAAGTTCATTCGTGGAAGAGACCAAAGAGTACACAGTGGGATAAATGCGGCTTGTGTTCCAACTGCAACTAAAGCAGAGTTCTTTGGGTAAAACTGCCATGTTTTGGGAGAGGAAATGCTTAGAGACCTCACTAGAGCCTGTCTTTGTTTAGGCATTTCACTCCACGTTGGACATCTTGAGTATAGAGGTTCTTTCGGCAAAGGCCCATTGGGTACACTGTGGAAGAAAAGTTGCTTGTGTTCCACTTGCAATTAAAGCAGAGTTCTTCTGGTAAAACTGCGTGTTTGGGGAGAGGAAATGCTTGCAGTCCTTACTAGAGCCTGCCTTGCTTGAGGCAGTTCGCTGCACGTGGGACACCCTGCATATAGAAGTTCATTCGGGGAGGGGCCCTTTGTGTACAGTGTGGGAGAAATGCAGCTTGTGTTCCACCTGCAATTAAGGCAGAGTTCTTCGGGTAAAAGTGCCATGTTTTCAGAGAGGAAATCCTTAGAGACCACAGTAGAGCCTGCCATGGTTGAGGCAGCTCGCTCTACGCAGGACACCATTCTTTTAGAACAAGGTCATTAGTGGTAGTGCCCGTTGTGTACACTGTGAGAGAAATGCTGCTTCTATTACACCTGCACCTAAAGCTGAGTTCCTGGGGTAAAACTGAGGGTTCTGGGAGAGGAAATGCTTAGAGTGCTTACTAGAGCCTGCCTTGATTGAGGCAGTTCGCTCCACGCGGGACAACCTGTATATTGAAGTTCATTCGGGGAAGGACCTTATGTGTACCTTGAGGGAGAAATGCATCTTGTGTTCCACCTGCAATTAAGGCAGAGTTCTTCGGGTAAAAGTGCTGTGTTTTCAGAGAGGAAATCCTTAGAGACCACAGTAGGGCTTGCCTTGGTTGAGGCAGTTCGCTCCATGCGGGACAGCCTGCATATAGAACAAGTTCATTCGGTGAAGTGCCCATTGTGTGAACTGAAGGAGAAATGCTGCTTGTGTTACACCTGGAACTAAAGCAGAGTTTTTCTGGTAAAGCTGCGGTGTTTTGGGAGAGGAAATGTTTAGAGGCCTCACTGGAGCCTGAGTTGATTTAGGCATTTCACTCCACGTGGGACACCTTGAGTATAGAAGCTCTTTGGGCAAAGGCCACTGTGTACACTGTGGGAGAAAAGCTGCTTGTGTTCCACCTGCAACTAAAGCAGAGTTCTTCGGGTCAAACTGCGTGTTTTGGGAGAGGGAATGCTTACAGTCCTTACTGGAGCCTACCTTGATTGAGGCAGTTCGCTGCACGTGGGACACCCTGCATATAGAATTTCATTCGGGGAAGGGCCCTTTGTATACAGTGTGGGAGAAATGCAGCTTGTGTTCCACCTGCCATTAAGGTAGAGTTCTTCGGGTAAAAGTGCCGTGTTTTCAGAGAGGAAATCCTTAGAGACCACAGTAGAGCCTGCCATGGTTGAGGCAGTTCGCTCTATGCGGGACACCATTCTTTTAGAACAAGGTTATTAGTGGAAGTGCCCTTTGTGTACACTGTGAGAGAAATGCTGCTTCGGCAACACCTGCACCTAAAGCAGAGTTCCTCGGGTAAAACTGCGTGTTTTGCGAGAGGAAATGCTTAGAGTCCTCGCTACAGCCTGCCGTGGTTGAGGCAGTTCTCTTCACCTGGGAAACCCTGCATATAGAAGTTCATTCGTGGAAGAGACCAAAGAGTACACAGTGGGAGGAATGCTGCTTGTGTTCCACCTGCAATTAAAGCAGAGTTCTTCCGTTAAAACTGCGTGTTTAGGGAGAGGAAATGCTTACATTTCTCGCTACAGCCTGCCTTGTTTGAGGCAGTTCGCTCCACGTGGGAAACCCTGCATATAGCAGTTCATTCGTGGAGGAGCTCAGAGAGTACACAGTGGGAGAAATGCTGCTTGTGTTCCACCTGCTACTAAAGCAGAGTTCTTTGGGTAAAACTGCCGTGTTTTGGAAGAGGAAATGCTTACAGTCCTCGCTACAGCCTGCCGTGGTTAATGCAGTTCGCACCACGTGGGAAAACCTGCATATAGAAGTTCATTCGTGGAAGAGAACAAAGAGGACACAGTGGGAGAAATACTGCTTGTGTTCCACCTGCAACTAAAGCAGAATTCTTCGGGTAAAACTGCGTGTTTTGGGAGTAGAAATGCTTACAGTCCTTACTACAGCCTGCCTTGGTTGAGGCAGTTCACTGCATGAGGGACACACTGCATATAGAAGATTCCTTTGGGGAAGGGCACTTTGTGTACAGTGTGGGACAAATGCACCTTGTGTTCCACCTGCAACTAAAGCAGAGTTCTTCGGGTAAAAGTGCCGTGTTTTCAGAGAGGAAATCCTTAGAGACCACAGTAGAGCCTGCCATGGTTGAGGCAGTTCGCTCCATGCGGGAAACCATTCTTACAGAACAAGTTCATTAGGGGAAGTGCCCATTGTGTACACTGTGGGAGAAAAGCTGCTTGAGTTCCACCTGCAACTAAAGCAGAGTTCTTCCATTGAAACTGCGTGTTTAGGGAGAGGAAATGGTTACAGTCCTCGCTGCAGCCTGCCGTAGTTGAGGCAGTTCGCTCCACGTGGGAAACCCTGCATATACAAGTTCATTCGTGGAAGAGACCAAAGAGTACACAGTGGGATAAATGCGGCTTGTGTTCCAACTGCAACTAAAGCAGAGTTCTTTGGGTAAAACTGCCATGTTTTGGGAGAGGAAATGCTTAGAGACCTCACTAGAGCCTGTCTTTGTTTAGGCATTTCACTCCACGTGGGACACCTTGAGTATAGAAGCTCTTTGGGCAAAGGCCACTGTGTACACTGTGGGAGAAAAGCTGCTTGTGTTCCACCTGCAACTAAAGCAGAGTTCTTCGGGTCAAACTGCGTGTTTTGGGAGAGGAAATGCTTACAGTCCTTACTGGAGCCTACCTTGATTGAGGCAGTTCGCTGCACGTGGGACACCCTGCATATAGAATTTCATTCGGGGAAGGGCCCTTTGTATACAGTGTGGGAGAAATGCAGCTTGTGTTCCACCTGCCATTAAGGTAGAGTTCTTCGGGTAAAAGTGCCGTGTTTTCAGAGAGGAAATCCTTAGAGACCACATTAGAGCCTGCCATGGTTGAGGCAGTTCGCTCTATGCGGGACACCATTCTTTTAGAACAAGGTTATTAGTGGAAGTGCCCTTTGTGTACACTGTGAGAGAAATGCTGCTTCGGCAACACCTGCACCTAAAGCAGAGTTCCTCGGGTAAAACTGTGTGTTTTGCGAGAGGAAATGCTTAGAGTCCTCGCTACAGCCTGCCGTGGTTGAGGCAGTTCTCTTCACCTGGGAAACCCTGCATATAGAAGTTCATTCGTGGAAGAGACCAAAGAGTACACAGTGGGAGGAATGCTGCTTGTGTTCCACCTGCAATTAAAGCAGAGTTCTTCCGTTAAAACTGCGTGTTTAGGGAGAGGAAATGCTTACATTTCTCGCTACAGCCTGCCTTGTTTGAGGCAGTTCGCTCCACGTGGGAAACCCTGCATATAGCAGTTCATTCGTGGAGGAGCTCAGAGAGTACACAGTGGGAGAAATGCTGCTTGTGTTCCACCTGCTACTAAAGCAGAGTTCTTTGGGTAAAACTGCCGTGTTTTGGAAGAGGAAATGCTTCCAGTCCTCGCTACAGCCTGCCGTGGTTAATGCAGTTCGCACCACGTGGGAAAACCTGCATATAGAAGTTCATTCGTGGAAGAGAACAAAGAGGACACAGTGGGAGAAATACTGCTTGTGTTCCACCTGCAACTAAAGCAGAATTCTTCGGGTAAAACTGCGTGTTTTGGGAGTAGAAATGCTTACAGTCCTTACTACAGCCTGCCTTGGTTGAGGCAGTTCGCTGCATGAGGGACACACTGCATATAGAAGATTCCTTTGGGGAAGGGCACTTTGTGTACAGTGTGGGACAAATGCACCTTGTGTTCCACCTGCAACTAAAGCAGAGTTCTTTGGGTAAAACTGCCATGTTTTGGGAGAGGAAATGCTTAGAGACCTCACTAGAGCCTGCCTTTGTTTAGGCATTTCACTCCACGTTGGACATCTTGAGTATAGAAGTTCGTTGGGCAAAGGCCACTGTGTACACTGTGGGAGAAAAGCTGCTTGTGTTCCACCTGCAACTAAAGCAGAGTTCTTCGGGTCAAACTGCGTGTTTTGGGAGAGGAAATGCTTACAGTCCTTACTGGAGCCTACCTTGATTGATGCAGTTCGCTGCACGTGGGACACCCTGCATATAGAATTTCATTCGGGGAAGGGCCCTTTGTATACAGTGTGGGAGAAATGCAGCTTGTGTTCCACCTGCCATTAAGGTAGAGTTCTTCGGGTAAAAGTGCCGTGTTTTCAGAGAGGAAATCCTTAGAGACCACAGTAGAGCCTGCCATGGTTGAGGCAGTTCGCTCTATGCGGGACACCATTCTTTTAGAACAAGGTTATTAGTGGAAGTGCCCTTTGTGTACACTGTGAGAGAAATGCTGCTTCGGCAACACCTGCACCTAAAGCAGAGTTCCTCGGGTAAAACTGCGTGTTTTGCGAGAGGAAATGCTTAGAGTCCTCGCTACAGCCTGCCGTGGTTGAGGCAGTTCTCTTCACCTGGGAAACCCTGCATATAGAAGTTCATTCGTGGAAGAGACCAAAGAGTACACAGTGGGAGGAATGCTGCTTGTGTTCCACCTGCAATTAAAGCAGAGTTCTTCCGTTAAAACTGCGTGTTTAGGGAGAGGAAATGCTTACATTTCTCGCTACAGCCTGCCTTGTTTGAGGCAGTTCGCTCCACGTGGGAAACCCTGCATATAGCAGTTCATTCGTGGAGGAGCTCAGAGAGTACACAGTGGGAGAAATGCTGCTTGTGTTCCACCTGCTACTAAAGCAGAGTTCTTTGGGTAAAACTGCCGTGTTTTGGAAGAGGAAATGCTTCCAGTCCTCGCTACAGCCTGCCGTGGTTAATGCAGTTCGCACCACGTGGGAAAACCTGCATATAGAAGTTCATTCGTGGAAGAGAACAAAGAGGACACAGTGGGAGAAATACTGCTTGTGTTCCACCTGCAACTAAAGCAGAATTCTTCGGGTAAAACTGCGTGTTTTGGGAGTAGAAATGCTTACAGTCCTTACTACAGCCTGCCTTGATTGAGGCAGTTCGCTGCATGAGGGACACACTGCATATAGAAGATTCCTTTGGGGAAGGGCACTTTGTGTACAGTGTGGGACAAATGCACCTTGTGTTCCACCTGCAACTAAAGCAGAGTTCTTCGGGTAAAAGTGCCGTGTTTTCAGAGAGGAAATCCTTAGAGACCACAGTAGAGCCTGCCATGGTTGAGGCAGTTCGCTCCATGCGGGAAACCATTCTTACAGAACAAGTTCATTAGGGGAAGTGCCCATTGTGTACACTGTGGGAGAAAAGCTGCTTGAGTTCCACCTGCAACTAAAGCAGAGTTCTTCCATTAAAACTGCGTGTTTAGGGAGAGGAAATGGTTACAGTCCTCGCTGCAGCCTGCCGTAGTTGAGGCAGTTCGCTCCACGTGGGAAACCCTGCATATACAAGTTCATTCGTGGAAGAGACCAAAGAGTACACAGTGGGATAAATGCGGCTTGTGTTCCAACTGCAACTAAAGCAGAGTTCTTTGGGTAAAACTGCCATGTTTTGGGAGAGGAAATGCTTAGAGACCTCACTAGAGCCTGTCTTTGTTTAGGCATTTCACTCCACGTTGGACATCTTGAGTATAGAAGTTCTTTCGGCAAAGGCCCATTGGGTACACTGTGGAAGAAAAGTTGCTTGTGTTCCACTTGCAATTAAAGCAGAGTTCTTCTGGTAAAACTGCGTGTTTGGGGAGAGGAAATGCTTGCAGTCCTTACTAGAGCCTGCCTTGCTTGAGGCAGTTCGCTGCACGTGGGACACCCTGCATATAGAAGTTCATTCGGGGAGGGGCCCTTTGTGTACAGTGTGGGAGAAATGCAGCTTGTGTTCCACCTGCAATTAAGGCAGAGTTCTTCGGGTAAAAGTGCCATGTTTTCAGAGAGGAAATCCTTAGAGACCACAGTAGAGCCTGCCATGGTTGAGGCAGCTCGCTCTACGCGGGACACCATTCTTTTAGAAGAAGGTCATTAGTGGTAGTGCCCATTGTGTACACTGTGAGAGAAATGCTGCTTCTATTACACCTGCACCTAAAGCTGAGTTCCTGTGGTAAAACTGAGGGTTCTGGGAGAGGAAATGCTTAGAGTCCTTACTAGAGCCTGCCTTGCTTGAGGCAGTTCGCTCCACGCGGGACAACCTGTATATTGAAGTTCATTCGGGGAAGGACCTTATGTGTACCTTGAGGGAGAAATGCATCTTGTGTTCCACCTGCAATTAAGGCAGAGTTCTTCGGGTAAAAGTGCTGTGTTTTCAGAGAGGAAATCCTTAGAGACCACAGTAGGGCTTGCCTTGGTTGAGGCAGTTCGCTCCATGCGGGACAGCCTGCATATAGAACAAGTTCATTCGGTGAAGTGCCCATTGTGTGAACTGAAGGAGAAATGCTGCTTGTGTTACACCTGGAACTAAAGCAGAGTTTTTCTGGTAAAGCTGCGGTGTTTTGGGAGAGGAAATGTTTAGAGGCCTCACTGGAGCCTGAGTTGATTTAGGCATTTCACTCCACGTGGGACACCTTGAGTATAGAAGCTCTTTGGGCAAAGGCCACTGTGTACACTGTGGGAGAAAAGCTGCTTGTGTTCCACCTGCAACTAAAGCAGAGTTCTTCGGGTCAAACTGCGTGTTTTGGGAGAGGGAATGCTTACAGTCCTTACTGGAGCCTACCTTGATTGAGGCAGTTCGCTGCACGTGGGACACCCTGCATATAGAATTTCATTCGGGGAAGGGCCCTTTGTATACAGTGTGGGAGAAATGCAGCTTGTGTTCCACCTGCCATTAAGGTAGAGTTCTTCGGGTAAAAGTGCCGTGTTTTCAGAGAGGAAATCCTTAGAGACCACAGTAGAGCCTGCCATGGTTGAGGCAGTTCGCTCTATGCGGGACACCATTCTTTTAGAACAAGGTTATTAGTGGAAGTGCCCTTTGTGTACACTGTGAGAGAAATGCTGCTTCGGCAACACCTGCACCTAAAGCAGAGTTCCTCGGGTAAAACTGCGTGTTTTGCGAGAGGAAATGCTTAGAGTCCTCGCTACAGCCTGCCATGGTTGAGGCAGTTCTCTTCACCTGGGAAACCCTGCATATAGAAGTTCATTCGTGGAAGAGACCAAAGAGTACACAGTGGGAGGAATGCTGCTTGTGTTCCACCTGCAATTAAAGCAGAGTTCTTCCGTTAAAACTGCGTGTTTAGGGAGAGGAAATGCTTACATTTCTCGCTACAGCCTGCCTTGTTTGAGGCAGTTCGCTCCACGTGGGAAACCCTGCATATAGCAGTTCATTCGTGGAGGAGCTCAGAGAGTACACAGTGGGAGAAATGCTGCTTGTGTTCCACCTGCTACTAAAGCAGAGTTCTTTGGGTAAAACTGCCGTGTTTTGGAAGAGGAAATGCTTCCAGTCCTCGCTACAGCCTGCCGTGGTTAATGCAGTTCGCACCACGTGGGAAAACCTGCATATAGAAGTTCATTCGTGGAAGAGAACAAAGAGGACACAGTGGGAGAAATACTGCTTGTGTTCCACCTGCAACTAAAGCAGAATTCTTCGGGTAAAACTGCGTGTTTTGGGAGTAGAAATGCTTACAGTCCTTACTACAGCCTGCCTTGGTTGAGGCAGTTCGCTGCATGAGGGACACACTGCATATAGAAGATTCCTTTGGGGAAGGGCACTTTGTGTACAGTGTGGGACAAATGCACCTTGTGTTCCACCTGCAACTAAAGCAGAGTTCTTCGGGTAAAAGTGCCGTGTTTTCAGAGAGGAAATCCTTAGAGACCACAGTAGAGCCTGCCATGGTTGAGGCAGTTCGCTCTATGCGGGACACCATTCTTTTAGAACAAGGTTATTAGTGGAAGTGCCCTTTGTGTACACTGTGAGAGAAATGCTGCTTCGGCAACACCTGCACCTAAAGCAGAGTTCCTCGGGTAAAACTGCGTGTTTTGCGAGAGGAAATGCTTAGAGTCCTCGCTACAGCCTGCCGTGGTTGAGGCAGTTCTCTTCACCTGGGAAACCCTGCATATAGAAGTTCATTCGTGGAAGAGACCAAAGAGTACACAGTGGGAGGAATGCTGCTTGTGTTCCACCTGCAATTAAAGCAGAGTTCTTCCGTTAAAACTGCGTGTTTAGGGAGAGGAAATGCTTACATTTCTCGCTACAGCCTGCCTTGTTTGAGGCAGTTCGCTCCACGTGGGAAACCCTGCATATAGCAGTTCATTCGTGGAGGAGCTCAGAGAGTACACAGTGGGAGAAATGCTGCTTGTGTTCCACCTGCTACTAAAGCAGAGTTCTTTGGGTAAAACTGCCGTGTTTTGGAAGAGGAAATGCTTCCAGTCCTCGCTACAGCCTGCCGTGGTTAATGCAGTTCGCACCACGTGGGAAAACCTGCATATAGAAGTTCATTCGTGGAAGAGAACAAAGAGGACACAGTGGGAGAAATACTGCTTGTGTTCCACCTGCAACTAAAGCAGAATTCTTCGGGTAAAACTGCGTGTTTTGGGAGTAGAAATGCTTACAGTCCTTACTACAGCCTGCCTTGGTTGAGGCAGTTCGCTGCATGAGGGACACACTGCATATAGAAGATTCCTTTGGGGAAGGGCACTTTGTGTACAGTGTGGGACAAATGCACCTTGTGTTCCACCTGCAACTAAAGCAGAGTTCTTCGGGTAAAAGTGCCGTGTTTTCAGAGAGGAAATCCTTAGAGACCACAGTAGAGCCTGCCATGGTTGAGGCAGTTCGCTCCATGCGGGAAACCATTCTTACAGAACAAGTTCATTAGGGGAAGTGCCCATTGTGTACACTGTGGGAGAAAAGCTGCTTGAGTTCCACCTGCAACTAAAGCAGAGTTCTTCCATTAAAACTGCGTGTTTAGGGAGAGGAAATGGTTACAGTCCTCGCTGCAGCCTGCCGTAGTTGAGGCAGTTCGCTCCACGTGGGAAACCCTGCATATACAAGTTCATTCGTGGAAGAGACCAAAGAGTACACAGTGGGATAAATGCGGCTTGTGTTCCAACTGCAACTAAAGCAGAGTTCTTTGGGTAAAACTGCCATGTTTTGGGAGAGGAAATGCTTAGAGACCTCACTAGAGCCTGCCTTTGTTTAGGCATTTCACTCCACGTTGGACATCTTGAGTATAGAAGTTCTTTGGGCAAAGGCCACTGTGTACACTGTGGGAGAAAAGCTGCTTGTGTTCCACCTGCAACTAAAGCAGAGTTCTTCGGGTCAAACTGCGTGTTTTGGGAGAGGAAATGCTTACAGTCCTTACTGGAGCCTACCTTGATTGATGCAGTTCGCTGCACGTGGGACACCCTGCATATAGAATTTCATTCGGGGAAGGGCCCTTTGTATACAGTGTGGGAGAAATGCAGCTTGTGTTCCACCTGCCATTAAGGTAGAGTTCTTCGGGTAAAAGTGCCGTGTTTTCAGAGAGGAAATCCTTAGAGACCACAGTAGAGCCTGCCATGGTTGAGGCAGTTCGCTCTATGCGGGACACCATTCTTTTAGAACAAGGTTATTAGTGGAAGTGCCCTTTGTGTACACTGTGAGAGAAATGCTGCTTCGGCAACACCTGCACCTAAAGCAGAGTTCCTCGGGTAAAACTGCGTGTTTTGCGAGAGGAAATGCTTAGAGTCCTCGCTACAGCCTGCCGTGGTTGAGGCAGTTCTCTTCACCTGGGAAACCCTGCATATAGAAGTTCATTCGTGGAAGAGACCAAAGAGTACACAGTGGGAGGAATGCTGCTTGTGTTCCACCTGCAATTAAAGCAGAGTTCTTCCGTTAAAACTGCGTGTTTAGGGAGAGGAAATGCTTACATTTCTCGCTACAGCCTGCCTTGTTTGAGGCAGTTCGCTCCACGTGGGAAACCCTGCATATAGCAGTTCATTCGTGGAGGAGCTCAGAGAGTACACAGTGGGAGAAATGCTGCTTGTGTTCCACCTGCTACTAAAGCAGAGTTCTTTGGGTAAAACTGCCGTGTTTTGGAAGAGGAAATGCTTCCAGTCCTCGCTACAGCCTGCCGTGGTTAATGCAGTTCGCACCACGTGGGAAAACCTGCATATAGAAGTTCATTCGTGGAAGAGAACAAAGAGGACACAGTGGGAGAAATACTGCTTGTGTTCCACCTGCAACTAAAGCAGAATTCTTCGGGTAAAACTGCGTGTTTTGGGAGTAGAAATGCTTACAGTCCTTACTACAGCCTGCCTTGGTTGAGGCAGTTCGCTGCATGAGGGACACACTGCATATAGAAGATTCCTTTGGGGAAGGGCACTTTGTGTACAGTGTGGGACAAATGCACCTTGTGTTCCACCTGCAACTAAAGCAGAGTTCTTCGGGTAAAAGTGCCGTGTTTTCAGAGAGGAAATCCTTAGAGACCACAGTAGAGCCTGCCATGGTTGAGGCAGTTCGCTCCATGCGGGAAACCATTCTTACAGAACAAGTTCATTAGGGGAAGTGCCCATTGTGTACACTGTGGGAGAAAAGCTGCTTGAGTTCCACCTGCAACTAAAGCAGAGTTCTTCCATTAAAACTGCGTGTTTAGGGAGAGGAAATGGTTACAGTCCTCGCTGCAGCCTGCCGTAGTTGAGGCAGTTCGCTCCACGTGGGAAACCCTGCATATACAAGTTCATTCGTGGAAGAGACCAAAGAGTACACAGTGGGATAAATGCGGCTTGTGTTCCAACTGCAACTAAAGCAGAGTTTTTTGGGTAAAACTGCCATGTTTTGGGAGAGGAAATGCTTAGAGACCTCACTAGAGCCTGTCTTTGTTTAGGCATTTCACTCCACGTTGGACATCTTGAGTATAGAAGTTCTTTCGGCAAAGGCCCATTGGGTACACTGTGGAAGAAAAGTTGCTTGTGTTCCACTTGCAATTAAAGCAGAGTTCTTCTGGTAAAACTGCGTGTTTGGGGAGAGGAAATGCTTGCAGTCCTTACTAGAGCCTGCCTTGCTTGAGGCAGTTCGCTGCACGTGGGACACCCTGCATATAGAAGTTCATTCGGGGAGGGGCCCTTTGTGTACAGTGTGGGAGAAATGCAGCTTGTGTTCCACCTGCAATTAAGGCAGAGTTCTTCGGGTAAAAGTGCCATGTTTTCAGAGAGGAAATCCTTAGAGACCACAGTAGAGCCTGCCATGGTTGAGGCAGCTCGCTCTACGCGGGACACCATTCTTTTAGAACAAGGTCATTAGTGGTAGTGCCCATTGTGTACACTGTGAGAGAAATGCTGCTTCTATTACACCTGCACCTAAAGCTGAGTTCCTGTGGTAAAACTGAGGGTTCTGGGAGAGGAAATGCTTAGAGTCCTTACTAGAGCCTGCCTTGCTTGAGGCAGTTCGCTCCACGCGGGACAACCTGTATATTGAAGTTCATTCGGGGAAGGACCTTATGTGTACCTTGAGGGAGAAATGCATCTTGTGTTCCACCTGCAATTAAGGCAGAGTTCTTCGGGTAAAAGTGCTGTGTTTTCAGAGAGGAAATCCTTAGAGACCACAGTAGGGCTTGCCTTGGTTGAGGCAGTTCGCTCCATGCGGGACAGCCTGCATATAGAACAAGTTCATTCGGTGAAGTGCCCATTGTGTGAACTGAAGGAGAAATGCTGCTTGTGTTACACCTGGAACTAAAGCAGAGTTTTTCTGGTAAAGCTGCGGTGTTTTGGGAGAGGAAATGTTTAGAGGCCTCACTGGAGCCTGAGTTGATTTAGGCATTTCACTCCACGTGGGACACCTTGAGTATAGAAGCTCTTTGGGCAAAGGCCACTGTGTACACTGTGGGAGAAAAGCTGCTTGTGTTCCACCTGCAACTAAAGCAGAGTTCTTCGGGTCAAACTGCGTGTTTTGGGAGAGGAAATGCTTACAGTCCTTACTGGAGCCTACCTTGATTGAGGCAGTTCGCTGCACGTGGGACACCCTGCATATAGAATTTCATTCGGGGAAGGGCCCTTTGTATACAGTGTGGGAGAAATGCAGCTTGTGTTCCACCTGCCATTAAGGTAGAGTTCTTCGGGTAAAAGTGCCGTGTTTTCAGAGAGGAAATCCTTAGAGACCACAGTAGAGCCTGCCATGGTTGAGGCAGTTCGCTCTATGCGGGACACCATTCTTTTAGAACAAGGTTATTAGTGGAAGTGCCCTTTGTGTACACTGTGAGAGAAATGCTGCTTCGGCAACACCTGCACCTAAAGCAGAGTTCCTCGGGTAAAACTGCGTGTTTTGCGAGAGGAAATGCTTAGAGTCCTCGCTACAGCCTGCCGTGGTTGAGGCAGTTCTCTTCACCTGGGAAACCCTGCATATAGAAGTTCATTCGTGGAAGAGACCAAAGAGTACACAGTGGGAGGAATGCTGCTTGTGTTCCACCTGCAATTAAAGCAGAGTTCTTCCGTTAAAACTGCGTGTTTAGGGAGAGGAAATGCTTACATTTCTCGCTACAGCCTGCCTTGTTTGAGGCAGTTCGCTCCACGTGGGAAACCCTGCATATAGCAGTTCATTCGTGGAGGAGCTCAGAGAGTACACAGTGGGAGAAATGCTGCTTGTGTTCCACCTGCTACTAAAGCAGAGTTCTTTGGGTAAAACTGCCGTGTTTTGGAAGAGGAAATGCTTCCAGTCCTCGCTACAGCCTGCCGTGGTTAATGCAGTTCGCACCACGTGGGAAAACCTGCATATAGAAGTTCATTCGTGGAAGAGAACAAAGAGGACACAGTGGGAGAAATACTGCTTGTGTTCCACCTGCAACTAAAGCAGAATTCTTCGGGTAAAACTGCGTGTTTTGGGAGTAGAAATGCTTACAGTCCTTACTACAGCCTGCCTTGGTTGAGGCAGTTCGCTGCATGAGGGACACACTGCATATAGAAGATTCCTTTGGGGAAGGGCACTTTGTGTACAGTGTGGGACAAATGCACCTTGTGTTCCACCTGCAACTAAAGCAGAGTTCTTCGGGTAAAAGTGCCGTGTTTTCAGAGAGGAAATCCTTAGAGACCACAGTAGAGCCTGCCATGGTTGAGGCAGTTCGCTCCATGCGGGAAACCATTCTTACAGAACAAGTTCATTAGGGGAAGTGCCCATTGTGTACACTGTGGGAGAAAAGCTGCTTGAGTTCCACCTGCAACTAAAGCAGAGTTCTTCCATTAAAACTGCGTGTTTAGGGAGAGGAAATGGTTACAGTCCTCGCTGCAGCCTGCCGTAGTTGAGGCAGTTCGCTCCACGTGGGAAACCCTGCATATACAAGTTCATTCGTGGAAGAGACCAAAGAGTACACAGTGGGATAAATGCGGCTTGTGTTCCAACTGCAACTAAAGCAGAGTTCTTTGGGTAAAACTGCCATGTTTTGGGAGAGGAAATGCTTAGAGACCTCACTAGAGCCTGTCTTTGTTTAGGCATTTCACTCCACGTTGGACATCTTGAGTATAGAGGTTCTTTCGGCAAAGGCCCATTGGGTACACTGTGGAAGAAAAGTTGCTTGTGTTCCACTTGCAATTAAAGCAGAGTTCTTCTGGTAAAACTGCGTGTTTGGGGAGAGGAAACGCTAGCAGTCCTTACTAGAGCCTGCCTTGCTTGAGGCAGTTCGCTGCACGTGGGACACCCTGCATATAGAAGTTCATTCGGGGAGGGGCCCTTTGTGTACAGTGTGGGAGAAATGCAGCTTGTGTTCCACCTGCAATTAAGGCAGAGTTCTTCGGGTAAAAGTGCCATGTTTTCAGAGAGGAAATCCTTAGAGACCACAGTAGGGCCTGCCATGGTTGAGGCAGCTCGCTCTACGCGGGACACCATTCTTTTAGAACAAGGTCATTAGTGGTAGTGCCCATTGTGTACACTGTGAGAGAAATGCTGCTTCTATTACACCTGCACCTAAAGCTGAGTTCCTGTGGTAAAACTGAGGGTTCTGGGAGAGGAAATGCTTAGAGTCCTTACTAGAGCCTGCCTTGCTTGAGGCAGTTCGCTCCACGCGGGACAACCTGTATATTGAAGTTCATTCGGGGAAGGACCTTCCTTATGTGTACCTTGAGGGAGAAATGCATCTTGTGTTCCACCTGCAATTAAGGCAGAGTTCTTCGGGTAAAAGTGCTGTGTTTTCAGAGAGGAAATCCTTAGAGACCACAGTAGGGCTTGCCTTGGTTGAGGCAGTTCGCTCCATGCGGGACAGCCTGCATATAGAACAAGTTCATTCGGTGAAGTGCCCATTGTGTGAACTGAAGGAGAAATGCTGCTTGTGTTACACCTGGAACTAAAGCAGAGTTTTTCTGGTAAAGCTGCGGTGTTTTGGGAGAGGAAATGTTTAGAGGCCTCACTGGAGCCTGAGTTGATTTAGGCATTTCACTCCACGTGGGACACCTTGAGTATAGAAGCTCTTTGGGCAAAGGCCACTGTGTACACTGTGGGAGAAAAGCTGCTTGTGTTCCACCTGCAACTAAAGCAGAGTTCTTCGGGTCAAACTGCGTGTTTTGGGAGAGGAAATGCTTACAGTCCTTACTGGAGCCTACCTTGATTGAGGCAGTTCGCTGCACGTGGGACACCCTGCATATAGAATTTCATTCGGGGAAGGGCCCTTTGTATACAGTGTGGGAGAAATGCAGCTTGTGTTCCACCTGCCATTAAGGTAGAGTTCTTCGGGTAAAAGTGCCGTGTTTTCAGAGAGGAAATCCTTAGAGACCACAGTAGAGCCTGCCATGGTTGAGGCAGTTCGCTCTATGCGGGACACCATTCTTTTAGAACAAGGTTATTAGTGGAAGTGCCCTTTGTGTACACTGTGAGAGAAATGCTGCTTCGGCAACACCTGCACCTAAAGCAGAGTTCCTCGGGTAAAACTGCGTGTTTTGCGAGAGGAAATGCTTAGAGTCCTCGCTACAGCCTGCCGTGGTTGAGGCAGTTCTCTTCACCTGGGAAACCCTGCATATAGAAGTTCATTCGTGGAAGAGACCAAAGAGTACACAGTGGGAGGAATGCTGCTTGTGTTCCACCTGCAATTAAAGCAGAGTTCTTCCGTTAAAACTGCGTGTTTAGGGAGAGGAAATGCTTACATTTCTCGCTACAGCCTGCCTTGTTTGAGGCAGTTCGCTCCACGTGGGAAACCCTGCATATAGCAGTTCATTCGTGGAGGAGCTCAGAGAGTACACAGTGGGAGAAATGCTGCTTGTGTTCCACCTGCTACTAAAGCAGAGTTCTTTGGGTAAAACTGCCGTGTTTTGGAAGAGGAAATGCTTCCAGTCCTCGCTACAGCCTGCCGTGGTTAATGCAGTTCGCACCACGTGGGAAAACCTGCATATAGAAGTTCATTCGTGGAAGAGAACAAAGAGGACACAGTGGGAGAAATACTGCTTGTGTTCCACCTGCAACTAAAGCAGAATTCTTCGGGTAAAACTGCGTGTTTTGGGAGTAGAAATGCTTACAGTCCTTACTACAGCCTGCCTTGGTTGAGGCAGTTCGCTGCATGAGGGACACACTGCATATAGAAGATTCCTTTGGGGAAGGGCACTTTGTGTACAGTGTGGGACAAATGCACCTTGTGTTCCACCTGCAACTAAAGCAGAGTTCTTCGGGTAAAAGTGCCGTGTTTTCAGAGAGGAAATCCTTAGAGACCACAGTAGAGCCTGCCATGGTTGAGGCAGTTCGCTCCATGCGGGAAACCATTCTTACAGAACAAGTTCATTAGGGGAAGTGCCCATTGTGTACACTGTGGGAGAAAAGCTGCTTGAGTTCCACCTGCAACTAAAGCAGAGTTCTTCCATTAAAACTGCGTGTTTAGGGAGAGGAAATGGTTACAGTCCTCGCTGCAGCCTGCCGTAGTTGAGGCAGTTCGCTCCACGTGGGAAACCCTGCATATACAAGTTCATTCGTGGAAGAGACCAAAGAGTACACAGTGGGATAAATGCGGCTTGTGTTCCAACTGCAACTAAAGCAGAGTTCTTTGGGTAAAACTGCCATGTTTTGGGAGAGGAAATGCTTAGAGACCTCACTAGAGCCTGTCTTTGTTTAGGCATTTCACTCCACGTTGGACATCTTGAGTATAGAGGTTCTTTCGGCAAAGGCCCATTGGGTACACTGTGGAAGAAAAGTTGCTTGTGTTCCACTTGCAATTAAAGCAGAGTTCTTCTGGTAAAACTGCGTGTTTGGGGAGAGGAAACGCTAGCAGTCCTTACTAGAGCCTGCCTTGCTTGAGGCAGTTCGCTGCACGTGGGACACCCTGCATATAGAAGTTCATTCGGGGAGGGGCCCTTTGTGTACAGTGTGGGAGAAATGCAGCTTGTGTTCCACCTGCAATTAAGGCAGAGTTCTTCGGGTAAAAGTGCCATGTTTTCAGAGAGGAAATCCTTAGAGACCACAGTAGGGCCTGCCATGGTTGAGGCAGCTCGCTCTACGCGGGACACCATTCTTTTAGAACAAGGTCATTAGTGGTAGTGCCCATTGTGTACACTGTGAGAGAAATGCTGCTTCTATTACACCTGCACCTAAAGCTGAGTTCCTGTGGTAAAACTGAGGGTTCTGGGAGAGGAAATGCTTAGAGTCCTTACTAGAGCCTGCCTTGCTTGAGGCAGTTCGCTCCACGCGGGACAACCTGTATATTGAAGTTCATTCGGGGAAGGACCTTCCTTATGTGTACCTTGAGAGAGAAATGCATCTTGTGTTCCACCTGCAATTAAGGCAGAGTTCTTCGGGTAAAAGTGCTGTGTTTTCAGAGAGGAAATCCTTAGAGACCACAGTAGGGCTTGCGTTGGTTGAGGCAGTTCGCTCCATGCGGGACAGCCTGCATATAGAACAAGTTCATTCGGTGAAGTGCCCATTGTGTGAACTGAAGGAGAAATGCTGCTTGTGTTACACCTGGAACTAAAGCAGAGTTTTTCTGGTAAAGCTGCGGTGTTTTGGGAGAGGAAATGTTTAGAGGCCTCACTGGAGCCTGAGTTGATTTAGGCATTTCACTCCACGTGGGACACCTTGAGTATAGAAGCTCTTTGGGCAAAGGCCACTGTGTACACTGTGGGAGAAAAGCTGCTTGTGTTCCACCTGCAACTAAAGCAGAGTTCTTCGGGTCAAACTGCGTGTTTTGGGAGAGGAAATGCTTACAGTCCTTACTGGAGCCTACCTTGATTGAGGCAGTTCGCTGCACGTGGGACACCCTGCATATAGAATTTCATTCGGGGAAGGGCCCTTTGTATACAGTGTGGGAGAAATGCAGCTTGTGTTCCACCTGCCATTAAGGTAGAGTTCTTCGGGTAAAAGTGCCGTGTTTTCAGAGAGGAAATCCTTAGAGACCACAGTAGAGCCTGCCATGGTTGAGGCAGTTCGCTCTATGCGGGACACCATTCTTTTAGAACAAGGTTATTAGTGGAAGTGCCCTTTGTGTACACTGTGAGAGAAATGCTGCTTCGGCAACACCTGCACCTAAAGCAGAGTTCCTCGGGTAAAACTGCGTGTTTTGCGAGAGGAAATGCTTAGAGTCCTCGCTACAGCCTGCCGTGGTTGAGGCAGTTCTCTTCACCTGGGAAACCCTGCATATAGAAGTTCATTCGTGGAAGAGACCAAAGAGTACACAGTGGGAGGAATGCTGCTTGTGTTCCACCTGCAATTAAAGCAGAGTTCTTCCGTTAAAACTGCGTGTTTAGGGAGAGGAAATGCTTACATTTCTCGCTACAGCCTGCCTTGTTTGAGGCAGTTCGCTCCACGTGGGAAACCCTGCATATAGCAGTTCATTCGTGGAGGAGCTCAGAGAGTACACAGTGGGAGAAATGCTGCTTGTGTTCCACCTGCTACTAAAGCAGAGTTCTTTGGGTAAAACTGCCGTGTTTTGGAAGAGGAAATGCTTCCAGTCCTCGCTACAGCCTGCCGTGGTTAATGCAGTTCGCACCACGTGGGAAAACCTGCATATAGAAGTTCATTCGTGGAAGAGAACAAAGAGGACACAGTGGGAGAAATACTGCTTGTGTTCCACCTGCAACTAAAGCAGAATTCTTCGGGTAAAACTGCGTGTTTTGGGAGTAGAAATGCTTACAGTCCTTACTACAGCCTGCCTTGGTTGAGGCAGTTCGCTGCATGAGGGACACACTGCATATAGAAGATTCCTTTGGGGAAGGGCACTTTGTGTACAGTGTGGGACAAATGCACCTTGTGTTCCACCTGCAACTAAAGCAGAGTTCTTCGGGTAAAAGTGCCGTGTTTTCAGAGAGGAAATCCTTAGAGACCACAGTAGAGCCTGCCATGGTTGAGGCAGTTCGCTCCATGCGGGAAACCATTCTTACAGAACAAGTTCATTAGGGGAAGTGCCCATTGTGTACACTGTGGGAGAAAAGCTGCTTGAGTTCCACCTGCAACTAAAGCAGAGTTCTTCCATTAAAACTGCGTGTTTAGGGAGAGGAAATGGTTACAGTCCTCGCTGCAGCCTGCCGTAGTTGAGGCAGTTCGCTCCACGTGGGAAACCCTGCATATACAAGTTCATTCGTGGAAGAGACCAAAGAGTACACAGTGGGATAAATGCGGCTTGTGTTCCAACTGCAACTAAAGCAGAGTTCTTTGGGTAAAACTGCCATGTTTTGGGAGAGGAAATGCTTAGAGACCTCACTAGAGCCTGTCTTTGTTTAGGCATTTCACTCCACGTTGGACATCTTGAGTATAGAGGTTCTTTCGGCAAAGGCCCATTGGGTACACTGTGGAAGAAAAGTTGCTTGTGTTCCACTTGCAATTAAAGCAGAGTTCTTCTGGTAAAACTGCGTGTTTGGGGAGAGGAAACGCTAGCAGTCCTTACTAGAGCCTGCCTTGCTTGAGGCAGTTCGCTGCACGTGGGACACCCTGCATATAGAAGTTCATTCGGGGAGGGGCCCTTTGTGTACAGTGTGGGAGAAATGCAGCTTGTGTTCCACCTGCAATTAAGGCAGAGTTCTTCGGGTAAAAGTGCCATGTTTTCAGAGAGGAAATCCTTAGAGACCACAGTAGGGCCTGCCATGGTTGAGGCAGCTCGCTCTACGCGGGACACCATTCTTTTAGAACAAGGTCATTAGTGGTAGTGCCCATTGTGTACACTGTGAGAGAAATGCTGCTTCTATTACACCTGCACCTAAAGCTGAGTTCCTGTGGTAAAACTGAGGGTTCTGGGAGAGGAAATGCTTAGAGTCCTTACTAGAGCCTGCCTTGCTTGAGGCAGTTCGCTCCACGCGGGACAACCTGTATATTGAAGTTCATTCGGGGAAGGACCTTCCTTATGTGTACCTTGAGGGAGAAATGCATCTTGTGTTCCACCTGCAATTAAGGCAGAGTTCTTCGGGTAAAAGTGCTGTGTTTTCAGAGAGGAAATCCTTAGAGACCACAGTAGGGCTTGCCTTGGTTGAGGCAGTTCGCTCCATGCGGGACAGCCTGCATATAGAACAAGTTCATTCGGTGAAGTGCCCATTGTGTGAACTGAAGGAGAAATGCTGCTTGTGTTACACCTGGAACTAAAGCAGAGTTTTTCTGGTAAAGCTGCGGTGTTTTGGGAGAGGAAATGTTTAGAGGCCTCACTGGAGCCTGAGTTGATTTAGGCATTTCACTCCACGTGGGACACCTTGAGTATAGAAGCTCTTTGGGCAAAGGCCACTGTGTACACTGTGGGAGAAAAGCTGCTTGTGTTCCACCTGCAACTAAAGCAGAGTTCTTCGGGTCAAACTGCGTGTTTTGGGAGAGGAAATGCTTACAGTCCTTACTGGAGCCTACCTTGATTGAGGCAGTTCGCTGCACGTGGGACACCCTGCATATAGAATTTCATTCGGGGAAGGGCCCTTTGTATACAGTGTGGGAGAAATGCAGCTTGTGTTCCACCTGCCATTAAGGTAGAGTTCTTCGGGTAAAAGTGCCGTGTTTTCAGAGAGGAAATCCTTAGAGACCACAGTAGAGCCTGCCATGGTTGAGGCAGTTCGCTCTATGCGGGACACCATTCTTTTAGAACAAGGTTATTAGTGGAAGTGCCCTTTGTGTACACTGTGAGAGAAATGCTGCTTCGGCAACACCTGCACCTAAAGCAGAGTTCCTCGGGTAAAACTGCGTGTTTTGCGAGAGGAAATGCTTAGAGTCCTCGCTACAGCCTGCCGTGGTTGAGGCAGTTCTCTTCACCTGGGAAACCCTGCATATAGAAGTTCATTCGTGGAAGAGACCAAAGAGTACACAGTGGGAGGAATGCTGCTTGTGTTCCACCTGCAATTAAAGCAGAGTTCTTCCGTTAAAACTGCGTGTTTAGGGAGAGGAAATGCTTACATTTCTCGCTACAGCCTGCCTTGTTTGAGGCAGTTCGCTCCACGTGGGAAACCCTGCATATAGCAGTTCATTCGTGGAGGAGCTCAGAGAGTACACAGTGGGAGAAATGCTGCTTGTGTTCCACCTGCTACTAAAGCAGAGTTCTTTGGGTAAAACTGCCGTGTTTTGGAAGAGGAAATGCTTCCAGTCCTCGCTACAGCCTGCCGTGGTTAATGCAGTTCGCACCACGTGGGAAAACCTGCATATAGAAGTTCATTCGTGGAAGAGAACAAAGAGGACACAGTGGGAGAAATACTGCTTGTGTTCCACCTGCAACTAAAGCAGAATTCTTCGGGTAAAACTGCGTGTTTTGGGAGTAGAAATGCTTACAGTCCTTACTACAGCCTGCCTTGGTTGAGGCAGTTCGCTGCATGAGGGACACACTGCATATAGAAGATTCCTTTGGGGAAGGGCACTTTGTGTACAGTGTGGGACAAATGCACCTTGTGTTCCACCTGCAACTAAAGCAGAGTTCTTCGGGTAAAAGTGCCGTGTTTTCAGAGAGGAAATCCTTAGAGACCACAGTAGAGCCTGCCATGGTTGAGGCAGTTCGCTCCATGCGGGAAACCATTCTTACAGAACAAGTTCATTAGGGGAAGTGCCCATTGTGTACACTGTGGGAGAAAAGCTGCTTGAGTTCCACCTGCAACTAAAGCAGAGTTCTTCCATTAAAACTGCGTGTTTAGGGAGAGGAAATGGTTACAGTCCTCGCTGCAGCCTGCCGTAGTTGAGGCAGTTCGCTCCACGTGGGAAACCCTGCATATACAAGTTCATTCGTGGAAGAGACCAAAGAGTACACAGTGGGATAAATGCGGCTTGTGTTCCAACTGCAACTAAAGCAGAGTTCTTTGGGTAAAACTGCCATGTTTTGGGAGAGGAAATGCTTAGAGACCTCACTAGAGCCTGTCTTTGTTTAGGCATTTCACTCCACGTTGGACATCTTGAGTATAGAGGTTCTTTCGGCAAAGGCCCATTGGGTACACTGTGGAAGAAAAGTTGCTTGTGTTCCACTTGCAATTAAAGCAGAGTTCTTCTGGTAAAACTGCGTGTTTGGGGAGAGGAAACGCTAGCAGTCCTTACTAGAGCCTGCCTTGCTTGAGGCAGTTCGCTGCACGTGGGACACCCTGCATATAGAAGTTCATTCGGGGAGGGGCCCTTTGTGTACAGTGTGGGAGAAATGCAGCTTGTGTTCCACCTGCAATTAAGGCAGAGTTCTTCGGGTAAAAGTGCCATGTTTTCAGAGAGGAAATCCTTAGAGACCACAGTAGGGCCTGCCATGGTTGAGGCAGCTCGCTCTACGCGGGACACCATTCTTTTAGAACAAGGTCATTAGTGGTAGTGCCCATTGTGTACACTGTGAGAGAAATGCTGCTTCTATTACACCTGCACCTAAAGCTGAGTTCCTGTGGTAAAACTGAGGGTTCTGGGAGAGGAAATGCTTAGAGTCCTTACTAGAGCCTGCCTTGCTTGAGGCAGTTCGCTCCACGCGGGACAACCTGTATATTGAAGTTCATTCGGGGAAGGACCTTCCTTATGTGTACCTTGAGGGAGAAATGCATCTTGTGTTCCACCTGCAATTAAGGCAGAGTTCTTCGGGTAAAAGTGCTGTGTTTTCAGAGAGGAAATCCTTAGAGACCACAGTAGGGCTTGCCTTGGTTGAGGCAGTTCGCTCCATGCGGGACAGCCTGCATATAGAACAAGTTCATTCGGTGAAGTGCCCATTGTGTGAACTGAAGGAGAAATGCTGCTTGTGTTACACCTGGAACTAAAGCAGAGTTTTTCTGGTAAAGCTGCGGTGTTTTGGGAGAGGAAATGTTTAGAGGCCTCACTGGAGCCTGAGTTGATTTAGGCATTTCACTCCACGTGGGACACCTTGAGTATAGAAGCTCTTTGGGCAAAGGCCACTGTGTACACTGTGGGAGAAAAGCTGCTTGTGTTCCACCTGCAACTAAAGCAGAGTTCTTCGGGTCACACTGCGTGTTTTGGGAGAGGAAATGCTTACAGTCCTTACTAGAGCCTACCTTGATTGAGGCAGTTCGCTGCACGTGGGACACCCTGCATATAGAATTTCATTCGGGGAAGGGCCCTTTGTATACAGTGTGGGAGAAATGCAGCTTGTGTTCCACCTGCCATTAAGGTAGAGTTCTTCGGGTAAAAGTGCCGTGTTTTCAGAGAGGAAATCCTTAGAGACCACAGTAGAGCCTGCCATGGTTGAGGCAGTTCACTCTATGCGGGACACCATTCTTTTAGAACAAGGTTATTAGTGGAAGTGCCCTTTGTGTACACTGTGAGAGAAATGCTGCTTCGGCAACACCTGCACCTAAAGCAGAGTTCCTCGGGTAAAACTGCGTGTTTTGCGAGAGGAAATGCTTAGAGTCCTCGCTACAGCCTGCCGTGGTTGAGGCAGTTCTCTTCACCTGGGAAACCCTGCATATAGAATTTGATTCGTGGAAGAGACCAAAGAGTACACAGTGGGAGGAATGCTGCTTGTGTTCCACCTGCAATTAAAGCAGAGTTCTTCCGTTAAAACTGCGTGTTTAGGGAGAGGAAATGCTTACATTTCTCGCTACAGCCTGCCTTGTTTGAGGCAGTTCGCTCCACGTGGGAAACCCTGCATATAGCAGTTCATTCGTGGAGGAGCTCAGAGAGTACACAGTGGGAGAAATGCTGCTTGTGTTCCACCTGCTACTAAAGCAGAGTTCTTTGGGTAAAACTGCCGTGTTTTGGAAGAGGAAATGCTTCCAGTCCTCGCTACAGCCTGCCGTGGTTAATGCAGTTCGCACCACGTGGGAAAACCTGCATATAGAAGTTCATTCGTGGAAGAGAACAAAGAGGACACAGTGGGAGAAATACTGCTTGTGTTCCACCTGCAACTAAAGCAGAATTCTTCGGGTAAAACTGCGTGTTTTGGGAGTAGAAATGCTTACAGTCCTTACTACAGCCTGCCTTGGTTGAGGCAGTTCGCTGCATGAGGGACACACTGCATATAGAAGATTCCTTTGGGGAAGGGCACTTTGTGTACAGTGTGGGACAAATGCACCTTGTGTTCCACCTGCAACTAAAGCAGAGTTCTTCGGGTAAAAGTGCCGTGTTTTCAGAGAGGAAATCCTTAGAGACCATAGTAGAGCCTGCCATGGTTGAGGCAGTTCGCTCCATGCGGGAAACCATTCTTACAGAACAAGTTCATTAGGGGAAGTGCCCATTGTGTACACTGTGGGAGAAAAGCTGCTTGAGTTCCACCTGCAACTAAAGCAGAGTTCTTCCATTAAAACTGCGTGTTTAGGGAGAGGAAATGGTTACAGTCCTCGCTGCAGCCTGCCGTAGTTGAGGCAGTTCACTCCACGTGGGAAACCCTGCATATACAAGTTCATTCGTGGAAGAGACCAAAGAGTACACAGTGGGATAAATGCGGCTTGTGTTCCAACTGCAACTAAAGCAGAGTTCTTTGGGTAAAACTGCCATGTTTTGGGAGAGGAAATGCTTAGAGACCTCACTAGAGCCTGCCTTTGTTTAGGCATTTCACTCCACGTTGGACATCTTGAGTATAGAAGTTCTTTCGGCAAAGGCCCATTGGGTACACTGTGGAAGAAAAGTTGCTTGTGTTCCACTTGCAATTAAAGCAGAGTTCTTCTGGTAAAACTGCGTGTTTGGGGAGAGGAAATGCTTGCAGTCCTTACTAGAGCCTGCCTTGCTTGAGGCAGTTCGCTGCACGTGGGACACCCTGCATATAGAAGTTCATTCGGGGAGGGGCCCTTTGTGTACAGTGTGGGAGAAATGCAGCTTGTGTTCCACCTGCAATTAAGGCAGAGTTCTTCGGGTAAAAGTGCCATGTTTTCAGAGAGGAAATCCTTAGAGACCACAGTAGAGCCTGCCATGGTTGAGGCAGCTCGCTCTACGCGGGACACCATTCTTTTAGAAGAAGGTCATTAGTGGTAGTGCCCATTGTGTACACTGTGAGAGAAATGCTGCTTCTATTACACCTGCACCTAAAGCTGAGTTCCTGTGGTAAAACTGAGGGTTCTGGGAGAGGAAATGCTTAGAGTCCTTACTAGAGCCTGCCTTGCTTGAGGCAGTTCGCTCCACGCGGGACAACCTGTATATTGAAGTTCATTCGGGGAAGGACCTTATGTGTACCTTGAGGGAGAAATGCATCTTGTGTTCCACCTGCAATTAAGGCAGAGTTCTTCGGGTAAAAGTGCTGTGTTTTCAGAGAGGAAATCCTTAGAGACCACAGTAGGGCTTGCCTTGGTTGAGGCAGTTCGCTCCATGCGGGACAGCCTGCATATAGAACAAGTTCATTCGGTGAAGTGCCCATTGTGTGAACTGAAGGAGAAATGCTGCTTGTGTTACACCTGGAACTAAAGCAGAGTTTTTCTGGTAAAGCTGCGGTGTTTTGGGAGAGGAAATGTTTAGAGGCCTCACTGGAGCCTGAGTTGATTTAGGCATTTCACTCCACGTGGGACACCTTGAGTATAGAAGCTCTTTGGGCAAAGGCCACTGTGTACACTGTGGGAGAAAAGCTGCTTGTGTTCCACCTGCAACTAAAGCAGAGTTCTTCGGGTCAAACTGCGTGTTTTGGGAGAGGAAATGCTTACAGTCCTTACTGGAGCCTACCTTGATTGAGGCAGTTCGCTGCACGTGGGACACCCTGCATATAGAATTTCATTCGGGGAAGGGCCCTTTGTATACAGTGTGGGAGAAATGCAGCTTGTGTTCCACCTGCCATTAAGGTAGAGTTCTTCGGGTAAAAGTGCCGTGTTTTCAGAGAGGAAATCCTTAGAGACCACAGTAGAGCCTGCCATGGTTGAGGCAGTTCGCTCTATGCGGGACACCATTCTTTTAGAACAAGGTTATTAGTGGAAGTGCCCTTTGTGTACACTGTGAGAGAAATGCTGCTTCGGCAACACCTGCACCTAAAGCAGAGTTCCTCGGGTAAAACTGCGTGTTTTGCGAGAGGAAATGCTTAGAGTCCTCGCTACAGCCTGCCGTGGTTGAGGCAGTTCTCTTCACCTGGGAAACCCTGCATATAGAAGTTCATTCGTGGAAGAGACCAAAGAGTACACAGTGGGAGGAATGCTGCTTGTGTTCCACCTGCAATTAAAGCAGAGTTCTTCCGTTAAAACTGCGTGTTTAGGGAGAGGAAATGCTTACATTTCTCGCTACAGCCTGCCTTGTTTGAGGCAGTTCGCTCCACGTGGGAAACCCTGCATATAGCAGTTCATTCATGGAGGAGCTCAGAGAGTACACAGTGGGAGAAATGCTGCTTGTGTTCCACCTGCTACTAAAGCAGAGTTCTTTGGGTAAAACTGCCGTGTTTTGGAAGAGGAAATGCTTCCAGTCCTCGCTACAGCCTGCCGTGGTTAATGCAGTTCGCACCACGTGGGAAAACCTGCATATAGAAGTTCATTCGTGGAAGAGAACAAAGAGGACACAGTGGGAGAAATACTGCTTGTGTTCCACCTGCAACTAAAGCAGAATTCTTCGGGTAAAACTGCGTGTTTTGGGAGTAGAAATGCTTACAGTCCTTACTACAGCCTGCCTTGGTTGAGGCAGTTCGCTGCATGAGGGACACACTGCATATAGAAGATTCCTTTGGGGAAGGGCACTTTGTGTACAGTGTGGGACAAATGCACCTTGTGTTCCACCTGCAACTAAAGCAGAGTTCTTCAGGTAAAAGTGCCGTGTTTTCAGAGAGGAAATCCTTAGAGACCACAGTAGAGCCTGCCATGGTTGAGGCAGTTCGCTCCATGCGGGAAACCATTCTTACAGAACAAGTTCATTAGGGGAAGTGCCCATTGTGTACACTGTGGGAGAAAAGCTGCTTGAGTTCCACCTGCAACTAAAGCAGAGTTCTTCCATTAAAACTGCGTGTTTAGGGAGAGGAAATGGTTACAGTCCTCGCTGCAGCCTGCCGTAGTTGAGGCAGTTCGCTCCACGTGGGAAACCCTGCATATACAAGTTCATTCGTGGAAGAGACCAAAGAGTACACAGTGGGATAAATGCGGCTTGTGTTCCAACTGCAACTAAAGCAGAGTTCTTTGGGTAAAACTGCCATGTTTTGGGAGAGGAAATGCTTAGAGACCTCACTAGAGCCTGTCTTTGTTTAGGCATTTCACTCCACGTTGGACATCTTGAGTATAGAGGTTCTTTCGGCAAAGGCCCATTGGGTACACTGTGGAAGAAAAGTTGCTTGTGTTCCACTTGCAATTAAAGCAGAGTTCTTCTGGTAAAACTGCGTGTTTGGGGAGAGGAAATGCTTGCAGTCCTTACTAGAGCCTGCCTTGCTTGAGGCAGTTCGCTGCACGTGGGACACCCTGCATATAGAAGTTCATTCGGGGAGGGGCCCTTTGTGTACAGTGTGGGAGAAATGCAGCTTGTGTTCCACCTGCAATTAAGGCAGAGTTCTTCGGGTAAAAGTGCCATGTTTTCAGAGAGGAAATCCTTAGAGACCACAGTAGAGCCTGCCATGGTTGAGGCAGCTCGCTCTACGCGGGACACCATTCTTTTAGAACAAGGTCATTAGTGGTAGTGCCCATTGTGTACACTGTGAGAGAAATGCTGCTTCTATTACACCTGCACCTAAAGCTGAGTTCCTGTGGTAAAACTGAGGGTTCTGGGAGAGGAAATGCTTAGAGTCCTTACTAGAGCCTGCCTTGCTTGAGGCAGTTCGCTCCACGCGGGACAACCTGTATATTGAAGTTCATTCGGGGAAGGACCTTCCTTATGTGTACCTTGAGGGAGAAATGCATCTTGTGTTCCACCTGCAATTAAGGCAGAGTTCTTCGGGTAAAAGTGCTGTGTTTTCAGAGAGGAAATCCTTAGAGACCACAGTAGGGCTTGCCTTGGTTGAGGCAGTTCGCTCCATGCGGGACAGCCTGCATATAGAACAAGTTCATTCAGTGAAGTGCCCATTGTGTGAACTGAAGGAGAAATGCTGCTTGTGTTACACCTGGAACTAAAGCAGAGTTTTTCTGGTAAAGCTGCGGTGTTTTGGGAGAGGAAATGTTTAGAGGCCTCACTGGAGCCTGAGTTGATTTAGGCATTTCACTCCACGTGGGACACCTTGAGTATAGAAGCTCTTTGGGCAAAGGCCACTGTGTACACTGTGGGAGAAAAGCTGCTTGTGTTCCACCTGCAACTAAAGCAGAGTTCTTCGGGTCAAACTGCGTGTTTTGGGAGAGGGAATGCTTACAGTCCTTACTGGAGCCTACCTTGATTGAGGCAGTTCGCTGCACGTGGGACACCCTGCATATAGAATTTCATTCGGGGAAGGGCCCTTTGTATACAGTGTGGGAGAAATGCAGCTTGTGTTCCACCTGCCATTAAGGTAGAGTTCTTCGGGTAAAAGTGCCGTGTTTTCAGAGAGGAAATCCTTAGAGACCACAGTAGAGCCTGCCATGGTTGAGGCAGTTCGCTCTATGCGGGACACCATTCTTTTAGAACAAGGTTATTAGTGGAAGTGCCCTTTGTGTACACTGTGAGAGAAATGCTGCTTCGGCAACACCTGCACCTAAAGCAGAGTTCCTCGGGTAAAACTGCGTGTTTTGCGAGAGGAAATGCTTAGAGTCCTCGCTACAGCCTGCCGTGGTTGAGGCAGTTCTCTTCACCTGGGAAACCCTGCATATAGAAGTTCATTCGTGGAAGAGACCAAAGAGTACACAGTGGGAGGAATGCTGCTTGTGTTCCACCTGCAATTAAAGCAGAGTTCTTCCGTTAAAACTGCGTGTTTAGGGAGAGGAAATGCTTACATTTCTCGCTACAGCCTGCCTTGTTTGAGGCAGTTCGCTCCACGTGGGAAACCCTGCATATAGCAGTTCATTCGTGGAGGAGCTCAGAGAGTACACAGTGGGAGAAATGCTGCTTGTGTTCCACCTGCTACTAAAGCAGAGTTCTTTGGGTAAAACTGCCGTGTTTTGGAAGAGGAAATGCTTCCAGTCCTCGCTACAGCCTGCCGTGGTTAATGCAGTTCGCACCACGTGGGAAAACCTGCATATAGAAGTTCATTCGTGGAAGAGAACAAAGAGGACACAGTGGGAGAAATACTGCTTGTGTTCCACCTGCAACTAAAGCAGAATTCTTCGGGTAAAACTGCGTGTTTTGGGAGTAGAAATGCTTACAGTCCTTACTACAGCCTGCCTTGGTTGAGGCAGTTCGCTGCATGAGGGACACACTGCATATAGAAGATTCCTTTGGGGAAGGGCACTTTGTGTACAGTGTGGGACAAATGCACCTTGTGTTCCACCTGCAACTAAAGCAGAGTTCTTCGGGTAAAAGTGCCGTGTTTTCAGAGAGGAAATCCTTAGAGACCACAGTAGAGCCTGCCATGGTTGAGGCAGTTCGCTCCATGCGGGAAACCATTCTTACAGAACAAGTTCATTAGGGGAAGTGCCCATTGTGTACACTGTGGGAGAAAAGCTGCTTGAGTTCCACCTGCAACTAAAGCAGAGTTCTTCCATTAAAACTGCGTGTTTAGGGAGAGGAAATGGTTACAGTCCTCGCTGCAGCCTGCCGTAGTTGAGGCAGTTCGCTCCACGTGGGAAACCCTGCATATACAAGTTCATTCGTGGAAGAGACCAAAGAGTACACAGTGGGATAAATGCGGCTTGTGTTCCAACTGCAACTAAAGCAGAGTTCTTTGGGTAAAACTGCCATGTTTTGGGAGAGGAAATGCTTAGAGACCTCACTAGAGCCTGTCTTTGTTTAGGCATTTCACTCCACGTTGGACATCTTGAGTATAGAGGTTCTTTCGGCAAAGGCCCATTGGGTACACTGTGGAAGAAAAGTTGCTTGTGTTCCACTTGCAATTAAAGCAGAGTTCTTCTGGTAAAACTGCGTGTTTGGGGAGAGGAAATGCTTGCAGTCCTTACTAGAGCCTGCCTTGCTTGAGGCAGTTCGCTGCACGTGGGACACCCTGCATATAGAAGTTCATTCGGGGAGGGGCCCTTTGTGTACAGTGTGGGAGAAATGCAGCTTGTGTTCCACCTGCAATTAAGGCAGAGTTCTTCGGGTAAAAGTGCCATGTTTTCAGAGAGGAAATCCTTAGAGACCACAGTAGAGCCTGCCATGGTTGAGGCAGCTCGCTCTACGCGGGACACCATTCTTTTAGAACAAGGTCATTAGTGGTAGTGCCCATTGTGTACACTGTGAGAGAAATGCTGCTTCTATTACACCTGCACCTAAAGCTGAGTTCCTGTGGTAAAACTGAGGGTTCTGGGAGAGGAAATGCTTAGAGTCCTTACTAGAGCCTGCCTTGCTTGAGGCAGTTCGCTCCACGCGGGACAACCTGTATATTGAAGTTCATTCGGGGAAGGACCTTCCTTATGTGTACCTTGAGGGAGAAATGCATCTTGTGTTCCACCTGCAATTAAGGCAGAGTTCTTCGGGTAAAAGTGCTGTGTTTTCAGAGAGGAAATCCTTAGAGACCACAGTAGGGCTTGCCTTGGTTGAGGCAGTTCGCTCCATGCGGGACAGCCTGCATATAGAACAAGTTCATTCGGTGAAGTGCCCATTGTGTGAACTGAAGGAGAAATGCTGCTTGTGTTACACCTGGAACTAAAGCAGAGTTTTTCTGGTAAAGCTGCGGTGTTTTGGGAGAGGAAATGTTTAGAGGCCTCACTGGAGCCTGAGTTGATTTAGGCATTTCACTCCACGTGGGACACCTTGAGTATAGAAGCTCTTTGGGCAAAGGCCACTGTGTACACTGTGGGAGAAAAGCTGCTTGTGTTCCACCTGCAACTAAAGCAGAGTTCTTCGGGTCAAACTGCGTGTTTTGGGAGAGGGAATGCTTACAGTCCTTACTGGAGCCTACCTTGATTGAGGCAGTTCGCTGCACGTGGGACACCCTGCATATAGAATTTCATTCGGGGAAGGGCCCTTTGTATACAGTGTGGGAGAAATGCAGCTTGTGTTCCACCTGCCATTAAGGTAGAGTTCTTCGGTTAAAAGTGCCGTGTTTTCAGAGAGGAAATCCTTAGAGACCACAGTAGAGCCTGCCATGGTTGAGGCAGTTCGCTCTATGCGGGACACCATTCTTTTAGAACAAGGTTATTAGTGGAAGTGCCCTTTGTGTACACTGTGAGAGAAATGCTGCTTCGGCAACACCTGCACCTAAAGCAGAGTTCCTCGGGTAAAACTGCGTGTTTTGCGAGAGGAAATGCTTAGCGTCCTCGCTACAGCCTGCCGTGGTTGAGGCAGTTCTCTTCACCTGGGAAACCCTGCATATAGAAGTTCATTCGTGGAAGAGACCAAAGAGTACACAGTGGGAGGAATGCTGCTTGTGTTCCACCTGCAATTAAAGCAGAGTTCTTCTGTTAAAACTGCGTGTTTAGGGAGAGGAAATGCTTACATTTCTCGCTACAGCCTGCCTTGTTTGAGGCAGTTCGCTCCACGTGGGAAACCCTGCATATAGCAGTTCATTCGTGGAGGAGCTCAGAGAGTACACAGTGGGAGAAATGCTGCTTGTGTTCCACCTGCTACTAAAGCAGAGTTCTTTGGGTAAAACTGCCGTGTTTGGGAAGAGGAAATGCTTCCAGTCCTCGCTACAGCCTGCCGTGGTTAATGCAGTTCGCACCACGTGGGAAAACCTGCATATAGAAGTTCATTCGTGGAAGAGAACAAAGAGGACACAGTGGGAGAAATACTGCTTGTGTTCCACCTGCAACTAAAGCAGAATTCTTCGGGTAAAACTGCGTGTTTTGGGAGTAGAAATGCTTACAGTCCTTACTACAGCCTGCCTTGGTTGAGGCAGTTCGCTGCATGAGGGACACACTGCATATAGAAGATTCCTTTGGGGAAGGGCACTTTGTGTACAGTGTGGGACAAATGCACCTTGTGTTCCACCTGCAACTAAAGCAGAGTTCTTCGGGTAAAAGTGCCGTGTTTTCAGAGAGGAAATCCTTAGAGACCACAGTAGAGCCTGCCATGGTTGAGGCAGTTCGCTCCATGCGGGAAACCATTCTTACAGAACAAGTTCATTAGGGGAAGTGCCCATTGTGTACACTGTGGGAGAAAAGCTGCTTGAGTTCCACCTGCAACTAAAGCAGAGTTCTTCCATTAAAACTGCGTGTTTAGGGAGAGGAAATGGTTACAGTCCTCGCTGCAGCCTGCCGTAGTTGAGGCAGTTCGCTCCACGTGGGAAACCCTGCATATACAAGTTCATTCGTGGAAGAGACCAAAGAGTACACAGTGGGATAAATGCGGCTTGTGTTCCAACTGCAACTAAAGCAGAGTTCTTTGGGTAAAACTGCCATGTTTTGGGAGAGGAAATGCTTAGAGACCTCACTAGAGCCTGTCTTTGTTTAGGCATTTCACTCCACGTGGGACACCTTGAGTATAGAAGCTCTTTGGGCAAAGGCCACTGTGTACACTGTGGGAGAAAAGCTGCTTGTGTTCCACCTGCAACTAAAGCAGAGTTCTTCGGGTCAAACTGCGTGTTTTGGGAGAGGAAATGCTTACAGTCCTTACTGGAGCCTACCTTGATTGAGGCAGTTCGCTGCACGTGGGACACCCTGCATATAGAATTTCATTCGGGGAAGGGCCCTTTGTATACAGTGTGGGAGAAATGCAGCTTGTGTTCCACCTGCCATTAAGGTAGAGTTCTTCGGGTAAAAGTGCCGTGTTTTCAGAGAGGAAATCCTTAGAGACCACAGTAGAGCCTGCCATGGTTGAGGCAGTTCGCTCTATGCGGGACACCATTCTTTTAGAACAAGGTTATTAGTGGAAGTGCCCTTTGTGTACACTGTGAGAGAAATGCTGCTTCGGCAACACCTGCACCTAAAGCAGAGTTCCTCGGGTAAAACTGCGTGTTTTGCGAGAGGAAATGCTTAGAGTCCCCGCTACAGCCTGCCGTGGTTGAGGCAGTTCTCTTCACCTGGGAAACCCTGCATATAGAAGTTCATTCGTGGAAGAGACCAAAGAGTACACAGTGGGAGGAATGCTGCTTGTGTTCCACCTGCAATTAAAGCAGAGTTCTTCCGTTAAAACTGCGTGTTTAGGGAGAGGAAATGCTTACATTTCTCGCTACAGCCTGCCTTGTTTGAGGCAGTTCGCTCCACGTGGGAAACCCTGCATATAGCAGTTCATTCGTGGAGGAGCTCAGAGAGTACACAGTGGGAGAAATGCTGCTTGTGTTCCACCTGCTACTAAAGCAGAGTTCTTTGGGTAAAACTGCCGTGTTTTGGAAGAGGAAATGCTTCCAGTCCTCGCTACAGCCTGCCGTGGTTAATGCAGTTCGCACCACGTGGGAAAACCTGCATATAGAAGTTCATTCGTGGAAGAGAACAAAGAGGACACAGTGGGAGAAATACTGCTTGTGTTCCACCTGCAACTAAAGCAGAATTCTTCGGGTAAAACTGCGTGTTTTGGGAGTAGAAATGCTTACAGTCCTTACTACAGCCTGCCTTGGTTGAGGCAGTTCGCTGCATGAGGGACACACTGCATATAGAAGATTCCTTTGGGGAAGGGCACTTTGTGTACAGTGTGGGACAAATGCACCTTGTGTTCCACCTGCAACTAAAGCAGAGTTCTTCGGGTAAAAGTGCCGTGTTTTCAGAGAGGAAATCCTTAGAGACCACAGTAGAGCCTGCCATGGTTGAGGCAGTTCGCTCCATGCGGGAAACCATTCTTACAGAACAAGTTCATTAGGGGAAGTGCCCATTGTGTACACTGTGGGAGAAAAGCTGCTTGAGTTCCACCTGCAACTAAAGCAGAGTTCTTCCATTAAAACTGCGTGTTTAGGGAGAGGAAATGGTTACAGTCCTCGCTGCAGCCTGCCGTAGTTGAGGCAGTTCGCTCCACGTGGGAAACCCTGCATATAGAAGTTCATTCGTGGAAGAGACCAAAGAGTACACAGTGGGATAAATGCGGCTTGTGTTCCAACTGCAACTAAAGCAGAGTTCTTTGGGTAAAACTGCCATGTTTTGGGAGAGGAAATGCTTAGAGACCTCACTAGAGCCTGTCTTTGTTTAGGCATTTCACTCCACGTTTGACATCTTGAGTATAGAGGTTCTATCGGCAAAGGCCCATTGGGTACACTGTGGAAGAAAAGTTGCTTGTGTTCCACTTGCAATTAAAGCAGAGTTCTTCTGGTAAAACTGCGTGTTTGGGGAGAGGAAATGCTTGCAGTCCTTACTAGAGCCTGCCTTGCTTGAGGCAGTTCGCTGCACGTGGGACACCCTGCATATAGAAGTTCATTCGGGGAGGGGCCCTTTGTGTACAGTGTGGGAGAAATGCAGCTTGTGTTCCACCTGCAATTAAGGCAGAGTTCTTCGGGTAAAAGTGCCATGTTTTCAGAGAGGAAATCCTTAGAGACCACAGTAGAGCCTGCCATGGTTGAGGCAGCTCGCTGTACGCGGGACACCATTCTTTTAGAACAAGGTCATTAGTGGTAGTGCCCGTTGTGTACACTGTGAGAGAAATGCTGCTTCTATTACACCTGCACCTAAAGCTGAGTTCCTGGGGTAAAACTGAGGGTTCTGGGAGAGGAAATGCTTAGAGTGCTTACTAGAGCCTGCCTTGATTGAGGCAGTTCGCTCCACGCGGGACAACCTGTATATTGAAGTTCATTCGGGGAAGGACCTTATGTGTACCTTGAGGGAGAAATGCATCTTGTGTTCCACCTGCAATTAAGGCAGAGTTCTTCGGGTAAAAGTGCTGTGTTTTCAGAGAGGAAATCCTTAGAGACCACAGTAGGGCTTGCCTTGGTTGAGGCAGTTCGCTCCATGCGGGACAGCCTGCATATAGAACAAGTTCATTCGGTGAAGTGCCCATTGTGTGAACTGAAGGAGAAATGCTGCTTGTGTTACACCTGGAACTAAAGCAGAGTTTTTCTGGTAAAGCTGCGGTGTTTTGGGAGAGGAAATGTTTAGAGGCCTCACTGGAGTCTGAGTTGATTTAGGCATTTCACTCCACGTGGGACACCTTGAGTATAGAAGCTCTTTGGGCAAAGGCCACTGTGTACACTGTGGGAGAAAAGCTGCTTGTGTTCCACCTGCAACTAAAGCAGAGTTCTTCGGGTCAAACTGCGTGTTTTGGGAGAGGGAATGCTTACAGTCCTTACTGGAGCCTACCTTGATTGAGGCAGTTCGCTGCACGTGGGACACCCTGCATATAGAATTTCATTCGGGGAAGGGCCCTTTGTATACAGTGTGGGAGAAATGCAGCTTGTGTTCCACCTGCCATTAAGGTAGAGTTCTTCGGGTAAAAGTGCCGTGTTTTCAGAGAGGAAATCCTTAGAGACCACAGTAGAGCCTGCCATGGTTGAGGCAGTTCGCTCTATGCGGGACACCATTCTTTTAGAACAAGGTTATTAGTGGAAGTGCCCTTTGTGTACACTGTGAGAGAAATGCTGCTTCGGCAACACCTGCACCTAAAGCAGAGTTCCTCGGGTAAAACTGCGTGTTTTGCGAGAGGAAATGCTTAGAGTCCTCGCTACAGCCTGCCGTGGTTGAGGCAGTTCTCTTCACCTGGGAAACCCTGCATATAGAAGTTCATTCGTGGAAGAGACCAAAGAGTACACAGTGGGAGGAATGCTGCTTGTGTTCCACCTGCAATTAAAGCAGAGTTCTTCCGTTAAAACTGCGTGTTTAGGGAGAGGAAATGCTTACATTTCTCGCTACAGCCTGCCTTGTTTGAGGCAGTTCGCTCCACGTGGGAAACCCTGCATATAGCAGTTCATTCGTGGAGGAGCTCAGAGAGTACACAGTGGGAGAAATGCTGCTTGTGTTCCACCTGCTACTAAAGCAGAGTTCTTTGGGTAAAACTGCCGTGTTTTGGAAGAGGAAATGCTTCCAGTCCTCGCTACAGCCTGCCGTGGTTAATGCAGTTCGCACCACGTGGGAAAACCTGCATATAGAAGTTCATTCGTGGAAGAGAACAAAGAGGACACAGTGGGAGAAATACTGCTTGTGTTCCACCTGCAACTAAAGCAGAATTCTTCGGGTAAAACTGCGTGTTTTGGGAGTAGAAATGCTTACAGTCCTTACTACAGCCTGCCTTGGTTGAGGCAGTTCGCTGCATGAGGGACACACTGCATATAGAAGATTCCTTTGGGGAAGGGCACTTTGTGTACAGTGTGGGACAAATGCACCTTGTGTTCCACCTGCAACTAAAGCAGAGTTCTTCGGGTAAAAGTGCCGTGTTTTCAGAGAGGAAATCCTTAGAGACCACAGTAGAGCCTGCCATGGTTGAGGCAGTTCGCTCCATGCGGGAAACCATTCTTACAGAACAAGTTCATTAGGGGAAGTGCCCATTGTGTACACTGTGGGAGAAAAGCTGCTTGAGTTCCACCTGCAACTAAAGCAGAGTTCTTCCATTAAAACTGCGTGTTTAGGGAGAGGAAATGGTTACAGTCCTCGCTGCAGCCTGCCGTAGTTGAGGCAGTTCGCTCCACGTGGGAAACCCTGCATATACAAGTTCATTCGTGGAAGAGACCAAAGAGTACACAGTGGGATAAATGCGGCTTGTGTTCCAACTGCAACTAAAGCAGAGTTCTTTGGGTAAAACTGCCATGTTTTGGGAGAGGAAATGCTTAGAGACCTCACTAGAGCCTGTCTTTGTTTAGGCATTTCACTCCACGTGGGACACCTTGAGTATAGAAGCTCTTTGGGCAAAGGCCACTGTGTACACTGTGGGAGAAAAGCTGCTTGTGTTCCACCTGCAACTAAAGCAGAGTTCTTCGGGTCAAACTGCGTGTTTTGGGAGAGGAAATGCTTACAGTCCTTACTGGAGCCTACCTTGATTGAGGCAGTTCGCTGCACGTGGGACACCCTGCATATAGAATTTCATTCGGGGAAGGGCCCTTTGTATACAGTGTGGGAGAAATGCAGCTTGTGTTCCACCTGCCATTAAGGTAGAGTTCTTCGGGTAAAAGTGCCGTGTTTTCAGAGAGGAAATCCTTAGAGACCACAGTAGAGCCTGCCATGGTTGAGGCAGTTCGCTCTATGCGGGACACCATTCTTTTAGAACAAGGTTATTAGTGGAAGTGCCCTTTGTGTACACTGTGAGAGAAATGCTGCTTCGGCAACACCTGCACCTAAAGCAGAGTTCCTCGGGTAAAACTGCGTGTTTTGCGAGAGGAAATGCTTAGAGTCCTCGCTACAGCCTGCCGTGGTTGAGGCAGTTCTCTTCACCTGGGAAACCCTGCATATAGAAGTTCATTCGTGGAAGAGACCAAAGAGTACACAGTGGGAGGAATGCTGCTTGTGTTCCACCTGCAATTAAAGCAGAGTTCTTCCGTTAAAACTGCGTGTTTAGGGAGAGGAAATGCTTACATTTCTCGCTACAGCCTGCCTTGTTTGAGGCAGTTCGCTCCACGTGGGAAACCCTGCATATAGCAGTTCATTCGTGGAGGAGCTCAGAGAGTACACAGTGGGAGAAATGCTGCTTGTGTTCCACCTGCTACTAAAGCAGAGTTCTTTGGGTAAAACTGCCGTGTTTTGGAAGAGGAAATGCTTCCAGTCCTCGCTACAGCCTGCCGTGGTTAATGCAGTTCGCACCACGTGGGAAAACCTGCATATAGAAGTTCATTCGTGGAAGAGAACAAAGAGGACACAGTGGGAGAAATACTGCTTGTGTTCCACCTGCAACTAAAGCAGAATTCTTCGGGTAAAACTGCGTGTTTTGGGAGTAGAAATGCTTACAGTCCTTACTACAGCCTGCCTTGGTTGAGGCAGTTCGCTGCATGAGGGACACACTGCATATAGAAGATTCCTTTGGGGAAGGGCACTTTGTGTACAGTGTGGGACAAATGCACCTTGTGTTCCACCTGCAACTAAAGCAGAGTTCTTCGGGTAAAAGTGCCGTGTTTTCAGAGAGGAAATCCTTAGAGACCACAGTAGAGCCTGCCATGGTTGAGGCAGTTCGCTCCATGCGGGAAACCATTCTTACAGAACAAGTTCATTAGGGGAAGTGCCCATTGTGTACACTGTGGGAGAAAAGCTGCTTGAGTTCCACCTGCAACTAAAGCAGAGTTCTTCCATTAAAACTGCGTGTTTAGGGAGAGGAAATGGTTACAGTCCTCGCTGCAGCCTGCCGTAGTTGAGGCAGTTCGCTCCACGTGGGAAACCCTGCATATACAAGTTCATTCGTGGAAGAGACCAAAGAGTACACAGTGGGATAAATGCGGCTTGTGTTCCAACTGCAACTAAAGCAGAGTTCTTTGGGTAAAACTGCCATGTTTTGGGAGAGGAAATGCTTAGAGACCTCACTAGAGCCTGTCTTTGTTTAGGCATTTCACTCCACGTTGGACATCTTGAGTATAGAGGTTCTTTCGGCAAAGGCCCATTGGGTACACTGTGGAAGAAAAGTTGCTTGTGTTCCACTTGCAATTAAAGCAGAGTTCTTCTGGTAAAACTGCGTGTTTGGGGAGAGGAAATGCTTGCAGTCCTTACTAGAGCCTGCCTTGCTTGAGGCAGTTCGCTGCACGTGGGACACCCTGCATATAGAAGTTCATTCGGGGAGGGGCCCTTTGTGTACAGTGTGGGAGAAATGCAGCTTGTGTTCCACCTGCAATTAAGGCAGAGTTCTTCGGGTAAAAGTGCCATGTTTTCAGAGAGGAAATCCTTAGAGACCACAGTAGAGCCTGCCATGGTTGAGGCAGCTCGCTCTACGCAGGACACCATTCTTTTAGAACAAGGTCATTAGTGGTAGTGCCCGTTGTGTACACTGTGAGAGAAATGCTGCTTCTATTACACCTGCACCTAAAGCTGAGTTCCTGGGGTAAAACTGAGGGTTCTGGGAGAGGAAATGCTTAGAGTGCTTACTAGAGCCTGCCTTGATTGAGGCAGTTCGCTCCACGCGGGACAACCTGTATATTGAAGTTCATTCGGGGAAGGACCTTATGTGTACCTTGAGGGAGAAATGCATCTTGTGTTCCACCTGCAATTAAGGCAGAGTTCTTCGGGTAAAAGTGCTGTGTTTTCAGAGAGGAAATCCTTAGAGACCACAGTAGGGCTTGCCTTGGTTGAGGCAGTTCGCTCCATGCGGGACAGCCTGCATATAGAACAAGTTCATTCGGTGAAGTGCCCATTGTGTGAACTGAAGGAGAAATGCTGCTTGTGTTACACCTGGAACTAAAGCAGAGTTTTTCTGGTAAAGCTGCGGTGTTTTGGGAGAGGAAATGTTTAGAGGCCTCACTGGAGCCTGAGTTGATTTAGGCATTTCACTCCACGTGGGACACCTTGAGTATAGAAGCTCTTTGGGCAAAGGCCACTGTGTACACTGTGGGAGAAAAGCTGCTTGTGTTCCACCTGCAACTAAAGCAGAGTTCTTCGGGTCAAACTGCGTGTTTTGGGAGAGGGAATGCTTACAGTCCTTACTGGAGCCTACCTTGATTGAGGCAGTTCGCTGCACGTGGGACACCCTGCATATAGAATTTCATTCGGGGAAGGGCCCTTTGTATACAGTGTGGGAGAAATGCAGCTTGTGTTCCACCTGCCATTAAGGTAGAGTTCTTCGGGTAAAAGTGCCGTGTTTTCAGAGAGGAAATCCTTAGAGACCACAGTAGAGCCTGCCATGGTTGAGGCAGTTCGCTCTATGCGGGACACCATTCTTTTAGAACAAGGTTATTAGTGGAAGTGCCCTTTGTGTACACTGTGAGAGAAATGCTGCTTCGGCAACACCTGCACCTAAAGCAGAGTTCCTCGGGTAAAACTGCGTGTTTTGCGAGAGGAAATGCTTAGAGTCCTCGCTACAGCCTGCCGTGGTTGAGGCAGTTCTCTTCACCTGGGAAACCCTGCATATAGAAGTTCATTCGTGGAAGAGACCAAAGAGTACACAGTGGGAGGAATGCTGCTTGTGTTCCACCTGCAATTAAAGCAGAGTTCTTCCGTTAAAACTGCGTGTTTAGGGAGAGGAAATGCTTACATTTCTCGCTACAGCCTGCCTTGTTTGAGGCAGTTCGCTCCACGTGGGAAACCCTGCATATAGCGGTTCATTCGTGGAGGAGCTCAGAGAGTACACAGTGGGAGAAATGCTGCTTGTGTTCCACCTGCTACTAAAGCAGAGTTCTTTGGGTAAAACTGCCGTGTTTTGGAAGAGGAAATGCTTCCAGTCCTCGCTACAGCCTGCCGTGGTTAATGCAGTTCGCACCACGTGGGAAAACCTGCATATAGAAGTTCATTCGTGGAAGAGAACAAAGAGGACACAGTGGGAGAAATACTGCTTGTGTTCCACCTGCAACTAAAGCAGAATTCTTCGGGTAAAACTGCGTGTTTTGGGAGTAGAAATGCTTACAGTCCTTACTACAGCCTGCCTTGGTTGAGGCAGTTCGCTGCATGAGGGACACACTGCATATAGAAGATTCCTTTGGGGAAGGGCACTTTGTGTACAGTGTGGGACAAATGCACCTTGTGTTCCACCTGCAACTAAAGCAGAGTTCTTCGGGTAAAAGTGCCGTGTTTTCAGAGAGGAAATCCTTAGAGACCACAGTAGAGCCTGCCATGGTTGAGGCAGTTCGCTCCATGCGGGAAACCATTCTTACAGAACAAGTTCATTAGGGGAAGTGCCCATTGTGTACACTGTGGGAGAAAAGCTGCTTGAGTTCCACCTGCAACTAAAGCAGAGTTCTTCCATTAAAACTGCGTGTTTAGGGAGAGGAAATGGTTACAGTCCTCGCTGCAGCCTGCCGTAGTTGAGGCAGTTCGCTCCACGTGGGAAACCCTGCATATACAAGTTCATTCGTGGAAGAGACCAAAGAGTACACAGTGGGATAAATGCGGCTTGTGTTCCAACTGCAACTAAAGCAGAGTTCTTTGGGTAAAACTGCCATGTTTTGGGAGAGGAAATGCTTAGAGACCTCACTAGAGCCTGTCTTTGTTTAGGCATTTCACTCCACGTTGGACATCTTGAGTATAGAGGTTCTTTCGGCAAAGGCCCATTGGGTACACTGTGGAAGAAAAGTTGCTTGTGTTCCACTTGCAATTAAAGCAGAGTTCTTCTGGTAAAACTGCGTGTTTGGGGAGAGGAAATGCTTGCAGTCCTTACTAGAGCCTGCCTTGCTTGAGGCAGTTCGCTGCACGTGGGACACCCTGCATATAGAAGTTCATTCGGGGAGGGGCCCTTTGTGTACAGTGTGGGAGAAATGCAGCTTGTGTTCCACCTGCAATTAAGGCAGAGTTCTTCGGGTAAAAGTGCCATGTTTTCAGAGAGGAAATCCTTAGAGACCACAGTAGAGCCTGCCATGGTTGAGGCAGCTCGCTCTACGCAGGACACCATTCTTTTAGAACAAGGTCATTAGTGGTAGTGCCCGTTGTGTACACTGTGAGAGAAATGCTGCTTCTATTACACCTGCACCTAAAGCTGAGTTCCTGGGGTAAAACTGAGGGTTCTGGGAGAGGAAATGCTTAGAGTGCTTACTAGAGCCTGCCTTGATTGAGGCAGTTCGCTCCACGCGGGACAACCTGTATATTGAAGTTCATTCGGGGAAGGACCTTATGTGTACCTTGAGGGAGAAATGCATCTTGTGTTCCACCTGCAATTAAGGCAGAGTTCTTCGGGTAAAAGTGCTGTGTTTTCAGAGAGGAAATCCTTAGAGACCACAGTAGGGCTTGCCTTGGTTGAGGCAGTTCGCTCCATGCGGGACAGCCTGCATATAGAACAAGTTCATTCGGTGAAGTGCCCATTGTGTGAACTGAAGGAGAAATGCTGCTTGTGTTACACCTGGAACTAAAGCAGAGTTTTTCTGGTAAAGCTGCGGTGTTTTGGGAGAGGAAATGTTTAGAGGCCTCACTGGAGCCTGAGTTGATTTAGGCATTTCACTCCACGTGGGACACCTTGAGTATAGAAGCTCTTTGGGCAAAGGCCACTGTGTACACTGTGGGAGAAAAGCTGCTTGTGTTCCACCTGCAACTAAAGCAGAGTTCTTCGGGTCAAACTGCGTGTTTTGGGAGAGGGAATGCTTACAGTCCTTACTGGAGCCTACCTTGATTGAGGCAGTTCGCTGCACGTGGGACACCCTGCATATAGAATTTCATTCGGGGAAGGGCCCTTTGTATACAGTGTGGGAGAAATGCAGCTTGTGTTCCACCTGCCATTAAGGTAGAGTTCTTCGGGTAAAAGTGCCGTGTTTTCAGAGAGGAAATCCTTAGAGACCACAGTAGAGCCTGCCATGGTTGAGGCAGTTCGCTCTATGCGGGACACCATTCTTTTAGAACAAGGTTATTAGTGGAAGTGCCCTTTGTGTACACTGTGAGAGAAATGCTGCTTCGGCAACACCTGCACCTAAAGCAGAGTTCCTCGGGTAAAACTGCGTGTTTTGCGAGAGGAAATGCTTAGAGTCCTCGCTACAGCCTGCCGTGGTTGAGGCAGTTCTCTTCACCTGGGAAACCCTGCATATAGAAGTTCATTCGTGGAAGAGACCAAAGAGTACACAGTGGGAGGAATGCTGCTTGTGTTCCACCTGCAATTAAAGCAGAGTTCTTCCGTTAAAACTGCGTGTTTAGGGAGAGGAAATGCTTACATTTCTCGCTACAGCCTGCCTTGTTTGAGGCAGTTCGCTCCACGTGGGAAACCCTGCATATAGCAGTTCATTCGTGGAGGAGCTCAGAGAGTACACAGTGGGAGAAATGCTGCTTGTGTTCCACCTGCTACTAAAGCAGAGTTCTTTGGGTAAAACTGCCGTGTTTTGGAAGAGGAAATGCTTCCAGTCCTCGCTACAGCCTGCCGTGGTTAATGCAGTTCGCACCACGTGGGAAAACCTGCATATAGAAGTTCATTCGTGGAAGAGAACAAAGAGGACACAGTGGGAGAAATACTGCTTGTGTTCCACCTGCAACTAAAGCAGAATTCTTCGGGTAAAACTGCGTGTTTTGGGAGTAGAAATGCTTACAGTCCTTACTACAGCCTGCCTTGGTTGAGGCAGTTCGCTGCATGAGGGACACACTGCATATAGAAGATTCCTTTGGGGAAGGGCACTTTGTGTACAGTGTGGGACAAATGCACCTTGTGTTCCACCTGCAACTAAAGCAGAGTTCTTCGGGTAAAAGTGCCGTGTTTTCAGAGAGGAAATCCTTAGAGACCACAGTAGAGCCTGCCATGGTTGAGGCAGTTCGCTCCATGCGGGAAACCATTCTTACAGAACAAGTTCATTAGGGGAAGTGCCCATTGTGTACACTGTGGGAGAAAAGCTGCTTGAGTTCCACCTGCAACTAAAGCAGAGTTCTTCCATTAAAACTGCGTGTTTAGGGAGAGGAAATGGTTACAGTCCTCGCTGCAGCCTGCCGTAGTTGAGGCAGTTCGCTCCACGTGGGAAACCCTGCATATACAAGTTCATTCGTGGAAGAGACCAAAGAGTACACAGTGGGATAAATGCGGCTTGTGTTCCAACTGCAACTAAAGCAGAGTTCTTTGGGTAAAACTGCCATGTTTTGGGAGAGGAAATGCTTAGAGACCTCACTAGAGCCTGTCTTTGTTTAGGCATTTCACTCCACGTTGGACATCTTGAGTATAGAGGTTCTTTCGGCAAAGGCCCATTGGGTACACTGTGGAAGAAAAGTTGCTTGTGTTCCACTTGCAATTAAAGCAGAGTTCTTCTGGTAAAACTGCGTGTTTGGGGAGAGGAAATGCTTGCAGTCCTTACTAGAGCCTGCCTTGCTTGAGGCAGTTCGCTGCACGTGGGACACCCTGCATATAGAAGTTCATTCGGGGAGGGGCCCTTTGTGTACAGTGTGGGAGAAATGCAGCTTGTGTTCCACCTGCAATTAAGGCAGAGTTCTTCGGGTAAAAGTGCCATGTTTTCAGAGAGGAAATCCTTAGAGACCACAGTAGAGCCTGCCATGGTTGAGGCAGCTCGCTCTACGCAGGACACCATTCTTTTAGAACAAGGTCATTAGTGGTAGTGCCCGTTGTGTACACTGTGAGAGAAATGCTGCTTCTATTACACCTGCACCTAAAGCTGAGTTCCTGGGGTAAAACTGAGGGTTCTGGGAGAGGAAATGCTTAGAGTGCTTACTAGAGCCTGCCTTGATTGAGGCAGTTCGCTCCACGCGGGACAACCTGTATATTGAAGTTCATTCGGGGAAGGACCTTATGTGTACCTTGAGGGAGAAATGCATCTTGTGTTCCACCTGCAATTAAGGCAGAGTTCTTCGGGTAAAAGTGCTGTGTTTTCAGAGAGGAAATCCTTAGAGACCACAGTAGGGCTTGCCTTGGTTGAGGCAGTTCGCTCCATGCGGGACAGCCTGCATATAGAACAAGTTCATTCGGTGAAGTGCCCATTGTGTGAACTGAAGGAGAAATGCTGCTTGTGTTACACCTGGAACTAAAGCAGAGTTTTTCTGGTAAAGCTGCGGTGTTTTGGGAGAGGAAATGTTTAGAGGCCTCACTGGAGCCTGAGTTGATTTAGGCATTTCACTCCACGTGGGACACCTTGAGTATAGAAGCTCTTTGGGCAAAGGCCACTGTGTACACTGTGGGAGAAAAGCTGCTTGTGTTCCACCTGCAACTAAAGCAGAGTTCTTCGGGTCAAACTGCGTGTTTTGGGAGAGGGAATGCTTACAGTCCTTACTGGAGCCTACCTTGATTGAGGCAGTTCGCTGCACGTGGGACACCCTGCATATAGAATTTCATTCGGGGAAGGGCCCTTTGTATACAGTGTGGGAGAAATGCAGCTTGTGTTCCACCTGCCATTAAGGTAGAGTTCTTCGGGTAAAAGTGCCGTGTTTTCAGAGAGGAAATCCTTAGAGACCACAGTAGAGCCTGCCATGGTTGAGGCAGTTCGCTCTATGCGGGACACCATTCTTTTAGAACAAGGTTATTAGTGGAAGTGCCCTTTGTGTACACTGTGAGAGAAATGCTGCTTCGGCAACACCTGCACCTAAAGCAGAGTTCCTCGGGTAAAACTGCGTGTTTTGCGAGAGGAAATGCTTAGAGTCCTCGCTACAGCCTGCCGTGGTTGAGGCAGTTCTCTTCACCTGGGAAACCCTGCATATAGAAGTTCATTCGTGGAAGAGACCAAAGAGTACACAGTGGGAGGAATGCTGCTTGTGTTCCACCTGCAATTAAAGCAGAGTTCTTCCGTTAAAACTGCGTGTTTAGGGAGAGGAAATGCTTACATTTCTCGCTACAGCCTGCCTTGTTTGAGGCAGTTCGCTCCACGTGGGAAACCCTGCATATAGCGGTTCATTCGTGGAGGAGCTCAGAGAGTACACAGTGGGAGAAATGCTGCTTGTGTTCCACCTGCTACTAAAGCAGAGTTCTTTGGGTAAAACTGCCGTGTTTTGGAAGAGGAAATGCTTCCAGTCCTCGCTACAGCCTGCCGTGGTTAATGCAGTTCGCACCACGTGGGAAAACCTGCATATAGAAGTTCATTCGTGGAAGAGAACAAAGAGGACACAGTGGGAGAAATACTGCTTGTGTTCCACCTGCAACTAAAGCAGAATTCTTCGGGTAAAACTGCGTGTTTTGGGAGTAGAAATGCTTACAGTCCTTACTACAGCCTGCCTTGGTTGAGGCAGTTCGCTGCATGAGGGACACACTGCATATAGAAGATTCCTTTGGGGAAGGGCACTTTGTGTACAGTGTGGGACAAATGCACCTTGTGTTCCACCTGCAACTAAAGCAGAGTTCTTCGGGTAAAAGTGCCGTGTTTTCAGAGAGGAAATCCTTAGAGACCACAGTAGAGCCTGCCATGGTTGAGGCAGTTCGCTCCATGCGGGAAACCATTCTTACAGAACAAGTTCATTAGGGGAAGTGCCCATTGTGTACACTGTGGGAGAAAAGCTGCTTGAGTTCCACCTGCAACTAAAGCAGAGTTCTTCCATTAAAACTGCGTGTTTAGGGAGAGGAAATGGTTACAGTCCTCGCTGCAGCCTGCCGTAGTTGAGGCAGTTCGCTCCACGTGGGAAACCCTGCATATACAAGTTCATTCGTGGAAGAGACCAAAGAGTACACAGTGGGATAAATGCGGCTTGTGTTCCAACTGCAACTAAAGCAGAGTTCTTTGGGTAAAACTGCCATGTTTTGGGAGAGGAAATGCTTAGAGACCTCACTAGAGCCTGTCTTTGTTTAGGCATTTCACTCCACGTTGGACATCTTGAGTATAGAGGTTCTTTCGGCAAAGGCCCATTGGGTACACTGTGGAAGAAAAGTTGCTTGTGTTCCACTTGCAATTAAAGCAGAGTTCTTCTGGTAAAACTGCGTGTTTGGGGAGAGGAAATGCTTGCAGTCCTTACTAGAGCCTGCCTTGCTTGAGGCAGTTCGCTGCACGTGGGACACCCTGCATATAGAAGTTCATTCGGGGAGGGGCCCTTTGTGTACAGTGTGGGAGAAATGCAGCTTGTGTTCCACCTGCAATTAAGGCAGAGTTCTTCGGGTAAAAGTGCCATGTTTTCAGAGAGGAAATCCTTAGAGACCACAGTAGAGCCTGCCATGGTTGAGGCAGCTCGCTCTACGCAGGACACCATTCTTTTAGAACAAGGTCATTAGTGGTAGTGCCCGTTGTGTACACTGTGAGAGAAATGCTGCTTCTATTACACCTGCACCTAAAGCTGAGTTCCTGGGGTAAAACTGAGGGTTCTGGGAGAGGAAATGCTTAGAGTGCTTACTAGAGCCTGCCTTGATTGAGGCAGTTCGCTCCACGCGGGACAACCTGTATATTGAAGTTCATTCGGGGAAGGACCTTATGTGTACCTTGAGGGAGAAATGCATCTTGTGTTCCACCTGCAATTAAGGCAGAGTTCTTCGGGTAAAAGTGCTGTGTTTTCAGAGAGGAAATCCTTAGAGACCACAGTAGGGCTTGCCTTGGTTGAGGCAGTTCGCTCCATGCGGGACAGCCTGCATATAGAACAAGTTCATTCGGTGAAGTGCCCATTGTGTGAACTGAAGGAGAAATGCTGCTTGTGTTACACCTGGAACTAAAGCAGAGTTTTTCTGGTAAAGCTGCGGTGTTTTGGGAGAGGAAATGTTTAGAGGCCTCACTGGAGCCTGAGTTGATTTAGGCATTTCACTCCACGTGGGACACCTTGAGTATAGAAGCTCTTTGGGCAAAGGCCACTGTGTACACTGTGGGAGAAAAGCTGCTTGTGTTCCACCTGCAACTAAAGCAGAGTTCTTCGGGTCAAACTGCGTGTTTTGGGAGAGGGAATGCTTACAGTCCTTACTGGAGCCTACCTTGATTGAGGCAGTTCGCTGCACGTGGGACACCCTGCATATAGAATTTCATTCGGGGAAGGGCCCTTTGTATACAGTGTGGGAGAAATGCAGCTTGTGTTCCACCTGCCATTAAGGTAGAGTTCTTCGGGTAAAAGTGCCGTGTTTTCAGAGAGGAAATCCTTAGAGACCACAGTAGAGCCTGCCATGGTTGAGGCAGTTCGCTCTATGCGGGACACCATTCTTTTAGAACAAGGTTATTAGTGGAAGTGCCCTTTGTGTACACTGTGAGAGAAATGCTGCTTCGGCAACACCTGCACCTAAAGCAGAGTTCCTCGGGTAAAACTGCGTGTTTTGCGAGAGGAAATGCTTAGAGTCCTCGCTACAGCCTGCCGTGGTTGAGGCAGTTCTCTTCACCTGGGAAACCCTGCATATAGAAGTTCATTCGTGGAAGAGACCAAAGAGTACACAGTGGGAGGAATGCTGCTTGTGTTCCACCTGCAATTAAAGCAGAGTTCTTCCGTTAAAACTGCGTGTTTAGGGAGAGGAAATGCTTACATTTCTCGCTACAGCCTGCCTTGTTTGAGGCAGTTCGCTCCACGTGGGAAACCCTGCATATAGCAGTTCATTCGTGGAGGAGCTCAGAGAGTACACAGTGGGAGAAATGCTGCTTGTGTTCCACCTGCTACTAAAGCAGAGTTCTTTGGGTAAAACTGCCGTGTTTTGGAAGAGGAAATGCTTCCAGTCCTCGCTACAGCCTGCCGTGGTTAATGCAGTTCGCACCACGTGGGAAAACCTGCATATAGAAGTTCATTCGTGGAAGAGAACAAAGAGGACACAGTGGGAGAAATACTGCTTGTGTTCCACCTGCAACTAAAGCAGAATTCTTCGGGTAAAACTGCGTGTTTTGGGAGTAGAAATGCTTACAGTCCTTACTACAGCCTGCCTTGGTTGAGGCAGTTCGCTGCATGAGGGACACACTGCATATAGAAGATTCCTTTGGGGAAGGGCACTTTGTGTACAGTGTGGGACAAATGCACCTTGTGTTCCACCTGCAACTAAAGCAGAGTTCTTCGGGTAAAAGTGCCGTGTTTTCAGAGAGGAAATCCTTAGAGACCACAGTAGAGCCTGCCATGGTTGAGGCAGTTCGCTCCATGCGGGAAACCATTCTTACAGAACAAGTTCATTAGGGGAAGTGCCCATTGTGTACACTGTGGGAGAAAAGCTGCTTGAGTTCCACCTGCAACTAAAGCAGAGTTCTTCCATTAAAACTGCGTGTTTAGGGAGAGGAAATGGTTACAGTCCTCGCTGCAGCCTGCCGTAGTTGAGGCAGTTCGCTCCACGTGGGAAACCCTGCATATAGAAGTTCATTCGTGGAAGAGACCAAAGAGTACACAGTGGGATAAATGCGGCTTGTGTTCCAACTGCAACTAAAGCAGAGTTCTTTGGGTAAAACTGCCATGTTTTGGGAGAGGAAATGCTTAGAGACCTCACTAGAGCCTGTCTTTGTTTAGGCATTTCACTCCACGTTGGACATCTTGAGTATAGAAGTTCTTTCGGCAAAGGCCCATTGGGTACACTGTGGAAGAAAAGTTGCTTGTGTTCCACTTGCAATTAAAGCAGAGTTCTTCTGGTAAAACTGCGTGTTTGGGGAGAGGAAATGCTTGCAGTCCTTACTAGAGCCTGCCTTGCTTGAGGCAGTTCGCTGCACGTGGGACACCCTGCATATAGAAGTTCATTCGGGGAGGGGCCCTTTGTGTACAGTGTGGGAGAAATGCAGCTTGTGTTCCACCTGCAATTAAGGCAGAGTTCTTCGGGTAAAAGTGCCATGTTTTCAGAGAGGAAATCCTTAGAGACCACAGTAGAGCCTGCCATGGTTGAGGCAGCTCGCTCTACGCGGGACACCATTCTTTTAGAACAAGGTCATTAGTGGTAGTGCCCATTGTGTACACTGTGAGAGAAATGCTGCTTCTATTACACCTGCACCTAAAGCTGAGTTCCTGTGGTAAAACTGAGGGTTCTGGGAGAGGAAATGCTTAGAGTCCTTACTAGAGCCTGCCTTGCTTGAGGCAGTTCGCTCCACGCGGGACAACCTGTATATTGAAGTTCATTCGGGGAAGGACCTTCCTTATGTGTACCTTGAGGGAGAAATGCATCTTGTGTTCCACCTGCAATTAAGGCAGAGTTCTTCGGGTAAAAGTGCTGTGTTTTCAGAGAGGAAATCCTTAGAGACCACAGTAGGGCTTGCCTTGGTTGAGGCAGTTCGCTCCATGCGGGACAGCCTGCATATAGAACAAGTTCATTCGGTGAAGTGCCCATTGTGTGAACTGAAGGAGAAATGCTGCTTGTGTTACACCTGGAACTAAAGCAGAGTTTTTCTGGTAAAGCTGCGGTGTTTTGGGAGAGGAAATGTTTAGAGGCCTCACTGGAGCCTGAGTTGATTTAGGCATTTCACTCCACGTGGGACACCTTGAGTATAGAAGCTCTTTGGGCAAAGGCCACTGTGTACACTGTGGGAGAAAAGCTGCTTGTGTTCCACCTGCAACTAAAGCAGAGTTCTTCGGGTCAAACTGCGTGTTTTGGGAGAGGAAATGCTTACAGTCCTTACTGGAGCCTACCTTGATTGAGGCAGTTCGCTGCACGTGGGACACCCTGCATATAGAATTTCATTCGGGGAAGGGCCCTTTGTATACAGTGTGGGAGAAATGCAGCTTGTGTTCCACCTGCCATTAAGGTAGAGTTCTTCGGGTAAAAGTGCCGTGTTTTCAGAGAGGAAATCCTTAGAGACCACAGTAGAGCCTGCCATGGTTGAGGCAGTTCGCTCTATGCGGGACACCATTCTTTTAGAACAAGGTTATTAGTGGAAGTGCCCTTTGTGTACACTGTGAGAGAAATGCTGCTTCGGCAACACCTGCACCTAAAGCAGAGTTCCTCGGGTAAAACTGCGTGTTTTGCGAGAGGAAATGCTTAGAGTCCTCGCTACAGCCTGCCGTGGTTGAGGCAGTTCTCTTCACCTGGGAAACCCTGCATATAGAAGTTCATTCGTGGAAGAGACCAAAGAGTACACAGTGGGAGGAATGCTGCTTGTGTTCCACCTGCAATTAAAGCAGAGTTCTTCCGTTAAAACTGCGTGTTTAGGGAGAGGAAATGCTTACATTTCTCGCTACAGCCTGCCTTGTTTGAGGCAGTTCGCTCCACGTGGGAAACCCTGCATATAGCAGTTCATTCGTGGAGGAGCTCAGAGAGTACACAGTGGGAGAAATGCTGCTTGTGTTCCACCTGCTACTAAAGCAGAGTTCTTTGGGTAAAACTGCCGTGTTTTGGAAGAGGAAATGCTTCCAGTCCTCGCTACAGCCTGCCGTGGTTAATGCAGTTCGCACCACGTGGGAAAACCTGCATATAGAAGTTCATTCGTGGAAGAGAACAAAGAGGACACAGTGGGAGAAATACTGCTTGTGTTCCACCTGCAACTAAAGCAGAATTCTTCGGGTAAAACTGCGTGTTTTGGGAGTAGAAATGCTTACAGTCCTTACTACAGCCTGCCTTGGTTGAGGCAGTTCGCTGCATGAGGGACACACTGCATATAGAAGATTCCTTTGGGGAAGGGCACTTTGTGTACAGTGTGGGACAAATGCACCTTGTGTTCCACCTGCAACTAAAGCAGAGTTCTTCGGGTAAAAGTGCCGTGTTTTCAGAGAGGAAATCCTTAGAGACCACAGTAGAGCCTGCCATGGTTGAGGCAGTTCGCTCCATGCGGGACACCATTCTTTTAGAACAAGGTTATTAGTGGAAGTGCCCTTTGTGTACACTGTGAGAGAAATGCTGCTTCGGCAACACCTGCACCTAAAGCAGAGTTCCTCGGGTAAAACTGCGTGTTTTGCGAGAGGAAATGCTTAGAGTCCTCGCTACAGCCTGCCGTGGTTGAGGCAGTTCTCTTCACCTGGGAAACCCTGCATATAGAAGTTCATTCGTGGAAGAGACCAAAGAGTACACAGTGGGAGGAATGCTGCTTGTGTTCCACCTGCAATTAAAGCAGAGTTCTTCCATTAAAACTGCGTGTTTAGGGAGAGGAAATGCTTACATTTCTCGCTACAGCCTGCCTTGTTTGAGGCAGTTCGCTCCACGTGGGAAACCCTGCATATAGCAGTTCATTCGTGGAGGAGCTCAGAGAGTACACAGTGGGAGAAATGCTGCTTGTGTTCCACCTGCTACTAAAGCAGAGTTCTTTGGGTAAAACTGCCGTGTTTTGGAAGAGGAAATGCTTACAGTCCTCGCTACAGCCTGCCGTGGTTAATGCAGTTCGCACCACGTGGGAAAACCTGCATATAGAAGTTCATTCGTGGAAGAGAACAAAGAGGACACAGTGGGAGAAATACTGCTTGTGTTCCACCTGCAACTAAAGCAGAATTCTTCGGGTAAAACTGCGTGTTTTGGGAGAAGAAATGCTTACAGTCCTTACTACAGCCTGCCTTGGTTGAGGCAGTTCGCTGCATGAGGGACACACTGCATATAGAAGATTCCTTTGGGGAAGGGCACTTTGTGTACAGTGTGGGACAAATGCACCTTGTGTTCCACCTGCAACTAAAGCAGAGTTCTTCGGGTAAAAGTGCCGTGTTTTCAGAGAGGAAATCCTTAGAGACCACAGTAGAGCCTGCCATGGTTGAGGCAGTTCGCTCCATGCGGGAAACCATTCTTACAGAACAAGTTCATTAGGGGAAGTGCCCATTGTGTACACTGTGGGAGAAAAGCTGCTTGAGTTCCACCTGCAACTAAAGCAGAGTTCTTCCATTAAAACTGCGTGTTTAGGGAGAGGAAATGGTTACAGTCCTCGCTGCAGCCTGCCGTAGTTGAGGCAGTTCGCTCCACGTGGGAAACCCTGCATATACAAGTTCATTCGTGGAAGAGACCAAAGAGTACACAGTGGGATAAATGCGGCTTGTGTTCCAACTGCAACTAAAGCAGAGTTCTTTGGGTAAAACTGCCATGTTTTGGGAGAGGAAATGCTTAGAGACCTCACTAGAGCCTGTCTTTGTTTAGGCATTTCACTCCACGTTGGACATCTTGAGTATAGAGGTTCTTTCGGCAAAGGCCCATTGGGTACACTGTGGAAGAAAAGTTGCTTGTGTTCCACTTGCAATTAAAGCAGAGTTCTTCTGGTAAAACTGCGTGTTTGGGGAGAGGAAACGCTAGCAGTCCTTACTAGAGCCTGCCTTGCTTGAGGCAGTTCGCTGCACGTGGGACACCCTGCATATAGAAGTTCATTCGGGGAAGGACCTTCCTTATGTGTACCTTGAGGGAGAAATGCATCTTGTGTTCCACCTGCAATTAAGGCAGAGTTCTTCGGGTAAAAGTGCTGTGTTTTCAGAGAGGAAATCCTTAGAGACCACAGTAGGGCTTGCCTTGGTTGAGGCAGTTCGCTCCATGCGGGACAGCCTGCATATAGAACAAGTTCATTCGGTGAAGTGCCCATTGTGTGAACTGAAGGAGAAATGCTGCTTGTGTTACACCTGGAACTAAAGCAGAGTTTTTCTGGTAAAGCTGCGGTGTTTTGGGAGAGGAAATGTTTAGAGGCCTCACTGGAGCCTGAGTTGATTTAGGCATTTCACTCCACGTGGGACACCTTGAGTATAGAAGCTCTTTGGGCAAAGGCCACTGTGTACACTGTGGGAGAAAAGCTGCTTGTGTTCCACCTGCAACTAAAGCAGAGTTCTTCGGGTCAAACTGCGTGTTTTGGGAGAGGAAATGCTTACAGTCCTTACTGGAGCCTACCTTGATTGAGGCAGTTCGCTGCACGTGGGACACCCTGCATATAGAATTTCATTCGGGGAAGGGCCCTTTGTATACAGTGTGGGAGAAATGCAGCTTGTGTTCCACCTGCCATTAAGGTAGAGTTCTTCGGGTAAAAGTGCCGTGTTTTCAGAGAGGAAATCCTTAGAGACCACAGTAGAGCCTGCCATGGTTGAGGCAGTTCGCTCTATGCGGGACACCATTCTTTTAGAACAAGGTTATTAGTGGAAGTGCCCTTTGTGTACACTGTGAGAGAAATGCTGCTTCGGCAACACCTGCACCTAAAGCAGAGTTCCTCGGGTAAAACTGCGTGTTTTGCGAGAGGAAATGCTTAGAGTCCTCGCTACAGCCTGCCGTGGTTGAGGCAGTTCTCTTCACCTGGGAAACCCTGCATATAGAAGTTCATTCATGGAAGAGACCAAAGAGTACACAGTGGGAGGAATGCTGCTTGTGTTCCACCTGCAATTAAAGCAGAGTTCTTCCGTTAAAACTGCGTGTTTAGGGAGAGGAAATGCTTACATTTCTCGCTACAGCCTGCCTTGTTTGAGGCAGTTCGCTCCACGTGGGAAACCCTGCATATAGCAGTTCATTCGTGGAGGAGCTCAGAGAGTACACAGTGGGAGAAATGCTGCTTGTGTTCCACCTGCTACTAAAGCAGAGTTCTTTGGGTAAAACTGCCGTGTTTTGGAAGAGGAAATGCTTCCAGTCCTCGCTACAGCCTGCCGTGGTTAATGCAGTTCGCACCACGTGGGAAAACCTGCATATAGAAGTTCATTCGTGGAAGAGAACAAAGAGGACACAGTGGGAGAAATACTGCTTGTGTTCCACCTGCAACTAAAGCAGAATTCTTCGGGTAAAACTGCGTGTTTTGGGAGTAGAAATGCTTACAGTCCTTACTACAGCCTGCCTTGGTTGAGGCAGTTCGCTGCATGAGGGACACACTGCATATAGAAGATTCCTTTGGGGAAGGGCACTTTGTGTACAGTGTGGGACAAATGCACCTTGTGTTCCACCTGCAACTAAAGCAGAGTTCTTCGGGTAAAAGTGCCGTGTTTTCAGAGAGGAAATCCTTAGAGACCACAGTAGAGCCTGCCATGGTTGAGGCAGTTCGCTCCATGCGGGAAACCATTCTTACAGAACAAGTTCATTAGGGGAAGTGCCCATTGTGTACACTGTGGGAGAAAAGCTGCTTGAGTTCCACCTGCAACTAAAGCAGAGTTCTTCCATTAAAACTGCGTGTTTAGGGAGAGGAAATGGTTACAGTCCTCGCTGCAGCCTGCCGTAGTTGAGGCAGTTCGCTCCACGTGGGAAACCCTGCATATAGAAGTTCATTCGTGGAAGAGACCAAAGAGTACACAGTGGGATAAATGCGGCTTGTGTTCCAACTGCAACTAAAGCAGAGTTCTTTGGGTAAAACTGCCATGTTTTGGGAGAGGAAATGCTTAGAGACCTCACTAGAGCCTGCCTTTGTTTAGGCATTTCACTCCACGTTGGACATCTTGAGTATAGAAGTTCTTTGGGCAAAGGCCACTGTGTACACTGTGGGAGAAAAGCTGCTTGTGTTCCACCTGCAACTAAAGCAGAGTTCTTCGGGTCAAACTGCGTGTTTTGGGAGAGGAAATGCTTACAGTCCTTACTGGAGCCTACCTTGATTGATGCAGTTCGCTGCACGTGGGACACCCTGCATATAGAATTTCATTCGGGGAAGGGCCCTTTGTATACAGTGTGGGAGAAATGCAGCTTGTGTTCCACCTGCCATTAATGTAGAGTTCTTCGGGTAAAAGTGCCGTGTTTTCAGAGAGGAAATCCTTAGAGACCACAGTAGAGCCTGCCATGGTTGAGGCAGTTCGCTCTATGCGGGACACCATTCTTTTAGAACAAGGTTATTAGTGGAAGTGCCCTTTGTGTACACTGTGAGAGAAATGCTGCTTCGGCAACACCTGCACCTAAAGCAGAGTTCCTCGGGTAAAACTGCGTGTTTTGCGAGAGGAAATGCTTAGAGTCCTCGCTACAGCCTGCCGTGGTTGAGGCAGTTCTCTTCACCTGGGAAACCCTGCATATAGAAGTTCATTCGTGGAAGAGACCAAAGAGTACACAGTGGGAGGAATGCTGCTTGTGTTCCACCTGCAATTAAAGCAGAGTTCTTCCGTTAAAACTGCGTGTTTAGGGAGAGGAAATGCTTACATTTCTCGCTACAGCCTGCCTTGTTTGAGGCAGTTCGCTCCACGTGGGAAACCCTGCATATAGCAGTTCATTCGTGGAGGAGCTCAGAGAGTACACAGTGGGAGAAATGCTGCTTGTGTTCCACCTGCTACTAAAGCAGAGTTCTTTGGGTAAAACTGCCGTGTTTTGGAAGAGGAAATGCTTCCAGTCCTCGCTACAGCCTGCCGTGGTTAATGCAGTTCGCACCACGTGGGAAAACCTGCATATAGAAGTTCATTCGTGGAAGAGAACAAAGAGGACACAGTGGGAGAAATACTGCTTGTGTTCCACCTGCAACTAAAGCAGAATTCTTCGGGTAAAACTGCGTGTTTTGGGAGTAGAAATGCTTACAGTCCTTACTACAGCCTGCCTTGGTTGAGGCAGTTCGCTGCATGAGGGACACACTGCATATAGAAGATTCCTTTGGGGAAGGGCACTTTGTGTACAGTGTGGGACAAATGCACCTTGTGTTCCACCTGCAACTAAAGCAGAGTTCTTCGGGTAAAAGTGCCGTGTTTTCAGAGAGGAAATCCTTAGAGACCACAGTAGAGCCTGCCATGGTTGAGGCAGTTCGCTCCATGCGGGAAACCATTCTTACAGAACAAGTTCATTAGGGGAAGTGCCCATTGTGTACACTGTGGGAGAAAAGCTGCTTGAGTTCCACCTGCAACTAAAGCAGAGTTCTTCCATTAAAACTGCGTGTTTAGGGAGAGGAAATGGTTACAGTCCTCGCTGCAGCCTGCCGTAGTTGAGGCAGTTCGCTCCACGTGGGAAACCCTGCATATACAAGTTCATTCGTGGAAGAGACCAAAGAGTACACAGTGGGATAAATGCGGCTTGTGTTCCAACTGCAACTAAAGCAGAGTTCTTTGGGTAAAACTGCCATGTTTTGGGAGAGGAAATGCTTAGAGACCTCACTAGAGCCTGTCTTTGTTTAGGCATTTCACTCCACGTTGGACATCTTGAGTATAGAAGTTCTTTCGGCAAAGGCCCATTGGGTACACTGTGGAAGAAAAGTTGCTTGTGTTCCACTTGCAATTAAAGCAGAGTTCTTCTGGTAAAACTGCGTGTTTGGGGAGAGGAAATGCTTGCACTCCTTACTAGAGCCTGCCTTGCTTGAGGCAGTTCGCTGCACGTGGGACACCCTGCATATAGAAGTTCATTCGGGGAGGGGCCCTTTGTGTACAGTGTGGGAGAAATGCAGCTTGTGTTCCACCTGCAATTAAGGCAGAGTTCTTCGGGTAAAAGTGCCATGTTTTCAGAGAGGAAATCCTTAGAGACCACAGTAGAGCCTGCCATGGTTGAGGCAGCTCGCTCTACGCGGGACACCATTCTTTTAGAACAAGGTCATTAGTGGTAGTGCCCATTGTGTACACTGTGAGAGAAATGCTGCTTCTATTACACCTGCACCTAAAGCTGAGTTCCTGTGGTAAAACTGAGGGTTCTGGGAGAGGAAATGCTTAGAGTCCTTACTAGAGCCTGCCTTGCTTGAGGCAGTTCGCTCCACGCGGGACAACCTGTATATTGAAGTTCATTCGGGGAAGGACCTTATGTGTACCTTGAGGGAGAAATGCATCTTGTGTTCCACCTGCAATTAAGGCAGAGTTCTTCGGGTAAAAGTGCTGTGTTTTCAGAGAGGAAATCCTTAGAGACCACAGTAGGGCTTGCCTTGGTTGAGGCAGTTTGCTCCATGCGGGACAGTCTGCATATAGAACAAGTTCATTCGGTGAAGTGCCCATTGTGTGAACTGAAGGAGAAATGCTGCTTGTGTTACACCTGGAACTAAAGCAGAGTTTTTCTGGTAAAGCTGCGGTGTTTTGGGAGAGGAAATGTTTAGAGGCCTCACTGGAGCCTGAGTTGATTTAGGCATTTCACTCCACGTGGGACACCTTGAGTATAGAAGCTCTTTGGGCAAAGGCCACTGTGTACACTGTGGGAGAAAAGCTGCTTGTGTTCCACCTGCAACTAAAGCAGAGTTCTTCGGGTCAAACTGCGTGTTTTGGGAGAGGAAATGCTTACAGTCCTTACTGGAGCCTACCTTGATTGAGGCAGTTCGCTGCACGTGGGACACCCTGCATATAGAATTTCATTCGGGGAAGGGCCCTTTGTATACAGTGTGGGAGAAATGCAGCTTGTGTTCCACCTGCCATTAAGGTAGAGTTCTTCGGGTAAAAGTGCCGTGTTTTCAGAGAGGAAATCCTTAGAGACCACAGTAGAGCCTGCCATGGTTGAGGCAGTTCGCTCTATGCGGGACACCATTCTTTTAGAACAAGGTTATTAGTGGAAGTGCCCTTTGTGTACACTGTGAGAGAAATGCTGCTTCGGCAACACCTGCACCTAAAGCAGAGTTCCTCGGGTAAAACTGCGTGTTTTGCGAGAGGAAATGCTTAGAGTCCTCGCTACAGCCTGCCGTGGTTGAGGCAGTTCTCTTCACCTGGGAAACCCTGCATATAGAAGTTCATTCGTGGAAGAGACCAAAGAGTACACAGTGGGAGGAATGCTGCTTGTGTTCCACCTGCAATTAAAGCAGAGTTCTTCCGTTAAAACTGCGTGTTTAGGGAGAGGAAATGCTTACATTTCTCGCTACAGCCTGCCTTGTTTGAGGCAGTTCGCTCCACGTGGGAAACCCTGCATATAGCAGTTCATTCGTGGAGGAGCTCAGAGAGTACACAGTGGGAGAAATGCTGCTTGTGTTCCACCTGCTACTAAAGCAGAGTTCTTTGGGTAAAACTGCCGTGTTTTGGAAGAGGAAATGCTTCCAGTCCTCGCTACAGCCTGCCGTGGTTAATGCAGTTCGCACCACGTGGGAAAACCTGCATATAGAAGTTCATTCGTGGAAGAGAACAAAGAGGACACAGTGGGAGAAATACTGCTTGTGTTCCACCTGCAACTAAAGCAGAATTCTTCGGGTAAAACTGCGTGTTTTGGGAGTAGAAATGCTTACAGTCCTTACTACAGCCTGCCTTGGTTGAGGCAGTTCGCTGCATGAGGGACACACTGCATATAGAAGATTCCTTTGGGGAAGGGCACTTTGTGTACAGTGTGGGACAAATGCACCTTGTGTTCCACCTGCAACTAAAGCAGAGTTCTTCGGGTAAAAGTGCCGTGTTTTCAGAGAGGAAATCCTTAGAGACCACAGTAGAGCCTGCCATGGTTGAGGCAGTTCGCTCCATGCGGGAAACCATTCTTACAGAACAAGTTCATTAGGGGAAGTGCCCATTGTGTACACTGTGGGAGAAAAGCTGCTTGAGTTCCACCTGCAACTAAAGCAGAGTTCTTCCATTAAAACTGCGTGTTTAGGGAGAGGAAATGGTTACAGTCCTCGCTGCAGCCTGCCGTAGTTGAGGCAGTTCGCTCCACGTGGGAAACCCTGCATATACAAGTTCATTCGTGGAAGAGACCAAAGAGTACACAGTGGGATAAATGCGGCTTGTGTTCCAACTGCAACTAAAGCAGAGTTCTTTGGGTAAAACTGCCATGTTTTGGGAGAGGAAATGCTTAGAGACCTCACTAGAGCCTGTCTTTGTTTAGGCATTTCACTCCACGTTGGACATCTTGAGTATAGAGGTTCTTTCGGCAAAGGCCCATTGGGTACACTGTGGAAGAAAAGTTGCTTGTGTTCCACTTGCAATTAAAGCAGAGTTCTTCTGGTAAAACTGCGTGTTTGGGGAGAGGAAACGCTAGCAGTCCTTACTAGAGCCTGCCTTGCTTGAGGCAGTTCGCTGCACGTGGGACACCCTGCATATAGAAGTTCATTCGGGGAGGGGCCCTTTGTGTACAGTGTGGGAGAAATGCAGCTTGTGTTCCACCTGCAATTAAGGCAGAGTTCTTCGGGTAAAAGTGCCATGTTTTCAGAGAGGAAATCCTTAGAGACCACAGTAGGGCCTGCCATGGTTGAGGCAGCTCGCTCTACGCGGGACACCATTCTTTTAGAACAAGGTCATTAGTGGTAGTGCCCATTGTGTACACTGTGAGAGAAATGCTGCTTCTATTACACCTGCACCTAAAGCTGAGTTCCTGTGGTAAAACTGAGGGTTCTGGGAGAGGAAATGCTTAGAGTCCTTACTAGAGCCTGCCTTGCTTGAGGCAGTTCGCTCCACGCGGGACAACCTGTATATTGAAGTTCATTCGGGGAAGGACCTTCCTTATGTGTACCTTGAGGGAGAAATGCATCTTGTGTTCCACCTGCAATTAAGGCAGAGTTCTTCGGGTAAAAGTGCTGTGTTTTCAGAGAGGAAATCCTTAGAGACCACAGTAGGGCTTGCCTTGGTTGAGGCAGTTCGCTCCATGCGGGACAGCCTGCATATAGAACAAGTTCATTCGGTGAAGTGCCCATTGTGTGAACTGAAGGAGAAATGCTGCTTGTGTTACACCTGGAACTAAAGCAGAGTTTTTCTGGTAAAGCTGCGGTGTTTTGGGAGAGGAAATGTTTAGAGGCCTCACTGGAGCCTGAGTTGATTTAGGCATTTCACTCCACGTGGGACACCTTGAGTATAGAAGCTCTTTGGGCAAAGGCCACTGTGTACACTGTGGGAGAAAAGCTGCTTGTGTTCCACCTGCAACTAAAGCAGAGTTCTTCGGGTCAAACTGCGTGTTTTGGGAGAGGGAATGCTTAAAGTCCTTACTAGAGCCTACCTTGATTGAGGCAGTTCGCTGCACGTGGGACACCCTGCATATAGAATTTCATTCGGGGAAGGGCCCTTTGTATACAGTGTGGGAGAAATGCAGCTTGTGTTCCACCTGCCATTAAGGTAGAGTTCTTCGGGTAAAAGTGCCGTGTTTTCAGAGAGGAAATCCTTAGAGACCACAGTAGAGCCTGCCATGGTTGAGGCAGTTCGCTCTATGCGGGACACCATTCTTTTAGAACAAGGTTATTAGTGGAAGTGCCCTTTGTGTACACTGTGAGAGAAATGCTGCTTCGGCAACACCTGCACCTAAAGCAGAGTTCCTCGGGTAAAACTGCGTGTTTTGCGAGAGGAAATGCTTAGAGTCCTCGCTACAGCCTGCCGTGGTTGAGGCAGTTCTCTTCACCTGGGAAACCCTGCATATAGAAGTTCATTCGTGGAAGAGACCAAAGAGTACACAGTGGGAGGAATGCTGCTTGTGTTCCACCTGCAATTAAAGCAGAGTTCTTCCGTTAAAACTGCGTGTTTAGGGAGAGGAAATGCTTACATTTCTCGCTACAGCCTGCCTTGTTTGAGGCAGTTCGCTCCACGTGGGAAACCCTGCATATAGCAGTTCATTCGTGGAGGAGCTCAGAGAGTATACAGTGGGAGAAATGCTGCTTGTGTTCCACCTGCTACTAAAGCAGAGTTCTTTGGGTAAAACTGCCGTGTTTTGGAAGAGGAAATGCTTCCAGTCCTCGCTACAGCCTGCCGTGGTTAATGCAGTTCGCACCACGTGGGAAAACCTGCATAGAGAAGTTCATTCGTGGAAGAGAACAAAGAGGACACAGTGGGAGAAATACTGCTTGTGTTCCACCTGCAACTAAAGCAGAGTTCTTCGGGTAAAAGTGCCGTGTTTTCAGAGAGGAAATCCTTAGAGACCACAGTAGAGCCTGCCATGGTTGAGGCAGTTCGCTCCATGCGGGAAACAATTCTTACAGAACAAGTTCATTAGGGGAAGTGCCCATTGTGTACACTGTGGGAGAAAAGCTGCTTGAGTTCCACCTGCAACTAAAGCAGAGTTCTTCCATTAAAACTGCGTGTTTAGGGAGAGGAAATGGTTACAGTCCTCGCTGCAGCCTGCCGTAGTTGAGGCAGTTCGCTCCACGTGGGAAACCCTGCATATAGAAGTTCATTCGTGGAAGAGACCAAAGAGTACACAGTGGGATAAATGCGGCTTGTGTTCCAACTGCAACTAAAGCAGAGTTCTTTGGGTAAAACTGCCATGTTTTGGGAGAGGAAATGCTTAGAGACCTCACTAGAGCCTGTCTTTGTTTAGGCATTTCACTCCACGTTGGACATCTTGAGTATAGAAGTTCTTTCGGCAAAGGCCCATTGGGTACACTGTGGAAGAAAAGTTGCTTGTGTTCCACTTGCAATTAAAGCAGAGTTCTTCTGGTAAAACTGCGTGTTTGGGGAGAGGAAATGCTTGCAGTCCTTACTAGAGCCTGCCTTGCTTGAGGCAGTTCGCTGCACGTGGGACACCCTGCATATAGAAGTTCATTCGGGGAGGGGCCCTTTGTGTACAGTGTGGGAGAAATGCAGCTTGTGTTCCACCTGCAATTAAGGCAGAGTTCTTCGGGTAAAAGTGCCATGTTTTCAGAGAGGAAATCCTTAGAGACCACAGTAGGGCCTGCCATGGTTGAGGCAGCTCGCTCTACGCGGGACACCATTCTTTTAGAACAAGGTCATTAGTGGTAGTGCCCATTGTGTACACTGTGAGAGAAATGCTGCTTCTATTACACCTGCACCTAAAGCTGAGTTCCTGTGGTAAAACTGAGGGTTCTGGGAGAGGAAATGCTTAGAGTCCTTACTAGAGCCTGCCTTGCTTGAGGCAGTTCGCTCCACGCGGGACAACCTGTATATTGAAGTTCATTCGGGGAAGGACCTTCCTTATGTGTACCTTGAGGGAGAAATGCATCTTGTGTTCCACCTGCAATTAAGGCAGAGTTCTTCGGGTAAAAGTGCTGTGTTTTCAGAGAGGAAATCCTTAGAGACCACAGTAGGGCTTGCCTTGGTTGAGGCAGTTCGCTCCATGCGGGACAGCCTGCATATAGAACAAGTTCATTCGGTGAAGTGCCCATTGTGTGAACTGAAGGAGAAATGCTGCTTGTGTTACACCTGGAACTAAAGCAGAGTTTTTCTGGTAAAGCTGCGGTGTTTTGGGAGAGGAAATGTTTAGAGGCCTCACTGGAGCCTGAGTTGATTTAGGCATTTCACTCCACGTGGGACACCTTGAGTATAGAAGCTCTTTGGGCAAAGGCCACTGTGTACACTGTGGGAGAAAAGCTGCTTGTGTTCCACCTGCAACTAAAGCAGAGTTCTTCGGGTCAAACTGCGTGTTTTGGGAGAGGAAATGCTTACAGTCCTTACTGGAGCCTACCTTGATTGAGGCAGTTCGCTGCACGTGGGACACCCTGCATATAGAATTTCATTCGGGGAAGGGCCCTTTGTATACAGTGTGGGAGAAATGCAGCTTGTGTTCCACCTGCCATTAAGGTAGAGTTCTTCGGGTAAAAGTGCCGTGTTTTCAGAGAGGAAATCCTTAGAGACCACAGTAGAGCCTGCCATGGTTGAGGCAGTTCGCTCTATGCGGGACACCATTCTTTTAGAACAAGGTTATTAGTGGAAGTGCCCTTTGTGTACACTGTGAGAGAAATGCTGCTTCGGCAACACCTGCACCTAAAGCAGAGTTCCTCGGGTAAAACTGCGTGTTTTGCGAGAGGAAATGCTTAGAGTCCTCGCTACAGCCTGCCGTGGTTGAGGCAGTTCTCTTCACCTGGGAAACCCTGCATATAGAAGTTCATTCGTGGAAGAGACCAAAGAGTACACAGTGGGAGGAATGCTGCTTGTGTTCCACCTGCAATTAAAGCAGAGTTCTTCCGTTAAAACTGCGTGTTTAGGGAGAGGAAATGCTTACATTTCTCGCTACAGCCTGCCTTGTTTGAGGCAGTTCGCTCCACGTGGGAAACCCTGCATATAGCAGTTCATTCGTGGAGGAGCTCAGAGAGTACACAGTGGGAGAAATGCTGCTTGTGTTCCACCTGCTACTAAAGCAGAGTTCTTTGGGTAAAACTGCCGTGTTTTGGAAGAGGAAATGCTTCCAGTCCTCGCTACAGCCTGCCGTGGTTAATGCAGTTCGCACCACGTGGGAAAACCTGCATATAGAAGTTCATTCGTGGAAGAGAACAAAGAGGACACAGTGGGAGAAATACTGCTTGTGTTCCACCTGCAACTAAAGCAGAATTCTTCGGGTAAAACTGCGTGTTTTGGGAGTAGAAATGCTTACAGTCCTTACTACAGCCTGCCTTGGTTGAGGCAGTTCGCTGCATGAGGGACACACTGCATATAGAAGATTCCTTTGGGGAAGGGCACTTTGTGTACAGTGTGGGACAAATGCACCTTGTGTTCCACCTGCAACTAAAGCAGAGTTCTTCGGGTAAAAGTGCCGTGTTTTCAGAGAGGAAATCCTTAGAGACCACAGTAGAGCCTGCCATGGTTGAGGCAGTTCGCTCCATGCGGGAAACCATTCTTACAGAACAAGTTCATTAGGGGAAGTGCCCATTGTGTACACTGTGGGAGAAAAGCTGCTTGAGTTCCACCTGCAACTAAAGCAGAGTTCTTCCATTAAAACTGCGTGTTTAGGGAGAGGAAATGGTGACAGTCCTCGCTGCAGCCTGCCGTAGTTGAGGCAGTTCGCTCCACGTGGGAAACCCTGCATATACAAGTTCATTCGTGGAAGAGACCAAAGAGTACACAGTGGGATAAATGCGGCTTGTGTTCCAACTGCAACTAAAGCAGAGTTCTTTGGGTAAAACTGCCATGTTTTGGGAGAGGAAATGCTTAGAGACCTCACTAGAGCCTGTCTTTGTTTAGGCATTTCACTCCACGTGGGACACCTTGAGTATAGAAGCTCTTTGGGCAAAGGCCACTGTGTACACTGTGGGAGAAAAGCTGCTTGTGTTCCACCTGCAACTAAAGCAGAGTTCTTCGGGTCAAACTGCGTGTTTTGGGAGAGGAAATGCTTACAGTCCTTACTGGAGCCTACCTTGATTGAGGCAGTTCGCTGCACGTGGGACACCCTGCATATAGAATTTCATTCGGGGAAGGGCCCTTTGTATACAGTGTGGGAGAAATGCAGCTTGTGTTCCACCTGCCATTAAGGTAGAGTTCTTCGGGTAAAAGTGCCGTGTTTTCAGAGAGGAAATCCTTAGAGACCACAGTAGAGCCTGCCATGGTTGAGGCAGTTCGCTCTATGCGGGACACCATTCTTTTAGAACAAGGTTATTAGTGGAAGTGCCCTTTGTGTACACTGTGAGAGAAATGCTGCTTCGGCAACACCTGCACCTAAAGCAGAGTTCCTCGGGTAAAACTGTGTGTTTTGCGAGAGGAAATGCTTAGAGTCCTCGCTACAGCCTGCCGTGGTTGAGGCAGTTCTCTTCACCTGGGAAACCCTGCATATAGAAGTTTATTCGTGGAAGAGACCAAAGAGTACACAGTGGGAGGAATGCTGCTTGTGTTCCACCTGCAATTAAAGCAGAGTTCTTCCGTTAAAACTGCGTGTTTAGGGAGAGGAAATGCTTACATTTCTCGCTACAGCCTGCCTTGTTTGAGGCAGTTCGCTCCACGTGGGAAACCCTGCATATAGCAGTTCATTCGTGGAGGAGCTCAGAGAGTACACAGTGGGAGAAATGCTGCTTGTGTTCCACCTGCTACTAAAGCAGAGTTCTTTGGGTAAAACTGCCGTGTTTTGGAAGAGGAAATGCTTCCAGTCCTCGCTACAGCCTGCCGTGGTTAATGCAGTTCGCACCACGTGGGAAAACCTGCATATAGAAGTTCATTCGTGGAAGAGAACAAAGAGGACACAGTGGGAGAAATACTGCTTGTGTTCCACCTGCAACTAAAGCAGAATTCTTCGGGTAAAACTGCGTGTTTTGGGAGTAGAAATGCTTACAGTCCTTACTACAGCCTGCCTTGGTTGAGGCAGTTCGCTGCATGAGGGACACACTGCATATAGAAGATTCCTTTGGGGAAGGGCACTTTGTGTACAGTGTGGGACAAATGCACCTTGTGTTCCACCTGCAACTAAAGCAGAGTTCTTCGGGTAAAAGTGCCGTGTTTTCAGAGAGGAAATCCTTAGAGACCACAGTAGAGCCTGCCATGGTTGAGGCAGTTCGCTCCATGCGGGAAACCATTCTTACAGAACAAGTTCATTAGGGGAAGTGCCCATTGTGTACACTGTGGGAGAAAAGCTGCTTGAGTTCCACCTGCAACTAAAGCAGAGTTCTTCCATTAAAACTGCGTGTTTAGGGAGAGGAAATGGTTACAGTCCTCGCTGCAGCCTGCCGTAGTTGAGGCAGTTCGCTCCACGTGGGAAACCCTGCATATACAAGTTCATTCGTGGAAGAGACCAAAGAGTACACAGTGGGATAAATGCGGCTTGTGTTCCAACTGCAACTAAAGCAGAGTTCTTTGGGTAAAACTGCCATGTTTTGGGAGAGGAAATGCTTAGAGACCTCACTAGAGCCTGTCTTTGTTTAGGCATTTCACTCCACGTTGGACATCTTGAGTATAGAGGTTCTTTCGGCAAAGGCCCATTGGGTACACTGTGGAAGAAAAGTTGCTTGTGTTCCACTTGCAATTAAAGCAGAGTTCTTCTGGTAAAACTGCGTGTTTGGGGAGAGGAAATGCTTGCAGTCCTTACTAGAGCCTGCCTTGCTTGAGGCAGTTCGCTGCACGTGGGACACCCTGCATATAGAAGTTCATTCGGGGAGGGGCCCTTTGTGTACAGTGTGGGAGAAATGCAGCTTGTGTTCCACCTGCAATTAAGGCAGAGTTCTTCGGGTAAAAGTGCCATGTTTTCAGAGAGGAAATCCTTAGAGACCACAGTAGAGCCTGCCATGGTTGAGGCAGCTCGCTCTACACAGGACACCATTCTTTTAGAACAAGGTCATTAGTGGTAGTGCCCGTTGTGTACACTGTGAGAGAAATGCTGCTTCTATTACACCTGCACCTAAAGCTGAGTTCCTGGGGTAAAACTGAGGGTTCTGGGAGAGGAAATGCTTAGAGTGCTTACTAGAGCCTGCCTTGATTGAGGCAGTTCGCTCCACGCGGGACAACCTGTATATTGAAGTTCATTCGGGGAAGGACCTTATGTGTACCTTGAGGGAGAAATGCATCTTGTGTTCCACCTGCAATTAAGGCAGAGTTCTTCGGGTAAAAGTGCTGTGTTTTCAGAGAGGAAATCCTTAGAGACCACAGTAGGGCTTGCCTTGGTTGAGGCAGTTCGCTCCATGCGGGACAGCCTGCATATAGAACAAGTTCATTCGGTGAAGTGCCCATTGTGTGAACTGAAGGAGAAATGCTGCTTGTGTTACACCTGGAACTAAAGCAGAGTTTTTCTGGTAAAGCTGCGGTGTTTTGGGAGAGGAAATGTTTAGAGGCCTCACTGGAGCCTGAGTTGATTTAGGCATTTCACTCCACGTGGGACACCTTGAGTATAGAAGCTCTTTGGGCAAAGGCCACTGTGTACACTGTGGGAGAAAAGCTGCTTGTGTTCCACCTGCAACTAAAGCAGAGTTCTTCGGGTCAAACTGCGTGTTTTGGGAGAGGGAATGCTTACAGTCCTTACTGGAGCCTACCTTGATTGAGGCAGTTCGCTGCACGTGGGACACCCTGCATATAGAATTTCATTCGGGGAAGGGCCCTTTGTATACAGTGTGGGAGAAATGCAGCTTGTGTTCCACCTGCCATTAAGGTAGAGTTCTTCGGGTAAAAGTGCCGTGTTTTCAGAGAGGAAATCCTTAGAGACCACAGTAGAGCCTGCCATGGTTGAGGCAGTTCGCTCTATGCGGGACACCATTCTTTTAGAACAAGGTTATTAGTGGAAGTGCCCTTTGTGTACACTGTGAGAGAAATGCTGCTTCGGCAACACCTGCACCTAAAGCAGAGTTCCTCGGGTAAAACTGCGTGTTTTGCGAGAGGAAATGCTTAGAGTCCTCGCTACAGCCTGCCGTGGTTGAGGCAGTTCTCTTCACCTGGGAAACCCTGCATATAGAAGTTCATTCGTGGAAGAGACCAAAGAGTACACAGTGGGAGGAATGCTGCTTGTGTTCCACCTGCAATTAAAGCAGAGTTCTTCCGTTAAAACTGCGTGTTTAGGGAGAGGAAATGCTTACATTTCTCGCTACAGCCTGCCTTGTTTGAGGCAGTTCGCTCCACGTGGGAAACCCTGCATATAGCGGTTCATTCGTGGAGGAGCTCAGAGAGTACACAGTGGGAGAAATGCTGCTTGTGTTCCACCTGCTACTAAAGCAGAGTTCTTTGGGTAAAACTGCCGTGTTTTGGAAGAGGAAATGCTTCCAGTCCTCGCTACAGCCTGCCGTGGTTAATGCAGTTCGCACCACGTGGGAAAACCTGCATATAGAAGTTCATTCGTGGAAGAGAACAAAGAGGACACAGTGGGAGAAATACTGCTTGTGTTCCACCTGCAACTAAAGCAGAATTCTTCGGGTAAAACTGCGTGTTTTGGGAGTAGAAATGCTTACAGTCCTTACTACAGCCTGCCTTGGTTGAGGCAGTTCGCTGCATGAGGGACACACTGCATATAGAAGATTCCTTTGGGGAAGGGCACTTTGTGTACAGTGTGGGACAAATGCACCTTGTGTTCCACCTGCAACTAAAGCAGAGTTCTTCGGGTAAAAGTGCCGTGTTTTCAGAGAGGAAATCCTTAGAGACCACAGTAGAGCCTGCCATGGTTGAGGCAGTTCGCTCCATGCGGGAAACCATTCTTACAGAACAAGTTCATTAGGGGAAGTGCCCATTGTGTACACTGTGGGAGAAAAGCTGCTTGAGTTCCACCTGCAACTAAAGCAGAGTTCTTCCATTAAAACTGCGTGTTTAGGGAGAGGAAATGGTTACAGTCCTCGCTGCAGCCTGCCGTAGTTGAGGCAGTTCGCTCCACGTGGGAAACCCTGCATATACAAGTTCATTCGTGGAAGAGACCAAAGAGTACACAGTGGGATAAATGCGGCTTGTGTTCCAACTGCAACTAAAGCAGAGTTCTTTGGGTAAAACTGCCATGTTTTGGGAGAGGAAATGCTTAGAGACCTCACTAGAGCCTGTCTTTGTTTAGGCATTTCACTCCACGTTGGACATCTTGAGTATAGAGGTTCTTTCGGCAAAGGCCCATTGGGTACACTGTGGAAGAAAAGTTGCTTGTGTTCCACTTGCAATTAAAGCAGAGTTCTACTGGTAAAACTGCGTGTTTGGGGAGAGGAAACGCTAGCAGTCCTTACTAGAGCCTGCCTTGCTTGAGGCAGTTCGCTGCACGTGGGACACCCTGCATATAGAAGTTCATTCGGGGAGGGGCCCTTTGTGTACAGTGTGGGAGAAATGCAGCTTGTGTTCCACCTGCAATTAAGGCAGAGTTCTTCGGGTAAAAGTGCCATGTTTTCAGAGAGGAAATCCTTAGAGACCACAGTAGAGCCTGCCATGGTTGAGGCAGCTCGCTCTACGCAGGACACTATTCTTTTAGAACAAGGTCATTAGTGGTAGTGCCCGTTGTGTACACTGTGAGAGAAATGCTGCTTCTATTACACCTGCACCTAAAGCTGAGTTCCTGGGGTAAAACTGAGGGTTCTGGGAGAGGAAATGCTTAGAGTGCTTACTAGAGCCTGCCTTGATTGAGGCAGTTCGCTCCACGCGGGACAACCTGTATATTGAAGTTCATTCGGGGAAGGACCTTATGTGTACCTTGAGGGAGAAATGCATCTTGTGTTCCACCTGCAATTAAGGCAGAGTTCTTCGGGTAAAAGTGCTGTGTTTTCAGAGAGGAAATCCTTAGAGACCACAGTAGGGCTTGCCTTGGTTGAGGCAGTTCGCTCCATGCGGGACAGCCTGCATATAGAACAAGTTCATTCGGTGAAGTGCCCATTGTGTGAACTGAAGGAGAAATGCTGCTTGTGTTACACCTGGAACTAAAGCAGAGTTTTTCTGGTAAAGCTGCCGTGTTTTGGGAGAGGAAATGTTTAGAGGCCTCACTGGAGCCTGAGTTGATTTAGGCATTTCACTCCACGTGGGACACCTTGAGTATAGAAGCTCTTTGGGCAAAGGCCACTGTGTACACTGTGGGAGAAAAGCTGCTTGTGTTCCACCTGCAACTAAAGCAGAGTTCTTCGGGTCAAACTGCGTGTTTTGGGAGAGGGAATGCTTACAGTCCTTACTGGAGCCTACCTTGATTGAGGCAGTTCGCTGCACGTGGGACACCCTGCATATAGAATTTCATTCGGGGAAGGGCCCTTTGTATACAGTGTGGGAGAAATGCAGCTTGTGTTCCACCTGCCATTAAGGTAGAGTTCTTCGGGTAAAAGTGCCGTGTTTTCAGAGAGGAAATCCTTAGAGACCACAGTAGAGCCTGCCATGGTTGAGGCAGTTCGCTCTATGCGGGACACCATTCTTTTAGAACAAGGTTATTAGTGGAAGTGCCCTTTGTGTACACTGTGAGAGAAATGCTGCTTCGGCAACACCTGCACCTAAAGCAGAGTTCCTCGGGTAAAACTGCGTGTTTTGCGAGAGGAAATGCTTAGAGTCCTCGCTACAGCCTGCCGTGGTTGAGGCAGTTCTCTTCACCTGGGAAACCCTGCATATAGAAGTTCATTCGTGGAAGAGACCAAAGAGTACACAGTGGGAGGAATGCTGCTTGTGTTCCACCTGCAATTAAAGCAGAGTTCTTCCGTTAAAACTGCGTGTTTAGGGAGAGGAAATGCTTACATTTCTCGCTACAGCCTGCCTTGTTTGAGGCAGTTCGCTCCACGTGGGAAACCCTGCATATAGCAGTTCATTCGTGGAGGAGCTCAGAGAGTACACAGTGGGAGAAATGCTGCTTGTGTTCCACCTGCTACTAAAGCAGAGTTCTTTGGGTAAAACTGCCGTGTTTTGGAAGAGGAAATGCTTCCAGTCCTCGCTACAGCCTGCCGTGGTTAATGCAGTTCGCACCACGTGGGAAAACCTGCATATAGAAGTTCATTCGTGGAAGAGAACAAAGAGGACACAGTGGGAGAAATACTGCTTGTGTTCCACCTGCAACTAAAGCAGAATTCTTCGGGTAAAACTGCGTGTTTTGGGAGTAGAAATGCTTACAGTCCTTACTACAGCCTGCCTTGGTTGAGGCAGTTCGCTGCATGAGGGACACACTGCATATAGAAGATTCCTTTGGGGAAGGGCACTTTGTGTACAGTGTGGGACAAATGCACCTTGTGTTCCACCTGCAACTAAAGCAGAGTTCTTCGGGTAAAAGTGCCGTGTTTTCAGAGAGGAAATCCTTAGAGACCACAGTAGAGCCTGCCATGGTTGAGGCAGTTCGCTCCATGCGGGAAACCATTCTTACAGAACAAGTTCATTAGGGGAAGTGCCCATTGTGTACACTGTGGGAGAAAAGCTGCTTGAGTTCCACCTGCAACTAAAGCAGAGTTCTTCCATTAAAACTGCGTGTTTAGGGAGAGGAAATGGTTACAGTCCTCGCTGCAGCCTGCCGTAGTTGAGGCAGTTCGCTCCACGTGGGAAACCCTGCATATACAAGTTCATTCGTGGAAGAGACCAAAGAGTACACAGTGGGATAAATGCGGCTTGTGTTCCAACTGCAACTAAAGCAGAGTTCTTTGGGTAAAACTGCCATGTTTTGGGAGAGGAAATGCTTAGAGACCTCACTAGAGCCTGTCTTTGTTTAGGCATTTCACTCCACGTTGGACATCTTGAGTATAGAGGTTCTTTCGGCAAAGGCCCATTGGGTACACTGTGGAAGAAAAGTTGCTTGTGTTCCACTTGCAATTAAAGCAGAGTTCTTCTGGTAAAACTGCGTGTTTGGGGAGAGGAAACGCTAGCAGTCCTTACTAGAGCCTGCCTTGCTTGAGGCAGTTCGCTGCACGTGGGACACCCTGCATATAGAAGTTCATTCGGGGAGGGGCCCTTTGTGTACAGTGTGGGAGAAATGCAGCTTGTGTTCCACCTGCAATTAAGGCAGAGTTCTTCGGGTAAAAGTGCCATGTTTTCAGAGAGGAAATCCTTAGAGACCACAGTAGGGCCTGCCATGGTTGAGGCAGCTCGCTCTACGCGGGACACCATTCTTTTAGAACAAGGTCATTAGTGGTAGTGCCCATTGTGTACACTGTGAGAGAAATGCTGCTTCTATTACACCTGCACCTAAAGCTGAGTTCCTGTGGTAAAACTGAGGGTTCTGGGAGAGGAAATGCTTAGAGTCCTTACTAGAGCCTGCCTTGCTTGAGGCAGTTCGCTCCACGCGGGACAACCTGTATATTGAAGTTCATTCGGGGAAGGACCTTCCTTATGTGTACCTTGAGGGAGAAATGCATCTTGTGTTCCACCTGCAATTAAGGCAGAGTTCTTCGGGTAAAAGTGCTGTGTTTTCAGAGAGGAAATCCTTAGAGACCACAGTAGGGCTTGCCTTGGTTGAGGCAGTTCGCTCCATGCGGGACAGCCTGCATATAGAACAAGTTCATTCGGTGAAGTGCCCATTGTGTGAACTGAAGGAGAAATGCTGCTTGTGTTACACCTGGAACTAAAGCAGAGTTTTTCTGGTAAAGCTGCGGTGTTTTGGGAGAGGAAATGTTTAGAGGCCTCACTGGAGCCTGAGTTGATTTAGGCATTTCACTCCACGTGGGACACCTTGAGTATAGAAGCTCTTTGGGCAAAGGCCACTGTGTACACTGTGGGAGAAAAGCTGCTTGTGTTCCACCTGCAACTAAAGCAGAGTTCTTCGGGTCAAACTGCGTGTTTTGGGAGAGGAAATGCTTACAGTCCTTACTGGAGCCTACCTTGATTGAGGCAGTTCGCTGCACGTGGGACACCCTGCATATAGAATTTCATTCGGGGAAGGGCCCTTTGTATACAGTGTGGGAGAAATGCAGCTTGTGTTCCACCTGCCATTAAGGTAGAGTTCTTCGGGTAAAAGTGCCGTGTTTTCAGAGAGGAAATCCTTAGAGACCACAGTAGAGCCTGCCATGGTTGAGGCAGTTCGCTCTATGCGGGACACCATTCTTTTAGAACAAGGTTATTAGTGGAAGTGCCCTTTGTGTACACTGTGAGAGAAATGCTGCTTCGGCAACACCTGCACCTAAAGCAGAGTTCCTCGGGTAAAACTGCGTGTTTTGCGAGAGGAAATGCTTAGAGTCCTCGCTACAGCCTGCCGTGGTTGAGGCAGTTCTCTTCACCTGGGAAACCCTGCATATAGAAGTTCATTCGTGGAAGAGACCAAAGAGTACACAGTGGGAGGAATGCTGCTTGTGTTCCACCTGCAATTAAAGCAGAGTTCTTCCGTTAAAACTGCGTGTTTAGGGAGAGGAAATGCTTACATTTCTCGCTACAGCCTGCCTTGTTTGAGGCAGTTCGCTCCACGTGGGAAACCCTGCATATAGCAGTTCATTCGTGGAGGAGCTCAGAGAGTACACAGTGGGAGAAATGCTGCTTGTGTTCCACCTGCTACTAAAGCAGAGTTCTTTGGGTAAAACTGCCGTGTTTTGGAAGAGGAAATGCTTCCAGTCCTCGCTACAGCCTGCCGTGGTTAATGCAGTTCGCACCACGTGGGAAAACCTGCATATAGAAGTTCATTCGTGGAAGAGAACAAAGAGGACACAGTGGGAGAAATACTGCTTGTGTTCCACCTGCAACTAAAGCAGAATTCTTCGGGTAAAACTGCGTGTTTTGGGAGTAGAAATGCTTACAGTCCTTACTACAGCCTGCCTTGGTTGAGGCAGTTCGCTGCATGAGGGACACACTGCATATAGAAGATTCCTTTGGGGAAGGGCACTTTGTGTACAGTGTGGGACAAATGCACCTTGTGTTCCACCTGCAACTAAAGCAGAGTTCTTCGGGTAAAAGTGCCGTGTTTTCAGAGAGGAAATCCTTAGAGACCACAGTAGAGCCTGCCATGGTTGAGGCAGTTCGCTCCATGCGGGACACCATTCTTTTAGAACAAGGTTATTAGTGGAAGTGCCCTTTGTGTACACTGTGAGAGAAATGCTGCTTCGGCAACACCTGCACCTAAAGCAGAGTTCCTCGGGTAAAACTGCGTGTTTTGCGAGAGGAAATGCTTAGAGTCCTCGCTACAGCCTGCCGTGGTTGAGGCAGTTCTCTTCACCTGGGAAACCCTGCATATAGAAGTTCATTCGTGGAAGAGACCAAAGAGTACACAGTGGGAGGAATGCTGCTTGTGTTCCACCTGCAATTAAAGCAGAGTTCTTCCGTTAAAACTGCGTGTTTAGGGAGAGGAAATGCTTACATTTCTCGCTACAGCCTGCCTTGTTTGAGGCAGTTCGCTCCACGTGGGAAACCCTGCATATAGCAGTTCATTCGTGGAGGAGCTCAGAGAGTACACAGTGGGAGAAATGCTGCTTGTGTTCCACCTGCTACTAAAGCAGAGTTCTTTGGGTAAAACTGCCGTGTTTTGGAAGAGGAAATGCTTACAGTCCTCGCTACAGCCTGCCGTGGTTAATGCAGTTCGCACCACGTGGGAAAACCTGCATATAGAAGTTCATTCGTGGAAGAGAACAAAGAGGACACAGTGGGAGAAATACTGCTTGTGTTCCACCTGCAACTAAAGCAGAATTCTTCGGGTAAAACTGCGTGTTTTGGGAGAAGAAATGCTTACAGTCCTTACTACAGCCTGCCTTGGTTGAGGCAGTTCGCTGCATGAGGGACACACTGCATATAGAAGATTCCTTTGGGGAAGGGCACTTTGTGTACAGTGTGGGACAAATGCACCTTGTGTTCCACCTGCAACTAAAGCAGAGTTCTTCGGGTAAAAGTGCCGTGTTTTCAGAGAGGAAATCCTTAGAGACCACAGTAGAGCCTGCCATGGTTGAGGCAGTTCGCTCCATGCGGGAAACCATTCTTACAGAACAAGTTCATTAGGGGAAGTGCCCATTGTGTACACTGTGGGAGAAAAGCTGCTTGAGTTCCACCTGCAACTAAAGCAGAGTTCTTCCATTAAAACTGCGTGTTTAGGGAGAGGAAATGGTTACAGTCCTCGCTGCAGCCTGCCGTAGTTGAGGCAGTTCGCTCCACGTGGGAAACCCTGCATATACAAGTTCATTCGTGGAAGAGACCAAAGAGTACACAGTGGGATAAATGCGGCTTGTGTTCCAACTGCAACTAAAGCAGAGTTCTTTGGGTAAAACTGCCATGTTTTGGGAGAGGAAATGCTTAGAGACCTCACTAGAGCCTGTCTTTGTTTAGGCATTTCACTCCACGTTGGACATCTTGAGTATAGAGGTTCTTTCGGCAAAGGCCCATTGGGTACACTGTGGAAGAAAAGTTGCTTGTGTTCCACTTGCAATTAAAGCAGAGTTCTTCTGGTAAAACTGCGTGTTTGGGGAGAGGAAACGCTAGCAGTCCTTACTAGAGCCTGCCTTGCTTGAGGCAGTTCGCTGCACGTGGGACACCCTGCATATAGAAGTTCATTCGGGGAAGGACCTTCCTTATGTGTACCTTGAGGGAGAAATGCATCTTGTGTTCCACCTGCAATTAAGGCAGAGTTCTTCGGGTAAAAGTGCTGTGTTTTCAGAGAGGAAATCCTTAGAGACCACAGTAGGGCTTGCCTTGGTTGAGGCAGTTCGCTCCATGCGGGACAGCCTGCATATAGAACAAGTTCATTCGGTGAAGTGCCCATTGTGTGAACTGAAGGAGAAATGCTGCTTGTGTTACACCTGGAACTAAAGCAGAGTTTTTCTGGTAAAGCTGCGGTGTTTTGGGAGAGGAAATGTTTAGAGGCCTCACTGGAGCCTGAGTTGATTTAGGCATTTCACTCCACGTGGGACACCTTGAGTATAGAAGCTCTTTGGGCAAAGGCCACTGTGTACACTGTGGGAGAAAAGCTGCTTGTGTTCCACCTGCAACTAAAGCAGAGTTCTTCGGGTCAAACTGCGTGTTTTGGGAGAGGAAATGCTTACAGTCCTTACTGGAGCCTACCTTGATTGAGGCAGTTCGCTGCACGTGGGACACCCTGCATATAGAATTTCATTCGGGGAAGGGCCCTTTGTATACAGTGTGGGAGAAATGCAGCTTGTGTTCCACCTGCCATTAAGGTAGAGTTCTTCGGGTAAAAGTGCCGTGTTTTCAGAGAGGAAATCCTTAGAGACCACAGTAGAGCCTGCCATGGTTGAGGCAGTTCGCTCTATGCGGGACACCATTCTTTTAGAACAAGGTTATTAGTGGAAGTGCCCTTTGTGTACACTGTGAGAGAAATGCTGCTTCGGCAACACCTGCACCTAAAGCAGAGTTCCTCGGGTAAAACTGCGTGTTTTGCGAGAGGAAATGCTTAGAGTCCTCGCTACAGCCTGCCGTGGTTGAGGCAGTTCTCTTCACCTGGGAAACCCTGCATATAGAAGTTCATTCGTGGAAGAGACCAAAGAGTACACAGTGGGAGGAATGCTGCTTGTGTTCCACCTGCAATTAAAGCAGAGTTCTTCCGTTAAAACTGCGTGTTTAGGGAGAGGAAATGCTTACATTTCTCGCTACAGCCTGCCTTGTTTGAGGCAGTTCGCTCCACGTGGGAAACCCTGCATATAGCAGTTCATTCGTGGAGGAGCTCAGAGAGTACACAGTGGGAGAAATGCTGCTTGTGTTCCACCTGCTACTAAAGCAGAGTTCTTTGGGTAAAACTGCCGTGTTTTGGAAGAGGAAAGGCTTCCAGTCCTCGCTACAGCCTGCCGTGGTTAATGCAGTTCGCACCACGTGGGAAAACCTGCATATAGAAGTTCATTCGTGGAAGAGAACAAAGAGGACACAGTGGGAGAAATACTGCTTGTGTTCCACCTGCAACTAAAGCAGAATTCTTCGGGTAAAACTGCGTGTTTTGGGAGTAGAAATGCTTACAGTCCTTACTACAGCCTGCCTTGGTTGAGGCAGTTCGCTGCATGAGGGACACACTGCATATAGAAGATTCCTTTGGGGAAGGGCACTTTGTGTACAGTGTGGGACAAATGCACCTTGTGTTCCACCTGCAACTAAAGCAGAGTTCTTCGGGTAAAAGTGCCGTGTTTTCAGAGAGGAAATCCTTAGAGACCACAGTAGAGCCTGCCATGGTTGAGGCAGTTCGCTCCATGCGGGAAACCATTCTTACAGAACAAGTTCATTAGGGGAAGTGCCCATTGTGTACACTGTGGGAGAAAAGCTGCTTGAGTTCCACCTGCAACTAAAGCAGAGTTCTTCCATTAAAACTGCGTGTTTAGGGAGAGGAAATGGTTACAGTCCTCGCTGCAGCCTGCCGTAGTTGAGGCAGTTCGCTCCACGTGGGAAACCCTGCATATAGAAGTTCATTCGTGGAAGAGACCAAAGAGTACACAGTGGGATAAATGCGGCTTGTGTTCCAACTGCAACTAAAGCAGAGTTCTTTGGGTAAAACTGCCATGTTTTGGGAGAGGAAATGCTTAGAGACCTCACTAGAGCCTGCCTTTGTTTAGGCATTTCACTCCACGTTGGACATCTTGAGTATAGAAGTTCTTTGGGCAAAGGCCACTGTGTACACTGTGGGAGAAAAGCTGCTTGTGTTCCACCTGCAACTAAAGCAGAGTTCTTCGGGTCAAACTGCGTGTTTTGGGAGAGGAAATGCTTACAGTCCTTACTGGAGCCTACCTTGATTGATGCAGTTCGCTGCACGTGGGACACCCTGCATATAGAATTTCATTCGGGGAAGGGCCCTTTGTATACAGTGTGGGAGAAATGCAGCTTGTGTTCCACCTGCCATTAATGTAGAGTTCTTCGGGTAAAAGTGCCGTGTTTTCAGAGAGGAAATCCTTAGAGACCACAGTAGAGCCTGCCATGGTTGAGGCAGTTCGCTCTATGCGGGACACCATTCTTTTAGAACAAGGTTATTAGTGGAAGTGCCCTTTGTGTACACTGTGAGAGAAATGCTGCTTCGGCAACACCTGCACCTAAAGCAGAGTTCCTCGGGTAAAACTGCGTGTTTTGCGAGAGGAAATGCTTAGAGTCCTCGCTACAGCCTGCCGTGGTTGAGGCAGTTCTCTTCACCTGGGAAACCCTGCATATAGAAGTTCATTCGTGGAAGAGACCAAAGAGTACACAGTGGGAGGAATGCTGCTTGTGTTCCACCTGCAATTAAAGCAGAGTTCTTCCGTTAAAACTGCGTGTTTAGGGAGAGGAAATGCTTACATTTCTCGCTACAGCCTGCCTTGTTTGAGGCAGTTCGCTCCACGTGGGAAACCCTGCATATAGCAGTTCATTCGTGGAGGAGCTCAGAGAGTACACAGTGGGAGAAATGCTGCTTGTGTTCCACCTGCTACTAAAGCAGAGTTCTTTGGGTAAAACTGCCGTGTTTTGGAAGAGGAAATGCTTCCAGTCCTCGCTACAGCCTGCCGTGGTTAATGCAGTTCGCACCACGTGGGAAAACCTGCATATAGAAGTTCATTCGTGGAAGAGAACAAAGAGGACACAGTGGGAGAAATACTGCTTGTGTTCCACCTGCAACTAAAGCAGAATTCTTCGGGTAAAACTGCGTGTTTTGGGAGTAGAAATGCTTACAGTCCTTACTACAGCCTGCCTTGGTTGAGGCAGTTCGCTGCATGAGGGACACACTGCATATAGAAGATTCCTTTGGGGAAGGGCACTTTGTGTACAGTGTGGGACAAATGCACCTTGTGTTCCACCTGCAACTAAAGCAGAGTTCTTCGGGTAAAAGTGCCGTGTTTTCAGAGAGGAAATCCTTAGAGACCACAGTAGAGCCTGCCATGGTTGAGGCAGTTCGCTCCATGCGGGAAACCATTCTTACAGAACAAGTTCATTAGGGGAAGTGCCCATTGTGTACACTGTGGGAGAAAAGCTGCTTGAGTTCCACCTGCAACTAAAGCAGAGTTCTTCCATTAAAACTGCGTGTTTAGGGAGAGGAAATGGTTACAGTCCTCGCTGCAGCCTGCCGTAGTTGAGGCAGTTCGCTCCACGTGGGAAACCCTGCATATACAAGTTCATTCGTGGAAGAGACCAAAGAGTACACAGTGGGATAAATGCGGCTTGTGTTCCAACTGCAACTAAAGCAGAGTTCTTTGGGTAAAACTGCCATGTTTTGGGAGAGGAAATGCTTAGAGACCTCACTAGAGCCTGTCTTTGTTTAGGCATTTCACTCCACGTGGGACATCTTGAGTATAGAAGTTCTTTCGGCAAAGGCCCATTGGGTACACTGTGGAAGAAAAGTTGCTTGTGTTCCACTTGCAATTAAAGCAGAGTTCTTCTGGTAAAACTGCGTGTTTGGGGAGAGGAAATGCTTGCAGTCCTTACTAGAGCCTGCCTTGCTTGAGGCAGTTCGCTGCACGTGGGACACCCTGCATATAGAAGTTCATTCGGGGAGGGGCCCTTTGTGTACAGTGTGGGAGAAATGCAGCTTGTGTTCCACCTGCAATTAAGGCAGAGTTCTTCGGGTAAAAGTGCCATGTTTTCAGAGAGGAAATCCTTAGAGACCACAGTAGAGCCTGCCATGGTTGAGGCAGCTCGCTCTACGCGGGACACCATTCTTTTAGAACAAGGTCATTAGTGGTAGTGCCCATTGTGTACACTGTGAGAGAAATGCTGCTTCTATTACACCTGCACCTAAAGCTGAGTTCCTGTGGTAAAACTGAGGGTTCTGGGAGAGGAAATGCTTAGAGTCCTTACTAGAGCCTGCCTTGCTTGAGGCAGTTCGCTCCACGCGGGACAACCTGTATATTGAAGTTCATTCGGGGAAGGACCTTATGTGTACCTTGAGGGAGAAATGCATCTTGTGTTCCACCTGCAATTAAGGCAGAGTTCTTCGGGTAAAAGTGCTGTGTTTTCAGAGAGGAAATCCTTAGAGACCACAGTAGGGCTTGCCTTGGTTGAGGCAGTTCGCTCCATGCGGGACAGTCTGCATATAGAACAAGTTCATTCGGTGAAGTGCCCATTGTGTGAACTGAAGGAGAAATGCTGCTTGTGTTACACCTGGAACTAAAGCAGAGTTTTTCTGGTAAAGCTGCGGTGTTTTGGGAGAGGAAATGTTTAGAGGCCTCACTGGAGCCTGAGTTGATTTAGGCATTTCACTCCACGTGGGACACCTTGAGTATAGAAGCTCTTTGGGCAAAGGCCACTGTGTACACTGTGGGAGAAAAGCTGCTTGTGTTCCACCTGCAACTAAAGCAGAGTTCTTCGGGTCAAACTGCGTGTTTTGGGAGAGGAAATGCTTACAGTCCTTACTGGAGCCTACCTTGATTGAGGCAGTTCGCTGCACGTGGGACACCCTGCATATAGAATTTCATTCGGGGAAGGGCCCTTTGTATACAGTGTGGGAGAAATGCATCTTGTGTTCCACCTGCCATTAAGGTAGAGTTCTTCGGGTAAAAGTGCCGTGTTTTCAGAGAGGAAATCCTTAGAGACCACAGTAGAGCCTGCCATGGTTGAGGCAGTTCGCTCTATGCGGGACACCATTCTTTTAGAACAAGGTTATTAGTGGAAGTGCCCTTTGTGTACACTGTGAGAGAAATGCTGCTTCGGCAACACCTGCACCTAAAGCAGAGTTCCTCGGGTAAAACTGCGTGTTTTGCGAGAGGAAATGCTTAGAGTCCTCGCTACAGCCTGCCGTGGTTGAGGCAGTTCTCTTCACCTGGGAAACCCTGCATATAGAAGTTCATTCGTGGAAGAGACCAAAGAGTACACAGTGGGAGGAATGCTGCTTGTGTTCCACCTGCAATTAAAGCAGAGTTCTTCCGTTAAAACTGCGTGTTTAGGGAGAGGAAATGCTTACATTTCTCGCTACAGCCTGCCTTGTTTGAGGCAGTTCGCTCCACGTGGGAAACCCTGCATATAGCAGTTCATTCGTGGAGGAGCTCAGAGAGTACACAGTGGGAGAAATGCTGCTTGTGTTCCACCTGCTACTAAAGCAGAGTTCTTTGGGTAAAACTGCCGTGTTTTGGAAGAGGAAATGCTTCCAGTCCTCGCTACAGCCTGCCGTGGTTAATGCAGTTCGCACCACGTGGGAAAACCTGCATATAGAAGTTCATTCGTGGAAGAGAACAAAGAGGACACAGTGGGAGAAATACTGCTTGTGTTCCACCTGCAACTAAAGCAGAATTCTTCGGGTAAAACTGCGTGTTTTGGGAGTAGAAATGCTTACAGTCCTTACTACAGCCTGCCTTGGTTGAGGCAGTTCGCTGCATGAGGGACACACTGCATATAGAAGATTCCTTTGGGGAAGGGCACTTTGTGTACAGTGTGGGACAAATGCACCTTGTGTTCCACCTGCAACTAAAGCAGAGTTCTTCGGGTAAAAGTGCCGTGTTTTCAGAGAGGAAATCCTTAGAGACCACAGTAGAGCCTGCCATGGTTGAGGCAGTTCGCTCCATGCGGGAAACCATTCTTACAGAACAAGTTCATTAGGGGAAGTGCCCATTGTGTACACTGTGGGAGAAAAGCTGCTTGAGTTCCACCTGCAACTAAAGCAGAGTTCTTCCATTAAAACTGCGTGTTTAGGGAGAGGAAATGGTTACAGTCCTCGCTGCAGCCTGCCGTAGTTGAGGCAGTTCGCTCCACGTGGGAAACCCTGCATATACAAGTTCATTCGTGGAAGAGACCAAAGAGCACACAGTGGGATAAATGCGGCTTGTGTTCCAACTGCAACTAAAGCAGAGTTCTTTGGGTAAAACTGCCATGTTTTGGGAGAGGAAATGCTTAGAGACCTCACTAGAGCCTGTCTTTGTTTAGGCATTTCACTCCACGTTGGACATCTTGAGTATAGAGGTTCTTTCGGCAAAGGCCCATTGGGTACACTGTGGAAGAAAAGTTGCTTGTGTTCCACTTGCAATTAAAGCAGAGTTCTTCTGGTAAAACTGCGTGTTTGGGGAGAGGAAACGCTAGCAGTCCTTACTAGAGCCTGCCTTGCTTGAGGCAGTTCGCTGCACGTGGGACACCCTGCATATAGAAGTTCATTCGGGGAGGGGCCCTTTGTGTACAGTGTGGGAGAAATGCAGCTTGTGTTCCACCTGCAATTAAGGCAGAGTTCTTCGGGTAAAAGTGCCATGTTTTCAGAGAGGAAATCCTTAGAGACCACAGTAGGGCCTGCCATGGTTGAGGCAGCTCGCTCTACGCGGGACACCATTCTTTTAGAACAAGGTCATTAGTGGTAGTGCCCATTGTGTACACTGTGAGAGAAATGCTGCTTCTATTACACCTGCACCTAAAGCTGAGTTCCTGTGGTAAAACTGAGGGTTCTGGGAGAGGAAATGCTTAGAGTCCTTACTAGAGCCTGCCTTGCTTGAGGCAGTTCGCTCCACGCGGGACAACCTGTATATTGAAGTTCATTCGGGGAAGGACCTTCCTTATGTGTACCTTGAGGGAGAAATGCATCTTGTGTTCCACCTGCAATTAAGGCAGAGTTCTTCGGGTAAAAGTGCTGTGTTTTCAGAGAGGAAATCCTTAGAGACCACAGTAGGGCTTGCCTTGGTTGAGGCAGTTCGCTCCATGCGGGACAGCCTGCATATAGAACAAGTTCATTCGGTGAAGTGCCCATTGTGTGAACTGAAGGAGAAATGCTGCTTGTGTTACACCTGGAACTAAAGCAGAGTTTTTCTGGTAAAGCTGCGGTGTTTTGGGAGAGGAAATGTTTAGAGGCCTCACTGGAGCCTGAGTTGATTTAGGCATTTCACTCCACGTGGGACACCTTGAGTATAGAAGCTCTTTGGGCAAAGGCCACTGTGTACACTGTGGGAGAAAAGCTGCTTGTGTTCCACCTGCAACTAAAGCAGAGTTCTTCGGGTCAAACTGCGTGTTTTGGGAGAGGAAATGCTTACAGTCCTTACTGGAGCCTACCTTGATTGAGGCAGTTCGCTGCACGTGGGACACCCTGCATATAGAATTTCATTCGGGGAAGGGCCCTTTGTATACAGTGTGGGAGAAATGCAGCTTGTGTTCCACCTGCCATTAAGGTAGAGTTCTTCGGGTAAAAGTGCCGTGTTTTCAGAGAGGAAATCCTTAGAGACCACAGTAGAGCCTGCCATGGTTGAGGCAGTTCGCTCTATGCGGGACACCATTCTTTTAGAACAAGGTTATTAGTGGAAGTGCCCTTTGTGTACACTGTGAGAGAAATGCTGCTTCGGCAACACCTGCACCTAAAGCAGAGTTCCTCGGGTAAAACTGCGTTTTTGCGAGAGGAAATGCTTAGAGTCCTCGCTACAGCCTGCCGTGGTTGAGGCAGTTCTCTTCACCTGGGAAACCCTGCATATAGAAGTTCATTCGTGGAAGAGACCAAAGAGTACACAGTGGGAGGAATGCTGCTTGTGTTCCACCTGCAATTAAAGCAGAGTTCTTCCGTTAAAACTGCGTGTTTAGGGAGAGGAAATGCTTACATTTCTCGCTACAGCCTGCCTTGTTTGAGGCAGTTCGCTCCACGTGGGAAACCCTGCATATAGCAGTTCATTCGTGGAGGAGCTCAGAGAGTACACAGTGGGAGAAATGCTGCTTGTGTTCCACCTGCTACTAAAGCAGAGTTCTTTGGGTAAAACTGCCGTGTTTTGGAAGAGGAAATGCTTCCAGTCCTCGCTACAGCCTGCCGTGGTTAATGCAGTTCGCACCACGTGGGAAAACCTGCATATAGAAGTTCATTCGTGGAAGAGAACAAAGAGGACACAGTGGGAGAAATACTGCTTGTGTTCCACCTGCAACTAAAGCAGAATTCTTCGGGTAAAACTGCGTGTTTTGGGAGTAGAAATGCTTACAGTCCTTACTACAGCCTGCCTTGGTTGAGGCAGTTCGCTGCATGAGGGACACACTGCATATAGAAGATTCCTTTGGGGAAGGGCACTTTGTGTACAGTGTGGGACAAATGCACCTTGTGTTCCACCTGCAACTAAAGCAGAGTTCTTCGGGTAAAAGTGCCGTGTTTTCAGAGAGGAAATCCTTAGAGACCACAGTAGAGCCTGCCATGGTTGAGGCAGTTCGCTCCATGCGGGACACCATTCTTTTAGAACAAGGTTATTAGTGGAAGTGCCCTTTGTGTACACTGTGAGAGAAATGCTGCTTCGGCAACACCTGCACCTAAAGCAGAGTTCCTCGGGTAAAACTGCGTGTTTTGCGAGAGGAAATGCTTAGAGTCCTCGCTACAGCCTGCCGTGGTTGAGGCAGTTCTCTTCACCTGGGAAACCCTGCATATAGAAGTTCATTCGTGGAAGAGACCAAAGAGTACACAGTGGGAGGAATGCTGCTTGTGTTCCACCTGCAATTAAAGCAGAGTTCTTCCGTTAAAACTGCGTGTTTAGGGAGAGGAAATGCTTACATTTCTCGCTACAGCCTGCCTTGTTTGAGGCAGTTCGCTCCACGTGGGAAACCCTGCATATAGCAGTTCATTCGTGGAGGAGCTCAGAGAGTACACAGTGGGAGAAATGCTGCTTGTGTTCCACCTGCAATTAAAGCAGACTTCTTCCGTTAAAACTGCGTGTTTAGGGAGAGGAAATGCTTACAGTCCTCGCTACAGCCTGCCGTGGTTAATGCAGTTCGCACCACGTGGGAAAACCTGCATATAGAAGTTCATTCGTGGAAGAGAACAAAGAGGACACAGTGGGAGAAATACTGCTTGTGTTCCACCTGCAACTAAAGCAGAATTCTTCGGGTAAAACTGCGTGTTTTGGGAGAAGAAATGCTTACAGTCCTTACTACAGCCTGCCTTGGTTGAGGCAGTTCGCTGCATGAGGGACACACTGCATATAGAAGATTCCTTTGGGGAAGGGCACTTTGTGTACAGTGTGGGACAAATGCACCTTGTGTTCCACCTGCAACTAAAGCAGAGTTCTTCGGGTAAAAGTGCCGTGTTTTCAGAGAGGAAATCCTTAGAGACCACAGTAGAGCCTGCCATGGTTGAGGCAGTTCGCTCCATGCGGGAAACCATTCTTACAGAACAAGTTCATTAGGGGAAGTGCCCATTGTGTACACTGTGGGAGAAAAGCTGCTTGAGTTCCACCTGCAACTAAAGCAGAGTTCTTCCATTAAAACTGCGTGTTTAGGGAGAGGAAATGGTTACAGTCCTCGCTGCAGCCTGCCGTAGTTGAGGCAGTTCGCTCCACGTGGGAAACCCTGCATATACAAGTTCATTCGTGGAAGAGACCAAAGAGTACACAGTGGGATAAATGCGGCTTGTGTTCCAACTGCAACTAAAGCAGAGTTCTTTGGGTAAAACTGCCATGTTTTGGGAGAGGAAATGCTTAGAGACCTCACTAGAGCCTGTCTTTGTTTAGGCATTTCACTCCACGTTGGACATCTTGAGTATAGAGGTTCTTTCGGCAAAGGCCCATTGGGTACACTGTGGAAGAAAAGTTGCTTGTGTTCCACTTGCAATTAAAGCAGAGTTCTTCTGGTAAAACTGCGTGTTTGGGGAGAGGAAACGCTAGCAGTCCTTACTAGAGCCTGCCTTGCTTGAGGCAGTTCGCTGCACGTGGGACACCCTGCATATAGAAGTTCATTCGGGGAAGGACCTTCCTTATGTGTACCTTGAGGGAGAAATGCATCTTGTGTTCCACCTGCAATTAAGGCAGAGTTCTTCGGGTAAAAGTGCTGTGTTTTCAGAGAGGAAATCCTTAGAGACCACAGTAGGGCTTGCCTTGGTTGAGGCAGTTCGCTCCATGCGGGACAGCCTGCATATAGAACAAGTTCATTCGGTGAAGTGCCCATTGTGTGAACTGAAGGAGAAATGCTGCTTGTGTTACACCTGGAACTAAAGCAGAGTTTTTCTGGTAAAGCTGCGGTGTTTTGGGAGAGGAAATGTTTAGAGGCCTCACTGGAGCCTGAGTTGATTTAGGCATTTCACTCCACGTGGGACACCTTGAGTATAGAAGCTCTTTGGGCAAAGGCCACTGTGTACACTGTGGGAGAAAAGCTGCTTGTGTTCCACCTGCAACTAAAGCAGAGTTCTTCGGGTCAAACTGCGTGTTTTGGGAGAGGAAATGCTTACAGTCCTTACTGGAGCCTACCTTGATTGAGGCAGTTCGCTGCACGTGGGACACCCTGCATATAGAATTTCATTCGGGGAAGGGCCCTTTGTATACAGTGTGGGAGAAATGCAGCTTGTGTTCCACCTGCCATTAAGGTAGAGTTCTTCGGGTAAAAGTGCCGTGTTTTCAGAGAGGAAATCCTTAGAGACCACAGTAGAGCCTGCCATGGTTGAGGCAGTTCGCTCTATGCGGGACACCATTCTTTTAGAACAAGGTTATTAGTGGAAGTGCCCTTTGTGTACACTGTGAGAGAAATGCTGCTTCGGCAACACCTGCACCTAAAGCAGAGTTCCTCGGGTAAAACTGCGTGTTTTGCGAGAGGAAATGCTTAGAGTCCTCGCTACAGCCTGCCGTGGTTGAGGCAGTTCTCTTCACCTGGGAAACCCTGCATATAGAAGTTCATTCGTGGAAGAGACCAAAGAGTACACAGTGGGAGGAATGCTGCTTGTGTTCCACCTGCAATTAAAGCAGAGTTCTTCCGTTAAAACTGCGTGTTTAGGGAGAGGAAATGCTTACATTTCTCGCTACAGCCTGCCTTGTTTGAGGCAGTTCGCTCCACGTGGGAAACCCTGCATATAGCAGTTCATTCGTGGAGGAGCTCAGAGAGTACACAGTGGGAGAAATGCTGCTTGTGTTCCACCTGCTACTAAAGCAGAGTTCTTTGGGTAAAACTGCCGTGTTTTGGAAGAGGAAAGGCTTCCAGTCCTCGCTACAGCCTGCCGTGGTTAATGCAGTTCGCACCACGTGGGAAAACCTGCATATAGAAGTTCATTCGTGGAAGAGAACAAAGAGGACACAGTGGGAGAAATACTGCTTGTGTTCCACCTGCAACTAAAGCAGAATTCTTCGGGTAAAACTGCGTGTTTTGGGAGTAGAAATGCTTACAGTCCTTACTACAGCCTGCCTTGGTTGAGGCAGTTCGCTGCATGAGGGACACACTGCATATAGAAGATTCCTTTGGGGAAGGGCACTTTGTGTACAGTGTGGGACAAATGCACCTTGTGTTCCACCTGCAACTAAAGCAGAGTTCTTCGGGTAAAAGTGCCGTGTTTTCAGAGAGGAAATCCTTAGAGACCACAGTAGAGCCTGCCATGGTTGAGGCAGTTCGCTCCATGCGGGAAACCATTCTTACAGAACAAGTTCATTAGGGGAAGTGCCCATTGTGTACACTGTGGGAGAAAAGCTGCTTGAGTTCCACCTGCAACTAAAGCAGAGTTCTTCCATTAAAACTGCGTGTTTAGGGAGAGGAAATGGTTACAGTCCTCGCTGCAGCCTGCCGTAGTTGAGGCAGTTCGCTCCACGTGGGAAACCCTGCATATACAAGTTCATTCGTGGAAGAGACCAAAGAGTACACAGTGGGATAAATGCGGCTTGTGTTCCAACTGCAACTAAAGCAGAGTTCTTTGGGTAAAACTGCCATGTTTTGGGAGAGGAAATGCTTAGAGACCTCACTAGAGCCTGCCTTTGTTTAGGCATTTCACTCCACGTTGGACATCTTGAGTATAGAAGTTCTTTGGGCAAAGGCCACTGTGTACACTGTGGGAGAAAAGCTGCTTGTGTTCCACCTGCAACTAAAGCAGAGTTCTTCGGGTCAAACTGCGTGTTTTGGGAGAGGAAATGCTTACAGTCCTTACTGGAGCCTACCTTGATTGATGCAGTTCGCTGCACGTGGGACACCCTGCATATAGAATTTCATTCGGGGAAGGGCCCTTTGTATACAGTGTGGGAGAAATGCAGCTTGTGTTCCACCTGCCATTAATGTAGAGTTCTTCGGGTAAAAGTGCCGTGTTTTCAGAGAGGAAATCCTTAGAGACCACAGTAGAGCCTGCCATGGTTGAGGCAGTTCGCTCTATGCGGGACACCATTCTTTTAGAACAAGGTTATTAGTGGAAGTGCCCTTTGTGTACACTGTGAGAGAAATGCTGCTTCGGCAACACCTGCACCTAAAGCAGAGTTCCTCGGGTAAAACTGCGTGTTTTGCGAGAGGAAATGCTTAGAGTCCTCGCTACAGCCTGCCGTGGTTGAGGCAGTTCTCTTCACCTGGGAAACCCTGCATATAGAAGTTCATTCGTGGAAGAGACCAAAGAGTACACAGTGGGAGGAATGCTGCTTGTGTTCCACCTGCAATTAAAGCAGAGTTCTTCCGTTAAAACTGCGTGTTTAGGGAGAGGAAATGCTTACATTTCTCGCTACAGCCTGCCTTGTTTGAGGCAGTTCGCTCCACGTGGGAAACCCTGCATATAGCAGTTCATTCGTGGAGGAGCTCAGAGAGTACACAGTGGGAGAAATGCTGCTTGTGTTCCACCTGCTACTAAAGCAGAGTTCTTTGGGTAAAACTGCCGTGTTTTGGAAGAGGAAATGCTTCCAGTCCTCGCTACAGCCTGCCGTGGTTAATGCAGTTCGCACCACGTGGGAAAACCTGCATATAGAAGTTCATTCGTGGAAGAGAACAAAGAGGACACAGTGGGAGAAATACTGCTTGTGTTCCACCTGCAACTAAAGCAGAATTCTTCGGGTAAAACTGCGTGTTTTGGGAGTAGAAATGCTTACAGTCCTTACTACAGCCTGCCTTGGTTGAGGCAGTTCGCTGCATGAGGGACACACTGCATATAGAAGATTCCTTTGGGGAAGGGCACTTTGTGTACAGTGTGGGACAAATGCACCTTGTGTTCCACCTGCAACTAAAGCAGAGTTCTTCGGGTAAAAGTGCCGTGTTTTCAGAGAGGAAATCCTTAGAGACCACAGTAGAGCCTGCCATGGTTGAGGCAGTTCGCTCCATGCGGGAAACCATTCTTACAGAACAAGTTCATTAGGGGAAGTGCCCATTGTGTACACTGTGGGAGAAAAGCTGCTTGAGTTCCACCTGCAACTAAAGCAGAGTTCTTCCATTAAAACTGCGTGTTTAGGGAGAGGAAATGGTTACAGTCCTCGCTGCAGCCTGCCGTAGTTGAGGCAGTTCGCTCCACGTGGGAAACCCTGCATATACAAGTTCATTCGTGGAAGAGACCAAAGAGTACACAGTGGGATAAATGCGGCTTGTGTTCCAACTGCAACTAAAGCAGAGTTCTTTGGGTAAAACTGCCATGTTTTGGGAGAGGAAATGCTTAGAGACCTCACTAGAGCCTGTCTTTGTTTAGGCATTTCACTCCACGTGGGACATCTTGAGTATAGAAGTTCTTTCGGCAAAGGCCCATTGGGTACACTGTGGAAGAAAAGTTGCTTGTGTTCCACTTGCAATTAAAGCAGAGTTCTTCTGGTAAAACTGCGTGTTTGGGGAGAGGAAATGCTTGCAGTCCTTACTAGAGCCTGCCTTGCTTGAGGCAGTTCGCTGCACGTGGGACACCCTGCATATAGAAGTTCATTCGGGGAGGGGCCCTTTGTGTACAGTGTGGGAGAAATGCAGCTTGTGTTCCACCTGCAATTAAGGCAGAGTTCTTCGGGTAAAAGTGCCATGTTTTCAGAGAGGAAATCCTTAGAGACCACAGTAGAGCCTGCCATGGTTGAGGCAGCTCGCTCTACGCGGGACACCATTCTTTTAGAACAAGGTCATTAGTGGTAGTGCCCATTGTGTACACTGTGAGAGAAATGCTGCTTCTATTACACCTGCACCTAAAGCTGAGTTCCTGTGGTAAAACTGAGGGTTCTGGGAGAGGAAATGCTTAGAGTCCTTACTAGAGCCTGCCTTGCTTGAGGCAGTTCGCTCCACGCGGGACAACCTGTATATTGAAGTTCATTCGGGGAAGGACCTTATGTGTACCTTGAGGGAGAAATGCATCTTGTGTTCCACCTGCAATTAAGGCAGAGTTCTTCGGGTAAAAGTGCTGTGTTTTCAGAGAGGAAATCCTTAGAGACCACAGTAGGGCTTGCCTTGGTTGAGGCAGTTCGCTCCATGCGGGACAGCCTGCATATAGAACAAGTTCATTCGGTGAAGTGCCCATTGTGTGAACTGAAGGAGAAATGCTGCTTGTGTTACACCTGGAACTAAAGCAGAGTTTTTCTGGTAAAGCTGCGGTGTTATGGGAGAGGAAATGTTTAGAGGCCTCACTGGAGCCTGAGTTGATTTAGGCATTTCACTCCACGTGGGACACCTTGAGTATAGAAGCTCTTTGGGCAAAGGCCACTGTGTACACTGTGGGAGAAAAGCTGCTTGTGTTCCACCTGCAACTAAAGCAGAGTTCTTCGGGTCAAACTGCGTGTTTTGGGAGAGGAAATGCTTACAGTCCTTACTGGAGCCTACCTTGATTGAGGCAGTTCGCTGCACGTGGGACACCCTGCATATAGAATTTCATTCGGGGAAGGGCCCTTTGTATACAGTGTGGGAGAAATGCAGCTTGTGTTCCACCTGCCATTAAGGTAGAGTTCTTCGGGTAAAAGTGCCGTGTTTTCAGAGAGGAAATCCTTAGAGACCACAGTAGAGCCTGCCATGGTTGAGGCAGTTCGCTCTATGCGGGACACCATTCTTTTAGAACAAGGTTATTAGTGGAAGTGCCCTTTGTGTACACTGTGAGAGAAATGCTGCTTCGGCAACACCTGCACCTAAAGCAGAGTTCCTCGGGTAAAACTGCGTGTTTTGCGAGAGGAAATGCTTAGAGTCCTCGCTACAGCCTGCCGTGGTTGAGGCAGTTCTCTTCACCTGGGAAACCCTGCATATAGAAGTTCATTCGTGGAAGAGACCAAAGAGTACACAGTGGGAGGAATGCTGCTTGTGTTCCACCTGCAATTAAAGCAGAGTTCTTCCGTTAAAACTGCGTGTTTAGGGAGAGGAAATGCTTACATTTCTCGCTACAGCCTGCCTTGTTTGAGGCAGTTCGCTCCACGTGGGAAACCCTGCATATAGCAGTTCATTCGTGGAGGAGCTCAGAGAGTACACAGTGGGAGAAATGCTGCTTGTGTTCCACCTGCTACTAAAGCAGAGTTCTTTGGGTAAAACTGCCGTGTTTTGGAAGAGGAAATGCTTCCAGTCCTCGCTACAGCCTGCCGTGGTTAATGCAGTTCGCACCACGTGGGAAAACCTGCATATAGAAGTTCATTCGTGGAAGAGAACAAAGAGGACACAGTGGGAGAAATACTGCTTGTGTTCCACCTGCAACTAAAGCAGAATTCTTCGGGTAAAACTGCGTGTTTTGGGAGTAGAAATGCTTACAGTCCTTACTACAGCCTGCCTTGGTTGAGGCAGTTCGCTGCATGAGGGACACACTGCATATAGAAGATTCCTTTGGGGAAGGGCACTTTGTGTACAGTGTGGGACAAATGCACCTTGTGTTCCACCTGCAACTAAAGCAGAGTTCTTCGGGTAAAAGTGCCGTGTTTTCAGAGAGGAAATCCTTAGAGACCACAGTAGAGCCTGCCATGGTTGAGGCAGTTCGCTCCATGCGGGAAACCATTCTTACAGAACAAGTTCATTAGGGGAAGTGCCCATTGTGTACACTGTGGGAGAAAAGCTGCTTGAGTTCCACCTGCAACTAAAGCAGAGTTCTTCCATTAAAACTGCGTGTTTAGGGAGAGGAAATGGTTACAGTCCTCGCTGCAGCCTGCCGTAGTTGAGGCAGTTCGCTCCACGTGGGAAACCCTGCATATACAAGTTCATTCGTGGAAGAGACCAAAGAGTACACAGTGGGATAAATGCGGCTTGTGTTCCAACTGCAACTAAGGCAGAGTTCTTTGGGTAAAACTGCCATGTTTTGGGAGAGGAAATGCTTAGAGACCTCACTAGAGCCTGTCTTTGTTTAGGCATTTCACTCCACGTTGGACATCTTGAGTATAGAGGTTCTTTCGGCAAAGGCCCATTGGGTACACTGTGGAAGAAAAGTTGCTTGTGTTCCACTTGCAATTAAAGCAGAGTTCTTCTGGTAAAACTGCGTGTTTGGGGAGAGGAAACGCTAGCAGTCCTTACTAGAGCCTGCCTTGCTTGAGGCAGTTCGCTGCACGTGGGACACCCTGCATATAGAAGTTCATTCGGGGAGGGGCCCTTTGTGTACAGTGTGGGAGAAATGCAGCTTGTGTTCCACCTGCAATTAAGGCAGAGTTCTTCGGGTAAAAGTGCCATGTTTTCAGAGAGGAAATCCTTAGAGACCACAGTAGGGCCTGCCATGGTTGAGGCAGCTCGCTCTACGCGGGACACCATTCTTTTAGAACAAGGTCATTAGTGGTAGTGCCCATTGTGTACACTGTGAGAGAAATGCTGCTTCTATTACACCTGCACCTAAAGCTGAGTTCCTGTGGTAAAACTGAGGGTTCTGGGAGAGGAAATGCTTAGAGTCCTTACTAGAGCCTGCCTTGCTTGAGGCAGTTCGCTCCACGCGGGACAACCTGTATATTGAAGTTCATTCGGGGAAGGACCTTCCTTATGTGTACCTTGAGGGAGAAATGCATCTTGTGTTCCACCTGCAATTAAGGCAGAGTTCTTCGGGTAAAAGTGCTGTGTTTTCAGAGAGGAAATCCTTAGAGACCACAGTAGGGCTTGCCTTGGTTGAGGCAGTTCGCTCCATGCGGGACAGCCTGCATATAGAACAAGTTCATTCGGTGAAGTGCCCATTGTGTGAACTGAAGGAGAAATGCTGCTTGTGTTACACCTGGAACTAAAGCAGAGTTTTTCTGGTAAAGCTGCGGTGTTTTGGGAGAGGAAATGTTTAGAGGCCTCACTGGAGCCTGAGTTGATTTAGGCATTTCACTCCACGTGGGACACCTTGAGTATAGAAGCTCTTTGGGCAAAGGCCACTGTGTACACTGTGGGAGAAAAGCTGCTTGTGTTCCACCTGCAACTAAAGCAGAGTTCTTCGGGTCAAACTGCGTGTTTTGGGAGAGGGAATGCTTAAAGTCCTTACTAGAGCCTACCTTGATTGAGGCAGTTCGCTGCACGTGGGACACCCTGCATATAGAATTTCATTCGGGGAAGGGCCCTTTGTATACAGTGTGGGAGAAATGCAGCTTGTGTTCCACCTGCCATTAAGGTAGAGTTCTTCGGGTAAAAGTGCCGTGTTTTCAGAGAGGAAATCCTTAGAGACCACAGTAGAGCCTGCCATGGTTGAGGCAGTTCGCTCTATGCGGGACACCATTCTTTTAGAACAAGGTTATTAGTGGAAGTGCCCTTTGTGTACACTGTGAGAGAAATGCTGCTTCGGCAACACCTGCACCTAAAGCAGAGTTCCTCGGGTAAAACTGCGTGTTTTGCGAGAGGAAATGCTTAGAGTCCTCGCTACAGCCTGCCGTGGTTGAGGCAGTTCTCTTCACCTGGGAAACCCTGCATATAGAAGTTCATTCGTGGAAGAGACCAAAGAGTACACAGTGGGAGGAATGCTGCTTGTGTTCCACCTGCAATTAAAGCAGAGTTCTTCCGTTAAAACTGCGTGTTTAGGGAGAGGAAATGCTTACATTTCTCGCTACAGCCTGCCTTGTTTGAGGCAGTTCGCTCCACGTGGGAAACCCTGCATATAGCAGTTCATTCGTGGAGGAGCTCAGAGAGTACACAGTGGGAGAAATGCTGCTTGTGTTCCACCTGCTACTAAAGCAGAGTTCTTTGGGTAAAACTGCCGTGTTTTGGAAGAGGAAATGCTTCCAGTCCTCGCTACAGCCTGCCGTGGTTAATGCAGTTCGCACCACGTGGGAAAACCTGCATAGAGAAGTTCATTCGTGGAAGAGAACAAAGAGGACACAGTGGGAGAAATACTGCTTGTGTTCCACCTGCAACTAAAGCAGAATTCTTCGGGTAAAACTGCGTGTTTTGGGAGTAGAAATGCTTACAGTCCTTACTACAGCCTGCCTTGGTTGAGGCAGTTCGCTGCATGAGGGACACACTGCATATAGAAGATTCCTTTGGGGAAGGGCACTTTGTGTACAGTGTGGGACAAATGCACCTTGTGTTCCACCTGCAACTAAAGCAGAGTTCTTCGGGTAAAAGTGCCGTGTTTTCAGAGAGGAAATCCTTAGAGACCACAGTAGAGCCTGCCATGGTTGAGGCAGTTCGCTCCATGCGGGAAACCATTCTTACAGAACAAGTTCATTAGGGGAAGTGCCCATTGTGTACACTGTGGGAGAAAAGCTGCTTGAGTTCCACCTGCAACTAAAGCAGAGTTCTTCCATTAAAACTGCGTGTTTAGGGAGAGGAAATGGTGACAGTCCTCGCTGCAGCCTGCCGTAGTTGAGGCAGTTCGCTCCACGTGGGAAACCCTGCATATACAAGTTCATTCGTGGAAGAGACCAAAGAGTACACAGTGGGATAAATGCGGCTTGTGTTCCAACTGCAACTAAAGCAGAGTTCTTTGGGTAAAACTGCCATGTTTTGGGAGAGGAAATGCTTAGAGACCTCACTAGAGCCTGTCTTTGTTTAGGCATTTCACTCCACGTGGGACATCTTGAGTATAGAGGTTCTTTCGGCAAAGGCCCATTGGGTACACTGTGGAAGAAAAGTTGCTTGTGTTCCACTTGCAATTAAAGCAGAGTTCTTCTGGTAAAACTGCGTGTTTGGGGAGAGGAAACGCTAGCAGTCCTTACTAGAGCCTGCCTTGCTTGAGGCAGTTCGCTGCACGTGGGACACCCTGCATATAGAAGTTCATTCGGGGAGGGGCCCTTTGTGTACAGTGTGGGAGAAATGCAGCTTGTGTTCCACCTGCAATTAAGGCAGAGTTCTTCGGGTAAAAGTGCCATGTTTTCAGAGAGGAAATCCTTAGAGACCACAGTAGAGCCTGCCATGGTTGAGGCAGCTCGCTCTACGCGGGACACCATTCTTTTAGAACAAGGTCATTAGTGGTAGTGCCCATTGTGTACACTGTGAGAGAAATGCTGCTTCTATTACACCTGCACCTAAAGCTGAGTTCCTGTGGTAAAACTGAGGGTTCTGGGAGAGGAAATGCTTAGAGTCCTTACTAGAGCCTGCCTTGCTTGAGGCAGTTCGCTCCACGCGGGACAACCTGTATATTGAAGTTCATTCGGGGAAGGACCTTCCTTATGTGTACCTTGAGGGAGAAATGCATCTTGTGTTCCACCTGCAATTAAGGCAGAGTTCTTCGGGTAAAAGTGCTGTGTTTTCAGAGAGGAAATCCTTAGAGACCACAGTAGGGCTTGCCTTGGTTGAGGCAGTTCGCTCCATGCGGGACAGCCTGCATATAGAACAAGTTCATTCGGTGAAGTGCCCATTGTGTGAACTGAAGGAGAAATGCTGCTTGTGTTACACCTGGAACTAAAGCAGAGTTTTTCTGGTAAAGCTGCGGTGTTTTGGGAGAGGAAATGTTTAGAGGCCTCACTGGAGCCTGAGTTGATTTAGGCATTTCACTCCACGTGGGACACCTTGAGTATAGAAGCTCTTTGGGCAAAGGCCACTGTGTACACTGTGGGAGAAAAGCTGCTTGTGTTCCACCTGCAACTAAAGCAGAGTTCTTCGGGTCAAACTGCGTGTTTTGGGAGAGGGAATGCTTAAAGTCCTTACTAGAGCCTACCTTGATTGAGGCAGTTCGCTGCACGTGGGACACCCTGCATATAGAATTTCATTCGGGGAAGGGCCCTTTGTATACAGTGTGGGAGAAATGCAGCTTGTGTTCCACCTGCCATTAAGGTAGAGTTCTTCGGGTAAAAGTGCCGTGTTTTCAGAGAGGAAATCCTTAGAGACCACAGTAGAGCCTGCCATGGTTGAGGCAGTTCGCTCTATGCGGGACACCATTCTTTTAGAACAAGGTTATTAGTGGAAGTGCCCTTTGTGTACACTGTGAGAGAAATGCTGCTTCGGCAACACCTGCACCTAAAGCAGAGTTCCTCGGGTAAAACTGCGTGTTTTGCGAGAGGAAATGCTTAGAGTCCTCGCTACAGCCTGCCGTGGTTGAGGCAGTTCTCTTCACCTGGGAAACCCTGCATATAGAAGTTCATTCGTGGAAGAGACCAAAGAGTACACAGTGGGAGGAATGCTGCTTGTGTTCCACCTGCAATTAAAGCAGAGTTCTTCCGTTAAAACTGCGTGTTTAGGGAGAGGAAATGCTTACATTTCTCGCTACAGCCTGCCTTGTTTGAGGCAGTTCGCTCCACGTGGGAAACCCTGCATATAGCAGTTCATTCGTGGAGGAGCTCAGAGAGTATACAGTGGGAGAAATGCTGCTTGTGTTCCACCTGCTACTAAAGCAGAGTTCTTTGGGTAAAACTGCCGTGTTTTGGAAGAGGAAATGCTTCCAGTCCTCGCTACAGCCTGCCGTGGTTAATGCAGTTCGCACCACGTGGGAAAACCTGCATAGAGAAGTTCATTCGTGGAAGAGAACAAAGAGGACACAGTGGGAGAAATACTGCTTGTGTTCCACCTGCAACTAAAGCAGAATTCTTCGGGTAAAACTGCGTGTTTTGGGAGTAGAAATGCTTACAGTCCTTACTACAGCCTGCCTTGGTTGAGGCAGTTCGCTGCATGAGGGACACACTGCATATAGAAGATTCCTTTGGGGAAGGGCACTTTGTGTACAGTGTGGGACAAATGCACCTTGTGTTCCACCTGCAACTAAAGCAGAGTTCTTCGGGTAAAAGTGCCGTGTTTTCAGAGAGGAAATCCTTAGAGACCACAGTAGAGCCTGCCATGGTTGAGGCAGTTCGCTCCATGCGGGAAACCATTCTTACAGAACAAGTTCATTAGGGGAAGTGCCCATTGTGTACACTGTGGGAGAAAAGCTGCTTGAGTTCCACCTGCAACTAAAGCAGAGTTCTTCCATTAAAACTGCGTGTTTAGGGAGAGGAAATGGTTACAGTCCTCGCTGCAGCCTGCCGTAGTTGAGGCAGTTCGCTCCACGTGGGAAACCCTGCATATAGAAGTTCATTCGTGGAAGAGACCAAAGAGTACACAGTGGGATAAATGCGGCTTGTGTTCCAACTGCAACTAAAGCAGAGTTCTTTGGGTAAAACTGCCATGTTTTGGGAGAGGAAATGCTTAGAGACCTCACTAGAGCCTGTCTTTGTTTAGGCATTTCACTCCACGTTGGACATCTTGAGTATAGAGGTTCTTTCGGCAAAGGCCCATTGGGTACACTGTGGAAGAAAAGTTGCTTGTGTTCCACTTGCAATTAAAGCAGAGTTCTTCTGGTAAAACTGCGTGTTTGGGGAGAGGAAACGCTAGCAGTCCTTACTAGAGCCTGCCTTGCTTGAGGCAGTTCGCTGCACGTGGGACACCCTGCATATAGAAGTTCATTCGGGGAGGGGCCCTTTGTGTACAGTGTGGGAGAAATGCAGCTTGTGTTCCACCTGCAATTAAGGCAGAGTTCTTCGGGTAAAAGTGCCATGTTTTCAGAGAGGAAATCCTTAGAGACCACAGTAGAGCCTGCCATGGTTGAGGCAGCTCGCTCTACGCGGGACACCATTCTTTTAGAACAAGGTCATTAGTGGTAGTGCCCATTGTGTACACTGTGAGAGAAATGCTGCTTCTATTACACCTGCACCTAAAGCTGAGTTCCTGTGGTAAAACTGAGGGTTCTGGGAGAGGAAATGCTTAGAGTCCTTACTAGAGCCTGCCTTGCTTGAGGCAGTTCGCTCCACGCGGGACAACCTGTATATTGAAGTTCATTCGGGGAAGGACCTTCCTTATGTGTACCTTGAGGGAGAAATGCATCTTGTGTTCCACCTGCAATTAAGGCAGAGTTCTTCGGGTAAAAGTGCTGTGTTTTCAGAGAGGAAATCCTTAGAGACCACAGTAGGGCTTGCCTTGGTTGAGGCAGTTCGCTCCATGCGGGACAGCCTGCATATAGAACAAGTTCATTCGGTGAAGTGCCCATTGTGTGAACTGAAGGAGAAATGCTGCTTGTGTTACACCTGGAACTAAAGCAGAGTTTTTCTGGTAAAGCTGCGGTGTTTTGGGAGAGGAAATGTTTAGAGGCCTCACTGGAGCCTGAGTTGATTTAGGCATTTCACTCCACGTGGGACACCTTGAGTATAGAAGCTCTTTGGGCAAAGGCCACTGTGTACACTGTGGGAGAAAAGCTGCTTGTGTTCCACCTGCAACTAAAGCAGAGTTCTTCGGGTCAAACTGCGTGTTTTGGGAGAGGAAATGCTTACAGTCCTTACTGGAGCCTACCTTGATTGAGGCAGTTCGCTGCACGTGGGACACCCTGCATATAGAATTTCATTCGGGGAAGGGCCCTTTGTATACAGTGTGGGAGAAATGCAGCTTGTGTTCCACCTGCCATTAAGGTAGAGTTCTTCGGGTAAAAGTGCCGTGTTTTCAGAGAGGAAATCCTTAGAGACCACAGTAGAGCCTGCCATGGTTGAGGCAGTTCGCTCTATGCGGGACACCATTCTTTTAGAACAAGGTTATTAGTGGAAGTGCCCTTTGTGTACACTGTGAGAGAAATGCTGCTTCGGCAACACCTGCACCTAAAGCAGAGTTCCTCGGGTAAAACTGCGTGTTTTGCGAGAGGAAATGCTTAGAGTCCTCGCTACAGCCTGCCGTGGTTGAGGCAGTTCTCTTCACCTGGGAAACCCTGCATATAGAAGTTCATTCGTGGAAGAGACCAAAGAGTACACAGTGGGAGGAATGCTGCTTGTGTTCCACCTGCAATTAAAGCAGAGTTCTTCCGTTAAAACTGCGTGTTTAGGGAGAGGAAATGCTTACATTTCTCGCTACAGCCTGCCTTGTTTGAGGCAGTTCGCTCCACGTGGGAAACCCTGCATATAGCAGTTCATTCGTGGAGGAGCTCAGAGAGTATACAGTGGGAGAAATGCTGCTTGTGTTCCACCTGCTACTAAAGCAGAGTTCTTTGGGTAAAACTGCCGTGTTTTGGAAGAGGAAATGCTTCCAGTCCTCGCTACAGCCTGCCGTGGTTAATGCAGTTCGCACCACGTGGGAAAACCTGCATATAGAAGTTCATTCGTGGAAGAGAACAAAGAGGACACAGTGGGAGAAATACTGCTTGTGTTCCACCTGCAACTAAAGCAGAATTCTTCGGGTAAAACTGCGTGTTTTGGGAGTAGAAATGCTTACAGTCCTTACTACAGCCTGCCTTGGTTGAGGCAGTTCGCTGCATGAGGGACACACTGCATATAGAAGATTCCTTTGGGGAAGGGCACTTTGTGTACAGTGTGGGACAAATGCACCTTGTGTTCCACCTGCAACTAAAGCAGAGTTCTTCGGGTAAAAGTGCCGTGTTTTCAGAGAGGAAATCCTTAGAGACCACAGTAGAGCCTGCCATGGTTGAGGCAGTTCGCTCCATGCGGGAAACCATTCTTACAGAACAAGTTCATTAGGGGAAGTGCCCATTGTGTACACTGTGGGAGAAAAGCTGCTTGAGTTCCACCTGCAACTAAAGCAGAGTTCTTCCATTAAAACTGCGTGTTTAGGGAGAGGAAATGGTTACAGTCCTCGCTGCAGCCTGCCGTAGTTGAGGCAGTTCGCTCCACGTGGGAAACCCTGCATATACAAGTTCATTCGTGGAAGAGACCAAAGAGTACACAGTGGGATAAATGCGGCTTGTGTTCCAACTGCAACTAAAGCAGAGTTCTTTGGGTAAAACTGCCATGTTTTGGGAGAGGAAATGCTTAGAGACCTCACTAGAGCCTGTCTTTGTTTAGGCATTTCACTCCACGTTGGACATCTTGAGTATAGAGGTTCTTTCGGCAAAGGCCCATTGGGTACACTGTGGAAGAAAAGTTGCTTGTGTTCCACTTGCAATTAAAGCAGAGTTCTTCTGGTAAAACTGCGTGTTTGGGGAGAGGAAACGCTAGCAGTCCTTACTAGAGCCTGCCTTGCTTGAGGCAGTTCGCTGCACGTGGGACACCCTGCATATAGAAGTTCATTCGGGGAGGGGCCCTTTGTGTACAGTGTGGGAGAAATGCAGCTTGTGTTCCACCTGCAATTAAGGCAGAGTTCTTCGGGTAAAAGTGCCATGTTTTCAGAGAGGAAATCCTTAGAGACCACAGTAGGGCCTGCCATGGTTGAGGCAGCTCGCTCTACGCGGGACACCATTCTTTTAGAACAAGGTCATTAGTGGTAGTGCCCATTGTGTACACTGTGAGAGAAATGCTGCTTCTATTACACCTGCACCTAAAGCTGAGTTCCTGTGGTAAAACTGAGGGTTCTGGGAGAGGAAATGCTTAGAGTCCTTACTAGAGCCTGCCTTGCTTGAGGCAGTTCGCTCCACGCGGGACAACCTGTATATTGAAGTTCATTCGGGGAAGGACCTTCCTTATGTGTACCTTGAGGGAGAAATGCATCTTGTGTTCCACCTGCAATTAAGGCAGAGTTCTTCGGGTAAAAGTGCTGTGTTTTCAGAGAGGAAATCCTTAGAGACCACAGTAGGGCTTGCCTTGGTTGAGGCAGTTCGCTCCATGCGGGACAGCCTGCATATAGAACAAGTTCATTCGGTGAAGTGCCCATTGTGTGAACTGAAGGAGAAATGCTGCTTGTGTTACACCTGGAACTAAAGCAGAGTTTTTCTGGTAAAGCTGCGGTGTTTTGGGAGAGGAAATGTTTAGAGGCCTCACTGGAGCCTGAGTTGATTTAGGCATTTCACTCCACGTGGGACACCTTGAGTATAGAAGCTCTTTGGGCAAAGGCCACTGTGTACACTGTGGGAGAAAAGCTGCTTGTGTTCCACCTGCAACTAAAGCAGAGTTCTTCGGGTCAAACTGCGTGTTTTGGGAGAGGGAATGCTTAAAGTCCTTACTGGAGCCTACCTTGATTGAGGCAGTTCGCTGCACGTGGGACACCCTGCATATAGAATTTCATTCGGGGAAGGGCCCTTTGTATACAGTGTGGGAGAAATGCAGCTTGTGTTCCACCTGCCATTAAGGTAGAGTTCTTCGGGTAAAAGTGCCGTGTTTTCAGAGAGGAAATCCTTAGAGACCACAGTAGAGCCTGCCATGGTTGAGGCAGTTCGCTCTATGCGGGACACCATTCTTTTAGAACAAGGTTATTAGTGGAAGTGCCCTTTGTGTACACTGTGAGAGAAATGCTGCTTCGGCAACACCTGCACCTAAAGCAGAGTTCCTCGGGTAAAACTGCGTGTTTTGCGAGAGGAAATGCTTAGAGTCCTCGCTACAGCCTGCCGTGGTTGAGGCAGTTCTCTTCACCTGGGAAACCCTGCATATAGAAGTTCATTCGTGGAAGAGACCAAAGAGTACACAGTGGGAGGAATGCTGCTTGTGTTCCACCTGCAATTAAAGCAGAGTTCTTCCGTTAAAACTGCGTGTTTAGGGAGAGGAAATGCTTACATTTCTCGCTACAGCCTGCCTTGTTTGAGGCAGTTCGCTCCACGTGGGAAACCCTGCATATAGCAGTTCATTCGTGGAGGAGCTCAGAGAGTACACAGTGGGAGAAATGCTGCTTGTGTTCCACCTGCTACTAAAGCAGAGTTCTTTGGGTAAAACTGCCGTGTTTTGGAAGAGGAAATGCTTCCAGTCCTCGCTACAGCCTGCCGTGGTTAATGCAGTTCGCACCACGTGGGAAAACCTGCATAGAGAAGTTCATTCGTGGAAGAGAACAAAGAGGACACAGTGGGAGAAATACTGCTTGTGTTCCACCTGCAACTAAAGCAGAATTCTTCGGGTAAAACTGCGTGTTTTGGGAGTAGAAATGCTTACAGTCCTTACTACAGCCTGCCTTGGTTGAGGCAGTTCGCTGCATGAGGGACACACTGCATATAGAAGATTCCTTTGGGGAAGGGCACTTTGTGTACAGTGTGGGACAAATGCACCTTGTGTTCCACCTGCAACTAAAGCAGAGTTCTTCGGGTAAAAGTGCCGTGTTTTCAGAGAGGAAATCCTTAGAGACCACAGTAGAGCCTGCCATGGTTGAGGCAGTTCGCTCCATGCGGGAAACCATTCTTACAGAACAAGTTCATTAGGGGAAGTGCCCATTGTGTACACTGTGGGAGAAAAGCTGCTTGAGTTCCACCTGCAACTAAAGCAGAGTTCTTCCATTAAAACTGCGTGTTTAGGGAGAGGAAATGGTGACAGTCCTCGCTGCAGCCTGCCGTAGTTGAGGCAGTTCGCTCCACGTGGGAAACCCTGCATATACAAGTTCATTCGTGGAAGAGACCAAAGAGTACACAGTGGGATAAATGCGGCTTGTGTTCCAACTGCAACTAAAGCAGAGTTCTTTGGGTAAAACTGCCATGTTTTGGGAGAGGAAATGCTTAGAGACCTCACTAGAGCCTGTCTTTGTTTAGGCATTTCACTCCACGTGGGACATCTTGAGTATAGAGGTTCTTTCGGCAAAGGCCCATTGGGTACACTGTGGAAGAAAAGTTGCTTGTGTTCCACTTGCAATTAAAGCAGAGTTCTTCTGGTAAAACTGCGTGTTTGGGGAGAGGAAACGCTAGCAGTCCTTACTAGAGCCTGCCTTGCTTGAGGCAGTTCGCTGCACGTGGGACACCCTGCATATAGAAGTTCATTCGGGGAGGGGCCCTTTGTGTACAGTGTGGGAGAAATGCAGCTTGTGTTCCACCTGCAATTAAGGCAGAGTTCTTCGGGTAAAAGTGCCATGTTTTCAGAGAGGAAATCCTTAGAGACCACAGTAGAGCCTGCCATGGTTGAGGCAGCTCGCTCTACGCGGGACACCATTCTTTTAGAACAAGGTCATTAGTGGTAGTGCCCATTGTGTACACTGTGAGAGAAATGCTGCTTCTATTACACCTGCACCTAAAGCTGAGTTCCTGTGGTAAAACTGAGGGTTCTGGGAGAGGAAATGCTTAGAGTCCTTACTAGAGCCTGCCTTGCTTGAGGCAGTTCGCTCCACGCGGGACAACCTGTATATTGAAGTTCATTCGGGGAAGGACCTTCCTTATGTGTACCTTGAGGGAGAAATGCATCTTGTGTTCCACCTGCAATTAAGGCAGAGTTCTTCGGGTAAAAGTGCTGTGTTTTCAGAGAGGAAATCCTTAGAGACCACAGTAGGGCTTGCCTTGGTTGAGGCAGTTCGCTCCATGCGGGACAGCCTGCATATAGAACAAGTTCATTCGGTGAAGTGCCCATTGTGTGAACTGAAGGAGAAATGCTGCTTGTGTTACACCTGGAACTAAAGCAGAGTTTTTCTGGTAAAGCTGCGGTGTTTTGGGAGAGGAAATGTTTAGAGGCCTCACTGGAGCCTGAGTTGATTTAGGCATTTCACTCCACGTGGGACACCTTGAGTATAGAAGCTCTTTGGGCAAAGGCCACTGTGTACACTGTGGGAGAAAAGCTGCTTGTGTTCCACCTGCAACTAAAGCAGAGTTCTTCGGGTCAAACTGCGTGTTTTGGGAGAGGGAATGCTTAAAGTCCTTACTAGAGCCTACCTTGATTGAGGCAGTTCGCTGCACGTGGGACACCCTGCATATAGAATTTCATTCGGGGAAGGGCCCTTTGTATACAGTGTGGGAGAAATGCAGCTTGTGTTCCACCTGCCATTAAGGTAGAGTTCTTCGGGTAAAAGTGCCGTGTTTTCAGAGAGGAAATCCTTAGAGACCACAGTAGAGCCTGCCATGGTTGAGGCAGTTCGCTCTATGCGGGACACCATTCTTTTAGAACAAGGTTATTAGTGGAAGTGCCCTTTGTGTACACTGTGAGAGAAATGCTGCTTCGGCAACACCTGCACCTAAAGCAGAGTTCCTCGGGTAAAACTGCGTGTTTTGCGAGAGGAAATGCTTAGAGTCCTCGCTACAGCCTGCCGTGGTTGAGGCAGTTCTCTTCACCTGGGAAACCCTGCATATAGAAGTTCATTCGTGGAAGAGACCAAAGAGTACACAGTGGGAGGAATGCTGCTTGTGTTCCACCTGCAATTAAAGCAGAGTTCTTCCGTTAAAACTGCGTGTTTAGGGAGAGGAAATGCTTACATTTCTCGCTACAGCCTGCCTTGTTTGAGGCAGTTCGCTCCACGTGGGAAACCCTGCATATAGCAGTTCATTCGTGGAGGAGCTCAGAGAGTATACAGTGGGAGAAATGCTGCTTGTGTTCCACCTGCTACTAAAGCAGAGTTCTTTGGGTAAAACTGCCGTGTTTTGGAAGAGGAAATGCTTCCAGTCCTCGCTACAGCCTGCCGTGGTTAATGCAGTTCGCACCACGTGGGAAAACCTGCATAGAGAAGTTCATTCGTGGAAGAGAACAAAGAGGACACAGTGGGAGAAATACTGCTTGTGTTCCACCTGCAACTAAAGCAGAATTCTTCGGGTAAAACTGCGTGTTTTGGGAGTAGAAATGCTTACAGTCCTTACTACAGCCTGCCTTGGTTGAGGCAGTTCGCTGCATGAGGGACACACTGCATATAGAAGATTCCTTTGGGGAAGGGCACTTTGTGTACAGTGTGGGACAAATGCACCTTGTGTTCCACCTGCAACTAAAGCAGAGTTCTTCGGGTAAAAGTGCCGTGTTTTCAGAGAGGAAATCCTTAGAGACCACAGTAGAGCCTGCCATGGTTGAGGCAGTTCGCTCCATGCGGGAAACCATTCTTACAGAACAAGTTCATTAGGGGAAGTGCCCATTGTGTACACTGTGGGAGAAAAGCTGCTTGAGTTCCACCTGCAACTAAAGCAGAGTTCTTCCATTAAAACTGCGTGTTTAGGGAGAGGAAATGGTTACAGTCCTCGCTGCAGCCTGCCGTAGTTGAGGCAGTTCGCTCCACGTGGGAAACCCTGCATATAGAAGTTCATTCGTGGAAGAGACCAAAGAGTACACAGTGGGATAAATGCGGCTTGTGTTCCAACTGCAACTAAAGCAGAGTTCTTTGGGTAAAACTGCCATGTTTTGGGAGAGGAAATGCTTAGAGACCTCACTAGAGCCTGTCTTTGTTTAGGCATTTCACTCCACGTTGGACATCTTGAGTATAGAGGTTCTTTCGGCAAAGGCCCATTGGGTACACTGTGGAAGAAAAGTTGCTTGTGTTCCACTTGCAATTAAAGCAGAGTTCTTCTGGTAAAACTGCGTGTTTGGGGAGAGGAAACGCTAGCAGTCCTTACTAGAGCCTGCCTTGCTTGAGGCAGTTCGCTGCACGTGGGACACCCTGCATATAGAAGTTCATTCGGGGAGGGGCCCTTTGTGTACAGTGTGGGAGAAATGCAGCTTGTGTTCCACCTGCAATTAAGGCAGAGTTCTTCGGGTAAAAGTGCCATGTTTTCAGAGAGGAAATCCTTAGAGACCACAGTAGAGCCTGCCATGGTTGAGGCAGCTCGCTCTACGCGGGACACCATTCTTTTAGAACAAGGTCATTAGTGGTAGTGCCCATTGTGTACACTGTGAGAGAAATGCTGCTTCTATTACACCTGCACCTAAAGCTGAGTTCCTGTGGTAAAACTGAGGGTTCTGGGAGAGGAAATGCTTAGAGTCCTTACTAGAGCCTGCCTTGCTTGAGGCAGTTCGCTCCACGCGGGACAACCTGTATATTGAAGTTCATTCGGGGAAGGACCTTCCTTATGTGTACCTTGAGGGAGAAATGCATCTTGTGTTCCACCTGCAATTAAGGCAGAGTTCTTCGGGTAAAAGTGCTGTGTTTTCAGAGAGGAAATCCTTAGAGACCACAGTAGGGCTTGCCTTGGTTGAGGCAGTTCGCTCCATGCGGGACAGCCTGCATATAGAACAAGTTCATTCGGTGAAGTGCCCATTGTGTGAACTGAAGGAGAAATGCTGCTTGTGTTACACCTGGAACTAAAGCAGAGTTTTTCTGGTAAAGCTGCGGTGTTTTGGGAGAGGAAATGTTTAGAGGCCTCACTGGAGCCTGAGTTGATTTAGGCATTTCACTCCACGTGGGACACCTTGAGTATAGAAGCTCTTTGGGCAAAGGCCACTGTGTACACTGTGGGAGAAAAGCTGCTTGTGTTCCACCTGCAACTAAAGCAGAGTTCTTCGGGTCAAACTGCGTGTTTTGGGAGAGGAAATGCTTACAGTCCTTACTGGAGCCTACCTTGATTGAGGCAGTTCGCTGCACGTGGGACACCCTGCATATAGAATTTCATTCGGGGAAGGGCCCTTTGTATACAGTGTGGGAGAAATGCAGCTTGTGTTCCACCTGCCATTAAGGTAGAGTTCTTCGGGTAAAAGTGCCGTGTTTTCAGAGAGGAAATCCTTAGAGACCACAGTAGAGCCTGCCATGGTTGAGGCAGTTCGCTCTATGCGGGACACCATTCTTTTAGAACAAGGTTATTAGTGGAAGTGCCCTTTGTGTACACTGTGAGAGAAATGCTGCTTCGGCAACACCTGCACCTAAAGCAGAGTTCCTCGGGTAAAACTGCGTGTTTTGCGAGAGGAAATGCTTAGAGTCCTCGCTACAGCCTGCCGTGGTTGAGGCAGTTCTCTTCACCTGGGAAACCCTGCATATAGAAGTTCATTCGTGGAAGAGACCAAAGAGTACACAGTGGGAGGAATGCTGCTTGTGTTCCACCTGCAATTAAAGCAGAGTTCTTCCGTTAAAACTGCGTGTTTAGGGAGAGGAAATGCTTACATTTCTCGCTACAGCCTGCCTTGTTTGAGGCAGTTCGCTCCACGTGGGAAACCCTGCATATAGCAGTTCATTCGTGGAGGAGCTCAGAGAGTATACAGTGGGAGAAATGCTGCTTGTGTTCCACCTGCTACTAAAGCAGAGTTCTTTGGGTAAAACTGCCGTGTTTTGGAAGAGGAAATGCTTCCAGTCCTCGCTACAGCCTGCCGTGGTTAATGCAGTTCGCACCACGTGGGAAAACCTGCATATAGAAGTTCATTCGTGGAAGAGAACAAAGAGGACACAGTGGGAGAAATACTGCTTGTGTTCCACCTGCAACTAAAGCAGAATTCTTCGGGTAAAACTGCGTGTTTTGGGAGTAGAAATGCTTACAGTCCTTACTACAGCCTGCCTTGGTTGAGGCAGTTCGCTGCATGAGGGACACACTGCATATAGAAGATTCCTTTGGGGAAGGGCACTTTGTGTACAGTGTGGGACAAATGCACCTTGTGTTCCACCTGCAACTAAAGCAGAGTTCTTCGGGTAAAAGTGCCGTGTTTTCAGAGAGGAAATCCTTAGAGACCACAGTAGAGCCTGCCATGGTTGAGGCAGTTCGCTCCATGCGGGAAACCATTCTTACAGAACAAGTTCATTAGGGGAAGTGCCCATTGTGTACACTGTGGGAGAAAAGCTGCTTGAGTTCCACCTGCAACTAAAGCAGAGTTCTTCCATTAAAACTGCGTGTTTAGGGAGAGGAAATGGTTACAGTCCTCGCTGCAGCCTGCCGTAGTTGAGGCAGTTCGCTCCACGTGGGAAACCCTGCATATACAAGTTCATTCGTGGAAGAGACCAAAGAGTACACAGTGGGATAAATGCGGCTTGTGTTCCAACTGCAACTAAAGCAGAGTTCTTTGGGTAAAACTGCCATGTTTTGGGAGAGGAAATGCTTAGAGACCTCACTAGAGCCTGTCTTTGTTTAGGCATTTCACTCCACGTTGGACATCTTGAGTATAGAGGTTCTTTCGGCAAAGGCCCATTGGGTACACTGTGGAAGAAAAGTTGCTTGTGTTCCACTTGCAATTAAAGCAGAGTTCTTCTGGTAAAACTGCGTGTTTGGGGAGAGGAAACGCTAGCAGTCCTTACTAGAGCCTGCCTTGCTTGAGGCAGTTCGCTGCACGTGGGACACCCTGCATATAGAAGTTCATTCGGGGAGGGGCCCTTTGTGTACAGTGTGGGAGAAATGCAGCTTGTGTTCCACCTGCAATTAAGGCAGAGTTCTTCGGGTAAAAGTGCCATGTTTTCAGAGAGGAAATCCTTAGAGACCACAGTAGGGCCTGCCATGGTTGAGGCAGCTCGCTCTACGCGGGACACCATTCTTTTAGAACAAGGTCATTAGTGGTAGTGCCCATTGTGTACACTGTGAGAGAAATGCTGCTTCTATTACACCTGCACCTAAAGCTGAGTTCCTGTGGTAAAACTGAGGGTTCTGGGAGAGGAAATGCTTAGAGTCCTTACTAGAGCCTGCCTTGCTTGAGGCAGTTCGCTCCACGCGGGACAACCTGTATATTGAAGTTCATTCGGGGAAGGACCTTCCTTATGTGTACCTTGAGGGAGAAATGCATCTTGTGTTCCACCTGCAATTAAGGCAGAGTTCTTCGGGTAAAAGTGCTGTGTTTTCAGAGAGGAAATCCTTAGAGACCACAGTAGGGCTTGCCTTGGTTGAGGCAGTTCGCTCCATGCGGGACAGCCTGCATATAGAACAAGTTCATTCGGTGAAGTGCCCATTGTGTGAACTGAAGGAGAAATGCTGCTTGTGTTACACCTGGAACTAAAGCAGAGTTTTTCTGGTAAAGCTGCGGTGTTTTGGGAGAGGAAATGTTTAGAGGCCTCACTGGAGCCTGAGTTGATTTAGGCATTTCACTCCACGTGGGACACCTTGAGTATAGAAGCTCTTTGGGCAAAGGCCACTGTGTACACTGTGGGAGAAAAGCTGCTTGTGTTCCACCTGCAACTAAAGCAGAGTTCTTCGGGTCAAACTGCGTGTTTTGGGAGAGGAAATGCTTACAGTCCTTACTGGAGCCTACCTTGATTGAGGCAGTTCGCTGCACGTGGGACACCCTGCATATAGAATTTCATTCGGGGAAGGGCCCTTTGTATACAGTGTGGGAGAAATGCAGCTTGTGTTCCACCTGCCATTAAGGTAGAGTTCTTCGGGTAAAAGTGCCGTGTTTTCAGAGAGGAAATCCTTAGAGACCACAGTAGAGCCTGCCATGGTTGAGGCAGTTCGCTCTATGCGGGACACCATTCTTTTAGAACAAGGTTATTAGTGGAAGTGCCCTTTGTGTACACTGTGAGAGAAATGCTGCTTCGGCAACACCTGCACCTAAAGCAGAGTTCCTCGGGTAAAACTGCGTGTTTTGTGAGAGGAAATGCTTAGAGTCCTCGCTACAGCCTGCCGTGGTTGAGGCAGTTCTCTTCACCTGGGAAACCCTGCATATAGAAGTTCATTCGTGGAAGAGACCAAAGAGTACACAGTGGGAGGAATGCTGCTTGTGTTCCACCTGCAATTAAAGCAGAGTTCTTCCGTTAAAACTGCGTGTTTAGGGAGAGGAAATGCTTACATTTCTTGCTACAGCCTGCCTTGTTTGAGGCAGTTCGCTCCACGTGGGAAACCCTGCATATAGCAGTTCATTCGTGGAGGAGCTCAGAGAGTATACAGTGGGAGAAATGCTGCTTGTGTTCCACCTGCTACTAAAGCAGAGTTCTTTGGGTAAAACTGCCGTGTTTTGGAAGAGGAAATGCTTCCAGTCCTCGCTACAGCCTGCCGTGGTTAATGCAGTTCGCACCACGTGGGAAAACCTGCATATAGAAGTTCATTCGTGGAAGAGAACAAAGAGGACACAGTGGGAGAAATACTGCTTGTGTTCCACCTGCAACTAAAGCAGAATTCTTCGGGTAAAACTGCGTGTTTTGGGAGTAGAAATGCTTACAGTCCTTACTACAGCCTGCCTTGGTTGAGGCAGTTCGCTGCATGAGGGACACACTGCATATAGAAGATTCCTTTGGGGAAGGGCACTTTGTGTACAGTGTGGGACAAATGCACCTTGTGTTCCACCTGCAACTAAAGCAGAGTTCTTCGGGTAAAAGTGCCGTGTTTTCAGAGAGGAAATCCTTAGAGACCACAGTAGAGCCTGCCATGGTTGAGGCAGTTCGCTCCATGCGGGAAACCATTCTTACAGAACAAGTTCATTAGGGGAAGTGCCCATTGTGTACACTGTGGGAGAAAAGCTGCTTGAGTTCCACCTGCAACTAAAGCAGAGTTCTTCCATTAAAACTGCGTGTTTAGGGAGAGGAAATGGTTACAGTCCTCGCTGCAGCCTGCCGTAGTTGAGGCAGTTCGCTCCACGTGGGAAACCCTGCATATACAAGTTCATTCGTGGAAGAGACCAAAGAGTACACAGTGGGATAAATGCGGCTTGTGTTCCAACTGCAACTAAAGCAGAGTTCTTTGGGTAAAACTGCCATGTTTTGGGAGAGGAAATGCTTAGAGACCTCACTAGAGCCTGCCTTTGTTTAGGCATTTCACTCCACGTTGGACATCTTGAGTATAGAAGTTCTTTGGGCAAAGGCCACTGTGTACAGTGTGGGAGAAATGCAGCTTGTGTTCCACCTGCAACTAAAGCAGAGTTCTTCGGGTCAAACTGCGTGTTTTGGGAGAGGAAATGCTTACAGTCCTTACTGGAGCCTACCTTGATTGAGGCAGTTCGCTGCACGTGGGACACCCTGCATATAGAATTTCATTCGGGGAAGGGCCCTTTGTATACAGTGTGGGAGAAATGCAGCTTGTGTTCCACCTGCCATTAAGGTAGAGTTCTTCGGGTAAAAGTGCCGTGTTTTCAGAGAGGAAATCCTTAGAGACCACAGTAGAGCCTGCCATGGTTGAGGCAGTTCGCTCTATGCGGGACACCATTCTTTTAGAACAAGGTTATTAGTGGAAGTGCCCTTTGTGTACACTGTGAGAGAAATGCTGCTTCGGCAACACCTGCACCTAAAGCAGAGTTCCTCGGGTAAAACTGCGTGTTTTGCGAGAGGAAATGCTTAGAGTCCTCGCTACAGCCTGCCGTGGTTGAGGCAGTTCTCTTCACCTGGGAAACCCTGCATATAGAAGTTCATTCGTGGAAGAGACCAAAGAGTACACAGTGGGAGGAATGCTGCTTGTGTTCCACCTGCAATTAAAGCAGAGTTCTTCCGTTAAAACTGCGTGTTTAGGGAGAGGAAATGCTTACATTTCTCGCTACAGCCTGCCTTGTTTGAGGCAGTTCGCTCCACGTGGGAAACCCTGCATATAGCAGTTCATTCGTGGAGGAGCTCAGAGAGTACACAGTGGGAGAAATGCTGCTTGTGTTCCACCTGCTACTAAAGCAGAGTTCTTTGGGTAAAACTGCCGTGTTTTGGAAGAGGAAATGCTTCCAGTCCTCGCTACAGCCTGCCGTGGTTAATGCAGTTCGCACCACGTGGGAAAACCTGCATATAGAAGTTCATTCGTGGAAGAGAACAAAGAGGACACAGTGGGAGAAATACTGCTTGTGTTCCACCTGCAACTAAAGCAGAATTCTTCGGGTAAAACTGCGTGTTTTGGGAGTAGAAATGCTTACAGTCCTTACTACAGCCTGCCTTGGTTGAGGCAGTTCGCTGCATGAGGGACACACTGCATATAGAAGATTCCTTTGGGGAAGGGCACTTTGTGTACAGTGTGGGACAAATGCACCTTGTGTTCCACCTGCAACTAAAGCAGAGTTCTTCGGGTAAAAGTGCCGTGTTTTCAGAGAGGAAATCCTTAGAGACCACAGTAGAGCCTGCCATGGTTGAGGCAGTTCGCTCCATGCGGGAAACCATTCTTACAGAACAAGTTCATTAGGGGAAGTGCCCATTGTGTACACTGTGGGAGAAAAGCTGCTTGAGTTCCACCTGCAACTAAAGCAGAGTTCTTCCATTAAAACTGCGTGTTTAGGGAGAGGAAATGGTGACAGTCCTCGCTGCAGCCTGCCGTAGTTGAGGCAGTTCGCTCCACGTGGGAAACCCTGCATATACAAGTTCATTCGTGGAAGAGACCAAAGAGTACACAGTGGGATAAATGCGGCTTGTGTTCCAACTGCAACTAAAGCAGAGTTCTTTGGGTAAAACTGCCATGTTTTGGGAGAGGAAATGCTTAGAGACCTCACTAGAGCCTGTCTTTGTTTAGGCATTTCACTCCACGTTGGACATCTTGAGTATAGAAGTTCTTTCGGCAAAGGCCCATTGGGTACACTGTGGAAGAAAAGTTGCTTGTGTTCCACTTGCAATTAAAGCAGAGTTCTTCTGGTAAAACTGCGTGTTTGGGGAGAGGAAACGCTAGCAGGCCTTACTAGAGCCTGCCTTGCTTGAGGCAGTTCGCTGCACGTGGGACACCCTGCATATAGAAGTTCATTCGGGGAGGGGCCCTTTGTGTACAGTGTGGGAGAAATGCAGCTTGTGTTCCACCTGCAATTAAGGCAGAGTTCTTCGGGTAAAAGTGCCATGTTTTCAGAGAGGAAATCCTTAGAGACCACAGTAGAGCCTGCCATGGTTGAGGCAGCTCGCTCTACGCGGGACACCATTCTTTTAGAACAAGGTCATTAGTGGTAGTGCCCATTGTGTACACTGTGAGAGAAATGCTGCTTCTATTACACCTGCACCTAAAGCTGAGTTCCTGTGGTAAAACTGAGGGTTCTGGGAGAGGAAATGCTTAGAGTCCTTACTAGAGCCTGCCTTGCTTGAGGCAGTTCGCTCCACGCGGGACAACCTGTATATTGAAGTTCATTCGGGGAAGGACCTTCCTTATGTGTACCTTGAGGGAGAAATGCATCTTGTGTTCCACCTGCAATTAAGGCAGAGTTCTTCGGGTAAAAGTGCTGTGTTTTCAGAGAGGAAATCCTTAGAGACCACAGTAGGGCTTGCCTTGGTTGAGGCAGTTCGCTCCATGCGGGACAGCCTGCATATAGAACAAGTTCATTCGGTGAAGTGCCCATTGTGTGAACTGAAGGAGAAATGCTGCTTGTGTTACACCTGGAACTAAAGCAGAGTTTTTCTGGTAAAGCTGCGGTGTTTTGGGAGAGGAAATGTTTAGAGGCCTCACTGGAGCCTGAGTTGATTTAGGCATTTCACTCCACGTGGGACACCTTGAGTATAGAAGCTCTTTGGGCAAAGGCCACTGTGTACACTGTGGGAGAAAAGCTGCTTGTGTTCCACCTGCAACTAAAGCAGAGTTCTTCGGGTCAAACTGCGTGTTTTGGGAGAGGAAATGCTTACAGTCCTTACTGGAGCCTACCTTGATTGAGGCAGTTCGCTGCACGTGGGACACCCTGCATATAGAATTTCATTCGGGGAAGGGCCCTTTGTATACAGTGTGGGAGAAATGCAGCTTGTGTTCCACCTGCCATTAAGGTAGAGTTCTTCGGGTAAAAGTGCCGTGTTTTCAGAGAGGAAATCCTTAGAGACCACAGTAGAGCCTGCCATGGTTGAGGCAGTTCGCTCTATGCGGGACACCATTCTTTTAGAACAAGGTTATTAGTGGAAGTGCCCTTTGTGTACACTGTGAGAGAAATGCTGCTTCGGCAACACCTGCACCTAAAGCAGAGTTCCTCGGGTAAAACTGCGTGTTTCGCGAGAGGAAATGCTTAGAGTCCTCGCTACAGCCTGCCGTGGTTGAGGCAGTTCTCTTCACCTGGGAAACCCTGCATATAGAAGTTCATTCGTGGAAGAGACCAAAGAGTACACAGTGGGAGGAATGCTGCTTGTGTTCCACCTGCAATTAAAGCAGAGTTCTTCCGTTAAAACTGCGTGTTTAGGGAGAGGAAATGCTTACATTTCTCGCTACAGCCTGCCTTGTTTGAGGCAGTTCGCTCCACGTGGGAAACCCTGCATATAGCAGTTCATTCGTGGAGGAGCTCAGAGAGTACACAGTGGGAGAAATGCTGCTTGTGTTCCACCTGCTACTAAAGCAGAGTTCTTTGGGTAAAACTGCCGTGTTTTGGAAGAGGAAATGCTTCCAGTCCTCGCTACAGCCTGCCGTGGTTAATGCAGTTCGCACCACGTGGGAAAACCTGCATAGAGAAGTTCATTCGTGGAAGAGAACAAAGAGGACACAGTGGGAGAAATACTGCTTGTGTTCCACCTGCAACTAAAGCAGAATTCTTCGGGTAAAACTGCGTGTTTTGGGAGTAGAAATGCTTACAGTCCTTACTACAGCCTGCCTTGGTTGAGGCAGTTCGCTGCATGAGGGACACACTGCATATAGAAGATTCCTTTGGGGAAGGGCACTTTGTGTACAGTGTGGGACAAATGCACCTTGTGTTCCACCTGCAACTAAAGCAGAGTTCTTCGGGTAAAAGTGCCGTGTTTTCAGAGAGGAAATCCTTAGAGACCACAGTAGAGCCTGCCATGGTTGAGGCAGTTCGCTCCATGCGGGAAACCATTCTTACAGAACAAGTTCATTAGGGGAAGTGCCCATTGTGTACACTGTGGGAGAAAAGCTGCTTGAGTTCCACCTGCAACTAAAGCAGAGTTCTTCCATTAAAACTGCGTGTTTAGGGAGAGGAAATGGTTACAGTCCTCGCTGCAGCCTGCCGTAGTTGAGGCAGTTCGCTCCACGTGGGAAACCCTGCATATACAAGTTCATTCGTGGAAGAGACCAAAGAGTACACAGTGGGATAAATGCGGCTTGTGTTCCAACTGCAACTAAGGCAGAGTTCTTTGGGTAAAACTGCCATATTTTGGGAGAGGAAATGCTTAGAGACCTCACTAGAGCCTGTCTTTGTTTAGGCATTTCACTCCACGTTGGACATCTTGAGTATAGAGGTTCTTTCGGCAAAGGCCCATTGGGTACACTGTGGAAGAAAAGTTGCTTGTGTTCCACTTGCAATTAAAGCAGAGTTCTTCTGGTAAAACTGCGTGTTTGGGGAGAGGAAACGCTAGCAGTCCTTACTAGAGCCTGCCTTGCTTGAGGCAGTTCGCTGCACGTGGGACACCCTGCATATAGAAGTTCATTCGGGGAGGGGCCCTTTGTGTACAGTGTGGGAGAAATGCAGCTTGTGTTCCACCTGCAATTAAGGCAGAGTTCTTCGGGTAAAAGTGCCATGTTTTCAGAGAGGAAATCCTTAGAGACCACAGTAGGGCCTGCCATGGTTGAGGCAGCTCGCTCTACGCGGGACACCATTCTTTTAGAACAAGGTCATTAGTGGTAGTGCCCATTGTGTACACTGTGAGAGAAATGCTGCTTCTATTACACCTGCACCTAAAGCTGAGTTCCTGTGGTAAAACTGAGGGTTCTGGGAGAGGAAATGCTTAGAGTCCTTACTAGAGCCTGCCTTGCTTGAGGCAGTTCGCTCCACGCGGGACAACCTGTATATTGAAGTTCATTCGGGGAAGGACCTTCCTTATGTGTACCTTGAGGGAGAAATGCATCTTGTGTTCCACCTGCAATTAAGGCAGAGTTCTTCGGGTAAAAGTGCTGTGTTTTCAGAGAGGAAATCCTTAGAGACCACAGTAGGGCTTGCCTTGGTTGAGGCAGTTCGCTCCATGCGGGACAGCCTGCATATAGAACAAGTTCATTCGGTGAAGTGCCCATTGTGTGAACTGAAGGAGAAATGCTGCTTGTGTTACACCTGGAACTAAAGCAGAGTTTTTCTGGTAAAGCTGCGGTGTTTTGGGAGAGGAAATGTTTAGCGGCCTCACTGGAGCCTGAGTTGATTTAGGCATTTCACTCCACGTGGGACACCTTGAGTATAGAAGCTCTTTGGGCAAAGGCCACTGTGTACACTGTGGGAGAAAAGCTGCTTGTGTTCCACCTGCAACTAAAGCAGAGTTCTTCGGGTCACACTGCGTGTTTTGGGAGAGGAAATGCTTACAGTCCTTACTGGAGCCTACCTTGATTGAGGCAGTTCGCTGCATGTGGGACACCCTGCATATAGAATTTCATTCGGGGAAGGGCCCTTTGTATACAGTGTGGGAGAAATGCAGCTTGTGTTCCACCTGCCATTAAGGTAGAGTTCTTCGGGTAAAAGTGCCGTGTTTTCAGAGAGGAAATCCTTAGAGACCACAGTAGAGCCTGCCATGGTTGAGGCAGTTCGCTCTATGCGGGACACCATTCTTTTAGAACAAGGTTATTAGTGGAAGTGCCCTTTGTGTACACTGTGAGAGAAATGCTGCTTCGGCAACACCTGCACCTAAAGCAGAGTTCCTCGGGTAAAACTGCGTGTTTTGCGAGAGGAAATGCTTAGAGTCCTCGCTACAGCCTGCCGTGGTTGAGGCAGTTCTCTTCACCTGGGAAACCCTGCATATAGAAGTTCATTCGTGGAAGAGACCAAAGAGTACACAGTGGGAGGAATGCTGCTTGTGTTCCACCTGCAATTAAAGCAGAGTTCTTCCGTTAAAACTGCGTGTTTAGGGAGAGGAAATGCTTACATTTCTCGCTACAGCCTGCCTTGTTTGAGGCAGTTCGCTCCACGTGGGAAACCCTGCATATAACAGTTCATTCGTGGAGGAGCTCAGAGAGTACACAGTGGGAGAAATGCTGCTTGTGTTCCACCTGCTACTAAAGCAGAGTTCTTTGGGTAAAACTGCCGTGTTTTGGAAGAGGAAATGCTTCCAGTCCTCGCTACAGCCTGCCGTGGTTAATGCAGTTCGCACCACGTGGGAAAACCTGCATAGAGAAGTTCATTCGTGGAAGAGAACAAAGAGGACACAGTGGGAGAAATACTGCTTGTGTTCCACCTGCAACTAAAGCAGAATTCTTCGGGTAAAACTGCGTGTTTTGGGAGTAGAAATGCTTACAGTCCTTACTACAGCCTGCCTTGGTTGAGGCAGTTCGCTGCATGAGGGACACACTGCATATAGAAGATTCCTTTGGGGAAGGGCACTTTGTGTACAGTGTGGGACAAATGCACCTTGTGTTCCACCTGCAACTAAAGCAGAGTTCTTCGGGTAAAAGTGCCGTGTTTTCAGAGAGGAAATCCTTAGAGACCACAGTAGAGCCTGCCATGGTTGAGGCAGTTCGCTCCATGCGGGAAACCATTCTTACAGAACAAGTTCATTAGGGGAAGTGCCCATTGTGTACACTGTGGGAGAAAAGCTGCTTGAGTTCCACCTGCAACTAAAGCAGAGTTCTTCCATTAAAACTGCGTGTTTAGGGAGAGGAAATGGTGACAGTCCTCGCTGCAGCCTGCCGTAGTTGAGGCAGTTCGCTCCACGTGGGAAACCCTGCATATACAAGTTCATTCGTGGAAGAGACCAAAGAGTACACAGTGGGATAAATGCGGCTTGTGTTCCAACTGCAACTAAAGCAGAGTTCTTTGGGTAAAACTGCCATGTTTTGGGAGAGGAAATGCTTAGAGACCTCACTAGAGCCTGCCTTTGTTTAGGCATTTCACTCCACGTTGGACATCTTGAGTATAGAAGTTCTTTCGGCAAAGGCCCATTGGGTAGACTGTGGAAGAAAAGTTGCTTGTGTTCCACTTGCAATTAAAGCAGAGTTCTTCTGGTAAAACTGCGTGTTTGGGGAGAGGAAATGCTTGCAGTCCTTACTAGAGCCTGCCTTGCTTGAGGCAGTTCGCTGCACGTGGGACACCCTGCATATAGAAGTTGATTCGGGGAGGGGCCCTTTGTGTACAGTGTGGGAGAAATGCAGCTTGTGTTCCACCTGCAATTAAGGCTGAGTTCTTCGGGTAAAAGTGCCATGTTTTCAGAGAGGAAATCCTTAGAGACCACAGTAGAGCCTGCCATGGTTGAGGCAGCTCGCTCTACGCGGGACACCATTCTTTTAGAACAAGGTCATTAGTGGTAGTGCCCATTGTGTACACTGTGAGAGAAATGCTGCTTCTATTACACCTGCACCTAAAGCTGAGTTCCTGTGGTAAAACTGAGGGTTCTGGGAGAGGAAATGCTTAGAGTCCTTACTAGAGCCTGCCTTGCTTGAGGCAGTTCGCTCCACGCGGGACAACCTGTATATTGAAGTTCATTCGGGGAAGGACCTTATGTGTACCTTGAGGGAGAAATGCATCTTGTGTTCCACCTGCAATTAAGGCAGAGTTCTTCGGGTAAAAGTGCTGTGTTTTCAGAGAGGAAATCCTTAGAGACCACAGTAGGGCTTGCCTTGGTTGAGGCAGTTCGCTCCATGCGGGACAGCCTGCATATAGAACAAGTTCATTCGGTGAAGTGCCCATTGTGTGAACTGAAGGAGAAATGCTGCTTGTGTTACACCTGGAACTAAAGCAGAGTTTTTCTGGTAAAGCTGCGGTGTTTTGGGAGAGGAAATGTTTAGAGGCCTCACTGGAGCCTGAGTTGATTTAGGCATTTCACTCCACGTGGGACACCTTGAGTATAGAAGCTCTTTGGGCAAAGGCCACTGTGTACACTGTGGGAGAAAAGCTGCTTGTGTTCCACCTGCAACTAAAGCAGAGTTCTTCGGGTCACACTGCGTGTTTTGGGAGAGGAAATGCTTACAGTCCTTACTGGAGCCTACCTTGATTGAGGCAGTTCGCTGCACGTGGGACACCCTGCATATAGAATTTCATTCGGGGAAGGGCCCTTTGTATACAGTGTGGGAGAAATGCAGCTTGTGTTCCACCTGCCATTAAGGTAGAGTTCTTCGGGTAAAAGTGCCGTGTTTTCAGAGAGGAAATCCTTAGAGACCACAGTAGAGCCTGCCATGGTTGAGGCAGTTCGCTCTATGCGGGACACCATTCTTTTAGAACAAGGTTATTAGTGGAAGTGCCCTTTGTGTACACTGTGAGAGAAATGCTGCTTCGGCAACACCTGCACCTAAAGCAGAGTTCCTCGGGTAAAACTGCGTGTTTTGCGAGAGGAAATGCTTAGAGTCCTCGCTACAGCCTGCCGTGGTTGAGGCAGTTCTCTTCACCTGGGAAACCCTGCATATAGAAGTTCATTCGTGGAAGAGACCAAAGAGTACACAGTGGGAGGAATGCTGCTTGTGTTCCACCTGCAATTAAAGCAGAGTTCTTCCGTTAAAACTGCGTGTTTAGGGAGAGGAAATGCTTACATTTCTCGCTACAGCCTGCCTTGTTTGAGGCAGTTCGCTCCACGTGGGAAACCCTGCATATAGCAGTTCATTCGTGGAGGAGCTCAGAGAGTATACAGTGGGAGAAATGCTGCTTGTGTTCCACCTGCTACTAAAGCAGAGTTCTTTGGGTAAAACTGCCGTGTTTTGGAAGAGGAAATGCTTCCAGTCCTCGCTACAGCCTGCCGTGGTTAATGCAGTTCGCACCACGTGGGAAAACCTGCATATAGAAGTTCATTCGTGGAAGAGAACAAAGAGGACACAGTGGGAGAAATACTGCTTGTGTTCCACCTGCAACTAAAGCAGAATTCTTCGGGTAAAACTGCGTGTTTTGGGAGTAGAAATGCTTACAGTCCTTACTACAGCCTGCCTTGGTTGAGGCAGTTCGCTGCATGAGGGACACACTGCATATAGAAGATTCCTTTGGGGAAGGGCACTTTGTGTACAGTGTGGGACAAATGCACCTTGTGTTCCACCTGCAACTAAAGCAGAGTTCTTCGGGTAAAAGTGCCGTGTTTTCAGAGAGGAAATCCTTAGAGACCACAGTAGAGCCTGCCATGGTTGAGGCAGTTCGCTCCATGCGGGAAACCATTCTTACAGAACAAGTTCATTAGGGGAAGTGCCCATTGTGTACACTGTGGGAGAAAAGCTGCTTGAGTTCCACCTGCAACTAAAGCAGAGTTCTTCCATTAAAACTGCGTGTTTAGGGAGAGGAAATGGTTACAGTCCTCGCTGCAGCCTGCCGTAGTTGAGGCAGTTCGCTCCACGTGGGAAACCCTGCATATACAAGTTCATTCGTGGAAGAGACCAAAGAGTACACAGTGGGATAAATGCGGCTTGTGTTCCAACTGCAACTAAGGCAGAGTTCTTTGGGTAAAACTGCCATGTTTTGGGAGAGGAAATGCTTAGAGACCTCACTAGAGCCTGTCTTTGTTTAGGCATTTCACTCCACGTTGGACATCTTGAGTATAGAGGTTCTTTCGGCAAAGGCCCATTGGGTACACTGTGGAAGAAAAGTTGCTTGTGTTCCACTTGCAATTAAAGCAGAGTTCTTCTGGTAAAACTGCGTGTTTGGGGAGAGGAAACGCTAGCAGTCCTTACTAGAGCCTGCCTTGCTTGAGGCAGTTCGCTGCACGTGGGACACCCTGCATATAGAAGTTCATTCGGGGAGGGGCCCTTTGTGTACAGTGTGGGAGAAATGCAGCTTGTGTTCCACCTGCAATTAAGGCAGAGTTCTTCGGGTAAAAGTGCCATGTTTTCAGAGAGGAAATCCTTAGAGACCACAGTAGGGCCTGCCATGGTTGAGGCAGCTCGCTCTACGCGGGACACCATTCTTTTAGAACAAGGTCATTAGTGGTAGTGCCCATTGTGTACACTGTGAGAGAAATGCTGCTTCTATTACACCTGCACCTAAAGCTGAGTTCCTGTGGTAAAACTGAGGGTTCTGGGAGAGGAAATGCTTAGAGTCCTTACTAGAGCCTGCCTTGCTTGAGGCAGTTCGCTCCACGCGGGACAACCTGTATATTGAAGTTCATTCGGGGAAGGACCTTCCTTATGTGTACCTTGAGGGAGAAATGCATCTTGTGTTCCACCTGCAATTAAGGCAGAGTTCTTCGGGTAAAAGTGCTGTGTTTTCAGAGAGGAAATCCTTAGAGACCACAGTAGGGCTTGCCTTGGTTGAGGCAGTTCGCTCCATGCGGGACAGCCTGCATATAGAACAAGTTCATTCGGTGAAGTGCCCATTGTGTGAACTGAAGGAGAAATGCTGCTTGTGTTACACCTGGAACTAAAGCAGAGTTTTTCTGGTAAAGCTGCGGTGTTTTGGGAGAGGAAATGTTTAGAGGCCTCACTGGAGCCTGAGTTGATTTAGGCATTTCACTCCACGTGGGACACCTTGAGTATAGAAGCTCTTTGGGCAAAGGCCACTGTGTACACTGTGGGAGAAAAGCTGCTTGTGTTCCACCTGCAACTAAAGCAGAGTTCTTCGGGTCAAACTGCGTGTTTTGGGAGAGGAAATGCTTACAGTCCTTACTGGAGCCTACCTTGATTGAGGCAGTTCGCTGCACGTGGGACACCCTGCATATAGAATTTCATTCGGGGAAGGGCCCTTTGTATACAGTGTGGGAGAAATGCAGCTTGTGTTCCACCTGCCATTAAGGTAGAGTTCTTCGGGTAAAAGTGCCGTGTTTTCAGAGAGGAAATCCTTAGAGACCACAGTAGAGCCTGCCATGGTTGAGGCAGTTCGCTCTATGCGGGACACCATTCTTTTAGAACAAGGTTATTAGTGGAAGTGCCCTTTGTGTACACTGTGAGAGAAATGCTGCTTCGGCAACACCTGCACCTAAAGCAGAGTTCCTCGGGTAAAACTGCGTGTTTTGTGAGAGGAAATGCTTAGAGTCCTCGCTACAGCCTGCCGTGGTTGAGGCAGTTCTCTTCACCTGGGAAACCCTGCATATAGAAGTTCATTCGTGGAAGAGACCAAAGAGTACACAGTGGGAGGAATGCTGCTTGTGTTCCACCTGCAATTAAAGCAGAGTTCTTCCGTTAAAACTGCGTGTTTAGGGAGAGGAAATGCTTACATTTCTTGCTACAGCCTGCCTTGTTTGAGGCAGTTCGCTCCACGTGGGAAACCCTGCATATAGCAGTTCATTCGTGGAGGAGCTCAGAGAGTATACAGTGGGAGAAATGCTGCTTGTGTTCCACCTGCTACTAAAGCAGAGTTCTTTGGGTAAAACTGCCGTGTTTTGGAAGAGGAAATGCTTCCAGTCCTCGCTACAGCCTGCCGTGGTTAATGCAGTTCGCACCACGTGGGAAAACCTGCATATAGAAGTTCATTCGTGGAAGAGAACAAAGAGGACACAGTGGGAGAAATACTGCTTGTGTTCCACCTGCAACTAAAGCAGAATTCTTCGGGTAAAACTGCGTGTTTTGGGAGTAGAAATGCTTACAGTCCTTACTACAGCCTGCCTTGGTTGAGGCAGTTCGCTGCATGAGGGACACACTGCATATAGAAGATTCCTTTGGGGAAGGGCACTTTGTGTACAGTGTGGGACAAATGCACCTTGTGTTCCACCTGCAACTAAAGCAGAGTTCTTCGGGTAAAAGTGCCGTGTTTTCAGAGAGGAAATCCTTAGAGACCACAGTAGAGCCTGCCATGGTTGAGGCAGTTCGCTCCATGCGGGAAACCATTCTTACAGAACAAGTTCATTAGGGGAAGTGCCCATTGTGTACACTGTGGGAGAAAAGCTGCTTGAGTTCCACCTGCAACTAAAGCAGAGTTCTTCCATTAAAACTGCGTGTTTAGGGAGAGGAAATGGTTACAGTCCTCGCTGCAGCCTGCCGTAGTTGAGGCAGTTCGCTCCACGTGGGAAACCCTGCATATACAAGTTCATTCGTGGAAGAGACCAAAGAGTACACAGTGGGATAAATGCGGCTTGTGTTCCAACTGCAACTAAAGCAGAGTTCTTTGGGTAAAACTGCCATGTTTTGGGAGAGGAAATGCTTAGAGACCTCACTAGAGCCTGCCTTTGTTTAGGCATTTCACTCCACGTTGGACATCTTGAGTATAGAAGTTCTTTGGGCAAAGGCCACTGTGTACAGTGTGGGAGAAATGCAGCTTGTGTTCCACCTGCAACTAAAGCAGAGTTCTTCGGGTCAAACTGCGTGTTTTGGGAGAGGAAATGCTTACAGTCCTTACTGGAGCCTACCTTGATTGAGGCAGTTCGCTGCACGTGGGACACCCTGCATATAGAATTTCATTCGGGGAAGGGCCCTTTGTATACAGTGTGGGAGAAATGCAGCTTGTGTTCCACCTGCCATTAAGGTAGAGTTCTTCGGGTAAAAGTGCCGTGTTTTCAGAGAGGAAATCCTTAGAGACCACAGTAGAGCCTGCCATGGTTGAGGCAGTTCGCTCTATGCGGGACACCATTCTTTTAGAACAAGGTTATTAGTGGAAGTGCCCTTTGTGTACACTGTGAGAGAAATGCTGCTTCGGCAACACCTGCACCTAAAGCAGAGTTCCTCGGGTAAAACTGCGTGTTTTGCGAGAGGAAATGCTTAGAGTCCTCGCTACAGCCTGCCGTGGTTGAGGCAGTTCTCTTCACCTGGGAAACCCTGCATATAGAAGTTCATTCGTGGAAGAGACCAAAGAGTACACAGTGGGAGGAATGCTGCTTGTGTTCCACCTGCAATTAAAGCAGAGTTCTTCCGTTAAAACTGCGTGTTTAGGGAGAGGAAATGCTTACATTTCTCGCTACAGCCTGCCTTGTTTGAGGCAGTTCGCTCCACGTGGGAAACCCTGCATATAGCAGTTCATTCGTGGAGGAGCTCAGAGAGTACACAGTGGGAGAAATGCTGCTTGTGTTCCACCTGCTACTAAAGCAGAGTTCTTTGGGTAAAACTGCCGTGTTTTGGAAGAGGAAATGCTTCCAGTCCTCGCTACAGCCTGCCGTGGTTAATGCAGTTCGCACCACGTGGGAAAACCTGCATATAGAAGTTCATTCGTGGAAGAGAACAAAGAGGACACAGTGGGAGAAATACTGCTTGTGTTCCACCTGCAACTAAAGCAGAATTCTTCGGGTAAAACTGCGTGTTTTGGGAGTAGAAATGCTTACAGTCCTTACTACAGCCTGCCTTGGTTGAGGCAGTTCGCTGCATGAGGGACACACTGCATATAGAAGATTCCTTTGGGGAAGGGCACTTTGTGTACAGTGTGGGACAAATGCACCTTGTGTTCCACCTGCAACTAAAGCAGAGTTCTTCGGGTAAAAGTGCCGTGTTTTCAGAGAGGAAATCCTTAGAGACCACAGTAGAGCCTGCCATGGTTGAGGCAGTTCGCTCCATGCGGGAAACCATTCTTACAGAACAAGTTCATTAGGGGAAGTGCCCATTGTGTACACTGTGGGAGAAAAGCTGCTTGAGTTCCACCTGCAACTAAAGCAGAGTTCTTCCATTAAAACTGCGTGTTTAGGGAGAGGAAATGGTGACAGTCCTCGCTGCAGCCTGCCGTAGTTGAGGCAGTTCGCTCCACGTGGGAAACCCTGCATATACAAGTTCATTCGTGGAAGAGACCAAAGAGTACACAGTGGGATAAATGCGGCTTGTGTTCCAACTGCAACTAAAGCAGAGTTCTTTGGGTAAAACTGCCATGTTTTGGGAGAGGAAATGCTTAGAGACCTCACTAGAGCCTGTCTTTGTTTAGGCATTTCACTCCACGTTGGACATCTTGAGTATAGAAGTTCTTTCGGCAAAGGCCCATTGGGTACACTGTGGAAGAAAAGTTGCTTGTGTTCCACTTGCAATTAAAGCAGAGTTCTTCTGGTAAAACTGCGTGTTTGGGGAGAGGAAACGCTAGCAGGCCTTACTAGAGCCTGCCTTGCTTGAGGCAGTTCGCTGCACGTGGGACACCCTGCATATAGAAGTTCATTCGGGGAGGGGCCCTTTGTGTACAGTGTGGGAGAAATGCAGCTTGTGTTCCACCTGCAATTAAGGCAGAGTTCTTCGGGTAAAAGTGCCATGTTTTCAGAGAGGAAATCCTTAGAGACCACAGTAGAGCCTGCCATGGTTGAGGCAGCTCGCTCTACGCGGGACACCATTCTTTTAGAACAAGGTCATTAGTGGTAGTGCCCATTGTGTACACTGTGAGAGAAATGCTGCTTCTATTACACCTGCACCTAAAGCTGAGTTCCTGTGGTAAAACTGAGGGTTCTGGGAGAGGAAATGCTTAGAGTCCTTACTAGAGCCTGCCTTGCTTGAGGCAGTTCGCTCCACGCGGGACAACCTGTATATTGAAGTTCATTCGGGGAAGGACCTTCCTTATGTGTACCTTGAGGGAGAAATGCATCTTGTGTTCCACCTGCAATTAAGGCAGAGTTCTTCGGGTAAAAGTGCTGTGTTTTCAGAGAGGAAATCCTTAGAGACCACAGTAGGGCTTGCCTTGGTTGAGGCAGTTCGCTCCATGCGGGACAGCCTGCATATAGAACAAGTTCATTCGGTGAAGTGCCCATTGTGTGAACTGAAGGAGAAATGCTGCTTGTGTTACACCTGGAACTAAAGCAGAGTTTTTCTGGTAAAGCTGCGGTGTTTTGGGAGAGGAAATGTTTAGAGGCCTCACTGGAGCCTGAGTTGATTTAGGCATTTCACTCCACGTGGGACACCTTGAGTATAGAAGCTCTTTGGGCAAAGACCACTGTGTACACTGTGGGAGAAAAGCTGCTTGTGTTCCACCTGCAACTAAAGCAGAGTTCTTCGGGTCAAACTGCGTGTTTTGGGAGAGGAAATGCTTACAGTCCTTACTGGAGCCTACCTTGATTGAGGCAGTTCGCTGCACGTGGGACACCCTGCATATAGAATTTCATTCGGGGAAGGGCCCTTTGTATACAGTGTGGGAGAAATGCAGCTTGTGTTCCACCTGCCATTAAGGTAGAGTTCTTCGGGTAAAAGTGCCGTGTTTTCAGAGAGGAAATCCTTAGAGACCACAGTAGAGCCTGCCATGGTTGAGGCAGTTCGCTCTATGCGGGACACCATTCTTTTAGAACAAGGTTATTAGTGGAAGTGCCCTTTGTGTACACTGTGAGAGAAATGCTGCTTCGGCAACACCTGCACCTAAAGCAGAGTTCCTCGGGTAAAACTGCGTGTTTCGCGAGAGGAAATGCTTAGAGTCCTCGCTACAGCCTGCCGTGGTTGAGGCAGTTCTCTTCACCTGGGAAACCCTGCATATAGAAGTTCATTCGTGGAAGAGACCAAAGAGTACACAGTGGGAGGAATGCTGCTTGTGTTCCACCTGCAATTAAAGCAGAGTTCTTCCGTTAAAACTGCGTGTTTAGGGAGAGGAAATGCTTACATTTCTCGCTACAGCCTGCCTTGTTTGAGGCAGTTCGCTCCACGTGGGAAACCCTGCATATAGCAGTTCATTCGTGGAGGAGCTCAGAGAGTACACAGTGGGAGAAATGCTGCTTGTGTTCCACCTGCTACTAAAGCAGAGTTCTTTGGGTAAAACTGCCGTGTTTTGGAAGAGGAAATGCTTCCAGTCCTCGCTACAGCCTGCCGTGGTTAATGCAGTTCGCACCACGTGGGAAAACCTGCATAGAGAAGTTCATTCGTGGAAGAGAACAAAGAGGACACAGTGGGAGAAATACTGCTTGTGTTCCACCTGCAACTAAAGCAGAATTCTTCGGGTAAAACTGCGTGTTTTGGGAGTAGAAATGCTTACAGTCCTTACTACAGCCTGCCTTGGTTGAGGCAGTTCGCTGCATGAGGGACACACTGCATATAGAAGATTCCTTTGGGGAAGGGCACTTTGTGTACAGTGTGGGACAAATGCACCTTGTGTTCCACCTGCAACTAAAGCAGAGTTCTTCGGGTAAAAGTGCCGTGTTTTCAGAGAGGAAATCCTTAGAGACCACAGTAGAGCCTGCCATGGTTGAGGCAGTTCGCTCCATGCGGGAAACCATTCTTACAGAACAAGTTCATTAGGGGAAGTGCCCATTGTGTACACTGTGGGAGAAAAGCTGCTTGAGTTCCACCTGCAACTAAAGCAGAGTTCTTCCATTAAAACTGCGTGTTTAGGGAGAGGAAATGGTGACAGTCCTCGCTGCAGCCTGCCGTAGTTGAGGCAGTTCGCTCCACGTGGGAAACCCTGCATATACAAGTTCATTCGTGGAAGAGACCAAAGAGTACACAGTGGGATAAATGCGGCTTGTGTTCCAACTGCAACTAAGGCAGAGTTCTTTGGGTAAAACTGCCATGTTTTGGGAGAGGAAATGCTTAGAGACCTCACTAGAGCCTGTCTTTGTTTAGGCATTTCACTCCACGTTGGACATCTTGAGTATAGAGGTTCTTTCGGCAAAGGCCCATTGGGTACACTGTGGAAGAAAAGTTGCTTGTGTTCCACTTGCAATTAAAGCAGAGTTCTTCTGGTAAAACTGCGTGTTTGGGGAGAGGAAACGCTAGCAGTCCTTACTAGAGCCTGCCTTGCTTGAGGCAGTTCGCTGCACGTGGGACACCCTGCATATAGAAGTTCATTCGGGGAGGGGCCCTTTGTGTACAGTGTGGGAGAAATGCAGCTTGTGTTCCACCTGCAATTAAGGCAGAGTTCTTCGGGTAAAAGTGCCATGTTTTCAGAGAGGAAATCCTTAGAGACCACAGTAGGGCCTGCCATGGTTGAGGCAGCTCGCTCTACGCGGGACACCATTCTTTTAGAACAAGGTCATTAGTGGTAGTGCCCATTGTGTACACTGTGAGAGAAATGCTGCTTCTATTACACCTGCACCTAAAGCTGAGTTCCTGTGGTAAAACTGAGGGTTCTGGGAGAGGAAATGCTTAGAGTCCTTACTAGAGCCTGCCTTGCTTGAGGCAGTTCGCTCCACGCGGGACAACCTGTATATTGAAGTTCATTCGGGGAAGGACCTTCCTTATGTGTACCTTGAGGGAGAAATGCATCTTGTGTTCCACCTGCAATTAAGGCAGAGTTCTTCGGGTAAAAGTGCTGTGTTTTCAGAGAGGAAATCCTTAGAGACCACAGTAGGGCTTGCCTTGGTTGAGGCAGTTCGCTCCATGCGGGACAGCCTGCATATAGAACAAGTTCATTCGGTGAAGTGCCCATTGTGTGAACTGAAGGAGAAATGCTGCTTGTGTTACACCTGGAACTAAAGCAGAGTTTTTCTGGTAAAGCTGCGGTGTTTTGGGAGAGGAAATGTTTAGCGGCCTCACTGGAGCCTGAGTTGATTTAGGCATTTCACTCCACGTGGGACACCTTGAGTATAGAAGCTCTTTGGGCAAAGGCCACTGTGTACACTGTGGGAGAAAAGCTGCTTGTGTTCCACCTGCAACTAAAGCAGAGTTCTTCGGGTCACACTGCGTGTTTTGGGAGAGGAAATGCTTACAGTCCTTACTGGAGCCTACCTTGATTGAGGCAGTTCGCTGCATGTGGGACACCCTGCATATAGAATTTCATTCGGGGAAGGGCCCTTTGTATACAGTGTGGGAGAAATGCAGCTTGTGTTCCACCTGCCATTAAGGTAGAGTTCTTCGGGTAAAAGTGCCGTGTTTTCAGAGAGGAAATCCTTAGAGACCACAGTAGAGCCTGCCATGGTTGAGGCAGTTCGCTCTATGCGGGACACCATTCTTTTAGAACAAGGTTATTAGTGGAAGTGCCCTTTGTGTACACTGTGAGAGAAATGCTGCTTCGGCAACACCTGCACCTAAAGCAGAGTTCCTCGGGTAAAACTGCGTGTTTTGCGAGAGGAAATGCTTAGAGTCCTCGCTACAGCCTGCCGTGGTTGAGGCAGTTCTCTTCACCTGGGAAACCCTGCATATAGAAGTTCATTCGTGGAAGAGACCAAAGAGTACACAGTGGGAGGAATGCTGCTTGTGTTCCACCTGCAATTAAAGCAGAGTTCTTCCGTTAAAACTGCGTGTTTAGGGAGAGGAAATGCTTACATTTCTCGCTACAGCCTGCCTTGTTTGAGGCAGTTCGCTCCACGTGGGAAACCCTGCATATAGCAGTTCATTCGTGGAGGAGCTCAGAGAGTACACAGTGGGAGAAATGCTGCTTGTGTTCCACCTGCTACTAAAGCAGAGTTCTTTGGGTAAAACTGCCGTGTTTTGGAAGAGGAAATGCTTCCAGTCCTCGCTACAGCCTGCCGTGGTTAATGCAGTTCGCACCACGTGGGAAAACCTGCATAGAGAAGTTCATTCGTGGAAGAGAACAAAGAGGACACAGTGGGAGAAATACTGCTTGTGTTCCACCTGCAACTAAAGCAGAATTCTTCGGGTAAAACTGCGTGTTTTGGGAGTAGAAATGCTTACAGTCCTTACTACAGCCTGCCTTGGTTGAGGCAGTTCGCTGCATGAGGGACACACTGCATATAGAAGATTCCTTTGGGGAAGGGCACTTTGTGTACAGTGTGGGACAAATGCACCTTGTGTTCCACCTGCAACTAAAGCAGAGTTCTTCGGGTAAAAGTGCCGTGTTTTCAGAGAGGAAATCCTTAGAGACCACAGTAGAGCCTGCCATGGTTGAGGCAGTTCGCTCCATGCGGGAAACCATTCTTACAGAACAAGTTCATTAGGGGAAGTGCCCATTGTGTACACTGTGGGAGAAAAGCTGCTTGAGTTCCACCTGCAACTAAAGCAGAGTTCTTCCATTAAAACTGCGTGTTTAGGGAGAGGAAATGGTGACAGTCCTCGCTGCAGCCTGCCGTAGTTGAGGCAGTTCGCTCCACGTGGGAAACCCTGCATATACAAGTTCATTCGTGGAAGAGACCAAAGAGTACACAGTGGGATAAATGCGGCTTGTGTTCCAACTGCAACTAAAGCAGAGTTCTTTGGGTAAAACTGCCATGTTTTGGGAGAGGAAATGCTTAGAGACCTCACTAGAGCCTGCCTTTGTTTAGGCATTTCACTCCACGTTGGACATCTTGAGTATAGAAGTTCTTTCGGCAAAGGCCCATTGGGTAGACTGTGGAAGAAAAGTTGCTTGTGTTCCACTTGCAATTAAAGCAGAGTTCTTCTGGTAAAACTGCGTGTTTGGGGAGAGGAAATGCTTGCAGTCCTTACTAGAGCCTGCCTTGCTTGAGGCAGTTCGCTGCACGTGGGACACCCTGCATATAGAAGTTGATTCGGGGAGGGGCCCTTTGTGTACAGTGTGGGAGAAATGCAGCTTGTGTTCCACCTGCAATTAAGGCAGAGTTCTTCGGGTAAAAGTGCCATGTTTTCAGAGAGGAAATCCTTAGAGACCACAGTAGAGCCTGCCATGGTTGAGGCAGCTCGCTCTACGCGGGACACCATTCTTTTAGAACAAGGTCATTAGTGGTAGTGCCCATTGTGTACACTGTGAGAGAAATGCTGCTTCTATTACACCTGCACCTAAAGCTGAGTTCCTGTGGTAAAACTGAGGGTTCTGGGAGAGGAAATGCTTAGAGTCCTTACTAGAGCCTGCCTTGCTTGAGGCAGTTCGCTCCACGCGGGACAACCTGTATATTGAAGTTCATTCGGGGAAGGACCTTCCTTATGTGTACCTTGAGGGAGAAATGCATCTTGTGTTCCACCTGCAATTAAGGCAGAGTTCTTCGGGTAAAAGTGCTGTGTTTTCAGAGAGGAAATCCTTAGAGACCACAGTAGGGCTTGCCTTGGTTGAGGCAGTTCGCTCCATGCGGGACAGCCTGCATATAGAACAAGTTCATTCGGTGAAGTGCCCATTGTGTGAACTGAAGGAGAAATGCTGCTTGTGTTACACCTGGAACTAAAGCAGAGTTTTTCTGGTAAAGCTGCGGTGTTTTGGGAGAGGAAATGTTTAGAGGCCTCACTGGAGCCTGAGTTGATTTAGGCATTTCACTCCACGTGGGACACCTTGAGTATAGAAGCTCTTTGGGCAAAGACCACTGTGTACACTGTGGGAGAAAAGCTGCTTGTGTTCCACCTGCAACTAAAGCAGAGTTCTTCGGGTCAAACTGCGTGTTTTGGGAGAGGAAATGCTTACAGTCCTTACTGGAGCCTACCTTGATTGAGGCAGTTCGCTGCACGTGGGACACCCTGCATATAGAATTTCATTCGGGGAAGGGCCCTTTGTATACAGTGTGGGAGAAATGCAGCTTGTGTTCCACCTGCCATTAAGGTAGAGTTCTTCGGGTAAAAGTGCCGTGTTTTCAGAGAGGAAATCCTTAGAGACCACAGTAGAGCCTGCCATGGTTGAGGCAGTTCGCTCTATGCGGGACACCATTCTTTTAGAACAAGGTTATTAGTGGAAGTGCCCTTTGTGTACACTGTGAGAGAAATGCTGCTTCGGCAACACCTGCACCTAAAGCAGAGTTCCTCGGGTAAAACTGCGTGTTTCGCGAGAGGAAATGCTTAGAGTCCTCGCTACAGCCTGCCGTGGTTGAGGCAGTTCTCTTCACCTGGGAAACCCTGCATATAGAAGTTCATTCGTGGAAGAGACCAAAGAGTACACAGTGGGAGGAATGCTGCTTGTGTTCCACCTGCAATTAAAGCAGAGTTCTTCCGTTAAAACTGCGTGTTTAGGGAGAGGAAATGCTTACATTTCTCGCTACAGCCTGCCTTGTTTGAGGCAGTTCGCTCCACGTGGGAAACCCTGCATATAGCAGTTCATTCGTGGAGGAGCTCAGAGAGTACACAGTGGGAGAAATGCTGCTTGTGTTCCACCTGCTACTAAAGCAGAGTTCTTTGGGTAAAACTGCCGTGTTTTGGAAGAGGAAATGCTTCCAGTCCTCGCTACAGCCTGCCGTGGTTAATGCAGTTCGCACCACGTGGGAAAACCTGCATAGAGAAGTTCATTCGTGGAAGAGAACAAAGAGGACACAGTGGGAGAAATACTGCTTGTGTTCCACCTGCAACTAAAGCAGAATTCTTCGGGTAAAACTGCGTGTTTTGGGAGTAGAAATGCTTACAGTCCTTACTACAGCCTGCCTTGGTTGAGGCAGTTCGCTGCATGAGGGACACACTGCATATAGAAGATTCCTTTGGGGAAGGGCACTTTGTGTACAGTGTGGGACAAATGCACCTTGTGTTCCACCTGCAACTAAAGCAGAGTTCTTCGGGTAAAAGTGCCGTGTTTTCAGAGAGGAAATCCTTAGAGACCACAGTAGAGCCTGCCATGGTTGAGGCAGTTCGCTCCATGCGGGAAACCATTCTTACAGAACAAGTTCATTAGGGGAAGTGCCCATTGTGTACACTGTGGGAGAAAAGCTGCTTGAGTTCCACCTGCAACTAAAGCAGAGTTCTTCCATTAAAACTGCGTGTTTAGGGAGAGGAAATGGTTACAGTCCTCGCTGCAGCCTGCCGTAGTTGAGGCAGTTCGCTCCACGTGGGAAACCCTGCATATACAAGTTCATTCGTGGAAGAGACCAAAGAGTACACAGTGGGATAAATGCGGCTTGTGTTCCAACTGCAACTAAGGCAGAGTTCTTTGGGTAAAACTGCCATGTTTTGGGAGAGGAAATGCTTAGAGACCTCACTAGAGCCTGTCTTTGTTTAGGCATTTCACTCCACGTTGGACATCTTGAGTATAGAGGTTCTTTCGGCAAAGGCCCATTGGGTACACTGTGGAAGAAAAGTTGCTTGTGTTCCACTTGCAATTAAAGCAGAGTTCTTCTGGTAAAACTGCGTGTTTGGGGAGAGGAAACGCTAGCAGTCCTTACTAGAGCCTGCCTTGCTTGAGGCAGTTCGCTGCACGTGGGACACCCTGCATATAGAAGTTCATTCGGGGAGGGGCCCTTTGTGTACAGTGTGGGAGAAATGCAGCTTGTGTTCCACCTGCAATTAAGGCAGAGTTCTTCGGGTAAAAGTGCCATGTTTTCAGAGAGGAAATCCTTAGAGACCACAGTAGGGCCTGCCATGGTTGAGGCAGCTCGCTCTACGCGGGACACCATTCTTTTAGAACAAGGTCATTAGTGGTAGTGCCCATTGTGTACACTGTGAGAGAAATGCTGCTTCTATTACACCTGCACCTAAAGCTGAGTTCCTGTGGTAAAACTGAGGGTTCTGGGAGAGGAAATGCTTAGAGTCCTTACTAGAGCCTGCCTTGCTTGAGGCAGTTCGCTCCACGCGGGACAACCTGTATATTGAAGTTCATTCGGGGAAGGACCTTCCTTATGTGTACCTTGAGGGAGAAATGCATCTTGTGTTCCACCTGCAATTAAGGCAGAGTTCTTCGGGTAAAAGTGCTGTGTTTTCAGAGAGGAAATCCTTAGAGACCACAGTAGGGCTTGCCTTGGTTGAGGCAGTTCGCTCCATGCGGGACAGCCTGCATATAGAACAAGTTCATTCGGTGAAGTGCCCATTGTGTGAACTGAAGGAGAAATGCTGCTTGTGTTACACCTGGAACTAAAGCAGAGTTTTTCTGGTAAAGCTGCGGTGTTTTGGGAGAGGAAATGTTTAGCGGCCTCACTGGAGCCTGAGTTGATTTAGGCATTTCACTCCACGTGGGACACCTTGAGTATAGAAGCTCTTTGGGCAAAGGCCACTGTGTACACTGTGGGAGAAAAGCTGCTTGTGTTCCACCTGCAACTAAAGCAGAGTTCTTCGGGTCACACTGCGTGTTTTGGGAGAGGAAATGCTTACAGTCCTTACTGGAGCCTACCTTGATTGAGGCAGTTCGCTGCATGTGGGACACCCTGCATATAGAATTTCATTCGGGGAAGGGCCCTTTGTATACAGTGTGGGAGAAATGCAGCTTGTGTTCCACCTGCCATTAAGGTAGAGTTCTTCGGGTAAAAGTGCCGTGTTTTCAGAGAGGAAATCCTTAGAGACCACAGTAGAGCCTGCCATGGTTGAGGCAGTTCGCTCTATGCGGGACACCATTCTTTTAGAACAAGGTTATTAGTGGAAGTGCCCTTTGTGTACACTGTGAGAGAAATGCTGCTTCGGCAACACCTGCACCTAAAGCAGAGTTCCTCGGGTAAAACTGCGTGTTTTGCGAGAGGAAATGCTTAGAGTCCTCGCTACAGCCTGCCGTGGTTGAGGCAGTTCTCTTCACCTGGGAAACCCTGCATATAGAAGTTCATTCGTGGAAGAGACCAAAGAGTACACAGTGGGAGGAATGCTGCTTGTGTTCCACCTGCAATTAAAGCAGAGTTCTTCCGTTAAAACTGCGTGTTTAGGGAGAGGAAATGCTTACATTTCTCGCTACAGCCTGCCTTGTTTGAGGCAGTTCGCTCCACGTGGGAAACCCTGCATATAGCAGTTCATTCGTGGAGGAGCTCAGAGAGTACACAGTGGGAGAAATGCTGCTTGTGTTCCACCTGCTACTAAAGCAGAGTTCTTTGGGTAAAACTGCCGTGTTTTGGAAGAGGAAATGCTTCCAGTCCTCGCTACAGCCTGCCGTGGTTAATGCAGTTCGCACCACGTGGGAAAACCTGCATAGAGAAGTTCATTCGTGGAAGAGAACAAAGAGGACACAGTGGGAGAAATACTGCTTGTGTTCCACCTGCAACTAAAGCAGAATTCTTCGGGTAAAACTGCGTGTTTTGGGAGTAGAAATGCTTACAGTCCTTACTACAGCCTGCCTTGGTTGAGGCAGTTCGCTGCATGAGGGACACACTGCATATAGAAGATTCCTTTGGGGAAGGGCACTTTGTGTACAGTGTGGGACAAATGCACCTTGTGTTCCACCTGCAACTAAAGCAGAGTTCTTCGGGTAAAAGTGCCGTGTTTTCAGAGAGGAAATCCTTAGAGACCACAGTAGAGCCTGCCATGGTTGAGGCAGTTCGCTCCATGCGGGAAACCATTCTTACAGAACAAGTTCATTAGGGGAAGTGCCCATTGTGTACACTGTGGGAGAAAAGCTGCTTGAGTTCCACCTGCAACTAAAGCAGAGTTCTTCCATTAAAACTGCGTGTTTAGGGAGAGGAAATGGTGACAGTCCTCGCTGCAGCCTGCCGTAGTTGAGGCAGTTCGCTCCACGTGGGAAACCCTGCATATACAAGTTCATTCGTGGAAGAGACCAAAGAGTACACAGTGGGATAAATGCGGCTTGTGTTCCAACTGCAACTAAAGCAGAGTTCTTTGGGTAAAACTGCCATGTTTTGGGAGAGGAAATGCTTAGAGACCTCACTAGAGCCTGCCTTTGTTTAGGCATTTCACTCCACGTTGGACATCTTGAGTATAGAAGTTCTTTCGGCAAAGGCCCATTGGGTAGACTGTGGAAGAAAAGTTGCTTGTGTTCCACTTGCAATTAAAGCAGAGTTCTTCTGGTAAAACTGCGTGTTTGGGGAGAGGAAATGCTTGCAGTCCTTACTAGAGCCTGCCTTGCTTGAGGCAGTTCGCTGCACGTGGGACACCCTGCATATAGAAGTTGATTCGGGGAGGGGCCCTTTGTGTACAGTGTGGGAGAAATGCAGCTTGTGTTCCACCTGCAATTAAGGCTGAGTTCTTCGGGTAAAAGTGCCATGTTTTCAGAGAGGAAATCCTTAGAGACCACAGTAGAGCCTGCCATGGTTGAGGCAGCTCGCTCTACGCGGGACACCATTCTTTTAGAACAAGGTCATTAGTGGTAGTGCCCATTGTGTACACTGTGAGAGAAATGCTGCTTCTATTACACCTGCACCTAAAGCTGAGTTCCTGTGGTAAAACTGAGGGTTCTGGGAGAGGAAATGCTTAGAGTCCTTACTAGAGCCTGCCTTGCTTGAGGCAGTTCGCTCCACGCGGGACAACCTGTATATTGAAGTTCATTCGGGGAAGGACCTTCCTTATGTGTACCTTGAGGGAGAAATGCATCTTGTGTTCCACCTGCAATTAAGGCAGAGTTCTTCGGGTAAAAGTGCTGTGTTTTCAGAGAGGAAATCCTTAGAGACCACAGTAGGGCTTGCCTTGGTTGAGGCAGTTCGCTCCATGCGGGACAGCCTGCATATAGAACAAGTTCATTCGGTGAAGTGCCCATTGTGTGAACTGAAGGAGAAATGCTGCTTGTGTTACACCTGGAACTAAAGCAGAGTTTTTCTGGTAAAGCTGCGGTGTTTTGGGAGAGGAAATGTTTAGAGGCCTCACTGGAGCCTGAGTTGATTTAGGCATTTCACTCCACGTGGGACACCTTGAGTATAGAAGCTCTTTGGGCAAAGGCCACTGTGTACACTGTGGGAGAAAAGCTGCTTGTGTTCCACCTGCAACTAAAGCAGAGTTCTTCGGGTCAAACTGCGTGTTTTGGGAGAGGAAATGCTTACAGTCCTTACTGGAGCCTACCTTGATTGAGGCAGTTCGCTGCACGTGGGACACCCTGCATATAGAATTTCATTCGGGGAAGGGCCCTTTGTATACAGTGTGGGAGAAATGCAGCTTGTGTTCCACCTGCCATTAAGGTAGAGTTCTTCGGGTAAAAGTGCCGTGTTTTCAGAGAGGAAATCCTTAGAGACCACAGTAGAGCCTGCCATGGTTGAGGCAGTTCGCTCTATGCGGGACACCATTCTTTTAGAACAAGGTTATTAGTGGAAGTGCCCTTTGTGTACACTGTGAGAGAAATGCTGCTTCGGCAACACCTGCACCTAAAGCAGAGTTCCTCGGGTAAAACTGCGTGTTTTGCGAGAGGAAATGCTTAGAGTCCTCGCTACAGCCTGCCGTGGTTGAGGCAGTTCTCTTCACCTGGGAAACCCTGCATATAGAAGTTCATTCGTGGAAGAGACCAAAGAGTACACAGTGGGAGGAATGCTGCTTGTGTTCCACCTGCAATTAAAGCAGAGTTCTTCCGTTAAAACTGCGTGTTTAGGGAGAGGAAATGCTTACATTTCTCGCTACAGCCTGCCTTGTTTGAGGCAGTTCGCTCCACGTGGGAAACCCTGCATATAGCAGTTCATTCGTGGAGGAGCTCAGAGAGTATACAGTGGGAGAAATGCTGCTTGTGTTCCACCTGCTACTAAAGCAGAGTTCTTTGGGTAAAACTGCCGTGTTTTGGAAGAGGAAATGCTTCCAGTCCTCGCTACAGCCTGCCGTGGTTAATGCAGTTCGCACCACGTGGGAAAACCTGCATATAGAAGTTCATTCGTGGAAGAGAACAAAGAGGACACAGTGGGAGAAATACTGCTTGTGTTCCACCTGCAACTAAAGCAGAATTCTTCGGGTAAAACTGCGTGTTTTGGGAGTAGAAATGCTTACAGTCCTTACTACAGCCTGCCTTGGTTGAGGCAGTTCGCTGCATGAGGGACACACTGCATATAGAAGATTCCTTTGGGGAAGGGCACTTTGTGTACAGTGTGGGACAAATGCACCTTGTGTTCCACCTGCAACTAAAGCAGAGTTCTTCGGGTAAAAGTGCCGTGTTTTCAGAGAGGAAATCCTTAGAGACCACAGTAGAGCCTGCCATGGTTGAGGCAGTTCGCTCCATGCGGGAAACCATTCTTACAGAACAAGTTCATTAGGGGAAGTGCCCATTGTGTACACTGTGGGAGAAAAGCTGCTTGAGTTCCACCTGCAACTAAAGCAGAGTTCTTCCATTAAAACTGCGTGTTTAGGGAGAGGAAATGGTTACAGTCCTCGCTGCAGCCTGCCGTAGTTGAGGCAGTTCGCTCCACGTGGGAAACCCTGCATATACAAGTTCATTCGTGGAAGAGACCAAAGAGTACACAGTGGGATAAATGCGGCTTGTGTTCCAACTGCAACTAAAGCAGAGTTCTTTGGGTAAAACTGCCATGTTTTGGGAGAGGAAATGCTTAGAGACCTCACTAGAGCCTGTCTTTGTTTAGGCATTTCACTCCACGTTGGACATCTTGAGTATAGAGGTTCTTTCGGCAAAGGCCCATTGGGTACACTGTGGAAGAAAAGTTGCTTGTGTTCCACTTGCAATTAAAGCAGAGTTCTTCTGGTAAAACTGCGTGTTTGGGGAGAGGAAACGCTAGCAGTCCTTACTAGAGCCTGCCTTGCTTGAGGCAGTTCGCTGCACGTGGGACACCCTGCATATAGAAGTTCATTCGGGGAAGGACCTTCCTTATGTGTACCTTGAGGGAGAAATGCATCTTGTGTTCCACCTGCAATTAAGGCAGAGTTCTTCGGGTAAAAGTGCTGTGTTTTCAGAGAGGAAATCCTTAGAGACCACAGTAGGGCTTGCCTTGGTTGAGGCAGTTCGCTCCATGCGGGACAGCCTGCATATAGAACAAGTTCATTCGGTGAAGTGCCCATTGTGTGAACTGAAGGAGAAATGCTGCTTGTGTTACACCTGGAACTAAAGCAGAGTTTTTCTGGTAAAGCTGCGGTGTTTTGGGAGAGGAAATGTTTAGAGGCCTCACTGGAGCCTGAGTTGATTTAGGCATTTCACTCCACGTGGGACACCTTGAGTATAGAAGCTCTTTGGGCAAAGGCCACTGTGTACACTGTGGGAGAAAAGCTGCTTGTGTTCCACCTGCAACTAAAGCAGAGTTCTTCGGGTCAAACTGCGTGTTTTGGGAGAGGAAATGCTTACAGTCCTTACTGGAGCCTACCTTGATTGAGGCAGTTCGCTGCACGTGGGACACCCTGCATATAGAATTTCATTCGGGGAAGGGCCCTTTGTATACAGTGTGGGAGAAATGCAGCTTGTGTTCCACCTGCCATTAAGGTAGAGTTCTTCGGGTAAAAGTGCTGTGTTTTCAGAGAGGAAATCCTTAGAGACCACAGTAGAGCCTGCCATGGTTGAGGCAGTTCGCTCTATGCGGGACACCATTCTTTTAGAACAAGGTTATTAGTGGAAGTGCCCTTTGTGTACACTGTGAGAGAAATGCTGCTTCGGCAACACCTGCACCTAAAGCAGAGTTCCTCGGGTAAAACTGCGTGTTTTGTGAGAGGAAATGCTTAGAGTCCTCGCTACAGCCTGCCGTGGTTGAGGCAGTTCTCTTCACCTGGGAAACCCTGCATATAGAAGTTCATTCGTGGAAGAGACCAAAGAGTACACAGTGGGAGGAATGCTGCTTGTGTTCCACCTGCAATTAAAGCAGAGTTCTTCCGTTAAAACTGCGTGTTTAGGGAGAGGAAATGCTTACATTTCTTGCTACAGCCTGCCTTGTTTGAGGCAGTTCGCTCCACGTGGGAAACCCTGCATATAGCAGTTCATTCGTGGAGGAGCTCAGAGAGTATACAGTGGGAGAAATGCTGCTTGTGTTCCACCTGCTACTAAAGCAGAGTTCTTTGGGTAAAACTGCCGTGTTTTGGAAGAGGAAATGCTTCCAGTCCTCGCTACAGCCTGCCGTGGTTAATGCAGTTCGCACCACGTGGGAAAACCTGCATATAGAAGTTCATTCGTGGAAGAGAACAAAGAGGACACAGTGGGAGAAATACTGCTTGTGTTCCACCTGCAACTAAAGCAGAATTCTTCGGGTAAAACTGCGTGTTTTGGGAGTAGAAATGCTTACAGTCCTTACTACAGCCTGCCTTGGTTGAGGCAGTTCACTGCATGAGGGACACACTGCATATAGAAGATTCCTTTGGGGAAGGGCACTTTGTGTACAGTGTGGGACAAATGCACCTTGTGTTCCACCTGCAACTAAAGCAGAGTTCTTCGGGTAAAAGTGCCGTGTTTTCAGAGAGGAAATCCTTAGAGACCACAGTAGAGCCTGCCATGGTTGAGGCAGTTCGCTCCATGCGGGAAACCATTCTTACAGAACAAGTTCATTAGGGGAAGTGCCCATTGTGTACACTGTGGGAGAAAAGCTGCTTGAGTTCCACCTGCAACTAAAGCAGAGTTCTTCCATTAAAACTGCGTGTTTAGGGAGAGGAAATGGTTACAGTCCTCGCTGCAGCCTGCCGTAGTTGAGGCAGTTCGCTCCACGTGGGAAACCCTGCATATACAAGTTCATTCGTGGAAGAGACCAAAGAGTACACAGTGGGATAAATGCGGCTTGTGTTCCAACTGCAACTAAAGCAGAGTTCTTTGGGTAAAACTGCCATGTTTTGGGAGAGGAAATGCTTAGAGACCTCACTAGAGCCTGCCTTTGTTTAGGCATTTCACTCCACGTTGGACATCTTGAGTATAGAAGTTCTTTGGGCAAAGGCCACTGTGTACACTGTGGGAGAAAAGCTGCTTGTGTTCCACCTGCAACTAAAGCAGAGTTCTTCGGGTCAAACTGCGTGTTTTGGGAGAGGAAATGCTTACAGTCCTTACTGGAGCCTACCTTGATTGAGGCAGTTCGCTGCACGTGGGACACCCTGCATATAGAATTTCATTCGGGGAAGGGCCCTTTGTATACAGTGTGGGAGAAATGCAGCTTGTGTTCCACCTGCCATTAAGGTAGAGTTCTTCGGGTAAAAGTGCCGTGTTTTCAGAGAGGAAATCCTTAGAGACCACAGTAGAGCCTGCCATGGTTGAGGCAGTTCGCTCTATGCGGGACACCATTCTTTTAGAACAAGGTTATTAGTGGAAGTGCCCTTTGTGTACACTGTGAGAGAAATGCTGCTTCGGCAACACCTGCACCTAAAGCAGAGTTCCTCGGGTAAAACTGCGTGTTTTGCGAGAGGAAATGCTTAGAGTCCTCGCTACAGCCTGCCGTGGTTGAGGCAGTTCTCTTCACCTGGGAAACCCTGCATATAGAAGTTCATTCGTGGAAGAGACCAAAGAGTACACAGTGGGAGGAATGCTGCTTGTGTTCCACCTGCAATTAAAGCAGAGTTCTTCCGTTAAAACTGCGTGTTTAGGGAGAGGAAATGCTTACATTTCTCGCTACAGCCTGCCTTGTTTGAGGCAGTTCGCTCCACGTGGGAAACCCTGCATATAGCAGTTCATTCGTGGAGGAGCTCAGAGAGTACACAGTGGGAGAAATGCTGCTTGTGTTCCACCTGCTACTAAAGCAGAGTTCTTTGGGTAAAACTGCCGTGTTTTGGAAGAGGAAATGCTTCCAGTCCTCGCTACAGCCTGCCGTGGTTAATGCAGTTCGCACCACGTGGGAAAACCTGCATATAGAAGTTCATTCGTGGAAGAGAACAAAGAGGACACAGTGGGAGAAATACTGCTTGTGTTCCACCTGCAACTAAAGCAGAATTCTTCGGGTAAAACTGCGTGTTTTGGGAGTAGAAATGCTTACAGTCCTTACTACAGCCTGCCTTGGTTGAGGCAGTTCGCTGCATGAGGGACACACTGCATATAGAAGATTCCTTTGGGGAAGGGCACTTTGTGTACAGTGTGGGACAAATGCACCTTGTGTTCCACCTGCAACTAAAGCAGAGTTCTTCGGGTAAAAGTGCCGTGTTTTCAGAGAGGAAATCCTTAGAGACCACAGTAGAGCCTGCCATGGTTGAGGCAGTTCGCTCCATGCGGGAAACCATTCTTACAGAACAAGTTCATTAGGGGAAGTGCCCATTGTGTACACTGTGGGAGAAAAGCTGCTTGAGTTCCACCTGCAACTAAAGCAGAGTTCTTCCATTAAAACTGCGTGTTTAGGGAGAGGAAATGGTGACAGTCCTCGCTGCAGCCTGCCGTAGTTGAGGCAGTTCGCTCCACGTGGGAAACCCTGCATATACAAGTTCATTCGTGGAAGAGACCAAAGAGTACACAGTGGGATAAATGCGGCTTGTGTTCCAACTGCAACTAAAGCAGAGTTCTTTGGGTAAAACTGCCATGTTTTGGGAGAGGAAATGCTTAGAGACCTCACTAGAGCCTGTCTTTGTTTAGGCATTTCACTCCACGTTGGACATCTTGAGTATAGAAGTTCTTTCGGCAAAGGCCCATTGGGTACACTGTGGAAGAAAAGTTGCTTGTGTTCCACTTGCAATTAAAGCAGAGTTCTTCTGGTAAAACTGCGTGTTTCGGGAGAGGAAACGCTAGCAGGCCTTACTAGAGCCTGCCTTGCTTGAGGCAGTTCGCTGCACGTGGGACACCCTGCATATAGAAGTTCATTCGGGGAGGGGCCCTTTGTGTACAGTGTGGGAGAAATGCAGCTTGTGTTCCACCTGCAATTAAGGCAGAGTTCTTCGGGTAAAAGTGCCATGTTTTCAGAGAGGAAATCCTTAGAGACCACAGTAGAGCCTGCCATGGTTGAGGCAGCTCGCTCTACGCGGGACACCATTCTTTTAGAACAAGGTCATTAGTGGTAGTGCCCATTGTGTACACTGTGAGAGAAATGCTGCTTCTATTACACCTGCACCTAAAGCTGAGTTCCTGTGGTAAAACTGAGGGTTCTGGGAGAGGAAATGCTTAGAGTCCTTACTAGAGCCTGCCTTGCTTGAGGCAGTTCGCTCCACGCGGGACAACCTGTATATTGAAGTTCATTCGGGGAAGGACCTTCCTTATGTGTACCTTGAGGGAGAAATGCATCTTGTGTTCCACCTGCAATTAAGGCAGAGTTCTTCGGGTAAAAGTGCTGTGTTTTCAGAGAGGAAATCCTTAGAGACCACAGTAGGGCTTGCCTTGGTTGAGGCAGTTCGCTCCATGCGGGACAGCCTGCATATAGAACAAGTTCATTCGGTGAAGTGCCCATTGTGTGAACTGAAGGAGAAATGCTGCTTGTGTTACACCTGGAACTAAAGCAGAGTTTTTCTGGTAAAGCTGCGGTGTTTTGGGAGAGGAAATGTTTAGAGGCCTCACTGGAGCCTGAGTTGATTTAGGCATTTCACTCCACGTGGGACACCTTGAGTATAGAAGCTCTTTGGGCAAAGGCCACTGTGTACACTGTGGGAGAAAAGCTGCTTGTGTTCCACCTGCAACTAAAGCAGAGTTCTTCGGGTCAAACTGCGTGTTTTGGGAGAGGAAATGCTTACAGTCCTTACTGGAGCCTACCTTGATTGAGGCAGTTCGCTGCACGTGGGACACCCTGCATATAGAATTTCATTCGGGGAAGGGCCCTTTGTATACAGTGTGGGAGAAATGCAGCTTGTGTTCCACCTGCCATTAAGGTAGAGTTCTTCGGGTAAAAGTGCCGTGTTTTCAGAGAGGAAATCCTTAGAGACCACAGTAGAGCCTGCCATGGTTGAGGCAGTTCGCTCTATGCGGGACACCATTCTTTTAGAACAAGGTTATTAGTGGAAGTGCCCTTTGTGTACACTGTGAGAGAAATGCTGCTTCGGCAACACCTGCACCTAAAGCAGAGTTCCTCGGGTAAAACTGCGTGTTTCGCGAGAGGAAATGCTTAGAGTCCTCGCTACAGCCTGCCGTGGTTGAGGCAGTTCTCTTCACCTGGGAAACCCTGCATATAGAAGTTCATTCGTGGAAGAGACCAAAGAGTACACAGTGGGAGGAATGCTGCTTGTGTTCCACCTGCAATTAAAGCAGAGTTCTTCCGTTAAAACTGCGTGTTTAGGGAGAGGAAATGCTTACATTTCTCGCTACAGCCTGCCTTGTTTGAGGCAGTTCGCTCCACGTGGGAAACCCTGCATATAGCAGTTCATTCGTGGAGGAGCTCAGAGAGTACACAGTGGGAGAAATGCTGCTTGTGTTCCACCTGCTACTAAAGCAGAGTTCTTTGGGTAAAACTGCCGTGTTTTGGAAGAGGAAATGCTTCCAGTCCTCGCTACAGCCTGCCGTGGTTAATGCAGTTCGCACCACGTGGGAAAACCTGCATAGAGAAGTTCATTCGTGGAAGAGAACAAAGAGGACACAGTGGGAGAAATACTGCTTGTGTTCCACCTGCAACTAAAGCAGAATTCTTCGGGTAAAACTGCGTGTTTTGGGAGTAGAAATGCTTACAGTCCTTACTACAGCCTGCCTTGGTTGAGGCAGTTCGCTGCATGAGGGACACACTGCATATAGAAGATTCCTTTGGGGAAGGGCACTTTGTGTACAGTGTGGGACAAATGCACCTTGTGTTCCACCTGCAACTAAAGCAGAGTTCTTCGGGTAAAAGTGCCGTGTTTTCAGAGAGGAAATCCTTAGAGACCACAGTAGAGCCTGCCATGGTTGAGGCAGTTCGCTCCATGCGGGAAACCATTCTTACAGAACAAGTTCATTAGGGGAAGTGCCCATTGTGTACACTGTGGGAGAAAAGCTGCTTGAGTTCCACCTGCAACTAAAGCAGAGTTCTTCCATTAAAACTGCGTGTTTAGGGAGAGGAAATGGTTACAGTCCTCGCTGCAGCCTGCCGTAGTTGAGGCAGTTCGCTCCACGTGGGAAACCCTGCATATACAAGTTCATTCGTGGAAGAGACCAAAGAGTACACAGTGGGATAAATGCGGCTTGTGTTCCAACTGCAACTAAGGCAGAGTTCTTTGGGTAAAACTGCCATGTTTTGGGAGAGGAAATGCTTAGAGACCTCACTAGAGCCTGTCTTTGTTTAGGCATTTCACTCCACGTTGGATATCTTGAGTATAGAGGTTCTTTCGGCAAAGGCCCATTGGGTACACTGTGGAAGAAAAGTTGCTTGTGTTCCACTTGCAATTAAAGCAGAGTTCTTCTGGTAAAACTGCGTGTTTGGGGAGAGGAAACGCTAGCAGTCCTTACTAGAGCCTGCCTTGCTTGAGGCAGTTCGCTGCACGTGGGACACCCTGCATATAGAAGTTCATTCGGGGAGGGGCCCTTTGTGTACAGTGTGGGAGAAATGCAGCTTGTGTTCCACCTGCAATTAAGGCAGAGTTCTTCGGGTAAAAGTGCCATGTTTTCAGAGAGGAAATCCTTAGAGACCACAGTAGGGCCTGCCATGGTTGAGGCAGCTCGCTCTACGCGGGACACCATTCTTTTAGAACAAGGTCATTAGTGGTAGTGCCCATTGTGTACACTGTGAGAGAAATGCTGCTTCTATTACACCTGCACCTAAAGCTGAGTTCCTGTGGTAAAACTGAGGGTTCTGGGAGAGGAAATGCTTAGAGTCCTTACTAGAGCCTGCCTTGCTTGAGGCAGTTCGCTCCACGCGGGACAACCTGTATATTGAAGTTCATTCGGGGAAGGACCTTCCTTATGTGTACCTTGAGGGAGAAATGCATCTTGTGTTCCACCTGCAATTAAGGCAGAGTTCTTCGGGTAAAAGTGCTGTGTTTTCAGAGAGGAAATCCTTAGAGACCACAGTAGGGCTTGCCTTGGTTGAGGCAGTTCGCTCCATGCGGGACAGCCTGCATATAGAACAAGTTCATTCGGTGAAGTGCCCATTGTGTGAACTGAAGGAGAAATGCTGCTTGTGTTACACCTGGAACTAAAGCAGAGTTTTTCTGGTAAAGCTGCGGTGTTTTGGGAGAGGAAATGTTTAGCGGCCTCACTGGAGCCTGAGTTGATTTAGGCATTTCACTCCACGTGGGACACCTTGAGTATAGAAGCTCTTTGGGCAAAGGCCACTGTGTACACTGTGGGAGAAAAGCTGCTTGTGTTCCACCTGCAACTAAAGCAGAGTTCTTCGGGTCACACTGCGTGTTTTGGGAGAGGAAATGCTTACAGTCCTTACTGGAGCCTACCTTGATTGAGGCAGTTCGCTGCACGTGGGACACCCTGCATATAGAATTTCATTCGGGGAAGGGCCCTTTGTATACAGTGTGGGAGAAATGCAGCTTGTGTTCCACCTGCCATTAAGGTAGAGTTCTTCGGGTAAAAGTGCCGTGTTTTCAGAGAGGAAATCCTTAGAGACCACAGTAGAGCCTGCCATGGTTGAGGCAGTTCGCTCTATGCGGGACACCATTCTTTTAGAACAAGGTTATTAGTGGAAGTGCCCTTTGTGTACACTGTGAGAGAAATGCTGCTTCGGCAACACCTGCACCTAAAGCAGAGTTCCTCGGGTAAAACTGCGTGTTTTGCGAGAGGAAATGCTTAGAGTCCTCGCTACAGCCTGCCGTGGTTGAGGCAGTTCTCTTCACCTGGGAAACCCTGCATATAGAAGTTCATTCGTGGAAGAGACCAAAGAGTACACAGTGGGAGGAATGCTGCTTGTGTTCCACCTGCAATTAAAGCAGAGTTCTTCCGTTAAAACTGCGTGTTTAGGGAGAGGAAATGCTTACATTTCTCGCTACAGCCTGCCTTGTTTGAGGCAGTTCGCTCCACGTGGGAAACCCTGCATATAGCAGTTCATTCGTGGAGGAGCTCAGAGAGTACACAGTGGGAGAAATGCTGCTTGTGTTCCACCTGCTACTAAAGCAGAGTTCTTTGGGTAAAACTGCCGTGTTTTGGAAGAGGAAATGCTTCCAGTCCTCGCTACAGCCTGCCGTGGTTAATGCAGTTCGCACCACGTGGGAAAACCTGCATAGAGAAGTTCATTCGTGGAAGAGAACAAAGAGGACACAGTGGGAGAAATACTGCTTGTGTTCCACCTGCAACTAAAGCAGAATTCTTCGGGTAAAACTGCGTGTTTTGGGAGTAGAAATGCTTACAGTCCTTACTACAGCCTGCCTTGGTTGAGGCAGTTCGCTGCATGAGGGACACACTGCATATAGAAGATTCCTTTGGGGAAGGGCACTTTGTGTACAGTGTGGGACAAATGCACCTTGTGTTCCACCTGCAACTAAAGCAGAGTTCTTCGGGTAAAAGTGCCGTGTTTTCAGAGAGGAAATCCTTAGAGACCACAGTAGAGCCTGCCATGGTTGAGGCAGTTCGCTCCATGCGGGAAACCATTCTTACAGAACAAGTTCATTAGGGGAAGTGCCCATTGTGTACACTGTGGGAGAAAAGCTGCTTGAGTTCCACCTGCAACTAAAGCAGAGTTCTTCCATTAAAACTGCGTGTTTAGGGAGAGGAAATGGTGACAGTCCTCGCTGCAGCCTGCCGTAGTTGAGGCAGTTCGCTCCACGTGGGAAACCCTGCATATACAAGTTCATTCGTGGAAGAGACCAAAGAGTACACAGTGGGATAAATGCGGCTTGTGTTCCAACTGCAACTAAAGCAGAGTTCTTTGGGTAAAACTGCCATGTTTTGGGAGAGGAAATGCTTAGAGACCTCACTAGAGCCTGTCTTTGTTTAGGCATTTCACTCCACGTGGGACATCTTGAGTATAGAGGTTCTTTCGGCAAAGGCCCATTGGGTACACTGTGGAAGAAAAGTTGCTTGTGTTCCACTTGCAATTAAAGCAGAGTTCTTCTGGTAAAACTGCGTGTTTGGGGAGAGGAAACGCTAGCAGTCCTTACTAGAGCCTGCCTTGCTTGAGGCAGTTCGCTGCACGTGGGACACCCTGCATATAGAAGTTCATTCGGGGAGGGGCCCTTTGTGTACAGTGTGGGAGAAATGCAGCTTGTGTTCCACCTGCAATTAAGGCAGAGTTCTTCGGGTAAAAGTGCCATGTTTTCAGAGAGGAAATCCTTAGAGACCACAGTAGAGCCTGCCATGGTTGAGGCAGCTCGCTCTACGCGGGACACCATTCTTTTAGAACAAGGTCATTAGTGGTAGTGCCCATTGTGTACACTGTGAGAGAAATGCTGCTTCTATTACACCTGCACCTAAAGCTGAGTTCCTGTGGTAAAACTGAGGGTTCTGGGAGAGGAAATGCTTAGAGTCCTTACTAGAGCCTGCCTTGCTTGAGGCAGTTCGCTCCACGCGGGACAACCTGTATATTGAAGTTCATTCGGGGAAGGACCTTCCTTATGTGTACCTTGAGGGAGAAATGCATCTTGTGTTCCACCTGCAATTAAGGCAGAGTTCTTCGGGTAAAAGTGCTGTGTTTTCAGAGAGGAAATCCTTAGAGACCACAGTAGGGCTTGCCTTGGTTGAGGCAGTTCGCTCCATGCGGGACAGCCTGCATATAGAACAAGTTCATTCGGTGAAGTGCCCATTGTGTGAACTGAAGGAGAAATGCTGCTTGTGTTACACCTGGAACTAAAGCAGAGTTTTTCTGGTAAAGCTGCGGTGTTTTGGGAGAGGAAATGTTTAGAGGCCTCACTGGAGCCTGAGTTGATTTAGGCATTTCACTCCACGTGGGACACCTTGAGTATAGAAGCTCTTTGGGCAAAGGCCACTGTGTACACTGTGGGAGAAAAGCTGCTTGTGTTCCACCTGCAACTAAAGCAGAGTTCTTCGGGTCAAACTGCGTGTTTTGGGAGAGGGAATGCTTAAAGTCCTTACTAGAGCCTACCTTGATTGAGGCAGTTCGCTGCACGTGGGACACCCTGCATATAGAATTTCATTCGGGGAAGGGCCCTTTGTATACAGTGTGGGAGAAATGCAGCTTGTGTTCCACCTGCCATTAAGGTAGAGTTCTTCGGGTAAAAGTGCCGTGTTTTCAGAGAGGAAATCCTTAGAGACCACAGTAGAGCCTGCCATGGTTGAGGCAGTTCGCTCTATGCGGGACACCATTCTTTTAGAACAAGGTTATTAGTGGAAGTGCCCTTTGTGTACACTGTGAGAGAAATGCTGCTTCGGCAACACCTGCACCTAAAGCAGAGTTCCTCGGGTAAAACTGCGTGTTTTGCGAGAGGAAATGCTTAGAGTCCTCGCTACAGCCTGCCGTGGTTGAGGCAGTTCTCTTCACCTGGGAAACCCTGCATATAGAAGTTCATTCGTGGAAGAGACCAAAGAGTACACAGTGGGAGGAATGCTGCTTGTGTTCCACCTGCAATTAAAGCAGAGTTCTTCCGTTAAAACTGCGTGTTTAGGGAGAGGAAATGCTTACATTTCTCGCTACAGCCTGCCTTGTTTGAGGCAGTTCGCTCCACGTGGGAAACCCTGCATATAGCAGTTCATTCGTGGAGGAGCTCAGAGAGTATACAGTGGGAGAAATGCTGCTTGTGTTCCACCTGCTACTAAAGCAGAGTTCTTTGGGTAAAACTGCCGTGTTTTGGAAGAGGAAATGCTTCCAGTCCTCGCTACAGCCTGCCGTGGTTAATGCAGTTCGCACCACGTGGGAAAACCTGCATAGAGAAGTTCATTCGTGGAAGAGAACAAAGAGGACACAGTGGGAGAAATACTGCTTGTGTTCCACCTGCAACTAAAGCAGAATTCTTCGGGTAAAACTGCGTGTTTTGGGAGTAGAAATGCTTACAGTCCTTACTACAGCCTGCCTTGGTTGAGGCAGTTCGCTGCATGAGGGACACACTGCATATAGAAGATTCCTTTGGGGAAGGGCACTTTGTGTACAGTGTGGGACAAATGCACCTTGTGTTCCACCTGCAACTAAAGCAGAGTTCTTCGGGTAAAAGTGCCGTGTTTTCAGAGAGGAAATCCTTAGAGACCACAGTAGAGCCTGCCATGGTTGAGGCAGTTCGCTCCATGCGGGAAACCATTCTTACAGAACAAGTTCATTAGGGGAAGTGCCCATTGTGTACACTGTGGGAGAAAAGCTGCTTGAGTTCCACCTGCAACTAAAGCAGAGTTCTTCCATTAAAACTGCGTGTTTAGGGAGAGGAAATGGTTACAGTCCTCGCTGCAGCCTGCCGTAGTTGAGGCAGTTCGCTCCACGTGGGAAACCCTGCATATAGAAGTTCATTCGTGGAAGAGACCAAAGAGTACACAGTGGGATAAATGCGGCTTGTGTTCCAACTGCAACTAAAGCAGAGTTCTTTGGGTAAAACTGCCATGTTTTGGGAGAGGAAATGCTTAGAGACCTCACTAGAGCCTGTCTTTGTTTAGGCATTTCACTCCACGTTGGACATCTTGAGTATAGAGGTTCTTTCGGCAAAGGCCCATTGGGTACACTGTGGAAGAAAAGTTGCTTGTGTTCCACTTGCAATTAAAGCAGAGTTCTTCTGGTAAAACTGCGTGTTTGGGGAGAGGAAACGCTAGCAGTCCTTACTAGAGCCTGCCTTGCTTGAGGCAGTTCGCTGCACGTGGGACACCCTGCATATAGAAGTTCATTCGGGGAGGGGCCCTTTGTGTACAGTGTGGGAGAAATGCAGCTTGTGTTCCACCTGCAATTAAGGCAGAGTTCTTCGGGTAAAAGTGCCATGTTTTCAGAGAGGAAATCCTTAGAGACCACAGTAGGGCCTGCCATGGTTGAGGCAGCTCGCTCTACGCGGGACACCATTCTTTTAGAACAAGGTCATTAGTGGTAGTGCCCATTGTGTACACTGTGAGAGAAATGCTGCTTCTATTACACCTGCACCTAAAGCTGAGTTCCTGTGGTAAAACTGAGGGTTCTGGGAGAGGAAATGCTTAGAGTCCTTACTAGAGCCTGCCTTGCTTGAGGCAGTTCGCTCCACGCGGGACAACCTGTATATTGAAGTTCATTCGGGGAAGGACCTTCCTTATGTGTACCTTGAGGGAGAAATGCATCTTGTGTTCCACCTGCAATTAAGGCAGAGTTCTTCGGGTAAAAGTGCTGTGTTTTCAGAGAGGAAATCCTTAGAGACCACAGTAGGGCTTGCCTTGGTTGAGGCAGTTCGCTCCATGCGGGACAGCCTGCATATAGAACAAGTTCATTCGGTGAAGTGCCCATTGTGTGAACTGAAGGAGAAATGCTGCTTGTGTTACACCTGGAACTAAAGCAGAGTTTTTCTGGTAAAGCTGCGGTGTTTTGGGAGAGGAAATGTTTAGAGGCCTCACTGGAGCCTGAGTTGATTTAGGCATTTCACTCCACGTGGGACACCTTGAGTATAGAAGCTCTTTGGGCAAAGGCCACTGTGTACACTGTGGGAGAAAAGCTGCTTGTGTTCCACCTGCAACTAAAGCAGAGTTCTTCGGGTCAAACTGCGTGTTTTGGGAGAGGAAATGCTTACAGTCCTTACTGGAGCCTACCTTGATTGAGGCAGTTCGCTGCACGTGGGACACCCTGCATATAGAATTTCATTCGGGGAAGGGCCCTTTGTATACAGTGTGGGAGAAATGCAGCTTGTGTTCCACCTGCCATTAAGGTAGAGTTCTTCGGGTAAAAGTGCCGTGTTTTCAGAGAGGAAATCCTTAGAGACCACAGTAGAGCCTGCCATGGTTGAGGCAGTTCGCTCTATGCGGGACACCATTCTTTTAGAACAAGGTTATTAGTGGAAGTGCCCTTTGTGTACACTGTGAGAGAAATGCTGCTTCGGCAACACCTGCACCTAAAGCAGAGTTCCTCGGGTAAAACTGCGTGTTTTGCGAGAGGAAATGCTTAGAGTCCTCGCTACAGCCTGCCGTGGTTGAGGCAGTTCTCTTCACCTGGGAAACCCTGCATATAGAAGTTCATTCGTGGAAGAGACCAAAGAGTACACAGTGGGAGGAATGCTGCTTGTGTTCCACCTGCAATTAAAGCAGAGTTCTTCCGTTAAAACTGCGTGTTTAGGGAGAGGAAATGCTTACATTTCTCGCTACAGCCTGCCTTGTTTGAGGCAGTTCGCTCCACGTGGGAAACCCTGCATATAGCAGTTCATTCGTGGAGGAGCTCAGAGAGTATACAGTGGGAGAAATGCTGCTTGTGTTCCACCTGCTACTAAAGCAGAGTTCTTTGGGTAAAACTGCCGTGTTTTGGAAGAGGAAATGCTTCCAGTCCTCGCTACAGCCTGCCGTGGTTAATGCAGTTCGCACCACGTGGGAAAACCTGCATATAGAAGTTCATTCGTGGAAGAGAACAAAGAGGACACAGTGGGAGAAATACTGCTTGTGTTCCACCTGCAACTAAAGCAGAATTCTTCGGGTAAAACTGCGTGTTTTGGGAGTAGAAATGCTTACAGTCCTTACTACAGCCTGCCTTGGTTGAGGCAGTTCGCTGCATGAGGGACACACTGCATATAGAAGATTCCTTTGGGGAAGGGCACTTTGTGTACAGTGTGGGACAAATGCACCTTGTGTTCCACCTGCAACTAAAGCAGAGTTCTTCGGGTAAAAGTGCCGTGTTTTCAGAGAGGAAATCCTTAGAGACCACAGTAGAGCCTGCCATGGTTGAGGCAGTTCGCTCCATGCGGGAAACCATTCTTACAGAACAAGTTCATTAGGGGAAGTGCCCATTGTGTACACTGTGGGAGAAAAGCTGCTTGAGTTCCACCTGCAACTAAAGCAGAGTTCTTCCATTAAAACTGCGTGTTTAGGGAGAGGAAATGGTTACAGTCCTCGCTGCAGCCTGCCGTAGTTGAGGCAGTTCGCTCCACGTGGGAAACCCTGCATATACAAGTTCATTCGTGGAAGAGACCAAAGAGTACACAGTGGGATAAATGCGGCTTGTGTTCCAACTGCAACTAAAGCAGAGTTCTTTGGGTAAAACTGCCATGTTTTGGGAGAGGAAATGCTTAGAGACCTCACTAGAGCCTGTCTTTGTTTAGGCATTTCACTCCACGTTGGACATCTTGAGTATAGAGGTTCTTTCGGCAAAGGCCCATTGGGTACACTGTGGAAGAAAAGTTGCTTGTGTTCCACTTGCAATTAAAGCAGAGTTCTTCTGGTAAAACTGCGTGTTTGGGGAGAGGAAACGCTAGCAGTCCTTACTAGAGCCTGCCTTGCTTGAGGCAGTTCGCTGCACGTGGGACACCCTGCATATAGAAGTTCATTCGGGGAGGGGCCCTTTGTGTACAGTGTGGGAGAAATGCAGCTTGTGTTCCACCTGCAATTAAGGCAGAGTTCTTCGGGTAAAAGTGCCATGTTTTCAGAGAGGAAATCCTTAGAGACCACAGTAGGGCCTGCCATGGTTGAGGCAGCTCGCTCTACGCGGGACACCATTCTTTTAGAACAAGGTCATTAGTGGTAGTGCCCATTGTGTACACTGTGAGAGAAATGCTGCTTCTATTACACCTGCACCTAAAGCTGAGTTCCTGTGGTAAAACTGAGGGTTCTGGGAGAGGAAATGCTTAGAGTCCTTACTAGAGCCTGCCTTGCTTGAGGCAGTTCGCTCCACGCGGGACAACCTGTATATTGAAGTTCATTCGGGGAAGGACCTTCCTTATGTGTACCTTGAGGGAGAAATGCATCTTGTGTTCCACCTGCAATTAAGGCAGAGTTCTTCGGGTAAAAGTGCTGTGTTTTCAGAGAGGAAATCCTTAGAGACCACAGTAGGGCTTGCCTTGGTTGAGGCAGTTCGCTCCATGCGGGACAGCCTGCATATAGAACAAGTTCATTCGGTGAAGTGCCCATTGTGTGAACTGAAGGAGAAATGCTGCTTGTGTTACACCTGGAACTAAAGCAGAGTTTTTCTGGTAAAGCTGCGGTGTTTTGGGAGAGGAAATGTTTAGAGGCCTCACTGGAGCCTGAGTTGATTTAGGCATTTCACTCCACGTGGGACACCTTGAGTATAGAAGCTCTTTGGGCAAAGGCCACTGTGTACACTGTGGGAGAAAAGCTGCTTGTGTTCCACCTGCAACTAAAGCAGAGTTCTTCGGGTCAAACTGCGTGTTTTGGGAGAGGAAATGCTTACAGTCCTTACTGGAGCCTACCTTGATTGAGGCAGTTCGCTGCACGTGGGACACCCTGCATATAGAATTTCATTCGGGGAAGGGCCCTTTGTATACAGTGTGGGAGAAATGCAGCTTGTGTTCCACCTGCCATTAAGGTAGAGTTCTTCGGGTAAAAGTGCCGTGTTTTCAGAGAGGAAATCCTTAGAGACCACAGTAGAGCCTGCCATGGTTGAGGCAGTTCGCTCTATGCGGGACACCATTCTTTTAGAACAAGGTTATTAGTGGAAGTGCCCTTTGTGTACACTGTGAGAGAAATGCTGCTTCGGCAACACCTGCACCTAAAGCAGAGTTCCTCGGGTAAAACTGCGTGTTTTGTGAGAGGAAATGCTTAGAGTCCTCGCTACAGCCTGCCGTGGTTGAGGCAGTTCTCTTCACCTGGGAAACCCTGCATATAGAAGTTCATTCGTGGAAGAGACCAAAGAGTACACAGTGGGAGGAATGCTGCTTGTGTTCCACCTGCAATTAAAGCAGAGTTCTTCCGTTAAAACTGCGTGTTTAGGGAGAGGAAATGCTTACATTTCTTGCTACAGCCTGCCTTGTTTGAGGCAGTTCGCTCCACGTGGGAAACCCTGCATATAGCAGTTCATTCGTGGAGGAGCTCAGAGAGTATACAGTGGGAGAAATGCTGCTTGTGTTCCACCTGCTACTAAAGCAGAGTTCTTTGGGTAAAACTGCCGTGTTTTGGAAGAGGAAATGCTTCCAGTCCTCGCTACAGCCTGCCGTGGTTAATGCAGTTCGCACCACGTGGGAAAACCTGCATATAGAAGTTCATTCGTGGAAGAGAACAAAGAGGACACAGTGGGAGAAATACTGCTTGTGTTCCACCTGCAACTAAAGCAGAATTCTTCGGGTAAAACTGCGTGTTTTGGGAGTAGAAATGCTTACAGTCCTTACTACAGCCTGCCTTGGTTGAGGCAGTTCGCTGCATGAGGGACACACTGCATATAGAAGATTCCTTTGGGGAAGGGCACTTTGTGTACAGTGTGGGACAAATGCACCTTGTGTTCCACCTGCAACTAAAGCAGAGTTCTTCGGGTAAAAGTGCCGTGTTTTCAGAGAGGAAATCCTTAGAGACCACAGTAGAGCCTGCCATGGTTGAGGCAGTTCGCTCCATGCGGGAAACCATTCTTACAGAACAAGTTCATTAGGGGAAGTGCCCATTGTGTACACTGTGGGAGAAAAGCTGCTTGAGTTCCACCTGCAACTAAAGCAGAGTTCTTCCATTAAAACTGCGTGTTTAGGGAGAGGAAATGGTTACAGTCCTCGCTGCAGCCTGCCGTAGTTGAGGCAGTTCGCTCCACGTGGGAAACCCTGCATATACAAGTTCATTCGTGGAAGAGACCAAAGAGTACACAGTGGGATAAATGCGGCTTGTGTTCCAACTGCAACTAAAGCAGAGTTCTTTGGGTAAAACTGCCATGTTTTGGGAGAGGAAATGCTTAGAGACCTCACTAGAGCCTGCCTTTGTTTAGGCATTTCACTCCACGTTGGACATCTTGAGTATAGAAGTTCTTTGGGCAAAGGCCACTGTGTACAGTGTGGGAGAAATGCAGCTTGTGTTCCACCTGCAACTAAAGCAGAGTTCTTCGGGTCAAACTGCGTGTTTTGGGAGAGGAAATGCTTACAGTCCTTACTGGAGCCTACCTTGATTGAGGCAGTTCGCTGCACGTGGGACACCCTGCATATAGAATTTCATTCGGGGAAGGGCCCTTTGTATACAGTGTGGGAGAAATGCAGCTTGTGTTCCACCTGCCATTAAGGTAGAGTTCTTCGGGTAAAAGTGCCGTGTTTTCAGAGAGGAAATCCTTAGAGACCACAGTAGAGCCTGCCATGGTTGAGGCAGTTCGCTCTATGCGGGACACCATTCTTTTAGAACAAGGTTATTAGTGGAAGTGCCCTTTGTGTACACTGTGAGAGAAATGCTGCTTCGGCAACACCTGCACCTAAAGCAGAGTTCCTCGGGTAAAACTGCGTGTTTTGCGAGAGGAAATGCTTAGAGTCCTCGCTACAGCCTGCCGTGGTTGAGGCAGTTCTCTTCACCTGGGAAACCCTGCATATAGAAGTTCATTCGTGGAAGAGACCAAAGAGTACACAGTGGGAGGAATGCTGCTTGTGTTCCACCTGCAATTAAAGCAGAGTTCTTCCGTTAAAACTGCGTGTTTAGGGAGAGGAAATGCTTACATTTCTCGCTACAGCCTGCCTTGTTTGAGGCAGTTCGCTCCACGTGGGAAACCCTGCATATAGCAGTTCATTCGTGGAGGAGCTCAGAGAGTACACAGTGGGAGAAATGCTGCTTGTGTTCCACCTGCTACTAAAGCAGAGTTCTTTGGGTAAAACTGCCGTGTTTTGGAAGAGGAAATGCTTCCAGTCCTCGCTACAGCCTGCCGTGGTTAATGCAGTTCGCACCACGTGGGAAAACCTGCATATAGAAGTTCATTCGTGGAAGAGAACAAAGAGGACACAGTGGGAGAAATACTGCTTGTGTTCCACCTGCAACTAAAGCAGAATTCTTCGGGTAAAACTGCGTGTTTTGGGAGTAGAAATGCTTACAGTCCTTACTACAGCCTGCCTTGGTTGAGGCAGTTCGCTGCATGAGGGACACACTGCATATAGAAGATTCCTTTGGGGAAGGGCACTTTGTGTACAGTGTGGGACAAATGCACCTTGTGTTCCACCTGCAACTAAAGCAGAGTTCTTCGGGTAAAAGTGCCGTGTTTTCAGAGAGGAAATCCTTAGAGACCACAGTAGAGCCTGCCATGGTTGAGGCAGTTCGCTCCATGCGGGAAACCATTCTTACAGAACAAGTTCATTAGGGGAAGTGCCCATTGTGTACACTGTGGGAGAAAAGCTGCTTGAGTTCCACCTGCAACTAAAGCAGAGTTCTTCCATTAAAACTGCGTGTTTAGGGAGAGGAAATGGTGACAGTCCTCGCTGCAGCCTGCCGTAGTTGAGGCAGTTCGCTCCACGTGGGAAACCCTGCATATACAAGTTCATTCGTGGAAGAGACCAAAGAGTACACAGTGGGATAAATGCGGCTTGTGTTCCAACTGCAACTAAAGCAGAGTTCTTTGGGTAAAACTGCCATGTTTTGGGAGAGGAAATGCTTAGAGACCTCACTAGAGCCTGTCTTTGTTTAGGCATTTCACTCCACGTTGGACATCTTGAGTATAGAAGTTCTTTCGGCAAAGGCCCATTGGGTACACTGTGGAAGAAAAGTTGCTTGTGTTCCACTTGCAATTAAAGCAGAGTTCTTCTGGTAAAACTGCGTGTTTGGGGAGAGGAAACGCTAGCAGGCCTTACTAGAGCCTGCCTTGCTTGAGGCAGTTCGCTGCACGTGGGACACCCTGCATATAGAAGTTCATTTGGGGAGGGGCCCTTTGTGTACAGTGTGGGAGAAATGCAGCTTGTGTTCCACCTGCAATTAAGGCAGAGTTCTTCGGGTAAAAGTGCCATGTTTTCAGAGAGGAAATCCTTAGAGACCACAGTAGAGCCTGCCATGGTTGAGGCAGCTCGCTCTACGCGGGACACCATTCTTTTAGAACAAGGTCATTAGTGGTAGTGCCCATTGTGTACACTGTGAGAGAAATGCTGCTTCTATTACACCTGCACCTAAAGCTGAGTTCCTGTGGTAAAACTGAGGGTTCTGGGAGAGGAAATGCTTAGAGTCCTTACTAGAGCCTGCCTTGCTTGAGGCAGTTCGCTCCACGCGGGACAACCTGTATATTGAAGTTCATTCGGGGAAGGACCTTCCTTATGTGTACCTTGAGGGAGAAATGCATCTTGTGTTCCACCTGCAATTAAGGCAGAGTTCTTCGGGTAAAAGTGCTGTGTTTTCAGAGAGGAAATCCTTAGAGACCACAGTAGGGCTTGCCTTGGTTGAGGCAGTTCGCTCCATGCGGGACAGCCTGCATATAGAACAAGTTCATTCGGTGAAGTGCCCATTGTGTGAACTGAAGGAGAAATGCTGCTTGTGTTACACCTGGAACTAAAGCAGAGTTTTTCTGGTAAAGCTGCGGTGTTTTGGGAGAGGAAATGTTTAGAGGCCTCACTGGAGCCTGAGTTGATTTAGGCATTTCACTCCACGTGGGACACCTTGAGTATAGAAGCTCTTTGGGCAAAGGCCACTGTGTACACTGTGGGAGAAAAGCTGCTTGTGTTCCACCTGCAACTAAAGCAGAGTTCTTCGGGTCAAACTGCGTGTTTTGGGAGAGGAAATGCTTACAGTCCTTACTGGAGCCTACCTTGATTGAGGCAGTTCGCTGCACGTGGGACACCCTGCATATAGAATTTCATTCGGGGAAGGGCCCTTTGTATACAGTGTGGGAGAAATGCAGCTTGTGTTCCACCTGCCATTAAGGTAGAGTTCTTCGGGTAAAAGTGCCGTGTTTTCAGAGAGGAAATCCTTAGAGACCACAGTAGAGCCTGCCATGGTTGAGGCAGTTCGCTCTATGCGGGACACCATTCTTTTAGAACAAGGTTATTAGTGGAAGTGCCCTTTGTGTACACTGTGAGAGAAATGCTGCTTCGGCAACACCTGCACCTAAAGCAGAGTTCCTCGGGTAAAACTGCGTGTTTCGCGAGAGGAAATGCTTAGAGTCCTCGCTACAGCCTGCCGTGGTTGAGGCAGTTCTCTTCACCTGGGAAACCCTGCATATAGAAGTTCATTCGTGGAAGAGACCAAAGAGTACACAGTGGGAGGAATGCTGCTTGTGTTCCACCTGCAATTAAAGCAGAGTTCTTCCGTTAAAACTGCGTGTTTAGGGAGAGGAAATGCTTACATTTCTCGCTACAGCCTGCCTTGTTTGAGGCAGTTCGCTCCACGTGGGAAACCCTGCATATAGCAGTTCATTCGTGGAGGAGCTCAGAGAGTACACAGTGGGAGAAATGCTGCTTGTGTTCCACCTGCTACTAAAGCAGAGTTCTTTGGGTAAAACTGCCGTGTTTTGGAAGAGGAAATGCTTCCAGTCCTCGCTACAGCCTGCCGTGGTTAATGCAGTTCGCACCACGTGGGAAAACCTGCATAGAGAAGTTCATTCGTGGAAGAGAACAAAGAGGACACAGTGGGAGAAATACTGCTTGTGTTCCACCTGCAACTAAAGCAGAATTCTTCGGGTAAAACTGCGTGTTTTGGGAGTAGAAATGCTTACAGTCCTTACTACAGCCTGCCTTGGTTGAGGCAGTTCGCTGCATGAGGGACACACTGCATATAGAAGATTCCTTTGGGGAAGGGCACTTTGTGTACAGTGTGGGACAAATGCACCTTGTGTTCCACCTGCAACTAAAGCAGAGTTCTTCGGGTAAAAGTGCCGTGTTTTCAGAGAGGAAATCCTTAGAGACCACAGTAGAGCCTGCCATGGTTGAGGCAGTTCGCTCCATGCGGGAAACCATTCTTACAGAACAAGTTCATTAGGGGAAGTGCCCATTGTGTACACTGTGGGAGAAAAGCTGCTTGAGTTCCACCTGCAACTAAAGCAGAGTTCTTCCATTAAAACTGCGTGTTTAGGGAGAGGAAATGGTTACAGTCCTCGCTGCAGCCTGCCGTAGTTGAGGCAGTTCGCTCCACGTGGGAAACCCTGCATATACAAGTTCATTCGTGGAAGAGACCAAAGAGTACACAGTGGGATAAATGCGGCTTGTGTTCCAACTGCAACTAAGGCAGAGTTCTTTGGGTAAAACTGCCATATTTTGGGAGAGGAAATGCTTAGAGACCTCACTAGAGCCTGTCTTTGTTTAGGCATTTCACTCCACGTTGGACATCTTGAGTATAGAGGTTCTTTCGGCAAAGGCCCATTGGGTACACTGTGGAAGAAAAGTTGCTTGTGTTCCACTTGCAATTAAAGCAGAGTTCTTCTGGTAAAACTGCGTGTTTGGGGAGAGGAAACGCTAGCAGTCCTTACTAGAGCCTGCCTTGCTTGAGGCAGTTCGCTGCACGTGGGACACCCTGCATATAGAAGTTCATTCGGGGAGGGGCCCTTTGTGTACAGTGTGGGAGAAATGCAGCTTGTGTTCCACCTGCAATTAAGGCAGAGTTCTTCGGGTAAAAGTGCCATGTTTTCAGAGAGGAAATCCTTAGAGACCACAGTAGGGCCTGCCATGGTTGAGGCAGCTCGCTCTACGCGGGACACCATTCTTTTAGAACAAGGTCATTAGTGGTAGTGCCCATTGTGTACACTGTGAGAGAAATGCTGCTTCTATTACACCTGCACCTAAAGCTGAGTTCCTGTGGTAAAACTGAGGGTTCTGGGAGAGGAAATGCTTAGAGTCCTTACTAGAGCCTGCCTTGCTTGAGGCAGTTCGCTCCACGCGGGACAACCTGTATATTGAAGTTCATTCGGGGAAGGACCTTCCTTATGTGTACCTTGAGGGAGAAATGCATCTTGTGTTCCACCTGCAATTAAGGCAGAGTTCTTCGGGTAAAAGTGCTGTGTTTTCAGAGAGGAAATCCTTAGAGACCACAGTAGGGCTTGCCTTGGTTGAGGCAGTTCGCTCCATGCGGGACAGCCTGCATATAGAACAAGTTCATTCGGTGAAGTGCCCATTGTGTGAACTGAAGGAGAAATGCTGCTTGTGTTACACCTGGAACTAAAGCAGAGTTTTTCTGGTAAAGCTGCGGTGTTTTGGGAGAGGAAATGTTTAGCGGCCTCACTGGAGCCTGAGTTGATTTAGGCATTTCACTCCACGTGGGACACCTTGAGTATAGAAGCTCTTTGGGCAAAGGCCACTGTGTACACTGTGGGAGAAAAGCTGCTTGTGTTCCACCTGCAACTAAAGCAGAGTTCTTCGGGTCACACTGCGTGTTTTGGGAGAGGAAATGCTTACAGTCCTTACTGGAGCCTACCTTGATTGAGGCAGTTCGCTGCATGTGGGACACCCTGCATATAGAATTTCATTCGGGGAAGGGCCCTTTGTATACAGTGTGGGAGAAATGCAGCTTGTGTTCCACCTGCCATTAAGGTAGAGTTCTTCGGGTAAAAGTGCCGTGTTTTCAGAGAGGAAATCCTTAGAGACCACAGTAGAGCCTGCCATGGTTGAGGCAGTTCGCTCTATGCGGGACACCATTCTTTTAGAACAAGGTTATTAGTGGAAGTGCCCTTTGTGTACACTGTGAGAGAAATGCTGCTTCGGCAACACCTGCACCTAAAGCAGAGTTCCTCGGGTAAAACTGCGTGTTTTGCGAGAGGAAATGCTTAGAGTCCTCGCTACAGCCTGCCGTGGTTGAGGCAGTTCTCTTCACCTGGGAAACCCTGCATATAGAAGTTCATTCGTGGAAGAGACCAAAGAGTACACAGTGGGAGGAATGCTGCTTGTGTTCCACCTGCAATTAAAGCAGAGTTCTTCCGTTAAAACTGCGTGTTTAGGGAGAGGAAATGCTTACATTTCTCGCTACAGCCTGCCTTGTTTGAGGCAGTTCGCTCCACGTGGGAAACCCTGCATATAGCAGTTCATTCGTGGAGGAGCTCAGAGAGTACACAGTGGGAGAAATGCTGCTTGTGTTCCACCTGCTACTAAAGCAGAGTTCTTTGGGTAAAACTGCCGTGTTTTGGAAGAGGAAATGCTTCCAGTCCTCGCTACAGCCTGCCGTGGTTAATGCAGTTCGCACCACGTGGGAAAACCTGCATAGAGAAGTTCATTCGTGGAAGAGAACAAAGAGGACACAGTGGGAGAAATACTGCTTGTGTTCCACCTGCAACTAAAGCAGAATTCTTCGGGTAAAACTGCGTGTTTTGGGAGTAGAAATGCTTACAGTCCTTACTACAGCCTGCCTTGGTTGAGGCAGTTCGCTGCATGAGGGACACACTGCATATAGAAGATTCCTTTGGGGAAGGGCACTTTGTGTACAGTGTGGGACAAATGCACCTTGTGTTCCACCTGCAACTAAAGCAGAGTTCTTCGGGTAAAAGTGCCGTGTTTTCAGAGAGGAAATCCTTAGAGACCACAGTAGAGCCTGCCATGGTTGAGGCAGTTCGCTCCATGCGGGAAACCATTCTTACAGAACAAGTTCATTAGGGGAAGTGCCCATTGTGTACACTGTGGGAGAAAAGCTGCTTGAGTTCCACCTGCAACTAAAGCAGAGTTCTTCCATTAAAACTGCGTGTTTAGGGAGAGGAAATGGTGACAGTCCTCGCTGCAGCCTGCCGTAGTTGAGGCAGTTCGCTCCACGTGGGAAACCCTGCATATACAAGTTCATTCGTGGAAGAGACCAAAGAGTACACAGTGGGATAAATGCGGCTTGTGTTCCAACTGCAACTAAAGCAGAGTTCTTTGGGTAAAACTGCCATGTTTTGGGAGAGGAAATGCTTAGAGACCTCACTAGAGCCTGCCTTTGTTTAGGCATTTCACTCCACGTTGGACATCTTGAGTATAGAAGTTCTTTCGGCAAAGGCCCATTGGGTAGACTGTGGAAGAAAAGTTGCTTGTGTTCCACTTGCAATTAAAGCAGAGTTCTTCTGGTAAAACTGCGTGTTTGGGGAGAGGAAATGCTTGCAGTCCTTACTAGAGCCTGCCTTGCTTGAGGCAGTTCGCTGCACGTGGGACACCCTGCATATAGAAGTTGATTCGGGGAGGGGCCCTTTGTGTACAGTGTGGGAGAAATGCAGCTTGTGTTCCACCTGCAATTAAGGCTGAGTTCTTCGGGTAAAAGTGCCATGTTTTCAGAGAGGAAATCCTTAGAGACCACAGTAGAGCCTGCCATGGTTGAGGCAGCTCGCTCTACGCGGGACACCATTCTTTTAGAACAAGGTCATTAGTGGTAGTGCCCATTGTGTACACTGTGAGAGAAATGCTGCTTCTATTACACCTGCACCTAAAGCTGAGTTCCTGTGGTAAAACTGAGGGTTCTGGGAGAGGAAATGCTTAGAGTCCTTACTAGAGCCTGCCTTGCTTGAGGCAGTTCGCTCCACGCGGGACAACCTGTATATTGAAGTTCATTCGGGGAAGGACCTTATGTGTACCTTGAGGGAGAAATGCATCTTGTGTTCCACCTGCAATTAAGGCAGAGTTCTTCGGGTAAAAGTGCTGTGTTTTCAGAGAGGAAATCCTTAGAGACCACAGTAGGGCTTGCCTTGGTTGAGGCAGTTCGCTCCATGCGGGACAGCCTGCATATAGAACAAGTTCATTCGGTGAAGTGCCCATTGTGTGAACTGAAGGAGAAATGCTGCTTGTGTTACACCTGGAACTAAAGCAGAGTTTTTCTGGTAAAGCTGCGGTGTTTTGGGAGAGGAAATGTTTAGAGGCCTCACTGGAGCCTGAGTTGATTTAGGCATTTCACTCCACGTGGGACACCTTGAGTATAGAAGCTCTTTGGGCAAAGGCCACTGTGTACACTGTGGGAGAAAAGCTGCTTGTGTTCCACCTGCAACTAAAGCAGAGTTCTTCGGGTCACACTGCGTGTTTTGGGAGAGGAAATGCTTACAGTCCTTACTGGAGCCTACCTTGATTGAGGCAGTTCGCTGCACGTGGGACACCCTGCATATAGAATTTCATTCGGGGAAGGGCCCTTTGTATACAGTGTGGGAGAAATGCAGCTTGTGTTCCACCTGCCATTAAGGTAGAGTTCTTCGGGTAAAAGTGCCGTGTTTTCAGAGAGGAAATCCTTAGAGACCACAGTAGAGCCTGCCATGGTTGAGGCAGTTCGCTCTATGCGGGACACCATTCTTTTAGAACAAGGTTATTAGTGGAAGTGCCCTTTGTGTACACTGTGAGAGAAATGCTGCTTCGGCAACACCTGCACCTAAAGCAGAGTTCCTCGGGTAAAACTGCGTGTTTTGCGAGAGGAAATGCTTAGAGTCCTCGCTACAGCCTGCCGTGGTTGAGGCAGTTCTCTTCACCTGGGAAACCCTGCATATAGAAGTTCATTCGTGGAAGAGACCAAAGAGTACACAGTGGGAGGAATGCTGCTTGTGTTCCACCTGCAATTAAAGCAGAGTTCTTCCGTTAAAACTGCGTGTTTAGGGAGAGGAAATGCTTACATTTCTCGCTACAGCCTGCCTTGTTTGAGGCAGTTCGCTCCACGTGGGAAACCCTGCATATAGCAGTTCATTCGTGGAGGAGCTCAGAGAGTATACAGTGGGAGAAATGCTGCTTGTGTTCCACCTGCTACTAAAGCAGAGTTCTTTGGGTAAAACTGCCGTGTTTTGGAAGAGGAAATGCTTCCAGTCCTCGCTACAGCCTGCCGTGGTTAATGCAGTTCGCACCACGTGGGAAAACCTGCATATAGAAGTTCATTCGTGGAAGAGAACAAAGAGGACACAGTGGGAGAAATACTGCTTGTGTTCCACCTGCAACTAAAGCAGAATTCTTCGGGTAAAACTGCGTGTTTTGGGAGTAGAAATGCTTACAGTCCTTACTACAGCCTGCCTTGGTTGAGGCAGTTCGCTGCATGAGGGACACACTGCATATAGAAGATTCCTTTGGGGAAGGGCACTTTGTGTACAGTGTGGGACAAATGCACCTTGTGTTCCACCTGCAACTAAAGCAGAGTTCTTCGGGTAAAAGTGCCGTGTTTTCAGAGAGGAAATCCTTAGAGACCACAGTAGAGCCTGCCATGGTTGAGGCAGTTCGCTCCATGCGGGAAACCATTCTTACAGAACAAGTTCATTAGGGGAAGTGCCCATTGTGTACACTGTGGGAGAAAAGCTGCTTGAGTTCCACCTGCAACTAAAGCAGAGTTCTTCCATTAAAACTGCGTGTTTAGGGAGAGGAAATGGTTACAGTCCTCGCTGCAGCCTGCCGTAGTTGAGGCAGTTCGCTCCACGTGGGAAACCCTGCATATACAAGTTCATTCGTGGAAGAGACCAAAGAGTACACAGTGGGATAAATGCGGCTTGTGTTCCAACTGCAACTAAAGCAGAGTTCTTTGGGTAAAACTGCCATGTTTTGGGAGAGGAAATGCTTAGAGACCTCACTAGAGCCTGTCTTTGTTTAGGCATTTCACTCCACGTTGGACATCTTGAGTATAGAGGTTCTTTCGGCAAAGGCCCATTGGGTACACTGTGGAAGAAAAGTTGCTTGTGTTCCACTTGCAATTAAAGCAGAGTTCTTCTGGTAAAACTGCGTGTTTGGGGAGAGGAAACGCTAGCAGTCCTTACTAGAGCCTGCCTTGCTTGAGGCAGTTCGCTGCACGTGGGACACCCTGCATATAGAAGTTCATTCGGGGAGGGGCCCTTTGTGTACAGTGTGGGAGAAATGCAGCTTGTGTTCCACCTGCAATTAAGGCAGAGTTCTTCGGGTAAAAGTGCCATGTTTTCAGAGAGGAAATCCTTAGAGACCACAGTAGGGCCTGCCATGGTTGAGGCAGCTCGCTCTACGCGGGACACCATTCTTTTAGAACAAGGTCATTAGTGGTAGTGCCCATTGTGTACACTGTGAGAGAAATGCTGCTTCTATTACACCTGCACCTAAAGCTGAGTTCCTGTGGTAAAACTGAGGGTTCTGGGAGAGGAAATGCTTAGAGTCCTTACTAGAGCCTGCCTTGCTTGAGGCAGTTCGCTCCACGCGGGACAACCTGTATATTGAAGTTCATTCGGGGAAGGACCTTCCTTATGTGTACCTTGAGGGAGAAATGCATCTTGTGTTCCACCTGCAATTAAGGCAGAGTTCTTCGGGTAAAAGTGCTGTGTTTTCAGAGAGGAAATCCTTAGAGACCACAGTAGGGCTTGCCTTGGTTGAGGCAGTTCGCTCCATGCGGGACAGCCTGCATATAGAACAAGTTCATTCGGTGAAGTGCCCATTGTGTGAACTGAAGGAGAAATGCTGCTTGTGTTACACCTGGAACTAAAGCAGAGTTTTTCTGGTAAAGCTGCGGTGTTTTGGGAGAGGAAATGTTTAGAGGCCTCACTGGAGCCTGAGTTGATTTAGGCATTTCACTCCACGTGGGACACCTTGAGTATAGAAGCTCTTTGGGCAAAGGCCACTGTGTACACTGTGGGAGAAAAGCTGCTTGTGTTCCACCTGCAACTAAAGCAGAGTTCTTCGGGTCAAACTGCGTGTTTTGGGAGAGGAAATGCTTACAGTCCTTACTGGAGCCTACCTTGATTGAGGCAGTTCGCTGCACGTGGGACACCCTGCATATAGAATTTCATTCGGGGAAGGGCCCTTTGTATACAGTGTGGGAGAAATGCAGCTTGTGTTCCACCTGCCATTAAGGTAGAGTTCTTCGGGTAAAAGTGCCGTGTTTTCAGAGAGGAAATCCTTAGAGACCACAGTAGAGCCTGCCATGGTTGAGGCAGTTCGCTCTATGCGGGACACCATTCTTTTAGAACAAGGTTATTAGTGGAAGTGCCCTTTGTGTACACTGTGAGAGAAATGCTGCTTCGGCAACACCTGCACCTAAAGCAGAGTTCCTCGGGTAAAACTGCGTGTTTTGTGAGAGGAAATGCTTAGAGTCCTCGCTACAGCCTGCCGTGGTTGAGGCAGTTCTCTTCACCTGGGAAACCCTGCATATAGAAGTTCATTCGTGGAAGAGACCAAAGAGTACACAGTGGGAGGAATGCTGCTTGTGTTCCACCTGCAATTAAAGCAGAGTTCTTCCGTTAAAACTGCGTGTTTAGGGAGAGGAAATGCTTACATTTCTTGCTACAGCCTGCCTTGTTTGAGGCAGTTCGCTCCACGTGGGAAACCCTGCATATAGCAGTTCATTCGTGGAGGAGCTCAGAGAGTATACAGTGGGAGAAATGCTGCTTGTGTTCCACCTGCTACTAAAGCAGAGTTCTTTGGGTAAAACTGCCGTGTTTTGGAAGAGGAAATGCTTCCAGTCCTCGCTACAGCCTGCCGTGGTTAATGCAGTTCGCACCACGTGGGAAAACCTGCATATAGAAGTTCATTCGTGGAAGAGAACAAAGAGGACACAGTGGGAGAAATACTGCTTGTGTTCCACCTGCAACTAAAGCAGAATTCTTCGGGTAAAACTGCGTGTTTTGGGAGTAGAAATGCTTACAGTCCTTACTACAGCCTGCCTTGGTTGAGGCAGTTCGCTGCATGAGGGACACACTGCATATAGAAGATTCCTTTGGGGAAGGGCACTTTGTGTACAGTGTGGGACAAATGCACCTTGTGTTCCACCTGCAACTAAAGCAGAGTTCTTCGGGTAAAAGTGCCGTGTTTTCAGAGAGGAAATCCTTAGAGACCACAGTAGAGCCTGCCATGGTTGAGGCAGTTCGCTCCATGCGGGAAACCATTCTTACAGAACAAGTTCATTAGGGGAAGTGCCCATTGTGTACACTGTGGGAGAAAAGCTGCTTGAGTTCCACCTGCAACTAAAGCAGAGTTCTTCCATTAAAACTGCGTGTTTAGGGAGAGGAAATGGTTACAGTCCTCGCTGCAGCCTGCCGTAGTTGAGGCAGTTCGCTCCACGTGGGAAACCCTGCATATACAAGTTCATTCGTGGAAGAGACCAAAGAGTACACAGTGGGATAAATGCGGCTTGTGTTCCAACTGCAACTAAAGCAGAGTTCTTTGGGTAAAACTGCCATGTTTTGGGAGAGGAAATGCTTAGAGACCTCACTAGAGCCTGCCTTTGTTTAGGCATTTCACTCCACGTTGGACATCTTGAGTATAGAAGTTCTTTGGGCAAAGGCCACTGTGTACAGTGTGGGAGAAATGCAGCTTGTGTTCCACCTGCAACTAAAGCAGAGTTCTTCGGGTCAAACTGCGTGTTTTGGGAGAGGAAATGCTTACAGTCCTTACTGGAGCCTACCTTGATTGAGGCAGTTCGCTGCACGTGGGACACCCTGCATATAGAATTTCATTCGGGGAAGGGCCCTTTGTATACAGTGTGGGAGAAATGCAGCTTGTGTTCCACCTGCCATTAAGGTAGAGTTCTTCGGGTAAAAGTGCCGTGTTTTCAGAGAGGAAATCCTTAGAGACCACAGTAGAGCCTGCCATGGTTGAGGCAGTTCGCTCTATGCGGGACACCATTCTTTTAGAACAAGGTTATTAGTGGAAGTGCCCTTTGTGTACACTGTGAGAGAAATGCTGCTTCGGCAACACCTGCACCTAAAGCAGAGTTCCTCGGGTAAAACTGCGTGTTTTGCGAGAGGAAATGCTTAGAGTCCTCGCTACAGCCTGCCGTGGTTGAGGCAGTTCTCTTCACCTGGGAAACCCTGCATATAGAAGTTCATTCGTGGAAGAGACCAAAGAGTACACAGTGGGAGGAATGCTGCTTGTGTTCCACCTGCAATTAAAGCAGAGTTCTTCCGTTAAAACTGCGTGTTTAGGGAGAGGAAATGCTTACATTTCTCGCTACAGCCTGCCTTGTTTGAGGCAGTTCGCTCCACGTGGGAAACCCTGCATATAGCAGTTCATTCGTGGAGGAGCTCAGAGAGTACACAGTGGGAGAAATGCTGCTTGTGTTCCACCTGCTACTAAAGCAGAGTTCTTTGGGTAAAACTGCCGTGTTTTGGAAGAGGAAATGCTTCCAGTCCTCGCTACAGCCTGCCGTGGTTAATGCAGTTCGCACCACGTGGGAAAACCTGCATATAGAAGTTCATTCGTGGAAGAGAACAAAGAGGACACAGTGGGAGAAATACTGCTTGTGTTCCACCTGCAACTAAAGCAGAATTCTTCGGGTAAAACTGCGTGTTTTGGGAGTAGAAATGCTTACAGTCCTTACTACAGCCTGCCTTGGTTGAGGCAGTTCGCTGCATGAGGGACACACTGCATATAGAAGATTCCTTTGGGGAAGGGCACTTTGTGTACAGTGTGGGACAAATGCACCTTGTGTTCCACCTGCAACTAAAGCAGAGTTCTTCGGGTAAAAGTGCCGTGTTTTCAGAGAGGAAATCCTTAGAGACCACAGTAGAGCCTGCCATGGTTGAGGCAGTTCGCTCCATGCGGGAAACCATTCTTACAGAACAAGTTCATTAGGGGAAGTGCCCATTGTGTACACTGTGGGAGAAAAGCTGCTTGAGTTCCACCTGCAACTAAAGCAGAGTTCTTCCATTAAAACTGCGTGTTTAGGGAGAGGAAATGGTGACAGTCCTCGCTGCAGCCTGCCGTAGTTGAGGCAGTTCGCTCCACGTGGGAAACCCTGCATATACAAGTTCATTCGTGGAAGAGACCAAAGAGTACACAGTGGGATAAATGCGGCTTGTGTTCCAACTGCAACTAAAGCAGAGTTCTTTGGGTAAAACTGCCATGTTTTGGGAGAGGAAATGCTTAGAGACCTCACTAGAGCCTGTCTTTGTTTAGGCATTTCACTCCACGTTGGACATCTTGAGTATAGAAGTTCTTTCGGCAAAGGCCCATTGGGTACACTGTGGAAGAAAAGTTGCTTGTGTTCCACTTGCAATTAAAGCAGAGTTCTTCTGGTAAAACTGCGTGTTTGGGGAGAGGAAACGCTAGCAGGCCTTACTAGAGCCTGCCTTGCTTGAGGCAGTTCGCTGCACGTGGGACACCCTGCATATAGAAGTTCATTCGGGGAGGGGCCCTTTGTGTACAGTGTGGGAGAAATGCAGCTTGTGTTCCACCTGCAATTAAGGCAGAGTTCTTCGGGTAAAAGTGCCATGTTTTCAGAGAGGAAATCCTTAGAGACCACAGTAGAGCCTGCCATGGTTGAGGCAGCTCGCTCTACGCGGGACACCATTCTTTTAGAACAAGGTCATTAGTGGTAGTGCCCATTGTGTACACTGTGAGAGAAATGCTGCTTCTATTACACCTGCACCTAAAGCTGAGTTCCTGTGGTAAAACTGAGGGTTCTGGGAGAGGAAATGCTTAGAGTCCTTACTAGAGCCTGCCTTGCTTGAGGCAGTTCGCTCCACGCGGGACAACCTGTATATTGAAGTTCATTCGGGGAAGGACCTTCCTTATGTGTACCTTGAGGGAGAAATGCATCTTGTGTTCCACCTGCAATTAAGGCAGAGTTCTTCGGGTAAAAGTGCTGTGTTTTCAGAGAGGAAATCCTTAGAGACCACAGTAGGGCTTGCCTTGGTTGAGGCAGTTCGCTCCATGCGGGACAGCCTGCATATAGAACAAGTTCATTCGGTGAAGTGCCCATTGTGTGAACTGAAGGAGAAATGCTGCTTGTGTTACACCTGGAACTAAAGCAGAGTTTTTCTGGTAAAGCTGCGGTGTTTTGGGAGAGGAAATGTTTAGAGGCCTCACTGGAGCCTGAGTTGATTTAGGCATTTCACTCCACGTGGGACACCTTGAGTATAGAAGCTCTTTGGGCAAAGACCACTGTGTACACTGTGGGAGAAAAGCTGCTTGTGTTCCACCTGCAACTAAAGCAGAGTTCTTCGGGTCAAACTGCGTGTTTTGGGAGAGGAAATGCTTACAGTCCTTACTGGAGCCTACCTTGATTGAGGCAGTTCGCTGCACGTGGGACACCCTGCATATAGAATTTCATTCGGGGAAGGGCCCTTTGTATACAGTGTGGGAGAAATGCAGCTTGTGTTCCACCTGCCATTAAGGTAGAGTTCTTCGGGTAAAAGTGCCGTGTTTTCAGAGAGGAAATCCTTAGAGACCACAGTAGAGCCTGCCATGGTTGAGGCAGTTCGCTCTATGCGGGACACCATTCTTTTAGAACAAGGTTATTAGTGGAAGTGCCCTTTGTGTACACTGTGAGAGAAATGCTGCTTCGGCAACACCTGCACCTAAAGCAGAGTTCCTCGGGTAAAACTGCGTGTTTCGCGAGAGGAAATGCTTAGAGTCCTCGCTACAGCCTGCCGTGGTTGAGGCAGTTCTCTTCACCTGGGAAACCCTGCATATAGAAGTTCATTCGTGGAAGAGACCAAAGAGTACACAGTGGGAGGAATGCTGCTTGTGTTCCACCTGCAATTAAAGCAGAGTTCTTCCGTTAAAACTGCGTGTTTAGGGAGAGGAAATGCTTACATTTCTCGCTACAGCCTGCCTTGTTTGAGGCAGTTCGCTCCACGTGGGAAACCCTGCATATAGCAGTTCATTCGTGGAGGAGCTCAGAGAGTACACAGTGGGAGAAATGCTGCTTGTGTTCCACCTGCTACTAAAGCAGAGTTCTTTGGGTAAAACTGCCGTGTTTTGGAAGAGGAAATGCTTCCAGTCCTCGCTACAGCCTGCCGTGGTTAATGCAGTTCGCACCACGTGGGAAAACCTGCATAGAGAAGTTCATTCGTGGAAGAGAACAAAGAGGACACAGTGGGAGAAATACTGCTTGTGTTCCACCTGCAACTAAAGCAGAATTCTTCGGGTAAAACTGCGTGTTTTGGGAGTAGAAATGCTTACAGTCCTTACTACAGCCTGCCTTGGTTGAGGCAGTTCGCTGCATGAGGGACACACTGCATATAGAAGATTCCTTTGGGGAAGGGCACTTTGTGTACAGTGTGGGACAAATGCACCTTGTGTTCCACCTGCAACTAAAGCAGAGTTCTTCGGGTAAAAGTGCCGTGTTTTCAGAGAGGAAATCCTTAGAGACCACAGTAGAGCCTGCCATGGTTGAGGCAGTTCGCTCCATGCGGGAAACCATTCTTACAGAACAAGTTCATTAGGGGAAGTGCCCATTGTGTACACTGTGGGAGAAAAGCTGCTTGAGTTCCACCTGCAACTAAAGCAGAGTTCTTCCATTAAAACTGCGTGTTTAGGGAGAGGAAATGGTTACAGTCCTCGCTGCAGCCTGCCGTAGTTGAGGCAGTTCGCTCCACGTGGGAAACCCTGCATATACAAGTTCATTCGTGGAAGAGACCAAAGAGTACACAGTGGGATAAATGCGGCTTGTGTTCCAACTGCAACTAAGGCAGAGTTCTTTGGGTAAAACTGCCATGTTTTGGGAGAGGAAATGCTTAGAGACCTCACTAGAGCCTGTCTTTGTTTAGGCATTTCACTCCACGTTGGACATCTTGAGTATAGAGGTTCTTTCGGCAAAGGCCCATTGGGTACACTGTGGAAGAAAAGTTGCTTGTGTTCCACTTGCAATTAAAGCAGAGTTCTTCTGGTAAAACTGCGTGTTTGGGGAGAGGAAACGCTAGCAGTCCTTACTAGAGCCTGCCTTGCTTGAGGCAGTTCGCTGCACGTGGGACACCCTGCATATAGAAGTTCATTCGGGGAGGGGCCCTTTGTGTACAGTGTGGGAGAAATGCAGCTTGTGTTCCACCTGCAATTAAGGCAGAGTTCTTCGGGTAAAAGTGCCATGTTTTCAGAGAGGAAATCCTTAGAGACCACAGTAGGGCCTGCCATGGTTGAGGCAGCTCGCTCTACGCGGGACACCATTCTTTTAGAACAAGGTCATTAGTGGTAGTGCCCATTGTGTACACTGTGAGAGAAATGCTGCTTCTATTACACCTGCACCTAAAGCTGAGTTCCTGTGGTAAAACTGAGGGTTCTGGGAGAGGAAATGCTTAGAGTCCTTACTAGAGCCTGCCTTGCTTGAGGCAGTTCGCTCCACGCGGGACAACCTGTATATTGAAGTTCATTCGGGGAAGGACCTTCCTTATGTGTACCTTGAGGGAGAAATGCATCTTGTGTTCCACCTGCAATTAAGGCAGAGTTCTTCGGGTAAAAGTGCTGTGTTTTCAGAGAGGAAATCCTTAGAGACCACAGTAGGGCTTGCCTTGGTTGAGGCAGTTCGCTCCATGCGGGACAGCCTGCATATAGAACAAGTTCATTCGGTGAAGTGCCCATTGTGTGAACTGAAGGAGAAATGCTGCTTGTGTTACACCTGGAACTAAAGCAGAGTTTTTCTGGTAAAGCTGCGGTGTTTTGGGAGAGGAAATGTTTAGCGGCCTCACTGGAGCCTGAGTTGATTTAGGCATTTCACTCCACGTGGGACACCTTGAGTATAGAAGCTCTTTGGGCAAAGGCCACTGTGTACACTGTGGGAGAAAAGCTGCTTGTGTTCCACCTGCAACTAAAGCAGAGTTCTTCGGGTCACACTGCGTGTTTTGGGAGAGGAAATGCTTACAGTCCTTACTGGAGCCTACCTTGATTGAGGCAGTTCGCTGCATGTGGGACACCCTGCATATAGAATTTCATTCGGGGAAGGGCCCTTTGTATACAGTGTGGGAGAAATGCAGCTTGTGTTCCACCTGCCATTAAGGTAGAGTTCTTCGGGTAAAAGTGCCGTGTTTTCAGAGAGGAAATCCTTAGAGACCACAGTAGAGCCTGCCATGGTTGAGGCAGTTCGCTCTATGCGGGACACCATTCTTTTAGAACAAGGTTATTAGTGGAAGTGCCCTTTGTGTACACTGTGAGAGAAATGCTGCTTCGGCAACACCTGCACCTAAAGCAGAGTTCCTCGGGTAAAACTGCGTGTTTTGCGAGAGGAAATGCTTAGAGTCCTCGCTACAGCCTGCCGTGGTTGAGGCAGTTCTCTTCACCTGGGAAACCCTGCATATAGAAGTTCATTCGTGGAAGAGACCAAAGAGTACACAGTGGGAGGAATGCTGCTTGTGTTCCACCTGCAATTAAAGCAGAGTTCTTCCGTTAAAACTGCGTGTTTAGGGAGAGGAAATGCTTACATTTCTCGCTACAGCCTGCCTTGTTTGAGGCAGTTCGCTCCACGTGGGAAACCCTGCATATAGCAGTTCATTCGTGGAGGAGCTCAGAGAGTACACAGTGGGAGAAATGCTGCTTGTGTTCCACCTGCTACTAAAGCAGAGTTCTTTGGGTAAAACTGCCGTGTTTTGGAAGAGGAAATGCTTCCAGTCCTCGCTACAGCCTGCCGTGGTTAATGCAGTTCGCACCACGTGGGAAAACCTGCATAGAGAAGTTCATTCGTGGAAGAGAACAAAGAGGACACAGTGGGAGAAATACTGCTTGTGTTCCACCTGCAACTAAAGCAGAATTCTTCGGGTAAAACTGCGTGTTTTGGGAGTAGAAATGCTTACAGTCCTTACTACAGCCTGCCTTGGTTGAGGCAGTTCGCTGCATGAGGGACACACTGCATATAGAAGATTCCTTTGGGGAAGGGCACTTTGTGTACAGTGTGGGACAAATGCACCTTGTGTTCCACCTGCAACTAAAGCAGAGTTCTTCGGGTAAAAGTGCCGTGTTTTCAGAGAGGAAATCCTTAGAGACCACAGTAGAGCCTGCCATGGTTGAGGCAGTTCGCTCCATGCGGGAAACCATTCTTACAGAACAAGTTCATTAGGGGAAGTGCCCATTGTGTACACTGTGGGAGAAAAGCTGCTTGAGTTCCACCTGCAACTAAAGCAGAGTTCTTCCATTAAAACTGCGTGTTTAGGGAGAGGAAATGGTGACAGTCCTCGCTGCAGCCTGCCGTAGTTGAGGCAGTTCGCTCCACGTGGGAAACCCTGCATATACAAGTTCATTCGTGGAAGAGACCAAAGAGTACACAGTGGGATAAATGCGGCTTGTGTTCCAACTGCAACTAAAGCAGAGTTCTTTGGGTAAAACTGCCATGTTTTGGGAGAGGAAATGCTTAGAGACCTCACTAGAGCCTGCCTTTGTTTAGGCATTTCACTCCACGTTGGACATCTTGAGTATAGAAGTTCTTTCGGCAAAGGCCCATTGGGTACACTGTGGAAGAAAAGTTGCTTGTGTTCCACTTGCAATTAAAGCAGAGTTCTTCTGGTAAAACTGCGTGTTTGGGGAGAGGAAATGCTTGCACTCCTTACTAGAGCCTGCCTTGCTTGAGGCAGTTCGCTGCACGTGGGACACCCTGCATATAGAAGTTCATTCGGGGAGGGGCCCTTTGTGTACAGTGTGGGAGAAATGCAGCTTGTGTTCCACCTGCAATTAAGGCAGAGTTCTTCGGGTAAAAGTGCCATGTTTTCAGAGAGGAAATCCTTAGAGACCACAGTAGAGCCTGCCATGGTTGAGGCAGCTCGCTCTACGCGGGACACCATTCTTTTAGAACAAGGTCATTAGTGGTAGTGCCCATTGTGTACACTGTGAGAGAAATGCTGCTTCTATTACACCTGCACCTAAAGCTGAGTTCCTGTGGTAAAACTGAGGGTTCTGGGAGAGGAAATGCTTAGAGTCCTTACTAGAGCCTGCCTTGCTTGAGGCAGTTCGCTCCACGCGGGACAACCTGTATATTGAAGTTCATTCGGGGAAGGACCTTCCTTATGTGTACCTTGAGGGAGAAATGCATCTTGTGTTCCACCTGCAATTAAGGCAGAGTTCTTCGGGTAAAAGTGCTGTGTTTTCAGAGAGGAAATCCTTAGAGACCACAGTAGGGCTTGCCTTGGTTGAGGCAGTTCGCTCCATGCGGGACAGCCTGCATATAGAACAAGTTCATTCGGTGAAGTGCCCATTGTGTGAACTGAAGGAGAAATGCTGCTTGTGTTACACCTGGAACTAAAGCAGAGTTTTTCTGGTAAAGCTGCGGTGTTTTGGGAGAGGAAATGTTTAGAGGCCTCACTGGAGCCTGAGTTGATTTAGGCATTTCACTCCACGTGGGACACCTTGAGTATAGAAGCTCTTTGGGCAAAGACCACTGTGTACACTGTGGGAGAAAAGCTGCTTGTGTTCCACCTGCAACTAAAGCAGAGTTCTTCGGGTCAAACTGCGTGTTTTGGGAGAGGAAATGCTTACAGTCCTTACTGGAGCCTACCTTGATTGAGGCAGTTCGCTGCACGTGGGACACCCTGCATATAGAATTTCATTCGGGGAAGGGCCCTTTGTATACAGTGTGGGAGAAATGCAGCTTGTGTTCCACCTGCCATTAAGGTAGAGTTCTTCGGGTAAAAGTGCCGTGTTTTCAGAGAGGAAATCCTTAGAGACCACAGTAGAGCCTGCCATGGTTGAGGCAGTTCGCTCTATGCGGGACACCATTCTTTTAGAACAAGGTTATTAGTGGAAGTGCCCTTTGTGTACACTGTGAGAGAAATGCTGCTTCGGCAACACCTGCACCTAAAGCAGAGTTCCTCGGGTAAAACTGCGTGTTTCGCGAGAGGAAATGCTTAGAGTCCTCGCTACAGCCTGCCGTGGTTGAGGCAGTTCTCTTCACCTGGGAAACCCTGCATATAGAAGTTCATTCGTGGAAGAGACCAAAGAGTACACAGTGGGAGGAATGCTGCTTGTGTTCCACCTGCAATTAAAGCAGAGTTCTTCCGTTAAAACTGCGTGTTTAGGGAGAGGAAATGCTTACATTTCTCGCTACAGCCTGCCTTGTTTGAGGCAGTTCGCTCCACGTGGGAAACCCTGCATATAGCAGTTCATTCGTGGAGGAGCTCAGAGAGTACACAGTGGGAGAAATGCTGCTTGTGTTCCACCTGCTACTAAAGCAGAGTTCTTTGGGTAAAACTGCCGTGTTTTGGAAGAGGAAATGCTTCCAGTCCTCGCTACAGCCTGCCGTGGTTAATGCAGTTCGCACCACGTGGGAAAACCTGCATAGAGAAGTTCATTCGTGGAAGAGAACAAAGAGGACACAGTGGGAGAAATACTGCTTGTGTTCCACCTGCAACTAAAGCAGAATTCTTCGGGTAAAACTGCGTGTTTTGGGAGTAGAAATGCTTACAGTCCTTACTACAGCCTGCCTTGGTTGAGGCAGTTCGCTGCATGAGGGACACACTGCATATAGAAGATTCCTTTGGGGAAGGGCACTTTGTGTACAGTGTGGGACAAATGCACCTTGTGTTCCACCTGCAACTAAAGCAGAGTTCTTCGGGTAAAAGTGCCGTGTTTTCAGAGAGGAAATCCTTAGAGACCACAGTAGAGCCTGCCATGGTTGAGGCAGTTCGCTCCATGCGGGAAACCATTCTTACAGAACAAGTTCATTAGGGGAAGTGCCCATTGTGTACACTGTGGGAGAAAAGCTGCTTGAGTTCCACCTGCAACTAAAGCAGAGTTCTTCCATTAAAACTGCGTGTTTAGGGAGAGGAAATGGTTACAGTCCTCGCTGCAGCCTGCCGTAGTTGAGGCAGTTCGCTCCACGTGGGAAACCCTGCATATACAAGTTCATTCGTGGAAGAGACCAAAGAGTACACAGTGGGATAAATGCGGCTTGTGTTCCAACTGCAACTAAGGCAGAGTTCTTTGGGTAAAACTGCCATGTTTTGGGAGAGGAAATGCTTAGAGACCTCACTAGAGCCTGTCTTTGTTTAGGCATTTCACTCCACGTTGGACATCTTGAGTATAGAGGTTCTTTCGGCAAAGGCCCATTGGGTACACTGTGGAAGAAAAGTTGCTTGTGTTCCACTTGCAATTAAAGCAGAGTTCTTCTGGTAAAACTGCGTGTTTGGGGAGAGGAAACGCTAGCAGTCCTTACTAGAGCCTGCCTTGCTTGAGGCAGTTCGCTGCACGTGGGACACCCTGCATATAGAAGTTCATTCGGGGAGGGGCCCTTTGTGTACAGTGTGGGAGAAATGCAGCTTGTGTTCCACCTGCAATTAAGGCAGAGTTCTTCGGGTAAAAGTGCCATGTTTTCAGAGAGGAAATCCTTAGAGACCACAGTAGGGCCTGCCATGGTTGAGGCAGCTCGCTCTACGCGGGACAACATTCTTTTAGAACAAGGTCATTAGTGGTAGTGCCCATTGTGTACACTGTGAGAGAAATGCTGCTTCTATTACACCTGCACCTAAAGCTGAGTTCCTGTGGTAAAACTGAGGGTTCTGGGAGAGGAAATGCTTAGAGTCCTTACTAGAGCCTGCCTTGCTTGAGGCAGTTCGCTCCACGCGGGACAACCTGTATATTGAAGTTCATTCGGGGAAGGACCTTCCTTATGTGTACCTTGAGGGAGAAATGCATCTTGTGTTCCACCTGCAATTAAGGCAGAGTTCTTCGGGTAAAAGTGCTGTGTTTTCAGAGAGGAAATCCTTAGAGACCACAGTAGGGCTTGCCTTGGTTGAGGCAGTTCGCTCCATGCGGGACAGCCTGCATATAGAACAAGTTCATTCGGTGAAGTGCCCATTGTGTGAACTGAAGGAGAAATGCTGCTTGTGTTACACCTGGAACTAAAGCAGAGTTTTTCTGGTAAAGCTGCGGTGTTTTGGGAGAGGAAATGTTTAGCGGCCTCACTGGAGCCTGAGTTGATTTAGGCATTTCACTCCACGTGGGACACCTTGAGTATAGAAGCTCTTTGGGCAAAGGCCACTGTGTACACTGTGGGAGAAAAGCTGCTTGTGTTCCACCTGCAACTAAAGCAGAGTTCTTCGGGTCACACTGCGTGTTTTGGGAGAGGAAATGCTTACAGTCCTTACTGGAGCCTACCTTGATTGAGGCAGTTCGCTGCATGTGGGACACCCTGCATATAGAATTTCATTCGGGGAAGGGCCCTTTGTATACAGTGTGGGAGAAATGCAGCTTGTGTTCCACCTGCCATTAAGGTAGAGTTCTTCGGGTAAAAGTGCCGTGTTTTCAGAGAGGAAATCCTTAGAGACCACAGTAGAGCCTGCCATGGTTGAGGCAGTTCGCTCTATGCGGGACACCATTCTTTTAGAACAAGGTTATTAGTGGAAGTGCCCTTTGTGTACACTGTGAGAGAAATGCTGCTTCGGCAACACCTGCACCTAAAGCAGAGTTCCTCGGGTAAAACTGCGTGTTTTGCGAGAGGAAATGCTTAGAGTCCTCGCTACAGCCTGCCGTGGTTGAGGCAGTTCTCTTCACCTGGGAAACCCTGCATATAGAAGTTCATTCGTGGAAGAGACCAAAGAGTACACAGTGGGAGGAATGCTGCTTGTGTTCCACCTGCAATTAAAGCAGAGTTCTTCCGTTAAAACTGCGTGTTTAGGGAGAGGAAATGCTTACATTTCTCGCTACAGCCTGCCTTGTTTGAGGCAGTTCGCTCCACGTGGGAAACCCTGCATATAGCAGTTCATTCGTGGAGGAGCTCAGAGAGTACACAGTGGGAGAAATGCTGCTTGTGTTCCACCTGCTACTAAAGCAGAGTTCTTTGGGTAAAACTGCCGTGTTTTGGAAGAGGAAATGCTTCCAGTCCTCGCTACAGCCTGCCGTGGTTAATGCAGTTCGCACCACGTGGGAAAACCTGCATAGAGAAGTTCATTCGTGGAAGAGAACAAAGAGGACACAGTGGGAGAAATACTGCTTGTGTTCCACCTGCAACTAAAGCAGAATTCTTCGGGTAAAACTGCGTGTTTTGGGAGTAGAAATGCTTACAGTCCTTACTACAGCCTGCCTTGGTTGAGGCAGTTCGCTGCATGAGGGACACACTGCATATAGAAGATTCCTTTGGGGAAGGGCACTTTGTGTACAGTGTGGGACAAATGCACCTTGTGTTCCACCTGCAACTAAAGCAGAGTTCTTCGGGTAAAAGTGCCGTGTTTTCAGAGAGGAAATCCTTAGAGACCACAGTAGAGCCTGCCATGGTTGAGGCAGTTCGCTCCATGCGGGAAACCATTCTTACAGAACAAGTTCATTAGGGGAAGTGCCCATTGTGTACACTGTGGGAGAAAAGCTGCTTGAGTTCCACCTGCAACTAAAGCAGAGTTCTTCCATTAAAACTGCGTGTTTAGGGAGAGGAAATGGTGACAGTCCTCGCTGCAGCCTGCCGTAGTTGAGGCAGTTCGCTCCACGTGGGAAACCCTGCATATACAAGTTCATTCGTGGAAGAGACCAAAGAGTACACAGTGGGATAAATGCGGCTTGTGTTCCAACTGCAACTAAAGCAGAGTTCTTTGGGTAAAACTGCCATGTTTTGGGAGAGGAAATGCTTAGAGACCTCACTAGAGCCTGCCTTTGTTTAGGCATTTCACTCCACGTTGGACATCTTGAGTATAGAAGTTCTTTCGGCAAAGGCCCATTGGGTAGACTGTGGAAGAAAAGTTGCTTGTGTTCCACTTGCAATTAAAGCAGAGTTCTTCTGGTAAAACTGCGTGTTTGGGGAGAGGAAATGCTTGCAGTCCTTACTAGAGCCTGCCTTGCTTGAGGCAGTTCGCTGCACGTGGGACACCCTGCATATAGAAGTTGATTCGGGGAGGGGCCCTTTGTGTACAGTGTGGGAGAAATGCAGCTTGTGTTCCACCTGCAATTAAGGCTGAGTTCTTCGGGTAAAAGTGCCATGTTTTCAGAGAGGAAATCCTTAGAGACCACAGTAGAGCCTGCCATGGTTGAGGCAGCTCGCTCTACGCGGGACACCATTCTTTTAGAACAAGGTCATTAGTGGTAGTGCCCATTGTGTACACTGTGAGAGAAATGCTGCTTCTATTACACCTGCACCTAAAGCTGAGTTCCTGTGGTAAAACTGAGGGTTCTGGGAGAGGAAATGCTTAGAGTCCTTACTAGAGCCTGCCTTGCTTGAGGCAGTTCGCTCCACGCGGGACAACCTGTATATTGAAGTTCATTCGGGGAAGGACCTTCCTTATGTGTACCTTGAGGGAGAAATGCATCTTGTGTTCCACCTGCAATTAAGGCAGAGTTCTTCGGGTAAAAGTGCTGTGTTTTCAGAGAGGAAATCCTTAGAGACCACAGTAGGGCTTGCCTTGGTTGAGGCAGTTCGCTCCATGCGGGACAGCCTGCATATAGAACAAGTTCATTCGGTGAAGTGCCCATTGTGTGAACTGAAGGAGAAATGCTGCTTGTGTTACACCTGGAACTAAAGCAGAGTTTTTCTGGTAAAGCTGCGGTGTTTTGGGAGAGGAAATGTTTAGAGGCCTCACTGGAGCCTGAGTTGATTTAGGCATTTCACTCCACGTGGGACACCTTGAGTATAGAAGCTCTTTGGGCAAAGGCCACTGTGTACACTGTGGGAGAAAAGCTGCTTGTGTTCCACCTGCAACTAAAGCAGAGTTCTTCGGGTCAAACTGCGTGTTTTGGGAGAGGAAATGCTTACAGTCCTTACTGGAGCCTACCTTGATTGAGGCAGTTCGCTGCACGTGGGACACCCTGCATATAGAATTTCATTCGGGGAAGGGCCCTTTGTATACAGTGTGGGAGAAATGCAGCTTGTGTTCCACCTGCCATTAAGGTAGAGTTCTTCGGGTAAAAGTGCCGTGTTTTCAGAGAGGAAATCCTTAGAGACCACAGTAGAGCCTGCCATGGTTGAGGCAGTTCGCTCTATGCGGGACACCATTCTTTTAGAACAAGGTTATTAGTGGAAGTGCCCTTTGTGTACACTGTGAGAGAAATGCTGCTTCGGCAACACCTGCACCTAAAGCAGAGTTCCTCGGGTAAAACTGCGTGTTTTGCGAGAGGAAATGCTTAGAGTCCTCGCTACAGCCTGCCGTGGTTGAGGCAGTTCTCTTCACCTGGGAAACCCTGCATATAGAAGTTCATTCGTGGAAGAGACCAAAGAGTACACAGTGGGAGGAATGCTGCTTGTGTTCCACCTGCAATTAAAGCAGAGTTCTTCCGTTAAAACTGCGTGTTTAGGGAGAGGAAATGCTTACATTTCTCGCTACAGCCTGCCTTGTTTGAGGCAGTTCGCTCCACGTGGGAAACCCTGCATATAGCAGTTCATTCGTGGAGGAGCTCAGAGAGTATACAGTGGGAGAAATGCTGCTTGTGTTCCACCTGCTACTAAAGCAGAGTTCTTTGGGTAAAACTGCCGTGTTTTGGAAGAGGAAATGCTTCCAGTCCTCGCTACAGCCTGCCGTGGTTAATGCAGTTCGCACCACGTGGGAAAACCTGCATATAGAAGTTCATTCGTGGAAGAGAACAAAGAGGACACAGTGGGAGAAATACTGCTTGTGTTCCACCTGCAACTAAAGCAGAATTCTTCGGGTAAAACTGCGTGTTTTGGGAGTAGAAATGCTTACAGTCCTTACTACAGCCTGCCTTGGTTGAGGCAGTTCGCTGCATGAGGGACACACTGCATATAGAAGATTCCTTTGGGGAAGGGCACTTTGTGTACAGTGTGGGACAAATGCACCTTGTGTTCCACCTGCAACTAAAGCAGAGTTCTTCGGGTAAAAGTGCCGTGTTTTCAGAGAGGAAATCCTTAGAGACCACAGTAGAGCCTGCCATGGTTGAGGCAGTTCGCTCCATGCGGGAAACCATTCTTACAGAACAAGTTCATTAGGGGAAGTGCCCATTGTGTACACTGTGGGAGAAAAGCTGCTTGAGTTCCACCTGCAACTAAAGCAGAGTTCTTCCATTAAAACTGCGTGTTTAGGGAGAGGAAATGGTTACAGTCCTCGCTGCAGCCTGCCGTAGTTGAGGCAGTTCGCTCCACGTGGGAAACCCTGCATATACAAGTTCATTCGTGGAAGAGACCAAAGAGTACACAGTGGGATAAATGCGGCTTGTGTTCCAACTGCAACTAAAGCAGAGTTCTTTGGGTAAAACTGCCATGTTTTGGGAGAGGAAATGCTTAGAGACCTCACTAGAGCCTGTCTTTGTTTAGGCATTTCACTCCACGTTGGACATCTTGAGTATAGAGGTTCTTTCGGCAAAGGCCCATTGGGTACACTGTGGAAGAAAAGTTGCTTGTGTTCCACTTGCAATTAAAGCAGAGTTCTTCTGGTAAAACTGCGTGTTTGGGGAGAGGAAACGCTAGCAGTCCTTACTAGAGCCTGCCTTGCTTGAGGCAGTTCGCTGCACGTGGGACACCCTGCATATAGAAGTTCATTCGGGGAGGGGCCCTTTGTGTACAGTGTGGGAGAAATGCAGCTTGTGTTCCACCTGCAATTAAGGCAGAGTTCTTCGGGTAAAAGTGCCATGTTTTCAGAGAGGAAATCCTTAGAGACCACAGTAGGGCCTGCCATGGTTGAGGCAGCTCGCTCTACGCGGGACACCATTCTTTTAGAACAAGGTCATTAGTGGTAGTGCCCATTGTGTACACTGTGAGAGAAATGCTGCTTCTATTACACCTGCACCTAAAGCTGAGTTCCTGTGGTAAAACTGAGGGTTCTGGGAGAGGAAATGCTTAGAGTCCTTACTAGAGCCTGCCTTGCTTGAGGCAGTTCGCTCCACGCGGGACAACCTGTATATTGAAGTTCATTCGGGGAAGGACCTTCCTTATGTGTACCTTGAGGGAGAAATGCATCTTGTGTTCCACCTGCAATTAAGGCAGAGTTCTTCGGGTAAAAGTGCTGTGTTTTCAGAGAGGAAATCCTTAGAGACCACAGTAGGGCTTGCCTTGGTTGAGGCAGTTCGCTCCATGCGGGACAGCCTGCATATAGAACAAGTTCATTCGGTGAAGTGCCCATTGTGTGAACTGAAGGAGAAATGCTGCTTGTGTTACACCTGGAACTAAAGCAGAGTTTTTCTGGTAAAGCTGCGGTGTTTTGGGAGAGGAAATGTTTAGAGGCCTCACTGGAGCCTGAGTTGATTTAGGCATTTCACTCCACGTGGGACACCTTGAGTATAGAAGCTCTTTGGGCAAAGGCCACTGTGTACACTGTGGGAGAAAAGCTGCTTGTGTTCCACCTGCAACTAAAGCAGAGTTCTTCGGGTCAAACTGCGTGTTTTGGGAGAGGAAATGCTTACAGTCCTTACTGGAGCCTACCTTGATTGAGGCAGTTCGCTGCACGTGGGACACCCTGCATATAGAATTTCATTCGGGGAAGGGCCCTTTGTATACAGTGTGGGAGAAATGCAGCTTGTGTTCCACCTGCCATTAAGGTAGAGTTCTTCGGGTAAAAGTGCCGTGTTTTCAGAGAGGAAATCCTTAGAGACCACAGTAGAGCCTGCCATGGTTGAGGCAGTTCGCTCTATGCGGGACACCATTCTTTTAGAACAAGGTTATTAGTGGAAGTGCCCTTTGTGTACACTGTGAGAGAAATGCTGCTTCGGCAACACCTGCACCTAAAGCAGAGTTCCTCGGGTAAAACTGCGTGTTTTGTGAGAGGAAATGCTTAGAGTCCTCGCTACAGCCTGCCGTGGTTGAGGCAGTTCTCTTCACCTGGGAAACCCTGCATATAGAAGTTCATTCGTGGAAGAGACCAAAGAGTACACAGTGGGAGGAATGCTGCTTGTGTTCCACCTGCAATTAAAGCAGAGTTCTTCCGTTAAAACTGCGTGTTTAGGGAGAGGAAATGCTTACATTTCTTGCTACAGCCTGCCTTGTTTGAGGCAGTTCGCTCCACGTGGGAAACCCTGCATATAGCAGTTCATTCGTGGAGGAGCTCAGAGAGTATACAGTGGGAGAAATGCTGCTTGTGTTCCACCTGCTACTAAAGCAGAGTTCTTTGGGTAAAACTGCCGTGTTTTGGAAGAGGAAATGCTTCCAGTCCTCGCTACAGCCTGCCGTGGTTAATGCAGTTCGCACCACGTGGGAAAACCTGCATATAGAAGTTCATTCGTGGAAGAGAACAAAGAGGACACAGTGGGAGAAATACTGCTTGTGTTCCACCTGCAACTAAAGCAGAATTCTTCGGGTAAAACTGCGTGTTTTGGGAGTAGAAATGCTTACAGTCCTTACTACAGCCTGCCTTGGTTGAGGCAGTTCACTGCATGAGGGACACACTGCATATAGAAGATTCCTTTGGGGAAGGGCACTTTGTGTACAGTGTGGGACAAATGCACCTTGTGTTCCACCTGCAACTAAAGCAGAGTTCTTCGGGTAAAAGTGCCGTGTTTTCAGAGAGGAAATCCTTAGAGACCACAGTAGAGCCTGCCATGGTTGAGGCAGTTCGCTCCATGCGGGAAACCATTCTTACAGAACAAGTTCATTAGGGGAAGTGCCCATTGTGTACACTGTGGGAGAAAAGCTGCTTGAGTTCCACCTGCAACTAAAGCAGAGTTCTTCCATTAAAACTGCGTGTTTAGGGAGAGGAAATGGTTACAGTCCTCGCTGCAGCCTGCCGTAGTTGAGGCAGTTCGCTCCACGTGGGAAACCCTGCATATACAAGTTCATTCGTGGAAGAGACCAAAGAGTACACAGTGGGATAAATGCGGCTTGTGTTCCAACTGCAACTAAAGCAGAGTTCTTTGGGTAAAACTGCCATGTTTTGGGAGAGGAAATGCTTAGAGACCTCACTAGAGCCTGCCTTTGTTTAGGCATTTCACTCCACGTTGGACATCTTGAGTATAGAAGTTCTTTGGGCAAAGGCCACTGTGTACACTGTGGGAGAAAAGCTGCTTGTGTTCCACCTGCAACTAAAGCAGAGTTCTTCGGGTCAAACTGCGTGTTTTGGGAGAGGAAATGCTTACAGTCCTTACTGGAGCCTACCTTGATTGAGGCAGTTCGCTGCACGTGGGACACCCTGCATATAGAATTTCATTCGGGGAAGGGCCCTTTGTATACAGTGTGGGAGAAATGCAGCTTGTGTTCCACCTGCCATTAAGGTAGAGTTCTTCGGGTAAAAGTGCCGTGTTTTCAGAGAGGAAATCCTTAGAGACCACAGTAGAGCCTGCCATGGTTGAGGCAGTTCGCTCTATGCGGGACACCATTCTTTTAGAACAAGGTTATTAGTGGAAGTGCCCTTTGTGTACACTGTGAGAGAAATGCTGCTTCGGCAACACCTGCACCTAAAGCAGAGTTCCTCGGGTAAAACTGCGTGTTTTGCGAGAGGAAATGCTTAGAGTCCTCGCTACAGCCTGCCGTGGTTGAGGCAGTTCTCTTCACCTGGGAAACCCTGCATATAGAAGTTCATTCGTGGAAGAGACCAAAGAGTACACAGTGGGAGGAATGCTGCTTGTGTTCCACCTGCAATTAAAGCAGAGTTCTTCCGTTAAAACTGCGTGTTTAGGGAGAGGAAATGCTTACATTTCTCGCTACAGCCTGCCTTGTTTGAGGCAGTTCGCTCCACGTGGGAAACCCTGCATATAGCAGTTCATTCGTGGAGGAGCTCAGAGAGTACACAGTGGGAGAAATGCTGCTTGTGTTCCACCTGCTACTAAAGCAGAGTTCTTTGGGTAAAACTGCCGTGTTTTGGAAGAGGAAATGCTTCCAGTCCTCGCTACAGCCTGCCGTGGTTAATGCAGTTCGCACCACGTGGGAAAACCTGCATATAGAAGTTCATTCGTGGAAGAGAACAAAGAGGACACAGTGGGAGAAATACTGCTTGTGTTCCACCTGCAACTAAAGCAGAATTCTTCGGGTAAAACTGCGTGTTTTGGGAGTAGAAATGCTTACAGTCCTTACTACAGCCTGCCTTGGTTGAGGCAGTTCGCTGCATGAGGGACACACTGCATATAGAAGATTCCTTTGGGGAAGGGCACTTTGTGTACAGTGTGGGACAAATGCACCTTGTGTTCCACCTGCAACTAAAGCAGAGTTCTTCGGGTAAAAGTGCCGTGTTTTCAGAGAGGAAATCCTTAGAGACCACAGTAGAGCCTGCCATGGTTGAGGCAGTTCGCTCCATGCGGGAAACCATTCTTACAGAACAAGTTCATTAGGGGAAGTGCCCATTGTGTACACTGTGGGAGAAAAGCTGCTTGAGTTCCACCTGCAACTAAAGCAGAGTTCTTCCATTAAAACTGCGTGTTTAGGGAGAGGAAATGGTGACAGTCCTCGCTGCAGCCTGCCGTAGTTGAGGCAGTTCGCTCCACGTGGGAAACCCTGCATATACAAGTTCATTCGTGGAAGAGACCAAAGAGTACACAGTGGGATAAATGCGGCTTGTGTTCCAACTGCAACTAAAGCAGAGTTCTTTGGGTAAAACTGCCATGTTTTGGGAGAGGAAATGCTTAGAGACCTCACTAGAGCCTGTCTTTGTTTAGGCATTTCACTCCACGTTGGACATCTTGAGTATAGAAGTTCTTTCGGCAAAGGCCCATTGGGTACACTGTGGAAGAAAAGTTGCTTGTGTTCCACTTGCAATTAAAGCAGAGTTCTTCTGGTAAAACTGCGTGTTTCGGGAGAGGAAACGCTAGCAGGCCTTACTAGAGCCTGCCTTGCTTGAGGCAGTTCGCTGCACGTGGGACACCCTGCATATAGAAGTTCATTCGGGGAGGGGCCCTTTGTGTACAGTGTGGGAGAAATGCAGCTTGTGTTCCACCTGCAATTAAGGCAGAGTTCTTCGGGTAAAAGTGCCATGTTTTCAGAGAGGAAATCCTTAGAGACCACAGTAGAGCCTGCCATGGTTGAGGCAGCTCGCTCTACGCGGGACACCATTCTTTTAGAACAAGGTCATTAGTGGTAGTGCCCATTGTGTACACTGTGAGAGAAATGCTGCTTCTATTACACCTGCACCTAAAGCTGAGTTCCTGTGGTAAAACTGAGGGTTCTGGGAGAGGAAATGCTTAGAGTCCTTACTAGAGCCTGCCTTGCTTGAGGCAGTTCGCTCCACGCGGGACAACCTGTATATTGAAGTTCATTCGGGGAAGGACCTTCCTTATGTGTACCTTGAGGGAGAAATGCATCTTGTGTTCCACCTGCAATTAAGGCAGAGTTCTTCGGGTAAAAGTGCTGTGTTTTCAGAGAGGAAATCCTTAGAGACCACAGTAGGGCTTGCCTTGGTTGAGGCAGTTCGCTCCATGCGGGACAGCCTGCATATAGAACAAGTTCATTCGGTGAAGTGCCCATTGTGTGAACTGAAGGAGAAATGCTGCTTGTGTTACACCTGGAACTAAAGCAGAGTTTTTCTGGTAAAGCTGCGGTGTTTTGGGAGAGGAAATGTTTAGAGGCCTCACTGGAGCCTGAGTTGATTTAGGCATTTCACTCCACGTGGGACACCTTGAGTATAGAAGCTCTTTGGGCAAAGGCCACTGTGTACACTGTGGGAGAAAAGCTGCTTGTGTTCCACCTGCAACTAAAGCAGAGTTCTTCGGGTCAAACTGCGTGTTTTGGGAGAGGAAATGCTTACAGTCCTTACTGGAGCCTACCTTGATTGAGGCAGTTCGCTGCACGTGGGACACCCTGCATATAGAATTTCATTCGGGGAAGGGCCCTTTGTATACAGTGTGGGAGAAATGCAGCTTGTGTTCCACCTGCCATTAAGGTAGAGTTCTTCGGGTAAAAGTGCCGTGTTTTCAGAGAGGAAATCCTTAGAGACCACAGTAGAGCCTGCCATGGTTGAGGCAGTTCGCTCTATGCGGGACACCATTCTTTTAGAACAAGGTTATTAGTGGAAGTGCCCTTTGTGTACACTGTGAGAGAAATGCTGCTTCGGCAACACCTGCACCTAAAGCAGAGTTCCTCGGGTAAAACTGCGTGTTTCGCGAGAGGAAATGCTTAGAGTCCTCGCTACAGCCTGCCGTGGTTGAGGCAGTTCTCTTCACCTGGGAAACCCTGCATATAGAAGTTCATTCGTGGAAGAGACCAAAGAGTACACAGTGGGAGGAATGCTGCTTGTGTTCCACCTGCAATTAAAGCAGAGTTCTTCCGTTAAAACTGCGTGTTTAGGGAGAGGAAATGCTTACATTTCTCGCTACAGCCTGCCTTGTTTGAGGCAGTTCGCTCCACGTGGGAAACCCTGCATATAGCAGTTCATTCGTGGAGGAGCTCAGAGAGTACACAGTGGGAGAAATGCTGCTTGTGTTCCACCTGCTACTAAAGCAGAGTTCTTTGGGTAAAACTGCCGTGTTTTGGAAGAGGAAATGCTTACAGTCCTCGCTACAGCCTGCCGTGGTTAATGCAGTTCGCACCACGTGGGAAAACCTGCATAGAGAAGTTCATTCGTGGAAGAGAACAAAGAGGACACAGTGGGAGAAATACTGCTTGTGTTCCACCTGCAACTAAAGCAGAATTCTTCGGGTAAAACTGCGTGTTTTGGGAGTAGAAATGCTTACAGTCCTTACTACAGCCTGCCTTGGTTGAGGCAGTTCGCTGCATGAGGGACACACTGCATATAGAAGATTCCTTTGGGGAAGGGCACTTTGTGTACAGTGTGGGACAAATGCACCTTGTGTTCCACCTGCAACTAAAGCAGAGTTCTTCGGGTAAAAGTGCCGTGTTTTCAGAGAGGAAATCCTTAGAGACCACAGTAGAGCCTGCCATGGTTGAGGCAGTTCGCTCCATGCGGGAAACCATTCTTACAGAACAAGTTCATTAGGGGAAGTGCCCATTGTGTACACTGTGGGAGAAAAGCTGCTTGAGTTCCACCTGCAACTAAAGCAGAGTTCTTCCATTAAAACTGCGTGTTTAGGGAGAGGAAATGGTTACAGTCCTCGCTGCAGCCTGCCGTAGTTGAGGCAGTTCGCTCCACGTGGGAAACCCTGCATATACAAGTTCATTCGTGGAAGAGACCAAAGAGTACACAGTGGGATAAATGCGGCTTGTGTTCCAACTGCAACTAAGGCAGAGTTCTTTGGGTAAAACTGCCATGTTTTGGGAGAGGAAATGCTTAGAGACCTCACTAGAGCCTGTCTTTGTTTAGGCATTTCACTCCACGTTGGACATCTTGAGTATAGAGGTTCTTTCGGCAAAGGCCCATTGGGTACACTGTGGAAGAAAAGTTGCTTGTGTTCCACTTGCAATTAAAGCAGAGTTCTTCTGGTAAAACTGCGTGTTTGGGGAGAGGAAACGCTAGCAGTCCTTACTAGAGCCTGCCTTGCTTGAGGCAGTTCGCTGCACGTGGGACACCCTGCATATAGAAGTTCATTCGGGGAGGGGCCCTTTGTGTACAGTGTGGGAGAAATGCAGCTTGTGTTCCACCTGCAATTAAGGCAGAGTTCTTCGGGTAAAAGTGCCATGTTTTCAGAGAGGAAATCCTTAGAGACCACAGTAGGGCCTGCCATGGTTGAGGCAGCTCGCTCTACGCGGGACACCATTCTTTTAGAACAAGGTCATTAGTGGTAGTGCCCATTGTGTACACTGTGAGAGAAATGCTGCTTCTATTACACCTGCACCTAAAGCTGAGTTCCTGTGGTAAAACTGAGGGTTCTGGGAGAGGAAATGCTTAGAGTCCTTACTAGAGCCTGCCTTGCTTGAGGCAGTTCGCTCCACGCGGGACAACCTGTATATTGAAGTTCATTCGGGGAAGGACCTTCCTTATGTGTACCTTGAGGGAGAAATGCATCTTGTGTTCCACCTGCAATTAAGGCAGAGTTCTTCGGGTAAAAGTGCTGTGTTTTCAGAGAGGAAATCCTTAGAGACCACAGTAGGGCTTGCCTTGGTTGAGGCAGTTCGCTCCATGCGGGACAGCCTGCATATAGAACAAGTTCATTCGGTGAAGTGCCCATTGTGTGAACTGAAGGAGAAATGCTGCTTGTGTTACACCTGGAACTAAAGCAGAGTTTTTCTGGTAAAGCTGCGGTGTTTTGGGAGAGGAAATGTTTAGCGGCCTCACTGGAGCCTGAGTTGATTTAGGCATTTCACTCCACGTGGGACACCTTGAGTATAGAAGCTCTTTGGGCAAAGGCCACTGTGTACACTGTGGGAGAAAAGCTGCTTGTGTTCCACCTGCAACTAAAGCAGAGTTCTTCGGGTCACACTGCGTGTTTTGGGAGAGGAAATGCTTACAGTCCTTACTGGAGCCTACCTTGATTGAGGCAGTTCGCTGCACGTGGGACACCCTGCATATAGAATTTCATTCGGGGAAGGGCCCTTTGTATACAGTGTGGGAGAAATGCAGCTTGTGTTCCACCTGCCATTAAGGTAGAGTTCTTCGGGTAAAAGTGCCGTGTTTTCAGAGAGGAAATCCTTAGAGACCACAGTAGAGCCTGCCATGGTTGAGGCAGTTCGCTCTATGCGGGACACCATTCTTTTAGAACAAGGTTATTAGTGGAAGTGCCCTTTGTGTACACTGTGAGAGAAATGCTGCTTCGGCAACACCTGCACCTAAAGCAGAGTTCCTCGGGTAAAACTGCGTGTTTTGCGAGAGGAAATGCTTAGAGTCCTCGCTACAGCCTGCCGTGGTTGAGGCAGTTCTCTTCACCTGGGAAACCCTGCATATAGAAGTTCATTCGTGGAAGAGACCAAAGAGTACACAGTGGGAGGAATGCTGCTTGTGTTCCACCTGCAATTAAAGCAGAGTTCTTCCGTTAAAACTGCGTGTTTAGGGAGAGGAAATGCTTACATTTCTCGCTACAGCCTGCCTTGTTTGAGGCAGTTCGCTCCACGTGGGAAACCCTGCATATAGCAGTTCATTCGTGGAGGAGCTCAGAGAGTACACAGTGGGAGAAATGCTGCTTGTGTTCCACCTGCTACTAAAGCAGAGTTCTTTGGGTAAAACTGCCGTGTTTTGGAAGAGGAAATGCTTCCAGTCCTCGCTACAGCCTGCCGTGGTTAATGCAGTTCGCACCACGTGGGAAAACCTGCATAGAGAAGTTCATTCGTGGAAGAGAACAAAGAGGACACAGTGGGAGAAATACTGCTTGTGTTCCACCTGCAACTAAAGCAGAATTCTTCGGGTAAAACTGCGTGTTTTGGGAGTAGAAATGCTTACAGTCCTTACTACAGCCTGCCTTGGTTGAGGCAGTTCGCTGCATGAGGGACACACTGCATATAGAAGATTCCTTTGGGGAAGGGCACTTTGTGTACAGTGTGGGACAAATGCACCTTGTGTTCCACCTGCAACTAAAGCAGAGTTCTTCGGGTAAAAGTGCCGTGTTTTCAGAGAGGAAATCCTTAGAGACCACAGTAGAGCCTGCCATGGTTGAGGCAGTTCGCTCCATGCGGGAAACCATTCTTACAGAACAAGTTCATTAGGGGAAGTGCCCATTGTGTACACTGTGGGAGAAAAGCTGCTTGAGTTCCACCTGCAACTAAAGCAGAGTTCTTCCATTAAAACTGCGTGTTTAGGGAGAGGAAATGGTGACAGTCCTCGCTGCAGCCTGCCGTAGTTGAGGCAGTTCGCTCCACGTGGGAAACCCTGCATATACAAGTTCATTCGTGGAAGAGACCAAAGAGTACACAGTGGGATAAATGCGGCTTGTGTTCCAACTGCAACTAAAGCAGAGTTCTTTGGGTAAAACTGCCATGTTTTGGGAGAGGAAATGCTTAGAGACCTCACTAGAGCCTGCCTTTGTTTAGGCATTTCACTCCACGTTGGACATCTTGAGTATAGAAGTTCTTTGGGCAAAGGCCACTGTGTACACTGTGGGAGAAAAGCTGCTTGTGTTCCACCTGCAACTAAAGCAGAGTTCTTCGGGTCAAACTGCGTGTTTTGGGAGAGGAAATGCTTACAGTCCTTACTGGAGCCTACCTTGATTGATGCAGTTCGCTGCACGTGGGACACCCTGCATATAGAATTTCATTCGGGGAAGGGCCCTTTGTATACAGTGTGGGAGAAATGCAGCTTGTGTTCCACCTGCCATTAAGGTAGAGTTCTTCGGGTAAAAGTGCCGTGTTTTCAGAGAGGAAATCCTTAGAGACCACAGTAGAGCCTGCCATGGTTGAGGCAGTTCGCTCTATGCGGGACACCATTCTTTTAGAACAAGGTTATTAGTGGAAGTGCCCTTTGTGTACACTGTGAGAGAAATGCTGCTTCGGCAACACCTGCACCTAAAGCAGAGTTCCTCGGGTAAAACTGCGTGTTTTGCGAGAGGAAATGCTTAGAGTCCTCGCTACAGCCTGCCGTGGTTGAGGCAGTTCTCTTCACCTGGGAAACCCTGCATATAGAAGTTCATTCGTGGAAGAGACCAAAGAGTACACAGTGGGAGGAATGCTGCTTGTGTTCCACCTGCAATTAAAGCAGAGTTCTTCCGTTAAAACTGCGTGTTTAGGGAGAGGAAATGCTTACATTTCTCGCTACAGCCTGCCTTGTTTGAGGCAGTTCGCTCCACGTGGGAAACCCTGCATATAGCAGTTCATTCGTGGAGGAGCTCAGAGAGTACACAGTGGGAGAAATGCTGCTTGTGTTCCACCTGCTACTAAAGCAGAGTTCTTTGGGTAAAACTGCCGTGTTTTGGAAGAGGAAATGCTTCCAGTCCTCGCTACAGCCTGCCGTGGTTAATGCAGTTCGCACCACGTGGGAAAACCTGCATATAGAAGTTCATTCGTGGAAGAGAACAAAGAGGACACAGTGGGAGAAATACTGCTTGTGTTCCACCTGCAACTAAAGCAGAATTCTTCGGGTAAAACTGCGTGTTTTGGGAGAAGAAATGCTTACAGTCCTTACTACAGCCTGCCTTGGTTGAGGCAGTTCGCTGCATGAGGGACACACTGCATATAGAAGATTCCTTTGGGGAAGGGCACTTTGTGTACAGTGTGGGACAAATGCACCTTGTGTTCCACCTGCAACTAAAGCAGAGTTCTTCGGGTAAAAGTGCCGTGTTTTCAGAGAGGAAATCCTTAGAGACCACAGTAGAGCCTGCCATGGTTGAGGCAGTTCGCTCCATGCGGGAAACCATTCTTACAGAACAAGTTCATTAGGGGAAGTGCCCATTGTGTACACTGTGGGAGAAAAGCTGCTTGAGTTCCACCTGCAACTAAAGCAGAGTTCTTCCATTAAAACTGCGTGTTTAGGGAGAGGAAATGGTTACAGTCCTCGCTGCAGCCTGCCGTAGTTGAGGCAGTTCGCTCCACGTGGGAAACCCTGCATATACAAGTTCATTCGTGGAAGAGACCAAAGAGTACACAGTGGGATAAATGCGGCTTGTGTTCCAACTGCAACTAAAGCAGAGTTCTTTGGGTAAAACTGCCATGTTTTGGGAGAGGAAATGCTTAGAGACCTCACTAGAGCCTGCCTTTGTTTAGGCATTTCACTCCACGTTGGACATCTTGAGTATAGAAGTTCTTTCGGCAAAGGCCCATTGGGTAGACTGTGGAAGAAAAGTTGCTTGTGTTCCACTTGCAATTAAAGCAGAGTTCTTCTGGTAAAACTGCGTGTTTGGGGAGAGGAAATGCTTGCAGTCCTTACTAGAGCCTGCCTTGCTTGAGGCAGTTCGCTGCACGTGGGACACCCTGCATATAGAAGTTCATTCGGGGAGGGGCCCTTTGTGTACAGTGTGGGAGAAATGCAGCTTGTGTTCCACCTGCAATTAAGGCAGAGTTCTTCGGGTAAAAGTGCCATGTTTTCAGAGAGGAAATCCTTAGAGACCACAGTAGAGCCTGCCATGGTTGAGGCAGCTCGCTCTACGCGGGACACCATTCTTTTAGAACAAGGTCATTAGTGGTAGTGCCCATTGTGTACACTGTGAGAGAAATGCTGCTTCTATTACACCTGCACCTAAAGCTGAGTTCCTGTGGTAAAACTGAGGGTTCTGGGAGAGGAAATGCTTAGAGTCCTTACTAGAGCCTGCCTTGCTTGAGGCAGTTCGCTCCACGCGGGACAACCTGTATATTGAAGTTCATTCGGGGAAGGACCTTCCTTATGTGTACCTTGAGGGAGAAATGCATCTTGTGTTCCACCTGCAATTAAGGCAGAGTTCTTCGGGTAAAAGTGCTGTGTTTTCAGAGAGGAAATCCTTAGAGACCACAGTAGGGCTTGCCTTGGTTGAGGCAGTTCGCTCCATGCGGGACAGCCTGCATATAGAACAAGTTCATTCGGTGAAGTGCCCATTGTGTGAACTGAAGGAGAAATGCTGCTTGTGTTACACCTGGAACTAAAGCAGAGTTTTTCTGGTAAAGCTGCGGTGTTTTGGGAGAGGAAATGTTTAGAGGCCTCACTGGAGCCTGAGTTGATTTAGGCATTTCACTCCACGTGGGACACCTTGAGTATAGAAGCTCTTTGGGCAAAGGCCACTGTGTACACTGTGAGAGAAAAGCTGCTTGTGTTCCACCTGCAACTAAAGCAGAGTTCTTCGGGTCAAACTGCGTGTTTTGGGAGAGGAAATGCTTACAGTCCTTACTGGAGCCTACCTTGATTGAGGCAGTTCGCTGCACGTGGGACACCCTGCATATAGAATTTCATTCGGGGAAGGGCCCTTTGTATACAGTGTGGGAGAAATGCAGCTTGTGTTCCACCTGCCATTAAGGTAGAGTTCTTCGGGTAAAAGTGCCGTGTTTTCAGAGAGGAAATCCTTAGAGACCACAGTAGAGCCTGCCATGGTTGAGGCAGTTCGCTCTATGCGGGACACCATTCTTTTAGAACAAGGTTATTAGTGGAAGTGCCCTTTGTGTACACTGTGAGAGAAATGCTGCTTCGGCAACACCTGCACCTAAAGCAGAGTTCCTCGGGTAAAACTGCGTGTTTTGTGAGAGGAAATGCTTAGAGTCCTCGCTACAGCCTGCCGTGGTTGAGGCAGTTCTCTTCACCTGGGAAACCCTGCATATAGAAGTTCATTCGTGGAAGAGACCAAAGAGTACACAGTGGGAGGAATGCTGCTTGTGTTCCACCTGCAATTAAAGCAGAGTTCTTCCGTTAAAACTGCGTGTTTAGGGAGAGGAAATGCTTACATTTCTCGCTACAGCCTGCCTTGTTTGAGGCAGTTCGCTCCACGTGGGAAACCCTGCATATAGCAGTTCATTCGTGGAGGAGCTCAGAGAGTACACAGTGGGAGAAATGCTGCTTGTGTTCCACCTGCTACTAAAGCAGAGTTCTTTGGGTAAAACTGCCGTGTTTTGGAAGAGGAAATGCTTCCAGTCCTCGCTACAGCCTGCCGTGGTTAATGCAGTTCGCACCACGTGGGAAAACCTGCATATAGAAGTTCATTCGTGGAAGAGAACAAAGAGGACACAGTGGGAGAAATACTGCTTGTGTTCCACCTGCAACTAAAGCAGAATTCTTCGGGTAAAACTGCGTGTTTTGGGAGTAGAAATGCTTACAGTCCTTACTACAGCCTGCCTTGGTTGAGGCAGTTCGCTGCATGAGGGACACACTGCATATAGAAGATTCCTTTGGGGAAGGGCACTTTGTGTACAGTGTGGGACAAATGCACCTTGTGTTCCACCTGCAACTAAAGCAGAGTTCTTCGGGTAAAAGTGCCGTGTTTTCAGAGAGGAAATCCTTAGAGACCACAGTAGAGCCTGCCATGGTTGAGGCAGTTCGCTCCATGCGGGAAACCATTCTTACAGAACAAGTTCATTAGGGGAAGTGCCCATTGTGTACACTGTGGGAGAAAAGCTGCTTGAGTTCCACCTGCAACTAAAGCAGAGTTCTTCCATTAAAACTGCGTGTTTAGGGAGAGGAAATGGTTACAGTCCTCGCTGCAGCCTGCCGTAGTTGAGGCAGTTCGCTCCACGTGGGAAACCCTGCATATACAAGTTCATTCGTGGAAGAGACCAAAGAGTACACAGTGGGATAAATGCGGCTTGTGTTCCAACTGCAACTAAAGCAGAGTTCTTTGGGTAAAACTGCCATGTTTTGGGAGAGGAAATGCTTAGAGACCTCACTAGAGCCTGCCTTTGTTTAGGCATTTCACTCCACGTTGGACATCTTGAGTATAGAAGTTCTTTGGGCAAAGGCCACTGTGTACACTGTGGGAGAAAAGCTGCTTGTGTTCCACCTGCAACTAAAGCAGAGTTCTTCGGGTCAAACTGCGTGTTTTGGGAGAGGAAATGCTTACAGTCCTTACTGGAGCCTACCTTGATTGATGCAGTTCGCTGCACGTGGGACACCCTGCATATAGAATTTCATTCGGGGAAGGGCCCTTTGTATACAGTGTGGGAGAAATGCAGCTTGTGTTCCACCTGCCATTAAGGTAGAGTTCTTCGGGTAAAAGTGCCGTGTTTTCAGAGAGGAAATCCTTAGAGACCACAGTAGAGCCTGCCATGGTTGAGGCAGTTCGCTCTATGCGGGACACCATTCTTTTAGAACAAGGTTATTAGTGGAAGTGCCCTTTGTGTACACTGTGAGAGAAATGCTGCTTCGGCAACACCTGCACCTAAAGCAGAGTTCCTCGGGTAAAACTGCGTGTTTTGCGAGAGGAAATGCTTAGAGTCCTCGCTACAGCCTGCCGTGGTTGAGGCAGTTCTCTTCACCTGGGAAACCCTGCATATAGAAGTTCATTCGTGGAAGAGACCAAAGAGTGCACAGTGGGAGGAATGCTGCTTGTGTTCCACCTGCAATTAAAGCAGAGTTCTTCCGTTAAAACTGCGTGTTTAGGGAGAGGAAATGCTTACATTTCTCGCTACAGCCTGCCTTGTTTGAGGCAGTTCGCTCCACGTGGGAAACCCTGCATATAGCAGTTCATTCGTGGAGGAGCTCAGAGAGTACACAGTGGGAGAAATGCTGCTTGTGTTCCACCTGCTACTAAAGCAGAGTTCTTTGGGTAAAACTGCCGTGTTTTGGAAGAGGAAATGCTTCCAGTCCTCGCTACAGCCTGCCGTGGTTAATGCAGTTCGCACCACGTGGGAAAACCTGCATAGAGAAGTTCATTCGTGGAAGAGAACAAAGAGGACACAGTGGGAGAAATACTGCTTGTGTTCCACCTGCAACTAAAGCAGAATTCTTCGGGTAAAACTGCGTGTTTTGGGAGTAGAAATGCTTACAGTCCTTACTACAGCCTGCCTTGGTTGAGGCAGTTCGCTGCATGAGGGACACACTGCATATAGAAGATTCCTTTGGGGAAGGGCACTTTGTGTACAGTGTGGGACAAATGCACCTTGTGTTCCACCTGCAACTAAAGCAGAGTTCTTCGGGTAAAAGTGCCGTGTTTTCAGAGAGGAAATCCTTAGAGACCACAGTAGAGCCTGCCATGGTTGAGGCAGTTCGCTCCATGCGGGAAACCATTCTTACAGAACAAGTTCATTAGGGGAAGTGCCCATTGTGTACACTGTGGGAGAAAAGCTGCTTGAGTTCCACCTGCAACTAAAGCAGAGTTCTTCCATTAAAACTGCGTGTTTAGGGAGAGGAAATGGTTACAGTCCTCGCTGCAGCCTTCCGTAGTTGAGGCAGTTCGCTCCACGTGGGAAACCCTGCATATACAAGTTCATTCGTGGAAGAGACCAAAGAGTACACAGTGGGATAAATGCGGCTTGTGTTCCAACTGCAACTAAAGCAGAGTTCTTTGGGTAAAACTGCCATGTTTTGGGAGAGGAAATGCTTAGAGACCTCACTAGAGCCTGCCTTTGTTTAGGCATTTCACTCCACGTTGGACATCTTGAGTATAGAAGTTCTTTCGGCAAAGGCCCATTGGGTAGACTGTGGAAGAAAAGTTGCTTGTGTTCCACTTGCAATTAAAGCAGAGTTCTTCTGGTAAAACTGCGTGTTTGGGGAGAGGAAATGCTTGCAGTCCTTACTAGAGCCTGCCTTGCTTGAGGCAGTTCGCTGCACGTGGGACACCCTGCATATAGAAGTTGATTCGGGGAGGGGCCCTTTGTGTACAGTGTGGGAGAAATGCAGCTTGTGTTCCACCTGCAATTAAGGCAGAGTTCTTCGGGTAAAAGTGCCATGTTTTCAGAGAGGAAATCCTTAGAGACCACAGTAGAGCCTGCCATGGTTGAGGCAGCTCGCTCTACGCGGGACACCATTCTTTTAGAACAAGGTCATTAGTGGTAGTGCCCATTGTGTACACTGTGAGAGAAATGCTGCTTCTATTACACCTGCACCTAAAGCTGAGTTCCTGTGGTAAAACTGAGGGTTCTGGGAGAGGAAATGCTTAGAGTCCTTACTAGAGCCTGCCTTGCTTGAGGCAGTTCGCTCCACGCGGGACAACCTGTATATTGAAGTTCATTCGGGGAAGGACCTTCCTTATGTGTACCTTGAGGGAGAAATGCATCTTGTGTTCCACCTGCAATTAAGGCAGAGTTCTTCGGGTAAAAGTGCTGTGTTTTCAGAGAGGAAATCCTTAGAGACCACAGTAGGGCTTGCCTTGGTTGAGGCAGTTCGCTCCATGCGGGACAGCCTGCATATAGAACAAGTTCATTCGGTGAAGTGCCCATTGTGTGAACTGAAGGAGAAATGCTGCTTGTGTTACACCTGGAACTAAAGCAGAGTTTTTCTGGTAAAGCTGCGGTGTTTTGGGAGAGGAAATGTTTAGAGGCCTCACTGGAGCCTGAGTTGATTTAGGCATTTCACTCCACGTGGGACACCTTGAGTATAGAAGCTCTTTGGGCAAAGGCCACTGTGTACACTGTGGGAGAAAAGCTGCTTGTGTTCCACCTGCAACTAAAGCAGAGTTCTTCGGGTCACACTGCGTGTTTTGGGAGAGGAAATGCTTACAGTCCTTACTGGAGCCTACCTTGATTGAGGCAGTTCGCTGCACGTGGGACACCCTGCATATAGAATTTCATTCGGGGAAGGGCCCTTTGTATACAGTGTGGGAGAAATGCAGCTTGTGTTCCACCTGCCATTAAGGTAGAGTTCTTCGGGTAAAAGTGCCGTGTTTTCAGAGAGGAAATCCTTAGAGACCACAGTAGAGCCTGCCATGGTTGAGGCAGTTCGCTCTATGCGGGACACCATTCTTTTAGAACAAGGTTATTAGTGGAAGTGCCCTTTGTGTACACTGTGAGAGAAATGCTGCTTCGGCAACACCTGCACCTAAAGCAGAGTTCCTCGGGTAAAACTGCGTGTTTTGTGAGAGGAAATGCTTAGAGTCCTCGCTACAGCCTGCCGTGGTTGAGGCAGTTCTCTTCACCTGGGAAACCCTGCATATAGAAGTTCATTCGTGGAAGAGACCAAAGAGTACACAGTGGGAGGAATGCTGCTTGTGTTCCACCTGCAATTAAAGCAGAGTTCTTCCGTTAAAACTGCGTGTTTAGGGAGAGGAAATGCTTACATTTCTCGCTACAGCCTGCCTTGTTTGAGGCAGTTCGCTCCACGTGGGAAACCCTGCATATAGCAGTTCATTCGTGGAGGAGCTCAGAGAGTACACAGTGGGAGAAATGCTGCTTGTGTTCCACCTGCTACTAAAGCAGAGTTCTTTGGGTAAAACTGCCGTGTTTTGGAAGAGGAAATGCTTCCAGTCCTCGCTACAGCCTGCCGTGGTTAATGCAGTTCGCACCACGTGGGAAAACCTGCATATAGAAGTTCATTCGTGGAAGAGAACAAAGAGGACACAGTGGGAGAAATACTGCTTGTGTTCCACCTGCAACTAAAGCAGAATTCTTCGGGTAAAACTGCGTGTTTTGGGAGTAGAAATGCTTACAGTCCTTACTACAGCCTGCCTTGGTTGAGGCAGTTCGCTGCATGAGGGACACACTGCATATAGAAGATTCCTTTGGGGAAGGGCACTTTGTGTACAGTGTGGGACAAATGCACCTTGTGTTCCACCTGCAACTAAAGCAGAGTTCTTCGGGTAAAAGTGCCGTGTTTTCAGAGAGGAAATCCTTAGAGACCACAGTAGAGCCTGCCATGGTTGAGGCAGTTCGCTCCATGCGGGAAACCATTCTTACAGAACAAGTTCATTAGGGGAAGTGCCCATTGTGTACACTGTGGGAGAAAAGCTGCTTGAGTTGCACCTGCAACTAAAGCAGAGTTCTTCCATTAAAACTGCGTGTTTAGGGAGAGGAAATGGTTACAGTCCTCGCTGCAGCCTGCCGTAGTTGAGGCAGTTCGCTCCACGTGGGAAACCCTGCATATACAAGTTCATTCGTGGAAGAGACCAAAGAGTACACAGTGGGATAAATGCGGCTTGTGTTCCAACTGCAACTAAAGCAGAGTTCTTTGGGTAAAACTGCCATGTTTTGGGAGAGGAAATGCTTAGAGACCTCACTAGAGCCTGCCTTTGTTTAGGCATTTCACTCCACGTTGGACATCTTGAGTATAGAAGTTCTTTGGGCAAAGGCCACTGTGTACACTGTGGGAGAAAAGCTGCTTGTGTTCCACCTGCAACTAAAGCAGAGTTCTTCGGGTCAAACTGCGTGTTTTGGGAGAGGAAATGCTTACAGTCCTTACTGGAGCCTACCTTGATTGATGCAGTTCGCTGCACGTGGGACACCCTGCATATAGAATTTCATTCGGGGAAGGGCCCTTTGTATACAGTGTGGGAGAAATGCAGCTTGTGTTCCACCTGCCATTAAGGTAGAGTTCTTCGGGTAAAAGTGCCGTGTTTTCAGAGAGGAAATCCTTAGAGACCACAGTAGAGCCTGCCATGGTTGAGGCAGTTCGCTCTATGCGGGACACCATTCTTTTAGAACAAGGTTATTAGTGGAAGTGCCCTTTGTGTACACTGTGAGAGAAATGCTGCTTCGGCAACACCTGCACCTAAAGCAGAGTTCCTCGGGTAAAACTGCGTGTTTTGCGAGAGGAAATGCTTAGAGTCCTCGCTACAGCCTGCCGTGGTTGAGGCAGTTCTCTTCACCTGGGAAACCCTGCATATAGAAGTTCATTCGTGGAAGAGACCAAAGAGTGCACAGTGGGAGGAATGCTGCTTGTGTTCCACCTGCAATTAAAGCAGAGTTCTTCCGTTAAAACTGCGTGTTTAGGGAGAGGAAATGCTTACATTTCTCGCTACAGCCTGCCTTGTTTGAGGCAGTTCGCTCCACGTGGGAAACCCTGCATATAGCAGTTCATTCGTGGAGGAGCTCAGAGAGTACACAGTGGGAGAAATGCTGCTTGTGTTCCACCTGCTACTAAAGCAGAGTTCTTTGGGTAAAACTGCCGTGTTTTGGAAGAGGAAATGCTTCCAGTCCTCGCTACAGCCTGCCGTGGTTAATGCAGTTCGCACCACGTGGGAAAACCTGCATAGAGAAGTTCATTCGTGGAAGAGAACAAAGAGGACACAGTGGGAGAAATACTGCTTGTGTTCCACCTGCAACTAAAGCAGAATTCTTCGGGTAAAACTGCGTGTTTTGGGAGTAGAAATGCTTACAGTCCTTACTACAGCCTGCCTTGGTTGAGGCAGTTCGCTGCATGAGGGACACACTGCATATAGAAGATTCCTTTGGGGAAGGGCACTTTGTGTACAGTGTGGGACAAATGCACCTTGTGTTCCACCTGCAACTAAAGCAGAGTTCTTCGGGTAAAAGTGCCGTGTTTTCAGAGAGGAAATCCTTAGAGACCACAGTAGAGCCTGCCATGGTTGAGGCAGTTCGCTCCATGCGGGAAACCATTCTTACAGAACAAGTTCATTAGGGGAAGTGCCCATTGTGTACACTGTGGGAGAAAAGCTGCTTGAGTTCCACCTGCAACTAAAGCAGAGTTCTTCCATTAAAACTGCGTGTTTAGGGAGAGGAAATGGTTACAGTCCTCGCTGCAGCCTTCCGTAGTTGAGGCAGTTCGCTCCACGTGGGAAACCCTGCATATACAAGTTCATTCGTGGAAGAGACCAAAGAGTACACAGTGGGATAAATGCGGCTTGTGTTCCAACTGCAACTAAAGCAGAGTTCTTTGGGTAAAACTGCCATGTTTTGGGAGAGGAAATGCTTAGAGACCTCACTAGAGCCTGCCTTTGTTTAGGCATTTCACTCCACGTTGGACATCTTGAGTATAGAAGTTCTTTCGGCAAAGGCCCATTGGGTAGACTGTGGAAGAAAAGTTGCTTGTGTTCCACTTGCAATTAAAGCAGAGTTCTTCTGGTAAAACTGCGTGTTTGGGGAGAGGAAATGCTTGCAGTCCTTACTAGAGCCTGCCTTGCTTGAGGCAGTTCGCTGCACGTGGGACACCCTGCATATAGAAGTTGATTCGGGGAGGGGCCCTTTGTGTACAGTGTGGGAGAAATGCAGCTTGTGTTCCACCTGCAATTAAGGCAGAGTTCTTCGGGTAAAAGTGCCATGTTTTCAGAGAGGAAATCCTTAGAGACCACAGTAGAGCCTGCCATGGTTGAGGCAGCTCGCTCTACGCGGGACACCATTCTTTTAGAACAAGGTCATTAGTGGTAGTGCCCATTGTGTACACTGTGAGAGAAATGCTGCTTCTATTACACCTGCACCTAAAGCTGAGTTCCTGTGGTAAAACTGAGGGTTCTGGGAGAGGAAATGCTTAGAGTCCTTACTAGAGCCTGCCTTGCTTGAGGCAGTTCGCTCCACGCGGGACAACCTGTATATTGAAGTTCATTCGGGGAAGGACCTTCCTTATGTGTACCTTGAGGGAGAAATGCATCTTGTGTTCCACCTGCAATTAAGGCAGAGTTCTTCGGGTAAAAGTGCTGTGTTTTCAGAGAGGAAATCCTTAGAGACCACAGTAGGGCTTGCCTTGGTTGAGGCAGTTCGCTCCATGCGGGACAGCCTGCATATAGAACAAGTTCATTCGGTGAAGTGCCCATTGTGTGAACTGAAGGAGAAATGCTGCTTGTGTTACACCTGGAACTAAAGCAGAGTTTTTCTGGTAAAGCTGCGGTGTTTTGGGAGAGGAAATGTTTAGAGGCCTCACTGGAGCCTGAGTTGATTTAGGCATTTCACTCCACGTGGGACACCTTGAGTATAGAAGCTCTTTGGGCAAAGGCCACTGTGTACACTGTGGGAGAAAAGCTGCTTGTGTTCCACCTGCAACTAAAGCAGAGTTCTTCGGGTCACACTGCGTGTTTTGGGAGAGGAAATGCTTACAGTCCTTACTGGAGCCTACCTTGATTGAGGCAGTTCGCTGCACGTGGGACACCCTGCATATAGAATTTCATTCGGGGAAGGGCCCTTTGTATACAGTGTGGGAGAAATGCAGCTTGTGTTCCACCTGCCATTAAGGTAGAGTTCTTCGGGTAAAAGTGCCGTGTTTTCAGAGAGGAAATCCTTAGAGACCACAGTAGAGCCTGCCATGGTTGAGGCAGTTCGCTCTATGCGGGACACCATTCTTTTAGAACAAGGTTATTAGTGGAAGTGCCCTTTGTGTACACTGTGAGAGAAATGCTGCTTCGGCAACACCTGCACCTAAAGCAGAGTTCCTCGGGTAAAACTGCGTGTTTTGCGAGAGGAAATGCTTAGAGTCCTCGCTACAGCCTGCCGTGGTTGAGGCAGTTCTCTTCACCTGGGAAACCCTGCATATAGAAGTTCATTCGTGGAAGAGACCAAAGAGTACACAGTGGGAGGAATGCTGCTTGTGTTCCACCTGCAATTAAAGCAGAGTTCTTCCGTTAAAACTGCGTGTTTAGGGAGAGGAAATGCTTACATTTCTCGCTACAGCCTGCCTTGTTTGAGGCAGTTCGCTCCACGTGGGAAACCCTGCATATAGCAGTTCATTCGTGGAGGAGCTCAGAGAGTACACAGTGGGAGAAATGCTGCTTGTGTTCCACCTGCTACTAAAGCAGAGTTCTTTGGGTAAAACTGCCGTGTTTTGGAAGAGGAAATGCTTCCAGTCCTCGCTACAGCCTGCCGTGGTTAATGCAGTTCGCACCACGTGGGAAAACCTGCATAGAGAAGTTCATTCGTGGAAGAGAACAAAGAGGACACAGTGGGAGAAATACTGCTTGTGTTCCACCTGCAACTAAAGCAGAATTCTTCGGGTAAAACTGCGTGTTTTGGGAGTAGAAATGCTTACAGTCCTTACTACAGCCTGCCTTGGTTGAGGCAGTTCGCTGCATGAGGGACACACTGCATATAGAAGATTCCTTTGGGGAAGGGCACTTTGTGTACAGTGTGGGACAAATGCACCTTGTGTTCCACCTGCAACTAAAGCAGAGTTCTTCGGGTAAAAGTGCCGTGTTTTCAGAGAGGAAATCCTTAGAGACCACAGTAGAGCCTGCCATGGTTGAGGCAGTTCGCTCCATGCGGGAAACCATTCTTACAGAACAAGTTCATTAGGGGAAGTGCCCATTGTGTACACTGTGGGAGAAAAGCTGCTTGAGTTCCACCTGCAACTAAAGCAGAGTTCTTCCATTAAAACTGCGTGTTTAGGGAGAGGAAATGGTGACAGTCCTCGCTGCAGCCTGCCGTAGTTGAGGCAGTTCGCTCCACGTGGGAAACCCTGCATATACAAGTTCATTCGTGGAAGAGACCAAAGAGTACACAGTGGGATAAATGCGGCTTGTGTTCCAACTGCAACTAAAGCAGAGTTCTTTGGGTAAAACTGCCATGTTTTGGGAGAGGAAATGCTTAGAGACCTCACTAGAGCCTGCCTTTGTTTAGGCATTTCACTCCACGTTGGACATCTTGAGTATAGAAGTTCTTTCGGCAAAGGCCCATTGGGTAGACTGTGGAAGAAAAGTTGCTTGTGTTCCACTTGCAATTAAAGCAGAGTTCTTCTGGTAAAACTGCGTGTTTGGGGAGAGGAAATGCTTGCAGTCCTTACTAGAGCCTGCCTTGCTTGAGGCAGTTCGCTGCACGTGGGACACCCTCCATATAGAAGTTCATTCGGGGAGGGGCCCTTTGTGTACAGTGTGGGAGAAATGCAGCTTGTGTTCCACCTGCAATTAAGGCAGAGTTCTTCGGGTAAAAGTGCCATGTTTTCAGAGAGGAAATCCTTAGAGACCACAGTAGAGCCTGCCATGGTTGAGGCAGCTCGCTCTACGCGGGACACCATTCTTTTAGAACAAGGTCATTAGTGGTAGTGCCCATTGTGTACACTGTGAGAGAAATGCTGCTTCTATTACACCTGCACCTAAAGCTGAGTTCCTGTGGTAAAACTGAGGGTTCTGGGAGAGGAAATGCTTAGAGTCCTTACTAGAGCCTGCCTTGCTTGAGGCAGTTCGCTCCACGCGGGACAACCTGTATATTGAAGTTCATTCGGGGAAGGACCTTCCTTATGTGTACCTTGAGGGAGAAATGCATCTTGTGTTCCACCTGCAATTAAGGCAGAGTTCTTCGGGTAAAAGTGCTGTGTTTTCAGAGAGGAAATCCTTAGAGACCACAGTAGGGCTTGCCTTGGTTGAGGCAGTTCGCTCCATGCGGGACAGCCTGCATATAGAACAAGTTCATTCGGTGAAGTGCCCATTGTGTGAACTGAAGGAGAAATGCTGCTTGTGTTACACCTGGAACTAAAGCAGAGTTTTTCTGGTAAAGCTGCGGTGTTTTGGGAGAGGAAATGTTTAGAGGCCTCACTGGAGCCTGAGTTGATTTAGGCATTTCACTCCACGTGGGACACCTTGAGTATAGAAGCTCTTTGGGCAAAGGCCACTGTGTACACTGTGGGAGAAAAGCTGCTTGTGTTCCACCTGCAACTAAAGCAGAGTTCTTCGGGTCACACTGCGTGTTTTGCGAGAGGAAATGCTTACAGTCTTTACTAGAGCCTACCTTGATTGAGGCAGTTCGCTGCACGTGGGACACCCTGCATATAGAATTTCATTCGGGGAAGGGCCCTTTGTATACAGTGTGGGAGAAATGCAGCTTGTGTTCCACCTGCCATTAAGGTAGAGTTCTTCGGGTAAAAGTGCCGTGTTTTCAGAGAGGAAATCCTTAGAGACCACAGTAGAGCCTGCCATGGTTGAGGCAGTTCGCTCTATGCGGGACACCATTCTTTTAGAACAAGGTTATTAGTGGAAGTGCCCTTTGTGTACACTGTGAGAGAAATGCTGCTTCGGCAACACCTGCACCTAAAGCAGAGTTCCTCGGGTAAAACTGCGTGTTTTGCGAGAGGAAATGCTTAGAGTCCTCGCTACAGCCTGCCGTGGTTGAGGCAGTTCTCTTCACCTGGGAAACCCTGAATATAGAAGTTCATTCGTGGAAGAGACCAAAGAGTACACAGTGGGAGGAATGCTGCTTGTGTTCCACCTGCAATTAAAGCAGAGTTCTTCCGTTAAAACTGCGTGTTTAGGGAGAGGAAATGCTTACATTTCTCGCTACAGCCTGCCTTGTTTGAGGCAGTTCGCTCCACGTGGGAAACCCTGCATATAGCAGTTCATTCGTGGAGGAGCTCAGAGAGTACACAGTGGGAGAAATGCTGCTTGTGTTCCACCTGCTACTAAAGCAGAGTTCTTTGGGTAAAACTGCCGTGTTTTGGAAGAGGAAATGCTTACAGTCCTCGCTACAGCCTGCCGTGGTTAATGCAGTTCGCACCACGTGGGAAAACCTGCATAGAGAAGTTCATTCGTGGAAGAGAACAAAGAGGACACAGTGGGAGAAATACTGCTTGTGTTCCACCTGCAACTAAAGCAGAATTCTTCGGGTAAAACTGCGTGTTTTGGGAGTAGAAATGCTTACAGTCCTTACTACAGCCTGCCTTGGTTGAGGCAGTTCGCTGCATGAGGGACACACTGCATATAGAAGATTCCTTTGGGGAAGGGCACTTTGTGTACAGTGTGGGACAAATGCACCTTGTGTTCCACCTGCAACTAAAGCAGAGTTCTTCGGGTAAAAGTGCCGTGTTTTCAGAGAGGAAATCCTTAGAGACCACAGTAGAGCCTGCCATGGTTGAGGCAGTTCGCTCCATGCGGGAAACCATTCTTACAGAACAAGTTCATTAGGGGAAGTGCCCATTGTGTACACTGTGGGAGAAAAGCTGCTTGAGTTCCACCTGCAACTAAAGCAGAGTTCTTCCATTAAAACTGCGTGTTTAGGGAGAGGAAATGGTGACAGTCCTCGCTGCAGCCTGCCGTAGTTGAGGCAGTTCGCTCCACGTGGGAAACCCTGCATATACAAGTTCATTCGTGGAAGAGACCAAAGAGTACACAGTGGGATAAATGCGGCTTGTGTTCCAACTGCAACTAAAGCAGAGTTCTTTGGGTAAAACTGCCATGTTTTGGGAGAGGAAATGCTTAGAGACCTCACTAGAGCCTGCCTTTGTTTAGGCATTTCACTCCACGTTGGACATCTTGAGTATAGAAGTTCTTTCGGCAAAGGCCCATTGGGTAGACTGTGGAAGAAAAGTTGCTTGTGTTCCACTTGCAATTAAAGCAGAGTTCTTCTGGTAAAACTGCGTGTTTGGGGAGAGGAAATGCTTGCAGTCCTTACTAGAGCCTGCCTTGCTTGAGGCAGTTCGCTGCACGTGGGACACCCTGCATATAGAAGTTGATTCGGGGAGGGGCCCTTTGTGTACAGTGTGGGAGAAATGCAGCTTGTGTTCCACCTGCAATTAAGGCTGAGTTCTTCGGGTAAAAGTGCCATGTTTTCAGAGAGGAAATCCTTAGAGACCACAGTAGGGCCTGCCATGGTTGAGGCAGCTCGCTCTACGCGGGACACCATTCTTTTAGAACAAGGTCATTAGTGGTAGTGCCCATTGTGTACACTGTGAGAGAAATGCTGCTTCTATTACACCTGCACCTAAAGCTGAGTTCCTGTGGTAAAACTGAGGGTTCTGGGAGAGGAAATGCTTAGAGTCCTTACTAGAGCCTGCCTTGCTTGAGGCAGTTCGCTCCACGCGGGACAACCTGTATATTGAAGTTCATTCGGGGAAGGACCTTCCTTATGTGTACCTTGAGGGAGAAATGCATCTTGTGTTCCACCTGCAATTAAGGCAGAGTTCTTCGGGTAAAAGTGCTGTGTTTTCAGAGAGGAAATCCTTAGAGACCACAGTAGGGCTTGCCTTGGTTGAGGCAGTTCGCTCCATGCGGGACAGCCTGCATATAGAACAAGTTCATTCGGTGAAGTGCCCATTGTGTGAACTGAAGGAGAAATGCTGCTTGTGTTACACCTGGAACTAAAGCAGAGTTTTTCTGGTAAAGCTGCGGTGTTTTGGGAGAGGAAATGTTTAGAGGCCTCACTGGAGCCTGAGTTGATTTAGGCATTTCACTCCACGTGGGACACCTTGAGTATAGAAGCTCTTTGGGCAAAGGCCACTGTGTACACTGTGGGAGAAAAGCTGCTTGTGTTCCACCTGCAACTAAAGCAGAGTTCTTCGGGTCACACTGCGTGTTTTGGGAGAGGAAATGCTTACAGTCTTTACTAGAGCCTACCTTGATTGAGGCAGTTCGCTGCACGTGGGACACCCTGCATATAGAATTTCATTCGGGGAAGGGCCCTTTGTATACAGTGTGGGAGAAATGCAGCTTGTGTTCCACCTGCCATTAAGGTAGAGTTCTTCGGGTAAAAGTGCCGTGTTTTCAGAGAGGAAATCCTTAGAGACCACAGTAGAGCCTGCCATGGTTGAGGCAGTTCGCTCTATGCGGGACACCATTCTTTTAGAACAAGGTTATTAGTGGAAGTGCCCTTTGTGTACACTGTGAGAGAAATGCTGCTTCGGCAACACCTGCACCTAAAGCAGAGTTCCTCGGGTAAAACTGCGTGTTTTGCGAGAGGAAATGCTTAGAGTCCTCGCTACAGCCTGCCGTGGTTGAGGCAGTTCTCTTCACCTGGGAAACCCTGAATATAGAAGTTCATTCGTGGAAGAGACCAAAGAGTACACAGTGGGAGGAATGCTGCTTGTGTTCCACCTGCAATTAAAGCAGAGTTCTTCCGTTAAAACTGCGTGTTTAGGGAGAGGAAATGCTTACATTTCTCGCTACAGCCTGCCTTGTTTGAGGCAGTTCGCTCCACGTGGGAAACCCTGCATATAGCAGTTCATTCGTGGAGGAGCTCAGAGAGTACACAGTGGGAGAAATGCTGCTTGTGTTCCACCTGCTACTAAAGCAGAGTTCTTTGGGTAAAACTGCCGTGTTTTGGAAGAGGAAATGCTTACAGTCCTCGCTACAGCCTGCCGTGGTTAATGCAGTTCGCACCACGTGGGAAAACCTGCATAGAGAAGTTCATTCGTGGAAGAGAACAAAGAGGACACAGTGGGAGAAATACTGCTTGTGTTCCACCTGCAACTAAAGCAGAATTCTTCGGGTAAAACTGCGTGTTTTGGGAGTAGAAATGCTTACAGTCCTTACTACAGCCTGCCTTGGTTGAGGCAGTTCGCTGCATGAGGGACACACTGCATATAGAAGATTCCTTTGGGGAAGGGCACTTTGTGTACAGTGTGGGACAAATGCACCTTGTGTTCCACCTGCAACTAAAGCAGAGTTCTTCGGGTAAAAGTGCCGTGTTTTCAGAGAGGAAATCCTTAGAGACCACAGTAGAGCCTGCCATGGTTGAGGCAGTTCGCTCCATGCGGGAAACCATTCTTACAGAACAAGTTCATTAGGGGAAGTGCCCATTGTGTACACTGTGGGAGAAAAGCTGCTTGAGTTCCACCTGCAACTAAAGCAGAGTTCTTCCATTAAAACTGCGTGTTTAGGGAGAGGAAATGGTGACAGTCCTCGCTGCAGCCTGCCGTAGTTGAGGCAGTTCGCTCCACGTGGGAAACCCTGCATATACAAGTTCATTCGTGGAAGAGACCAAAGAGTACACAGTGGGATAAATGCGGCTTGTGTTCCAACTGCAACTAAAGCAGAGTTCTTTGGGTAAAACTGCCATGTTTTGGGAGAGGAAATGCTTAGAGACCTCACTAGAGCCTGCCTTTGTTTAGGCATTTCACTCCACGTTGGACATCTTGAGTATAGAAGTTCTTTCGGCAAAGGCCCATTGGGTAGACTGTGGAAGAAAAGTTGCTTGTGTTCCACTTGCAATTAAAGCAGAGTTCTTCTGGTAAAACTGCGTGTTTGGGGAGAGGAAATGCTTGCAGTCCTTACTAGAGCCTGCCTTGCTTGAGGCAGTTCGCTGCACGTGGGACACCCTGCATATAGAAGTTGATTCGGGGAGGGGCCCTTTGTGTACAGTGTGGGAGAAATGCAGCTTGTGTTCCACCTGCAATTAAGGCTGAGTTCTTCGGGTAAAAGTGCCATGTTTTCAGAGAGGAAATCCTTAGAGACCACAGTAGGGCCTGCCATGGTTGAGGCAGCTCGCTCTACGCGGGACACCATTCTTTTAGAACAAGGTCATTAGTGGTAGTGCCCATTGTGTACACTGTGAGAGAAATGCTGCTTCTATTACACCTGCACCTAAAGCTGAGTTCCTGTGGTAAAACTGAGGGTTCTGGGAGAGGAAATGCTTAGAGTCCTTACTAGAGCCTGCCTTGCTTGAGGCAGTTCGCTCCACGCGGGACAACCTGTATATTGAAGTTCATTCGGGGAAGGACCTTCCTTATGTGTACCTTGAGGGAGAAATGCATCTTGTGTTCCACCTGCAATTAAGGCAGAGTTCTTCGGGTAAAAGTGCTGTGTTTTCAGAGAGGAAATCCTTAGAGACCACAGTAGGGCTTGCCTTGGTTGAGGCAGTTCGCTCCATGCGGGACAGCCTGCATATAGAACAAGTTCATTCGGTGAAGTGCCCATTGTGTGAACTGAAGGAGAAATGCTGCTTGTGTTACACCTGGAACTAAAGCAGAGTTTTTCTGGTAAAGCTGCGGTGTTTTGGGAGAGGAAATGTTTAGAGGCCTCACTGGAGCCTGAGTTGATTTAGGCATTTCACTCCACGTGGGACACCTTGAGTATAGAAGCTCTTTGGGCAAAGGCCACTGTGTACACTGTGGGAGAAAAGCTGCTTGTGTTCCACCTGCAACTAAAGCAGAGTTCTTCGGGTCACACTGCGTGTTTTGGGAGAGGAAATGCTTACAGTCCTTACTGGAGCCTACCTTGATTGAGGCAGTTCGCTGCACGTGGGACACCCTGCATATAGAATTTCATTCGGGGAAGGGCCCTTTGTATACAGTGTGGGAGAAATGCAGCTTGTGTTCCACCTGCCATTAAGGTAGAGTTCTTCGGGTAAAAGTGCCGTGTTTTCAGAGAGGAAATCCTTAGAGACCACAGTAGAGCCTGCCATGGTTGAGGCAGTTCGCTCTATGCGGGACACCATTCTTTTAGAACAAGGTTATTAGTGGAAGTGCCCTTTGTGTACACTGTGAGAGAAATGCTGCTTCGGCAACACCTGCACCTAAAGCAGAGTTCCTCGGGTAAAACTGCGTGTTTTGCGAGAGGAAATGCTTAGAGTCCTCGCTACAGCCTGCCGTGGTTGAGGCAGTTCTCTTCACCTGGGAAACCCTGCATATAGAAGTTCATTCGTGGAAGAGACCAAAGAGTACACAGTGGGAGGAATGCTGCTTGTGTTCCACCTGCAATTAAAGCAGAGTTCTTCCGTTAAAACTGCGTGTTTAGGGAGAGGAAATGCTTACATTTCTCGCTACAGCCTGCCTTGTTTGAGGCAGTTCGCTCCACGTGGGAAACCCTGCATATAGCAGTTCATTCGTGGAGGAGCTCAGAGAGTACACAGTGGGAGAAATGCTGCTTGTGTTCCACCTGCTACTAAAGCAGAGTTCTTTGGGTAAAACTGCCGTGTTTTGGAAGAGGAAATGCTTCCAGTCCTCGCTACAGCCTGCCGTGGTTAATGCAGTTCGCACCACGTGGGAAAACCTGCATAGAGAAGTTCATTCGTGGAAGAGAACAAAGAGGACACAGTGGGAGAAATACTGCTTGTGTTCCACCTGCAACTAAAGCAGAATTCTTCGGGTAAAACTGCGTGTTTTGGGAGTAGAAATGCTTACAGTCCTTACTACAGCCTGCCTTGGTTGAGGCAGTTCGCTGCATGAGGGACACACTGCATATAGAAGATTCCTTTGGGGAAGGGCACTTTGTGTACAGTGTGGGACAAATGCACCTTGTGTTCCACCTGCAACTAAAGCAGAGTTCTTCGGGTAAAAGTGCCGTGTTTTCAGAGAGGAAATCCTTAGAGACCACAGTAGAGCCTGCCATGGTTGAGGCAGTTCGCTCCATGCGGGAAACCATTCTTACAGAACAAGTTCATTAGGGGAAGTGCCCATTGTGTACACTGTGGGAGAAAAGCTGCTTGAGTTCCACCTGCAACTAAAGCAGAGTTCTTCCATTAAAACTGCGTGTTTAGGGAGAGGAAATGGTGACAGTCCTCGCTGCAGCCTGCCGTAGTTGAGGCAGTTCGCTCCACGTGGGAAACCCTGCATATACAAGTTCATTCGTGGAAGAGACCAAAGAGTACACAGTGGGATAAATGCGGCTTGTGTTCCAACTGCAACTAAAGCAGAGTTCTTTGGGTAAAACTGCCATGTTTTGGGAGAGGAAATGCTTAGAGACCTCACTAGAGCCTGCCTTTGTTTAGGCATTTCACTCCACGTTGGACATCTTGAGTATAGAAGTTCTTTGGGCAAAGGCCACTGTGTACACTGTGGGAGAAAAGCTGCTTGTGTTCCACCTGCAACTAAAGCAGAGTTCTTCGGGTCAAACTGCGTGTTTTGGGAGAGGAAATGCTTACAGTCCTTACTGGAGCCTACCTTGATTGATGCAGTTCGCTGCACGTGGGACACCCTGCATATAGAATTTCATTCGGGGAAGGGCCCTTTGTATACAGTGTGGGAGAAATGCAGCTTGTGTTCCACCTGCCATTAAGGTAGAGTTCTTCGGGTAAAAGTGCCGTGTTTTCAGAGAGGAAATCCTTAGAGACCACAGTAGAGCCTGCCATGGTTGAGGCAGTTCGCTCTATGCGGGACACCATTCTTTTAGAACAAGGTTATTAGTGGAAGTGCCCTTTGTGTACACTGTGAGAGAAATGCTGCTTCGGCAACACCTGCACCTAAAGCAGAGTTCCTCGGGTAAAACTGCGTGTTTTGCGAGAGGAAATGCTTAGAGTCCTCGCTACAGCCTGCCGTGGTTGAGGCAGTTCTCTTCACCTGGGAAACCCTGCATATAGAAGTTCATTCGTGGAAGAGACCAAAGAGTACACAGTGGGAGGAATGCTGCTTGTGTTCCACCTGCAATTAAAGCAGAGTTCTTCCGTTAAAACTGCGTGTTTAGGGAGAGGAAATGCTTACATTTCTCGCTACAGCCTGCCTTGTTTGAGGCAGTTCGCTCCACGTGGGAAACCCTGCATATAGCAGTTCATTCGTGGAGGAGCTCAGAGAGTACACAGTGGGAGAAATGCTGCTTGTGTTCCACCTGCTACTAAAGCAGAGTTCTTTGGGTAAAACTGCCGTGTTTTGGAAGAGGAAATGCTTCCAGTCCTCGCTACAGCCTGCCGTGGTTAATGCAGTTCGCACCACGTGGGAAAACCTGCATAGAGAAGTTCATTCGTGGAAGAGAACAAAGAGGACACAGTGGGAGAAATACTGCTTGTGTTCCACCTGCAACTAAAGCAGAATTCTTCGGGTAAAACTGCGTGTTTTGGGAGAAGAAATGCTTACAGTCCTTACTACAGCCTGCCTTGGTTGAGGCAGTTCGCTGCATGAGGGACACACTGCATATAGAAGATTCCTTTGGGGAAGGGCACTTTGTGTACAGTGTGGGACAAATGCACCTTGTGTTCCACCTGCAACTAAAGCAGAGTTCTTCGGGTAAAAGTGCCGTGTTTTCAGAGAGGAAATCCTTAGAGACCACAGTAGAGCCTGCCATGGTTGAGGCAGTTCGCTCCATGCGGGAAACCATTCTTACAGAACAAGTTCATTAGGGGAAGTGCCCATTGTGTACACTGTGGGAGAAAAGCTGCTTGAGTTCCACCTGCAACTAAAGCAGAGTTCTTCCATTAAAACTGCGTGTTTAGGGAGAGGAAATGGTTACAGTCCTCGCTGCAGCCTGCCGTAGTTGAGGCAGTTCGCTCCACGTGGGAAACCCTGCATATACAAGTTCATTCGTGGAAGAGACCAAAGAGTACACAGTGGGATAAATGCGGCTTGTGTTCCAACTGCAACTAAAGCAGAGTTCTTTGGGTAAAACTGCCATGTTTTGGGAGAGGAAATGCTTAGAGACCTCACTAGAGCCTGCCTTTGTTTAGGCATTTCACTCCACGTTGGACATCTTGAGTATAGAAGTTCTTTCGGCAAAGGCCCATTGGGTAGACTGTGGAAGAAAAGTTGCTTGTGTTCCACTTGCAATTAAAGCAGAGTTCTTCTGGTAAAACTGCGTGTTTGGGGAGAGGAAATGCTTGCAGTCCTTACTAGAGCCTGCCTTGCTTGAGGCAGTTCGCTGCACGTGGGACACCCTGCATATAGAAGTTCATTCGGGGAGGGGCCCTTTGTGTACAGTGTGGGAGAAATGCAGCTTGTGTTCCACCTGCAATTAAGGCAGAGTTCTTCGGGTAAAAGTGCCATGTTTTCAGAGAGGAAATCCTTAGAGACCACAGTAGAGCCTGCCATGGTTGAGGCAGCTCGCTCTACGCGGGACACCATTCTTTTAGAACAAGGTCATTAGTGGTAGTGCCCATTGTGTACACTGTGAGAGAAATGCTGCTTCTATTACACCTGCACCTAAAGCTGAGTTCCTGTGGTAAAACTGAGGGTTCTGGGAGAGGAAATGCTTAGAGTCCTTACTAGAGCCTGCCTTGCTTGAGGCAGTTCGCTCCACGCGGGACAACCTGTATATTGAAGTTCATTCGGGGAAGGACCTTCCTTATGTGTACCTTGAGGGAGAAATGCATCTTGTGTTCCACCTGCAATTAAGGCAGAGTTCTTCGGGTAAAAGTGCTGTGTTTTCAGAGAGGAAATCCTTAGAGACCACAGTAGGGCTTGCCTTGGTTGAGGCAGTTCGCTCCATGCGGGACAGCCTGCATATAGAACAAGTTCATTCGGTGAAGTGCCCATTGTGTGAACTGAAGGAGAAATGCTGCTTGTGTTACACCTGGAACTAAAGCAGAGTTTTTCTGGTAAAGCTGAGGTGTTTTGGGAGAGGAAATGTTTAGAGGCCTCACTGGAGCCTGAGTTGATTTAGGCATTTCACTCCACGTGGGACACCTTGAGTATAGAAGCTCTTTGGGCAAAGGCCACTGTGTACACTGTGAGAGAAAAGCTGCTTGTGTTCCACCTGCAACTAAAGCAGAGTTCTTCGGGTCAAACTGCGTGTTTTGGGAGAGGAAATGCTTACAGTCCTTACTGGAGCCTACCTTGATTGAGGCAGTTCGCTGCACGTGGGACACCCTGCATATAGAATTTCATTCGGGGAAGGGCCCTTTGTATACAGTGTGGGAGAAATGCAGCTTGTGTTCCACCTGCCATTAAGGTAGAGTTCTTCGGGTAAAAGTGCCGTGTTTTCAGAGAGGAAATCCTTAGAGACCACAGTAGAGCCTGCCATGGTTGAGGCAGTTCGCTCTATGCGGGACACCATTCTTTTAGAACAAGGTTATTAGTGGAAGTGCCCTTTGTGTACACTGTGAGAGAAATGCTGCTTCGGCAACACCTGCACCTAAAGCAGAGTTCCTCGGGTAAAACTGCGTGTTTTGTGAGAGGAAATGCTTAGAGTCCTCGCTACAGCCTGCCGTGGTTGAGGCAGTTCTCTTCACCTGGGAAACCCTGCATATAGAAGTTCATTCGTGGAAGAGACCAAAGAGTACACAGTGGGAGGAATGCTGCTTGTGTTCCACCTGCAATTAAAGCAGAGTTCTTCCGTTAAAACTGCGTGTTTAGGGAGAGGAAATGCTTACATTTCTCGCTACAGCCTGCCTTGTTTGAGGCAGTTCGCTCCACGTGGGAAACCCTGCATATAGCAGTTCATTCGTGGAGGAGCTCAGAGAGTACACAGTGGGAGAAATGCTGCTTGTGTTCCACCTGCTACTAAAGCAGAGTTCTTTGGGTAAAACTGCCGTGTTTTGGAAGAGGAAATGCTTCCAGTCCTCGCTACAGCCTGCCGTGGTTAATGCAGTTCGCACCACGTGGGAAAACCTGCATAGAGAAGTTCATTCGTGGAAGAGAACAAAGAGGACACAGTGGGAGAAATACTGCTTGTGTTCCACCTGCAACTAAAGCAGAATTCTTCGTGTAAAACTGCGTGTTTTGGGAGTAGAAATGCTTACAGTCCTTACTACAGCCTGCCTTGGTTGAGGCAGTTCGCTGCATGAGGGACACACTGCATATAGAAGATTCCTTTGGGGAAGGGCACTTTGTGTACAGTGTGGGACAAATGCACCTTGTGTTCCACCTGCAACTAAAGCAGAGTTCTTCGGGTAAAAGTGCCGTGTTTTCAGAGAGGAAATCCTTAGAGACCACAGTAGAGCCTGCCATGGTTGAGGCAGTTCGCTCCATGCGGGAAACCATTCTTACAGAACAAGTTCATTAGGGGAAGTGCCCATTGTGTACACTGTGGGAGAAAAGCTGCTTGAGTTCCACCTGCAACTAAAGCAGAGTTCTTCCATTAAAACTGCGTGTTTAGGGAGAGGAAATGGTGACAGTCCTCGCTGCAGCCTGCCGTAGTTGAGGCAGTTCGCTCCACGTGGGAAACCCTGCATATACAAGTTCATTCGTGGAAGAGACCAAAGAGTACACAGTGGGATAAATGCGGCTTGTGTTCCAACTGCAACTAAAGCAGAGTTCTTTGGGTAAAACTGCCATGTTTTGGGAGAGGAAATGCTTAGAGACCTCACTAGAGCCTGCCTTTGTTTAGGCATTTCACTCCACGTTGGACATCTTGAGTATAGAAGTTCTTTCGGCAAAGGCCCATTGGGTAGACTGTGGAAGAAAAGTTGCTTGTGTTCCACTTGCAATTAAAGCAGAGTTCTTCTGGTAAAACTGCGTGTTTGGGGAGAGGAAATGCTTGCAGTCCTTACTAGAGCCTGCCTTGCTTGAGGCAGTTCGCTGCACGTGGGACACCCTGCATATAGAAGTTGATTCGGGGAGGGGCCCTTTGTGTACAGTGTGGGAGAAATGCAGCTTGTGTTCCACCTGCAATTAAGGCTGAGTTCTTCGGGTAAAAGTGCCATGTTTTCAGAGAGGAAATCCTTAGAGACCACAGTAGGGCCTGCCATGGTTGAGGCAGCTCGCTCTACGCGGGACACCATTCTTTTAGAACAAGGTCATTAGTGGTAGTGCCCATTGTGTACACTGTGAGAGAAATGCTGCTTCTATTACACCTGCACCTAAAGCTGAGTTCCTGTGGTAAAACTGAGGGTTCTGGGAGAGGAAATGCTTAGAGTCCTTACTAGAGCCTGCCTTGCTTGAGGCAGTTCGCTCCACGCGGGACAACCTGTATATTGAAGTTCATTCGGGGAAGGACCTTCCTTATGTGTACCTTGAGGGAGAAATGCATCTTGTGTTCCACCTGCAATTAAGGCAGAGTTCTTCGGGTAAAAGTGCTGTGTTTTCAGAGAGGAAATCCTTAGAGACCACAGTAGGGCTTGCCTTGGTTGAGGCAGTTCGCTCCATGCGGGACAGCCTGCATATAGAACAAGTTCATTCGGTGAAGTGCCCATTGTGTGAACTGAAGGAGAAATGCTGCTTGTGTTACACCTGGAACTAAAGCAGAGTTTTTCTGGTAAAGCTGCGGTGTTTTGGGAGAGGAAATGTTTAGAGGCCTCACTGGAGCCTGAGTTGATTTAGGCATTTCACTCCACGTGGGACACCTTGAGTATAGAAGCTCTTTGGGCAAAGGCCACTGTGTACACTGTGGGAGAAAAGCTGCTTGTGTTCCACCTGCAACTAAAGCAGAGTTCTTCGGGTCACACTGCGTGTTTTGGGAGAGGAAATGCTTACAGTCCTTACTGGAGCCTACCTTGATTGAGGCAGTTCGCTGCACGTGGGACACCCTGCATATAGAATTTCATTCGGGGAAGGGCCCTTTGTATACAGTGTGGGAGAAATGCAGCTTGTGTTCCACCTGCCATTAAGGTAGAGTTCTTCGGGTAAAAGTGCCGTGTTTTCAGAGAGGAAATCCTTAGAGACCACAGTAGAGCCTGCCATGGTTGAGGCAGTTCGCTCTATGCGGGACACCATTCTTTTAGAACAAGGTTATTAGTGGAAGTGCCCTTTGTGTACACTGTGAGAGAAATGCTGCTTCGGCAACACCTGCACCTAAAGCAGAGTTCCTCGGGTAAAACTGCGTGTTTTGCGAGAGGAAATGCTTAGAGTCCTCGCTACAGCCTGCCGTGGTTGAGGCAGTTCTCTTCACCTGGGAAACCCTGCATATAGAAGTTCATTCGTGGAAGAGACCAAAGAGTACACAGTGGGAGGAATGCTGCTTGTGTTCCACCTGCAATTAAAGCAGAGTTCTTCCGTTAAAACTGCGTGTTTAGGGAGAGGAAATGCTTACATTTCTCGCTACAGCCTGCCTTGTTTGAGGCAGTTCGCTCCACGTGGGAAACCCTGCATATAGCAGTTCATTCGTGGAGGAGCTCAGAGAGTACACAGTGGGAGAAATGCTGCTTGTGTTCCACCTGCTACTAAAGCAGAGTTCTTTGGGTAAAACTGCCGTGTTTTGGAAGAGGAAATGCTTCCAGTCCTCGCTACAGCCTGCCGTGGTTAATGCAGTTCGCACCACGTGGGAAAACCTGCATAGAGAAGTTCATTCGTGGAAGAGAACAAAGAGGACACAGTGGGAGAAATACTGCTTGTGTTCCACCTGCAACTAAAGCAGAATTCTTCGGGTAAAACTGCGTGTTTTGGGAGTAGAAATGCTTACAGTCCTTACTACAGCCTGCCTTGGTTGAGGCAGTTCGCTGCATGAGGGACACACTGCATATAGAAGATTCCTTTGGGGAAGGGCACTTTGTGTACAGTGTGGGACAAATGCACCTTGTGTTCCACCTGCAACTAAAGCAGAGTTCTTCGGGTAAAAGTGCCGTGTTTTCAGAGAGGAAATCCTTAGAGACCACAGTAGAGCCTGCCATGGTTGAGGCAGTTCGCTCCATGCGGGAAACCATTCTTACAGAACAAGTTCATTAGGGGAAGTGCCCATTGTGTACACTGTGGGAGAAAAGCTGCTTGAGTTCCACCTGCAACTAAAGCAGAGTTCTTCCATTAAAACTGCGTGTTTAGGGAGAGGAAATGGTGACAGTCCTCGCTGCAGCCTGCCGTAGTTGAGGCAGTTCGCTCCACGTGGGAAACCCTGCATATACAAGTTCATTCGTGGAAGAGACCAAAGAGTACACAGTGGGATAAATGCGGCTTGTGTTCCAACTGCAACTAAAGCAGAGTTCTTTGGGTAAAACTGCCATGTTTTGGGAGAGGAAATGCTTAGAGACCTCACTAGAGCCTGCCTTTGTTTAGGCATTTCACTCCACGTTGGACATCTTGAGTATAGAAGTTCTTTGGGCAAAGGCCACTGTGTACACTGTGGGAGAAAAGCTGCTTGTGTTCCACCTGCAACTAAAGCAGAGTTCTTCGGGTCAAACTGCGTGTTTTGGGAGAGGAAATGCTTACAGTCCTTACTGGAGCCTACCTTGATTGATGCAGTTCGCTGCACGTGGGACACCCTGCATATAGAATTTCATTCGGGGAAGGGCCCTTTGTATACAGTGTGGGAGAAATGCAGCTTGTGTTCCACCTGCCATTAAGGTAGAGTTCTTCGGGTAAAAGTGCCGTGTTTTCAGAGAGGAAATCCTTAGAGACCACAGTAGAGCCTGCCATGGTTGAGGCAGTTCGCTCTATGCGGGACACCATTCTTTTAGAACAAGGTTATTAGTGGAAGTGCCCTTTGTGTACACTGTGAGAGAAATGCTGCTTCGGCAACACCTGCACCTAAAGCAGAGTTCCTCGGGTAAAACTGCGTGTTTTGCGAGAGGAAATGCTTAGAGTCCTCGCTACAGCCTGCCGTGGTTGAGGCAGTTCTCTTCACCTGGGAAACCCTGCATATAGAAGTTCATTCGTGGAAGAGACCAAAGAGTACACAGTGGGAGGAATGCTGCTTGTGTTCCACCTGCAATTAAAGCAGAGTTCTTCCGTTAAAACTGCGTGTTTAGGGAGAGGAAATGCTTACATTTCTCGCTACAGCCTGCCTTGTTTGAGGCAGTTCGCTCCACGTGGGAAACCCTGCATATAGCAGTTCATTCGTGGAGGAGCTCAGAGAGTACACAGTGGGAGAAATGCTGCTTGTGTTCCACCTGCTACTAAAGCAGAGTTCTTTGGGTAAAACTGCCGTGTTTTGGAAGAGGAAATGCTTCCAGTCCTCGCTACAGCCTGCCGTGGTTAATGCAGTTCGCACCACGTGGGAAAACCTGCATAGAGAAGTTCATTCGTGGAAGAGAACAAAGAGGACACAGTGGGAGAAATACTGCTTGTGTTCCACCTGCAACTAAAGCAGAATTCTTCGGGTAAAACTGCGTGTTTTGGGAGAAGAAATGCTTACAGTCCTTACTACAGCCTGCCTTGGTTGAGGCAGTTCGCTGCATGAGGGACACACTGCATATAGAAGATTCCTTTGGGGAAGGGCACTTTGTGTACAGTGTGGGACAAATGCACCTTGTGTTCCACCTGCAACTAAAGCAGAGTTCTTCGGGTAAAAGTGCCGTGTTTTCAGAGAGGAAATCCTTAGAGACCACAGTAGAGCCTGCCATGGTTGAGGCAGTTCGCTCCATGCGGGAAACCATTCTTACAGAACAAGTTCATTAGGGGAAGTGCCCATTGTGTACACTGTGGGAGAAAAGCTGCTTGAGTTCCACCTGCAACTAAAGCAGAGTTCTTCCATTAAAACTGCGTGTTTAGGGAGAGGAAATGGTTACAGTCCTCGCTGCAGCCTGCCGTAGTTGAGGCAGTTCGCTCCACGTGGGAAACCCTGCATATACAAGTTCATTCGTGGAAGAGACCAAAGAGTACACAGTGGGATAAATGCGGCTTGTGTTCCAACTGCAACTAAAGCAGAGTTCTTTGGGTAAAACTGCCATGTTTTGGGAGAGGAAATGCTTAGAGACCTCACTAGAGCCTGCCTTTGTTTAGGCATTTCACTCCACGTTGGACATCTTGAGTATAGAAGTTCTTTCGGCAAAGGCCCATTGGGTAGACTGTGGAAGAAAAGTTGCTTGTGTTCCACTTGCAATTAAAGCAGAGTTCTTCTGGTAAAACTGCGTGTTTGGGGAGAGGAAATGCTTGCAGTCCTTACTAGAGCCTGCCTTGCTTGAGGCAGTTCGCTGCACGTGGGACACCCTGCATATAGAAGTTCATTCGGGGAGGGGCCCTTTGTGTACAGTGTGGGAGAAATGCAGCTTGTGTTCCACCTGCAATTAAGGCAGAGTTCTTCGGGTAAAAGTGCCATGTTTTCAGAGAGGAAATCCTTAGAGACCACAGTAGAGCCTGCCATGGTTGAGGCAGCTCGCTCTACGCGGGACACCATTCTTTTAGAACAAGGTCATTAGTGGTAGTGCCCATTGTGTACACTGTGAGAGAAATGCTGCTTCTATTACACCTGCACCTAAAGCTGAGTTCCTGTGGTAAAACTGAGGGTTCTGGGAGAGGAAATGCTTAGAGTCCTTACTAGAGCCTGCCTTGCTTGAGGCAGTTCGCTCCACGCGGGACAACCTGTATATTGAAGTTCATTCGGGGAAGGACCTTCCTTATGTGTACCTTGAGGGAGAAATGCATCTTGTGTTCCACCTGCAATTAAGGCAGAGTTCTTCGGGTAAAAGTGCTGTGTTTTCAGAGAGGAAATCCTTAGAGACCACAGTAGGGCTTGCCTTGGTTGAGGCAGTTCGCTCCATGCGGGACAGCCTGCATATAGAACAAGTTCATTCGGTGAAGTGCCCATTGTGTGAACTGAAGGAGAAATGCTGCTTGTGTTACACCTGGAACTAAAGCAGAGTTTTTCTGGTAAAGCTGAGGTGTTTTGGGAGAGGAAATGTTTAGAGGCCTCACTGGAGCCTGAGTTGATTTAGGCATTTCACTCCACGTGGGACACCTTGAGTATAGAAGCTCTTTGGGCAAAGGCCACTGTGTACACTGTGAGAGAAAAGCTGCTTGTGTTCCACCTGCAACTAAAGCAGAGTTCTTCGGGTCAAACTGCGTGTTTTGGGAGAGGAAATGCTTACAGTCCTTACTGGAGCCTACCTTGATTGAGGCAGTTCGCTGCACGTGGGACACCCTGCATATAGAATTTCATTCGGGGAAGGGCCCTTTGTATACAGTGTGGGAGAAATGCAGCTTGTGTTCCACCTGCCATTAAGGTAGAGTTCTTCGGGTAAAAGTGCCGTGTTTTCAGAGAGGAAATCCTTAGAGACCACAGTAGAGCCTGCCATGGTTGAGGCAGTTCGCTCTATGCGGGACACCATTCTTTTAGAACAAGGTTATTAGTGGAAGTGCCCTTTGTGTACACTGTGAGAGAAATGCTGCTTCGGCAACACCTGCACCTAAAGCAGAGTTCCTCGGGTAAAACTGCGTGTTTTGTGAGAGGAAATGCTTAGAGTCCTCGCTACAGCCTGCCGTGGTTGAGGCAGTTCTCTTCACCTGGGAAACCCTGCATATAGAAGTTCATTCGTGGAAGAGACCAAAGAGTACACAGTGGGAGGAATGCTGCTTGTGTTCCACCTGCAATTAAAGCAGAGTTCTTCCGTTAAAACTGCGTGTTTAGGGAGAGGAAATGCTTACATTTCTCGCTACAGCCTGCCTTGTTTGAGGCAGTTCGCTCCACGTGGGAAACCCTGCATATAGCAGTTCATTCGTGGAGGAGCTCAGAGAGTACACAGTGGGAGAAATGCTGCTTGTGTTCCACCTGCTACTAAAGCAGAGTTCTTTGGGTAAAACTGCCGTGTTTTGGAAGAGGAAATGCTTCCAGTCCTCGCTACAGCCTGCCGTGGTTAATGCAGTTCGCACCACGTGGGAAAACCTGCATAGAGAAGTTCATTCGTGGAAGAGAACAAAGAGGACACAGTGGGAGAAATACTGCTTGTGTTCCACCTGCAACTAAAGCAGAATTCTTCGTGTAAAACTGCGTGTTTTGGGAGTAGAAATGCTTACAGTCCTTACTACAGCCTGCCTTGGTTGAGGCAGTTCGCTGCATGAGGGACACACTGCATATAGAAGATTCCTTTGGGGAAGGGCACTTTGTGTACAGTGTGGGACAAATGCACCTTGTGTTCCACCTGCAACTAAAGCAGAGTTCTTCGGGTAAAAGTGCCGTGTTTTCAGAGAGGAAATCCTTAGAGACCACAGTAGAGCCTGCCATGGTTGAGGCAGTTCGCTCCATGCGGGAAACCATTCTTACAGAACAAGTTCATTAGGGGAAGTGCCCATTGTGTACACTGTGGGAGAAAAGCTGCTTGAGTTCCACCTGCAACTAAAGCAGAGTTCTTCCATTAAAACTGCGTGTTTAGGGAGAGGAAATGGTGACAGTCCTCGCTGCAGCCTGCCGTAGTTGAGGCAGTTCGCTCCACGTGGGAAACCCTGCATATACAAGTTCATTCGTGGAAGAGACCAAAGAGTACACAGTGGGATAAATGCGGCTTGTGTTCCAACTGCAACTAAAGCAGAGTTCTTTGGGTAAAACTGCCATGTTTTGGGAGAGGAAATGCTTAGAGACCTCACTAGAGCCTGCCTTTGTTTAGGCATTTCACTCCACGTTGGACATCTTGAGTATAGAAGTTCTTTCGGCAAAGGCCCATTGGGTAGACTGTGGAAGAAAAGTTGCTTGTGTTCCACTTGCAATTAAAGCAGAGTTCTTCTGGTAAAACTGCGTGTTTGGGGAGAGGAAATGCTTGCAGTCCTTACTAGAGCCTGCCTTGCTTGAGGCAGTTCGCTGCACGTGGGACACCCTGCATATAGAAGTTGATTCGGGGAGGGGCCCTTTGTGTACAGTGTGGGAGAAATGCAGCTTGTGTTCCACCTGCAATTAAGGCTGAGTTCTTCGGGTAAAAGTGCCATGTTTTCAGAGAGGAAATCCTTAGAGACCACAGTAGAGCCTGCCATGGTTGAGGCAGCTCGCTCTACGCGGGACACCATTCTTTTAGAACAAGGTCATTAGTGGTAGTGCCCATTGTGTACACTGTGAGAGAAATGCTGCTTCTATTACACCTGCACCTAAAGCTGAGTTCCTGTGGTAAAACTGAGGGTTCTGGGAGAGGAAATGCTTAGAGTCCTTACTAGAGCCTGCCTTGCTTGAGGCAGTTCGCTCCACGCGGGACAACCTGTATATTGAAGTTCATTCGGGGAAGGACCTTATGTGTACCTTGAGGGAGAAATGCATCTTGTGTTCCACCTGCAATTAAGGCAGAGTTCTTCGGGTAAAAGTGCTGTGTTTTCAGAGAGGAAATCCTTAGAGACCACAGTAGGGCTTGCCTTGGTTGAGGCAGTTCGCTCCATGCGGGACAGCCTGCATATAGAACAAGTTCATTCGGTGAAGTGCCCATTGTGTGAACTGAAGGAGAAATGCTGCTTGTGTTACACCTGGAACTAAAGCAGAGTTTTTCTGGTAAAGCTGCGGTGTTTTGGGAGAGGAAATGTTTAGAGGCCTCACTGGAGCCTGAGTTGATTTAGGCATTTCACTCCACGTGGGACACCTTGAGTATAGAAGCTCTTTGGGCAAAGGCCACTGTGTACACTGTGGGAGAAAAGCTGCTTGTGTTCCACCTGCAACTAAAGCAGAGTTCTTCGGGTCACACTGCGTGTTTTGGGAGAGGAAATGCTTACAGTCCTTACTGGAGCCTACCTTGATTGAGGCAGTTCGCTGCACGTGGGACACCCTGCATATAGAATTTCATTCGGGGAAGGGCCCTTTGTATACAGTGTGGGAGAAATGCAGCTTGTGTTCCACCTGCCATTAAGGTAGAGTTCTTCGGGTAAAAGTGCCGTGTTTTCAGAGAGGAAATCCTTAGAGACCACAGTAGAGCCTGCCATGGTTGAGGCAGTTCGCTCTATGCGGGACACCATTCTTTTAGAACAAGGTTATTAGTGGAAGTGCCCTTTGTGTACACTGTGAGAGAAATGCTGCTTCGGCAACACCTGCACCTAAAGCAGAGTTCCTCGGGTAAAACTGCGTGTTTTGCGAGAGGAAATGCTTAGAGTCCTCGCTACAGCCTGCCGTGGTTGAGGCAGTTCTCTTCACCTGGGAAACCCTGCATATAGAAGTTCATTCGTGGAAGAGACCAAAGAGTACACAGTGGGAGGAATGCTGCTTGTGTTCCACCTGCAATTAAAGCAGAGTTCTTCCGTTAAAACTGCGTGTTTAGGGAGAGGAAATGCTTACATTTCTCGCTACAGCCTGCCTTGTTTGAGGCAGTTCGCTCCACGTGGGAAACCCTGCATATAGCAGTTCATTCGTGGAGGAGCTCAGAGAGTACACAGTGGGAGAAATGCTGCTTGTGTTCCACCTGCTACTAAAGCAGAGTTCTTTGGGTAAAACTGCCGTGTTTTGGAAGAGGAAATGCTTCCAGTCCTCGCTACAGCCTGCCGTGGTTAATGCAGTTCGCACCACGTGGGAAAACCTGCATAGAGAAGTTCATTCGTGGAAGAGAACAAAGAGGACACAGTGGGAGAAATACTGCTTGTGTTCCACCTGCAACTAAAGCAGAATTCTTCGGGTAAAACTGCGTGTTTTGGGAGTAGAAATGCTTACAGTCCTTACTACAGCCTGCCTTGGTTGAGGCAGTTCGCTGCATGAGGGACACACTGCATATAGAAGATTCCTCTGGGGAAGGGCACTTTGTGTACAGTGTGGGACAAATGCACCTTGTGTTCCACCTGCAACTAAAGCAGAGTTCTTCGGGTAAAAGTGCCGTGTTTTCAGAGAGGAAATCCTTAGAGACCACAGTAGAGCCTGCCATGGTTGAGGCAGTTCGCTCCATGCGGGAAACCATTCTTACAGAACAAGTTCATTAGGGGAAGTGCCCATTGTGTACACTGTGGGAGAAAAGCTGCTTGAGTTCCACCTGCAACTAAAGCAGAGTTCTTCCATTAAAACTGCGTGTTTAGGGAGAGGAAATGGTGACAGTCCTCGCTGCAGCCTGCCGTAGTTGAGGCAGTTCGCTCCACGTGGGAAACCCTGCATATACAAGTTCATTCGTGGAAGAGACCAAAGAGTACACAGTGGGATAAATGCGGCTTGTGTTCCAACTGCAACTAAAGCAGAGTTCTTTGGGTAAAACTGCCATGTTTTGGGAGAGGAAATGCTTAGAGACCTCACTAGAGCCTGCCTTTGTTTAGGCATTTCACTCCACGTTGGACATCTTGAGTATAGAAGTTCTTTCGGCAAAGGCCCATTGGGTACACTGTGGAAGAAAAGTTGCTTGTGTTCCACTTGCAATTAAAGCAGAGTTCTTCTGGTAAAACTGCGTGTTTGGGGAGAGGAAATGCTTGCAGTCCTTACTAGAGCCTGCCTTGCTTGAGGCAGTTCGCTGCACGTGGGACACCCTGCATATAGAAGTTGATTCGGGGAGGGGCCCTTTGTGTACAGTGTGGGAGAAATGCAGCTTGTGTTCCACCTGCAATTAAGGCTGAGTTCTTCGGGTAAAAGTGCCATGTTTTCAGAGAGGAAATCCTTAGAGACCACAGTAGAGCCTGCCATGGTTGAGGCAGCTCGCTCTACGCGGGACACCATTCTTTTAGAACAAGGTCATTAGTGGTAGTGCCCATTGTGTACACTGTGAGAGAAATGCTGCTTCTATTACACCTGCACCTAAAGCTGAGTTCCTGTGGTAAAACTGAGGGTTCTGGGAGAGGAAATGCTTAGAGTCCTTACTAGAGCCTGCCTTGCTTGAGGCAGTTCGCTCCACGCGGGACAACCTGTATATTGAAGTTCATTCGGGGAAGGACCTTATGTGTACCTTGAGGGAGAAATGCATCTTGTGTTCCACCTGCAATTAAGGCAGAGTTCTTCGGGTAAAAGTGCTGTGTTTTCAGAGAGGAAATCCTTAGAGACCACAGTAGGGCTTGCCTTGGTTGAGGCAGTTCGCTCCATGCGGGACAGCCTGCATATAGAACAAGTTCATTCGGTGAAGTGCCCATTGTGTGAACTGAAGGAGAAATGCTGCTTGTGTTACACCTGGAACTAAAGCAGAGTTTTTCTGGTAAAGCTGCGGTGTTTTGGGAGAGGAAATGTTTAGAGGCCTCACTGGAGCCTGAGTTGATTTAGGCATTTCACTCCACGTGGGACACCTTGAGTATAGAAGCTCTTTGGGCAAAGGCCACTGTGTACACTGTGGGAGAAAAGCTGCTTGTGTTCCACCTGCAACTAAAGCAGAGTTCTTCGGGTCACACTGCGTGTTTTGGGAGAGGAAATGCTTACAGTCCTTACTGGAGCCTACCTTGATTGAGGCAGTTCGCTGCACGTGGGACACCCTGCATATAGAATTTCATTCGGGGAAGGGCCCTTTGTATACAGTGTGGGAGAAATGCAGCTTGTGTTCCACCTGCCATTAAGGTAGAGTTCTTCGGGTAAAAGTGCCGTGTTTTCAGAGAGGAAATCCTTAGAGACCACAGTAGAGCCTGCCATGGTTGAGGCAGTTCGCTCTATGCGGGACACCATTCTTTTAGAACAAGGTTATTAGTGGAAGTGCCCTTTGTGTACACTGTGAGAGAAATGCTGCTTCGGCAACACCTGCACCTAAAGCAGAGTTCCTCGGGTAAAACTGCGTGTTTTGCGAGAGGAAATGCTTAGAGTCCTCGCTACAGCCTGCCGTGGTTGAGGCAGTTCTCTTCACCTGGGAAACCCTGCATATAGAAGTTCATTCGTGGAAGAGACCAAAGAGTACACAGTGGGAGGAATGCTGCTTGTGTTCCACCTGCAATTAAAGCAGAGTTCTTCCGTTAAAACTGCGTGTTTAGGGAGAGGAAATGCTTACATTTCTCGCTACAGCCTGCCTTGTTTGAGGCAGTTCGCTCCACGTGGGAAACCCTGCATATAGCAGTTCATTCGTGGAGGAGCTCAGAGAGTACACAGTGGGAGAAATGCTGCTTGTGTTCCACCTGCTACTAAAGCAGAGTTCTTTGGGTAAAACTGCCGTGTTTTGGAAGAGGAAATGCTTCCAGTCCTCGCTACAGCCTGCCGTGGTTAATGCAGTTCGCACCACGTGGGAAAACCTGCATAGAGAAGTTCATTCGTGGAAGAGAACAAAGAGGACACAGTGGGAGAAATACTGCTTGTGTTCCACCTGCAACTAAAGCAGAATTCTTCGGGTAAAACTGCGTGTTTTGGGAGTAGAAATGCTTACAGTCCTTACTACAGCCTGCCTTGGTTGAGGCAGTTCGCTGCATGAGGGACACACTGCATATAGAAGATTCCTTTGGGGAAGGGCACTTTGTGTACAGTGTGGGACAAATGCACCTTGTGTTCCACCTGCAACTAAAGCAGAGTTCTTCGGGTAAAAGTGCCGTGTTTTCAGAGAGGAAATCCTTAGAGACCACAGTAGAGCCTGCCATGGTTGAGGCAGTTCGCTCCATGCGGGAAACCATTCTTACAGAACAAGTTCATTAGGGGAAGTGCCCATTGTGTACACTGTGGGAGAAAAGCTGCTTGAGTTCCACCTGCAACTAAAGCAGAGTTCTTCCATTAAAACTGCGTGTTTAGGGAGAGGAAATGGTGACAGTCCTCGCTGCAGCCTGCCGTAGTTGAGGCAGTTCGCTCCACGTGGGAAACCCTGCATATACAAGTTCATTCGTGGAAGAGACCAAAGAGTACACAGTGGGATAAATGCGGCTTGTGTTCCAACTGCAACTAAAGCAGAGTTCTTTGGGTAAAACTGCCATGTTTTGGGAGAGGAAATGCTTAGAGACCTCACTAGAGCCTGCCTTTGTTTAGGCATTTCACTCCACGTTGGACATCTTGAGTATAGAAGTTCTTTCGGCAAAGGCCCATTGGGTAGACTGTGGAAGAAAAGTTGCTTGTGTTCCACTTGCAATTAAAGCAGAGTTCTTCTGGTAAAACTGCGTGTTTGGGGAGAGGAAATGCTTGCAGTCCTTACTAGAGCCTGCCTTGCTTGAGGCAGTTCGCTGCACGTGGGACACCCTGCATATAGAAGTTGATTCGGGGAGGGGCCCTTTGTGTACAGTGTGGGAGAAATGCAGCTTGTGTTCCACCTGCAATTAAGGCTGAGTTCTTCGGGTAAAAGTGCCATGTTTTCAGAGAGGAAATCCTTAGAGACCACAGTAGAGCCTGCCATGGTTGAGGCAGCTCGCTCTACGCGGGACACCATTCTTTTAGAACAAGGTCATTAGTGGTAGTGCCCATTGTGTACACTGTGAGAGAAATGCTGCTTCTATTACACCTGCACCTAAAGCTGAGTTCCTGTGGTAAAACTGAGGGTTCTGGGAGAGGAAATGCTTAGAGTCCTTACTAGAGCCTGCCTTGCTTGAGGCAGTTCGCTCCACGCGGGACAACCTGTATATTGAAGTTCATTCGGGGAAGGACCTTATGTGTACCTTGAGGGAGAAATGCATCTTGTGTTCCACCTGCAATTAAGGCAGAGTTCTTCGGGTAAAAGTGCTGTGTTTTCAGAGAGGAAATCCTTAGAGACCACAGTAGGGCTTGCCTTGGTTGAGGCAGTTCGCTCCATGCGGGACAGCCTGCATATAGAACAAGTTCATTCGGTGAAGTGCCCATTGTGTGAACTGAAGGAGAAATGCTGCTTGTGTTACACCTGGAACTAAAGCAGAGTTTTTCTGGTAAAGCTGCGGTGTTTTGGGAGAGGAAATGTTTAGAGGCCTCACTGGAGCCTGAGTTGATTTAGGCATTTCACTCCACGTGGGACACCTTGAGTATAGAAGCTCTTTGGGCAAAGGCCACTGTGTACACTGTGGGAGAAAAGCTGCTTGTGTTCCACCTGCAACTAAAGCAGAGTTCTTCGGGTCACACTGCGTGTTTTGGGAGAGGAAATGCTTACAGTCCTTACTGGAGCCTACCTTGATTGAGGCAGTTCGCTGCACGTGGGACACCCTGCATATAGAATTTCATTCGGGGAAGGGCCCTTTGTATACAGTGTGGGAGAAATGCAGCTTGTGTTCCACCTGCCATTAAGGTAGAGTTCTTCGGGTAAAAGTGCCGTGTTTTCAGAGAGGAAATCCTTAGAGACCACAGTAGAGCCTGCCATGGTTGAGGCAGTTCGCTCTATGCGGGACACCATTCTTTTAGAACAAGGTTATTAGTGGAAGTGCCCTTTGTGTACACTGTGAGAGAAATGCTGCTTCGGCAACACCTGCACCTAAAGCAGAGTTCCTCGGGTAAAACTGCGTGTTTTGCGAGAGGAAATGCTTAGAGTCCTCGCTACAGCCTGCCGTGGTTGAGGCAGTTCTCTTCACCTGGGAAACCCTGCATATAGAAGTTCATTCGTGGAAGAGACCAAAGAGTACACAGTGGGAGGAATGCTGCTTGTGTTCCACCTGCAATTAAAGCAGAGTTCTTCCGTTAAAACTGCGTGTTTAGGGAGAGGAAATGCTTACATTTCTCGCTACAGCCTGCCTTGTTTGAGGCAGTTCGCTCCACGTGGGAAACCCTGCATATAGCAGTTCATTCGTGGAGGAGCTCAGAGAGTACACAGTGGGAGAAATGCTGCTTGTGTTCCACCTGCTACTAAAGCAGAGTTCTTTGGGTAAAACTGCCGTGTTTTGGAAGAGGAAATGCTTCCAGTCCTCGCTACAGCCTGCCGTGGTTAATGCAGTTCGCACCACGTGGGAAAACCTGCATATAGAAGTTCATTCGTGGAAGAGAACAAAGAGGACACAGTGGGAGAAATACTGCTTGTGTTCCACCTGCAACTAAAGCAGAATTCTTCGGGTAAAACTGCGTGTTTTGGGAGTAGAAATGCTTACAGTCCTTACTACAGCCTGCCTTGGTTGAGGCAGTTCGCTGCATGAGGGACACACTGCATATAGAAGATTCCTTTGGGGAAGGGCACTTTGTGTACAGTGTGGGACAAATGCACCTTGTGTTCCACCTGCAACTAAAGCAGAGTTCTTCGGGTAAAAGTGCCGTGTTTTCAGAGAGGAAATCCTTAGAGACCACAGTAGAGCCTGCCATGGTTGAGGCAGTTCGCTCCATGCGGGAAACCATTCTTACAGAACAAGTTCATTAGGGGAAGTGCCCATTGTGTACACTGTGGGAGAAAAGCTGCTTGAGTTCCACCTGCAACTAAAGCAGAGTTCTTCCATTAAAACTGCGTGTTTAGGGAGAGGAAATGGTTACAGTCCTCGCTGCAGCCTGCCGTAGTTGAGGCAGTTCGCTCCACGTGGGAAACCCTGCATATACAAGTTCATTCGTGGAAGAGACCAAAGAGTACACAGTGGGATAAATGCGGCTTGTGTTCCAACTGCAACTAAAGCAGAGTTCTTTGGGTAAAACTGCCATGTTTTGGGAGAGGAAATGCTTAGAGACCTCACTAGAGCCTGTCTTTGTTTAGGCATTTCACTCCACGTGGGACACCTTGAGTATAGAAGCTCTTTGGGCAAAGGCCACTGTGTACACTGTGGGAGAAAAGCTGCTTGTGTTCCACCTGCAACTAAAGCAGAGTTCTTCGGGTCAAACTGCGTGTTTTGGGAGAGGAAATGCTTACAGTCCTTACTGGAGCCTACCTTGATTGAGGCAGTTCGCTGCACGTGGGACACCCTGCATATAGAATTTCATTCGGGGAAGGGCCCTTTGTATACAGTGTGGGAGAAATGCAGCTTGTGTTCCACCTGCCATTAAGGTAGAGTTCTTCGGGTAAAAGTGCCGTGTTTTCAGAGAGGAAATCCTTAGAGACCACAGTAGAGCCTGCCATGGTTGAGGCAGTTCGCTCTATGCGGGACACCATTCTTTTAGAACAAGGTTATTAGTGGAAGTGCCCTTTGTGTACACTGTGAGAGAAATGCTGCTTCGGCAACACCTGCACCTAAAGCAGAGTTCCTCGGGTAAAACTGCGTGTTTTGCGAGAGGAAATGCTTAGAGTCCTCGCTACAGCCTGCCGTGGTTGAGGCAGTTCTCTTCACCTGGGAAACCCTGCATATAGAAGTTCATTCGTGGAAGAGACCAAAGAGTACACAGTGGGAGGAATGCTGCTTGTGTTCCACCTGCAATTAAAGCAGAGTTCTTCCGTTAAAACTGCGTGTTTAGGGAGAGGAAATGCTTACATTTCTCGCTACAGCCTGCCTTGTTTGAGGCAGTTCGCTCCACGTGGGAAACCCTGCATATAGCAGTTCATTCGTGGAGGAGCTCAGAGAGTACACAGTGGGAGAAATGCTGCTTGTGTTCCACCTGCTACTAAAGCAGAGTTCTTTGGGTAAAACTGCCGTGTTTTGGAAGAGGAAATGCTTCCAGTCCTCGCTACAGCCTGCCGTGGTTAATGCAGTTCGCACCACGTGGGAAAACCTGCATATAGAAGTTCATTCGTGGAAGAGAACAAAGAGGACACAGTGGGAGAAATACTGCTTGTGTTCCACCTGCAACTAAAGCAGAATTCTTCGGGTAAAACTGCGTGTTTTGGGAGTAGAAATGCTTACAGTCCTTACTACAGCCTGCCTTGGTTGAGGCAGTTCGCTGCATGAGGGACACACTGCATATAGAAGATTCCTTTGGGGAAGGGCACTTTGTGTACAGTGTGGGACAAATGCACCTTGTGTTCCACCTGCAACTAAAGCAGAGTTCTTCGGGTAAAAGTGCCGTGTTTTCAGAGAGGAAATCCTTAGAGACCACAGTAGAGCCTGCCATGGTTGAGGCAGTTCGCTCCATGCGGGAAACCATTCTTACAGAACAAGTTCATTAGGGGAAGTGCCCATTGTGTACACTGTGGGAGAAAAGCTGCTTGAGTTCCACCTGCAACTAAAGCAGAGTTCTTCCATTAAAACTGCGTGTTTAGGGAGAGGAAATGGTTACAGTCCTCGCTGCAGCCTGCCGTAGTTGAGGCAGTTCGCTCCACGTGGGAAACCCTGCATATACAAGTTCATTCGTGGAAGAGACCAAAGAGTACACAGTGGGATAAATGCGGCTTGTGTTCCAACTGCAACTAAAGCAGAGTTCTTTGGGTAAAACTGCCATGTTTTGGGAGAGGAAATGCTTAGAGACCTCACTAGAGCCTGTCTTTGTTTAGGCATTTCACTCCACGTGGGACACCTTGAGTATAGAAGCTCTTTGGGCAAAGGCCACTGTGTACACTGTGGGAGAAAAGCTGCTTGTGTTCCACCTGCAACTAAAGCAGAGTTCTTCGGGTCAAACTGCGTGTTTTGGGAGAGGAAATGCTTACAGTCCTTACTGGAGCCTACCTTGATTGAGGCAGTTCGCTGCACGTGGGACACCCTGCATATAGAATTTCATTCGGGGAAGGGCCCTTTGTATACAGTGTGGGAGAAATGCAGCTTGTGTTCCACCTGCCATTAAGGTAGAGTTCTTCGGGTAAAAGTGCCGTGTTTTCAGAGAGGAAATCCTTAGAGACCACAGTAGAGCCTGCCATGGTTGAGGCAGTTCGCTCTATGCGGGACACCATTCTTTTAGAACAAGGTTATTAGTGGAAGTGCCCTTTGTGTACACTGTGAGAGAAATGCTGCTTCGGCAACACCTGCACCTAAAGCAGAGTTCCTCGGGTAAAACTGCGTGTTTTGCGAGAGGAAATGCTTAGAGTCCTCGCTACAGCCTGCCGTGGTTGAGGCAGTTCTCTTCACCTGGGAAACCCTGCATATAGAAGTTCATTCGTGGAAGAGACCAAAGAGTACACAGTGGGAGGAATGCTGCTTGTGTTCCACCTGCAATTAAAGCAGAGTTCTTCCGTTAAAACTGCGTGTTTAGGGAGAGGAAATGCTTACATTTCTCGCTACAGCCTGCCTTGTTTGAGGCAGTTCGCTCCACGTGGGAAACCCTGCATATAGCAGTTCATTCGTGGAGGAGCTCAGAGAGTACACAGTGGGAGAAATGCTGCTTGTGTTCCACCTGCTACTAAAGCAGAGTTCTTTGGGTAAAACTGCCGTGTTTTGGAAGAGGAAATGCTTCCAGTCCTCGCTACAGTCTGCCGTGGTTAATGCAGTTCGCACCACGTGGGAAAACCTGCATATAGAAGTTCATTCGTGGAAGAGAACAAAGAGGACACAGTGGGAGAAATACTGCTTGTGTTCCACCTGCAACTAAAGCAGAATTCTTCGGGTAAAACTGCGTGTTTTGGGAGTAGAAATGCTTACAGTCCTTACTACAGCCTGCCTTGGTTGAGGCAGTTCGCTGCATGAGGGACACACTGCATATAGAAGATTCCTTTGGGGAAGGGCACTTTGTGTACAGTGTGGGACAAATGCACCTTGTGTTCCACCTGCAACTAAAGCAGAGTTCTTCGGGTAAAAGTGCCGTGTTTTCAGAGAGGAAATCCTTAGAGACCACAGTAGAGCCTGCCATGGTTGAGGCAGTTCGCTCCATGCGGGAAACCATTCTTACAGAACAAGTTCATTAGGGGAAGTGCCCATTGTGTACACTGTGGGAGAAAAGCTGCTTGAGTTCCACCTGCAACTAAAGCAGAGTTCTTCCATTAAAACTGCGTGTTTAGGGAGAGGAAATGGTTACAGTCCTCGCTGCAGCCTGCCGTAGTTGAGGCAGTTCGCTCCACGTGGGAAACCCTGCATATACAAGTTCATTCGTGGAAGAGACCAAAGAGTACACAGTGGGATAAATGCGGCTTGTGTTCCAACTGCAACTAAAGCAGAGTTCTTTGGGTAAAACTGCCATGTTTTGGGAGAGGAAATGCTTAGAGACCTCACTAGAGCCTGTCTTTGTTTAGGCATTTCACTCCACGTTGGACATCTTGAGTATAGAGGTTCTTTCGGCAAAGGCCCATTGGGTACACTGTGGAAGAAAAGTTGCTTGTGTTCCACTTGCAATTAAAGCAGAGTTCTTCTGGTAAAACTGCGTGTTTGGGGAGAGGAAATGCTTGCAGTCCTTACTAGAGCCTGCCTTGCTTGAGGCAGTTCGCTGCACGTGGGACACCCTGCATATAGAAGTTCATTCGGGGAGGGGCCCTTTGTGTACAGTGTGGGAGAAATGCAGCTTGTGTTCCACCTGCAATTAAGGCAGAGTTCTTCGGGTAAAAGTGCCATGTTTTCAGAGAGGAAATCCTTAGAGACCACAGTAGAGCCTGCCATGGTTGAGGCAGCTCGCTCTACGCAGGACACCGTTCTTTTAGAACAAGGTCATTAGTGGTAGTGCCCGTTGTGTACACTGTGAGAGAAATGCTGCTTCTATTACACCTGCACCTAAAGCTGAGTTCCTGGGGTAAAACTGAGGGTTCTGGGAGAGGAAATGCTTAGAGTGCTTACTAGAGCCTGCCTTGATTGAGGCAGTTCGCTCCACGCGGGACAACCTGTATATTGAAGTTCATTCGGGGAAGGACCTTATGTGTACCTTGAGGGAGAAATGCATCTTGTGTTCCACCTGCAATTAAGGCAGAGTTCTTCGGGTAAAAGTGCTGTGTTTTCAGAGAGGAAATCCTTAGAGACCACAGTAGGGCTTGCCTTGGTTGAGGCAGTTCGCTCCATGCGGGACAGCCTGCATATAGAACAAGTTCATTCGGTGAAGTGCCCATTGTGTGAACTGAAGGAGAAATGCTGCTTGTGTTACACCTGGAACTAAAGCAGAGTTTTTCTGGTAAAGCTGCGGTGTTTTGGGAGAGGAAATGTTTAGAGGCCTCACTGGAGCCTGAGTTGATTTAGGCATTTCACTCCACGTGGGACACCTTGAGTATAGAAGCTCTTTGGGCAAAGGCCACTGTGTACACTGTGGGAGAAAAGCTGCTTGTGTTCCACCTGCAACTAAAGCAGAGTTCTTCGGGTCACACTGCGTGTTTTGGGAGAGGAAATGCTTACAGTCCTTACTGGAGCCTACCTTGATTGAGGCAGTTCGCTGCACGTGGGACACCCTGCATATAGAATTTCATTCGGGGAAGGGCCCTTTGTATACAGTGTGGGAGAAATGCAGCTTGTGTTCCACCTGCCATTAAGGTAGAGTTCTTCGGGTAAAAGTGCCGTGTTTTCAGAGAGGAAATCCTTAGAGACCACAGTAGAGCCTGCCATGGTTGAGGCAGTTCGCTCTATGCGGGACACCATTCTTTTAGAACAAGGTTATTAGTGGAAGTGCCCTTTGTGTACACTGTGAGAGAAATGCTGCTTCGGCAACACCTGCACCTAAAGCAGAGTTCCTCGGGTAAAACTGCGTGTTTTGCGAGAGGAAATGCTTAGAGTCCTCGCTACAGCCTGCCGTGGTTGAGGCAGTTCTCTTCACCTGGGAAACCCTGCATATAGAAGTTCATTCGTGGAAGAGACCAAAGAGTACACAGTGGGAGGAATGCTGCTTGTGTTCCACCTGCAATTAAAGCAGAGTTCTTCCGTTAAAACTGCGTGTTTAGGGAGAGGAAATGCTTACATTTCTCGCTACAGCCTGCCTTGTTTGAGGCAGTTCGCTCCACGTGGGAAACCCTGCATATAGCAGTTCATTCGTGGAGGAGCTCAGAGAGTACACAGTGGGAGAAATGCTGCTTGTGTTCCACCTGCTACTAAAGCAGAGTTCTTTGGGTAAAACTGCCGTGTTTTGGAAGAGGAAATGCTTCCAGTCCTCGCTACAGCCTGCCGTGGTTAATGCAGTTCACACCACGTGGGAAAACCTGCATATAGAAGTTCATTCGTGGAAGAGAACAAAGAGGACACAGTGGGAGAAATACTGCTTGTGTTCCACCTGCAACTAAAGCAGAATTCTTCGGGTAAAACTGCGTGTTTTGGGAGTAGAAATGCTTACAGTCCTTACTACAGCCTGCCTTGGTTGAGGCAGTTCGCTGCATGAGGGACACACTGCATATAGAAGATTCCTTTGGGGAAGGGCACTTTGTGTACAGTGTGGGACAAATGCACCTTGTGTTCCACCTGCAACTAAAGCAGAGTTCTTCGGGTAAAAGTGCCGTGTTTTCAGAGAGGAAATCCTTAGAGACCACAGTAGAGCCTGCCATGGTTGAGGCAGTTCGCTCCATGCGGGAAACCATTCTTACAGAACAAGTTCATTAGGGGAAGTGCCCATTGTGTACACTGTGGGAGAAAAGCTGCTTGAGTTCCACCTGCAACTAAAGCAGAGTTCTTCCATTAAAACTGCGTGTTTAGGGAGAGGAAATGGTTACAGTCCTCGCTGCAGCCTGCCGTAGTTGAGGCAGTTCACTCCACGTGGGAAACCCTGCATATACAAGTTCATTCGTGGAAGAGACCAAAGAGTACACAGTGGGATAAATGCGGCTTGTGTTCCAACTGCAACTAAAGCAGAGTTCTTTGGGTAAAACTGCCATGTTTTGGGAGAGGAAATGCTTAGAGACCTCACTAGAGCCTGTCTTTGTTTAGGCATTTCACTCCACGTGGGACACCTTGAGTATAGAAGCTCTTTGGGCAAAGGCCACTGTGTACACTGTGGGAGAAAAGCTGCTTGTGTTCCACCTGCAACTAAAGCAGAGTTCTTCGGGTCAAACTGCGTGTTTTGGGAGAGGGAATGCTTACAGTCCTTACTGGAGCCTACCTTGATTGAGGCAGTTCGCTGCACGTGGGACACCCTGCATATAGAATTTCATTCGGGGAAGGGCCCTTTGTATACAGTGTGGGAGAAATGCAGCTTGTGTTCCACCTGCCATTAAGGTAGAGTTCTTCGGGTAAAAGTGCCGTGTTTTCAGAGAGGAAATCCTTAGAGACCACAGTAGAGCCTGCCATGGTTGAGGCAGTTCGCTCTATGCGGGACACCATTCTTTTAGAACAAGGTTATTAGTGGAAGTGCCCTTTGTGTACACTGTGAGAGAAATGCTGCTTCGGCAACACCTGCACCTAAAGCAGAGTTCCTCGGGTAAAACTGCGTGTTTTGCGAGAGGAAATGCTTAGAGTCCTCGCTACAGCCTGCCGTGGTTGAGGCAGTTCTCTTCACCTGGGAATCCCTGCATATAGAAGTTCATTCGTGGAAGAGACCAAAGAGTACACAGTGGGAGGAATGCTGCTTGTGTTCCACCTGCAATTAAAGCAGAGTTCTTCCGTTAAAACTGCGTGTTTAGGGAGAGGAAATGCTTACATTTCTCGCTACAGCCTGCCTTGTTTGAGGCAGTTCGCTCCACGTGGGAAACCCTGCATATAGCAGTTCATTCGTGGAGGAGCTCAGAGAGTACACAGTGGGAGAAATGCTGCTTGTGTTCCACCTGCTACTAAAGCAGAGTTCTTTGGGTAAAACTGCCGTGTTTTGGAAGAGGAAATGCTTCCAGTCCTCGCTACAGCCTGCCGTGGTTAATGCAGTTCGCACCACGTGGGAAAACCTGCATATAGAAGTTCATTCGTGGAAGAGAACAAAGAGGACACAGTGGGAGAAATACTGCTTGTGTTCCACCTGCAACTAAAGCAGAATTCTTCGGGTAAAACTGCGTGTTTTGGGAGTAGAAATGCTTACAGTCCTTACTACAGCCTGCCTTGGTTGAGGCAGTTCGCTGCATGAGGGACACACTGCATATAGAAGATTCCTTTGGGGAAGGGCACTTTGTGTACAGTGTGGGACAAATGCACCTTGTGTTCCACCTGCAACTAAAGCAGAGTTCTTCGGGTAAAAGTGCCGTGTTTTCAGAGAGGAAATCCTTAGAGACCACAGTAGAGCCTGCCATGGTTGAGGCAGTTCGCTCCATGTGGGAAACCATTCTTACAGAACAAGTTCATTAGGGGAAGTGCCCATTGTGTACACTGTGGGAGAAAAGCTGCTTGAGTTCCACCTGCAACTAAAGCAGAGTTCTTCCATTAAAACTGCGTGTTTAGGGAGAGGAAATGGTTACAGTCCTCGCTGCAGCCTGCCGTAGTTGAGGCAGTTCGCTCCACGTGGGAAACCCTGCATATACAAGTTCATTCGTGGAAGAGACCAAAGAGTACACAGTGGGATAAATGCGGCTTGTGTTCCAACTGCAACTAAAGCAGAGTTCTTTGGGTAAAACTGCCATGTTTTGGGAGAGGAAATGCTTAGAGACCTCACTAGAGCCTGTCTTTGTTTAGGCATTTCACTCCACGTTGGACATCTTGAGTATAGAGGTTCTTTCGGCAAAGGCCCATTGGGTACACTGTGGAAGAAAAGTTGCTTGTGTTCCACTTGCAATTAAAGCAGAGTTCTTCTGGTAAAACTGCGTGTTTGGGGAGAGGAAATGCTTGCAGTCCTTACTAGAGCCTGCCTTGCTTGAGGCAGTTCGCTGCACGTGGGACACCCTGCATATAGAAGTTCATTCGGGGAGGGGCCCTTTGTGTACAGTGTGGGAGAAATGCAGCTTGTGTTCCACCTGCAATTAAGGCAGAGTTCTTCGGGTAAAAGTGCCATGTTTTCAGAGAGGAAATCCTTAGAGACCACAGTAGAGCCTGCCATGGTTGAGGCAGCTCGCTCTACGCAGGACACCATTCTTTTAGAACAAGGTCATTAGTGGTAGTGCCCGTTGTGTACACTGTGAGAGAAATGCTGCTTCTATTACACCTGCACCTAAAGCTGAGTTCCTGGGGTAAAACTGAGGGTTCTGGGAGAGGAAATGCTTAGAGTGCTTACTAGAGCCTGCCTTGATTGAGGCAGTTCGCTCCACGCGGGACAACCTGTATATTGAAGTTCATTCGGGGAAGGACCTTATGTGTACCTTGAGGGAGAAATGCATCTTGTGTTCCACCTGCAATTAAGGCAGAGTTCTTCGGGTAAAAGTGCTGTGTTTTCAGAGAGGAAATCCTTAGAGACCACAGTAGGGCTTGCCTTGGTTGAGGCAGTTCGCTCCATGCGGGACAGCCTGCATATAGAACAAGTTCATTCGGTGAAGTGCCCATTGTGTGAACTGAAGGAGAAATGCTGCTTGTGTTACACCTGGAACTAAAGCAGAGTTTTTCTGGTAAAGCTGCGGTGTTTTGGGAGAGGAAATGTTTAGAGGCCTCACTGGAGCCTGAGTTGATTTAGGCATTTCACTCCACGTGGGACACCTTGAGTATAGAAGCTCTTTGGGCAAAGGCCACTGTGTACACTGTGGGAGAAAAGCTGCTTGTGTTCCACCTGCAACTAAAGCAGAGTTCTTCGGGTCAAACTGCGTGTTTTGGGAGAGGGAATGCTTACAGTCCTTACTGGAGCCTACCTTGATTGAGGCAGTTCGCTGCACGTGGGACACCCTGCATATAGAATTTCATTCGGGGAAGGGCCCTTTGTATACAGTGTGGGAGAAATGCAGCTTGTGTTCCACCTGCCATTAAGGTAGAGTTCTTCGGGTAAAAGTGCCGTGTTTTCAGAGAGGAAATCCTTAGAGACCACAGTAGAGCCTGCCATGGTTGAGGCAGTTCGCTCTATGCGGGACACCATTCTTTTAGAACAAGGTTATTAGTGGAAGTGCCCTTTGTGTACACTGTGAGAGAAATGCTGCTTCGGCAACACCTGCACCTAAAGCAGAGTTCCTCGGGTAAAACTGCGTGTTTTGCGAGAGGAAATGCTTAGAGTCCTCGCTACAGCCTGCCGTGGTTGAGGCAGTTCTCTTCACCTGGGAAACCCTGCATATAGAAGTTCATTCGTGGAAGAGACCAAAGAGTACACAGTGGGAGGAATGCTGCTTGTGTTCCACCTGCAATTAAAGCAGAGTTCTTCCGTTAAAACTGCGTGTTTAGGGAGAGGAAATGCTTACATTTCTCGCTACAGCCTGCCTTGTTTGAGGCAGTTCGCTCCACGTGGGAAACCCTGCATATAGCAGTTCATTCGTGGAGGAGCTCAGAGAGTACACAGTGGGAGAAATGCTGCTTGTGTTCCACCTGCTACTAAAGCAGAGTTCTTTGGGTAAAACTGCCGTGTTTTGGAAGAGGAAATGCTTACAGTCCTCGCTACAGCCTGCCGTGGTTAATGCAGTTCGCACCACGTGGGAAAACCTGCATATAGAAGTTCATTCGTGGAAGAGAACAAAGAGGACACAGTGGGAGAAATACTGCTTGTGTTCCACCTGCAACTAAAGCAGAATTCTTCGGGTAAAACTGCGTGTTTTGGGAGTAGAAATGCTTACAGTCCTTACTACAGCCTGCCTTGGTTGAGGCAGTTCACTGCATGAGGGACACACTGCATATAGAAGATTCCTTTGGGGAAGGGCACTTTGTGTACAGTGTGGGACAAATGCACCTTGTGTTCCACCTGCAACTAAAGCAGAGTTCTTCGGGTAAAAGTGCCGTGTTTTCAGAGAGGAAATCCTTAGAGACCACAGTAGAGCCTGCCATGGTTGAGGCAGTTCGCTCCATGCGGGAAACCATTCTTACAGAACAAGTTCATTAGGGGAAGTGCCCATTGTGTACACTGTGGGAGAAAAGCTGCTTGAGTTCCACCTGCAACTAAAGCAGAGTTCTTCCATTGAAACTGCGTGTTTAGGGAGAGGAAATGGTTACAGTCCTCGCTGCAGCCTGCCGTAGTTGAGGCAGTTCGCTCCACGTGGGAAACCCTGCATATACAAGTTCATTCGTGGAAGAGACCAAAGAGTACACAGTGGGATAAATGCGGCTTGTGTTCCAACTGCAACTAAAGCAGAGTTCTTTGGGTAAAACTGCCATGTTTTGGGAGAGGAAATGCTTAGAGACCTCACTAGAGCCTGTCTTTGTTTAGGCATTTCACTCCACGTGGGACACCTTGAGTATAGAAGCTCTTTGGGCAAAGGCCACTGTGTACACTGTGGGAGAAAAGCTGCTTGTGTTCCACCTGCAACTAAAGCAGAGTTCTTCGGGTCAAACTGCGTGTTTTGGGAGAGGAAATGCTTACAGTCCTTACTGGAGCCTACCTTGATTGAGGCAGTTCGCTGCACGTGGGACACCCTGCATATAGAATTTCATTCGGGGAAGGGCCCTTTGTATACAGTGTGGGAGAAATGCAGCTTGTGTTCCACCTGCCATTAAGGTAGAGTTCTTCGGGTAAAAGTGCCGTGTTTTCAGAGAGGAAATCCTTAGAGACCACAGTAGAGCCTGCCATGGTTGAGGCAGTTCGCTCTATGCGGGACACCATTCTTTTAGAACAAGGTTATTAGTGGAAGTGCCCTTTGTGTACACTGTGAGAGAAATGCTGCTTCGGCAACACCTGCACCTAAAGCAGAGTTCCTCGGGTAAAACTGTGTGTTTTGCGAGAGGAAATGCTTAGAGTCCTCGCTACAGCCTGCCGTGGTTGAGGCAGTTCTCTTCACCTGGGAAACCCTGCATATAGAAGTTCATTCGTGGAAGAGACCAAAGAGTACACAGTGGGAGGAATGCTGCTTGTGTTCCACCTGCAATTAAAGCAGAGTTCTTCCGTTAAAACTGCGTGTTTAGGGAGAGGAAATGCTTACATTTCTCGCTACAGCCTGCCTTGTTTGAGGCAGTTCGCTCCACGTGGGAAACCCTGCATATAGCAGTTCATTCGTGGAGGAGCTCAGAGAGTACACAGTGGGAGAAATGCTGCTTGTGTTCCACCTGCTACTAAAGCAGAGTTCTTTGGGTAAAACTGCCGTGTTTTGGAAGAGGAAATGCTTCCAGTCCTCGCTACAGCCTGCCGTGGTTAATGCAGTTCGCACCACGTGGGAAAACCTGCATATAGAAGTTCATTCGTGGAAGAGAACAAAGAGGACACAGTGGGAGAAATACTGCTTGTGTTCCACCTGCAACTAAAGCAGAATTCTTCGGGTAAAACTGCGTGTTTTGGGAGTAGAAATGCTTACAGTCCTTACTACAGCCTGCCTTGGTTGAGGCAGTTCGCTGCATGAGGGACACACTGCATATAGAAGATTCCTTTGGGGAAGGGCACTTTGTGTACAGTGTGGGACAAATGCACCTTGTGTTCCACCTGCAACTAAAGCAGAGTTCTTCGGGTAAAAGTGCCGTGTTTTCAGAGAGGAAATCCTTAGAGACCACAGTAGAGCCTGCCATGGTTGAGGCAGTTCGCTCCATGCGGGAAACCATTCTTACAGAACAAGTTCATTAGGGGAAGTGCCCATTGTGTACACTGTGGGAGAAAAGCTGCTTGAGTTCCACCTGCAACTAAAGCAGAGTTCTTCCATTAAAACTGCGTGTTTAGGGAGAGGAAATGGTTACAGTCCTCGCTGCAGCCTGCCGTAGTTGAGGCAGTTCGCTCCACGTGGGAAACCCTGCATATACAAGTTCATTCGTGGAAGAGACCAAAGAGTACACAGTGGGATAAATGCGGCTTGTGTTCCAACTGCAACTAAAGCAGAGTTCTTTGGGTAAAACTGCCATGTTTTGGGAGAGGAAATGCTTAGAGACCTCACTAGAGCCTGTCTTTGTTTAGGCATTTCACTCCACGTTGGACATCTTGAGTATAGAGGTTCTTTCGGCAAAGGCCCATTGGGTACACTGTGGAAGAAAAGTTGCTTGTGTTCCACTTGCAATTAAAGCAGAGTTCTTCTGGTAAAACTGCGTGTTTGGGGAGAGGAAATGCTTGCAGTCCTTACTAGAGCCTGCCTTGCTTGAGGCAGTTCGCTGCACGTGGGACACCCTGCATATAGAAGTTCATTCGGGGAGGGGCCCTTTGTGTACAGTGTGGGAGAAATGCAGCTTGTGTTCCACCTGCAATTAAGGCAGAGTTCTTCGGGTAAAAGTGCCATGTTTTCAGAGAGGAAATCCTTAGAGACCACAGTAGAGCCTGCCATGGTTGAGGCAGCTCGCTCTACGCAGGACACCATTCTTTTAGAACAAGGTCATTAGTGGTAGTGCCCGTTGTGTACACTGTGAGAGAAATGCTGCTTCTATTACACCTGCACCTAAAGCTGAGTTCCTGGGGTAAAACTGAGGGTTCTGGGAGAGGAAATGCTTAGAGTGCTTACTAGAGCCTGCCTTGATTGAGGCAGTTCGCTCCACGCGGGACAACCTGTATATTGAAGTTCATTCGGGGAAGGACCTTATGTGTACCTTGAGGGAGAAATGCATCTTGTGTTCCACCTGCAATTAAGGCAGAGTTCTTCGGGTAAAAGTGCTGTGTTTTCAGAGAGGAAATCCTTAGAGACCACAGTAGGGCTTGCCTTGGTTGAGGCAGTTCGCTCCATGCAGGACAGCCTGCATATAGAACAAGTTCATTCGGTGAAGTGCCCATTGTGTGAACTGAAGGAGAAATGCTGCTTGTGTTACACCTGGAACTAAAGCAGAGTTTTTCTGGTAAAGCTGCGGTGTTTTGGGAGAGGAAATGTTTAGAGGCCTCACTGGAGCCTGAGTTGATTTAGGCATTTCACTCCACGTGGGACACCTTGAGTATAGAAGCTCTTTGGGCAAAGGCCACTGTGTACACTGTGGGAGAAAAGCTGCTTGTGTTCCACCTGCAACTAAAGCAGAGTTCTTCGGGTCAAACTGCGTGTTTTGGGAGAGGGAATGCTTACAGTCCTTACTGGAGCCTACCTTGATTGAGGCAGTTCGCTGCACGTGGGACACCCTGCATATAGAATTTCATTCGGGGAAGGGCCCTTTGTATACAGTGTGGGAGAAATGCAGCTTGTGTTCCACCTGCCATTAAGGTAGAGTTCTTCGGGTAAAAGTGCCGTGTTTTCAGAGAGGAAATCCTTAGAGACCACAGTAGAGCCTGCCATGGTTGAGGCAGTTCGCTCTATGCGGGACACCATTCTTTTAGAACAAGGTTATTAGTGGAAGTGCCCTTTGTGTACACTGTGAGAGAAATGCTGCTTCGGCAACACCTGCACCTAAAGCAGAGTTCCTCGGGTAAAACTGCGTGTTTTGCGAGAGGAAATGCTTAGAGTCCTCGCTACAGCCTGCCGTGGTTGAGGCAGTTCTCTTCACCTGGGAAACCCTGCATATAGAAGTTCATTCGTGGAAGAGACCAAAGAGTACACAGTGGGAGGAATGCTGCTTGTGTTCCACCTGCAATTAAAGCAGAGTTCTTCCGTTAAAACTGCGTGTTTAGGGAGAGGAAATGCTTACATTTCTCGCTACAGCCTGCCTTGTTTGAGGCAGTTCGCTCCACGTGGGAAACCCTGCATATAGCAGTTCATTCGTGGAGGAGCTCAGAGAGTACACAGTGGGAGAAATGCTGCTTGTGTTCCACCTGCTACTAAAGCAGAGTTCTTTGGGTAAAACTGCCGTGTTTGGGAAGAGGAAATGCTTCCAGTCCTCGCTACAGCCTGCCGTGGTTAATGCAGTTCGCACCACGTGGGAAAACCTGCATATAGAAGTTCATTCGTGGAAGAGAACAAAGAGGACACAGTGGGAGAAATACTGCTTGTGTTCCACCTGCAACTAAAGCAGAATTCTTCGGGTAAAACTGCGTGTTTTGGGAGTAGAAATGCTTACAGTCCTTACTACAGCCTGCCTTGGTTGAGGCAGTTCGCTGCATGAGGGACACACTGCATATAGAAGATTCCTTTGGGGAAGGGCACTTTGTGTACAGTGTGGGACAAATGCACCTTGTGTTCCACCTGCAACTAAAGCAGAGTTCTTCGGGTAAAAGTGCCGTGTTTTCAGAGAGGAAATCCTTAGAGACCACAGTAGAGCCTGCCATGGTTGAGGCAGTTCGCTCCATGCGGGAAACCATTCTTACAGAACAAGTTCATTAGGGGAAGTGCCCATTGTGTACACTGTGGGAGAAAAGCTGCTTGAGTTCCACCTGCAACTAAAGCAGAGTTCTTCCATTAAAACTGCGTGTTTAGGGAGAGGAAATGGTTACAGTCCTCGCTGCAGCCTGCCGTAGTTGAGGCAGTTCGCTCCACGTGGGAAACCCTGCATATACAAGTTCATTCGTGGAAGAGACCAAAGAGTACACAGTGGGATAAATGCGGCTTGTGTTCCAACTGCAACTAAAGCAGAGTTCTTTGGGTAAAACTGCCATGTTTTGGGAGAGGAAATGCTTAGAGACCTCACTAGAGCCTGTCTTTGTTTAGGCATTTCACTCCACGTTGGACATCTTGAGTATAGAGGTTCTTTCGGCAAAGGCCCATTGGGTACACTGTGGAAGAAAAGTTGCTTGTGTTCCACTTGCAATTAAAGCAGAGTTCTTCTGGTAAAACTGCGTGTTTGGGGAGAGGAAATGCTTGCAGTCCTTACTAGAGCCTGCCTTGCTTGAGGCAGTTCGCTGCACGTGGGACACCCTGCATATAGAAGTTCATTCGGGGAGGGGCCCTTTGTGTACAGTGTGGGAGAAATGCAGCTTGTGTTCCACCTGCAATTAAGGCAGAGTTCTTCGGGTAAAAGTGCCATGTTTTCAGAGAGGAAATCCTTAGAGACCACAGTAGAGCCTGCCATGGTTGAGGCAGCTCGCTCTACGCAGGACACCATTCTTTTAGAACAAGGTCATTAGTGGTAGTGCCCGTTGTGTACACTGTGAGAGAAATGCTGCTTCTATTACACCTGCACCTAAAGCTGAGTTCCTGGGGTAAAACTGAGGGTTCTGGGAGAGGAAATGCTTAGAGTGCTTACTAGAGCCTGCCTTGATTGAGGCAGTTCGCTCCACGCGGGACAACCTGTATATTGAAGTTCATTCGGGGAAGGACCTTATGTGTACCTTGAGGGAGAAATGCATCTTGTGTTCCACCTGCAATTAAGGCAGAGTTCTTCGGGTAAAAGTGCTGTGTTTTCAGAGAGGAAATCCTTAGAGACCACAGTAGGGCTTGCCTTGGTTGAGGCAGTTCGCTCCATGCGGGACAGCCTGCATATAGAACAAGTTCATTCGGTGAAGTGCCCATTGTGTGAACTGAAGGAGAAATGCTGCTTGTGTTACACCTGGAACTAAAGCAGAGTTTTTCTGGTAAAGCTGCGGTGTTTTGGGAGAGGAAATGTTTAGAGGCCTCACTGGAGCCTGAGTTGATTTAGGCATTTCACTCCACGTGGGACACCTTGAGTATAGAAGCTCTTTGGGCAAAGGCCACTGTGTACACTGTGGGAGAAAAGCTGCTTGTGTTCCACCTGCAACTAAAGCAGAGTTCTTCGGGTCAAACTGCGTGTTTTGGGAGAGGGAATGCTTACAGTCCTTACTGGAGCCTACCTTGATTGAGGCAGTTCGCTGCACGTGGGACACCCTGCATATAGAATTTCATTCGGGGAAGGGCCCTTTGTATACAGTGTGGGAGAAATGCAGCTTGTGTTCCACCTGCCATTAAGGTAGAGTTCTTCGGGTAAAAGTGCCGTGTTTTCAGAGAGGAAATCCTTAGAGACCACAGTAGAGCCTGCCATGGTTGAGGCAGTTCGCTCTATGCGGGACACCATTCTTTTAGAACAAGGTTATTAGTGGAAGTGCCCTTTGTGTACACTGTGAGAGAAATGCTGCTTCGGCAACACCTGCACCTAAAGCAGAGTTCTTCGGGTAAAACTGCGTGTTTTGCGAGAGGAAATGCTTAGAGTCCTCGCTACAGCCTGCCGTGGTTGAGGCAGTTCTCTTCACCTGGGAAACCCTGCATATAGAAGTTCATTCGTGGAAGAGACCAAAGAGTACACAGTGGGAGGAATGCTGCTTGTGTTCCACCTGCAATTAAAGCAGAGTTCTTCCGTTAAAACTGCGTGTTTAGGGAGAGGAAATGCTTACATTTCTCGCTACAGCCTGCCTTGTTTGAGGCAGTTCGCTCCACGTGGGAAACCCTGCATATAGCAGTTCATTCGTGGAGGAGCTCAGAGAGTACACAGTGGGAGAAATGCTGCTTGTGTTCCACCTGCTACTAAAGCAGAGTTCTTTGGGTAAAACTGCCGTGTTTTGGAAGAGGAAATGCTTCCAGTCCTCGCTACAGCCTGCCGTGGTTAATGCAGTTCGCACCACGTGGGAAAACCTGCATATAGAAGTTCATTCGTGGAAGAGAACAAAGAGGACACAGTGGGAGAAATACTGCTTGTGTTCCACCTGCAACTAAAGCAGAATTCTTCGGGTAAAACTGCGTGTTTTGGGAGTAGAAATGCTTACAGTCCTTACTACAGCCTGCCTTGGTTGAGGCAGTTCACTGCATGAGGGACACACTGCATATAGAAGATTCCTTTGGGGAAGGGCACTTTGTGTACAGTGTGGGACAAATGCACCTTGTGTTCCACCTGCAACTAAAGCAGAGTTCTTCGGGTAAAAGTGCCGTGTTTTCAGAGAGGAAATCCTTAGAGACCACAGTAGAGCCTGCCATGGTTGAGGCAGTTCGCTCCATGCGGGAAACCATTCTTACAGAACAAGTTCATTAGGGGAAGTGCCCATTGTGTACACTGTGGGAGAAAAGCTGCTTGAGTTCCACCTGCAACTAAAGCAGAGTTCTTCCATTAAAACTGCGTGTTTAGGGAGAGGAAATGGTTACAGTCCTCGCTGCAGCCTGCCGTAGTTGAGGCAGTTCGCTCCACGTGGGAAACCCTGCATATACAAGTTCATTCGTGGAAGAGACCAAAGAGTACACAGTGGGATAAATGCGGCTTGTGTTCCAACTGCAACTAAAGCAGAGTTCTTTGGGTAAAACTGCCATGTTTTGGGAGAGGAAATGCTTAGAGACCTCACTAGAGCCTGTCTTTGTTTAGGCATTTCACTCCACGTGGGACACCTTGAGTATAGAAGCTCTTTGGGCAAAGGCCACTGTGTACACTGTGGGAGAAAAGCTGCTTGTGTTCCACCTGCAACTAAAGCAGAGTTCTTCGGGTCAAACTGCGTGTTTTGGGAGAGGAAATGCTTACAGTCCTTACTGGAGCCTACCTTGATTGAGGCAGTTCGCTGCACGTGGGACACCCTGCATATAGAATTTCATTCGGGGAAGGGCCCTTTGTATACAGTGTGGGAGAAATGCAGCTTGTGTTCCACCTGCCATTAAGGTAGAGTTCTTCGGGTAAAAGTGCCGTGTTTTCAGAGAGGAAATCCTTAGAGACCACAGTAGAGCCTGCCATGGTTGAGGCAGTTCGCTCTATGCGGGACACCATTCTTTTAGAACAAGGTTATTAGTGGAAGTGCCCTTTGTGTACACTGTGAGAGAAATGCTGCTTCGGCAACACCTGCACCTAAAGCAGAGTTCCTCGGGTAAAACTGTGTGTTTTGCGAGAGGAAATGCTTAGAGTCCTCGCTACAGCCTGCCGTGGTTGAGGCAGTTCTCTTCACCTGGGAAACCCTGCATATAGAAGTTCATTCGTGGAAGAGACCAAAGAGTACACAGTGGGAGGAATGCTGCTTGTGTTCCACCTGCAATTAAAGCAGAGTTCTTCCGTTAAAACTGCGTGTTTAGGGAGAGGAAATGCTTACATTTCTCGCTACAGCCTGCCTTGTTTGAGGCAGTTCGCTCCACGTGGGAAACCCTGCATATAGCAGTTCATTCGTGGAGGAGCTCAGAGAGTACACAGTGGGAGAAATGCTGCTTGTGTTCCACCTGCTACTAAAGCAGAGTTCTTTGGGTAAAACTGCCGTGTTTTGGAAGAGGAAATGCTTCCAGTCCTCGCTACAGCCTGCCGTGGTTAATGCAGTTCGCACCACGTGGGAAAACCTGCATATAGAAGTTCATTCGTGGAAGAGAACAAAGAGGACACAGTGGGAGAAATACTGCTTGTGTTCCACCTGCAACTAAAGCAGAATTCTTCGGGTAAAACTGCGTGTTTTGGGAGTAGAAATGCTTACAGTCCTTACTACAGCCTGCCTTGGTTGAGGCAGTTCGCTGCATGAGGGACACACTGCATATAGAAGATTCCTTTGGGGAAGGGCACTTTGTGTACAGTGTGGGACAAATGCACCTTGTGTTCCACCTGCAACTAAAGCAGAGTTCTTCGGGTAAAAGTGCCGTGTTTTCAGAGAGGAAATCCTTAGAGACCACAGTAGAGCCTGCCATGGTTGAGGCAGTTCGCTCCATGCGGGAAACCATTCTTACAGAACAAGTTCATTAGGGGAAGTGCCCATTGTGTACACTGTGGGAGAAAAGCTGCTTGAGTTCCACCTGCAACTAAAGCAGAGTTCTTCCATTAAAACTGCGTGTTTAGGGAGAGGAAATGGTTACAGTCCTCGCTGCAGCCTGCCGTAGTTGAGGCAGTTCGCTCCACGTGGGAAACCCTGCATATACAAGTTCATTCGTGGAAGAGACCAAAGAGTACACAGTGGGATAAATGCGGCTTGTGTTCCAACTGCAACTAAAGCAGAGTTCTTTGGGTAAAACTGCCATGTTTTGGGAGAGGAAATGCTTAGAGACCTCACTAGAGCCTGTCTTTGTTTAGGCATTTCACTCCACGTTGGACATCTTGAGTATAGAGGTTCTTTCGGCAAAGGCCCATTGGGTACACTGTGGAAGAAAAGTTGCTTGTGTTCCACTTGCAATTAAAGCAGAGTTCTTCTGGTAAAACTGCGTGTTTGGGGAGAGGAAATGCTTGCAGTCCTTACTAGAGCCTGCCTTGCTTGAGGCAGTTCGCTGCACGTGGGACACCCTGCATATAGAAGTTCATTCGGGGAGGGGCCCTTTGTGTACAGTGTGGGAGAAATGCAGCTTGTGTTCCACCTGCAATTAAGGCAGAGTTCTTCGGGTAAAAGTGCCATGTTTTCAGAGAGGAAATCCTTAGAGACCACAGTAGAGCCTGCCATGGTTGAGGCAGCTCGCTCTACGCAGGACACCATTCTTTTAGAACAAGGTCATTAGTGGTAGTGCCCGTTGTGTACACTGTGAGAGAAATGCTGCTTCTATTACACCTGCACCTAAAGCTGAGTTCCTGGGGTAAAACTGAGGGTTCTGGGAGAGGAAATGCTTAGAGTGCTTACTAGAGCCTGCCTTGATTGAGGCAGTTCGCTCCACGCGGGACAACCTGTATATTGAAGTTCATTCGGGGAAGGACCTTATGTGTACCTTGAGGGAGAAATGCATCTTGTGTTCCACCTGCAATTAAGGCAGAGTTCTTCGGGTAAAAGTGCTGTGTTTTCAGAGAGGAAATCCTTAGAGACCACAGTAGGGCTTGCCTTGGTTGAGGCAGTTCGCTCCATGCGGGACAGCCTGCATATAGAACAAGTTCATTCGGTGAAGTGCCCATTGTGTGAACTGAAGGAGAAATGCTGCTTGTGTTACACCTGGAACTAAAGCAGAGTTTTTCTGGTAAAGCTGCGGTGTTTTGGGAGAGGAAATGTTTAGAGGCCTCACTGGAGCCTGAGTTGATTTAGGCATTTCACTCCACGTGGGACACCTTGAGTATAGAAGCTCTTTGGGCAAAGGCCACTGTGTACACTGTGGGAGAAAAGCTGCTTGTGTTCCACCTGCAACTAAAGCAGAGTTCTTCGGGTCAAACTGCGTGTTTTGGGAGAGGGAATGCTTACAGTCCTTACTGGAGCCTACCTTGATTGAGGCAGTTCGCTGCACGTGGGACACCCTGCATATAGAATTTCATTCGGGGAAGGGCCCTTTGTATACAGTGTGGGAGAAATGCAGCTTGTGTTCCACCTGCCATTAAGGTAGAGTTCTTCGGGTAAAAGTGCCGTGTTTTCAGAGAGGAAATCCTTAGAGACCACAGTAGAGCCTGCCATGGTTGAGGCAGTTCGCTCTATGCGGGACACCATTCTTTTAGAACAAGGTTATTAGTGGAAGTGCCCTTTGTGTACACTGTGAGAGAAATGCTGCTTCGGCAACACCTGCACCTAAAGCAGAGTTCCTCGGGTAAAACTGCGTGTTTTGCGAGAGGAAATGCTTAGAGTCCTCGCTACAGCCTGCCGTGGTTGAGGCAGTTCTCTTCACCTGGGAAACCCTGCATATAGAAGTTCATTCGTGGAAGAGACCAAAGAGTACACAGTGGGAGGAATGCTGCTTGTGTTCCACCTGCAATTAAAGCAGAGTTCTTCCGTTAAAACTGCGTGTTTAGGGAGAGGAAATGCTTACATTTCTCGCTACAGCCTGCCTTGTTTGAGGCAGTTCGCTCCACGTGGGAAACCCTGCATATAGCAGTTCATTCGTGGAGGAGCTCAGAGAGTACACAGTGGGAGAAATGCTGCTTGTGTTCCACCTGCTACTAAAGCAGAGTTCTTTGGGTAAAACTGCCGTGTTTTGGAAGAGGAAATGCTTCCAGTCCTCGCTACAGCCTGCCGTGGTTAATGCAGTTCGCACCACGTGGGAAAACCTGCATAGAGAAGTTCATTCGTGGAAGAGAACAAAGAGGACACAGTGGGAGAAATACTGCTTGTGTTCCACCTGCAACTAAAGCAGAATTCTTCGGGTAAAACTGCGTGTTTTGGGAGTAGAAATGCTTACAGTCCTTACTACAGCCTGCCTTGGTTGAGGCAGTTCGCTGCATGAGGGACACACTGCATATAGAAGATTCCTTTGGGGAAGGGCACTTTGTGTACAGTGTGGGACAAATGCACCTTGTGTTCCACCTGCAACTAAAGCAGAGTTCTTCGGGTAAAAGTGCCGTGTTTTCAGAGAGGAAATCCTTAGAGACCACAGTAGAGCCTGCCATGGTTGAGGCAGTTCGCTCCATGCGGGAAACCATTCTTACAGAACAAGTTCATTAGGGGAAGTGCCCATTGTGTACACTGTGGGAGAAAAGCTGCTTGAGTTCCACCTGCAACTAAAGCAGAGTTCTTCCATTAAAACTGCGTGTTTAGGGAGAGGAAATGGTGACAGTCCTCGCTGCAGCCTGCCGTAGTTGAGGCAGTTCGCTCCACGTGGGAAACCCTGCATATACAAGTTCATTCGTGGAAGAGACCAAAGAGTACACAGTGGGATAAATGCGGCTTGTGTTCCAACTGCAACTAAAGCAGAGTTCTTTGGGTAAAACTGCCATGTTTTGGGAGAGGAAATGCTTAGAGACCTCACTAGAGCCTGCCTTTGTTTAGGCATTTCACTCCACGTTGGACATCTTGAGTATAGAAGTTCTTTCGGCAAAGGCCCATTGGGTACACTGTGGAAGAAAAGTTGCTTGTGTTCCACTTGCAATTAAAGCAGAGTTCTTCTGGTAAAACTGCGTGTTTGGGGAGAGGAAATGCTTGCAGTCCTTACTAGAGCCTGCCTTGCTTGAGGCAGTTCGCTGCACGTGGGACACCCTGCATATAGAAGTTGATTCGGGGAGGGGCCCTTTGTGTACAGTGTGGGAGAAATGCAGCTTGTGTTCCACCTGCAATTAAGGCTGAGTTCTTCGGGTAAAAGTGCCATGTTTTCAGAGAGGAAATCCTTAGAGACCACAGTAGAGCCTGCCATGGTTGAGGCAGCTCGCTCTACGCGGGACACCATTCTTTTAGAACAAGGTCATTAGTGGTAGTGCCCATTGTGTACACTGTGAGAGAAATGCTGCTTCTATTACACCTGCACCTAAAGCTGAGTTCCTGTGGTAAAACTGAGGGTTCTGGGAGAGGAAATGCTTAGAGTCCTTACTAGAGCCTGCCTTGCTTGAGGCAGTTCGCTCCACGCGGGACAACCTGTATATTGAAGTTCATTCGGGGAAGGACCTTATGTGTACCTTGAGGGAGAAATGCATCTTGTGTTCCACCTGCAATTAAGGCAGAGTTCTTCGGGTAAAAGTGCTGTGTTTTCAGAGAGGAAATCCTTAGAGACCACAGTAGGGCTTGCCTTGGTTGAGGCAGTTCGCTCCATGCGGGACAGCCTGCATATAGAACAAGTTCATTCGGTGAAGTGCCCATTGTGTGAACTGAAGGAGAAATGCTGCTTGTGTTACACCTGGAACTAAAGCAGAGTTTTTCTGGTAAAGCTGCGGTGTTTTGGGAGAGGAAATGTTTAGAGGCCTCACTGGAGCCTGAGTTGATTTAGGCATTTCACTCCACGTGGGACACCTTGAGTATAGAAGCTCTTTGGGCAAAGGCCACTGTGTACACTGTGGGAGAAAAGCTGCTTGTGTTCCACCTGCAACTAAAGCAGAGTTCTTCGGGTCACACTGCGTGTTTTGGGAGAGGAAATGCTTACAGTCCTTACTGGAGCCTACCTTGATTGAGGCAGTTCGCTGCACGTGGGACACCCTGCATATAGAATTTCATTCGGGGAAGGGCCCTTTGTATACAGTGTGGGAGAAATGCAGCTTGTGTTCCACCTGCCATTAAGGTAGAGTTCTTCGGGTAAAAGTGCCGTGTTTTCAGAGAGGAAATCCTTAGAGACCACAGTAGAGCCTGCCATGGTTGAGGCAGTTCGCTCTATGCGGGACACCATTCTTTTAGAACAAGGTTATTAGTGGAAGTGCCCTTTGTGTACACTGTGAGAGAAATGCTGCTTCGGCAACACCTGCACCTAAAGCAGAGTTCCTCGGGTAAAACTGCGTGTTTTGCGAGAGGAAATGCTTAGAGTCCTCGCTACAGCCTGCCGTGGTTGAGGCAGTTCTCTTCACCTGGGAAACCCTGCATATAGAAGTTCATTCGTGGAAGAGACCAAAGAGTACACAGTGGGAGGAATGCTGCTTGTGTTCCATCTGCAATTAAAGCAGAGTTCTTCCGTTAAAACTGCGTGTTTAGGGAGAGGAAATGCTTACATTTCTCGCTACAGCCTGCCTTGTTTGAGGCAGTTCGCTCCACGTGGGAAACCCTGCATATAGCAGTTCATTCGTGGAGGAGCTCAGAGAGTACACAGTGGGAGAAATGCTGCTTGTGTTCCACCTGCTACTAAAGCAGAGTTCTTTGGGTAAAACTGCCGTGTTTTGGAAGAGGAAATGCTTCCAGTCCTCGCTACAGCCTGCCGTGGTTAATGCAGTTCGCACCACGTGGGAAAACCTGCATAGAGAAGTTCATTCGTGGAAGAGAACAAAGAGGACACAGTGGGAGAAATACTGCTTGTGTTCCACCTGCAACTAAAGCAGAATTCTTCGGGTAAAACTGCGTGTTTTGGGAGTAGAAATGCTTACAGTCCTTACTACAGCCTGCCTTGGTTGAGGCAGTTCGCTGCATGAGGGACACACTGCATATAGAAGATTCCTTTGGGGAAGGGCACTTTGTGTACAGTGTGGGACAAATGCACCTTGTGTTCCACCTGCAACTAAAGCAGAGTTCTTCGGGTAAAAGTGCCGTGTTTTCAGAGAGGAAATCCTTAGAGACCACAGTAGAGCCTGCCATGGTTGAGGCAGTTCGCTCCATGCGGGAAACCATTCTTACAGAACAAGTTCATTAGGGGAAGTGCCCATTGTGTACACTGTGGGAGAAAAGCTGCTTGAGTTCCACCTGCAACTAAAGCAGAGTTCTTCCATTAAAACTGCGTGTTTAGGGAGAGGAAATGGTGACAGTCCTCGCTGCAGCCTGCCGTAGTTGAGGCAGTTCGCTCCACGTGGGAAACCCTGCATATACAAGTTCATTCGTGGAAGAGACCAAAGAGTACACAGTGGGATAAATGCGGCTTGTGTTCCAACTGCAACTAAAGCAGAGTTCTTTGGGTAAAACTGCCATGTTTTGGGAGAGGAAATGCTTAGAGACCTCACTAGAGCCTGTCTTTGTTTAGGCATTTCACTCCACGTGGGACACCTTGAGTATAGAGGCTCTTTGGGCAAAGGCCACTGTGTACACTGTGGGAGAAAAGCTGCTTGTGTTCCACCTGCAACTAAAGCAGAGTTCTTCGGGTCAAACTGCGTGTTTTGGGAGAGGAAATGCTTACAGTCCTTACTGGAGCCTACCTTGATTGAGGCAGTTCGCTGCACGTGGGACAACCTGTATATTGAAGTTCATTCGGGGAAGGACCTTCCTTATGTGTACCTTGAGGGAGAAATGCATCTTGTGTTCCACCTGCAATTAAGGCAGAGTTCTTCGGGTAAAAGTGCTGTGTTTTCAGAGAGGAAATCCTTAGAGACCACAGTAGGGCTTGCCTTGGTTGAGGCAGTTCGCTCCATGCGGGACAGCCTGCATATAGAACAAGTTCATTCGGTGAAGTGCCCATTGTGTGAACTGAAGGAGAAATGCTGCTTGTGTTACACCTGGAACTAAAGCAGAGTTTTTCTGGTAAAGCTGCGGTGTTTTGGGAGAGGAAATGTTTAGAGGCCTCACTGGAGCCTGAGTTGATTTAGGCATTTCACTCCACGTGGGACACCTTGAGTATAGAAGCTCTTTGGGCAAAGGCCACTGTGTACACTGTGGGAGAAAAGCTGCTTGTGTTCCACCTGCAACTAAAGCAGAGTTCTTCGGGTCAAACTGCGTGTTTTGGGAGAGGAAATGCTTACAGTCCTTACTGGAGCCTACCTTGATTGAGGCAGTTCGCTGCACGTGGGACACCCTGCATATAGAATTTCATTCGGGGAAGGGCCCTTTGTATACAGTGTGGGAGAAATGCAGCTTGTGTTCCACCTGCCATTAAGGTAGAGTTCTTCGGGTAAAAGTGCCGTGTTTTCAGAGAGGAAATCCTTAGAGACCACAGTAGAGCCTGCCATGGTTGAGGCAGTTCGCTCTATGCGGGACACCATTCTTTTAGAACAAGGTTATTAGTGGAAGTGCCCTTTGTGTACACTGTGAGAGAAATGCTGCTTCGGCAACACCTGCACCTAAAGCAGAGTTCCTCGGGTAAAACTGCGTGTTTTGCGAGAGGAAATGCTTAGAGTCCTCGCTACAGCCTGCCGTGGTTGAGGCAGTTCTCTTCACCTGGGAAACCCTGCATATAGAAGTTCATTCGTGGAAGAGACCAAAGAGTACACAGTGGGAGGAATGCTGCTTGTGTTCCACCTGCAATTAAAGCAGAGTTCTTCCGTTAAAACTGCGTGTTTAGGGAGAGGAAATGCTTACATTTCTCGCTACAGCCTGCCTTGTTTGAGGCAGTTCGCTCCACGTGGGAAACCCTGCATATAGCAGTTCATTCGTGGAGGAGCTCAGAGAGTACACAGTGGGAGAAATGCTGCTTGTGTTCCACCTGCTACTAAAGCAGAGTTCTTTGGGTAAAACTGCCGTGTTTTGGAAGAGGAAATGCTTCCAGTCCTCGCTACAGCCTGCCGTGGTTAATGCAGTTCGCACCACGTGGGAAAACCTGCATAGAGAAGTTCATTCGTGGAAGAGAACAAAGAGGACACAGTGGGAGAAATACTGCTTGTGTTCCACCTGCAACTAAAGCAGAATTCTTCGGGTAAAACTGCGTGTTTTGGGAGTAGAAATGCTTACAGTCCTTACTACAGCCTGCCTTGGTTGAGGCAGTTCGCTGCATGAGGGACACACTGCATATAGAAGATTCCTTTGGGGAAGGGCACTTTGTGTACAGTGTGGGACAAATGCACCTTGTGTTCCACCTGCAACTAAAGCAGAGTTCTTCGGGTAAAAGTGCCGTGTTTTCAGAGAGGAAATCCTTAGAGACCACAGTAGAGCCTGCCATGGTTGAGGCAGTTCGCTCCATGCGGGAAACCATTCTTACAGAACAAGTTCATTAGGGGAAGTGCCCATTGTGTACACTGTGGGAGAAAAGCTGCTTGAGTTCCACCTGCAACTAAAGCAGAGTTCTTCCATTAAAACTGCGTGTTTAGGGAGAGGAAATGGTTACAGTCCTCTCTGCAGCCTGCCGTAGTTGAGGCAGTTCGCTCCACGTGGGAAACCCTGCATATACAAGTTCATTCGTGGAAGAGACCAAAGAGTACACAGTGGGATAAATGCGGCTTGTGTTCCAACTGCAACTAAAGCAGAGTTCTTTGGGTAAAACTGCCATGTTTTGGGAGAGGAAATGCTTAGAGACCTCACTAGAGCCTGTCTTTGTTTAGGCATTTCACTCCACGTTGGACATCTTGAGTATAGAGGTTCTTTCGGCAAAGGCCCATTGGGTACACTGTGGAAGAAAAGTTGCTTGTGTTCCACTTGCAATTAAAGCAGAGTTCTTCTGGTAAAACTGCGTGTTTGGGGAGAGGAAATGCTAGCAGTCCTTACTAGAGACTGCCTTGCTTGAGGCAGTTCGCTGCACGTGGGACACCCTGCATATAGAAGTTCATTCGGGGAGGGGCCCTTTGTGTACAGTGTGGGAGAAATGCAGCTTGTGTTCCACCTGCAATTAAGGCAGAGTTCTTCGGGTAAAAGTGCCATGTTTTCAGAGAGGAAATCCTTAGAGACCACAGTAGAGCCTGCCATGGTTGAGGCAGCTCGCTCTACGCAGGACACCATTCTTTTAGAACAAGGTCATTAGTGGTAGTGCCCGTTGTGTACACTGTGAGAGAAATGCTGCTTCTATTACACCTGCACCTAAAGCTGAGTTCCTGGGGTAAAACTGAGGGTTCTGGGAGAGGAAATGCTTAGAGTCCTTACTAGAGCCTGCCTTGCTTGAGGCAGTTCGCTCCACGCGGGACAACCTGTATATTGAAGTTCATTCGGGGAAGGACCTTCCTTATGTGTACCTTGAGGGAGAAATGCATCTTGTGTTCCACCTGCAATTAAGGCAGAGTTCTTCGGGTAAAAGTGCTGTGTTTTCAGAGAGGAAATCCTTAGAGACCACAGTAGGGCTTGCCTTGGTTGAGGCAGTTCGCTCCATGCGGGACAGCCTGCATATAGAACAAGTTCATTCGGTGAAGTGCCCATTGTGTGAACTGAAGGAGAAATGCTGCTTGTGTTACACCTGGAACTAAAGCAGAGTTTTTCTGGTAAAGCTGCGGTGTTTTGGGAGAGGAAATGTTTAGAGGCCTCACTGGAGCCTGAGTTGATTTAGGCATTTCACTCCACGTGGGACACCTTGAGTATAGAAGCTCTTTGGGCAAAGGCCACTGTGTACACTGTGGGAGAAAAGCTGCTTGTGTTCCACCTGCAACTAAAGCAGAGTTCTTCGGGTCAAACTGCGTGTTTTGGGAGAGGAAATGCTTACAGTCCTTACTGGAGCCTACCTTGATTGAGGCAGTTCGCTGCACGTGGGACACCCTGCATATAGAATTTCATTCGGGGAAGGGCCCTTTGTATACAGTGTGGGAGAAATGCAGCTTGTGTTCCACCTGCCATTAAGGTAGAGTTCTTCGGGTAAAAGTGCCGTGTTTTCAGAGAGGAAATCCTTAGAGACCACAGTAGAGCCTGCCATGGTTGAGGCAGTTCGCTCTATGCGGGACACCATTCTTTTAGAACAAGGTTATTAGTGGAAGTGCCCTTTGTGTACACTGTGAGAGAAATGCTGCTTCGGCAACACCTGCACCTAAAGCAGAGTTCCTCGGGTAAAACTGCGTGTTTTGCGAGAGGAAATGCTTAGAGTCCTCGCTACAGCCTGCCGTGGTTGAGGCAGTTCTCTTCACCTGGGAAACCCTGCATATAGAAGTTCATTCGTGGAAGAGACCAAAGAGTACACAGTGGGAGGAATGCTGCTTGTGTTCCACCTGCAATTAAAGCAGAGTTCTTCCGTTAAAACTGCGTGTTTAGGGAGAGGAAATGCTTACATTTCTCGCTACAGCCTGCCTTGTTTGAGGCAGTTCGCTCCACGTGGGAAACCCTGCATATAGCAGTTCATTCGTGGAGGAGCTCAGAGAGTACACAGTGGGAGAAATGCTGCTTGTGTTCCACCTGCTACTAAAGCAGAGTTCTTTGGGTAAAACTGCCGTGTTTTGGAAGAGGAAATGCTTACAGTCCTCGCTACAGCCTGCCGTGGTTAATGCAGTTCGCACCACGTGGGAAAACCTGCATATAGAAGTTCATTCGTGGAAGAGAACAAAGAGGACACAGTGGGAGAAATACTGCTTGTGTTCCACCTGCAACTAAAGCAGAATTCTTCGGGTAAAACTGCGTGTTTTGGGAGTAGAAATGCTTACAGTCCTTACTACAGCCTGCCTTGGTTGAGGCAGTTCGCTGCATGAGGGACACACTGCATATAGAAGATTCCTTTGGGGAAGGGCACTTTGTGTACAGTGTGGGACAAATGCACCTTGTGTTCCACCTGCAACTAAAGCAGAGTTCTTCGGGTAAAAGTGCCGTGTTTTCAGAGAGGAAATCCTTAGAGACCACAGTAGAGCCTGCCATGGTTGAGGCAGTTCGCTCCATGCGGGAAACCATTCTTACAGAACAAGTTCATTAGGGGAAGTGCCCATTGTGTACACTGTGGGAGAAAAGCTGCTTGAGTTCCACCTGCAACTAAAGCAGAGTTCTTCCATTAAAACTGCGTGTTTAGGGAGAGGAAATGGTTACAGTCCTCGCTGCAGCCTGCCGTAGTTGAGGCAGTTCGCTCCACGTGGGAAACCCTGCATATACAAGTTCATTCGTGGAAGAGACCAAAGAGTACACAGTGGGATAAATGCGGCTTGTGTTCCAACTGCAACTAAAGCAGAGTTCTTTGGGTAAAACTGCCATGTTTTGGGAGAGGAAATGCTTAGAGACCTCACTAGAGCCTGTCTTTGTTTAGGCATTTCACTCCACGTTGGACATCTTGAGTATAGAAGTTCTTTCGGCAAAGGCCCATTGGGTACACTGTGGAAGAAAAGTTGCTTGTGTTCCACTTGCAATTAAAGCAGAGTTCTTCTGGTAAAACTGCGTGTTTGGGGAGAGGAAATGCTTGCAGTCCTTACTAGAGCCTGCCTTGCTTGAGGCAGTTCGCTGCACGTGGGACACCCTGCATATAGAAGTTCATTCGGGGAGGGGCCCTTTGTGTACAGTGTGGGAGAAATGCAGCTTGTGTTCCACCTGCAATTAAGGCAGAGTTCTTCGGGTAAAAGTGCCATGTTTTCAGAGAGGAAATCCTTAGAGACCACAGTAGAGCCTGCCATGGTTGAGGCAGCTCGCTCTACGCGGGACACCATTCTTTTAGAACAAGGTCATTAGTGGTAGTGCCCATTGTGTACACTGTGAGAGAAATGCTGCTTCTATTACACCTGCACCTAAAGCTGAGTTCCTGTGGTAAAACTGAGGGTTCTGGGAGAGGAAATGCTTAGAGTCCTTACTAGAGCCTGCCTTGCTTGAGGCAGTTCGCTCCACGCGGGACAACCTGTATATTGAAGTTCATTCGGGGAAGGACCTTATGTGTACCTTGAGGGAGAAATGCATCTTGTGTTCCACCTGCAATTAAGGCAGAGTTCTTCGGGTAAAAGTGCTGTGTTTTCAGAGAGGAAATCCTTAGAGACCACAGTAGGGCTTGCCTTGGTTGAGGCAGTTCGCTCCATGCGGGACAGCCTGCATATAGAACAAGTTCATTCGGTGAAGTGCCCATTGTGTGAACTGAAGGAGAAATGCTGCTTGTGTTACACCTGGAACTAAAGCAGAGTTTTTCTGGTAAAGCTGCGGTGTTTTGGGAGAGGAAATGTTTAGAGGCCTCACTGGAGCCTGAGTTGATTTAGGCATTTCACTCCACGTGGGACACCTTGAGTATAGAAGCTCTTTGGGCAAAGGCCACTGTGTACACTGTGGGAGAAAAGCTGCTTGTGTTCCACCTGCAACTAAAGCAGAGTTCTTCGGGTCAAACTGCGTGTTTTGGGAGAGGAAATGCTTACAGTCCTTACTGGAGCCTACCTTGATTGAGGCAGTTCGCTGCACGTGGGACACCCTGCATATAGAATTTCATTCGGGGAAGGGCCCTTTGTATACAGTGTGGGAGAAATGCAGCTTGTGTTCCACCTGCCATTAAGGTAGAGTTCTTCGGGTAAAAGTGCCGTGTTTTCAGAGAGGAAATCCTTAGAGACCACAGTAGAGCCTGCCATGGTTGAGGCAGTTCGCTCTATGCGGGACACCATTCTTTTAGAACAAGGTTATTAGTGGAAGTGCCCTTTGTGTACACTGTGAGAGAAATGCTGCTTCGGCAACACCTGCACCTAAAGCAGAGTTCCTCGGGTAAAACTGCGTGTTTTGCGAGAGGAAATGCTTAGAGTCCTCGCTACAGCCTGCCGTGGTTGAGGCAGTTCTCTTCACCTGGGAAACCCTGCATATAGAAGTTCATTCGTGGAAGAGACCAAAGAGTACACAGTGGGAGGAATGCTGCTTGTGTTCCACCTGCAATTAAAGCAGAGTTCTTCCGTTAAAACTGCGTGTTTAGGGAGAGGAAATGCTTACATTTCTCGCTACAGCCTGCCTTGTTTGAGGCAGTTCGCTCCACGTGGGAAACCCTGCATATAGCAGTTCATTCGTGGAGGAGCTCAGAGAGTACACAGTGGGAGAAATGCTGCTTGTGTTCCACCTGCTACTAAAGCAGAGTTCTTTGGGTAAAACTGCCGTGTTTTGGAAGAGGAAATGCTTCCAGTCCTCGCTACAGCCTGCCGTGGTTAATGCAGTTCGCACCACGTGGGAAAACCTGCATATAGAAGTTCATTCGTGGAAGAGAACAAAGAGGACACAGTGGGAGAAATACTGCTTGTGTTCCACCTGCAACTAAAGCAGAATTCTTCGGGTAAAACTGCGTGTTTTGGGAGTAGAAATGCTTACAGTCCTTACTACAGCCTGCCTTGGTTGAGGCAGTTCGCTGCATGAGGGACACACTGCATATAGAAGATTCCTTTGGGGAAGGGCACTTTGTGTACAGTGTGGGACAAATGCACCTTGTGTTCCACCTGCAACTAAAGCAGAGTTCTTCGGGTAAAAGTGCCGTGTTTTCAGAGAGGAAATCCTTAGAGACCACAGTAGAGCCTGCCATGGTTGAGGCAGTTCGCTCCATGCGGGAAACCATTCTTACAGAACAAGTTCATTAGGGGAAGTGCCCATTGTGTACACTGTGGGAGAAAAGCTGCTTGAGTTCCACCTGCAACTAAAGCAGAGTTCTTCCATTAAAACTGCGTGTTTAGGGAGAGGAAATGGTTACAGTCCTCGCTGCAGCCTGCCGTAGTTGAGGCAGTTCGCTCCACGTGGGAAACCCTGCATATACAAGTTCATTCGTGGAAGAGACCAAAGAGTACACAGTGGGATAAATGCGGCTTGTGTTCCAACTGCAACTAAAGCAGAGTTCTTTGGGTAAAACTGCCATGTTTTGGGAGAGGAAATGCTTAGAGACCTCACTAGAGCCTGTCTTTGTTTAGGCATTTCACTCCACGTTGGACATCTTGAGTATAGAGGTTCTTTCGGCAAAGGCCCATTGGGTACACTGTGGAAGAAAAGTTGCTTGTGTTCCACTTGCAATTAAAGCAGAGTTCTTCTGGTAAAACTGCGTGTTTGGGGAGAGGAAACGCTAGCAGTCCTTACTAGAGCCTGCCTTGCTTGAGGCAGTTCGCTGCACGTGGGACACCCTGCATATAGAAGTTCATTCGGGGAGGGGCCCTTTGTGTACAGTGTGGGAGAAATGCAGCTTGTGTTCCACCTGCAATTAAGGCAGAGTTCTTCGGGTAAAAGTGCCATGTTTTCAGAGAGGAAATCCTTAGAGACCACAGTAGGGCCTGCCATGGTTGAGGCAGCTCGCTCTACGCGGGACACCATTCTTTTAGAACAAGGTCATTAGTGGTAGTGCCCATTGTGTACACTGTGAGAGAAATGCTGCTTCTATTACACCTGCACCTAAAGCTGAGTTCCTGTGGTAAAACTGAGGGTTCTGGGAGAGGAAATGCTTAGAGTCCTTACTAGAGCCTGCCTTGCTTGAGGCAGTTCGCTCCACGCGGGACAACCTGTATATTGAAGTTCATTCGGGGAAGGACCTTCCTTATGTGTACCTTGAGGGAGAAATGCATCTTGTGTTCCACCTGCAATTAAGGCAGAGTTCTTCGGGTAAAAGTGCTGTGTTTTCAGAGAGGAAATCCTTAGAGACCACAGTAGGGCTTGCCTTGGTTGAGGCAGTTCGCTCCATGCGGGACAGCCTGCATATAGAACAAGTTCATTCGGTGAAGTGCCCATTGTGTGAACTGAAGGAGAAATGCTGCTTGTGTTACACCTGGAACTAAAGCAGAGTTTTTCTGGTAAAGCTGCGGTGTTTTGGGAGAGGAAATGTTTAGAGGCCTCACTGGAGCCTGAGTTGATTTAGGCATTTCACTCCACGTGGGACACCTTGAGTATAGAAGCTCTTTGGGCAAAGGCCACTGTGTACACTGTGGGAGAAAAGCTGCTTGTGTTCCACCTGCAACTAAAGCAGAGTTCTTCGGGTCAAACTGCGTGTTTTGGGAGAGGAAATGCTTACAGTCCTTACTGGAGCCTACCTTGATTGAGGCAGTTCGCTGCACGTGGGACACCCTGCATATAGAATTTCATTCGGGGAAGGGCCCTTTGTATACAGTGTGGGAGAAATGCAGCTTGTGTTCCACCTGCCATTAAGGTAGAGTTCTTCGGGTAAAAGTGCCGTGTTTTCAGAGAGGAAATCCTTAGAGACCACAGTAGAGCCTGCCATGGTTGAGGCAGTTCGCTCTATGCGGGACACCATTCTTTTAGAACAAGGTTATTAGTGGAAGTGCCCTTTGTGTACACTGTGAGAGAAATGCTGCTTCGGCAACACCTGCACCTAAAGCAGAGTTCCTCGGGTAAAACTGCGTGTTTTGCGAGAGGAAATGCTTAGAGTCCTCGCTACAGCCTGCCGTGGTTGAGGCAGTTCTCTTCACCTGGGAAACCCTGCATATAGAAGTTCATTCGTGGAAGAGACCAAAGAGTACACAGTGGGAGGAATGCTGCTTGTGTTCCACCTGCAATTAAAGCAGAGTTCTTCCGTTAAAACTGCGTGTTTAGGGAGAGGAAATGCTTACATTTCTCGCTACAGCCTGCCTTGTTTGAGGCAGTTCGCTCCACGTGGGAAACCCTGCATATAGCAGTTCATTCGTGGAGGAGCTCAGAGAGTACACAGTGGGAGAAATGCTGCTTGTGTTCCACCTGCTACTAAAGCAGAGTTCTTTGGGTAAAACTGCCGTGTTTTGGAAGAGGAAATGCTTACAGTCCTCGCTACAGCCTGCCGTGGTTAATGCAGTTCGCACCACGTGGGAAAACCTGCATATAGAAGTTCATTCGTGGAAGAGAACAAAGAGGACACAGTGGGAGAAATACTGCTTGTGTTCCACCTGCAACTAAAGCAGAATTCTTCGGGTAAAACTGCGTGTTTTGGGAGAAGAAATGCTTACAGTCCTTACTACAGCCTGCCTTGGTTGAGGCAGTTCGCTGCATGAGGGACACACTGCATATAGAAGATTCCTTTGGGGAAGGGCACTTTGTGTACAGTGTGGGACAAATGCACCTTGTGTTCCACCTGCAACTAAAGCAGAGTTCTTCGGGTAAAAGTGCCGTGTTTTCAGAGAGGAAATCCTTAGAGACCACAGTAGAGCCTGCCATGGTTGAGGCAGTTCGCTCCATGCGGGAAACCATTCTTACAGAACAAGTTCATTAGGGGAAGTGCCCATTGTGTACACTGTGGGAGAAAAGCTGCTTGAGTTCCACCTGCAACTAAAGCAGAGTTCTTCCATTAAAACTGCGTGTTTAGGGAGAGGAAATGGTTACAGTCCTCGCTGCAGCCTGCCGTAGTTGAGGCAGTTCGCTCCACGTGGGAAACCCTGCATATAGAAGTTCATTCGTGGAAGAGACCAAAGAGTACACAGTGGGATAAATGCGGCTTGTGTTCCAACTGCAACTAAAGCAGAGTTCTTTGGGTAAAACTGCCATGTTTTGGGAGAGGAAATGCTTAGAGACCTCACTAGAGCCTGTCTTTGTTTAGGCATTTCACTCCACGTTGGACATCTTGAGTATAGAGGTTCTTTCGGCAAAGGCCCATTGGGTACACTGTGGAAGAAAAGTTGCTTGTGTTCCACTTGCAATTAAAGCAGAGTTCTTCTGGTAAAACTGCGTGTTTGGGGAGAGGAAACGCTAGCAGTCCTTACTAGAGCCTGCCTTGCTTGAGGCAGTTCGCTGCACGTGGGACACCCTGCATATAGAAGTTCATTCGGGGAGGGGCCCTTTGTGTACAGTGTGGGAGAAATGCAGCTTGTGTTCCACCTGCAATTAAGGCAGAGTTCTTCGGGTAAAAGTGCCATGTTTTCAGAGAGGAAATCCTTAGAGACCACAGTAGGGCCTGCCATGGTTGAGGCAGCTCGCTCTACGCGGGACACCATTCTTTTAGAACAAGGTCATTAGTGGTAGTGCCCATTGTGTACACTGTGAGAGAAATGCTGCTTCTATTACACCTGCACCTAAAGCTGAGTTCCTGTGGTAAAACTGAGGGTTCTGGGAGAGGAAATGCTTAGAGTCCTTACTAGAGCCTGCCTTGCTTGAGGCAGTTCGCTCCACGCGGGACAACCTGTATATTGAAGTTCATTCGGGGAAGGACCTTCCTTATGTGTACCTTGAGGGAGAAATGCATCTTGTGTTCCACCTGCAATTAAGGCAGAGTTCTTCGGGTAAAAGTGCTGTGTTTTCAGAGAGGAAATCCTTAGAGACCACAGTAGGGCTTGCCTTGGTTGAGGCAGTTCGCTCCATGCGGGACAGCCTGCATATAGAACAAGTTCATTCGGTGAAGTGCCCATTGTGTGAACTGAAGGAGAAATGCTGCTTGTGTTACACCTGGAACTAAAGCAGAGTTTTTCTGGTAAAGCTGCGGTGTTTTGGGAGAGGAAATGTTTAGAGGCCTCACTGGAGCCTGAGTTGATTTAGGCATTTCACTCCACGTGGGACACCTTGAGTATAGAAGCTCTTTGGGCAAAGGCCACTGTGTACACTGTGGGAGAAAAGCTGCTTGTGTTCCACCTGCAACTAAAGCAGAGTTCTTCGGGTCAAACTGCGTGTTTTGGGAGAGGAAATGCTTACAGTCCTTACTGGAGCCTACCTTGATTGAGGCAGTTCGCTGCACGTGGGACACCCTGCATATAGAATTTCATTCGGGGAAGGGCCCTTTGTATACAGTGTGGGAGAAATGCAGCTTGTGTTCCACCTGCCATTAAGGTAGAGTTCTTCGGGTAAAAGTGCCGTGTTTTCAGAGAGGAAATCCTTAGAGACCACAGTAGAGCCTGCCATGGTTGAGGCAGTTCGCTCTATGCGGGACACCATTCTTTTAGAACAAGGTTATTAGTGGAAGTGCCCTTTGTGTACACTGTGAGAGAAATGCTGCTTCGGCAACACCTGCACCTAAAGCAGAGTTCCTCGGGTAAAACTGCGTGTTTTGCGAGAGGAAATGCTTAGAGTCCTCGCTACAGCCTGCCGTGGTTGAGGCAGTTCTCTTCACCTGGGAAACCCTGCATATAGAAGTTCATTCGTGGAAGAGACCAAAGAGTACACAGTGGGAGGAATGCTGCTTGTGTTCCACCTGCAATTAAAGCAGAGTTCTTCCGTTAAAACTGCGTGTTTAGGGAGAGGAAATGCTTACATTTCTCGCTACAGCCTGCCTTGTTTGAGGCAGTTCGCTCCACGTGGGAAACCCTGCATATAGCAGTTCATTCGTGGAGGAGCTCAGAGAGTACACAGTGGGAGAAATGCTGCTTGTGTTCCACCTGCTACTAAAGCAGAGTTCTTTGGGTAAAACTGCCGTGTTTTGGAAGAGGAAATGCTTCCAGTCCTCGCTACAGCCTGCCGTGGTTAATGCAGTTCGCACCACGTGGGAAAACCTGCATATAGAAGTTCATTCGTGGAAGAGAACAAAGAGGACACAGTGGGAGAAATACTGCTTGTGTTCCACCTGCAACTAAAGCAGAATTCTTCGGGTAAAACTGCGTGTTTTGGGAGTAGAAATGCTTACAGTCCTTACTACAGCCTGCCTTGGTTGAGGCAGTTCGCTGCATGAGGGACACACTGCATATAGAAGATTCCTTTGGGGAAGGGCACTTTGTGTACAGTGTGGGACAAATGCACCTTGTGTTCCACCTGCAACTAAAGCAGAGTTCTTCGGGTAAAAGTGCCGTGTTTTCAGAGAGGAAATCCTTAGAGACCACAGTAGAGCCTGCCATGGTTGAGGCAGTTCGCTCCATGCGGGAAACCATTCTTACAGAACAAGTTCATTAGGGGAAGTGCCCATTGTGTACACTGTGGGAGAAAAGCTGCTTGAGTTCCACCTGCAACTAAAGCAGAGTTCTTCCATTAAAACTGCGTGTTTAGGGAGAGGAAATGGTTACAGTCCTCGCTGCAGCCTGCCGTAGTTGAGGCAGTTCGCTCCACGTGGGAAACCCTGCATATACAAGTTCATTCGTGGAAGAGACCAAAGAGTACACAGTGGGATAAATGCGGCTTGTGTTCCAACTGCAACTAAAGCAGAGTTCTTTGGGTAAAACTGCCATGTTTTGGGAGAGGAAATGCTTAGAGACCTCACTAGAGCCTGTCTTTGTTTAGGCATTTCACTCCACGTTGGACATCTTGAGTATAGAGGTTCTTTCGGCAAAGGCCCATTGGGTACACTGTGGAAGAAAAGTTGCTTGTGTTCCACTTGCAATTAAAGCAGAGTTCTTCTGGTAAAACTGCGTGTTTGGGGAGAGGAAACGCTAGCAGTCCTTACTAGAGCCTGCCTTGCTTGAGGCAGTTCGCTGCACGTGGGACACCCTGCATATAGAAGTTCATTCGGGGAGGGGCCCTTTGTGTACAGTGTGGGAGAAATGCAGCTTGTGTTCCACCTGCAATTAAGGCAGAGTTCTTCGGGTAAAAGTGCCATGTTTTCAGAGAGGAAATCCTTAGAGACCACAGTAGGGCCTGCCATGGTTGAGGCAGCTCGCTCTACGCGGGACACCATTCTTTTAGAACAAGGTCATTAGTGGTAGTGCCCATTGTGTACACTGTGAGAGAAATGCTGCTTCTATTACACCTGCACCTAAAGCTGAGTTCCTGTGGTAAAACTGAGGGTTCTGGGAGAGGAAATGCTTAGAGTCCTTACTAGAGCCTGCCTTGCTTGAGGCAGTTCGCTCCACGCGGGACAACCTGTATATTGAAGTTCATTCGGGGAAGGACCTTCCTTATGTGTACCTTGAGGGAGAAATGCATCTTGTGTTCCACCTGCAATTAAGGCAGAGTTCTTCGGGTAAAAGTGCTGTGTTTTCAGAGAGGAAATCCTTAGAGACCACAGTAGGGCTTGCCTTGGTTGAGGCAGTTCGCTCCATGCGGGACAGCCTGCATATAGAACAAGTTCATTCGGTGAAGTGCCCATTGTGTGAACTGAAGGAGAAATGCTGCTTGTGTTACACCTGGAACTAAAGCAGAGTTTTTCTGGTAAAGCTGCGGTGTTTTGGGAGAGGAAATGTTTAGAGGCCTCACTGGAGCCTGAGTTGATTTAGGCATTTCACTCCACGTGGGACACCTTGAGTATAGAAGCTCTTTGGGCAAAGGCCACTGTGTACACTGTGGGAGAAAAGCTGCTTGTGTTCCACCTGCAACTAAAGCAGAGTTCTTCGGGTCAAACTGCGTGTTTTGGGAGAGGAAATGCTTACAGTCCTTACTGGAGCCTACCTTGATTGAGGCAGTTCGCTGCACGTGGGACACCCTGCATATAGAATTTCATTCGGGGAAGGGCCCTTTGTATACAGTGTGGGAGAAATGCAGCTTGTGTTCCACCTGCCATTAAGGTAGAGTTCTTCGGGTAAAAGTGCCGTGTTTTCAGAGAGGAAATCCTTAGAGACCACAGTAGAGCCTGCCATGGTTGAGGCAGTTCGCTCTATGCGGGACACCATTCTTTTAGAACAAGGTTATTAGTGGAAGTGCCCTTTGTGTACACTGTGAGAGAAATGCTGCTTCGGCAACACCTGCACCTAAAGCAGAGTTCCTCGGGTAAAACTGCGTGTTTTGCGAGAGGAAATGCTTAGAGTCCTCGCTACAGCCTGCCGTGGTTGAGGCAGTTCTCTTCACCTGGGAAACCCTGCATATAGAAGTTCATTCGTGGAAGAGACCAAAGAGTACACAGTGGGAGGAATGCTGCTTGTGTTCCACCTGCAATTAAAGCAGAGTTCTTCCGTTAAAACTGCGTGTTTAGGGAGAGGAAATGCTTACATTTCTCGCTACAGCCTGCCTTGTTTGAGGCAGTTCGCTCCACGTGGGAAACCCTGCATATAGCAGTTCATTCGTGGAGGAGCTCAGAGAGTACACAGTGGGAGAAATGCTGCTTGTGTTCCACCTGCTACTAAAGCAGAGTTCTTTGGGTAAAACTGCCGTGTTTTGGAAGAGGAAATGCTTCCAGTCCTCGCTACAGCCTGCCGTGGTTAATGCAGTTCGCACCACGTGGGAAAACCTGCATATAGAAGTTCATTCGTGGAAGAGAACAAAGAGGACACAGTGGGAGAAATACTGCTTGTGTTCCACCTGCAACTAAAGCAGAATTCTTCGGGTAAAACTGCGTGTTTTGGGAGTAGAAATGCTTACAGTCCTTACTACAGCCTGCCTTGGTTGAGGCAGTTCGCTGCATGAGGGACACACTGCATATAGAAGATTCCTTTGGGGAAGGGCACTTTGTGTACAGTGTGGGACAAATGCACCTTGTGTTCCACCTGCAACTAAAGCAGAGTTCTTCGGGTAAAAGTGCCGTGTTTTCAGAGAGGAAATCCTTAGAGACCACAGTAGAGCCTGCCATGGTTGAGGCAGTTCGCTCCATGCGGGAAACCATTCTTACAGAACAAGTTCATTAGGGGAAGTGCCCATTGTGTACACTGTGGGAGAAAAGCTGCTTGAGTTCCACCTGCAACTAAAGCAGAGTTCTTCCATTAAAACTGCGTGTTTAGGGAGAGGAAATGGTTACAGTCCTCGCTGCAGCCTGCCGTAGTTGAGGCAGTTCGCTCCACGTGGGAAACCCTGCATATACAAGTTCATTCGTGGAAGAGACCAAAGAGTACACAGTGGGATAAATGCGGCTTGTGTTCCAACTGCAACTAAAGCAGAGTTCTTTGGGTAAAACTGCCATGTTTTGGGAGAGGAAATGCTTAGAGACCTCACTAGAGCCTGTCTTTGTTTAGGCATTTCACTCCACGTTGGACATCTTGAGTATAGAGGTTCTTTCGGCAAAGGCCCATTGGGTACACTGTGGAAGAAAAGTTGCTTGTGTTCCACTTGCAATTAAAGCAGAGTTCTTCTGGTAAAACTGCGTGTTTGGGGAGAGGAAACGCTAGCAGTCCTTACTAGAGCCTGCCTTGCTTGAGGCAGTTCGCTGCACGTGGGACACCCTGCATATAGAAGTTCATTCGGGGAGGGGCCCTTTGTGTACAGTGTGGGAGAAATGCAGCTTGTGTTCCACCTGCAATTAAGGCAGAGTTCTTCGGGTAAAAGTGCCATGTTTTCAGAGAGGAAATCCTTAGAGACCACAGTAGGGCCTGCCATGGTTGAGGCAGCTCGCTCTACGCGGGACACCATTCTTTTAGAACAAGGTCATTAGTGGTAGTGCCCATTGTGTACACTGTGAGAGAAATGCTGCTTCTATTACACCTGCACCTAAAGCTGAGTTCCTGTGGTAAAACTGAGGGTTCTGGGAGAGGAAATGCTTAGAGTCCTTACTAGAGCCTGCCTTGCTTGAGGCAGTTCGCTCCACGCGGGACAACCTGTATATTGAAGTTCATTCGGGGAAGGACCTTCCTTATGTGTACCTTGAGAGAGAAATGCATCTTGTGTTCCACCTGCAATTAAGGCAGAGTTCTTCGGGTAAAAGTGCTGTGTTTTCAGAGAGGAAATCCTTAGAGACCACAGTAGGGCTTGCGTTGGTTGAGGCAGTTCGCTCCATGCGGGACAGCCTGCATATAGAACAAGTTCATTCGGTGAAGTGCCCATTGTGTGAACTGAAGGAGAAATGCTGCTTGTGTTACACCTGGAACTAAAGCAGAGTTTTTCTGGTAAAGCTGCGGTGTTTTGGGAGAGGAAATGTTTAGAGGCCTCACTGGAGCCTGAGTTGATTTAGGCATTTCACTCCACGTGGGACACCTTGAGTATAGAAGCTCTTTGGGCAAAGGCCACTGTGTACACTGTGGGAGAAAAGCTGCTTGTGTTCCACCTGCAACTAAAGCAGAGTTCTTCGGGTCAAACTGCGTGTTTTGGGAGAGGAAATGCTTACAGTCCTTACTGGAGCCTACCTTGATTGAGGCAGTTCGCTGCACGTGGGACACCCTGCATATAGAATTTCATTCGGGGAAGGGCCCTTTGTATACAGTGTGGGAGAAATGCAGCTTGTGTTCCACCTGCCATTAAGGTAGAGTTCTTCGGGTAAAAGTGCCGTGTTTTCAGAGAGGAAATCCTTAGAGACCACAGTAGAGCCTGCCATGGTTGAGGCAGTTCGCTCTATGCGGGACACCATTCTTTTAGAACAAGGTTATTAGTGGAAGTGCCCTTTGTGTACACTGTGAGAGAAATGCTGCTTCGGCAACACCTGCACCTAAAGCAGAGTTCCTCGGGTAAAACTGCGTGTTTTGCGAGAGGAAATGCTTAGAGTCCTCGCTACAGCCTGCCGTGGTTGAGGCAGTTCTCTTCACCTGGGAAACCCTGCATATAGAAGTTCATTCGTGGAAGAGACCAAAGAGTACACAGTGGGAGGAATGCTGCTTGTGTTCCACCTGCAATTAAAGCAGAGTTCTTCCGTTAAAACTGCGTGTTTAGGGAGAGGAAATGCTTACATTTCTCGCTACAGCCTGCCTTGTTTGAGGCAGTTCGCTCCACGTGGGAAACCCTGCATATAGCAGTTCATTCGTGGAGGAGCTCAGAGAGTACACAGTGGGAGAAATGCTGCTTGTGTTCCACCTGCTACTAAAGCAGAGTTCTTTGGGTAAAACTGCCGTGTTTTGGAAGAGGAAATGCTTCCAGTCCTCGCTACAGCCTGCCGTGGTTAATGCAGTTCGCACCACGTGGGAAAACCTGCATATAGAAGTTCATTCGTGGAAGAGAACAAAGAGGACACAGTGGGAGAAATACTGCTTGTGTTCCACCTGCAACTAAAGCAGAATTCTTCGGGTAAAACTGCGTGTTTTGGGAGTAGAAATGCTTACAGTCCTTACTACAGCCTGCCTTGGTTGAGGCAGTTCGCTGCATGAGGGACACACTGCATATAGAAGATTCCTTTGGGGAAGGGCACTTTGTGTACAGTGTGGGACAAATGCACCTTGTGTTCCACCTGCAACTAAAGCAGAGTTCTTCGGGTAAAAGTGCCGTGTTTTCAGAGAGGAAATCCTTAGAGACCACAGTAGAGCCTGCCATGGTTGAGGCAGTTCGCTCCATGCGGGAAACCATTCTTACAGAACAAGTTCATTAGGGGAAGTGCCCATTGTGTACACTGTGGGAGAAAAGCTGCTTGAGTTCCACCTGCAACTAAAGCAGAGTTCTTCCATTAAAACTGCGTGTTTAGGGAGAGGAAATGGTTACAGTCCTCGCTGCAGCCTGCCGTAGTTGAGGCAGTTCGCTCCACGTGGGAAACCCTGCATATACAAGTTCATTCGTGGAAGAGACCAAAGAGTACACAGTGGGATAAATGCGGCTTGTGTTCCAACTGCAACTAAAGCAGAGTTCTTTGGGTAAAACTGCCATGTTTTGGGAGAGGAAATGCTTAGAGACCTCACTAGAGCCTGTCTTTGTTTAGGCATTTCACTCCACGTTGGACATCTTGAGTATAGAGGTTCTTTCGGCAAAGGCCCATTGGGTACACTGTGGAAGAAAAGTTGCTTGTGTTCCACTTGCAATTAAAGCAGAGTTCTTCTGGTAAAACTGCGTGTTTGGGGAGAGGAAACGCTAGCAGTCCTTACTAGAGCCTGCCTTGCTTGAGGCAGTTCGCTGCACGTGGGACACCCTGCATATAGAAGTTCATTCGGGGAGGGGCCCTTTGTGTACAGTGTGGGAGAAATGCAGCTTGTGTTCCACCTGCAATTAAGGCAGAGTTCTTCGGGTAAAAGTGCCATGTTTTCAGAGAGGAAATCCTTAGAGACCACAGTAGGGCCTGCCATGGTTGAGGCAGCTCGCTCTACGCGGGACACCATTCTTTTAGAACAAGGTCATTAGTGGTAGTGCCCATTGTGTACACTGTGAGAGAAATGCTGCTTCTATTACACCTGCACCTAAAGCTGAGTTCCTGTGGTAAAACTGAGGGTTCTGGGAGAGGAAATGCTTAGAGTCCTTACTAGAGCCTGCCTTGCTTGAGGCAGTTCGCTCCACGCGGGACAACCTGTATATTGAAGTTCATTCGGGGAAGGACCTTCCTTATGTGTACCTTGAGGGAGAAATGCATCTTGTGTTCCACCTGCAATTAAGGCAGAGTTCTTCGGGTAAAAGTGCTGTGTTTTCAGAGAGGAAATCCTTAGAGACCACAGTAGGGCTTGCCTTGGTTGAGGCAGTTCGCTCCATGCGGGACAGCCTGCATATAGAACAAGTTCATTCGGTGAAGTGCCCATTGTGTGAACTGAAGGAGAAATGCTGCTTGTGTTACACCTGGAACTAAAGCAGAGTTTTTCTGGTAAAGCTGCGGTGTTTTGGGAGAGGAAATGTTTAGAGGCCTCACTGGAGCCTGAGTTGATTTAGGCATTTCACTCCACGTGGGACACCTTGAGTATAGAAGCTCTTTGGGCAAAGGCCACTGTGTACACTGTGGGAGAAAAGCTGCTTGTGTTCCACCTGCAACTAAAGCAGAGTTCTTCGGGTCAAACTGCGTGTTTTGGGAGAGGAAATGCTTACAGTCCTTACTGGAGCCTACCTTGATTGAGGCAGTTCGCTGCACGTGGGACACCCTGCATATAGAATTTCATTCGGGGAAGGGCCCTTTGTATACAGTGTGGGAGAAATGCAGCTTGTGTTCCACCTGCCATTAAGGTAGAGTTCTTCGGGTAAAAGTGCCGTGTTTTCAGAGAGGAAATCCTTAGAGACCACAGTAGAGCCTGCCATGGTTGAGGCAGTTCGCTCTATGCGGGACACCATTCTTTTAGAACAAGGTTATTAGTGGAAGTGCCCTTTGTGTACACTGTGAGAGAAATGCTGCTTCGGCAACACCTGCACCTAAAGCAGAGTTCCTCGGGTAAAACTGCGTGTTTTGCGAGAGGAAATGCTTAGAGTCCTCGCTACAGCCTGCCGTGGTTGAGGCAGTTCTCTTCACCTGGGAAACCCTGCATATAGAAGTTCATTCGTGGAAGAGACCAAAGAGTACACAGTGGGAGGAATGCTGCTTGTGTTCCACCTGCAATTAAAGCAGAGTTCTTCCGTTAAAACTGCGTGTTTAGGGAGAGGAAATGCTTACATTTCTCGCTACAGCCTGCCTTGTTTGAGGCAGTTCGCTCCACGTGGGAAACCCTGCATATAGCAGTTCATTCGTGGAGGAGCTCAGAGAGTACACAGTGGGAGAAATGCTGCTTGTGTTCCACCTGCTACTAAAGCAGAGTTCTTTGGGTAAAACTGCCGTGTTTTGGAAGAGGAAATGCTTCCAGTCCTCGCTACAGCCTGCCGTGGTTAATGCAGTTCGCACCACGTGGGAAAACCTGCATATAGAAGTTCATTCGTGGAAGAGAACAAAGAGGACACAGTGGGAGAAATACTGCTTGTGTTCCACCTGCAACTAAAGCAGAATTCTTCGGGTAAAACTGCGTGTTTTGGGAGTAGAAATGCTTACAGTCCTTACTACAGCCTGCCTTGGTTGAGGCAGTTCGCTGCATGAGGGACACACTGCATATAGAAGATTCCTTTGGGGAAGGGCACTTTGTGTACAGTGTGGGACAAATGCACCTTGTGTTCCACCTGCAACTAAAGCAGAGTTCTTCGGGTAAAAGTGCCGTGTTTTCAGAGAGGAAATCCTTAGAGACCACAGTAGAGCCTGCCATGGTTGAGGCAGTTCGCTCCATGCGGGAAACCATTCTTACAGAACAAGTTCATTAGGGGAAGTGCCCATTGTGTACACTGTGGGAGAAAAGCTGCTTGAGTTCCACCTGCAACTAAAGCAGAGTTCTTCCATTAAAACTGCGTGTTTAGGGAGAGGAAATGGTTACAGTCCTCGCTGCAGCCTGCCGTAGTTGAGGCAGTTCGCTCCACGTGGGAAACCCTGCATATACAAGTTCATTCGTGGAAGAGACCAAAGAGTACACAGTGGGATAAATGCGGCTTGTGTTCCAACTGCAACTAAAGCAGAGTTCTTTGGGTAAAACTGCCATGTTTTGGGAGAGGAAATGCTTAGAGACCTCACTAGAGCCTGTCTTTGTTTAGGCATTTCACTCCACGTTGGACATCTTGAGTATAGAGGTTCTTTCGGCAAAGGCCCATTGGGTACACTGTGGAAGAAAAGTTGCTTGTGTTCCACTTGCAATTAAAGCAGAGTTCTTCTGGTAAAACTGCGTGTTTGGGGAGAGGAAACGCTAGCAGTCCTTACTAGAGCCTGCCTTGCTTGAGGCAGTTCGCTGCACGTGGGACACCCTGCATATAGAAGTTCATTCGGGGAGGGGCCCTTTGTGTACAGTGTGGGAGAAATGCAGCTTGTGTTCCACCTGCAATTAAGGCAGAGTTCTTCGGGTAAAAGTGCCATGTTTTCAGAGAGGAAATCCTTAGAGACCACAGTAGGGCCTGCCATGGTTGAGGCAGCTCGCTCTACGCGGGACACCATTCTTTTAGAACAAGGTCATTAGTGGTAGTGCCCATTGTGTACACTGTGAGAGAAATGCTGCTTCTATTACACCTGCACCTAAAGCTGAGTTCCTGTGGTAAAACTGAGGGTTCTGGGAGAGGAAATGCTTAGAGTCCTTACTAGAGCCTGCCTTGCTTGAGGCAGTTCGCTCCACGCGGGACAACCTGTATATTGAAGTTCATTCGGGGAAGGACCTTCCTTATGTGTACCTTGAGGGAGAAATGCATCTTGTGTTCCACCTGCAATTAAGGCAGAGTTCTTCGGGTAAAAGTGCTGTGTTTTCAGAGAGGAAATCCTTAGAGACCACAGTAGGGCTTGCCTTGGTTGAGGCAGTTCGCTCCATGCGGGACAGCCTGCATATAGAACAAGTTCATTCGGTGAAGTGCCCATTGTGTGAACTGAAGGAGAAATGCTGCTTGTGTTACACCTGGAACTAAAGCAGAGTTTTTCTGGTAAAGCTGCGGTGTTTTGGGAGAGGAAATGTTTAGAGGCCTCACTGGAGCCTGAGTTGATTTAGGCATTTCACTCCACGTGGGACACCTTGAGTATAGAAGCTCTTTGGGCAAAGGCCACTGTGTACACTGTGGGAGAAAAGCTGCTTGTGTTCCACCTGCAACTAAAGCAGAGTTCTTCGGGTCACACTGCGTGTTTTGGGAGAGGAAATGCTTACAGTCCTTACTAGAGCCTACCTTGATTGAGGCAGTTCGCTGCACGTGGGACACCCTGCATATAGAATTTCATTCGGGGAAGGGCCCTTTGTATACAGTGTGGGAGAAATGCAGCTTGTGTTCCACCTGCCATTAAGGTAGAGTTCTTCGGGTAAAAGTGCCGTGTTTTCAGAGAGGAAATCCTTAGAGACCACAGTAGAGCCTGCCATGGTTGAGGCAGTTCGCTCTATGCGGGACACCATTCTTTTAGAACAAGGTTATTAGTGGAAGTGCCCTTTGTGTACACTGTGAGAGAAATGCTGCTTCGGCAACACCTGCACCTAAAGCAGAGTTCCTCGGGTAAAACTGCGTGTTTTGCGAGAGGAAATGCTTAGAGTCCTCGCTACAGCCTGCCGTGGTTGAGGCAGTTCTCTTCACCTGGGAAACCCTGCATATAGAATTTGATTCGTGGAAGAGACCAAAGAGTACACAGTGGGAGGAATGCTGCTTGTGTTCCACCTGCAATTAAAGCAGAGTTCTTCCGTTAAAACTGCGTGTTTAGGGAGAGGAAATGCTTACATTTCTCGCTACAGCCTGCCTTGTTTGAGGCAGTTCGCTCCACGTGGGAAACCCTGCATATAGCAGTTCATTCGTGGAGGAGCTCAGAGAGTACACAGTGGGAGAAATGCTGCTTGTGTTCCACCTGCTACTAAAGCAGAGTTCTTTGGGTAAAACTGCCGTGTTTTGGAAGAGGAAATGCTTCCAGTCCTCGCTACAGCCTGCCGTGGTTAATGCAGTTCGCACCACGTGGGAAAACCTGCATATAGAAGTTCATTCGTGGAAGAGAACAAAGAGGACACAGTGGGAGAAATACTGCTTGTGTTCCACCTGCAACTAAAGCAGAATTCTTCGGGTAAAACTGCGTGTTTTGGGAGTAGAAATGCTTACAGTCCTTACTACAGCCTGCCTTGGTTGAGGCAGTTCGCTGCATGAGGGACACACTGCATATAGAAGATTCCTTTGGGGAAGGGCACTTTGTGTACAGTGTGGGACAAATGCACCTTGTGTTCCACCTGCAACTAAAGCAGAGTTCTTCGGGTAAAAGTGCCGTGTTTTCAGAGAGGAAATCCTTAGAGACCATAGTAGAGCCTGCCATGGTTGAGGCAGTTCGCTCCATGCGGGAAACCATTCTTACAGAACAAGTTCATTAGGGGAAGTGCCCATTGTGTACACTGTGGGAGAAAAGCTGCTTGAGTTCCACCTGCAACTAAAGCAGAGTTCTTCCATTAAAACTGCGTGTTTAGGGAGAGGAAATGGTTACAGTCCTCGCTGCAGCCTGCCGTAGTTGAGGCAGTTCACTCCACGTGGGAAACCCTGCATATACAAGTTCATTCGTGGAAGAGACCAAAGAGTACACAGTGGGATAAATGCGGCTTGTGTTCCAACTGCAACTAAAGCAGAGTTCTTTGGGTAAAACTGCCATGTTTTGGGAGAGGAAATGCTTAGAGACCTCACTAGAGCCTGCCTTTGTTTAGGCATTTCACTCCACGTTGGACATCTTGAGTATAGAAGTTCTTTCGGCAAAGGCCCATTGGGTACACTGTGGAAGAAAAGTTGCTTGTGTTCCACTTGCAATTAAAGCAGAGTTCTTCTGGTAAAACTGCGTGTTTGGGGAGAGGAAATGCTTGCAGTCCTTACTAGAGCCTGCCTTGCTTGAGGCAGTTCGCTGCACGTGGGACACCCTGCATATAGAAGTTCATTCGGGGAGGGGCCCTTTGTGTACAGTGTGGGAGAAATGCAGCTTGTGTTCCACCTGCAATTAAGGCAGAGTTCTTCGGGTAAAAGTGCCATGTTTTCAGAGAGGAAATCCTTAGAGACCACAGTAGAGCCTGCCATGGTTGAGGCAGCTCGCTCTACGCGGGACACCATTCTTTTAGAAGAAGGTCATTAGTGGTAGTGCCCATTGTGTACACTGTGAGAGAAATGCTGCTTCTATTACACCTGCACCTAAAGCTGAGTTCCTGTGGTAAAACTGAGGGTTCTGGGAGAGGAAATGCTTAGAGTCCTTACTAGAGCCTGCCTTGCTTGAGGCAGTTCGCTCCACGCGGGACAACCTGTATATTGAAGTTCATTCGGGGAAGGACCTTATGTGTACCTTGAGGGAGAAATGCATCTTGTGTTCCACCTGCAATTAAGGCAGAGTTCTTCGGGTAAAAGTGCTGTGTTTTCAGAGAGGAAATCCTTAGAGACCACAGTAGGGCTTGCCTTGGTTGAGGCAGTTCGCTCCATGCGGGACAGCCTGCATATAGAACAAGTTCATTCGGTGAAGTGCCCATTGTGTGAACTGAAGGAGAAATGCTGCTTGTGTTACACCTGGAACTAAAGCAGAGTTTTTCTGGTAAAGCTGCGGTGTTTTGGGAGAGGAAATGTTTAGAGGCCTCACTGGAGCCTGAGTTGATTTAGGCATTTCACTCCACGTGGGACACCTTGAGTATAGAAGCTCTTTGGGCAAAGGCCACTGTGTACACTGTGGGAGAAAAGCTGCTTGTGTTCCACCTGCAACTAAAGCAGAGTTCTTCGGGTCAAACTGCGTGTTTTGGGAGAGGAAATGCTTACAGTCCTTACTGGAGCCTACCTTGATTGAGGCAGTTCGCTGCACGTGGGACACCCTGCATATAGAATTTCATTCGGGGAAGGGCCCTTTGTATACAGTGTGGGAGAAATGCAGCTTGTGTTCCACCTGCCATTAAGGTAGAGTTCTTCGGGTAAAAGTGCCGTGTTTTCAGAGAGGAAATCCTTAGAGACCACAGTAGAGCCTGCCATGGTTGAGGCAGTTCGCTCTATGCGGGACACCATTCTTTTAGAACAAGGTTATTAGTGGAAGTGCCCTTTGTGTACACTGTGAGAGAAATGCTGCTTCGGCAACACCTGCACCTAAAGCAGAGTTCCTCGGGTAAAACTGCGTGTTTTGCGAGAGGAAATGCTTAGAGTCCTCGCTACAGCCTGCCGTGGTTGAGGCAGTTCTCTTCACCTGGGAAACCCTGCATATAGAAGTTCATTCGTGGAAGAGACCAAAGAGTACACAGTGGGAGGAATGCTGCTTGTGTTCCACCTGCAATTAAAGCAGAGTTCTTCCGTTAAAACTGCGTGTTTAGGGAGAGGAAATGCTTACATTTCTCGCTACAGCCTGCCTTGTTTGAGGCAGTTCGCTCCACGTGGGAAACCCTGCATATAGCAGTTCATTCATGGAGGAGCTCAGAGAGTACACAGTGGGAGAAATGCTGCTTGTGTTCCACCTGCTACTAAAGCAGAGTTCTTTGGGTAAAACTGCCGTGTTTTGGAAGAGGAAATGCTTCCAGTCCTCGCTACAGCCTGCCGTGGTTAATGCAGTTCGCACCACGTGGGAAAACCTGCATATAGAAGTTCATTCGTGGAAGAGAACAAAGAGGACACAGTGGGAGAAATACTGCTTGTGTTCCACCTGCAACTAAAGCAGAATTCTTCGGGTAAAACTGCGTGTTTTGGGAGTAGAAATGCTTACAGTCCTTACTACAGCCTGCCTTGGTTGAGGCAGTTCGCTCCATGAGGGACACACTGCATATAGAAGATTCCTTTGGGGAAGGGCACTTTGTGTACAGTGTGGGACAAATGCACCTTGTGTTCCACCTGCAACTAAAGCAGAGTTCTTCAGGTAAAAGTGCCGTGTTTTCAGAGAGGAAATCCTTAGAGACCACAGTAGAGCCTGCCATGGTTGAGGCAGTTCGCTCCATGCGGGAAACCATTCTTACAGAACAAGTTCATTAGGGGAAGTGCCCATTGTGTACACTGTGGGAGAAAAGCTGCTTGAGTTCCACCTGCAACTAAAGCAGAGTTCTTCCATTAAAACTGCGTGTTTAGGGAGAGGAAATGGTTACAGTCCTCGCTGCAGCCTGCCGTAGTTGAGGCAGTTCGCTCCACGTGGGAAACCCTGCATATACAAGTTCATTCGTGGAAGAGACCAAAGAGTACACAGTGGGATAAATGCGGCTTGTGTTCCAACTGCAACTAAAGCAGAGTTCTTTGGGTAAAACTGCCATGTTTTGGGAGAGGAAATGCTTAGAGACCTCACTAGAGCCTGTCTTTGTTTAGGCATTTCACTCCACGTTGGACATCTTGAGTATAGAGGTTCTTTCGGCAAAGGCCCATTGGGTACACTGTGGAAGAAAAGTTGCTTGTGTTCCACTTGCAATTAAAGCAGAGTTCTTCTGGTAAAACTGCGTGTTTGGGGAGAGGAAATGCTTGCAGTCCTTACTAGAGCCTGCCTTGCTTGAGGCAGTTCGCTGCACGTGGGACACCCTGCATATAGAAGTTCATTCGGGGAGGGGCCCTTTGTGTACAGTGTGGGAGAAATGCAGCTTGTGTTCCACCTGCAATTAAGGCAGAGTTCTTCGGGTAAAAGTGCCATGTTTTCAGAGAGGAAATCCTTAGAGACCACAGTAGAGCCTGCCATGGTTGAGGCAGCTCGCTCTACGCGGGACACCATTCTTTTAGAACAAGGTCATTAGTGGTAGTGCCCATTGTGTACACTGTGAGAGAAATGCTGCTTCTATTACACCTGCACCTAAAGCTGAGTTCCTGTGGTAAAACTGAGGGTTCTGGGAGAGGAAATGCTTAGAGTCCTTACTAGAGCCTGCCTTGCTTGAGGCAGTTCGCTCCACGCGGGACAACCTGTATATTGAAGTTCATTCGGGGAAGGACCTTCCTTATGTGTACCTTGAGGGAGAAATGCATCTTGTGTTCCACCTGCAATTAAGGCAGAGTTCTTCGGGTAAAAGTGCTGTGTTTTCAGAGAGGAAATCCTTAGAGACCACAGTAGGGCTTGCCTTGGTTGAGGCAGTTCGCTCCATGCGGGACAGCCTGCATATAGAACAAGTTCATTCAGTGAAGTGCCCATTGTGTGAACTGAAGGAGAAATGCTGCTTGTGTTACACCTGGAACTAAAGCAGAGTTTTTCTGGTAAAGCTGCGGTGTTTTGGGAGAGGAAATGTTTAGAGGCCTCACTGGAGCCTGAGTTGATTTAGGCATTTCACTCCACGTGGGACACCTTGAGTATAGAAGCTCTTTGGGCAAAGGCCACTGTGTACACTGTGGGAGAAAAGCTGCTTGTGTTCCACCTGCAACTAAAGCAGAGTTCTTCGGGTCAAACTGCGTGTTTTGGGAGAGGGAATGCTTACAGTCCTTACTGGAGCCTACCTTGATTGAGGCAGTTCGCTGCACGTGGGACACCCTGCATATAGAATTTCATTCGGGGAAGGGCCCTTTGTATACAGTGTGGGAGAAATGCAGCTTGTGTTCCACCTGCCATTAAGGTAGAGTTCTTCGGGTAAAAGTGCCGTGTTTTCAGAGAGGAAATCCTTAGAGACCACAGTAGAGCCTGCCATGGTTGAGGCAGTTCGCTCTATGCGGGACACCATTCTTTTAGAACAAGGTTATTAGTGGAAGTGCCCTTTGTGTACACTGTGAGAGAAATGCTGCTTCGGCAACACCTGCACCTAAAGCAGAGTTCCTCGGGTAAAACTGCGTGTTTTGCGAGAGGAAATGCTTAGAGTCCTCGCTACAGCCTGCCGTGGTTGAGGCAGTTCTCTTCACCTGGGAAACCCTGCATATAGAAGTTCATTCGTGGAAGAGACCAAAGAGTACACAGTGGGAGGAATGCTGCTTGTGTTCCACCTGCAATTAAAGCAGAGTTCTTCCGTTAAAACTGCGTGTTTAGGGAGAGGAAATGCTTACATTTCTCGCTACAGCCTGCCTTGTTTGAGGCAGTTCGCTCCACGTGGGAAACCCTGCATATAGCAGTTCATTCGTGGAGGAGCTCAGAGAGTACACAGTGGGAGAAATGCTGCTTGTGTTCCACCTGCTACTAAAGCAGAGTTCTTTGGGTAAAACTGCCGTGTTTTGGAAGAGGAAATGCTTCCAGTCCTCGCTACAGCCTGCCGTGGTTAATGCAGTTCGCACCACGTGGGAAAACCTGCATATAGAAGTTCATTCGTGGAAGAGAACAAAGAGGACACAGTGGGAGAAATACTGCTTGTGTTCCACCTGCAACTAAAGCAGAATTCTTCGGGTAAAACTGCGTGTTTTGGGAGTAGAAATGCTTACAGTCCTTACTACAGCCTGCCTTGGTTGAGGCAGTTCGCTGCATGAGGGACACACTGCATATAGAAGATTCCTTTGGGGAAGGGCACTTTGTGTACAGTGTGGGACAAATGCACCTTGTGTTCCACCTGCAACTAAAGCAGAGTTCTTCGGGTAAAAGTGCCGTGTTTTCAGAGAGGAAATCCTTAGAGACCACAGTAGAGCCTGCCATGGTTGAGGCAGTTCGCTCCATGCGGGAAACCATTCTTACAGAACAAGTTCATTAGGGGAAGTGCCCATTGTGTACACTGTGGGAGAAAAGCTGCTTGAGTTCCACCTGCAACTAAAGCAGAGTTCTTCCATTAAAACTGCGTGTTTAGGGAGAGGAAATGGTTACAGTCCTCGCTGCAGCCTGCCGTAGTTGAGGCAGTTCGCTCCACGTGGGAAACCCTGCATATACAAGTTCATTCGTGGAAGAGACCAAAGAGTACACAGTGGGATAAATGCGGCTTGTGTTCCAACTGCAACTAAAGCAGAGTTCTTTGGGTAAAACTGCCATGTTTTGGGAGAGGAAATGCTTAGAGACCTCACTAGAGCCTGTCTTTGTTTAGGCATTTCACTCCACGTTGGACATCTTGAGTATAGAGGTTCTTTCGGCAAAGGCCCATTGGGTACACTGTGGAAGAAAAGTTGCTTGTGTTCCACTTGCAATTAAAGCAGAGTTCTTCTGGTAAAACTGCGTGTTTGGGGAGAGGAAACGCTAGCAGTCCTTACTAGAGCCTGCCTTGCTTGAGGCAGTTCGCTGCACGTGGGACACCCTGCATATAGAAGTTCATTCGGGGAGGGGCCCTTTGTGTACAGTGTGGGAGAAATGCAGCTTGTGTTCCACCTGCAATTAAGGCAGAGTTCTTCGGGTAAAAGTGCCATGTTTTCAGAGAGGAAATCCTTAGAGACCACAGTAGGGCCTGCCATGGTTGAGGCAGCTCGCTGTACGCGGGACACCATTCTTTTAGAACAAGGTCATTAGTGGTAGTGCCCATTGTGTACACTGTGAGAGAAATGCTGCTTCTATTACACCTGCACCTAAAGCTGAGTTCCTGTGGTAAAACTGAGGGTTCTGGGAGAGGAAATGCTTAGAGTCCTTACTAGAGCCTGCCTTGCTTGAGGCAGTTCGCTCCACGCGGGACAACCTGTATATTGAAGTTCATTCGGGGAAGGACCTTCCTTATGTGTACCTTGAGGGAGAAATGCATCTTGTGTTCCACCTGCAATTAAGGCAGAGTTCTTCGGGTAAAAGTGCTGTGTTTTCAGAGAGGAAATCCTTAGAGACCACAGTAGGGCTTGCCTTGGTTGAGGCAGTTCGCTCCATGCGGGACAGCCTGCATATAGAACAAGTTCATTCGGTGAAGTGCCCATTGTGTGAACTGAAGGAGAAATGCTGCTTGTGTTACACCTGGAACTAAAGCAGAGTTTTTCTGGTAAAGCTGCGGTGTTTTGGGAGAGGAAATGTTTAGAGGCCTCACTGGAGCCTGAGTTGATTTAGGCATTTCACTCCACGTGGGACACCTTGAGTATAGAAGCTCTTTGGGCAAAGGCCACTGTGTACACTGTGGGAGAAAAGCTGCTTGTGTTCCACCTGCAACTAAAGCAGAGTTCTTCGGGTCAAACTGCGTGTTTTGGGAGAGGGAATGCTTACAGTCCTTACTGGAGCCTACCTTGATTGAGGCAGTTCGCTGCACGTGGGACACCCTGCATATAGAATTTCATTCGGGGAAGGGCCCTTTGTATACAGTGTGGGAGAAATGCAGCTTGTGTTCCACCTGCCATTAAGGTAGAGTTCTTCGGGTAAAAGTGCCGTGTTTTCAGAGAGGAAATCCTTAGAGACCACAGTAGAGCCTGCCATGGTTGAGGCAGTTCGCTCTATGCGGGACACCATTCTTTTAGAACAAGGTTATTAGTGGAAGTGCCCTTTGTGTACACTGTGAGAGAAATGCTGCTTCGGCAACACCTGCACCTAAAGCAGAGTTCCTCGGGTAAAACTGCGTGTTTTGCGAGAGGAAATGCTTAGAGTCCTCGCTACAGCCTGCCGTGGTTGAGGCAGTTCTCTTCACCTGGGAAACCCTGCATATAGAAGTTCATTCGTGGAAGAGACCAAAGAGTACACAGTGGGAGGAATGCTGCTTGTGTTCCACCTGCAATTAAAGCAGAGTTCTTCCGTTAAAACTGCGTGTTTAGGGAGAGGAAATGCTTACATTTCTCGCTACAGCCTGCCTTGTTTGAGGCAGTTCGCTCCACGTGGGAAACCCTGCATATAGCAGTTCATTCGTGGAGGAGCTCAGAGAGTACACAGTGGGAGAAATGCTGCTTGTGTTCCACCTGCTACTAAAGCAGAGTTCTTTGGGTAAAACTGCCGTGTTTTGGAAGAGGAAATGCTTCCAGTCCTCGCTACAGCCTGCCGTGGTTAATGCAGTTCGCACCACGTGGGAAAACCTGCATATAGAAGTTCATTCGTGGAAGAGAACAAAGAGGACACAGTGGGAGAAATACTGCTTGTGTTCCACCTGCAACTAAAGCAGAATTCTTCGGGTAAAACTGCGTGTTTTGGGAGTAGAAATGCTTACAGTCCTTACTACAGCCTGCCTTGGTTGAGGCAGTTCGCTGCATGAGGGACACACTGCATATAGAAGATTCCTTTGGGGAAGGGCACTTTGTGTACAGTGTGGGACAAATGCACCTTGTGTTCCACCTGCAACTAAAGCAGAGTTCTTCGGGTAAAAGTGCCGTGTTTTCAGAGAGGAAATCCTTAGAGACCACAGTAGAGCCTGCCATGGTTGAGGCAGTTCGCTCCATGCGGGAAACCATTCTTACAGAACAAGTTCATTAGGGGAAGTGCCCATTGTGTACACTGTGGGAGAAAAGCTGCTTGAGTTCCACCTGCAACTAAAGCAGAGTTCTTCCATTAAAACTGCGTGTTTAGGGAGAGGAAATGGTTACAGTCCTCGCTGCAGCCTGCCGTAGTTGAGGCAGTTCGCTCCACGTGGGAAACCCTGCATATACAAGTTCATTCGTGGAAGAGACCAAAGAGTACACAGTGGGATAAATGCGGCTTGTGTTCCAACTGCAACTAAAGCAGAGTTCTTTGGGTAAAACTGCCATGTTTTGGGAGAGGAAATGCTTAGAGACCTCACTAGAGCCTGCCTTTGTTTAGGCATTTCACTCCACGTGGGACACCTTGAGTATAGAAGCTCTTTGGGCAAAGGCCACTGTGTACACTGTGGGAGAAAAGCTGCTTGTGTTCCACCTGCAACTAAAGCAGAGTTCTTCGGGTCAAACTGCGTGTTTTGGGAGAGGAAATGCTTACAGTCCTTACTGGAGCCTACCTTGATTGAGGCAGTTCGCTGCACGTGGGACAACCTGTATATTGAAGTTCATTCGGGGAAGGACCTTCCTTATGTGTACCTTGAGGGAGAAATGCATCTTGTGTTCCACCTGCAATTAAGGCAGAGTTCTTCGGGTAAAAGTGCTGTGTTTTCAGAGAGGAAATCCTTAGAGACCACAGTAGGGCTTGCCTTGGTTGAGGCAGTTCGCTCCATGCGGGACAGCCTGCATATAGAACAAGTTCATTCGGTGAAGTGCCCATTGTGTGAACTGAAGGAGAAATGCTGCTTGTGTTACACCTGGAACTAAAGCAGAGTTTTTCTGGTAAAGCTGCGGTGTTTTGGGAGAGGAAATGTTTAGAGGCCTCACTGGAGCCTGAGTTGATTTAGGCATTTCACTCCACGTGGGACACCTTGAGTATAGAAGCTCTTTGGGCAAAGGCCACTGTGTACACTGTGGGAGAAAAGCTGCTTGTGTTCCACCTGCAACTAAAGCAGAGTTCTTCGGGTCAAACTGCGTGTTTTGGGAGAGGGAATGCTTACAGTCCTTACTGGAGCCTACCTTGATTGAGGCAGTTCGCTGCACGTGGGACACCCTGCATATAGAATTTCATTCGGGGAAGGGCCCTTTGTATACAGTGTGGGAGAAATGCAGCTTGTGTTCCACCTGCCATTAAGGTAGAGTTCTTCGGTTAAAAGTGCCGTGTTTTCAGAGAGGAAATCCTTAGAGACCACAGTAGAGCCTGCCATGGTTGAGGCAGTTCGCTCTATGCGGGACACCATTCTTTTAGAACAAGGTTATTAGTGGAAGTGCCCTTTGTGTACACTGTGAGAGAAATGCTGCTTCGGCAACACCTGCACCTAAAGCAGAGTTCCTCGGGTAAAACTGCGTGTTTTGCGAGAGGAAATGCTTAGCGTCCTCGCTACAGCCTGCCGTGGTTGAGGCAGTTCTCTTCACCTGGGAAACCCTGCATATAGAAGTTCATTCGTGGAAGAGACCAAAGAGTACACAGTGGGAGGAATGCTGCTTGTGTTCCACCTGCAATTAAAGCAGAGTTCTTCTGTTAAAACTGCGTGTTTAGGGAGAGGAAATGCTTACATTTCTCGCTACAGCCTGCCTTGTTTGAGGCAGTTCGCTCCACGTGGGAAACCCTGCATATAGCAGTTCATTCGTGGAGGAGCTCAGAGAGTACACAGTGGGAGAAATGCTGCTTGTGTTCCACCTGCTACTAAAGCAGAGTTCTTTGGGTAAAACTGCCGTGTTTGGGAAGAGGAAATGCTTCCAGTCCTCGCTACAGCCTGCCGTGGTTAATGCAGTTCGCACCACGTGGGAAAACCTGCATATAGAAGTTCATTCGTGGAAGAGAACAAAGAGGACACAGTGGGAGAAATACTGCTTGTGTTCCACCTGCAACTAAAGCAGAATTCTTCGGGTAAAACTGCGTGTTTTGGGAGTAGAAATGCTTACAGTCCTTACTACAGCCTGCCTTGGTTGAGGCAGTTCGCTGCATGAGGGACACACTGCATATAGAAGATTCCTTTGGGGAAGGGCACTTTGTGTACAGTGTGGGACAAATGCACCTTGTGTTCCACCTGCAACTAAAGCAGAGTTCTTCGGGTAAAAGTGCCGTGTTTTCAGAGAGGAAATCCTTAGAGACCACAGTAGAGCCTGCCATGGTTGAGGCAGTTCGCTCCATGCGGGAAACCATTCTTACAGAACAAGTTCATTAGGGGAAGTGCCCATTGTGTACACTGTGGGAGAAAAGCTGCTTGAGTTCCACCTGCAACTAAAGCAGAGTTCTTCCATTAAAACTGCGTGTTTAGGGAGAGGAAATGGTTACAGTCCTCGCTGCAGCCTGCCGTAGTTGAGGCAGTTCGCTCCACGTGGGAAACCCTGCATATACAAGTTCATTCGTGGAAGAGACCAAAGAGTACACAGTGGGATAAATGCGGCTTGTGTTCCAACTGCAACTAAAGCAGAGTTCTTTGGGTAAAACTGCCATGTTTTGGGAGAGGAAATGCTTAGAGACCTCACTAGAGCCTGTCTTTGTTTAGGCATTTCACTCCACGTGGGACACCTTGAGTATAGAAGCTCTTTGGGCAAAGGCCACCTTGTACACTGTGGGAGAAAAGCTGCTTGTGTTCCACCTGCAACTAAAGCAGAGTTCTTCGGGTCAAACTGCGTGTTTTGGGAGAGGAAATGCTTACAGTCCTTACTGGAGCCTACCTTGATTGAGGCAGTTCGCTGCACGTGGGACACCCTGCATATAGAATTTCATTCGGGGAAGGGCCCTTTGTATACAGTGTGGGAGAAATGCAGCTTGTGTTCCACCTGCCATTAAGGTAGAGTTCTTCGGGTAAAAGTGCCGTGTTTTCAGAGAGGAAATCCTTAGAGACCACAGTAGAGCCTGCCATGGTTGAGGCAGTTCGCTCTATGCGGGACACCATTCTTTTAGAACAAGGTTATTAGTGGAAGTGCCCTTTGTGTACACTGTGAGAGAAATGCTGCTTCGGCAACACCTGCACCTAAAGCAGAGTTCCTCGGGTAAAACTGCGTGTTTTGCGAGAGGAAATGCTTAGAGTCCCCGCTACAGCCTGCCGTGGTTGAGGCAGTTCTCTTCACCTGGGAAACCCTGCATATAGAAGTTCATTCGTGGAAGAGACCAAAGAGTACACAGTGGGAGGAATGCTGCTTGTGTTCCACCTGCAATTAAAGCAGAGTTCTTCCGTTAAAACTGCGTGTTTAGGGAGAGGAAATGCTTACATTTCTCGCTACAGCCTGCCTTGTTTGAGGCAGTTCGCTCCACGTGGGAAACCCTGCATATAGCAGTTCATTCGTGGAGGAGCTCAGAGAGTACACAGTGGGAGAAATGCTGCTTGTGTTCCACCTGCTACTAAAGCAGAGTTCTTTGGGTAAAACTGCCGTGTTTTGGAAGAGGAAATGCTTCCAGTCCTCGCTACAGCCTGCCGTGGTTAATGCAGTTCGCACCACGTGGGAAAACCTGCATATAGAAGTTCATTCGTGGAAGAGAACAAAGAGGACACAGTGGGAGAAATACTGCTTGTGTTCCACCTGCAACTAAAGCAGAATTCTTCGGGTAAAACTGCGTGTTTTGGGAGTAGAAATGCTTACAGTCCTTACTACAGCCTGCCTTGGTTGAGGCAGTTCGCTGCATGAGGGACACACTGCATATAGAAGATTCCTTTGGGGAAGGGCACTTTGTGTACAGTGTGGGACAAATGCACCTTGTGTTCCACCTGCAACTAAAGCAGAGTTCTTCGGGTAAAAGTGCCGTGTTTTCAGAGAGGAAATCCTTAGAGACCACAGTAGAGCCTGCCATGGTTGAGGCAGTTCGCTCCATGCGGGAAACCATTCTTACAGAACAAGTTCATTAGGGGAAGTGCCCATTGTGTACACTGTGGGAGAAAAGCTGCTTGAGTTCCACCTGCAACTAAAGCAGAGTTCTTCCATTAAAACTGCGTGTTTAGGGAGAGGAAATGGTTACAGTCCTCGCTGCAGCCTGCCGTAGTTGAGGCAGTTCGCTCCACGTGGGAAACCCTGCATATAGAAGTTCATTCGTGGAAGAGACCAAAGAGTACACAGTGGGATAAATGCGGCTTGTGTTCCAACTGCAACTAAAGCAGAGTTCTTTGGGTAAAACTGCCATGTTTTGGGAGAGGAAATGCTTAGAGACCTCACTAGAGCCTGTCTTTGTTTAGGCATTTCACTCCACGTTTGACATCTTGAGTATAGAGGTTCTATCGGCAAAGGCCCATTGGGTACACTGTGGAAGAAAAGTTGCTTGTGTTCCACTTGCAATTAAAGCAGAGTTCTTCTGGTAAAACTGCGTGTTTGGGGAGAGGAAATGCTTGCAGTCCTTACTAGAGCCTGCCTTGCTTGAGGCAGTTCGCTGCACGTGGGACACCCTGCATATAGAAGTTCATTCGGGGAGGGGCCCTTTGTGTACAGTGTGGGAGAAATGCAGCTTGTGTTCCACCTGCAATTAAGGCAGAGTTCTTCGGGTAAAAGTGCCATGTTTTCAGAGAGGAAATCCTTAGAGACCACAGTAGAGCCTGCCATGGTTGAGGCAGCTCGCTGTACGCGGGACACCATTCTTTTAGAACAAGGTCATTAGTGGTAGTGCCCGTTGTGTACACTGTGAGAGAAATGCTGCTTCTATTACACCTGCACCTAAAGCTGAGTTCCTGGGGTAAAACTGAGGGTTCTGGGAGAGGAAATGCTTAGAGTGCTTACTAGAGCCTGCCTTGATTGAGGCAGTTCGCTCCACGCGGGACAACCTGTATATTGAAGTTCATTCGGGGAAGGACCTTATGTGTACCTTGAGGGAGAAATGCATCTTGTGTTCCACCTGCAATTAAGGCAGAGTTCTTCGGGTAAAAGTGCTGTGTTTTCAGAGAGGAAATCCTTAGAGACCACAGTAGGGCTTGCCTTGGTTGAGGCAGTTCGCTCCATGCGGGACAGCCTGCATATAGAACAAGTTCATTCGGTGAAGTGCCCATTGTGTGAACTGAAGGAGAAATGCTGCTTGTGTTACACCTGGAACTAAAGCAGAGTTTTTCTGGTAAAGCTGCGGTGTTTTGGGAGAGGAAATGTTTAGAGGCCTCACTGGAGTCTGAGTTGATTTAGGCATTTCACTCCACGTGGGACACCTTGAGTATAGAAGCTCTTTGGGCAAAGGCCACTGTGTACACTGTGGGAGAAAAGCTGCTTGTGTTCCACCTGCAACTAAAGCAGAGTTCTTCGGGTCAAACTGCGTGTTTTGGGAGAGGGAATGCTTACAGTCCTTACTGGAGCCTACCTTGATTGAGGCAGTTCGCTGCACGTGGGACACCCTGCATATAGAATTTCATTCGGGGAAGGGCCCTTTGTATACAGTGTGGGAGAAATGCAGCTTGTGTTCCACCTGCCATTAAGGTAGAGTTCTTCGGGTAAAAGTGCCGTGTTTTCAGAGAGGAAATCCTTAGAGACCACAGTAGAGCCTGCCATGGTTGAGGCAGTTCGCTCTATGCGGGACACCATTCTTTTAGAACAAGGTTATTAGTGGAAGTGCCCTTTGTGTACACTGTGAGAGAAATGCTGCTTCGGCAACACCTGCACCTAAAGCAGAGTTCCTCGGGTAAAACTGCGTGTTTTGCGAGAGGAAATGCTTAGAGTCCTCGCTACAGCCTGCCGTGGTTGAGGCAGTTCTCTTCACCTGGGAAACCCTGCATATAGAAGTTCATTCGTGGAAGAGACCAAAGAGTACACAGTGGGAGGAATGCTGCTTGTGTTCCACCTGCAATTAAAGCAGAGTTCTTCCGTTAAAACTGCGTGTTTAGGGAGAGGAAATGCTTACATTTCTCGCTACAGCCTGCCTTGTTTGAGGCAGTTCGCTCCACGTGGGAAACCCTGCATATAGCAGTTCATTCGTGGAGGAGCTCAGAGAGTACACAGTGGGAGAAATGCTGCTTGTGTTCCACCTGCTACTAAAGCAGAGTTCTTTGGGTAAAACTGCCGTGTTTTGGAAGAGGAAATGCTTCCAGTCCTCGCTACAGCCTGCCGTGGTTAATGCAGTTCGCACCACGTGGGAAAACCTGCATATAGAAGTTCATTCGTGGAAGAGAACAAAGAGGACACAGTGGGAGAAATACTGCTTGTGTTCCACCTGCAACTAAAGCAGAATTCTTCGGGTAAAACTGCGTGTTTTGGGAGTAGAAATGCTTACAGTCCTTACTACAGCCTGCCTTGGTTGAGGCAGTTCGCTGCATGAGGGACACACTGCATATAGAAGATTCCTTTGGGGAAGGGCACTTTGTGTACAGTGTGGGACAAATGCACCTTGTGTTCCACCTGCAACTAAAGCAGAGTTCTTCGGGTAAAAGTGCCGTGTTTTCAGAGAGGAAATCCTTAGAGACCACAGTAGAGCCTGCCATGGTTGAGGCAGTTCGCTCCATGCGGGAAACCATTCTTACAGAACAAGTTCATTAGGGGAAGTGCCCATTGTGTACACTGTGGGAGAAAAGCTGCTTGAGTTCCACCTGCAACTAAAGCAGAGTTCTTCCATTAAAACTGCGTGTTTAGGGAGAGGAAATGGTTACAGTCCTCGCTGCAGCCTGCCGTAGTTGAGGCAGTTCGCTCCACGTGGGAAACCCTGCATATACAAGTTCATTCGTGGAAGAGACCAAAGAGTACACAGTGGGATAAATGCGGCTTGTGTTCCAACTGCAACTAAAGCAGAGTTCTTTGGGTAAAACTGCCATGTTTTGGGAGAGGAAATGCTTAGAGACCTCACTAGAGCCTGTCTTTGTTTAGGCATTTCACTCCACGTGGGACACCTTGAGTATAGAAGCTCTTTGGGCAAAGGCCACTGTGTACACTGTGGGAGAAAAGCTGCTTGTGTTCCACCTGCAACTAAAGCAGAGTTCTTCGGGTCAAACTGCGTGTTTTGGGAGAGGAAATGCTTACAGTCCTTACTGGAGCCTACCTTGATTGAGGCAGTTCGCTGCACGTGGGACACCCTGCATATAGAATTTCATTCGGGGAAGGGCCCTTTGTATACAGTGTGGGAGAAATGCAGCTTGTGTTCCACCTGCCATTAAGGTAGAGTTCTTCGGGTAAAAGTGCCGTGTTTTCAGAGAGGAAATCCTTAGAGACCACAGTAGAGCCTGCCATGGTTGAGGCAGTTCGCTCTATGCGGGACACCATTCTTTTAGAACAAGGTTATTAGTGGAAGTGCCCTTTGTGTACACTGTGAGAGAAATGCTGCTTCGGCAACACCTGCACCTAAAGCAGAGTTCCTCGGGTAAAACTGCGTGTTTTGCGAGAGGAAATGCTTAGAGTCCTCGCTACAGCCTGCCGTGGTTGAGGCAGTTCTCTTCACCTGGGAAACCCTGCATATAGAAGTTCATTCGTGGAAGAGACCAAAGAGTACACAGTGGGAGGAATGCTGCTTGTGTTCCACCTGCAATTAAAGCAGAGTTCTTCCGTTAAAACTGCGTGTTTAGGGAGAGGAAATGCTTACATTTCTCGCTACAGCCTGCCTTGTTTGAGGCAGTTCGCTCCACGTGGGAAACCCTGCATATAGCAGTTCATTCGTGGAGGAGCTCAGAGAGTACACAGTGGGAGAAATGCTGCTTGTGTTCCACCTGCTACTAAAGCAGAGTTCTTTGGGTAAAACTGCCGTGTTTTGGAAGAGGAAATGCTTCCAGTCCTCGCTACAGCCTGCCGTGGTTAATGCAGTTCGCACCACGTGGGAAAACCTGCATATAGAAGTTCATTCGTGGAAGAGAACAAAGAGGACACAGTGGGAGAAATACTGCTTGTGTTCCACCTGCAACTAAAGCAGAATTCTTCGGGTAAAACTGCGTGTTTTGGGAGTAGAAATGCTTACAGTCCTTACTACAGCCTGCCTTGGTTGAGGCAGTTCGCTGCATGAGGGACACACTGCATATAGAAGATTCCTTTGGGGAAGGGCACTTTGTGTACAGTGTGGGACAAATGCACCTTGTGTTCCACCTGCAACTAAAGCAGAGTTCTTCGGGTAAAAGTGCCGTGTTTTCAGAGAGGAAATCCTTAGAGACCACAGTAGAGCCTGCCATGGTTGAGGCAGTTCGCTCCATGCGGGAAACCATTCTTACAGAACAAGTTCATTAGGGGAAGTGCCCATTGTGTACACTGTGGGAGAAAAGCTGCTTGAGTTCCACCTGCAACTAAAGCAGAGTTCTTCCATTAAAACTGCGTGTTTAGGGAGAGGAAATGGTTACAGTCCTCGCTGCAGCCTGCCGTAGTTGAGGCAGTTCGCTCCACGTGGGAAACCCTGCATATACAAGTTCATTCGTGGAAGAGACCAAAGAGTACACAGTGGGATAAATGCGGCTTGTGTTCCAACTGCAACTAAAGCAGAGTTCTTTGGGTAAAACTGCCATGTTTTGGGAGAGGAAATGCTTAGAGACCTCACTAGAGCCTGTCTTTGTTTAGGCATTTCACTCCACGTTGGACATCTTGAGTATAGAGGTTCTTTCGGCAAAGGCCCATTGGGTACACTGTGGAAGAAAAGTTGCTTGTGTTCCACTTGCAATTAAAGCAGAGTTCTTCTGGTAAAACTGCGTGTTTGGGGAGAGGAAATGCTTGCAGTCCTTACTAGAGCCTGCCTTGCTTGAGGCAGTTCGCTGCACGTGGGACACCCTGCATATAGAAGTTCATTCGGGGAGGGGCCCTTTGTGTACAGTGTGGGAGAAATGCAGCTTGTGTTCCACCTGCAATTAAGGCAGAGTTCTTCGGGTAAAAGTGCCATGTTTTCAGAGAGGAAATCCTTAGAGACCACAGTAGAGCCTGCCATGGTTGAGGCAGCTCGCTCTACGCAGGACACCATTCTTTTAGAACAAGGTCATTAGTGGTAGTGCCCGTTGTGTACACTGTGAGAGAAATGCTGCTTCTATTACACCTGCACCTAAAGCTGAGTTCCTGGGGTAAAACTGAGGGTTCTGGGAGAGGAAATGCTTAGAGTGCTTACTAGAGCCTGCCTTGATTGAGGCAGTTCGCTCCACGCGGGACAACCTGTATATTGAAGTTCATTCGGGGAAGGACCTTATGTGTACCTTGAGGGAGAAATGCATCTTGTGTTCCACCTGCAATTAAGGCAGAGTTCTTCGGGTAAAAGTGCTGTGTTTTCAGAGAGGAAATCCTTAGAGACCACAGTAGGGCTTGCCTTGGTTGAGGCAGTTCGCTCCATGCGGGACAGCCTGCATATAGAACAAGTTCATTCGGTGAAGTGCCCATTGTGTGAACTGAAGGAGAAATGCTGCTTGTGTTACACCTGGAACTAAAGCAGAGTTTTTCTGGTAAAGCTGCGGTGTTTTGGGAGAGGAAATGTTTAGAGGCCTCACTGGAGCCTGAGTTGATTTAGGCATTTCACTCCACGTGGGACACCTTGAGTATAGAAGCTCTTTGGGCAAAGGCCACTGTGTACACTGTGGGAGAAAAGCTGCTTGTGTTCCACCTGCAACTAAAGCAGAGTTCTTCGGGTCAAACTGCGTGTTTTGGGAGAGGGAATGCTTACAGTCCTTACTGGAGCCTACCTTGATTGAGGCAGTTCGCTGCACGTGGGACACCCTGCATATAGAATTTCATTCGGGGAAGGGCCCTTTGTATACAGTGTGGGAGAAATGCAGCTTGTGTTCCACCTGCCATTAAGGTAGAGTTCTTCGGGTAAAAGTGCCGTGTTTTCAGAGAGGAAATCCTTAGAGACCACAGTAGAGCCTGCCATGGTTGAGGCAGTTCGCTCTATGCGGGACACCATTCTTTTAGAACAAGGTTATTAGTGGAAGTGCCCTTTGTGTACACTGTGAGAGAAATGCTGCTTCGGCAACACCTGCACCTAAAGCAGAGTTCCTCGGGTAAAACTGCGTGTTTTGCGAGAGGAAATGCTTAGAGTCCTCGCTACAGCCTGCCGTGGTTGAGGCAGTTCTCTTCACCTGGGAAACCCTGCATATAGAAGTTCATTCGTGGAAGAGACCAAAGAGTACACAGTGGGAGGAATGCTGCTTGTGTTCCACCTGCAATTAAAGCAGAGTTCTTCCGTTAAAACTGCGTGTTTAGGGAGAGGAAATGCTTACATTTCTCGCTACAGCCTGCCTTGTTTGAGGCAGTTCGCTCCACGTGGGAAACCCTGCATATAGCGGTTCATTCGTGGAGGAGCTCAGAGAGTACACAGTGGGAGAAATGCTGCTTGTGTTCCACCTGCTACTAAAGCAGAGTTCTTTGGGTAAAACTGCCGTGTTTTGGAAGAGGAAATGCTTCCAGTCCTCGCTACAGCCTGCCGTGGTTAATGCAGTTCGCACCACGTGGGAAAACCTGCATATAGAAGTTCATTCGTGGAAGAGAACAAAGAGGACACAGTGGGAGAAATACTGCTTGTGTTCCACCTGCAACTAAAGCAGAATTCTTCGGGTAAAACTGCGTGTTTTGGGAGTAGAAATGCTTACAGTCCTTACTACAGCCTGCCTTGGTTGAGGCAGTTCGCTGCATGAGGGACACACTGCATATAGAAGATTCCTTTGGGGAAGGGCACTTTGTGTACAGTGTGGGACAAATGCACCTTGTGTTCCACCTGCAACTAAAGCAGAGTTCTTCGGGTAAAAGTGCCGTGTTTTCAGAGAGGAAATCCTTAGAGACCACAGTAGAGCCTGCCATGGTTGAGGCAGTTCGCTCCATGCGGGAAACCATTCTTACAGAACAAGTTCATTAGGGGAAGTGCCCATTGTGTACACTGTGGGAGAAAAGCTGCTTGAGTTCCACCTGCAACTAAAGCAGAGTTCTTCCATTAAAACTGCGTGTTTAGGGAGAGGAAATGGTTACAGTCCTCGCTGCAGCCTGCCGTAGTTGAGGCAGTTCGCTCCACGTGGGAAACCCTGCATATACAAGTTCATTCGTGGAAGAGACCAAAGAGTACACAGTGGGATAAATGCGGCTTGTGTTCCAACTGCAACTAAAGCAGAGTTCTTTGGGTAAAACTGCCATGTTTTGGGAGAGGAAATGCTTAGAGACCTCACTAGAGCCTGTCTTTGTTTAGGCATTTCACTCCACGTTGGACATCTTGAGTATAGAGGTTCTTTCGGCAAAGGCCCATTGGGTACACTGTGGAAGAAAAGTTGCTTGTGTTCCACTTGCAATTAAAGCAGAGTTCTTCTGGTAAAACTGCGTGTTTGGGGAGAGGAAATGCTTGCAGTCCTTACTAGAGCCTGCCTTGCTTGAGGCAGTTCGCTGCACGTGGGACACCCTGCATATAGAAGTTCATTCGGGGAGGGGCCCTTTGTGTACAGTGTGGGAGAAATGCAGCTTGTGTTCCACCTGCAATTAAGGCAGAGTTCTTCGGGTAAAAGTGCCATGTTTTCAGAGAGGAAATCCTTAGAGACCACAGTAGAGCCTGCCATGGTTGAGGCAGCTCGCTCTACGCAGGACACCATTCTTTTAGAACAAGGTCATTAGTGGTAGTGCCCGTTGTGTACACTGTGAGAGAAATGCTGCTTCTATTACACCTGCACCTAAAGCTGAGTTCCTGGGGTAAAACTGAGGGTTCTGGGAGAGGAAATGCTTAGAGTGCTTACTAGAGCCTGCCTTGATTGAGGCAGTTCGCTCCACGCGGGACAACCTGTATATTGAAGTTCATTCGGGGAAGGACCTTATGTGTACCTTGAGGGAGAAATGCATCTTGTGTTCCACCTGCAATTAAGGCAGAGTTCTTCGGGTAAAAGTGCTGTGTTTTCAGAGAGGAAATCCTTAGAGACCACAGTAGGGCTTGCCTTGGTTGAGGCAGTTCGCTCCATGCGGGACAGCCTGCATATAGAACAAGTTCATTCGGTGAAGTGCCCATTGTGTGAACTGAAGGAGAAATGCTGCTTGTGTTACACCTGGAACTAAAGCAGAGTTTTTCTGGTAAAGCTGCGGTGTTTTGGGAGAGGAAATGTTTAGAGGCCTCACTGGAGCCTGAGTTGATTTAGGCATTTCACTCCACGTGGGACACCTTGAGTATAGAAGCTCTTTGGGCAAAGGCCACTGTGTACACTGTGGGAGAAAAGCTGCTTGTGTTCCACCTGCAACTAAAGCAGAGTTCTTCGGGTCAAACTGCGTGTTTTGGGAGAGGGAATGCTTACAGTCCTTACTGGAGCCTACCTTGATTGAGGCAGTTCGCTGCACGTGGGACACCCTGCATATAGAATTTCATTCGGGGAAGGGCCCTTTGTATACAGTGTGGGAGAAATGCAGCTTGTGTTCCACCTGCCATTAAGGTAGAGTTCTTCGGGTAAAAGTGCCGTGTTTTCAGAGAGGAAATCCTTAGAGACCACAGTAGAGCCTGCCATGGTTGAGGCAGTTCGCTCTATGCGGGACACCATTCTTTTAGAACAAGGTTATTAGTGGAAGTGCCCTTTGTGTACACTGTGAGAGAAATGCTGCTTCGGCAACACCTGCACCTAAAGCAGAGTTCCTCGGGTAAAACTGCGTGTTTTGCGAGAGGAAATGCTTAGAGTCCTCGCTACAGCCTGCCGTGGTTGAGGCAGTTCTCTTCACCTGGGAAACCCTGCATATAGAAGTTCATTCGTGGAAGAGACCAAAGAGTACACAGTGGGAGGAATGCTGCTTGTGTTCCACCTGCAATTAAAGCAGAGTTCTTCCGTTAAAACTGCGTGTTTAGGGAGAGGAAATGCTTACATTTCTCGCTACAGCCTGCCTTGTTTGAGGCAGTTCGCTCCACGTGGGAAACCCTGCATATAGCAGTTCATTCGTGGAGGAGCTCAGAGAGTACACAGTGGGAGAAATGCTGCTTGTGTTCCACCTGCTACTAAAGCAGAGTTCTTTGGGTAAAACTGCCGTGTTTTGGAAGAGGAAATGCTTCCAGTCCTCGCTACAGCCTGCCGTGGTTAATGCAGTTCGCACCACGTGGGAAAACCTGCATATAGAAGTTCATTCGTGGAAGAGAACAAAGAGGACACAGTGGGAGAAATACTGCTTGTGTTCCACCTGCAACTAAAGCAGAATTCTTCGGGTAAAACTGCGTGTTTTGGGAGTAGAAATGCTTACAGTCCTTACTACAGCCTGCCTTGGTTGAGGCAGTTCGCTGCATGAGGGACACACTGCATATAGAAGATTCCTTTGGGGAAGGGCACTTTGTGTACAGTGTGGGACAAATGCACCTTGTGTTCCACCTGCAACTAAAGCAGAGTTCTTCGGGTAAAAGTGCCGTGTTTTCAGAGAGGAAATCCTTAGAGACCACAGTAGAGCCTGCCATGGTTGAGGCAGTTCGCTCCATGCGGGAAACCATTCTTACAGAACAAGTTCATTAGGGGAAGTGCCCATTGTGTACACTGTGGGAGAAAAGCTGCTTGAGTTCCACCTGCAACTAAAGCAGAGTTCTTCCATTAAAACTGCGTGTTTAGGGAGAGGAAATGGTTACAGTCCTCGCTGCAGCCTGCCGTAGTTGAGGCAGTTCGCTCCACGTGGGAAACCCTGCATATACAAGTTCATTCGTGGAAGAGACCAAAGAGTACACAGTGGGATAAATGCGGCTTGTGTTCCAACTGCAACTAAAGCAGAGTTCTTTGGGTAAAACTGCCATGTTTTGGGAGAGGAAATGCTTAGAGACCTCACTAGAGCCTGTCTTTGTTTAGGCATTTCACTCCACGTTGGACATCTTGAGTATAGAAGTTCTTTCGGCAAAGGCCCATTGGGTACACTGTGGAAGAAAAGTTGCTTGTGTTCCACTTGCAATTAAAGCAGAGTTCTTCTGGTAAAACTGCGTGTTTGGGGAGAGGAAATGCTTGCAGTCCTTACTAGAGCCTGCCTTGCTTGAGGCAGTTCGCTGCACGTGGGACACCCTGCATATAGAAGTTCATTCGGGGAGGGGCCCTTTGTGTACAGTGTGGGAGAAATGCAGCTTGTGTTCCACCTGCAATTAAGGCAGAGTTCTTCGGGTAAAAGTGCCATGTTTTCAGAGAGGAAATCCTTAGAGACCACAGTAGAGCCTGCCATGGTTGAGGCAGCTCGCTCTACGCGGGACACCATTCTTTTAGAACAAGGTCATTAGTGGTAGTGCCCATTGTGTACACTGTGAGAGAAATGCTGCTTCTATTACACCTGCACCTAAAGCTGAGTTCCTGTGGTAAAACTGAGGGTTCTGGGAGAGGAAATGCTTAGAGTCCTTACTAGAGCCTGCCTTGCTTGAGGCAGTTCGCTCCACGCGGGACAACCTGTATATTGAAGTTCATTCGGGGAAGGACCTTCCTTATGTGTACCTTGAGGGAGAAATGCATCTTGTGTTCCACCTGCAATTAAGGCAGAGTTCTTCGGGTAAAAGTGCTGTGTTTTCAGAGAGGAAATCCTTAGAGACCACAGTAGGGCTTGCCTTGGTTGAGGCAGTTCGCTCCATGCGGGACAGCCTGCATATAGAACAAGTTCATTCGGTGAAGTGCCCATTGTGTGAACTGAAGGAGAAATGCTGCTTGTGTTACACCTGGAACTAAAGCAGAGTTTTTCTGGTAAAGCTGCGGTGTTTTGGGAGAGGAAATGTTTAGAGGCCTCACTGGAGCCTGAGTTGATTTAGGCATTTCACTCCACGTGGGACACCTTGAGTATAGAAGCTCTTTGGGCAAAGGCCACTGTGTACACTGTGGGAGAAAAGCTGCTTGTGTTCCACCTGCAACTAAAGCAGAGTTCTTCGGGTCAAACTGCGTGTTTTGGGAGAGGAAATGCTTACAGTCCTTACTGGAGCCTACCTTGATTGAGGCAGTTCGCTGCACGTGGGACACCCTGCATATAGAATTTCATTCGGGGAAGGGCCCTTTGTATACAGTGTGGGAGAAATGCAGCTTGTGTTCCACCTGCCATTAAGGTAGAGTTCTTCGGGTAAAAGTGCCGTGTTTTCAGAGAGGAAATCCTTAGAGACCACAGTAGAGCCTGCCATGGTTGAGGCAGTTCGCTCTATGCGGGACACCATTCTTTTAGAACAAGGTTATTAGTGGAAGTGCCCTTTGTGTACACTGTGAGAGAAATGCTGCTTCGGCAACACCTGCACCTAAAGCAGAGTTCCTCGGGTAAAACTGCGTGTTTTGCGAGAGGAAATGCTTAGAGTCCTCGCTACAGCCTGCCGTGGTTGAGGCAGTTCTCTTCACCTGGGAAACCCTGCATATAGAAGTTCATTCGTGGAAGAGACCAAAGAGTACACAGTGGGAGGAATGCTGCTTGTGTTCCACCTGCAATTAAAGCAGAGTTCTTCCGTTAAAACTGCGTGTTTAGGGAGAGGAAATGCTTACATTTCTCGCTACAGCCTGCCTTGTTTGAGGCAGTTCGCTCCACGTGGGAAACCCTGCATATAGCAGTTCATTCGTGGAGGAGCTCAGAGAGTACACAGTGGGAGAAATGCTGCTTGTGTTCCACCTGCTACTAAAGCAGAGTTCTTTGGGTAAAACTGCCGTGTTTTGGAAGAGGAAATGCTTCCAGTCCTCGCTACAGCCTGCCGTGGTTAATGCAGTTCGCACCACGTGGGAAAACCTGCATATAGAAGTTCATTCGTGGAAGAGAACAAAGAGGACACAGTGGGAGAAATACTGCTTGTGTTCCACCTGCAACTAAAGCAGAATTCTTCGGGTAAAACTGCGTGTTTTGGGAGTAGAAATGCTTACAGTCCTTACTACAGCCTGCCTTGGTTGAGGCAGTTCGCTGCATGAGGGACACACTGCATATAGAAGATTCCTTTGGGGAAGGGCACTTTGTGTACAGTGTGGGACAAATGCACCTTGTGTTCCACCTGCAACTAAAGCAGAGTTCTTCGGGTAAAAGTGCCGTGTTTTCAGAGAGGAAATCCTTAGAGACCACAGTAGAGCCTGCCATGGTTGAGGCAGTTCGCTCCATGCGGGACACCATTCTTTTAGAACAAGGTTATTAGTGGAAGTGCCCTTTGTGTACACTGTGAGAGAAATGCTGCTTCGGCAACACCTGCACCTAAAGCAGAGTTCCTCGGGTAAAACTGCGTGTTTTGCGAGAGGAAATGCTTAGAGTCCTCGCTACAGCCTGCCGTGGTTGAGGCAGTTCTCTTCACCTGGGAAACCCTGCATATAGAAGTTCATTCGTGGAAGAGACCAAAGAGTACACAGTGGGAGGAATGCTGCTTGTGTTCCACCTGCAATTAAAGCAGAGTTCTTCCGTTAAAACTGCGTGTTTAGGGAGAGGAAATGCTTACATTTCTCGCTACAGCCTGCCTTGTTTGAGGCAGTTCGCTCCACGTGGGAAACCCTGCATATAGCAGTTCATTCGTGGAGGAGCTCAGAGAGTACACAGTGGGAGAAATGCTGCTTGTGTTCCACCTGCTACTAAAGCAGAGTTCTTTGGGTAAAACTGCCGTGTTTTGGAAGAGGAAATGCTTACAGTCCTCGCTACAGCCTGCCGTGGTTAATGCAGTTCGCACCACGTGGGAAAACCTGCATATAGAAGTTCATTCGTGGAAGAGAACAAAGAGGACACAGTGGGAGAAATACTGCTTGTGTTCCACCTGCAACTAAAGCAGAATTCTTCGGGTAAAACTGCGTGTTTTGGGAGAAGAAATGCTTACAGTCCTTACTACAGCCTGCCTTGGTTGAGGCAGTTCGCTGCATGAGGGACACACTGCATATAGAAGATTCCTTTGGGGAAGGGCACTTTGTGTACAGTGTGGGACAAATGCACCTTGTGTTCCACCTGCAACTAAAGCAGAGTTCTTCGGGTAAAAGTGCCGTGTTTTCAGAGAGGAAATCCTTAGAGACCACAGTAGAGCCTGCCATGGTTGAGGCAGTTCGCTCCATGCGGGAAACCATTCTTACAGAACAAGTTCATTAGGGGAAGTGCCCATTGTGTACACTGTGGGAGAAAAGCTGCTTGAGTTCCACCTGCAACTAAAGCAGAGTTCTTCCATTAAAACTGCGTGTTTAGGGAGAGGAAATGGTTACAGTCCTCGCTGCAGCCTGCCGTAGTTGAGGCAGTTCGCTCCACGTGGGAAACCCTGCATATACAAGTTCATTCGTGGAAGAGACCAAAGAGTACACAGTGGGATAAATGCGGCTTGTGTTCCAACTGCAACTAAAGCAGAGTTCTTTGGGTAAAACTGCCATGTTTTGGGAGAGGAAATGCTTAGAGACCTCACTAGAGCCTGTCTTTGTTTAGGCATTTCACTCCACGTTGGACATCTTGAGTATAGAGGTTCTTTCGGCAAAGGCCCATTGGGTACACTGTGGAAGAAAAGTTGCTTGTGTTCCACTTGCAATTAAAGCAGAGTTCTTCTGGTAAAACTGCGTGTTTGGGGAGAGGAAACGCTAGCAGTCCTTACTAGAGCCTGCCTTGCTTGAGGCAGTTCGCTGCACGTGGGACACCCTGCATATAGAAGTTCATTCGGGGAAGGACCTTCCTTATGTGTACCTTGAGGGAGAAATGCATCTTGTGTTCCACCTGCAATTAAGGCAGAGTTCTTCGGGTAAAAGTGCTGTGTTTTCAGAGAGGAAATCCTTAGAGACCACAGTAGGGCTTGCCTTGGTTGAGGCAGTTCGCTCCATGCGGGACAGCCTGCATATAGAACAAGTTCATTCGGTGAAGTGCCCATTGTGTGAACTGAAGGAGAAATGCTGCTTGTGTTACACCTGGAACTAAAGCAGAGTTTTTCTGGTAAAGCTGCGGTGTTTTGGGAGAGGAAATGTTTAGAGGCCTCACTGGAGCCTGAGTTGATTTAGGCATTTCACTCCACGTGGGACACCTTGAGTATAGAAGCTCTTTGGGCAAAGGCCACTGTGTACACTGTGGGAGAAAAGCTGCTTGTGTTCCACCTGCAACTAAAGCAGAGTTCTTCGGGTCAAACTGCGTGTTTTGGGAGAGGAAATGCTTACAGTCCTTACTGGAGCCTACCTTGATTGAGGCAGTTCGCTGCACGTGGGACACCCTGCATATAGAATTTCATTCGGGGAAGGGCCCTTTGTATACAGTGTGGGAGAAATGCAGCTTGTGTTCCACCTGCCATTAAGGTAGAGTTCTTCGGGTAAAAGTGCCGTGTTTTCAGAGAGGAAATCCTTAGAGACCACAGTAGAGCCTGCCATGGTTGAGGCAGTTCGCTCTATGCGGGACACCATTCTTTTAGAACAAGGTTATTAGTGGAAGTGCCCTTTGTGTACACTGTGAGAGAAATGCTGCTTCGGCAACACCTGCACCTAAAGCAGAGTTCCTCGGGTAAAACTGCGTGTTTTGCGAGAGGAAATGCTTAGAGTCCTCGCTACAGCCTGCCGTGGTTGAGGCAGTTCTCTTCACCTGGGAAACCCTGCATATAGAAGTTCATTCATGGAAGAGACCAAAGAGTACACAGTGGGAGGAATGCTGCTTGTGTTCCACCTGCAATTAAAGCAGAGTTCTTCCGTTAAAACTGCGTGTTTAGGGAGAGGAAATGCTTACATTTCTCGCTACAGCCTGCCTTGTTTGAGGCAGTTCGCTCCACGTGGGAAACCCTGCATATAGCAGTTCATTCGTGGAGGAGCTCAGAGAGTACACAGTGGGAGAAATGCTGCTTGTGTTCCACCTGCTACTAAAGCAGAGTTCTTTGGGTAAAACTGCCGTGTTTTGGAAGAGGAAATGCTTCCAGTCCTCGCTACAGCCTGCCGTGGTTAATGCAGTTCGCACCACGTGGGAAAACCTGCATATAGAAGTTCATTCGTGGAAGAGAACAAAGAGGACACAGTGGGAGAAATACTGCTTGTGTTCCACCTGCAACTAAAGCAGAATTCTTCGGGTAAAACTGCGTGTTTTGGGAGTAGAAATGCTTACAGTCCTTACTACAGCCTGCCTTGGTTGAGGCAGTTCGCTGCATGAGGGACACACTGCATATAGAAGATTCCTTTGGGGAAGGGCACTTTGTGTACAGTGTGGGACAAATGCACCTTGTGTTCCACCTGCAACTAAAGCAGAGTTCTTCGGGTAAAAGTGCCGTGTTTTCAGAGAGGAAATCCTTAGAGACCACAGTAGAGCCTGCCATGGTTGAGGCAGTTCGCTCCATGCGGGAAACCATTCTTACAGAACAAGTTCATTAGGGGAAGTGCCCATTGTGTACACTGTGGGAGAAAAGCTGCTTGAGTTCCACCTGCAACTAAAGCAGAGTTCTTCCATTAAAACTGCGTGTTTAGGGAGAGGAAATGGTTACAGTCCTCGCTGCAGCCTGCCGTAGTTGAGGCAGTTCGCTCCACGTGGGAAACCCTGCATATAGAAGTTCATTCGTGGAAGAGACCAAAGAGTACACAGTGGGATAAATGCGGCTTGTGTTCCAACTGCAACTAAAGCAGAGTTCTTTGGGTAAAACTGCCATGTTTTGGGAGAGGAAATGCTTAGAGACCTCACTAGAGCCTGCCTTTGTTTAGGCATTTCACTCCACGTTGGACATCTTGAGTATAGAAGTTCTTTGGGCAAAGGCCACTGTGTACACTGTGGGAGAAAAGCTGCTTGTGTTCCACCTGCAACTAAAGCAGAGTTCTTCGGGTCAAACTGCGTGTTTTGGGAGAGGAAATGCTTACAGTCCTTACTGGAGCCTACCTTGATTGATGCAGTTCGCTGCACGTGGGACACCCTGCATATAGAATTTCATTCGGGGAAGGGCCCTTTGTATACAGTGTGGGAGAAATGCAGCTTGTGTTCCACCTGCCATTAATGTAGAGTTCTTCGGGTAAAAGTGCCGTGTTTTCAGAGAGGAAATCCTTAGAGACCACAGTAGAGCCTGCCATGGTTGAGGCAGTTCGCTCTATGCGGGACACCATTCTTTTAGAACAAGGTTATTAGTGGAAGTGCCCTTTGTGTACACTGTGAGAGAAATGCTGCTTCGGCAACACCTGCACCTAAGGCAGAGTTCCTCGGGTAAAACTGCGTGTTTTGCGAGAGGAAATGCTTAGAGTCCTCGCTACAGCCTGCCGTGGTTGAGGCAGTTCTCTTCACCTGGGAAACCCTGCATATAGAAGTTCATTCGTGGAAGAGACCAAAGAGTACACAGTGGGAGGAATGCTGCTTGTGTTCCACCTGCAATTAAAGCAGAGTTCTTCCGTTAAAACTGCGTGTTTAGGGAGAGGAAATGCTTACATTTCTCGCTACAGCCTGCCTTGTTTGAGGCAGTTCGCTCCACGTGGGAAACCCTGCATATAGCAGTTCATTCGTGGAGGAGCTCAGAGAGTACACAGTGGGAGAAATGCTGCTTGTGTTCCACCTGCTACTAAAGCAGAGTTCTTTGGGTAAAACTGCCGTGTTTTGGAAGAGGAAATGCTTCCAGTCCTCGCTACAGCCTGCCGTGGTTAATGCAGTTCGCACCACGTGGGAAAACCTGCATATAGAAGTTCATTCGTGGAAGAGAACAAAGAGGACACAGTGGGAGAAATACTGCTTGTGTTCCACCTGCAACTAAAGCAGAATTCTTCGGGTAAAACTGCGTGTTTTGGGAGTAGAAATGCTTACAGTCCTTACTACAGCCTGCCTTGGTTGAGGCAGTTCGCTGCATGAGGGACACACTGCATATAGAAGATTCCTTTGGGGAAGGGCACTTTGTGTACAGTGTGGGACAAATGCACCTTGTGTTCCACCTGCAACTAAAGCAGAGTTCTTCGGGTAAAAGTGCCGTGTTTTCAGAGAGGAAATCCTTAGAGACCACAGTAGAGCCTGCCATGGTTGAGGCAGTTCGCTCCATGCGGGAAACCATTCTTACAGAACAAGTTCATTAGGGGAAGTGCCCATTGTGTACACTGTGGGAGAAAAGCTGCTTGAGTTCCACCTGCAACTAAAGCAGAGTTCTTCCATTAAAACTGCGTGTTTAGGGAGAGGAAATGGTTACAGTCCTCGCTGCAGCCTGCCGTAGTTGAGGCAGTTCGCTCCACGTGGGAAACCCTGCATATACAAGTTCATTCGTGGAAGAGACCAAAGAGTACACAGTGGGATAAATGCGGCTTGTGTTCCAACTGCAACTAAAGCAGAGTTCTTTGGGTAAAACTGCCATGTTTTGGGAGAGGAAATGCTTAGAGACCTCACTAGAGCCTGTCTTTGTTTAGGCATTTCACTCCACGTTGGACATCTTGAGTATAGAAGTTCTTTCGGCAAAGGCCCATTGGGTACACTGTGGAAGAAAAGTTGCTTGTGTTCCACTTGCAATTAAAGCAGAGTTCTTCTGGTAAAACTGCGTGTTTGGGGAGAGGAAATGCTTGCACTCCTTACTAGAGCCTGCCTTGCTTGAGGCAGTTCGCTGCACGTGGGACACCCTGCATATAGAAGTTCATTCGGGGAGGGGCCCTTTGTGTACAGTGTGGGAGAAATGCAGCTTGTGTTCCACCTGCAATTAAGGCAGAGTTCTTCGGGTAAAAGTGCCATGTTTTCAGAGAGGAAATCCTTAGAGACCACAGTAGAGCCTGCCATGGTTGAGGCAGCTCGCTCTACGCGGGACACCATTCTTTTAGAACAAGGTCATTAGTGGTAGTGCCCATTGTGTACACTGTGAGAGAAATGCTGCTTCTATTACACCTGCACCTAAAGCTGAGTTCCTGTGGTAAAACTGAGGGTTCTGGGAGAGGAAATGCTTAGAGTCCTTACTAGAGCCTGCCTTGCTTGAGGCAGTTCGCTCCACGCGGGACAACCTGTATATTGAAGTTCATTCGGGGAAGGACCTTATGTGTACCTTGAGGGAGAAATGCATCTTGTGTTCCACCTGCAATTAAGGCAGAGTTCTTCGGGTAAAAGTGCTGTGTTTTCAGAGAGGAAATCCTTAGAGACCACAGTAGGGCTTGCCTTGGTTGAGGCAGTTCGCTCCATGCGGGACAGTCTGCATATAGAACAAGTTCATTCGGTGAAGTGCCCATTGTGTGAACTGAAGGAGAAATGCTGCTTGTGTTACACCTGGAACTAAAGCAGAGTTTTTCTGGTAAAGCTGCGGTGTTTTGGGAGAGGAAATGTTTAGAGGCCTCACTGGAGCCTGAGTTGATTTAGGCATTTCACTCCACGTGGGACACCTTGAGTATAGAAGCTCTTTGGGCAAAGGCCACTGTGTACACTGTGGGAGAAAAGCTGCTTGTGTTCCACCTGCAACTAAAGCAGAGTTCTTCGGGTCAAACTGCGTGTTTTGGGAGAGGAAATGCTTACAGTCCTTACTGGAGCCTACCTTGATTGAGGCAGTTCGCTGCACGTGGGACACCCTGCATATAGAATTTCATTCGGGGAAGGGCCCTTTGTATACAGTGTGGGAGAAATGCAGCTTGTGTTCCACCTGCCATTAAGGTAGAGTTCTTCGGGTAAAAGTGCCGTGTTTTCAGAGAGGAAATCCTTAGAGACCACAGTAGAGCCTGCCATGGTTGAGGCAGTTCGCTCTATGCGGGACACCATTCTTTTAGAACAAGGTTATTAGTGGAAGTGCCCTTTGTGTACACTGTGAGAGAAATGCTGCTTCGGCAACACCTGCACCTAAAGCAGAGTTCCTCGGGTAAAACTGCGTGTTTTGCGAGAGGAAATGCTTAGAGTCCTCGCTACAGCCTGCCGTGGTTGAGGCAGTTCTCTTCACCTGGGAAACCCTGCATATAGAAGTTCATTCGTGGAAGAGACCAAAGAGTACACAGTGGGAGGAATGCTGCTTGTGTTCCACCTGCAATTAAAGCAGAGTTCTTCCGTTAAAACTGCGTGTTTAGGGAGAGGAAATGCTTACATTTCTCGCTACAGCCTGCCTTGTTTGAGGCAGTTCGCTCCACGTGGGAAACCCTGCATATAGCAGTTCATTCGTGGAGGAGCTCAGAGAGTACACAGTGGGAGAAATGCTGCTTGTGTTCCACCTGCTACTAAAGCAGAGTTCTTTGGGTAAAACTGCCGTGTTTTGGAAGAGGAAATGCTTCCAGTCCTCGCTACAGCCTGCCGTGGTTAATGCAGTTCGCACCACGTGGGAAAACCTGCATATAGAAGTTCATTCGTGGAAGAGAACAAAGAGGACACAGTGGGAGAAATACTGCTTGTGTTCCACCTGCAACTAAAGCAGAATTCTTCGGGTAAAACTGCGTGTTTTGGGAGTAGAAATGCTTACAGTCCTTACTACAGCCTGCCTTGGTTGAGGCAGTTCGCTGCATGAGGGACACACTGCATATAGAAGATTCCTTTGGGGAAGGGCACTTTGTGTACAGTGTGGGACAAATGCACCTTGTGTTCCACCTGCAACTAAAGCAGAGTTCTTCGGGTAAAAGTGCCGTGTTTTCAGAGAGGAAATCCTTAGAGACCACAGTAGAGCCTGCCATGGTTGAGGCAGTTCGCTCCATGCGGGAAACCATTCTTACAGAACAAGTTCATTAGGGGAAGTGCCCATTGTGTACACTGTGGGAGAAAAGCTGCTTGAGTTCCACCTGCAACTAAAGCAGAGTTCTTCCATTAAAACTGCGTGTTTAGGGAGAGGAAATGGTTACAGTCCTCGCTGCAGCCTGCCGTAGTTGAGGCAGTTCGCTCCACGTGGGAAACCCTGCATATAGAAGTTCATTCGTGGAAGAGACCAAAGAGTACACAGTGGGATAAATGCGGCTTGTGTTCCAACTGCAACTAAAGCAGAGTTCTTTGGGTAAAACTGCCATGTTTTGGGAGAGGAAATGCTTAGAGACCTCACTAGAGCCTGTCTTTGTTTAGGCATTTCACTCCACGTTGGACATCTTGAGTATAGAGGTTCTTTCGGCAAAGGCCCATTGGGTACACTGTGGAAGAAAAGTTGCTTGTGTTCCACTTGCAATTAAAGCAGAGTTCTTCTGGTAAAACTGCGTGTTTGGGGAGAGGAAACGCTAGCAGTCCTTACTAGAGCCTGCCTTGCTTGAGGCAGTTCGCTGCACGTGGGACACCCTGCATATAGAAGTTCATTCGGGGAGGGGCCCTTTGTGTACAGTGTGGGAGAAATGCAGCTTGTGTTCCACCTGCAATTAAGGCAGAGTTCTTCGGGTAAAAGTGCCATGTTTTCAGAGAGGAAATCCTTAGAGACCACAGTAGGGCCTGCCATGGTTGAGGCAGCTCGCTCTACGCGGGACACCATTCTTTTAGAACAAGGTCATTAGTGGTAGTGCCCATTGTGTACACTGTGAGAGAAATGCTGCTTCTATTACACCTGCACCTAAAGCTGAGTTCCTGTGGTAAAACTGAGGGTTCTGGGAGAGGAAATGCTTAGAGTCCTTACTAGAGCCTGCCTTGCTTGAGGCAGTTCGCTCCACGCGGGACAACCTGTATATTGAAGTTCATTCGGGGAAGGACCTTCCTTATGTGTACCTTGAGGGAGAAATGCATCTTGTGTTCCACCTGCAATTAAGGCAGAGTTCTTCGGGTAAAAGTGCTGTGTTTTCAGAGAGGAAATCCTTAGAGACCACAGTAGGGCTTGCCTTGGTTGAGGCAGTTCGCTCCATGCGGGACAGCCTGCATATAGAACAAGTTCATTCGGTGAAGTGCCCATTGTGTGAACTGAAGGAGAAATGCTGCTTGTGTTACACCTGGAACTAAAGCAGAGTTTTTCTGGTAAAGCTGCGGTGTTTTGGGAGAGGAAATGTTTAGAGGCCTCACTGGAGCCTGAGTTGATTTAGGCATTTCACTCCACGTGGGACACCTTGAGTATAGAAGCTCTTTGGGCAAAGGCCACTGTGTACACTGTGGGAGAAAAGCTGCTTGTGTTCCACCTGCAACTAAAGCAGAGTTCTTCGGGTCAAACTGCGTGTTTTGGGAGAGGGAATGCTTAAAGTCCTTACTAGAGCCTACCTTGATTGAGGCAGTTCGCTGCACGTGGGACACCCTGCATATAGAATTTCATTCGGGGAAGGGCCCTTTGTATACAGTGTGGGAGAAATGCAGCTTGTGTTCCACCTGCCATTAAGGTAGAGTTCTTCGGGTAAAAGTGCCGTGTTTTCAGAGAGGAAATCCTTAGAGACCACAGTAGAGCCTGCCATGGTTGAGGCAGTTCGCTCTATGCGGGACACCATTCTTTTAGAACAAGGTTATTAGTGGAAGTGCCCTTTGTGTACACTGTGAGAGAAATGCTGCTTCGGCAACACCTGCACCTAAAGCAGAGTTCCTCGGGTAAAACTGCGTGTTTTGCGAGAGGAAATGCTTAGAGTCCTCGCTACAGCCTGCCGTGGTTGAGGCAGTTCTCTTCACCTGGGAAACCCTGCATATAGAAGTTCATTCGTGGAAGAGACCAAAGAGTACACAGTGGGAGGAATGCTGCTTGTGTTCCACCTGCAATTAAAGCAGAGTTCTTCCGTTAAAACTGCGTGTTTAGGGAGAGGAAATGCTTACATTTCTCGCTACAGCCTGCCTTGTTTGAGGCAGTTCGCTCCACGTGGGAAACCCTGCATATAGCAGTTCATTCGTGGAGGAGCTCAGAGAGTATACAGTGGGAGAAATGCTGCTTGTGTTCCACCTGCTACTAAAGCAGAGTTCTTTGGGTAAAACTGCCGTGTTTTGGAAGAGGAAATGCTTCCAGTCCTCGCTACAGCCTGCCGTGGTTAATGCAGTTCGCACCACGTGGGAAAACCTGCATAGAGAAGTTCATTCGTGGAAGAGAACAAAGAGGACACAGTGGGAGAAATACTGCTTGTGTTCCACCTGCAACTAAAGCAGAGTTCTTCGGGTAAAAGTGCCGTGTTTTCAGAGAGGAAATCCTTAGAGACCACAGTAGAGCCTGCCATGGTTGAGGCAGTTCGCTCCATGCGGGAAACCATTCTTACAGAACAAGTTCATTAGGGGAAGTGCCCATTGTGTACACTGTGGGAGAAAAGCTGCTTGAGTTCCACCTGCAACTAAAGCAGAGTTCTTCCATTAAAACTGCGTGTTTAGGGAGAGGAAATGGTTACAGTCCTCGCTGCAGCCTGCCGTAGTTGAGGCAGTTCGCTCCACGTGGGAAACCCTGCATATACAAGTTCATTCGTGGAAGAGACCAAAGAGTACACAGTGGGATAAATGCGGCTTGTGTTCCAACTGCAACTAAAGCAGAGTTCTTTGGGTAAAACTGCCATGTTTTGGGAGAGGAAATGCTTAGAGACCTCACTAGAGCCTGTCTTTGTTTAGGCATTTCACTCCACGTTGGACATCTTGAGTATAGAAGTTCTTTCGGCAAAGGCCCATTGGGTACACTGTGGAAGAAAAGTTGCTTGTGTTCCACTTGCAATTAAAGCAGAGTTCTTCTGGTAAAACTGCGTGTTTGGGGAGAGGAAATGCTTGCACTCCTTACTAGAGCCTGCCTTGCTTGAGGCAGTTCGCTGCACGTGGGACACCCTGCATATAGAAGTTCATTCGGGGAGGGGCCCTTTGTGTACAGTGTGGGAGAAATGCAGCTTGTGTTCCACCTGCAATTAAGGCAGAGTTCTTCGGGTAAAAGTGCCATGTTTTCAGAGAGGAAATCCTTAGAGACCACAGTAGAGCCTGCCATGGTTGAGGCAGCTCGCTCTACGCGGGACACCATTCTTTTAGAACAAGGTCATTAGTGGTAGTGCCCATTGTGTACACTGTGAGAGAAATGCTGCTTCTATTACACCTGCACCTAAAGCTGAGTTCCTGTGGTAAAACTGAGGGTTCTGGGAGAGGAAATGCTTAGAGTCCTTACTAGAGCCTGCCTTGCTTGAGGCAGTTCGCTCCACGCGGGACAACCTGTATATTGAAGTTCATTCGGGGAAGGACCTTATGTGTACCTTGAGGGAGAAATGCATCTTGTGTTCCACCTGCAATTAAGGCAGAGTTCTTCGGGTAAAAGTGCTGTGTTTTCAGAGAGGAAATCCTTAGAGACCACAGTAGGGCTTGCCTTGGTTGAGGCAGTTCGCTCCATGCGGGACAGTCTGCATATAGAACAAGTTCATTCGGTGAAGTGCCCATTGTGTGAACTGAAGGAGAAATGCTGCTTGTGTTACACCTGGAACTAAAGCAGAGTTTTTCTGGTAAAGCTGCGGTGTTTTGGGAGAGGAAATGTTTAGAGGCCTCACTGGAGCCTGAGTTGATTTAGGCATTTCACTCCACGTGGGACACCTTGAGTATAGAAGCTCTTTGGGCAAAGGCCACTGTGTACACTGTGGGAGAAAAGCTGCTTGTGTTCCACCTGCAACTAAAGCAGAGTTCTTCGGGTCAAACTGCGTGTTTTGGGAGAGGAAATGCTTACAGTCCTTACTGGAGCCTACCTTGATTGAGGCAGTTCGCTGCACGTGGGACACCCTGCATATAGAATTTCATTCGGGGAAGGGCCCTTTGTATACAGTGTGGGAGAAATGCAGCTTGTGTTCCACCTGCCATTAAGGTAGAGTTCTTCGGGTAAAAGTGCCGTGTTTTCAGAGAGGAAATCCTTAGAGACCACAGTAGAGCCTGCCATGGTTGAGGCAGTTCGCTCTATGCGGGACACCATTCTTTTAGAACAAGGTTATTAGTGGAAGTGCCCTTTGTGTACACTGTGAGAGAAATGCTGCTTCGGCAACACCTGCACCTAAAGCAGAGTTCCTCGGGTAAAACTGCGTGTTTTGCGAGAGGAAATGCTTAGAGTCCTCGCTACAGCCTGCCGTGGTTGAGGCAGTTCTCTTCACCTGGGAAACCCTGCATATAGAAGTTCATTCGTGGAAGAGACCAAAGAGTACACAGTGGGAGGAATGCTGCTTGTGTTCCACCTGCAATTAAAGCAGAGTTCTTCCGTTAAAACTGCGTGTTTAGGGAGAGGAAATGCTTACATTTCTCGCTACAGCCTGCCTTGTTTGAGGCAGTTCGCTCCACGTGGGAAACCCTGCATATAGCAGTTCATTCGTGGAGGAGCTCAGAGAGTACACAGTGGGAGAAATGCTGCTTGTGTTCCACCTGCTACTAAAGCAGAGTTCTTTGGGTAAAACTGCCGTGTTTTGGAAGAGGAAATGCTTCCAGTCCTCGCTACAGCCTGCCGTGGTTAATGCAGTTCGCACCACGTGGGAAAACCTGCATATAGAAGTTCATTCGTGGAAGAGAACAAAGAGGACACAGTGGGAGAAATACTGCTTGTGTTCCACCTGCAACTAAAGCAGAATTCTTCGGGTAAAACTGCGTGTTTTGGGAGTAGAAATGCTTACAGTCCTTACTACAGCCTGCCTTGGTTGAGGCAGTTCGCTGCATGAGGGACACACTGCATATAGAAGATTCCTTTGGGGAAGGGCACTTTGTGTACAGTGTGGGACAAATGCACCTTGTGTTCCACCTGCAACTAAAGCAGAGTTCTTCGGGTAAAAGTGCCGTGTTTTCAGAGAGGAAATCCTTAGAGACCACAGTAGAGCCTGCCATGGTTGAGGCAGTTCGCTCCATGCGGGAAACCATTCTTACAGAACAAGTTCATTAGGGGAAGTGCCCATTGTGTACACTGTGGGAGAAAAGCTGCTTGAGTTCCACCTGCAACTAAAGCAGAGTTCTTCCATTAAAACTGCGTGTTTAGGGAGAGGAAATGGTTACAGTCCTCGCTGCAGCCTGCCGTAGTTGAGGCAGTTCGCTCCACGTGGGAAACCCTGCATATACAAGTTCATTCGTGGAAGAGACCAAAGAGTACACAGTGGGATAAATGCGGCTTGTGTTCCAACTGCAACTAAAGCAGAGTTCTTTGGGTAAAACTGCCATGTTTTGGGAGAGGAAATGCTTAGAGACCTCACTAGAGCCTGTCTTTGTTTAGGCATTTCACTCCACGTTGGACATCTTGAGTATAGAAGTTCTTTCGGCAAAGGCCCATTGGGTACACTGTGGAAGAAAAGTTGCTTGTGTTCCACTTGCAATTAAAGCAGAGTTCTTCTGGTAAAACTGCGTGTTTGGGGAGAGGAAATGCTTGCACTCCTTACTAGAGCCTGCCTTGCTTGAGGCAGTTCGCTGCACGTGGGACACCCTGCATATAGAAGTTGATTCGGGGAGGGGCCCTTTGTGTACAGTGTGGGAGAAATGCAGCTTGTGTTCCACCTGCAATTAAGGCAGAGTTCTTCGGGTAAAAGTGCCATGTTTTCAGAGAGGAAATCCTTAGAGACCACAGTAGAGCCTGCCATGGTTGAGGCAGCTCGCTCTACGCGGGACACCATTCTTTTAGAACAAGGTCATTAGTGGTAGTGCCCATTGTGTACACTGTGAGAGAAATGCTGCTTCTATTACACCTGCACCTAAAGCTGAGTTCCTGTGGTAAAACTGAGGGTTCTGGGAGAGGAAATGCTTAGAGTCCTTACTAGAGCCTGCCTTGCTTGAGGCAGTTCGCTCCACGCGGGACAACCTGTATATTGAAGTTCATTCGGGGAAGGACCTTATGTGTACCTTGAGGGAGAAATGCATCTTGTGTTCCACCTGCAATTAAGGCAGAGTTCTTCGGGTAAAAGTGCTGTGTTTTCAGAGAGGAAATCCTTAGAGACCACAGTAGGGCTTGCCTTGGTTGAGGCAGTTCGCTCCATGCGGGACAGTCTGCATATAGAACAAGTTCATTCGGTGAAGTGCCCATTGTGTGAACTGAAGGAGAAATGCTGCTTGTGTTACACCTGGAACTAAAGCAGAGTTTTTCTGGTAAAGCTGCGGTGTTTTGGGAGAGGAAATGTTTAGAGGCCTCACTGGAGCCTGAGTTGATTTAGGCATTTCACTCCACGTGGGACACCTTGAGTATAGAAGCTCTTTGGGCAAAGGCCACTGTGTACACTGTGGGAGAAAAGCTGCTTGTGTTCCACCTGCAACTAAAGCAGAGTTCTTCGGGTCAAACTGCGTGTTTTGGGAGAGGAAATGCTTACAGTCCTTACTGGAGCCTACCTTGATTGAGGCAGTTCGCTGCACGTGGGACACCCTGCATATAGAATTTCATTCGGGGAAGGGCCCTTTGTATACAGTGTGGGAGAAATGCAGCTTGTGTTCCACCTGCCATTAAGGTAGAGTTCTTCGGGTAAAAGTGCCGTGTTTTCAGAGAGGAAATCCTTAGAGACCACAGTAGAGCCTGCCATGGTTGAGGCAGTTCGCTCTATGCGGGACACCATTCTTTTAGAACAAGGTTATTAGTGGAAGTGCCCTTTGTGTACACTGTGAGAGAAATGCTGCTTCGGCAACACCTGCACCTAAAGCAGAGTTCCTCGGGTAAAACTGCGTGTTTTGCGAGAGGAAATGCTTAGAGTCCTCGCTACAGCCTGCCGTGGTTGAGGCAGTTCTCTTCACCTGGGAAACCCTGCATATAGAAGTTCATTCATGGAAGAGACCAAAGAGTACACAGTGGGAGGAATGCTGCTTGTGTTCCACCTGCAATTAAAGCAGAGTTCTTCCGTTAAAACTGCGTGTTTAGGGAGAGGAAATGCTTACATTTCTCGCTACAGCCTGCCTTGTTTGAGGCAGTTCGCTCCACGTGGGAAACCCTGCATATAGCAGTTCATTCGTGGAGGAGCTCAGAGAGTACACAGTGGGAGAAATGCTGCTTGTGTTCCACCTGCTACTAAAGCAGAGTTCTTTGGGTAAAACTGCCGTGTTTTGGAAGAGGAAATGCTTCCAGTCCTCGCTACAGCCTGCCGTGGTTAATGCAGTTCGCACCACGTGGGAAAACCTGCATATAGAAGTTCATTCGTGGAAGAGAACAAAGAGGACACAGTGGGAGAAATACTGCTTGTGTTCCACCTGCAACTAAAGCAGAATTCTTCGGGTAAAACTGCGTGTTTTGGGAGTAGAAATGCTTACAGTCCTTACTACAGCCTGCCTTGGTTGAGGCAGTTCGCTGCATGAGGGACACACTGCATATAGAAGATTCCTTTGGGGAAGGGCACTTTGTGTACAGTGTGGGACAAATGCACCTTGTGTTCCACCTGCAACTAAAGCAGAGTTCTTCGGGTAAAAGTGCCGTGTTTTCAGAGAGGAAATCCTTAGAGACCACAGTAGAGCCTGCCATGGTTGAGGCAGTTCGCTCCATGCGGGAAACCATTCTTACAGAACAAGTTCATTAGGGGAAGTGCCCATTGTGTACACTGTGGGAGAAAAGCTGCTTGAGTTCCACCTGCAACTAAAGCAGAGTTCTTCCATTAAAACTGCGTGTTTAGGGAGAGGAAATGGTTACAGTCCTCGCTGCAGCCTGCCGTAGTTGAGGCAGTTCGCTCCACGTGGGAAACCCTGCATATACAAGTTCATTCGTGGAAGAGACCAAAGAGTACACAGTGGGATAAATGCGGCTTGTGTTCCAACTGCAACTAAAGCAGAGTTCTTTGGGTAAAACTGCCATGTTTTGGGAGAGGAAATGCTTAGAGACCTCACTAGAGCCTGTCTTTGTTTAGGCATTTCACTCCACGTTGGACATCTTGAGTATAGAGGTTCTTTCGGCAAAGGCCCATTGGGTACACTGTGGAAGAAAAGTTGCTTGTGTTCCACTTGCAATTAAAGCAGAGTTCTTCTGGTAAAACTGCGTGTTTGGGGAGAGGAAACGCTAGCAGTCCTTACTAGAGCCTGCCTTGCTTGAGGCAGTTCGCTGCACGTGGGACACCCTGCATATAGAAGTTCATTCGGGGAGGGGCCCTTTGTGTACAGTGTGGGAGAAATGCAGCTTGTGTTCCACCTGCAATTAAGGCAGAGTTCTTCGGGTAAAAGTGCCATGTTTTCAGAGAGGAAATCCTTAGAGACCACAGTAGGGCCTGCCATGGTTGAGGCAGCTCGCTCTACGCGGGACACCATTCTTTTAGAACAAGGTCATTAGTGGTAGTGCCCATTGTGTACACTGTGAGAGAAATGCTGCTTCTATTACACCTGCACCTAAAGCTGAGTTCCTGTGGTAAAACTGAGGGTTCTGGGAGAGGAAATGCTTAGAGTCCTTACTAGAGCCTGCCTTGCTTGAGGCAGTTCGCTCCACGCGGGACAACCTGTATATTGAAGTTCATTCGGGGAAGGACCTTCCTTATGTGTACCTTGAGGGAGAAATGCATCTTGTGTTCCACCTGCAATTAAGGCAGAGTTCTTCGGGTAAAAGTGCTGTGTTTTCAGAGAGGAAATCCTTAGAGACCACAGTAGGGCTTGCCTTGGTTGAGGCAGTTCGCTCCATGCGGGACAGCCTGCATATAGAACAAGTTCATTCGGTGAAGTGCCCATTGTGTGAACTGAAGGAGAAATGCTGCTTGTGTTACACCTGGAACTAAAGCAGAGTTTTTCTGGTAAAGCTGCGGTGTTTTGGGAGAGGAAATGTTTAGAGGCCTCACTGGAGCCTGAGTTGATTTAGGCATTTCACTCCACGTGGGACACCTTGAGTATAGAAGCTCTTTGGGCAAAGGCCACTGTGTACACTGTGGGAGAAAAGCTGCTTGTGTTCCACCTGCAACTAAAGCAGAGTTCTTCGGGTCAAACTGCGTGTTTTGGGAGAGGGAATGCTTAAAGTCCTTACTAGAGCCTACCTTGATTGAGGCAGTTCGCTGCACGTGGGACACCCTGCATATAGAATTTCATTCGGGGAAGGGCCCTTTGTATACAGTGTGGGAGAAATGCAGCTTGTGTTCCACCTGCCATTAAGGTAGAGTTCTTCGGGTAAAAGTGCCGTGTTTTCAGAGAGGAAATCCTTAGAGACCACAGTAGAGCCTGCCATGGTTGAGGCAGTTCGCTCTATGCGGGACACCATTCTTTTAGAACAAGGTTATTAGTGGAAGTGCCCTTTGTGTACACTGTGAGAGAAATGCTGCTTCGGCAACACCTGCACCTAAAGCAGAGTTCCTCGGGTAAAACTGCGTGTTTTGCGAGAGGAAATGCTTAGAGTCCTCGCTACAGCCTGCCGTGGTTGAGGCAGTTCTCTTCACCTGGGAAACCCTGCATATAGAAGTTCATTCGTGGAAGAGACCAAAGAGTACACAGTGGGAGGAATGCTGCTTGTGTTCCACCTGCAATTAAAGCAGAGTTCTTCCGTTAAAACTGCGTGTTTAGGGAGAGGAAATGCTTACATTTCTCGCTACAGCCTGCCTTGTTTGAGGCAGTTCGCTCCACGTGGGAAACCCTGCATATAGCAGTTCATTCGTGGAGGAGCTCAGAGAGTACACAGTGGGAGAAATGCTGCTTGTGTTCCACCTGCTACTAAAGCAGAGTTCTTTGGGTAAAACTGCCGTGTTTTGGAAGAGGAAATGCTTCCAGTCCTCGCTACAGCCTGCCGTGGTTAATGCAGTTCGCACCACGTGGGAAAACCTGCATATAGAAGTTCATTCGTGGAAGAGAACAAAGAGGACACAGTGGGAGAAATACTGCTTGTGTTCCACCTGCAACTAAAGCAGAATTCTTCGGGTAAAACTGCGTGTTTTGGGAGTAGAAATGCTTACAGTCCTTACTACAGCCTGCCTTGGTTGAGGCAGTTCGCTGCATGAGGGACACACTGCATATAGAAGATTCCTTTGGGGAAGGGCACTTTGTGTACAGTGTGGGACAAATGCACCTTGTGTTCCACCTGCAACTAAAGCAGAGTTCTTCGGGTAAAAGTGCCGTGTTTTCAGAGAGGAAATCCTTAGAGACCACAGTAGAGCCTGCCATGGTTGAGGCAGTTCGCTCCATGCGGGAAACCATTCTTACAGAACAAGTTCATTAGGGGAAGTGCCCATTGTGTACACTGTGGGAGAAAAGCTGCTTGAGTTCCACCTGCAACTAAAGCAGAGTTCTTCCATTAAAACTGCGTGTTTAGGGAGAGGAAATGGTTACAGTCCTCGCTGCAGCCTGCCGTAGTTGAGGCAGTTCGCTCCACGTGGGAAACCCTGCATATACAAGTTCATTCGTGGAAGAGACCAAAGAGTACACAGTGGGATAAATGCGGCTTGTGTTCCAACTGCAACTAAAGCAGAGTTCTTTGGGTAAAACTGCCATGTTTTGGGAGAGGAAATGCTTAGAGACCTCACTAGAGCCTGTCTTTGTTTAGGCATTTCACTCCACGTTGGACATCTTGAGTATAGAGGTTCTTTCGGCAAAGGCCCATTGGGTACACTGTGGAAGAAAAGTTGCTTGTGTTCCACTTGCAATTAAAGCAGAGTTCTTCTGGTAAAACTGCGTGTTTGGGGAGAGGAAACGCTAGCAGTCCTTACTAGAGCCTGCCTTGCTTGAGGCAGTTCGCTGCACGTGGGACACCCTGCATATAGAAGTTCATTCGGGGAGGGGCCCTTTGTGTACAGTGTGGGAGAAATGCAGCTTGTGTTCCACCTGCAATTAAGGCAGAGTTCTTCGGGTAAAAGTGCCATGTTTTCAGAGAGGAAATCCTTAGAGACCACAGTAGGGCCTGCCATGGTTGAGGCAGCTCGCTCTACGCGGGACACCATTCTTTTAGAACAAGGTCATTAGTGGTAGTGCCCATTGTGTACACTGTGAGAGAAATGCTGCTTCTATTACACCTGCACCTAAAGCTGAGTTCCTGTGGTAAAACTGAGGGTTCTGGGAGAGGAAATGCTTAGAGTCCTTACTAGAGCCTGCCTTGCTTGAGGCAGTTCGCTCCACGCGGGACAACCTGTATATTGAAGTTCATTCGGGGAAGGACCTTCCTTATGTGTACCTTGAGGGAGAAATGCATCTTGTGTTCCACCTGCAATTAAGGCAGAGTTCTTCGGGTAAAAGTGCTGTGTTTTCAGAGAGGAAATCCTTAGAGACCACAGTAGGGCTTGCCTTGGTTGAGGCAGTTCGCTCCATGCGGGACAGCCTGCATATAGAACAAGTTCATTCGGTGAAGTGCCCATTGTGTGAACTGAAGGAGAAATGCTGCTTGTGTTACACCTGGAACTAAAGCAGAGTTTTTCTGGTAAAGCTGCGGTGTTTTGGGAGAGGAAATGTTTAGAGGCCTCACTGGAGCCTGAGTTGATTTAGGCATTTCACTCCACGTGGGACACCTTGAGTATAGAAGCTCTTTGGGCAAAGGCCACTGTGTACACTGTGGGAGAAAAGCTGCTTGTGTTCCACCTGCAACTAAAGCAGAGTTCTTCGGGTCAAACTGCGTGTTTTGGGAGAGGGAATGCTTAAAGTCCTTACTAGAGCCTACCTTGATTGAGGCAGTTCGCTGCACGTGGGACACCCTGCATATAGAATTTCATTCGGGGAAGGGCCCTTTGTATACAGTGTGGGAGAAATGCAGCTTGTGTTCCACCTGCCATTAAGGTAGAGTTCTTCGGGTAAAAGTGCCGTGTTTTCAGAGAGGAAATCCTTAGAGACCACAGTAGAGCCTGCCATGGTTGAGGCAGTTCGCTCTATGCGGGACACCATTCTTTTAGAACAAGGTTATTAGTGGAAGTGCCCTTTGTGTACACTGTGAGAGAAATGCTGCTTCGGCAACACCTGCACCTAAAGCAGAGTTCCTCGGGTAAAACTGCGTGTTTTGCGAGAGGAAATGCTTAGAGTCCTCGCTACAGCCTGCCGTGGTTGAGGCAGTTCTCTTCACCTGGGAAACCCTGCATATAGAAGTTCATTCGTGGAAGAGACCAAAGAGTACACAGTGGGAGGAATGCTGCTTGTGTTCCACCTGCAATTAAAGCAGAGTTCTTCCGTTAAAACTGCGTGTTTAGGGAGAGGAAATGCTTACATTTCTCGCTACAGCCTGCCTTGTTTGAGGCAGTTCGCTCCACGTGGGAAACCCTGCATATAGCAGTTCATTCGTGGAGGAGCTCAGAGAGTATACAGTGGGAGAAATGCTGCTTGTGTTCCACCTGCTACTAAAGCAGAGTTCTTTGGGTAAAACTGCCGTGTTTTGGAAGAGGAAATGCTTCCAGTCCTCGCTACAGCCTGCCGTGGTTAATGCAGTTCGCACCACGTGGGAAAACCTGCATAGAGAAGTTCATTCGTGGAAGAGAACAAAGAGGACACAGTGGGAGAAATACTGCTTGTGTTCCACCTGCAACTAAAGCAGAGTTCTTCGGGTAAAAGTGCCGTGTTTTCAGAGAGGAAATCCTTAGAGACCACAGTAGAGCCTGCCATGGTTGAGGCAGTTCGCTCCATGCGGGAAACAATTCTTACAGAACAAGTTCATTAGGGGAAGTGCCCATTGTGTACACTGTGGGAGAAAAGCTGCTTGAGTTCCACCTGCAACTAAAGCAGAGTTCTTCCATTAAAACTGCGTGTTTAGGGAGAGGAAATGGTTACAGTCCTCGCTGCAGCCTGCCGTAGTTGAGGCAGTTCGCTCCACGTGGGAAACCCTGCATATAGAAGTTCATTCGTGGAAGAGACCAAAGAGTACACAGTGGGATAAATGCGGCTTGTGTTCCAACTGCAACTAAAGCAGAGTTCTTTGGGTAAAACTGCCATGTTTTGGGAGAGGAAATGCTTAGAGACCTCACTAGAGCCTGTCTTTGTTTAGGCATTTCACTCCACGTTGGACATCTTGAGTATAGAAGTTCTTTCGGCAAAGGCCCATTGGGTACACTGTGGAAGAAAAGTTGCTTGTGTTCCACTTGCAATTAAAGCAGAGTTCTTCTGGTAAAACTGCGTGTTTGGGGAGAGGAAATGCTTGCAGTCCTTACTAGAGCCTGCCTTGCTTGAGGCAGTTCGCTGCACGTGGGACACCCTGCATATAGAAGTTCATTCGGGGAGGGGCCCTTTGTGTACAGTGTGGGAGAAATGCAGCTTGTGTTCCACCTGCAATTAAGGCAGAGTTCTTCGGGTAAAAGTGCCATGTTTTCAGAGAGGAAATCCTTAGAGACCACAGTAGGGCCTGCCATGGTTGAGGCAGCTCGCTCTACGCGGGACACCATTCTTTTAGAACAAGGTCATTAGTGGTAGTGCCCATTGTGTACACTGTGAGAGAAATGCTGCTTCTATTACACCTGCACCTAAAGCTGAGTTCCTGTGGTAAAACTGAGGGTTCTGGGAGAGGAAATGCTTAGAGTCCTTACTAGAGCCTGCCTTGCTTGAGGCAGTTCGCTCCACGCGGGACAACCTGTATATTGAAGTTCATTCGGGGAAGGACCTTCCTTATGTGTACCTTGAGGGAGAAATGCATCTTGTGTTCCACCTGCAATTAAGGCAGAGTTCTTCGGGTAAAAGTGCTGTGTTTTCAGAGAGGAAATCCTTAGAGACCACAGTAGGGCTTGCCTTGGTTGAGGCAGTTCGCTCCATGCGGGACAGCCTGCATATAGAACAAGTTCATTCGGTGAAGTGCCCATTGTGTGAACTGAAGGAGAAATGCTGCTTGTGTTACACCTGGAACTAAAGCAGAGTTTTTCTGGTAAAGCTGCGGTGTTTTGGGAGAGGAAATGTTTAGAGGCCTCACTGGAGCCTGAGTTGATTTAGGCATTTCACTCCACGTGGGACACCTTGAGTATAGAAGCTCTTTGGGCAAAGGCCACTGTGTACACTGTGGGAGAAAAGCTGCTTGTGTTCCACCTGCAACTAAAGCAGAGTTCTTCGGGTCAAACTGCGTGTTTTGGGAGAGGAAATGCTTACAGTCCTTACTGGAGCCTACCTTGATTGAGGCAGTTCGCTGCACGTGGGACACCCTGCATATAGAATTTCATTCGGGGAAGGGCCCTTTGTATACAGTGTGGGAGAAATGCAGCTTGTGTTCCACCTGCCATTAAGGTAGAGTTCTTCGGGTAAAAGTGCCGTGTTTTCAGAGAGGAAATCCTTAGAGACCACAGTAGAGCCTGCCATGGTTGAGGCAGTTCGCTCTATGCGGGACACCATTCTTTTAGAACAAGGTTATTAGTGGAAGTGCCCTTTGTGTACACTGTGAGAGAAATGCTGCTTCGGCAACACCTGCACCTAAAGCAGAGTTCCTCGGGTAAAACTGCGTGTTTTGCGAGAGGAAATGCTTAGAGTCCTCGCTACAGCCTGCCGTGGTTGAGGCAGTTCTCTTCACCTGGGAAACCCTGCATATAGAAGTTCATTCGTGGAAGAGACCAAAGAGTACACAGTGGGAGGAATGCTGCTTGTGTTCCACCTGCAATTAAAGCAGAGTTCTTCCGTTAAAACTGCGTGTTTAGGGAGAGGAAATGCTTACATTTCTCGCTACAGCCTGCCTTGTTTGAGGCAGTTCGCTCCACGTGGGAAACCCTGCATATAGCAGTTCATTCGTGGAGGAGCTCAGAGAGTACACAGTGGGAGAAATGCTGCTTGTGTTCCACCTGCTACTAAAGCAGAGTTCTTTGGGTAAAACTGCCGTGTTTTGGAAGAGGAAATGCTTCCAGTCCTCGCTACAGCCTGCCGTGGTTAATGCAGTTCGCACCACGTGGGAAAACCTGCATATAGAAGTTCATTCGTGGAAGAGAACAAAGAGGACACAGTGGGAGAAATACTGCTTGTGTTCCACCTGCAACTAAAGCAGAATTCTTCGGGTAAAACTGCGTGTTTTGGGAGTAGAAATGCTTACAGTCCTTACTACAGCCTGCCTTGGTTGAGGCAGTTCGCTGCATGAGGGACACACTGCATATAGAAGATTCCTTTGGGGAAGGGCACTTTGTGTACAGTGTGGGACAAATGCACCTTGTGTTCCACCTGCAACTAAAGCAGAGTTCTTCGGGTAAAAGTGCCGTGTTTTCAGAGAGGAAATCCTTAGAGACCACAGTAGAGCCTGCCATGGTTGAGGCAGTTCGCTCCATGCGGGAAACCATTCTTACAGAACAAGTTCATTAGGGGAAGTGCCCATTGTGTACACTGTGGGAGAAAAGCTGCTTGAGTTCCACCTGCAACTAAAGCAGAGTTCTTCCATTAAAACTGCGTGTTTAGGGAGAGGAAATGGTTACAGTCCTCGCTGCAGCCTGCCGTAGTTGAGGCAGTTCGCTCCACGTGGGAAACCCTGCATATACAAGTTCATTCGTGGAAGAGACCAAAGAGTACACAGTGGGATAAATGCGGCTTGTGTTCCAACTGCAACTAAAGCAGAGTTCTTTGGGTAAAACTGCCATGTTTTGGGAGAGGAAATGCTTAGAGACCTCACTAGAGCCTGTCTTTGTTTAGGCATTTCACTCCACGTGGGACACCTTGAGTATAGAAGCTCTTTGGGCAAAGGCCACTGTGTACACTGTGGGAGAAAAGCTGCTTGTGTTCCACCTGCAACTAAAGCAGAGTTCTTCGGGTCAAACTGCGTGTTTTGGGAGAGGAAATGCTTACAGTCCTTACTGGAGCCTACCTTGATTGAGGCAGTTCGCTGCACGTGGGACACCCTGCATATAGAATTTCATTCGGGGAAGGGCCCTTTGTATACAGTGTGGGAGAAATGCAGCTTGTGTTCCACCTGCCATTAAGGTAGAGTTCTTCGGGTAAAAGTGCCGTGTTTTCAGAGAGGAAATCCTTAGAGACCACAGTAGAGCCTGCCATGGTTGAGGCAGTTCGCTCTATGCGGGACACCATTCTTTTAGAACAAGGTTATTAGTGGAAGTGCCCTTTGTGTACACTGTGAGAGAAATGCTGCTTCGGCAACACCTGCACCTAAAGCAGAGTTCCTCGGGTAAAACTGTGTGTTTTGCGAGAGGAAATGCTTAGAGTCCTCGCTACAGCCTGCCGTGGTTGAGGCAGTTCTCTTCACCTGGGAAACCCTGCATATAGAAGTTTATTCGTGGAAGAGACCAAAGAGTACACAGTGGGAGGAATGCTGCTTGTGTTCCACCTGCAATTAAAGCAGAGTTCTTCCGTTAAAACTGCGTGTTTAGGGAGAGGAAATGCTTACATTTCTCGCTACAGCCTGCCTTGTTTGAGGCAGTTCGCTCCACGTGGGAAACCCTGCATATAGCAGTTCATTCGTGGAGGAGCTCAGAGAGTACACAGTGGGAGAAATGCTGCTTGTGTTCCACCTGCTACTAAAGCAGAGTTCTTTGGGTAAAACTGCCGTGTTTTGGAAGAGGAAATGCTTCCAGTCCTCGCTACAGCCTGCCGTGGTTAATGCAGTTCGCACCACGTGGGAAAACCTGCATATAGAAGTTCATTCGTGGAAGAGAACAAAGAGGACACAGTGGGAGAAATACTGCTTGTGTTCCACCTGCAACTAAAGCAGAATTCTTCGGGTAAAACTGCGTGTTTTGGGAGTAGAAATGCTTACAGTCCTTACTACAGCCTGCCTTGGTTGAGGCAGTTCGCTGCATGAGGGACACACTGCATATAGAAGATTCCTTTGGGGAAGGGCACTTTGTGTACAGTGTGGGACAAATGCACCTTGTGTTCCACCTGCAACTAAAGCAGAGTTCTTCGGGTAAAAGTGCCGTGTTTTCAGAGAGGAAATCCTTAGAGACCACAGTAGAGCCTGCCATGGTTGAGGCAGTTCGCTCCATGCGGGAAACCATTCTTACAGAACAAGTTCATTAGGGGAAGTGCCCATTGTGTACACTGTGGGAGAAAAGCTGCTTGAGTTCCACCTGCAACTAAAGCAGAGTTCTTCCATTAAAACTGCGTGTTTAGGGAGAGGAAATGGTTACAGTCCTCGCTGCAGCCTGCCGTAGTTGAGGCAGTTCGCTCCACGTGGGAAACCCTGCATATACAAGTTCATTCGTGGAAGAGACCAAAGAGTACACAGTGGGATAAATGCGGCTTGTGTTCCAACTGCAACTAAAGCAGAGTTCTTTGGGTAAAACTGCCATGTTTTGGGAGAGGAAATGCTTAGAGACCTCACTAGAGCCTGTCTTTGTTTAGGCATTTCACTCCACGTTGGACATCTTGAGTATAGAGGTTCTTTCGGCAAAGGCCCATTGGGTACACTGTGGAAGAAAAGTTGCTTGTGTTCCACTTGCAATTAAAGCAGAGTTCTTCTGGTAAAACTGCGTGTTTGGGGAGAGGAAATGCTTGCAGTCCTTACTAGAGCCTGCCTTGCTTGAGGCAGTTCGCTGCACGTGGGACACCCTGCATATAGAAGTTCATTCGGGGAGGGGCCCTTTGTGTACAGTGTGGGAGAAATGCAGCTTGTGTTCCACCTGCAATTAAGGCAGAGTTCTTCGGGTAAAAGTGCCATGTTTTCAGAGAGGAAATCCTTAGAGACCACAGTAGAGCCTGCCATGGTTGAGGCAGCTCGCTCTACGCAGGACACCATTCTTTTAGAACAAGGTCATTAGTGGTAGTGCCCGTTGTGTACACTGTGAGAGAAATGCTGCTTCTATTACACCTGCACCTAAAGCTGAGTTCCTGGGGTAAAACTGAGGGTTCTGGGAGAGGAAATGCTTAGAGTGCTTACTAGAGCCTTCCTTGATTGAGGCAGTTCGCTCCACGCGGGACAACCTGTATATTGAAGTTCATTCGGGGAAGGACCTTATGTGTACCTTGAGGGAGAAATGCATCTTGTGTTCCACCTGCAATTAAGGCAGAGTTCTTCGGGTAAAAGTGCTGTGTTTTCAGAGAGGAAATCCTTAGAGACCACAGTAGGGCTTGCCTTGGTTGAGGCAGTTCGCTCCATGCGGGACAGCCTGCATATAGAACAAGTTCATTCGGTGAAGTGCCCATTGTGTGAACTGAAGGAGAAATGCTGCTTGTGTTACACCTGGAACTAAAGCAGAGTTTTTCTGGTAAAGCTGCGGTGTTTTGGGAGAGGAAATGTTTAGAGGCCTCACTGGAGCCTGAGTTGATTTAGGCATTTCACTCCACGTGGGACACCTTGAGTATAGAAGCTCTTTGGGCAAAGGCCACTGTGTACACTGTGGGAGAAAAGCTGCTTGTGTTCCACCTGCAACTAAAGCAGAGTTCTTCGGGTCAAACTGCGTGTTTTGGGAGAGGGAATGCTTACAGTCCTTACTGGAGCCTACCTTGATTGAGGCAGTTCGCTGCACGTGGGACACCCTGCATATAGAATTTCATTCGGGGAAGGGCCCTTTGTATACAGTGTGGGAGAAATGCAGCTTGTGTTCCACCTGCCATTAAGGTAGAGTTCTTCGGGTAAAAGTGCCGTGTTTTCAGAGAGGAAATCCTTAGAGACCACAGTAGAGCCTGCCATGGTTGAGGCAGTTCGCTCTATGCGGGACACCATTCTTTTAGAACAAGGTTATTAGTGGAAGTGCCCTTTGTGTACACTGTGAGAGAAATGCTGCTTCGGCAACACCTGCACCTAAAGCAGAGTTCCTCGGGTAAAACTGCGTGTTTTGCGAGAGGAAATGCTTAGAGTCCTCGCTACAGCCTGCCGTGGTTGAGGCAGTTCTCTTCACCTGGGAAACCCTGCATATAGAAGTTCATTCGTGGAAGAGACCAAAGAGTACACAGTGGGAGGAATGCTGCTTGTGTTCCACCTGCAATTAAAGCAGAGTTCTTCCGTTAAAACTGCGTGTTTAGGGAGAGGAAATGCTTACATTTCTCGCTACAGCCTGCCTTGTTTGAGGCAGTTCGCTCCACGTGGGAAACCCTGCATATAGCGGTTCATTCGTGGAGGAGCTCAGAGAGTACACAGTGGGAGAAATGCTGCTTGTGTTCCACCTGCTACTAAAGCAGAGTTCTTTGGGTAAAACTGCCGTGTTTTGGAAGAGGAAATGCTTCCAGTCCTCGCTACAGCCTGCCGTGGTTAATGCAGTTCGCACCACGTGGGAAAACCTGCATATAGAAGTTCATTCGTGGAAGAGAACAAAGAGGACACAGTGGGAGAAATACTGCTTGTGTTCCACCTGCAACTAAAGCAGAATTCTTCGGGTAAAACTGCGTGTTTTGGGAGTAGAAATGCTTACAGTCCTTACTACAGCCTGCCTTGGTTGAGGCAGTTCGCTGCATGAGGGACACACTGCATATAGAAGATTCCTTTGGGGAAGGGCACTTTGTGTACAGTGTGGGACAAATGCACCTTGTGTTCCACCTGCAACTAAAGCAGAGTTCTTCGGGTAAAAGTGCCGTGTTTTCAGAGAGGAAATCCTTAGAGACCACAGTAGAGCCTGCCATGGTTGAGGCAGTTCGCTCCATGCGGGAAACCATTCTTACAGAACAAGTTCATTAGGGGAAGTGCCCATTGTGTACACTGTGGGAGAAAAGCTGCTTGAGTTCCACCTGCAACTAAAGCAGAGTTCTTCCATTAAAACTGCGTGTTTAGGGAGAGGAAATGGTTACAGTCCTCGCTGCAGCCTGCCGTAGTTGAGGCAGTTCGCTCCACGTGGGAAACCCTGCATATACAAGTTCATTCGTGGAAGAGACCAAAGAGTACACAGTGGGATAAATGCGGCTTGTGTTCCAACTGCAACTAAAGCAGAGTTCTTTGGGTAAAACTGCCATGTTTTGGGAGAGGAAATGCTTAGAGACCTCACTAGAGCCTGTCTTTGTTTAGGCATTTCACTCCACGTTGGACATCTTGAGTATAGAGGTTCTTTCGGCAAAGGCCCATTGGGTACACTGTGGAAGAAAAGTTGCTTGTGTTCCACTTGCAATTAAAGCAGAGTTCTACTGGTAAAACTGCGTGTTTGGGGAGAGGAAACGCTAGCAGTCCTTACTAGAGCCTGCCTTGCTTGAGGCAGTTCGCTGCACGTGGGACACCCTGCATATAGAAGTTCATTCGGGGAGGGGCCCTTTGTGTACAGTGTGGGAGAAATGCAGCTTGTGTTCCACCTGCAATTAAGGCAGAGTTCTTCGGGTAAAAGTGCCATGTTTTCAGAGAGGAAATCCTTAGAGACCACAGTAGAGCCTGCCATGGTTGAGGCAGCTCGCTCTACGCAGGACACTATTCTTTTAGAACAAGGTCATTAGTGGTAGTGCCCGTTGTGTACACTGTGAGAGAAATGCTGCTTCTATTACACCTGCACCTAAAGCTGAGTTCCTGGGGTAAAACTGAGGGTTCTGGGAGAGGAAATGCTTAGAGTGCTTACTAGAGCCTGCCTTGATTGAGGCAGTTCGCTCCACGCGGGACAACCTGTATATTGAAGTTCATTCGGGGAAGGACCTTATGTGTACCTTGAGGGAGAAATGCATCTTGTGTTCCACCTGCAATTAAGGCAGAGTTCTTCGGGTAAAAGTGCTGTGTTTTCAGAGAGGAAATCCTTAGAGACCACAGTAGGGCTTGCCTTGGTTGAGGCAGTTCGCTCCATGCGGGACAGCCTGCATATAGAACAAGTTCATTCGGTGAAGTGCCCATTGTGTGAACTGAAGGAGAAATGCTGCTTGTGTTACACCTGGAACTAAAGCAGAGTTTTTCTGGTAAAGCTGCCGTGTTTTGGGAGAGGAAATGTTTAGAGGCCTCACTGGAGCCTGAGTTGATTTAGGCATTTCACTCCACGTGGGACACCTTGAGTATAGAAGCTCTTTGGGCAAAGGCCACTGTGTACACTGTGGGAGAAAAGCTGCTTGTGTTCCACCTGCAACTAAAGCAGAGTTCTTCGGGTCAAACTGCGTGTTTTGGGAGAGGAAATGCTTACAGTCCTTACTGGAGCCTACCTTGATTGAGGCAGTTCGCTGCACGTGGGACACCCTGCATATAGAATTTCATTCGGGGAAGGGCCCTTTGTATACAGTGTGGGAGAAATGCAGCTTGTGTTCCACCTGCCATTAAGGTAGAGTTCTTCGGGTAAAAGTGCCGTGTTTTCAGAGAGGAAATCCTTAGAGACCACAGTAGAGCCTGCCATGGTTGAGGCAGTTCGCTCTATGCGGGACACCATTCTTTTAGAACAAGGTTATTAGTGGAAGTGCCCTTTGTGTACACTGTGAGAGAAATGCTGCTTCGGCAACACCTGCACCTAAAGCAGAGTTCCTCGGGTAAAACTGCGTGTTTTGCGAGAGGAAATGCTTAGAGTCCTCGCTACAGCCTGCCGTGGTTGAGGCAGTTCTCTTCACCTGGGAAACCCTGCATATAGAAGTTCATTCGTGGAAGAGACCAAAGAGTACACAGTGGGAGGAATGCTGCTTGTGTTCCACCTGCAATTAAAGCAGAGTTCTTCCGTTAAAACTGCGTGTTTAGGGAGAGGAAATGCTTACATTTCTCGCTACAGCCTGCCTTGTTTGAGGCAGTTCGCTCCACGTGGGAAACCCTGCATATAGCAGTTCATTCGTGGAGGAGCTCAGAGAGTACACAGTGGGAGAAATGCTGCTTGTGTTCCACCTGCTACTAAAGCAGAGTTCTTTGGGTAAAACTGCCGTGTTTTGGAAGAGGAAATGCTTCCAGTCCTCGCTACAGCCTGCCGTGGTTAATGCAGTTCGCACCACGTGGGAAAACCTGCATATAGAAGTTCATTCGTGGAAGAGAACAAAGAGGACACAGTGGGAGAAATACTGCTTGTGTTCCACCTGCAACTAAAGCAGAATTCTTCGGGTAAAACTGCGTGTTTTGGGAGTAGAAATGCTTACAGTCCTTACTACAGCCTGCCTTGGTTGAGGCAGTTCGCTGCATGAGGGACACACTGCATATAGAAGATTCCTTTGGGGAAGGGCACTTTGTGTACAGTGTGGGACAAATGCACCTTGTGTTCCACCTGCAACTAAAGCAGAGTTCTTCGGGTAAAAGTGCCGTGTTTTCAGAGAGGAAATCCTTAGAGACCACAGTAGAGCCTGCCATGGTTGAGGCAGTTCGCTCCATGCGGGAAACCATTCTTACAGAACAAGTTCATTAGGGGAAGTGCCCATTGTGTACACTGTGGGAGAAAAGCTGCTTGAGTTCCACCTGCAACTAAAGCAGAGTTCTTCCATTAAAACTGCGTGTTTAGGGAGAGGAAATGGTTACAGTCCTCGCTGCAGCCTGCCGTAGTTGAGGCAGTTCGCTCCACGTGGGAAACCCTGCATATACAAGTTCATTCGTGGAAGAGACCAAAGAGTACACAGTGGGATAAATGCGGCTTGTGTTCCAACTGCAACTAAAGCAGAGTTCTTTGGGTAAAACTGCCATGTTTTGGGAGAGGAAATGCTTAGAGACCTCACTAGAGCCTGTCTTTGTTTAGGCATTTCACTCCACGTTGGACATCTTGAGTATAGAGGTTCTTTCGGCAAAGGCCCATTGGGTACACTGTGGAAGAAAAGTTGCTTGTGTTCCACTTGCAATTAAAGCAGAGTTCTTCTGGTAAAACTGCGTGTTTGGGGAGAGGAAACGCTAGCAGTCCTTACTAGAGCCTGCCTTGCTTGAGGCAGTTCGCTGCACGTGGGACACCCTGCATATAGAAGTTCATTCGGGGAGGGGCCCTTTGTGTACAGTGTGGGAGAAATGCAGCTTGTGTTCCACCTGCAATTAAGGCAGAGTTCTTCGGGTAAAAGTGCCATGTTTTCAGAGAGGAAATCCTTAGAGACCACAGTAGGGCCTGCCATGGTTGAGGCAGCTCGCTCTACGCGGGACACCATTCTTTTAGAACAAGGTCATTAGTGGTAGTGCCCATTGTGTACACTGTGAGAGAAATGCTGCTTCTATTACACCTGCACCTAAAGCTGAGTTCCTGTGGTAAAACTGAGGGTTCTGGGAGAGGAAATGCTTAGAGTCCTTACTAGAGCCTGCCTTGCTTGAGGCAGTTCGCTCCACGCGGGACAACCTGTATATTGAAGTTCATTCGGGGAAGGACCTTCCTTATGTGTACCTTGAGGGAGAAATGCATCTTGTGTTCCACCTGCAATTAAGGCAGAGTTCTTCGGGTAAAAGTGCTGTGTTTTCAGAGAGGAAATCCTTAGAGACCACAGTAGGGCTTGCCTTGGTTGAGGCAGTTCGCTCCATGCGGGACAGCCTGCATATAGAACAAGTTCATTCGGTGAAGTGCCCATTGTGTGAACTGAAGGAGAAATGCTGCTTGTGTTACACCTGGAACTAAAGCAGAGTTTTTCTGGTAAAGCTGCGGTGTTTTGGGAGAGGAAATGTTTAGAGGCCTCACTGGAGCCTGAGTTGATTTAGGCATTTCACTCCACGTGGGACACCTTGAGTATAGAAGCTCTTTGGGCAAAGGCCACTGTGTACACTGTGGGAGAAAAGCTGCTTGTGTTCCACCTGCAACTAAAGCAGAGTTCTTCGGGTCAAACTGCGTGTTTTGGGAGAGGAAATGCTTACAGTCCTTACTGGAGCCTACCTTGATTGAGGCAGTTCGCTGCACGTGGGACACCCTGCATATAGAATTTCATTCGGGGAAGGGCCCTTTGTATACAGTGTGGGAGAAATGCAGCTTGTGTTCCACCTGCCATTAAGGTAGAGTTCTTCGGGTAAAAGTGCCGTGTTTTCAGAGAGGAAATCCTTAGAGACCACAGTAGAGCCTGCCATGGTTGAGGCAGTTCGCTCTATGAGGGACACCATTCTTTTAGAACAAGGTTATTAGTGGAAGTGCCCTTTGTGTACACTGTGAGAGAAATGCTGCTTCGGCAACACCTGCACCTAAAGCAGAGTTCCTCGGGTAAAACTGCGTGTTTTGCGAGAGGAAATGCTTAGAGTCCTCGCTACAGCCTGCCGTGGTTGAGGCAGTTCTCTTCACCTGGGAAACCCTGCATATAGAAGTTCATTCGTGGAAGAGACCAAAGAGTACACAGTGGGAGGAATGCTGCTTGTGTTCCACCTGCAATTAAAGCAGAGTTCTTCCGTTAAAACTGCGTGTTTAGGGAGAGGAAATGCTTACATTTCTCGCTACAGCCTGCCTTGTTTGAGGCAGTTCGCTCCACGTGGGAAACCCTGCATATAGCAGTTCATTCGTGGAGGAGCTCAGAGAGTACACAGTGGGAGAAATGCTGCTTGTGTTCCACCTGCTACTAAAGCAGAGTTCTTTGGGTAAAACTGCCGTGTTTTGGAAGAGGAAATGCTTCCAGTCCTCGCTACAGCCTGCCGTGGTTAATGCAGTTCGCACCACGTGGGAAAACCTGCATATAGAAGTTCATTCGTGGAAGAGAACAAAGAGGACACAGTGGGAGAAATACTGCTTGTGTTCCACCTGCAACTAAAGCAGAATTCTTCGGGTAAAACTGCGTGTTTTGGGAGTAGAAATGCTTACAGTCCTTACTACAGCCTGCCTTGGTTGAGGCAGTTCGCTGCATGAGGGACACACTGCATATAGAAGATTCCTTTGGGGAAGGGCACTTTGTGTACAGTGTGGGACAAATGCACCTTGTGTTCCACCTGCAACTAAAGCAGAGTTCTTCGGGTAAAAGTGCCGTGTTTTCAGAGAGGAAATCCTTAGAGACCACAGTAGAGCCTGCCATGGTTGAGGCAGTTCGCTCCATGCGGGACACCATTCTTTTAGAACAAGGTTATTAGTGGAAGTGCCCTTTGTGTACACTGTGAGAGAAATGCTGCTTCGGCAACACCTGCACCTAAAGCAGAGTTCCTCGGGTAAAACTGCGTGTTTTGCGAGAGGAAATGCTTAGAGTCCTCGCTACAGCCTGCCGTGGTTGAGGCAGTTCTCTTCACCTGGGAAACCCTGCATATAGAAGTTCATTCGTGGAAGAGACCAAAGAGTACACAGTGGGAGGAATGCTGCTTGTGTTCCACCTGCAATTAAAGCAGAGTTCTTCCGTTAAAACTGCGTGTTTAGGGAGAGGAAATGCTTACATTTCTCGCTACAGCCTGCCTTGTTTGAGGCAGTTCGCTCCACGTGGGAAACCCTGCATATAGCAGTTCATTCGTGGAGGAGCTCAGAGAGTACACAGTGGGAGAAATGCTGCTTGTGTTCCACCTGCTACTAAAGCAGAGTTCTTTGGGTAAAACTGCCGTGTTTTGGAAGAGGAAATGCTTACAGTCCTCGCTACAGCCTGCCGTGGTTAATGCAGTTCGCACCACGTGGGAAAACCTGCATATAGAAGTTCATTCGTGGAAGAGAACAAAGAGGACACAGTGGGAGAAATACTGCTTGTGTTCCACCTGCAACTAAAGCAGAATTCTTCGGGTAAAACTGCGTGTTTTGGGAGAAGAAATGCTTACAGTCCTTACTACAGCCTGCCTTGGTTGAGGCAGTTCGCTGCATGAGGGACACACTGCATATAGAAGATTCCTTTGGGGAAGGGCACTTTGTGTACAGTGTGGGACAAATGCACCTTGTGTTCCACCTGCAACTAAAGCAGAGTTCTTCGGGTAAAAGTGCCGTGTTTTCAGAGAGGAAATCCTTAGAGACCACAGTAGAGCCTGCCATGGTTGAGGCAGTTCGCTCCATGCGGGAAACCATTCTTACAGAACAAGTTCATTAGGGGAAGTGCCCATTGTGTACACTGTGGGAGAAAAGCTGCTTGAGTTCCACCTGCAACTAAAGCAGAGTTCTTCCATTAAAACTGCGTGTTTAGGGAGAGGAAATGGTTACAGTCCTCGCTGCAGCCTGCCGTAGTTGAGGCAGTTCGCTCCACGTGGGAAACCCTGCATATACAAGTTCATTCGTGGAAGAGACCAAAGAGTACACAGTGGGATAAATGCGGCTTGTGTTCCAACTGCAACTAAAGCAGAGTTCTTTGGGTAAAACTGCCATGTTTTGGGAGAGGAAATGCTTAGAGACCTCACTAGAGCCTGTCTTTGTTTAGGCATTTCACTCCACGTTGGACATCTTGAGTATAGAGGTTCTTTCGGCAAAGGCCCATTGGGTACACTGTGGAAGAAAAGTTGCTTGTGTTCCACTTGCAATTAAAGCAGAGTTCTTCTGGTAAAACTGCGTGTTTGGGGAGAGGAAACGCTAGCAGTCCTTACTAGAGTCTGCCTTGCTTGAGGCAGTTCGCTGCACGTGGGACACCCTGCATATAGAAGTTCATTCGGGGAAGGACCTTCCTTATGTGTACCTTGAGGGAGAAATGCATCTTGTGTTCCACCTGCAATTAAGGCAGAGTTCTTCGGGTAAAAGTGCTGTGTTTTCAGAGAGGAAATCCTTAGAGACCACAGTAGGGCTTGCCTTGGTTGAGGCAGTTCGCTCCATGCGGGACAGCCTGCATATAGAACAAGTTCATTCGGTGAAGTGCCCATTGTGTGAACTGAAGGAGAAATGCTGCTTGTGTTACACCTGGAACTAAAGCAGAGTTTTTCTGGTAAAGCTGCGGTGTTTTGGGAGAGGAAATGTTTAGAGGCCTCACTGGAGCCTGAGTTGATTTAGGCATTTCACTCCACGTGGGACACCTTGAGTATAGAAGCTCTTTGGGCAAAGGCCACTGTGTACACTGTGGGAGAAAAGCTGCTTGTGTTCCACCTGCAACTAAAGCAGAGTTCTTCGGGTCAAACTGCGTGTTTTGGGAGAGGAAATGCTTACAGTCCTTACTGGAGCCTACCTTGATTGAGGCAGTTCGCTGCACGTGGGACACCCTGCATATAGAATTTCATTCGGGGAAGGGCCCTTTGTATACAGTGTGGGAGAAATGCAGCTTGTGTTCCACCTGCCATTAAGGTAGAGTTCTTCGGGTAAAAGTGCCGTGTTTTCAGAGAGGAAATCCTTAGAGACCACAGTAGAGCCTGCCATGGTTGAGGCAGTTCGCTCTATGCGGGACACCATTCTTTTAGAACAAGGTTATTAGTGGAAGTGCCCTTTGTGTACACTGTGAGAGAAATGCTGCTTCGGCAACACCTGCACCTAAAGCAGAGTTCCTCGGGTAAAACTGCGTGTTTTGCGAGAGGAAATGCTTAGAGTCCTCGCTACAGCCTGCCGTGGTTGAGGCAGTTCTCTTCACCTGGGAAACCCTGCATATAGAAGTTCATTCGTGGAAGAGACCAAAGAGTACACAGTGGGAGGAATGCTGCTTGTGTTCCACCTGCAATTAAAGCAGAGTTCTTCCGTTAAAACTGCGTGTTTAGGGAGAGGAAATGCTTACATTTCTCGCTACAGCCTGCCTTGTTTGAGGCAGTTCGCTCCACGTGGGAAACCCTGCATATAGCAGTTCATTCGTGGAGGAGCTCAGAGAGTACACAGTGGGAGAAATGCTGCTTGTGTTCCACCTGCTACTAAAGCAGAGTTCTTTGGGTAAAACTGCCGTGTTTTGGAAGAGGAAAGGCTTCCAGTCCTCGCTACAGCCTGCCGTGGTTAATGCAGTTCGCACCACGTGGGAAAACCTGCATATAGAAGTTCATTCGTGGAAGAGAACAAAGAGGACACAGTGGGAGAAATACTGCTTGTGTTCCACCTGCAACTAAAGCAGAATTCTTCGGGTAAAACTGCGTGTTTTGGGAGTAGAAATGCTTACAGTCCTTACTACAGCCTGCCTTGGTTGAGGCAGTTCGCTGCATGAGGGACACACTGCATATAGAAGATTCCTTTGGGGAAGGGCACTTTGTGTACAGTGTGGGACAAATGCACCTTGTGTTCCACCTGCAACTAAAGCAGAGTTCTTCGGGTAAAAGTGCCGTGTTTTCAGAGAGGAAATCCTTAGAGACCACAGTAGAGCCTGCCATGGTTGAGGCAGTTCGCTCCATGCGGGAAACCATTCTTACAGAACAAGTTCATTAGGGGAAGTGCCCATTGTGTACACTGTGGGAGAAAAGCTGCTTGAGTTCCACCTGCAACTAAAGCAGAGTTCTTCCATTAAAACTGCGTGTTTAGGGAGAGGAAATGGTTACAGTCCTCGCTGCAGCCTGCCGTAGTTGAGGCAGTTCGCTCCACGTGGGAAACCCTGCATATAGAAGTTCATTCGTGGAAGAGACCAAAGAGTACACAGTGGGATAAATGCGGCTTGTGTTCCAACTGCAACTAAAGCAGAGTTCTTTGGGTAAAACTGCCATGTTTTGGGAGAGGAAATGCTTAGAGACCTCACTAGAGCCTGCCTTTGTTTAGGCATTTCACTCCACGTTGGACATCTTGAGTATAGAAGTTCTTTGGGCAAAGGCCACTGTGTACACTGTGGGAGAAAAGCTGCTTGTGTTCCACCTGCAACTAAAGCAGAGTTCTTCGGGTCAAACTGCGTGTTTTGGGAGAGGAAATGCTTACAGTCCTTACTGGAGCCTACCTTGATTGATGCAGTTCGCTGCACGTGGGACACCCTGCATATAGAATTTCATTCGGGGAAGGGCCCTTTGTATACAGTGTGGGAGAAATGCAGCTTGTGTTCCACCTGCCATTAATGTAGAGTTCTTCGGGTAAAAGTGCCGTGTTTTCAGAGAGGAAATCCTTAGAGACCACAGTAGAGCCTGCCATGGTTGAGGCAGTTCGCTCTATGCGGGACACCATTCTTTTAGAACAAGGTTATTAGTGGAAGTGCCCTTTGTGTACACTGTGAGAGAAATGCTGCTTCGGCAACACCTGCACCTAAAGCAGAGTTCCTCGGGTAAAACTGCGTGTTTTGCGAGAGGAAATGCTTAGAGTCCTCGCTACAGCCTGCCGTGGTTGAGGCAGTTCTCTTCACCTGGGAAACCCTGCATATAGAAGTTCATTCGTGGAAGAGACCAAAGAGTACACAGTGGGAGGAATGCTGCTTGTGTTCCACCTGCAATTAAAGCAGAGTTCTTCCGTTAAAACTGCGTGTTTAGGGAGAGGAAATGCTTACATTTCTCGCTACAGCCTGCCTTGTTTGAGGCAGTTCGCTCCACGTGGGAAACCCTGCATATAGCAGTTCATTCGTGGAGGAGCTCAGAGAGTACACAGTGGGAGAAATGCTGCTTGTGTTCCACCTGCTACTAAAGCAGAGTTCTTTGGGTAAAACTGCCGTGTTTTGGAAGAGGAAATGCTTCCAGTCCTCGCTACAGCCTGCCGTGGTTAATGCAGTTCGCACCACGTGGGAAAACCTGCATATAGAAGTTCATTCGTGGAAGAGAACAAAGAGGACACAGTGGGAGAAATACTGCTTGTGTTCCACCTGCAACTAAAGCAGAATTCTTCGGGTAAAACTGCGTGTTTTGGGAGTAGAAATGCTTACAGTCCTTACTACAGCCTGCCTTGGTTGAGGCAGTTCGCTGCATGAGGGACACACTGCATATAGAAGATTCCTTTGGGGAAGGGCACTTTGTGTACAGTGTGGGACAAATGCACCTTGTGTTCCACCTGCAACTAAAGCAGAGTTCTTCGGGTAAAAGTGCCGTGTTTTCAGAGAGGAAATCCTTAGAGACCACAGTAGAGCCTGCCATGGTTGAGGCAGTTCGCTCCATGCGGGAAACCATTCTTACAGAACAAGTTCATTAGGGGAAGTGCCCATTGTGTACACTGTGGGAGAAAAGCTGCTTGAGTTCCACCTGCAACTAAAGCAGAGTTCTTCCATTAAAACTGCGTGTTTAGGGAGAGGAAATGGTTACAGTCCTCGCTGCAGCCTGCCGTAGTTGAGGCAGTTCGCTCCACGTGGGAAACCCTGCATATACAAGTTCATTCGTGGAAGAGACCAAAGAGTACACAGTGGGATAAATGCGGCTTGTGTTCCAACTGCAACTAAGGCAGAGTTCTTTGGGTAAAACTGCCATGTTTTGGGAGAGGAAATGCTTAGAGACCTCACTAGAGCCTGTCTTTGTTTAGGCATTTCACTCCACGTTGGACATCTTGAGTATAGAGGTTCTTTCGGCAAAGGCCCATTGGGTACACTGTGGAAGAAAAGTTGCTTGTGTTCCACTTGCAATTAAAGCAGAGTTCTTCTGGTAAAACTGCGTGTTTGGGGAGAGGAAACGCTAGCAGTCCTTACTAGAGCCTGCCTTGCTTGAGGCAGTTCGCTGCACGTGGGACACCCTGCATATAGAAGTTCATTCGGGGAGGGGCCCTTTGTGTACAGTGTGGGAGAAATGCAGCTTGTGTTCCACCTGCAATTAAGGCAGAGTTCTTCGGGTAAAAGTGCCATGTTTTCAGAGAGGAAATCCTTAGAGACCACAGTAGAGCCTGCCATGGTTGAGGCAGCTCGCTCTACGCGGGACACCATTCTTTTAGAACAAGGTCATTAGTGGTAGTGCCCATTGTGTACACTGTGAGAGAAATGCTGCTTCTATTACACCTGCACCTAAAGCTGAGTTCCTGTGGTAAAACTGAGGGTTCTGGGAGAGGAAATGCTTAGAGTCCTTACTAGAGCCTGCCTTGCTTGAGGCAGTTCGCTCCACGCGGGACAACCTGTATATTGAAGTTCATTCGGGGAAGGACCTTATGTGTACCTTGAGGGAGAAATGCATCTTGTGTTCCACCTGCAATTAAGGCAGAGTTCTTCGGGTAAAAGTGCTGTGTTTTCAGAGAGGAAATCCTTAGAGACCACAGTAGGGCTTGCCTTGGTTGAGGCAGTTCGCTCCATGCGGGACAGTCTGCATATAGAACAAGTTCATTCGGTGAAGTGCCCATTGTGTGAACTGAAGGAGAAATGCTGCTTGTGTTACACCTGGAACTAAAGCAGAGTTTTTCTGGTAAAGCTGCGGTGTTTTGGGAGAGGAAATGTTTAGAGGCCTCACTGGAGCCTGAGTTGATTTAGGCATTTCACTCCACGTGGGACACCTTGAGTATAGAAGCTCTTTGGGCAAAGGCCACTGTGTACACTGTGGGAGAAAAGCTGCTTGTGTTCCACCTGCAACTAAAGCAGAGTTCTTCGGGTCAAACTGCGTGTTTTGGGAGAGGAAATGCTTACAGTCCTTACTGGAGCCTACCTTGATTGAGGCAGTTCGCTGCACGTGGGACACCCTGCATATAGAATTTCATTCGGGGAAGGGCCCTTTGTATACAGTGTGGGAGAAATGCAGCTTGTGTTCCACCTGCCATTAAGGTAGAGTTCTTCGGGTAAAAGTGCCGTGTTTTCAGAGAGGAAATCCTTAGAGACCACAGTAGAGCCTGCCATGGTTGAGGCAGTTCGCTCTATGCGGGACACCATTCTTTTAGAACAAGGTTATTAGTGGAAGTGCCCTTTGTGTACACTGTGAGAGAAATGCTGCTTCGGCAACACCTGCACCTAAAGCAGAGTTCCTCGGGTAAAACTGCGTGTTTTGCGAGAGGAAATGCTTAGAGTCCTCGCTACAGCCTGCCGTGGTTGAGGCAGTTCTCTTCACCTGGGAAACCCTGCATATAGAAGTTCATTCGTGGAAGAGACCAAAGAGTACACAGTGGGAGGAATGCTGCTTGTGTTCCACCTGCAATTAAAGCAGAGTTCTTCCGTTAAAACTGCGTGTTTAGGGAGAGGAAATGCTTACATTTCTCGCTACAGCCTGCCTTGTTTGAGGCAGTTCGCTCCACGTGGGAAACCCTGCATATAGCAGTTCATTCGTGGAGGAGCTCAGAGAGTACACAGTGGGAGAAATGCTGCTTGTGTTCCACCTGCTACTAAAGCAGAGTTCTTTGGGTAAAACTGCCGTGTTTTGGAAGAGGAAATGCTTCCAGTCCTCGCTACAGCCTGCCGTGGTTAATGCAGTTCGCACCACGTGGGAAAACCTGCATATAGAAGTTCATTCGTGGAAGAGAACAAAGAGGACACAGTGGGAGAAATACTGCTTGTGTTCCACCTGCAACTAAAGCAGAATTCTTCGGGTAAAACTGCGTGTTTTGGGAGTAGAAATGCTTACAGTCCTTACTACAGCCTGCCTTGGTTGAGGCAGTTCGCTGCATGAGGGACACACTGCATATAGAAGATTCCTTTGGGGAAGGGCACTTTGTGTACAGTGTGGGACAAATGCACCTTGTGTTCCACCTGCAACTAAAGCAGAGTTCTTCGGGTAAAAGTGCCGTGTTTTCAGAGAGGAAATCCTTAGAGACCACAGTAGAGCCTGCCATGGTTGAGGCAGTTCGCTCCATGCGGGAAACCATTCTTACAGAACAAGTTCATTAGGGGAAGTGCCCATTGTGTACACTGTGGGAGAAAAGCTGCTTGAGTTCCACCTGCAACTAAAGCAGAGTTCTTCCATTAAAACTGCGTGTTTAGGGAGAGGAAATGGTTACAGTCCTCGCTGCAGCCTGCCGTAGTTGAGGCAGTTCGCTCCACGTGGGAAACCCTGCATATACAAGTTCATTCGTGGAAGAGACCAAAGAGCACACAGTGGGATAAATGCGGCTTGTGTTCCAACTGCAACTAAAGCAGAGTTCTTTGGGTAAAACTGCCATGTTTTGGGAGAGGAAATGCTTAGAGACCTCACTAGAGCCTGTCTTTGTTTAGGCATTTCACTCCACGTTGGACATCTTGAGTATAGAGGTTCTTTCGGCAAAGGCCCATTGGGTACACTGTGGAAGAAAAGTTGCTTGTGTTCCACTTGCAATTAAAGCAGAGTTCTTCTGGTAAAACTGCGTGTTTGGGGAGAGGAAACGCTAGCAGTCCTTACTAGAGCCTGCCTTGCTTGAGGCAGTTCGCTGCACGTGGGACACCCTGCATATAGAAGTTCATTCGGGGAGGGGCCCTTTGTGTACAGTGTGGGAGAAATGCAGCTTGTGTTCCACCTGCAATTAAGGCAGAGTTCTTCGGGTAAAAGTGCCATGTTTTCAGAGAGGAAATCCTTAGAGACCACAGTAGGGCCTGCCATGGTTGAGGCAGCTCGCTCTACGCGGGACACCATTCTTTTAGAACAAGGTCATTAGTGGTAGTGCCCATTGTGTACACTGTGAGAGAAATGCTGCTTCTATTACACCTGCACCTAAAGCTGAGTTCCTGTGGTAAAACTGAGGGTTCTGGGAGAGGAAATGCTTAGAGTCCTTACTAGAGCCTGCCTTGCTTGAGGCAGTTCGCTCCACGCGGGACAACCTGTATATTGAAGTTCATTCGGGGAAGGACCTTCCTTATGTGTACCTTGAGGGAGAAATGCATCTTGTGTTCCACCTGCAATTAAGGCAGAGTTCTTCGGGTAAAAGTGCTGTGTTTTCAGAGAGGAAATCCTTAGAGACCACAGTAGGGCTTGCCTTGGTTGAGGCAGTTCGCTCCATGCGGGACAGCCTGCATATAGAACAAGTTCATTCGGTGAAGTGCCCATTGTGTGAACTGAAGGAGAAATGCTGCTTGTGTTACACCTGGAACTAAAGCAGAGTTTTTCTGGTAAAGCTGCGGTGTTTTGGGAGAGGAAATGTTTAGAGGCCTCACTGGAGCCTGAGTTGATTTAGGCATTTCACTCCACGTGGGACACCTTGAGTATAGAAGCTCTTTGGGCAAAGGCCACTGTGTACACTGTGGGAGAAAAGCTGCTTGTGTTCCACCTGCAACTAAAGCAGAGTTCTTCGGGTCAAACTGCGTGTTTTGGGAGAGGGAATGCTTACAGTCCTTACTGGAGCCTACCTTGATTGAGGCAGTTCGCTGCACGTGGGACACCCTGCATATAGAATTTCATTCGGGGAAGGGCCCTTTGTATACAGTGTGGGAGAAATGCAGCTTGTGTTCCACCTGCCATTAAGGTAGAGTTCTTCGGGTAAAAGTGCCGTGTTTTCAGAGAGGAAATCCTTAGAGACCACAGTAGAGCCTGCCATGGTTGAGGCAGTTCGCTCTATGCGGGACACCATTCTTTTAGAACAAGGTTATTAGTGGAAGTGCCCTTTGTGTACACTGTGAGAGAAATGCTGCTTCGGCAACACCTGCACCTAAAGCAGAGTTCCTCGGGTAAAACTGCGTTTTTGCGAGAGGAAATGCTTAGAGTCCTCGCTACAGCCTGCCGTGGTTGAGGCAGTTCTCTTCACCTGGGAAACCCTGCATATAGAAGTTCATTCGTGGAAGAGACCAAAGAGTACACAGTGGGAGGAATGCTGCTTGTGTTCCACCTGCAATTAAAGCAGAGTTCTTCCGTTAAAACTGCGTGTTTAGGGAGAGGAAATGCTTACATTTCTCGCTACAGCCTGCCTTGTTTGAGGCAGTTCGCTCCACGTGGGAAACCCTGCATATAGCAGTTCATTCGTGGAGGAGCTCAGAGAGTACACAGTGGGAGAAATGCTGCTTGTGTTCCACCTGCTACTAAAGCAGAGTTCTTTGGGTAAAACTGCCGTGTTTTGGAAGAGGAAATGCTTCCAGTCCTCGCTACAGCCTGCCGTGGTTAATGCAGTTCGCACCACGTGGGAAAACCTGCATATAGAAGTTCATTCGTGGAAGAGAACAAAGAGGACACAGTGGGAGAAATACTGCTTGTGTTCCACCTGCAACTAAAGCAGAATTCTTCGGGTAAAACTGCGTGTTTTGGGAGTAGAAATGCTTACAGTCCTTACTACAGCCTGCCTTGGTTGAGGCAGTTCGCTGCATGAGGGACACACTGCATATAGAAGATTCCTTTGGGGAAGGGCACTTTGTGTACAGTGTGGGACAAATGCACCTTGTGTTCCACCTGCAACTAAAGCAGAGTTCTTCGGGTAAAAGTGCCGTGTTTTCAGAGAGGAAATCCTTAGAGACCACAGTAGAGCCTGCCATGGTTGAGGCAGTTCGCTCCATGCGGGACACCATTCTTTTAGAACAAGGTTATTAGTGGAAGTGCCCTTTGTGTACACTGTGAGAGAAATGCTGCTTCGGCAACACCTGCACCTAAAGCAGAGTTCCTCGGGTAAAACTGCGTGTTTTGCGAGAGGAAATGCTTAGAGTCCTCGCTACAGCCTGCCGTGGTTGAGGCAGTTCTCTTCACCTGGGAAACCCTGCATATAGAAGTTCATTCGTGGAAGAGACCAAAGAGTACACAGTGGGAGGAATGCTGCTTGTGTTCCACCTGCAATTAAAGCAGAGTTCTTCCGTTAAAACTGCGTGTTTAGGGAGAGGAAATGCTTACATTTCTCGCTACAGCCTGCCTTGTTTGAGGCAGTTCGCTCCACGTGGGAAACCCTGCATATAGCAGTTCATTCGTGGAGGAGCTCAGAGAGTACACAGTGGGAGAAATGCTGCTTGTGTTCCACCTGCAATTAAAGCAGACTTCTTCCGTTAAAACTGCGTGTTTAGGGAGAGGAAATGCTTACAGTCCTCGCTACAGCCTGCCGTGGTTAATGCAGTTCGCACCACGTGGGAAAACCTGCATATAGAAGTTCATTCGTGGAAGAGAACAAAGAGGACACAGTGGGAGAAATACTGCTTGTGTTCCACCTGCAACTAAAGCAGAATTCTTCGGGTAAAACTGCGTGTTTTGGGAGAAGAAATGCTTACAGTCCTTACTACAGCCTGCCTTGGTTGAGGCAGTTCGCTGCATGAGGGACACACTGCATATAGAAGATTCCTTTGGGGAAGGGCACTTTGTGTACAGTGTGGGACAAATGCACCTTGTGTTCCACCTGCAACTAAAGCAGAGTTCTTCGGGTAAAAGTGCCGTGTTTTCAGAGAGGAAATCCTTAGAGACCACAGTAGAGCCTGCCATGGTTGAGGCAGTTCGCTCCATGCGGGAAACCATTCTTACAGAACAAGTTCATTAGGGGAAGTGCCCATTGTGTACACTGTGGGAGAAAAGCTGCTTGAGTTCCACCTGCAACTAAAGCAGAGTTCTTCCATTAAAACTGCGTGTTTAGGGAGAGGAAATGGTTACAGTCCTCGCTGCAGCCTGCCGTAGTTGAGGCAGTTCGCTCCACGTGGGAAACCCTGCATATACAAGTTCATTCGTGGAAGAGACCAAAGAGTACACAGTGGGATAAATGCGGCTTGTGTTCCAACTGCAACTAAAGCAGAGTTCTTTGGGTAAAACTGCCATGTTTTGGGAGAGGAAATGCTTAGAGACCTCACTAGAGCCTGTCTTTGTTTAGGCATTTCACTCCACGTTGGACATCTTGAGTATAGAGGTTCTTTCGGCAAAGGCCCATTGGGTACACTGTGGAAGAAAAGTTGCTTGTGTTCCACTTGCAATTAAAGCAGAGTTCTTCTGGTAAAACTGCGTGTTTGGGGAGAGGAAACGCTAGCAGTCCTTACTAGAGCCTGCCTTGCTTGAGGCAGTTCGCTGCACGTGGGACACCCTGCATATAGAAGTTCATTCGGGGAAGGACCTTCCTTATGTGTACCTTGAGGGAGAAATGCATCTTGTGTTCCACCTGCAATTAAGGCAGAGTTCTTCGGGTAAAAGTGCTGTGTTTTCAGAGAGGAAATCCTTAGAGACCACAGTAGGGCTTGCCTTGGTTGAGGCAGTTCGCTCCATGCGGGACAGCCTGCATATAGAACAAGTTCATTCGGTGAAGTGCCCATTGTGTGAACTGAAGGAGAAATGCTGCTTGTGTTACACCTGGAACTAAAGCAGAGTTTTTCTGGTAAAGCTGCGGTGTTTTGGGAGAGGAAATGTTTAGAGGCCTCACTGGAGCCTGAGTTGATTTAGGCATTTCACTCCACGTGGGACACCTTGAGTATAGAAGCTCTTTGGGCAAAGGCCACTGTGTACACTGTGGGAGAAAAGCTGCTTGTGTTCCACCTGCAACTAAAGCAGAGTTCTTCGGGTCAAACTGCGTGTTTTGGGAGAGGAAATGCTTACAGTCCTTACTGGAGCCTACCTTGATTGAGGCAGTTCGCTGCACGTGGGACACCCTGCATATAGAATTTCATTCGGGGAAGGGCCCTTTGTATACAGTGTGGGAGAAATGCAGCTTGTGTTCCACCTGCCATTAAGGTAGAGTTCTTCGGGTAAAAGTGCCGTGTTTTCAGAGAGGAAATCCTTAGAGACCACAGTAGAGCCTGCCATGGTTGAGGCAGTTCGCTCTATGCGGGACACCATTCTTTTAGAACAAGGTTATTAGTGGAAGTGCCCTTTGTGTACACTGTGAGAGAAATGCTGCTTCGGCAACACCTGCACCTAAAGCAGAGTTCCTCGGGTAAAACTGCGTGTTTTGCGAGAGGAAATGCTTAGAGTCCTCGCTACAGCCTGCCGTGGTTGAGGCAGTTCTCTTCACCTGGGAAACCCTGCATATAGAAGTTCATTCGTGGAAGAGACCAAAGAGTACACAGTGGGAGGAATGCTGCTTGTGTTCCACCTGCAATTAAAGCAGAGTTCTTCCGTTAAAACTGCGTGTTTAGGGAGAGGAAATGCTTACATTTCTCGCTACAGCCTGCCTTGTTTGAGGCAGTTCGCTCCACGTGGGAAACCCTGCATATAGCAGTTCATTCGTGGAGGAGCTCAGAGAGTACACAGTGGGAGAAATGCTGCTTGTGTTCCACCTGCTACTAAAGCAGAGTTCTTTGGGTAAAACTGCCGTGTTTTGGAAGAGGAAAGGCTTCCAGTCCTCGCTACAGCCTGCCGTGGTTAATGCAGTTCGCACCACGTGGGAAAACCTGCATATAGAAGTTCATTCGTGGAAGAGAACAAAGAGGACACAGTGGGAGAAATACTGCTTGTGTTCCACCTGCAACTAAAGCAGAATTCTTCGGGTAAAACTGCGTGTTTTGGGAGTAGAAATGCTTACAGTCCTTACTACAGCCTGCCTTGGTTGAGGCAGTTCGCTGCATGAGGGACACACTGCATATAGAAGATTCCTTTGGGGAAGGGCACTTTGTGTACAGTGTGGGACAAATGCACCTTGTGTTCCACCTGCAACTAAAGCAGAGTTCTTCGGGTAAAAGTGCCGTGTTTTCAGAGAGGAAATCCTTAGAGACCACAGTAGAGCCTGCCATGGTTGAGGCAGTTCGCTCCATGCGGGAAACCATTCTTACAGAACAAGTTCATTAGGGGAAGTGCCCATTGTGTACACTGTGGGAGAAAAGCTGCTTGAGTTCCACCTGCAACTAAAGCAGAGTTCTTCCATTAAAACTGCGTGTTTAGGGAGAGGAAATGGTTACAGTCCTCGCTGCAGCCTGCCGTAGTTGAGGCAGTTCGCTCCACGTGGGAAACCCTGCATATACAAGTTCATTCGTGGAAGAGACCAAAGAGTACACAGTGGGATAAATGCGGCTTGTGTTCCAACTGCAACTAAAGCAGAGTTCTTTGGGTAAAACTGCCATGTTTTGGGAGAGGAAATGCTTAGAGACCTCACTAGAGCCTGCCTTTGTTTAGGCATTTCACTCCACGTTGGACATCTTGAGTATAGAAGTTCTTTGGGCAAAGGCCACTGTGTACACTGTGGGAGAAAAGCTGCTTGTGTTCCACCTGCAACTAAAGCAGAGTTCTTCGGGTCAAACTGCGTGTTTTGGGAGAGGAAATGCTTACAGTCCTTACTGGAGCCTACCTTGATTGATGCAGTTCGCTGCACGTGGGACACCCTGCATATAGAATTTCATTCGGGGAAGGGCCCTTTGTATACAGTGTGGGAGAAATGCAGCTTGTGTTCCACCTGCCATTAATGTAGAGTTCTTCGGGTAAAAGTGCCGTGTTTTCAGAGAGGAAATCCTTAGAGACCACAGTAGAGCCTGCCATGGTTGAGGCAGTTCGCTCTATGCGGGACACCATTCTTTTAGAACAAGGTTATTAGTGGAAGTGCCCTTTGTGTACACTGTGAGAGAAATGCTGCTTCGGCAACACCTGCACCTAAAGCAGAGTTCCTCGGGTAAAACTGCGTGTTTTGCGAGAGGAAATGCTTAGAGTCCTCGCTACAGCCTGCCGTGGTTGAGGCAGTTCTCTTCACCTGGGAAACCCTGCATATAGAAGTTCATTCGTGGAAGAGACCAAAGAGTACACAGTGGGAGGAATGCTGCTTGTGTTCCACCTGCAATTAAAGCAGAGTTCTTCCGTTAAAACTGCGTGTTTAGGGAGAGGAAATGCTTACATTTCTCGCTACAGCCTGCCTTGTTTGAGGCAGTTCGCTCCACGTGGGAAACCCTGCATATAGCAGTTCATTCGTGGAGGAGCTCAGAGAGTACACAGTGGGAGAAATGCTGCTTGTGTTCCACCTGCTACTAAAGCAGAGTTCTTTGGGTAAAACTGCCGTGTTTTGGAAGAGGAAATGCTTCCAGTCCTCGCTACAGCCTGCCGTGGTTAATGCAGTTCGCACCACGTGGGAAAACCTGCATATAGAAGTTCATTCGTGGAAGAGAACAAAGAGGACACAGTGGGAGAAATACTGCTTGTGTTCCACCTGCAACTAAAGCAGAATTCTTCGGGTAAAACTGCGTGTTTTGGGAGTAGAAATGCTTACAGTCCTTACTACAGCCTGCCTTGGTTGAGGCAGTTCGCTGCATGAGGGACACACTGCATATAGAAGATTCCTTTGGGGAAGGGCACTTTGTGTACAGTGTGGGACAAATGCACCTTGTGTTCCACCTGCAACTAAAGCAGAGTTCTTCGGGTAAAAGTGCCGTGTTTTCAGAGAGGAAATCCTTAGAGACCACAGTAGAGCCTGCCATGGTTGAGGCAGTTCGCTCCATGCGGGAAACCATTCTTACAGAACAAGTTCATTAGGGGAAGTGCCCATTGTGTACACTGTGGGAGAAAAGCTGCTTGAGTTCCACCTGCAACTAAAGCAGAGTTCTTCCATTAAAACTGCGTGTTTAGGGAGAGGAAATGGTTACAGTCCTCGCTGCAGCCTGCCGTAGTTGAGGCAGTTCGCTCCACGTGGGAAACCCTGCATATACAAGTTCATTCGTGGAAGAGACCAAAGAGTACACAGTGGGATAAATGCGGCTTGTGTTCCAACTGCAACTAAAGCAGAGTTCTTTGGGTAAAACTGCCATGTTTTGGGAGAGGAAATGCTTAGAGACCTCACTAGAGCCTGTCTTTGTTTAGGCATTTCACTCCACGTGGGACATCTTGAGTATAGAAGTTCTTTCGGCAAAGGCCCATTGGGTACACTGTGGAAGAAAAGTTGCTTGTGTTCCACTTGCAATTAAAGCAGAGTTCTTCTGGTAAAACTGCGTGTTTGGGGAGAGGAAATGCTTGCAGTCCTTACTAGAGCCTGCCTTGCTTGAGGCAGTTCGCTGCACGTGGGACACCCTGCATATAGAAGTTCATTCGGGGAGGGGCCCTTTGTGTACAGTGTGGGAGAAATGCAGCTTGTGTTCCACCTGCAATTAAGGCAGAGTTCTTCGGGTAAAAGTGCCATGTTTTCAGAGAGGAAATCCTTAGAGACCACAGTAGAGCCTGCCATGGTTGAGGCAGCTCGCTCTACGCGGGACACCATTCTTTTAGAACAAGGTCATTAGTGGTAGTGCCCATTGTGTACACTGTGAGAGAAATGCTGCTTCTATTACACCTGCACCTAAAGCTGAGTTCCTGTGGTAAAACTGAGGGTTCTGGGAGAGGAAATGCTTAGAGTCCTTACTAGAGCCTGCCTTGCTTGAGGCAGTTCGCTCCACGCGGGACAACCTGTATATTGAAGTTCATTCGGGGAAGGACCTTATGTGTACCTTGAGGGAGAAATGCATCTTGTGTTCCACCTGCAATTAAGGCAGAGTTCTTCGGGTAAAAGTGCTGTGTTTTCAGAGAGGAAATCCTTAGAGACCACAGTAGGGCTTGCCTTGGTTGAGGCAGTTCGCTCCATGCGGGACAGCCTGCATATAGAACAAGTTCATTCGGTGAAGTGCCCATTGTGTGAACTGAAGGAGAAATGCTGCTTGTGTTACACCTGGAACTAAAGCAGAGTTTTTCTGGTAAAGCTGCGGTGTTTTGGGAGAGGAAATGTTTAGAGGCCTCACTGGAGCCTGAGTTGATTTAGGCATTTCACTCCACGTGGGACACCTTGAGTATAGAAGCTCTTTGGGCAAAGGCCACTGTGTACACTGTGGGAGAAAAGCTGCTTGTGTTCCACCTGCAACTAAAGCAGAGTTCTTCGGGTCAAACTGCGTGTTTTGGGAGAGGAAATGCTTACAGTCCTTACTGGAGCCTACCTTGATTGAGGCAGTTCGCTGCACGTGGGACACCCTGCATATAGAATTTCATTCGGGGAAGGGCCCTTTGTATACAGTGTGGGAGAAATGCAGCTTGTGTTCCACCTGCCATTAAGGTAGAGTTCTTCGGGTAAAAGTGCCGTGTTTTCAGAGAGGAAATCCTTAGAGACCACAGTAGAGCCTGCCATGGTTGAGGCAGTTCGCTCTATGCGGGACACCATTCTTTTAGAACAAGGTTATTAGTGGAAGTGCCCTTTGTGTACACTGTGAGAGAAATGCTGCTTCGGCAACACCTGCACCTAAAGCAGAGTTCCTCGGGTAAAACTGCGTGTTTTGCGAGAGGAAATGCTTAGAGTCCTCGCTACAGCCTGCCGTGGTTGAGGCAGTTCTCTTCACCTGGGAAACCCTGCATATAGAAGTTCATTCGTGGAAGAGACCAAAGAGTACACAGTGGGAGGAATGCTGCTTGTGTTCCACCTGCAATTAAAGCAGAGTTCTTCCGTTAAAACTGCGTGTTTAGGGAGAGGAAATGCTTACATTTCTCGCTACAGCCTGCCTTGTTTGAGGCAGTTCGCTCCACGTGGGAAACCCTGCATATAGCAGTTCATTCGTGGAGGAGCTCAGAGAGTACACAGTGGGAGAAATGCTGCTTGTGTTCCACCTGTTACTAAAGCAGAGTTCTTTGGGTAAAACTGCCGTGTTTTGGAAGAGGAAATGCTTCCAGTCCTCGCTACAGCCTGCCGTGGTTAATGCAGTTCGCACCACGTGGGAAAACCTGCATATAGAAGTTCATTCGTGGAAGAGAACAAAGAGGACACAGTGGGAGAAATACTGCTTGTGTTCCACCTGCAACTAAAGCAGAATTCTTCGGGTAAAACTGCGTGTTTTGGGAGTAGAAATGCTTACAGTCCTTACTACAGCCTGCCTTGGTTGAGGCAGTTCGCTGCATGAGGGACACACTGCATATAGAAGATTCCTTTGGGGAAGGGCACTTTGTGTACAGTGTGGGACAAATGCACCTTGTGTTCCACCTGCAACTAAAGCAGAGTTCTTCGGGTAAAAGTGCCGTGTTTTCAGAGAGGAAATCCTTAGAGACCACAGTAGAGCCTGCCATGGTTGAGGCAGTTCGCTCCATGCGGGAAACCATTCTTACAGAACAAGTTCATTAGGGGAAGTGCCCATTGTGTACACTGTGGGAGAAAAGCTGCTTGAGTTCCACCTGCAACTAAAGCAGAGTTCTTCCATTAAAACTGCGTGTTTAGGGAGAGGAAATGGTTACAGTCCTCGCTGCAGCCTGCCGTAGTTGAGGCAGTTCGCTCCACGTGGGAAACCCTGCATATACAAGTTCATTCGTGGAAGAGACCAAAGAGTACACAGTGGGATAAATGCGGCTTGTGTTCCAACTGCAACTAAGGCAGAGTTCTTTGGGTAAAACTGCCATGTTTTGGGAGAGGAAATGCTTAGAGACCTCACTAGAGCCTGTCTTTGTTTAGGCATTTCACTCCACGTTGGACATCTTGAGTATAGAGGTTCTTTCGGCAAAGGCCCATTGGGTACACTGTGGAAGAAAAGTTGCTTGTGTTCCACTTGCAATTAAAGCAGAGTTCTTCTGGTAAAACTGCGTGTTTGGGGAGAGGAAACGCTAGCAGTCCTTACTAGAGCCTGCCTTGCTTGAGGCAGTTCGCTGCACGTGGGACACCCTGCATATAGAAGTTCATTCGGGGAGGGGCCCTTTGTGTACAGTGTGGGAGAAATGCAGCTTGTGTTCCACCTGCAATTAAGGCAGAGTTCTTCGGGTAAAAGTGCCATGTTTTCAGAGAGGAAATCCTTAGAGACCACAGTAGGGCCTGCCATGGTTGAGGCAGCTCGCTCTACGCGGGACACCATTCTTTTAGAACAAGGTCATTAGTGGTAGTGCCCATTGTGTACACTGTGAGAGAAATGCTGCTTCTATTACACCTGCACCTAAAGCTGAGTTCCTGTGGTAAAACTGAGGGTTCTGGGAGAGGAAATGCTTAGAGTCCTTACTAGAGCCTGCCTTGCTTGAGGCAGTTCGCTCCACGCGGGACAACCTGTATATTGAAGTTCATTCGGGGAAGGACCTTCCTTATGTGTACCTTGAGGGAGAAATGCATCTTGTGTTCCACCTGCAATTAAGGCAGAGTTCTTCGGGTAAAAGTGCTGTGTTTTCAGAGAGGAAATCCTTAGAGACCACAGTAGGGCTTGCCTTGGTTGAGGCAGTTCGCTCCATGCGGGACAGCCTGCATATAGAACAAGTTCATTCGGTGAAGTGCCCATTGTGTGAACTGAAGGAGAAATGCTGCTTGTGTTACACCTGGAACTAAAGCAGAGTTTTTCTGGTAAAGCTGCGGTGTTTTGGGAGAGGAAATGTTTAGAGGCCTCACTGGAGCCTGAGTTGATTTAGGCATTTCACTCCACGTGGGACACCTTGAGTATAGAAGCTCTTTGGGCAAAGGCCACTGTGTACACTGTGGGAGAAAAGCTGCTTGTGTTCCACCTGCAACTAAAGCAGAGTTCTTCGGGTCAAACTGCGTGTTTTGGGAGAGGGAATGCTTAAAGTCCTTACTAGAGCCTACCTTGATTGAGGCAGTTCGCTGCACGTGGGACACCCTGCATATAGAATTTCATTCGGGGAAGGGCCCTTTGTATACAGTGTGGGAGAAATGCAGCTTGTGTTCCACCTGCCATTAAGGTAGAGTTCTTCGGGTAAAAGTGCCGTGTTTTCAGAGAGGAAATCCTTAGAGACCACAGTAGAGCCTGCCATGGTTGAGGCAGTTCGCTCTATGCGGGACACCATTCTTTTAGAACAAGGTTATTAGTGGAAGTGCCCTTTGTGTACACTGTGAGAGAAATGCTGCTTCGGCAACACCTGCACCTAAAGCAGAGTTCCTCGGGTAAAACTGCGTGTTTTGCGAGAGGAAATGCTTAGAGTCCTCGCTACAGCCTGCCGTGGTTGAGGCAGTTCTCTTCACCTGGGAAACCCTGCATATAGAAGTTCATTCGTGGAAGAGACCAAAGAGTACACAGTGGGAGGAATGCTGCTTGTGTTCCACCTGCAATTAAAGCAGAGTTCTTCCGTTAAAACTGCGTGTTTAGGGAGAGGAAATGCTTACATTTCTCGCTACAGCCTGCCTTGTTTGAGGCAGTTCGCTCCACGTGGGAAACCCTGCATATAGCAGTTCATTCGTGGAGGAGCTCAGAGAGTACACAGTGGGAGAAATGCTGCTTGTGTTCCACCTGCTACTAAAGCAGAGTTCTTTGGGTAAAACTGCCGTGTTTTGGAAGAGGAAATGCTTCCAGTCCTCGCTACAGCCTGCCGTGGTTAATGCAGTTCGCACCACGTGGGAAAACCTGCATAGAGAAGTTCATTCGTGGAAGAGAACAAAGAGGACACAGTGGGAGAAATACTGCTTGTGTTCCACCTGCAACTAAAGCAGAATTCTTCGGGTAAAACTGCGTGTTTTGGGAGTAGAAATGCTTACAGTCCTTACTACAGCCTGCCTTGGTTGAGGCAGTTCGCTGCATGAGGGACACACTGCATATAGAAGATTCCTTTGGGGAAGGGCACTTTGTGTACAGTGTGGGACAAATGCACCTTGTGTTCCACCTGCAACTAAAGCAGAGTTCTTCGGGTAAAAGTGCCGTGTTTTCAGAGAGGAAATCCTTAGAGACCACAGTAGAGCCTGCCATGGTTGAGGCAGTTCGCTCCATGCGGGAAACCATTCTTACAGAACAAGTTCATTAGGGGAAGTGCCCATTGTGTACACTGTGGGAGAAAAGCTGCTTGAGTTCCACCTGCAACTAAAGCAGAGTTCTTCCATTAAAACTGCGTGTTTAGGGAGAGGAAATGGTTACAGTCCTCGCTGCAGCCTGCCGTAGTTGAGGCAGTTCGCTCCACGTGGGAAACCCTGCATATACAAGTTCATTCGTGGAAGAGACCAAAGAGTACACAGTGGGATAAATGCGGCTTGTGTTCCAACTGCAACTAAAGCAGAGTTCTTTGGGTAAAACTGCCATGTTTTGGGAGAGGAAATGCTTAGAGACCTCACTAGAGCCTGTCTTTGTTTAGGCATTTCACTCCACGTGGGACATCTTGAGTATAGAGGTTCTTTCGGCAAAGGCCCATTGGGTACACTGTGGAAGAAAAGTTGCTTGTGTTCCACTTGCAATTAAAGCAGAGTTCTTCTGGTAAAACTGCGTGTTTGGGGAGAGGAAACGCTAGCAGTCCTTACTAGAGCCTGCCTTGCTTGAGGCAGTTCGCTGCACGTGGGACACCCTGCATATAGAAGTTCATTCGGGGAGGGGCCCTTTGTGTACAGTGTGGGAGAAATGCAGCTTGTGTTCCACCTGCAATTAAGGCAGAGTTCTTCGGGTAAAAGTGCCATGTTTTCAGAGAGGAAATCCTTAGAGACCACAGTAGAGCCTGCCATGGTTGAGGCAGCTCGCTCTACGCGGGACACCATTCTTTTAGAACAAGGTCATTAGTGGTAGTGCCCATTGTGTACACTGTGAGAGAAATGCTGCTTCTATTACACCTGCACCTAAAGCTGAGTTCCTGTGGTAAAACTGAGGGTTCTGGGAGAGGAAATGCTTAGAGTCCTTACTAGAGCCTGCCTTGCTTGAGGCAGTTCGCTCCACGCGGGACAACCTGTATATTGAAGTTCATTCGGGGAAGGACCTTCCTTATGTGTACCTTGAGGGAGAAATGCATCTTGTGTTCCACCTGCAATTAAGGCAGAGTTCTTCGGGTAAAAGTGCTGTGTTTTCAGAGAGGAAATCCTTAGAGACCACAGTAGGGCTTGCCTTGGTTGAGGCAGTTCGCTCCATGCGGGACAGCCTGCATATAGAACAAGTTCATTCGGTGAAGTGCCCATTGTGTGAACTGAAGGAGAAATGCTGCTTGTGTTACACCTGGAACTAAAGCAGAGTTTTTCTGGTAAAGCTGCGGTGTTTTGGGAGAGGAAATGTTTAGAGGCCTCACTGGAGCCTGAGTTGATTTAGGCATTTCACTCCACGTGGGACACCTTGAGTATAGAAGCTCTTTGGGCAAAGGCCACTGTGTACACTGTGGGAGAAAAGCTGCTTGTGTTCCACCTGCAACTAAAGCAGAGTTCTTCGGGTCAAACTGCGTGTTTTGGGAGAGGGAATGCTTAAAGTCCTTACTAGAGCCTACCTTGATTGAGGCAGTTCGCTGCACGTGGGACACCCTGCATATAGAATTTCATTCGGGGAAGGGCCCTTTGTATACAGTGTGGGAGAAATGCAGCTTGTGTTCCACCTGCCATTAAGGTAGAGTTCTTCGGGTAAAAGTGCCGTGTTTTCAGAGAGGAAATCCTTAGAGACCACAGTAGAGCCTGCCATGGTTGAGGCAGTTCGCTCTATGCGGGACACCATTCTTTTAGAACAAGGTTATTAGTGGAAGTGCCCTTTGTGTACACTGTGAGAGAAATGCTGCTTCGGCAACACCTGCACCTAAAGCAGAGTTCCTCGGGTAAAACTGCGTGTTTTGCGAGAGGAAATGCTTAGAGTCCTCGCTACAGCCTGCCGTGGTTGAGGCAGTTCTCTTCACCTGGGAAACCCTGCATATAGAAGTTCATTCGTGGAAGAGACCAAAGAGTACACAGTGGGAGGAATGCTGCTTGTGTTCCACCTGCAATTAAAGCAGAGTTCTTCCGTTAAAACTGCGTGTTTAGGGAGAGGAAATGCTTACATTTCTCGCTACAGCCTGCCTTGTTTGAGGCAGTTCGCTCCACGTGGGAAACCCTGCATATAGCAGTTCATTCGTGGAGGAGCTCAGAGAGTATACAGTGGGAGAAATGCTGCTTGTGTTCCACCTGCTACTAAAGCAGAGTTCTTTGGGTAAAACTGCCGTGTTTTGGAAGAGGAAATGCTTCCAGTCCTCGCTACAGCCTGCCGTGGTTAATGCAGTTCGCACCACGTGGGAAAACCTGCATAGAGAAGTTCATTCGTGGAAGAGAACAAAGAGGACACAGTGGGAGAAATACTGCTTGTGTTCCACCTGCAACTAAAGCAGAATTCTTCGGGTAAAACTGCGTGTTTTGGGAGTAGAAATGCTTACAGTCCTTACTACAGCCTGCCTTGGTTGAGGCAGTTCGCTGCATGAGGGACACACTGCATATAGAAGATTCCTTTGGGGAAGGGCACTTTGTGTACAGTGTGGGACAAATGCACCTTGTGTTCCACCTGCAACTAAAGCAGAGTTCTTCGGGTAAAAGTGCCGTGTTTTCAGAGAGGAAATCCTTAGAGACCACAGTAGAGCCTGCCATGGTTGAGGCAGTTCGCTCCATGCGGGAAACCATTCTTACAGAACAAGTTCATTAGGGGAAGTGCCCATTGTGTACACTGTGGGAGAAAAGCTGCTTGAGTTCCACCTGCAACTAAAGCAGAGTTCTTCCATTAAAACTGCGTGTTTAGGGAGAGGAAATGGTTACAGTCCTCGCTGCAGCCTGCCGTAGTTGAGGCAGTTCGCTCCACGTGGGAAACCCTGCATATAGAAGTTCATTCGTGGAAGAGACCAAAGAGTACACAGTGGGATAAATGCGGCTTGTGTTCCAACTGCAACTAAAGCAGAGTTCTTTGGGTAAAACTGCCATGTTTTGGGAGAGGAAATGCTTAGAGACCTCACTAGAGCCTGTCTTTGTTTAGGCATTTCACTCCACGTTGGACATCTTGAGTATAGAGGTTCTTTCGGCAAAGGCCCATTGGGTACACTGTGGAAGAAAAGTTGCTTGTGTTCCACTTGCAATTAAAGCAGAGTTCTTCTGGTAAAACTGCGTGTTTGGGGAGAGGAAACGCTAGCAGTCCTTACTAGAGCCTGCCTTGCTTGAGGCAGTTCGCTGCACGTGGGACACCCTGCATATAGAAGTTCATTCGGGGAGGGGCCCTTTGTGTACAGTGTGGGAGAAATGCAGCTTGTGTTCCACCTGCAATTAAGGCAGAGTTCTTCGGGTAAAAGTGCCATGTTTTCAGAGAGGAAATCCTTAGAGACCACAGTAGGGCCTGCCATGGTTGAGGCAGCTCGCTCTACGCGGGACACCATTCTTTTAGAACAAGGTCATTAGTGGTAGTGCCCATTGTGTACACTGTGAGAGAAATGCTGCTTCTATTACACCTGCACCTAAAGCTGAGTTCCTGTGGTAAAACTGAGGGTTCTGGGAGAGGAAATGCTTAGAGTCCTTACTAGAGCCTGCCTTGCTTGAGGCAGTTCGCTCCACGCGGGACAACCTGTATATTGAAGTTCATTCGGGGAAGGACCTTCCTTATGTGTACCTTGAGGGAGAAATGCATCTTGTGTTCCACCTGCAATTAAGGCAGAGTTCTTCGGGTAAAAGTGCTGTGTTTTCAGAGAGGAAATCCTTAGAGACCACAGTAGGGCTTGCCTTGGTTGAGGCAGTTCGCTCCATGCGGGACAGCCTGCATATAGAACAAGTTCATTCGGTGAAGTGCCCATTGTGTGAACTGAAGGAGAAATGCTGCTTGTGTTACACCTGGAACTAAAGCAGAGTTTTTCTGGTAAAGCTGCGGTGTTTTGGGAGAGGAAATGTTTAGAGGCCTCACTGGAGCCTGAGTTGATTTAGGCATTTCACTCCACGTGGGACACCTTGAGTATAGAAGCTCTTTGGGCAAAGGCCACTGTGTACACTGTGGGAGAAAAGCTGCTTGTGTTCCACCTGCAACTAAAGCAGAGTTCTTCGGGTCAAACTGCGTGTTTTGGGAGAGGAAATGCTTACAGTCCTTACTGGAGCCTACCTTGATTGAGGCAGTTCGCTGCACGTGGGACACCCTGCATATAGAATTTCATTCGGGGAAGGGCCCTTTGTATACAGTGTGGGAGAAATGCAGCTTGTGTTCCACCTGCCATTAAGGTAGAGTTCTTCGGGTAAAAGTGCCGTGTTTTCAGAGAGGAAATCCTTAGAGACCACAGTAGAGCCTGCCATGGTTGAGGCAGTTCGCTCTATGCGGGACACCATTCTTTTAGAACAAGGTTATTAGTGGAAGTGCCCTTTGTGTACACTGTGAGAGAAATGCTGCTTCGGCAACACCTGCACCTAAAGCAGAGTTCCTCGGGTAAAACTGCGTGTTTTGCGAGAGGAAATGCTTAGAGTCCTCGCTACAGCCTGCCGTGGTTGAGGCAGTTCTCTTCACCTGGGAAACCCTGCATATAGAAGTTCATTCGTGGAAGAGACCAAAGAGTACACAGTGGGAGGAATGCTGCTTGTGTTCCACCTGCAATTAAAGCAGAGTTCTTCCGTTAAAACTGCGTGTTTAGGGAGAGGAAATGCTTACATTTCTCGCTACAGCCTGCCTTGTTTGAGGCAGTTCGCTCCACGTGGGAAACCCTGCATATAGCAGTTCATTCGTGGAGGAGCTCAGAGAGTATACAGTGGGAGAAATGCTGCTTGTGTTCCACCTGCTACTAAAGCAGAGTTCTTTGGGTAAAACTGCCGTGTTTTGGAAGAGGAAATGCTTCCAGTCCTCGCTACAGCCTGCCGTGGTTAATGCAGTTCGCACCACGTGGGAAAACCTGCATATAGAAGTTCATTCGTGGAAGAGAACAAAGAGGACACAGTGGGAGAAATACTGCTTGTGTTCCACCTGCAACTAAAGCAGAATTCTTCGGGTAAAACTGCGTGTTTTGGGAGTAGAAATGCTTACAGTCCTTACTACAGCCTGCCTTGGTTGAGGCAGTTCGCTGCATGAGGGACACACTGCATATAGAAGATTCCTTTGGGGAAGGGCACTTTGTGTACAGTGTGGGACAAATGCACCTTGTGTTCCACCTGCAACTAAAGCAGAGTTCTTCGGGTAAAAGTGCCGTGTTTTCAGAGAGGAAATCCTTAGAGACCACAGTAGAGCCTGCCATGGTTGAGGCAGTTCGCTCCATGCGGGAAACCATTCTTACAGAACAAGTTCATTAGGGGAAGTGCCCATTGTGTACACTGTGGGAGAAAAGCTGCTTGAGTTCCACCTGCAACTAAAGCAGAGTTCTTCCATTAAAACTGCGTGTTTAGGGAGAGGAAATGGTTACAGTCCTCGCTGCAGCCTGCCGTAGTTGAGGCAGTTCGCTCCACGTGGGAAACCCTGCATATACAAGTTCATTCGTGGAAGAGACCAAAGAGTACACAGTGGGATAAATGCGGCTTGTGTTCCAACTGCAACTAAAGCAGAGTTCTTTGGGTAAAACTGCCATGTTTTGGGAGAGGAAATGCTTAGAGACCTCACTAGAGCCTGTCTTTGTTTAGGCATTTCACTCCACGTTGGACATCTTGAGTATAGAGGTTCTTTCGGCAAAGGCCCATTGGGTACACTGTGGAAGAAAAGTTGCTTGTGTTCCACTTGCAATTAAAGCAGAGTTCTTCTGGTAAAACTGCGTGTTTGGGGAGAGGAAACGCTAGCAGTCCTTACTAGAGCCTGCCTTGCTTGAGGCAGTTCGCTGCACGTGGGACACCCTGCATATAGAAGTTCATTCGGGGAGGGGCCCTTTGTGTACAGTGTGGGAGAAATGCAGCTTGTGTTCCACCTGCAATTAAGGCAGAGTTCTTCGGGTAAAAGTGCCATGTTTTCAGAGAGGAAATCCTTAGAGACCACAGTAGGGCCTGCCATGGTTGAGGCAGCTCGCTCTACGCGGGACACCATTCTTTTAGAACAAGGTCATTAGTGGTAGTGCCCATTGTGTACACTGTGAGAGAAATGCTGCTTCTATTACACCTGCACCTAAAGCTGAGTTCCTGTGGTAAAACTGAGGGTTCTGGGAGAGGAAATGCTTAGAGTCCTTACTAGAGCCTGCCTTGCTTGAGGCAGTTCGCTCCACGCGGGACAACCTGTATATTGAAGTTCATTCGGGGAAGGACCTTCCTTATGTGTACCTTGAGGGAGAAATGCATCTTGTGTTCCACCTGCAATTAAGGCAGAGTTCTTCGGGTAAAAGTGCTGTGTTTTCAGAGAGGAAATCCTTAGAGACCACAGTAGGGCTTGCCTTGGTTGAGGCAGTTCGCTCCATGCGGGACAGCCTGCATATAGAACAAGTTCATTCGGTGAAGTGCCCATTGTGTGAACTGAAGGAGAAATGCTGCTTGTGTTACACCTGGAACTAAAGCAGAGTTTTTCTGGTAAAGCTGCGGTGTTTTGGGAGAGGAAATGTTTAGAGGCCTCACTGGAGCCTGAGTTGATTTAGGCATTTCACTCCACGTGGGACACCTTGAGTATAGAAGCTCTTTGGGCAAAGGCCACTGTGTACACTGTGGGAGAAAAGCTGCTTGTGTTCCACCTGCAACTAAAGCAGAGTTCTTCGGGTCAAACTGCGTGTTTTGGGAGAGGAAATGCTTACAGTCCTTACTGGAGCCTACCTTGATTGAGGCAGTTCGCTGCACGTGGGACACCCTGCATATAGAATTTCATTCGGGGAAGGGCCCTTTGTATACAGTGTGGGAGAAATGCAGCTTGTGTTCCACCTGCCATTAAGGTAGAGTTCTTCGGGTAAAAGTGCCGTGTTTTCAGAGAGGAAATCCTTAGAGACCACAGTAGAGCCTGCCATGGTTGAGGCAGTTCGCTCTATGCGGGACACCATTCTTTTAGAACAAGGTTATTAGTGGAAGTGCCCTTTGTGTACACTGTGAGAGAAATGCTGCTTCGGCAACACCTGCACCTAAAGCAGAGTTCCTCGGGTAAAACTGCGTGTTTTGTGAGAGGAAATGCTTAGAGTCCTCGCTACAGCCTGCCGTGGTTGAGGCAGTTCTCTTCACCTGGGAAACCCTGCATATAGAAGTTCATTCGTGGAAGAGACCAAAGAGTACACAGTGGGAGGAATGCTGCTTGTGTTCCACCTGCAATTAAAGCAGAGTTCTTCCGTTAAAACTGCGTGTTTAGGGAGAGGAAATGCTTACATTTCTTGCTACAGCCTGCCTTGTTTGAGGCAGTTCGCTCCACGTGGGAAACCCTGCATATAGCAGTTCATTCGTGGAGGAGCTCAGAGAGTATACAGTGGGAGAAATGCTGCTTGTGTTCCACCTGCTACTAAAGCAGAGTTCTTTGGGTAAAACTGCCGTGTTTTGGAAGAGGAAATGCTTCCAGTCCTCGCTACAGCCTGCCGTGGTTAATGCAGTTCGCACCACGTGGGAAAACCTGCATATAGAAGTTCATTCGTGGAAGAGAACAAAGAGGACACAGTGGGAGAAATACTGCTTGTGTTCCACCTGCAACTAAAGCAGAATTCTTCGGGTAAAACTGCGTGTTTTGGGAGTAGAAATGCTTACAGTCCTTACTACAGCCTGCCTTGGTTGAGGCAGTTCGCTGCATGAGGGACACACTGCATATAGAAGATTCCTTTGGGGAAGGGCACTTTGTGTACAGTGTGGGACAAATGCACCTTGTGTTCCACCTGCAACTAAAGCAGAGTTCTTCGGGTAAAAGTGCCGTGTTTTCAGAGAGGAAATCCTTAGAGACCACAGTAGAGCCTGCCATGGTTGAGGCAGTTCGCTCCATGCGGGAAACCATTCTTACAGAACAAGTTCATTAGGGGAAGTGCCCATTGTGTACACTGTGGGAGAAAAGCTGCTTGAGTTCCACCTGCAACTAAAGCAGAGTTCTTCCATTAAAACTGCGTGTTTAGGGAGAGGAAATGGTTACAGTCCTCGCTGCAGCCTGCCGTAGTTGAGGCAGTTCGCTCCACGTGGGAAACCCTGCATATACAAGTTCATTCGTGGAAGAGACCAAAGAGTACACAGTGGGATAAATGCGGCTTGTGTTCCAACTGCAACTAAAGCAGAGTTCTTTGGGTAAAACTGCCATGTTTTGGGAGAGGAAATGCTTAGAGACCTCACTAGAGCCTGCCTTTGTTTAGGCATTTCACTCCACGTTGGACATCTTGAGTATAGAAGTTCTTTGGGCAAAGGCCACTGTGTACAGTGTGGGAGAAATGCAGCTTGTGTTCCACCTGCAACTAAAGCAGAGTTCTTCGGGTCAAACTGCGTGTTTTGGGAGAGGAAATGCTTACAGTCCTTACTGGAGCCTACCTTGATTGAGGCAGTTCGCTGCACGTGGGACACCCTGCATATAGAATTTCATTCGGGGAAGGGCCCTTTGTATACAGTGTGGGAGAAATGCAGCTTGTGTTCCACCTGCCATTAAGGTAGAGTTCTTCGGGTAAAAGTGCCGTGTTTTCAGAGAGGAAATCCTTAGAGACCACAGTAGAGCCTGCCATGGTTGAGGCAGTTCGCTCTATGCGGGACACCATTCTTTTAGAACAAGGTTATTAGTGGAAGTGCCCTTTGTGTACACTGTGAGAGAAATGCTGCTTCGGCAACACCTGCACCTAAAGCAGAGTTCCTCGGGTAAAACTGCGTGTTTTGCGAGAGGAAATGCTTAGAGTCCTCGCTACAGCCTGCCGTGGTTGAGGCAGTTCTCTTCACCTGGGAAACCCTGCATATAGAAGTTCATTCGTGGAAGAGACCAAAGAGTACACAGTGGGAGGAATGCTGCTTGTGTTCCACCTGCAATTAAAGCAGAGTTCTTCCGTTAAAACTGCGTGTTTAGGGAGAGGAAATGCTTACATTTCTCGCTACAGCCTGCCTTGTTTGAGGCAGTTCGCTCCACGTGGGAAACCCTGCATATAGCAGTTCATTCGTGGAGGAGCTCAGAGAGTACACAGTGGGAGAAATGCTGCTTGTGTTCCACCTGCTACTAAAGCAGAGTTCTTTGGGTAAAACTGCCGTGTTTTGGAAGAGGAAATGCTTCCAGTCCTCGCTACAGCCTGCCGTGGTTAATGCAGTTCGCACCACGTGGGAAAACCTGCATATAGAAGTTCATTCGTGGAAGAGAACAAAGAGGACACAGTGGGAGAAATACTGCTTGTGTTCCACCTGCAACTAAAGCAGAATTCTTCGGGTAAAACTGCGTGTTTTGGGAGTAGAAATGCTTACAGTCCTTACTACAGCCTGCCTTGGTTGAGGCAGTTCGCTGCATGAGGGACACACTGCATATAGAAGATTCCTTTGGGGAAGGGCACTTTGTGTACAGTGTGGGACAAATGCACCTTGTGTTCCACCTGCAACTAAAGCAGAGTTCTTCGGGTAAAAGTGCCGTGTTTTCAGAGAGGAAATCCTTAGAGACCACAGTAGAGCCTGCCATGGTTGAGGCAGTTCGCTCCATGCGGGAAACCATTCTTACAGAACAAGTTCATTAGGGGAAGTGCCCATTGTGTACACTGTGGGAGAAAAGCTGCTTGAGTTCCACCTGCAACTAAAGCAGAGTTCTTCCATTAAAACTGCGTGTTTAGGGAGAGGAAATGGTGACAGTCCTCGCTGCAGCCTGCCGTAGTTGAGGCAGTTCGCTCCACGTGGGAAACCCTGCATATAGAAGTTCATTCGTGGAAGAGACCAAAGAGTACACAGTGGGATAAATGCGGCTTGTGTTCCAACTGCAACTAAAGCAGAGTTCTTTGGGTAAAACTGCCATGTTTTGGGAGAGGAAATGCTTAGAGACCTCACTAGAGCCTGTCTTTGTTTAGGCATTTCACTCCACGTTGGACATCTTGAGTATAGAAGTTCTTTCGGCAAAGGCCCATTGGGTACACTGTGGAAGAAAAGTTGCTTGTGTTCCACTTGCAATTAAAGCAGAGTTCTTCTGGTAAAACTGCGTGTTTGGGGAGAGGAAACGCTAGCAGGCCTTACTAGAGCCTGCCTTGCTTGAGGCAGTTCGCTGCACGTGGGACACCCTGCATATAGAAGTTCATTCGGGGAGGGGCCCTTTGTGTACAGTGTGGGAGAAATGCAGCTTGTGTTCCACCTGCAATTAAGGCAGAGTTCTTCGGGTAAAAGTGCCATGTTTTCAGAGAGGAAATCCTTAGAGACCACAGTAGAGCCTGCCATGGTTGAGGCAGCTCGCTCTACGCGGGACACCATTCTTTTAGAACAAGGTCATTAGTGGTAGTGCCCATTGTGTACACTGTGAGAGAAATGCTGCTTCTATTACACCTGCACCTAAAGCTGAGTTCCTGTGGTAAAACTGAGGGTTCTGGGAGAGGAAATGCTTAGAGTCCTTACTAGAGCCTGCCTTGCTTGAGGCAGTTCGCTCCACGCGGGACAACCTGTATATTGAAGTTCATTCGGGGAAGGACCTTCCTTATGTGTACCTTGAGGGAGAAATGCATCTTGTGTTCCACCTGCAATTAAGGCAGAGTTCTTCGGGTAAAAGTGCTGTGTTTTCAGAGAGGAAATCCTTAGAGACCACAGTAGGGCTTGCCTTGGTTGAGGCAGTTCGCTCCATGCGGGACAGCCTGCATATAGAACAAGTTCATTCGGTGAAGTGCCCATTGTGTGAACTGAAGGAGAAATGCTGCTTGTGTTACACCTGGAACTAAAGCAGAGTTTTTCTGGTAAAGCTGCGGTGTTTTGGGAGAGGAAATGTTTAGAGGCCTCACTGGAGCCTGAGTTGATTTAGGCATTTCACTCCACGTGGGACACCTTGAGTATAGAAGCTCTTTGGGCAAAGGCCACTGTGTACACTGTGGGAGAAAAGCTGCTTGTGTTCCACCTGCAACTAAAGCAGAGTTCTTCGGGTCAAACTGCGTGTTTTGGGAGAGGAAATGCTTACAGTCCTTACTGGAGCCTACCTTGATTGAGGCAGTTCGCTGCACGTGGGACACCCTGCATATAGAATTTCATTCGGGGAAGGGCCCTTTGTATACAGTGTGGGAGAAATGCAGCTTGTGTTCCACCTGCCATTAAGGTAGAGTTCTTCGGGTAAAAGTGCCGTGTTTTCAGAGAGGAAATCCTTAGAGACCACAGTAGAGCCTGCCATGGTTGAGGCAGTTCGCTCTATGCGGGACACCATTCTTTTAGAACAAGGTTATTAGTGGAAGTGCCCTTTGTGTACACTGTGAGAGAAATGCTGCTTCGGCAACACCTGCACCTAAAGCAGAGTTCCTCGGGTAAAACTGCGTGTTTCGCGAGAGGAAATGCTTAGAGTCCTCGCTACAGCCTGCCGTGGTTGAGGCAGTTCTCTTCACCTGGGAAACCCTGCATATAGAAGTTCATTCGTGGAAGAGACCAAAGAGTACACAGTGGGAGGAATGCTGCTTGTGTTCCACCTGCAATTAAAGCAGAGTTCTTCCGTTAAAACTGCGTGTTTAGGGAGAGGAAATGCTTACATTTCTCGCTACAGCCTGCCTTGTTTGAGGCAGTTCGCTCCACGTGGGAAACCCTGCATATAGCAGTTCATTCGTGGAGGAGCTCAGAGAGTACACAGTGGGAGAAATGCTGCTTGTGTTCCACCTGCTACTAAAGCAGAGTTCTTTGGGTAAAACTGCCGTGTTTTGGAAGAGGAAATGCTTCCAGTCCTCGCTACAGCCTGCCGTGGTTAATGCAGTTCGCACCACGTGGGAAAACCTGCATAGAGAAGTTCATTCGTGGAAGAGAACAAAGAGGACACAGTGGGAGAAATACTGCTTGTGTTCCACCTGCAACTAAAGCAGAATTCTTCGGGTAAAACTGCGTGTTTTGGGAGTAGAAATGCTTACAGTCCTTACTACAGCCTGCCTTGGTTGAGGCAGTTCGCTGCATGAGGGACACACTGCATATAGAAGATTCCTTTGGGGAAGGGCACTTTGTGTACAGTGTGGGACAAATGCACCTTGTGTTCCACCTGCAACTAAAGCAGAGTTCTTCGGGTAAAAGTGCCGTGTTTTCAGAGAGGAAATCCTTAGAGACCACAGTAGAGCCTGCCATGGTTGAGGCAGTTCGCTCCATGCGGGAAACCATTCTTACAGAACAAGTTCATTAGGGGAAGTGCCCATTGTGTACACTGTGGGAGAAAAGCTGCTTGAGTTCCACCTGCAACTAAAGCAGAGTTCTTCCATTAAAACTGCGTGTTTAGGGAGAGGAAATGGTTACAGTCCTCGCTGCAGCCTGCCGTAGTTGAGGCAGTTCGCTCCACGTGGGAAACCCTGCATATACAAGTTCATTCGTGGAAGAGACCAAAGAGTACACAGTGGGATAAATGCGGCTTGTGTTCCAACTGCAACTAAGGCAGAGTTCTTTGGGTAAAACTGCCATATTTTGGGAGAGGAAATGCTTAGAGACCTCACTAGAGCCTGTCTTTGTTTAGGCATTTCACTCCACGTTGGACATCTTGAGTATAGAGGTTCTTTCGGCAAAGGCCCATTGGGTACACTGTGGAAGAAAAGTTGCTTGTGTTCCACTTGCAATTAAAGCAGAGTTCTTCTGGTAAAACTGCGTGTTTGGGGAGAGGAAACGCTAGCAGTCCTTACTATAGCCTGCCTTGCTTGAGGCAGTTCGCTGCACGTGGGACACCCTGCATATAGAAGTTCATTCGGGGAGGGGCCCTTTGTGTACAGTGTGGGAGAAATGCAGCTTGTGTTCCACCTGCAATTAAGGCAGAGTTCTTCGGGTAAAAGTGCCATGTTTTCAGAGAGGAAATCCTTAGAGACCACAGTAGGGCCTGCCATGGTTGAGGCAGCTCGCTCTACGCGGGACACCATTCTTTTAGAACAAGGTCATTAGTGGTAGTGCCCATTGTGTACACTGTGAGAGAAATGCTGCTTCTATTACACCTGCACCTAAAGCTGAGTTCCTGTGGTAAAACTGAGGGTTCTGGGAGAGGAAATGCTTAGAGTCCTTACTAGAGCCTGCCTTGCTTGAGGCAGTTCGCTCCACGCGGGACAACCTGTATATTGAAGTTCATTCGGGGAAGGACCTTCCTTATGTGTACCTTGAGGGAGAAATGCATCTTGTGTTCCACCTGCAATTAAGGCAGAGTTCTTCGGGTAAAAGTGCTGTGTTTTCAGAGAGGAAATCCTTAGAGACCACAGTAGGGCTTGCCTTGGTTGAGGCAGTTCGCTCCATGCGGGACAGCCTGCATATAGAACAAGTTCATTCGGTGAAGTGCCCATTGTGTGAACTGAAGGAGAAATGCTGCTTGTGTTACACCTGGAACTAAAGCAGAGTTTTTCTGGTAAAGCTGCGGTGTTTTGGGAGAGGAAATGTTTAGCGGCCTCACTGGAGCCTGAGTTGATTTAGGCATTTCACTCCACGTGGGACACCTTGAGTATAGAAGCTCTTTGGGCAAAGGCCACTGTGTACACTGTGGGAGAAAAGCTGCTTGTGTTCCACCTGCAACTAAAGCAGAGTTCTTCGGGTCACACTGCGTGTTTTGGGAGAGGAAATGCTTACAGTCCTTACTGGAGCCTACCTTGATTGAGGCAGTTCGCTGCATGTGGGACACCCTGCATATAGAATTTCATTCGGGGAAGGGCCCTTTGTATACAGTGTGGGAGAAATGCAGCTTGTGTTCCACCTGCCATTAAGGTAGAGTTCTTCGGGTAAAAGTGCCGTGTTTTCAGAGAGGAAATCCTTAGAGACCACAGTAGAGCCTGCCATGGTTGAGGCAGTTCGCTCTATGCGGGACACCATTCTTTTAGAACAAGGTTATTAGTGGAAGTGCCCTTTGTGTACACTGTGAGAGAAATGCTGCTTCGGCAACACCTGCACCTAAAGCAGAGTTCCTCGGGTAAAACTGCGTGTTTTGCGAGAGGAAATGCTTAGAGTCCTCGCTACAGCCTGCCGTGGTTGAGGCAGTTCTCTTCACCTGGGAAACCCTGCATATAGAAGTTCATTCGTGGAAGAGACCAAAGAGTACACAGTGGGAGGAATGCTGCTTGTGTTCCACCTGCAATTAAAGCAGAGTTCTTCCGTTAAAACTGCGTGTTTAGGGAGAGGAAATGCTTACATTTCTCGCTACAGCCTGCCTTGTTTGAGGCAGTTCGCTCCACGTGGGAAACCCTGCATATAGCAGTTCATTCGTGGAGGAGCTCAGAGAGTACACAGTGGGAGAAATGCTGCTTGTGTTCCACCTGCTACTAAAGCAGAGTTCTTTGGGTAAAACTGCCGTGTTTTGGAAGAGGAAATGCTTCCAGTCCTCGCTACAGCCTGCCGTGGTTAATGCAGTTCGCACCACGTGGGAAAACCTGCATAGAGAAGTTCATTCGTGGAAGAGAACAAAGAGGACACAGTGGGAGAAATACTGCTTGTGTTCCACCTGCAACTAAAGCAGAATTCTTCGGGTAAAACTGCGTGTTTTGGGAGTAGAAATGCTTACAGTCCTTACTACAGCCTGCCTTGGTTGAGGCAGTTCGCTGCATGAGGGACACACTGCATATAGAAGATTCCTTTGGGGAAGGGCACTTTGTGTACAGTGTGGGACAAATGCACCTTGTGTTCCACCTGCAACTAAAGCAGAGTTCTTCGGGTAAAAGTGCCGTGTTTTCAGAGAGGAAATCCTTAGAGACCACAGTAGAGCCTGCCATGGTTGAGGCAGTTCGCTCCATGCGGGAAACCATTCTTACAGAACAAGTTCATTAGGGGAAGTGCCCATTGTGTACACTGTGGGAGAAAAGCTGCTTGAGTTCCACCTGCAACTAAAGCAGAGTTCTTCCATTAAAACTGCGTGTTTAGGGAGAGGAAATGGTGACAGTCCTCGCTGCAGCCTGCCGTAGTTGAGGCAGTTCGCTCCACGTGGGAAACCCTGCATATACAAGTTCATTCGTGGAAGAGACCAAAGAGTACACAGTGGGATAAATGCGGCTTGTGTTCCAACTGCAACTAAAGCAGAGTTCTTTGGGTAAAACTGCCATGTTTTGGGAGAGGAAATGCTTAGAGACCTCACTAGAGCCTGCCTTTGTTTAGGCATTTCACTCCACGTTGGACATCTTGAGTATAGAAGTTCTTTCGGCAAAGGCCCATTGGGTAGACTGTGGAAGAAAAGTTGCTTGTGTTCCACTTGCAATTAAAGCAGAGTTCTTCTGGTAAAACTGCGTGTTTGGGGAGAGGAAATGCTTGCAGTCCTTACTAGAGCCTGCCTTGCTTGAGGCAGTTCGCTGCACGTGGGACACCCTGCATATAGAAGTTGATTCGGGGAGGGGCCCTTTGTGTACAGTGTGGGAGAAATGCAGCTTGTGTTCCACCTGCAATTAAGGCTGAGTTCTTCGGGTAAAAGTGCCATGTTTTCAGAGAGGAAATCCTTAGAGACCACAGTAGAGCCTGCCATGGTTGAGGCAGCTCGCTCTACGCGGGACACCATTCTTTTAGAACAAGGTCATTAGTGGTAGTGCCCATTGTGTACACTGTGAGAGAAATGCTGCTTCTATTACACCTGCACCTAAAGCTGAGTTCCTGTGGTAAAACTGAGGGTTCTGGGAGAGGAAATGCTTAGAGTCCTTACTAGAGCCTGCCTTGCTTGAGGCAGTTCGCTCCACGCGGGACAACCTGTATATTGAAGTTCATTCGGGGAAGGACCTTATGTGTACCTTGAGGGAGAAATGCATCTTGTGTTCCACCTGCAATTAAGGCAGAGTTCTTCGGGTAAAAGTGCTGTGTTTTCAGAGAGGAAATCCTTAGAGACCACAGTAGGGCTTGCCTTGGTTGAGGCAGTTCGCTCCATGCGGGACAGCCTGCATATAGAACAAGTTCATTCGGTGAAGTGCCCATTGTGTGAACTGAAGGAGAAATGCTGCTTGTGTTACACCTGGAACTAAAGCAGAGTTTTTCTGGTAAAGCTGCGGTGTTTTGGGAGAGGAAATGTTTAGAGGCCTCACTGGAGCCTGAGTTGATTTAGGCATTTCACTCCACGTGGGACACCTTGAGTATAGAAGCTCTTTGGGCAAAGGCCACTGTGTACACTGTGGGAGAAAAGCTGCTTGTGTTCCACCTGCAACTAAAGCAGAGTTCTTCGGGTCACACTGCGTGTTTTGGGAGAGGAAATGCTTACAGTCCTTACTGGAGCCTACCTTGATTGAGGCAGTTCGCTGCACGTGGGACACCCTGCATATAGAATTTCATTCGGGGAAGGGCCCTTTGTATACAGTGTGGGAGAAATGCAGCTTGTGTTCCACCTGCCATTAAGGTAGAGTTCTTCGGGTAAAAGTGCCGTGTTTTCAGAGAGGAAATCCTTAGAGACCACAGTAGAGCCTGCCATGGTTGAGGCAGTTCGCTCTATGCGGGACACCATTCTTTTAGAACAAGGTTATTAGTGGAAGTGCCCTTTGTGTACACTGTGAGAGAAATGCTGCTTCGGCAACACCTGCACCTAAAGCAGAGTTCCTCGGGTAAAACTGCGTGTTTTGCGAGAGGAAATGCTTAGAGTCCTCGCTACAGCCTGCCGTGGTTGAGGCAGTTCTCTTCACCTGGGAAACCCTGCATATAGAAGTTCATTCGTGGAAGAGACCAAAGAGTACACAGTGGGAGGAATGCTGCTTGTGTTCCACCTGCAATTAAAGCAGAGTTCTTCCGTTAAAACTGCGTGTTTAGGGAGAGGAAATGCTTACATTTCTCGCTACAGCCTGCCTTGTTTGAGGCAGTTCGCTCCACGTGGGAAACCCTGCATATAGCAGTTCATTCGTGGAGGAGCTCAGAGAGTATACAGTGGGAGAAATGCTGCTTGTGTTCCACCTGCTACTAAAGCAGAGTTCTTTGGGTAAAACTGCCGTGTTTTGGAAGAGGAAATGCTTCCAGTCCTCGCTACAGCCTGCCGTGGTTAATGCAGTTCGCACCACGTGGGAAAACCTGCATATAGAAGTTCATTCGTGGAAGAGAACAAAGAGGACACAGTGGGAGAAATACTGCTTGTGTTCCACCTGCAACTAAAGCAGAATTCTTCGGGTAAAACTGCGTGTTTTGGGAGTAGAAATGCTTACAGTCCTTACTACAGCCTGCCTTGGTTGAGGCAGTTCGCTGCATGAGGGACACACTGCATATAGAAGATTCCTTTGGGGAAGGGCACTTTGTGTACAGTGTGGGACAAATGCACCTTGTGTTCCACCTGCAACTAAAGCAGAGTTCTTCGGGTAAAAGTGCCGTGTTTTCAGAGAGGAAATCCTTAGAGACCACAGTAGAGCCTGCCATGGTTGAGGCAGTTCGCTCCATGCGGGAAACCATTCTTACAGAACAAGTTCATTAGGGGAAGTGCCCATTGTGTACACTGTGGGAGAAAAGCTGCTTGAGTTCCACCTGCAACTAAAGCAGAGTTCTTCCATTAAAACTGCGTGTTTAGGGAGAGGAAATGGTTACAGTCCTCGCTGCAGCCTGCCGTAGTTGAGGCAGTTCGCTCCACGTGGGAAACCCTGCATATACAAGTTCATTCGTGGAAGAGACCAAAGAGTACACAGTGGGATAAATGCGGCTTGTGTTCCAACTGCAACTAAAGCAGAGTTCTTTGGGTAAAACTGCCATGTTTTGGGAGAGGAAATGCTTAGAGACCTCACTAGAGCCTGTCTTTGTTTAGGCATTTCACTCCACGTTGGACATCTTGAGTATAGAGGTTCTTTCGGCAAAGGCCCATTGGGTACACTGTGGAAGAAAAGTTGCTTGTGTTCCACTTGCAATTAAAGCAGAGTTCTTCTGGTAAAACTGCGTGTTTGGGGAGAGGAAACGCTAGCAGTCCTTACTAGAGCCTGCCTTGCTTGAGGCAGTTCGCTGCACGTGGGACACCCTGCATATAGAAGTTCATTCGGGGAGGGGCCCTTTGTGTACAGTGTGGGAGAAATGCAGCTTGTGTTCCACCTGCAATTAAGGCAGAGTTCTTCGGGTAAAAGTGCCATGTTTTCAGAGAGGAAATCCTTAGAGACCACAGTAGGGCCTGCCATGGTTGAGGCAGCTCGCTCTACGCGGGACACCATTCTTTTAGAACAAGGTCATTAGTGGTAGTGCCCATTGTGTACACTGTGAGAGAAATGCTGCTTCTATTACACCTGCACCTAAAGCTGAGTTCCTGTGGTAAAACTGAGGGTTCTGGGAGAGGAAATGCTTAGAGTCCTTACTAGAGCCTGCCTTGCTTGAGGCAGTTCGCTCCACGCGGGACAACCTGTATATTGAAGTTCATTCGGGGAAGGACCTTCCTTATGTGTACCTTGAGGGAGAAATGCATCTTGTGTTCCACCTGCAATTAAGGCAGAGTTCTTCGGGTAAAAGTGCTGTGTTTTCAGAGAGGAAATCCTTAGAGACCACAGTAGGGCTTGCCTTGGTTGAGGCAGTTCGCTCCATGCGGGACAGCCTGCATATAGAACAAGTTCATTCGGTGAAGTGCCCATTGTGTGAACTGAAGGAGAAATGCTGCTTGTGTTACACCTGGAACTAAAGCAGAGTTTTTCTGGTAAAGCTGCGGTGTTTTGGGAGAGGAAATGTTTAGAGGCCTCACTGGAGCCTGAGTTGATTTAGGCATTTCACTCCACGTGGGACACCTTGAGTATAGAAGCTCTTTGGGCAAAGGCCACTGTGTACACTGTGGGAGAAAAGCTGCTTGTGTTCCACCTGCAACTAAAGCAGAGTTCTTCGGGTCAAACTGCGTGTTTTGGGAGAGGAAATGCTTACAGTCCTTACTGGAGCCTACCTTGATTGAGGCAGTTCGCTGCACGTGGGACACCCTGCATATAGAATTTCATTCGGGGAAGGGCCCTTTGTATACAGTGTGGGAGAAATGCAGCTTGTGTTCCACCTGCCATTAAGGTAGAGTTCTTCGGGTAAAAGTGCCGTGTTTTCAGAGAGGAAATCCTTAGAGACCACAGTAGAGCCTGCCATGGTTGAGGCAGTTCGCTCTATGCGGGACACCATTCTTTTAGAACAAGGTTATTAGTGGAAGTGCCCTTTGTGTACACTGTGAGAGAAATGCTGCTTCGGCAACACCTGCACCTAAAGCAGAGTTCCTCGGGTAAAACTGCGTGTTTTGTGAGAGGAAATGCTTAGAGTCCTCGCTACAGCCTGCCGTGGTTGAGGCAGTTCTCTTCACCTGGGAAACCCTGCATATAGAAGTTCATTCGTGGAAGAGACCAAAGAGTACACAGTGGGAGGAATGCTGCTTGTGTTCCACCTGCAATTAAAGCAGAGTTCTTCCGTTAAAACTGCGTGTTTAGGGAGAGGAAATGCTTACATTTCTTGCTACAGCCTGCCTTGTTTGAGGCAGTTCGCTCCACGTGGGAAACCCTGCATATAGCAGTTCATTCGTGGAGGAGCTCAGAGAGTATACAGTGGGAGAAATGCTGCTTGTGTTCCACCTGCTACTAAAGCAGAGTTCTTTGGGTAAAACTGCCGTGTTTTGGAAGAGGAAATGCTTCCAGTCCTCGCTACAGCCTGCCGTGGTTAATGCAGTTCGCACCACGTGGGAAAACCTGCATATAGAAGTTCATTCGTGGAAGAGAACAAAGAGGACACAGTGGGAGAAATACTGCTTGTGTTCCACCTGCAACTAAAGCAGAATTCTTCGGGTAAAACTGCGTGTTTTGGGAGTAGAAATGCTTACAGTCCTTACTACAGCCTGCCTTGGTTGAGGCAGTTCGCTGCATGAGGGACACACTGCATATAGAAGATTCCTTTGGGGAAGGGCACTTTGTGTACAGTGTGGGACAAATGCACCTTGTGTTCCACCTGCAACTAAAGCAGAGTTCTTCGGGTAAAAGTGCCGTGTTTTCAGAGAGGAAATCCTTAGAGACCACAGTAGAGCCTGCCATGGTTGAGGCAGTTCGCTCCATGCGGGAAACCATTCTTACAGAACAAGTTCATTAGGGGAAGTGCCCATTGTGTACACTGTGGGAGAAAAGCTGCTTGAGTTCCACCTGCAACTAAAGCAGAGTTCTTCCATTAAAACTGCGTGTTTAGGGAGAGGAAATGGTTACAGTCCTCGCTGCAGCCTGCCGTAGTTGAGGCAGTTCGCTCCACGTGGGAAACCCTGCATATACAAGTTCATTCGTGGAAGAGACCAAAGAGTACACAGTGGGATAAATGCGGCTTGTGTTCCAACTGCAACTAAAGCAGAGTTCTTTGGGTAAAACTGCCATGTTTTGGGAGAGGAAATGCTTAGAGACCTCACTAGAGCCTGCCTTTGTTTAGGCATTTCACTCCACGTTGGACATCTTGAGTATAGAAGTTCTTTCGGCAAAGGCCCATTGGGTACACTGTGGAAGAAAAGTTGCTTGTGTTCCACTTGCAATTAAAGCAGAGTTCTTCTGGTAAAACTGCGTGTTTGGGGAGAGGAAACGCTAGCAGGCCTTACTAGAGCCTGCCTTGCTTGAGGCAGTTCGCTGCACGTGGGACACCCTGCATATAGAAGTTCATTCGGGGAGGGGCCCTTTGTGTACAGTGTGGGAGAAATGCAGCTTGTGTTCCACCTGCAATTAAGGCAGAGTTCTTCGGGTAAAAGTGCCATGTTTTCAGAGAGGAAATCCTTAGAGACCACAGTAGAGCCTGCCATGGTTGAGGCAGCTCGCTCTACGCGGGACACCATTCTTTTAGAACAAGGTCATTAGTGGTAGTGCCCATTGTGTACACTGTGAGAGAAATGCTGCTTCTATTACACCTGCACCTAAAGCTGAGTTCCTGTGGTAAAACTGAGGGTTCTGGGAGAGGAAATGCTTAGAGTCCTTACTAGAGCCTGCCTTGCTTGAGGCAGTTCGCTCCACGCGGGACAACCTGTATATTGAAGTTCATTCGGGGAAGGACCTTCCTTATGTGTACCTTGAGGGAGAAATGCATCTTGTGTTCCACCTGCAATTAAGGCAGAGTTCTTCGGGTAAAAGTGCTGTGTTTTCAGAGAGGAAATCCTTAGAGACCACAGTAGGGCTTGCCTTGGTTGAGGCAGTTCGCTCCATGCGGGACAGCCTGCATATAGAACAAGTTCATTCGGTGAAGTGCCCATTGTGTGAACTGAAGGAGAAATGCTGCTTGTGTTACACCTGGAACTAAAGCAGAGTTTTTCTGGTAAAGCTGCGGTGTTTTGGGAGAGGAAATGTTTAGAGGCCTCACTGGAGCCTGAGTTGATTTAGGCATTTCACTCCACGTGGGACACCTTGAGTATAGAAGCTCTTTGGGCAAAGACCACTGTGTACACTGTGGGAGAAAAGCTGCTTGTGTTCCACCTGCAACTAAAGCAGAGTTCTTCGGGTCAAACTGCGTGTTTTGGGAGAGGAAATGCTTACAGTCCTTACTGGAGCCTACCTTGATTGAGGCAGTTCGCTGCACGTGGGACACCCTGCATATAGAATTTCATTCGGGGAAGGGCCCTTTGTATACAGTGTGGGAGAAATGCAGCTTGTGTTCCACCTGCCATTAAGGTAGAGTTCTTCGGGTAAAAGTGCCGTGTTTTCAGAGAGGAAATCCTTAGAGACCACAGTAGAGCCTGCCATGGTTGAGGCAGTTCGCTCTATGCGGGACACCATTCTTTTAGAACAAGGTTATTAGTGGAAGTGCCCTTTGTGTACACTGTGAGAGAAATGCTGCTTCGGCAACACCTGCACCTAAAGCAGAGTTCCTCGGGTAAAACTGCGTGTTTCGCGAGAGGAAATGCTTAGAGTCCTCGCTACAGCCTGCCGTGGTTGAGGCAGTTCTCTTCACCTGGGAAACCCTGCATATAGAAGTTCATTCGTGGAAGAGACCAAAGAGTACACAGTGGGAGGAATGCTGCTTGTGTTCCACCTGCAATTAAAGCAGAGTTCTTCCGTTAAAACTGCGTGTTTAGGGAGAGGAAATGCTTACATTTCTCGCTACAGCCTGCCTTGTTTGAGGCAGTTCGCTCCACGTGGGAAACCCTGCATATAGCAGTTCATTCGTGGAGGAGCTCAGAGAGTACACAGTGGGAGAAATGCTGCTTGTGTTCCACCTGCTACTAAAGCAGAGTTCTTTGGGTAAAACTGCCGTGTTTTGGAAGAGGAAATGCTTCCAGTCCTCGCTACAGCCTGCCGTGGTTAATGCAGTTCGCACCACGTGGGAAAACCTGCATAGAGAAGTTCATTCGTGGAAGAGAACAAAGAGGACACAGTGGGAGAAATACTGCTTGTGTTCCACCTGCAACTAAAGCAGAATTCTTCGGGTAAAACTGCGTGTTTTGGGAGTAGAAATGCTTACAGTCCTTACTACAGCCTGCCTTGGTTGAGGCAGTTCGCTGCATGAGGGACACACTGCATATAGAAGATTCCTTTGGGGAAGGGCACTTTGTGTACAGTGTGGGACAAATGCACCTTGTGTTCCACCTGCAACTAAAGCAGAGTTCTTCGGGTAAAAGTGCCGTGTTTTCAGAGAGGAAATCCTTAGAGACCACAGTAGAGCCTGCCATGGTTGAGGCAGTTCGCTCCATGCGGGAAACCATTCTTACAGAACAAGTTCATTAGGGGAAGTGCCCATTGTGTACACTGTGGGAGAAAAGCTGCTTGAGTTCCACCTGCAACTAAAGCAGAGTTCTTCCATTAAAACTGCGTGTTTAGGGAGAGGAAATGGTTACAGTCCTCGCTGCAGCCTGCCGTAGTTGAGGCAGTTCGCTCCACGTGGGAAACCCTGCATATACAAGTTCATTCGTGGAAGAGACCAAAGAGTACACAGTGGGATAAATGCGGCTTGTGTTCCAACTGCAACTAAAGCAGAGTTCTTTGGGTAAAACTGCCATGTTTTGGGAGAGGAAATGCTTAGAGACCTCACTAGAGCCTGTCTTTGTTTAGGCATTTCACTCCACGTTGGACATCTTGAGTATAGAGGTTCTTTCGGCAAAGGCCCATTGGGTACACTGTGGAAGAAAAGTTGCTTGTGTTCCACTTGCAATTAAAGCAGAGTTCTTCTGGTAAAACTGCGTGTTTGGGGAGAGGAAACGCTAGCAGTCCTTACTAGAGCCTGCCTTGCTTGAGGCAGTTCGCTGCACGTGGGACACCCTGCATATAGAAGTTCATTCGGGGAGGGGCCCTTTGTGTACAGTGTGGGAGAAATGCAGCTTGTGTTCCACCTGCAATTAAGGCAGAGTTCTTCGGGTAAAAGTGCCATGTTTTCAGAGAGGAAATCCTTAGAGACCACAGTAGGGCCTGCCATGGTTGAGGCAGCTCGCTCTACGCGGGACACCATTCTTTTAGAACAAGGTCATTAGTGGTAGTGCCCATTGTGTACACTGTGAGAGAAATGCTGCTTCTATTACACCTGCACCTAAAGCTGAGTTCCTGTGGTAAAACTGAGGGTTCTGGGAGAGGAAATGCTTAGAGTCCTTACTAGAGCCTGCCTTGCTTGAGGCAGTTCGCTCCACGCGGGACAACCTGTATATTGAAGTTCATTCGGGGAAGGACCTTCCTTATGTGTACCTTGAGGGAGAAATGCATCTTGTGTTCCACCTGCAATTAAGGCAGAGTTCTTCGGGTAAAAGTGCTGTGTTTTCAGAGAGGAAATCCTTAGAGACCACAGTAGGGCTTGCCTTGGTTGAGGCAGTTCGCTCCATGCGGGACAGCCTGCATATAGAACAAGTTCATTCGGTGAAGTGCCCATTGTGTGAACTGAAGGAGAAATGCTGCTTGTGTTACACCTGGAACTAAAGCAGAGTTTTTCTGGTAAAGCTGCGGTGTTTTGGGAGAGGAAATGTTTAGCGGCCTCACTGGAGCCTGAGTTGATTTAGGCATTTCACTCCACGTGGGACACCTTGAGTATAGAAGCTCTTTGGGCAAAGGCCACTGTGTACACTGTGGGAGAAAAGCTGCTTGTGTTCCACCTGCAACTAAAGCAGAGTTCTTCGGGTCACACTGCGTGTTTTGGGAGAGGAAATGCTTACAGTCCTTACTGGAGCCTACCTTGATTGAGGCAGTTCGCTGCATGTGGGACACCCTGCATATAGAATTTCATTCGGGGAAGGGCCCTTTGTATACAGTGTGGGAGAAATGCAGCTTGTGTTCCACCTGCCATTAAGGTAGAGTTCTTCGGGTAAAAGTGCCGTGTTTTCAGAGAGGAAATCCTTAGAGACCACAGTAGAGCCTGCCATGGTTGAGGCAGTTCGCTCTATGCGGGACACCATTCTTTTAGAACAAGGTTATTAGTGGAAGTGCCCTTTGTGTACACTGTGAGAGAAATGCTGCTTCGGCAACACCTGCACCTAAAGCAGAGTTCCTCGGGTAAAACTGCGTGTTTTGCGAGAGGAAATGCTTAGAGTCCTCGCTACAGCCTGCCGTGGTTGAGGCAGTTCTCTTCACCTGGGAAACCCTGCATATAGAAGTTCATTCGTGGAAGAGACCAAAGAGTACACAGTGGGAGGAATGCTGCTTGTGTTCCACCTGCAATTAAAGCAGAGTTCTTCCGTTAAAACTGCGTGTTTAGGGAGAGGAAATGCTTACATTTCTCGCTACAGCCTGCCTTGTTTGAGGCAGTTCGCTCCACGTGGGAAACCCTGCATATAGCAGTTCATTCGTGGAGGAGCTCAGAGAGTACACAGTGGGAGAAATGCTGCTTGTGTTCCACCTGCTACTAAAGCAGAGTTCTTTGGGTAAAACTGCCGTGTTTTGGAAGAGGAAATGCTTCCAGTCCTCGCTACAGCCTGCCGTGGTTAATGCAGTTCGCACCACGTGGGAAAACCTGCATAGAGAAGTTCATTCGTGGAAGAGAACAAAGAGGACACAGTGGGAGAAATACTGCTTGTGTTCCACCTGCAACTAAAGCAGAATTCTTCGGGTAAAACTGCGTGTTTTGGGAGTAGAAATGCTTACAGTCCTTACTACAGCCTGCCTTGGTTGAGGCAGTTCGCTGCATGAGGGACACACTGCATATAGAAGATTCCTTTGGGGAAGGGCACTTTGTGTACAGTGTGGGACAAATGCACCTTGTGTTCCACCTGCAACTAAAGCAGAGTTCTTCGGGTAAAAGTGCCGTGTTTTCAGAGAGGAAATCCTTAGAGACCACAGTAGAGCCTGCCATGGTTGAGGCAGTTCGCTCCATGCGGGAAACCATTCTTACAGAACAAGTTCATTAGGGGAAGTGCCCATTGTGTACACTGTGGGAGAAAAGCTGCTTGAGTTCCACCTGCAACTAAAGCAGAGTTCTTCCATTAAAACTGCGTGTTTAGGGAGAGGAAATGGTGACAGTCCTCGCTGCAGCCTGCCGTAGTTGAGGCAGTTCGCTCCACGTGGGAAACCCTGCATATACAAGTTCATTCGTGGAAGAGACCAAAGAGTACACAGTGGGATAAATGCGGCTTGTGTTCCAACTGCAACTAAAGCAGAGTTCTTTGGGTAAAACTGCCATGTTTTGGGAGAGGAAATGCTTAGAGACCTCACTAGAGCCTGCCTTTGTTTAGGCATTTCACTCCACGTTGGACATCTTGAGTATAGAAGTTCTTTCGGCAAAGGCCCATTGGGTAGACTGTGGAAGAAAAGTTGCTTGTGTTCCACTTGCAATTAAAGCAGAGTTCTTCTGGTAAAACTGCGTGTTTGGGGAGAGGAAATGCTTGCAGTCCTTACTAGAGCCTGCCTTGCTTGAGGCAGTTCGCTGCACGTGGGACACCCTGCATATAGAAGTTGATTCGGGGAGGGGCCCTTTGTGTACAGTGTGGGAGAAATGCAGCTTGTGTTCCACCTGCAATTAAGGCTGAGTTCTTCGGGTAAAAGTGCCATGTTTTCAGAGAGGAAATCCTTAGAGACCACAGTAGAGCCTGCCATGGTTGAGGCAGCTCGCTCTACGCGGGACACCATTCTTTTAGAACAAGGTCATTAGTGGTAGTGCCCATTGTGTACACTGTGAGAGAAATGCTGCTTCTATTACACCTGCACCTAAAGCTGAGTTCCTGTGGTAAAACTGAGGGTTCTGGGAGAGGAAATGCTTAGAGTCCTTACTAGAGCCTGCCTTGCTTGAGGCAGTTCGCTCCACGCGGGACAACCTGTATATTGAAGTTCATTCGGGGAAGGACCTTCCTTATGTGTACCTTGAGGGAGAAATGCATCTTGTGTTCCACCTGCAATTAAGGCAGAGTTCTTCGGGTAAAAGTGCTGTGTTTTCAGAGAGGAAATCCTTAGAGACCACAGTAGGGCTTGCCTTGGTTGAGGCAGTTCGCTCCATGCGGGACAGCCTGCATATAGAACAAGTTCATTCGGTGAAGTGCCCATTGTGTGAACTGAAGGAGAAATGCTGCTTGTGTTACACCTGGAACTAAAGCAGAGTTTTTCTGGTAAAGCTGCGGTGTTTTGGGAGAGGAAATGTTTAGAGGCCTCACTGGAGCCTGAGTTGATTTAGGCATTTCACTCCACGTGGGACACCTTGAGTATAGAAGCTCTTTGGGCAAAGGCCACTGTGTACACTGTGGGAGAAAAGCTGCTTGTGTTCCACCTGCAACTAAAGCAGAGTTCTTCGGGTCAAACTGCGTGTTTTGGGAGAGGAAATGCTTACAGTCCTTACTGGAGCCTACCTTGATTGAGGCAGTTCGCTGCACGTGGGACACCCTGCATATAGAATTTCATTCGGGGAAGGGCCCTTTGTATACAGTGTGGGAGAAATGCAGCTTGTGTTCCACCTGCCATTAAGGTAGAGTTCTTCGGGTAAAAGTGCCGTGTTTTCAGAGAGGAAATCCTTAGAGACCACAGTAGAGCCTGCCATGGTTGAGGCAGTTCGCTCTATGCGGGACACCATTCTTTTAGAACAAGGTTATTAGTGGAAGTGCCCTTTGTGTACACTGTGAGAGAAATGCTGCTTCGGCAACACCTGCACCTAAAGCAGAGTTCCTCGGGTAAAACTGCGTGTTTTGCGAGAGGAAATGCTTAGAGTCCTCGCTACAGCCTGCCGTGGTTGAGGCAGTTCTCTTCACCTGGGAAACCCTGCATATAGAAGTTCATTCGTGGAAGAGACCAAAGAGTACACAGTGGGAGGAATGCTGCTTGTGTTCCACCTGCAATTAAAGCAGAGTTCTTCCGTTAAAACTGCGTGTTTAGGGAGAGGAAATGCTTACATTTCTCGCTACAGCCTGCCTTGTTTGAGGCAGTTCGCTCCACGTGGGAAACCCTGCATATAGCAGTTCATTCGTGGAGGAGCTCAGAGAGTATACAGTGGGAGAAATGCTGCTTGTGTTCCACCTGCTACTAAAGCAGAGTTCTTTGGGTAAAACTGCCGTGTTTTGGAAGAGGAAATGCTTCCAGTCCTCGCTACAGCCTGCCGTGGTTAATGCAGTTCGCACCACGTGGGAAAACCTGCATATAGAAGTTCATTCGTGGAAGAGAACAAAGAGGACACAGTGGGAGAAATACTGCTTGTGTTCCACCTGCAACTAAAGCAGAATTCTTCGGGTAAAACTGCGTGTTTTGGGAGTAGAAATGCTTACAGTCCTTACTACAGCCTGCCTTGGTTGAGGCAGTTCGCTGCATGAGGGACACACTGCATATAGAAGATTCCTTTGGGGAAGGGCACTTTGTGTACAGTGTGGGACAAATGCACCTTGTGTTCCACCTGCAACTAAAGCAGAGTTCTTCGGGTAAAAGTGCCGTGTTTTCAGAGAGGAAATCCTTAGAGACCACAGTAGAGCCTGCCATGGTTGAGGCAGTTCGCTCCATGCGGGAAACCATTCTTACAGAACAAGTTCATTAGGGGAAGTGCCCATTGTGTACACTGTGGGAGAAAAGCTGCTTGAGTTCCACCTGCAACTAAAGCAGAGTTCTTCCATTAAAACTGCGTGTTTAGGGAGAGGAAATGGTTACAGTCCTCGCTGCAGCCTGCCGTAGTTGAGGCAGTTCGCTCCACGTGGGAAACCCTGCATATACAAGTTCATTCGTGGAAGAGACCAAAGAGTACACAGTGGGATAAATGCGGCTTGTGTTCCAACTGCAACTAAAGCAGAGTTCTTTGGGTAAAACTGCCATGTTTTGGGAGAGGAAATGCTTAGAGACCTCACTAGAGCCTGTCTTTGTTTAGGCATTTCACTCCACGTTGGACATCTTGAGTATAGAGGTTCTTTCGGCAAAGGCCCATTGGGTACACTGTGGAAGAAAAGTTGCTTGTGTTCCACTTGCAATTAAAGCAGAGTTCTTCTGGTAAAACTGCGTGTTTGGGGAGAGGAAACGCTAGCAGTCCTTACTAGAGCCTGCCTTGCTTGAGGCAGTTCGCTGCACGTGGGACACCCTGCATATAGAAGTTCATTCGGGGAGGGGCCCTTTGTGTACAGTGTGGGAGAAATGCAGCTTGTGTTCCACCTGCAATTAAGGCAGAGTTCTTCGGGTAAAAGTGCCATGTTTTCAGAGAGGAAATCCTTAGAGACCACAGTAGGGCCTGCCATGGTTGAGGCAGCTCGCTCTACGCGGGACACCATTCTTTTAGAACAAGGTCATTAGTGGTAGTGCCCATTGTGTACACTGTGAGAGAAATGCTGCTTCTATTACACCTGCACCTAAAGCTGAGTTCCTGTGGTAAAACTGAGGGTTCTGGGAGAGGAAATGCTTAGAGTCCTTACTAGAGCCTGCCTTGCTTGAGGCAGTTCGCTCCACGCGGGACAACCTGTATATTGAAGTTCATTCGGGGAAGGACCTTCCTTATGTGTACCTTGAGGGAGAAATGCATCTTGTGTTCCACCTGCAATTAAGGCAGAGTTCTTCGGGTAAAAGTGCTGTGTTTTCAGAGAGGAAATCCTTAGAGACCACAGTAGGGCTTGCCTTGGTTGAGGCAGTTCGCTCCATGCGGGACAGCCTGCATATAGAACAAGTTCATTCGGTGAAGTGCCCATTGTGTGAACTGAAGGAGAAATGCTGCTTGTGTTACACCTGGAACTAAAGCAGAGTTTTTCTGGTAAAGCTGCGGTGTTTTGGGAGAGGAAATGTTTAGAGGCCTCACTGGAGCCTGAGTTGATTTAGGCATTTCACTCCACGTGGGACACCTTGAGTATAGAAGCTCTTTGGGCAAAGGCCACTGTGTACACTGTGGGAGAAAAGCTGCTTGTGTTCCACCTGCAACTAAAGCAGAGTTCTTCGGGTCAAACTGCGTGTTTTGGGAGAGGAAATGCTTACAGTCCTTACTGGAGCCTACCTTGATTGAGGCAGTTCGCTGCACGTGGGACACCCTGCATATAGAATTTCATTCGGGGAAGGGCCCTTTGTATACAGTGTGGGAGAAATGCAGCTTGTGTTCCACCTGCCATTAAGGTAGAGTTCTTCGGGTAAAAGTGCCGTGTTTTCAGAGAGGAAATCCTTAGAGACCACAGTAGAGCCTGCCATGGTTGAGGCAGTTCGCTCTATGCGGGACACCATTCTTTTAGAACAAGGTTATTAGTGGAAGTGCCCTTTGTGTACACTGTGAGAGAAATGCTGCTTCGGCAACACCTGCACCTAAAGCAGAGTTCCTCGGGTAAAACTGCGTGTTTTGTGAGAGGAAATGCTTAGAGTCCTCGCTACAGCCTGCCGTGGTTGAGGCAGTTCTCTTCACCTGGGAAACCCTGCATATAGAAGTTCATTCGTGGAAGAGACCAAAGAGTACACAGTGGGAGGAATGCTGCTTGTGTTCCACCTGCAATTAAAGCAGAGTTCTTCCGTTAAAACTGCGTGTTTAGGGAGAGGAAATGCTTACATTTCTTGCTACAGCCTGCCTTGTTTGAGGCAGTTCGCTCCACGTGGGAAACCCTGCATATAGCAGTTCATTCGTGGAGGAGCTCAGAGAGTATACAGTGGGAGAAATGCTGCTTGTGTTCCACCTGCTACTAAAGCAGAGTTCTTTGGGTAAAACTGCCGTGTTTTGGAAGAGGAAATGCTTCCAGTCCTCGCTACAGCCTGCCGTGGTTAATGCAGTTCGCACCACGTGGGAAAACCTGCATATAGAAGTTCATTCGTGGAAGAGAACAAAGAGGACACAGTGGGAGAAATACTGCTTGTGTTCCACCTGCAACTAAAGCAGAATTCTTCGGGTAAAACTGCGTGTTTTGGGAGTAGAAATGCTTACAGTCCTTACTACAGCCTGCCTTGGTTGAGGCAGTTCACTGCATGAGGGACACACTGCATATAGAAGATTCCTTTGGGGAAGGGCACTTTGTGTACAGTGTGGGACAAATGCACCTTGTGTTCCACCTGCAACTAAAGCAGAGTTCTTCGGGTAAAAGTGCCGTGTTTTCAGAGAGGAAATCCTTAGAGACCACAGTAGAGCCTGCCATGGTTGAGGCAGTTCGCTCCATGCGGGAAACCATTCTTACAGAACAAGTTCATTAGGGGAAGTGCCCATTGTGTACACTGTGGGAGAAAAGCTGCTTGAGTTCCACCTGCAACTAAAGCAGAGTTCTTCCATTAAAACTGCGTGTTTAGGGAGAGGAAATGGTTACAGTCCTCGCTGCAGCCTGCCGTAGTTGAGGCAGTTCGCTCCACGTGGGAAACCCTGCATATACAAGTTCATTCGTGGAAGAGACCAAAGAGTACACAGTGGGATAAATGCGGCTTGTGTTCCAACTGCAACTAAAGCAGAGTTCTTTGGGTAAAACTGCCATGTTTTGGGAGAGGAAATGCTTAGAGACCTCACTAGAGCCTGCCTTTGTTTAGGCATTTCACTCCACGTTGGACATCTTGAGTATAGAAGTTCTTTGGGCAAAGGCCACTGTGTACACTGTGGGAGAAAAGCTGCTTGTGTTCCACCTGCAACTAAAGCAGAGTTCTTCGGGTCAAACTGCGTGTTTTGGGAGAGGAAATGCTTACAGTCCTTACTGGAGCCTACCTTGATTGAGGCAGTTCGCTGCACGTGGGACACCCTGCATATAGAATTTCATTCGGGGAAGGGCCCTTTGTATACAGTGTGGGAGAAATGCAGCTTGTGTTCCACCTGCCATTAAGGTAGAGTTCTTCGGGTAAAAGTGCCGTGTTTTCAGAGAGGAAATCCTTAGAGACCACAGTAGAGCCTGCCATGGTTGAGGCAGTTCGCTCTATGCGGGACACCATTCTTTTAGAACAAGGTTATTAGTGGAAGTGCCCTTTGTGTACACTGTGAGAGAAATGCTGCTTCGGCAACACCTGCACCTAAAGCAGAGTTCCTCGGGTAAAACTGCGTGTTTTGCGAGAGGAAATGCTTAGAGTCCTCGCTACAGCCTGCCGTGGTTGAGGCAGTTCTCTTCACCTGGGAAACCCTGCATATAGAAGTTCATTCGTGGAAGAGACCAAAGAGTACACAGTGGGAGGAATGCTGCTTGTGTTCCACCTGCAATTAAAGCAGAGTTCTTCCGTTAAAACTGCGTGTTTAGGGAGAGGAAATGCTTACATTTCTCGCTACAGCCTGCCTTGTTTGAGGCAGTTCGCTCCACGTGGGAAACCCTGCATATAGCAGTTCATTCGTGGAGGAGCTCAGAGAGTACACAGTGGGAGAAATGCTGCTTGTGTTCCACCTGCTACTAAAGCAGAGTTCTTTGGGTAAAACTGCCGTGTTTTGGAAGAGGAAATGCTTCCAGTCCTCGCTACAGCCTGCCGTGGTTAATGCAGTTCGCACCACGTGGGAAAACCTGCATATAGAAGTTCATTCGTGGAAGAGAACAAAGAGGACACAGTGGGAGAAATACTGCTTGTGTTCCACCTGCAACTAAAGCAGAATTCTTCGGGTAAAACTGCGTGTTTTGGGAGTAGAAATGCTTACAGTCCTTACTACAGCCTGCCTTGGTTGAGGCAGTTCGCTGCATGAGGGACACACTGCATATAGAAGATTCCTTTGGGGAAGGGCACTTTGTGTACAGTGTGGGACAAATGCACCTTGTGTTCCACCTGCAACTAAAGCAGAGTTCTTCGGGTAAAAGTGCCGTGTTTTCAGAGAGGAAATCCTTAGAGACCACAGTAGAGCCTGCCATGGTTGAGGCAGTTCGCTCCATGCGGGAAACCATTCTTACAGAACAAGTTCATTAGGGGAAGTGCCCATTGTGTACACTGTGGGAGAAAAGCTGCTTGAGTTCCACCTGCAACTAAAGCAGAGTTCTTCCATTAAAACTGCGTGTTTAGGGAGAGGAAATGGTGACAGTCCTCGCTGCAGCCTGCCGTAGTTGAGGCAGTTCGCTCCACGTGGGAAACCCTGCATATACAAGTTCATTCGTGGAAGAGACCAAAGAGTACACAGTGGGATAAATGCGGCTTGTGTTCCAACTGCAACTAAAGCAGAGTTCTTTGGGTAAAACTGCCATGTTTTGGGAGAGGAAATGCTTAGAGACCTCACTAGAGCCTGTCTTTGTTTAGGCATTTCACTCCACGTTGGACATCTTGAGTATAGAAGTTCTTTCGGCAAAGGCCCATTGGGTACACTGTGGAAGAAAAGTTGCTTGTGTTCCACTTGCAATTAAAGCAGAGTTCTTCTGGTAAAACTGCGTGTTTCGGGAGAGGAAACGCTAGCAGGCCTTACTAGAGCCTGCCTTGCTTGAGGCAGTTCGCTGCACGTGGGACACCCTGCATATAGAAGTTCATTCGGGGAGGGGCCCTTTGTGTACAGTGTGGGAGAAATGCAGCTTGTGTTCCACCTGCAATTAAGGCAGAGTTCTTCGGGTAAAAGTGCCATGTTTTCAGAGAGGAAATCCTTAGAGACCACAGTAGAGCCTGCCATGGTTGAGGCAGCTCGCTCTACGCGGGACACCATTCTTTTAGAACAAGGTCATTAGTGGTAGTGCCCATTGTGTACACTGTGAGAGAAATGCTGCTTCTATTACACCTGCACCTAAAGCTGAGTTCCTGTGGTAAAACTGAGGGTTCTGGGAGAGGAAATGCTTAGAGTCCTTACTAGAGCCTGCCTTGCTTGAGGCAGTTCGCTCCACGCGGGACAACCTGTATATTGAAGTTCATTCGGGGAAGGACCTTCCTTATGTGTACCTTGAGGGAGAAATGCATCTTGTGTTCCACCTGCAATTAAGGCAGAGTTCTTCGGGTAAAAGTGCTGTGTTTTCAGAGAGGAAATCCTTAGAGACCACAGTAGGGCTTGCCTTGGTTGAGGCAGTTCGCTCCATGCGGGACAGCCTGCATATAGAACAAGTTCATTCGGTGAAGTGCCCATTGTGTGAACTGAAGGAGAAATGCTGCTTGTGTTACACCTGGAACTAAAGCAGAGTTTTTCTGGTAAAGCTGCGGTGTTTTGGGAGAGGAAATGTTTAGAGGCCTCACTGGAGCCTGAGTTGATTTAGGCATTTCACTCCACGTGGGACACCTTGAGTATAGAAGCTCTTTGGGCAAAGGCCACTGTGTACACTGTGGGAGAAAAGCTGCTTGTGTTCCACCTGCAACTAAAGCAGAGTTCTTCGGGTCAAACTGCGTGTTTTGGGAGAGGAAATGCTTACAGTCCTTACTGGAGCCTACCTTGATTGAGGCAGTTCGCTGCACGTGGGACACCCTGCATATAGAATTTCATTCGGGGAAGGGCCCTTTGTATACAGTGTGGGAGAAATGCAGCTTGTGTTCCACCTGCCATTAAGGTAGAGTTCTTCGGGTAAAAGTGCCGTGTTTTCAGAGAGGAAATCCTTAGAGACCACAGTAGAGCCTGCCATGGTTGAGGCAGTTCGCTCTATGCGGGACACCATTCTTTTAGAACAAGGTTATTAGTGGAAGTGCCCTTTGTGTACACTGTGAGAGAAATGCTGCTTCGGCAACACCTGCACCTAAAGCAGAGTTCCTCGGGTAAAACTGCGTGTTTCGCGAGAGGAAATGCTTAGAGTCCTCGCTACAGCCTGCCGTGGTTGAGGCAGTTCTCTTCACCTGGGAAACCCTGCATATAGAAGTTCATTCGTGGAAGAGACCAAAGAGTACACAGTGGGAGGAATGCTGCTTGTGTTCCACCTGCAATTAAAGCAGAGTTCTTCCGTTAAAACTGCGTGTTTAGGGAGAGGAAATGCTTACATTTCTCGCTACAGCCTGCCTTGTTTGAGGCAGTTCGCTCCACGTGGGAAACCCTGCATATAGCAGTTCATTCGTGGAGGAGCTCAGAGAGTACACAGTGGGAGAAATGCTGCTTGTGTTCCACCTGCTACTAAAGCAGAGTTCTTTGGGTAAAACTGCCGTGTTTTGGAAGAGGAAATGCTTCCAGTCCTCGCTACAGCCTGCCGTGGTTAATGCAGTTCGCACCACGTGGGAAAACCTGCATAGAGAAGTTCATTCGTGGAAGAGAACAAAGAGGACACAGTGGGAGAAATACTGCTTGTGTTCCACCTGCAACTAAAGCAGAATTCTTCGGGTAAAACTGCGTGTTTTGGGAGTAGAAATGCTTACAGTCCTTACTACAGCCTGCCTTGGTTGAGGCAGTTCGCTGCATGAGGGACACACTGCATATAGAAGATTCCTTTGGGGAAGGGCACTTTGTGTACAGTGTGGGACAAATGCACCTTGTGTTCCACCTGCAACTAAAGCAGAGTTCTTCGGGTAAAAGTGCCGTGTTTTCAGAGAGGAAATCCTTAGAGACCACAGTAGAGCCTGCCATGGTTGAGGCAGTTCGCTCCATGCGGGAAACCATTCTTACAGAACAAGTTCATTAGGGGAAGTGCCCATTGTGTACACTGTGGGAGAAAAGCTGCTTGAGTTCCACCTGCAACTAAAGCAGAGTTCTTCCATTAAAACTGCGTGTTTAGGGAGAGGAAATGGTTACAGTCCTCGCTGCAGCCTGCCGTAGTTGAGGCAGTTCGCTCCACGTGGGAAACCCTGCATATACAAGTTCATTCGTGGAAGAGACCAAAGAGTACACAGTGGGATAAATGCGGCTTGTGTTCCAACTGCAACTAAGGCAGAGTTCTTTGGGTAAAACTGCCATGTTTTGGGAGAGGAAATGCTTAGAGACCTCACTAGAGCCTGTCTTTGTTTAGGCATTTCACTCCACGTTGGACATCTTGAGTATAGAGGTTCTTTCGGCAAAGGCCCATTGGGTACACTGTGGAAGAAAAGTTGCTTGTGTTCCACTTGCAATTAAAGCAGAGTTCTTCTGGTAAAACTGCGTGTTTGGGGAGAGGAAACGCTAGCAGTCCTTACTAGAGCCTGCCTTGCTTGAGGCAGTTCGCTGCACGTGGGACACCCTGCATATAGAAGTTCATTCGGGGAGGGGCCCTTTGTGTACAGTGTGGGAGAAATGCAGCTTGTGTTCCACCTGCAATTAAGGCAGAGTTCTTCGGGTAAAAGTGCCATGTTTTCAGAGAGGAAATCCTTAGAGACCACAGTAGGGCCTGCCATGGTTGAGGCAGCTCGCTCTACGCGGGACACCATTCTTTTAGAACAAGGTCATTAGTGGTAGTGCCCATTGTGTACACTGTGAGAGAAATGCTGCTTCTATTACACCTGCACCTAAAGCTGAGTTCCTGTGGTAAAACTGAGGGTTCTGGGAGAGGAAATGCTTAGAGTCCTTACTAGAGCCTGCCTTGCTTGAGGCAGTTCGCTCCACGCGGGACAACCTGTATATTGAAGTTCATTCGGGGAAGGACCTTCCTTATGTGTACCTTGAGGGAGAAATGCATCTTGTGTTCCACCTGCAATTAAGGCAGAGTTCTTCGGGTAAAAGTGCTGTGTTTTCAGAGAGGAAATCCTTAGAGACCACAGTAGGGCTTGCCTTGGTTGAGGCAGTTCGCTCCATGCGGGACAGCCTGCATATAGAACAAGTTCATTCGGTGAAGTGCCCATTGTGTGAACTGAAGGAGAAATGCTGCTTGTGTTACACCTGGAACTAAAGCAGAGTTTTTCTGGTAAAGCTGCGGTGTTTTGGGAGAGGAAATGTTTAGCGGCCTCACTGGAGCCTGAGTTGATTTAGGCATTTCACTCCACGTGGGACACCTTGAGTATAGAAGCTCTTTGGGCAAAGGCCACTGTGTACACTGTGGGAGAAAAGCTGCTTGTGTTCCACCTGCAACTAAAGCAGAGTTCTTCGGGTCACACTGCGTGTTTTGGGAGAGGAAATGCTTACAGTCCTTACTGGAGCCTACCTTGATTGAGGCAGTTCGCTGCACGTGGGACACCCTGCATATAGAATTTCATTCGGGGAAGGGCCCTTTGTATACAGTGTGGGAGAAATGCAGCTTGTGTTCCACCTGCCATTAAGGTAGAGTTCTTCGGGTAAAAGTGCCGTGTTTTCAGAGAGGAAATCCTTAGAGACCACAGTAGAGCCTGCCATGGTTGAGGCAGTTCGCTCTATGCGGGACACCATTCTTTTAGAACAAGGTTATTAGTGGAAGTGCCCTTTGTGTACACTGTGAGAGAAATGCTGCTTCGGCAACACCTGCACCTAAAGCAGAGTTCCTCGGGTAAAACTGCGTGTTTTGCGAGAGGAAATGCTTAGAGTCCTCGCTACAGCCTGCCGTGGTTGAGGCAGTTCTCTTCACCTGGGAAACCCTGCATATAGAAGTTCATTCGTGGAAGAGACCAAAGAGTACACAGTGGGAGGAATGCTGCTTGTGTTCCACCTGCAATTAAAGCAGAGTTCTTCCGTTAAAACTGCGTGTTTAGGGAGAGGAAATGCTTACATTTCTCGCTACAGCCTGCCTTGTTTGAGGCAGTTCGCTCCACGTGGGAAACCCTGCATATAGCAGTTCATTCGTGGAGGAGCTCAGAGAGTACACAGTGGGAGAAATGCTGCTTGTGTTCCACCTGCTACTAAAGCAGAGTTCTTTGGGTAAAACTGCCGTGTTTTGGAAGAGGAAATGCTTCCAGTCCTCGCTACAGCCTGCCGTGGTTAATGCAGTTCGCACCACGTGGGAAAACCTGCATAGAGAAGTTCATTCGTGGAAGAGAACAAAGAGGACACAGTGGGAGAAATACTGCTTGTGTTCCACCTGCAACTAAAGCAGAATTCTTCGGGTAAAACTGCGTGTTTTGGGAGTAGAAATGCTTACAGTCCTTACTACAGCCTGCCTTGGTTGAGGCAGTTCGCTGCATGAGGGACACACTGCATATAGAAGATTCCTTTGGGGAAGGGCACTTTGTGTACAGTGTGGGACAAATGCACCTTGTGTTCCACCTGCAACTAAAGCAGAGTTCTTCGGGTAAAAGTGCCGTGTTTTCAGAGAGGAAATCCTTAGAGACCACAGTAGAGCCTGCCATGGTTGAGGCAGTTCGCTCCATGCGGGAAACCATTCTTACAGAACAAGTTCATTAGGGGAAGTGCCCATTGTGTACACTGTGGGAGAAAAGCTGCTTGAGTTCCACCTGCAACTAAAGCAGAGTTCTTCCATTAAAACTGCGTGTTTAGGGAGAGGAAATGGTGACAGTCCTCGCTGCAGCCTGCCGTAGTTGAGGCAGTTCGCTCCACGTGGGAAACCCTGCATATACAAGTTCATTCGTGGAAGAGACCAAAGAGTACACAGTGGGATAAATGCGGCTTGTGTTCCAACTGCAACTAAAGCAGAGTTCTTTGGGTAAAACTGCCATGTTTTGGGAGAGGAAATGCTTAGAGACCTCACTAGAGCCTGCCTTTGTTTAGGCATTTCACTCCACGTTGGACATCTTGAGTATAGAAGTTCTTTGGGCAAAGGCCACTGTGTACACTGTGGGAGAAAAGCTGCTTGTGTTCCACCTGCAACTAAAGCAGAGTTCTTCGGGTCAAACTGCGTGTTTTGGGAGAGGAAATGCTTACAGTCCTTACTGGAGCCTACCTTGATTGATGCAGTTCGCTGCACGTGGGACACCCTGCATATAGAATTTCATTCGGGGAAGGGCCCTTTGTATACAGTGTGGGAGAAATGCAGCTTGTGTTCCACCTGCCATTAAGGTAGAGTTCTTCGGGTAAAAGTGCCGTGTTTTCAGAGAGGAAATCCTTAGAGACCACAGTAGAGCCTGCCATGGTTGAGGCAGTTCGCTCTATGCGGGACACCATTCTTTTAGAACAAGGTTATTAGTGGAAGTGCCCTTTGTGTACACTGTGAGAGAAATGCTGCTTCGGCAACACCTGCACCTAAAGCAGAGTTCCTCGGGTAAAACTGCGTGTTTTGCGAGAGGAAATGCTTAGAGTCCTCGCTACAGCCTGCCGTGGTTGAGGCAGTTCTCTTCACCTGGGAAACCCTGCATATAGAAGTTCATTCGTGGAAGAGACCAAAGAGTACACAGTGGGAGGAATGCTGCTTGTGTTCCACCTGCAATTAAAGCAGAGTTCTTCCGTTAAAACTGCGTGTTTAGGGAGAGGAAATGCTTACATTTCTCGCTACAGCCTGCCTTGTTTGAGGCAGTTCGCTCCACGTGGGAAACCCTGCATATAGCAGTTCATTCGTGGAGGAGCTCAGAGAGTACACAGTGGGAGAAATGCTGCTTGTGTTCCACCTGCTACTAAAGCAGAGTTCTTTGGGTAAAACTGCCGTGTTTTGGAAGAGGAAATGCTTCCAGTCCTCGCTACAGCCTGCCGTGGTTAATGCAGTTCGCACCACGTGGGAAAACCTGCATATAGAAGTTCATTCGTGGAAGAGAACAAAGAGGACACAGTGGGAGAAATACTGCTTGTGTTCCACCTGCAACTAAAGCAGAATTCTTCGGGTAAAACTGCGTGTTTTGGGAGAAGAAATGCTTACAGTCCTTACTACAGCCTGCCTTGGTTGAGGCAGTTCGCTGCATGAGGGACACACTGCATATAGAAGATTCCTTTGGGGAAGGGCACTTTGTGTACAGTGTGGGACAAATGCACCTTGTGTTCCACCTGCAACTAAAGCAGAGTTCTTCGGGTAAAAGTGCCGTGTTTTCAGAGAGGAAATCCTTAGAGACCACAGTAGAGCCTGCCATGGTTGAGGCAGTTCGCTCCATGCGGGAAACCATTCTTACAGAACAAGTTCATTAGGGGAAGTGCCCATTGTGTACACTGTGGGAGAAAAGCTGCTTGAGTTCCACCTGCAACTAAAGCAGAGTTCTTCCATTAAAACTGCGTGTTTAGGGAGAGGAAATGGTTACAGTCCTCGCTGCAGCCTGCCGTAGTTGAGGCAGTTCGCTCCACGTGGGAAACCCTGCATATACAAGTTCATTCGTGGAAGAGACCAAAGAGTACACAGTGGGATAAATGCGGCTTGTGTTCCAACTGCAACTAAAGCAGAGTTCTTTGGGTAAAACTGCCATGTTTTGGGAGAGGAAATGCTTAGAGACCTCACTAGAGCCTGCCTTTGTTTAGGCATTTCACTCCACGTTGGACATCTTGAGTATAGAAGTTCTTTCGGCAAAGGCCCATTGGGTAGACTGTGGAAGAAAAGTTGCTTGTGTTCCACTTGCAATTAAAGCAGAGTTCTTCTGGTAAAACTGCGTGTTTGGGGAGAGGAAATGCTTGCAGTCCTTACTAGAGCCTGCCTTGCTTGAGGCAGTTCGCTGCACGTGGGACACCCTGCATATAGAAGTTCATTCGGGGAGGGGCCCTTTGTGTACAGTGTGGGAGAAATGCAGCTTGTGTTCCACCTGCAATTAAGGCAGAGTTCTTCGGGTAAAAGTGCCATGTTTTCAGAGAGGAAATCCTTAGAGACCACAGTAGAGCCTGCCATGGTTGAGGCAGCTCGCTCTACGCGGGACACCATTCTTTTAGAACAAGGTCATTAGTGGTAGTGCCCATTGTGTACACTGTGAGAGAAATGCTGCTTCTATTACACCTGCACCTAAAGCTGAGTTCCTGTGGTAAAACTGAGGGTTCTGGGAGAGGAAATGCTTAGAGTCCTTACTAGAGCCTGCCTTGCTTGAGGCAGTTCGCTCCACGCGGGACAACCTGTATATTGAAGTTCATTCGGGGAAGGACCTTCCTTATGTGTACCTTGAGGGAGAAATGCATCTTGTGTTCCACCTGCAATTAAGGCAGAGTTCTTCGGGTAAAAGTGCTGTGTTTTCAGAGAGGAAATCCTTAGAGACCACAGTAGGGCTTGCCTTGGTTGAGGCAGTTCGCTCCATGCGGGACAGCCTGCATATAGAACAAGTTCATTCGGTGAAGTGCCCATTGTGTGAACTGAAGGAGAAATGCTGCTTGTGTTACACCTGGAACTAAAGCAGAGTTTTTCTGGTAAAGCTGAGGTGTTTTGGGAGAGGAAATGTTTAGAGGCCTCACTGGAGCCTGAGTTGATTTAGGCATTTCACTCCACGTGGGACACCTTGAGTATAGAAGCTCTTTGGGCAAAGGCCACTGTGTACACTGTGAGAGAAAAGCTGCTTGTGTTCCACCTGCAACTAAAGCAGAGTTCTTCGGGTCAAACTGCGTGTTTTGGGAGAGGAAATGCTTACAGTCCTTACTGGAGCCTACCTTGATTGAGGCAGTTCGCTGCACGTGGGACACCCTGCATATAGAATTTCATTCGGGGAAGGGCCCTTTGTATACAGTGTGGGAGAAATGCAGCTTGTGTTCCACCTGCCATTAAGGTAGAGTTCTTCGGGTAAAAGTGCCGTGTTTTCAGAGAGGAAATCCTTAGAGACCACAGTAGAGCCTGCCATGGTTGAGGCAGTTCGCTCTATGCGGGACACCATTCTTTTAGAACAAGGTTATTAGTGGAAGTGCCCTTTGTGTACACTGTGAGAGAAATGCTGCTTCGGCAACACCTGCACCTAAAGCAGAGTTCCTCGGGTAAAACTGCGTGTTTTGTGAGAGGAAATGCTTAGAGTCCTCGCTACAGCCTGCCGTGGTTGAGGCAGTTCTCTTCACCTGGGAAACCCTGCATATAGAAGTTCATTCGTGGAAGAGACCAAAGAGTACACAGTGGGAGGAATGCTGCTTGTGTTCCACCTGCAATTAAAGCAGAGTTCTTCCGTTAAAACTGCGTGTTTAGGGAGAGGAAATGCTTACATTTCTCGCTACAGCCTGCCTTGTTTGAGGCAGTTCGCTCCACGTGGGAAACCCTGCATATAGCAGTTCATTCGTGGAGGAGCTCAGAGAGTACACAGTGGGAGAAATGCTGCTTGTGTTCCACCTGCTACTAAAGCAGAGTTCTTTGGGTAAAACTGCCGTGTTTTGGAAGAGGAAATGCTTCCAGTCCTCGCTACAGCCTGCCGTGGTTAATGCAGTTCGCACCACGTGGGAAAACCTGCATATAGAAGTTCATTCGTGGAAGAGAACAAAGAGGACACAGTGGGAGAAATACTGCTTGTGTTCCACCTGCAACTAAAGCAGAATTCTTCGGGTAAAACTGCGTGTTTTGGGAGTAGAAATGCTTACAGTCCTTACTACAGCCTGCCTTGGTTGAGGCAGTTCGCTGCATGAGGGACACACTGCATATAGAAGATTCCTTTGGGGAAGGGCACTTTGTGTACAGTGTGGGACAAATGCACCTTGTGTTCCACCTGCAACTAAAGCAGAGTTCTTCGGGTAAAAGTGCCGTGTTTTCAGAGAGGAAATCCTTAGAGACCACAGTAGAGCCTGCCATGGTTGAGGCAGTTCGCTCCATGCGGGAAACCATTCTTACAGAACAAGTTCATTAGGGGAAGTGCCCATTGTGTACACTGTGGGAGAAAAGCTGCTTGAGTTCCACCTGCAACTAAAGCAGAGTTCTTCCATTAAAACTGCGTGTTTAGGGAGAGGAAATGGTTACAGTCCTCGCTGCAGCCTGCCGTAGTTGAGGCAGTTCGCTCCACGTGGGAAACCCTGCATATACAAGTTCATTCGTGGAAGAGACCAAAGAGTACACAGTGGGATAAATGCGGCTTGTGTTCCAACTGCAACTAAAGCAGAGTTCTTTGGGTAAAACTGCCATGTTTTGGGAGAGGAAATGCTTAGAGACCTCACTAGAGCCTGCCTTTGTTTAGGCATTTCACTCCACGTTGGACATCTTGAGTATAGAAGTTCTTTGGGCAAAGGCCACTGTGTACACTGTGGGAGAAAAGCTGCTTGTGTTCCACCTGCAACTAAAGCAGAGTTCTTCGGGTCAAACTGCGTGTTTTGGGAGAGGAAATGCTTACAGTCCTTACTGGAGCCTACCTTGATTGATGCAGTTCGCTGCACGTGGGACACCCTGCATATAGAATTTCATTCGGGGAAGGGCCCTTTGTATACAGTGTGGGAGAAATGCAGCTTGTGTTCCACCTGCCATTAAGGTAGAGTTCTTCGGGTAAAAGTGCCGTGTTTTCAGAGAGGAAATCCTTAGAGACCACAGTAGAGCCTGCCATGGTTGAGGCAGTTCGCTCTATGCGGGACACCATTCTTTTAGAACAAGGTTATTAGTGGAAGTGCCCTTTGTGTACACTGTGAGAGAAATGCTGCTTCGGCAACACCTGCACCTAAAGCAGAGTTCCTCGGGTAAAACTGCGTGTTTTGCGAGAGGAAATGCTTAGAGTCCTCGCTACAGCCTGCCGTGGTTGAGGCAGTTCTCTTCACCTGGGAAACCCTGCATATAGAAGTTCATTCGTGGAAGAGACCAAAGAGTGCACAGTGGGAGGAATGCTGCTTGTGTTCCACCTGCAATTAAAGCAGAGTTCTTCCGTTAAAACTGCGTGTTTAGGGAGAGGAAATGCTTACATTTCTCGCTACAGCCTGCCTTGTTTGAGGCAGTTCGCTCCACGTGGGAAACCCTGCATATAGCAGTTCATTCGTGGAGGAGCTCAGAGAGTACACAGTGGGAGAAATGCTGCTTGTGTTCCACCTGCTACTAAAGCAGAGTTCTTTGGGTAAAACTGCCGTGTTTTGGAAGAGGAAATGCTTCCAGTCCTCGCTACAGCCTGCCGTGGTTAATGCAGTTCGCACCACGTGGGAAAACCTGCATAGAGAAGTTCATTCGTGGAAGAGAACAAAGAGGACACAGTGGGAGAAATACTGCTTGTGTTCCACCTGCAACTAAAGCAGAATTCTTCGGGTAAAACTGCGTGTTTTGGGAGTAGAAATGCTTACAGTCCTTACTACAGCCTGCCTTGGTTGAGGCAGTTCGCTGCATGAGGGACACACTGCATATAGAAGATTCCTTTGGGGAAGGGCACTTTGTGTACAGTGTGGGACAAATGCACCTTGTGTTCCACCTGCAACTAAAGCAGAGTTCTTCGGGTAAAAGTGCCGTGTTTTCAGAGAGGAAATCCTTAGAGACCACAGTAGAGCCTGCCATGGTTGAGGCAGTTCGCTCCATGCGGGAAACCATTCTTACAGAACAAGTTCATTAGGGGAAGTGCCCATTGTGTACACTGTGGGAGAAAAGCTGCTTGAGTTCCACCTGCAACTAAAGCAGAGTTCTTCCATTAAAACTGCGTGTTTAGGGAGAGGAAATGGTTACAGTCCTCGCTGCAGCCTTCCGTAGTTGAGGCAGTTCGCTCCACGTGGGAAACCCTGCATATACAAGTTCATTCGTGGAAGAGACCAAAGAGTACACAGTGGGATAAATGCGGCTTGTGTTCCAACTGCAACTAAAGCAGAGTTCTTTGGGTAAAACTGCCATGTTTTGGGAGAGGAAATGCTTAGAGACCTCACTAGAGCCTGCCTTTGTTTAGGCATTTCACTCCACGTTGGACATCTTGAGTATAGAAGTTCTTTCGGCAAAGGCCCATTGGGTAGACTGTGGAAGAAAAGTTGCTTGTGTTCCACTTGCAATTAAAGCAGAGTTCTTCTGGTAAAACTGCGTGTTTGGGGAGAGGAAATGCTTGCAGTCCTTACTAGAGCCTGCCTTGCTTGAGGCAGTTCGCTGCACGTGGGACACCCTGCATATAGAAGTTGATTCGGGGAGGGGCCCTTTGTGTACAGTGTGGGAGAAATGCAGCTTGTGTTCCACCTGCAATTAAGGCAGAGTTCTTCGGGTAAAAGTGCCATGTTTTCAGAGAGGAAATCCTTAGAGACCACAGTAGAGCCTGCCATGGTTGAGGCAGCTCGCTCTACGCGGGACACCATTCTTTTAGAACAAGGTCATTAGTGGTAGTGCCCATTGTGTACACTGTGAGAGAAATGCTGCTTCTATTACACCTGCACCTAAAGCTGAGTTCCTGTGGTAAAACTGAGGGTTCTGGGAGAGGAAATGCTTAGAGTCCTTACTAGAGCCTGCCTTGCTTGAGGCAGTTCGCTCCACGCGGGACAACCTGTATATTGAAGTTCATTCGGGGAAGGACCTTCCTTATGTGTACCTTGAGGGAGAAATGCATCTTGTGTTCCACCTGCAATTAAGGCAGAGTTCTTCGGGTAAAAGTGCTGTGTTTTCAGAGAGGAAATCCTTAGAGACCACAGTAGGGCTTGCCTTGGTTGAGGCAGTTCGCTCCATGCGGGACAGCCTGCATATAGAACAAGTTCATTCGGTGAAGTGCCCATTGTGTGAACTGAAGGAGAAATGCTGCTTGTGTTACACCTGGAACTAAAGCAGAGTTTTTCTGGTAAAGCTGCGGTGTTTTGGGAGAGGAAATGTTTAGAGGCCTCACTGGAGCCTGAGTTGATTTAGGCATTTCACTCCACGTGGGACACCTTGAGTATAGAAGCTCTTTGGGCAAAGGCCACTGTGTACACTGTGGGAGAAAAGCTGCTTGTGTTCCACCTGCAACTAAAGCAGAGTTCTTCGGGTCACACTGCGTGTTTTGGGAGAGGAAATGCTTACAGTCCTTACTGGAGCCTACCTTGATTGAGGCAGTTCGCTGCACGTGGGACACCCTGCATATAGAATTTCATTCGGGGAAGGGCCCTTTGTATACAGTGTGGGAGAAATGCAGCTTGTGTTCCACCTGCCATTAAGGTAGAGTTCTTCGGGTAAAAGTGCCGTGTTTTCAGAGAGGAAATCCTTAGAGACCACAGTAGAGCCTGCCATGGTTGAGGCAGTTCGCTCTATGCGGGACACCATTCTTTTAGAACAAGGTTATTAGTGGAAGTGCCCTTTGTGTACACTGTGAGAGAAATGCTGCTTCGGCAACACCTGCACCTAAAGCAGAGTTCCTCGGGTAAAACTGCGTGTTTTGCGAGAGGAAATGCTTAGAGTCCTCGCTACAGCCTGCCGTGGTTGAGGCAGTTCTCTTCACCTGGGAAACCCTGCATATAGAAGTTCATTCGTGGAAGAGACCAAAGAGTACACAGTGGGAGGAATGCTGCTTGTGTTCCACCTGCAATTAAAGCAGAGTTCTTCCGTTAAAACTGCGTGTTTAGGGAGAGGAAATGCTTACATTTCTCGCTACAGCCTGCCTTGTTTGAGGCAGTTCGCTCCACGTGGGAAACCCTGCATATAGCAGTTCATTCGTGGAGGAGCTCAGAGAGTACACAGTGGGAGAAATGCTGCTTGTGTTCCACCTGCTACTAAAGCAGAGTTCTTTGGGTAAAACTGCCGTGTTTTGGAAGAGGAAATGCTTCCAGTCCTCGCTACAGCCTGCCGTGGTTAATGCAGTTCGCACCACGTGGGAAAACCTGCATAGAGAAGTTCATTCGTGGAAGAGAACAAAGAGGACACAGTGGGAGAAATACTGCTTGTGTTCCACCTGCAACTAAAGCAGAATTCTTCGGGTAAAACTGCGTGTTTTGGGAGTAGAAATGCTTACAGTCCTTACTACAGCCTGCCTTGGTTGAGGCAGTTCGCTGCATGAGGGACACACTGCATATAGAAGATTCCTTTGGGGAAGGGCACTTTGTGTACAGTGTGGGACAAATGCACCTTGTGTTCCACCTGCAACTAAAGCAGAGTTCTTCGGGTAAAAGTGCCGTGTTTTCAGAGAGGAAATCCTTAGAGACCACAGTAGAGCCTGCCATGGTTGAGGCAGTTCGCTCCATGCGGGAAACCATTCTTACAGAACAAGTTCATTAGGGGAAGTGCCCATTGTGTACACTGTGGGAGAAAAGCTGCTTGAGTTCCACCTGCAACTAAAGCAGAGTTCTTCCATTAAAACTGCGTGTTTAGGGAGAGGAAATGGTGACAGTCCTCGCTGCAGCCTGCCGTAGTTGAGGCAGTTCGCTCCACGTGGGAAACCCTGCATATACAAGTTCATTCGTGGAAGAGACCAAAGAGTACACAGTGGGATAAATGCGGCTTGTGTTCCAACTGCAACTAAAGCAGAGTTCTTTGGGTAAAACTGCCATGTTTTGGGAGAGGAAATGCTTAGAGACCTCACTAGAGCCTGCCTTTGTTTAGGCATTTCACTCCACGTTGGACATCTTGAGTATAGAAGTTCTTTCGGCAAAGGCCCATTGGGTAGACTGTGGAAGAAAAGTTGCTTGTGTTCCACTTGCAATTAAAGCAGAGTTCTTCTGGTAAAACTGCGTGTTTGGGGAGAGGAAATGCTTGCAGTCCTTACTAGAGCCTGCCTTGCTTGAGGCAGTTCGCTGCACGTGGGACACCCTCCATATAGAAGTTCATTCGGGGAGGGGCCCTTTGTGTACAGTGTGGGAGAAATGCAGCTTGTGTTCCACCTGCAATTAAGGCAGAGTTCTTCGGGTAAAAGTGCCATGTTTTCAGAGAGGAAATCCTTAGAGACCACAGTAGAGCCTGCCATGGTTGAGGCAGCTCGCTCTACGCGGGACACCATTCTTTTAGAACAAGGTCATTAGTGGTAGTGCCCATTGTGTACACTGTGAGAGAAATGCTGCTTCTATTACACCTGCACCTAAAGCTGAGTTCCTGTGGTAAAACTGAGGGTTCTGGGAGAGGAAATGCTTAGAGTCCTTACTAGAGCCTGCCTTGCTTGAGGCAGTTCGCTCCACGCGGGACAACCTGTATATTGAAGTTCATTCGGGGAAGGACCTTCCTTATGTGTACCTTGAGGGAGAAATGCATCTTGTGTTCCACCTGCAATTAAGGCAGAGTTCTTCGGGTAAAAGTGCTGTGTTTTCAGAGAGGAAATCCTTAGAGACCACAGTAGGGCTTGCCTTGGTTGAGGCAGTTCGCTCCATGCGGGACAGCCTGCATATAGAACAAGTTCATTCGGTGAAGTGCCCATTGTGTGAACTGAAGGAGAAATGCTGCTTGTGTTACACCTGGAACTAAAGCAGAGTTTTTCTGGTAAAGCTGCGGTGTTTTGGGAGAGGAAATGTTTAGAGGCCTCACTGGAGCCTGAGTTGATTTAGGCATTTCACTCCACGTGGGACACCTTGAGTATAGAAGCTCTTTGGGCAAAGGCCACTGTGTACACTGTGGGAGAAAAGCTGCTTGTGTTCCACCTGCAACTAAAGCAGAGTTCTTCGGGTCACACTGCGTGTTTTGGGAGAGGAAATGCTTACAGTCTTTACTAGAGCCTACCTTGATTGAGGCAGTTCGCTGCACGTGGGACACCCTGCATATAGAATTTCATTCGGGGAAGGGCCCTTTGTATACAGTGTGGGAGAAATGCAGCTTGTGTTCCACCTGCCATTAAGGTAGAGTTCTTCGGGTAAAAGTGCCGTGTTTTCAGAGAGGAAATCCTTAGAGACCACAGTAGAGCCTGCCATGGTTGAGGCAGTTCGCTCTATGCGGGACACCATTCTTTTAGAACAAGGTTATTAGTGGAAGTGCCCTTTGTGTACACTGTGAGAGAAATGCTGCTTCGGCAACACCTGCACCTAAAGCAGAGTTCCTCGGGTAAAACTGCGTGTTTTGCGAGAGGAAATGCTTAGAGTCCTCGCTACAGCCTGCCGTGGTTGAGGCAGTTCTCTTCACCTGGGAAACCCTGAATATAGAAGTTCATTCGTGGAAGAGACCAAAGAGTACACAGTGGGAGGAATGCTGCTTGTGTTCCACCTGCAATTAAAGCAGAGTTCTTCCGTTAAAACTGCGTGTTTAGGGAGAGGAAATGCTTACATTTCTCGCTACAGCCTGCCTTGTTTGAGGCAGTTCGCTCCACGTGGGAAACCCTGCATATAGCAGTTCATTCGTGGAGGAGCTCAGAGAGTACACAGTGGGAGAAATGCTGCTTGTGTTCCACCTGCTACTAAAGCAGAGTTCTTTGGGTAAAACTGCCGTGTTTTGGAAGAGGAAATGCTTACAGTCCTCGCTACAGCCTGCCGTGGTTAATGCAGTTCGCACCACGTGGGAAAACCTGCATAGAGAAGTTCATTCGTGGAAGAGAACAAAGAGGACACAGTGGGAGAAATACTGCTTGTGTTCCACCTGCAACTAAAGCAGAATTCTTCGGGTAAAACTGCGTGTTTTGGGAGTAGAAATGCTTACAGTCCTTACTACAGCCTGCCTTGGTTGAGGCAGTTCGCTGCATGAGGGACACACTGCATATAGAAGATTCCTTTGGGGAAGGGCACTTTGTGTACAGTGTGGGACAAATGCACCTTGTGTTCCACCTGCAACTAAAGCAGAGTTCTTCGGGTAAAAGTGCCGTGTTTTCAGAGAGGAAATCCTTAGAGACCACAGTAGAGCCTGCCATGGTTGAGGCAGTTCGCTCCATGCGGGAAACCATTCTTACAGAACAAGTTCATTAGGGGAAGTGCCCATTGTGTACACTGTGGGAGAAAAGCTGCTTGAGTTCCACCTGCAACTAAAGCAGAGTTCTTCCATTAAAACTGCGTGTTTAGGGAGAGGAAATGGTGACAGTCCTCGCTGCAGCCTGCCGTAGTTGAGGCAGTTCGCTCCACGTGGGAAACCCTGCATATACAAGTTCATTCGTGGAAGAGACCAAAGAGTACACAGTGGGATAAATGCGGCTTGTGTTCCAACTGCAACTAAAGCAGAGTTCTTTGGGTAAAACTGCCATGTTTTGGGAGAGGAAATGCTTAGAGACCTCACTAGAGCCTGCCTTTGTTTAGGCATTTCACTCCACGTTGGACATCTTGAGTATAGAAGTTCTTTCGGCAAAGGCCCATTGGGTAGACTGTGGAAGAAAAGTTGCTTGTGTTCCACTTGCAATTAAAGCAGAGTTCTTCTGGTAAAACTGCGTGTTTGGGGAGAGGAAATGCTTGCAGTCCTTACTAGAGCCTGCCTTGCTTGAGGCAGTTCGCTGCACGTGGGACACCCTGCATATAGAAGTTGATTCGGGGAGGGGCCCTTTGTGTACAGTGTGGGAGAAATGCAGCTTGTGTTCCACCTGCAATTAAGGCTGAGTTCTTCGGGTAAAAGTGCCATGTTTTCAGAGAGGAAATCCTTAGAGACCACAGTAGGGCCTGCCATGGTTGAGGCAGCTCGCTCTACGCGGGACACCATTCTTTTAGAACAAGGTCATTAGTGGTAGTGCCCATTGTGTACACTGTGAGAGAAATGCTGCTTCTATTACACCTGCACCTAAAGCTGAGTTCCTGTGGTAAAACTGAGGGTTCTGGGAGAGGAAATGCTTAGAGTCCTTACTAGAGCCTGCCTTGCTTGAGGCAGTTCGCTCCACGCGGGACAACCTGTATATTGAAGTTCATTCGGGGAAGGACCTTCCTTATGTGTACCTTGAGGGAGAAATGCATCTTGTGTTCCACCTGCAATTAAGGCAGAGTTCTTCGGGTAAAAGTGCTGTGTTTTCAGAGAGGAAATCCTTAGAGACCACAGTAGGGCTTGCCTTGGTTGAGGCAGTTCGCTCCATGCGGGACAGCCTGCATATAGAACAAGTTCATTCGGTGAAGTGCCCATTGTGTGAACTGAAGGAGAAATGCTGCTTGTGTTACACCTGGAACTAAAGCAGAGTTTTTCTGGTAAAGCTGCGGTGTTTTGGGAGAGGAAATGTTTAGAGGCCTCACTGGAGCCTGAGTTGATTTAGGCATTTCACTCCACGTGGGACACCTTGAGTATAGAAGCTCTTTGGGCAAAGGCCACTGTGTACACTGTGGGAGAAAAGCTGCTTGTGTTCCACCTGCAACTAAAGCAGAGTTCTTCGGGTCACACTGCGTGTTTTGGGAGAGGAAATGCTTACAGTCTTTACTAGAGCCTACCTTGATTGAGGCAGTTCGCTGCACGTGGGACACCCTGCATATAGAATTTCATTCGGGGAAGGGCCCTTTGTATACAGTGTGGGAGAAATGCAGCTTGTGTTCCACCTGCCATTAAGGTAGAGTTCTTCGGGTAAAAGTGCCGTGTTTTCAGAGAGGAAATCCTTAGAGACCACAGTAGAGCCTGCCATGGTTGAGGCAGTTCGCTCTATGCGGGACACCATTCTTTTAGAACAAGGTTATTAGTGGAAGTGCCCTTTGTGTACACTGTGAGAGAAATGCTGCTTCGGCAACACCTGCACCTAAAGCAGAGTTCCTCGGGTAAAACTGCGTGTTTTGCGAGAGGAAATGCTTAGAGTCCTCGCTACAGCCTGCCGTGGTTGAGGCAGTTCTCTTCACCTGGGAAACCCTGAATATAGAAGTTCATTCGTGGAAGAGACCAAAGAGTACACAGTGGGAGGAATGCTGCTTGTGTTCCACCTGCAATTAAAGCAGAGTTCTTCCGTTAAAACTGCGTGTTTAGGGAGAGGAAATGCTTACATTTCTCGCTACAGCCTGCCTTGTTTGAGGCAGTTCGCTCCACGTGGGAAACCCTGCATATAGCAGTTCATTCGTGGAGGAGCTCAGAGAGTACACAGTGGGAGAAATGCTGCTTGTGTTCCACCTGCTACTAAAGCAGAGTTCTTTGGGTAAAACTGCCGTGTTTTGGAAGAGGAAATGCTTACAGTCCTCGCTACAGCCTGCCGTGGTTAATGCAGTTCGCACCACGTGGGAAAACCTGCATAGAGAAGTTCATTCGTGGAAGAGAACAAAGAGGACACAGTGGGAGAAATACTGCTTGTGTTCCACCTGCAACTAAAGCAGAATTCTTCGGGTAAAACTGCGTGTTTTGGGAGTAGAAATGCTTACAGTCCTTACTACAGCCTGCCTTGGTTGAGGCAGTTCGCTGCATGAGGGACACACTGCATATAGAAGATTCCTTTGGGGAAGGGCACTTTGTGTACAGTGTGGGACAAATGCACCTTGTGTTCCACCTGCAACTAAAGCAGAGTTCTTCGGGTAAAAGTGCCGTGTTTTCAGAGAGGAAATCCTTAGAGACCACAGTAGAGCCTGCCATGGTTGAGGCAGTTCGCTCCATGCGGGAAACCATTCTTACAGAACAAGTTCATTAGGGGAAGTGCCCATTGTGTACACTGTGGGAGAAAAGCTGCTTGAGTTCCACCTGCAACTAAAGCAGAGTTCTTCCATTAAAACTGCGTGTTTAGGGAGAGGAAATGGTGACAGTCCTCGCTGCAGCCTGCCGTAGTTGAGGCAGTTCGCTCCACGTGGGAAACCCTGCATATACAAGTTCATTCGTGGAAGAGACCAAAGAGTACACAGTGGGATAAATGCGGCTTGTGTTCCAACTGCAACTAAAGCAGAGTTCTTTGGGTAAAACTGCCATGTTTTGGGAGAGGAAATGCTTAGAGACCTCACTAGAGCCTGCCTTTGTTTAGGCATTTCACTCCACGTTGGACATCTTGAGTATAGAAGTTCTTTCGGCAAAGGCCCATTGGGTAGACTGTGGAAGAAAAGTTGCTTGTGTTCCACTTGCAATTAAAGCAGAGTTCTTCTGGTAAAACTGCGTGTTTGGGGAGAGGAAATGCTTGCAGTCCTTACTAGAGCCTGCCTTGCTTGAGGCAGTTCGCTGCACGTGGGACACCCTGCATATAGAAGTTGATTCGGGGAGGGGCCCTTTGTGTACAGTGTGGGAGAAATGCAGCTTGTGTTCCACCTGCAATTAAGGCTGAGTTCTTCGGGTAAAAGTGCCATGTTTTCAGAGAGGAAATCCTTAGAGACCACAGTAGGGCCTGCCATGGTTGAGGCAGCTCGCTCTACGCGGGACACCATTCTTTTAGAACAAGGTCATTAGTGGTAGTGCCCATTGTGTACACTGTGAGAGAAATGCTGCTTCTATTACACCTGCACCTAAAGCTGAGTTCCTGTGGTAAAACTGAGGGTTCTGGGAGAGGAAATGCTTAGAGTCCTTACTAGAGCCTGCCTTGCTTGAGGCAGTTCGCTCCACGCGGGACAACCTGTATATTGAAGTTCATTCGGGGAAGGACCTTCCTTATGTGTACCTTGAGGGAGAAATGCATCTTGTGTTCCACCTGCAATTAAGGCAGAGTTCTTCGGGTAAAAGTGCTGTGTTTTCAGAGAGGAAATCCTTAGAGACCACAGTAGGGCTTGCCTTGGTTGAGGCAGTTCGCTCCATGCGGGACAGCCTGCATATAGAACAAGTTCATTCGGTGAAGTGCCCATTGTGTGAACTGAAGGAGAAATGCTGCTTGTGTTACACCTGGAACTAAAGCAGAGTTTTTCTGGTAAAGCTGCGGTGTTTTGGGAGAGGAAATGTTTAGAGGCCTCACTGGAGCCTGAGTTGATTTAGGCATTTCACTCCACGTGGGACACCTTGAGTATAGAAGCTCTTTGGGCAAAGGCCACTGTGTACACTGTGGGAGAAAAGCTGCTTGTGTTCCACCTGCAACTAAAGCAGAGTTCTTCGGGTCACACTGCGTGTTTTGGGAGAGGAAATGCTTACAGTCCTTACTGGAGCCTACCTTGATTGAGGCAGTTCGCTGCACGTGGGACACCCTGCATATAGAATTTCATTCGGGGAAGGGCCCTTTGTATACAGTGTGGGAGAAATGCAGCTTGTGTTCCACCTGCCATTAAGGTAGAGTTCTTCGGGTAAAAGTGCCGTGTTTTCAGAGAGGAAATCCTTAGAGACCACAGTAGAGCCTGCCATGGTTGAGGCAGTTCGCTCTATGCGGGACACCATTCTTTTAGAACAAGGTTATTAGTGGAAGTGCCCTTTGTGTACACTGTGAGAGAAATGCTGCTTCGGCAACACCTGCACCTAAAGCAGAGTTCCTCGGGTAAAACTGCGTGTTTTGCGAGAGGAAATGCTTAGAGTCCTCGCTACAGCCTGCCGTGGTTGAGGCAGTTCTCTTCACCTGGGAAACCCTGCATATAGAAGTTCATTCGTGGAAGAGACCAAAGAGTACACAGTGGGAGGAATGCTGCTTGTGTTCCACCTGCAATTAAAGCAGAGTTCTTCCGTTAAAACTGCGTGTTTAGGGAGAGGAAATGCTTACATTTCTCGCTACAGCCTGCCTTGTTTGAGGCAGTTCGCTCCACGTGGGAAACCCTGCATATAGCAGTTCATTCGTGGAGGAGCTCAGAGAGTACACAGTGGGAGAAATGCTGCTTGTGTTCCACCTGCTACTAAAGCAGAGTTCTTTGGGTAAAACTGCCGTGTTTTGGAAGAGGAAATGCTTCCAGTCCTCGCTACAGCCTGCCGTGGTTAATGCAGTTCGCACCACGTGGGAAAACCTGCATAGAGAAGTTCATTCGTGGAAGAGAACAAAGAGGACACAGTGGGAGAAATACTGCTTGTGTTCCACCTGCAACTAAAGCAGAATTCTTCGGGTAAAACTGCGTGTTTTGGGAGTAGAAATGCTTACAGTCCTTACTACAGCCTGCCTTGGTTGAGGCAGTTCGCTGCATGAGGGACACACTGCATATAGAAGATTCCTTTGGGGAAGGGCACTTTGTGTACAGTGTGGGACAAATGCACCTTGTGTTCCACCTGCAACTAAAGCAGAGTTCTTCGGGTAAAAGTGCCGTGTTTTCAGAGAGGAAATCCTTAGAGACCACAGTAGAGCCTGCCATGGTTGAGGCAGTTCGCTCCATGCGGGAAACCATTCTTACAGAACAAGTTCATTAGGGGAAGTGCCCATTGTGTACACTGTGGGAGAAAAGCTGCTTGAGTTCCACCTGCAACTAAAGCAGAGTTCTTCCATTAAAACTGCGTGTTTAGGGAGAGGAAATGGTGACAGTCCTCGCTGCAGCCTGCCGTAGTTGAGGCAGTTCGCTCCACGTGGGAAACCCTGCATATACAAGTTCATTCGTGGAAGAGACCAAAGAGTACACAGTGGGATAAATGCGGCTTGTGTTCCAACTGCAACTAAAGCAGAGTTCTTTGGGTAAAACTGCCATGTTTTGGGAGAGGAAATGCTTAGAGACCTCACTAGAGCCTGCCTTTGTTTAGGCATTTCACTCCACGTTGGACATCTTGAGTATAGAAGTTCTTTGGGCAAAGGCCACTGTGTACACTGTGGGAGAAAAGCTGCTTGTGTTCCACCTGCAACTAAAGCAGAGTTCTTCGGGTCAAACTGCGTGTTTTGGGAGAGGAAATGCTTACAGTCCTTACTGGAGCCTACCTTGATTGATGCAGTTCGCTGCACGTGGGACACCCTGCATATAGAATTTCATTCGGGGAAGGGCCCTTTGTATACAGTGTGGGAGAAATGCAGCTTGTGTTCCACCTGCCATTAAGGTAGAGTTCTTCGGGTAAAAGTGCCGTGTTTTCAGAGAGGAAATCCTTAGAGACCACAGTAGAGCCTGCCATGGTTGAGGCAGTTCGCTCTATGCGGGACACCATTCTTTTAGAACAAGGTTATTAGTGGAAGTGCCCTTTGTGTACACTGTGAGAGAAATGCTGCTTCGGCAACACCTGCACCTAAAGCAGAGTTCCTCGGGTAAAACTGCGTGTTTTGCGAGAGGAAATGCTTAGAGTCCTCGCTACAGCCTGCCGTGGTTGAGGCAGTTCTCTTCACCTGGGAAACCCTGCATATAGAAGTTCATTCGTGGAAGAGACCAAAGAGTACACAGTGGGAGGAATGCTGCTTGTGTTCCACCTGCAATTAAAGCAGAGTTCTTCCGTTAAAACTGCGTGTTTAGGGAGAGGAAATGCTTACATTTCTCGCTACAGCCTGCCTTGTTTGAGGCAGTTCGCTCCACGTGGGAAACCCTGCATATAGCAGTTCATTCGTGGAGGAGCTCAGAGAGTACACAGTGGGAGAAATGCTGCTTGTGTTCCACCTGCTACTAAAGCAGAGTTCTTTGGGTAAAACTGCCGTGTTTTGGAAGAGGAAATGCTTCCAGTCCTCGCTACAGCCTGCCGTGGTTAATGCAGTTCGCACCACGTGGGAAAACCTGCATAGAGAAGTTCATTCGTGGAAGAGAACAAAGAGGACACAGTGGGAGAAATACTGCTTGTGTTCCACCTGCAACTAAAGCAGAATTCTTCGGGTAAAACTGCGTGTTTTGGGAGAAGAAATGCTTACAGTCCTTACTACAGCCTGCCTTGGTTGAGGCAGTTCGCTGCATGAGGGACACACTGCATATAGAAGATTCCTTTGGGGAAGGGCACTTTGTGTACAGTGTGGGACAAATGCACCTTGTGTTCCACCTGCAACTAAAGCAGAGTTCTTCGGGTAAAAGTGCCGTGTTTTCAGAGAGGAAATCCTTAGAGACCACAGTAGAGCCTGCCATGGTTGAGGCAGTTCGCTCCATGCGGGAAACCATTCTTACAGAACAAGTTCATTAGGGGAAGTGCCCATTGTGTACACTGTGGGAGAAAAGCTGCTTGAGTTCCACCTGCAACTAAAGCAGAGTTCTTCCATTAAAACTGCGTGTTTAGGGAGAGGAAATGGTTACAGTCCTCGCTGCAGCCTGCCGTAGTTGAGGCAGTTCGCTCCACGTGGGAAACCCTGCATATACAAGTTCATTCGTGGAAGAGACCAAAGAGTACACAGTGGGATAAATGCGGCTTGTGTTCCAACTGCAACTAAAGCAGAGTTCTTTGGGTAAAACTGCCATGTTTTGGGAGAGGAAATGCTTAGAGACCTCACTAGAGCCTGCCTTTGTTTAGGCATTTCACTCCACGTTGGACATCTTGAGTATAGAAGTTCTTTCGGCAAAGGCCCATTGGGTAGACTGTGGAAGAAAAGTTGCTTGTGTTCCACTTGCAATTAAAGCAGAGTTCTTCTGGTAAAACTGCGTGTTTGGGGAGAGGAAATGCTTGCAGTCCTTACTAGAGCCTGCCTTGCTTGAGGCAGTTCGCTGCACGTGGGACACCCTGCATATAGAAGTTCATTCGGGGAGGGGCCCTTTGTGTACAGTGTGGGAGAAATGCAGCTTGTGTTCCACCTGCAATTAAGGCAGAGTTCTTCGGGTAAAAGTGCCATGTTTTCAGAGAGGAAATCCTTAGAGACCACAGTAGAGCCTGCCATGGTTGAGGCAGCTCGCTCTACGCGGGACACCATTCTTTTAGAACAAGGTCATTAGTGGTAGTGCCCATTGTGTACACTGTGAGAGAAATGCTGCTTCTATTACACCTGCACCTAAAGCTGAGTTCCTGTGGTAAAACTGAGGGTTCTGGGAGAGGAAATGCTTAGAGTCCTTACTAGAGCCTGCCTTGCTTGAGGCAGTTCGCTCCACGCGGGACAACCTGTATATTGAAGTTCATTCGGGGAAGGACCTTCCTTATGTGTACCTTGAGGGAGAAATGCATCTTGTGTTCCACCTGCAATTAAGGCAGAGTTCTTCGGGTAAAAGTGCTGTGTTTTCAGAGAGGAAATCCTTAGAGACCACAGTAGGGCTTGCCTTGGTTGAGGCAGTTCGCTCCATGCGGGACAGCCTGCATATAGAACAAGTTCATTCGGTGAAGTGCCCATTGTGTGAACTGAAGGAGAAATGCTGCTTGTGTTACACCTGGAACTAAAGCAGAGTTTTTCTGGTAAAGCTGAGGTGTTTTGGGAGAGGAAATGTTTAGAGGCCTCACTGGAGCCTGAGTTGATTTAGGCATTTCACTCCACGTGGGACACCTTGAGTATAGAAGCTCTTTGGGCAAAGGCCACTGTGTACACTGTGAGAGAAAAGCTGCTTGTGTTCCACCTGCAACTAAAGCAGAGTTCTTCGGGTCAAACTGCGTGTTTTGGGAGAGGAAATGCTTACAGTCCTTACTGGAGCCTACCTTGATTGAGGCAGTTCGCTGCACGTGGGACACCCTGCATATAGAATTTCATTCGGGGAAGGGCCCTTTGTATACAGTGTGGGAGAAATGCAGCTTGTGTTCCACCTGCCATTAAGGTAGAGTTCTTCGGGTAAAAGTGCCGTGTTTTCAGAGAGGAAATCCTTAGAGACCACAGTAGAGCCTGCCATGGTTGAGGCAGTTCGCTCTATGCGGGACACCATTCTTTTAGAACAAGGTTATTAGTGGAAGTGCCCTTTGTGTACACTGTGAGAGAAATGCTGCTTCGGCAACACCTGCACCTAAAGCAGAGTTCCTCGGGTAAAACTGCGTGTTTTGTGAGAGGAAATGCTTAGAGTCCTCGCTACAGCCTGCCGTGGTTGAGGCAGTTCTCTTCACCTGGGAAACCCTGCATATAGAAGTTCATTCGTGGAAGAGACCAAAGAGTACACAGTGGGAGGAATGCTGCTTGTGTTCCACCTGCAATTAAAGCAGAGTTCTTCCGTTAAAACTGCGTGTTTAGGGAGAGGAAATGCTTACATTTCTCGCTACAGCCTGCCTTGTTTGAGGCAGTTCGCTCCACGTGGGAAACCCTGCATATAGCAGTTCATTCGTGGAGGAGCTCAGAGAGTACACAGTGGGAGAAATGCTGCTTGTGTTCCACCTGCTACTAAAGCAGAGTTCTTTGGGTAAAACTGCCGTGTTTTGGAAGAGGAAATGCTTCCAGTCCTCGCTACAGCCTGCCGTGGTTAATGCAGTTCGCACCACGTGGGAAAACCTGCATAGAGAAGTTCATTCGTGGAAGAGAACAAAGAGGACACAGTGGGAGAAATACTGCTTGTGTTCCACCTGCAACTAAAGCAGAATTCTTCGTGTAAAACTGCGTGTTTTGGGAGTAGAAATGCTTACAGTCCTTACTACAGCCTGCCTTGGTTGAGGCAGTTCGCTGCATGAGGGACACACTGCATATAGAAGATTCCTTTGGGGAAGGGCACTTTGTGTACAGTGTGGGACAAATGCACCTTGTGTTCCACCTGCAACTAAAGCAGAGTTCTTCGGGTAAAAGTGCCGTGTTTTCAGAGAGGAAATCCTTAGAGACCACAGTAGAGCCTGCCATGGTTGAGGCAGTTCGCTCCATGCGGGAAACCATTCTTACAGAACAAGTTCATTAGGGGAAGTGCCCATTGTGTACACTGTGGGAGAAAAGCTGCTTGAGTTCCACCTGCAACTAAAGCAGAGTTCTTCCATTAAAACTGCGTGTTTAGGGAGAGGAAATGGTGACAGTCCTCGCTGCAGCCTGCCGTAGTTGAGGCAGTTCGCTCCACGTGGGAAACCCTGCATATACAAGTTCATTCGTGGAAGAGACCAAAGAGTACACAGTGGGATAAATGCGGCTTGTGTTCCAACTGCAACTAAAGCAGAGTTCTTTGGGTAAAACTGCCATGTTTTGGGAGAGGAAATGCTTAGAGACCTCACTAGAGCCTGCCTTTGTTTAGGCATTTCACTCCACGTTGGACATCTTGAGTATAGAAGTTCTTTCGGCAAAGGCCCATTGGGTAGACTGTGGAAGAAAAGTTGCTTGTGTTCCACTTGCAATTAAAGCAGAGTTCTTCTGGTAAAACTGCGTGTTTGGGGAGAGGAAATGCTTGCAGTCCTTACTAGAGCCTGCCTTGCTTGAGGCAGTTCGCTGCACGTGGGACACCCTGCATATAGAAGTTGATTCGGGGAGGGGCCCTTTGTGTACAGTGTGGGAGAAATGCAGCTTGTGTTCCACCTGCAATTAAGGCTGAGTTCTTCGGGTAAAAGTGCCATGTTTTCAGAGAGGAAATCCTTAGAGACCACAGTAGGGCCTGCCATGGTTGAGGCAGCTCGCTCTACGCGGGACACCATTCTTTTAGAACAAGGTCATTAGTGGTAGTGCCCATTGTGTACACTGTGAGAGAAATGCTGCTTCTATTACACCTGCACCTAAAGCTGAGTTCCTGTGGTAAAACTGAGGGTTCTGGGAGAGGAAATGCTTAGAGTCCTTACTAGAGCCTGCCTTGCTTGAGGCAGTTCGCTCCACGCGGGACAACCTGTATATTGAAGTTCATTCGGGGAAGGACCTTCCTTATGTGTACCTTGAGGGAGAAATGCATCTTGTGTTCCACCTGCAATTAAGGCAGAGTTCTTCGGGTAAAAGTGCTGTGTTTTCAGAGAGGAAATCCTTAGAGACCACAGTAGGGCTTGCCTTGGTTGAGGCAGTTCGCTCCATGCGGGACAGCCTGCATATAGAACAAGTTCATTCGGTGAAGTGCCCATTGTGTGAACTGAAGGAGAAATGCTGCTTGTGTTACACCTGGAACTAAAGCAGAGTTTTTCTGGTAAAGCTGCGGTGTTTTGGGAGAGGAAATGTTTAGAGGCCTCACTGGAGCCTGAGTTGATTTAGGCATTTCACTCCACGTGGGACACCTTGAGTATAGAAGCTCTTTGGGCAAAGGCCACTGTGTACACTGTGGGAGAAAAGCTGCTTGTGTTCCACCTGCAACTAAAGCAGAGTTCTTCGGGTCACACTGCGTGTTTTGGGAGAGGAAATGCTTACAGTCCTTACTGGAGCCTACCTTGATTGAGGCAGTTCGCTGCACGTGGGACACCCTGCATATAGAATTTCATTCGGGGAAGGGCCCTTTGTATACAGTGTGGGAGAAATGCAGCTTGTGTTCCACCTGCCATTAAGGTAGAGTTCTTCGGGTAAAAGTGCCGTGTTTTCAGAGAGGAAATCCTTAGAGACCACAGTAGAGCCTGCCATGGTTGAGGCAGTTCGCTCTATGCGGGACACCATTCTTTTAGAACAAGGTTATTAGTGGAAGTGCCCTTTGTGTACACTGTGAGAGAAATGCTGCTTCGGCAACACCTGCACCTAAAGCAGAGTTCCTCGGGTAAAACTGCGTGTTTTGCGAGAGGAAATGCTTAGAGTCCTCGCTACAGCCTGCCGTGGTTGAGGCAGTTCTCTTCACCTGGGAAACCCTGCATATAGAAGTTCATTCGTGGAAGAGACCAAAGAGTACACAGTGGGAGGAATGCTGCTTGTGTTCCACCTGCAATTAAAGCAGAGTTCTTCCGTTAAAACTGCGTGTTTAGGGAGAGGAAATGCTTACATTTCTCGCTACAGCCTGCCTTGTTTGAGGCAGTTCGCTCCACGTGGGAAACCCTGCATATAGCAGTTCATTCGTGGAGGAGCTCAGAGAGTACACAGTGGGAGAAATGCTGCTTGTGTTCCACCTGCTACTAAAGCAGAGTTCTTTGGGTAAAACTGCCGTGTTTTGGAAGAGGAAATGCTTCCAGTCCTCGCTACAGCCTGCCGTGGTTAATGCAGTTCGCACCACGTGGGAAAACCTGCATAGAGAAGTTCATTCGTGGAAGAGAACAAAGAGGACACAGTGGGAGAAATACTGCTTGTGTTCCACCTGCAACTAAAGCAGAATTCTTCGGGTAAAACTGCGTGTTTTGGGAGTAGAAATGCTTACAGTCCTTACTACAGCCTGCCTTGGTTGAGGCAGTTCGCTGCATGAGGGACACACTGCATATAGAAGATTCCTTTGGGGAAGGGCACTTTGTGTACAGTGTGGGACAAATGCACCTTGTGTTCCACCTGCAACTAAAGCAGAGTTCTTCGGGTAAAAGTGCCGTGTTTTCAGAGAGGAAATCCTTAGAGACCACAGTAGAGCCTGCCATGGTTGAGGCAGTTCGCTCCATGCGGGAAACCATTCTTACAGAACAAGTTCATTAGGGGAAGTGCCCATTGTGTACACTGTGGGAGAAAAGCTGCTTGAGTTCCACCTGCAACTAAAGCAGAGTTCTTCCATTAAAACTGCGTGTTTAGGGAGAGGAAATGGTGACAGTCCTCGCTGCAGCCTGCCGTAGTTGAGGCAGTTCGCTCCACGTGGGAAACCCTGCATATACAAGTTCATTCGTGGAAGAGACCAAAGAGTACACAGTGGGATAAATGCGGCTTGTGTTCCAACTGCAACTAAAGCAGAGTTCTTTGGGTAAAACTGCCATGTTTTGGGAGAGGAAATGCTTAGAGACCTCACTAGAGCCTGCCTTTGTTTAGGCATTTCACTCCACGTTGGACATCTTGAGTATAGAAGTTCTTTGGGCAAAGGCCACTGTGTACACTGTGGGAGAAAAGCTGCTTGTGTTCCACCTGCAACTAAAGCAGAGTTCTTCGGGTCAAACTGCGTGTTTTGGGAGAGGAAATGCTTACAGTCCTTACTGGAGCCTACCTTGATTGATGCAGTTCGCTGCACGTGGGACACCCTGCATATAGAATTTCATTCGGGGAAGGGCCCTTTGTATACAGTGTGGGAGAAATGCAGCTTGTGTTCCACCTGCCATTAAGGTAGAGTTCTTCGGGTAAAAGTGCCGTGTTTTCAGAGAGGAAATCCTTAGAGACCACAGTAGAGCCTGCCATGGTTGAGGCAGTTCGCTCTATGCGGGACACCATTCTTTTAGAACAAGGTTATTAGTGGAAGTGCCCTTTGTGTACACTGTGAGAGAAATGCTGCTTCGGCAACACCTGCACCTAAAGCAGAGTTCCTCGGGTAAAACTGCGTGTTTTGCGAGAGGAAATGCTTAGAGTCCTCGCTACAGCCTGCCGTGGTTGAGGCAGTTCTCTTCACCTGGGAAACCCTGCATATAGAAGTTCATTCGTGGAAGAGACCAAAGAGTACACAGTGGGAGGAATGCTGCTTGTGTTCCACCTGCAATTAAAGCAGAGTTCTTCCGTTAAAACTGCGTGTTTAGGGAGAGGAAATGCTTACATTTCTCGCTACAGCCTGCCTTGTTTGAGGCAGTTCGCTCCACGTGGGAAACCCTGCATATAGCAGTTCATTCGTGGAGGAGCTCAGAGAGTACACAGTGGGAGAAATGCTGCTTGTGTTCCACCTGCTACTAAAGCAGAGTTCTTTGGGTAAAACTGCCGTGTTTTGGAAGAGGAAATGCTTCCAGTCCTCGCTACAGCCTGCCGTGGTTAATGCAGTTCGCACCACGTGGGAAAACCTGCATAGAGAAGTTCATTCGTGGAAGAGAACAAAGAGGACACAGTGGGAGAAATACTGCTTGTGTTCCACCTGCAACTAAAGCAGAATTCTTCGGGTAAAACTGCGTGTTTTGGGAGAAGAAATGCTTACAGTCCTTACTACAGCCTGCCTTGGTTGAGGCAGTTCGCTGCATGAGGGACACACTGCATATAGAAGATTCCTTTGGGGAAGGGCACTTTGTGTACAGTGTGGGACAAATGCACCTTGTGTTCCACCTGCAACTAAAGCAGAGTTCTTCGGGTAAAAGTGCCGTGTTTTCAGAGAGGAAATCCTTAGAGACCACAGTAGAGCCTGCCATGGTTGAGGCAGTTCGCTCCATGCGGGAAACCATTCTTACAGAACAAGTTCATTAGGGGAAGTGCCCATTGTGTACACTGTGGGAGAAAAGCTGCTTGAGTTCCACCTGCAACTAAAGCAGAGTTCTTCCATTAAAACTGCGTGTTTAGGGAGAGGAAATGGTTACAGTCCTCGCTGCAGCCTGCCGTAGTTGAGGCAGTTCGCTCCACGTGGGAAACCCTGCATATACAAGTTCATTCGTGGAAGAGACCAAAGAGTACACAGTGGGATAAATGCGGCTTGTGTTCCAACTGCAACTAAAGCAGAGTTCTTTGGGTAAAACTGCCATGTTTTGGGAGAGGAAATGCTTAGAGACCTCACTAGAGCCTGCCTTTGTTTAGGCATTTCACTCCACGTTGGACATCTTGAGTATAGAAGTTCTTTCGGCAAAGGCCCATTGGGTAGACTGTGGAAGAAAAGTTGCTTGTGTTCCACTTGCAATTAAAGCAGAGTTCTTCTGGTAAAACTGCGTGTTTGGGGAGAGGAAATGCTTGCAGTCCTTACTAGAGCCTGCCTTGCTTGAGGCAGTTCGCTGCACGTGGGACACCCTGCATATAGAAGTTCATTCGGGGAGGGGCCCTTTGTGTACAGTGTGGGAGAAATGCAGCTTGTGTTCCACCTGCAATTAAGGCAGAGTTCTTCGGGTAAAAGTGCCATGTTTTCAGAGAGGAAATCCTTAGAGACCACAGTAGAGCCTGCCATGGTTGAGGCAGCTCGCTCTACGCGGGACACCATTCTTTTAGAACAAGGTCATTAGTGGTAGTGCCCATTGTGTACACTGTGAGAGAAATGCTGCTTCTATTACACCTGCACCTAAAGCTGAGTTCCTGTGGTAAAACTGAGGGTTCTGGGAGAGGAAATGCTTAGAGTCCTTACTAGAGCCTGCCTTGCTTGAGGCAGTTCGCTCCACGCGGGACAACCTGTATATTGAAGTTCATTCGGGGAAGGACCTTCCTTATGTGTACCTTGAGGGAGAAATGCATCTTGTGTTCCACCTGCAATTAAGGCAGAGTTCTTCGGGTAAAAGTGCTGTGTTTTCAGAGAGGAAATCCTTAGAGACCACAGTAGGGCTTGCCTTGGTTGAGGCAGTTCGCTCCATGCGGGACAGCCTGCATATAGAACAAGTTCATTCGGTGAAGTGCCCATTGTGTGAACTGAAGGAGAAATGCTGCTTGTGTTACACCTGGAACTAAAGCAGAGTTTTTCTGGTAAAGCTGAGGTGTTTTGGGAGAGGAAATGTTTAGAGGCCTCACTGGAGCCTGAGTTGATTTAGGCATTTCACTCCACGTGGGACACCTTGAGTATAGAAGCTCTTTGGGCAAAGGCCACTGTGTACACTGTGAGAGAAAAGCTGCTTGTGTTCCACCTGCAACTAAAGCAGAGTTCTTCGGGTCAAACTGCGTGTTTTGGGAGAGGAAATGCTTACAGTCCTTACTGGAGCCTACCTTGATTGAGGCAGTTCGCTGCACGTGGGACACCCTGCATATAGAATTTCATTCGGGGAAGGGCCCTTTGTATACAGTGTGGGAGAAATGCAGCTTGTGTTCCACCTGCCATTAAGGTAGAGTTCTTCGGGTAAAAGTGCCGTGTTTTCAGAGAGGAAATCCTTAGAGACCACAGTAGAGCCTGCCATGGTTGAGGCAGTTCGCTCTATGCGGGACACCATTCTTTTAGAACAAGGTTATTAGTGGAAGTGCCCTTTGTGTACACTGTGAGAGAAATGCTGCTTCGGCAACACCTGCACCTAAAGCAGAGTTCCTCGGGTAAAACTGCGTGTTTTGTGAGAGGAAATGCTTAGAGTCCTCGCTACAGCCTGCCGTGGTTGAGGCAGTTCTCTTCACCTGGGAAACCCTGCATATAGAAGTTCATTCGTGGAAGAGACCAAAGAGTACACAGTGGGAGGAATGCTGCTTGTGTTCCACCTGCAATTAAAGCAGAGTTCTTCCGTTAAAACTGCGTGTTTAGGGAGAGGAAATGCTTACATTTCTCGCTACAGCCTGCCTTGTTTGAGGCAGTTCGCTCCACGTGGGAAACCCTGCATATAGCAGTTCATTCGTGGAGGAGCTCAGAGAGTACACAGTGGGAGAAATGCTGCTTGTGTTCCACCTGCTACTAAAGCAGAGTTCTTTGGGTAAAACTGCCGTGTTTTGGAAGAGGAAATGCTTCCAGTCCTCGCTACAGCCTGCCGTGGTTAATGCAGTTCGCACCACGTGGGAAAACCTGCATAGAGAAGTTCATTCGTGGAAGAGAACAAAGAGGACACAGTGGGAGAAATACTGCTTGTGTTCCACCTGCAACTAAAGCAGAATTCTTCGTGTAAAACTGCGTGTTTTGGGAGTAGAAATGCTTACAGTCCTTACTACAGCCTGCCTTGGTTGAGGCAGTTCGCTGCATGAGGGACACACTGCATATAGAAGATTCCTTTGGGGAAGGGCACTTTGTGTACAGTGTGGGACAAATGCACCTTGTGTTCCACCTGCAACTAAAGCAGAGTTCTTCGGGTAAAAGTGCCGTGTTTTCAGAGAGGAAATCCTTAGAGACCACAGTAGAGCCTGCCATGGTTGAGGCAGTTCGCTCCATGCGGGAAACCATTCTTACAGAACAAGTTCATTAGGGGAAGTGCCCATTGTGTACACTGTGGGAGAAAAGCTGCTTGAGTTCCACCTGCAACTAAAGCAGAGTTCTTCCATTAAAACTGCGTGTTTAGGGAGAGGAAATGGTGACAGTCCTCGCTGCAGCCTGCCGTAGTTGAGGCAGTTCGCTCCACGTGGGAAACCCTGCATATACAAGTTCATTCGTGGAAGAGACCAAAGAGTACACAGTGGGATAAATGCGGCTTGTGTTCCAACTGCAACTAAAGCAGAGTTCTTTGGGTAAAACTGCCATGTTTTGGGAGAGGAAATGCTTAGAGACCTCACTAGAGCCTGCCTTTGTTTAGGCATTTCACTCCACGTTGGACATCTTGAGTATAGAAGTTCTTTCGGCAAAGGCCCATTGGGTAGACTGTGGAAGAAAAGTTGCTTGTGTTCCACTTGCAATTAAAGCAGAGTTCTTCTGGTAAAACTGCGTGTTTGGGGAGAGGAAATGCTTGCAGTCCTTACTAGAGCCTGCCTTGCTTGAGGCAGTTCGCTGCACGTGGGACACCCTGCATATAGAAGTTGATTCGGGGAGGGGCCCTTTGTGTACAGTGTGGGAGAAATGCAGCTTGTGTTCCACCTGCAATTAAGGCTGAGTTCTTCGGGTAAAAGTGCCATGTTTTCAGAGAGGAAATCCTTAGAGACCACAGTAGAGCCTGCCATGGTTGAGGCAGCTCGCTCTACGCGGGACACCATTCTTTTAGAACAAGGTCATTAGTGGTAGTGCCCATTGTGTACACTGTGAGAGAAATGCTGCTTCTATTACACCTGCACCTAAAGCTGAGTTCCTGTGGTAAAACTGAGGGTTCTGGGAGAGGAAATGCTTAGAGTCCTTACTAGAGCCTGCCTTGCTTGAGGCAGTTCGCTCCACGCGGGACAACCTGTATATTGAAGTTCATTCGGGGAAGGACCTTATGTGTACCTTGAGGGAGAAATGCATCTTGTGTTCCACCTGCAATTAAGGCAGAGTTCTTCGGGTAAAAGTGCTGTGTTTTCAGAGAGGAAATCCTTAGAGACCACAGTAGGGCTTGCCTTGGTTGAGGCAGTTCGCTCCATGCGGGACAGCCTGCATATAGAACAAGTTCATTCGGTGAAGTGCCCATTGTGTGAACTGAAGGAGAAATGCTGCTTGTGTTACACCTGGAACTAAAGCAGAGTTTTTCTGGTAAAGCTGCGGTGTTTTGGGAGAGGAAATGTTTAGAGGCCTCACTGGAGCCTGAGTTGATTTAGGCATTTCACTCCACGTGGGACACCTTGAGTATAGAAGCTCTTTGGGCAAAGGCCACTGTGTACACTGTGGGAGAAAAGCTGCTTGTGTTCCACCTGCAACTAAAGCAGAGTTCTTCGGGTCACACTGCGTGTTTTGGGAGAGGAAATGCTTACAGTCCTTACTGGAGCCTACCTTGATTGAGGCAGTTCGCTGCACGTGGGACACCCTGCATATAGAATTTCATTCGGGGAAGGGCCCTTTGTATACAGTGTGGGAGAAATGCAGCTTGTGTTCCACCTGCCATTAAGGTAGAGTTCTTCGGGTAAAAGTGCCGTGTTTTCAGAGAGGAAATCCTTAGAGACCACAGTAGAGCCTGCCATGGTTGAGGCAGTTCGCTCTATGCGGGACACCATTCTTTTAGAACAAGGTTATTAGTGGAAGTGCCCTTTGTGTACACTGTGAGAGAAATGCTGCTTCGGCAACACCTGCACCTAAAGCAGAGTTCCTCGGGTAAAACTGCGTGTTTTGCGAGAGGAAATGCTTAGAGTCCTCGCTACAGCCTGCCGTGGTTGAGGCAGTTCTCTTCACCTGGGAAACCCTGCATATAGAAGTTCATTCGTGGAAGAGACCAAAGAGTACACAGTGGGAGGAATGCTGCTTGTGTTCCACCTGCAATTAAAGCAGAGTTCTTCCGTTAAAACTGCGTGTTTAGGGAGAGGAAATGCTTACATTTCTCGCTACAGCCTGCCTTGTTTGAGGCAGTTCGCTCCACGTGGGAAACCCTGCATATAGCAGTTCATTCGTGGAGGAGCTCAGAGAGTACACAGTGGGAGAAATGCTGCTTGTGTTCCACCTGCTACTAAAGCAGAGTTCTTTGGGTAAAACTGCCGTGTTTTGGAAGAGGAAATGCTTCCAGTCCTCGCTACAGCCTGCCGTGGTTAATGCAGTTCGCACCACGTGGGAAAACCTGCATAGAGAAGTTCATTCGTGGAAGAGAACAAAGAGGACACAGTGGGAGAAATACTGCTTGTGTTCCACCTGCAACTAAAGCAGAATTCTTCGGGTAAAACTGCGTGTTTTGGGAGTAGAAATGCTTACAGTCCTTACTACAGCCTGCCTTGGTTGAGGCAGTTCGCTGCATGAGGGACACACTGCATATAGAAGATTCCTTTGGGGAAGGGCACTTTGTGTACAGTGTGGGACAAATGCACCTTGTGTTCCACCTGCAACTAAAGCAGAGTTCTTCGGGTAAAAGTGCCGTGTTTTCAGAGAGGAAATCCTTAGAGACCACAGTAGAGCCTGCCATGGTTGAGGCAGTTCGCTCCATGCGGGAAACCATTCTTACAGAACAAGTTCATTAGGGGAAGTGCCCATTGTGTACACTGTGGGAGAAAAGCTGCTTGAGTTCCACCTGCAACTAAAGCAGAGTTCTTCCATTAAAACTGCGTGTTTAGGGAGAGGAAATGGTGACAGTCCTCGCTGCAGCCTGCCGTAGTTGAGGCAGTTCGCTCCACGTGGGAAACCCTGCATATACAAGTTCATTCGTGGAAGAGACCAAAGAGTACACAGTGGGATAAATGCGGCTTGTGTTCCAACTGCAACTAAAGCAGAGTTCTTTGGGTAAAACTGCCATGTTTTGGGAGAGGAAATGCTTAGAGACCTCACTAGAGCCTGCCTTTGTTTAGGCATTTCACTCCACGTTGGACATCTTGAGTATAGAAGTTCTTTCGGCAAAGGCCCATTGGGTACACTGTGGAAGAAAAGTTGCTTGTGTTCCACTTGCAATTAAAGCAGAGTTCTTCTGGTAAAACTGCGTGTTTGGGGAGAGGAAATGCTTGCAGTCCTTACTAGAGCCTGCCTTGCTTGAGGCAGTTCGCTGCACGTGGGACACCCTGCATATAGAAGTTGATTCGGGGAGGGGCCCTTTGTGTACAGTGTGGGAGAAATGCAGCTTGTGTTCCACCTGCAATTAAGGCTGAGTTCTTCGGGTAAAAGTGCCATGTTTTCAGAGAGGAAATCCTTAGAGACCACAGTAGAGCCTGCCATGGTTGAGGCAGCTCGCTCTACGCGGGACACCATTCTTTTAGAACAAGGTCATTAGTGGTAGTGCCCATTGTGTACACTGTGAGAGAAATGCTGCTTCTATTACACCTGCACCTAAAGCTGAGTTCCTGTGGTAAAACTGAGGGTTCTGGGAGAGGAAATGCTTAGAGTCCTTACTAGAGCCTGCCTTGCTTGAGGCAGTTCGCTCCACGCGGGACAACCTGTATATTGAAGTTCATTCGGGGAAGGACCTTATGTGTACCTTGAGGGAGAAATGCATCTTGTGTTCCACCTGCAATTAAGGCAGAGTTCTTCGGGTAAAAGTGCTGTGTTTTCAGAGAGGAAATCCTTAGAGACCACAGTAGGGCTTGCCTTGGTTGAGGCAGTTCGCTCCATGCGGGACAGCCTGCATATAGAACAAGTTCATTCGGTGAAGTGCCCATTGTGTGAACTGAAGGAGAAATGCTGCTTGTGTTACACCTGGAACTAAAGCAGAGTTTTTCTGGTAAAGCTGCGGTGTTTTGGGAGAGGAAATGTTTAGAGGCCTCACTGGAGCCTGAGTTGATTTAGGCATTTCACTCCACGTGGGACACCTTGAGTATAGAAGCTCTTTGGGCAAAGGCCACTGTGTACACTGTGGGAGAAAAGCTGCTTGTGTTCCACCTGCAACTAAAGCAGAGTTCTTCGGGTCACACTGCGTGTTTTGGGAGAGGAAATGCTTACAGTCCTTACTGGAGCCTACCTTGATTGAGGCAGTTCGCTGCACGTGGGACACCCTGCATATAGAATTTCATTCGGGGAAGGGCCCTTTGTATACAGTGTGGGAGAAATGCAGCTTGTGTTCCACCTGCCATTAAGGTAGAGTTCTTCGGGTAAAAGTGCCGTGTTTTCAGAGAGGAAATCCTTAGAGACCACAGTAGAGCCTGCCATGGTTGAGGCAGTTCGCTCTATGCGGGACACCATTCTTTTAGAACAAGGTTATTAGTGGAAGTGCCCTTTGTGTACACTGTGAGAGAAATGCTGCTTCGGCAACACCTGCACCTAAAGCAGAGTTCCTCGGGTAAAACTGCGTGTTTTGCGAGAGGAAATGCTTAGAGTCCTCGCTACAGCCTGCCGTGGTTGAGGCAGTTCTCTTCACCTGGGAAACCCTGCATATAGAAGTTCATTCGTGGAAGAGACCAAAGAGTACACAGTGGGAGGAATGCTGCTTGTGTTCCACCTGCAATTAAAGCAGAGTTCTTCCGTTAAAACTGCGTGTTTAGGGAGAGGAAATGCTTACATTTCTCGCTACAGCCTGCCTTGTTTGAGGCAGTTCGCTCCACGTGGGAAACCCTGCATATAGCAGTTCATTCGTGGAGGAGCTCAGAGAGTACACAGTGGGAGAAATGCTGCTTGTGTTCCACCTGCTACTAAAGCAGAGTTCTTTGGGTAAAACTGCCGTGTTTTGGAAGAGGAAATGCTTCCAGTCCTCGCTACAGCCTGCCGTGGTTAATGCAGTTCGCACCACGTGGGAAAACCTGCATAGAGAAGTTCATTCGTGGAAGAGAACAAAGAGGACACAGTGGGAGAAATACTGCTTGTGTTCCACCTGCAACTAAAGCAGAATTCTTCGGGTAAAACTGCGTGTTTTGGGAGTAGAAATGCTTACAGTCCTTACTACAGCCTGCCTTGGTTGAGGCAGTTCGCTGCATGAGGGACACACTGCATATAGAAGATTCCTTTGGGGAAGGGCACTTTGTGTACAGTGTGGGACAAATGCACCTTGTGTTCCACCTGCAACTAAAGCAGAGTTCTTCGGGTAAAAGTGCCGTGTTTTCAGAGAGGAAATCCTTAGAGACCACAGTAGAGCCTGCCATGGTTGAGGCAGTTCGCTCCATGCGGGAAACCATTCTTACAGAACAAGTTCATTAGGGGAAGTGCCCATTGTGTACACTGTGGGAGAAAAGCTGCTTGAGTTCCACCTGCAACTAAAGCAGAGTTCTTCCATTAAAACTGCGTGTTTAGGGAGAGGAAATGGTGACAGTCCTCGCTGCAGCCTGCCGTAGTTGAGGCAGTTCGCTCCACGTGGGAAACCCTGCATATACAAGTTCATTCGTGGAAGAGACCAAAGAGTACACAGTGGGATAAATGCGGCTTGTGTTCCAACTGCAACTAAAGCAGAGTTCTTTGGGTAAAACTGCCATGTTTTGGGAGAGGAAATGCTTAGAGACCTCACTAGAGCCTGCCTTTGTTTAGGCATTTCACTCCACGTTGGACATCTTGAGTATAGAAGTTCTTTCGGCAAAGGCCCATTGGGTAGACTGTGGAAGAAAAGTTGCTTGTGTTCCACTTGCAATTAAAGCAGAGTTCTTCTGGTAAAACTGCGTGTTTGGGGAGAGGAAATGCTTGCAGTCCTTACTAGAGCCTGCCTTGCTTGAGGCAGTTCGCTGCACGTGGGACACCCTGCATATAGAAGTTGATTCGGGGAGGGGCCCTTTGTGTACAGTGTGGGAGAAATGCAGCTTGTGTTCCACCTGCAATTAAGGCTGAGTTCTTCGGGTAAAAGTGCCATGTTTTCAGAGAGGAAATCCTTAGAGACCACAGTAGAGCCTGCCATGGTTGAGGCAGCTCGCTCTACGCGGGACACCATTCTTTTAGAACAAGGTCATTAGTGGTAGTGCCCATTGTGTACACTGTGAGAGAAATGCTGCTTCTATTACACCTGCACCTAAAGCTGAGTTCCTGTGGTAAAACTGAGGGTTCTGGGAGAGGAAATGCTTAGAGTCCTTACTAGAGCCTGCCTTGCTTGAGGCAGTTCGCTCCACGCGGGACAACCTGTATATTGAAGTTCATTCGGGGAAGGACCTTATGTGTACCTTGAGGGAGAAATGCATCTTGTGTTCCACCTGCAATTAAGGCAGAGTTCTTCGGGTAAAAGTGCTGTGTTTTCAGAGAGGAAATCCTTAGAGACCACAGTAGGGCTTGCCTTGGTTGAGGCAGTTCGCTCCATGCGGGACAGCCTGCATATAGAACAAGTTCATTCGGTGAAGTGCCCATTGTGTGAACTGAAGGAGAAATGCTGCTTGTGTTACACCTGGAACTAAAGCAGAGTTTTTCTGGTAAAGCTGCGGTGTTTTGGGAGAGGAAATGTTTAGAGGCCTCACTGGAGCCTGAGTTGATTTAGGCATTTCACTCCACGTGGGACACCTTGAGTATAGAAGCTCTTTGGGCAAAGGCCACTGTGTACACTGTGGGAGAAAAGCTGCTTGTGTTCCACCTGCAACTAAAGCAGAGTTCTTCGGGTCACACTGCGTGTTTTGGGAGAGGAAATGCTTACAGTCCTTACTGGAGCCTACCTTGATTGAGGCAGTTCGCTGCACGTGGGACACCCTGCATATAGAATTTCATTCGGGGAAGGGCCCTTTGTATACAGTGTGGGAGAAATGCAGCTTGTGTTCCACCTGCCATTAAGGTAGAGTTCTTCGGGTAAAAGTGCCGTGTTTTCAGAGAGGAAATCCTTAGAGACCACAGTAGAGCCTGCCATGGTTGAGGCAGTTCGCTCTATGCGGGACACCATTCTTTTAGAACAAGGTTATTAGTGGAAGTGCCCTTTGTGTACACTGTGAGAGAAATGCTGCTTCGGCAACACCTGCACCTAAAGCAGAGTTCCTCGGGTAAAACTGCGTGTTTTGCGAGAGGAAATGCTTAGAGTCCTCGCTACAGCCTGCCGTGGTTGAGGCAGTTCTCTTCACCTGGGAAACCCTGCATATAGAAGTTCATTCGTGGAAGAGACCAAAGAGTACACAGTGGGAGGAATGCTGCTTGTGTTCCACCTGCAATTAAAGCAGAGTTCTTCCGTTAAAACTGCGTGTTTAGGGAGAGGAAATGCTTACATTTCTCGCTACAGCCTGCCTTGTTTGAGGCAGTTCGCTCCACGTGGGAAACCCTGCATATAGCAGTTCATTCGTGGAGGAGCTCAGAGAGTACACAGTGGGAGAAATGCTGCTTGTGTTCCACCTGCTACTAAAGCAGAGTTCTTTGGGTAAAACTGCCGTGTTTTGGAAGAGGAAATGCTTCCAGTCCTCGCTACAGCCTGCCGTGGTTAATGCAGTTCGCACCACGTGGGAAAACCTGCATAGAGAAGTTCATTCGTGGAAGAGAACAAAGAGGACACAGTGGGAGAAATACTGCTTGTGTTCCACCTGCAACTAAAGCAGAATTCTTCGGGTAAAACTGCGTGTTTTGGGAGTAGAAATGCTTACAGTCCTTACTACAGCCTGCCTTGGTTGAGGCAGTTCGCTGCATGAGGGACACACTGCATATAGAAGATTCCTTTGGGGAAGGGCACTTTGTGTACAGTGTGGGACAAATGCACCTTGTGTTCCACCTGCAACTAAAGCAGAGTTCTTCGGGTAAAAGTGCCGTGTTTTCAGAGAGGAAATCCTTAGAGACCACAGTAGAGCCTGCCATGGTTGAGGCAGTTCGCTCCATGCGGGAAACCATTCTTACAGAACAAGTTCATTAGGGGAAGTGCCCATTGTGTACACTGTGGGAGAAAAGCTGCTTGAGTTCCACCTGCAACTAAAGCAGAGTTCTTCCATTAAAACTGCGTGTTTAGGGAGAGGAAATGGTGACAGTCCTCGCTGCAGCCTGCCGTAGTTGAGGCAGTTCGCTCCACGTGGGAAACCCTGCATATACAAGTTCATTCGTGGAAGAGACCAAAGAGTACACAGTGGGATAAATGCGGCTTGTGTTCCAACTGCAACTAAAGCAGAGTTCTTTGGGTAAAACTGCCATGTTTTGGGAGAGGAAATGCTTAGAGACCTCACTAGAGCCTGCCTTTGTTTAGGCATTTCACTCCACGTTGGACATCTTGAGTATAGAAGTTCTTTGGGCAAAGGCCACTGTGTACACTGTGGGAGAAAAGCTGCTTGTGTTCCACCTGCAACTAAAGCAGAGTTCTTCGGGTCAAACTGCGTGTTTTGGGAGAGGAAATGCTTACAGTCCTTACTGGAGCCTACCTTGATTGATGCAGTTCGCTGCACGTGGGACACCCTGCATATAGAATTTCATTCGGGGAAGGGCCCTTTGTATACAGTGTGGGAGAAATGCAGCTTGTGTTCCACCTGCCATTAAGGTAGAGTTCTTCGGGTAAAAGTGCCGTGTTTTCAGAGAGGAAATCCTTAGAGACCACAGTAGAGCCTGCCATGGTTGAGGCAGTTCGCTCTATGTGGGACACCATTCTTTTAGAACAAGGTTATTAGTGGAAGTGCCCTTTGTGTACACTGTGAGAGAAATGCTGCTTCGGCAACACCTGCACCTAAAGCAGAGTTCCTCGGGTAAAACTGCGTGTTTTGCGAGAGGAAATGCTTAGAGTCCTCGCTACAGCCTGCCGTGGTTGAGGCAGTTCTCTTCACCTGGGAAACCCTGCATATAGAAGTTCATTCGTGGAAGAGACCAAAGAGTACACAGTGGGAGGAATGCTGCTTGTGTTCCACCTGCAATTAAAGCAGAGTTCTTCCGTTAAAACTGCGTGTTTAGGGAGAGGAAATGCTTACATTTCTCGCTACAGCCTGCCTTGTTTGAGGCAGTTCGCTCCACGTGGGAAACCCTGCATATAGCAGTTCATTCGTGGAGGAGCTCAGAGAGTACACAGTGGGAGAAATGCTGCTTGTGTTCCACCTGCTACTAAAGCAGAGTTCTTTGGGTAAAACTGCCGTGTTTTGGAAGAGGAAATGCTTCCAGTCCTCGCTACAGCCTGCCGTGGTTAATGCAGTTCGCACCACGTGGGAAAACCTGCATAGAGAAGTTCATTCGTGGAAGAGAACAAAGAGGACACAGTGGGAGAAATACTGCTTGTGTTCCACCTGCAACTAAAGCAGAATTCTTCGGGTAAAACTGCGTGTTTTGGGAGAAGAAATGCTTACAGTCCTTACTACAGCCTGCCTTGGTTGAGGCAGTTCGCTGCATGAGGGACACACTGCATATAGAAGATTCCTTTGGGGAAGGGCACTTTGTGTACAGTGTGGGACAAATGCACCTTGTGTTCCACCTGCAACTAAAGCAGAGTTCTTCGGGTAAAAGTGCCGTGTTTTCAGAGAGGAAATCCTTAGAGACCACAGTAGAGCCTGCCATGGTTGAGGCAGTTCGCTCCATGCGGGAAACCATTCTTACAGAACAAGTTCATTAGGGGAAGTGCCCATTGTGTACACTGTGGGAGAAAAGCTGCTTGAGTTCCACCTGCAACTAAAGCAGAGTTCTTCCATTAAAACTGCGTGTTTAGGGAGAGGAAATGGTGACAGTCCTCGCTGCAGCCTGCCGTAGTTGAGGCAGTTCGCTCCACGTGGGAAACCCTGCATATACAAGTTCATTCGTGGAAGAGACCAAAGAGTACACAGTGGGATAAATGCGGCTTGTGTTCCAACTGCAACTAAAGCAGAGTTCTTTGGGTAAAACTGCCATGTTTTGGGAGAGGAAATGCTTAGAGACCTCACTAGAGCCTGCCTTTGTTTAGGCATTTCACTCCACGTTGGACATCTTGAGTATAGAAGTTCTTTCGGCAAAGGCCCATTGGGTAGACTGTGGAAGAAAAGTTGCTTGTGTTCCACTTGCAATTAAAGCAGAGTTCTTCTGGTAAAACTGCGTGTTTGGGGAGAGGAAATGCTTGCAGTCCTTACTAGAGCCTGCCTTGCTTGAGGCAGTTCGCTGCACGTGGGACACCCTGCATATAGAAGTTCATTCGGGGAGGGGCCCTTTGTGTACAGTGTGGGAGAAATGCAGCTTGTGTTCCACCTGCAATTAAGGCAGAGTTCTTCGGGTAAAAGTGCCATGTTTTCAGAGAGGAAATCCTTAGAGACCACAGTAGAGCCTGCCATGGTTGAGGCAGCTCGCTCTACGCGGGACACCATTCTTTTAGAACAAGGTCATTAGTGGTAGTGCCCATTGTGTACACTGTGAGAGAAATGCTGCTTCTATTACACCTGCACCTAAAGCTGAGTTCCTGTGGTAAAACTGAGGGTTCTGGGAGAGGAAATGCTTAGAGTCCTTACTAGAGCCTGCCTTGCTTGAGGCAGTTCGCTCCACGCGGGACAACCTGTATATTGAAGTTCATTCGGGGAAGGACCTTCCTTATGTGTACCTTGAGGGAGAAATGCATCTTGTGTTCCACCTGCAATTAAGGCAGAGTTCTTCGGGTAAAAGTGCTGTGTTTTCAGAGAGGAAATCCTTAGAGACCACAGTAGGGCTTGCCTTGGTTGAGGCAGTTCGCTCCATGCGGGACAGCCTGCATATAGAACAAGTTCATTCGGTGAAGTGCCCATTGTGTGAACTGAAGGAGAAATGCTGCTTGTGTTACACCTGGAACTAAAGCAGAGTTTTTCTGGTAAAGCTGAGGTGTTTTGGGAGAGGAAATGTTTAGAGGCCTCACTGGAGCCTGAGTTGATTTAGGCATTTCACTCCACGTGGGACACCTTGAGTATAGAAGCTCTTTGGGCAAAGGCCACTGTGTACACTGTGAGAGAAAAGCTGCTTGTGTTCCACCTGCAACTAAAGCAGAGTTCTTCGGGTCAAACTGCGTGTTTTGGGAGAGGAAATGCTTACAGTCCTTACTGGAGCCTACCTTGATTGAGGCAGTTCGCTGCACGTGGGACACCCTGCATATAGAATTTCATTCGGGGAAGGGCCCTTTGTATACAGTGTGGGAGAAATGCAGCTTGTGTTCCACCTGCCATTAAGGTAGAGTTCTTCGGGTAAAAGTGCCGTGTTTTCAGAGAGGAAATCCTTAGAGACCACAGTAGAGCCTGCCATGGTTGAGGCAGTTCGCTCTATGCGGGACACCATTCTTTTAGAACAAGGTTATTAGTGGAAGTGCCCTTTGTGTACACTGTGAGAGAAATGCTGCTTCGGCAACACCTGCACCTAAAGCAGAGTTCCTCGGGTAAAACTGCGTGTTTTGTGAGAGGAAATGCTTAGAGTCCTCGCTACAGCCTGCCGTGGTTGAGGCAGTTCTCTTCACCTGGGAAACCCTGCATATAGAAGTTCATTCGTGGAAGAGACCAAAGAGTACACAGTGGGAGGAATGCTGCTTGTGTTCCACCTGCAATTAAAGCAGAGTTCTTCCGTTAAAACTGCGTGTTTAGGGAGAGGAAATGCTTACATTTCTCGCTACAGCCTGCCTTGTTTGAGGCAGTTCGCTCCACGTGGGAAACCCTGCATATAGCAGTTCATTCGTGGAGGAGCTCAGAGAGTACACAGTGGGAGAAATGCTGCTTGTGTTCCACCTGCTACTAAAGCAGAGTTCTTTGGGTAAAACTGCCGTGTTTTGGAAGAGGAAATGCTTCCAGTCCTCGCTACAGCCTGCCGTGGTTAATGCAGTTCGCACCACGTGGGAAAACCTGCATAGAGAAGTTCATTCGTGGAAGAGAACAAAGAGGACACAGTGGGAGAAATACTGCTTGTGTTCCACCTGCAACTAAAGCAGAATTCTTCGGGTAAAACTGCGTGTTTTGGGAGTAGAAATGCTTACAGTCCTTACTACAGCCTGCCTTGGTTGAGGCAGTTCGCTGCATGAGGGACACACTGCATATAGAAGATTCCTTTGGGGAAGGGCACTTTGTGTACAGTGTGGGACAAATGCACCTTGTGTTCCACCTGCAACTAAAGCAGAGTTCTTCGGGTAAAAGTGCCGTGTTTTCAGAGAGGAAATCCTTAGAGACCACAGTAGAGCCTGCCATGGTTGAGGCAGTTCGCTCCATGCGGGAAACCATTCTTACAGAACAAGTTCATTAGGGGAAGTGCCCATTGTGTACACTGTGGGAGAAAAGCTGCTTGAGTTCCACCTGCAACTAAAGCAGAGTTCTTCCATTAAAACTGCGTGTTTAGGGAGAGGAAATGGTGACAGTCCTCGCTGCAGCCTGCCGTAGTTGAGGCAGTTCGCTCCACGTGGGAAACCCTGCATATACAAGTTCATTCGTGGAAGAGACCAAAGAGTACACAGTGGGATAAATGCGGCTTGTGTTCCAACTGCAACTAAAGCAGAGTTCTTTGGGTAAAACTGCCATGTTTTGGGAGAGGAAATGCTTAGAGACCTCACTAGAGCCTGCCTTTGTTTAGGCATTTCACTCCACGTTGGACATCTTGAGTATAGAAGTTCTTTCGGCAAAGGCCCATTGGGTAGACTGTGGAAGAAAAGTTGCTTGTGTTCCACTTGCAATTAAAGCAGAGTTCTTCTGGTAAAACTGCGTGTTTGGGGAGAGGAAATGCTTGCAGTCCTTACTAGAGCCTGCCTTGCTTGAGGCAGTTCGCTGCACGTGGGACACCCTGCATATAGAAGTTGATTCGGGGAGGGGCCCTTTGTGTACAGTGTGGGAGAAATGCAGCTTGTGTTCCACCTGCAATTAAGGCTGAGTTCTTCGGGTAAAAGTGCCATGTTTTCAGAGAGGAAATCCTTAGAGACCACAGTAGAGCCTGCCATGGTTGAGGCAGCTCGCTCTACGCGGGACACCATTCTTTTAGAACAAGGTCATTAGTGGTAGTGCCCATTGTGTACACTGTGAGAGAAATGCTGCTTCTATTACACCTGCACCTAAAGCTGAGTTCCTGTGGTAAAACTGAGGGTTCTGGGAGAGGAAATGCTTAGAGTCCTTACTAGAGCCTGCCTTGCTTGAGGCAGTTCGCTCCACGCGGGACAACCTGTATATTGAAGTTCATTCGGGGAAGGACCTTATGTGTACCTTGAGGGAGAAATGCATCTTGTGTTCCACCTGCAATTAAGGCAGAGTTCTTCGGGTAAAAGTGCTGTGTTTTCAGAGAGGAAATCCTTAGAGACCACAGTAGGGCTTGCCTTGGTTGAGGCAGTTCGCTCCATGCGGGACAGCCTGCATATAGAACAAGTTCATTCGGTGAAGTGCCCATTGTGTGAACTGAAGGAGAAATGCTGCTTGTGTTACACCTGGAACTAAAGCAGAGTTTTTCTGGTAAAGCTGCGGTGTTTTGGGAGAGGAAATGTTTAGAGGCCTCACTGGAGCCTGAGTTGATTTAGGCATTTCACTCCACGTGGGACACCTTGAGTATAGAAGCTCTTTGGGCAAAGGCCACTGTGTACACTGTGGGAGAAAAGCTGCTTGTGTTCCACCTGCAACTAAAGCAGAGTTCTTCGGGTCACACTGCGTGTTTTGGGAGAGGAAATGCTTACAGTCCTTACTGGAGCCTACCTTGATTGAGGCAGTTCGCTGCACGTGGGACACCCTGCATATAGAATTTCATTCGGGGAAGGGCCCTTTGTATACAGTGTGGGAGAAATGCAGCTTGTGTTCCACCTGCCATTAAGGTAGAGTTCTTCGGGTAAAAGTGCCGTGTTTTCAGAGAGGAAATCCTTAGAGACCACAGTAGAGCCTGCCATGGTTGAGGCAGTTCGCTCTATGCGGGACACCATTCTTTTAGAACAAGGTTATTAGTGGAAGTGCCCTTTGTGTACACTGTGAGAGAAATGCTGCTTCGGCAACACCTGCACCTAAAGCAGAGTTCCTCGGGTAAAACTGCGTGTTTTGCGAGAGGAAATGCTTAGAGTCCTCGCTACAGCCTGCCGTGGTTGAGGCAGTTCTCTTCACCTGGGAAACCCTGCATATAGAAGTTCATTCGTGGAAGAGACCAAAGAGTACACAGTGGGAGGAATGCTGCTTGTGTTCCACCTGCAATTAAAGCAGAGTTCTTCCGTTAAAACTGCGTGTTTAGGGAGAGGAAATGCTTACATTTCTCGCTACAGCCTGCCTTGTTTGAGGCAGTTCGCTCCACGTGGGAAACCCTGCATATAGCAGTTCATTCGTGGAGGAGCTCAGAGAGTACACAGTGGGAGAAATGCTGCTTGTGTTCCACCTGCTACTAAAGCAGAGTTCTTTGGGTAAAACTGCCGTGTTTTGGAAGAGGAAATGCTTCCAGTCCTCGCTACAGCCTGCCGTGGTTAATGCAGTTCGCACCACGTGGGAAAACCTGCATAGAGAAGTTCATTCGTGGAAGAGAACAAAGAGGACACAGTGGGAGAAATACTGCTTGTGTTCCACCTGCAACTAAAGCAGAATTCTTCGGGTAAAACTGCGTGTTTTGGGAGTAGAAATGCTTACAGTCCTTACTACAGCCTGCCTTGGTTGAGGCAGTTCGCTGCATGAGGGACACACTGCATATAGAAGATTCCTTTGGGGAAGGGCACTTTGTGTACAGTGTGGGACAAATGCACCTTGTGTTCCACCTGCAACTAAAGCAGAGTTCTTCGGGTAAAAGTGCCGTGTTTTCAGAGAGGAAATCCTTAGAGACCACAGTAGAGCCTGCCATGGTTGAGGCAGTTCGCTCCATGCGGGAAACCATTCTTACAGAACAAGTTCATTAGGGGAAGTGCCCATTGTGTACACTGTGGGAGAAAAGCTGCTTGAGTTCCACCTGCAACTAAAGCAGAGTTCTTCCATTAAAACTGCGTGTTTAGGGAGAGGAAATGGTGACAGTCCTCGCTGCAGCCTGCCGTAGTTGAGGCAGTTCGCTCCACGTGGGAAACCCTGCATATACAAGTTCATTCGTGGAAGAGACCAAAGAGTACACAGTGGGATAAATGCGGCTTGTGTTCCAACTGCAACTAAAGCAGAGTTCTTTGGGTAAAACTGCCATGTTTTGGGAGAGGAAATGCTTAGAGACCTCACTAGAGCCTGCCTTTGTTTAGGCATTTCACTCCACGTTGGACATCTTGAGTATAGAAGTTCTTTCGGCAAAGGCCCATTGGGTACACTGTGGAAGAAAAGTTGCTTGTGTTCCACTTGCAATTAAAGCAGAGTTCTTCTGGTAAAACTGCGTGTTTGGGGAGAGGAAATGCTTGCAGTCCTTACTAGAGCCTGCCTTGCTTGAGGCAGTTCGCTGCACGTGGGACACCCTGCATATAGAAGTTGATTCGGGGAGGGGCCCTTTGTGTACAGTGTGGGAGAAATGCAGCTTGTGTTCCACCTGCAATTAAGGCTGAGTTCTTCGGGTAAAAGTGCCATGTTTTCAGAGAGGAAATCCTTAGAGACCACAGTAGAGCCTGCCATGGTTGAGGCAGCTCGCTCTACGCGGGACACCATTCTTTTAGAACAAGGTCATTAGTGGTAGTGCCCATTGTGTACACTGTGAGAGAAATGCTGCTTCTATTACACCTGCACCTAAAGCTGAGTTCCTGTGGTAAAACTGAGGGTTCTGGGAGAGGAAATGCTTAGAGTCCTTACTAGAGCCTGCCTTGCTTGAGGCAGTTCGCTCCACGCGGGACAACCTGTATATTGAAGTTCATTCGGGGAAGGACCTTATGTGTACCTTGAGGGAGAAATGCATCTTGTGTTCCACCTGCAATTAAGGCAGAGTTCTTCGGGTAAAAGTGCTGTGTTTTCAGAGAGGAAATCCTTAGAGACCACAGTAGGGCTTGCCTTGGTTGAGGCAGTTCGCTCCATGCGGGACAGCCTGCATATAGAACAAGTTCATTCGGTGAAGTGCCCATTGTGTGAACTGAAGGAGAAATGCTGCTTGTGTTACACCTGGAACTAAAGCAGAGTTTTTCTGGTAAAGCTGCGGTGTTTTGGGAGAGGAAATGTTTAGAGGCCTCACTGGAGCCTGAGTTGATTTAGGCATTTCACTCCACGTGGGACACCTTGAGTATAGAAGCTCTTTGGGCAAAGGCCACTGTGTACACTGTGGGAGAAAAGCTGCTTGTGTTCCACCTGCAACTAAAGCAGAGTTCTTCGGGTCACACTGCGTGTTTTGGGAGAGGAAATGCTTACAGTCCTTACTGGAGCCTACCTTGATTGAGGCAGTTCGCTGCACGTGGGACACCCTGCATATAGAATTTCATTCGGGGAAGGGCCCTTTGTATACAGTGTGGGAGAAATGCAGCTTGTGTTCCACCTGCCATTAAGGTAGAGTTCTTCGGGTAAAAGTGCCGTGTTTTCAGAGAGGAAATCCTTAGAGACCACAGTAGAGCCTGCCATGGTTGAGGCAGTTCGCTCTATGCGGGACACCATTCTTTTAGAACAAGGTTATTAGTGGAAGTGCCCTTTGTGTACACTGTGAGAGAAATGCTGCTTCGGCAACACCTGCACCTAAAGCAGAGTTCCTCGGGTAAAACTGCGTGTTTTGCGAGAGGAAATGCTTAGAGTCCTCGCTACAGCCTGCCGTGGTTGAGGCAGTTCTCTTCACCTGGGAAACCCTGCATATAGAAGTTCATTCGTGGAAGAGACCAAAGAGTACACAGTGGGAGGAATGCTGCTTGTGTTCCACCTGCAATTAAAGCAGAGTTCTTCCGTTAAAACTGCGTGTTTAGGGAGAGGAAATGCTTACATTTCTCGCTACAGCCTGCCTTGTTTGAGGCAGTTCGCTCCACGTGGGAAACCCTGCATATAGCAGTTCATTCGTGGAGGAGCTCAGAGAGTACACAGTGGGAGAAATGCTGCTTGTGTTCCACCTGCTACTAAAGCAGAGTTCTTTGGGTAAAACTGCCGTGTTTTGGAAGAGGAAATGCTTCCAGTCCTCGCTACAGCCTGCCGTGGTTAATGCAGTTCGCACCACGTGGGAAAACCTGCATAGAGAAGTTCATTCGTGGAAGAGAACAAAGAGGACACAGTGGGAGAAATACTGCTTGTGTTCCACCTGCAACTAAAGCAGAATTCTTCGGGTAAAACTGCGTGTTTTGGGAGTAGAAATGCTTACAGTCCTTACTACAGCCTGCCTTGGTTGAGGCAGTTCGCTGCATGAGGGACACACTGCATATAGAAGATTCCTTTGGGGAAGGGCACTTTGTGTACAGTGTGGGACAAATGCACCTTGTGTTCCACCTGCAACTAAAGCAGAGTTCTTCGGGTAAAAGTGCCGTGTTTTCAGAGAGGAAATCCTTAGAGACCACAGTAGAGCCTGCCATGGTTGAGGCAGTTCGCTCCATGCGGGAAACCATTCTTACAGAACAAGTTCATTAGGGGAAGTGCCCATTGTGTACACTGTGGGAGAAAAGCTGCTTGAGTTCCACCTGCAACTAAAGCAGAGTTCTTCCATTAAAACTGCGTGTTTAGGGAGAGGAAATGGTGACAGTCCTCGCTGCAGCCTGCCGTAGTTGAGGCAGTTCGCTCCACGTGGGAAACCCTGCATATACAAGTTCATTCGTGGAAGAGACCAAAGAGTACACAGTGGGATAAATGCGGCTTGTGTTCCAACTGCAACTAAAGCAGAGTTCTTTGGGTAAAACTGCCATGTTTTGGGAGAGGAAATGCTTAGAGACCTCACTAGAGCCTGCCTTTGTTTAGGCATTTCACTCCACGTTGGACATCTTGAGTATAGAAGTTCTTTCGGCAAAGGCCCATTGGGTAGACTGTGGAAGAAAAGTTGCTTGTGTTCCACTTGCAATTAAAGCAGAGTTCTTCTGGTAAAACTGCGTGTTTGGGGAGAGGAAATGCTTGCAGTCCTTACTAGAGCCTGCCTTGCTTGAGGCAGTTCGCTGCACGTGGGACACCCTGCATATAGAAGTTGATTCGGGGAGGGGCCCTTTGTGTACAGTGTGGGAGAAATGCAGCTTGTGTTCCACCTGCAATTAAGGCTGAGTTCTTCGGGTAAAAGTGCCATGTTTTCAGAGAGGAAATCCTTAGAGACCACAGTAGAGCCTGCCATGGTTGAGGCAGCTCGCTCTACGCGGGACACCATTCTTTTAGAACAAGGTCATTAGTGGTAGTGCCCATTGTGTACACTGTGAGAGAAATGCTGCTTCTATTACACCTGCACCTAAAGCTGAGTTCCTGTGGTAAAACTGAGGGTTCTGGGAGAGGAAATGCTTAGAGTCCTTACTAGAGCCTGCCTTGCTTGAGGCAGTTCGCTCCACGCGGGACAACCTGTATATTGAAGTTCATTCGGGGAAGGACCTTATGTGTACCTTGAGGGAGAAATGCATCTTGTGTTCCACCTGCAATTAAGGCAGAGTTCTTCGGGTAAAAGTGCTGTGTTTTCAGAGAGGAAATCCTTAGAGACCACAGTAGGGCTTGCCTTGGTTGAGGCAGTTCGCTCCATGCGGGACAGCCTGCATATAGAACAAGTTCATTCGGTGAAGTGCCCATTGTGTGAACTGAAGGAGAAATGCTGCTTGTGTTACACCTGGAACTAAAGCAGAGTTTTTCTGGTAAAGCTGCGGTGTTTTGGGAGAGGAAATGTTTAGAGGCCTCACTGGAGCCTGAGTTGATTTAGGCATTTCACTCCACGTGGGACACCTTGAGTATAGAAGCTCTTTGGGCAAAGGCCACTGTGTACACTGTGGGAGAAAAGCTGCTTGTGTTCCACCTGCAACTAAAGCAGAGTTCTTCGGGTCACACTGCGTGTTTTGGGAGAGGAAATGCTTACAGTCCTTACTGGAGCCTACCTTGATTGAGGCAGTTCGCTGCACGTGGGACACCCTGCATATAGAATTTCATTCGGGGAAGGGCCCTTTGTATACAGTGTGGGAGAAATGCAGCTTGTGTTCCACCTGCCATTAAGGTAGAGTTCTTCGGGTAAAAGTGCCGTGTTTTCAGAGAGGAAATCCTTAGAGACCACAGTAGAGCCTGCCATGGTTGAGGCAGTTCGCTCTATGCGGGACACCATTCTTTTAGAACAAGGTTATTAGTGGAAGTGCCCTTTGTGTACACTGTGAGAGAAATGCTGCTTCGGCAACACCTGCACCTAAAGCAGAGTTCCTCGGGTAAAACTGCGTGTTTTGCGAGAGGAAATGCTTAGAGTCCTCGCTACAGCCTGCCGTGGTTGAGGCAGTTCTCTTCACCTGGGAAACCCTGCATATAGAAGTTCATTCGTGGAAGAGACCAAAGAGTACACAGTGGGAGGAATGCTGCTTGTGTTCCACCTGCAATTAAAGCAGAGTTCTTCCGTTAAAACTGCGTGTTTAGGGAGAGGAAATGCTTACATTTCTCGCTACAGCCTGCCTTGTTTGAGGCAGTTCGCTCCACGTGGGAAACCCTGCATATAGCAGTTCATTCGTGGAGGAGCTCAGAGAGTACACAGTGGGAGAAATGCTGCTTGTGTTCCACCTGCTACTAAAGCAGAGTTCTTTGGGTAAAACTGCCGTGTTTTGGAAGAGGAAATGCTTCCAGTCCTCGCTACAGCCTGCCGTGGTTAATGCAGTTCGCACCACGTGGGAAAACCTGCATAGAGAAGTTCATTCGTGGAAGAGAACAAAGAGGACACAGTGGGAGAAATACTGCTTGTGTTCCACCTGCAACTAAAGCAGAATTCTTCGGGTAAAACTGCGTGTTTTGGGAGTAGAAATGCTTACAGTCCTTACTACAGCCTGCCTTGGTTGAGGCAGTTCGCTGCATGAGGGACACACTGCATATAGAAGATTCCTTTGGGGAAGGGCACTTTGTGTACAGTGTGGGACAAATGCACCTTGTGTTCCACCTGCAACTAAAGCAGAGTTCTTCGGGTAAAAGTGCCGTGTTTTCAGAGAGGAAATCCTTAGAGACCACAGTAGAGCCTGCCATGGTTGAGGCAGTTCGCTCCATGCGGGAAACCATTCTTACAGAACAAGTTCATTAGGGGAAGTGCCCATTGTGTACACTGTGGGAGAAAAGCTGCTTGAGTTCCACCTGCAACTAAAGCAGAGTTCTTCCATTAAAACTGCGTGTTTAGGGAGAGGAAATGGTGACAGTCCTCGCTGCAGCCTGCCGTAGTTGAGGCAGTTCGCTCCACGTGGGAAACCCTGCATATACAAGTTCATTCGTGGAAGAGACCAAAGAGTACACAGTGGGATAAATGCGGCTTGTGTTCCAACTGCAACTAAAGCAGAGTTCTTTGGGTAAAACTGCCATGTTTTGGGAGAGGAAATGCTTAGAGACCTCACTAGAGCCTGCCTTTGTTTAGGCATTTCACTCCACGTTGGACATCTTGAGTATAGAAGTTCTTTCGGCAAAGGCCCATTGGGTAGACTGTGGAAGAAAAGTTGCTTGTGTTCCACTTGCAATTAAAGCAGAGTTCTTCTGGTAAAACTGCGTGTTTGGGGAGAGGAAATGCTTGCAGTCCTTACTAGAGCCTGCCTTGCTTGAGGCAGTTCGCTGCACGTGGGACACCCTGCATATAGAAGTTGATTCGGGGAGGGGCCCTTTGTGTACAGTGTGGGAGAAATGCAGCTTGTGTTCCACCTGCAATTAAGGCTGAGTTCTTCGGGTAAAAGTGCCATGTTTTCAGAGAGGAAATCCTTAGAGACCACAGTAGAGCCTGCCATGGTTGAGGCAGCTCGCTCTACGCGGGACACCATTCTTTTAGAACAAGGTCATTAGTGGTAGTGCCCATTGTGTACACTGTGAGAGAAATGCTGCTTCTATTACACCTGCACCTAAAGCTGAGTTCCTGTGGTAAAACTGAGGGTTCTGGGAGAGGAAATGCTTAGAGTCCTTACTAGAGCCTGCCTTGCTTGAGGCAGTTCGCTCCACGCGGGACAACCTGTATATTGAAGTTCATTCGGGGAAGGACCTTATGTGTACCTTGAGGGAGAAATGCATCTTGTGTTCCACCTGCAATTAAGGCAGAGTTCTTCGGGTAAAAGTGCTGTGTTTTCAGAGAGGAAATCCTTAGAGACCACAGTAGGGCTTGCCTTGGTTGAGGCAGTTCGCTCCATGCGGGACAGCCTGCATATAGAACAAGTTCATTCGGTGAAGTGCCCATTGTGTGAACTGAAGGAGAAATGCTGCTTGTGTTACACCTGGAACTAAAGCAGAGTTTTTCTGGTAAAGCTGCGGTGTTTTGGGAGAGGAAATGTTTAGAGGCCTCACTGGAGCCTGAGTTGATTTAGGCATTTCACTCCACGTGGGACACCTTGAGTATAGAAGCTCTTTGGGCAAAGGCCACTGTGTACACTGTGGGAGAAAAGCTGCTTGTGTTCCACCTGCAACTAAAGCAGAGTTCTTCGGGTCACACTGCGTGTTTTGGGAGAGGAAATGCTTACAGTCCTTACTGGAGCCTACCTTGATTGAGGCAGTTCGCTGCACGTGGGACACCCTGCATATAGAATTTCATTCGGGGAAGGGCCCTTTGTATACAGTGTGGGAGAAATGCAGCTTGTGTTCCACCTGCCATTAAGGTAGAGTTCTTCGGGTAAAAGTGCCGTGTTTTCAGAGAGGAAATCCTTAGAGACCACAGTAGAGCCTGCCATGGTTGAGGCAGTTCGCTCTATGCGGGACACCATTCTTTTAGAACAAGGTTATTAGTGGAAGTGCCCTTTGTGTACACTGTGAGAGAAATGCTGCTTCGGCAACACCTGCACCTAAAGCAGAGTTCCTCGGGTAAAACTGCGTGTTTTGCGAGAGGAAATGCTTAGAGTCCTCGCTACAGCCTGCCGTGGTTGAGGCAGTTCTCTTCACCTGGGAAACCCTGCATATAGAAGTTCATTCGTGGAAGAGACCAAAGAGTACACAGTGGGAGGAATGCTGCTTGTGTTCCATCTGCAATTAAAGCAGAGTTCTTCCGTTAAAACTGCGTGTTTAGGGAGAGGAAATGCTTACATTTCTCGCTACAGCCTGCCTTGTTTGAGGCAGTTCGCTCCACGTGGGAAACCCTGCATATAGCAGTTCATTCGTGGAGGAGCTCAGAGAGTACACAGTGGGAGAAATGCTGCTTGTGTTCCACCTGCTACTAAAGCAGAGTTCTTTGGGTAAAACTGCCGTGTTTTGGAAGAGGAAATGCTTCCAGTCCTCGCTACAGCCTGCCGTGGTTAATGCAGTTCGCACCACGTGGGAAAACCTGCATAGAGAAGTTCATTCGTGGAAGAGAACAAAGAGGACACAGTGGGAGAAATACTGCTTGTGTTCCACCTGCAACTAAAGCAGAATTCTTCGGGTAAAACTGCGTGTTTTGGGAGTAGAAATGCTTACAGTCCTTACTACAGCCTGCCTTGGTTGAGGCAGTTCGCTGCATGAGGGACACACTGCATATAGAAGATTCCTTTGGGGAAGGGCACTTTGTGTACAGTGTGGGACAAATGCACCTTGTGTTCCACCTGCAACTAAAGCAGAGTTCTTCGGGTAAAAGTGCCGTGTTTTCAGAGAGGAAATCCTTAGAGACCACAGTAGAGCCTGCCATGGTTGAGGCAGTTCGCTCCATGCGGGAAACCATTCTTACAGAACAAGTTCATTAGGGGAAGTGCCCATTGTGTACACTGTGGGAGAAAAGCTGCTTGAGTTCCACCTGCAACTAAAGCAGAGTTCTTCCATTAAAACTGCGTGTTTAGGGAGAGGAAATGGTGACAGTCCTCGCTGCAGCCTGCCGTAGTTGAGGCAGTTCGCTCCACGTGGGAAACCCTGCATATACAAGTTCATTCGTGGAAGAGACCAAAGAGTACACAGTGGGATAAATGCGGCTTGTGTTCCAACTGCAACTAAAGCAGAGTTCTTTGGGTAAAACTGCCATGTTTTGGGAGAGGAAATGCTTAGAGACCTCACTAGAGCCTGCCTTTGTTTAGGCATTTCACTCCACGTTGGACATCTTGAGTATAGAAGTTCTTTCGGCAAAGGCCCATTGGGTAGACTGTGGAAGAAAAGTTGCTTGTGTTCCACTTGCAATTAAAGCAGAGTTCTTCTGGTAAAACTGCGTGTTTGGGGAGAGGAAATGCTTGCAGTCCTTACTAGAGCCTGCCTTGCTTGAGGCAGTTCGCTGCACGTGGGACACCCTGCATATAGAAGTTGATTCGGGGAGGGGCCCTTTGTGTACAGTGTGGGAGAAATGCAGCTTGTGTTCCACCTGCAATTAAGGCTGAGTTCTTCGGGTAAAAGTGCCATGTTTTCAGAGAGGAAATCCTTAGAGACCACAGTAGAGCCTGCCATGGTTGAGGCAGCTCGCTCTACGCGGGACACCATTCTTTTAGAACAAGGTCATTAGTGGTAGTGCCCATTGTGTACACTGTGAGAGAAATGCTGCTTCTATTACACCTGCACCTAAAGCTGAGTTCCTGTGGTAAAACTGAGGGTTCTGGGAGAGGAAATGCTTAGAGTCCTTACTAGAGCCTGCCTTGCTTGAGGCAGTTCGCTCCACGCGGGACAACCTGTATATTGAAGTTCATTCGGGGAAGGACCTTATGTGTACCTTGAGGGAGAAATGCATCTTGTGTTCCACCTGCAATTAAGGCAGAGTTCTTCGGGTAAAAGTGCTGTGTTTTCAGAGAGGAAATCCTTAGAGACCACAGTAGGGCTTGCCTTGGTTGAGGCAGTTCGCTCCATGCGGGACAGCCTGCATATAGAACAAGTTCATTCGGTGAAGTGCCCATTGTGTGAACTGAAGGAGAAATGCTGCTTGTGTTACACCTGGAACTAAAGCAGAGTTTTTCTGGTAAAGCTGCGGTGTTTTGGGAGAGGAAATGTTTAGAGGCCTCACTGGAGCCTGAGTTGATTTAGGCATTTCACTCCACGTGGGACACCTTGAGTATAGAAGCTCTTTGGGCAAAGGCCACTGTGTACACTGTGGGAGAAAAGCTGCTTGTGTTCCACCTGCAACTAAAGCAGAGTTCTTCGGGTCACACTGCGTGTTTTGGGAGAGGAAATGCTTACAGTCCTTACTGGAGCCTACCTTGATTGAGGCAGTTCGCTGCACGTGGGACACCCTGCATATAGAATTTCATTCGGGGAAGGGCCCTTTGTATACAGTGTGGGAGAAATGCAGCTTGTGTTCCACCTGCCATTAAGGTAGAGTTCTTCGGGTAAAAGTGCCGTGTTTTCAGAGAGGAAATCCTTAGAGACCACAGTAGAGCCTGCCATGGTTGAGGCAGTTCGCTCCACGCGGGACACACTGCATATAGAACAAGTTCATTCGGGGAAGTGCCCATTGTCTGCACTGATGGAGTCATGATGCTTGTGTTACACCTGGAACTAAAGCAGAGTTCTTCGGGTAAAACTGCCGTGTTTTGGTGGAGGAAATGCTTACAGTCCTCGCAGCAGCCTGCTGTAGTTGAGGCAGTTCGCTCCACGTGGGAAACCCTGAATATACAAGTTCATTCGTGGAAGAGACCAAAGAGTACACAGTGGGAGGAATGCTTCTTGTGTTCCACCTGCAACTAAAGCAGAGTTCTTCGGGTAAAACTGCCGTGTTTTGGTGGAGGAAATGCTTACAGTCCTCGCAGCAGCCTGCCGTGGTTGAGGCAGTTCGCTCCACGTGGGAAACCCTGCATATACAAGTTCATTCGTGGAAGAGACCAAAGAGTACACAGTGGGAGGAATGCTTCTTGTGTTCCACCTGCAACTAAAGCAGAGTTCTTCGGGTAAAACTGCCGTGTTTTGGAAGAGGAAATGCTTACAGACCTCGCAGCAGCCTGCCGTGGTTGAGGCAGTTCGCTCCACGTGGGAAACCCTGCATATACAAGTTCATTCGTGGATGAGACAAAGAGTACACAGTGGGAGAAATGCTGCTTGTGTTCCACCTGCAACTAAAGCAGAGTTCTTTGGGTAAAACTGCGTGTTTTGCTAGAGGAAATGCTTACAGTCCTCGCTACCTCCTGCCGTGGTTGAGGCAGTTCTCTCCACATGGGAAACCTTGCATATAGGAGTTCATTCGTGGAAGAGACCAAAGAGTACACAGTGGGAGGAATGCTGCTTGTGTTCCACCTGCAAGTAAAGCAGAGTTCTTTGTGTAAAACTGGCGTCTTTTGGGTGTGGAAATGCTTGGAGTCCTCACTAGAGCCTGCCTTGGTTTACGCATTTCACTCCTCGCGGGACACCTTGAGTATAAAATTTCTTTCGGGCAAAGGCCCATTGGGTACTCTGTTGGAGAAATGCTGCTTGTGTTCCACCTGCAAATAAAGCAGAGTTCTTCAATTAAAACTGCGTGTTTAGGGAGAGCAAATGCTTACAATCCTTGCTACAGCCTGCCTTGGTTGAGGCAGTTCTCTCCACATGGGAAACCTTGCATATAGGTGTTCATTCGTGGAAGAGACCAAAGAGTACACAGTGGGAGGAATGCTGCTTGTGTTCCACCTGCAACTAAAGCAGAGTTCTTTGGGTAAAAGTGCCGTGTTTTGGAAGAGGAAATGCTTACAGACCTCGCAGCAGCCTGCCGTGGTTGAGGCAGTTCGCTCCACGTTGGAAACCCTGCATATACAAGTTCATTTGTGGTAGAGATCAAAGAGTACACAGTGGGAGAAATGCTGCTTGTGTTCCACCTGCAACTAAAGCAGAGTTCTTCGGGTAAAACTGCGTGTTTTGCGAGAGGAAATGTTTACAGTCCTCGCTACAGCCTCCCGTGGTTGAGGCAGTTCTCTCCACATGGGAAACCATGCATATAGAAGTTCATTCGTGGAAGAGACCAAAGAGTACACAGTGGGAGGAATGCTGCTTGTGTTCCACCTGCAATTAAAGCAGAGTTCTTCCGTTAAAACTGCGTGTTTAGGGAGAGGAAATGCTTACAGCCCTCGCTACAGCCTGCCTTGTTTGAGGCAGTTCGCTCCACGTGGAAAACTCTGCATATAGCAGTTCATTCGTGGAGTAGCTCATAGAGTACACAGTGGGAGAAAGCTGCTTGTGATCCACCTGCAACTATAGCAGAGATCTTTGGGTAAAACTGGCGTGTTAGGGGAGTGGAAATGCTTAGAGTCCTCACTAGAGCCTGCCTTGCTTTATGCATTTCACTCCATGTGGGATACCTTGAGTACAGAAGTTCTTTCGGGCAAAGGCCCATTGGGTACACTGTGGGAGAAAAGTTGCTTGTGTTCCACCTGCAACTAAAGCAGATTTATTCGCGCAAAAGTGCGTGTTTTGGGAGAGGAAATGCTTACAGTCCTCGCTACAGCCTGCCGTGGTTGAGGCAGTTCGCTCCACGTGGGAAACCCTGCATATAGAAGTTCATTCTTGGAAGAGAACAAAGAGGACACAGTGGGAGAAATGCTGCTTGTGTACCACCTGCAACGAAAGCAGAGTTCTTCGGGTAAAACTGCGTGTTTTGGGAGAAGAAATGCTTACAGTACTTACTAAGGCCTGCCTTGGTTGAGGCAGTTCGCTGCACGAGGGACACCCTGAAGATAGAAGATTCCTTTGGGGAAGGGCCCTTTGTGTATAGTGTGGGACAAATGCAGCTTGTGTTCTACCTGCAACTAAAGCAGAGTTCTTCGGGTAAAACTGGCGTGTTATGGAAGAGGAAATGCTTACAGTCCTCGCTGCAGCCTGCCGTAGTTGAGGCAGTTCGCGCCACGTGGGAAACCCTGCGTATATAAGTTCATTCGTGGAAGAGACCAAGGAGTACACAGTGGGAGGAATGCTGTTGTGTTGCACGTGGATCACAAGCAGCATTTCTCCAACAGAGTACCCAATGGGCCTTTGCCCGAAAGAAATTTTATACTCAAGGTGTCCCACGTGGAGTGAAATGCCTAAACCAAGGCAGGCTCTAGTGAGGACTCTAAGCATTTCCACTCCCCTAACACGCCAGTTTTACCCGAAGAACTCTGCTTTTGTTGCAGGTAGAACACAACCTGCATTTGTCCCACACTGTACACAAAGGGCCCTTCCCCAAAGGAATCTTCTATCTGCAGGGTGACCCTCGTGCAGCGAACTGCCTCAACCAAGGCAGGCTTTAGTAAGTGCTGTAAGCGTTTCTTCTCCCAAATCACGCAGTTTTACCCGAAGAACTCTGGTTTCGTTGCAGGTGGAACAGAAGCAGCATTTCTCCCACTGTGTCCTCTTTGTTCTCTTCCAAGAATGAACTTCTATATGCAGGTTGGATCACAAGCATCTTTTCTCCCACAGTGTACCCAATGGGCCTTTGCCCGAAAGAAATTCTGTACTCCAGGTATCCCACATGGAGTGAAATGCGTAAACCAAGGCAGGCTCTAGTGAGGACTCCAAGCATTTCCACAGCCAAAACACGCCAATTTTATCCAAAGAACTCTGCTTTAGTTGCAGGTGGAACACAAGCAGCATTCTTCCCACTGTGTACTCTTTGGTCTCTTCCACAAATGAACTTGTATATGCAGGGTTTCCCACGTGGAGCGAACTGCCTCAAATACGGCAGGCTGCAGCGAGGTCTGTAAGCATTTCCTCTTCCAAACCACGGCAGTTTTACCCAAAGAACTCTGCTTTAGTTTCAGGTGGAAAACAAGCAGCATTCCTCCCACTGTCTACTCTTTGGTCTCTTCCACGAATGAACTTGTATATGCAGGGTTTCCCACGTGGAGCGAACTGCCTCAACTACGGCAGGCTGCAGCGAGGACTGTAAGCATTTCCTCTTCCAAAACACGGCAGTTTTATCCGAAGAACTCTGCTTTAGTTGCAGGAGGAACACAAGCAGCATTCTTCCCACTGTGTACTCTTTGGTCTCTTCCACGAATGAACTTCTATATGCAAGGTTTCCCATGAGCAGAGAACTGCCTTAACCACGGCAGGCTGTAGCGAGGACTGTAAGCATTTACTCTCGCAAAACACGCTGTTTTACCAGAAGAACTCTGCGTTAGTTGCAGGTGGAACACAAGCAACATTTCTACCACTGTGTACTCTCTGGGCTCTTCCACGGATGAACTCTTATATGCAAGGTTTCCTACGTGGAGCGAACTGCCTCAAAGAAGGCAGGCTGTAGCGAGGACTCTAGGCATTTCCTCTCCCTAAACACGCAGTTTTAACGGAAGAAGTCTGCTGTAATTGCAAGTGGAACACAAGCAGCATTTTTCCCACTGTGTACTCTTTGGTCTCTTCCACGAATGAACTTTTGTATGCAAGGTTTCCCATGTGGAGAGAACTGCCTCAACCACGGCAGGCTGTAGCGAGGACTGTAAGCACTTCCCCTTCCAAAACACGGCAGTTTTACCCGAAGAACTCTGCTTTTGTTGCCGGTGGAACACAAGAAGCATTTCTCCCACTGTGTACTCTTTGGTCTCTTCCACGAATGAACGTGTATATGCAGGGTTTCCCACGTGGAGCGAACTGCCTTAACCACGGCAGGCTGTAGCGAGGACTGTAAGCACTTCCCCTACCAAAACACGGCAGTTTTACCCAAAGAACTCTGCTTTAGTTGAGGTGGAAAACAAGCAGCATTCCTCCCACTGTGTACTCTTTGGTCTCTTCCACGAATGAACTTCTATATGCATGGTTTCCCATGTGGAGAGAACTGCCTCAACCACGGCTAGCTGTAGCGAGGACTGTAAGCATTTCCTCTCGCAAAACACGCACTTTTACCCAAAGAACTCTGCTTTAGTTGCAGGTGGAACACAAGCAGCATTTCACCCACTGTGTACTCTTTGGTCTCTTCCACTAATGAACGTGTATATGCAGGGTTTCCCACGTGGAGCGAACTGCCTCAACCACGCCAGGCTGCAGCGAGGACTGTTAGCATTTCCCCTTTCAAAACACGGCAGTTTTACCCAAAGAACTCTGCTTTAGTTGCCGGTGGAACACAAGCAGCATTTCACCCACTGTGTACTCTTTGGTCTCTTCCACGAATGAACTTCTTTATTCAAGGTTTCCCATGTGGAGAGAACTGCCTCAACCAGGGCAGGCTGTAGCGAGGATTGTAAGCATTTCCTCTTCCAAAACACGCAGTTTTACCCGAAGAACTCTGCTTTAGTTGCCGATGGAACACAAGCAACATTTCTACCACTGTGTACTCTCTGGGCTCTTCCACGGATGAACTCTTATATGCAAGGATTCCCACGTGGAGCGATCTGCCTCAAACAAGGCAGGCTGTAGCGAGGACTCTAAGCATTTCCTCTCCCTAAACACGCTGTTTTAACGGAAGAAGTCTGCTTTAATTGCAAGTGGAACACAAGCAGCATTCCTCCCACTGTGTACTCTTTGGTCTCTTCCACGAATGAACTTCTGTATGCAAGGTTTCCCTCGTGGAGCGAACTGCCTCAACCGCGGCAGGCTGTAGCGAGGACTGTAAGCATTTTCTCTCGCAAAACACGCAGTTTTACCCGAAGAACTCTGCTTTAGTTGCAGGTGGAACACAAGCAGCATTTCTCCCACTGTGTACTCTTTGGGCTCTTCCACAAATGAACTTGTATATGCAGGGTTTCCAACGTGGAGCGAACTGCCTCAACCACGGCAGGCTGCTGCGAGGACTGTAAGCATTTCCTCTTCCAAAACACGGCAGTTTTAACCAGAGAACATTGCTTTAGTTGCAGGTGGAACACAAGCAGCATTCCTCCCACTGTGTACTCTTTGGTCTCTTCCACGAATGAACTTCTGTATGCAAGGTTTCTCATGTGGACAGCACTGCCTCAACCACGGCAGGCTGTACCGAGGACTGTAAGCACTTGCCCTTCCAAAACACGGCAGTTTTACCCGAAGATCTCTGCTTTAGTTGCCTGTGGAACACAAGCAGCATTTCTCCCACTGTGTACTCTTTGGTCTCTTCCACGAATGAACGTGTATATGCAGGGTTTCCCACGTGGAACGTACTGCCTCAACCACGGCAGGCTGCAGCGAGGACTGTAAGCATTTCCTCTTCCAAAACACGGCAGTTTTACCCAAAGAACTCTGCTTTAGTTGGAGGTGGAAAAAAAGCAGCATTCCTCCCACTGTGTACTCTTTGGTCTCTTCCACGAATTAACTTCTATATGCATGGTTTCCCATGTGGAGAGAACTGCCTCAAGCACTGCTAGCTGTAGCGAGGACTCTAAGCATTTCCTCTCGCAAAACACGCAGTTTTACCCGAAGAACTCTCCTTTAGTTGCAGGTGGAACACAAGCAGCATTTCTCCCACTGTGTACTCTTTGGTCTCTTCCACGAATGAACTTGTATATGCAGGGTTTCCATCGTGGAGCGAATGCCTCAACTACGGCAGCCTGCAGCGCGTACTGTAAGCTTTTCCTCTTCCAAAACACGCAATTTTACCCGAAGAACTCTGCTTTAGTTGCCCGTGGAACAAAAGCAACATTTCTACCACTGTGTACTCTCTGGGCTCTTCCACGGATGAACTCTTATATGCAAGGTTTCCCACGTGGAGCGAACTGCCTCAAACAAGGAAGGCTGTAGCGAGGAATGTAAGCATTTCCTCTCCCTAAACACGCAGTTTTAACGGAAGAAGTCTGCTTTAATTGCAGGTGGAACACAAGCAGCATTCCTCCCACTGTGTACTCTTTGGTCTCTTCCACGAATGAACTTGTATATGCAGGGTTTCCCACGTGGAGCGAACTGCCTCAACTACGGCAGGCTGCAGCGAGGACTGTAAGCATTTCCTCTTCCAAAACACGGCAGTTTTACCCAAAGAACTCTGCTTTAGTTTCAGGTGGAAAACATGCAGCATTTCTCCCACTGTGTACTCTTTGTTCTCTTCCACGAATTAAATTGTATATGTAGGGTTTCCCACGTGGAGCGAACTGCCTCAACTACGGCAGGCTGCAGCGAGGACTGTAAGCATTTCCTCTTCCAAAACACGGCAGTTTTATCCGAAGAACTCTGCTTTAGTTGCAGGTGGAACACAAGCAGCATTCCTCCCACTGTGTACTCTTCGGTCTCTTCCACGAATGAACTTCTATATGCAAGGTTTCCCATGAGCAGAGAATGCCTTAACCACGGCAGGCTGTAGCGAGGACTGTAAGCATTTCCTCTCGCAAAACACGCAGTTTTACCCGAAGAACTCTGCTTTAGTTGCAGGTGGAACACAAGCAGCATTTCTCCCACTGTGTACTCTTTGGTCTCTTCCACGAATGAACTTGTATATGCAGGGTTTCCAGCTTGGAGCGAATGCCTCAACTGAGGCAGCCTGCAGCGAGTACTGTAAGCATTTCCTTTACACAACACGCAATTTAACCTGAAGAACTCTGCTTTAGTTGCCCGTGGAACACAAGCAACATTTCTACCACTGTGTACTCTCTGGGCTCTTCCACGGATGAAGTCTTATATGCAAGGTTTCCCACGTGGAGCGAACTGCCTCAAACAAGGCAGGCTGTAGCGAGGAATGTAAGCATTTCCTCTCCCTAAACACGCAGTTTTAACGGAAGAAGTCTGCTTTAATTGCAGGTGGAACACAAGCAGCATTCCTCCCACTGTGTACTCTTTGGTCTCTTCCACGAATGAACTTGTATATGCAGGGTTTCCCACGTGGAGCGAACTGCCTCAACTACGGCAGGCTGCAGCGAGGACTGTAAGCATTTCCTCTTCCAAAACACGCCAGTTTTACCCGAAGAACTCTGCTTTTTTTGCAGGTAGAACACAACATGCATTTGTCCCACACTGTACACAAAGGGCCCTTCCCCAAAATAATCTTCTATCTGCAGGGTGTCCCTCGTGCAGCGAACTGCCTCAACCAAGGCAGGCTTTAGTAAGTACTGTAAGCGTTTCTTCTCCCAAAACACGCAGTTTTACCCGAAGAACTCTGCTTTCGTTGCAGGTGGAGCACAAGCAGCATTTCTCCCACTGTGTCCTCTTTGTTCTCTTCCAAGAATGAACTTCTATATGCAGGTTGGATCACAAGCAACTTTTCTCCCACAGTGTACCCAATGGGCCTTTGCCCGAAAGAACTTCTGTACTCCAGGTATCCCACATGGAGTGAAATGCGTAAACCAAGGCAGGCTCTAGTGAGGACTCCAAGCATTTCCACAGCCAAAACACGCCAGTTTTAGCCAAAGAACTCTGCTTTAGTTGCAGGTGGAACACAAGCAGCATTTCTCCCACTGTGTCCTCTTTGTTCTCTTCCAAGAATGAACGTGTATATGCAGGGTTTCCCACGTGGAGCGAACTGCCTCAACCACGCCAGGCTGCAGCGAGGACTGTAAGCATTTCCTCTTCCAAAACACGGCAGTTTTACAAGAAGAACTCTGCATAGTTGCAGGTGGAACACAAGCAGCATTCCTCCCACTGTGTACTCTTTGGTCTCTTCCACTAATGAACGTGTATATGCAGGGTTTCCCACGTGGAGCGAACTGCCTCAACCACGCCAGGCTGCAGCGAGGACTGTAAGCATTTCCCCTTTCAAAACATGGCAGTTTTACCCAAAGAACTCTGCTTTAGTTGCCGGTGGAACACAAGCAGCATTTCACCCACTTGTACTCTTTGGTCTCTTCCACGAATGAACTTTTTTATTCAAGGTTTTGATGTGGAGAGAACTGCCTCAACCACGGCAGGCTGTAGCGAGGATTGTAAGCATTTCCTCTTCCAAAACACGCAGTTTTACCCGAAGAACTCTGCTTTAGTTGCCGATGGAACACAAGCAACATTTCTACCACTGTGTACTCTCTGGGCTCTTCCACGGATGAACTCTTATATGCAAGGATTCCCACGTGGAGCGAACTGCCTCAAACAAGGCAGGCTGTAGCGAGGACTCTAAGCATTTCCTCTCCCTAAACACGCTGTTTTAACGGAAGAAGTCTGCTTTAATTGCAAGTGGAACACAAGCAGCATTCCTCCCACTGTGTACTCTTTGGCTCTTCCACGAATGAACTTGTATATGCTGGGTTTCCCACGTTCAGCACACTGCCTCAACTACGGCAGGCTGCAGCGATGACTGTAAGCATTTCGTCTTCCAAAACACGCCAGTTTTACCCGAAGAACTCTTCTTTTGTTGCAGGTAGAACACAACCTGCATTTGTCCCACACTGTACACAAAGGGCCCTTCCCCAAAGGAATCTTCTATCTGCAGGGTGTCCCTCGTGCAGCGAAAGGCCTCAACCAATGCAGGCTTTAGTCAGTACTATAAGCGTTTCTTCGCCCAAAACACGCAGTTTTACCCGAAGAACTCTGCTTTCGTTGCAGGTGGAACACAAGCAACATTTCTACCACTGTGTACTCTCTGGCTCTTCCACGGATGAACTCTTTTTTTTTTTTTTTTTTTTTTTTTTTTTCTTTTTGCGGTATGCAGGCCTCTCACTGTTGTGGCCTCTCCCGTTGCGGAGCACAGGCTCCGGACGCGCAGGCCCAGCGGCCATGGCTCACGGGCCCAGCCGCTCCGCGGCATATGGGATCCTCCCAGACCGGGGCACGAACCCGTATCCCCTGCATTGGCAGGCGGACTCTCAACCACTTGCGCCACCAGGGAGGCCCCACGGATGAACTCTTATATGCAAGGTTTCCCACGTCGAGCGAACTGCCTCAACTACGGCAGGCTGCAGCGAGGACTGTAAGCATTTCCCCTTCCAAAACACGGCAGTTTTACCCGAAGAACTCTGCTATAGTTGCCGGTGTAACACAAGCAGCATTTCTCCCACTTTGTACTCTTTGGTCTCTTCCACGAATGAACTTGTATATGCAAGGTTTCCCACGTGGAGCGAACTGCCTCAAACAAGGCAGGCTGTAGCGAGGACTGTAAGCATTTCCTCTCCCTACACACGCAGTTTTAACGGAAGAAGTCTGCTTTAATTGCAGGTGGAACACAAGCAGCATTCCTCCCACTGTGCACTCTTTGGTCTCTTCCACGAATGAACTTGTATATGCAGGGTTTCCCACGTGCAGCAAACTGCCTCAACTACGGCAGGCTGCAGCGAGGATTGTAAGCATTTCCCCTTCCAAAACACGGCAGTTTTACCCAAAGAACTCTGCTTTAGTTGCCGGTGGAACACAAGCATTTCTCCCACTGTGTACTCTTTGGTCTCTTCCACGAATGAACTTCGATATGCAAGGTTTCTCATGTGGAGAGAACTGCCTCAACCACGGCAGGCTGTAGCGAGGATTGTAAGCATTTCCTCTTCCAAAACACGCAGTTTTACCCGAAGAACTCTGCTTTAGTTGCCGGTGGAAAACAAGCAACATTTCTACCACTGTGTACTCTCTGGGCTCTTCCACGGATGAACTCTTATATGCAAGGATTCCCACGTGGAGCGAACTGCCTCAAACAAGGCAGGCCGTAGCGAGGACTCTAAGCATTTCCTCTCCCTAAACACGCAGATTTAACGGAAGAAGTCTGCTTTAATTGCAAGTGGAACACAAGCAGCATTCCTCCCACTGTGTACTCTTTGGTCTCTTCCACGAATGAACTTCTGTATGCAAGGTTTCCCATGTGGAGAGAACTGCCTCAACCACGGCAGGCTGTAGCGAGGACTGTAAGCACTTGCCATTCCAAAACACGGCAGTTTTACCCGAAGAACTCTGCTTTAGTTGGAGGTGGAAAAGAAGCAGCATTCCTGCCACTGTGTACTCTTTGGTCTCTTCCACGAATGAACTTCTATATGCATGGTTTCCCATGTGGAGAGAACTGCCTCAACTACGGCTAGCTGTAGCAAGGACTGTAAGCATTTCCTCTCGCAAAACACGCAGTTTTACCCGAAGAACTCTGCTTTAGTTGCAGGTGGAACACAAGCAGCATTTCTCCCACTGTGTACTCTTTGGTCTCTTCCACGAATGAACTTTTATATGCAGGGTTTCCCACGTGGAGCGAACTGCCTCAACTACGGCAGGCTGCAGCGAGGACTGTAAGCATTTCCTCTTCCAAAACACGGCAGTTTTACAAGAAGAACTCTGCATAGTTGCAGGTGGAACACAAGCAGCATTCCTCCCACTGTGTACTCTTTGGTCTCTTCCACGAATGAACTTGTATATGCAGGGTTTCCCACGTGGAGCGAATTGCCTCAACTACGGCAGGCTGCAGCGAGGACTGTAAGCATTTCCTCTTCCAAAACACGCAATTTTAACCGAAGAACTCTGCTTTAGTTGCCGGTGGAACAGAAGCAACATTTCTACCACTGTGTACTCTCTGGGCTCTTCCACGGATGAACTCTTATATGCAAGGTTTCCCACGTGGAGCGAACTGCCTCAAACAAGGCAGGCTGTAGCGAGGACTGTAAGCATTTCCTCTCCCTAAACACGCAGTTTTAACGGAAGAAGTCTGCTTTAATTGCAGGTGGAACACAAGCAGCATTCCTCCCACTGTGTACTCTTTGGCTCTTCCACGAATGAACTTATATATGCTGGGTTTCCCACGTTCAGCACACTGCCTCAACTACGGCAGGCTGCAGCGAGGACTGTAAGCATTTCCTCTTCCAAAACACGCCAGTTTTACCCGAAGAACTCTGCTTTTGTTGCAGGTAGAACACAACCTGCATTTGTCCCACACTGTACACAAAGGGCCCTTCCCCAAAGGAATCTTCTATCTGCAGGGTGTCCCTCGTGCAGCGAACTGCCTCAACCAAGGCAGGCTTTAGTAAGTACTGTAAGCGTTTCTTCTCCCAAAACACGCAGTTTTACCCGAAGAACTCTGCTTTCGTTGCAGGTGGAACACAAGCAGCATTCCTCCCACTGTGTACTCTTTGGTCTCTTCCACGAATGAACTTCTATATGCAAGGTTTCCCATGTGGAGAGAACTGCCTCAACCACGGCAGGATGTAGCGAGGACTGTAAGCATTTCCTCTCGCAAAACACGCAGTTTTACCTGAAGAACTCTGCTTAAGTTGCCGGTGGAACACAAGCAACATTTCTACCACTGTGTACTCTCTGGGCTCTTCCACGGATGAACTCTTATATGCAAGGTTTCCAACGTGGAGCGAACTGCCTCAACCACGACAGGCTGCAGCGAGGACTGTAAGCATTTCCCCTTCCAAAACACGGCAGTTTTACCCCAAGAACTCTGCTTTAGTTGCCGGTGGAACACAAGCAGCATTTCTCCCACTTTGTACTCTTTGGTCTCTTCCACGAATGAACATGTATATGCAGGGTTTCCCACGTGGAGCGAACTGCCTCAACCACGGCAGGCTGCTGCGAGGTCTGTAAGCAATTCCTCTTCCAAAACACGGCAGTTTTACCAAAGAACTCTGCTTTAGTTGCAGGTGGAACACAAGCAGCATTCCTCCCACGGTGTACTCTTTGGTCTCTTCCACGAATGAACTTCTGTATGCAAAGTTTCCCATGTGGAGAGAACTGCCTCAACCACGGCAGGCTGTAGCGAGGACTGTAAGCATTTCCCCTTCCAAAACACGGCAGTTTTACCCGAAGAACTCTGCTTTCGTTGCAGGTGGAACACAAGCAGCATTCCTCCCACTGTATACTCTTTGGTCTCTTCCACGAATGAACTTCTATATGCAAGGTTTCCCATGTGGAGAGAACTGCCTCAACCACGGCAGGCTGTAGCGAGGACTGTAAGCATTTCCTCTCGCAAAACACGCAGTTTTACCCGAAGAACTCTGCTTTAGTTGCCGGTGGAACACAAGCAACATTTCTACCACTGTGTACTCTCTGGCTCTTCCACGGATGAACTCTTATATGCAAGGTTTCCCATGTGGAGAGAACTGCCTCAACCACGGCAGGCTGTAGCGAGGATTGTAAGCATTTCCTCTTCCAAAACACGCAGTTTTATCCGAAGAACTCTGCTTTAGTTGCCGGTGGAAAACAAGCAACATTTCTACCACTGTGTACTCTCTGGGCTCTTCCACGGATGAACTCTTATATGCAAGGATTCCCACGTGGAGCGAACTGCCTCAAACAAGGCAGGCCGTAGCGAGGACTCTAAGCATTTCCTCTCCCTAAACACGCAGATTTAACGGAAGAAGTCTGCTTTAATTGCAAGTGGAACACAAGCAGCATTCCTCCCACTATGTACTCTTTGGTCTCTTCCACGAATGAACTTCTGTATGCAAGGTTTCCCATGTGGAGAGAACTGCCTCAACCACGGCAGGCTGTAGCGAGGACTGTAAGCACTTGCCATTCCAAAACACGGCAGTTTTACCCGAAGAACTCTGCTTTAGTTGGAGGTGGAAAAGAAGCAGCATTCCTGCCACTGTGTACTCTTTGGTCTCTTCCACGAATGAACTTCTATATGCATGGTTTCCCATGTGGAGAGAACTGCCTCAACTACGGCTTGCTGTAGCAAGGACTGTAAGCATTTCCTCTCGCAAAACACGCAGTTTTACCCGAAGAACTCTGCTTTAGTTGCAGGTGGAACACAAGCAGCATTTCTCCCACTGTGTACTCTTTGGTCTCTTCCACGAATGAACTTTTATATGCAGGGTTTCCCACGTGGAGCGAACTGCCTCAACCACGGCAGGCTGCTGCGAGGTCTGTAAGCAATTCCTCTTCCAAAACACGGCAGTTTTACCAAAGAACTCTGCTTTAGTTGCAGGTGGAACACAGGCAGCATTCCTCCCACTGTGTACTCTTTGGTCTCTTCCACGAATGAACTTCTATATGCAAGGTTTCCCATGTGGAGAGAACTGCCTCAACCACGGCAGGCTGTAGCGAGGACTGTAAGCATTTCCCTCGCAAAACACGCAGTTTTACCCGAAGAACTCTGCTTTAGTTGCCCGTGGAACACAAGCAACATTTCTACCACTGTGTACTCTCTGGCTCTTCCACGGATGAACTCTTATATGCCAGGTTTCCCACGTGGAGCGAACTGCCTCAACTACGGCAGGCTGCAGCGAGGACTGTAAGCATTTCCCCTTCCAAAACACGGCGGTTTTACCCGAAGAACTCTGCTATAGTTGCCGGTGTAACACAAGCAGCATTTCTCCGACTTTGTACTCTTTGGTCTCTTCCACGAATGAACTTGTATATTCAGGGTTTCCCACGTGGAGCGAACTGCCTCAAACAAGGCAGGCTGTAGCGAGGACTGTAAGCATTTCCTCTCCCTAAACACGCAGTTTTAACGGAAGAAGTCTGCTTTAATTGCAGGTGGAACACAAGCAGCATTCCTCCCACTGTGCACTCTTTGGTCTCTTCCACGAATGAACTTGTATATGCAGGGTTTCCCACGTGCAGCAAACTGCCTCAACTACGGCAGGCTGCAGCGAGGATTGTAAGCATTTCCCCTTCCAAAACACGGCAGTTTTACCCAAAGAACTCTGCTTTAGTTGCCGGTGGAACACAAGCATTTCTCCCACTGTGTACTCTTTGGTCTCTTCCACGAATGAACTTCGATATGCAAGGTTTCCCATGTGGAGAGAACTGCCTCAACCACGGCAGGCTGTAGCGAGGATTGTAAGCATTTCCTCTTCCAAAACACGCAGTTTTACCCGAAGAACTCTGCTTTAGTTGCCGGTGGAAAACAAGCAACATTTCTACCACTGTGTACTCTCTGGGCTCTTCCACGGATGAACTCTTATATGCAAGGTTTCCCACGTGGAGCGAACTGCCTCAAACAAGGCAGGCCGTAGCGAGGACTCTAAGCATTTCCTCTCCCTAAACACGCAGATTTAACGGAAGAAGTCTGCTTTAATTGCAAGTGGAACACAAGCAGCATTCCTCCCACTGTGTACTCTTTGGTCTCTTCCACGAATGAACTTCTGTATGCAAGGTTTCCCATGTGGAGAGAACTGCCTCAACAACGGCAGGCTGTAGCGAGGACTGTAAGCACTTGCCATTCCAAAACACGGCAGTTTTACCCGAAGAACTCTGCTTTAGTTGGAGGTGGAAAAGAAGCAGCATTCCTGCCACTGTGTACTCTTTGGTCTCTTCCACGAATGAACTTCTATATGCATGGTTTCCCATGTGGAGAGAACTGCCTCAACTACGGCTAGCTGTAGCAAGGACTGTAAGCATTTCCTCTTGCAAAACACGCAGTTTTACCCGAAGAACTCTGCTTTAGTTGCAGGTGGAACACAAGCAGCATTTCTCCCACTGTGTACTCTTTGGTCTCTTCCACGAATGAACTTTTATATGCAGGGTTTCCCATGTGGAGCGAACTGCCTCAACTACGGCAGGCTGCAGCGAGGACTGTAAGCATTTCCTCTTCCAAAACACGGCAGTTTTACAAGAAGAACTCTGCATAGTTGCAGGTGGAACACAAGCAGCATTCCTCCCACTGTGTACTCTTTGGTCTCTTCCACGAATGAACTTGTATATGCAGGGTTTCCCACGTGGAGCGAATTGCCTCAACTACGGCAGGCTGCAGCGAGGACTGTAAGCATTTCCTCTTCCAAAACACGCAATTTTAGCCGAAGAACTCTGCTTTAGTTGCCGGTGGAACAGAAGCAACATTTCTACCACTGTGTACTCTCTGGGCTCTTCCACGGATGAACTCTTATATGCAAGGTTTCCCACGTGGAGCGAACTGCCTCAAACAAGGCAGGCTGTAGCGAGGACTGTAAGCATTTCCTCTCCCTAAACACGCAGTTTTAACGGAAGAAGTCTGCTTTAATTGCAGGTGGAACACAAGCAGCATTCCTCCCACTGTGTACTCTTTGGCTCTTCCACGAATGAACTTGTATATGCTGGGTTTCCCACGTTCAGCACACTGCCTCAACTACGGCAGGCTGCAGCGAGGACTGTAAGCATTTCCTCTTCCAAAACACGCCAGTTTTACCCGAAGAACTCTGCTTTTGTTGCAGGTAGAACACAACCTGCATTTGTCCCACACTGTACACAAAGGGCCCTTCCCCAAAGGAATCTTCTATCTGCAGGGTGTCCCTCGTGCAGCGAACTGCCTCAACCAAGGCAGGCTTTAGTAAGTACTGTAAGCGTTTCTTCTCCCAAAACACCCAGTTTTACCCGAAGAACTCTGCTTTCGTTGCAGGTGGAACACAAGCAGCATTCCTCCCACTGTGTACTCTTTGGTCTCTTCCACGAATGAACTTCTATATGCAAGGTTTCCCATGTGGAGAGAACTGCCTCAACCACGGCAGGATGTAGCGAGGACTGTAAGCATTTCCTCTCGCAAAACACGCAGTTTTACCCGAAGAACTCTGCTTAAGTTGCCGGTGGAACACAAGCAACATTTCTACCACTGTGTACTCTCTGGGCTCTTCCACGGATGAACTCTTATATGCAAGGTTTCCAACGTGGAGCGAACTGCCTCAACCACGACAGGCTGCAGCGAGGACTGTAAGCATTTCCCCTTCCAAAACACGGCAGTTTTACCCCAAGAACTCTGCTTTAGTTGCCGGTGGAACACAAGCAGCATTTCTCCCACTTTGTACTCTTTGGTCTCTTCCACGAATGAACATGTATATGCAGGGTTTCCCACGTGGAGCGAACTGCCTCAACCACGGCAGGCTGCTGCGAGGTCTGTAAGCAATTCCTCTTCCAAAACACGGCAGTTTTACCAAAGAACTCTGCTTTAGTTGCAGGTGGAACACAGGCAGCATTCCTCCCACTGTGTACTCTTTGGTCTCTTCCACGAATGAACTTCTGTATGCAAAGTTTCCCATGTGGAGAGAACTGCCTCAACCACGGCAGGCTGTAGCGAGGACTGTAAGCATTTCCCCTTCCAAAACATGGCAGTTTTACCCGAAGAACTCTGCTTTCGTTGCAGGTGGAACACAAGCAGCATTCCTCCCACTGTATACTCTTTGGTCTCTTCCACGAATGAACTTCTATATGCAAGGTTTCCCATGTGGAGAGAACTGCCTCAACCACGGCAGGCTGTAGCGAGGACTGTAAGCATTTCCTCTCGCAAAACACGCAGTTTTACCCGAAGAACTCTGCTTTAGTTGCCCGTGGAACACAAGCAACATTTCTACCACTGTGTACTCTCTGGCTCTTCCACGGATGAACTCTTATATGCAAGGTTTCCCACGTCGAGCGAACTGCCTCAACTACGGCAGGCTGCAGCGAGGACTGTAAGCATTTCCCCTTCCAAAACACGGCGGTTTTACCCGAAGAACTCTGCTATAGTTGCCGGTGTAACACAAGCAGCATTTCTCCGACTTTGTACTCTTTGGTCTCTTCCACGAATGAACTTGTATATGCAGGGTTTCCCACGTGGAGCGAACTGCCTCAAACAAGGCAGGCTGTAGCGAGGATTGTAAGCATTTCCCCTTCCAAAACACGGCAGTTTTACCCAAAGAACTCTGCTTTAGTTGCCGGTGGAACACAAGCATTTCTCCCACTGTGTACTCTTTGGTCTCTTCCACGAATGAACTTCGATATGCAAGGTTTCCCATGTGGAGAGAACTGCCTCAACCACGGCAGGCTGTAGCGAGGATTGTAAGCATTTCCTCTTCCAAAACACGCAGTTTTACCCGAAGAACTCTGCTTTAGTTGCCGGTGGAAAACAAGCAACATTTCTACCACTGTGTACTCTCTGGGCTCTTCCACGGATGAACTCTTATATGCAAGGATTCCCACGTGGAGCGAACTGCCTCAAACAAGGCAGGCCGTAGCGAGGACTCTAAGCATTTCCTCTCCCTAAACACGCAGATTTAACGGAAGAAGTCTGCTTTAATTGCAAGTGGAACACAAGCAGCATTCCTCCCACTGTGTACTCTTTGGTCTCTTCCACGAATGAACTTCTGTATGCAAGGTTTCCCATGTGGAGAGAACGGCCTCAACCACGGCAGGCTGTAGCGAGGACTGTAAGCACTTGCCATTCCAAAACACGGCAGTTTTACCCGAAGAACTCTGCTTTAGTTGGAGGTGGAAAAGAAGCAGCATTCCTGCCACTGTGTACTCTTTGGTCTCTTCCACGAATGAACTTCTATATGCATGGTTTCCCATGTGGAGAGAACTGCATCAACTACGGCTAGCTGTAGCAAGGACTGTAAGCATTTCCTCTCGCAAAACACGCAGTTTTACCCGAAGAACTCTGCTTTAGTTGCAGGTGGAACACAAGCAGCATTTCTCCCACTGTGTACTCTTTGGTCTCTTCCACGAATGAACTTTTATATGCAGGGTTTCCCACGTGGAGCGAACTGCCTCAACTACGGCAGGCTGCAGCGAGGACTGTAAGCATTTCCTCTTCCAAAACACGGCAGTTTTACAAGAAGAACTCTGCATAGTTGCAGGTGGAACACAAGCAGCATTCCTCCCACTGTGTACTCTTTGGTCTCTTCCACGAATGAACTTGTATATGCAGGGTTTCCCACGTGGAGCGAATTGCCTCAACTACGGCAGGCTGCAGCGAGGACTGTAAGCATTTCCTCTTCCAAAACACGCAATTTTAGCCGAAGAACTCTGCTTTAGTTGCCGGTGGAACAGAAGCAACATTTCTACCACTGTGTACTCTCTGGGCTCTTCCACGGATGAACTCTTATATGCAAGGTTTCCCACGTGGAGCGAACTGCCTCAAACAAGGCAGGCTGTAGCGAGGACTCTAAGCATTTCCTCTCCCTAAACACGCAGTTTTAACGGAAGAAGTCTGCTTTAATTGCAGGTGGAACACAAGCAGCATTCCTCCCACTGTGTACTCTTTGGCTCTTCCACGAATGAACTTGTATATGCTGGGTTTCCCACGTTCAGCACACTGCCTCAACTACGGCAGGCTGCAGCGAGGACTGTAAGCATTTCCTCTTCCAAAACACGCCAGTTTTACCCGACGAACTCTGCTTTTGTTGCAGGTAGAACACAACCTGCATTTGTCCCACACTGTACACAAAGGGCCCTTCCCCAAAGGAATCTTCTATCTGCAGGGTGTCCCTCGTGCAGCGAACTGCCTCAACCAAGGCAGGCTTTAGTAAGTACTGTAAGCGTTTCTTCTCCCAAAACACGCAGTTTTACCCGAAGAACTCTGCTTTCGTTGCAGGTGGAACACAAGCAGCATTCCTCCCACTGTGTACTCTTTGGTCTCTTCCACGAATGAACTTCTATATGCAAGGTTTCCCATGTGGAGAGAACTGCCTCAACCACGGCAGGATGTAGCGAGGACTGTAAGCATTTCCTCTCGCAAAACACGCAGTTTTACCCGAAGAACTCTGCTTAAGTTGCCGGTGGAACACAAGCAACATTTCTACCACTGTGTACTCTCTGGGCTCTTCCACGGATGAACTCTTATATGCAAGGTTTCCAACGTGGAGCGAACTGCCTCAACCACGACAGGCTGCAGCGAGGACTGTAAGCATTTCCCCTTCCAAAACACGGCAGTTTTACCCCAAGAACTCTGCTTTAGTTGCCGGTGGAACACAAGCAGCATTTCTCCCACTTTGTACTCTTTGGTCTCTTCCACGAATGAACATGTATATGCAGGGTTTCCCACGTGGAGCGAACTGCCTCAACCACGGCAGGCTGCTGCGAGGTCTGTAAGCAATTCCTCTTCCAAAACACGGCAGTTTTACCAAAGAACTCTGCTTTAGTTGCAGGTGGAACACAAGCAGCATTCCTCCCACTGTGTACTCTTTGGTCTCTTCCACGAATGAACTTCTGTATGCAAAGTTTCCCATGTGGAGAGAACTGCCTCAACCACGGCAGGCTGTAGCGAGGACTGTAAGCATTTCCCCTTCCAAAACACGGCAGTTTTACCCGAAGAACTCTGCTTTCGTTGCAGGTGGAACACAAGCAGCATTCCTCCCACTGTATACTCTTTGGTCTCTTCCACGAATGAACTTCTATATGCAAGGTTTCCCATGTGGAGAGAACTGCCTCAACCACGGCAGGCTGTAGCGAGGACTGTAAGCATTTCCTCTCGCAAAAAACGCAGTTTTACCCGAAGAACTCTGCTTTAGTTGCCGGTGGAACACAAGCAACATTTCTACCACTGTGTACTCTCTGGCTCTTCCACGGATGAACTCTTATATGCAAGGTTTCCCATGTGGAGAGAACTGCCTCAACCACGGCAGGCTGTAGCGAGGATTGTAAGCATTTCCTCTTCCAAAACACGCAGTTTTACCCGAAGAACTCTGCTTTAGTTGCCGGTGGAAAACAAGCAACATTTCTACCACTGTGTACTCTCTGGGCTCTTCCACGGATGAACTCTTATATGCAAGGTTTCCCACGTGGAGCGAACTGCCTCAAACAAGGCAGGCCGTAGCGAGGACTCTAAGCATTTCCTCTCCCTAAACACGCAGATTTAACGGAAGAAGTCTGCTTTAATTGCAAGTGGAACACAAGCAGCATTCCTCCCACTGTGTACTCTTTGGTCTCTTCCACGAATGAACTTCTGTATGCAAGGTTTCCCATGTGGAGAGAACTGCCTCAACCACGGCAGGCTGTAGCGAGGACTGTAAGCACTTGCCATTCCAAAACACGGCAGTTTTACCCGAAGAACTCTGCTTTAGTTGGAGGTGGAAAAGAAGCAGCATTCCTGCCACTGTGTACTCTTTGGTCTCTTCCACGAATGAACTTCTATATGCATGGTTTCCCATGTGGAGAGAACTGCCTCAACTACGGCTAGCTGTAGCAAGGACTGTAAGCATTTCCTCTCGCAAAACACGCAGTTTTACCCGAAGAACTCTGCTTTAGTTGCAGGTGGAACACAAGCAGCATTTCTCCCACTGTGTACTCTTTGGTCTCTTCCACGAATGAACTTTTATATGCAGGGTTTCCCACGTGGAGCGAACTGCCTCAACCACGGCAGGCTGCTGCGAGGTCTGTAAGCAATTCCTCTTCCAAAACACGGCAGTTTTACCAAAGAACTCTGCTTTAGTTGCAGGTGGAACACAGGCAGCATTCCTCCCACTGTGTACTCTTTGGTCTCTTCCACGAATGAACTTCTATATGCAAGGTTTCCCATGTGGAGAGAACTGCCTCAACCACGGCAGGCTGTAGCGAGGACTGTAAGCATTTCCTCTCGCAAAACACGCAGTTTTACCCGAAGAACTCTGCTTTAGTTGCCGGTGGAACACAAGCAACATTTCTACCACTGTGTACTCTCTGGCTCTTCCACGGATGAACTCTTATATGCAAGGTTTCCCACATCGAGCGAACTGCCTCAACTACGGCAGGCTGCAGCGAGGACTGTAAGCATTTCCCCTTCCAAAACACGGCGGTTTTACCCGAAGAACTCTGCTATAGTTGCCGGTGTAACACAAGCAGCATTTCTCCGACTTTGTACTCTTTGGTCTCTTCCACGAATGAACTTGTATATGCAGGGTTTCCCACGTGGAGCGAACTGCCTCAAACAAGGCAGGCTGTAGCGAGGACTGTAAGCATTTCCTCTCCCTAAACACGCAGTTTTAACGGAAGAAGTCTGCTTTAATTGCAGGTGGAACACAAGCAGCATTCCTCCCACTGTGCACTCTTTGGTCTCTTCCACGAATGAACTTCTGTATGCAAAGTTTCCCATGTGGAGAGAACTGCCTCAACCACGGCAGGCTGTAGCGAGGTCTGTAAGCATTTCCCCTTCCAAAACACGGCAGTTTTACCCGAAGAACTCTGCTTTCGTTGCAGGTGGAACACAAGCAGCATTCCTCCCACTGTGTACTCTTTGGTCTCTTCCACGAATGAACTTCTATATGCAAGGTTTCCCATGTGGAGAGAACTGCCTCAACCACGGCAGGCTGTAGCGAGGATTGTAAGCATTTCCTCTTCCAAACACGCAGTTTTACCCGAAGAACTCTGCTTTAGTTGCCGGTGGAAAACAAGCAACATTTCTACCACTGTGTACTCTCTGGGCTATTCCACGGATGAACTCTTATATGCAAGGTTTCCCACGTGGAGCGAACTGCCTCAAACAAGGCAGGCCGTAGCGAGGACTCTAAGCATTTCCTCTCCCTAAACACGCAGATTTAACGGAAGAAGTCTGCTTTAATTGCAAGTGGAACACAAGCAGCATTCCTCCCACTGTGTACTCTTTGGTCTCTTCCACGAATGAACTTCTGTATGCAAGGTTTCCCATGTGGAGAGAACTGCCTCAACCACGGCAGGCTGTAGCGAGGACTGTAAGCACTTGCCATTCCAAAACACGGCAGTTTTACCCGAAGAACTCTGCTTTAGTTGGAGGTGGAAAAGAAGCAGCATTCCTGCCACTGTGTACTCTTTGGTCTCTTCCACGAATGAACTTCTATATGCATGGTTTCCCATGTGGAGAGAACTGCCTCAACTACGGCTAGCTGTAGCAAGGACTGTAAGCATTTCCTCTCGCAAAACACGCAGTTTTACCCGAAGAACTCTGCTTTAGTTGCAGGTGGAACACAAGCAGCATTTCTCCCACTGTGTACTCTTTGGTCTCTTCCACGAATGAACTTTTATATGCAGGGTTTCCCACGTGGAGCGAACTGCCTCAACTACGGCAGGCTGCAGCGAGGACTGTAAGCATTTCCTCTTCCAAAACACGGCAGTTTTACAAGAAGAACTCTGCATAGTTGCAGGTGGAACACAAGCAGCATTCCTCCCACTGTGTACTCTTTGGTCTCTTCCACGAATGAACTTGTATATGCAGGGTTTCCCACGTGGAGCGAATTGCCTCAACTACGGCAGGCTGCAGCGAGGACTGTAAGCATTTCCTCTTCCAAAACACGCAATTTTAGCCGAAGAACTCTGCTTTAGTTGCCGGTGGAACAGAAGCAACATTTCTACCACTGTGTACTCTCTGGGCTCTTCCACGGATGAACTCTTATATGCAAGGTTTCCCACGTGGAGCGAACTGCCTCAAACAAGGCAGGCTGTAGCGAGGACTCTAAGCATTTCCTCTCCCTAAACACGCAGTTTTAACGGAAGAAGTCTGCTTTAATTGCAGGTGGAACACAAGCAGCATTCCTCCCACTGTGTACTCTTTGGCTCTTCCACGAATGAACTTGTATATGCTGGGTTTCCCACGTTCAGCACACTGCCTCAACTACGGCAGGCTGCAGCGAGGACTGTAAGCATTTCCTCTTCCAAAACACGCCAGTTTTACCCGAAGAACTCTGCTTTTGTTGCAGGTAGAACACAACCTGCATTTGTCCCACACTGTACACAAAGGGCCCTTCCCCAAAGGAATCTTCTATCTGCAGGGTGTCCCTCGTGCAGCGAACTGCCTCAACCAAGGCAGGCTTTAGTAAGTACTGTAAGCGTTTCTTCTCCCAAAACACGCAGTTTTACCCGAAGAACTCTGCTTTCGTTGCAGGTGGAACACAAGCAGCATTCCTCCCACTGTGTACTCTTTGGTCTCTTCCACGAATGAACTTCTATATGCAAGGTTTCCCATGTGGAGAGAACTGCCTCAACCACGGCAGGATGTAGCGAGGACTGTAAGCATTTCCTCTCGCAAAACACGCAGTTTTACCTGAAGAACTCTGCTTAAGTTGCCGGTGGAACACAAGCAACATTTCTACCACTGTGTACTCTCTGGGCTCTTCCACGGATGAACTCTTATATGCAAGGTTTCCAACGTGGAGCGAACTGCCTCAACCACGACAGGCTGCAGCGAGGACTGTAAGCATTTCCCCTTCCAAAACACGGCAGTTTTACCCCAAGAACTCTGCTTTAGTTGCCGGTGGAACACAAGCAGCATTTCTCCCACTTTGTACTCTTTGGTCTCTTCCACGAATGAACATGTATATGCAGGGTTTCCCACGTGGAGCGAACTGCCTCAACCACGGCAGGCTGCTGCGAGGTCTGTAAGCAATTCCTCTTCCAAAACACGGCAGTTTTACCAAAGAACTCTGCTTTAGTTGCAGGTGGAACACAAGCAGCATTCCTCCCACGGTGTACTCTTTGGTCTCTTCCACGAATGAACTTCTGTATGCAAAGTTTCCCATGTGGAGAGAACTGCCTCAACCACGGCAGGCTGTAGCGAGGACTGTAAGCATTTCCCCTTCCAAAACACGGCAGTTTTACCCGAAGAACTCTGCTTTCGTTGCAGGTGGAACACAAGCAGCATTCCTCCCACTGTATACTCTTTGGTCTCTTCCACGAATGAACTTCTATATGCAAGGTTTCCCATGTGGAGAGAACTGCCTCAACCACGGCAGGCTGTAGCGAGGACTGTAAGCATTTCCTCTCGCAAAACACGCAGTTTTACCCGAAGAACTCTGCTTTAGTTGCCGGTGGAACACAAGCAACATTTCTACCACTGTGTACTCTCTGGCTCTTCCACGGATGAACTCTTATATGCAAGGTTTCCCATGTGGAGAGAACTGCCTCAACCACGGCAGGCTGTAGCGAGGATTGTAAGCATTTCCTCTTCCAAAACACGCAGTTTTATCCGAAGAACTCTGCTTTAGTTGCCGGTGGAAAACAAGCAACATTTCTACCACTGTGTACTCTCTGGGCTCTTCCACGGATGAACTCTTATATGCAAGGATTCCCACGTGGAGCGAACTGCCTCAAACAAGGCAGGCCGTAGCGAGGACTCTAAGCATTTCCTCTCCCTAAACACGCAGATTTAACGGAAGAAGTCTGCTTTAATTGCAAGTGGAACACAAGCAGCATTCCTCCCACTATGTACTCTTTGGTCTCTTCCACGAATGAACTTCTGTATGCAAGGTTTCCCATGTGGAGAGAACTGCCTCAACCACGGCAGGCTGTAGCGAGGACTGTAAGCACTTGCCATTCCAAAACACGGCAGTTTTACCCGAAGAACTCTGCTTTAGTTGGAGTTGGAAAAGAAGCAGCATTCCTGCCACTGTGTACTCTTTGGTCTCTTCCACGAATGAACTTCTATATGCATGGTTTCCCATGTGGAGAGAACTGCCTCAACTACGGCTTGCTGTAGCAAGGACTGTAAGCATTTCCTCTCGCAAAACACGCAGTTTTACCCGAAGAACTCTGCTTTAGTTGCAGGTGGAACACAAGCAGCATTTCTCCCACTGTGTACTCTTTGGTCTCTTCCACGAATGAACTTTTATATGCAGGGTTTCCCACGTGGAGCGAACTGCCTCAACCACGGCAGGCTGCTGCGAGGTCTGTAAGCAATTCCTCTTCCAAAACACGGCAGTTTTACCAAAGAACTCTGCTTTAGTTGCAGGTGGAACACAGGCAGCATTCCTCCCACTGTGTACTCTTTGGTCTCTTCCACGAATGAACTTCTATATGCAAGGTTTCCCATGTGGAGAGAACTGCCTCAACCACGGCAGGCTGTAGCGAGGACTGTAAGCATTTCCCTCGCAAAACACGCAGTTTTACCCGAAGAACTCTGCTTTAGTTGCCCGTGGAACACAAGCAACATTTCTACCACTGTGTACTCTCTGGCTCTTCCACGGATGAACTCTTATATGCCAGGTTTCCCACGTGGAGCGAACTGCCTCAACTACGGCAGGCTGCAGCGAGGACTGTAAGCATTTCCCCTTCCAAAACACGGCGGTTTTACCCGAAGAACTCTGCTATAGTTGCCGGTGTAACACAAGCAGCATTTCTCCGACTTTGTACTCTTTGGTCTCTTCCACGAATGAACTTGTATATTCAGGGTTTCCCACGTGGAGCGAACTGCCTCAAACAAGGCAGGCTGTAGCGAGGACTGTAAGCATTTCCTCTCCCTAAACACGCAGTTTTAACGGAAGAAGTCTGCTTTAATTGCAGGTGGAACACAAGCAGCATTCCTCCCACTGTGCACTCTTTGGTCTCTTCCACGAATGAACTTGTATATGCAGGGTTTCCCACGTGCAGCAAACTGCCTCAACTACGGCAGGCTGCAGCGAGGATTGTAAGCATTTCCCCTTCCAAAACACGGCAGTTTTACCCAAAGAACTCTGCTTTAGTTGCCGGTGGAACACAAGCATTTCTCCCACTGTGTACTCTTTGGTCTCTTCCACGAATGAACTTCGATATGCAAGGTTTCCCATGTGGAGAGAACTGCCTCAACCACGGCAGGCTGTAGCGAGGATTGTAAGCATTTCCTCTTCCAAAACACGCAGTTTTACCCGAAGAACTCTGCTTTAGTTGCCGGTGGAAAACAAGCAACATTTCTACCACTGTGTACTCTCTGGGCTCTTCCACGGATGAACTCTTATATGCAAGGTTTCCCACGTGGAGCGAACTGCCTCAAACAAGGCAGGCCGTAGCGAGGACTCTAAGCATTTCCTCTCCCTAAACACGCAGATTTAACGGAAGAAGTCTGCTTTAATTGCAAGTGGAACACAAGCAGCATTCCTCCCACTGTGTACTCTTTGGTCTCTTCCACGAATGAACTTCTGTATGCAAGGTTTCCCATGTGGAGAGAACTGCCTCAACAACGGCAGGCTGTAGCGAGGACTGTAAGCACTTGCCATTCCAAAACACGGCAGTTTTACCCGAAGAACTCTGCTTTAGTTGGAGGTGGAAAAGAAGCAGCATTCCTGCCACTGTGTACTCTTTGGTCTCTTCCACGAATGAACTTCTATATGCATGGTTTCCCATGTGGAGAGAACTGCCTCAACTACGGCTAGCTGTAGCAAGGACTGTAAGCATTTCCTCTTGCAAAACACGCAGTTTTACCCGAAGAACTCTGCTTTAGTTGCAGGTGGAACACAAGCAGCATTTCTCCCACTGTGTACTCTTTGGTCTCTTCCACGAATGAACTTTTATATGCAGGGTTTCCCACGTGGAGCGAACTGCCTCAACTACGGCAGGCTGCAGCGAGGACTGTAAGCATTTCCTCTTCCAAAACACGGCAGTTTTACAAGAAGAACTCTGCATAGTTGCAGGTGGAACACAAGCAGCATTCCTCCCACTGTGTACTCTTTGGTCTCTTCCACGAATGAACTTGTATATGCAGGGTTTCCCACGTGGAGCGAATTGCCTCAACTACGGCAGGCTGCAGCGAGGACTGTAAGCATTTCCTCTTCCAAAACACGCAATTTTAGCCGAAGAACTCTGCTTTAGTTGCCGGTGGAACAGAAGCAACATTTCTACCACTGTGTACTCTCTGGGCTCTTCCACGGATGAACTCTTATATGCAAGGTTTCCCACGTGGAGCGAACTGCCTCAAACAAGGCAGGCTGTAGCGAGGACTGTAAGCATTTCCTCTCCCTAAACACGCAGTTTTAACGGAAGAAGTCTGCTTTAATTGCAGGTGGAACACAAGCAGCATTCCTCCCACTGTGTACTCTTTGGCTCTTCCACGAATGAACTTGTATATGCTGGGTTTCCCACGTTCAGCACACTGCCTCAACTACGGCAGGCTGCAGCGAGGACTGTAAGCATTTCCTCTTCCAAAACACGCCAGTTTTACCCGAAGAACTCTGCTTTTGTTGCAGGTAGAACACAACCTGCATTTGTCCCACACTGTACACAAAGGGCCCTTCCCCAAAGGAATCTTCTATCTGCAGGGTGTCCCTCGTGCAGCGAACTGCCTCAACCAAGGCAGGCTTTAGTAAGTACTGTAAGCGTTTCTTCTCCCAAAACACCCAGTTTTACCCGAAGAACTCTGCTTTCGTTGCAGGTGGAACACAAGCAGCATTCCTCCCACTGTGTACTCTTTGGTCTCTTCCACGAATGAACTTCTATATGCAAGGTTTCCCATGTGGAGAGAACTGCCTCAACCACGGCAGGATGTAGCGAGGACTGTAAGCATTTCCTCTCGCAAAACACGCAGTTTTACCCGAAGAACTCTGCTTAAGTTGCCGGTGGAACACAAGCAACATTTCTACCACTGTGTACTCTCTGGGCTCTTCCACGGATGAACTCTTATATGCAAGGTTTCCAACGTGGAGCGAACTGCCTCAACCACGACAGGCTGCAGCGAGGACTGTAAGCATTTCCCCTTCCAAAACACGGCAGTTTTACCCCAAGAACTCTGCTTTAGTTGCCGGTGGAACACAAGCAGCATTTCTCCCACTTTGTACTCTTTGGTCTCTTCCACGAATGAACATGTATATGCAGGGTTTCCCACGTGGAGCGAACTGCCTCAACCACGGCAGGCTGCTGCGAGGTCTGTAAGCAATTCCTCTTCCAAAACACGGCAGTTTTACCAAAGAACTCTGCTTTAGTTGCAGGTGGAACACAGGCAGCATTCCTCCCACTGTGTACTCTTTGGTCTCTTCCACGAATGAACTTCTGTATGCAAAGTTTCCCATGTGGAGAGAACTGCCTCAACCACGGCAGGCTGTAGCGAGGACTGTAAGCATTTCCCCTTCCAAAACATGGCAGTTTTACCCGAAGAACTCTGCTTTCGTTGCAGGTGGAACACAAGCAGCATTCCTCCCACTGTATACTCTTTGGTCTCTTCCACGAATGAACTTCTATATGCAAGGTTTCCCATGTGGAGAGAACTGCCTCAACCACGGCAGGCTGTAGCGAGGACTGTAAGCATTTCCTCTCGCAAAACACGCAGTTTTACCCGAAGAACTCTGCTTTAGTTGCCCGTGGAACACAAGCAACATTTCTACCACTGTGTACTCTCTGGCTCTTCCACGGATGAACTCTTATATGCAAGGTTTCCCACGTCGAGCGAACTGCCTCAACTACGGCAGGCTGCAGCGAGGACTGTAAGCATTTCCCCTTCCAAAACACGGCGGTTTTACCCGAAGAACTCTGCTATAGTTGCCGGTGTAACACAAGCAGCATTTCTCCGACTTTGTACTCTTTGGTCTCTTCCACGAATGAACTTGTATATGCAGGGTTTCCCACGTGGAGCGAACTGCCTCAAACAAGGCAGGCTGTAGCGAGGATTGTAAGCATTTCCCCTTCCAAAACACGGCAGTTTTACCCAAAGAACTCTGCTTTAGTTGCCGGTGGAACACAAGCATTTCTCCCACTGTGTACTCTTTGGTCTCTTCCACGAATGAACTTCGATATGCAAGGTTTCCCATGTGGAGAGAACTGCCTCAACCACGGCAGGCTGTAGCGAGGATTGTAAGCATTTCCTCTTCCAAAACACGCAGTTTTACCCGAAGAACTCTGCTTTAGTTGCCGGTGGAAAACAAGCAACATTTCTACCACTGTGTACTCTCTGGGCTCTTCCACGGATGAACTCTTATATGCAAGGATTCCCACGTGGAGCGAACTGCCTCAAACAAGGCAGGCCGTAGCGAGGACTCTAAGCATTTCCTCTCCCTAAACACGCAGATTTAACGGAAGAAGTCTGCTTTAATTGCAAGTGGAACACAAGCAGCATTCCTCCCACTGTGTACTCTTTGGTCTCTTCCACGAATGAACTTCTGTATGCAAGGTTTCCCATGTGGAGAGAACGGCCTCAACCACGGCAGGCTGTAGCGAGGACTGTAAGCACTTGCCATTCCAAAACACGGCAGTTTTACCCGAAGAACTCTGCTTTAGTTGGAGGTGGAAAAGAAGCAGCATTCCTGCCACTGTGTACTCTTTGGTCTCTTCCACGAATGAACTTCTATATGCATGGTTTCCCATGTGGAGAGAACTGCATCAACTACGGCTAGCTGTAGCAAGGACTGTAAGCATTTCCTCTCGCAAAACACGCAGTTTTACCCGAAGAACTCTGCTTTAGTTGCAGGTGGAACACAAGCAGCATTTCTCCCACTGTGTACTCTTTGGTCTCTTCCACGAATGAACTTTTATATGCAGGGTTTCCCACGTGGAGCGAACTGCCTCAACTACGGCAGGCTGCAGCGAGGACTGTAAGCATTTCCTCTTCCAAAACACGGCAGTTTTACAAGAAGAACTCTGCATAGTTGCAGGTGGAACACAAGCAGCATTCCTCCCACTGTGTACTCTTTGGTCTCTTCCACGAATGAACTTGTATATGCAGGGTTTCCCACGTGGAGCGAATTGCCTCAACTACGGCAGGCTGCAGCGAGGACTGTAAGCATTTCCTCTTCCAAAACACGCAATTTTAGCCGAAGAACTCTGCTTTAGTTGCCGGTGGAACAGAAGCAACATTTCTACCACTGTGTACTCTCTGGGCTCTTCCACGGATGAACTCTTATATGCAAGGTTTCCCACGTGGAGCGAACTGCCTCAAACAAGGCAGGCTGTAGCGAGGACTCTAAGCATTTCCTCTCCCTAAACACGCAGTTTTAACGGAAGAAGTCTGCTTTAATTGCAGGTGGAACACAAGCAGCATTCCTCCCACTGTGTACTCTTTGGCTCTTCCACGAATGAACTTGTATATGCTGGGTTTCCCACGTTCAGCACACTGCCTCAACTACGGCAGGCTGCAGCGAGGACTGTAAGCATTTCCTCTTCCAAAACACGCCAGTTTTACCCGACGAACTCTGCTTTTGTTGCAGGTAGAACACAACCTGCATTTGTCCCACACTGTACACAAAGGGCCCTTCCCCAAAGGAATCTTCTATCTGCAGGGTGTCCCTCGTGCAGCGAACTGCCTCAACCAAGGCAGGCTTTAGTAAGTACTGTAAGCGTTTCTTCTCCCAAAACACGCAGTTTTACCCGAAGAACTCTGCTTTCGTTGCAGGTGGAACACAAGCAGCATTCCTCCCACTGTGTACTCTTTGGTCTCTTCCACGAATGAACTTCTATATGCAAGGTTTCCCATGTGGAGAGAACTGCCTCAACCACGGCAGGATGTAGCGAGGACTGTAAGCATTTCCTCTCGCAAAACACGCAGTTTTACCCGAAGAACTCTGCTTAAGTTGCCGGTGGAACACAAGCAACATTTCTACCACTGTGTACTCTCTGGGCTCTTCCACGGATGAACTCTTATATGCAAGGTTTCCAACGTGGAGCGAACTGCCTCAACCACGACAGGCTGCAGCGAGGACTGTAAGCATTTCCCCTTCCAAAACACGGCAGTTTTACCCCAAGAACTCTGCTTTAGTTGCCGGTGGAACACAAGCAGCATTTCTCCCACTTTGTACTCTTTGGTCTCTTCCACGAATGAACATGTATATGCAGGGTTTCCCACGTGGAGCGAACTGCCTCAACCACGGCAGGCTGCTGCGAGGTCTGTAAGCAATTCCTCTTCCAAAACACGGCAGTTTTACCAAAGAACTCTGCTTTAGTTGCAGGTGGAACACAAGCAGCATTCCTCCCACTGTGTACTCTTTGGTCTCTTCCACGAATGAACTTCTGTATGCAAAGTTTCCCATGTGGAGAGAACTGCCTCAACCACGGCAGGCTGTAGCGAGGACTGTAAGCATTTCCCCTTCCAAAACACGGCAGTTTTACCCGAAGAACTCTGCTTTCGTTGCAGGTGGAACACAAGCAGCATTCCTCCCACTGTATACTCTTTGGTCTCTTCCACGAATGAACTTCTATATGCAAGGTTTCCCATGTGGAGAGAACTGCCTCAACCACGGCAGGCTGTAGCGAGGACTGTAAGCATTTCCTCTCGCAAAAAACGCAGTTTTACCCGAAGAACTCTGCTTTAGTTGCCGGTGGAACACAAGCAACATTTCTACCACTGTGTACTCTCTGGCTCTTCCACGGATGAACTCTTATATGCAAGGTTTCCCATGTGGAGAGAACTGCCTCAACCACGGCAGGCTGTAGCGAGGATTGTAAGCATTTCCTCTTCCAAAACACGCAGTTTTACCCGAAGAACTCTGCTTTAGTTGCCGGTGGAAAACAAGCAACATTTCTACCACTGTGTACTCTCTGGGCTCTTCCACGGATGAACTCTTATATGCAAGGTTTCCCACGTGGAGCGAACTGCCTCAAACAAGGCAGGCCGTAGCGAGGACTCTAAGCATTTCCTCTCCCTAAACACGCAGATTTAACGGAAGAAGTCTGCTTTAATTGCAAGTGGAACACAAGCAGCATTCCTCCCACTGTGTACTCTTTGGTCTCTTCCACGAATGAACTTCTGTATGCAAGGTTTCCCATGTGGAGAGAACTGCCTCAACCACGGCAGGCTGTAGCGAGGACTGTAAGCACTTGCCATTCCAAAACACGGCAGTTTTACCCGAAGAACTCTGCTTTAGTTGGAGGTGGAAAAGAAGCAGCATTCCTGCCACTGTGTACTCTTTGGTCTCTTCCACGAATGAACTTCTATATGCATGGTTTCCCATGTGGAGAGAACTGCCTCAACTACGGCTAGCTGTAGCAAGGACTGTAAGCATTTCCTCTCGCAAAACACGCAGTTTTACCCGAAGAACTCTGCTTTAGTTGCAGGTGGAACACAAGCAGCATTTCTCCCACTGTGTACTCTTTGGTCTCTTCCACGAATGAACTTTTATATGCAGGGTTTCCCACGTGGAGCGAACTGCCTCAACCACGGCAGGCTGCTGCGAGGTCTGTAAGCAATTCCTCTTCCAAAACACGGCAGTTTTACCAAAGAACTCTGCTTTAGTTGCAGGTGGAACACAGGCAGCATTCTTCCCACTGTGTACTCTTTGGTCTCTTCCACGAATGAACTTCTATATGCAAGGTTTCCCATGTGGAGAGAACTGCCTCAACCACGGCAGGCTGTAGCGAGGACTGTAAGCATTTCCTCTCGCAAAACACGCAGTTTTACCCGAAGAACTCTGCTTTAGTTGCCGGTGGAACACAAGCAACATTTCTACCACTGTGTACTCTCTGGCTCTTCCACGGATGAACTCTTATATGCAAGGTTTCCCACATCGAGCGAACTGCCTCAACTACGGCAGGCTGCAGCGAGGACTGTAAGCATTTCCCCTTCCAAAACACGGCGGTTTTACCCGAAGAACTCTGCTATAGTTGCCGGTGTAACACAAGCAGCATTTCTCCGACTTTGTACTCTTTGGTCTCTTCCACGAATGAACTTGTATATGCAGGGTTTCCCACGTGGAGCGAACTGCCTCAAACAAGGCAGGCTGTAGCGAGGACTGTAAGCATTTCCTCTCCCTAAACACGCAGTTTTAACGGAAGAAGTCTGCTTTAATTGCAGGTGGAACACAAGCAGCATTCCTCCCACTGTGCACTCTTTGGTCTCTTCCACGAATGAACTTCTGTATGCAAAGTTTCCCATGTGGAGAGAACTGCCTCAACCACGGCAGGCTGTAGCGAGGTCTGTAAGCATTTCCCCTTCCAAAACACGGCAGTTTTACCCGAAGAACTCTGCTTTCGTTGCAGGTGGAACACAAGCAGCATTCCTCCCACTGTGTACTCTTTGGTCTCTTCCACGAATGAACTTCTATATGCAAGGTTTCCCATGTGGAGAGAACTGCCTCAACCACGGCAGGCTGTAGCGAGGATTGTAAGCATTTCCTCTTCCAAACACGCAGTTTTACCCGAAGAACTCTGCTTTAGTTGCCGGTGGAAAACAAGCAACATTTCTACCACTGTGTACTCTCTGGGCTATTCCACGGATGAACTCTTATATGCAAGGTTTCCCACGTGGAGCGAACTGCCTCAAACAAGGCAGGCCGTAGCGAGGACTCTAAGCATTTCCTCTCCCTAAACACGCAGATTTAACGGAAGAAGTCTGCTTTAATTGCAAGTGGAACACAAGCAGCATTCCTCCCACTGTGTACTCTTTGGTCTCTTCCACGAATGAACTTCTGTATGCAAGGTTTCCCATGTGGAGAGAACTGCCTCAACCACGGCAGGCTGTAGCGAGGACTGTAAGCACTTGCCATTCCAAAACACGGCAGTTTTACCCGAAGAACTCTGCTTTAGTTGGAGGTGGAAAAGAAGCAGCATTCCTGCCACTGTGTACTCTTTGGTCTCTTCCACGAATGAACTTCTATATGCATGGTTTCCCATGTGGAGAGAACTGCCTCAACTACGGCTAGCTGTAGCAAGGACTGTAAGCATTTCCTCTCGCAAAACACGCAGTTTTACCCGAAGAACTCTGCTTTAGTTGCAGGTGGAACACAAGCAGCATTTCTCCCACTGTGTACTCTTTGGTCTCTTCCACGAATGAACTTTTATATGCAGGGTTTCCCACGTGGAGCGAACTGCCTCAACTACGGCAGGCTGCAGCGAGGACTGTAAGCATTTCCTCTTCCAAAACACGGCAGTTTTACAAGAAGAACTCTGCATAGTTGCAGGTGGAACACAAGCAGCATTCCTCCCACTGTGTACTCTTTGGTCTCTTCCACGAATGAACTTGTATATGCAGGGTTTCCCACGTGGAGCGAATTGCCTCAACTACGGCAGGCTGCAGCGAGGACTGTAAGCATTTCCTCTTCCAAAACACGCAATTTTAGCCGAAGAACTCTGCTTTAGTTGCCGGTGGAACAGAAGCAACATTTCTACCACTGTGTACTCTCTGGGCTCTTCCACGGATGAACTCTTATATGCAAGGTTTCCCACGTGGAGCGAACTGCCTCAAACAAGGCAGGCTGTAGCGAGGACTCTAAGCATTTCCTCTCCCTAAACACGCAGTTTTAACGGAAGAAGTCTGCTTTAATTGCAGGTGGAACACAAGCAGCATTCCTCCCACTGTGTACTCTTTGGCTCTTCCACGAATGAACTTGTATATGCTGGGTTTCCCACGTTCAGCACACTGCCTCAACTACGGCAGGCTGCAGCGAGGACTGTAAGCATTTCCTCTTCCAAAACACGCCAGTTTTACCCGAAGAACTCTGCTTTTGTTGCAGGTAGAACACAACCTGCATTTGTCCCACACTGTACACAAAGGGCCCTTCCCCAAAGGAATCTTCTATCTGCAGGGTGTCCCTCGTGCAGCGAACTGCCTCAACCAAGGCAGGCTTTAGTAAGTACTGTAAGCGTTTCTTCTCCCAAAACACGCAGTTTTACCAGAAGAACTCTGCTTTCGTTGCAGGTGGAACACAAGCAGCATTCCTCCCACTGTGTACTCTTTGGTCTCTTCCACGAATGAACTTCTATATGCAAGGTTTCCCATGTGGAGAGAAATGCCTCAACCACGGCAGGATGTAGCGAGGACTGTAAGCATTTCCTCTCGCAAAACACGCAGTTTTACCCGAAGAACTCTGCTTAAGTTGCCGGTGGAACACAAGCAACATTTCTACCACTGTGTACTCTCTGGGCTCTTCACGGATGAACTCTTATATGCAAGGTTTCCAACGTGGAGCGAACTGCCTCAACCACGACAGGCTGCAGCGAGGACTGTAAGCATTTCCCCTTCCAAAACACGGCAGTTTTACCCCAAGAACTCTGCTTTAGTTGCCGGTGGAACACAAGCAGCATTTCTCCCACTTTGTACTCTTTGGTCTCTTCCACGAATGAACATGTATATGCAGGGTTTCCCACGTGGAGCGAACTGCCTCAACCACGGCAGGCTGCTGCGAGGTCTGTAAGCAATTCCTCTTCCAAAACACGGCAGTTTTACCAAAGAACTCTGCTTTAGTTGCAGGTGGAACACAGGCAGCATTCCTCCCACTGTGTACTCTTTGGTCTCTTCCACGAATGAACTTCTGTATGCAAAGTTTCCCATGTGGAGAGAACTGCCTCAACCACGGCAGGCTGTAGCGAGGACTGTAAGCATTTCCCCTTCCAAAACACGGCAGTTTTACCCGAAGAACTCTGCTTTCGTTGCAGGTGGAACACAAGCAGCATTCCTCCCACTGTATACTCTTTGGTCTCTTCCACGAATGAACTTCTATATGCAAGGTTTCCCATGTGGAGAGAACTGCCTCAACCACGGCAGGCTGTAGCGAGGACTGTAAGCATTTCCTCTCGCAAAACACGCAGTTTTACCCGAAGAACTCTGCTTTAGTTGCCCGTGGAACACAAGCAACATTTCTACCACTGTGTACTCTCTGGCTCTTCCACGGATGAACTCTTATATGCAAGGTTTCCCACGTCGAGCGAACTGCCTCAACTACGGCAGGCTGCAGCGAGGACTGTAAGCATTTCCCCTTCCAAAACACGGCGGTTTTACCCGAAGAACTCTGCTATAGTTGCCGGTGTAACACAAGCAGCATTTCTCCCACTTTGTACTCTTTGGTCTCTTCCACGAATGAACTTGTATATGCAGGGTTTCCCACGTGGAGCGAACTGCCTCAAACAAGGCAGGCTGTAGCGAGGACTGTAAGCATTTCCTCTCCCTAAACACGCAGTTTTAACGGAAGAAGTCTGCTTTAATTGCAGGTGGAACACAAGCAGCATTCCTCCCACTGTGCACTCTTTGGTCTCTTCCACGAATGAACTTGTATATGCAGGGTTTCCCACGTGCAGCAAACTGCCTCAACTACGGCAGGCTGCAGCGAGGATTGTAAGCATTTCCCCTTCCAAAACACGGCAGTTTTACCCAAAGAACTCTGCTTTAGTTGCCGGTGGAACACAAGCATTTCTCCCACTGTGTACTCTTTGGTCTCTTCCACGAATGAACTTCGATATGCAAGGTTTCTCATGTGGAGAGAACTGCCTCAACCACGGCAGGCTGTAGCGAGGATTGTAAGCATTTCCTCTTCCAAAACACGCAGTTTTACCCGAAGAACTCTGCTTTAGTTGCCGGTGGAAAACAAGCAACATTTCTACCACTGTGTACTCTCTGGGCTCTTCCACGGATGAACTCTTATATGCAAGGATTCCCACGTGGAGCGAACTGCCTCAAACAAGGCAGGCCGTAGCGAGGACTCTAAGCATTTCCTCTCCCTAAACACGCAGATTTAACGGAAGAAGTCTGCTTTAATTGCAAGTGGAACACAAGCAGCATTCCTCCCACTGTGTACTCTTTGGTCTCTTCCACGAATGAACTTCTGTATGCAAGGTTTCCCATGTGGAGAGAACTGCCTCAACCACGGCAGGCTGTAGCGAGGACTGTAAGCACTTGCCATTCCAAAACACGGCAGTTTTACCCGAAGAACTCTGCTTTAGTTGGAGGTGGAAAAGAAGCAGCATTCCTGCCACTGTGTACTCTTTGGTCTCTTCCACGAATGAACTTCTATATGCATGGTTTCCCATGTGGAGAGAACTGCCTCAACTACGGCTAGCTGTAGCAAGGACTGTAAGCATTTCCTCTCGCAAAACACGCAGTTTTACCCGAAGAACTCTGCTTTAGTTGCAGGTGGAACACAAGCAGCATTTCTCCCACTGTGTACTCTTTGGTCTCTTCCACGAATGAACTTTTATATGCAGGGTTTCCCACGTGGAGCGAACTGCCTCAACTACGGCAGGCTGCAGCGAGGACTGTAAGCATTTCCTCTTCCAAAACACGGCAGTTTTACAAGAAGAACTCTGCATAGTTGCAGGTGGAACACAAGCAGCATTCCTCCCACTGTGTACTCTTTGGTCTCTTCCACGAATGAACTTGTATATGCAGGGTTTCCCACGTGGAGCGAATTGCCTCAACTACGGCAGGCTGCAGCGAGGACTGTAAGCATTTCCTCTTCCAAAACACGCAATTTTAGCCGAAGAACTCTGCTTTAGTTGCCGGTGGAACAGAAGCAACATTTCTACCACTGTGTACTCTCTGGGCTCTTCCACGGATGAACTCTTATATGCAAGGTTTCCCACGTGGAGCGAACTGCCTCAAACAAGGCAGGCTGTAGCGAGGACTGTAAGCATTTCCTCTCCCTAAACACGCAGTTTTAACGGAAGAAGTCTGCTTTAATTGCAGGTGGAACACAAGCAGCATTCCTCCCACTGTGTACTCTTTGGCTCTTCCACGAATGAACTTGTATATGCTGGGTTTCCCACGTTCAGCACACTGCCTCAACTACGGCAGGCTGCAGCGAGGACTGTAAGCATTTCCTCTTCCAAAACACGCCAGTTTTACCCGAAGAACTCTGCTTTTGTTGCAGGTAGAACACAACCTGCATTTGTCCCACACTGTACACAAAGGGCCCTTCCCCAAAGGAATCTTCTATCTGCAGGGTGTCCCTCGTGCAGCGAACTGCCTCAACCAAGGCAGGCTTTAGTAAGTACTGTAAGCGTTTCTTCTCCCAAAACACGCAGTTTTACCCGAAGAACTCTGCTTTCGTTGCAGGTGGAACACAAGCAGCATTCCTCCCACTGTGTACTCTTTGGTCTCTTCCACGAATGAACTTCTATATGCAAGGTTTCCCATGTGGAGAGAACTGCCTCAACCACGGCAGGATGTAGCGAGGACTGTAAGCATTTCCTCTCGCAAAACACGCAGTTTTACCCGAAGAACTCTGCTTAAGTTGCCGGTGGAACACAAGCAACATTTCTACCACTGTGTACTCTCTGGGCTCTTCCACGGATGAACTCTTATATGCAAGGTTTCCAACGTGGAGCGAACTGCCTCAACCACGACAGGCTGCAGCGAGGACTGTAAGCATTTCCCCTTCCAAAACACGGCAGTTTTACCCCAAGAACTCTGCTTTAGTTGCCGGTGGAACACAAGCAGCATTTCTCCCACTTTGTACTCTTTGGTCTCTTCCACGAATGAACATGTATATGCAGGGTTTCCCACGTGGAGCGAACTGCCTCAACCACGGCAGGCTGCTGCGAGGTCTGTAAGCAATTCCTCTTCCAAAACACGGCAGTTTTACCAAAGAACTCTGCTTTAGTTGCAGGTGGAACACAGGCAGCATTCCTCCCACTGTGTACTCTTTGGTCTCTTCCACGAATGAACTTCTGTATGCAAAGTTTCCCATGTGGAGAGAACTGCCTCAACCACGGCAGGCTGTAGCGAGGACTGTAAGCATTTCCCCTTCCAAAACACGGCAGTTTTACCCGAAGAACTCTGCTTTCGTTGCAGGTGGAACACAAGCAGCATTCCTCCCACTGTATACTCTTTGGTCTCTTCCACGAATGAACTTCTATATGCAAGGTTTCCCATGTGGAGAGAACTGCCTCAACCACGGCAGGCTGTAGCGAGGACTGTAAGCATTTCCTCTCGCAAAACACGCAGTTTTACCCGAAGAACTCTGCTTTAGTTGCCCGTGGAACACAAGCAACATTTCTACCACTGTGTACTCTCTGGCTCTTCCACGGATGAACTCTTATATGCAAGGTTTCCCACGTCGAGCGAACTGCCTCAACTACGGCAGGCTGCAGCGAGGACTGTAAGCATTTCCCCTTCCAAAACACGGCGGTTTTACCCGAAGAACTCTGCTATAGTTGCCGGTGTAACACAAGCAGCATTTCTCCCACTTTGTACTCTTTGGTCTCTTCCACGAATGAACTTGTATATGCAGGGTTTCCCACGTGGAGCGAACTGCCTCAAACAAGGCAGGCTGTAGCGAGGACTGTAAGCATTTCCTCTCCCTAAACACGCAGTTTTAACGGAAGAAGTCTGCTTTAATTGCAGGTGGAACACAAGCAGCATTCCTCCCACTGTGCACTCTTTGGTCTCTTCCACGAATGAACTTGTATATGCAGGGTTTCCCACGTGCAGCAAACTGCCTCAACTACGGCAGGCTGCAGCGAGGATTGTAAGCATTTCCCCTTCCAAAACACGGCAGTTTTACCCAAAGAACTCTGCTTTAGTTGCCGGTGGAACACAAGCATTTCTCCCACTGTGTACTCTTTGGTCTCTTCCACGAATGAACTTCTATATGCAAGGTTTCCCATGTGGAGAGAACTGCCTCAACCACGGCAGGCTGTAGCGAGGATTGTAAGCATTTCCTCTTCCAAACACGCAGTTTTACCCGAAGAACTCTGCTTTAGTTGCCGGTGGAAAACAAGCAACATTTCTACCACTGTGTACTCTCTGGGCTCTTCCACGGATGAACTCTTATATGCAAGGTTTCCCACGTGGAGCGAACTGCCTCAAACAAGGCAGGCCGTAGCGAGGACTCTAAGCATTTCCTCTCCCTAAACACGCAGATTTAACGGAAGAAGTCTGCTTTAATTGCAAGTGGAACACAAGCAGCATTCCTCCCACTGTGTACTCTTTGGTCTCTTCCACGAATGAACTTCTGTATGCAAGGTTTCCCATGTGGAGAGAACTGCCTCAACCACGGCAGGCTGTAGCGAGGACTGTAAGCACTTGCCATTCCAAAACACGGCAGTTTTACCCGAAGAACTCTGCTTTAGTTGGAGGTGGAAAAGAAGCAGCATTCCTGCCACTGTGTACTCTTTGGTCTCTTCCACGAATGAACTTCTATATGCATGGTTTCCCATGTGGAGAGAACTGCCTCAACTACGGCTAGCTGTAGCAAGGACTGTAAGCATTTCCTCTCGCAAAACACGCAGTTTTACCCGAAGAACTCTGCTTTAGTTGCAGGTGGAACACAAGCAGCATTTCTCCCACTGTGTACTCTTTGGTCTCTTCCACGAATGAACTTTTATATGCAGGGTTTCCCACGTGGAGCGAACTGCCTCAACTACGGCAGGCTGCAGCGAGGACTGTAAGCATTTCCTCTTCCAAAACACGGCAGTTTTACAAGAAGAACTCTGCATAGTTGCAGGTGGAACACAAGCAGCATTCCTCCCACTGTGTACTCTTTGGTCTCTTCCACGAATGAACTTGTATATGCAGGGTTTCCCACGTGGAGCGAATTGCCTCAACTACGGCAGGCTGCAGCGAGGACTGTAAGCATTTCCTCTTCCAAAACACGCAATTTTAGCCGAAGAACTCTGCTTTAGTTGCCGGTGGAACAGAAGCAACATTTCTACCACTGTGTACTCTCTGGGCTCTTCCACGGATGAACTCTTATATGCAAGGTTTCCCACGTGGAGCGAACTGCCTCAAACAAGGCAGGCTGTAGCGAGGACTCTAAGCATTTCCTCTCCCTAAACACGCAGTTTTAACGGAAGAAGTCTGCTTTAATTGCAGGTGGAACACAAGCAGCATTCCTCCCACTGTGTACTCTTTGGCTCTTCCACGAATGAACTTGTATATGCTGGGTTTCCCACGTTCAGCACACTGCCTCAACTACGGCAGGCTGCAGCGAGGACTGTAAGCATTTCCTCTTCCAAAACACGCCAGTTTTACCCGAAGAACTCTGCTTTTGTTGCAGGTAGAACACAACCTGCATTTGTCCCACACTGTACACAAAGGGCCCTTCCCCAAAGGAATCTTCTATCTGCAGGGTGTCCCTCGTGCAGCGAACTGCCTCAACCAAGGCAGGCTTTAGTAAGTACTGTAAGCGTTTCTTCTCCCAAAACACGCAGTTTTACCCGAAGAACTCTGCTTTCGTTGCAGGTGGAACACAAGCAGCATTCCTCCCACTGTGTACTCTTTGGTCTCTTCCACGAATGAACTTCTATATGCAAGGTTTCCCATGTGGAGAGAACTGCCTCAACCACGGCAGGCTGTAGCGAGGACTGTAAGCATTTCCTCTCGCAAAACACGCAGTTTTACCCGAAGAACTCTGCTTAAGTTGCCGGTGGAACACAAGCAACATTTCTACCACTGTGTACTCTCTGGGCTCTTCCACGGATGAACTCTTATATGCAAGGTTTCCAACGTGGAGCGAACTGCCTCAACCACGACAGGCTGCAGCGAGGACTGTAAGCATTTCCCCTTCCAAAACACGGCAGTTTTACCCCAAGAACTCTGCTTTAGTTGCCGGTGGAACACAAGCAGCATTTCTCCCACTTTGTACTCTTTGGTCTCTTCCACGAATGAACATGTATATGCAGGGTTTCCCACGTGGAGCGAACTGCCTCAACCACGGCAGGCTGCTGCGAGGTCTGTAAGCAATTCCTCTTCCAAAACACGGCAGTTTTACCAAAGAACTCTGCTTTAGTTGCAGGTGGAACACAGGCAGCATTCCTCCCACTGTGTACTCTTTGGTCTCTTCCACGAATGAACTTCTGTATGCAAAGTTTCCCATGTGGAGAGAACTGCCTCAACCACGGCAGGCTGTAGCGAGGATTGTAAGCATTTCCTCTTCCAAAACACGCAGTTTTACCCGAAGAACTCTGCTTTAGTTGCCGGTGGAACACAAGCAACATTTCTACCACTGTGTACTCTCTGTTCTCTTCCACGGATGAACTCTTATATGCAAGGATTCCCACGTGGAGCGAACTGCCTCAAACAAGGCAGGCTGTAGCGAGGATTGTAAGCATTTCCTCTTCCAAAACACGCAGTTTTACCCGAAGAACTCTGCTTTAGTTGCCGATGGAACACAAGCAACATTTCTACCACTGTGTACTCTCTGGGCTCTTCCACGGATGAACTCTTATATGCAAGGATTCCCACGTGGAGCGAACTGCCTCAAACAAGGCAGGCTGTAGCGAGGACTCTAAGCATTTCCTCTCCCTAAACACGCTGTTTTAACGGAAGAAGTCTGCTTTAATTGCAAGTGGAACACAAGCAGTATTCCTCCCACTGTGTACTCTTTGGTCTCTTCCACGAATGAACTTCTGTATGCAAGGTTTCCCTCGTGGAGCGAACTGCCTCAACCGCGGCAGGCTGTAGCGAGGACTGTAAGCATTTTCTCTCGCAAAACACGCAGTTTTACCCGAAGAACTCTGCTTAAGTTGCCGGTGGAACACAAGCAGCATTTCTCCCACTGTGTACTCTTTGGTCTCTTCCACGAATGAACTTGTATAGGCAGGGTTTCCATCGTGGAGCGAATGCCTCAACTACGGCAGCCTGCAGCGCGTACTGTAAGCTTTTCCTCTTCCAAAACACGCAATTTTACCCGAAGAACTCTGCTTTAGTTGCCCGTGGAACACAAGCAACATTTCTACCACTGTGTACTCTCTGGGCTCTTCCACGGATGAACTCTTATATGCAAGGTTTCCCACGTGGAGCGAACTGCCTCAAACAAGGAAGGCTGTAGCGAGGAATGTAAGCATTTCCTCTCCCTAAACACGCAGTTTTAACGGAAGAAGTCTGCTTTAATTGCAGGTGGAACACAAGCAGCATTCCTCCCACTGTGTACTCTTTGGTCTCTTCCACGAATGAACTTGAATATGCAGGGTTTCCCACGTGGAGCGAACTGCCTCAACTACGGCAGGCTGCAGCGAGGACTGTAAGCATTTCCTCTTCCAAAACACGGCAGTTTTACCCAAAGAACTCTGCTTTAGTTTCAGGTGGAAAACATGCAGCATTTCTCCCACTGTGTACTCTTTGTTCTCTTCCACGAATTAAATTGTATATGTAGGGTTTCCCACGTGGAGCGAACTGCCTCAACTACGGCAGGCTGCAGCGAGGACTGTAAGCATTTCCTCTTCCAAAACACGACAGTTTTATCCGAAGAACTCTGCTTTAGTTGCAGGTGGAACACAAGCAGCATTTCTCCCACTGTGTACTCTTCGGTCTCTTCCACGAATGAACTTCTATATGCAAGGTTTCCCATGAGCAGAGAATGCCTTAACCACGGCAGGCTGTAGCGAGGACTGTAAGCATTTCCTCTCGCAAAACACGCAGTTTTACCCGAAGAACTCTGCTTTAATTGCAGGTGGAACACAAGCAGCATTTCTCCCACTGTGTACTCTTTGGTCTCTTCCACGAATGAACTTGTATATGCAGGGTTTCCAGCTTGGAGCGAATGCCTCAACTAAGGCAGCCTGCAGCGAGTACTGTAAGCATTTCCTTTCACACAACACGCAATTTAACCTGAAGAACTCTGCTTTAGTTGCCCGTGGAACACAAGCAACATTTCTACCACTGTGTACTCTCTGGGCTCTTCCACGGATGAAGTCTTATATGCAAGGTTTCCCACGTGGAGCGAACTGCCTCAAACAAGGCAGGCTGTAGCGAGGACTGTAAGCATTTCCTCTCTCTAAACACGCAGTTTTAACGGAAGAAGTCTGCTTTAATTGCAGGTGGAACACAAGCAGCATTCCTCCCACTGTGTACTCTTTGGTCTCTTCCACGAATGAACTTGTATATGCAGGGTTTCCCACGTGGAGCGAACTGCCTCAACTACGGCAGGCTGCAGCGAGGACTGTAAGCATTTCCTCTTCCAAAACACGCCAGTTTTACCCGAAGAACTCTGCTTTTTTTGCAGGTAGAACACAACATGCATTTGTCCCACACTGTACACAAAGGGCCCTTCCCCAAAATAATCTTCTATCTGCAGGGTGTCCCTCGTGCAGCGAACTGCCTCAACCAAGGCAGGCTTTAGTAAGTACTGTAAGCGTTTCTTCTCCCAAAACACGCAGTTTTACCCGAAGAACTCTGCTTTCGTTGCAGGTGGAGCACAAGCAGCATTTCTCCCACTGTGTCCTCTTTGTTCTCTTCCAAGAATGAACTTCTATATGCAGGTTGGATCACAAGCAACTTTTCTCCCACAGTGTACCCAATGGGCCTTTGCCCGAAAGAACTTCTGTACTCCAGGTATCCCACATGGAGTGAAATGCGTAAACCAAGGCAGGCTCTAGTGAGGACTCCAAGCATTTCCACAGCCAAAACACGCCAGTTTTACCCAAAGAACTCTGCTTTAGTTGCAGGTGGAACACAAGCAGCATTTCTCCCACTGTGTCCTCTTTGTTCTCTTCCAAGAATGAACGTCTATATGCAGGGTTTCCACGTGGAGCGAACTGCCTCAACCACGGCAGGCTGTAGCGAGGACTGTAAGCATTTCCTCTCGCAAAACACGCAGTTTTACCAGAAGAACTCTGCTTTAGTTGCAGGTGGAACACAAGCTGCATTCCTCCCACTGGGTACTCTTTGGTCTCTTCCACGAATGAACTTCTATATGCATGGTTTCCCATGTGGAGAGAACTGCCACAACCACGGCAGGATGTAGCAAGTACTGTAAGCATTTCGTCTCGCAAAACACGCAGTTATACCCGAAGAACTCTGCTTAAGTTGCCGGTGGAACACAAGCAACATTTCTACCACTGTGTACTCTCTGGGCTCTTCCACGGATGAACCCTTATATGCAAGGTTTCCAACGTGGAGCGAACTGCCTCTACCACAGCAGGCTGCAGCGAGGACTGTAAGCATTTCCCCTTCCAAAACACGGCAGTTTTACCCGAAGAACTCTGCTTTAGTTGCAGGTGGAACACAAGCAGCATTCCTCCCACTGTGTACTCTTTGGTCTCTTCCACGAATGAACTTGTATATGCAGGGTTTCCCACGTGCAGCGAACTGCCTCAACTACGGCAGGCTGCAGCGAGGATTGTAAGCATTTCCCCTTCCAAAACACGGCAGTTTTACCCAAAGAACTCTGCTTTAGTTGCCGGTGGATCACAAGCATTTCTCCCACTGTGTACTCTTTGGTCTTTTCCACGAATGAACTTCTATATGCAAGGTTTCCCATGTGGAGAGAACTGCCTCAACCACGGCAGGCTGTACCGAGGATTGTAAGCATTTCCTCTTCCAAAACACGCAGTTTTACCCGAAGAACTCTGCTTTAGTTGCCGGTGGAAAACAAGCAACATTTCTACCACTGTGTACTCTCTGGGCTCTTCCACGGATGAACTCTTATATGCAAGGCTTCCCACGTGGAGCGAACTGCCTCAAACAAGGCAGGCCGTAGCGAGGACTGTAAGCATTTCCTCTTCCAAAACACGCCAGTTTTACCCGAAGAACTCTGCTTTTCTTGCAGGTAGAACACAACCTGCATTTGTCCCACACTGTACACAAAGGGCCCTTCCCCAAAGGAATCTTCTATCTGCAGGGTGTCCCTCGTGCAGCGAACTGCCTCAACCAAGGCAGGCTTTAGTAAGTACTGTAAGCGTTTCTTCTCCCAAAACACCCAGTTTTACCCGAAGAACTCTGCTTTCGTTGCAGGTGGAACACAAGCAGCATTCCTCCCACTGTGTACTCTTTGGTCTCTTCCACGAATGAACTTCTATATGCAAGGTTTCCCATGTGGAGAGAACTGCCTCAACCACGGCAGGATGTAGCGAGGACTGTAAGCATTTCCTCTCGCAAAACACGCAGTTTTACCCGAAGAACTCTGCTTAAGTTGCCGGTGGAACACAAGCAGCATTTCTCCCACTGTGTACTCTTTGGTCTCTTCCACGAATGAACTTGTATAGGCAGGGTTTCCATCGTGGAGCGAATGCCTCAACTACGGCAGCCTGCAGCGCGTACTGTAAGCTTTTCCTCTTCCAAAACACGCAATTTTACCCGAAGAACTCTGCTTTAGTTGCCCGTGGAACACAAGCAACATTTCTACCACTGTGTACTCTCTGGGCTCTTCCACGGATGAACTCTTATATGCAAGGTTTCCCACGTGGAGCGAACTGCCTCAAACAAGGAAGGCTGTAGCGAGGAATGTAAGCATTTCCTCTCCCTAAACACGCAGTTTTAACGGAAGAAGTCTGCTTTAATTGCAGGTGGAACACAAGCAGCATTCCTCCCACTGTGTACTCTTTGGTCTCTTCCACGAATGAACTTGAATATGCAGGGTTTCCCACGTGGAGCGAACTGCCTCAACTACGGCAGGCTGCAGCGAGGACTGTAAGCATTTCCTCTTCCAAAACACGGCAGTTTTACCCAAAGAACTCTGCTTTAGTTTCAGGTGGAAAACATGCAGCATTTCTCCCACTGTGTACTCTTTGTTCTCTTCCACGAATTAAATTGTATATGTAGGGTTTCCCACGTGGAGCGAACTGCCTCAACTACGGCAGGCTGCAGCGAGGACTGTAAGCATTTCCTCTTCCAAAACACGACAGTTTTATCCGAAGAACTCTGCTTTAGTTGCAGGTGGAACACAAGCAGCATTTCTCCCACTGTGTACTCTTCGGTCTCTTCCACGAATGAACTTCTATATGCAAGGTTTCCCATGAGCAGAGAATGCCTTAACCACGGCAGGCTGTAGCGAGGACTGTAAGCATTTCCTCTCGCAAAACACGCAGTTTTACCCGAAGAACTCTGCTTTAATTGCAGGTGGAACACAAGCAGCATTTCTCCCACTGTGTACTCTTTGGTCTCTTCCACGAATGAACTTGTATATGCAGGGTTTCCAGCTTGGAGCGAATGCCTCAACTAAGGCAGCCTGCAGCGAGTACTGTAAGCATTTCCTTTCACACAACACGCAATTTAACCTGAAGAACTCTGCTTTAGTTGCCCGTGGAACACAAGCAACATTTCTACCACTGTGTACTCTCTGGGCTCTTCCACGGATGAAGTCTTATATGCAAGGTTTCCCACGTGGAGCGAACTGCCTCAAACAAGGCAGGCTGTAGCGAGGACTGTAAGCATTTCCTCTCTCTAAACACGCAGTTTTAACGGAAGAAGTCTGCTTTAATTGCAGGTGGAACACAAGCAGCATTCCTCCCACTGTGTACTCTTTGGTCTCTTCCACGAATGAACTTGTATATGCAGGGTTTCCCACGTGGAGCGAACTGCCTCAACTACGGCAGGCTGCAGCGAGGACTGTAAGCATTTCCTCTTCCAAAACACGCCAGTTTTACCCGAAGAACTCTGCTTTTTTTGCAGGTAGAACACAACATGCATTTGTCCCACACTGTACACAAAGGGCCCTTCCCCAAAATAATCTTCTATCTGCAGGGTGTCCCTCGTGCAGCGAACTGCCTCAACCAAGGCAGGCTTTAGTAAGTACTGTAAGCGTTTCTTCTCCCAAAACACGCAGTTTTACCCGAAGAACTCTGCTTTCGTTGCAGGTGGAGCACAAGCAGCATTTCTCCCACTGTGTCCTCTTTGTTCTCTTCCAAGAATGAACTTCTATATGCAGGTTGGATCACAAGCAACTTTTCTCCCACAGTGTACCCAATGGGCCTTTGCCCGAAAGAACTTCTGTACTCCAGGTATCCCACATGGAGTGAAATGCGTAAACCAAGGCAGGCTCTAGTGAGGACTCCAAGCATTTCCACAGCCAAAACACGCCAGTTTTACCCAAAGAACTCTGCTTTAGTTGCAGGTGGAACACAAGCAGCATTTCTCCCACTGTGTCCTCTTTGTTCTCTTCCAAGAATGAACGTCTATATGCAGGGTTTCCACGTGGAGCGAACTGCCTCAACCACGGCAGGCTGTAGCGAGGACTGTAAGCATTTCCTCTCGCAAAACACGCAGTTTTACCAGAAGAACTCTGCTTTAGTTGCAGGTGGAACACAAGCTGCATTCCTCCCACTGGGTACTCTTTGGTCTCTTCCACGAATGAACTTCTATATGCATGGTTTCCCATGTGGAGAGAACTGCCACAACCACGGCAGGATGTAGCAAGTACTGTAAGCATTTCGTCTCGCAAAACACGCAGTTATACCCGAAGAACTCTGCTTAAGTTGCCGGTGGAACACAAGCAACATTTCTACCACTGTGTACTCTCTGGGCTCTTCCACGGATGAACCCTTATATGCAAGGTTTCCAACGTGGAGCGAACTGCCTCTACCACAGCAGGCTGCAGCGAGGACTGTAAGCATTTCCCCTTCCAAAACACGGCAGTTTTACCCGAAGAACTCTGCTTTAGTTGCAGGTGGAACACAAGCAGCATTCCTCCCACTGTGTACTCTTTGGTCTCTTCCACGAATGAACTTGTATATGCAGGGTTTCCCACGTGCAGCGAACTGCCTCAACTACGGCAGGCTGCAGCGAGGATTGTAAGCATTTCCCCTTCCAAAACACGGCAGTTTTACCCAAAGAACTCTGCTTTAGTTGCCGGTGGATCACAAGCATTTCTCCCACTGTGTACTCTTTGGTCTTTTCCACGAATGAACTTCTATATGCAAGGTTTCCCATGTGGAGAGAACTGCCTCAACCACGGCAGGCTGTACCGAGGATTGTAAGCATTTCCTCTTCCAAAACACGCAGTTTTACCCGAAGAACTCTGCTTTAGTTGCCGGTGGAAAACAAGCAACATTTCTACCACTGTGTACTCTCTGGGCTCTTCCACGGATGAACTCTTATATGCAAGGCTTCCCACGTGGAGCGAACTGCCTCAAACAAGGCAGGCCGTAGCGAGGACTGTAAGCATTTCCTCTTCCAAAACACGCCAGTTTTACCCGAAGAACTCTGCTTTTCTTGCAGGTAGAACACAACCTGCATTTGTCCCACACTGTACACAAAGGGCCCTTCCCCAAAGGAATCTTCTATCTGCAGGGTGTCCCTCGTGCAGCGAACTGCCTCAACCAAGGCAGGCTTTAGTAAGTACTGTAAGCGTTTCTTCTCCCAAAACACCCAGTTTTACCCGAAGAACTCTGCTTTCGTTGCAGGTGGAACACAAGCAGCATTCCTCCCACTGTGTACTCTTTGGTCTCTTCCACGAATGAACTTCTATATGCAAGGTTTCCCATGTGGAGAGAACTGCCTCAACCACGGCAGGATGTAGCGAGGACTGTAAGCATTTCCTCTCGCAAAACACGCAGTTTTACCCGAAGAACTCTGCTTAAGTTGCCGGTGGAACACAAGCAGCATTTCTCCCACTGTGTACTCTTTGGTCTCTTCCACGAATGAACTTGTATAGGCAGGGTTTCCATCGTGGAGCGAATGCCTCAACTACGGCAGCCTGCAGCGCGTACTGTAAGCTTTTCCTCTTCCAAAACACGCAATTTTACCCGAAGAACTCTGCTTTAGTTGCCCGTGGAACACAAGCAACATTTCTACCACTGTGTACTCTCTGGGCTCTTCCACGGATGAACTCTTATATGCAAGGTTTCCCACGTGGAGCGAACTGCCTCAAACAAGGAAGGCTGTAGCGAGGAATGTAAGCATTTCCTCTCCCTAAACACGCAGTTTTAACGGAAGAAGTCTGCTTTAATTGCAGGTGGAACACAAGCAGCATTCCTCCCACTGTGTACTCTTTGGTCTCTTCCACGAATGAACTTGAATATGCAGGGTTTCCCACGTGGAGCGAACTGCCTCAACTACGGCAGGCTGCAGCGAGGACTGTAAGCATTTCCTCTTCCAAAACACGGCAGTTTTACCCAAAGAACTCTGCTTTAGTTTCAGGTGGAAAACATGCAGCATTTCTCCCACTGTGTACTCTTTGTTCTCTTCCACGAATTAAATTGTATATGTAGGGTTTCCCACGTGGAGCGAACTGCCTCAACTACGGCAGGCTGCAGCGAGGACTGTAAGCATTTCCTCTTCCAAAACACGACAGTTTTATCCGAAGAACTCTGCTTTAGTTGCAGGTGGAACACAAGCAGCATTTCTCCCACTGTGTACTCTTCGGTCTCTTCCACGAATGAACTTCTATATGCAAGGTTTCCCATGAGCAGAGAATGCCTTAACCACGGCAGGCTGTAGCGAGGACTGTAAGCATTTCCTCTCGCAAAACACGCAGTTTTACCCGAAGAACTCTGCTTTAATTGCAGGTGGAACACAAGCAGCATTTCTCCCACTGTGTACTCTTTGGTCTCTTCCACGAATGAACTTGTATATGCAGGGTTTCCAGCTTGGAGCGAATGCCTCAACTAAGGCAGCCTGCAGCGAGTACTGTAAGCATTTCCTTTCACACAACACGCAATTTAACCTGAAGAACTCTGCTTTAGTTGCCCGTGGAACACAAGCAACATTTCTACCACTGTGTACTCTCTGGGCTCTTCCACGGATGAAGTCTTATATGCAAGGTTTCCCACGTGGAGCGAACTGCCTCAAACAAGGCAGGCTGTAGCGAGGACTGTAAGCATTTCCTCTCTCTAAACACGCAGTTTTAACGGAAGAAGTCTGCTTTAATTGCAGGTGGAACACAAGCAGCATTCCTCCCACTGTGTACTCTTTGGTCTCTTCCACGAATGAACTTGTATATGCAGGGTTTCCCACGTGGAGCGAACTGCCTCAACTACGGCAGGCTGCAGCGAGGACTGTAAGCATTTCCTCTTCCAAAACACGCCAGTTTTACCCGAAGAACTCTGCTTTTTTTGCAGGTAGAACACAACATGCATTTGTCCCACACTGTACACAAAGGGCCCTTCCCCAAAATAATCTTCTATCTGCAGGGTGTCCCTCGTGCAGCGAACTGCCTCAACCAAGGCAGGCTTTAGTAAGTACTGTAAGCGTTTCTTCTCCCAAAACACGCAGTTTTACCCGAAGAACTCTGCTTTCGTTGCAGGTGGAGCACAAGCAGCATTTCTCCCACTGTGTCCTCTTTGTTCTCTTCCAAGAATGAACTTCTATATGCAGGTTGGATCACAAGCAACTTTTCTCCCACAGTGTACCCAATGGGCCTTTGCCCGAAAGAACTTCTGTACTCCAGGTATCCCACATGGAGTGAAATGCGTAAACCAAGGCAGGCTCTAGTGAGGACTCCAAGCATTTCCACAGCCAAAACACGCCAGTTTTACCCAAAGAACTCTGCTTTAGTTGCAGGTGGAACACAAGCAGCATTTCTCCCACTGTGTCCTCTTTGTTCTCTTCCAAGAATGAACGTCTATATGCAGGGTTACCACGTGGAGCGAACTGCCTCAACCACGGCAGGCTGTAGCGAGGACTGTAAGCATTTCCTCTCGCAAAACACGCAGTTTTACCAGAAGAACTCTGCTTTAGTTGCAGGTGGAACACAAGCTGCATTCCTCCCACTGGGTACTCTTTGGTCTCTTCCACGAATGAACTTCTATATGCATGGTTTCCCATGTGGAGAGAACTGCCACAACCACGGCAGGATGTAGCAAGTACTGTAAGCATTTCGTCTCGCAAAACACGCAGTTATACCCGAAGAACTCTGCTTAAGTTGCCGGTGGAACACAAGCAACATTTCTACCACTGTGTACTCTCTGGGCTCTTCCACGGATGAACCCTTATATGCAAGGTTTCCAACGTGGAGCGAACTGCCTCTACCACAGCAGGCTGCAGCGAGGACTGTAAGCATTTCCCCTTCCAAAACACGGCAGTTTTACCCGAAGAACTCTGCTTTAGTTGCAGGTGGAACACAAGCAGCATTCCTCCCACTGTGTACTCTTTGGTCTCTTCCACGAATGAACTAGTATATGCAGGGTTTCCCACGTGCAGCGAACTGCCTCAACTACGGCAGGCTGCAGCGAGGATTGTAAGCATTTCCCCTTCCAAAACACGGCAGTTTTACCCAAAGAACTCTGCTTTAGTTGCCGGTGGATCACAAGCATTTCTCCCACTGTGTACTCTTTGGTCTTTTCCACGAATGAACTTCTATATGCAAGGTTTCCCATGTGGAGAGAACTGCCTCAACCACGGCAGGCTGTACCGAGGATTGTAAGCATTTCCTCTTCCAAAACACGCAGTTTTACCCGAAGAACTCTGCTTTAGTTGCCGGTGGAAAACAAGCAACATTTCTACCACTGTGTACTCTCTGGGCTCTTCCACGGATGAACTCTTATATGCAAGGATTCCCACGTGGAGCGAACTGCCTCAAACAAGGCAGGCCGTAGCGAGGACTCTAAGCATTTCCTCTCCCTAAACACGCAGATTTAAGGGAAGAAGTCTGCTTTAATTGCAAGTGGAACACAAACAGCATTCCTCCCACTGTGTACTCTTTGGTCTCTTCCACGAATGAACTTCTATATGCATGGTTTCCCATGTGGAGAGAACTGCCTCAACCACGGCTAGCTGTATCAAGGACTGTAAGCATTTCCTCTCGCAAAACACGCAGTTTTACCCGAAGAACTCTGCTTTAGTTGCAGGTGGAACACAAGCAGCATTTCTCCCACTGTGTACTCTTTGGTCTCTTCCACGAATGAACTTGTATATGCAGGGTTTCCCACGTGGAGCGAACTGCCTCAACTACGGCAGGCTGCAGCGAGGACTGTAAGCATTTCCTCTTCCAAAACACGGCAGTTTTACAAGAAGAACTCTGCATAGTTGCAGGTAGAACACAAGCAGCATTCCTCCCACTGTGTACTCTTTGGTCTCTTCCACGAATGAACTTGTATATGAAGGGTTTCCCAAATGGAGCGAACTGCCTCAACTACGGCAGGCTGCAGCGAGGACTGTAAGCATTTCCTCTTCCAAAACACGCAATTTTAGCCGAAGAACTCTGCTTTTGTTGCCGGTGGAACACAAGCAGCATTTCACCCACTGTGTACTCTTTGGTCTCTTCCACTAATGAACGTGTATATGCAGGGTTTCCCACGTGGAGCGAACTGCCTCAACCACGCCAGGCTGCAGCGAGGACTGTAAGCATTTCCCCTTTCAAAACACGGCAGTTTTACCCAAAGAACTCTGCTTTAGTTGCCGGTGGAACACAAGCAGCATTCCACCCACTTGTACTCTTTGGTCTCTTCCACGAATGAACTTTTTTATTCAAGGTTTCGATGTGGAGAGAACTGCCTCAACCACGGCAGGCTGTAGCGAGGATTGTAAGCATTTCCTCTTCCAAAACACGCAGTTTTACCCGAAGAACTCTGCTTTAGTTGCCGATGGAACACAAGCAACATTTCTACCACTGTGTACTCTCTGGGCTCTTCCACGGATTAACTCTTATATGCAAGGATTCCCACGTGGAGCGAACTGCCTCAAACAAGGCAGGCTGTAGCGAGGACTCTAAGCATTTCCTCTCCCTAAACACGCTGTTTTAACGGAAGAAGTCTGCTTTAATTGCAAGTGGAACACAAGCAGCATTCCTCCCACTGTGTACTCTTTGGTCTCTTCCACGAATGAACTTCTGTATGCAAGGTTTCCCTCGTGGAGCGAACTGCCTCAACCGCGGCAGGCTGTAGCGAGGACTGTAAGCATTTTCTCTCGCAAAACACGCAGTTTTACCCGAAGAACTCTGCTTTAGTTGCAGGTGGAACACAAGCAGCATTTCTCCCACTGTGTACTCTTTGGGCTCTTCCACAAATGAACTTGTATATGCAGGGTTTCCAACGTGGAGCGAACTGCCTCAACCACGGCAGGCTGCTGCGAGGACTGTAAGCATTTCCTCTTCCAAACACGGCAGTTTTAACCAGAGAACTTTGCTTTAGTTGCAGGTGGAACACAAGCAGCATTCCTAGCACTGTGTACTCTTTGGTCTCTTCCACGAATGAACTTCTGTATGCAAGGTTTCTCATGTGGACAGCACTGCCTCAACCACGGCAGGCTGTAGCGAGGACTGTAAGCACTTGCCCTCCAAAACACGGCAGTTTTACCCGAAGAACTCTGCTTTAGTTGCCGGTGGAACACAAGCAACATTTCTCCCACTGTGTACTCTTCGGTCTCTTCCACGAATGAACTTCTATATGCAAGGTTTCCAATGAGCAGAGAACTGCCTTAACCACGGCAGGCTGTAGCGAGGACTGTAAGCATTTCCTCTCGCAAAACACGCAGTTTTACCCGAAGAACACTGCTTTAGTTGCAGGTGGAACACAAGCAGCATTCCTCCCACTGTGTACTCTTTGGTCTCTTCCACGAATGAACTTGTATATGCAGGGTTTCCAACGTGGAGCGAATGTCTCAACTACGGCAGCCTGCAGCGAGTACTGTAAGCATTTCCTCTTCCAAAACACGCAATTTTAGCCGAAGAACTCTGCTTTAGTTGCCGGTGGAACAGAAGCAACATTTCTACCACTGTGTACTCTTGGGCTCTTCCACGGATGAACTCTTATATGCAAGGTTTCCCACGTCGAGCGAACTGCCTCAACTACGGCAGGCTGCAGCGAGGACTGTAAGCATTTCCTCTTCCAAAACACGGCAGTTTTACCCGAAGAACTCTGCTATAGTTGCCGGTGTAACACAAGCAGCATTTCTCCCACTTTGTACTCTTTGGTCTCTTCCACGAATGAACTTTTATATGCAGGGTTTCCCACGTGGAGCGAACTGCCTCAAACAAGGCAGGCTGTAGCGAGGACTGTAAGCATTTCCTCTCCCTAAACACGCAGATTTAACGGAAGAAGTCTGCTTTAATTGCAGGTGGAACACAAGCAGCATTCCTCCCACTGTGTACTCTTTGGTCTCTTCCACGAATGAACTTGTATATGCAGGGTTTCCCACGTGCAGCGAACTGCCTCAACTACGGCAGGCTGCAGCGAGGACTGTAAGCATTTCCTCTTCCAAAACACGCAATTTTAGCCGAAGAACTCTGCTTTAGTTGCCGGTGGAACAGAAGCAACATTTCTACCACTGTGTACTCTCTGGGCTCTTCCACGGATGAACTCTTATATGCAAGGTTTCCCACGTGGAGCGAACTGCCTCAAACAAGGCAGGCTGTAGCGAGGACTGTAAGCATTTCCTCTCCCTAAACACGCAGTTTTAACGGAAGAAGTCTGCTTTAATTGCAGGTGGAACACAAGCAGCATTCCTCCCACTGTGTACTCTTTGGCTCTTCCACGAATGAACTTGTATATGCTGGGTTTCCCACGTTCAGCACACTGCCTCAACTACGGCAGGCTGCAGCGAGGACTGTAAGCATTTCCTCTTCCAAAACACGCCAGTTTTACCCGAAGAACTCTGCTTCTGTTGCAGGTAGAACACAACCTGCATTTGTCCCACACTGTACACAAAGGGCCCTTCCCCAAAGGAATCTTCTATCTGCAGGGTGTCCCTCGTGCAGCGAACTGCCTCAACCAAGGCAGGCTTTAGTAAGTACTGTAAGCGTTTCTTCTCCCAAAACACGCAGTTTTACCCGAAGAACTCTGCTTTCGTTGCAGGTGGAACACAAGCAGCATTCCTCCCACTGTGTACTCTTTGGTCTCTTCCACGAATGAACTTCTATATGCAAGGTTTCCCATGTGGAGAGAACTGCCTCAACCACGGCAGGATGTAGCGAGGACTGTAAGCATTTCCTCTCGCAAAACACGCAGTTTTACCTGAAGAACTCTGCTTAAGTTGCCGGTGGAACACAAGCAACATTTCTACCACTGTGTACTCTCTGGGCTCTTCCACGGATGAACTCTTATATGCAAGGTTTCCAACGTGGAGCGAACTGCCTCAACCACGACAGGCTGCAGCGAGGACTGTAAGCATTTCCCCTTCCAAAACACGGCAGTTTTACCCCAAGAACTCTGCTTTAGTTGCCGGTGGAACACAAGCAGCATTTCTCCCACTTTGTACTCTTTGGTCTCTTCCACGAATGAACATGTATATGCAGGGTTTCCCACGTGGAGCGAACTGCCTCAACCACGGCAGGCTGCTGCGAGGTCTGTAAGCAATTCCTCTTCCAAAACACGGCAGTTTTACCAAAGAACTCTGCTTTAGTTGCAGGTGGAACACAAGCAGCATTCCTCCCACGGTGTACTCTTTGGTCTCTTCCACGAATGAACTTCTGTATGCAAAGTTTCCCATGTGGAGAGAACTGCCTCAACCACGGCAGGCTGTAGCGAGGACTGTAAGCATTTCCCCTTCCAAAACACGGCAGTTTTACCCGAAGAACTCTGCTTTCGTTGCAGGTGGAACACAAGCAGCATTCCTCCCACTGTATACTCTTTGGTCTCTTCCACGAATGAACTTCTATATGCAAGGTTTCCCATGTGGAGAGAACTGCCTCAACCACGGCAGGCTGTAGCGAGGACTGTAAGCATTTCCTCTCGCAAAACACGCAGTTTTACCCGAAGAACTCTGCTTTAGTTGCCGGTGGAACACAAGCAACATTTCTACCACTGTGTACTCTCTGGCTCTTCCACGGATGAACTCTTATATGCAAGGTTTCCCATGTGGAGAGAACTGCCTCAACCACGGCAGGCTGTAGCGAGGATTGTAAGCATTTCCTCTTCCAAAACATGCGGTTTTACCCGAAGAACTCTGCTTTAGTTGCCGGTGGAAAACAAGCAACATTTCTACCACTGTGTACTCTCTGGGCTCTTCCACGGATGAACTCTTATATGCAAGGATTCCCACGTGGAGCGAACTGCCTCAAACAAGGCAGGCCGTAGCGAGGACTCTAAGCATTTCCTCTCCCTAAACACGCAGATTTAACGGAAGAAGTCTGCTTTAATTGCAAGTGGAACACAAGCAGCATTCCTCCCACTGTGTACTCTTTGGTCTCTTCCACGAATGAACTTCTGTATGCAAGGTTTCCCATGTGGAGAGAACTGCCTCAACCACGGCAGGCTGTAGCGAGGACTGTAAGCACTTGCCATTCCAAAACACGGCAGTTTTACCCGAAGAACTCTGCTTTAGTTGGAGGTGGAAAAGAAGCAGCATTCCTGCCACTGTGTACTCTTTGGTCTCTTCCACGAATGAACTTCTATATGCATGGTTTCCCATGTGGAGAGAACTGCCTCAACTACGGCTAGCTGTAGCAAGGACTGTAAGCATTTCCTCTCGCAAAACACGCAGTTTTACCCGAAGAACTCTGCTTTAGTTGCAGGTGGAACACAAGCAGCATTTCTCCCACTGTGTACTCTTTGGTCTCTTCCACGAATGAACTTTTATATGCAGGGTTTCCCACGTGGAGCGAACTGCCTCAACCACGGCAGGCTGCTGCGAGGTCTGTAAGCAATTCCTCTTCCAAAACACGGCAGTTTTACCAAAGAACTCTGCTTTAGTTGCAGGTGGAACACAGGCAGCATTCCTCCCACTGTGTACTCTTTGGTCTCTTCCACGAATGAACTTCTATATGCAAGGTTTCCCATGTGGAGAGAACTGCCTCAACCACGGCAGGCTGTAGCGAGGACTGTAAGCATTTCCTCTCGCAAAACACGCAGTTTTACCCGAAGAACTCTGCTTTAGTTGCCCGTGGAACACAAGCAACATTTCTACCACTGTGTACTCTCTGGCTCTTCCACGGATGAACTCTTTTATGCCAGGTTTCCCACGTCGAGCGAACTGCCTCAACTACGGCAGGCTGCAGCGAGGACTGTAAGCATTTCCCCTTCCAAAACACGGCGGTTTTACCCGAAGAACTCTGCTATAGTTGCCGGTGTAACACAAGCAGCATTTCTCCGACTTTGTACTCTTTGGTCTCTTCCACGAATGAACTTGTATATGCAGGGTTTCCCACGTGGAGCGAACTGCCTCAAACAAGGCAGGCTGTAGCGAGGACTGTAAGCATTTCCTCTCCCTAAACACGCAGTTTTAACGGAAGAAGTCTGCTTTAATTGCAGGTGGAACACAAGCAGCATTCCTCCCACTGTGCACTCTTTGGTCTCTTCCACGAATGAACTTGTATATGCAGGGTTTCCCACGTGCAGCAAACTGCCTCAACTACGGCAGGCTGCAGCGAGGATTGTAAGCATTTCCCCTTCCAAAACACGGCAGTTTTACCCAAAGAACTCTGCTTTAGTTGCCGGTGGAACACAAGCATTTCTCCCACTGTGTACTCTTTGGTCTCTTCCACGAATGAACTTCGATATGCAAGGTTTCCCATGTGGAGAGAACTGCCTCAACCACGGCAGGCTGTAGCGAGGATTGTAAGCATTTCCTCTTCCAAAACACGCAGTTTTACCCGAAGAACTCTGCTTTAGTTGCCGGTGGAAAACAAGCAACATTTCTACCACTGTGTACTCTCTGGGCTCTTCCACGGATGAACTCTTATATGCAAGGTTTCCCACGTGGAGCGAACTGCCTCAAACAAGGCAGGCCGTAGCGAGGACTCTAAGCATTTCCTCTCCCTAAACACGCAGATTTAACGGAAGAAGTCTGCTTTAATTGCAAGTGGAACACAAGCAGCATTCCTCCCACTGTGTACTCTTTGGTCTCTTCCACGAATGAACTTCTGTATGCAAGGTTTCCCATGTGGAGAGAACTGCCTCAACAACGGCAGGCTGTAGCGAGGACTGTAAGCACTTGCCATTCCAAAACACGGCAGTTTTACCCGAAGAACTCTGCTTTAGTTGGAGGTGGAAAAGAAGCAGCATTCCTGCCACTGTGTACTCTTTGGTCTCTTCCACGAATGAACTTCTATATGCATGGTTTCCCATGTGGAGAGAACTGCCTCAACTACGGCTAGCTGTAGCAAGGACTGTAAGCATTTCCTCTTGCAAAACACGCAGTTTTACCCGAAGAACTCTGCTTTAGTTGCAGGTGGAACACAAGCAGCATTTCTCCCACTGTGTACTCTTTGGTCTCTTCCACGAATGAACTTTTATATGCAGGGTTTCCCACGTGGAGCGAACTGCCTCAACTACGGCAGGCTGCAGCGAGGACTGTAAGCATTTCCTCTTCCAAAACACGGCAGTTTTACAAGAAGAACTCTGCATAGTTGCAGGTGGAACACAAGCAGCATTCCTCCCACTGTGTACTCTTTGGTCTCTTCCACGAATGAACTTGTATATGCAGGGTTTCCCACGTGGAGCGAATTGCCTCAACTACGGCAGGCTGCAGCGAGGACTGTAAGCATTTCCTCTTCCAAAACACGCAATTTTAGCCGAAGAACTCTGCTTTAGTTGCCGGTGGAACAGAAGCAACATTTCTACCACTGTGTACTCTCTGGGCTCTTCCACGGATGAACTCTTATATGCAAGGTTTCCCACGTGGAGCGAACTGCCTCAAACAAGGCAGGCTGTAGCGAGGACTGTAAGCATTTCCTCTCCCTAAACACGCAGTTTTAACGGAAGAAGTCTGCTTTAATTGCAGGTGGAACACAAGCAGCATTCCTCCCACTGTGTACTCTTTGGCTCTTCCACGAATGAACTTGTATATGCTGGGTTTCCCACGTTCAGCACACTGCCTCAACTACGGCAGGCTGCAGCGAGGACTGTAAGCATTTCCTCTTCCAAAACACGCCAGTTTTACCCGAAGAACTCTGCTTTTGTTGCAGGTAGAACACAACCTGCATTTGTCCCACACTGTACACAAAGGGCCCTTCCCCAAAGGAATCTTCTATCTGCAGGGTGTCCCTCGTGCAGCGAACTGCCTCAACCAAGGCAGGCTTTAGTAAGTACTGTAAGCGTTTCTTCTCCCAAAACACCCAGTTTTACCCGAAGAACTCTGCTTTCGTTGCAGGTGGAACACAAGCAGCATTCCTCCCACTGTGTACTCTTTGGTCTCTTCCACGAATGAACTTCTATATGCAAGGTTTCCCATGTGGAGAGAACTGCCTCAACCACGGCAGGATGTAGCGAGGACTGTAAGCATTTCCTCTCGCAAAACACGCAGTTTTACCCGAAGAACTCTGCTTAAGTTGCCGGTGGAACACAAGCAACATTTCTACCACTGTGTACTCTCTGGGCTCTTCCACGGATGAACTCTTATATGCAAGGTTTCCAACGTGGAGCGAACTGCCTCAACCACGACAGGCTGCAGCGAGGACTGTAAGCATTTCCCCTTCCAAAACACGGCAGTTTTACCCCAAGAACTCTGCTTTAGTTGCCGGTGGAACACAAGCAGCATTTCTCCCACTTTGTACTCTTTGGTCTCTTCCACGAATGAACATGTATATGCAGGGTTTCCCACGTGGAGCGAACTGCCTCAACCACGGCAGGCTGCTGCGAGGTCTGTAAGCAATTCCTCTTCCAAAACACGGCAGTTTTACCAAAGAACTCTGCTTTAGTTGCAGGTGGAACACAGGCAGCATTCCTCCCACTGTGTACTCTTTGGTCTCTTCCACGAATGAACTTCTGTATGCAAAGTTTCCCATGTGGAGAGAACTGCCTCAACCACGGCAGGCTGTAGCGAGGACTGTAAGCATTTCCCCTTCCAAAACATGGCAGTTTTACCCGAAGAACTCTGCTTTCGTTGCAGGTGGAACACAAGCAGCATTCCTCCCACTGTATACTCTTTGGTCTCTTCCACGAATGAACGTGTATATGCAGGGTTTCCCACGTGGAGCGAACTGCCTCAACCACGCCAGGCTGCAGCGAGGACTGTAAGCATTTCCCCTTTCAAAACACGGCAGTTTTACCCAAAGAACTCTGCTTTAGTTGCCGGTGGAACACAAGCAGCATTTCACCCACTTGTACTCTTTGGTCTCTTCCACGAATGAACTTTTTTATTCAAGGTTTCGATGTGGAGAGAACTGCCTCAACCACGGCAGGCTGTAGCGAGGATTGTAAGCATTTCCTCTTCCAAAACACGCAGTTTTACCCGAAGAACTCTGCTTTAGTTGCCGATGGAACACAAGCAACATTTCTACCACTGTGTACTCTCTGGGCTCTTCCACGGATGAACTCTTATATGCAAGGTTTCCCACGTGGAGCGAACTGCCTCAAACAAGGCAGGCTGTAGCGAGGACTCTAAGCATTTCCTCTCCCTAAACACGCTGTTTTAACGGAAGAAGTCTGCTTTAATTGCAAGTGGAACACAAGCAGCATTCCTCCCACTGTGTACTCTTTGGTCTCTTCCACGAATGAACTTCTGTATGCAAGGTTTCCCTCGTGGAGCGAACTGCCTCAACCGCGGCAGGCTGTAGCGAGGACTGTAAGCATTTTCTCTCGCAAAACACGCAGTTTTACCCGAAGAACTCTGCTTTAGTTGCAGGTGGAACACAAGCAGCATTTCTCCCACTGTGTACTCTTTGGGCTCTTCCACAAATGAACTTGTATATGCAGGGTTTCCAACGTGGAGCGAACTGCCTCAACCACGGCAGGCTGCTGCGAGGACTGTAAGCATTTCCTCTTCCAAAACACGGCAGTTTTAACCAGAGAACTTTGCTTTAGTTGCAGGTGGAACACAAGCAGCATTCCTAGCACTGTGTACTCTTTGGTCTCTTCCACGAATGAACTTCTGTATGCAAGGTTTCTCATGTGGACAGCACTGCCTCAACCACGGCAGGCTGTAGCGAGGACTGTAAGCACTTGCCCTCCAAAACACGGCAGTTTTACCCGAAGAACTCTGCTTTAGTTGCCGGTGGAACACAAGCAACATTTCTCCCACTGTGTACTCTTCGGTCTCTTCCACGAATGAACTTCTATATGCAAGGTTTCCAATGAGCAGAGAACTGCCTTAACCACGGCAGGCTGTAGCGAGGACTGTAAGCATTTCCTCTCGCAAAACACGCAGTTTTACCCGAAGAACACTGCTTTAGTTGCAGGTGGAACACAAGCAGCATTCCTCCCACTGTGTACTCTTTGGTCTCTTCCACGAATGAACTTGTATATGCAGGGTTTCCAACGTGGAGCGAATGTCTCAACTACGGCAGCCTGCAGCGAGTACTGTAAGCATTTCCTCTTCCAAAACACGCAATTTTAGCCGAAGAACTCTGCTTTAGTTGCCGGTGGAACAGAAGCAACATTTCTACCACTGTGTACTCTTGGGCTCTTCCACGGATGAACTCTTATATGCAAGGTTTCCCACGTCGAGCGAACTGCCTCAACTACGGCAGGCTGCAGCGAGGACTGTAAGCATTTCCTCTTCCAAAACACGGCAGTTTTACCCGAAGAACTCTGCTATAGTTGCCGGTGTAACACAAGCAGCATTTCTCCCACTTTGTACTCTTTGGTCTCTTCCACGAATGAACTTTTATATGCAGGGTTTCCCACGTGGAGCGAACTGCCTCAAACAAGGCAGGCTGTAGCGAGGACTGTAAGCATTTCCTCTCCCTAAACACGCAGATTTAACGGAAGAAGTCTGCTTTAATTGCAGGTGGAACACAAGCAGCATTCCTCCCACTGTGTACTCTTTGGTCTCTTCCACGAATGAACTTGTATATGCAGGGTTTCCCACGTGCAGCGAACTGCCTCAACTACGGCAGGCTGCAGCGAGGACTGTAAGCATTTCCTCTTCCAAAACACGCAATTTTAGCCGAAGAACTCTGCTTTAGTTGCCGGTGGAACAGAAGCAACATTTCTACCACTGTGTACTCTCTGGGCTCTTCCACGGATGAACTCTTATATGCAAGGTTTCCCACGTGGAGCGAACTGCCTCAAACAAGGCAGGCTGTAGCGAGGACTGTAAGCATTTCCTCTCCCTAAACACGCAGTTTTAACGGAAGAAGTCTGCTTTAATTGCAGGTGGAACACAAGCAGCATTCCTCCCACTGTGTACTCTTTGGCTCTTCCACGAATGAACTTGTATATGCTGGGTTTCCCACGTTCAGCACACTGCCTCAACTACGGCAGGCTGCAGCGAGGACTGTAAGCATTTCCTCTTCCAAAACACGCCAGTTTTACCCGAAGAACTCTGCTTCTGTTGCAGGTAGAACACAACCTGCATTTGTCCCACACTGTACACAAAGGGCCCTTCCCCAAAGGAATCTTCTATCTGCAGGGTGTCCCTCGTGCAGCGAACTGCCTCAACCAAGGCAGGCTTTAGTAAGTACTGTAAGCGTTTCTTCTCCCAAAACACGCAGTTTTACCCGAAGAACTCTGCTTTCGTTGCAGGTGGAACACAAGCAGCATTCCTCCCACTGTGTACTCTTTGGTCTCTTCCACGAATGAACTTCTATATGCAAGGTTTCCCATGTGGAGAGAACTGCCTCAACCACGGCAGGATGTAGCGAGGACTGTAAGCATTTCCTCTCGCAAAACACGCAGTTTTACCTGAAGAACTCTGCTTAAGTTGCCGGTGGAACACAAGCAACATTTCTACCACTGTGTACTCTCTGGGCTCTTCCACGGATGAACTCTTATATGCAAGGTTTCCAACGTGGAGCGAACTGCCTCAACCACGACAGGCTGCAGCGAGGACTGTAAGCATTTCCCCTTCCAAAACACGGCAGTTTTACCCCAAGAACTCTGCTTTAGTTGCCGGTGGAACACAAGCAGCATTTCTCCCACTTTGTACTCTTTGGTCTCTTCCACGAATGAACATGTATATGCAGGGTTTCCCACGTGGAGCGAACTGCCTCAACCACGGCAGGCTGCTGCGAGGTCTGTAAGCAATTCCTCTTCCAAAACACGGCAGTTTTACCAAAGAACTCTGCTTTAGTTGCAGGTGGAACACAAGCAGCATTCCTCCCACGGTGTACTCTTTGGTCTCTTCCACGAATGAACTTCTGTATGCAAAGTTTCCCATGTGGAGAGAACTGCCTCAACCACGGCAGGCTGTAGCGAGGACTGTAAGCATTTCCCCTTCCAAAACACGGCAGTTTTACCCGAAGAACTCTGCTTTCGTTGCAGGTGGAACACAAGCAGCATTCCTCCCACTGTATACTCTTTGGTCTCTTCCACGAATGAACTTCTATATGCAAGGTTTCCCATGTGGAGAGAACTGCCTCAACCACGGCAGGCTGTAGCGAGGACTGTAAGCATTTCCTCTCGCAAAACACGCAGTTTTACCCGAAGAACTCTGCTTTAGTTGCCGGTGGAACACAAGCAACATTTCTACCACTGTGTACTCTCTGGCTCTTCCACGGATGAACTCTTATATGCAAGGTTTCCCATGTGGAGAGAACTGCCTCAACCACGGCAGGCTGTAGCGAGGATTGTAAGCATTTCCTCTTCCAAAACATGCAGTTTTACCCGAAGAACTCTGCTTTAGTTGCCGGTGGAAAACAAGCAACATTTCTACCACTGTGTACTCTCTGGGCTCTTCCACGGATGAACTCTTATATGCAAGGATTCCCACGTGGAGCGAACTGCCTCAAACAAGGCAGGCCGTAGCGAGGACTCTAAGCATTTCCTCTCCCTAAACACGCAGATTTAACGGAAGAAGTCTGCTTTAATTGCAAGTGGAACACAAGCAGCATTCCTCCCACTGTGTACTCTTTGGTCTCTTCCACGAATGAACTTCTGTATGCAAGGTTTCCCATGTGGAGAGAACTGCCTCAACCACGGCAGGCTGTAGTGAGGACTGTAAGCACTTGCCATTCCAAAACACGGCAGTTTTACCCGAAGAACTCTGCTTTAGTTGGAGGTGGAAAAGAAGCAGCATTCCTGCCACTGTGTACTCTTTGGTCTCTTCCACGAATGAACTTCTATATGCATGGTTTCCCATGTGGAGAGAACTGCCTCAACTACGGCTAGCTGTAGCAAGGACTGTAAGCATTTCCTCTCGCAAAACACGCAGTTTTACCCGAAGAACTCTGCTTTAGTTGCAGGTGGAACACAAGCAGCATTTCTCCCACTGTGTACTCTTTGGTCTCTTCCACGAATGAACTTTTATATGCAGGGTTTCCCACGTGGAGCGAACTGCCTCAACCACGGCAGGCTGCTGCGAGGTCTGTAAGCAATTCCTCTTCCAAAACACGGCAGTTTTACCAAAGAACTCTGCTTTAGTTGCAGGTGGAACACAGGCAGCATTCCTCCCACTGTGTACTCTTTGGTCTCTTCCACGAATGAACTTCTATATGCAAGGTTTCCCATGTGGAGAGAACTGCCTCAACCACGGCAGGCTGTAGCGAGGACTGTAAGCATTTCCTCTCGCAAAACACGCAGTTTTACCCGAAGAACTCTGCTTTAGTTGCCCGTGGAACACAAGCAACATTTCTACCACTGTGTACTCTCTGGCTCTTCCACGGATGAACTCTTTTATGCCAGGTTTCCCACGTCGAGCGAACTGCCTCAACTACGGCAGGCTGCAGCGAGGACTGTAAGCATTTCCCCTTCCAAAACACGGCGGTTTTACCCGAAGAACTCTGCTATAGTTGCCGGTGTAACACAAGCAGCATTTCTCCGACTTTGTACTCTTTGGTCTCTTCCACGAATGAACTTGTATATGCAGGGTTTCCCACGTGGAGCGAACTGCCTCAAACAAGGCAGGCTGTAGCGAGGACTGTAAGCATTTCCTCTCCCTAAACACGCAGTTTTAACGGAAGAAGTCTGCTTTAATTGCAGGTGGAACACAAGCAGCATTCCTCCCACTGTGCACTCTTTGGTCTCTTCCACGAATGAACTTGTATATGCAGGGTTTCCCACGTGCAGCAAACTGCCTCAACTACGGCAGGCTGCAGCGAGGATTGTAAGCATTTCCCCTTCCAAAACACGGCAGTTTTACCCAAAGAACTCTGCTTTAGTTGCCGGTGGAACACAAGCATTTCTCCCACTGTGTACTCTTTGGTCTCTTCCACGAATGAACTTCGATATGCAAGGTTTCCCATGTGGAGAGAACTGCCTCAACCACGGCAGGCTGTAGCGAGGATTGTAAGCATTTCCTCTTCCAAAACACGCAGTTTTACCCGAAGAACTCTGCTTTAGTTGCCGGTGGAAAACAAGCAACATTTCTACCACTGTGTACTCTCTGGGCTCTTCCACGGATGAACTCTTATATGCAAGGTTTCCCACGTGGAGCGAACTGCCTCAAACAAGGCAGGCCGTAGCGAGGACTCTAAGCATTTCCTCTCCCTAAACACGCAGATTTAACGGAAGAAGTCTGCTTTAATTGCAAGTGGAACACAAGCAGCATTCCTCCCACTGTGTACTCTTTGGTCTCTTCCACGAATGAACTTCTGTATGCAAGGTTTCCCATGTGGAGAGAACTGCCTCAACAACGGCAGGCTGTAGCGAGGACTGTAAGCACTTGCCATTCCAAAACACGGCAGTTTTACCCGAAGAACTCTGCTTTAGTTGGAGGTGGAAAAGAAGCAGCATTCCTGCCACTGTGTACTCTTTGGTCTCTTCCACGAATGAACTTCTATATGCATGGTTTCCCATGTGGAGAGAACTGCCTCAACTACGGCTAGCTGTAGCAAGGACTGTAAGCATTTCCTCTTGCAAAACACGCAGTTTTACCCGAAGAACTCTGCTTTAGTTGCAGGTGGAACACAAGCAGCATTTCTCCCACTGTGTACTCTTTGGTCTCTTCCACGAATGAACTTTTATATGCAGGGTTTCCCACGTGGAGCGAACTGCCTCAACTACGGCAGGCTGCAGCGAGGACTGTAAGCATTTCCTCTTCCAAAACACGGCAGTTTTACAAGAAGAACTCTGCATAGTTGCAGGTGGAACACAAGCAGCATTCCTCCCACTGTGTACTCTTTGGTCTCTTCCACGAATGAACTTGTATATGCAGGGTTTCCCACGTGGAGCGAATTGCCTCAACTACGGCAGGCTGCAGCGAGGACTGTAAGCATTTCCTCTTCCAAAACACGCAATTTTAGCCGAAGAACTCTGCTTTAGTTGCCGGTGGAACAGAAGCAACATTTCTACCACTGTGTACTCTCTGGGCTCTTCCACGGATGAACTCTTATATGCAAGGTTTCCCACGTGGAGCGAACTGCCTCAAACAAGGCAGGCTGTAGCGAGGACTGTAAGCATTTCCTCTCCCTAAACACGCAGTTTTAACGGAAGAAGTCTGCTTTAATTGCAGGTGGAACACAAGCAGCATTCCTCCCACTGTGTACTCTTTGGCTCTTCCACGAATGAACTTGTATATGCTGGGTTTCCCACGTTCAGCACACTGCCTCAACTACGGCAGGCTGCAGCGAGGACTGTAAGCATTTCCTCTTCCAAAACACGCCAGTTTTACCCGAAGAACTCTGCTTTTGTTGCAGGTAGAACACAACCTGCATTTGTCCCACACTGTACACAAAGGGCCCTTCCCCAAAGGAATCTTCTATCTGCAGGGTGTCCCTCGTGCAGCGAACTGCCTCAACCAAGGCAGGCTTTAGTAAGTACTGTAAGCGTTTCTTCTCCCAAAACACCCAGTTTTACCCGAAGAACTCTGCTTTCGTTGCAGGTGGAACACAAGCAGCATTCCTCCCACTGTGTACTCTTTGGTCTCTTCCACGAATGAACTTCTATATGCAAGGTTTCCCATGTGGAGAGAACTGCCTCAACCACGGCAGGATGTAGCGAGGACTGTAAGCATTTCCTCTCGCAAAACACGCAGTTTTACCCGAAGAACTCTGCTTAAGTTGCCGGTGGAACACAAGCAACATTTCTACCACTGTGTACTCTCTGGGCTCTTCCACGGATGAACTCTTATATGCAAGGTTTCCAACGTGGAGCGAACTGCCTCAACCACGACAGGCTGCAGCGAGGACTGTAAGCATTTCCCCTTCCAAAACACGGCAGTTTTACCCCAAGAACTCTGCTTTAGTTGCCGGTGGAACACAAGCAGCATTTCTCCCACTTTGTACTCTTTGGTCTCTTCCACGAATGAACATGTATATGCAGGGTTTCCCACGTGGAGCGAACTGCCTCAACCACGGCAGGCTGCTGCGAGGTCTGTAAGCAATTCCTCTTCCAAAACACGGCAGTTTTACCAAAGAACTCTGCTTTAGTTGCAGGTGGAACACAGGCAGCATTCCTCCCACTGTGTACTCTTTGGTCTCTTCCACGAATGAACTTCTGTATGCAAAGTTTCCCATGTGGAGAGAACTGCCTCAACCACGGCAGGCTGTAGCGAGGACTGTAAGCATTTCCCCTTCCAAAACATGGCAGTTTTACCCGAAGAACTCTGCTTTCGTTGCAGGTGGAACACAAGCAGCATTCCTCCCACTGTATACTCTTTGGTCTCTTCCACGAATGAACTTCTATATGCAAGGTTTCCCATGTGGAGAGAACTGCCTCAACCACGGCAGGCTGTAGCGAGGACTGTAAGCATTTCCTCTCGCAAAACACGCAGTTTTACCCGAAGAACTCTGCTTTAGTTGCCCGTGGAACACAAGCAACATTTCTACCACTGTGTACTCTCTGGCTCTTCCACGGATGAACTCTTATATGCAAGGTTTCCCACGTCGAGCGAACTGCCTCAACTACGGCAGGCTGCAGCGAGGACTGTAAGCATTTCCCCTTCCAAAACACGGCGGTTTTACCCGAAGAACTCTGCTATAGTTGCCGGTGTAACACAAGCAGCATTTCTCCGACTTTGTACTCTTTGGTCTCTTCCACGAATGAACTTGTATATGCAGGGTTTCCCACGTGGAGCGAACTGCCTCAAACAAGGCAGGCTGTAGCGAGGACTGTAAGCATTTCCTCTCCCTAAACACGCAGTTTTAACGGAAGAAGTCTGCTTTAATTGCAGGTGGAACACAAGCAGCATTCCTCCCACTGTGCACTCTTTGGTCTCTTCCACGAATGAACTTGTATATGCAGGGTTTCCCACGTGCAGCAAACTGCCTCAACTACGGCAGGCTGCAGCGAGGATTGTAAGCATTTCCCCTTCCAAAACACGGCAGTTTTACCCAAAGAACTCTGCTTTAGTTGCCGGTGGAACACAAGCATTTCTCCCACTGTGTACTCTTTGGTCTCTTCCACGAATGAACTTCGATATGCAAGGTTTCCCATGTGGAGAGAACTGCCTCAACCACGGCAGGCTGTAGCGAGGATTGTAAGCATTTCCTCTTCCAAAACACGCAGTTTTACCCGAAGAACTCTGCTTTAGTTGCCGGTGGAAAACAAGCAACATTTCTACCACTGTGTACTCTCTGGGCTCTTCCACGGATGAACTCTTATATGCAAGTTTTCCCACGTGGAGCGAACTGCCTCAAACAAGGCAGGCCGTAGCGAGGACTCTAAGCATTTCCTCTCCCTAAACACGCAGATTTAACGGAAGAAGTCTGCTTTAATTGCAAGTGGAACACAAGCAGCATTCCTCCCACTGTGTACTCTTTGGTCTCTTCCACGAATGAACTTCTGTATGCAAGGTTTCCCATGTGGAGAGAACTGCCTCAACCACGGCAGGCTGTAGCGAGGACTGTAAGCACTTGCCATTCCAAAACACGGCAGTTTTACCCGAAGAACTCTGCTTTAGTTGGAGGTGGAAAAGAAGCAGCATTCCTGCCACTGTGTACTCTTTGGTCTCTTCCACGAATGAACTTCTATATGCATGGTTTCCCATGTGGAGAGAACTGCCTCAACTACGGCTAGCTGTAGCAAGGACTGTAAGCATTTCCTCTCGCAAAACACGCAGTTTTACCCGAAGAACTCTGCTTTAGTTGCAGGTGGAACACAAGCAGCATTTCTCCCACTGTGTACTCTTTGGTCTCTTCCACGAATGAACTTTTATATGCAGGGTTTCCCACGTGGAGCGAACTGCCTCAACCACGGCAGGCTGCTGCGAGGTCTGTAAGCAATTCCTCTTCCAAAACACGGCAGTTTTACCAAAGAACTCTGCTTTAGTTGCAGGTGGAACACAGGCAGCATTCCTCCCACTGTGTACTCTTTGGTCTCTTCCACGAATGAACTTCTATATGCAAGGTTTCCCATGTGGAGAGAACTGCCTCAACCACGGCAGGCTGTAGCGAGGACTGTAAGCATTTCCTCTCGCAAAACACGCAGTTTTACCCGAAGAACTCTGCTTTAGTTGCCCGTGGAACACAAGCAACATTTCTACCACTGTGTACTCTCTGGCTCTTCCACGGATGAACTCTTTTATGCCAGGTTTCCCACGTCGAGCGAACTGCCTCAACTACGGCAGGCTGCAGCGAGGACTGTAAGCATTTCCCCTTCCAAAACACGGCGGTTTTACCCGAAGAACTCTGCTATAGTTGCCGGTGTAACACAAGCAGCATTTCTCCGACTTTGTACTCTTTGGTCTCTTCCACGAATGAACTTGTATATGCAGGGTTTCCCACGTGGAGCGAACTGCCTCAAACAAGGCAGGCTGTAGCGAGGACTGTAAGCATTTCCTCTCCCTAAACACGCAGTTTTAACGGAAGAAGTCTGCTTTAATTGCAGGTGGAACACAAGCAGCATTCCTCCCACTGTGCACTCTTTGGTCTCTTCCACGAATGAACTTGTATATGCAGGGTTTCCCACGTGCAGCAAACTGCCTCAACTACGGCAGGCTGCAGCGAGGATTGTAAGCATTTCCCCTTCCAAAACACGGCAGTTTTACCCAAAGAACTCTGCTTTAGTTGCCGGTGGAACACAAGCAACATTTCTACCACTGTGTACTCTCTGGCTCTTCCACGGATGAACTCTTATATGCAAGGTTTCCCATGTGGAGAGAACTGCCTCAACCACGGCAGGCTGTAGCGAGGATTGTAAGCATTTCCTCTTCCAAAACATGCAGTTTTACCCGAAGAACTCTGCTTTAGTTGCCGGTGGAAAACAAGCAACATTTCTACCACTGTGTACTCTCTGGGCTCTTCCACGGATGAACTCTTATATGCAAGGATTCCCACGTGGAGCGAACTGCCTCAAACAAGGCAGGTCGTAGCGAGGACTCTAAGCATTTCCTCTCCCTAAACATGCAGATTTAACGGAAGAAGTCTGCTTTAATTGCAAGTGGAACACAAGCAGCATTCCTCCCACTGTGTACTCTTTGGTCTCTTCCACGAATGAACTTCTGTATGCAAGGTTTCCCATGTGGAGAGAACTGCCTCAACCACGGCAGGCTGTAGCGAGGACTGTAAGCACTTGCCATTCCAAAACACGGCAGTTTTACCCGAAGAACTCTGCTTTAGTTGGAGGTGGAAAAGAAGCAGCATTCCTGCCACTGTGTACTCTTTGGTCTCTTCCACGAATGAACTTCTATATGCATGGTTTCCCATGTGGAGAGAACTGCCTCAACTACGGCTAGCTGTAGCAAGGACTGTAAGCATTTCCTCTCGCAAAACACGCAGTTTTACCCGAAGAACTCTGCTTTAGTTGCAGGTGGAACACAAGCAGCATTTCTCCCACTGTGTACTCTTTGGTCTCTTCCACGAATGAACTTTTATATGCAGGGTTTCCCACGTGGAGCGAACTGCCTCAACCACGGCAGGCTGCTGCGAGGTCTGTAAGCAATTCCTCTTCCAAAACACGGCAGTTTTACCAAAGAACTCTGCTTTAGTTGCAGGTGGAACACAGGCAGCATTCCTCCCACTGTGTACTCTTTGGTCTCTTCCACGAATGAACTTCTATATGCAAGGTTTCCCATGTGGAGAGAACTGCCTCAACCACGGCAGGCTGTAGCGAGGACTGTAAGCATTTCCTCTCGCAAAACACGCAGTTTTACCCGAAGAACTCTGCTTTAGTTGCCCGTGGAACACAAGCAACATTTCTACCACTGTGTACTCTCTGGCTCTTCCACGGATGAACTCTTTTATGCCAGGTTTCCCACGTCGAGCGAACTGCCTCAACTACGGCAGGCTGCAGCGAGGACTGTAAGCATTTCCCCTTCCAAAACACGGCGGTTTTACCCGAAGAACTCTGCTATAGTTGCCGGTGTAACACAAGCAGCATTTCTCCGACTTTGTACTCTTTGGTCTCTTCCACGAATGAACTTGTATATGCAGGGTTTCCCACGTGGAGCGAACTGCCTCAAACAAGGCAGGCTGTAGCGAGGACTGTAAGCATTTCCTCTCCCTAAACACGCAGTTTTAACGGAAGAAGTCTGCTTTAATTGCAGGTGGAACACAAGCAGCATTCCTCCCACTGTGCACTCTTTGGTCTCTTCCACGAATGAACTTGTATATGCAGGGTTTCCCACGTGCAGCAAACTGCCTCAACTACGGCAGGCTGCAGCGAGGATTGTAAGCATTTCCCCTTCCAAAACACGGCAGTTTTACCCAAAGAACTCTGCTTTAGTTGCCGGTGGAACACAAGCATTTCTCCCACTGTGTACTCTTTGGTCTCTTCCACGAATGAACTTCGATATGCAAGGTTTCCCATGTGGAGAGAACTGCCTCAACCACGGCAGGCTGTAGCGAGGATTGTAAGCATTTCCTCTTCCAAAACACGCAGTTTTACCCGAAGAACTCTGCTTTAGTTGCCGGTGGAAAACAAGCAACATTTCTACCACTGTGTACTCTCTGGGCTCTTCCACGGATGAACTCTTATATGCAAGGTTTCCCACGTGGAGCGAACTGCCTCAAACAAGGCAGGCCGTAGCGAGGACTCTAAGCATTTCCTCTCCCTAAACACGCAGATTTAACGGAAGAAGTCTGCTTTAATTGCAAGTGGAACACAAGCAGCATTCCTCCCACTGTGTACTCTTTGGTCTCTTCCACGAATGAACTTCTGTATGCAAGGTTTCCCATGTGGAGAGAACTGCCTCAACAACGGCAGGCTGTAGCGAGGACTGTAAGCACTTGCCATTCCAAAACACGGCAGTTTTACCCGAAGAACTCTGCTTTAGTTGGAGGTGGAAAAGAAGCAGCATTCCTGCCACTGTGTACTCTTTGGTCTCTTCCACGAATGAACTTCTATATGCATGGTTTCCCATGTGGAGAGAACTGCCTCAACTACGGCTAGCTGTAGCAAGGACTGTAAGCATTTCCTCTTGCAAAACACGCAGTTTTACCCGAAGAACTCTGCTTTAGTTGCAGGTGGAACACAAGCAGCATTTCTCCCACTGTGTACTCTTTGGTCTCTTCCACGAATGAACTTTTATATGCAGGGTTTCCCACGTGGAGCGAACTGCCTCAACTACGGCAGGCTGCAGCGAGGACTGTAAGCATTTCCTCTTCCAAAACACGGCAGTTTTACAAGAAGAACTCTGCATAGTTGCAGGTGGAACACAAGCAGCATTCCTCCCACTGTGTACTCTTTGGTCTCTTCCACGAATGAACTTGTATATGCAGGGTTTCCCACGTGGAGCGAATTGCCTCAACTACGGCAGGCTGCAGCGAGGACTGTAAGCATTTCCTCTTCCAAAACACGCAATTTTAGCCGAAGAACTCTGCTTTAGTTGCCGGTGGAACAGAAGCAACATTTCTACCACTGTGTACTCTCTGGGCTCTTCCACGGATGAACTCTTATATGCAAGGTTTCCCACGTGGAGCGAACTGCCTCAAACAAGGCAGGCTGTAGCGAGGACTGTAAGCATTTCCTCTCCCTAAACACGCAGTTTTAACGGAAGAAGTCTGCTTTAATTGCAGGTGGAACACAAGCAGCATTCCTCCCACTGTGTACTCTTTGGCTCTTCCACGAATGAACTTGTATATGCTGGGTTTCCCACGTTCAGCACACTGCCTCAACTACGGCAGGCTGCAGCGAGGACTGTAAGCATTTCCTCTTCCAAAACACGCCAGTTTTACCCGAAGAACTCTGCTTTTGTTGCAGGTAGAACACAACCTGCATTTGTCCCACACTGTACACAAAGGGCCCTTCCCCAAAGGAATCTTCTATCTGCAGGGTGTCCCTCGTGCAGCGAACTGCCTCAACCAAGGCAGGCTTTAGTAAGTACTGTAAGCGTTTCTTCTCCCAAAACACCCAGTTTTACCCGAAGAACTCTGCTTTCGTTGCAGGTGGAACACAAGCAGCATTCCTCCCACTGTGTACTCTTTGGTCTCTTCCACGAATGAACTTCTATATGCAAGGTTTCCCATGTGGAGAGAACTGCCTCAACCACGGCAGGATGTAGCGAGGACTGTAAGCATTTCCTCTCGCAAAACACGCAGTTTTACCCGAAGAACTCTGCTTAAGTTGCCGGTGGAACACAAGCAACATTTCTACCACTGTGTACTCTCTGGGCTCTTCCACGGATGAACTCTTATATGCAAGGTTTCCAACGTGGAGCGAACTGCCTCAACCACGACAGGCTGCAGCGAGGACTGTAAGCATTTCCCCTTCCAAAACACGGCAGTTTTACCCCAAGAACTCTGCTTTAGTTGCCGGTGGAACACAAGCAGCATTTCTCCCACTTTGTACTCTTTGGTCTCTTCCACGAATGAACATGTATATGCAGGGTTTCCCACGTGGAGCGAACTGCCTCAACCACGGCAGGCTGCTGCGAGGTCTGTAAGCAATTCCTCTTCCAAAACACGGCAGTTTTACCAAAGAACTCTGCTTTAGTTGCAGGTGGAACACAGGCAGCATTCCTCCCACTGTGTACTCTTTGGTCTCTTCCACGAATGAACTTCTGTATGCAAAGTTTCCCATGTGGAGAGAACTGCCTCAACCACGGCAGGCTGTAGCGAGGACTGTAAGCATTTCCCCTTCCAAAACATGGCAGTTTTACCCGAAGAACTCTGCTTTCGTTGCAGGTGGAACACAAGCAGCATTCCTCCCACTGTATACTCTTTGGTCTCTTCCACGAATGAACTTCTATATGCAAGGTTTCCCATGTGGAGAGAACTGCCTCAACCACGGCAGGCTGTAGCGAGGACTGTAAGCATTTCCTCTCGCAAAACACGCAGTTTTACCCGAAGAACTCTGCTTTAGTTGCCCGTGGAACACAAGCAACATTTCTACCACTGTGTACTCTCTGGCTCTTCCACGGATGAACTCTTATATGCAAGGTTTCCCACGTCGAGCGAACTGCCTCAACTACGGCAGGCTGCAGCGAGGACTGTAAGCATTTCCCCTTCCAAAACACGGCGGTTTTACCCGAAGAACTCTGCTATAGTTGCCGGTGTAACACAAGCAGCATTTCTCCGACTTTGTACTCTTTGGTCTCTTCCACGAATGAACTTGTATATGCAGGGTTTCCCACGTGGAGCGAACTGCCTCAAACAAGGCAGGCTGTAGCGAGGACTGTAAGCATTTCCTCTCCCTAAACACGCAGTTTTAACGGAAGAAGTCTGCTTTAATTGCAGGTGGAACACAAGCAGCATTCCTCCCACTGTGCACTCTTTGGTCTCTTCCACGAATGAACTTGTATATGCAGGGTTTCCCACGTGCAGCAAACTGCCTCAACTACGGCAGGCTGCAGCGAGGATTGTAAGCATTTCCCCTTCCAAAACACGGCAGTTTTACCCAAAGAACTCTGCTTTAGTTGCCGGTGGAACACAAGCATTTCTCCCACTGTGTACTCTTTGGTCTCTTCCACGAATGAACTTCGATATGCAAGGTTTCCCATGTGGAGAGAACTGCCTCAACCACGGCAGGCTGTAGCGAGGATTGTAAGCATTTCCTCTTCCAAAACACGCAGTTTTACCCGAAGAACTCTGCTTTAGTTGCCGGTGGAAAACAAGCAACATTTCTACCACTGTGTACTCTCTGGGCTCTTCCACGGATGAACTCTTATATGCAAGGATTCCCACGTGGAGCGAACTGCCTCAAACAAGGCAGGCCGTAGCGAGGACTCTAAGCATTTCCTCTCCCTAAACACGCAGATTTAACGGAAGAAGTCTGCTTTAATTGCAAGTGGAACACAAGCAGCATTCCTCCCACTGTGTACTCTTTGGTCTCTTCCACGAATGAACTTCTGTATGCAAGGTTTCCCATGTGGAGAGAACTGCCTCAACCACGGCAGGCTGTAGCGAGGACTGTAAGCACTTGCCATTCCAAAACACGGCAGTTTTACCCGAAGAACTCTGCTTTAGTTGGAGGTGGAAAAGAAGCAGCATTCCTGCCACTGTGTACTCTTTGGTCTCTTCCACGAATGAACTTCTATATGCATGGTTTCCCATGTGGAGAGAACTGCCTCAACTACGGCTAGCTGTAGCAAGGACTGTAAGCATTTCCTCTCGCAAAACACGCAGTTTTACCCGAAGAACTCTGCTTTAGTTGCAGGTGGAACACAAGCAGCATTTCTCCCACTGTGTACTCTTTGGTCTCTTCCACGAATGAACTTTTATATGCAGGGTTTCCCACGTGGAGCGAACTGCCTGAACCACGGCAGGCTGCTGCGAGGTCTGTAAGCAATTCCTCTTCCAAAACACGGCAGTTTTACCAAAGAACTCTGCTTTAGTTGCAGGTGGAACACAGGCAGCATTCCTCCCACTGTGTACTCTTTGGTCTCTTCCACGAATGAACTTCTATATGCAAGGTTTCCCATGTGGAGAGAACTGCCTCAACCACGGCAGGCTGTAGCGAGGACTGTAAGCATTTCCTCTCGCAAAACACGCAGTTTTACCCGAAGAACTCTGCTTTAGTTGCCCGTGGAACACAAGCAACATTTCTACCACTGTGTACTCTCTGGCTCTTCCACGGATGAACTCTTATATGCAAGGTTTCCCACGTCGAGCGAACTGCCTCAACTACGGCAGGCTGCAGCGAGGACTGTAAGCATTTCCCCTTCCAAAACACGGCGGTTTTACCCGAAGAACTCTGCTATAGTTGCCGGTGTAACACAAGCAGCATTTCTCCGACTTTGTACTCTTTGGTCTCTTCCACGAATGAACTTGTATATGCAGGGTTTCCCACGTGGAGCGAACTGCCTCAAACAAGGCAGGCTGTAGCGAGGACTGTAAGCATTTCCTCTCCCTAAACACGCAGTTTTAACGGAAGAAGTCTGCTTTAATTGCAGGTGGAACACAAGCAGCATTCCTCCCACTGTGCACTCTTTGGTCTCTTCCACGAATGAACTTGTATATGCAGGGTTTCCCACGTGCAGCAAACTGCCTCAACTACGGCAGGCTGCAGCGAGGATTGTAAGCATTTCCCCTTCCAAAACACGGCAGTTTTACCCAAAGAACTCTGCTTTAGTTGCCGGTGGAACACAAGCATTTCTCCCACTGTGTACTCTTTGGTCTCTTCCACGAATGAACTTCGATATGCAAGGTTTCCCATGTGGAGAGAACTGCCTCAACCACGGCAGGCTGTAGCGAGGATTGTAAGCATTTCCTCTTCCAAAACACGCAGTTTTACCCGAAGAACTCTGCTTTAGTTGCCGGTGGAAAACAAGCAACATTTCTACCACTGTGTACTCTCTGGGCTCTTCCACGGATGAACTCTTATATGCAAGGATTCCCACGTGGAGCGAACTGCCTCAAACAAGGCAGGCCGTAGCGAGGACTCTAAGCATTTCCTCTCCCTAAACACGCAGATTTAACGGAAGAAGTCTGCTTTAATTGCAAGTGGAACACAAGCAGCATTCCTCCCACTGTGTACTCTTTGGTCTCTTCCACGAATGAACTTCTGTATGCAAGGTTTCCCATGTGGAGAGAACTGCCTCAACCACGGCAGGCTGTAGCGAGGACTGTAAGCACTTGCCATTCCAAAACACGGCAGTTTTACCCGAAGAACTCTGCTTTAGTTGGAGGTGGAAAAGAAGCAGCATTCCTGCCACTGTGTACTCTTTGGTCTCTTCCACGAATGAACTTCTATATGCATGGTTTCCCATGTGGAGAGAACTGCCTCAACTACGGCTAGCTGTAGCAAGGACTGTAAGCATTTCCTCTCGCAAAACACGCAGTTTTACCCGAAGAACTCTGCTTTAGTTGCAGGTGGAACACAAGCAGCATTTCTCCCACTGTGTACTCTTTGGTCTCTTCCACGAATGAACTTTTATATGCAGGGTTTCCCACGTGGAGCGAACTGCCTGAACCACGGCAGGCTGCTGCGAGGTCTGTAAGCAATTCCTCTTCCAAAACACGGCAGTTTTACCAAAGAACTCTGCTTTAGTTGCAGGTGGAACACAGGCAGCATTCCTCCCACTGTGTACTCTTTGGTCTCTTCCACGAATGAACTTCTATATGCAAGGTTTCCCATGTGGAGAGAACTGCCTCAACCACGGCAGGCTGTAGCGAGGACTGTAAGCATTTCCTCTCGCAAAACACGCAGTTTTACCCGAAGAACTCTGCTTTAGTTGCCCGTGGAACACAAGCAACATTTCTACCACTGTGTACTCTCTGGCTCTTCCACGGATGAACTCTTTTATGCCAGGTTTCCCACGTCGAGCGAACTGCCTCAACTACGGCAGGCTGCAGCGAGGACTGTAAGCATTTCCCCTTCCAAAACACGGCGGTTTTACCCGAAGAACTCTGCTATAGTTGCCGGTGTAACACAAGCAGCATTTCTCCGACTTTGTACTCTTTGGTCTCTTCCACGAATGAACTTGTATATGCAGGGTTTCCCACGTGGAGCGAACTGCCTCAAACAAGGCAGGCTGTAGCGAGGACTGTAAGCATTTCCTCTCCCTAAACACGCAGTTTTAACGGAAGAAGTCTGCTTTAATTGCAGGTGGAACACAAGCAGCATTCCTCCCACTGTGCACTCTTTGGTCTCTTCCACGAATGAACTTGTATATGCAGGGTTTCCCACGTGCAGCAAACTGCCTCAACTACGGCAGGCTGCAGCGAGGATTGTAAGCATTTCCCCTTCCAAAACACGGCAGTTTTACCCAAAGAACTCTGCTTTAGTTGCCGGTGGAACACAAGCATTTCTCCCACTGTGTACTCTTTGGTCTCTTCCACGAATGAACTTCGATATGCAAGGTTTCCCATGTGGAGAGAACTGCCTCAACCACGGCAGGCTGTAGCGAGGATTGTAAGCATTTCCTCTTCCAAAACACGCAGTTTTACCCGAAGAACTCTGCTTTAGTTGCCGGTGGAAAACAAGCAACATTTCTACCACTGTGTACTCTCTGGGCTCTTCCACGGATGAACTCTTATATGCAAGGTTTCCCACGTGGAGCGAACTGCCTCAAACAAGGCAGGCCGTAGCGAGGACTCTAAGCATTTCCTCTCCCTAAACACGCAGATTTAACGGAAGAAGTCTGCTTTAATTGCAAGTGGAACACAAGCAGCATTCCTCCCACTGTGTACTCTTTGGTCTCTTCCACGAATGAACTTCTGTATGCAAGGTTTCCCATGTGGAGAGAACTGCCTCAACAACGGCAGGCTGTAGCGAGGACTGTAAGCACTTGCCATTCCAAAACACGGCAGTTTTACCCGAAGAACTCTGCTTTAGTTGGAGGTGGAAAAGAAGCAGCATTCCTGCCACTGTGTACTCTTTGGTCTCTTCCACGAATGAACTTCTATATGCATGGTTTCCCATGTGGAGAGAACTGCCTCAACTACGGCTAGCTGTAGCAAGGACTGTAAGCATTTCCTCTTGCAAAACACGCAGTTTTACCCGAAGAACTCTGCTTTAGTTGCAGGTGGAACACAAGCAGCATTTCTCCCACTGTGTACTCTTTGGTCTCTTCCACGAATGAACTTTTATATGCAGGGTTTCCCACGTGGAGCGAACTGCCTCAACTACGGCAGGCTGCAGCGAGGACTGTAAGCATTTCCTCTTCCAAAACACGGCAGTTTTACAAGAAGAACTCTGCATAGTTGCAGGTGGAACACAAGCAGCATTCCTCCCACTGTGTACTCTTTGGTCTCTTCCACGAATGAACTTGTATATGCAGGGTTTCCCACGTGGAGCGAATTGCCTCAACTACGGCAGGCTGCAGCGAGGACTGTAAGCATTTCCTCTTCCAAAACACGCAATTTTAGCCGAAGAACTCTGCTTTAGTTGCCGGTGGAACAGAAGCAACATTTCTACCACTGTGTACTCTCTGGGCTCTTCCACGGATGAACTCTTATATGCAAGGTTTCCCACGTGGAGCGAACTGCCTCAAACAAGGCAGGCTGTAGCGAGGACTGTAAGCATTTCCTCTCCCTAAACACGCAGTTTTAACGGAAGAAGTCTGCTTTAATTGCAGGTGGAACACAAGCAGCATTCCTCCCACTGTGTACTCTTTGGCTCTTCCACGAATGAACTTGTATATGCTGGGTTTCCCACGTTCAGCACACTGCCTCAACTACGGCAGGCTGCAGCGAGGACTGTAAGCATTTCCTCTTCCAAAACACGCCAGTTTTACCCGAAGAACTCTGCTTTTGTTGCAGGTAGAACACAACCTGCATTTGTCCCACACTGTACACAAAGGGCCCTTCCCCAAAGGAATCTTCTATCTGCAGGGTGTCCCTCGTGCAGCGAACTGCCTCAACCAAGGCAGGCTTTAGTAAGTACTGTAAGCGTTTCTTCTCCCAAAACACCCAGTTTTACCCGAAGAACTCTGCTTTCGTTGCAGGTGGAACACAAGCAGCATTCCTCCCACTGTGTACTCTTTGGTCTCTTCCACGAATGAACTTCTATATGCAAGGTTTCCCATGTGGAGAGAACTGCCTCAACCACGGCAGGATGTAGCGAGGACTGTAAGCATTTCCTCTCGCAAAACACGCAGTTTTACCCGAAGAACTCTGCTTAAGTTGCCGGTGGAACACAAGCAACATTTCTACCACTGTGTACTCTCTGGGCTCTTCCACGGATGAACTCTTATATGCAAGGTTTCCAACGTGGAGCGAACTGCCTCAACCACGACAGGCTGCAGCGAGGACTGTAAGCATTTCCCCTTCCAAAACACGGCAGTTTTACCCCAAGAACTCTGCTTTAGTTGCCGGTGGAACACAAGCAGCATTTCTCCCACTTTGTACTCTTTGGTCTCTTCCACGAATGAACATGTATATGCAGGGTTTCCCACGTGGAGCGAACTGCCTCAACCACGGCAGGCTGCTGCGAGGTCTGTAAGCAATTCCTCTTCCAAAACACGGCAGTTTTACCAAAGAACTCTGCTTTAGTTGCAGGTGGAACACAGGCAGCATTCCTCCCACTGTGTACTCTTTGGTCTCTTCCACGAATGAACTTCTGTATGCAAAGTTTCCCATGTGGAGAGAACTGCCTCAACCACGGCAGGCTGTAGCGAGGACTGTAAGCATTTCCTCTCGCAAAACACGCAGTTTTACCCGAAGAACTCTGCTTTAGTTGCCCGTGGAACACAAGCAACATTTCTACCACTGTGTACTCTCTGGCTCTTCCACGGATGAACTCTTATATGCAAGGTTTCCCACGTCGAGCGAACTGCCTCAACTACGGCAGGCTGCAGCGAGGACTGTAAGCATTTCCCCTTCCAAAACACGGCAGTTTTACCCGAAGAACTCTGCTATAGTTGCCGGTGTAACACAAGCAGCATTTCTCCGATTTTGTACTCTTTGGTCTCTTCCACGAATGAACTTGTATATGCAGGGTTTCCCACGTGGAGCGAACTGCCTCAAACAAGGCAGGCTGTAGCGAGGACTGTAAGCATTTCCTCTCCCTAAACACGCAGTTTTAACGGAAGAAGTCTGCTTTAATTGCAGGTGGAACACAAGCAGCATTCCTCCCACTGTGCACTCTTTGGTCTCTTCCACGAATGAACTTGTATATGCAGGGTTTCCCACGTGCAGCAAACTGCCTCAACTACGGCAGGCTGCAGCGAGGATTGTAAGCATTTCCCCTTCCAAAACACGGCAGTTTTACCCAAAGAACTCTGCTTTAGTTGCCGGTGGAACACAAGCATTTCTCCCACTGTGTACTCTTTGGTCTCTTCCACGAATGAACTTCGATATGCAAGGTTTCCCATGTGGAGAGAACTGCCTCAACCACGGCAGGCTGTAGCGAGGATTGTAAGCATTTCCTCTTCCAAAACACGCAGTTTTACCCGAAGAACTCTGCTTTAGTTGCCGGTGGAAAACAAGCAACATTTCTACCACTGTGTACTCTCTGGGCTCTTCCACGGATGAACTCTTATATGCAAGGATTCCCACGTGGAGCGAACTGCCTCAAACAAGGCAGGCCGTAGCGAGGACTCTAAGCATTTCCTCTCCCTAAACACGCAGATTTAACGGAAGAAGTCTGCTTTAATTGCAAGTGGAACACAAGCAGCATTCCTCCCACTGTGTACTCTTTGGTCTCTTCCACGAATGAACTTCTGTATGCAAGGTTTCCCATGTGGAGAGAACTGCCTCAACCACGGCAGGCTGTAGCGAGGACTGTAAGCACTTGCCATTCCAAAACACGGCAGTTTTACCCGAAGAACTCTGCTTTAGTTGGAGGTGGAAAAGAAGCAGCATTCCTGACACTGTGTACTCTTTGGTCTCTTCCACGAATGAACTTCTATATGCATGGTTTCCCATGTGGAGAGAACTGCATCAACTACGGCTAGCTGTAGCAAGGACTGTAAGCATTTCCTCTCGCAAAACACGCAGTTTTACCCGAAGAACTCTGCTTTAGTTGCAGGTGGAACACAAGCAGCATTTCTCCCACTGTGTACTCTTTGGTCTCTTCCACGAATGAACTTTTATATGCAGGGTTTCCCACGTGGAGCGAACTGCCTCAACTACGGCAGGCTGCAGCGAGGACTGTAAGCATTTCCTCTTCCAAAACACGGCAGTTTTACAAGAAGAACTCTGCATAGTTGCAGGTGGAACACAAGCAGCATTCCTCCCACTGTGTACTCTTTGGTCTCTTCCACGAATGAACTTGTATATGCAGGGTTTCCCACGTGGAGCGAATTGCCTCAACTACGGCAGGCTGCAGCGAGGACTGTAAGCATTTCCTCTTCCAAAACACGCAATTTTAGCCGAAGAACTCTGCTTTAGTTGCCGGTGGAACAGAAGCAACATTTCTACCACTGTGTACTCTCTGGGCTCTTCCACGGATGAACTCTTATATGCAAGGTTTCCCACGTGGAGCGAACTGCCTCAAACAAGGCAGGCTGTAGCGAGGACTCTAAGCATTTCCTCTCCCTAAACACGCAGTTTTAACGGAAGAAGTCTGCTTTAATTGCAGGTGGAACACAAGCAGCATTCCTCCCACTGTGTACTCTTTGGCTCTTCCACGAATGAACTTGTATATGCTGGGTTTCCCACGTTCAGCACACTGCCTCAACTACGGCAGGCTGCAGCGAGGACTGTAAGCATTTCCTCTTCCAAAACAGGCCAGTTTTACCCGAAGAACTCTGCTTTTGTTGCAGGTAGAACACAACCTGCATTTGTCCCACACTGTACACAAAGGGCCCTTCCCCAAAGGAATCTTCTATCTGCAGGGTGTCCCTCGTGCAGCGAACTGCCTCAACCAAGGCAGGCCGTAGCGAGGACTCTAAGCATTTCCTCTCCCTAAACACGCAGATTTAACGGAAGAAGTCTGCTTTAATTGCAAGTGGAACACAAGCAGCATTCCTCCCACTGTGTACTCTTTGGTCTCTTCCACGAATGAACTTCTGTATGCAAGGTTTCCCATGTGGAGAGAACTGCCTCAACCACGGCAGGCTGTAGCGAGGACTGTAAGCACTTGCCATTCCAAAACACGGCAGTTTTACCCGAAGAACTCTGCTTTAGTTGGAGGTGGAAAAGAAGCAGCATTCCTCCCACTGTGTACTCTTTGGTCTCTTCCACGAATGAACTTCTATATGCATGGTTTCCCATGTGGAGAGAACTGCCTCAACTACGGCTAGCTGTAGCAAGGACTGTAAGCATTTCCTCTCGCAAAACACGCAGTTTTACCCGAAGAACTCTGCTTTAGTTGCAGGTGGAACACAAGCAGCATTTCTCCCACTGTGTACTCTTTGGTCTCTTCCACGAATGAACTTTTATATGCAGGGTTTCCCACGTGGAGCGAACTGCCTCAACTACGGCAGGCTGCAGCGAGGACTGTAAGCATTTCCTCTTCCAAAACACGGCAGTTTTACAAGAAGAACTCTGCATAGTTGCAGGTGGAACACAAGCAGCATTCCTCCCACTGTGTACTCTTTGGTCTCTTCCACGAATGAACTTGTATATGCAGGGTTTCCCACGTGGAGCGAATTGCCTCAACTACGGCAGGCTGCAGCGAGGACTGTAAGCATTTCCTCTTCCAAAACACGCAATTTTAGCCGAAGAACTCTGCTTTAGTTGCCGGTGGAACAGAAGCAACATTTCTACCACTGTGTACTCTCTGGGCTCTTCCACGGATGAACTCTTATATGCAAGGTTTCCCACGTGGAGCGAACTGCCTCAAACAAGGCAGGCTGTAGCGAGGACTGTAAGCATTTCCTCTCCCTAAACACGCAGTTTTAACGGAAGAAGTCTGCTTTAATTGCAGGTGGAACACAAGCAGCATTCCTCCCACTGTGTACTCTTTGGCTCTTCCACGAATGAACTTGTATATGCTGGGTTTCCCACGTTCAGCACACTGCCTCAACTACGGCAGGCTGCAGCGAGGACTGTAAGCATTTCCTCTTCCAAAACACGCCAGTTTTACCCGAAGAACTCTGCTTTTGTTGCAGGTAGAACACAACCTGCATTTGTCCCACACTGTACACAAAGGGCCCTTCCCCAAAGGAATCTTCTATCTGCAGGGTGTCCCTCGTGCAGCGAACTGCCTCAACCAAGGCAGGCTTTAGTAAGTACTGTAAGCGTTTCTTCTCCCAAAACACGCAGTTTTACCAGAAGAACTCTGCTTTCGTTGCAGGTGGAACACAAGCAGCATTCCTCCCACTGTGTACTCTTTGGTCTCTTCCACGAATGAACTTCTATATGCAAGGTTTCCCATGTGGAGAGAAATGCCTCAACCACGGCAGGATGTAGCGAGGACTGTAAGCATTTCCTCTCGCAAAACACGCAGTTTTACCCGAAGAACTCTGCTTAAGTTGCCGGTGGAACACAAGCAACATTTCTACCACTGTGTACTCTCTGGGCTCTTCCACGGATGAACTCTTATATGCAAGGTTTCCAACGTGGAGCGAACTGCCTCAACCACGACAGGCTGCAGCGAGGACTGTAAGCATTTCCCCTTCCAAAACACGGCAGTTTTACCCCAAGAACTCTGCTTTAGTTGCCGGTGGAACACAAGCAGCATTTCTCCCACTTTGTACTCTTTGGTCTCTTCCACGAATGAACATGTATATGCAGGGTTTCCCACGTGGAGCGAACTGCCTCAACCACGGCAGGCTGCTGCGAGGTCTGTAAGCAATTCCTCTTCCAAAACACGGCAGTTTTACCAAAGAACTCTGCTTTAGTTGCAGGTGGAACACAGGCAGCATTCCTCCCACTGTGTACTCTTTGGTCTCTTCCACGAATGAACTTCTGTATGCAAAGTTTCCCATGTGGAGAGAACTGCCTCAACCACGGCAGGCTGTAGCGAGGACTGTAAGCATTTCCTCTCGCAAAACACGCAGTTTTACCCGAAGAACTCTGCTTTCGTTGCAGGTGGAACACAAGCAGCATTCCTCCCACTGTATACTCTTTGGTCTCTTCCACGAATGAACTTCTATAGGCAAGGTTTCCCATGTGGAGAGAACTGCCTCAACCACGGCAGGCTGTAGCGAGGACTGTAAGCATTTCCTCTCGCAAAACACGCAGTTTTACCCGAAGAACTCTGCTTTAGTTGCCCGTGGAACACAAGCAACATTTCTACCACTGTGTACTCTCTGGCTCTTCCACGGATGAACTCTTATATGCAAGGTTTCCCACGTCGAGCGAACTGCCTCAACTACGGCAGGCTGCAGCGAGGACTGTAAGCATTTCCCCTTCCAAAACACGGCGGTTTTACCCGAAGAACTCTGCTATAGTTGCCGGTGTAACACAAGCAGCATTTCTCCGACTTTGTACTCTTTGGTCTCTTCCACGAATGAACTTGTATATGCAGGGTTTCCCACGTGGAGCGAACTGCCTCAAACAAGGCAGGCTGTAGCGAGGACTGTAAGCATTTCCTCTCCCTAAACACGCAGTTTTAACGGAAGAAGTCTGCTTTAATTGCAGGTGGAACACAAGCAGCATTCCTCCCACTGTGCACTCTTTGGTCTCTTCCACGAATGAACTTGTATATGCAGGGTTTCCCACGTGCAGCAAACTGCCTCAACTACGGCAGAATGCAGCGAGGATTGTAAGCATTTCCCCTTCCAAAACACGGCAGTTTTACCCAAAGAACTCTGCTTTAGTTGCCGGTGGAACACAAGCATTTCTCCCACTGTGTACTCTTTGGTCTCTTCCACGAATGAACTTCGATATGCAAGGTTTCCCATGTGGAGAGAACTGCCTCAACCACGGCAGGCTGTAGCGAGGATTGTAAGCATTTCCTCTTCCAAAACACGCAGTTTTACCCGAAGAACTCTGCTTTAGTTGCCGGTGGAAAACAAGCAACATTTCTACCACTGTGTACTCTCTGGGCTCTTCCACGGATGAACTCTTATATGCAAGTTTTCCCACGTGGAGCGAACTGCCTCAAACAAGGCAGGCCGTAGCGAGGACTCTAAGCATTTCCTCTCCCTAAACACGCAGATTTAACGGAAGAAGTCTGCTTTAATTGCAAGTGGAACACAAGCAGCATTCCTCCCACTGTGTACTCTTTGGTCTCTTCCACGAATGAACTTCTGTATGCAAGGTTTCCCATGTGGAGAGAACTGCCTCAACCACGGCAGGCTGTAGCGAGGACTGTAAGCACTTGCCATTCCAAAACACGGCAGTTTTACACGAAGAACTCTGCTTTAGTTGGAGGTGGAAAAGAAGCAGCATTCCTGCCACTGTGTACTCTTTGGTCTCTTCCACGAATGAACTTCTATATGCATGGTTTCCCATGTGGAGAGAACTGCCTCAACTACGGCTAGCTGTAGCAAGGACTGTAAGCATTTCCTCTTGCAAAACACGCAGTTTTACCCGAAGAACTCTGCTTTAGTTGCAGGTGGAACACAAGCAGCATTTCTCCCACTGTGTACTCTTTGGTCTCTTCCACGAATGAACTTTTATATGCAGGGTTTCCCACGTGGAGCGAACTGCCTCAACTACGGCAGGCTGCAGCGAGGACTGTAAGCATTTCCTCTTCCAAAACACGGCAGTTTTACAAGAAGAACTCTGCATAGTTGCAGGTGGAACACAAGCAGCATTCCTCCCACTGTGTACTCTTTGGTCTCTTCCACGAATGAACTTGTATATGCAGGGTTTCCCACGTGGAGCGAATTGCCTCAACTACGGCAGGCTGCAGCGAGGACTGTAAGCATTTCCTCTTCCAAAACACGCAATTTTAGCCGAAGAACTCTGCTTTAGTTGCCGGTGGAACAGAAGCAACATTTCTACCACTGTGTACTCTCTGGGCTCTTCCACGGATGAACTCTTATATGCAAGGTTTCCCACGTGGAGCGAACTGCCTCAAACAAGGCAGGCTGTAGCGAGGACTGTAAGCATTTCCTCTCCCTAAACACGCAGTTTTAACGGAAGAAGTCTGCTTTAATTGCAGGTGGAACACAAGCAGCATTCCTCCCACTGTGTACTCTTTGGCTCTTCCACGAATGAACTTGTATATGCTGGGTTTCCCACGTTCAGCACACTGCCTCAACTACGGCAGGCTGCAGCGAGGACTGTAAGCATTTCCTCTTCCAAAACACGCCAGTTTTACCCGAAGAACTCTGCTTTTGTTGCAGGTAGAACACAACCTGCATTTGTCCCACACTGTACACAAAGGGCCCTTCCCCAAAGGAATCTTCTATCTGCAGGGTGTCCCTCGTGCAGCGAACTGCCTCAACCAAGGCAGGCTTTAGTAAGTACTGTAAGCGTTTCTTCTCCCAAAACACGCAGTTTTACCAGAAGAACTCTGCTTTCGTTGCAGGTGGAACACAAGCAGCATTCCTCCCACTGTGTACTCTTTGGTCTCTTCCACGAATGAACTTCTATATGCAAGGTTTCCCATGTGGAGAGAAATGCCTCAACCACGGCAGGATGTAGCGAGGACTGTAAGCATTTCCTCTCGCAAAACACGCAGTTTTACCCGAAGAACTCTGCTTAAGTTGCCGGTGGAACACAAGCAACATTTCTACCACTGTGTACTCTCTGGGCTCTTCCACGGATGAACTCTTATATGCAAGGTTTCCAACGTGGAGCGAACTGCCTCAACCACGACAGGCTGCAGCGAGGACTGTAAGCATTTCCCCTTCCAAAACACGGCAGTTTTACCCCAAGAACTCTGCTTTAGTTGCCGGTGGAACACAAGCAGCATTTCTCCCACTTTGTACTCTTTGGTCTCTTCCACGAATGAACATGTATATGCAGGGTTTCCCACGTGGAGCGAACTGCCTCAACCACGGCAGGCTGCTGCGAGGTCTGTAAGCAATTCCTCTTCCAAAACACGGCAGTTTTACCAAAGAACTCTGCTTTAGTTGCAGGTGGAACACAGGCAGCATTCCTCCCACTGTGTACTCTTTGGTCTCTTCCACGAATGAACTTCTGTATGCAAAGTTTCCCATGTGGAGAGAACTGCCTCAACCACGGCAGGCTGTAGCGAGGACTGTAAGCATTTCCTCTCGCAAAACACGCAGTTTTACCCGAAGAACTCTGCTTTCGTTGCAGGTGGAACACAAGCAGCATTCCTCCCACTGTATACTCTTTGGTCTCTTCCACGAATGAACTTCTATATGCAAGGTTTCCCATGTGGAGAGAACTGCCTCAACCACGGCAGGCTGTAGCGAGGACTGTAAGCATTTCCTCTCGCAAAACACGCAGTTTTACCCGAAGAACTCTGCTTTAGTTGCCCGTGGAACACAAGCAACATTTCTACCACTGTGTACTCTCTGGCTCTTCCACGGATGAACTCTTATATGCAAGGTTTCCCACGTCGAGCGAACTGCCTCAACTACGGCAGGCTGCAGCGAGGACTGTAAGCATTTCCCCTTCCAAAACACGGCGGTTTTACCCGAAGAACTCTGCTATAGTTGCCGGTGTAACACAAGCAGCATTTCTCCCACTTTGTACTCTTTGGTCTCTTCCACGAATGAACTTGTATATGCAGGGTTTCCCACGTGGAGCGAACTGCCTCAAACAAGGCAGGCTGTAGCGAGGACTGTAAGCATTTCCTCTCCCTAAACACGCAGTTTTAACGGAAGAAGTCTGCTTTAATTGCAGGTGGAACACAAGCAGCATTCCTCCCACTGTGCACTCTTTGGTCTCTTCCACGAATGAACTTGTATATGCAGGGTTTCCCACGTGCAGCAAACTGCCTCAACTACGGCAGGCTGCAGCGAGGATTGTAAGCATTTCCCCTTCCAAAACACGGCAGTTTTACCCAAAGAACTCTGCTTTAGTTGCCGGTGGAACACAAGCATTTCTCCCACTGTGTACTCTTTGGTCTCTTCCACGAATGAACTTCTATATGCAAGGTTTCCCATGTGGAGAGAACTGCCTCAACCACGGCAGGCTGTAGCGAGGATTGTAAGCATTTCCTCTTCCAAACACGCAGTTTTACCCGAAGAACTCTGCTTTAGTTGCCGGTGGAAAACAAGCAACATTTCTACCACTGTGTACTCTCTGGGCTCTTCCACGGATGAACTCTTATATGCAAGGTTTCCCACGTGGAGCGAACTGCCTCAAACAAGGCAGGCCGTAGCGAGGACTCTAAGCATTTCCTCTCCCTAAACACGCAGATTTAACGGAAGAAGTCTGCTTTAATTGCAAGTGGAACACAAGCAGCATTCCTCCCACTGTGTACTCTTTGGTCTCTTCCACGAATGAACTTCTGTATGCAAGGTTTCCCATGTGGAGAGAACTGCCTCAACCACGGCAGGCTGTAGCGAGGACTGTAAGCACTTGCCATTCCAAAACACGGCAGTTTTACCCGAAGAACTCTGCTTTAGTTGGAGGTGGAAAAGAAGCAGCATTCCTCCCACTGTGTACTCTTTGGTCTCTTCCACGAATGAACTTCTATATGCATGGTTTCCCATGTGGAGAGAACTGCCTCAACTACGGCTAGCTGTAGCAAGGACTGTAAGCATTTCCTCTCGCAAAACACGCAGTTTTACCCGAAGAACTCTGCTTTAGTTGCAGGTGGAACACAAGCAGCATTTCTCCCACTGTGTACTCTTTGGTCTCTTCCACGAATGAACTTTTATATGCAGGGTTTCCCACGTGGAGCGAACTGCCTCAACTACGGCAGGCTGCAGCGAGGACTGTAAGCATTTCCTCTTCCAAAACACGGCAGTTTTACAAGAAGAACTCTGCATAGTTGCAGGTGGAACACAAGCAGCATTCCTCCCACTGTGTACTCTTTGGTCTCTTCCACGAATGAACTTGTATATGCAGGGTTTCCCACGTGGAGCGAATTGCCTCAACTACGGCAGGCTGCAGCGAGGACTGTAAGCATTTCCTCTTCCAAAACACGCAATTTTAGCCGAAGAACTCTGCTTTAGTTGCCGGTGGAACAGAAGCAACATTTCTACCACTGTGTACTCTCTGGGCTCTTCCACGGATGAACTCTTATATGCAAGGTTTCCCACGTGGAGCGAACTGCCTCAAACAAGGCAGGCTGTAGCGAGGACTGTAAGCATTTCCTCTCCCTAAACACGCAGTTTTAACGGAAGAAGTCTGCTTTAATTGCAGGTGGAACACAAGCAGCATTCCTCCCACTGTGTACTCTTTGGCTCTTCCACGAATGAACTTGTATATGCTGGGTTTCCCACGTTCAGCACACTGCCTCAACTACGGCAGGCTGCAGCGAGGACTGTAAGCATTTCCTCTTCCAAAACACGCCAGTTTTACCCGAAGAACTCTGCTTTTGTTGCAGGTAGAACACAACCTGCATTTGTCCCACACTGTACACAAAGGGCCCTTCCCCAAAGGAATCTTCTATCTGCAGGGTGTCCCTCGTGCAGCGAACTGCCTCAACCAAGGCAGGCTTTAGTAAGTACTGTAAGCGTTTCTTCTCCCAAAACACGCAGTTTTACCAGAAGAACTCTGCTTTCGTTGCAGGTGGAACACAAGCAGCATTCCTCCCACTGTGTACTCTTTGGTCTCTTCCACGAATGAACTTCTATATGCAAGGTTTCCCATGTGGAGAGAACTGCCTCAACCACGGCAGGCTGTAGCGAGGACTGTAAGCATTTCCTCTCGCAAAACACGCAGTTTTACCCGAAGAACTCTGCTTAAGTTGCCGGTGGAACACAAGCAACATTTCTACCACTGTGTACTCTCTGGGCTCTTCCACGGATGAACTCTTATATGCAAGGTTTCCAACGTGGAGCGAACTGCCTCAACCACGACAGGCTGCAGCGAGGACTGTAAGCATTTCCCCTTCCAAAACACGGCAGTTTTACCCCAAGAACTCTGCTTTAGTTGCCGGTGGAACACAAGCAGCATTTCTCCCACTTTGTACTCTTTGGTCTCTTCCACGAATGAACATGTATATGCAGGGTTTCCCACGTGGAGCGAACTGCCTCAACCACGGCAGGCTGCTGCGAGGTCTGTAAGCAATTCCTCTTCCAAAACACGGCAGTTTTACCAAAGAACTCTGCTTTAGTTGCAGGTGGAACACAGGCAGCATTCCTCCCACTGTGTACTCTTTGGTCTCTTCCACGAATGAACTTCTGTATGCAAAGTTTCCCATGTGGAGAGAACTGCCTCAACCACGGCAGGCTGTAGCGAGGACTGTAAGCATTTCCTCTCGCAAAACACGCAGTTTTACCCGAAGAACTCTGCTTTCGTTGCAGGTGGAACACAAGCAGCATTCCTCCCACTGTATACTCTTTGGTCTCTTCCACGAATGAACTTCTATATGCAAGGTTTCCCATGTGGAGAGAACTGCCTCAACCACGGCAGGCTGTAGCGAGGACTGTAAGCATTTCCTCTCGCAAAACACGCAGTTTTACCCGAAGAACTCTGCTTTAGTTGCCCGTGGAACACAAGCAACATTTCTACCACTGTGTACTCTCTGGCTCTTCCACGGATGAACTCTTATATGCAAGGTTTCCCACGTCGAGCGAACTGCCTCAACTACGGCAGGCTGCAGCGAGGACTGTAAGCATTTCCCCTTCCAAAACACGGCGGTTTTACCCGAAGAACTCTGCTATAGTTGCCGGTGTAACACAAGCAGCATTTCTCCGACTTTGTACTCTTTGGTCTCTTCCACGAATGAACTTGTATATGCAGGGTTTCCCACGTGGAGCGAACTGCCTCAAACAAGGCAGGCTGTAGCGAGGACTGTAAGCATTTCCTCTCCCTAAACACGCAGTTTTAACGGAAGAAGTCTGCTTTAATTGCAGGTGGAACACAAGCAGCATTCCTCCCACTGTGCACTCTTTGGTCTCTTCCACGAATGAACTTGTATATGCAGGGTTTCCCACGTGCAGCAAACTGCCTCAACTACGGCAGGCTGCAGCGAGGATTGTAAGCATTTCCCCTTCCAAAACACGGCAGTTTTACCCAAAGAACTCTGCTTTAGTTGCCGGTGGAACACAAGCATTTCTCCCACTGTGTACTCTTTGGTCTCTTCCACGAATGAACTTCGATATGCAAGGTTTCCCATGTGGAGAGAACTGCCTCAACCACGGCAGGCTGTAGCGAGGATTGTAAGCATTTCCTCTTCCAAAACACGCAGTTTTACCCGAAGAACTCTGCTTTAGTTGCCGGTGGAAAACAAGCAACATTTCTACCACTGTGTACTCTCTGGGCTCTTCCACGGATGAACTCTTATATGCAAGTTTTCCCACGTGGAGCGAACTGCCTCAAACAAGGCAGGCCGTAGCGAGGACTCTAAGCATTTCCTCTCCCTAAACACGCAGATTTAACGGAAGAAGTCTGCTTTAATTGCAAGTGGAACACAAGCAGCATTCCTCCCACTGTGTACTCTTTGGTCTCTTCCACGAATGAACTTCTGTATGCAAGGTTTCCCATGTGGAGAGAACTGCCTCAACCACGGCAGGCTGTAGCGAGGACTGTAAGCACTTGCCATTCCAAAACACGGCAGTTTTACACGAAGAACTCTGCTTTAGTTGGAGGTGGAAAAGAAGCAGCATTCCTGCCACTGTGTACTCTTTGGTCTCTTCCACGAATGAACTTCTATATGCATGGTTTCCCATGTGGAGAGAACTGCCTCAACTACGGCTAGCTGTAGCAAGGACTGTAAGCATTTCCTCTTGCAAAACACGCAGTTTTACCCGAAGAACTCTGCTTTAGTTGCAGGTGGAACACAAGCAGCATTTCTCCCACTGTGTACTCTTTGGTCTCTTCCACGAATGAACTTTTATATGCAGGGTTTCCCACGTGGAGCGAACTGCCTCAACTACGGCAGGCTGCAGCGAGGACTGTAAGCATTTCCTCTTCCAAAACACGGCAGTTTTACAAGAAGAACTCTGCATAGTTGCAGGTGGAACACAAGCAGCATTCCTCCCACTGTGTACTCTTTGGTCTCTTCCACGAATGAACTTGTATATGCAGGGTTTCCCACGTGGAGCGAATTGCCTCAACTACGGCAGGCTACAGCGAGGACTGTAAGCATTTCCTCTTCCAAAACACGCAATTTTAGCCGAAGAACTCTGCTTTAGTTGCCGGTGGAACAGAAGCAACATTTCTACCACTGTGTACTCTCTGGGCTCTTCCACGGATGAACTCTTATATGCAAGGTTTCCCACGTGGAGCGAACTGCCTCAAACAAGGCAGGCTGTAGCGAGGACTGTAAGCATTTCCTCTCCCTAAACACGCAGTTTTAACGGAAGAAGTCTGCTTTAATTGCAGGTGGAACACAAGCAGCATTCCTCCCACTGTGTACTCTTTGGCTCTTCCACGAATGAACTTGTATATGCTGGGTTTCCCACGTTCAGCACACTGCCTCAACTACGGCAGGCTGCAGCGAGGACTGTAAGCATTTCCTCTTCCAAAACACGCCAGTTTTACCCGAAGAACTCTGCTTTTGTTGCAGGTAGAACACAACCTGCATTTGTCCCACACTGTACACAAAGGGCCCTTCCCCAAAGGAATCTTCTATCTGCAGGGTGTCCCTCGTGCAGCGAACTGCCTCAACCAAGGCAGGCTTTAGTAAGTACTGTAAGCGTTTCTTCTCCCAAAACACGCAGTTTTACCAGAAGAACTCTGCTTTCGTTGCAGGTGGAACACAAGCAGCATTCCTCCCACTGTGTACTCTTTGGTCTCTTCCACGAATGAACTTCTATATGCAAGGTTTCCCATGTGGAGAGAAATGCCTCAACCACGGCAGGATGTAGCGAGGACTGTAAGCATTTCCTCTCGCAAAACACGCAGTTTTACCCGAAGAACTCTGCTTAAGTTGCCGGTGGAACACAAGCAACATTTCTACCACTGTGTACTCTCTGGGCTCTTCCACGGATGAACTCTTATATGCAAGGTTTCCAACGTGGAGCGAACTGCCTCAACCACGACAGGCTGCAGCGAGGACTGTAAGCATTTCCCCTTCCAAAACACGGCAGTTTTACCCCAAGAACTCTGCTTTAGTTGCCGGTGGAACACAAGCAGCATTTCTCCCACTTTGTACTCTTTGGTCTCTTCCACGAATGAACATGTATATGCAGGGTTTCCCACGTGGAGCGAACTGCCTCAACCACGGCAGGCTGCTGCGAGGTCTGTAAGCAATTCCTCTTCCAAAACACGGCAGTTTTACCAAAGAACTCTGCTTTAGTTGCAGGTGGAACACAGGCAGCATTCCTCCCACTGTGTACTCTTTGGTCTCTTCCACGAATGAACTTCTGTATGCAAAGTTTCCCATGTGGAGAGAACTGCCTCAACCACGGCAGGCTGTAGCGAGGACTGTAAGCATTTCCTCTCGCAAAACACGCAGTTTTACCCGAAGAACTCTGCTTTCGTTGCAGGTGGAACACAAGCAGCATTCCTCCCACTGTATACTCTTTGGTCTCTTCCACGAATGAACTTCTATATGCAAGGTTTCCCATGTGGAGAGAACTGCCTCAACCACGGCAGGCTGTAGCGAGGACTGTAAGCATTTCCTCTCGCAAAACACGCAGTTTTACCCGAAGAACTCTGCTTTAGTTGCCCGTGGAACACAAGCAACATTTCTACCACTGTGTACTCTCTGGCTCTTCCACGGATGAACTCTTATATGCAAGGTTTCCCACGTCGAGCGAACTGCCTCAACTACGGCAGGCTGCAGCGAGGACTGTAAGCATTTCCCCTTCCAAAACACGGCGGTTTTACCCGAAGAACTCTGCTATAGTTGCCGGTGTAACACAAGCAGCATTTCTCCCACTTTGTACTCTTTGGTCTCTTCCACGAATGAACTTGTATATGCAGGGTTTCCCACGTGGAGCGAACTGCCTCAAACAAGGCAGGCTGTAGCGAGGACTGTAAGCATTTCCTCTCCCTAAACACGCAGTTTTAACGGAAGAAGTCTGCTTTAATTGCAGGTGGAACACAAGCAGCATTCCTCCCACTGTGCACTCTTTGGTCTCTTCCACGAATGAACTTGTATATGCAGGGTTTCCCACGTGCAGCAAACTGCCTCAACTACGGCAGGCTGCAGCGAGGATTGTAAGCATTTCCCCTTCCAAAACACGGCAGTTTTACCCAAAGAACTCTGCTTTAGTTGCCGGTGGAACACAAGCATTTCTCCCACTGTGTACTCTTTGGTCTCTTCCACGAATGAACTTCGATATGCAAGGTTTCTCATGTGGAGCGAACTGCCTCAACCACGGCAGGCTGTAGCGAGGATTGTAAGCATTTCCTCTTCCAAAACACGCAGTTTTACCCGAAGAACTCTGCTTTAGTTGCCGGTGGAAAACAAGCAACATTTCTACCACTGTGTACTCTCTGGGCTCTTCCACGGATGAACTCTTATATGCAAGGATTCCCACGTGGAGCGAACTGCCTCAAACAAGGCAGGCCGTAGCGAGGACTCTAAGCATTTCCTCTCCCTAAACACGCAGATTTAACGGAAGAAGTCTGCTTTAATTGCAAGTGGAACACAAGCAGCATTCCTCCCACTGTGTACTCTTTGGTCTCTTCCACGAATGAACTTCTGTATGCAAGGTTTCCCATGTGGAGAGAACTGCCTCAACCACGGCAGGCTGTAGCGAGGACTGTAAGCACTTGCCATTCCAAAACACGGCAGTTTTACCCGAAGAACTCTGCTTTAGTTGGAGGTGGAAAAGAAGCAGCATTCCTCCCACTGTGTACTCTTTGGTCTCTTCCACGAATGAACTTCTATATGCATGGTTTCCCATGTGGAGAGAACTGCCTCAACTACGGCTAGCTGTAGCAAGGACTGTAAGCATTTCCTCTCGCAAAACACGCAGTTTTACCCGAAGAACTCTGCTTTAGTTGCAGGTGGAACACAAGCAGCATTTCTCCCACTGTGTACTCTTTGGTCTCTTCCACGAATGAACTTTTATATGCAGGGTTTCCCACGTGGAGCGAACTGCCTCAACTACGGCAGGCTGCAGCGAGGACTGTAAGCATTTCCTCTTCCAAAACACGGCAGTTTTACAAGAAGAACTCTGCATAGTTGCAGGTGGAACACAAGCAGCATTCCTCCCACTGTGTACTCTTTGGTCTCTTCCACGAATGAACTTGTATATGCAGGGTTTCCCACGTGGAGCGAATTGCCTCAACTACGGCAGGCTGCAGCGAGGACTGTAAGCATTTCCTCTTCCAAAACACGCAATTTTAGCCGAAGAACTCTGCTTTAGTTGCCGGTGGAACAGAAGCAACATTTCTACCACTGTGTACTCTCTGGGCTCTTCCACGGATGAACTCTTATATGCAAGGTTTCCCACGTGGAGCGAACTGCCTCAAACAAGGCAGGCTGTAGCGAGGACTGTAAGCATTTCCTCTCCCTAAACACGCAGTTTTAACGGAAGAAGTCTGCTTTAATTGCAGGTGGAACACAAGCAGCATTCCTCCCACTGTGTACTCTTTGGCTCTTCCACGAATGAACTTGTATATGCTGGGTTTCCCACGTTCAGCACACTGCCTCAACTACGGCAGGCTGCAGCGAGGACTGTAAGCATTTCCTCTTCCAAAACACGCCAGTTTTACCCGAAGAACTCTGCTTTTGTTGCAGGTAGAACACAACCTGCATTTGTCCCACACTGTACACAAAGGGCCCTTCCCCAAAGGAATCTTCTATCTGCAGGGTGTCCCTCGTGCAGCGAACTGCCTCAACCAAGGCAGGCTTTAGTAAGTACTGTAAGCGTTTCTTCTCCCAAAACACGCAGTTTTACCCGAAGAACTCTGCTTTCGTTGCAGGTGGAACACAAGCAGCATTCCTCCCACTGTGTACTCTTTGGTCTCTTCCACGAATGAACTTCTATATGCAAGGTTTCCCATGTGGAGAGAACTGCCTCAACCACGGCAGGATGTAGCGAGGACTGTAAGCATTTCCTCTCGCAAAACACGCAGTTTTACCCGAAGAACTCTGCTTAAGTTGCCGGTGGAACACAAGCAACATTTCTACCACTGTGTACTCTCTGGGCTCTTCCACGGATGAACTCTTATATGCAAGGTTTCCAACGTGGAGCGAACTGCCTCAACCACGACAGGCTGCAGCGAGGACTGTAAGCATTTCCCCTTCCAAAACACGGCAGTTTTACCCCAAGAACTCTGCTTTAGTTGCCGGTGGAACAGAAGCAGCATTTCTCCCACTTTGTACTCTTTGGTCTCTTCCACGAATGAACATGTATATGCAGGGTTTCCCACGTGGAGCGAACTGCCTCAACCACGGCAGGCTGCTGCGAGGTCTGTAAGCAATTCCTCTTCCAAAACACGGCAGTTTTACCAAAGAACTCTGCTTTAGTTGCAGGTGGAACACAAGCAGCATTTCTCCCACTGTGTACTCTTTGGTCTCTTCCACGAATGAACTTCTGTATGCAAAGTTTCCCATGTGGAGAGAACTGCCTCAACCACGGCAGGCTGTAGCGAGGACTGTAAGCATTTCCTCTCGCAAAACACGCAGTTTTACCCGAAGAACTCTGCTTTAGTTGCCGGTGGAACACAAGCAACATTTCTACCACTGTGTACTCTCTGGCTCTTCCACGGATGAACTCTTATATGCAAGGTTTCCCACGTCGAGCGAACTGCCTCAACTACGGCAGGCTGCAGCGAGGACTGTAAGCATTTCCCCTTCCAAAACACGGCGGTTTTACCCGAAGAACTCTGCTATAGTTGCCGGTGTAACACAAGCAGCATTTCTCCGACTTTGTACTCTTTGGTCTCTTCCACGAATGAACTTGTATATGCAGGGTTTCCCACGTGGAGCGAACTGCCTCAAACAAGGCAGGCTGTAGCGAGGACTGTAAGCATTTCCTCTCCCTAAACACGCAGTTTTAACGGAAGAAGTCTGCTTTAATTGCAGGTGGAACACAAGCAGCATTCCTCCCACTGTGCACTCTTTGGTCTCTTCCACGAATGAACTTGTATATGCAGGGTTTCCCACGTGCAGCAAACTGCCTCAACTACGGCAGGCTGCAGCGAGGATTGTAAGCATTTCCCCTTCCAAAACACGGCAGTTTTACCCAAAGAACTCTGCTTTAGTTGCCGGTGGAACACAAGCATTTCTCCCACTGTGTACTCTTTGGTCTCTTCCACGAATGAACTTCGATATGCAAGGTTTCCCATGTGGAGAGAACTGCCTCAACCACGGCAGGCTGTAGCGAGGATTGTAAGCATTTCCTCTTCCAAAACACGCAGTTTTACCCGAAGAACTCTGCTTTAGTTGCCGGTGGAAAACAAGCAACATTTCTACCACTGTGTACTCTCTGGGCTCTTCCACGGATGAACTCTTATATGCAAGGATTCCCACGTGGAGCGAACTGCCTCAAACAAGGCAGGCCGTAGCGAGGACTCTAAGCATTTCCTCTCCCTAAACACGCAGATTTAACGGAAGAAGTCTGCTTTAATTGCAAGTGGAACACAAGCAGCATTCCTCCCACTGTGTACTCTTTGGTCTCTTCCACGAATGAACTTCTGTATGCAAGGTTTCCCATGTGGAGAGAACTGCCTCAACCACGGCAGGCTGTAGCGAGGACTGTAAGCACTTGCCATTCCAAAACACGGCAGTTTTACCCGAAGAACTCTGCTTTAGTTGGAGGTAGAAAAAAAGCAGCATTCCTGCCACTGTGTACTCTTTGGTCTCTTCCACGAATTAACTTCTATATGCATGGTTTCCCATGTGGAAAGAACTGCCTCAAGCACTGCTAGCTGTAGCGAGGACTCTAAGCATTTCCTCTCGCAAAACACGCAGTTTTACCCGAAGAACTCTCCTTTAGTTGCAGGTGGAACACAAGCAGCATTTCTCCCACTGTGTACTCTTTGGTCTCTTCCACGAATGAACTTGTATATGCAGGGTTTCCAGCTTGGAGCGAATGCCTCAACTAAGGCAGCCTGCAGCGCGTACTGTAAGCTTTTCCTCTTCCAAAACACGCAATTTTACCCGAAGAACTCTGCTTTAGTTGCCCGTGGAACACAAGCAACATTTCTACCACTGTGTACTCTCTGGGCTCTTCCACGGATGAACTCTTATATGCAAGGTTTCCCACGTGGAGCGAACTGCCTCAAACAAGGAAGGCTGTAGCGAGGAATGTAAGCATTTCCTCTCCCTAAACACGCAGTTTTAACGGAAGAAGTCTGCTTTAATTGCAGGTGGAACACAAGCAGCATTCCTCCCACTGTGCACTCTTTGGTCTCTTCCACGAATGAACTTGTATATGCAGGGTTTCCCACGTGCAGCAAACTGCCTCAACTACGGCAGGCTGCAGCGAGGACTGTAAGCATTTCCTCTTCCAAAACACGGCAGTTTTATCCGAAGAACTCTGCTTTAGTTGCAGGTGGAACACAAGCAGCATTCCTCCCACTGTGTACTCTTTGTTCTCTTCCACGAATTAAATTGTATATGTAGGGTTTCCCACGTGGAGCGAACTGCCTCAACTACGGCAGGCTGCAGCGAGGACTGTAAGCATTTCCTCTTCCAAAACACGGCAGTTTTATCCGAAGAACTCTGCTTTAGTTGCAGGTGGAACACAAGCAGCATTCCTCCCACTGTGTACTCTTCGGTCTCTTCCACGAATGAACTTCTATATGCAAGGTTTCCCATGAGCAGAGAATGCCTTAACCACGGCAGGCTGTAGCGAGGACTGTAAGCATTTCCTCTCGCAAAACACGCAGTTTTACCCGAAGAACTCTGCTTTAGTTGCAGGTGGAACACAAGCAGCATTTCTCCCACTGTGTACTCTTTGGTCTCTTCCACGAATGAACTTGTATATGCAGGGTTTCCAGCTTGGAGCGAATGCCTCAACTAAGGCAGCCTGCAGCGAGTACTGTAAGCATTTCCTTTCACACAACACGCAATTTAACCTGAAGAACTCTGCTTTAGTTGCCCGTGGAACACAAGCAACATTTCTACCACTGTGTACTCTCTGGGCTCTTCCACGGATGAAGTCTTATATGCAAGGTTTCCCACGTGGAGCGAACTGCCTCAAACAAGGCAGGCTGTAGCGAGGACTGTAAGCATTTCCTCTCTCTAAACACGCAGTTTTAACGGAAGAAGTCTGCTTTAATTGCAGGTGGAACACAAGCAGCATTCCTCCCACTGTGTACTCTTTGGTCTCTTCCACGAATGAACTTGTATATGCAGGGTTTCCCACGTGGAGCGAACTGCCTCAACTACGGCAGGCTGCAGCGAGGACTGTAAGCATTTCCTCTTCCAAAACACGCCAGTTTTACCCGAAGAACTCTGCTTTTTTTGCAGGTAGAACACAACATGCATTTGTCCCACACTGTACACAAAGGGCCCTTCCCCAAAATAATCTTCTATCTGCAGGGTGTCCCTCGTGCAGCGAACTGCCTCAACCAAGGCAGGCTTTAGTAAGTACTGTAAGCGTTTCTTCTCCCAAAACACGCAGTTTTACCCGAAGAACTCTGCTTTCGTTGCAGGTGGAGCACAAGCAGCATTTCTCCCACTGTGTCCTCTTTGTTCTCTTCCAAGAATGAACTTCTATATGCAGGTTGGATCACAAGCAACTTTTCTCCCACAGTGTACCCAATGGGCCTTTGCCCGAAAGAACTTCTGTACTCCAGGTATCCCACATGGAGTGAAATGCGTAAACCAAGGCAGGCTCTAGTGAGGACTCCAAGCATTTCCACAGCCAAAACACGCCAGTTTTACCCAAAGAACTCTGCTTTAGTTGCAGGTGGAACACAAGCAGCATTTCTCCCACTGTGTCCTCTTTGTTCTCTTCCAAGAATGAACGTCTATATGCAGGGTTTCCACGTGGAGCGAACTGCCTCAACCACGGCAGGCTGTAGCGAGGACTGGAAGCATTTCCTCTCGCAAAACACGCAGTTTTACCAGAAGAACTCTGCTTTAGTTGCAGGTGGAACACAAGCTGCATTCCTCCCACTGGGTACTCTTTGGTCTCTTCCACGAATGAACTTCTATATGCATGGTTTCCCATGTGGAGAGAACTGCCACAACCACGGCAGGATGTAGCAAGTACTGTAAGCATTTCGTCTCGCAAAACACGCAGTTATACCCGAAGAACTCTGCTTAAGTTGCCGGTGGAACACAAGCAACATTTCTACCACTGTGTACTCTCTGGGCTCTTCCACGGATGAACCCTTATATGCAAGGTTTCCAACGTGGAGCGAACTGCCTCTACCACAGCAGGCTGCAGCGAGGACTGTAAGCATTTCCCCTTCCAAAACACGGCAGTTTTACCCGAAGAACTCTGCTTTAGTTGCAGGTGGAACACAAGCAGCATTCCTCCCACTGTGTACTCTTTGGTCTCTTCCACGAATGAACTTGTATATGCAGGGTTTCCCACGTGCAGCGAACTGCCTCAACTACGGCAGGCTGCAGCGAGGATTGTAAGCATTTCCCCTTCCAAAACACGGCAGTTTTACCCAAAGAACTCTGCTTTAGTTGCCGGTGGATCACAAGCTTTTCTCCCACTGTGTACTCTTTGGTCTTTTCCACGAATGAACTTCTATATGCAAGGTTTCCCATGTGGAGAGAACTGCCTCAACCACGGCAGGCTGTACCGAGGATTGTAAGCATTTCCTCTTCCAAAACACGCAGTTTTACCCGAAGAACTCTGCTTTAGTTGCCGGTGGAAAACAAGCAACATTTCTACCACTGTGTACTCTCTGGGCTCTTCCACGGATGAACTCTTATATGCAAGGATTCCCACGTGGAGCGAACTGCCTCAAACAAGGCAGGCCGCAGCGAGGACTCTAAGCATTTCCTCTCCCTAAACACGCAGATTTAAGGGAAGAAGTCTGCTTTAATTGCAAGTGGAACACAAACAGCATTCCTCCCACTGTGTACTCTTTGGTCTCTTCCACGAATGAACTTCTATATGCATGGTTTCCCATGTGGAGAGAACTGCCTCAACCACGGCTAGCTGTATCAAGGACTGTAAGTATTTCCTCTCGCAAAACACGCAGTTTTACCCGAAGAACTCTGCTTTAGTTGCAGGTGGAACACAAGCAGCATTTCTCCCACTGTGTACTCTTTGGTCTCTTCCACGAATGAACTTGTATATGCAGGGTTTCCCACGTGGAGCGAACTGCCTCAACTACGGCAGGCTGCAGCGAGGACTGTAAGCATTTCCTCTTCCAAAACACGGCAGTTTTACAAGAAGAACTCTGCATAGTTGCAGGTGGAACACAAGCAGCATTCCTCCCACTGTGTACTCTTTGGTCTCTTCCACGAATGAACTTGTATATGAAGGGTTTCCCAAATGGAGCGAACTGCCTCAACTACGGCAGGCTGCAGCGAGGACTGTAAGCATTTCCTCTTCCAAAACACGCAATTTTAGCCGAAGAACTCTGCTTTTGTTGCCGGTGGAACACAAGCAGCATTTCACCCACTGTGTACTCTTTGGTCTCTTCCACTAATGAACGTGTATATGCAGGGTTTCCCACGTGGAGCGAACAGCCTCAACCACGCCAGGCTGCAGCGAGGACTGTAAGCATTTCCCCTTTCAAAACACGGCAGTTTTACCCAAAGAACTCTGCTTTAGTTGCCGGTGGAACACAAGCAGCATTTCACCCACTTGTACTCTTTGGTCTCTTCCACGAATGAACTTTTTTATTCAAGGTTTCGATGTGGAGAGAACTGCCTCAACCACGGCAGGCTGTAGCGAGGATTGTAAGCATTTCCTCTTCCAAAACACGCAGTTTTACCCGAAGAACTCTGCTTTAGTTGCCGATGGAACACAAGCAACATTTCTACCACTGTGTACTCTCTGGGCTCTTCCACGGATGAACTCTTATATGCAAGGATTCCCACGTGGAGCGAACTGCCTCAAACAAGGCAGGCTGTAGCGAGGACTCTAAGCATTTCCTCTCCCTAAACACGCTGTTTTAACGGAAGAAGTCTGCTTTAATTGCAAGTGGAACACAAGCAGCATTCCTCCCACTGTGTACTCTTTGGTCTCTTCCTCGAATGAACTTCTGTATGCAAGGTTTCCCTCGTGGAGCGAACTGCCTCAACCGCGGCAGGCTGTAGCGAGGACTGTAAGCATTTTCTCTCGCAAAACACGCAGTTTTACCCGAAGAACTCTGCTTTAGTTGCAGGTGGAACACAAGCAGCATTTCTCCCACTGTGTACTCTTTGGGCTCTTCCACAAATGAACTTGTATATGCAGGGTTTCCAACGTGGAGCGAACTGCCTCAACCACGGCAGGCTGCTGCGAGGACTGTAAGCATTTCCTCTTCCAAAACACGGCAGTTTTAACCAGAGAACTTTGCTTTAGTTGCAGGTGGAACACAAGCAGCATTCCTAGCACTGTGTACTCTTTGGTCTCTTCCACGAATGAACTTCTGTATGCAAGGTTTCTCATGTGGACAGCACTGCCTCAACCACGGCAGGCTGTAGCGAGGACTGTAAGCACTTGCCTCCAAAACACGGCAGTTTATCCGAAGATCTCTGCTTTAGTTGCCTGTGGAACACAAGCAGCATTCCTCCCACTCTGTACTCTTTGGTCTCTTCCACGAATGGACTTCTATATGCAAGGTTTCCCATGTGGAGAGAACTGCCTCAACCACGGAAGGCTGTAGCGAGGACTGTAAGCATTTCCTCTCGCAAAACACGCAGTTTTACCCGAAGAACTCTGCTTTTGTTGCCGGTGGAACACAAGCAACATTTCTCCCACTGTGTACTCTTCGGTCTCTTCCACGAATGAACTTCTATATGCAAGGTTTCCAATGAGCAGAGAACTGCCTTAACCACGGCAGGCTGTAGCGAGGACTGTAAGCATTTCCTCTCGCAAAACACGCAGTTTTACCCGAAGAACACTGCTTTAGTTGCAGGTGGAACACAAGCAGCATTCCTCCCACTGTGTACTCTTTGGTCTCTTCCACGAATGAACTTGTATATGCAGGGTTTCCAACGTGGAGCGAATGTCTCAACTACGGCAGCCTGCAGCGAGTACTGTAAGCATTTCCTCTTCCAAAACACGCAATTTTAGCCGAAGAACTCTGCTTTAGTTGCCGGTGGAACAGAAGCAACATTTCTACCACTGTGTACTCTTGGGCTCTTCCACGGATGAACTCTTATATGCAAGGTTTCCCACGTCGAGCGAACTGCCTCAACTACGGCAGGCTGCAGCGAGGACTGTAAGCATTTCCTCTCCCTAAACACGCAGATTTAACGGAAGAAGTCTGCTTTAATTGCAGGTGGAACACAAGCAGCATTCCTCCCACTGTGTACTCTTTGGTCTCTTCCACGAATGAACTTGTATATGCAGGGTTTCCCACGTGCAGCGAACTGCCTCAACTACGGCAGGCTGCAGCGAGGACTGTAAGCATTTCCTCTTCCAAAACACGCAATTTTAGCCGAAGAACTCTGCTTTAGTTGCCGGTGGAACAGAAGCAACATTTCTACCACTGTGTACTCTCTGGGCTCTTCCACGGATGAACTCTTATATGCAAGGTTTCCCACGTGGAGCGAACTGCCTCAAACAAGGCAGGCTGTAGCGAGGACTGTAAGCATTTCCTCTCCCTAAACACGCAGTTTTAACGGAAGAAGTCTGCTTTAATTGCAGGTGGAACACAAGCAGCATTCCTCCCACTGTGTACTCTTTGGCTCTTCCACGAATGAACTTGTATATGCTGGGTTTCCCACGTTCAGCACACTGCCTCAACTACGGCAGGCTGCAGCGAGGACTGTAAGCATTTCCTCTTCCAAAACACGCCAGTTTTACCCGAAGAACTCTGCTTCTGTTGCAGGTAGAACACAACCTGCATTTGTCCCACACTGTACACAAAGGGCCCTTCCCCAAAGGAATCTTCTATCTGCAGGGTGTCCCTCGTGCAGCGAACTGCCTCAACCAAGGCAGGCTTTAGTAAGTACTGTAAGCGTTTCTTCTCCCAAAACACGCAGTTTTACCCGAAGAACTCTGCTTTCGTTGCAGGTGGAACACAGGCAGCATTCCTCCCACTGTGTACTCTTTGGTCTCTTCCACGAATGAACTTCTATATGCAAGGTTTCCCTTTGTGGAGAGAACTGCCTCAACCACGGCAGGATGTAGCGAGGACTGTAAGCATTTCCTCTCGCAAAACACGCAGTTTTACCCGAAGAACTCTGCTTAACTTGCCGGTGGAACACAAGCCACATTTCTACCACTGTGTACTCTCTGGGCTCTTCCACGGATGAACTCTTATATGCAAGGTTTCCAACGTGGAGCGAACTGCCTCAACCACTACAGGCTGCAGCGAGTACTGTAAGCATTTCCCCTTCCAAAACACGGCAGTTTTACCCCAAGAACTCTGCTTTAGTTGCCGGTGGAACAGAAGGAGCATTTCTCCCACTTTGTACTCTTTGGTCTCTTCCACGAATGAACATGTATATGCAGGGTTTCCCACGTGGAGCGAACTGCCTCAACCACGGCAGGCTGCTGCGAGGTCTGTAAGCAATTCCTCTTCCAAAACACGGCAGTTTTACCAAAGAACTCTGCTTTAGTTGCAGGTGGAACACAGGCAGCATTCCTCCCACTGTGTACTCTTTGGTCTCTTCCACGAATGAACTTCTGTATGCAAAGTTTCCCATGTGGAGAGAACTGCCTCAACCACGGCAGGCTGTAGTGAGGATTGTAAGCATTTCCCCTTCCAAAACACGGCAGTTTTACCCGAAGAACTCTGCTTTCGTTGCAGGTGGAACACAAGCAGCATTCCTCCCACTGTATACTCTTTGGTCTCTTCCACGAATGAACTTCTATATGCAAGGTTTCCCATATGGAGAGAACTGCCTCAACCACGGCAGGCTGTAGCGAGGACTGTAAGCATTTCCTCTCGCAAAACACGCAGTTTTACGCGAAGAACTCTGCTTTAGTTGCCGGTGGAACACAAGCAACATTTCTACCACTGTGTACTCTCTGGCTCTTCCACGGATGAACTCTTATATGCAAGGTTTCCCACGTCGAGCGAACTGCCTCAACTACGGCAGGCTGCAGCGAGGACTGTAAGCATTTCCCCTTCCAAAACACGGCAGTTTTACCCGAAGAACTCTGCTATAGTTGCCGGTGTAACACAAACAGCATTTCTCCCACTTTGTACTCTTTGGTCTCTTCCACGAATGAACTTGTATATGCAGGGTTTCCCACGTGGAGCGAACTGCCTCAAACAAGGCAGGCTGTAGCGAGGACTGTAAGCATTTCCTCTCCCTAAACACGCAGTTTTAACGGAAGAAGTCTGCTTTAATTGCAGGTGGAACACAAGCAGCATTCCTCCCACTGTGCACTCTTTGGTCTCTTCCACGAATGAACTTGTATATGCAGGGTTTCCCACGTGCAGCAAACTGCCTCAACTACGGCAGGCTGCAGCGAGGATTGTAAGCATTTCCCCTTCCAAAACACGGCAGTTTTACCCAAAGAACTCTGCTTTAGTTGCCGGTGGAACACAAGCATTTCTCCCACTGTGTACTCTTTGGTCTCTTCCACGAATGAACTTCTATATGCAAGGTTTCCCATGTGGAGAGAACTGCCTCAACCACGGCAGGCTGTAGCGAGGACTGTAAGCATTTCCTCTCGCAAAACACGCAGTTTTACCCGAAGAAATCTGCTTTAGTTGCAGGTGGAACACAAGCAGCATTTCTCCCACTGTGTACTCTTTGGTCTCTTCCACGAATGAACTTTTATATGCAGGGTTTCCCACGTGGAGCGAACTGCCTCAACTACGGCAGGCTGCAGCGAGGACTGTAAGCATTTCCTCTTCCAAAACACGGCAGTTTTACAAGAAGAACTCTGCATAGTTGCAGGTGGAACACAAGCAGCATTCCTCCCACTGTGTACTCTTTGGTCTCTTCCACGAATGAACTTGTATATGCAGGGTTTCCCACGTGGAACGAATTGCCTCAACTACGGCAGGCTGCAGCGAGGACTGTAAGCATTTCCTCTTCCAAAACACGCAATTTTAGCCGAAGAACTCTGCTTTAGTTGCCGGTGGAACAGAAGCAACATTTCTACCACTGTGTACTCTCTGGGCTCTTCCACGGATGAACTCTTATATGCAAGGTTTCCCACGTGGAGCGAACTGCCTCAAACAAGGCAGGCTGTAGCGAGGACTGTAAGCATTTCCTCTCCCTAAACACGCAGTTTTAACGGAAGAAGTCTGCTTTAATTGCAGGTGGAACACAAGCAGCATTCCTCCCACTGTGTACTCTTTGGCTCTTCCACGAATGAACTTGTATATGCTGGGTTTCCCACGTTCAGCACACTGCCTCGACTACGGCAGGCTGCAGCGAGGACTGTAAGCATTTCCTCTTCCAAAACACGCCAGTTTTACCCGAAGAACTCTGCTTTTGTTGCAGGTAGAACACAACCTGCATTTGTCCCACACTGTACACAAAGGGCCCTTCCCCAAAGGAATCTTCTATCTGCAGGGTGTCCCTCGTGCAGCGAACTGCCTCAACCAAGGCAGGCTTTAGTAAGTACTGTAAGCGTTTCTTCTCCCAAAACACGCAGTTTTACCCGAAGAACTCTGCTTTCGTTGCAGGTGGAACACAAGCAGCATTCCTCCCACTGTGTACTCTTTGGTCTCTTCCACGAATGAACTTCTATATGCAAGGTTTCCCATGTGGAGAGAACTGCCTCAACCACGGCAGGCTGTAGCGAGGACTGTAAGCATTTCCTCTCGCAAAACACGCAGTTTTACCCGAAGAACTCTGCTTAAGTTGCCGGTGGAACACAAGCAACATTTCTACCACTGTGTACTCTCTGGGCTCTTCCACGGATGAACTCTTATATGCAAGGTTTCCAACGTGGAGCGAACTGCCTCAACCACGACAGGCTGCAGCGAGTACTGTAAGCATTTCCCCTTCCAAAACACGGCAGTTTTACCCCAAGAACTCTGCTTTAGTTGCCGGTGGAACACAAGCAGCATTTCTCCCACTTTGTACTCTTTGGTCTCTTCCACGAATGAACATGTATATGCAGGGTTTCCCACGTGGAGCGAACTGCCTCAACCACGGCAGGCTGCTGCGAGGTCTGTAAGCAATTCCTCTTCCAAAACACGGCAGTTTTACCAAAGAACTCTGCTTTAGTTGCAGGTGGAACACAAGCAGCATTCCTCCCACTGTGTACTCTTTGGTCTCTTCCACGAATGAACTTCTGTATGCAAAGTTTCCCATGTGGAGAGAACTGCCTCAACCACGGCAGGCTGTAGCGAGGACTGTAAGCATTTCCTCTCGCAAAACACGCAGTTTTACCCGAAGAACTCTGCTTTAGTTGCCGGTGGAACACAAGAAACATTTCTACCACTGTGTACTCTCTGGCTCTTCCACGGATGAACTCTTATATGCAAGGTTTCCCACATCGAGCGAACTGCCTCAACTACGGCAGGCTGCAGCGAGGACTGTAAGCATTTCCCCTTCCAAAACACGGCAGTTTTACCCGAAGAACTCTGCTATAGTTGCCGGTGTAACACAAGCAGCATTTCTCCCACTTTGTACTCTTTGGTCTCTTCCACGAATGAACTTGTATATGCAGGGTTTCCCACGTGGAGCGAACTGCCTCAAACAAGGCAGGCTGTAGCGAGGACTGTAAGCATTTCCTCTCCCTAAACACGCAGTTTTAACGGAAGAAGTCTGCTTTAATTGCAGGTGGAACACAAGCAGCATTCCTCCCACTGTGCACTCTTTGGTCTCTTCCACGAATGAACTTGTATATGCAGGGTTTCCCACGTGCAGCAAACTGCCTCAACTACGGCAGGCTGCAGCGAGGATTGTAAGCATTTCCCCTTCCAAAACACGGCAGTTTTACCAAAGAACTCTGCTTTAGTTGCAGGTGGAACACAAGCAGCATTCCTCCCACTGTGTACTCTTTGGTCTCTTCCACGAATGAACTTCTGTATGCAAAGTTTCCCATGTGGAGAGAACTGCCTCAACCACGGCAGGCTGTAGCGAGGACTGTAAGCATTTCCCCTTCCAAAACACGGCAGTTTTACCCGAAGAACTCTGCTTTCGTTGCAGGTGGAACACAAGCAGCATTCCTCCCACTGTATACTCTTTGGTCTCTTCCACGAATGAACTTCTATATGCAAGGTTTCCCATGTGGAGAGAACTGCCTCAACCACGGCAGGCTGTAGCGAGGACTGTAAGCATTTCCTCTCGCAAAACACGCAGTTTTACCCGAAGAACTCTGCTTTAGTTGCCGGTGGAACACAAGCAACATTTCTACCACTGTGTACTCTCTGGCTCTTCCACGGATGAACTGTTATATGCAAGGTTTCCCACGTCGAGCGAACTGCCTCAACTATGGCAGGCTGCAGCGAGGACTGTAAGCATTTCCCCTTCCAAAACACGGCAGTTTTACCCGAAGAACTCTGCTATAGTTGCCGGTGTAACACAAGCAGCATTTCTCCCACTTTGTACTCTTTGGTCTCTTCCACGAATGAACTTGTATAGGCAGGGTTTCCCACGTGGAGCGAACTGCCTCAAACAAGGCAGGCTGTAGCGAGGACTGTAAGCATTTCCTCTCCCTAAACACGCAGTTTTAACGGAAGAAGTCTGCTTTAATTGCAGGTGGAACACAAGCAGCATTCCTCCCACTGTGCACTCTTTGGTCTCTTCCACGAATGAACTTGTATATGCAGGGTTTCCCACGTGCAGCAAACTGCCTCAACTACGGCAGGCTGCAGCGAGGATTGTAAGCATTTCCCCTTCCAAAACACGGCAGTTTTACCCAAAGAACTCTGCTTTAGTTGCCGGTGGAACACAAGCATTTCTCCCACTGTGTACTCTTTGGTCTCTTCCACGAATGAACTTCTATATGCAAGGTTTCCCATGTGGAGAGAACTGCCTCAACCACGGCAGGCTGTAGCGAGGATTGTAAGCATTTCCTCTTCCAAAACACGCAGTTTTACCCGAAGAACTCTGCTTTAGTTGCCGGTGGAAAACAAGCAACATTTCTACCACTGTGTACTCTCTGGCTCTTCCACGGATGAACTCTTATATGCAAGGATTCCCACGTGGAGCGAACTGCCTCAAACAAGGCAGGCCGTAGCGAGGACTCTAAGCATTTCCTCTCCCTAAACACGCAGATTTAACGGAAGAAGTCTGCTTTAATTGCAAGTGGAACACAAGCAGCATTCCTCCCACTGTGTACTCTTTGGTCTCTTCCACGAAAGAACTTCTGTATGCAAGGTTTCCCATGTGGAGAGAACTGCCTCAACCACGGCAGGCTGTAGCGAGGACTGTAAGCACTTGCCATTCCAAAACACGGCAGTTTTACCCGAAGAACTCTGCTTTAGTTGCCGGTGGAACACAAGCAGCATTCCTGCCACTGTGTACTCTTTGGTCTCTTCCACGAATGAACTTCTATATGCATGGTTTCCCATGTGGAGAGAACTGCCTCAACTACGGCTAGCTGTAGCAAGGACTGTAAGCATTTCCTCTCGCAAAACACGCAGTTTTACCCGAAGAACTCTGCTTTAGTTGCAGGTGGAACACAAGCAGCATTTCTCCCACTGTGTACTCTTTGGGCTCTTCCACGAATGAACTTCTATATGCAGGGTTTCCGACGTGGAGCGAAATGCCTCAACCAAGGCAGGCTGTAGCGTGGACTGTAAGCATTTCCTCTTCCAAAGCACGGCAGTTTTACCAAAGAATTCTGCTTTAGTTGCAGGTGAAACACAAGCATCATTTCTCCCACTGTGTACTCTTTGGATCTTACACGAATGAACTTCTTTATGCAGGTATTCCCACGAGGATCGAACTGCCTCAACCGTGGAAGGCTGTAGCGAGGACTGTAAGCATATCCTCTCCCCAAACACGCAGTTTTCACGGTAGAACTCTGCTTTAGTTGCAGGGGTAACACAAGCAGTTTTTCTCCCACTGTGTACTCTTTGGGCTCTTCCACAATTGAACTTCTATATGCAGGGTTTCTGACGTGGATCGAACTGCCTCAACCAAGGCAGGCTGTAGCGAGGACTGTAGGCATTTCCTATCCCAAAACACGCAGTTTTACCCGAAGAACTCTGCTTTAGTTGCAGGTGGAACACAAGCAGCATTTCTCCCACTGTGTACTCTTTGGTCTCTTCCACGAATGAACTTTTATATGCAGGGTTTCCCACGTGGAGCGAACTGCCTCAACTACGGCAGGCTGCAGCGAGGACTGTAAGCATTTCCTCTTCCAAAACACGGCAGTTTTACAAGAAGAACTCTGCATAGTTGCAGGTGGAACACAAGCAGCATTCCTCCCACTGTGTACTCTTTGGTCTCTTCCACGAATGAACTTGTATATGCAGGGTTTCCCACGTGGAGCGAATTGCCTCAACTACGGCAGGCTGCAGCGAGGACTGTAAGCATTTCCTCTTCCAAAACACGCAATTTTAGCCGAAGAACTCTGCTTTAGTTGCCGGTGGAACAGAAGCAACATTTCTACCACTGTGTACTCTCTGGGCTCTTCCACGGATGAACTCTTATATGCAAGGTTTCCCACGTGGAGCGAACTGCCTCAAACAAGGCAGGCTGTAGCGAGGACTGTAAGCATTTCCTCTCCCTAAACACGCAGTTTTAACGGAAGAAGTCTGCTTTAATTGCAGGTGGAACACAAGCAGCATTCCTCCCACTGTGTACTCTTTGGCTCTTCCACGAATGAACTTGTATATGCTGGGTTTCCCACGTTCAGCACACTGCCTCAACTACGGCAGGCTGCAGCGAGGACTGTAAGCATTTCCTCTTCCAAAACACGCCAGTTTTACCCGAAGAACTCTGCTTTTGTTGCAGGTAGAACACAACCTGCATTTGTCCCACACTGTACACAAAGGGCCCTTCCCCAAAGGAATCTTCTATCTGCAGGGTGTCCCTCGTGCAGCGAACTGCCTCAACCAAGGCAGGCTTTAGTAAGTACTGTAAGCGTTTCTTCTCCCAAAACACGCAGTTTTACCCGAAGAACTCTGCTTTCGTTGCAGGTGGAACACAAGCAGCATTCCTCCCACTGTGTACTCTTTGGTCTCTTCCACGAATGAACTTCTATATGCAAGGTTTCCCATGTGGAGAGAACTGCCTCAACCACGGCAGGATGTAGCGAGGACTGTAAGCATTTCCTCTCGCAAAACACGCAGTTTTACCCGAAGAACTCTGCTTAAGTTGCCGGTGGAACACAAGCAACATTTCTACCACTGTGTACTCTCTGGGCTCTTCCACGGATGAACTCTTATATGCAAGGTTTCCAACGTGGAGCGAACTGCCTCAACCACGACAGGCTGCAGCGAGTACTGTAAGCATTTCCCCTTCCAAAACACGGCAGTTTTACCCCAAGAACTCTGCTTTAGTTGCCGGTGGAACACAAGCAGCATTTCTCCCACTTTGTACTCTTTGGTCTCTTCCACGAATGAACATGTATATGCAGGGTTTCCCACGTGGAGCGAACTGCCTCAACCACGGCAGGCTGCTGCGAGGTCTGTAAGCAATTCCTCTTCCAAAACACGGCAGTTTTACCAAAGAACTCTGCTTTAGTTGCAGGTGGAACACAAGCAGCATTCCTCCCACTGTGTACTCTTTGGTCTCTTCCACGAATGAACTTCTGTATGCAAAGTTTCCCATGTGGAGAGAACTGCCTCAACCACGGCAGGCTGTAGCGAGGACTGTAAGCATTTCCTCTCGCAAAACACGCAGTTTTACCCGAAGAACTCTGCTTTAGTTGCCGGTGGAACACAAGAAACATTTCTACCACTGTGTACTCTCTGGCTCTTCCACGGATGAACTCTTATATGCAAGGTTTCCCACATCGAGCGAACTGCCTCAACTACGGCAGGCTGCAGCGAGGACTGTAAGCATTTCCCCTTCCAAAACACGGCAGTTTTACCCGAAGAACTCTGCTATAGTTGCCGGTGTAACACAAGCAGCATTTCTCCCACTTTGTACTCTTTGGTCTCTTCCACGAATGAACTTGTATATGCAGGGTTTCCCACGTGGAGCGAACTGCCTCAAACAAGGCAGGCTGTAGCGAGGACTGTAAGCATTTCCTCTCCCTAAACACGCAGTTTTAACGGAAGAAGTCTGCTTTAATTGCAGGTGGAACACAAGCAGCATTCCTCCCACTGTGCACTCTTTGGTCTCTTCCACGAATGAACTTGTATATGCAGGGTTTCCCACGTGCAGCAAACTGCCTCAACTACGGCAGGCTGCAGCGAGGATTGTAAGCATTTCCCCTTCCAAAACACGGCAGTTTTACCAAAGAACTCTGCTTTAGTTGCAGGTGGAACACAAGCAGCATTCCTCCCACTGTGTACTCTTTGGTCTCTTCCACGAATGAACTTCTGTATGCAAAGTTTCCCATGTGGAGAGAACTGCCTCAACCACGGCAGGCTGTAGCGAGGACTGTAAGCATTTCCCCTTCCAAAACACGGCAGTTTTACCCGAGGAACTCTGCTTTCGTTGCAGGTGGAACACAAGCAGCATTCCTCCCACTGTATACTCTTTGGTCTCTTCCACGAATGAACTTCTATATGCAAGGTTTCCCATGTGGAGAGAACTGCCTCAACCACGGCAGGCTGTAGCGAGGACTGTAAGCATTTCCTCTCGCAAAACACGCAGTTTTACCCGAAGAACTCTGCTTTAGTTGCCGGTGGAACACAAGCAACATTTCTACCACTGTGTACTCTCTGGCTCTTACACGGATGAACTGTTATATGCAAGGTTTCCCACGTCGAGCGAACTGCCTCAACTACGGCAGGCTGCAGCGAGGACTGTAAGCATTTCCCCTTCCAAAACACGGCAGTTTTACCCGAAGAACTCTGCTATAGTTGCCGGTGTAACACAAGCAGCATTTCTCCCACTTTGTACTCTTTGGTCTCTTCCACGAATGAACTTGTATAGGCAGGGTTTCCCACGTGGAGCGAACTGCCTCAAACAAGGCAGGCTGTAGCGAGGACTGTAAGCATTTCCTCTCCCTAAACACGCAGTTTTAACGGAAGAAGTCTGCTTTAATTGCAGGTGGAACACAAGCAGCATTCCTCCCACTGTGCACTCTTTGGTCTCTTCCACGAATGAACTTGTATATGCAGGGTTTCCCACGTGCAGCAAACTGCCTCAACTACGGCAGGCTGCAGCGAGGATTGTAAGCATTTCCCCTTCCAAAACACGGCAGTTTTACCCAAAGAACTCTGCTTTAGTTGCCGGTGGAACACAAGCATTTCTCCCACTGTGTACTCTTTGGTCTCTTCCACGAATGAACTTCTATATGCAAGGTTTCCCATGTGGAGAGAACTGCCTCAACCACGGCAGGCTGTAGCGAGGATTGTAAGCATTTCCTCTTCCAAAACACGCAGTTTTACCCGAAGAACTCTGCTTTAGTTGCCGGTGGAAAACAAGCAACATTTCTACCACTGTGTACTCTCTGGCTCTTCCACGGATGAACTCTTATATGCAAGGATTCCCACGTGGAGCGAACTGCCTCAAACAAGGCAGGCCGTAGCGAGGACTCTAAGCATTTCCTCTCCCTAAACACGCAGATTTAACGGAAGAAGTCTGCTTTAATTGCAAGTGGAACACAAGCAGCATTCCTCCCACTGTGTACTCTTTGGTCTCTTCCACGAAAGAACTTCTGTATGCAAGGTTTCCCATGTGGAGAGAACTGCCTCAACCACGGCAGGCTGTAGCGAGGACTGTAAGCACTTGCCATTCCAAAACACGGCAGTTTTACCCGAAGAACTCTGCTTTAGTTGCCGGTGGAACACAAGCAGCATTCCTGCCACTGTGTACTCTTTGGTCTCTTCCACGAATGAACTTCTATATGCATGGTTTCCCATGTGGAGAGAACTGCCTCAACTACGGCTAGCTGTAGCAAGGACTGTAAGCATTTCCTCTCGCAAAACACGCAGTTTTACCCGAAGAACTCTGCTTTAGTTGCAGGTGGAACACAAGCAGCATTTCTCCCACTGTGTACTCTTTGGTCTCTTCCACGAATGAACTTTTATATGCAGGGTTTCCCACGTGGAGCGAACTGCCTCAACTACGGCAGGCTGCAGCGAGGACTGTAAGCATTTCCTCTTCCAAAACACGGCAGTTTTACAAGAAGAACTCTGCATAGTTGCAGGTGGAACACAAGCAGCATTCCTCCCACTGTGTACTCTTTGGTCTCTTCCACGAATGAACTTGTATATGCAGGGTTTCCCACGTGGAGCGAATTGCCTCAACTACGGCAGGCTGCAGCGAGGACTGTAAGCATTTCCTCTTCCAAAACACGCAATTTTAGCCGAAGAACTCTGCTTTAGTTGCCGGTGGAACAGAAGCAACATTTCTACCACTGTGTACTCTCTGGGCTCTTCCACGGATGAACTCTTATATGCAAGGTTTCCCACGTGGAGCGAACTGCCTCAAACAAGGCAGGCTGTAGCGAGGACTCTAAGCATTTCCTCTCCCTAAACACGCAGTTTTAACGGAAGAAGTCTGCTTTAATTGCAGGTGGAACACAAGCAGCATTCCTCCCACTGTGTACTCTTTGGCTCTTCCACGAATGAACTTGTATATGCTGGGTTTCCCACGTTCAGCACACTGCCTCAACTACGGCAGGCTGCAGCGAGGACTGTAAGCATTTCCTCTTCCAAAACACGCCAGTTTTACCCGAAGAACTCTGCTTTAGTTGCCGGTGGAACACAAGCATTTCTCCCACTGTGTACTCTTTGGTCTCTTCCACGAATGAACTTCTATATGCAAGGTTTCCCATGTGGAGAGAACTGCCTCAACCACGGCAGGCTGTAGCGAGGATTGTAAGCATTTCCTCTTCCAAAACACGCAGTTTTACCCGAAGAACTCTGCTTTAGTTGCCGGTGGAAAACAAGCAACATTTCTACCACTGTGTACTCTCTGGGCTCTTCCACGGATGAACTCTTATATGCAAGGATTCCCACGTGGAGCGAACTGCCTCAAACAAGGCAGGCCGTAGCGAGGACTCTAAGCATTTCCTCTCCCTAAACACGCAGATTTAACGGAAGAAGTCTGCTTTAATTGCAAGTGGAACACAAGCAGCATTCCTCCCACTGTGTACTCTTTGGTCTCTTCCACGAATGAACTTCTGTATGCAAGGTTTCCCATGTGGAGAGAACTGCCTCAACCACGGCAGGCTGTAGCGAGGACTGTAAGCACTTGCCATTCCAAAACACGGCAGTTTTACCCGAAGAACTCTGCTTTAGTTGCCGGTGGAACACAAGCAGCATTCCTGCCACTGTGTACTCTTTGGTCTCTTCCACGAATGAACTTCTATATGCATGGTTTCCCATGTGGAAAGAACTGCCTCAAGCACTGCTAGCTGTAGCGAGGACTCTAAGCATTTCCTCTCGCAAAACACGCAGTTTTACCCGAAGAACTCTCCTTTAGTTGCAGGTGGAACACAAGCAGCATTTCTCCCACTGTGTACTCTTTGGTCTCTTCCACGAATGAACTTGTATATGCAGGGTTTCCAGCTTGGAGCGAATGCCTCAACTAAGGCAGCCTGCAGCGCGTACTGTAAGCTTTTCCTCTTCCAAAACACGCAATTTTACCCGAAGAACTCTGCTTTAGTTGCCCGTGGAACACAAGCAACATTTCTACCACTGTGTACTCTCTGGGCTCTTCCACGGATGAACTCTTATATGCAAGGTTTCCCACGTGGAGCGAACTGCCTCAAACAAGGAAGGCTGTAGCGAGGAATGTAAGCATTTCCTCTCCCTAAACACGCAGTTTTAACGGAAGAAGTCTGCTTTAATTGCAGGTGGAACACAAGCAGCATTCCTCCCACTGTGCACTCTTTGGTCTCTTCCACGAATGAACTTGTATATGCAGGGTTTCCCACGTGCAGCAAACTGCCTCAACTACGGCAGGCTGCAGCGAGGACTGTAAGCATTTCCTCTTCCAAAACACGGCAGTTTTATCCGAAGAACTCTGCTTTAGTTGCAGGTGGAACACAAGCAGCATTCCTCCCACTGTGTACTCTTTGTTCTCTTCCACGAATTAAATTGTATATGTAGGGTTTCCCACGTGGAGCGAACTGCCTCAACTACGGCAGGCTGCAGCGAGGACTGTAAGCATTTCCTCTTCCAAAACACGGCAGTTTTATCCGAAGAACTCTGCTTTAGTTGCAGGTGGAACACAAGCAGCATTCCTCCCACTGTGTACTCTTCGGTCTCTTCCACGAATGAACTTCTATATGCAAGGTTTCCCATGAGCAGAGAATGCCTTAACCACGGCAGGCTGTAGCGAGGACTGTAAGCATTTCCTCTCGCAAAACACGCAGTTTTACCCGAAGAACTCTGCTTTAGTTGCAGGTGGAACACAAGCAGCATTTCTCCCACTGTGTACTCTTTGGTCTCTTCCACGAATGAACTTGTATATGCAGGGTTTCCAGCTTGGAGCGAATGCCTCAACTAAGGCAGCCTGCAGCGAGTACTGTAAGCATTTCCTTTCACACAACACGCAATTTAACCTGAAGAACTCTGCTTTAGTTGCCCGTGGAACACAAGCAACATTTCTACCACTGTGTACTCTCTGGGCTCTTCCACGGATGAAGTCTTATATGCAAGGTTTCCCACGTGGAGCGAACTGCCTCAAACAAGGCAGGCTGTAGCGAGGAATGTAAGCATTTCCTCTCTCTAAACACGCAGTTTTAACGGAAGAAGTCTGCTTTAATTGCAGGTGGAACACAAGCAGCATTCCTCCCACTGTGTACTCTTTGGTCTCTTCCACGAATGAACTTGTATATGCAGGGTTTCCCACGTGGAGCGAACTGCCTCAACTACGGCAGGCTGCAGCGAGGACTGTAAGCATTTCCTCTTCCAAAACACGCCAGTTTTACCCGAAGAACTCTGCTTTTTTTGCAGGTAGAACACAACATGCATTTGTCCCACACTGTACACAAAGGGCCCTTCCCCAAAATAATCTTCTATCTGCAGGGTGTCCCTCGTGCAGCGAACTGCCTCAACCAAGGCAGGCTTTAGTAAGTACTGTAAGCGTTTCTTCTCCCAAAACACGCAGTTTTACCCGAAGAACTCTGCTTTCGTTGCAGGTGGAGCACAAGCAGCATTTCTCCCACTGTGTCCTCTTTGTTCTCTTCCAAGAATGAACTTCTATATGCAGGTTGGATCACAAGCAACTTTTCTCCCACAGTGTACCCAATGGGCCTTTGCCCGAAAGAACTTCTGTACTCCAGGTATCCCACATGGAGTGAAATGCGTAAACCAAGGCAGGCTCTAGTGAGGACTCCAAGCATTTCCACAGCCAAAACACGCCAGTTTTACCCAAAGAACTCTGCTTTAGTTGCAGGTGGAACACAAGCAGCATTTCTCCCACTGTGTCCTCTTTGTTCTCTTCCAAGAATGAACGTCTATATGCAGGGTTTCCACGTGGAGCGAACTGCCTCAACCACGGCAGGCTGTAGCGAGGACTGGAAGCATTTCCTCTCGCAAAACACGCAGTTTTACCAGAAGAACTCTGCTTTAGTTGCAGGTGGAACACAAGCTGCATTCCTCCCACTGGGTACTCTTTGGTCTCTTCCACGAATGAACTTCTATATGCATGGTTTCCCATGTGGAGAGAACTGCCACAACCACGGCAGGATGTAGCAAGTACTGTAAGCATTTCGTCTCGCAAAACACGCAGTTATACCCGAAGAACTCTGCTTAAGTTGCCGGTGGAACACAAGCAACATTTCTACCACTGTGTACTCTCTGGGCTCTTCCACGGATGAACCCTTATATGCAAGGTTTCCAACGTGGAGCGAACTGCCTCTACCACAGCAGGCTGCAGCGAGGACTGTAAGCATTTCCCCTTCCAAAACACGGCAGTTTTACCCGAAGAACTCTGCTTTAGTTGCAGGTGGAACACAAGCAGCATTCCTCCCACTGTGTACTCTTTGGTCTCTTCCACGAATGAACTTGTATATGCAGGGTTTCCCACGTGCAGCGAACTGCCTCAACTACGGCAGGCTGCAGCGAGGATTGTAAGCATTTCCCCTTCCAAAACACGGCAGTTTTACCCAAAGAACTCTGCTTTAGTTGCCGGTGGATCACAAGCTTTTCTCCCACTGTGTACTCTTTGGTCTTTTCCACGAATGAACTTCTATATGCAAGGTTTCCCATGTGGAGAGAACTGCCTCAACCACGGCAGGCTGTACCGAGGATTGTAAGCATTTCCTCTTCCAAAACACGCAGTTTTACCCGAAGAACTCTGCTTTAGTTGCCGGTGGAAAACAAGCAACATTTCTACCACTGTGTACTCTCTGGGCTCTTCCACGGATGAACTCTTATATGCAAGGATTCCCACGTGGAGCGAACTGCCTCAAACAAGGCAGGCCGCAGCGAGGACTCTAAGCATTTCCTCTCCCTAAACACGCAGATTTAAGGGAAGAAGTCTGCTTTAATTGCAAGTGGAACACAAACAGCATTCCTCCCACTGTGTACTCTTTGGTCTCTTCCACGAATGAACTTCTATATGCATGGTTTCCCATGTGGAGAGAACTGCCTCAACCACGGCTAGCTGTATCAAGGACTGTAAGTATTTCCTCTCGCAAAACACGCAGTTTTACCCGAAGAACTCTGCTTTAGTTGCAGGTGGAACACAAGCAGCATTTCTCCCACTGTGTACTCTTTGGTCTCTTCCACGAATGAACTTGTATATGCAGGGTTTCCCACGTGGAGCGAACTGCCTCAACTACGGCAGGCTGCAGCGAGGACTGTAAGCATTTCCTCTTCCAAAACACGGCAGTTTTACAAGAAGAACTCTGCATAGTTGCAGGTGGAACACAAGCAGCATTCCTCCCACTGTGTACTCTTTGGTCTCTTCCACGAATGAACTTGTATATGAAGGGTTTCCCAAATGGAGCGAACTGCCTCAACTACGGCAGGCTGCAGCGAGGACTGTAAGCATTTCCTCTTCCAAAACACGCAATTTTAGCCGAAGAACTCTGCTTTTGTTGCCGGTGGAACACAAGCAGCATTTCACCCACTGTGTACTCTTTGGTCTCTTCCACTAATGAACGTGTATATGCAGGGTTTCCCACGTGGAGCGAACAGCCTCAACCACGCCAGGCTGCAGCGAGGACTGTAAGCATTTCCCCTTTCAAAACACGGCAGTTTTACCCAAAGAACTCTGCTTTAGTTGCCGGTGGAACACAAGCAGCATTTCACCCACTTGTACTCTTTGGTCTCTTCCACGAATGAACTTTTTTATTCAAGGTTTCGATGTGGAGAGAACTGCCTCAACCACGGCAGGCTGTAGCGAGGATTGTAAGCATTTCCTCTTCCAAAACACGCAGTTTTACCCGAAGAACTCTGCTTTAGTTGCCGATGGAACACAAGCAACATTTCTACCACTGTGTACTCTCTGGGCTCTTCCACGGATGAACTCTTATATGCAAGGATTCCCACGTGGAGCGAACTGCCTCAAACAAGGCAGGCTGTAGCGAGGACTCTAAGCATTTCCTCTCCCTAAACACGCTGTTTTAACGGAAGAAGTCTGCTTTAATTGCAAGTGGAACACAAGCAGCATTCCTCCCACTGTGTACTCTTTGGTCTCTTCCTCGAATGAACTTCTGTATGCAAGGTTTCCCTCGTGGAGCGAACTGCCTCAACCGCGGCAGGCTGTAGCGAGGACTGTAAGCATTTTCTCTCGCAAAACACGCAGTTTTACCCGAAGAACTCTGCTTTAGTTGCAGGTGGAACACAAGCAGCATTTCTCCCACTGTGTACTCTTTGGGCTCTTCCACAAATGAACTTGTATATGCAGGGTTTCCAACGTGGAGCGAACTGCCTCAACCACGGCAGGCTGCTGCGAGGACTGTAAGCATTTCCTCTTCCAAAACACGGCAGTTTTAACCAGAGAACTTTGCTTTAGTTGCAGGTGGAACACAAGCAGCATTCCTAGCACTGTGTACTCTTTGGTCTCTTCCACGAATGAACTTCTGTATGCAAGGTTTCTCATGTGGACAGCACTGCCTCAACCACGGCAGGCTGTAGCGAGGACTGTAAGCACTTGCCTCCAAAACACGGCAGTTTATCCGAAGATCTCTGCTTTAGTTGCCTGTGGAACACAAGCAGCATTCCTCCCACTCTGTACTCTTTGGTCTCTTCCACGAATGGACTTCTATATGCAAGGTTTCCCATGTGGAGAGAACTGCCTCAACCACGGAAGGCTGTAGCGAGGACTGTAAGCATTTCCTCTCGCAAAACACGCAGTTTTACCCGAAGAACTCTGCTTTTGTTGCCGGTGGAACACAAGCAACATTTCTCCCACTGTGTACTCTTCGGTCTCTTCCACGAATGAACTTCTATATGCAAGGTTTCCAATGAGCAGAGAACTGCCTTAACCACGGCAGGCTGTAGCGAGGACTGTAAGCATTTCCTCTCGCAAAACACGCAGTTTTACCCGAAGAACACTGCTTTAGTTGCAGGTGGAACACAAGCAGCATTCCTCCCACTGTGTACTCTTTGGTCTCTTCCACGAATGAACTTGTATATGCAGGGTTTCCAACGTGGAGCGAATGTCTCAACTACGGCAGCCTGCAGCGAGTACTGTAAGCATTTCCTCTTCCAAAACACGCAATTTTAGCCGAAGAACTCTGCTTTAGTTGCCGGTGGAACAGAAGCAACATTTCTACCACTGTGTACTCTTGGGCTCTTCCACGGATGAACTCTTATATGCAAGGTTTCCCACGTCGAGCGAACTGCCTCAACTACGGCAGGCTGCAGCGAGGACTGTAAGCATTTCCTCTCCCTAAACACGCAGATTTAACGGAAGAAGTCTGCTTTAATTGCAGGTGGAACACAAGCAGCATTCCTCCCACTGTGTACTCTTTGGTCTCTTCCACGAATGAACTTGTATATGCAGGGTTTCCCACGTGCAGCGAACTGCCTCAACTACGGCAGGCTGCAGCGAGGACTGTAAGCATTTCCTCTTCCAAAACACGCAATTTTAGCCGAAGAACTCTGCTTTAGTTGCCGGTGGAACAGAAGCAACATTTCTACCACTGTGTACTCTCTGGGCTCTTCCACGGATGAACTCTTATATGCAAGGTTTCCCACGTGGAGCGAACTGCCTCAAACAAGGCAGGCTGTAGCGAGGACTGTAAGCATTTCCTCTCCCTAAACACGCAGTTTTAACGGAAGAAGTCTGCTTTAATTGCAGGTGGAACACAAGCAGCATTCCTCCCACTGTGTACTCTTTGGCTCTTCCACGAATGAACTTGTATATGCTGGGTTTCCCACGTTCAGCACACTGCCTCAACTACGGCAGGCTGCAGCGAGGACTGTAAGCATTTCCTCTTCCAAAACACGCCAGTTTTACCCGAAGAACTCTGCTTCTGTTGCAGGTAGAACACAACCTGCATTTGTCCCACACTGTACACAAAGGGCCCTTCCCCAAAGGAATCTTCTATCTGCAGGGTGTCCCTCGTGCAGCGAACTGCCTCAACCAAGGCAGGCTTTAGTAAGTACTGTAAGCGTTTCTTCTCCCAAAACACGCAGTTTTACCCGAAGAACTCTGCTTTCGTTGCAGGTGGAACACAGGCAGCATTCCTCCCACTGTGTACTCTTTGGTCTCTTCCACGAATGAACTTCTATATGCAAGGTTTCCCTTTGTGGAGAGAACTGCCTCAACCACGGCAGGATGTAGCGAGGACTGTAAGCATTTCCTCTCGCAAAACACGCAGTTTTACCCGAAGAACTCTGCTTAACTTGCCGGTGGAACACAAGCCACATTTCTACCACTGTGTACTCTCTGGGCTCTTCCACGGATGAACTCTTATATGCAAGGTTTCCAACGTGGAGCGAACTGCCTCAACCACTACAGGCTGCAGCGAGTACTGTAAGCATTTCCCCTTCCAAAACACGGCAGTTTTACCCCAAGAACTCTGCTTTAGTTGCCGGTGGAACAGAAGGAGCATTTCTCCCACTTTGTACTCTTTGGTCTCTTCCACGAATGAACATGTATATGCAGGGTTTCCCACGTGGAGCGAACTGCCTCAACCACGGCAGGCTGCTGCGAGGTCTGTAAGCAATTCCTCTTCCAAAACACGGCAGTTTTACCAAAGAACTCTGCTTTAGTTGCAGGTGGAACACAGGCAGCATTCCTCCCACTGTGTACTCTTTGGTCTCTTCCACGAATGAACTTCTGTATGCAAAGTTTCCCATGTGGAGAGAACTGCCTCAACCACGGCAGGCTGTAGTGAGGATTGTAAGCATTTCCCCTTCCAAAACACGGCAGTTTTACCCGAAGAACTCTGCTTTCGTTGCAGGTGGAACACAAGCAGCATTCCTCCCACTGTATACTCTTTGGTCTCTTCCACGAATGAACTTCTATATGCAAGGTTTCCCATATGGAGAGAACTGCCTCAACCACGGCAGGCTGTAGCGAGGACTGTAAGCATTTCCTCTCGCAAAACACGCAGTTTTACGCGAAGAACTCTGCTTTAGTTGCCGGTGGAACACAAGCAACATTTCTACCACTGTGTACTCTCTGGCTCTTCCACGGATGAACTCTTATATGCAAGGTTTCCCACGTCGAGCGAACTGCCTCAACTACGGCAGGCTGCAGCGAGGACTGTAAGCATTTCCCCTTCCAAAACACGGCAGTTTTACCCGAAGAACTCTGCTATAGTTGCCGGTGTAACACAAACAGCATTTCTCCCACTTTGTACTCTTTGGTCTCTTCCACGAATGAACTTGTATATGCAGGGTTTCCCACGTGGAGCGAACTGCCTCAAACAAGGCAGGCTGTAGCGAGGACTGTAAGCATTTCCTCTCCCTAAACACGCAGTTTTAACGGAAGAAGTCTGCTTTAATTGCAGGTGGAACACAAGCAGCATTCCTCCCACTGTGCACTCTTTGGTCTCTTCCACGAATGAACTTGTATATGCAGGGTTTCCCACGTGCAGCAAACTGCCTCAACTACGGCAGGCTGCAGCGAGGATTGTAAGCATTTCCCCTTCCAAAACACGGCAGTTTTACCCAAAGAACTCTGCTTTAGTTGCCGGTGGAACACAAGCATTTCTCCCACTGTGTACTCTTTGGTCTCTTCCACGAATGAACTTCTATATGCAAGGTTTCCCATGTGGAGAGAACTGCCTCAACCACGGCAGGCTGTAGCGAGGACTGTAAGCATTTCCTCTCGCAAAACACGCAGTTTTACCCGAAGAAATCTGCTTTAGTTGCAGGTGGAACACAAGCAGCATTTCTCCCACTGTGTACTCTTTGGTCTCTTCCACGAATGAACTTTTATATGCAGGGTTTCCCACGTGGAGCGAACTGCCTCAACTACGGCAGGCTGCAGCGAGGACTGTAAGCATTTCCTCTTCCAAAACACGGCAGTTTTACAAGAAGAACTCTGCATAGTTGCAGGTGGAACACAAGCAGCATTCCTCCCACTGTGTACTCTTTGGTCTCTTCCACGAATGAACTTGTATATGCAGGGTTTCCCACGTGGAACGAATTGCCTCAACTACGGCAGGCTGCAGCGAGGACTGTAAGCATTTCCTCTTCCAAAACACGCAATTTTAGCCGAAGAACTCTGCTTTAGTTGCCGGTGGAACAGAAGCAACATTTCTACCACTGTGTACTCTCTGGGCTCTTCCACGGATGAACTCTTATATGCAAGGTTTCCCACGTGGAGCGAACTGCCTCAAACAAGGCAGGCTGTAGCGAGGACTGTAAGCATTTCCTCTCCCTAAACACGCAGTTTTAACGGAAGAAGTCTGCTTTAATTGCAGGTGGAACACAAGCAGCATTCCTCCCACTGTGTACTCTTTGGCTCTTCCACGAATGAACTTGTATATGCTGGGTTTCCCACGTTCAGCACACTGCCTCGACTACGGCAGGCTGCAGCGAGGACTGTAAGCATTTCCTCTTCCAAAACACGCCAGTTTTACCCGAAGAACTCTGCTTTTGTTGCAGGTAGAACACAACCTGCATTTGTCCCACACTGTACACAAAGGGCCCTTCCCCAAAGGAATCTTCTATCTGCAGGGTGTCCCTCGTGCAGCGAACTGCCTCAACCAAGGCAGGCTTTAGTAAGTACTGTAAGCGTTTCTTCTCCCAAAACACGCAGTTTTACCCGAAGAACTCTGCTTTCGTTGCAGGTGGAACACAAGCAGCATTCCTCCCACTGTGTACTCTTTGGTCTCTTCCACGAATGAACTTCTATATGCAAGGTTTCCCATGTGGAGAGAACTGCCTCAACCACGGCAGGCTGTAGCGAGGACTGTAAGCATTTCCTCTCGCAAAACACGCAGTTTTACCCGAAGAACTCTGCTTAAGTTGCCGGTGGAACACAAGCAACATTTCTACCACTGTGTACTCTCTGGGCTCTTCCACGGATGAACTCTTATATGCAAGGTTTCCAACGTGGAGCGAACTGCCTCAACCACGACAGGCTGCAGCGAGTACTGTAAGCATTTCCCCTTCCAAAACACGGCAGTTTTACCCCAAGAACTCTGCTTTAGTTGCCGGTGGAACACAAGCAGCATTTCTCCCACTTTGTACTCTTTGGTCTCTTCCACGAATGAACATGTATATGCAGGGTTTCCCACGTGGAGCGAACTGCCTCAACCACGGCAGGCTGCTGCGAGGTCTGTAAGCAATTCCTCTTCCAAAACACGGCAGTTTTACCAAAGAACTCTGCTTTAGTTGCAGGTGGAACACAAGCAGCATTCCTCCCACTGTGTACTCTTTGGTCTCTTCCACGAATGAACTTCTGTATGCAAAGTTTCCCATGTGGAGAGAACTGCCTCAACCACGGCAGGCTGTAGCGAGGACTGTAAGCATTTCCTCTCGCAAAACACGCAGTTTTACCCGAAGAACTCTGCTTTAGTTGCCGGTGGAACACAAGAAACATTTCTACCACTGTGTACTCTCTGGCTCTTCCACGGATGAACTCTTATATGCAAGGTTTCCCACATCGAGCGAACTGCCTCAACTACGGCAGGCTGCAGCGAGGACTGTAAGCATTTCCCCTTCCAAAACACGGCAGTTTTACCCGAAGAACTCTGCTATAGTTGCCGGTGTAACACAAGCAGCATTTCTCCCACTTTGTACTCTTTGGTCTCTTCCACGAATGAACTTGTATATGCAGGGTTTCCCACGTGGAGCGAACTGCCTCAAACAAGGCAGGCTGTAGCGAGGACTGTAAGCATTTCCTCTCCCTAAACACGCAGTTTTAACGGAAGAAGTCTGCTTTAATTGCAGGTGGAACACAAGCAGCATTCCTCCCACTGTGCACTCTTTGGTCTCTTCCACGAATGAACTTGTATATGCAGGGTTTCCCACGTGCAGCAAACTGCCTCAACTACGGCAGGCTGCAGCGAGGATTGTAAGCATTTCCCCTTCCAAAACACGGCAGTTTTACCAAAGAACTCTGCTTTAGTTGCAGGTGGAACACAAGCAGCATTCCTCCCACTGTGTACTCTTTGGTCTCTTCCACGAATGAACTTCTGTATGCAAAGTTTCCCATGTGGAGAGAACTGCCTCAACCACGGCAGGCTGTAGCGAGGACTGTAAGCATTTCCCCTTCCAAAACACGGCAGTTTTACCCGAAGAACTCTGCTTTCGTTGCAGGTGGAACACAAGCAGCATTCCTCCCACTGTATACTCTTTGGTCTCTTCCACGAATGAACTTCTATATGCAAGGTTTCCCATGTGGAGAGAACTGCCTCAACCACGGCAGGCTGTAGCGAGGACTGTAAGCATTTCCTCTCGCAAAACACGCAGTTTTACCCGAAGAACTCTGCTTTAGTTGCCGGTGGAACACAAGCAACATTTCTACCACTGTGTACTCTCTGGCTCTTCCACGGATGAACTGTTATATGCAAGGTTTCCCACGTCGAGCGAACTGCCTCAACTATGGCAGGCTGCAGCGAGGACTGTAAGCATTTCCCCTTCCAAAACACGGCAGTTTTACCCGAAGAACTCTGCTATAGTTGCCGGTGTAACACAAGCAGCATTTCTCCCACTTTGTACTCTTTGGTCTCTTCCACGAATGAACTTGTATAGGCAGGGTTTCCCACGTGGAGCGAACTGCCTCAAACAAGGCAGGCTGTAGCGAGGACTGTAAGCATTTCCTCTCCCTAAACACGCAGTTTTAACGGAAGAAGTCTGCTTTAATTGCAGGTGGAACACAAGCAGCATTCCTCCCACTGTGCACTCTTTGGTCTCTTCCACGAATGAACTTGTATATGCAGGGTTTCCCACGTGCAGCAAACTGCCTCAACTACGGCAGGCTGCAGCGAGGATTGTAAGCATTTCCCCTTCCAAAACACGGCAGTTTTACCCAAAGAACTCTGCTTTAGTTGCCGGTGGAACACAAGCATTTCTCCCACTGTGTACTCTTTGGTCTCTTCCACGAATGAACTTCTATATGCAAGGTTTCCCATGTGGAGAGAACTGCCTCAACCACGGCAGGCTGTAGCGAGGATTGTAAGCATTTCCTCTTCCAAAACACGCAGTTTTACCCGAAGAACTCTGCTTTAGTTGCCGGTGGAAAACAAGCAACATTTCTACCACTGTGTACTCTCTGGCTCTTCCACGGATGAACTCTTATATGCAAGGATTCCCACGTGGAGCGAACTGCCTCAAACAAGGCAGGCCGTAGCGAGGACTCTAAGCATTTCCTCTCCCTAAACACGCAGATTTAACGGAAGAAGTCTGCTTTAATTGCAAGTGGAACACAAGCAGCATTCCTCCCACTGTGTACTCTTTGGTCTCTTCCACGAAAGAACTTCTGTATGCAAGGTTTCCCATGTGGAGAGAACTGCCTCAACCACGGCAGGCTGTAGCGAGGACTGTAAGCACTTGCCATTCCAAAACACGGCAGTTTTACCCGAAGAACTCTGCTTTAGTTGCCGGTGGAACACAAGCAGCATTCCTGCCACTGTGTACTCTTTGGTCTCTTCCACGAATGAACTTCTATATGCATGGTTTCCCATGTGGAGAGAACTGCCTCAACTACGGCTAGCTGTAGCAAGGACTGTAAGCATTTCCTCTCGCAAAACACGCAGTTTTACCCGAAGAACTCTGCTTTAGTTGCAGGTGGAACACAAGCAGCATTTCTCCCACTGTGTACTCTTTGGGCTCTTCCACGAATGAACTTCTATATGCAGGGTTTCCGACGTGGAGCGAAATGCCTCAACCAAGGCAGGCTGTAGCGTGGACTGTAAGCATTTCCTCTTCCAAAGCACGGCAGTTTTACCAAAGAATTCTGCTTTAGTTGCAGGTGAAACACAAGCATCATTTCTCCCACTGTGTACTCTTTGGATCTTACACGAATGAACTTCTTTATGCAGGTATTCCCACGAGGATCGAACTGCCTCAACCGTGGAAGGCTGTAGCGAGGACTGTAAGCATATCCTCTCCCCAAACACGCAGTTTTCACGGTAGAACTCTGCTTTAGTTGCAGGGGTAACACAAGCAGTTTTTCTCCCACTGTGTACTCTTTGGGCTCTTCCACAATTGAACTTCTATATGCAGGGTTTCTGACGTGGATCGAACTGCCTCAACCAAGGCAGGCTGTAGCGAGGACTGTAGGCATTTCCTATCCCAAAACACGCAGTTTTACCCGAAGAACTCTGCTTTAGTTGCAGGTGGAACACAAGCAGCATTTCTCCCACTGTGTACTCTTTGGTCTCTTCCACGAATGAACTTTTATATGCAGGGTTTCCCACGTGGAGCGAACTGCCTCAACTACGGCAGGCTGCAGCGAGGACTGTAAGCATTTCCTCTTCCAAAACACGGCAGTTTTACAAGAAGAACTCTGCATAGTTGCAGGTGGAACACAAGCAGCATTCCTCCCACTGTGTACTCTTTGGTCTCTTCCACGAATGAACTTGTATATGCAGGGTTTCCCACGTGGAGCGAATTGCCTCAACTACGGCAGGCTGCAGCGAGGACTGTAAGCATTTCCTCTTCCAAAACACGCAATTTTAGCCGAAGAACTCTGCTTTAGTTGCCGGTGGAACAGAAGCAACATTTCTACCACTGTGTACTCTCTGGGCTCTTCCACGGATGAACTCTTATATGCAAGGTTTCCCACGTGGAGCGAACTGCCTCAAACAAGGCAGGCTGTAGCGAGGACTGTAAGCATTTCCTCTCCCTAAACACGCAGTTTTAACGGAAGAAGTCTGCTTTAATTGCAGGTGGAACACAAGCAGCATTCCTCCCACTGTGTACTCTTTGGCTCTTCCACGAATGAACTTGTATATGCTGGGTTTCCCACGTTCAGCACACTGCCTCAACTACGGCAGGCTGCAGCGAGGACTGTAAGCATTTCCTCTTCCAAAACACGCCAGTTTTACCCGAAGAACTCTGCTTTTGTTGCAGGTAGAACACAACCTGCATTTGTCCCACACTGTACACAAAGGGCCCTTCCCCAAAGGAATCTTCTATCTGCAGGGTGTCCCTCGTGCAGCGAACTGCCTCAACCAAGGCAGGCTTTAGTAAGTACTGTAAGCGTTTCTTCTCCCAAAACACGCAGTTTTACCCGAAGAACTCTGCTTTCGTTGCAGGTGGAACACAAGCAGCATTCCTCCCACTGTGTACTCTTTGGTCTCTTCCACGAATGAACTTCTATATGCAAGGTTTCCCATGTGGAGAGAACTGCCTCAACCACGGCAGGATGTAGCGAGGACTGTAAGCATTTCCTCTCGCAAAACACGCAGTTTTACCCGAAGAACTCTGCTTAAGTTGCCGGTGGAACACAAGCAACATTTCTACCACTGTGTACTCTCTGGGCTCTTCCACGGATGAACTCTTATATGCAAGGTTTCCAACGTGGAGCGAACTGCCTCAACCACGACAGGCTGCAGCGAGTACTGTAAGCATTTCCCCTTCCAAAACACGGCAGTTTTACCCCAAGAACTCTGCTTTAGTTGCCGGTGGAACACAAGCAGCATTTCTCCCACTTTGTACTCTTTGGTCTCTTCCACGAATGAACATGTATATGCAGGGTTTCCCACGTGGAGCGAACTGCCTCAACCACGGCAGGCTGCTGCGAGGTCTGTAAGCAATTCCTCTTCCAAAACACGGCAGTTTTACCAAAGAACTCTGCTTTAGTTGCAGGTGGAACACAAGCAGCATTCCTCCCACTGTGTACTCTTTGGTCTCTTCCACGAATGAACTTCTGTATGCAAAGTTTCCCATGTGGAGAGAACTGCCTCAACCACGGCAGGCTGTAGCGAGGACTGTAAGCATTTCCTCTCGCAAAACACGCAGTTTTACCCGAAGAACTCTGCTTTAGTTGCCGGTGGAACACAAGAAACATTTCTACCACTGTGTACTCTCTGGCTCTTCCACGGATGAACTCTTATATGCAAGGTTTCCCACATCGAGCGAACTGCCTCAACTACGGCAGGCTGCAGCGAGGACTGTAAGCATTTCCCCTTCCAAAACACGGCAGTTTTACCCGAAGAACTCTGCTATAGTTGCCGGTGTAACACAAGCAGCATTTCTCCCACTTTGTACTCTTTGGTCTCTTCCACGAATGAACTTGTATATGCAGGGTTTCCCACGTGGAGCGAACTGCCTCAAACAAGGCAGGCTGTAGCGAGGACTGTAAGCATTTCCTCTCCCTAAACACGCAGTTTTAACGGAAGAAGTCTGCTTTAATTGCAGGTGGAACACAAGCAGCATTCCTCCCACTGTGCACTCTTTGGTCTCTTCCACGAATGAACTTGTATATGCAGGGTTTCCCACGTGCAGCAAACTGCCTCAACTACGGCAGGCTGCAGCGAGGATTGTAAGCATTTCCCCTTCCAAAACACGGCAGTTTTACCAAAGAACTCTGCTTTAGTTGCAGGTGGAACACAAGCAGCATTCCTCCCACTGTGTACTCTTTGGTCTCTTCCACGAATGAACTTCTGTATGCAAAGTTTCCCATGTGGAGAGAACTGCCTCAACCACGGCAGGCTGTAGCGAGGACTGTAAGCATTTCCCCTTCCAAAACACGGCAGTTTTACCCGAGGAACTCTGCTTTCGTTGCAGGTGGAACACAAGCAGCATTCCTCCCACTGTATACTCTTTGGTCTCTTCCACGAATGAACTTCTATATGCAAGGTTTCCCATGTGGAGAGAACTGCCTCAACCACGGCAGGCTGTAGCGAGGACTGTAAGCATTTCCTCTCGCAAAACACGCAGTTTTACCCGAAGAACTCTGCTTTAGTTGCCGGTGGAACACAAGCAACATTTCTACCACTGTGTACTCTCTGGCTCTTACACGGATGAACTGTTATATGCAAGGTTTCCCACGTCGAGCGAACTGCCTCAACTACGGCAGGCTGCAGCGAGGACTGTAAGCATTTCCCCTTCCAAAACACGGCAGTTTTACCCGAAGAACTCTGCTATAGTTGCCGGTGTAACACAAGCAGCATTTCTCCCACTTTGTACTCTTTGGTCTCTTCCACGAATGAACTTGTATAGGCAGGGTTTCCCACGTGGAGCGAACTGCCTCAAACAAGGCAGGCTGTAGCGAGGACTGTAAGCATTTCCTCTCCCTAAACACGCAGTTTTAACGGAAGAAGTCTGCTTTAATTGCAGGTGGAACACAAGCAGCATTCCTCCCACTGTGCACTCTTTGGTCTCTTCCACGAATGAACTTGTATATGCAGGGTTTCCCACGTGCAGCAAACTGCCTCAACTACGGCAGGCTGCAGCGAGGATTGTAAGCATTTCCCCTTCCAAAACACGGCAGTTTTACCCAAAGAACTCTGCTTTAGTTGCCGGTGGAACACAAGCATTTCTCCCACTGTGTACTCTTTGGTCTCTTCCACGAATGAACTTCTATATGCAAGGTTTCCCATGTGGAGAGAACTGCCTCAACCACGGCAGGCTGTAGCGAGGATTGTAAGCATTTCCTCTTCCAAAACACGCAGTTTTACCCGAAGAACTCTGCTTTAGTTGCCGGTGGAAAACAAGCAACATTTCTACCACTGTGTACTCTCTGGCTCTTCCACGGATGAACTCTTATATGCAAGGATTCCCACGTGGAGCGAACTGCCTCAAACAAGGCAGGCCGTAGCGAGGACTCTAAGCATTTCCTCTCCCTAAACACGCAGATTTAACGGAAGAAGTCTGCTTTAATTGCAAGTGGAACACAAGCAGCATTCCTCCCACTGTGTACTCTTTGGTCTCTTCCACGAAAGAACTTCTGTATGCAAGGTTTCCCATGTGGAGAGAACTGCCTCAACCACGGCAGGCTGTAGCGAGGACTGTAAGCACTTGCCATTCCAAAACACGGCAGTTTTACCCGAAGAACTCTGCTTTAGTTGCCGGTGGAACACAAGCAGCATTCCTGCCACTGTGTACTCTTTGGTCTCTTCCACGAATGAACTTCTATATGCATGGTTTCCCATGTGGAGAGAACTGCCTCAACTACGGCTAGCTGTAGCAAGGACTGTAAGCATTTCCTCTCGCAAAACACGCAGTTTTACCCGAAGAACTCTGCTTTAGTTGCAGGTGGAACACAAGCAGCATTTCTCCCACTGTGTACTCTTTGGTCTCTTCCACGAATGAACTTTTATATGCAGGGTTTCCCACGTGGAGCGAACTGCCTCAACTACGGCAGGCTGCAGCGAGGACTGTAAGCATTTCCTCTTCCAAAACACGGCAGTTTTACAAGAAGAACTCTGCATAGTTGCAGGTGGAACACAAGCAGCATTCCTCCCACTGTGTACTCTTTGGTCTCTTCCACGAATGAACTTGTATATGCAGGGTTTCCCACGTGGAGCGAATTGCCTCAACTACGGCAGGCTGCAGCGAGGACTGTAAGCATTTCCTCTTCCAAAACACGCAATTTTAGCCGAAGAACTCTGCTTTAGTTGCCGGTGGAACAGAAGCAACATTTCTACCACTGTGTACTCTCTGGGCTCTTCCACGGATGAACTCTTATATGCAAGGTTTCCCACGTGGAGCGAACTGCCTCAAACAAGGCAGGCTGTAGCGAGGACTGTAAGCATTTCCTCTCCCTAAACACGCAGTTTTAACGGAAGAAGTCTGCTTTAATTGCAGGTGGAACACAAGCAGCATTCCTCCCACTGTGTACTCTTTGGCTCTTCCACGAATGAACTTGTATATGCTGGGTTTCCCACGTTCAGCACACTGCCTCAACTACGGCAGGCTGCAGCGAGGACTGTAAGCATTTCCTCTTCCAAAACACGCCAGTTTTACCCGAAGAACTCTGCTTTAGTTGCCGGTGGAACACAAGCATTTCTCCCACTGTGTACTCTTTGGTCTCTTCCACGAATGAACTTCTATATGCAAGGTTTCCCATGTGGAGAGAACTGCCTCAACCACGGCAGGCTGTAGCGAGGATTGTAAGCATTTCCTCTTCCAAAACACGCAGTTTTACCCGAAGAACTCTGCTTTAGTTGCCGGTGGAAAACAAGCAACATTTCTACCACTGTGTACTCTCTGGGCTCTTCCACGGATGAACTCTTATATGCAAGGATTCCCACGTGGAGCGAACTGCCTCAAACAAGGCAGGCCGTAGCGAGGACTCTAAGCATTTCCTCTCCCTAAACACGCAGATTTAACGGAAGAAGTCTGCTTTAATTGCAAGTGGAACACAAGCAGCATTCCTCCCACTGTGTACTCTTTGGTCTCTTCCACGAATGAACTTCTGTATGCAAGGTTTCCCATGTGGAGAGAACTGCCTCAACCACGGCAGGCTGTAGCGAGGACTGTAAGCACTTGCCATTCCAAAACACGGCAGTTTTACCCGAAGAACTCTGCTTTAGTTGCCGGTGGAACACAAGCAGCATTCCTGCCACTGTGTACTCTTTGGTCTCTTCCACGAATGAACTTCTATATGCATGGTTTCCCATGTGGAGAGAACTGCCTCAACTACGGCTAGCTGTAGCAAGGACTGTAAGCATTTCCTCTCGCAAAACACGCAGTTTTACCCGAAGAACTCTGCTTTAGTTGCAGGTGGAACACAAGCAGCATTTCTCCCACTGTGTACTCTTTGGTCTCTTCCACGAATGAACTTTTATATGCAGGGTTTCCCACGTGGAGCGAACTGCCTCAACTACGGCAGGCTGCAGCGAGGACTGTAAGCATTTCCTCTTCCAAAACACGGCAGTTTTACAAGAAGAACTCTGCATAGTTGCAGGTGGAACACAAGCAGCATTCCTCCCACTGTGTACTCTTTGGTCTCTTCCACGAATGAACTTGTATATGCAGGGTTTCCCACGTGGAGCGAATTGCCTCAACTACGGCAGGCTGCAGCGAGGACTGTAAGCATTTCCTCTTCCAAAACACGCAATTTTAGCCGAAGAACTCTGCTTTAGTTGCCGGTGGAACAGAAGCAACATTTCTACCACTGTGTACTCTCTGGGCTCTTCCACGGATGAACTCTTATATGCAAGGTTTCCCACGTGGAGCGAACTGCCTCAAACAAGGCAGGCTGTAGCGAGGACTCTAAGCATTTCCTCTCCCTAAACACGCAGTTTTAACGGAAGAAGTCTGCTTTAATTGCAGGTGGAACACAAGCAGCATTCCTCCCACTGTGTACTCTTTGGCTCTTCCACGAATGAACTTGTATATGCTGGGTTTCCCACGTTCAGCACACTGCCTCAACTACGGCAGGCTGCAGCGAGGACTGTAAGCATTTCCTCTTCCAAAACACGCCAGTTTTACCCGAAGAACTCTGCTTTTGTTGCAGGTAGAACACAACCTGCATTTGTCCCACACTGTACACAAAGGGCCCTTCCCCAAAGGAATCTTCTATCTGCAGGGTGTCCCTCGTGCAGCGAACTGCCTCAACCAAGGCAGGCTTTAGTAAGTACTGTAAGCGTTTCTTCTCCCAAAACACGCAGTTTTACCCGAAGAACTCTGCTTTCGTTGCAGGTGGAACACAAGCAGCATTCCTCCCACTGTGTACTCTTTGGTCTCTTCCACGAATGAACTTCTATATGCAAGGTTTCCCATGTGGAGAGAACTGCCTCAACCACGGCAGGCTGTAGCGAGGACTGTAAGCATTTCCTCTCGCAAAACACGAAGTTTTACCCGAAGAACTCTGCTTAAGTTGCCGGTGGAACACAAGCAACATTTCTACCACTGTGTACTCTCTGGGCTCTTCCACGGATGAACTCTTATATGCAAGGTTTCCAACGTGGAGCGAACTGCCTCAACCACGACAGGCTGCAGCGAGTACTGTAAGCATTTCCCCTTCCAAAACACGGCAGTTTTACCCCAAGAACACTGCTTTAGTTGCCGGTGGAACACAAGCAGCATTTCTCCCACTTTGTACTCTTTGGTCTCTTCCACGAATGAACATGTATATGCAGGGTTTCCCACGTGGAGCGAACTGCCTCAACCACGGCAGGCTGCTGCGAGGTCTGTAAGCAATTCCTCTTCCAAAACACGGCAGTTTTACCAAAGAACTCTGCTTTAGTTGCAGGTGGAACACAAGCAGCATTTCTCCCACTGTGTACTCTTTGGTCTCTTCCACGAATGAACTTCTGTATGCAAAGTTTCCCATGTGGAGAGAACTGCCTCAACCACGGCAGGCTGTAGCGAGGACTGTAAGCATTTCCTCTCGCAAAACACGCAGTTTTACCCGAAGAACTCTGCTTTAGTTGCCGGTGGAACACAAGAAACATTTCTACCACTGTGTACTCTCTGGCTCTTCCACGGATGAACTCTTATATGCAAGGTTTCCCACATCGAGCGAACTGCCTCAACTACGGCAGGCTGCAGCGAGGACTGTAAGCATTTCCCCTTCCAAAACACCGCAGTTTTACCCGAAGAACTCTGCTATAGTTGCCGGTGTAACACAAGCAGCATTTCTCCCACTTTGTACTCTTTGGTCTCTTCCACGAATGAACTTGTATATGCAGGGTTTCCCACGTGGAGCGAACTGCCTCAAACAAGGCAGGCTGTAGCGAGGACTGTAAGCATTTCCTCTCCCTAAACACGCAGTTTTAACGGAAGAAGTCTGCTTTAATTGCAGGTGGAACACAAGCAGCATTCCTCCCACTGTGCACTCTTTGGTCTCTTCCACGAATGAACTTGTATATGCAGGGTTTCCCACGTGCAGCAAACTGCCTCAACTACGGCAGGCTGCAGCGAGGATTGTAAGCATTTCCCCTTCCAAAACACGGCAGTTTTACCCAGAGAACTCTGCTTTAGTTGCCGGTGGAACACAAGCATTTCTCCCACTGTGTACTCTTTGGTCTCTTCCACTAATGAACTTCTATATGCAAGGTTTCCCATGTGGAGAGAACTGCCTCAACCACGGCAGGCTGTAGCGAGGATTGTAAGCATTTCCTCTTCCAAAACACGCAGTTTTACCCGAAGAACTCTGCTTTAGTTGCCGGTGGAAAACAAGCAACATTTCTACCACTGTGTACTCTCTGGGCTCTTCCACGGATGAACTCTTATATGCAAGGATTCCCACGTGGAGCGAACTGCCTCAAACAAGGCAGGCCGTAGCGAGGACTCTAAGCATTTCCTCTCCCTAAACACGCAGATTTAACGGAAGAAGTCTGCTTTAATTGCAAGTGGAACACAAGCAGCATTCCTCCCACTGTGTACTCTTTGGTCTCTTCCACGAATGAACTTCTGTATGCAAGGTTTCCCATGTGGAGAGAACTGCCTCAACCACGGCAGGCTGTAGCGAGGACTGTAAGCACTTGCCATTCCAAAACACGGCAGTTTTACCCGAAGAACTCTGCTTTAGTTGCCGGTGGAACACAAGCAGCATTCCTGCCACTGTGTACTCTTTGGTCTCTTCCACGAATGAACTTCTATATGCATGGTTTCCCATGTGGAGAGAACTGCCTCAACTACGGCTAGCTGTAGCAAGGACTGTAAGCATTTCCTCTCGCAAAACACGCAGTTTTACCCGAAGAAATCTGCTTTAGTTGCAGGTGGAACACAAGCAGCATTTCTCCCACTGTGTACTCTTTGGTCTCTTCCACGAATGAACTTTTATATGCAGGGTTTCCCACGTGGAGCGAACTGCCTCAACTACGGCAGGCTGCAGCGAGGACTGTAAGCATTTCCTCTTCCAAAACACGGCAGTTTTACAAGAAGAACTCTGCATAGTTGCAGGTGGAACACAAGCAGCATTCCTCCCACTGTGTACTCTTTGGTCTCTTCCACGAATGAACTTGTATATGCAGGGTTTCCCACGTGGAGCGAATTGCCTCAACTACGGCAGGCTGCAGCGAGGACTGTAAGCATTTCCTCTTCCAAAACACGCAATTTTAGCCGAAGAACTCTGCTTTAGTTGCCGGTGGAACAGAAGCAACATTTCTACCACTGTGTACTCTCTGGGCTCTTCCACGGATGAACTCTTATATGCAAGGTTTCCCACGTGGAGCGAACTGCCTCAAACAAGGCAGGCTGTAGCGAGGACTGTAAGCATTTCCTCTCCCTAAACACGCAGTTTTAACGGAAGAAGTCTGCTTTAATTGCAGGTGGAACACAAGCAGCATTCCTCCCACTGTGTACTCTTTGGCTCTTCCACGAATGAACTTGTATATGCTGGGTTTCCCACGTTCAGCACACTGCCTCAACTACGGCAGGCTGCAGCGAGGACTGTAAGCATTTCCTCTTCCAAAACACGCCAGTTTTACCCGAAGAACTCTGCTTTTGTTGCAGGTAGAACACAACCTGCATTTGTCCCACACTGTACACAAAGGGCCCTTCCCCAAAGGAATCTTCTATCTGCAGGGTGTCCCTCGTGCAGCGAACTGCCTCAACCAAGGCAGGCTTTAGTAAGTACTGTAAGCGTTTCTTCTCCCAAAACACGCAGTTTTACCCGAAGAACTCTGCTTTCGTTGCAGGTGGAACACAAGCAGCATTCCTCCCACTGTGTACTCTTTGGTCTCTTCCACGAATGAACTTCTATATGCAAGGTTTCCCATGTGGAGAGAACTGCCTCAACCACGGCAGGCTGTAGCGAGGACTGTAAGCATTTCCTCTCGCAAAACACGCAGTTTTACCCGAAGAACTCTGCTTAAGTTGCCGGTGGAACACAAGCAACATTTCTACCACTGTGTACTCTCTGGGCTCTTCCACGGATGAACTCTTATATGCAAGGTTTCCAACGTGGAGCGAACTGCCTCAACCACGACAGGCTGCAGCGAGTACTGTAAGCATTTCCCCTTCCAAAACACGGCAGTTTTACCCCAAGAACTCTGCTTTAGTTGCCGGTGGAACACAAGCAGCATTTCTCCCACTTTGTACTCTTTGGTCTCTTCCACGAATGAACATGTATATGCAGGGTTTCCCACGTGGAGCGAACTGCCTCAACCACGGCAGGCTGCTGCGAGGTCTGTAAGCAATTCCTCTTCCAAAACACGGCAGTTTTACCAAAGAACTCTGCTTTAGTTGCAGGTGGAACACAAGCAGCATTTCTCCCACTGTGTACTCTTTGGTCTCTTCCACGAATGAACTTCTGTATGCAAAGTTTCCCATGTGGAGAGAACTGCCTCAACCACGGCAGGCTGTAGCGAGGACTGTAAGCATTTCCTCTCGCAAAACACGCAGTTTTACCCGAAGAACTCTGCTTTAGTTGCCGGTGGAACACAAGAAACATTTCTACCACTGTGTACTCTCTGGCTCTTCCACGGATGAACTCTTATATGCAAGGTTTCCCACATCGAGCGAACTGCCTCAACTACGGCAGGCTGCAGCGAGGACTGTAAGCATTTCCCCTTCCAAAACACCGCAGTTTTACCCGAAGAACTCTGCTATAGTTGCCGGTGTAACACAAGCAGCATTTCTCCCACTTTGTACTCTTTGGTCTCTTCCACGAATGAACTTGTATATGCAGGGTTTCCCACGTGGAGCGAACTGCCTCAAACAAGGCAGGCTGTAGCGAGGACTGTAAGCATTTCCTCTCCCTAAACACGCAGTTTTAACGGAAGAAGTCTGCTTTAATTGCAGGTGGAACACAAGCAGCATTCCTCCCACTGTGCACTCTTTGGTCTCTTCCACGAATGAACTTGTATATGCAGGGTTTCCCACGTGCAGCAAACTGCCTCAACTACGGCAGGCTGCAGCGAGGATTGTAAGCATTTCCCCTTCCAAAACACGGCAGTTTTACCCAGAGAACTCTGCTTTAGTTGCCGGTGGAACACAAGCATTTCTCCCACTGTGTACTCTTTGGTCTCTTCCACGAATGAACTTCTATATGCAAGGTTTCCCATGTGGAGAGAACTGCCTCAACCACGGCAGGCTGTAGCGAGGATTGTAAGCATTTCCTCTTCCAAAACACGCAGTTTTACCCGAAGAACTCTGCTTTAGTTGCCGGTGGAAAACAAGCAACATTTCTACCACTGTGTACTCTCTGGGCTCTTCCACGGATGAACTCTTATATGCAAGGATTCCCACGTGGAGCGAACTGCCTCAAACAAGGCAGGCCGTAGCGAGGACTCTAAGCATTTCCTCTCCCTAAACACGCAGATTTAACGGAAGAAGTCTGCTTTAATTGCAAGTGGAACACAAGCAGCATTCCTCCCACTGTGTACTCTTTGGTCTCTTCCACGAATGAACTTCTGTATGCAAAGTTTCCCATGTGGAGAGAACTGCCTCAACCACGGCAGGCTGTAGCGAGGACTGTAAGCATTTCCCCTTCCAAAACACGGCAGTTTTACCCGAGGAACTCTGCTTTCGTTGCAGGTGGAACACAAGCAGCATTCCTCCCACTGTATACTCTTTGGTCTCTTCCAAGAATGAACTTCTATATGCAAGGTTTCCCATGTGGAGAGAACTGCCTCAACCACGGCAGGCTGTAGCGAGGACTGTAAGCATTTCCTCTCGCAAAACACGCAGTTTTACCCGAAGAACTCTGCTTTAGTTGCCGGTGGAACACAAGCAACATTTCTACCACTGTGTACTCTCTGGCTCTTACACGGATGAACTGTTATATGCAAGGTTTCCCACGTCGAGCGAACTGCCTCAACTACGGCAGGCTGCAGCGAGGACTGTAAGCATTTCCCCTTCCAAAACACGGCAGTTTTACCCGAAGAACTCTGCTATAGTTGCCGGTGTAACACAAGCAGCATTTCTCCCACTTTGTACTCTTTGGTCTCTTCCACGAATGAACTTGTATAGGCAGGGTTTCCCACGTGGAGCGAACTGCCTCAAACAAGGCAGGCTGTAGCGAGGACTGTAAGCATTTCCTCTCCCTAAACACGCAGTTTTAACGGAAGAAGTCTGCTTTAATTGCAGGTGGAACACAAGCAGCATTCCTCCCACTGTGCACTCTTTGGTCTCTTCCACGAATGAACTTGTATATGCAGGGTTTCCCACGTGCAGCAAACTGCCTCAACTACGGCAGGCTGCAGCGAGGATTGTAAGCATTTCCCCTTCCAAAACACGGCAGTTTTACCCAAAGAACTCTGCTTTAGTTGCCGGTGGAACACAAGCATTTCTCCCACTGTGTACTCTTTGGTCTCTTCCACGAATGAACTTCTATATGCAAGGTTTCCCATGTGGAGAGAACTGCCTCAACCACGGCAGGCTGTAGCGAGGATTGTAAGCATTTCCTCTTCCAAAACACGCAGTTTTACCCGAAGAACTCTGCTTTAGTTGCCGGTGGAAAACAAGCAACATTTCTACCACTGTGTACTCTCTGGGCTCTTCCACGGATGAACTCTTATATGCAAGGATTCCCACGTGGAGCGAACTGCCTCAAACAAGGCAGGCCGTAGCGAGGACTCTAAGCATTTCCTCTCCCTAAACACGCAGATTTAACGGAAGAAGTCTGCTTTAATTGCAAGTGGAACACAAGCAGCATTCCTCCCACTGTGTACTCTTTGTTCTCTTCCACGAAAGAACTTCTGTATGCAAGGTTTCCCATGTGGAGAGAACTGCCTCAACCACGGCAGGCTGTAGCGAGGACTGTAAGCACTTGCCATTCCAAAACACGGCAGTTTTACCCGAAGAACTCTGCTTTAGTTGCCGGTGGAACACAAGCAGCATTCCTGCCACTGTGTACTCTTTGGTCTCTTCCACGAATGAACTTCTATATGCATGGTTTCCCATGTGGAGAGAACTGCCTCAACTACGGCTAGCTGTAGCAAGGACTGTAAGCATTTCCTCTCGCAAAACACGCAGTTTTACCCGAAGAACTCTGCTTTAGTTGCAGGTGGAACACAAGCAGCATTTCTCCCACTGTGTACTCTTTGGTCTCTTCCACGAATGAACTTTTATATGCAGGGTTTCCCACGTGGAGCGAACTGCCTCAACTACGGCAGGCTGCAGCGAGGACTGTAAGCATTTCCTCTTCCAAAACACGGCAGTTTTACAAGAAGAACTCTGCATAGTTGCAGGTGGAACACAAGCAGCATTCCTCCCACTGTGTACTCTTTGGTCTCTTCCACGAATGAACTTGTATATGCAGGGTTTCCCACGTGGAGCGAATTGCCTCAACTACGGCAGGCTGCAGCGAGGACTGTAAGCATTTCCTCTTCCAAAACACGCAATTTTAGCCGAAGAACTCTGCTTTAGTTGCCGGTGGAACAGAAGCAACATTTCTACCACTGTGTACTCTCTGGGCTCTTCCACGGATGAACTCTTATATGCAAGGTTTCCCACGTGGAGCGAACTGCCTCAAACAAGGCAGGCTGTAGCGAGGACTGTAAGCATTTCCTCTCCCTAAACACGCAGTTTTAACGGAAGAAGTCTGCTTTAATTGCAGGTGGAACACAAGCAGCATTCCTCCCACTGTGTACTCTTTGGCTCTTCCACGAATGAACTTGTATATGCTGGGTTTCCCACGTTCAGCACACTGCCTCAACTACGGCAGGCTGCAGCGAGGACTGTAAGCATTTCCTCTTCCAAAACACGCCAGTTTTACCCGAAGAACTCTGCTTTAGTTGCCGGTGGAACACAAGCATTTCTCCCACTGTGTACTCTTTGGTCTCTTCCACGAATGAACTTCTATATGCAAGGTTTCCCATGTGGAGATAACTGCCTCAACCACGGCAGGCTGTAGCGAGGATTGTAAGCATTTCCTCTTCCAAAACACGCAGTTTTACCCGAAGAACTCTGCTTTAGTTGCCGGTGGAAAACAAGCAACCTTTCTACCACTGTGTACTCTCTGGGCTCTTCCACGGATGAACTCTTATATGCAAGGATTCCCACGTGGAGCGAACTGCCTCAAACAAGGCAGGCCGTAGCGAGGACTCTAAGCATTTCCTCTCCCTAAACACGCAGATTTAACGGAAGAAGTCTGCTTTAATTGCAAGTGGAACACAAGCAGCATTCCTCCCACTGTGTACTCTTTGGTCTCTTCCACGAAAGAACTTCTGTATGCAAGGTTTCCCATGTGGAGAGAACTGCCTCAACCACGGCAGGCTGTAGCGAGGACTGTAAGCACTTGCCATTCCAAAACACGGCAGTTTTACCCGAAGAACTCTGCTTTAGTTGCCGGTGGAACACAAGCAGCATTCCTGCCACTGTGTACTCTTTGGTCTCTTCCACGAATGAACTTCTATATGCATGGTTTCCCATGTGGAGAGAACTGCCTCAACTACGGCTAGCTGTAGCAAGGACTGTAAGCATTTCCTCTCGCAAAACACGCAGTTTTACCCGAAGAACTCTGCTTTAGTTGCAGGTGGAACACAAGCAGCATTTCTCCCACTGTGTACTCTTTGGTCTCTTCCACGAATGAACTTTTATATGCAGGGTTTCCCACGTGGAGCGAACTGCCTCAACTACGGCAGGCTGCAGCGAGGACTGTAAGCATTTCCTCTTCCAAAACACGGCAGTTTTACAAGAAGAACTCTGCATAGTTGCAGGTGGAACACAAGCAGCATTCCTCCCACTGTGTACTCTTTGGTCTCTTCCACGAATGAACTTGTATATGCAGGGTTTCCCACGTGGAGCGAATTGCCTCAACTACGGCAGGCTGCAGCGAGGACTGTAAGCATTTCCTCTTCCAAAACACGCAATTTTAGCCGAAGAACTCTGCTTTAGTTGCCGGTGGAACAGAAGCAACATTTCTACCACTGTGTACTCTCTGGGCTCTTCCACGGATGAACTCTTATATGCAAGGTTTCCCACGTGGAGCGAACTGCCTCAAACAAGGCAGGCTGTAGCGAGGACTGTAAGCATTTCCTCTCCCTAAACACGCAGTTTTAACGGAAGAAGTCTGCTTTAATTGCAGGTGGAACACAAGCAGCATTCCTCCCACTGTGTACTCTTTGGCTCTTCCACGAATGAACTTGTATATGCTGGGTTTCCCACGTTCAGCACACTGCCTCAACTACGGCAGGCTGCAGCGAGGACTGTAAGCATTTCCTCTTCCAAAACACGCCAGTTTTACCCGAAGAACTCTGCTTTAGTTGCCGGTGGAACACAAGCATTTCTCCCACTGTGTACTCTTTGGTCTCTTCCACGAATGAACTTCTATATGCAAGGTTTCCCATGTGGAGAGAACTGCCTCAACCACGGCAGGCTGTAGCGAGGATTGTAAGCATTTCCTCTTCCAAAACACGCAGTTTTACCCGAAGAACTCTGCTTTAGTTGCCGGTGGAAAACAAGCAACATTTCTACCACTGTGTACTCTCTGGGCTCTTCCACGGATGAACTCTTATATGCAAGGATTCCCACGTGGAGCGAACTGCCTCAAACAAGGCAGGCCGTAGCGAGGACTCTAAGCATTTCCTCTCCCTAAACACGCAGATTTAACGGAAGAAGTCTGCTTTAATTGCAAGTGGAACACAAGCAGCATTCCTCCCACTGTGTACTCTTTGGTCTCTTCCACGAATGAACTTCTGTATGCAAGGTTTCCCATGTGGAGAGAACTGCCTCAACCACGGCAGGCTGTAGCGAGGACTGTAAGCACTTGCCATTCCAAAACACGGCAGTTTTACCCGAAGAACTCTGCTTTAGTTGCCGGTGGAACACAAGCAGCATTCCTGCCACTGTGTACTCTTTGGTCTCTTCCACGAATGAACTTCTATATGCATGGTTTCCCATGTGGAGAGAACTGCCTCAACTACGGCTAGCTGTAGCAAGGACTGTAAGCATTTCCTCTCGCAAAACACGCAGTTTTACCCGAAGAACTCTGCTTTAGTTGCAGGTGGAACACAAGCAGCATTTCTCCCACTGTGTACTCTTTGGTCTCTTCCACGAATGAACTTTTATATGCAGGGTTTCCCACGTGGAGCGAACTGCCTCAACTACGGCAGGCTGCAGCGAGGACTGTAAGCATTTCCTCTTCCAAAACACGGCAGTTTTACAAGAAGAACTCTGCATAGTTGCAGGTGGAACACAAGCAGCATTCCTCCCACTGTGTACTCTTTGGTCTCTTCCACGAATGAACTTGTATATGCAGGGTTTCCCACGTGGAGCGAATTGCCTCAACTACGGCAGGCTGCAGCGAGGACTGTAAGCATTTCCTCTTCCAAAACACGCAATTTTAGCCGAAGAACTCTGCTTTAGTTGCCGGTGGAACAGAAGCAACATTTCTACCACTGTGTACTCTCTGGGCTCTTCCACGGATGAACTCTTATATGCAAGGTTTCCCACGTGGAGCGAACTGCCTCAAACAAGGCAGGCTGTAGCGAGGACTCTAAGCATTTCCTCTCCCTAAACACGCAGTTTTAACGGAAGAAGTCTGCTTTAATTGCAGGTGGAACACAAGCAGCATTCCTCCCACTGTGTACTCTTTGGCTCTTCCACGAATGAACTTGTATATGCTGGGTTTCCCACGTTCAGCACACTGCCTCAACTACGGCAGGCTGCAGCGAGGACTGTAAGCATTTCCTCTTCCAAAACACGCCAGTTTTACCCGAAGAACTCTGCTTTTGTTGCAGGTAGAACACAACCTGCATTTGTCCCACACTGTACACAAAGGGCCCTTCCCCAAAGGAATCTTCTATCTGCAGGGTGTCCCTCGTGCAGCGAACTGCCTCAACCAAGGCAGGCTTTAGTAAGTACTGTAAGCGTTTCTTCTCCCAAAACACGCAGTTTTACCCGAAGAACTCTGCTTTCGTTGCAGGTGGAACACAAGCAGCATTCCTCCCACTGTGTACTCTTTGGTCTCTTCCACGAATGAACTTCTATATGCAAGGTTTCCCATGTGGAGAGAACTGCCTCAACCACGGCAGGCTGTAGCGAGGACTGTAAGCATTTCCTCTCGCAAAACACGAAGTTTTACCCGAAGAACTCTGCTTAAGTTGCCGGTGGAACACAAGCAACATTTCTACCACTGTGTACTCTCTGGGCTCTTCCACGGATGAACTCTTATATGCAAGGTTTCCAACGTGGAGCGAACTGCCTCAACCACGACAGGCTGCAGCGAGTACTGTAAGCATTTCCCCTTCCAAAACACGGCAGTTTTACCCCAAGAACACTGCTTTAGTTGCCGGTGGAACACAAGCAGCATTTCTCCCACTTTGTACTCTTTGGTCTCTTCCACGAATGAACATGTATATGCAGGGTTTCCCACGTGGAGCGAACTGCCTCAACCACGGCAGGCTGCTGCGAGGTCTGTAAGCAATTCCTCTTCCAAAACACGGCAGTTTTACCAAAGAACTCTGCTTTAGTTGCAGGTGGAACACAAGCAGCATTTCTCCCACTGTGTACTCTTTGGTCTCTTCCACGAATGAACTTCTGTATGCAAAGTTTCCCATGTGGAGAGAACTGCCTCAACCACGGCAGGCTGTAGCGAGGACTGTAAGCATTTCCTCTCGCAAAACACGCAGTTTTACCCGAAGAACTCTGCTTTAGTTGCCGGTGGAACACAAGAAACATTTCTACCACTGTGTACTCTCTGGCTCTTCCACGGATGAACTCTTATATGCAAGGTTTCCCACATCGAGCGAACTGCCTCAACTACGGCAGGCTGCAGCGAGGACTGTAAGCATTTCCCCTTCCAAAACACCGCAGTTTTACCCGAAGAACTCTGCTATAGTTGCCGGTGTAACACAAGCAGCATTTCTCCCACTTTGTACTCTTTGGTCTCTTCCACGAATGAACTTGTATATGCAGGGTTTCCCACGTGGAGCGAACTGCCTCAAACAAGGCAGGCTGTAGCGAGGACTGTAAGCATTTCCTCTCCCTAAACACGCAGTTTTAACGGAAGAAGTCTGCTTTAATTGCAGGTGGAACACAAGCAGCATTCCTCCCACTGTGCACTCTTTGGTCTCTTCCACGAATGAACTTGTATATGCAGGGTTTCCCACGTGCAGCAAACTGCCTCAACTACGGCAGGCTGCAGCGAGGATTGTAAGCATTTCCCCTTCCAAAACACGGCAGTTTTACCCAGAGAACTCTGCTTTAGTTGCCGGTGGAACACAAGCATTTCTCCCACTGTGTACTCTTTGGTCTCTTCCACTAATGAACTTCTATATGCAAGGTTTCCCATGTGGAGAGAACTGCCTCAACCACGGCAGGCTGTAGCGAGGATTGTAAGCATTTCCTCTTCCAAAACACGCAGTTTTACCCGAAGAACTCTGCTTTAGTTGCCGGTGGAAAACAAGCAACATTTCTACCACTGTGTACTCTCTGGGCTCTTCCACGGATGAACTCTTATATGCAAGGATTCCCACGTGGAGCGAACTGCCTCAAACAAGGCAGGCCGTAGCGAGGACTCTAAGCATTTCCTCTCCCTAAACACGCAGATTTAACGGAAGAAGTCTGCTTTAATTGCAAGTGGAACACAAGCAGCATTCCTCCCACTGTGTACTCTTTGGTCTCTTCCACGAATGAACTTCTGTATGCAAGGTTTCCCATGTGGAGAGAACTGCCTCAACCACGGCAGGCTGTAGCGAGGACTGTAAGCACTTGCCATTCCAAAACACGGCAGTTTTACCCGAAGAACTCTGCTTTAGTTGCCGGTGGAACACAAGCAGCATTCCTGCCACTGTGTACTCTTTGGTCTCTTCCACGAATGAACTTCTATATGCATGGTTTCCCATGTGGAGAGAACTGCCTCAACTACGGCTAGCTGTAGCAAGGACTGTAAGCATTTCCTCTCGCAAAACACGCAGTTTTACCCGAAGAAATCTGCTTTAGTTGCAGGTGGAACACAAGCAGCATTTCTCCCACTGTGTACTCTTTGGTCTCTTCCACGAATGAACTTTTATATGCAGGGTTTCCCACGTGGAGCGAACTGCCTCAACTACGGCAGGCTGCAGCGAGGACTGTAAGCATTTCCTCTTCCAAAACACGGCAGTTTTACAAGAAGAACTCTGCATAGTTGCAGGTGGAACACAAGCAGCATTCCTCCCACTGTGTACTCTTTGGTCTCTTCCACGAATGAACTTGTATATGCAGGGTTTCCCACGTGGAGCGAATTGCCTCAACTACGGCAGGCTGCAGCGAGGACTGTAAGCATTTCCTCTTCCAAAACACGCAATTTTAGCCGAAGAACTCTGCTTTAGTTGCCGGTGGAACAGAAGCAACATTTCTACCACTGTGTACTCTCTGGGCTCTTCCACGGATGAACTCTTATATGCAAGGTTTCCCACGTGGAGCGAACTGCCTCAAACAAGGCAGGCTGTAGCGAGGACTGTAAGCATTTCCTCTCCCTAAACACGCAGTTTTAACGGAAGAAGTCTGCTTTAATTGCAGGTGGAACACAAGCAGCATTCCTCCCACTGTGTACTCTTTGGCTCTTCCACGAATGAACTTGTATATGCTGGGTTTCCCACGTTCAGCACACTGCCTCAACTACGGCAGGCTGCAGCGAGGACTGTAAGCATTTCCTCTTCCAAAACACGCCAGTTTTACCCGAAGAACTCTGCTTTTGTTGCAGGTAGAACACAACCTGCATTTGTCCCACACTGTACACAAAGGGCCCTTCCCCAAAGGAATCTTCTATCTGCAGGGTGTCCCTCGTGCAGCGAACTGCCTCAACCAAGGCAGGCTTTAGTAAGTACTGTAAGCGTTTCTTCTCCCAAAACACGCAGT